>NW_026137596.1:2609164-5218328 GCF_009805555.1 Andrographis paniculata | reverse complement strand
TGGTTTTCCCCATTACCAGTAGCTGATGATAAAGAATAGAACTACACATTTTTATAATTTTCAGTTGTCTGATTTATGAAGTGTTTTTTTTTGGTTGCAGAAATGACAACATTGACAGTTCCAGTGATAGCTATAGGAATGCTTTCGATGTTGTGTATATGGTAAGAATAAAGCTTCAAAATCTTTGCCTTTTCTTTCTGCTCTCTAAGTAAAAAATGATTCACAATCCATTCATGAAACAACATTTTTCATACATTTCTGAAATATTAGTTCGTATGTGCGATCTTTTGTATAATTGTATTTAGTTGTCGTAAATCTGTATTTGTGTGTTGGTTTGTGGTGCAGAATGACGCATCGATGTGGGGAGTTGTTAAATTAGCCTCTCAGCTTTGTTCAACCATTGTTGGCAATGGCAGTTGAGTTCCCAGATATCATCCATATATCCACAAGATTAGGTCAGTCTCTGCTTGCCTTGCATAGCTGGTTGCTCCCATAGTTTTGATTTCTCAATTATAATTGGACATTCTGTTATAAAATACTAGTACGATAGACCCGTGCGTTGCCCAGTTTATAAATTATTAAAATTATATTATATAAACAACTTATTATAAAAAATTTGGATCAGTGAATCATTGAGATTAAATTTGTGATTGTGCTCATAAAAGGAGAATAATAGTAAGATATAAAAATAAATTCAAGTAGAGAAAATATTTGCTTGTTAATTTACAATTTTTATTGCTAAATTTTGATGTTTTATTTTTAGTTATTTTAACTGTATGGGTTGGTTTGGTTTGTGTTGGAATTTGAAATTTTAGTTTGGATTTTAAGAGCTTCGAAATTTGAAGTGTATTGAAATTATTATTGTTATTATTTTTTTTTTATGTGCTTTTATTGAGATCCTTCTTAAAGAGGATAAATAATAATTTGATAATTTGTTTTATTTTTGGCAAATTTTGACCGGAACATGTAGGGTTGACCAATCGTGGCGATGGAATTGTTAATAAAAGAGTGTGCCCAGGTAAAAAAGCATGGCTGCTTTCTTTTAACAAAAATTTTCTAACGCATTTTCTAAAAGAAAGTTAGAAAGTTTAGGGTGTGTTTGGTTGGGGCTTTGGATTTTGAGTTGGGATTTGAATAGTAAAAATTTTGAATTTGAATAGTTGTATAATAGGTGTTGACGTGATGTTTTGGAATGTAAAATTGATTTTTAGTATAATATAAAAAATGAAAAATATGTGTTTGATTTGATATTTTTTGGGAAAGAAAATAGGATGAATAATGTATTTAAAATCCAATCCCCAAACAAACACACCCTTAATGTATTATATATATTTTTTCTTTTTATATTATCTACACTATCTTCAATATTTTATATTAAAAATATCAAAATACAACAAACATACCCTTGATATCTCTAGTACTAAAAGAAATATTTACAATTTAAAATTATTTATTAAAAGAAATGTTTAAACTATTTTTAGTATTATAGTCCTTAATTTTTATGTTTTCCTTTATAAGTGAGAATCCGCAGCCGCTGCCGAAAGTGCGCGCTAGGTAAACCTCCGGCCGAACCATGTGTGGCAGGTGACTTGAGGCGTCGGGGTTTGAATTTATGACCTCACGATTACAAATTCAACTCCTACGTTACCAGACCATCCATTACGAGACTACTAGTATATTCCTTAATTAGCTAATTCGAAGCTCAGGCACTGATAAATTTAATGAAATGGTATTTAAAAAATTCATGAGTTTATAAATAGAGCCTATATATGGTCATCAATATTAACGCGTGTGTGTGTATATATATATATATATATAAGAATATGCTGAGAATATTGTAAATATAGTAAAAGATATTTGTATTTATAGTAGGGTTACTTTGGTGTAGTTACTATAAATACAAATATTTGATATTATTTGTACAATATTCTCAGTATATTCTTTTATATATATATATATACATGTTAATAATAAAAACGATAGTTTACTAGAATTGTTAAACATAGCAAGCAATTTGTGTTGACAAGCCAGACTAAAATTATTCAAAAGTATTTAATTATATAAATTAAATTAAAAATTTCTCGAAATGGATTGATAAGTGAGTATAATTGATATGAATGAATAAAAATAAATTAATGATATATTTATCATTGATTTGGGTTTGATTAGCGGGTTTAAATGAGATCAAAAGTTAAAGAATGTGCTATATTATCTAAATATTATATATTTGAGTCGAGGATAAAACTTCGACCTATAAAATGAAGACATTCTAATAATACCCATAGTTTATGGTGTATACAAAGATATTCATTTTCATATTTGGTGAAACTCTAATATTTCGGAATTCCGACGAACTAAATTGAGAAAAAACGAATTGTGTCGGGAGTCTTGAACACGGAGGAGAGTCATGTTATCGTAAAAAAAATCACTAGAAAAAACTATCGAAAAGATACATAGAGAGAGTGATTGAGAGAAAAGATTTATATTGGTTGATGAGAAAAAATGAGATGTGGAAATGACATTTTATAAGCTCACCAATATACATAAATTAAATGTCGGAATGGTAACCACCAAAAAAAATTTACTCATCAGAAAAACCTATGGGAAAGATACATAGGAGTGTGATTGAGATAAAAGATTTATATTTGTTGATGAAAAAAAATATGATGTGGAGATGACATTTTATAAGCTCACAAACATACATAAATTACAAATTAATGTATGGAATTTATGATAAAATTAAGAATTTATGCATATTTTTATAATATAACCATAATTTTTCCATCATTGTTACAAAATATCTCTTAAATTGTGTTGATTATTGCTTTATAAAGTATGATATATTTATTTATGAAAGATTAATATATTTTTTTATTAAAAAATTAAAAAAAAAACATTTTAATATGAATTCTACTGATTTGATATAAATAAATAAATAATACTTCATTCGTCCCATAAGAATGTACTATTTTCCAAAATAAAGGTACCATTTCATAATACATTTTTATTTTATTTTTAACTATAAACTAATATAATATAATACAATATTAAAAAATTTATATGAAAAAAAAAAAAAAAACTATTGTCTTGTTGTGAGACAGAGGTAGTAAAAGTTAGCAAATTAATTTTAATACTCTCTCCGTCTGTCTTAAGGGTTACATTGATTTTTTTTCGTCATTATACTTAATATTAAAAATATTCTTATATTTATATATTTTTTGTATACAAATGTCATTCTATTGGTAATATAAAACACTAATAGAAGTATTTTTGCAATTTTTTCTTAATTTGTACTTACGTTTTGATATAATAATTAATATGCAAAATCAATCGGCAAAAAGTAAATGAGACCTTAGGGTCTTGTTTAATTCAAATGAAGGCAGAGGAGGAGAGAGATTTTAATGGAAGAGATGGGAGGCCACAGAGGGAGGAGAGAGAATATTAAAATTGTAACAGTGTGTTTGGTTCATATGAAAATGAAAAGATGGGAGGTGAAGAGGTGAAGGAAAATGATATTTTTGTGTTTGGTTGAATAAGGAAGGGAAGAAAAAATATAATAATTTTATTGTTTTATCCTTATATTGTATAAATAAATAAAAATAAAAGTATTTAATAAAATTTTATTAATTTATTAATAAAACATCAATTTTGATATAAGAATGACATCTTAAAATAAGTATATATATATTTATATCATGTAAATAAAAAATAAATAAAAATAAAATTATATATAAGAAAAAATTGAATCAGTTAATAACAAAATAATCATTCTAACATAAATTTTATGTATTTAGAATATTTTACAAGATAAATATTTTTTTATAGTGTTACATAAATATAATAAATATAAATTTATTTTAATAATTAAAGCCTAAGGTTTAATTAAATAATTAAAATAATATTAATTTAATTTATATGTGTTTTATAATTTAATTACATTATAAATTTTAAAAATATTATAACTAATTATTAATTATAAAATACGTATAATATAATTTATGTATAATTAAATACAAATAATGTAATATATAATATTAAAGATATAATAGTAATTTTATAAAATAAAAATATAGGCATCTTTCCCTCATCTTCAAATTCTTCCAATTTTGAGGGAAACAACAAAGGTTTTAAAAAAAATTTGAACAAAACCAAATAATTGTAATTTTTCTCATTCCCTGCTCTCTCTTCCCCTCCAAATTCTTCAAACCAAACAGACCCTTAGAATGGGATAAAAGGAAATGAGTATAATAATACATGCACAATTTATTAATTTTATAAATGTCTTATTATAATTTTTCTTAAATATATAAATGTTAGATATTATAGTTTTTTATACTAAATTTTTTGTAGAATATATTGTACAATAATAAGTTTTATTTATACCTAATTTAGCATTATGTAATTAATACAAAATAATTAATTAAAATGTATTGATAATGATCAATTAGTACAAATAATTATAACTATAATTAATTATGAATTTAAATGTAAATTTTAAAAAAATATTAAATTAATTTAAAATTATTAAAAAAGCAAAAAAGAGAGAAAAAAAAAAACTTTGAAATTTCGGGACCCACACCTACCTCAAATATATTATATTTAGATAATAGTGAAGATGATTTATCATACTTAAGTTCTAATTACCGTTTTCAATTGAATGTTGGTGGATTAGGTGTTTCGCAAAATATTGTAGGATTATTATCCTCCGTTGGAATCGTTGTGATCCTTGAAAATAGCACGAGAAACAACTAGTAAAATTAGAACAAAAAAACGACATCGAGGTCCTCGATCGAATGCTTCTAGAAGACGTTTCTCTCTCATGCGAGCCCTAACAACAACACGGAAAACGACCTATAAAATTAGAACCACGAAAAAAAAAAAAAAAATTCAAATTCCTCAATCAAACATTCACTAGAAACGTTGAATTCTTGCATGATCCTTTGCAAGAACACCATAAACATCCAACAAAATTAGAACCACTAAAAGGACATCAAAATCCTCAATTAAACGTGGGAAATGTAAGATTCTCCCACAAGACTTGACAACAACACAATAAACACCCAAAATATTAGAACTATCAAAAGGACATTGAAAATTTCAATCGAATGCTTGCTGGGGGCGTTTTTCTCTTACGCAAAAAATAACATAATCGAATGGGGGGTTGAAAATCGATAAAATATGAGCAAAAAAAGTACGAAGTTAATATAAAACGTTCTTAAAAAATGAGTGTGTCTTATCATTTTGATTGAAGCATGAATTTAAATGTGAGAAATGAGATGCAAATTTAAATCCAATTGTACATTATTTTTTTTTTCCAAAATTTTCAAAAAAGTAACTTTAATTATTTTAGACAATTAATTATAATTTTAAGAATTCAATTAATATACATAATATTTATTTGTATAAGAAACTTATAAAGTAAAGTAATATTAATAATTTACAACTATTATAATAAAATACATTAGAAGATATCCTAAAATTTAGAAAATATATAAAACAACTCAAAAAAAAAAAAATCGTAAAAAATCAAAACCCAAATCTTACGGAAATATATTACCTCCTCTCACACTTTTTATTTATATTCATCCCACATACTATATCACTTTATTTTTCTAAACAAAAATTATATATTTTAATCACAGACTAAATCTTAATCATATAATTATTTATATTATATTATAACTAATTTTGATAATTTATTTTTAATTATTTACTAATCATATTTCTTATAAATTTTTGTATCTACAGTAGCCCTTATACAATAATAAGAACTGAATGAGTAAAATTTAATAACAAAAAATTTATTATATCAAAATTTAATAATCCATATAAGGCTATATTCACCAATAATTTTTTTTTTTTATTATGATTTTCAATTATATACATATTTTTATACACTATATATAACATATATCTATTCACCAAAACTAAATAATTTAAAACGAAATATTATTTTTTATATTTAATATTAAAAAAAATTTCATTCAAAAACACAATATATTGAAATATATCTCAACAATATATATAATTTAAATATTTTTCACAATAAAAACACACTCTAATATATTTTTTAATAATTACAATTATAAACTTTTATTTAATTATTCAAAACTCTTAAAAAGAATTTTAATGATTTTACATAATTTATTGTACTCATTTCGTCCTAATATCTTGTCGCGTTTACAAAAGACACGCAAATTTATGAATGTTATAATTAATAAATAATTAATAATGTATTAGTAAAAAAAAATTATACTATAATATAAATAGTTTTAAATTAAAATGAAAATAATCGACTAGTCTAATTAAAATTAAAATAACAAAATAAATAAGATATACAAAACTAGAGTAAGTGGGATAATTTTTAAAAATTCAACAAATACATGATTTTTTTTGTAAAAAATAGTTAGTAAATTAATATTAATTAATATACATATAGTTTTAAAATACCCTAATTTTTTTTTAGGAAATATAAAAAAGAAAATCCAAAATTTATATTCTGTAACAAACCTAAGCCCAAAATTAAGGGAAACAAAAGGAGTGAGTGGGAGGCGTACAATCTGCTCCAAGCATCTCAGCCGTCCAATATTTTCATCTCTCCTCTCTATTAAAGCGACATATTTGACCTTCAACACTGTCTTCCGCCGCCCTCCTGCGCTCGCCATCGGGTCGCGTCTCCCGTTCCCATTCCGATTCTTCTCACATGTAAGCTCTTGCGTTCGTATATTTATATCTGTTGGTGCAATCATCGGCCTCGGGTTTGGATCTGTTGTTAATCTGGTCTGAATTTGGTTGATTTGAAGTAGAAAGGCGAGGAAAAGATGTTCGGGAGAGCGCCGAGGAGAAGCGACAACACCAAGTACTATGAGCTATTGGGAGTGTCGAAGAGCGCTTCGCAGGATGATTTGAAGAAGGCGTATCGCAAACTAGCAATCAAAAATCATCCCGACAAAGGCGGAGATCCAGAAAAAGTAAGTTGTTTTGATTGGGGGTTATTATTGTATGTTTCGGTCTTTGTGTTGTTGTATTTTCAATAGGGTCAGATGGCCTGTAGATCGAGGCTAGTTGCTTGATTTAGGATGGATTTGTTGAAAGGGGGCTGTTCGATTGATTTCTTCATAGAGTAGATATCTTACTGTTAGCCTAATTGCTGTATCTGAAAATTAGAATTCCATAAGTGAACACAATCAAATCAGCAAGGCGCACTGTTTGGTTCTTAACTTGGAATGTATTAAGGATCAATGGTGTTAGGGTTTGGAATGTAATGTTACGAAATTCCCCAACTTCACATTGATTTGGGAAAATATCCAGAGGTTATTTCAAAATCTTAAAAGTTTTTTGTACTGGTTCAAGCAATGACAATATTTGGATTAATTTGAAACCCTTTCATCGGAGATATAACCAAACATCACTCATTGTATAAGTATTGTTATCCTATTTATGCTGTGAGTTGAATTACTTAGGTATGGGTTTAAGTGTTGGAATTTGAGAAAAATTGAGGAATTGAATTAGTGGAAGTTCTTACTTAGCATCTAATGTAATTGTGGAATGACAGTCTACTTGACTCACCATGGGATGAATAGTACCACAATCGTAAATGGCATGCCATGGTGCATGCTTGGGTCCTCTTTGCAGCAGGCCATGTTTTAGTCTTATTTTTATCTATTAGGGTTAATTAGGATTAATTAGGGCTTATTTTGTTTTTCTTTTTATATTAAATAAAGATGTGGAAAATATTTTCTTTTATCTTCTTGTGTTTCTCTGGCTCCTAGCCACTGCTCTCTGCTCCCATGTTTTCCATATTTCCTTTTTACCTCTCCCACTCCTCTGCTCGTCTTCTACCAGATAAGGTAGCCAGTGCCCACAGTTTCAGTTTTCCATATAAACATTTTCCTGATTTTTTCTCTTTTGGTAATTTGGTTGTTGAAAATGTTTGGTATTAATTGCACATATATATGTATGTAAGATGTATATAAAAAATATGTAAATAGTTATAATTTACATTGTGCAACATGGCATGGCACAGGCCTTGTGCCCTGCTGCGACTTGTGCAATTTGCAATTGTGCTATATTAGTACTATTTGAGGAAATATCTCCAACGATTCATTGGCCAATGGGCTATACTGTTTCGTAAATAGCTGTGGGCTCTACTTTTGCATCCCTCTGAGATTTAGTTGAATGTATAATCTGAGTCGTCTATGGGATTTTGAATTAGGACTGTCTGGTTACATTTCAACTTTAACCAATTGTGTTTCTGGATGTTACAGTTCAAAGAAATTGCACAAGCTTATGAAGTATTGAGCGACCCTGAGAAGCGCGAGATTTATGATCAGTATGGTGAAGATGCTTTGAAGGAAGGAATGGGTGGTGGAGGTGGCGGTGGCCACAATCCATTCGACCTTTTTGAGACCTTTTTTGGTGGTAATCCTTTTGGAGGTTTGTAATTACATTTTTTTAACTTATTTTGAATAATATGATTTTTTTTAAAAAAATAAAAATAAAACTTCATTGATTGTATTATACTTTAATAGGTGGTGGAAGTAGCCGAGGCAGGAGACAAAGAAGGGGAGAGGATGTTATTCATCCTCTCAAGGTTTCACTAGAGGATCTATACAATGGAATGTCTAAGAAGCTATCACTTTCTCGCAATGTGATCTGTCGCAAATGCAAGGGGTATGGTGGGCTCGTGCGACTGATTATCCTGTATTCGTTGTAGAAAAAATGACATGTTTTGTATGCAGGAAAGGGTCAAAGTCCGGCGCTTCAACAACCTGTCCTGGATGTCAGGGGTCAGGCGTGAAAGTTTCTATTAGACAAATGGGCCCTATGATCCAGCAGATGCAACATGCTTGCAGCGACTGTAAAGGAACTGGTGAAACTATTAACCACAAAGATCGGTGCCCCCAATGCAAGGGCGAAAAGGTTGTGCAGGAGAAGAAAGTACTGGAAGTTGTTGTGGAGAAAGGGATGAAACATGGCCAAAAGGTCACATTCCCTGGAGAAGCTGACGAAGCGGTAAAATGTCAATACTATAGTAGACATATCTTGTTAATCTTAAAATAGACATGGTTCCCTCAATCATATTTAAACCTCATGTCTTGCAGCCGGACACCGTTACTGGTGACATTGTCTTTGTTTTACAACAAAAAGACCACCCAAAGTTTAAGAGAAAGGACGACGATCTTTTTATGGTACACACCTTAAGCCTTACTGAAGCACTATGTGGCTTCCAATTCATCCTGACGCATTTGGACAATAGGCAGCTCCTTATCAAATCTGAGCCTGGGGAAGTTATCAAGCCTGGTAAGTTCAACAAGTCACCAATCCAATCTTAATTATTAATTAATGGATATTTCTTTTCGGGATTTCTGACATTTGACATTGACGAAACAGATCAATCCAAGGCTATAAATGATGAAGGAATGCCTATGTACCAGAGGCCGTTCATGAAAGGAAAACTATATGTGCAATTCTCTGTGGATTTCCCCGAAAGCTTGAGCCCCGATCAAATCAAAGCTATTGAGGCTGTTCTTCCCCGAAAGCCAACCCCAAAACTAACAAATGCTGAGATCGAGGAATGCGAGGAGACTACACTGCAAGATGTGAACATGGAAGAAGAGATGAGGAGAAAGCAGCAGCAGCAGCACGCACAAGAAGCGTACGATGAAGATGATGATGATATGCCTGGCGGGGCTCAGAGGGTGCAATGTGCTCAGCAGTAGTAACTACTATGACTACTACTCTACTTGAGGCAATACCGATGGTATCCTATCCTATCCTATCTTATCTTATCTTATCCTATTCTCTTAGTTAAGTAATTACATTTTTACTGCATTAATACTAGTGCCGTTTTGTGAACGAATTTGAATTTGGTGGATGGATTGATTGTTGGTGAGAAATGAAATATTTTAATCTCAAAATCAGATGTTGGGCATGGTTCTTCTTAGGGGATAGATAATAATCATTTGGTATTGTGTTGTTTATTGCACCATCTGTTAGCTATAGCTCCTTTTTCTTCTTAATTGTTTTTTTGTGGCAAGTGTATCCCGAATCATCACTTGATCTTTAGATATGTCACTATAATTCACAAATAAATAGCTTGTTTGCGGACATGTGGGTGGGTGGCAAACTATGGGGCCCGGGCCAACTCATAAGTTTTTTAAGAATATTAAAAAAATATTAAAATTATAAATATTTTTATAATTAATATTCAAAAAATAATTGTATGACCAAGTGGACTAAAATTTAGTCAATTCACCTCAGCTCATAGGTGGATGGTGGCTTAGAGCATCATGTTCTATTTATGGTGTTTCAATACCATTTTTGGCGCGATGGTGCTCCAATCCAACTTCATTTAATGCTCCAAATTTAGAATTATGATTTGAGTAAAATTACTGTAAAATTACTGCAACAACTGGTTGGAGATGGCCACGCATTTTTTTTATAATATTAAAAAAATATTAAAATTATGAATAAAATTGTAATTAATATTTAAAAAATAATTATAGTGAGAGTTATGCGGTCTAATTTTTAAATAATATTTAAAAAATATTAAAATTATAAATAAAGTCGTAATGAATATTTAAAAAATAATTATTGTGAGTTATGCGGGCCAATTTTTAAATAATATTTAAAACATATTAAAATTATAAATATTTTTATAATTAATATTTGAAAAATAATAATACCCTATAATTTAAATAAGGGTAAATTATATATAACACCCTGGTTTTATTAAAAATGTACAAAGTTTGCGAAATACTATGATCGTTCAAAATTGATGTTTGAGTCTAAATAAATATCTAAATTATACAAGTTTTATACAAATAAAAATATAAAATATTTATTTAAAAAATAAATATTTTTTTGAATTAAAATAAATAAAAAATAATTGAGTAATATTTTATTTTATAGTTTTTTGAGACAAATTGTTATCTGATTTTTACAAAAACTATAAAAATAAATGATTAATCAATTATTTATTTATTTATTTTATTAAAAAAAATCATTTAAGATATATTACGTTTCTTATTTGTATAAAACTTGCGTAATTTAAGTATTTATTTAAAACCAAATATTCCCTCAGTCCAAACAATAAATATACATTTACTTTTGGCACGGAGTTTAAGAAATAATAGTATTTTAATTATAGTGGGTAAATAAAAATAGTGTAATGATATTTTTGCCCTTACTTTTTAGTATAAAAGTAATGATGTGATGTAAAATAAAAGTATTTGCGGAAAAAAGTGGGATATTTAATGAAATGATTACTTTGTAATTGGAATATATATACTTTGTAGTTGGGCGAATGGAGTATTAGTTTTGGACAAAAAGGATATTTCATGCAAACTTTGTATTAACATAAAAAGATTTCACGCAATAAATAAAACACAGTGTTTTGTGCATTTTACTGAAACACAAAAGAGTGTTATATTATTTACCCTTTAAACAATAAAGAATAACAACGATAAGATTATTTTAATATTTTTGCAAGCTACGTGTAACAGACAAAGTTACGAGTTCATTCCACATAACCAAACTATTACTTTATGTATAATATTTGTAATTTATCTAAAACTTAAAAATATTTTTTGAGTGTAACCGATGAAAATAATAAAAAAAAAATACGGAAAAAAAATCATTATTATATTTATATGACCTGCGGGTTAATCAATTCCTAACCCTCGACCTGCATAAATTAGTTCATTTAGACTCATATTTAATATGCCTAAAAAAATTACAACTCAACTATCTTTAAAAGTGAGAAGAGTAGCTAATTCGACCGGTTCATTCTATCTTAATAACCGTATTAACTTGATCATTAGAGAATTAACAATGGCCCATATCCAAAAAAATCTCTATAAAATTGGTGCAGTACGACGTGTCCAGAAAACTATTTGCTAAAATCACACATGAGCTCAATAAAATATACTCTAGTCCACTTGCGAGATCCTCCCGCTTGGCGGCAAGCTCCACTTTCGATTGCTTTCCAGGATAAAATGAATCAATTAAGGATTCACGATCCCACCACGAACCGAACCAAGAAAATCTTTGGAAGTTTTTGAAGAAAACTGAAAAGAAAATAGTGAGTTTTTTAATTTTAAGAAGAAGAATAAATTACACGCCATAAAATCCGTAACCTCTTCCACTTTTGTAACAAGTTGCAATATATTGCAACATTTTTGCTTTATCCGATTAAATTTGAAACTATCAAAATAAATTAATCAGATAAAAGCAAAACTTAAATAATTGGATTTTTCTACGATTGGGCCCAACCCACGAGCCCCCACGGCCCTAAAGCCTAACACTCAATCTTGACTATATATATATATATATAATGTCAAGCCCAAGCCAAAGCCCAAGTCAGGGCCCAAGCCAATATCTAATCCAATCCCAATTGAACAATAATAGGTGTAAGTCCATATAAGGAGACGAAGGTTTGTTTATTCTTCCCATGTGGGACAAGACCAATTCTATTCTTCTTTCTCTTTCACTCACCAACAATCCTCCACATGAAAGAGGAAATGGCGTTAACTTGATAAAAGAAGAGTGAATTCTGCATTGGATAAATAAGTTTTTCTTTAAACTTTCCTTTAGCAGTATGTAGGTTTTACCAATTGTCCAGTGGACACGTTGTCATTGAACTGTTCAATTTCTTAGTAAATGAACTACATGCCAACACATAATTCATATTCTTAGTTTGGTTCTCATTATTTGGTCCATTTTGGCCATGGAACCTGTCCTGGTTCTGCAAGAGTTTCTAAAGAGTTGTGCCTGAACAGTTCGGATTGAATTCATATGAGTTGAACTCTCCTTCTTTGTCTGTTCATAACCCTTAATGGTCAGACCATTTTCATTTTCTACCAATTTTTTGTATTTTTAAAGTAATCCAATACTTTAGATTTTTCAGTAAGAAAATAGGTCTATTCTTTACGAGTGTAGTCATCAATAAAACATAAAGATACCTCTTACCACTGTTTGATTATGGAGTAACTGGACTACATTAATAAGCATGGACTATATAGTCTAACTGTGGCTCTCCAAGAATTTTTCTTAGGCTGGGACTTTGACAAACGTAGACCACATATCATTTCCTTTTATTGGAGAGTCTTTAAGCCTTTATAGCTTAGATGAGCAAACCGACAATGCCACAGATTAGTCAAATCTTCACTTTGCTGACTGGTGTAGAGATATTCTTCAATCATAGGTTTTGTTTTCACAACAAATATCTTATTTTTCGCCATAGTGGTTTCGAAGATGAGACCCTTTTTTCTGGATGATGAACCTTACATCTCCCATATTGAAACATAACGGGAATTTTTCTTTCTTGTAATTGACCAATATTGAAAAGATTACTAGTTAACCCAGGAATGTAAAATACATTTGGGAGAGTGTAGCTTCTCTTGTAATTGCTCCCTAGCTTCACAGATCGTTGAAATTTAGTGTCAAGTTGGGTGGACTTTAACCGATCACCACTCAAATATGGTTTGAGCAACCTGAGACCAAATACCACGAATCCACCTTTTCTTCTTTGGGTTCAACACATGCCATAAAAAGTGTTTCTTCTTTCTTCTCTTGGTCAATATAGTTTGTCTCCCAATTTGACACTCATACTGAAAGTGCCATAATTCATGACAATGGTAATATTCCACAAAAGTTTTATCAGAGGTTTGTAGTCCCCTTCCGCGTCCTCTTCCTTTACTAGAAAATCTACCACCATGTCCTTTTGTCATCTCTCTGCATTGACCTTCAAGACTTGATCTTCATGTCTATCAGGTCGTTTAAATATTTGTTCGTGAGCCACCAAGGAACTTTGCAGTTCATCAACTATCATAGTGGTCGTATAATTCGAATATTCAATTGAGATAGATAAACCGTTCAGTCAAGGTTCTTAATATCTTTTCAACTATTTTGGCGTTTGTCATGCTTTCTCCATTGCTCCTCATTTGATTAGACAAATACATCATTTTTGTAAATATTATGTGATTGTTTCTCCCATCTTCATTTTCAATACTTCAAATTTCCTTCTCAAAGTATTGAGTTGGACTCATTTCACCTATTTATTTCCTCCATTTTAGAGTTTCAAAGAATTCCAAATGCTTTTGGAAGTGCTTCTATCGAGTACCTTCTTAAAGGTGACCATTTATGGCTCGAAAAAAATACCATTTGCTCTGCAATCCTTCATTTTGTGCATTTTCTAGTTGTTTTTTTGTGCATCATTTTGCACAAGATTCCACAACCCTTTAGCCCTAAATATGTTTTTCATCAATTCACTCAAGTGGTCATAATGTTGACCATCAAATTGAGGAACACTCGGAGCTTTATCATCACTCATTTTGAATTCACAGTCTCTCATGTATAGCTTTGATAAATTTTTTTATCAAAGGTCTGGTAGAGTGTAAAATAGAATTAAGAACAAGTTCAATAAAAAGTTTATTTTATTCGAGATACTAACTGGCTTATAAGTAGCCTACATGAAAACTAACTTCCTAAAAAATAGGAAGTGCTAAAGCTGAAGGAATAATAAAAATAGAAAAAAAAAAATTGTTCCAACTAATCCTAAAGACTCGGTATTATTCAACAAGAATTTCAATAGAGAAGTCTTTCAAATGTATGTGTAAAAATGTTTGAATACTCTTTGTAGTTATTACCCGTTAACACGAGGACAAAATATTTGAATGCTCTAACATGTAAAATGTTTGATTCTCTTTGCCGTTATTACCGAATGACAAAAGAACTTGAAAAAAAAGTAAAAAATGTTTCTGCACCTTTGTTCCGGCTTTAGTAAGATGAATAATAAAAAAACGGTGATACTTTGGTAGGTTATCGCTATATTTTCATGTATTTACTACGAAGTTATAGTGCTAATGTTATATTTTTAATAGCTCTAATGATATATTATTTGACTGCATAATATGTTATATATTCTTAATAGGTCTAATGACATGTTATTAGATTTCAAGAGTGTAATAGTGTCTTTTTTTATGTACATTAATTGGAGATCAAACTAACTAAACTTATATATATATATATATATATGCTTAATTAAACACAAAAGAAAAAAATATTGGTTTTCTATTTATTAATTTATTTATTTATTTATTTTCTTTTCCTACACCTATAAATTATGATAAAGAAAAAATGTTGGTTTTCTATTTTCGATAGTTGAAGTAAAAAATACTGACTGCATTTCTTTAAATATATCAACAATAATGGAGAATGAAAAATATATCTAATTGTTTCTCTTATCACATTGCATTGTCTAGAAGCTTCTATTTTTTGTTGAAGTATATCAGATTTAATTATGCTACTTACTTTACTAATAAACTATTTTCTAATTTATTATTTTTTTAATTTACAATTAACATAACTTTTAATTTCATAAATAATCTTTTTGATAGTTTTAATATATATATATATATTTTTTGTTTTAATCAATAAATATTATCTACCAAGTTCGGGTAAATAAATTGTAGTCATCTATCTAAAAGAGGTTTGTGGGGTCTACTCAATCAATTCATTTTTATTTTTAATAAAATAAATATGTAGTAAATACTATTTAAACATATATAAATATGTAGTAAATATTCGTCCCACATACTTAAATATATAAATATGTAGTAAATATATTTTAATCTCATTTTAAATTTTTTAATTTTATTTTTTTTAAATTTTAATTAAACTAATTAGTTATCTTAATCTTAATTTATAATTATTTATATTATCGAATAATTATTTTTACTAATATATTTTTAATTATCTACTAATTATACCCTTCATAAAATACCGTGTCTACAATGTAGCAGACACGGTATGCAGAGGTAGTATTAAATATGTAGTAAATACTATTAACTATATATTATTCATTTTAAAATTAAATAATTAATTTAAATTTAAATTTTTAAAATAAATTCTCTATTAATTACATAACTAATGATTATATAAATTTAATTTTTAACTTTTTATGAGAAAATTATAAATGTTTTCTTTTAATAAAAATTTAATGAAGGCATATAAAAATTTTGATGAATAAAAAAATAAAATATAAAAAAAAAAAATTGTGCATTACACCAGTTTCCCAGATTTTATGATAAATTAAAGTCCTAGGTGAATTTAGTGGATAAAATTGTCAATTTGTCTTTAATACTACTCCCTCCGTCCCAGAAAATATGGTACTATTACCGTAAATACGAGAATTTAGGTAAAATATAATTAGTAAGTAATTAAGAAGTATATTAGTAAAAATAATTATAGATTAAGATTAAGATTAAGATAAGTAAATAATTTAATTAAAAATAAGAAAATTATAAAATTTAAAATTTAAAATGCGATTAAAGTGCATAATTATATTTTCAAAAATAGAAAGGACAAATTATGTGGGACGGACGAAAATAGAAAATAGGGATAAATTACGTGGAACGGAGGGAGTATTATTTATGGATTTGATTTAAGCAATCTAAATTGAAAATAGAGTTTTACACTACACTTATTATTATTATTACTAATTTTATTATTTATGGATTTGATTAAAACAATCTAAATTGAAAATGGAGTTTTACACTAAGCTTATTATTATTATTATTATTATTATTATTATTATTATTATTATTATTATTATTCGTTGCCTGATGTATTTTTGAATTATTAGGGAGAAAAATTAATTTTGGTCTTAATATAAAAAAATTCATTAATTTTGATCTCATTATAAAAAATTTCAATTAATTTTGATCTCACTATTAAAAATTAATGAAAATTGCTAACGTAGACGTAAAGGAGCAGCTGACTTGAAAATTACCTTTTTCGTTTTATATTTTTTAATAAAATATTCTTTTTTTTTTAATCTTCGTATCGGACACAAATGCTTTAATTTTATTGGACGAAAAGAGTATTTTTTTTAAAAAAAATACAAAATTCAAATAATAAAATAAAAAAAATAATAATAATAACAAAAGAGACACCTTATTTTTTAAGTTTTTTACAATTCCTTGTTACCCACAACCAAAATTAGTTTGTAGTAGTAAAAAAATTCAACATTTTTCTATATTTTTTCATACTATAAAAAGTACAAGTTTCTAACTTTTTAACTACTTTTTTTTTTTAATTCGTACTCGATCAAATGAACACACAATTAAATAACAGAAGAAGTATATTACAACCTTCCTCTTCAGCTTTTAATTTCTCAGTCCTGGAAATCGATCATTAATTTCTTTCTTTTTTCTTTTTTCAAGTTCCAGGAACACATACTTGCTGTAGTATGTATTCTGAATGATTAGAGGATTAGGTTTAGGTAGTATTTGTTTTCACAATATAAGCTACCAATTTCAAGCATCAATAATAATTCCTATAAACCAACCATATATAATCTCAAAGGATCAAGCATAGAGAGAGAAAGAAGCCTTGATAGATTTGTAAAAGAGACTTCTTTCTATGGCCTTATGGCCTGCCTCAGTAGAACTACGTCAACTAAAATAAAATTGAATTGATGCAGATTTCGACAACAAAATCGCGCGTAAAACTATAGAAGAAATAAAACAAGGCAAAGCAGGCAAGCAAGCAGTGTGCAAAAACACAGAAACACAATATGGTTTCCATACAAGAACCAAAGGTACACCGAAATCTGCTTACATTTATTTCTTCAGATGTGAGAAACCAACGACTTCAGCCGACCAAAACAGACAACCAGTTCATCTTTTTTGATCCTCTCCAACCTTCATATAACATAAGAAAAGTAATTGAATCAGCTTTCGGAATGAACTTTACTTATACAAAATCAGATATATATGCAGACAACACGGGGAAGAATTTCTTAGGTTTTAGGTTGTGTTCTTTTGTGGGTTTTACCACATGTTTTTACTATTCAAATTTTATTTTTCCTCAAAAAATATCAAATCAAATAATTACTTTTCTTTTTTTAGATTATACTACAAATTAATTTTACAGTCAAAATATCACATCAATATTTATTTATATCACATCAAACTACTGTTCAAATTCAACTTTTTACTATTCATAAATCCAAACCCACAAACAAACACATCCTTAGTATTCATTCATTCATATACACCACATTAATGATGGCTCACTCCAGTCATGCTCCATAAGATGGCCACTAATGAGACCATTACTCATACACTGATATTTCCCAAACAATCAGGTTCATGTTACGGTTTCTCTAAGGAAAAGAAAAGCCAGATGACTGAAGGTTTTTGTTAATTTTTACCTAAAAGCTCTGAAGATGATTTCCTCACCTATGAGGGCTAAATCAAAGATTGAAACAAGCATACAGAACATAAGAATTAACTCATACCGCAAAGTGTATATCTTCTCTTTTCAAGCATTGCACGTGTATAGTTATAACAAAGTTATCCATGCTTGCTAAATTAAACAAGATGGAAAAATAGAAGCCTTAGAAAGCATGACACTGAGATTTGTATTCCCCACTGATATCCTAGCACACTTGGGAACATCACCTTCTCCCCTTCACATAGTAAAATCATGTCGGTTTCAAAACCCTTCTCTAAAGAGGCATTATTTAAATAATCTCGATATAATGGTGAATTCACAGTTCAACAAATTTTATATATGGTTTGAATTTTTTTTATGCCATATTGTTTAACAGCATGCTCCTAAAACTACACCTACTTAATTCATCATTATATTAAAACATCAATTCAATAAATAAGATTAAATTACGTCCAACAATACATAATCCAAATGCTACATCATTTAATCATCATTGGATTAGAAAATTACCAATTAATGAAAGTTTTATCAGGCATGGTGCCTGTGTTTATTATCTTGTTCAATAAACTTCTTATAAGGTTGTGGTTCAAATATTCAATAGAAATTTTACACTGGTTGGTAACACAATTTGAAACCAATGCAGATCCACCATGTTATCTTGAAGAACACAAATAATCAAAGTGCAATATTTCCACACATAACTCTTAAAAGTAGAAATTCACAAAGATCAATACCATCTTGAAAACTTTCTTTTAAACTCCCAGATTAATATAAGAGGAAAAAAGATGTAGTTTCAAAATAATTCCCAAAATATATTTTTTAGAACAATTATTATTGCAAAATGACTTTAATCTTTCCTTTTTTGTTATTTTCAATAAGTGCATTCAAAATCTCATATCAAGAAGAAACTATAGAATTGTTCACTGCATTACATTAATTCAACTTGTTCACTGAGAAGCCTCAAATCAATTATCATGTTTTGCATAAATATTCTCACAAATTTACCTTATCTGTTTTCTCCTTCTCAGGCTTCTCCAGCTCTCCCGCCTTCTTCAACTTCTCCATTTTTTCCTTCTCCATTTTCTTCGCTCCAAACGAGGGGGAAATAAATAAATAAAATGACGATACGAGGATCGGAATCCATAAATCACACTCAATAGCCACAAGACTCGCCCAATCAAACATATTCCAAAATATCCTAACAACAAATAAATACGAAAGCCAAACAGAGATATAGATAACCTTAATATACACAGCTTCCTGGGCACGCTCCTCTTCGCTGAGCACACGGCCCTTGCCATCGCTTAGGCATCGAACACTTGAACCGGATGATCGCCAATAGCTTTCCATCGAACGGAAGGCTCCATAGCGCGAAATGGCCATTCGCATCGCCATAGTTCTCCGATCACGTTAGTGACTTTCTGAGAGATCAGTTTGATTTTGAGAATCACAGATGCAACGGTACTCGTCTGTCTAGGGCATTCCTTACTATAAACAGGTGGCGCTCTTCGGAATCGGGTCGGGTCGGGTCTGTCATGGACGGGTAGCAGAGAACCAGCAGAGGCGGCAATAGGGCTCGACTGCGACGCTCGTGGGTTTCTTGCCACGTGGCATGGAAACGAAGCCATAGTAAAATTGATTGAAGCGTGTTGGTACGGCTCTTTTACATTATTAAATTTTTAAAAAATATCATATTCTTTCGGTCTTTATAATTGATTAAATTTTTAGATTAAATTTTTTTACATGTGGTATAGAAAATTACGTTTGGTGATATAAAGAATAATAATATTTTATATTAAATTATTGATATTTTATAAATAAATCATGTATATATTATGTTAATACGTGTGTACATTTGTATTTTTTAATAATATTTATATGAAATTGTGAACAAACTTATATATATTTTATAGGTTCGTAAAAGTATATAAAAAGTTTTGATATTTTTATTATATATAAAATAATTTTAAATGTAATTGTATATTAATTTAAATAAAAAATAAAGATTTTTTAGTATTAATATATTATTATTTTATTAAAATAAAAAAAAATATATGTTGAAGATAAGAGACAATAATAATAATAATAATAATAATAATAATAATAATAATGCTTAAAGTTAGGACAGACGAAAATATTAAAATTTTTATATAAAATATTATACTATTAAAATATTAATTTTTTTTATTATTTTAAAAATTTCAAATTATCAAATTAATCAAACATTAACAAAGTATATTATCCAATATATATATACTCTCCTATTTCGATCAAATATATCCATTTACAAAGTGATATTTTTGTAAAAGTTATAAGTATTTTTTTATTTTGATATTAAAAAATTACTATACTATAGAAAATAAGTTCATATCAGTAGACAGATTAAAATGATAAAAATATTATATTGAGTTGAAAAATATATACATGTAATTCAAATTTATTGAATTAATTTGGTTTACTAAGGGATTAATTGGTTCTAGAGATTTTTAAATTTAAATTTTTAAAATGAACTTCAATATTAAGTAATTATTCAATATGAGCATAGTTTTTGGACAAATGGTGTAAAAAAATATATATTATATGTAATATTTTATAAGAAAAAATTATTTTAATGTGAATTAACTTGAGTGTTTTATTTTTTATTTGAATAATAGTTCAAATATAATATTTTTTTAAAGTAATTTTTGTGGAGAATTAAAATGATTATATATATTTTTTTATAAAATAAAAAAAAAAATCAAATTCGAGTAAGGTTTGTTTGATTTTGGTTTAAAATTAAAATTAAAATTAAAATTAAAATTTTGATTTAAATATTAATTTAGTACAATATTTTGTAAAAAATATATTTGCTCCGTTCACTTTGGTAATTACATATTTTGCTATTTCTTTTTTGTCCAAAGAAAACTTAATTATTTCATTTTTAAGAGTAAATAGACTCTATTATATATTACAAATATTATTACCTTTATATTTATTTATAGTAATATTATCATTATAATTTTATATATAATAGGAGTAAAATAGTTTTTATATACAAAATTATCACCAATTATTATTAAAATATAATATTTGTTAAATTCTATAAAAAAAATATATATATATATATACTTATAAAATGGATGGAAAAAAATACATTTTTATTCACAAAGTGTATAAATTGAAACTAAATACACCACATTTGTGTATAATTTTGTATATTGGATAATAAATGCACAGCAAAAATTATTTTATTTGAAAATGTAAATTAAAAAAATAATGGGGTGTTTCTTAATTAATTTTTAGTTGATTCGAATAGTTGTTAATTAATTTGATTGGATGAATATATCAGCTACTTGTACTAAAATATTTGGTAATATAATTATTTGATATTAGCAAAATATATATAAAATGATAATTAAGAATATTTTATATGTTTTTTTTATAATATTTAGTTGCTCTCTTTCTATGTGTTTGATTTTTTTAGAATTTTAATTATTGAAAATTATTAAAATATTTGTTTTAATTACTTTTTATATGTTTTCTAGAAAAATTAATACATTTTTTAAAAAAGAATATGAGCATTTTTTTTCATTAGAAAATAATGTAAAATATAAAAGAATGTATATTGTTGGAATTCGAGTTCAAATTATTGGGTTCTATTTAGATCTTGAGTTTAAATGGCGGAACTAGGAATTAAATAAGAGAGCACGTTTTTTAAACAAAATAAATATTAAAACTAAAAATTATAAATTCTAGTAAAAATAATATTAAACATTATTAAACATTGTTAGAATAAAACTATCCATTTGACAATTAAAATCTTCGATTTATCGTATTTTGAAAACGTTGCAAAGTATTTTATTTTTAATTTTAACAATTTTTTTTTTAAAATAAAGTATTGTAAACTATATGTGAAAAACTCATCTCTCATTTTATTAAGCAAATCATTTTTAATAATTTTCATCGCGAATAATGATAATTATTGCAACTGATAAAATCACTGGCAATTCAATGAGTCGATACATCAACTTCAGAGCCGTGTATCATTTTCTTTCGACCATTCTTTTAACAAGATCATCAATACTTTGAATGACAAAAAAAGAAAAAGAAAAGGACACTCATTTTTTTTTTTCCAAAGCTAGCAAATGAATTCAGAGATCAATGCATGCAATGCCGAAAAGAAGTTTTGAACTTTTCTACCAAATAATTATCTATTTCTTGAGCAATGAAATCACCAATCTTCCATGAGAAAAAAAAAATTAATTAATTTTTTTTATAAAATAAATAAACAAACAAACACATAAAACTATAAAAAAACATTTACAAACAAGTAACTGAAAGAAAATATGTTGTTGAAAAAAAATAAAAATAAATCTTCGATTGTTCATCAACTTTCTTTCAAATCAGGGTCGGTCTTTACTTTCGAAAGACTTGGGACGAAATAAAATTTAGAGGTCCTTAAATATCTATAAATCATATTTATTTACCTATAATAAAATGTAAATATTTTTTTAAAAAAATAAAACAATTTTCTAGTATTTTTTGATGCAATAATATCAGTAATAATATTAATATTAATTTTGTCTAATATTTTCTTTTAAACAAACAAAAAAATTTAAAACAAAAACAAGGGGTCCCTAAATATATATAAATAATTTCATTCTGACTTTTGCACACGGATTAATGTAAATTAGTATTTTATAGATATATAATAGGTATAATAAAAGAATGTAATGTCTATTTAACTTTGAAAAGTAATGTGAAAAATAAAAAATAAGAGTACTTTGGTATTTAATTCTGAGTTGCTTGTTTTTTGCCGCCGACAATATACTTGTTTTTTTGCTAACAATTTCAACATAAAATGAGTAGTGAAAATAAATTTGAAACTCATCATTTTACCGGGTTAAACCTGTTGCAGTACCTCGAATTTTATACTATTCTCCAAAATAGTATCAACATCTTTTATTACCTTATTAGTAACTGACCAGTGATTGCAAAAATCTAAATTGAAAAAAAAATCTATATAGCACAACTTGCAAATCACTGAACTGTGTTATACTAAGGGTGTGTTTGTTTGGGGGATTGGATTGGATTTACACTGTTCATCTAATTTTTTTCCCAAAAACATCAAATCAAACACCTATTTTTCATTTTTTATATTATACAAAAAATCAATTTTACATTCAAAACATCACATCAACACCTATTTAATATCACATCACACAACTATTCAAATTCAAAATTTTTACTATTCAAATCCCAACTCAAAATCCAAACACCCAAACAAACACACCCTAAATTGCTAATCTGACTAATCAAATAGATAAATTAATTACCAATTTTAAGTATAAAAGCAGTTTGAGCAAATACAGTTAAAAAATTTTTACACCTATTTTAGATTTTTCTTTTTATTTAAAATACTCAGGGTTTGAACCATGACTTCATGGTCACGAGTCCATTCCATACATCATGTCATCTCTTATATTTTTTTTTCTAATATGTTAAATGGTCCCTTTAGATAATGTGTCTTGTATTTCCGTAAATAAATTTGGTAATTCTAATAAATTGGGTAATAGAATAGCCTTCAATTCACCTAAACTAATTCAAACCTTCTCGCTACCACAAATAATATCCCATAAATATTTACCCCTATTTTTAAATAAAAATATTCAATCAAAATTTTAAGTCCTTTTCAACTACTTTTTTTTTTTTAGCAGTTGTATAATATTTAATTGTGTTTTAACTAAAAGGCACAAAATATTTTGTATTTTATTTATTGCGTCAAACTCTTTTACGTTAACGTAGAATTTGTATGGAATATTCTCTTTGTCCAAAACTGATGTTTTGTTCTAAATAAAAACTTAAATTATACAATTTTTATACAAATAAAAAACGTAAAATATCTTAAATAATTTTTTTTAATAAAATAAATAAATAAATAATTGATTAATAATTTATTTATATAGTTTTTTTTGTAAAAATAAGATAGCAATTTATCTCCAAGAAATTATAAATTGAAGGATTAATCAATTATTTATTTATTTATTTTATTCAAAATATTATTTAAGATATTTTACATTTTTATTTGTATAAAATTTTTCGTAATTTAGGTCTTTATTTCGAATCAAATATTAATTTTGGACAATAAAAATATTTCATGCAAACTTTACATTAATATTAGAGAATTTCACGCAATAAATAAAAAATATATATATTTTTCCCCATCCTCTTTCCTCTTCATCACAGTCGTCACTGCAGCCACGCCAAGTTCTCTCCCATCTTTTTATTTTTCTCCGGACCTTTTCTTTTTTTCTTTTATTCTTTTTTCCTCCTCCTATTTCATAATAGCCGTCCGCTCCAACATTCCACAGTGGGTCTCACGCTCAAAAATAAAAAAATAAAAACACTTGAATCGCTATCCTCTATATATATATATATATATATATATATATATATAGTAATACCCGCAGCGCACTATGCCGCGCGACTGCGACATAATATAATGAGGTTGTATATGCAAAATCGAAGTGTCGGTATGAAAGAAAAGACAGTGTAGTTGTATATTCGATGTGAATATACGTGATAGAAAAAAAAGACGGAGTAATGAAAAATCTCAATCCATTTAAATATGTGCATCATTATGTTGAGCCAATTATATACGATGAGAAAATAAAAATAATTACGTTGGAATGATAAAAGTTAATCCGAAAGAAGTCTGTGTGTCTGTAAAAAAAATAAATTAATAATTGATACATCAAATCAAATCTAAAGTAATTTCAGTCATGTAATTAATAATGTTAAATAATGGAAGGTATAACAAATATAATTAATTACATTTGGGGTCAGACATAGTTCAGTCGCTCGAAATGGCGGTTAGTTGGTCGTTTGGTTGGGCGACCGATGAATTGTCTGGACAAGATAAGGTCGGGCGAAGAAAGATGAGATGGCAGACACAGAGGTCGGACAAATGGAGGTCGGGCGAAGAAACATGAGAGGGCAGACACGAAGGTTGGACAAGATAAGGTCGGGCGAAGAAAGATAAGATGGCAGACACGGAGGTCGGACAAAACGAAGTCGGGGGAAGAGAGACGAGACGGCCGATACGGAGGTCGGTCAAAAGGAGGTCGGGCGAAGAAAGATGAGAGAACCGATACGGAGGTCAGACAAGAGGAAAGTGGACTTCTAGGAGCCCATTTGAAAGAAAGGTTTGTTAATTAGTAGCTTAATTAAGCGACCTGTCAATCACCTGATCGATTGGCTGATCACTTGGTCAAACAGTAGTTCAGTCGCTTGAAGGACTGCATTGTGGTCGCTTGATTGGGCGACCAATGAATTGTCTGGACGGATGATTGTTCAGTGGATTGAAGGGACTGGATGGTGGTCGCTTGATTGGACGATCGATGAATCGTCTGGACGAATGGTTGTGCAGCCGTTTGAAGGGACTGAATGGTGGTCGCTCGAGTGGGCGACTGATTAGTCGTTTGGTCTAGCGACCAGTTAGTATCTGGATTGGTCAATCGTTGGGTTATTCGGTAAGTCCATTTAAGGAAGTAAGGTGCCCAGAGGTGGTCGGTCGAGCCTGTTAGGTTCTGTAACTGGTGGGGGCGGTTGGTGAAACGGTTAAAAAATAGGTAATTCAAACCCTACATTCGGCATATATTAGTAATAATATTAGATAGTACTTCTTCTATTCCACGTAATTTGTTCATATTTTTTATTTTCGTCTGTCCCATGTAATTTGTCTTTTCTATTTTTTTTAAAATATAATTATGCACTTTAATCATATTTTAAATTTTATATTTTTAAATTTTAATTAAATTATTTGCTTATCTTAATCTATAATTATTTTTATTAATATATATTTTAATTACTTACTAATTGTATTTTATCTAAATTTTTTATCTACGGTAATAAGTCCAAAATATTCGGGACGGAGGGAGTAGATTATAGATTATAGATATAGACGTTGATACTTCATAAATGGATTCCCTTGTAAATTGTCTTATGATTCATTTAATTTAATATTATGTATATATATATTTTTTATTAGTATAAAAAATAATATTTGTTTTCATCCGGTAAATTAGTCTATTTGAATTTAGTACAAAAATTAAAATAAATATATTTTATTAAAAAAATAATAAAAGTAAAAAAAAGTAATTAATTATATTTTTGAAAATTTAATTTTAAATTAAATTAAATGAAAAGAATGTGTGTAATAAAAGGTATTATATATGTTATAAATAAATGTTAGGCTGAAGATTAAATAGTTAAATGTTATTTGTTGATTTTGTCAAAATCAATAATCGAGTAAATTTAGCAAATAGATTAAAAGAAATAAAAATAAAATTGGTATTTTATTAATTAAGTGAAGATATGTAAGATGTTTTTCATATCTTTATTTTTTATACATTATATATAAATTAATTATATACTTGATCCGTCATTTTAGTTTTGAAAAGTAATGTAAAAAATAAAAAATATGAGTGTTTTGATATTTAATTGAAAGTTATTTTTTTTATAAGAAAATAAGAAATTTTAATTTGGACAAACTAAAATGACAAATAAAAAATTTACTAAGTAGGCGGAGAGAGTATATAATAGTATTTTTTTATAATTTATGTAAAAATTAAAAATATTTTCAACCATTAGTATGTGATTATTTTTGTTATAATAGAAAATTAATATATTTTTGGGACAAACAAAAAATGATAAAAGAAAATATTATCTATTCGGATAGAGAGAGTAGATGGAAAATAATTAAGGATGTGTTTGTTTTTTAAAATGATTTGAAAAAATATTTTTTAATGTGAAGTTATGTATTGAATATAAAAATAATGAATATATATAATATATTATTTTTTTTGGAAAAATATGTGTATTATTATTATCACTACAAGAAATTATCAATTTTGTAACGAGGTTTTTTCGTTCCTAAATTTACTTTTTCCATTACTAATGATATTAAAGACGGAATTACGTTAACTACGTGAACTTTATGAACGGAATTCTGTTACAAATATACTATTTTTTTTTGTAGTCTATTATTATTTCTTTTAAAAAAAATATACCATGTCTCCGCCTAAAGTTTTTTAAAAAAAAATTGTTCGGTTAAAAAATATGACCTTGAGTTCACATTAACTACCTATAATGTTCATGTTGCTGTTTCTAGTGTTTTTATATCTTATGTCACTTTTATTTTTTAGAAAATAATTACACACTTTAATTTCATTTTAAATTTTCTAATTTATATTTTTTAATTTTAATTAAACTATTTAGTTATATTAATCTTAATATATAATAATTTATATTATAGGTTAATTATTTTTATTAATATATTTTTAATTATCTACTAATTATATTTATCCTAAATTCTCGTGTCTACAATAACTAGGACATCCAAGGTGGAACAGATGAAGTATTATATTAAAAATAATTATTTAAAATATTAAATTAGAAAATTCATTTAGTTATAAATGATTAAAGTTATAAGAGCAAAATTATCAATTTTGGTCTCATTGATTTTTTTTTTATTTTTTTATTTTTATCAATTTTGGTACTACTCAAATAAAAATTTGTCAATTTTGGTCCCATGATGGTTTACTGGGATTAAACACGGCAGTTGATGACTCATAAGAGTGACTGGGCGTCTAGACAGCCAACACACGATCGTGTTGATTACCTTGCACTGAACATAACCGTGTTTATGCCCCTATTAACGACTATATTCTGAACACAGCCCGTGTTCATGTCCGTGTTCTGAATATAACTATGTTCCTACTCATGTTCATGATTGTGTTCTCAACAGAGTCATATTATAGGTCATGTTCACGACTCTGTTCTCAACACAACCATGTTCAAGGTAATGTTGACGATTTGTTTTCAATATAGTCATATTATATATCATATTTATTATTATTTTCACTTATTTGTTAAAATTATTTGATATACATTTATAAATTGACAAAAATATTTTTTTCAAAATTATTTCGTAATATATAAAAAAAATCAATTTTTAATATTTTAAAAAATAATTACAAAAATTATAAAAATAAAAATATATTTTTAACAATCATAATTATATATCTTTTTCAAAATTTATAATGAAAACTTTAAAATAAAATTATGAAATAGTTTTCTAAAAAATATTTTAATTGTTGAAAAATAATTTTTCAGGTGTTTTTCTACTAGAGTTGCAATTTTTTATTTTTTTTTTTTTTATTTAAGGTGCTTTTAATTTCGGTTTGAATTTTATATTAAAATAATATACAATAGAATATTTTATGAGAAATATATATAATTTTAATTATACATAGTCTAAATACGTAAATAATAATAATAATAATAATAATAATAATAATAAAAAATAATTAAAATTTGAATGTAAAATAACTACCCATTTTACTATCCATTATTCCTTCAATTATATTTATTTACATAAATATTATTTCATTACAAATATATCTAAAAAATAAAATTTTCATTTAATGCAAGATATCATACAGCATTATTAAAATATTTTTTAATATCCATCTCAAATGTAAATAGAACTCTAATTACCAAACGTGGAAAATATTAAATAAATTTAAAATCTAAAGTTAAAATTAATATTAAAATATATTCTTTAATGAAGTATTATATATATATATATACTAGAACACGCTCTTGGTGCGGTATACCGCGCGACTATTCTATAATGTAATGTAGTGAAACATTATTTATTTGAAATATAAACTGTAAAACAAAAATACAATCGAATTATTTGCGCTCAGGTCGGTTGGTCCTCGGTCGGTTGGTATGATCGGTTGGTCAGGTGGGTTGGTTAGCTGTCGGATAGGCAGGTCGGAAGGTCCTCGGTCGGTTGGTCTGGTCGGTTGGTTAGCGGTGGGATAGACAGGTTGGAAGGTCCTCGGTCGGTTGGTCTGGTCGGATGGTTAGCGGTCGGACAGACAGGTCTGATGGTCAGCAGGTCGGACAGACAAGTCTGATGGTCTGCGGTCGGATAAAGTAGGTCGGCTGGTCTGCGGTCGGATAGGCAAGTCGGTCCGCAGGCGGATAGATTGAGATAAGAAGGGTGACCCTGCATCTCTTTATGAGTTTTGAAATGTCATTTCAAAATAGCAAGCATATTTCAACTTTGATAATTGTTACGCACAAATAATAATAATAATAATAATAATAATAATAATAATAATAAAAATAAGGATAGCAAGATCTTAAAGGAAGTTAGATACAAAGTCGGGTGGAAATGGAGAAAAATTTGCGCTCAGGTCGGTTGGTCGGATGGTCAGATGGGTTGGTTAGCGGTCGGATGGTCAGATGGGTTGGTTAGCGGTTGGATAGGCAAGTCGGAAGGTCCTCGGTCGGTTGGTTAGCGGTGGGATAGGCAGGTCGGAAGGTCCTCGGTCGGATTGTTAGCGGTCGGACAGACAAGTCTGATGATCTGCGGTCGGATAAAGTAAGTCGGCTGGTCTGCGGTCGGATAAAGTAGGTCGGCTAGTCTGCGGTCGGATAGGCAAGTCAGCTGGTCCGCAGATGGATAGATTGAGATAAGAAGGGTGACCCTGCATCTCTTTATGAGTTTTGAAATGTCAAAAATAGCAAGGATATTTTAACTCTGATAATTGTTACGCACAAAAAATAATAATAATAATAAAAATAAGGATAGCATGATCTTAAAGGAAGTTAGACATGAAATCGGGTGAAAAAGGAGAAAAATTTGTGCTTAAGTCGGTTGGTCAGGTGGGTTGGTCGGATGGTCAGGTGGGTTGGTTAGCGGTCGGATAGGCAGGTCGGAAGGTCCTCGGTCGGATGATCAGGTCGGTTGGTTTGCGGTGGGATAGGCAGGTCGGAAGGTCCTTGGTCGGTTGGTCCTCGGTCGGATGGTTAGCGGTCGGACAGACAGGTCTCATGGTCTGTGGTCGGATAAAGTAGGTCGGCTGGTCTGCGATCGGATAGGCAAGTCAGCTGGTCCGTAGGCGGATAGACTGAAATAAGAAGGGTGACCCTGCATCTCTTTATGAGTTTTGAAATGTAAAAAATAGCAAGGATATTTCAACTTTGATAATTGTTACGCACAAAAAATAATAATAATAAAAATAAAAATAAGGATAGCAGGATCTTAAAGGAAGTTAGACACGAAGTCGGGTGGAAAAAGAGAAAAATTTGCTCTCAAGTCGGAATGTCCTCGGTCGGTTGGTCCTCGGTCGGATGATCAGGTCGGTTGGTTAGCGGTCAGATAGGCAGGTCGGAAGGTCCTCGGTCGGTTGGTATGGTTGGCTGGTCCTCGGTAGGATGGTTAGCGGTCGGACAGACAGGTCTGATGGTGGTCTGCAGTCGGATAGGCAAGTCAGCTGGTCCGCAGACGGGTAGACTGAGATAAGAAGGGTGACCCTGCATCTCTTTATGAGTTTTGAAATGTCAAAAATAGCAATGATATTTCAACTTTGATAATTGTTACGCACAAATAATAATAATAATAATAATAAAAATAAGGATAGCAGGATCTTAAAGGAAGTTAGACACGAAGTCGGGTGGAAAAGGAGAAAAATTTGCGCTCAAGTCGGTTGGTCAGGTCGGTTGGTCGGATGGTCAGGTAGGTTGGTTAGTGGTCGGATAGGCAGGTTGGAAGGTCCTCGGTCGGTTGGTCCTCGGTCGGATGATCAGGTTGGTTGGTTAGCGGTCGGATAGGCAAGTCGGAAGGTCCTCGGTCGGTTGATCTAGTCGGTTGGTCCTCGGTCAGATGGTTAGCATTCGGACAGACAGGTCTGATGGTCAGAAGGTCGGACAGACATTTCTAATGGTCTGCGGTCGGATAAAGTAGGTCGGCTGGTCTGCGGTCGCATAGGCAAGTCAGCTGGTCCGCAGGCGGATAGACAGGTCGCTTGGTGGGTGCGGTCAAGGAGTCTTTTGGTCTACCGATTGGTCTCTGGATTGGTTGGGTGGACTATTTGAGTTCTGGAACTGGTGGAGGCGTTTGGCGAGGCGGTTAATGTAACCGACCAGACGACGTTCCAAAACGTTTCGTCTTGGGCGGTTGACGGCGGTTGCTGACGACGATTCCAAAACGTCTTTTCAAGCGAGTACAAAGGTAGGTTAAGGGCTAAATTGTCATTTTTGAAATGAGGGGCAAGATAGACTTTTCAAGTGGCAGATCCGTACAAACTCGTATTTATAAGATATAATATTAACAATATTAATTTACATAAATTTGTCATACGGGTATTAGACTACTTATTATAATTTATAAAATTATTCCAACAACTTATATAATTATAAAATAAATATTAATATTTATTTTAATAAATTATTATATATCCTTATTATTATTAAAATTATTACATATATATAATATAATTAATTTTATAATAATTACTCCCTCCGTCCAATAAAATTACTCCAGTTGGGTCCTACACGAGAATTTAAAAAATAAATATTTTATTAAAAAAAATAGATAGTTGAAGATATTTTTTAAAATTTAGTTAAAAATTTAAATAAAATTAAATGTTAATTTATTAATTTGGCTAAAATTAGTAATACAATAAATTTATTAGTGAAAGAGAGAGTATTAATAAATAAAAATCAATTTATTACTGTATAAATAATAGCTTAAAATGATTTGATACTATCAATTTAGTAAAAATAAAGTGATTAAATTAATAATATTATTATAAGTTTCGGGATTGAATTTTTAGTTGGAATTTGAATAATAAAAATTTTGAATTAAAAAAAAAAAAGAAAAAAAAAAAAGGAAAAAAAAAAGAAAAAAAAAAAGAAAAAGTTAATTGAATATGGGCTATAGCCCATTTTCTAAACCCTAATCCACCTTCCCTCCCTAATGTAAATTTAATTGTCTCTCACGCCTCCTGTCTCCCGACTCCCTCCAAACCCTACGCCAATCCGATTTGTTGATTTGTTTCCAGGTAGGGCAACTTGTGCGTCTCTTTTTACGCTTTCAAAGATCTCGATCTCGTGCATTTTTTATTTTTTTGTTTTGTGAAATTTTATCTGGGTTGCAATGAATAGTTTTGCTCGATATTGCGGATGTACTTTTTTTTTTTTTTTTTATTCGTCTTTGTAACTTTATTTACTTACTTATTTTTCTGTAATTTTGGTGGGTGAATGTAAAGAAAAATAAACATTCCTGGTGTGTAATTTTCTTATTGATATTGTAGCAAAAGATTGTGGATTTGTTGATGTTGGTTTGCAATTGTTTGTCGGGTGTAGAAATTTTCATTTTTATTGTTCCGTTGCTGTTATTGTTTGTATAAACACTAAGTCTCGTGCTACGGTTCTATTTGCTTTAGGAATATGAATTAGAAAATTTCATGGTACTGTTCGATGTTGTGATCTCAAAGAGTAAATTGTTTAATTGCTGATCTTTATTCTTTTCAGATCAGTATTGTTAGGAGTAGGCTATGAATTACTTTATTTTAGATTTTGTAATTAGCTTTTTGAAGTGGTTGCTATCTCAAGATGTTTCTAAGTTAGTTTAGTTATTGCATTATAATGAAAGAAATCTACTGTTTTAAACTTAGATATAAGATGCTGTTTTTTTTATCTAATTGAAAAACATAAGAAATAGTTGACTACTCATGTATTGAATGCTTCATGTATACCATTGCTCAGAAGTTTGAAATTCTAATGTTAATTGTTTTTGTCGAAGTTGAATTTGAAATTTCCAAGCAATTCCATTCTGATTTCAATGGCTTGGTTTTCGATTTGATATTGTACCAATTTGAATGCATAATATACCTTTTTGATTAGGCTTATTGGGTATTAGATATTGGCTGATGTATCAAAGTATGTGTACATGTAGTTTAGAGTTTAGACTATTTAGAACTTTTGTAATCAAATAATTTGTGTACAACACTTGCAAATACATAGGCCACTTTTATTATGAATAAGTAGGTGGATAGTTATTAGCTTCTATCACATGTCTAATTTAATATGTTAACTTATTAATAATAAATTTTTATGTGGGATTATTAATCTAATCCATTATTTAGAGATAGATAATAGAATGATCCTTTAATTAGTCTTAAAACCTACCCTGAAGTGTTTTGACACATTCTAGTCGACTGAGTTGTGTTTGTTTGTAGATTTTAGTTTTTTAGTTTGGATTATGAAAAGTAAAAAGTTAAATTTGAATAGTTGTTTGATGTGATATAAATAGAGGTTGATGTGATGTATTAGTTGTAAAATAAATTTGTAGTATAATACTCCCTCCGTCCGTCTCTAAGGGTCACATTTATCTTTTGCGTCATTGTACTTAATATTAAAAATATTCTTATATTTGTATAATTTTTTGTATAAATGTCATTCTATTAGTATTATAAGGCACTAGTGAAAGTATTTTTGCAATTTTTTTTTTTTAATTTGTACTACGTTTTGACATAATGAATATTCAAAAATCAACACGCAAAAAGTAAATAGGACCCTTAGAGCCGGACGGAGGTAGTATAAAAAAAGAAAAATAATTATTTGATGTGATATTTTTTAAGAAAAAAAAAGTTTGAATAGTAAAAACCTGAAATAAAATCCACAAAAGAACACAACCTCTATTGTTTGCGTGAGGCCAGTGCTGAAATTTAGTTAAAATTATTTTAATGTTTTGCGAGTTTTTGCTACAATCAGTGAATTCATATTAGTTGCTGTTTTGTAGAGATGGGGCGTGTGCGTACCAAGACAGTAAAGAAGTCATCCCGACAGGTGATCGAGAGGTACTACTCCAAAATGACCCTTGATTTTCACACAAACAAGAAAATCCTCGAGGAAGTAGCCATCATTCCATCAAAGCGTCTCCGTAACAAGATTGCTGGTTTCTCGACGCATCTGATGAAACGGATCCAGAAGGGTCCAGTCCGCGGCATCTCATTGAAGTTGCAGGAGGAGGAGCGCGAGAGGCGCATGGACTTTGTCCCAGATGAGTCGGCCATAAGAACCGATCTCATTGAGGTTGACAATGAGACCATTGAGATGCTTACAACCCTCGGAATGGCAGACCTTCCGGGAGTCGTGAAGCAGACCACTGAACAGGCTGCGGCCCCGGCTGCTCCGGCCTATGGCCGCGGCGGAGGTGGCTTCGGAAGAAGGTACTGAGATTGGTAAAAATGTTTTTTTGGTTTTCAAGTGTCTTTAGTTCTATCAATATGTGACTATACTGAAACTTGTTATGTTTTACAACATTATGGATTTGTTGTTTTCTTGACTCAATTAGTTGTAATTTTGCAACAAAATTGGTTCTTTTTACTATTTAGGATTGATTGCCATTAAAGATGATTGGTTTTGAGATTATTTTGCAATTTTACCAAATTCTTATTAGATGGTACATTGTTATTTGTGTATACAAATGTTCTTTCAATATGGATGGCAAATTGAAAACATGCTCTTATGAATTCCGATAAAAAAAAAAAAGAAAAAAAATTGCTTCTGTTTGTTTTTGTAGTGCTATGATATGATATGATATGGTAGGTGCCAATCGGTCTAGAGCTGTTAACGAACCGAACCGAGCCAAATTTGAAATGTTCGTTAACATTCGCGAATAAAGCCCGTGTTCGTTCGTTAAGCTTTCGAATTCGTTCGTAGTGTTCGGGCTTAGCTCATTAAGAATTTTTATTGTTTGAGCTCGTGTTTGTGTTCGGCTCGATTAAGTTCGTTTGTCTCATTTGTTTTAATTTATATATAAATTAAAAAAAAATTAAAATTATTTTATTTATGTACTTTAAATTAATGTTTTATTTATTTATAAATTATAATTTTATATGTATATATAATGTTTATAATAAATATGTTATTTAAATGAATATTCGTGAACAAAGTTCAAGCTCGCTCGTTAACTAAACGAATTTGTTTATATTGTTAGGCTTGTTAACGTTTGCGAACGAATTTTAATCGAATCGAGTTGAGCCGGATGAGTTGTTCAGTTCGGTTAACAACTCTAATCGGTCCTAACCTGAATTTTTTGGATCATAAACCAGTTCCATTTGGACCCAATATTCTGGAATTTGTTTGTTTATACCATAGCATATTAATTATCACTGCTATGGTTATAAATGATATCTTACTACTACACTACATGATCATGTCTTAATAAAAGTGAAAATGAAAAACAAGTACAGCCATACATGAGGCAACTATTACTGCATTAAAAAGAAAAAAAGAAAAACAGAAAAAAGATTAGTCAATCATTTATACTTGTGAAATTTTTGTTTTGATTTTATTATTCTAAAAATTTTTTTTCCCAAAAATATCAAATCAAATATATATTTTTTATTTACTATATTATACTAAAATTTAATTTTACATTCAAAATATCACATCAATACATATTTATATCACATCAAACAACTATTTCAATTCAAAATTTTACTATTCAAAATCAAAATTGAAAACCAAAACCCCACGAATAAGCAAACCCAAAATGATTATAAGAACAACAGATTATTAGGCTATGTATTATTTTTGAAAAAAAAAACATTTATTTTCCGGGTGTATTTTTAGTTCAATTTTAATTTATAACTAGTTTTCATTTAAAAAAAAGAAAAGAAAATTAATCTATAATAAAATAATTTAAATCATATTGAGATAATGATTAGTCGTTAACCCAAGAGATCTGGTCTATGAGATTAGTCATTGACACAAGTAGATTATAAAATACAAAAATTAAAACTTACAAACAATCTTCGGTACTCCTTAATGCAATATGATATTAAATAAATACTACAAGTGGAAATTAAATCTTTAAAATTATCTAACTACAATACTTACTTTTGTTTTTTTTATAATACAATTTTCTGTTCTTCAGTTTTTTCATCACTCTATGCAACTTCTATGGCTTTTTTGTTATTTTTCTTAGTTGTGGCACACTCAGTGCACATGCCCGTATCTATTACACCCATAGCATCTCATGTCATATGATATGACTATTTTATTCATCACCTTAACCATTTTCGAAACATCGACCTTATGGACAACATGCTTCGCATAAGTACTAATCTTTTTAAATGTTCTATGCAAGAGGCCTCTTATTTGTTCAAGTTGTGTTCAGAGTGCAGTTTCAAATTCCTGTTGCTTTAGTTGTCTGGCCTTTTTATCATGGCTTATTCAAATTATACTTTTTGTAATGATGCAGAGCTCTTTGTCACTATTTTCATCAACTATAGTTTCTGATGTGAAGATCACCTAAAATTGAGTTTTAAATGTCAATCGATTCATTTAGTAGGTTTTCAAGATTTAAATCAACTCATTTAAAGACATAGTGTTTGTCTTTTTTAACTCTACAAATGTTGTGATGTTTTGTGCAATTTTTTTCAGACGCTGTCCTCATCAATTTTAATACCAACTTTCTTTAAAAATCTCATATATAAGAACTTTCGATCTAAAGTCACTCATTCTTATTTTATCAACTTATCATTTAGATATCTCAAGCCAACATCACTCGTACTTGTATTATCAATTGTTATAGTAAAAATATTCTTAATCTTCCATACTACCAAAAAATCTTCAATTTTCTTTCTAATTGCATAACTCCGAGTGAGCAAGAATTAAAGAGAAATTCAACTTCTTTTGTGCAAATGTCAATCATCATCAATAAAATGCACAATTAATGACATATAGCTCATATTTTGACAAGATGTCCAAATATGTCAAACACTACCCTTGTAATTCTTGAAAAAACTCTCAAACTTCAACTTCTCATATTCAAATATCTTAATGCAATTCTTAACAAGTGTTTTTCGTGATGAATTTGTTAATCGAGGTTGAATGACACTCATAGAATCACAAAATTCTTCTAATTCTACCATTCCAAAAGACATCTCATCAACAATAATTAATTTTGCATGAATTTTACGACATTCTTGTTGATTAAATGTCAAAATAGAATTAACAACAATGGATTAGTTTTTTTTTTTTTGTTGATAATGCATTGTTGTTTATTTTAACTTTTTTATCCATACGGTCCTCATATTCAACTTTATTCATAATTATCTTGCAACTTTTCAAATGATTCAACGTAGCACTGATATTTGTTTTTAACTTACATTTGCATGTAATCAATGAAAATAAATGATTGCATTTTACTTCATCTCCCGATTCAGTGTTATAAAATTATCCATGTAATAGATCTAGATTTTTTTAACCTTAGGAGTAGGACAATAATCTATTGCTTGAGTTTGAAGAACTTTTTATTGTGACTAAGATTACTCTTTCTTATATACCGTCGAATTAAATCACCATCCTTTCATAGGAAATTTCTAATAACTGACTCAACCCGTTTATAGAATATCTAATAGGACCATCATCTGTTTTTGAACTTGCCGACTCCAAAATACGTATTAATCAAAATATGGTACATTAATTGTTAAGTAATGATTCAAGAATCAAATTTCTAATTAGCAATTGCAAAGAACTAAAATACATTAAAAAAAGAAACATTTTTTTTAAAAATTATATTTTAACAAGCAATTGTAAACAACACAATTACAATAATTGAATAAAAACCTAAGTATCGAAAAGTAGTCCGACTTCAATTTATTTCACATTAGCTACTTAAAACAGAATGCCAAAAGAAACACAAATAAATAACATGATTACCCATTAATTAACAAAAATTGAACCCAATAATAGAAGAAGAATAAACAACTAGCAAGTTGAACAAAGAAATAAGTCTCGTTAGGGATTATTTGGTAGAGTGGGGTTGGACTTGTAAGAATGAGTTTTTGTCTCTATCCATAAGTAGAAGAAAAAAAATATATAATGGATATTTATTATTATTATTATTATTAATTTTTTTGTTTTTTGTTTTTTTGTCTATATTTGTATTCTTAGTTTTAACAATTCTATTATTAAAAAATTAATTGAACCTAAAATATTATTTTTATACTATCAATTTATTTTTCAAAGTGACATAAAAATTTATTTAAATTAAATGTTTTATTTAAATAATATTTTTAAGTATTATACTCCCTCCGTCCCACATAATTTGTCCCTATTTTTTATTTTCGTCCGTCTCACATAACTTGTTATTTCTATTTTTGAAAATATAATTATGCACTTTAATTGTATTTTAAATTTTAAATTTTATAATTTTCTTAATTTTAATTAAACTATTTACTTATTTTAATCTTAATCTATAATTATTTTTACTAAATAATTATTATTTTTACTAATACACTTCTTAATTAATTACTAATTATACTTTACCTAAATTTCTGTGTCTAATACACCCATATTACATGGGACGGAGGGAGAATATATTATCTCCGCCCTACTTAAATTGTTCTATTTTATTTAGGTACATTGTGTTATTAATAAATGATTAAGAAGTGTAATAAAAATAATTATAATTTAATAAAAATAAATATAAATTAATATTAAAATGATTAAATAGTTTAATTAAAATAAAAAATTATAAATTAAAAATTTTAAAATGTATAATTATATTTAAAAAAAATAAATAAATTATGTAGAACGAAAATAAAAAGTGGATAAATTAGTGGAATGAATGAAGTACTCCCTCCGTCCCAAACACCGTGCAACATTTGTGTTTGACATGAGAATTTAGGTGGGTATAGTAAATTGAGATAATTTGGATATTAAGTGACGTGATTGGAGATAGAAATGATTATTTATTTTTTTATTTGACTGGTGTGATGCGATAAAGTAAAATATATATTAATATATGTATATAAATATTATTAATTATTTTTAAATTTAAAAATATTGCAATAAATTTGAAAAAAATAAAATATTGCAGATGTTTGAGACAGAGGGAGTAGTAAATATATATTGTCATCATAAACATATACATATACATATTATTTTCTTATTTAAAATAAAAAACTAACGCGCCCGCGAAAAAAAAAAAAACAGAAAATATTGAAATATTGAAACTATAATGAAACGAAAACAAGCCCTACTAAATTTCGAGTTACACGGAAGTTAAGGGGCTCAATTGTAATTGTAGAAATTTAGATCCCAAAAATCAATCCCAATATATTACTCCATTGTTTTAGCTTTTCTTCTTACATCGAATCCAAGCCCTAAGCCAATTCAATCGTGCGATAACGGGAAGAGGAACCATTTTTGTCTCTGCAGATCGGAGCCGCGCTTGTAAAATAATTCCAAGAAAGTTGAAGTTGCGGGCTCAGAGGAGAGGAGAAGCATGTACCATCCGACCAGAGGTGGAGTTCGCGGTGGCCGTGATCGTAAGCCCTTCATCTACTGTCTGTCTATTTCACCCAAATTAAAGGTTTTCTAGCGAATTCGGTTAGAAATTTGTTTTTTCTTTTTGCGATGTGCGTCGCGAATCAGTCGTCTGATTGATTGCTCTCTGGATGCTTTTCATCCATTTGAAAAATTAATTGATTTTGTGGGTTTAAATTACTTGTGGAGGTGTTCGAATTTTCCAAACATATATAAAATACCTATGTACTGATATTAGGAGCGGGAATTATGGAACTGTGTTTGGTAGGGGACGAAACCTTGAAAGGAAGGAGTCCAAGGTGGAATAAATGAAATATGCAACCTGAGTTGTTCAGGTTTTTCAAATACAAATTGTGATTGGAAGTGATGTCGGTGTTTGTTCATATGAAATGTGTTTGTTAATTATCTACTAATGTATGTTTTGTATGCTATCCCATAGTTTAATAACTAGCATGGAGATGTTACCTCTTATTTCTCTACTTAATATGTAAGGATTCTGACTTTAGGGTTGCAGGATTAACTACAATGTTTATGCGGGCAGCCTCCATATATTTCACACCAGTGTCAGCTAGTGTCTTTCAATTGAAGTGATAATATTTGTCTTCTTTTAACACGAGGGTGAATTGAATGTTTTTAATATAGCAAGCACTATAGTATGTGTGGTGTGGAATTAAAAGTCTAGGCCAAAAAGCACTAGAAAATGTGTATGATAAATAACAAGCCACAGATGAAATTATTCATCAAAGGGGTTTTGTTAAGTCGTCTTTCCAGACCCTGTCCACACAGTAACTTATATTGTATGCATTCCCAACTTCCAGCATTATCTTCTTTTTTATTATTACCTCTCTTTCTCATTTTTCTTTTCTTTAAAACTTTTTGAGTGATTCATTTTTATTTATCTATTTTCCAGTTGAGCTTGAGTCTGTAGTGATCAATCGATTTTGAATGTGCAGAGTTTAACTGGGATGATGTAAAAGTTGATAAACATCGGGAAAACTATTTAGGCCACAGTATTAAGGCACCTGTTGGAAGATGGCAGAAAGGTAAATTCAACACCCTTCTCTTTGTGCTTGTTTGTGCTTGATCGAATTGTGAATATTTTCATTGTTTCTAATTGTTCAAGTCAGAATATTAAGTGTATATAACTAAATATGTGGGGATTATGCATGGACAGTTGATTACAGTAACTAATGACCATCCTGTGATATCTTCTCATTACCTTGTCCAGTTGTCCCTACCTCAGATGCCAGCCATTGGGCATCATGGTATGCGTGATGGCATATTCACGTATGTATATGTGGACCAGCTTTGCAGTTTAGTATTCGTTGAATATGAGATTTTTAGATAACCCTTTCATATTCATTTCTTTTAGAGGTTTATGGATATTTCTGTCAATACTCTTGTTTGTATCATCATCAAGACCGATTCAGATTACAAAAGATATAATAATACTACTTTAACCACTCTTTACTGTATGCCCAAAGTTGCAATATTTGAGCATCTAGGTGTCACTATAACTGCATTGAACCTTGGTAGCCCTCATGGATTTCTTCCGCTGAACAGTTTGAATTGTAGACTGAGCTCTTAGAAAATTCATGCCCTGACCGCTTTAGAAACTAGAGATATATGTTTTAGCATTTAGTAGCTCTACAAGGTGTGGGTTAGAAACACCAATTTTCTGAATTGCTGAATGTTTCTAAGTACCAACTACTTTGAAATTTGAATAGTGCTAAACACAACCACTTTAGCATAGCAATATTTAACCTTACTAACTTCACCGATGGTTGGATGAGTCTTTACTTGATTCAGCTATATTTAGCTTAGTATACTTACGAGTTGGGTGAAACTGGAAGATTCTACAATTAAACTACTTCAATGGGTACCAAAAGAGGGGCATCCAGAGTGGCAGTAGCAGATAGAAACAAGGGCATCTTTCTTTGATAGAGGCTCTATGACTATGGGCATCTTTCTTTCAAGTGTTGGCTTCAGCTTTTAGCCAAAGTTACATTTGAACCACAAACACTTAAGTTTGATGCTATTGCTAAATATTGTAGAATTGAAGTAATTGTTGAAGTCTAAAACCAGTTGGAAGCCATAATAAGCTAATGAACTTGATTGAAGATCCAAGTTGAAGTTTATCAACTGAGCTTTACATGAAAAGATGATCATTCTGAAACACTATGTCTATAAAAAATTAGAATGGATTCTTTTCGCTTATTAATTATCTTATAAACTAGAGTGTGGTTGTTTGTGTTCTGGGGTGTTATGGATTAGAACATTTTTGAATGAAAAATAAGTTTTGGATGTGTTGTATTTAATGTAAACATTAAAATATATATTTAACTAGGTCTGTTGAAAAATGTGAGAAATGAAATCTGAAACACAAACACATCTTAGCCTGTTAACAATCGATACAAAAAAAATTTAACTAGTCATTTAGAACTAGTGTCGAATGAATTTACACACTTCAATATTGGGGGATGGGTCTTTCCTGGGTTACTTTTCATATTGTAAGTTGTAACCAAGGATTAGAAAACTCCTATGAGTACTGAGAATCCTAAGTTCAGCTTTCTTCCTCCACTTATCTTCACTTTTATAGAACGCACTATCCCTCTGTCCAGAAAGAGAAGCAAAAATGTTTCAGATATTCCCATATCACTCATACCTCGCAGCTTCATCTTTTGTTTTCAACTGCTCTCATTCTTGTTCCCAATTTTGATTGGCATCCCCTGTAACACTCGATTCAACCCATTTTAGTTCTTCTTGGACATTCTTGACCAAAGTTCGCTTGTAGGTGAGTAGGCAGTGGAAGCAGCCATTTATCTTGGACTGTGCATTTCTCTATTCTTCCCTTAATTGGATATCTTTATGTAAGAATCCTTCATTGGATATCTTTATCTTTAAGATGCTGCAGAGCAATACTATGAGTAATTATAGGTCAGTGATCGAAGTTTGAATTTAGCTATGAGAGGTTCCTTGACATGTTTACATATGATGGCTGAAGGTGTCATTTGAGAGTTGGTAGAGCTATCATACTCTTGTGTCGCTTCTTATTACTATCAGGTTACGAGTTCCTTGTTCTTTAGCATCTTTGCTTGCCTTACTGGTTTACCAATGGCTTAGGTAGGGGTGATAATTGATCTTTGCTCACCCACGTTTGGTTGCATAACCATACCAAGGATTTTATTGATTATATTTATCCTAGTATTTTAACATTTCCCCATCTATTGGGTATCGGGTATCTGCATTCAAGAGGAATATTCAAGTGTCAGCCTTTGGTTTTCCTTTATTGGTGTCTGGTTAGTACTTGTTATGTAGTTAGATCCACCAAAACTTACGAGTTGTCATCCTCTGGCTAAAACTTTAACCCCACTTTCTGAGCAACATTACATTAGTACCCACCTTGGTTTAGTTTGGATGGGAGCAATTGGATAGAAAAGAAATCAAAAGAAAACTAAATTGATTATTTTTTTTCTACTTCTATATAGATGAATGATTTTGAAAGGAAAATTTTCTTCTTAGTTTCCTCGAAAAAAGACTTCCCACTTTTGGGAGGGAATTGTTTTCCTTTGTTTTCTCAACTCCTAAACTAGTCATTATCAAGGGCTTAATCATTCTAAGCCAGTGTGCAATCAAGACTTGTAAAATTATATACCGAACAGAGGCCCACTTAATTCAAAGCAATTATCTTTCTTTCTCACTCTCTTTATTTTGGAAAGCAAACTTAGCATCAGATCTACTCAAAAATTCTTGCAGGGAAAGACCTCCACTGGTACAATCGTGACAAAAAATCTGATGGTCCAAATTCTGAGGCCATGAAAGAAGAGATCCGAAGGATCAAGGAAGAAGAAGAGCAAGCAATGAGGGAAGCTCTCGGCCTAGCTCCAAAGCGTGCTACAAAGTCCACCGGTAATCGACTGGATAAACATGAATTCGCTGAACTTACAAAGCGTGGGTCTACTGCAGAAGACTTGGGAGCTGGTCACGCTGAAGCAGCTCGGGTTCAAGGACTCGGTTTTGCGAAGTAAGAACTTATCCATAGATGAACATATGATATAATACACCTTATGACACATCTGGAGTTTGATGATGCAGCAGTTAGTTGTTTTTATGTAAAAAAAACATTCTTGGCTGTCTGCAGGGGGCCTCATCCTCCAGAAGAATCAAGTCTGCCTGCGGTTCTGAATACCGAATCAGTCAACAAGGCAAACATCCCAATTCCATCATCCTCGTCCGTGAAGAACGAACAAGATGATTCGGAAGATGAGAGTAGCAAAAAGAAGAGGAAGCGCGAGGAGAGGAAACTGGAAAAGCGCAAGGAGAAGAAACGGGACAAAGACAGGCATGAGGAGCGGCGTTCTCGCGATTCTGATGACAGGAGGAAGCACAAGAAACACATGGATAAGAGAAGACATGATTCGGAGTGATTGATTGATTGATTCCTATAATAAATCATGTCCGGATGGTTACAACTCTCGTATGTCTCCTCCTATTTGTATTTGTAAGTCTAAATGCTTAATTGTCTTGTGCTGCTATATTGAGGTGGGGTATTATTACAGCGCTGAACCACTTTTTACCATTTGTGAAACTTCGGTGTGTTTACTTGTCAGATTTACATCTGATTTTACTACTTTGATTTTTTTTTTTTTTCAAAAAATATTGAATCAAACATCCAATTTTTATTTATTTTATTACACTAAAAATTAATTTTATATAAAAATATTACATAAACACATATTTATATCACATCAAACAATTATTTCAATTCAAAATTTTACTATTTAAAATCAAAACTAGAACCACATTCATTGAAGTAAGTTTTGTGGCCTTCTAACGAATGTGATGGAAACCTAAAAAAAAAAAAAAAAAAAAACTTTTGATGTGTGTTGAATTTTGGGTTTGAATTGCAATTTAAATTGCAAACTTATTCACCCGTGTACCAATGAAGAATTGGCGTTTCTCTTTTTTCCCTTTTTATTTTATTTTATTTTTATTATTATTTTTTTTAAAACACAATTTTCACTGAAAAAATATACTCATTCTCTCAAATGAAGTATTTTTATAATTTTTGCATAATTTATACTATAATTTTTGATAAAATAATTAATATTCAAATTTAAAGATAGTATCGTAGAACTTAGATTTTATTAAGATGTAATATCTAATGAAAAGACATTAATGAAGTATTTTTACAATTTTTTTTAATTTATATTATATTTTGAAATAATAATTAATATTTAAATATTAATACGCAAGAAGTTTTATATTTCAATAAAATATATACGATATGAATATCATTAATAAAATTTTATACAATACAAATAAACAAAAAATATATTTATTTTTTCATTATTGCCATAAATTAATTTTATAAAAAATATTAAGAATTTTAAAAATAGATAAAAAAATTTGTTAACTGAGGGAATATATAGAAATAGAGGGATTTTGAACAGATAAGAAGTTAAAATCTTTTTAATTAAATTGATTTATATTTGTTAAATTGTAAAAGATTGATAAATTTCCAAAAAATAAAAAAATAAAAAAAAATCATCTATTGTCGGACAAAGAAAAAGAAAAAAATGGTGATTTGTGAGGGGACTGAGTGAGTATTATCTACTATTGTAAACTAATTTTGGTTGTGAGCAATGAGGAATGGTAAAAAAACTTTAAAAACAATGGTGTGTTTGTTTTGTGAGATAATTTGAATGAATATTTTTTTTTTTTTATGTGAAGTATGAGAATTGTGTAAAAAATATAAAAAATAATGAATGCATGTGATATATTAATATTCGAGCATACAAATAATTTTCATGCAACTCCAATATCACTACAAAAAAGTACTCCCTCCGTCCATTTACAAGGTTTACATTTACTTTTGGCGCAGTATTTAAGAAATAATAATATTTTAATTACAGTGAATAGTTAAAAGTAATGTAATGACATTTTTGCCCTTATTTTTTTGTGTAAAAGTAATGGTGTGATGTAAAGTAAGGGTATTTGTGGAAAAAAGTAGTGTATTTAACGAAATGTTAACTTTGTAATTGGACGTCCCAAAATAGAAATACGTAAACATTGTAAGTGGACGAAGGGAGTATCTAATTAGCTACATTATTTTTAACTATGAAATAGTTTTGTAGTTAAAACATGTTAATCAGCTACAAAAATTAATTTAATCGCTAAAAATAAATTATGTACTAAAAAATTAATTTTGTCGCTAAAATTTTTTTTGTTAGAAAATTCTATCTTCATAGAAAAAGGGTTTTAGCTACAAATTAATTTTCATTGCTAAAATAATTTGACTAAAAAAATTATACATATTTTGTTGCTAAAATTTTTTGTTATAAATTTTACTTTTATAGCAAAAGAACTTTAGCTACGAAATCATATTTTGGTAACTATATCTCTTTTTTTAACTTTCATTACAAAAAGTTTATTTTTTGTTACAAAAGTCATATTTGTCGTAAAAAACCTTTACTAATGCGGTATAGACAATGAAATGAGTTTCATTGCAAAAATATTTTTTCTATGAATTATTTATTACATTTTGCTACGAAATTTTGTTTTAGCTAACTTTCAACTTTTTTTTTTGGTACAGTATACAAAATACCTTTCTTTCCTCTGTTGGCTCAAACAACTAATCACAAAAAAGTAAAAATCAAGTAGGTTGTGGAAAAAGTCATTAAAAACAAATATGAAATAATATGTTAATATAACTCCACAATTCCATCTTCACAAAGAGAAAATCCTTTGATTCAAGTAAAAAACTAGGTTCCCAAATTTTGTTATGCATATGCTTGTTGTAACAATAATCAAGATTGTTAAACAACAAATTACAGAATAAACATATATGAAGACATACTATATATCCCGTAAGGGATAGCCTAGCGTGACTTTTCCGTCGGGCCTGATTTGCAGGGTATTAGGTTCGGCCGGGTATAAAGTATATTATAGGATAGCCAATAAATATATCGGACAATCGGAGATTAGTCCTTAATTCCATAAGTTCATTTAAAATCAATCCACATTACAAGTTAATTAGATTGCACTCCATTCTTTTTCATTGCACTCCATTTTCACTATAAATTCATCTCGATTTAACCTCCACTCATGAATCGTTAAATTTTATGCGAAATTGGAGGTGAAATTTGATTATAATAAATCAAAATTTTTGATTCGATTGTATTCCCCAACCCCAATTTCACCCCAAATTGATTGTATTTTCCTAACCCCATCACAGAAACTCACAATCAATAGTCTCGGCCCCTCTTTCTCTATCTCACTCTCTCTCGTTCTCTCCCAAATCTCACCCCAATTGATTGTTTTGCCTACCGAACGTGACTTTCATTGAAGCCTTTATGGTTCTCCTCAATACTTTTTAATTTTTTTTGTGTAATATTGTCTATCTCCGCTTCAATCTATCATCAAGTAATTCATATTTATTTTGCTTAATTTGGTGTCGATTTATTTGAAAGAACCTTGGTTGCTTACTTAAACTGTGATATTGAGTTTTTACTAGTGTTATTGATTTTGCTCGAATTTCATTTGTATTCTCTTCATCAATCAATTAAGGTATTCTTTTTTATTGTGCTTAAATTGAAGTTGTAATTTATCGCCCTATATGATACACAACTATAGTCGTCATACGAGCTCTCTTCATTTGGGGTTGAAGTGCAATCAAATTTGTTGAAGTCCTCTGTGTTAGTTATTGGCACCGGCGTCTTGGATTTACTTGCCCCGCTTTACCTTGTAACATGTGGTGTTGGTGTGCGTAGATAATTTAAGAAAAAAAAAAAAACAAAAAAAGCAAAAATTAAATATGTTGACTTTAATATAACTATAATTATTTAAATCTCTAAAAAAAAAATAAATTAGCAAAATTAAATAAATTAATAAACAATATCTATTACATTAATTCATAAACTCTCATAATATATAAAAACAATTAAAAAAGTATATATCAGCAAAATCTTACATAAACATCTAGCTCATCTAACAATTCTATAAAGAAAAAGAAAATGTTAAATACGTTAATTGATACAAATATGATTATTTTATTTAAATTTTTTAAATTATTAGTTAATAAAATTAAATAATAAATAAATAATAACTCCTGCATTGATTAACAAGCCTTCTTAATATATAACAAAAAAAAAGCAAAAAATACATTAAAAATAACTTTACTAAACAAATATCACATATTACTAACTCCTATTTGAGCAAAAAAAAAGAAAAATGTTAATTATGAGTGTAGTACTAAAATACTAAATACTAATTTATGGAATATTTTGTAGAAAAATATATTTGTTCTCTCCGTCAAATTTACTCATTTTCCTTTTTTGTCTGCCCCTAAATTTACCCAATTATTAATTTTAACAAAAATCTTTATTACATTCTTTCTCCACTTTCTTTAATTTAACTAAAATTTAAAAAATACTTTCACCTGTCTTTTTATTTTTTTCATTTTTTAAATAGTTTAAATAGTAAATTTTGAATTGCAATCGATGTTTAATATGATATAAATAGGTTGATATGTGCTATATTAAATAAAAATTTTGTTATATTTTGGGCGATTTGTGGGTATGAATTGCGAATATATATGCTCCTAGTGATATTCTTTTGGGTTGTTACTAAACATTCAGGAGTTGACAATTTTTGGGCATATTTGGGAGAAAAGCATACTGCACCAAGGCCTTAGGCGTGATGTTTGGAGTGAATTTGTGAGACTTGATTTTAGTTGAATTTGGTGTTCATCGATGTTGGGTATTTTTAATTCTTCTAATTTATGAGTTTATAAATTTTAAATTGATTATTGTGCGCGTATTGATTTGAGATTTTATAGCTACATTAGAGATTGACACCCGTAATTGTGTAATATTTCAATTGGTTAGCAACCTAGAAGAAGAATATTTTAAGGAAGAATTAAAATCAATTTTGAATAAATCGGCGTAGAAATTTGGTTAAATTGAATTGGACCTTTCTAGTCCGTAATAATGTCGAGTCAGTAAAACTACGGTCGTAACTAGGATTCTCACTCGATTAGGGAAACAACTAACGGTCGTACCTTAGCTATCAACAAAGTAAGGAAATGTTGGTTGTGAAAGCATATACATTAGGTATATAGAATTATAAATAAAATATTATTTTGAAGGCAAAATTGAAAGTTTATAGATGAAAATGTATAAAATTATAAATAGAGAGTTGTGAAGAATAAGTAAGAAGTTATAAAAAATAAATATATGGATAGAAACTGAAAAAAATAAAAAATAAAAAATAAATTTGTGAAATAGAAATTTTTGAAGAATTATTCGAAATAAGAATAACAAAACCCATCCAAGCCCTTACAAACAAACATATTGGAAATTATATAATAAAAATAAATATAAATTAATTTCTAATTAACATCACTATTTTTTTTTAAAAAAAAAAAAAAAACAAAAAAATCAAAATAAAGAGTTTTGAATGTATATAAATATATTTGTTTATTGAAAATCGATATAATTAAAAGTTTATAAATGATTGTAGATTATGTAATATATTAAAATTAATTATACTCCTTAATTTTATTTGTTCCGTCTCAACTCAAAATATATATATTTGTTTAATTTTATTTGTTTTCCGTCTCAATTCAAAGTATTTTTTTTTTTTATCATTTTCGTCTGTCTCACTTAAAAGTATTTCTTTTTTATTTTAGTAAATTACTAACATATTACATATATAATTACTTCAATATAAAGTCAAAATGACAAAAATATCAAAGCTTCTTATATATATTTATTAACTAATAAAATATTTTTATTTCTTAATTAGTACAAAACTCCAAAAGATATATTTCAATGAGACGAATAAAGTATTTGTTAAACATATTTAAAATTGATAAACTTTATAAAAATAAAAATATTTAAGAAGATAAACGAGTATTTATTAAACATTATTAAAATTGATAAACTTTACTAAAAATAAAAATATGTTGTAAGAAGATAAAAAATAAAACATATATCTAAATACTAAGAATCAATAGAGTATTAAAGTTTAATATAGCTTCGTATTAAAATTTTAGAATAAAATACTCCCTTTCATCTAATTTCGATTATGATAAAGTATATTTGCACGATTTTTTAGGTGATTATTTTTTTGTTATGAATTGACAAATTTGCCCTTAATTGTACGATAGAGATTAAAAATAATAAATGAATGAAGGATAAAAATGTATAATTTGTATTTAAAAAAAAGAAATAGGACAATAATTGTTGGACGTCGTAAATAGAAAATTAGGATATTAGTTTGTGGACGAAGGAAGTACGAAAGAAGATTGGGTGTTGTTTAAATCAACATCATTAGTGTAAAAAATAATTATGTTATAATTTTATAAATTATATAATTAATACAATTATATTAATAAATTTTACACTAATCAACATGAGTGTTAATTTAAAAAATAGCACCCAATTCTCATAAAATATATTCAAGTGTGTACAGTGTGATTTGCCTTGTCAAACCTAGTTTGCAGGGTATCAGAATCGACCGAGGTTTTACTCAATGCACACTTACGGATAGAGCTGTTAACGATCCGAGCCGAGTCATACTTTAAGTGTTCGTTAACGTTCACGAACAAGGCTTGTGTTCGTTCGTTAAGCTTTCGAGCTCGTTCGTAGTGTTCGAGCTCGGCTCGTTAAAATTTTTTGGTGATTGAGCTCGTATTCGTGTTCGGCTCGTTTAGACTCGATTAAGCTCGTTCGAATTCGTTCAAGCTCGTTTGTCTTATTTTCTAAATTTATATATAAATTATAAAGAAAATTTAAAATTATTTTATTTATATATTTTAATTTAATATTTTATTTATTTATAAATTATAATTTTATATGTACATATAATATTTACAATAAATATATTATTTAAACGAACGTTCGCAAACAAAGCTCGGGCTCGTTCGTTAACTAAACGAGTCTGTTTATGTTGTTCGGCTTGGCTCGTTAACGTTTGCGAACGAGCTTTAATCGAGCCGAATCGAGCCGAGTTCATGAACAGCTCGACTCATTTAACAGCTCTACTCACGGGTAACGGCTGCGAATTTCGGCGTCATTATAAAAAATAAAATAAAATACTTTAAGTGTACATTATTGTAGTATGTATATAAATACTTGAACTGTCAGATCTATTCCATGTGATTAGCCTCCCAAGGATAGATCACATCGGAGATAAGATAAGAGGCCATTATAAAGATTTGAAATTTATTTCAATATTATTTATTTTATTTTTTAATAAAAACGACTACTATTAAAATTTAAATTAGTTAATAATAGTAAATTATAATATTATTTTATTACACAATTCGTCGTACGTATTTATTTTTTATTTTTGTCTTTACTAATTTTATCATTTTTTTTTCGAAAAGAATTAAACACTTTAACCTCATCTTTAATTTTTAAATTTTAATTAAATTAATTAGTTATTTTAATATTAATTTATAAAAATTATTTTTACTAATACATTTTTAATTATTTACTAATTATGCCTTCTTAAATTATCTTGTCTACAGTAAAGTGAACATCATAGCGGGGACGGAGGGAATATAATAATAATTAATATTGTTGGTAGTTTTAAAATAAAAATTAAATATATATAATTAAAATAAATTTCAATATGAGTTTAAATATTTTAAATATGGAGTGTGTTCTTATATCAGAAAATATCCAACACATTTTTCTTGAAAAAAATAATATTGTTTCTGATAACCATTTTTCTTTTTTAATTCATACCACAAAAGATGACTCATTTATATTTTTAGTAAATTTATTCATCTTAAATATACTTAACAAGGAGTATTAATCAATTTAGTTAAATTTCTAGCTTGTTACACGTATGACTCACTAAAAAATCTTTTATTTTAATCTATCTCTTCAATAAATAAATATTTTTATTTATATTTTAAATTTTTTTTTTATAAAATCAGTTTTGTTATTTATAAATAAATAAATAATTTTGTATTTATTTGTATTATGTAAAATTTTATTATCTACAAAATGATATTCCTATTGTATATATTTTATTGAGATATAATACTAAAATATTTAAAATACTAATAATACTACTCATAAAAATAATAAAGTAGTATGATAATTTATTATTAATAACTTACTAATTTAAACTAACTAAAATACGATGTCTGTAACCAAATGGGTCATCTTTTTCCAGGACGGAGGGAATACATCACGCACTCGATATTTTTATATTACCTACACAATTTTTTATAACTCACATAATAACAAAAAATAAAATTCTTCAAAGCAAAACATAAAATAAATAAACTTATGATATTTTAATAAAATATATGCAATATAAATATAAATTTTAGAGAATAAAATTTTAAATAATATAATAAAAAATATTTATTTATTTATAGTATTTTATAAAAAAAATATATGTATAAAAATATTTATTTATTAAGAAAAATAAAAATGAAAAAAAAAAGGAAAAAAAAAAAAGAACCAATTGAATTGACATTTGAGGGATATATATATATATATATATATATTGTTAAAAATCAAATAATTTAAATAATACAGTAACAAATTTTATTTGTAAGCAAAACAAACAACCGAAATAATAAAGAAGGAAAACAAACGTAATCAAATCAAAACACTACGCATCGCCGCCAAAGCTCTCAGCGGTCAGTTTCTTGCATTATTTTTTTTAAATTTTTTTTTATGACATTTTTAATTTTTATATTAACATCCAAGCCGTCCTTATCACAATAAGGTCATTTGGTTTGTTTGTTTGTTTATTTATAATAAAAAATTTTACATTGAACATCCAAATGTGGGTTTTTTTTTTTTTTTTTTTTTTTTAAACACTCCACACACGCACACCCCGATGAGAATTCTACTCAATACATTTACATATGCACCCAGCCAGGATCGAATTTGGGACCCAACCCTCAAACGAGGATGTTTCACCGCTTGATCTACAAGTGTATGACGCATCCAAATGTGGGTTTCAGAGTGGCCGAATTGCATAAATATTTTTGTGTTTATTCTTTATATGTGGATAGATACACATCCAATATTCATTTATTGCATTGCTTTAATATTGTGGATTTATTTGTTTTGTATTTTGGTTTTGATGTATTTTTTTTTAGGAGAAAAATTATTTTTGATCTCAATAAAAATTCATCAATTTTGATTTAAATATAAAATTTTTATCAATTTAGGTTCCAATATAACCAAAACTCATCGTTCTTTGTCACAATCTAAAATTTTTATCAATTTTAGTCCCAATATAACCAAAACTCATCATTTTTTGTCCCGATATAATCAAACCTTATTTTTTTGGTCCCACCGTAAACAAATCGACGGAAAATGCTGACGTGAACTTGCAAGATTGTGCAATTTCTTCAAATATAAATATAAGGTTTGATTTCTTTTTATTTCAGCATTTTTTGTAGTTTTGTTGACGGTGGGACCAAAAAAATAAGGTTCGATTATTTTGAGACAAAAAATGATGATTTTTATTATATTGGGACTAAAATTGATAAAATTTTATATTGAGACAAAAAATGAGGAGTTTTGGTTATATTGAGACAAAAAATGATGAGTTTTGGTTATATTGAGACAAAAAATGATGAGTTTTGGTTATATTGAGACCAAAATTGATAAATTTTTTATATTGAAACCAAAATTAATTAGTTTTCTTATATCGAGACTAAAAATAATTTTTTTCCTTTTTTTTATATGAGATAAAAATAATTTTAGTAATATAAAGAATAATATTCTTTTGTCTCTTTTTAATGTAATCACCAGGGTTTTATAGTAAATTAAAATATAGTACGTCAAGAAGTAATAGTATTATATTAGATAGTTGATATATGTCAGAAGTTTTGATAATTATATGTATAATAATATGTTTGTAATTTAAATAAAAATTAAAAATATTATAGCATTAATATATATTTACTTTTAAATAAAAAAATAGTAAAAAATATTTTGAGTTGAAATAGAAAAAAAAAGTATTTTATATTAAGTACTGATTTTTATTTTTTTAAAAAATATATATATTGAAAAAGGTGTTTGAATAAAAAAATGGATAGACAAACAAACTCGCGTGCAATATCAATTATGAAGTTCATTGGACATAGGTTATTTTGGAACAAACAATTTAAAACAAAAAGTCAAATTCAGATAACAACTAAACAAACCCATGATAATCTAGAAATAAGTACTCAGTCCGTCCAATCTGCTATGTCCATATTACTGTTTCTATCCGTCTTATATTTTATTTTTTAAAAAATAATTATATATTTTAATTTCATTTTAAACTTTTTAATTTTAATTAAATTAATTAGCTATCTTAATCTTAAATTTATAATTATTTATATTATAGAATAATTATTTTTACTGATATATTTTTATTTATGTATTAATTATACTTATCCTAAATTATCGTATCTACAATAACACAGATATCCAATATGGAACGGAAGGAATATATAACAAAAATTAAAATAATTATAAGTAACATTTTTCTATTTTCACATCCTAATCCAAATTCCCCGTCAAAGTTGGGAACCAACGGCAAACACACACATATATGTATATAAATTCGAGAGGAAAAAATTGTAAAAAATATTTTTTATGTATACCTATTATCACATGTATGTATCTTATTGACAAAATATATTTTACATGTTTACAAAAGTCGCTATTTATATCATTTAGCTGGTCGTGACGATCACACCACACTCGCAGTGATGTGCGACCAAAGAATATAAATAGCGACTTTTGTAAACATGTGAGATATATTTTTCCAGTGTGATAAATATAAGACAAAAATAATAGTAAAGTATATATATGTGATATTTTTTGCAATTATATACTACTTCACTTCGGTTATAAGGGTTTACTTTTTGCTGTGTTAATATTTAAATATTAATTATTATATCAAAAAGTATTTTAAAAAATAAATTTACAAAAATATTTTTATTAATGTTTTATAATACTAATAAAATGATATTTGTATATTTTAATAATAATAAAATGACATTTATATAAAATAATATAAAAATATAAAAATATTTTTAAGATAAAAGTATAATCTTGCAAAAAGATAAATATGACTTGGAGAAATATATATATATATATATATATTTATATATACTAGAGACATGATATATCTGTGTAGTTAATTATTATTGGATTTATGTTGGGAGAGAGCTAGGTAGGTGGCATGGCGACCCACATCCTGATGTTTCCGATACCTCTGCAGGGCCCCGTCAAGTCGATGCTCAAGCTGGCGGAGCTCCTCCGCCCCCACTTCCAGATAACTTTCCTGGTGACGGAGCACATCCACCGGCGGCTGCTCCGCCACTCCAACATCTCCGACGACGACGACAGCGACGGGGCCGGGTTTCGAATCCGGGCGATCCCGGATGGGCTGCCGGAGGAGCATCCCCGGGGGGGCGACGACTTCCTGGAGATTTTGGAGTCCCTGAAGAAGACGAGCAGGCCTCTGTTGAGGGAGATGCTGATTTGCAGCAGCAGCAGGAAGAAGATCTCCTGCGTGGTGGCCGACGGGATCCTGGGATTGAGCTGCCACGTGGCGGAGGAGGTCGGGAACGGCGTGGGTGTGTTCCACGTGAGGACCATCAGCGCTGCGTGCCTTTGGGTCTTCTTCTGCCTTCCCAGATTGATCAGATCTCGAGACCTTCCATTTCATGGTATTGCTCACCCTCACTCACTTTTCTCTCTCTCTAAAAAATAGTTTTACTCCAACCGCTCCGGACATGCTGTTTTTTTTTTTTTTTTTTACCAATATAATTAATAAATAATTAAAAATATATTAATAAAAATAATTATCGTATAATAAAAATAATTTTTAATTAAAATAAAAGTAATCGATTAATCTAATTAAAATAAAAAAAATATAAATTAAAAAAATATAATATGAAATTATAAGTATAATTATTTTTTTTAAAAAAATGACTGAATAAGTCACAAAGACATAAATAATAAGGTGATACGGTTTGTGAGACGAAGAGTGTATTATAAACAAGAAAATTTTTCATTTCCTTCGTATCTCTTTTTTTTTTTTTTTTTTTTATATTCCGTATATATTATTTATAAAAATAATAATTATTATTACCTAATTTTGAAAGTATGTGTTCAACTAAATGAAATATAATTTTCAAAGAAATATGCAGTAACTTTTTTTATTTTTTAAATTTTTTAGTTATTTATTTATTTTTTATTTTAGAGAACCACAATTATATAGTAAAAAAACTTCAAATCAATTTTTAAAAGTTAATATTTGTTCACTTTGTATTTTTATAGTAATGTATTTCTATGTTAAATATGAAAAATCGTATTAGTAATACCATATTATTAATTTTTTTTTTAAATAAATAAATTATATATTGTGTTTATGTTATACAGATTGATAAATTAGATATCAGTAATATCTAAAATAAATTCGATCAAAATTTATATTGAATTAATGTATATTATATAAATTCTTGATCGTTATCTCATATTCTTATTTTTTATTAAAACTTCTATTATTATCGATCTAAAATAATTTCATATCATATTTAGGTTGTGATTGTTTGAGAGATTTTCTTCAAATTTTACTACTTATTTAATTTTTTTCTTCAAAAATATTAAATTAAACTTTTATTTTCAATTTTTATTATTTAAATTTCAATTCAAAATCCAAAACTCCAACCCATCTGCTCCAACACACAATTATATATGTATCTACACACTGTGTGTGGGGGCAGAGTTGGGCGGGGGAGAAAGGGCCCACTATCTTATCCCGGAAGAACATGTGTGAAACTTGCTAGCTACGAGCTTGGCATCAAAGAAACTTGGTTTACATTTATAATTTGAAAAGATTATTCAAAATTTTTATGTAATTTTGAGAATTAACATAAATTTTTTTATGTATTTTGATAATTTCATGATGCCCCTTTAAATTTTAAAAAATATTGCGTAAACTTTGAGTCATGTAAAAAATATAGATAAAACAATTATATCCTATGCAATTTTTAAATTATAAAAAAATTTAAGCAAAATTTCAAAATTGCAAAAAAATTATATATATACTCCATTTTATTTGTATACCATATCTTTTCATGTTTTAAATATAAAATATATTCCCTACTTTCTATAACAAGTGAGAATTTTTTTTTTTTTTTTTTCATAGTAATTGACACTTTTTAATTTTGATAAAATTTACTAAATTAAAATATACTTAACAAATAAATTAATTTAATTAATAAATAGTATTTAATATCATAAATCATGTAAGATTCACTCAAAGCCTCTTTATTTCTAACTATTTCCTAAAAAATTTAATATTTTTTATCTACATTTTAAAAATTTCACATATTTTATAAAATTAGTTTATATTAATTATAAATAAACAAAAATATATATATTTTTTATTTATTTGTATTATAGAAAATTTTATTCTCTACAAAATAATATTCATATTACATATATATATATTTTAGCGTGATATAATTTTTAAATATTTAAATACATAATTCTAATTTTTTTAATTATATATTTTAAATTTATTTTAAAACTAATATTATTAAATACTTAAAAAAATAATATCATAACTCATTATTATTAATTAATTAAACATAATTTTCTTAAAATCAATTGTATTGGGACAACGGTAGTATAAAGTAACAAAGGGTTTGTTCTTCCAAATTTGTTTCGACACAATTTTCAATATGTAACATATTTTATTCTCTCACAAAAATCAACATTCAACATAAAATATTACTAGTATTTTTTATATATTATCTACACAATTTCAAAACACTAAACAAATAAATCCAAAAAGTATACACAATATTGAAATCTATACAAAAAAATAAATGAGTATTTCTTTTTTACAGAAAAAGTAGTATTTTTCTTTTTCAAAAACACTTAAGAAATAAATTATTTTAATTTTAAATACTATTACATTATGAATATATTTAATTTAGAAGTATTACATCGATGTTTGTTTACATCACACAAATATTAATATTTTACTATTCTCACAACTCTATAAAACTCCAGTGTTCTTTTTTTTTTATTTTTTTTATTTTTTATTTATATAATATCTTTGTTATTATTATTTTTTTAAAAATATCATATTAAATAATTATCTTTTTATTTTTTTTATGTAATACTAAAAATTAATTTTATATTTAAAATATTATATTAATATCCACTACAAAAAAATATCAATTTTGTAACAAGATTTTTTCGTTCTTAAATCAATTTTTTTCGTTAATAATGGTTCTATTTGGTTTTAGTTTAATAATAAAATTTTGATTTAAATAAGTATTATTTTGATACGATATTTTATTCAAAAAAATATTTTTATTAAAAATTGTACAGATAATAGTAATTTGAATATAAAATTTAACCAAAACATTCTCTAAATTTTATTTTTAGTTTTTATATATTTTATATTAAATAGTTCTTAACTATTATACTTATAAAAAATTATTCAGTCAATATGATATTTAAAAAAGACAATAAAAAACGTAAGATCTCGAATCAATTAATACTTTACAGGTGTGTTTGTTTGAGGTTTTGAATTTTGGATTGTGATTTGAATAGTAAAAATTTTGAATTGAAACAGTGATATGATGTAATATAAATAAGTATTCATGTAATATTTTGAATGTAAAATTAATTTTTAGTATAATATAAAAAATTAAAAATAAATATTTAATTTGATATTTTCGGAGAAAATTTTTTGTATAAATAGTAAAAGTCCACCAAAATTCTTCAACCAAACACTCCCTACGTAGATACAGAATTGTCAACAGATCTTTAATATACTTAAAAGCACAATTAATGTGAAATATGACCTTTTTTTTTTTTAATAATTATAATACTCTCTCCGTCCACGGATAAAATATACATTTACTTTTGGCGCGGAATTTAAGAAATAATAGTATTTTAATATAGTGGGTAGGTAAAAGTAGTGTAATGACATTTTTGCCGTTGCTTTTTTGGTATAAAAGTAATGATCTGATATAAAGTAAAGGTATTTGTGAAAAAAAGTGGGGTATCTAATGAAATGGTTACTTTGTAATTGGACCTCCCAAAATAGAAATATGTATACTTTTGTAGCCGGACGAAAGGAGTGTTAAACAGATGGGTGGGGTGGGGGAACAAATGGTCAGTGTTGTTTTTTAATACTTGTCATTCACATGACCAAAAATCGAAATCCTGCAATTTTCAGAAACAAATTGATATATAATTAGAAAATTACAAAAGTTTGTATCTCAATTTAACATAAAATTTTATAACATAATTTCATGATATTTAGTTGTATTTTAATATAATATAAATAACTATATAATGTGATGCAATAAAATTCTATCGATGTAATATACGTTTGATGAGTTCTTTGTCCTGAATTGTTAATGAAATATTGAACATTTCATATTTATTAACTTGCTTGAAGTTATATTTAATTTTTTTCTTCTAGGAGATGACTTAGATACACCAATAAAAAGCATACCAGGCATGGAAAGTTATCTCCGCCGTAGAGATTTGCCGGAATTCTGCCGGTCCGGCGACATAAACCATCCAATGATCGAGTTGTACAAGAAAGAAGGTTCTGAGAATCCTCGAGCCCATGGTCTCATACTAAACACATTCGAGGAACTCGAAGGGCCAATACTCTCGGAGTTACGCAAAGTGTGTCCAAACATTTACACCCTCGGCCCTCTACACGCCCATTTAAAAGTCAAACAAATGTCACCAGACACATTCTCGAATAGCCTGTGGCAAGAAGATCAAACATGCGTGACATGGCTCGATGCGCAACCCCCAAAGTCCGTCATCTATGTGAGCTTCGGGAGCCTTGCTTTGATAACACATCAACAATTAATGGAGTTTTGGTACGGTTTGGTGAACAGTGAGCAAAGATTCTTGTGGGTGATACGACCTGATTCTGTGATCGGAAAAGATTGGGAAGACCGACTTCCCATTGAGTTATCAAAAGGTACTACTAAACATATAAGTAATATTTTTCAATATTTGTCATTTAGGTTATGTTTTTTTGTGTGTTCTATCACATGTTTTTACTATTCAGATTTTTTTTCCCTTAAAAAATATCGAATCAAACAATTTTATTTTATTTTATATTATACTACAAAATTATTTTACATTCAAAACGTCACATCGACAACTATTTATATCACATTAAAAAACTATTTAAATTCAACTTTTTACTATTTATAAATCCAAACCAAAAAAATCAAACCCATAAACGAACATACTCTTACATTCTTCTACATGATTTATAATTTATTAAAACGATAATGCTAACCTTTTTATAGTTATCGAAAAAATAAAAAGAGTGATGTTTTTGTTGTAATAGGTACAAAGGAGAGGGGATACATTGTGGATTGGGCGCCGCAAGAAGAGGTGTTGGCGCATTCTGCCATTGGAGGATTTTTAACGCACAGTGGATGGAATTCGACACTAGAGAGCATATACGAAGGGGTACCAATGATTTGTTGGCCATATTTTCTCGACCAACAAGTGAATAGTAGGTTAGTCGAGGCAGAATGGAAGTTGGGATTGGACATGAAAGATACATGTGATAGAAGTACGATTGAAAATATGGTGAGAGATCTTATGGATGTGCGGAAAGAAGAGTTTGCACTACGAGCAAAGCACATGGAAAATTCAGCTAAAGCGTCCCTTAGCGACGGTGGGACATCGCATGCGAACCTTGAGCGCCTGATAAATGATATCAAATTTAAAGCACGGTAAGTTGTTTCTGCGCGCTTTCGAAGTGTGGGAAGGAGTTTTTTCGAAGAAATTTTACTATAACACGGAGGATATCTTTTAGTAGATATCTCAATTTATGTAGATGTGAATATGAACCATGAAATAATATAGACTTTCATTTCTTTACATATATTAAAAAAAAAACACTTTTTTTTATTATTTAATAATCATAATTTTCAATAAAAATATTTTATTTCGTCTCACAAATATAACTCAAAATACGTACTATTTAAATCAAACTAAAATAAATAAATATATAAAAATGAAAATTTCAAGAGGATGCTGAAATTTTGCAATGTATATCACTTTGCATTTTGGTTTAGGATGATGTAGTAATGTAAAAAATATTTGTTTGCACACACTTCAAGAGTGTCCACCGGGATAATTTTTTTTTTTATTTTATTTTAAGATATAAAAAATATATATATAATATAAAATAAAAAATATAAAAATAAAATAAAATTTTTTTTTCTGTTCCAAAGACATAAGTTTTTGAGATTTTATAATATATTAAGAGGATGTTTGAGAAACAATTTTTTTAAGAGCTTTTAACTTATTGAATAATTTTTAACTGTTTGACCTGTCAAGAAGCTAATTTAGGTGTTTAGTAAATTAGCTTTTTAAAAGAGATTTTTAAATTCAAAAACCTAATTTCTGAAAAGGTTATCTATTCAACCTTTTGAAATAACTTTTTTATTATTAATTATTTTGAATATATTTAATTTATTAAATTATATTTTTATTTTTGTAAATTTAAAATAATTACTATTATTAATTATTATATATAAATTATTTTATTTGTAAAATATATAAATTTTTAAAACTAAATCAAATAGAAAAAAAGGTATTAATTTATTTATATATATATATTAAAACAATTATTAACATAATAAAAATATATATACGAAAAATTTATTATTTTATATTTTATATAATTTCAATAAAAAATTATTATTTTTTAGTAAAAATATTTTTTTCAAATCTAAATAATAAAATTAAAAATAAACATTTTATAATATTTTTATAAATTTTAATAATTAATAACAAAAATTCTCATAAATTTCAAACTAAAATGAACAAAATTAAATATTTTTAAAAAAATATGTCAATGTCCTTAATAGTCATTTTATGTATAAACAACTAATGTCAAACAGTTGCTTTACCAAACACTTTAATACAAACCGTTTATTGAATCAGCTGGTCAAAACAATTAATTGAATCAGCTGGTCAAAGCAATTAATTGAATCAGCTAACAGCTAATTGCCAAATAGAAATAATAATATTTGATTGAATAGTGGAAGTGTGTAAGAAATTTTGACATTTTTGTCCTTTGATTTTTTGTATAAAATAATTATATGTGCAATGATATATTTATAATTTAAGTAAAATTTAAATGATATTTTTTAATATTAGTGTATTATTACTTTCTCTAATAGGAAATAGATACTTTGGAGTGAGACGAATGAAAATGGTAAAAATGATACTTTGAGTTAACACATAGGAAATATAACATAAAATAAAATTTAAAACTTTTATTTTATTTTTATATTTTTTATATTTTTTTATCATTCGTAATTTTTTTTATAATTTAAAATTTTTAAAAAATAAAAATAAAAAATATACACGGTGCTGACCTGGCCGACATGTGTCTATCGGCATAGCACGCATGTGCCACATAAACATTAATGACTAAATGTGCAAAACTTTTTTACTTATGAGACTATTTAAGACAACCTTCAGTTATATAACTATAATGAAAAAGCTCCAATTACGAAACTAAAAAAAATCAATTTAGCTTAATAATAATAATAATAATAATCTTCGAATTAATTTATAATTTGTAATATCAATATTGACCAATAACTCAAAATAGACTATGCATATGTAAATAGATGACCAACAACATTTGTCTTTAAGATTAAAATGAGTTCTTTTGGAGAAATTGCAAAAAAATATTTGGTACATTGCTGGGGTGAAGTAAAAGATAAGGGTGATACTTGAATACACATAAATGATATTTTTTATAATTTTTTCAATTGTTTAATAATATAAATATTGAGCAAAGACTCAAAATAGACTGTGCACAAATAAATTAATTGACAATCAAAAAATTTTGTCCCTACCATTAAAATATTAAAATAAATTTTTTAATTTTTAAAAATTTTATATATCAATATTGAGCAATGACACAAATAGACTATGCATAAATAGATAGACAACCAACAACATTTGTCTCTAGGATTAAGATAGTTCTTGTTTGTTTGGGGATTAGATTTTAAATACGCTATTTTTTAATTCTTTTTTTTTTTTAAAAAAATAAAATCAAATATCTATTTTTTATTTTTTATATTATACTAAAAATTAATTTTATATTAAAAACATCACATCAACACCTATTTATATCGCATCATACAAAAATTCAAATTCAAAATTTTTACTATTCAAATCTCAACTCAAAATCTAAATCCTCGAGCAAACACACAATATAGAGCAATGACTCAAAATAGACTATGCATAAATAAATTGTTAGCTATATTATTATTTTTATTGTCTGTATTTATATCATATTAGGCCTAAGTCCATATTTATATATATATATATATATTTGTGTACATATTTATTTTAAACTAATACAATCATATTTTTCACCCCAAAAATTCACATGATATTAGAATCATTTTAATTCAAAATGGCTGAAATTTTAATCGGTATATTTTTGGCCACCACTATTCACCACCGCTGCCACCGTTGTTTTCCAAGTGCCTCTGTGGCTGTTTTCCGAAAATTTCAGCTTGATCTGCAACGCATATCAGCAAAAATGCATCAATTCAAGTAGGGGTTGAATTTGTGAACGTGAGGTCATGGGTTCAAACCTCCGATGCCTCAGGTCCACCTGCCACACATGTTTCGCCTAGTGTGACTTTTCCGTCGGGTTAGGTTTGTAGGGTATTAGATTCGGCCGGAGGGTTTACCCAGTGCACACTTTCGGATAGCGACTGCGGGTTCCCTAGTCATCCAAAAAAAAATAAAAATGCATCAATCCAAGTTTATTTCAATAATTAAAATTCCTAAATGATACTAATCTCATAAAGTTGAATAAAATTTCACCACCGCTGCCAACATTGTTTTCCAAGTGTCTCGATGGTTGTTTTCCGAAAATATCAGTTTGATATGCAGCGCATGTGAGCAACAATGCATCAATCCAACTTTATTTCAATATTTAAAATTTCTTAATGATATTAATCTCATAAAGTTGAATAATATTAGTATTTCAAAATAGTAAAAGTTATACTTCCTCAGTCTATTTTATATTGTCCTAATTAATATTTACATACTTTTGTAGGCAATTAATTAATTTTTTTTATTTTTATTTTTTGTTATAAGTTGACAAATTTGCTTTTTATCTTATATATAGAAAAGAAAAGAGTAGAATAAAAGAAAGACTGAATAACTTTTATGTATAAAAAAAAGAAGAAGAAGACTAATTGTTGAATGTTTCAAATAAGAAAGTCGAATATTGATTTGTGGACAAAGAAAGTATAATATTAATATAAGTTATATGCATTAATATCTTGAGTTAAAATAAATATTATATATATATATATTATTAGACAATAAAAATGTATAAAAATAAATAGATTGTTATGAATTATATAAAATAGTAAACATAATAAGTTGAATGCGGTGATATTACGAGTGTTAAAACAAATAATTTGAATGTTGACTTGGATATGATATAATAATAATTACAATAAATACTAATATATATATACTGTCAATGGTAATGCATATTACTCATATTGGTCCATTGTATTACTATTTTCTATATATATATATATATATATATTATCGGATACCATTTTCTATATCTTCCCAATACATAGTATATCCTTAACTTAGCAATAAACCTTATATATGTTGGTCAATTAGTCAATTAGTTGAATAAGTTCTTAAGGTAACATTCTCTTCTTGTTATGTGCAAGTGTAGGATTCATGGACATGTTAGATTTTCGAGATGGGCCGCAAGACAGGATAATTATTTGAATTTGAGTCTCTCTGTACCTCTCATTCCTATCCCCATTCTGCAATCCTTACCTCTGACTAATCGAGCCTTCATTGACATCTTCATTTAGGTCATGCATCTTCCAATAAGGTCCAGTCTTTGCATAATAAAAGTCTTTTAGGTCTAAGTCATTTTAAATATTTTAATTGTTTGCATTGCAAACTTGGTAAATAAATTTCTCTTAGTTTTACATAAAAGTTATTTATTGCTATTAAACCTTTTTTATTTAGGGTGTGTTTGTTTGGGGGTTTGGATTTTGGATTGGGATTTGAATAGTAAAAATTTTGAATTTGAATAGTTGTATGATGTGATATAAATAGGGTTTGATGTGATGTTTTGAATGTAAAATTGATTTTTAGTATAATATAAAAAATGAAAAATAGGTGTTTGATGTGATGTTTTTGGGGGGAAAAAATTGGATGAATAGTAGAAATCCTCCAAAATCCTTCAAACAAACACACCCTTAATGTATTTTGATAGTTGGGATCCCTCGCCTATCTCATCCAGAAATAATTTTCAATATTATGTTATCTTTGTTAATGATTTTTCACAATTTACTTGGATTTATTTTTTGATAAATTATTTTGAATTGCCCACTATATATGTTCAATTTGCTCAAAAAATTCGCACTCAAAGCTCACATCCTATTAAAGTCCTACGTACTTATTATTCTTGTCAGAACAATGACTCGTACTTTTACGGTTTCTATTTAGTCAGTGTACACTATTTCAACGTTCATGTCCTTATATGTCCTAAAAGATAGAAGGGCAAAACACAAACATCGTCGTATTCTCGATATTGTTGGTGCCCTTCTTCTCTATACTCAGTGTCCTGATCGCTTTTGGGGGGAAACAATCTTGACTGATGTTTACACTATTAATATACTACTCTTATCTATTCTTCATGAAGTCAATCCCTTTGAGCTATTATATGGTCAGTTTCCTAACTATAGTATGTTACACTACTTTGGTTTTGTGTCTTGTTATTTTTCCTCCCCATGAGCTGACAAAGCAACAACCTAGGGCTTGTTTATGTTGTTTAATGAGATACATGGTAGAAAACAAAGGCTATAGGTGTTGGGACCCTATCTCTAGTAGGTTACATATCTCACATCATGCCACATTTTGGAAACACACTCCTTTCTTTACCTCATCGAAGTTTAGTATACCGCTTAATTGATAATCTTGGTTTTCCTCATCTTCTCCCCTTGATTCCTTTCCTGACACTCCCACCTCTCATCATAAATCACTAATCGGTCTGCCTTGTCACCATCTCTTAAAATCGATCCACTTGCGTCTCTTGAGCCGATACCTACTCTTAAGTCTTCTACAAATTTCTATTGCTCTACTCATGTAACAAGACCTTTTGCTCACCTCATTGACTATCATTGTTATTCTTTTATGTTATCTCATCATCAGCTATGTATTTCTTGAAGTGAATATTGATCCATTGTGGCAACAAACTATGGTTGAAAAACTACAAGCTTTCGAGAATACTCACATTTAGGATTTGGTGGTTTTGTCTTCTAGTAAAACACCCATTGGGTGTAAGTGAATTTTAATAATCAAAACAAATTATGATGGTTCTATTAAGTGCTATAAGACTCGTATAGTGACTAAGGGTTATTTACAGGAATATAAGATCGAATATAAAGAGACTTTTGCTCTAGATGCTCGACTCACTACTATTCATTGTGCTGTTGTTTTTGTTCATCGTTACTTACTTCATCAATTAGATGTCAAAAATGTCTTTCTACATGATTTTTTTGTAGAAAGTTTATATAACTGTTCATCTAGATTTCTCATCTTTTAGGAAGATTTTTTTTGTTTACTCCAAGCTTTATATGGGTTGAAATAGGCCCTTCATTCATGGGATACCGCATTTAGTATTTCCTTACTAAATTAAGGTTTTACTAGAATCGATCATGATTTTGGCTTATTCTTCATTGTTTTTCCTCGGGAATTGCCATCCTATTCTTTATGTTAATGATATGATGATTATTACGGTGATGATGCTTCTGATATTTATAATTTAAAGGTGATGATGCTTCTGATATATATGATTTACAAACATATCTTTATCAGTAGTTTTAGATGAAGAACTAGTATTAATATTAATTTTGTCTAAACAATTTTAAAACAAACATTAGAGGCCTCTAAATATATACGAATAAATATGTATTATTTAACCATTAAATCATACCCCTTTATAATTACATTAAAATCAAATAATTTATATGTACAAATATTTTATATATAACATAAATAAATAATGAATCCTTATTTAAATTGGTCCTGGACTGACGCCCTTTCATCGACGTTGTCTGCTGTCCGTCGGGGGGAAGAAGTCGCCGTTGTCCCGCTGCAACTAGCTGCCAACTGCCGGAGCTGCTGGCCGAAGTTTCAGTCGGGTCGTGCAGTGCAGTCGCCGGAAGTGAAAGGGCTGTCGAAGGCTTCGTCGATTGAAACGAGAATGAAGACAGGCAGCTGTGCAATTTTCAATCCGAAGCAGACACACGAACAGGGGAGTCATTTGATTTCCTTTCATTCAATTAATTGCACAATTTAGTGTGTTGTTTGTCTCTGGTTTTGGTTAATTATCCCAAATTTGATTTTAGCCTTGATTAGTTTAATTATATTTCGTTTGGGTATTATTTATCTTGATTTTATTAAAATTTTATTTTTGCTAATATTAATTAAATTGTATTTTTGTATATGAAGTGTTATTTTATAAATTTAAAAGATTCGGGATATAAATTTACAATAAGTTTGTCCACCTAATATTTTTTTGGTGATATGATTCTCTATCAATATTATAAAAAGTACAATATATATAAAATATAAACTTTATTCATTTAATAAAATCAATAATTTAGCAAAAATATTATTTTTATACTATGAAGACAATGTTTTACACTTCATGTAAAAATATAAATTCATCAAAAACTACGAATTGAACAAACCCACTATACCTGTGTAGGTTACATCAATAAATTTTAAAATATAATATATTATTTATTTAGTTTTTTACAATACACCGTATTAAAATGATATTTAAATAAAGAAGAAAAAAGAAAAGACAAACCAAAACCAATTCAATCTCAAAACCATCAAAATAAACAATAAAAATAAAAATATGTGTTTATTTTGTAAAATAATTTGAATGGATATTTTTACGTGAAATAAAAAATAATAAATATGTATAATATTCTTTCTATTCCGGATATTTTGTCAGTTTTATTGTAGACACGAGAATTTAGGAGAGGTATAATTAATAAATAATTAAAAATATATTGATGAAAATAATTATCGTATAATAAAAGTAATTATAGATTAAGATTAAGAGAACTTATTAGTATAATTAGAATTAAAAAAATTATAAATTAAATTTTTTAAAATAAAATTAAAATGTATAATTCTTTTTTAAAAAAGAAAAGTGACAAAATAAATGAAATGAACGAAAATGAAAAGGTGACCATAAAAAGTGAGACACAGAAAATATATATATATTTAAAAAAAATTCTGTGTTAAAGAAAAAAAACACAAAAAAGAAACAGAAAAACACAATAAAGTGCAATAACACATCCATGCACATCCAATTAGTCTATATATCTTTTATTAAATTATTTTAAAAGATGTAAGCAAAATTTCAATATATTTACAATAGAAAAAAATCCCGCGACAGGTGGAGCTAAAGTTATTGCGTCAAGGGGTTGAAGGTTTTGTTGAAATTTAAAAATCAGATATTTTTATTATTTTAAACATTCTTTATGGTAAAAATATTATTTAATAAATTTAATTAATATAAAAATATTACTTTGATAAGAATTGATCGAAACTGAATGGATATATATTTATATAATCAATAATATAATCGACGTAATGATGGGATGATAGATGGGGATCAGATCCCCTAGCCCCTAAGTGGAGCCATTATCCGCAAGGGTTAGAGTTTGTATATGAATGTTTGATAAAAAATTTTGATTACTCTTGTTCGAAATTTTATAATTCTAATTTGAATATAAATATTTTATTTGATTCGAATATGAATAAAGTATAAATATAAAATTTTGATATTCACTTGAATATTTGTAAATAATCAATACAAAATATTAATAATATTATTAACACGCTCTTTCTTTGTATCTAATATAAAAATATATCAATTCAAAAATATATAGGATTCGTTCACTTTGTGTTTTTTTAACAATATAATTTCTTATAAATATTATTAAAAAAATATATTATATGTACAAAATAACATAATATATAATATATATACTTTATTCACTCATAAAAAATCAGTAATGTAATATTAAATATTATTTTTTTATATTATCTACACAATTGTCTATACTTAATATAAAAAAGAAAGGGTAAACTTTTTTTTAGTCCCGTAACTGAACCCTTATATCATTTTAGTCCTGTAAGTGGAGCCTGTCGCAAACTAGTCCCATAAGTGAAAATTTTTCGCTGTTTTAGTCCTCCGGCGCCGGAGACGCCCGCGTGGCTTGCTGGAGGTGACGTATCCGTCAGGTGTCCCGCCAGGTCAGCGACACTTGGCAGACACGTGGATTTATTATTTTTTTTATTTTTTTTAATTGGATCAAATAAAAAAATTAAAAAATACAAATAAAATTTGAAAAAAATTAAAAATAAGTTTTAAAAAAAATTAAAAATGAAAAAAAAAATAAAAAATCCACTTGTCCAACAGGTCAACGACACCTGCCGGACACGTCACCTCCGGTGAGCCACGCGGGCATCTCAAGAAACAACGAAAATTTTTCACTTATGGGACTAGTTTGCGACAGGCTCCACTTACGGGACTAAAATGATAAGAGAGTCAGTTACGGCACTAAAAAAAAACAATTTACCCAAAAAGAAAATTTATAAAAGAAAATACAAAGTAATCACATTCATAGTATTAGGATTTTACACCATATGATGATGTATGTAGGACTAGGAACCTTAGGGCTGAGGATCTCCTATCTATCAAATACGGTATGGGATCACCGGCCTCCCTCCCCTCCACGTCGGGAAGGGATCATCAAGCTCCTTACACCCGAACTCCTTCACACCTCTTATAATACACTGTGTGTATATATATACATGTGATATATAAATACACATAACATATATATATATATATTTAGGGTATGTTCCCTTAGAGGAGTTTACGGGAATTTGGGTTTGAGTTAGGTTTTTATTTAAATTTTGGGATAAGTTTGAATTTTGTTGTTTCTTTTGTGTTTGGGTTTGGTTGGAGTTTTGGGAGTTTTGATGGGTATTGATTCGATGGATAATGAATAACATAATATAAATATGTATTAAATTTAATTGATAAAATTTATATTGTATGATTTGATTATGAATTTATATTATACCCAACATATATATATATATTAAATTTTTATTTATTTGTATTATAAAAAATTTTATTCTCTACAAAATGACATATATATTGTATATATTTTTTTACCCTATAATTATTATAAATATTAAATAAATATAAAATTTGAATTTTTTTTTTTTTAAAAAAAAAAAATTTGCTGCCATTTTGCAGCCAATGTCGGTGATGGGAGCTGGCCCGGTTTTTGAGCTGGCGGTTTGCACAGTGTTTTCTCTCAAATCGGACCAGAAGAAACAAGCCCTTATATATCACATATATATATATATATATACATTAATTGTGTGTTCGTTTGGGAGTTTGGATTTTGAGTTGGGATTTGAATAGTAAAAATTTTGAATTTGAATAGTTGTATGATGTGATATAAATATGTGTTGATGTGATGTTTTGAATGTAAAATTGATTTTTCATATAATATAAAAAATGAAAAATAGGTGTTTGATTTGATATTTTTGGAGGAAAAAAATGGGATGAATAGTAGAATTCTAATTCAATTCCCCAAACAAACACACCCTTAGTATATATATCACTTTGTGAGAGGGGCGTGGGGCCGAAGGAGGCTGGTGAACCCACCTTCAACTAAGTCATATATCTATACATTATATATTATGATATATAATATATGTATGTATATATATTATGTGTATTTATATATATATGTTATAAAATTTTGGTCTATGATAATTTTTTAGACCAATATTGTATTCACACATCACACACACAATATAAGTTATGTGGCCCAAAATTGAGTCTTGGTCTGACCCAGATCCTTGACCCGCGACCCTTGCGTCTAATTTGACCCGCATTTTACTTGAGACTTAATATACATCGTCTGATTAAGGGTTTGCATTTGGGCACTTTATTCTTCCCTAACCTTACATATATATTTCGAGATGGGAGGGTAGCCGTCAACCATTCTTCACAATCTCTATCTCTACATAACTCATTCACATATTTCTCCCCATTCTATCTACACTCACTACGCGATATTCTTGAGTCTACTTTATGTGGAATTCCTTCTCTTGTTATTGTGGAGATCGAAGCTCGAATCCTTCCCCTTGTTTGACGTCCTAAACTGAGCAACACTTGTTCGTCGATGATTGTTTTTCGGTTGTTATTCTGTGGCATTTTTGGCCGATGTTTGTACCGTAAACCTTCGTTTATTTGTTGTTGGTGTCTTGTGAAGAGTTTAGGCCGATTCTTTTGTGTATGCCACGTTTTTATATTGTGTGTATCGATTTTGTGTTACAAGGGTAAATCCTAAACCCTAACACTTGATAATATTGTTGTTCATTTAGTTTTATATCCACAGTCAAATACTACGCAAACACTTGTAAGACTATCGTGAAACCAATGTTAAAACAATCCCTAGTCCTCATCTTTATGTGATTTATTTTTTGGGTGCCTTTGTTTGAACAATCGATGAATGAATGTTGTCATAGATAGACTATATTTTGTGATTATTTGCCTGTGATTGCATATTCTAATTGTTATTTTTGTGTGTATTTTTATTCTGATATTTGTTTGTCGAGTTGTATGTGTGATTGTTTGGTTCTCAATTGTGTTAAAAATTGAATAGTATTTTTGATAAATTGAATATTTTTAATAGAAGCTTTTTTTTTTTTTTCAAATTATTTGTATTTTTTCAAGCTATTTTCCAAATTAATTCAAATTTGTCATTAAACAAATTATTTTTTCGAAATTTCTTAAACAAGTGAATGTGTTAGCTAATATGGCAGTATTTGAGCAAAATTTAGCGGATGTATTTTTTGTTAGGTATGATTTTTTACCTATGTTAGAAAATAAATGGTTGGTTGATTTGGCTTGTTCCTACCATATGACTCCATTAAAATCAATTTTATGTGAATAGAAAATGTTAGAAAATTGCATGGTTTGTATGACTGATAATCCTGTGTGCAATGTGCTCGATATTGGTAGCATAAATTTAAAATTTAATTTTGGTTTTGTATTGAAATTGAATAATGTGAGGCATGTTCCAGAATTGACAAGTAATATGGTGTCTTGTGCATCTTTAACCGAATTATAATTTGAGGGTAAATGGGGGGCTGGTTTTATTAAAATTATAAAATGATATTTAGTTGTTTTTAAAGTTGAAATGAAAAATAATTTCTATATGACCTATGCTGATCCCATGAATGTGTCAGTTAGTTCTATTAGTTATGTTTCTGAAAATAAAATGAAATTGTGGCATAAACGGTTAGGTCATTTAAGCAATAGGGGTTTAGAAATATTGCAAAAATCTAGATATTTTGGTAATGATATATTTTTAGTTGTGCAATCTTTTAAAAATTGTGTTATTGATAAACAAATTAAAGTCCATTTTCCTTAACCTCATATTGAAAAACGTGAATACTCTAAATATGTCTTAGAATACATACATTCTGATTTATGGGGCCGTCTAGTGAGTCTAGTTTTGGTAGTTCTAATTATTTTCCAACTATATATTGTTGATGATTTTTCGAGAAAAACTTTGGTTTTCCTAATGAAAAATAAATATGATGTTTCTAGAATTTTTAAAAATTGAAAAGTTTAAGTTGGAATAGAAACGGACGGAAAAATTAAATGTCTTCAAACTGAAAATGATCTAAATTTTTGTAACACTTGGTTTGATAACTTTTTTGGGAAAAATAGTATTTAAAGTGATTAAATATGTCCCCATGATGCCCCAATTTAGTGGGGTGAGTAAGAGGATGAGCCGGACCATTTTGGAAAAAGTTAGAAGTCTTTTGACTTCATCCGGTTTATCGGAAATTTTTTGGGGTAAAACTGTAATTACAACATCTTAGTTGATAAATAGATTACCATCTATTCTACTAAAAGGTTTATGTTCCAAAAGTAAATGGTTGGGTAGAATATTTGACATTTTTAATGTTCGTGTGCTAGAGTGTTCTGCTTTAATACATGCTTACACCGATGAATTTGATTTAAAAGTTGAAAAATGTGTTTTCTTGGGTTATGGTGTTACGGGGTATAGATTGTGAATATGTTTTAGACCCGAATTTAAAACTATTATTAGTAATAATGTGACATTTAGTGAGTGAAATGCTATGTTTGAAGTTTGAAAAATATGACTTGGTTATTTCTGAATTTACTGAAATTAACATAGATTTTTATAATACTCAAAATATGGTGGAGTATGATGTAGATGATATAAATGAGAGAGATAATAAATTTTGAAAACCTGGTCATCGTTTTGCTTGTTTTGTTAAGCAACATACTAATTGTGAATTTGAAATTGTGCAATTTGATAAGGTAGAAGTTGCAGAAATTGATTATGAAATTGATGATATTGTTCATTATTCTGCTGAATATCTGTTTACTGTTCAAAACCAAAATGTAGAAATTGAGAAGGAAAAAGATTTTATTCTCAATTGTGATGATATTAATTCTGGTTTGCAAGATATCCATGTTCAATCTACTTCATGTATGTAAATCGATGTTGAAGTTGAAATTGTCAATTGTACCTCTGTTTTTTATAATAACATTCAAAGTGAGGTGGGGAATGTTATCGATGATATTAGAGAAAAAGAAATTTATAATTTTATTTTTCATTGTCATTGTGAAAATTAAAAAATTATTGATAATTATCTAAATGTGCAGTTTTGTGATATAGATGTTGATAATACTAGTTGTAAAGTAGAAATTGTGCATTGTGATGTTCAAATAGATGTTGCTATTATTTCTAATTCTTTGTTGTGTATGAAAACTATTGTTAAGCAACACGCTAATTTTGTGAACGAAAATGTTGTAATCTCTTATGTGGATAGTGTGTTAGATAATGACGAAACTTGTGAAACTGATATTTTTGTTTGTGATTTTCGTATTATATCTGCTGCTGAGCAATTTATTGTGAATAAATCTGAAATTTCAATTTCCGAAATTAAAAGCAATATTGGAACTGTTTCTAAAAATAATAATGGGATAGAAAATTACCTATTTGTTAGAGATGAGATTATGAATAGTTCTAAAGTATTCTCTATGTTTGATAGTTTTGCTTTATTTTATTTGCAATGTGATATGTTTGAGAACTTATATGTTGATGAACCTATGACTGTTAGGAAAAAGGATTAATCCTGAAAGTAAGTTTCAATATTTTAAGAGCTCATTAGTTGATAGGAAAATTTTGAATTCAATTTCTACATTTTGCTTTGGCTTCTTTGTGTTATGTTATCATTGATTGTGAATGATATGAAACTTACGAAGCTTGCTACTATTTTTGTTTGTATGTTTGTGTCTTGCATGTTTTAGTTGTATGATACATTTACAATATAGAGTGGTTTTGTTCATGACTGAATTTGAATATATTCCTGTTGTTGTTGATGCAACGTTTTGGGAAATTAATAATTTTGTATTTTGTTTTAAAATTATATTCTTTGATACATTTGATTAGTCGTGTTCTACTTGAGTGGATGTTTGACTAAATTAATGTATTTTTTACTAACTTGTTCTATGTTTTTTATTTGTGCAGGTAAGTAATCCAATATTGGGCAATGATGACTCAGTCATTTATAACCAAAATTAGGTGGAGGATTGTTTTAACATTTTGGTCTATGATAATTGTTTAGACTAATATTGTATCCACAAACCATACCCATAATATAAATTATGTGGCTCAAAATTGAGTCTTAGTCTGACCCAGATCCTTGATCAGCGACCCTTGCGTTTAACCCTACCCGCGTCTTACATGAGACTTAATGTACACTGTTTGATTTAAGGGTTTGTATTTGGGTTCTTCATTCTTTTCTAACCCTATATATATATTTGGAGATGGGAGGGCAGCCATCAACCATCTTTCACAATCTCTTTCTCTCTACATAACTCACTCACATATTCCTTTATCTTCTCTTTACACTCACTACGCGATATTCTTAAGCCTACTTTCTGTGGAGTTCCTTCTTTTGTTCTTGTGGAGATTGAAGCTCGAATCCATCCCCTTGTTCGATGTCCTAAGTTGCGCAGCACTTGTTCGTCGATTGTTGCTTTTCGATTGTTATTGTGTGGCTTTTTTGGCCGTTGTTTGTACTGTACGCCTTCGTTTCTTTGTTGTTGAGGTCTTGTGAAGAGTTTATGGCCGATTATTTTGTGTATGTCGCGTTTTTATATTATGTGTATCGATTTTGTGTTACTTTGGTGATGTTAGGGGTTGAGTCTAAATCTAAACCCTAGTTCAACCTTTATTTGCATTTTGGTTGTTTTATTATTAATAAAGTTCATTCTCGGATCTTTATATTTCATAACAAAATACATATTGTGTATATATATACAGTGTATTATATGGAGCGTAGAGGGGGTGACGGTAAGAGGGCCGGTGATCTCTTTCCATAAAATACACATGTATATATATTTTATTAAAACTATGTCAAATATTTAATTTTTTATTATTTTTATAAAATTTTAAAAACGTATCAAAAAAAGTGCGCTTTAGAACTTATATTTGGGGGTGTTTGGCAAATAGCTTTTTGAAGAGCTTTTAGTTTATTGAACAGTTTTTAGCTGTTTGACCAATCAAAAAACTAATTTAGGTGTTTGGTAAATTAACTTTTTGGAATAGCGTTTTGGACCCAAAAAGCTAATTTCTGAAAAGCTAACTTACACAGCGTTTTGAAATAACTTTTTCTATAAATTTTTTTATATTCCTTATATGCTCTTAAAAATTTATTATGCATTTTACACAAATAAATATATTTTGATTATTTATTAATGGGTAAACTGTTTTTTTAGTTCAGTAACTGGACCCCTTTATCATTTTAGTCCCGTAAGTGGAGCCTGTCGCAAACTAGTCCCATAAGTAAAAAATTTTCGCTGTTTTAGTCCTCCGGCGCCGGAGACGCCCGAGTGGCTCGCCGGAGGTGGCGTGTCCGCCAGGTGTCCCGCCAAGTCAGCGACACCTGGCGGACACGTGGATTTTATTTATTTTTTTTTTCATTTTTTTTAAAATTGGACCAAATAAAAAAAATAAAAAAATACAAATAAAATTAAAAATAAATTAAAAATAAGTTTTAAAAAAATAAAAAATAAATAAATAATGCACGTGTCCGCCAGGTCAGCGACACCTGGCGGACACGTCACCTCCGGCGAGCCACGTAGGCATCTCCGGCGCCAGAGAATTATTAATAAAATACTATTATTTATTAATGTTAAGAAAAAACAAACAGATACGGTATGCTTCTTTACCTAAATATCCCCTGATTTTACTATTTGGACTCTGCGTTTCCGAATATAATACATTTTTTCTTCTCACAAAATATTTCATCAAACATTATTTTAATATCAAATTCAAACCAAATTTTCTCAAACCCAACCAAAAGAAACACACCCATAATTTCTTTGATTGGGATAAAAGATTTAAAAATTGTTTATTTTTAAAATTGAAAATTTTTAATGGTATATACGTTTAGTCAAAACATTATAATACTTCGACAACACGACTGGATAAATTCAGCTCCAAGTCATGTAGTGTGCAGCTTCTCCAACAAGCCATGCCTCAATCAAACATACATATACATATTTTAATGCCGCCAATATTCCTATATATATATGATTAGTCATTGATACTCACTCACCATCTGTATCACCAAAGAAATTAGTTGTAATAATTCTTGTGTTTGTGTGTGTGTGTGTCTGTTAGCTATCCTTTCGATGGAGTCGTCGGCAGAAGATGTTTTCCGGACGCCACGTAAGAAGCAGTACAAGATTCCGGCGCCGGAGAGTTGCCCGGCGGCGCCGAAGAAGAAGACGGCCATCTGCTTGAGTAAGGGAAAGCTTCCACCTAAACAAGGGTTTTTTCATTCTCCTGATCTCGACCTCTTTTTGGCTCTTGCTTTTACCCAGTGAACTGAAATTATATCCAATATATATCTGTATGTATTGTCTATAGTTAGATCATAATTGGCAACGGATTATATATATGTAATATAATCGATTTCAAAATTAAATGATGGATTTGTCTCGTTTTCATGAGAAATTGCTTATTCCAGCATCTGTTTGTGTGATTTTTGTGGGATGTCAATAAAATTTGCATTCATATATGATATATATATATACACAGTGGGCCGACGTAGGATTATATTGGACTAATTTTGAAATTTATAAAATAATATATTTTATTTATAAATATTTATTTTTTATTTGAAAAAATTATCATTTTGATTATTATATTTTAAAAAAAATAAATACAAAAATAACGAACTATAACAATAATAATAATAATAGTTATACACTGTATTATAAATATTTTTTTTAATTTTTTTTATTCAGACAAGATATACAATTTTTTAATATTTTTTTATTTATCCATTTTCTCTATATTATATATATTTAAATAAAAAATACATAAATTTAAATTAAAAAAAAAAAACTGGGGTTGGGAGGGGGGACTGCAGCCCACCCTTGCCCCCACCTCGGTCCGCCCCCTTGTATATGTCTGTTTTTTTACTGTACGTTTATATTGCATACATATATATATATATATATATACATAAACGGTAAAAAAAACAGATATATATTCATTGATATAATCAGTCAGTTCAGATGGCCATAGCTAATTAGAGTGATTGGATACATCTAATATCATTGAAATTATTTTACTTGTAATTTTCAGAACACTGATCTTTAGGAGCTTCATAGATGCGATCAGACAGACGTTGAAGGGGTAAAAATTTTATTGAATGGCAGAAAATCCACAAAAATTCCAAACAAACATAATCTAGGCATTTATAGAATCCAAAATTCTAAAACACAAAATAAATACAAAAAGTTTGATGTGATATAAATAGATATCACAAAAAGCCTGAATAGTAAAATTTATTTGAATAATTGTTTGATGTGATATAAATAGATATAGATGTAATGGTTCGAATATAAAATAAATTTTTAGTATAATATAAAAAATAATAATTATTATTGATGTGATATTTTTGGAGGAAATAAAAAATTGAATAGTACAAAACTTGTGGTAAAACCCACTAAAGAACACATCCATAAAGTTTGTTTTTTTTAAATAATAAATTTTATATCATCTCAAAGAGATAATTACAAGAGAAGGATATACAAAAATCAACGGTGATTGAAATCACACCGCCAAAAACAGAAAGGGCCAACGGGCCCGGCCCGAAATTAGATGGCCTGATGAGCTCAATTATTGAAGGCGGACCAAGGGTCAAAAAGGCTGCTGGGCCCTTGGGCTGCACAAGAACCAGACCTGGAGGTCAGAAGGTCCATTTCTGGAATTTGGGCTGATTCACCACTTCAAAAATGGGCCTAAGAGAGAGTTCCAGCTTAGTTGGGCCGGCCAATCATCAGTCTGCAAATCCATAATTCTGGGCCCACAAAGAAATTAAGGGTGCGTTGGTTTGTGAGTTTTAGTTTTTGAGTTTGAATTACTGAATAGTAAAAAGTTGAATTTAAATAGTTGTTTCATGTGATATAAACAGAGGTCGATGTGATGAATTGAATGTGTAATATAAATTTGTAGTATAATATAAAGAAAAAAGAGTAATTGTTAGATATGATTTTTTTTTTTAAAAAAAAATCTGAATAGTAAAAATATGTGATAAAACCTATGAAAGAACACAATCTAAAATTTTAATTCCAAAAAAATATAATCTTCAATCACTCAATTCACAGAATCAAACTTCTGAGCCCAAAAATGAATTTTCTTCTCAAAAAGAAAAAATATGTCAATCCATAAAAAATAAATTTGTGCTTCGCAAATTATCAACGCCAAAGCCCAACATAATAATTAACAAAACAACAAAGTATCTCAATATCAAGGCCCCCAAATTAGACTGTCATTTATACAAATGTAAAGTTGGGGTCGCTTCAACAAAATAATAGTGAAGACAGATATTTTCATAATCTGAAATGAAAACATATATGAGAACAAACAAGAGGTGGAGTGTGACCGATTGTCAATAACATCGTCTCAATATAAACCATAGATGAATAGTTTAAAATTAAAGTTCACTACTCCACTTGTATACCCGATGATATTGAAACGAGTAGATTCAAAGCCACAAATTACTTTACCATATACAACAACATTTTTTTTACTAGAGTCGTACACTTGCATTCATCTATCTGGGCTATTTTCATTCATGTATGAGTTGTTGAAAATTTTATTATGTGGGAATTCAAAAAATTAATTAAAAAGAAGAAAAATTAAACAACAGAGATTAAGTCTATTTAGTGCATAGATAAATAATTATTTTCTCAATACTAAATTTTGGCGGGTAAGAAATAGATTAGTTGAATGATAATTACGATCATTTGAGCCATGTTGCATTGTGAAGTCCTGCCCTATATTGAAATTAAGTTAATTGGACCAAAATGGAACGAAGGATTAATTCTGGAACATATAACTTGATATTTTCGATCGAGCATTGGACTAAGCTCTATGGGTTAATGGATCTGATAGCAAATTATGCAAGACCCTATTCATATAAAATAAATCATCTTTACCATATTTATGGTTTCTTAAAGTGTATTCTTACCATAATTACGTAGATATATGTTTTAAAAAATTCTAATTATATTTTTTATTATACTTTAGATTATTTCATTATTTCAGGTGAAGAATATAAAGAAAAACAGAGCTTGTGCATGTGTAGTGTTTTGTGCATGTGCATTTAAATATTCTGGAGCTGGAGATCCAACAACAGACAAAGTGAGGTACATGATAGATAGTGGAACAATTTTTGATTCAAAGCCAAAAGATTTCAAATATTGGTATACTTGTACGGCAGTGATTTTATAGACGTACATATAATGGATGATATAGATTTCTTAGTTTCTTAGCTAGTTTTCCATCTTTGTATATATATATATATATATAACAGAGCATTGTGCTTATTAACAGAAGTAAGAAAAAAGTCCCAGCCTTTGATTGTTTATGTTCTTAAAACATATATTCTTTCTGCTTTACTTTATTTCTTTTCATGGTATCATAGCAATATCTAATTCTGGCACCTGTTTGATTTCTTTCTTCCTTTATTCCTTGTGATGGTTTATCAATTAGCTGCACATTCAACTTCTTTTGATGGCCGTTCTGAGACAAGGGGAGGAAATCCTCTTGGAATGAATCGAGCTCTTTTGCTTAGACCGGGGGATCACCCAGGATTATCCCTCAACTCCATTCATTTGAATGCCTCCAATTACCTTTCTTAGAGCCATAATATTGAGACATCCCTCATGGCCAAATCAAAGCTAGGCTATATCGATGGAACATTTCCTCGTCCATATACAAGATCTCAAGAGTATAATGCTTGGAGAGCTTGTGATGCAATGATAAGAGCTTGGATCACCAATTCCATCTCAATTGAGCTGTAAGAAGGGTTTGTGTATGTTTCTTCAGCTCGTGAACTATGGCTGGGGGCAAAGGAAAAGTTTTGGTAAGCGAATGGAGTTCTTATTTACCAACTAAAAGGTAATATCCCTGAACTAAAACAAGGCAATGATCCTCTTACAGTCTACAATACTAAGTTGCAAAAACTTGTTGATGAATTTGGAGTAGTTGAACCTGGTGTTAGATGTAACTGTGCACATTGTCAATGCAATGTGAACTCTCGTTTAACTAAGAACTTTGAGAGGGAATACTTGGTTCAGTTCCTTACATATCTGGGTGAATCTACTAGCCCATCAAAAACCAACTTTTAATGATGAAACATCTTCTAAGGCATTCTCTATGATATACCAAGTTGAAAGACATAATGAAGCAATTATGAGTCCTGGCTTAAAAATCTCTAATGTGACTCAAAGAACCGCTAATGATGCTAGTGGCAACTATAACAATAGGGCATTAGAAAAGAGAAATGTAGTAATTGATAAAAAGAATCAAATATGTGAAGTATGCAAGAGGATAAGACACACCAAGGAAACATGTTTTAGGATTCATGGCATACCTTACTAGTTCAAGGAATTGAATGAAAAAAGAAAGAATCTAGTTAACCCGATTGTTGAATCCTTTGAACAAGGATATCAGAAACTTGGTGAAGAAGGATCTGCAAAGGATATGCAAACTCTGATAAATTAGCTAAATAAAATGATGCAAATTCAACCAGCAACTGAGAGCCCAATTGAGTTTGCTAACTCAGCTTTTGAATATGCAGGTAACACTAACTTTGCTGCCTCATGCCTATTAGAAAAGAATTCTTGGTTGGTTGACAGTGGTGCATCATGTCACATTTCTATGAATCAATCTCTCTTCAGCTCATTACACCCGGTTCATAACCACACAGGTATTTGCTTGCCCGATTGAACTGTTTGCTATCCAAATTTTGTTGGTTATGTCTGAATCACTTCATCCATATAGTGTTACATAATGTCTATTTCTTGCCTACTTTTAAATTCAACTTGATCTCAGTAAGTTGCATTATCAGAGATTCTCATCTGACCTTGAAATTTACTTTGATGAATTTATTTTGTAGGCCTTGAATTCTGATGATATTCTAGGTATGGCTCCTCAAATGAATCACCTCTTTGTTCTTTTTTCAGCCTTCCATTCCTTAGCTATATCCAACACCAATAAAGATCAAGTGTGGGATTGAAGATTAAACAATCCTATCACTGATGTCATGTCTCATTTGTCCTTTGAGTCTAACTATGTTTGGAAGCCATATGATGCATGTCACAAAGCTAAACAACATATATTATTTTTTAATAAAAGTCATTTCCATGTTCAAACTCTTTTTCAGCTCATACATATTGACATTTAGGGTCCTTATAAACTACCAACTTTAAATAATTGCCATTATTTCTTGACTATTGTTGATGATTGCTCTAGAAATGTTTGGACCTATCTTTTGCCATCAAAAGCAAACTTGTCCCAATTGATTGAAAGTTTCTTGAATCTGATCAAAAACCAATATAATGCTGTTGTGAAAACCATTATATCTGACAATGGCTTGGAATTCTTAAGTGACAAATGTAAGCTTCTCTTCCAAAGGTTAAGAATAGAACACCAACTCACTTATCCATACACTCCACAACATAATGAGAGGGTAGAGAGAAAACATAAGCATTTACTTTAAGTAACCAGGTCGTTATTTCAAGCTAATCTCTCACAAAAAATTTTGGGGTGAAGCCCTGTTGTATTCTACCTATCTAATTAATAGACTTCATTCTCCTTTCTTGCATTGGAAAACATCCTTTGAGTGTCTACTGTTTAAACCTCCCTCATATAAACATATCGAAGTGTTTGGTTGTTTTTGCTATGTCACCAATGTATCCTTAAACAAATCCAAACTTGATCTAAGAGCCTTTAAGTGCATATTCCTTGGCCCGGCACCCAATTAGAAGAATACAAAATTTACAACCTTGATACATCTCAACTCTTTATTTTCAGATATGTACTATTCTATGAGGATGCTTTTCCTTTCAAGGAGCCACACTACGATCATCACCAGAGATTTGAGTCTGAAGGTACCATTTTTTTAGGTAATAAAAATTTTGTTCCTACTTATGATTCAACGCAATTGCCTCTTGATTTTCAATCTGCTCCTAATGTTGTTTCCTATGAACCAGAAATGGATAATGGTTCCCTATCCTCAGACCCTTCATATTTGTCTCCTCAGTCTCAATCTTCTTTATCCAAGCAATCACCTAATATTCTTGAACAGCCTAGTCCAAATTCTCCCAACCCTTCACATCAATTTGTTAATCTACCTCTCTCATCTAACCTTCCAGAAACAGACATAAACCAATAAAATTTAAGGACTACATTTGTCCTAGTCCTTCCCTTATAGATTCTACAATGTGGCATGATGAACTAAATATATCACCTCGGGAACCTTTCTCTTTCAGTTAGCCATGCAAAGAGAAGTTGTGGAAAGAGTCTATGGAGGTTGAACTCAATGCTCTCGAGCAAAATAGGACATGGATAGTGGTGGATCTTTCTGCTGGCCATAAGCCGATTATATGCAAATGGATCTTTAAGGTCAAGAAACATGTTGATGGCACATTCCATAAATGTAATGCTAGGCTGGTTGCAATGGGGTTTATGCAAACATTTGACATTGATTACAAGGATAGCTATGCTCCAGTAGCCAAAATGGTCACAGTCATGTTATTTTTATCCGTTGTTGCTTCTCATCAATGGAATATTATGCAATTAGACATTAATAATGCATTCCTTCATGGCACTTAAAAGAATAAATATTTATGATTCAACCTCAGGGATATCCACATGAGAAAGGGAAAATTTGTAAACTGTTGAAGTCTCTATATGGGCTCAATAAGGCACCACGACAGTAGTACAAGGAATTCACTTCAAAATTGATTTAATTTGGATTTGATAAATATGCTCATGACCATTGTCTATTTTAGAAATCATATGAAGCTGATTTTACTGTTTTAATCCTCTATGTTGATGATATCTTGATTACAGGAAAAATATACTATATTGATTGACCAACTAAAGAATTATCTACACAGATAATTCACAATCAAAGATTTGGAAAATGTTGATATGTTCCTTGGTTTACAGATTGAGCAAGGTACTCAAGGGCTATACATATCTCATGGACACTACCTCCATGATATTTTGTTAGAAGAGAACATGATGAATTCCAAGAGTTGTTCTACTCATCTTCCACCTCGTACTAGAATTACTATTGATGAGGGTACCTTACTGTTTACTCCAGATCATTGTAGGATATTATTAGGGAGATTGTTGTATCGTACCATGTCCAAGGCTGATATAATGTTTGCATTACAAAAATTGACTTAATTCATGTCTAGGCATACTTCGGCTTATCTTAAGTTAGTGTACAGGCTGCTCAAATATCTAAATGGTACCAAGAATTTTTCTCTATTCTATCCTTACTATTTAGACATGAAACTTTCAGATTTTTCAATTGCTGATTGGGGCAGCTGCCTAACCACCAGAAAATCCACCACTGGATATTGCATTTTCTTTGGAGAGTGCTTAATCTCTTGGAAATCGAAGAAACAAACCACAGTTGTCAAGTCCTCAGCTGAAGCCGAGTACAGGGCTCTTGCTCACACAGTAACTAAACTGTTGTGGTTATCTTACTTGTTGAGACACTTTCAGATTGAGTTTTCAGGTTCAGTTCCAATCTTTTGTGATAATCTTGCTGCTGTTAACATAGTTCACAATCATGTGCATCATGAGCGAACCAAGCATGTTGATATAGACTGCCACTTCATTAATGATTACTACACTACTGGTTTAATTGATCCTATTCACGTGTCATCTAAGGACCAATTAGCTGATTTTTTTACAAAGCCTCTCACTGATCCTGCATTTCACTACTTAAGTGTCAAACTGCATCTTGATTACCAGCAGTTTGAGGGGGACGGGGGTATGAAGAATATAAAGAAAAACAGAGCTTGTGCATGTGCATTTAAATATTTTGGAACTGAAGATCCAACAAAAGATAAAGTGAGGTACATGACAGATAGTGGAGCAATTTCTTATTCAAAGCCAAAAAATTTCAAATATTGTTATGATTGTACGACAATGATTTTATAGCAACACATATGATAGATGGTATAGATTTCTTAGTTTCTTAGCTAGTTTTCCATATTTGTATATATATATATACCAGAGCATTGTGCTCATTAACAGAATGAAGGAAAAAGTCTCAGCCTTTGATTGTTTATGTTCTTATAACATTTATATTCTTTCTTGCTCTGCTTTATGTTTTTTCATAGGTTCTTAGTTATGGTCGTGTCTTTATTTACAGTTGTTTTTTTCCAAAAATTATAATTATAAATGTTTTATCTTTTGATAATGTAATTATACTTATAAAAATTAAAACCCGTTAGAACTTCTCGCACACTTTTCTCTCACAAATCAACATATATTTTTCTCTGTTTCGTTTTATTCTCCACCTTCAATATTACTTTTATCCTATTTGGTAAGCAATTAAATTGTTTTATCTTTGAAAATGACATTGATATATTGGAGCACCACTAACTATATTTTATTTTTCTGATAGAAAACTTTCTAAGCATAGTTTTTTCTATCTTGTTATCTTTTTTATTTTTTGTTTACATTAACGCATCTATTTTTTTCAAAACAATATCCTCTCTCTCTATTGTTTGTCATTTTTTGCACATGTTTATTTTTTGTTTTGTTTGCTATTTTTAAAATTACTATATTTTGCTCATACATCTCATACCTTTATTTGGGTGTTTGCCTTTATTTTGTATGTAAAAAGCAGGTTGCATACCTTATGTGGTGAATATTTTCCCTTGCATTTTTATTGAATTTTTTTATGTAATTTAGCAAATATTTGAGCCATTAGCATATAAATTTTAATGGACGCAAAAGGAATTGAAAAAATAATGGATATATTGTGGGATAGGACTAGCTGTGGGAGACTAGTTTAGGAAGAATTAGTAACACTCCGTAAGTATACAATTATCTATTTAGGCATAATTACAATTAAGTTAGACAATAAAATCTGACCCACAACTATACGGGGAAATTATAATAGATCATTTATTTTCAAGTGTCATAATAGAATTGTGATACCCCAACCCTCAAGCCACGTGAAGCCGAGCATGTCGGGATCGTAGATTAGCTCCACAGGTCAACACAAGTCCTTACAAAGCGTGTTTTTCCTCACTTACGCACCTTGGAAGACTTTCCAAGGGGTCACCAATCCTCAAATTACTCTAGGGAAAACACACTTAACTCTATAGTTCTTTCAATAAAGCTCCCGAAAAGGAATGTTCACATTGTTGACATGAGTAATCTATTCAATTCATTTAACCTTTAACCCACGTTGCACCCCAAGGATCGTCAACTGCTAGGCCCGTCAACAGTCCGGTCAATGACTGCAGGTTGTCGTAGGTCGGCTCTGATACCAGCTATAACACCCCGATCTACAAGCCACGCAAAGCCGAGCATTTCGGGATCGTAGACTGGCCCCACAAATCAACACAAGTCCTTCCAACGCACTTTTATCCTCACTCACGCGCACCTTGAGAGACTTCTCAGGGGGTCACCCATTCTCAAATTACTCTAGAACAAGCACGCTTTACTCTAGAGTTCTTTCAGTAGGGTTCCCGAAAAACAATGTGCAAATGTTATGGCTCCACTTATCACTTAAGGGATCAAACACTTTATCTTGTTACAAATCAACACATTAATTATCAATCAACATAGATTCGGACCCGGTACCTTCATTTTCAGATTGAAAAATAGTTTCAATTTGATTTAAAAATAGTCTGAAATTTTCCAAATTTTTCGTTCTTAACATTTTTCAAGGAAAAACCATCAAAATTCACCTTATTTTGAATATTTTCAATTTCAGAAGTTGAAACAAATAGTACATTACTCAAACAAGGCATTTAAGTTCATTAAATATAACATCACGACTTACAGTTACTTTAAAACCTGGACTGTTTTTAATCCACAATCTATAGCCTTCTAAACCTTCAGGATAACCAAGAAAAACACATTGTTCTACCCTATAAAAAATTAACACTTACCTTTATTTTTTAGAATATAAGCAAAAGTAACACAACCAGAAACCCTTAAATTCGATAAATCTATAGGCTTTCATAATCATATAGATTTGAGACACTTCCTTTTCAAGGGAACCGATGGGGACTTATTCACTAAATAGGTTGTTGTCATAACAGGCTTTCCCCAAAATATGTTAGGCAAACATGAAGAAGTCGGACTGTAGAAACCTCAGAAACACTCCTCAATGTCCCACATAACAAACACCTAACTATATCACAGTGAATATCGCCAGAAAACACCCATTGGAGATACACCAGAAGAAGAGAAAGAACAATCGCGCCAAAGAACACCATTTTTTAAATAAAGTATATCAGCGGCTACTCTGTAAATGAGAGGGGCATCAGTATATATATCAACCCAATGGATGTCTAGGATTAGAACCCTAGGAAGAACGGTTGGGATTCGATCTGGAAGAAATCGGGTTGTGGGTCAGATTATTGCCGGGCGGGTCAGGTCATATGCTGAAAGGTTTGAATCTTGGCCAAAATATCTAAAAATTATTATTATTTTTGTTGTAAGAAAGCAACACAATCGTGTGTACTATCACCATCAGCATACACGGCCGTGAGAATGTACACAACCGTGTATAATGGAATATGGCAGTGTACTTTGATTCATCATGTTTTGAATGTGACAACACACAGACATGTTCTATTGTACAAGTCTGTGTTTTGTCCAGATCAACATCTATGTCACTTCCGTTACCTTCATGTCTGAAGTTTTCGTTAGTTTTTAAACGGTGTGACTAAAATTGATTAAAATGACTTATACTGGGATCAAAATTGATGAATTTTTTATATTTGAAACAAAGTTGATTAATTTTGGTTATATTGGAACTAAAATTAATTTTCTTTTTCTCTATTAGTATTAGATGTATTAGGGTGATCCCTACAAGCTTAATCCCGTAACTCCTGATTTTAGGGTAAGCTGATATTTTAATATCGTAATTGGACCCCTTTTATCATTTAGTCATGTAATTGGAGCTTGTCGCAAACTAGACTTGTAAGTGGAATATTTACGCATTTTTAGTCATCCGGCACTGGAAATGCCTACGTGGCACCCGCGTGGCTCACCGGAGGACACGTGTCCACCAGGTCAGCAACACCTGACGGACATGTGGATTTTTTTTAAATTTTAATTTATTTATTTATTTATTGTAAAAATTAAAATTTTTCAAAAGAAATTGAGAAATAAAAATTAAAATCCACATGTCCTCCAGGTGTCACGGACGTGGCGGCCACATGTCATCCGACGAGCCACGCAGGTGCTACACAGGCATCTCCGGCGCCGGAGGACTAAAATCACGAAAATATTCCACTTGCGAAACTAGTTTGTCACAGACTCTAATTACGGGATTAAAATGATAAAAATAAATAAATCTAATTATGAGATTAAAAAATCAATTTACCCTAGTTTTTATTTAATTTCCACTTTTTACCAACCAATTAAATTAAGGTCCTTTGCAAAATGATATGTACAGGTCTGACATGTAAATCTATCATTGTTTCGAATACCACCGCAGAATATAACGGTGTTAATTGATCAATTGGATGCCACAAGAGATGGGGATTGGCATGGAGGTTAGGGTGTTAATTGATCAATTCAACATCATATTGATTTGACCCAATCAACATTTTAACCGCAGGTAAGCAATACTCTAACCGTAAGCAACAACATAATGTTGTGTTAGAGCATGTGTTGTGCAGATTATGTCGTATATATATTTGCTTAGTATGTTAATAATATATTATGTTGTATATTGTATTATCATATATTATGATAATATCTTGTATATTTTATTATGATGTGTTATGTTTCATGTGTTGACTGTTATATATATATATATATGTTAACTCCGTCAAATAATGTTGATTTAATCTAATCAACATGTAACATATACCTAAATTTGATGGAGTAAATGATAATATAGATTTTAACTAATGATATCCTTCCAATTTATATTTTACGCGTCTTGTAATACTATTATAATTTTATTTATGCAAAAAAATTATATAAATATAATGAGACCCTTAGAGTCGGACAAATGAAGTATAGTTTTATTACTAATATAATTTCTGCATTTGTCCTTGGTTTGTACATACAGCAATGTATTAAATTATCTGTTCTTTAATTTTTCTATTTCCTCTATTTCAACACATTAAAATTAAAATTGATATATGTGTGATATAATTTGAATAAAGTATAACCACCCCATTTAATTTAGTTATATAAGCAAAAGATATATAATTTATTAAATTGCTATGAATTTTCTAGAGCCAACCATAGTGCACAAACTTAAAACAGACCACAAGAATACAATTTTCCTCATAGCCTAGAAATTTGAAATAAAGGATATATGGGATAGAGCCCACAATGGGTCGATTCGTGTCGGGTTGATTATTTTAAATGAGTTAAATTACTCATTTAATTTTTTAATAATGTCGTGTTATGTTAGTTTTTATTAGTTTGAGCATAAATTAGATTGAATTGTTTAAAATTGAACTTAGTTTAAATTAATTTATGAAAAAATTATTAAATTATGATTATTTTATATATATAATAAATATATTAATCAATATTAATATATTATAATCGGGTTGTTGTGTCGAGTTCGAGTTGAGAGTTTCAACCCTAATCCGATCCGTTTATTATCGTGTCGGGTTCGTATCAACCCGTATATATATAATTGAGTTGAAATCTTTGACCTAAATCCAATTATTTCATGCTGGTCGTGTCGGATTGTCTGATCAGATCAATTTTTGCCAAATATGACAGACATGGAATCCCCACGAATGGGAAAATATACTATTATAATTTATTAATTAATTAATGAGCATATATATATATATATTTAAATTATATTGTGGAGACATGATGTGGTCGCCTGTGGCTATACTGATTGCTTAATTGGATAATATTCTCGACAACTATATATATAATTAAGGACAATGTGTGTCAAGTGAAAAAAAAGAAGATTTAAGGGGTGTTTGGCAAATAGTTTTATGAAGAGCTTTTAGCTTGTTGAACAGCTTTTAGCTGTTTGATCAGTCAAAAAACTAATTTAGGTGTTTGGTAAATTAGCTTTTTGGACCCAAAAAGCTAATTTCTGAAAAGCTAACTTACCCAACGTTTTGAAATAGCTTTTTCTGTAAAAAATTTTTTTATTTCTTATATGCCCTTAAAAATTTATTATGCATTTTACACAAATAAATATATTTTTTATTATATTAGAATATTTTATTATAATATAGTTTTACTTTTATAAATTTAAAATAATTAATTTTTATATATAAATTATTTTAATTATAAAATATATAAATTTATTAAAATCAACATAAAATATAAAATATAAATATTAATAATTTATTTTTATATTAAAATTACATTATATAAATTTTATACTAAAAATAAATTAAATAAATTAAATTTATTGAAAATTATAAATATAATGAACTAATTGATAACTAACATAATAAATATATACACGAAAAATTTATTATTTTATATTTTACATCATTTTCAATAGAAAAACTATTTATATATTTTAATAAAGATATATTATTTTTTTAAATCTAACTCTAATAAAAATAATACTTTTATAACACTTTTACAATTTTCAATAACTAATAAAAAAAATTTAAACATTCTAAATTCAAAAGAATATAATTGAATATATTAGAAACAAAAATAAAATAGAAATGTCCTTAATTGTCATTTTACGTATAAACAGCTAATATCAAACAGTTGTTTTATCAAATATTTTTATACAAACAGCTAATCGAATCAGCTACTCAAACCAGCTAATTGAATCAGCTAACAGCTATCAACTAATTGAATCAGTTAACAGCTATTAGCTAATTGCCAAACACGCCCTTAGACATGTTTAAAAGACATATCTCTGCATACTGCATTTATACATATAAAATACATATAATATGGAATCTACGTTTTTTTCTTTTTTTTTTTGTTTAAAAATAAATGAAAAAAAAATTAATATTCTTTGGTAGGTACTAATTATGCCACTTTGTGTGTACATGAACTTAAAAAATAATAATATTTTAATATAAATGAGTTAGATAAAAAAAAGTAAAATTATTATAAAAGTTTATTAAAAAATTATAAAAATATAATATAAAAAATAGTGACAATTTGATTATTATTTATTAAATAAAGATAATAAAATTATAAATAAATATAATTATTTACCATAAATATATTGTATATAAATTTAATAGATAAAAATAATACGACATAATAAGTATAGTGGACGGAAATAATATATTTTTATAAGAAACTAAATTTCAAAATATTATAAAAATTGTCTTTTATAATTACTTTTCTAAGTGAGATAAGAACGGTTTTTAAGGTATGAATTTGAGTTTAGAGTCTGAAAATAATACTCTCACCCTCAATCCAACAGGTAGGCACTTTATCATTTTTATTCGTACAGACATAGTTTGTATTTTTTTTTTTTTTTTATACTTATTTACATTAATATTATTATATCAAATTTAAAACAGAAAACTAAAAATTAAATTATTTCAATATGACAATTCAAAGGGATAAAATTATCCGATAATATAAGTAGATTGTTACGGAAATTTCAGGAAATTAAGAAGGGATAAACAAAGACACAAGAACACGATAATTTAGTAACCCATAAAGTATGCAGACATATATTAAAGTAAGAATACATGGATATTTATAGGCTGAGCCGTGCCAATAATATCCAAATAATATCTCTAAAATATAGAATATAATATCTAAATCATATCCCTAGATTTTATGATATAATCAGACTTCATATCCCAACAATCTCCCACTTGAAGACCGATTTCATCTTTCACTTCAACATTTTACTTCATCGGCAACGACAGGGCCAAGCCTCCTTCTTCACTCATCGAGGCCACTTGAGGTTGAACACAACCTCAATTCATCTAAGGTCACCACCTTAGACTGTCTTTCAGGATTGCTCATAAATTGGCTCACTACTCCAGCTGCATGTGTTTTCCACCTCCTAAAGGTATCAAAAACATCGTATTTACACTTAAGGAAATATACCCATATCTCCCTTGTAACATCATCAATGACCGCGGCGTAGTGCTGTAAGCCTCCAAGGGTTGATACAAAAGTTGGTTCCCGCAGGTCCGTATGAATCAACTTCAACTTTTCCTTTTCCAAGTTTCTCTCCATCCTTTGAGAATGCCACCTTTCGTTGCTTCCTAAAGATACAGTCCTCGCATACTCCAATATCGACGGACTTGAGACCTGACAATCTTCCCTTTGAAATGAGCTCCCCTATCTTCTTCTCGCTCATGTGTTCGAGACAAGAATACCATAAATTTGTGTCATTATTTATGGCCACGGAACCGATTCCGTATTCCATGCTTTTCGAGAGTTCTATCTCTTCTCCCTTGGGCTACCACAATAGATCCTTAGCTTACCTTCCACGACTTAGTTTAAAAAACTGTCGAGTAACCTGCTTCATCCAATTGTTCAACGGAAATCAGATTCCGTTTCAGACTCGGGACATGACTCATGTCATTCAGTCTCCACTCCCCACTATTCGGTGTTCTGATTCGAATCATTTATTTACCTACAATTTTCAGTGTCTCATCATCTGCAAGATAAACAACACCAAAATTACATGCGGTATAAAATTCCATGATTCCCGAATCACTGCATGAGTGGAATGACGCTCCTGAGACCAAAATCCATGACTCTATTGGACTGCTGACGCTCAAAATCAGCGCGTCGGATATCTCCTCCATTGCGTTTGCAACCCTGATCCTTCTCCGGCACCCTGTACTGTTGTTTCAAGTGTCTCAGTCCAACATACCACCTGACTTTCAATTAAATAATTTATCATAAATATTATTAAAAAAATACAATATACACACACATTAATATAATATATACATCATCCATTCATAAAATCAATTATTCAATACAAAATATTATTTTTTATATTACCAATATAGGTTCTCATCTCACAAAAAAAAAAAAAAAATCAATTCATCTTAAAACTCCCTAACCGAGTCAGTCAACATACTTTATGTATATAAATGATCATCGTACTTAAGAACCCAAATGCCCTGCACAACAGTGGAATAAAGAACTTTATTATTATTTCAATTTTTCTTTTTTTTGAAAAAATTACAATATTTATCTATTTTAATTAGTGGATATATTTATCCTCTGGCTTTCCAGTGAAACGTTACCTACTCTTAATTGTGAATTTACTTTTGTGTGATTTTGTTAATATGAAAATCCGCTACATCTTATTTTTTTAATATATTTTGAATTAATTTAGTTTGAATTACAAACAAATTTGGTAAGATAAGTCACACTATGTGAATTATGTGTGATAGACAAGACTGAAAAATATTGCGAGTATAATATATATATTTTTTTTAATTGGAGTTGGATATAATCTATGTTAAATTTGATTGTTAATTATTAAATTGAATAATCCTTAAGGCCTGTTTGTTTGACAGTTTGAGTTTTAGATAGCAAATTTTTAATTAGAATAATTGTTTGAGGTGATATAAAAATATACTTTGATATTTAAATTATAAAATTAATTTTCAATATAATATAAAAAAATTAAAAAAGTAAGTATTTGAAATCTTGTTATTTATTATTTTGTAATAATAAGTTTAAATTGCCTACTACAATTTTGGTTGTACTAAGGCATGAAATTTTTTTTGCAACATTATTCTAAACCACAAGTATAAAAAAAAATAATTTCTAGTATCAAAATCTTTTAAAAAAATTTAGCAAACCACATGAGTTTGCCTAACAATAATATAATAATAATAAATAATAATAATGTTGCAAGAAATATAGAAAGGAATTTAAGAATTTTGGTATCTTTCTGATGTTGATTAAAATTCAGGAGCATTCCAATTGTACTGACAATCCAACGATTGAGTTTGATTGAGGGTATTTTGGTAATTCAAAAATTTAATTAAGATATCTAATTTAAAAAAATCAATTAGAAAAAATTATCATAACTACCTCCGATAATTTCGTGATTAAGTTTTTTATTAAACAAAACAAAAACATTTCCAAATAATTACTTTTATGATTATAAGGTTTGCTCTTTTATGATTATATATATATATATGTATATTAGTTATTCAATCTTTATAATTGTTGATATAAATTTATTATCTTTTAACAAAATATTATGTTTAAATTGTTGTTTAAAGCAAAATTAAATTAAATTAATGACCAAACACACCGGGTGTATTTGTTTAGTAAAATTGTTTGAAAATATTTTTTTTTTATGTGTGATATTAAATATTGTTTAAATAATATAAAAATAATAAATATATGTAATATATTAATTTTTTTTAAAAAAAATATTTTGAAAAATCGTGAAAGAACAAACCTACTTATGTTCTTGATTTTAATACTCCATCCGTCCTTGCTACAATGTCTTTTTTTTTACTGTAGACACAAAAATTTAGAAATTGTATAATTAGTAAATAATTAAGAATATATTAGTGAAAATAATTATTGTATAATAAAAATAATTTTATATTAAAATTAAGATAATTAATTAGTCTAATTAAAAATAAAAAAATTATAAAATAAAAAATTTTAAATTAAAGTATATAATTTTTTTTAAAAAAAGTAAAGTGACAGAATAACTGAGACATAGAAAAATAAAAAATAGTAAATATGATAAGTGGGACGGAGTGAGTAATTAAATTAATATCGTTTGAAACTATTTATTAATTAAATTTAAAAAATGAGATGAATAGTGACAGGAGTCATCACAAAATGCAGAAGTGCTAGCTGTTGTTGTGGAGTGTGGTCCTTTAAGGGTGTGTTTGTTTGGGGGTTTGGATTTTGAGTTGGGATTTGAATAATAAAAATTTTGAATTTGAATAGTTGTATGATGTGATATAAATAGGGTTTGATGTGATGTTTTGAATGTAGAATTGATTTTTAGTATAATATAAAAAATAAAAAATAGGCGTTTGATTTGATGTTTTTGGGGAAAAAAATTGGATGAATTGTAGAATTTTGTTAAAATTTTACAAACGAACACACCCTAAATTTCTTCTGTTTATTGTTTTCCTTTTGTTTGTAAACAAAAGATAACTTTTTTTTTTCGATCAAAAAAAATAAATAATAACTTCTTTTTATTTTTAATAAATTTATTAATCTTAAACACCCTTAATAACTATGAATCAATTTAATTAAATTTCTAACATTTTAAACCCATTTAAAACCTCTTTTATTTTTATTTCTCTTTTCAGTTAACAAATATTTCTATTATATTTTTTATTTATTTACATTATATAATTTTTTACTTTTTACAATATGATATTATATATATTTTATTGAAATATAATATTAAAAATATTTGAACATATATTTTAAATTTCTTTTAATTATTAAATAACTAATCTCTATTATTTAAATTATTAGTCTATACTACTTAAATTATTGTGCCAAAACAAAATAGTTCATCCCCGCCGAGACAAAGCCTAATATAATAAATATTATTATAATAATTATAATTTCAGTTCAAAAGCAGGAGAAAATTCTGGTATGTACAACAAACAAAAATAATTATTGTCTGACTATTTTAGCAGGTACAAGATTGCATGTGATGTATTTATAATGGAATGTGTTTTTTACTTACAACTTTCTTTTTCTTTTTTATTTTTTTCTATTTAGTCTCAAATATAATATAATATCCTCCCTCCGTCCCACATATCGTGTCTGCTATACTGTAAACATGGTATTTTAGAAGAGATATAATTAGTAAATAATTAAGAATGTATTAGTGAAAATAATTATCCTATAATATAAATAATTATAAATTAAGATTAAGATTAATTAGTTTAATTAAAATTAGAAAAAAAATTAAAAAGTTTAAAATGAGATTAAAGTGTTAGTTTAATTAATTAATTAATTAATCATATTTGAATTTTGATTATTTTTGAATTATCTTATATAATTAAACTAACCTAAAATTGTGGCCCACTTTTCTCCCATTAAGTCTATCACATTCAAAATATAGGTGAAAAGTGGCAGAAAAATCGTGATGGACGGTTTCTTTTTTTTATTATAAATATTCTCACATACGGGTTATTAAACCTACTCTCAGAAAATCAGAATACACCATCGCTATATTTGAGAGCCAGGGTTTGGCAACATCATCCTAGGGTTCCAGGATCTGGCAACATCTTCACATGGTTCCAAAGTTTGACAACATCTTCCCAAGAATTCCAGAGTTTGGCAACACCATCTTCCACGGTTCCAATCCACGGTTTGCTTGAAGAAGAGAATATCGAGAATAATTCTAATTTTTAGCAATACTGGAGGTTTGTTTAAATTCCGCTTCCGCTAAGATATTTGATTATATGTTTATTTTCTAACATTTGGTATCAGAGCAATTTTTGCCTCTACATTGCTTATAATTTTCTTCTCATCAAATTCTTGATCAAGATTCGCTTTAAATTCTTATTTGAAAATATTTTGGTTTTCTATTTTCAACAATTGTTTTGCGATATTTTCTTGATCAAAATCCGATTTTGCCATTTGAGAAAATTCCATTCTGTCTTTGAGAAAAAATTTTTAAATTTTATTTTGAAATTAATTTATGCAAAAGGATTCTTCTGTAAGGTCTTATGTACACTTCATATCTCTGTCAACTTGTATGCGCAATTAATTATCTTGATGAAGCTTTTCCGTGTTGAATTATTGAGATATTTTATTAAATTCCTTGCATGTTTGCGCTGACTATAGTGTCGCGTTTGAATTAATTATTATGCTGCACATAACTCAAGTGGTTGTGAGGCATTGAATCATTTCCAATCAATTAATTTGATTGACTTTTGTTTCAATTGCTAATGAAATTGCTCGCCTCGCTTTATTGGGTATTTGAAATTGGAATAATTGATTGTTAAAATATCAATTAATTAATGTTAACGGGGATACATATATATAATTAATTGCATCGATTATGGTGTTTGCTTGAATTAATTGATTGCAAAGAAATTAATTAATGATTGGCAGCATAAAACAACAATAAAGCATTTTAGCTTTATATATTATGGATTTATTCAACAAACATTCACAAAATAAAAGTATTATGTTGTGTCTGCATGCAATTTGTGATTATGTATATTTATTTATTTTATTGTTAATTTTGTGAATGAAAAGAATGTCAAATGTCATTCTTATCCATATATGTGTGCATGTCCGCGTGTAATCATACTGTGTTGTACAAATTGAGAGGACATGTTTGATTATTTATTGATTGGGTTTGTAATAATGTATAAATATGTGCAATTTTATTTAATTGGAATCAGTATGCAATCATATATTATTTTCGCATCTTTAGAAAATTGTTTGCATGTACAATTACGATTATACATCTCCAATATTTGGAATCAAAATGGGTTTGATTATTTCATTGGAACACTTAATTGTCAAGTATAACTGTATGCATGTCATATATGTGCAATTGGAATCTATATTTATCCATGAAGACATGTTTATTTATTCATTCATGGTTGCTGATTTTATTAAAATCAGATTCATTATATTCCGTTTTATGATTAATATAAATTTGGGATACAATAGTATTTGTTCTCTACAATATCCATTTATTCAAATTCGATTATAATTATTGGTGTATTAAATTATAGATTTTTTGGATGGCATATTTTCTATGTAATTCCGCTGCATTTGGTACTTTCTGGACTACTTGATTATTTTAATGAGTCCAAAATTAATTGCTATTGTTATAGCTTCTATCAGATCTGATCTACATATCAGTTTATTTTAAGGTGAATTTATTTCGCAATAAATAATATAATATATTTTATGAATTGGTTGAAACAGTTATGCTGCCACAGCAGCCTATGCTATGTAAATTTGTTTATTTTATATGTTAGAAAGTTGTGTATGTAATTTATAAGGCTTCTGATTGACCCAAAGGCAAGTCAACAATTAAGTAGTTACATGCATGTTTAGTGACAATGAATATGGTGATGATAATTTGGTTATTTTTGTGTGAACATAGATTTGTCCAAATATGGAGTATTGTTCGACACACTACTTTATTGTCAACTTTCGATTGTCAAAACAAATTTATCATTGGCGAGTCAATAATTTGTCCAAAGACAATTGCTGATGTTGCTCAATAGCTTATAGAGATGTGTACTTCAGATTGCATATTCATGATGTTTGTGATTTATTTTAAATTTTATTTAATTGGGGAATAGCTACAGCATCCTCGATTAATTCTTTATTCATGATTTATTTGAAATCACATTAATAGACATCGATTGTAATTATCATGTACAATGTGATGAGATCTACCCATAGGAGTCTTGTTATATTTATATGAGTAATTAGGATAAAATATCGAATTGTATTTCTTAATCTACCCACAAGAGTTAAGAAAAGGAACATAATTTGATAGTTTTATTGTTAATTTTTTGTTTGAATCTAATTGAGTAAAACTTTAGCCTACAGGCAAGTTTTATGTTTCTAGATTCATGTTTTAACATGTTTACGTTGGTAGAACATGTAATTTACTTGTCTCGTTTATTAATGAGCATGTATATTTAATTTTGGAGCGTTTAATCCTATAAATTTCTCTGACATTAAGTGTGATGTCCCCGAATTGACTGGTGATAAAGGATCCTCCTTCATTTAGGTTGGATGGACATTGATTATGCCAGTCATTTAGTTCTCCACCATGAGATTCACGGGTGTGAGGAGTGTGCGCGAGCACATAATGCGGATGCGAGACATTATCCTACAATACACATAAAGATAAATGGTCCATCAATGAATTGATGACCAAGTGTGTTCAAGAGGATGGGAAATTATTGATGGAGGAATATGAGAAAATTTAGTCTGTAAGCTTAATAAATCCATATATGGATTGAAGCAAGTCTCTCCAATGGTATTTGAAATTTTATGATGTTATTATCTCTTCTTTCGGTTTTGAAGAAAACGTCATGGATCACTGTATATACCAGAAGGTTAGTGAGAGTCGTATTTACTTCCTTGTGTTGTACTTGGATGATATTTTGCTTGCAACTGATGGTAAAGGGATGTTATATGAGGTACCTTCAAGGTATGAAGGACTTCATGCTCATGTATAGACAAACTGATGTCTTGGAAGTGATTGGCTACTCTGATTCGGACTACGCTGGCTGCATTGACACTCAGAAATCCACGTCGGATTATGTGTTCATGTTGGCTAGTGGAGTTATCTCTTGGAAAAGTGCAAAGCAGTCTATCACTGCTACTTCCACTATGAAGATTGAGTTTGTTTCATGTTTCGAGACTAGCTCGCATGGTGTATGGTTGAAGAGTTTCATATCCGAGCGTAGAGGCGTTGACTCTATTTCTAGACCGATCAAGTTGTACTGTGACAACTCTGCTACAGTGTTTATGGTTAAAAGCAATAAGAGTGGGAGTCAAAGTAAACACATCAACATCAAGTATTTAACCTTAAGATAACGTGTCAAGGAAAATAAAGTGGTCATTGAACACGTTAATACAGAGTTGATGCTTGTGATCCCTTGACTAAAGGCAAAGAATTTGAGGGATCACGTAGCAAGTATGAGACTTGATTCTACAATGTAGTTTATTTGCGCACATTGTTATTTGAGACTCTTATTCAGTTTGATGTTTTCTCGCTTTATTGTGCACATATTTGTTTATTATTGAGAAAACTCGCTTAAGTTTAACCCGGAATAAATATAAGATTTATTCATTAAGTTGTGAATTTAGTTTGAGATGCTTGACGAAGGTAACATTCGTTTATAGAAGACCTACCGCCATGATTCGTATGTAAAGTTTCTCGTTATGTTGTGATGGTTTGAGTGGGCCAGGTGGGAGAATGTTAGTTTAATTAATTAATTAATCATATTTGAATTTTGATTATTTTTTAATTATCTTATATAATTAAACTAACCTAAAATTGTGGCCCACTTTTCTCCCATTAAGTCTATCACATTCAAAATATAGGTGAGAAGTGGCAGAAAAATCGTGATGGACGGTTTCTCTTTTTTATTATAAATATTCTCATATACGGGTTATTAAACCTACTCTCAGAAAATCAGAATACACCATCGCTATATTTGAGAGCCAGGGTTTGGCAACATCATCCTAGGGTTCCAGGATCTGGCAACATCTTCACATGGTTCCAAAGTTTGACAACATCCTCCCAAGGATTCCAGAGTTTGGCAACACCATCTTCCACGGTTCCAATCCACGATTTTCTTGGAGAAAAGAATATCGAGAATAAATCTAATTTTTAGCAATGGCTGGAGGTTTGTTTAAATTCCGCTTCCGCTAACATATTTGATTATATGTTTATTTTCTAACATAAAGTGTATAATCATTTTCCAAAAAAAGAAAGTGACTTGGTATGTGGGACGGACAGAAACGGCAACATGGACATGGTATGTGGGACGGAGGAAGTAATATTTATGTATATGTATATATTACCTACAACCACTATTTTATTTTTAAAAATATCAAAATTATGCCCATATTCTTTCACACCAAGAATGCATTAAACGCATCAAGAACACGTGATCGATAATGATTAAAAGTAAAATAGCAATAAGTGTAAGCTATGTTCCATATTGTTGTTTTTATTAGCCTCACAATATTATTAAATTTTGAAAAGGAATTACAATTTTAACTTTATTTAAAAAAAATTAATTTATAATAATTTTTTTAATTTTAATTAAACTATTGAAGAATGAGCTCTAGAATAATCCTTTGAATACCAAGTAAGGGGTTAACTCTCCAAAATGTGGTTAATTTAGAGTAATAACAACTCTTTGTCAACTAAATAAATACTGAACTCCAAATCAATAAATGAGACACGTGTTGTTGACCCAGTTCGGTTATAAATCAGCTTACATTTGGAGGATCCCAATTCAGAAGTAGTTCAACTATAATCAATGTTGATTAAAAAAAAAACCACAAATTTCTTCAACATGTTTCCTCTATAATGGCTAACTTTGGAATATATCCAGAGGTACAAGTTGTCACAAATTTGTACCGACAACAGTCATATAGAAAGACAACTCAGAGTTCGTCTCCTCCAGTTGAATTTCCGATAACTCCGTCCTCTAGCGAGTTTAAGTGTTCAACACAAGTCTAAAATATGAAGATAAAGTGAGACGAGAGTGAGAGAAGTATCAATAATTTCTCTCTAAAATAGAGCATTTCAAATGTGCTCATAACCAATTCTATGTCTCGAATAAAGAGCCTCATAATTGACCTTGTGGAGTTATATCATAAAATTCTCTTTGCACCAAAATGATATAGGATATTTCTCTATAAACCTGGATATATGTTAACCTTCTACATTCATCAAATTTGTCTTTTGTATATATTTTTTGAAATGAGAAAAAATGGACAAAGACAAATGCAAATACTCTGATGATGCAGTTTCAGTATGTCTACAATCAGACTTAAACTAATGTTATATATGGAAAGTGATCAAAATGGCTGCAAGGAGGAGATGTTTTGTCCATATATCACAAAACATATCGTAGACTGCAGATACATCACATCGCAAAAGTTGGACATATCACAGAACAGATTGCAAACACCACACAGATCACAAAACAAATCGCAAACTTCGGACAGATCACAGCAACATACATATCGCAGATAACAAACAGATTCACATATGACGACAGATCGCTGATAAGCAAACAACTCACAGCAAATCGCACGCAGACAGGGCAGCACACAGATGATAGATAGTAGACAGATCTCAGACAAATTTCAGAGAAAAGTATGATCTCAAAATTACAAGACCTCCAGGTACAATCCATGTTGAATGTACCCGGAGAAACGCGGGTTGGTAGGTTATATCTACGGCATGAGAAAAAATAGACTATAATACCATGTTAGAAATTATGTGGGAAAATAATGAAATTGTGTTATTCATCATCAAAAGAGGTCTATATATAGATAATACAAAACGGACTATATAGACTCAAATTTAAGTAATCTAATCTAGAAATAAGACTAAATCTAAATATAAATCTACTAAATCTAAAACTAAATATCTAAAATATTTCAACAATTTACATAAGTATAACTTTGCATAACTCTCATGTCCTTTCAATGGTTAGCCCCCTTTAAGCTTCATAACTACTAAAACTTCTAGAGTAATTGATAACTCTTTTATTTTTTCTTATATTTTTCCTCCACAAAATGGGCTCATTAATCTTAGGCTTCTTCTCTTACTTGGGTGTTTTCCTCTCGATTTTGGTTTAGCAAAACATATGACCTACTTCTTCTTACAGTTTTCTTAGGGTTCGATTAGTTTGGGTCATTTTCCTTTTCTATTGTATTTGGACCATACAACATTCCTCTCGGGTCACGATTTGTTACTTTAGCTGTCATTTTTGTCGGTTTAACTGTTATTTCCAGTAACTTGATTCCTTTATGATTCTTTTAAATATTTGGTTGATTTTTTTTTAATATAACAATTTTAATTATATTTTAAATTTTATAATCTATAAATTTTTAATCTTAAGTAAATCATTTAGTTATTTTCATCTAAGATATAATTAATTGTACTTATATAATAATTATAATTACTAATATATTTTTTAATTATTTTTAAATTATCATATCAACTGTAAGTTAAAAAAATTTATGTAGATTGAAGGGAATATAAAATACTACTTCTTAAGTTTTTTAAAAAAAGTGTGCCCCCCCGTCCCATATAAAGAGAATAATGTTTGTTTTTTGCATGTAAATTTTTATATTAGTATTATATTGGGTTGCAGTAAAAAAAATGAAAATATCCTTATTAGTATTGTGTAATATAAAGATGGTAACATTTGTATAATATATTATAAATTGAAAGAGTATTTATTATGTTAGGTAAATTGTACAATTATTAAATTATGAAATTATACCCTTGTTTTTAAATGGACAAGAATAAAAAATAGAATTATTTTATGAGACAAACAAAAATAAAAAATAGAACAATTTTATGAAACAGAGGAAATAGTATTTAATTTGAAACACATAAAACTAGAAATTACAGCTAAGAAATATATTGTGTAAATAGAGCAGAAAGCTGTAAACAAAAAACATGTCCCATCTTTATTGTGCAGGAATAAGAAAGGCGGGCAGTGTTTGCTACCCATCTGCCCGACCGTAATTTGGAATTTGGAAAGATGCTGCCCGCGGGCTGTCACTCGCATTTCCGCACTGCCAATTCAAATTATACACACGCATTAATTTCTGTCTGTCAATTGTCACAAATTCCACTGATTCAGTGCCAGCTTCCACCCACACTCCTTTTTACATTTTTTTAAAAAAATAAAAATAAAAATAAAAAATAAAAAATCCGTATTTACTATCCGAAAGTGCTATGTAAACCTTCGGTCGAATCTAATACACTGCAAATTAGGCCCGACAAGCAAATCATACTAGACGAACCATATATGGCGTCGGAGGTTTAAACCAATGACCTCACGGTTATACGTCCAATCCCTATACTGCCAGGATATCCCTTACTGGACTTATTTTTTTAATTCTATAATAGTTGACGGGTGATAAGAGTATGTTTCATTTGATGAATTTAGAAAAAATTTAATTTGAATTTAATATTAAAATAATATATAATTAATATTTTATGAATATATATATTCTTTTCGAAAATATAGAATCTCAATAGTTAAAATATGATTTTGGTATCAAAAGAAATAAACTTTAATATTTTCTCTATTCCACAAAGAAAATAACATTTTATCTTTTGTACATAGATTTTGTAATATTAATATTTTATTAGGTCATAGTAAAAAATATAAAAATATCTCTACTAATGTTGTTTAATATAAAAATAATCATATTTGTAAATAGAACAATTATTAAATTAAAAAATTATACTTTGTTTTGGAATGAAAAACTGAAAAATAAAATCTTTCTTGTTGGACGGATATAGTATTTTTATTTTAATCAGTCTCATATTATTTATTTATTTTTTTGGTAAATTATTATATACTTTGTTTGAACATGAAAATTTAAGTAGTATAAATTAGTTATTTAGATAGTGAGAATTATTTAATTACTTAATGATTAAAATTTAATTATTTAGGTAGGCGGTTATTTAATTATTTAATGATTAAAAGAAATTTCAAAAATATGTATTTAAATATTTTCAACATTATATCTCAATAAATATATACAATATAAATATTATTTTGTAGAGAATAAAATTTTATATAATACAAATAAATAAATAAAATGATTTATTTATTTATTATTACCATAATTAGTTGTATAAAAAAAATAGAAAATTTTAAAGGTAAGTAAAAATATTTGTTAATGGAGGAGAGTGATAGAAATAAAAACATTTTGAGTGATCTTACATATAAGAAATTAAAAATTTAATCAATTTGATTTATATATGATAAGTGTGTTTATAATTGATAAATTTAACAAAAATAAAAATATGTCATCTTTTGTGGACGAACAAAAATAGAAGAAAAGTCATATGTGACAGACCGGATAAAGTATTTTAAATTTCAATTGAATATTAATTTATAATATTTGTATTAAACAATCATTATTTTTACTAATATATTTTTCAATTACATACTAATTATATTTTTTTTAAAATTGTCATATCGACAATAAGGAGATACTTTATAGGTGACCAAGGGAGGAAGTATTTATTTTTTCTTTTTCACTTATATATTTCACAAGATGTTAATTCCTAGCTCATTGCTATATACTCATTTCATCCCATAACAATGGACATATTTTTCATTTTTATCTGTCCATAGCAATTGACATATTTTATTTTTAGTAAAAACTACTAAAAATCAAAGTATACTTAATAAATATAAATCAATATAATTAACTACATAACATATAATATCATAAATCATACAAGGCTCACTCAATATCTCTTTATTTCCATTCACTCCTAAAAAAAATAAATATTTTTTATCTAAATTTAAAATTGCACATCTTTTATTAAGTTAGTTTATGTTAATTATAAATAAATATATATATTTTTAATTTCTTATATTATATAAAATTTTATTCTCTACAGAATGATATCATATTATATATATTTTTTATTGCCATATAAATTTTAAAATATTTAAATACATATTCTATTTTTTTAATCATATATATTAAATTTATTTTAAAACTATCAATATTATTAATCACATAAAAAAAATAATATTATAACTTACTATTATTAATTAATTAAATATTATTTTTCTTATAAACCGTGTCACTAATAAAATGAATCAATTATTTTGGGATAGAGAGAGTGTTATTTTATGTTGATTCGAAGTTCTTAGAGTAATACAAAAAATATACTTTATTCGTCCGGTTAAATGAATTACAATTTTTTTTTCCGTGTTAATTTTTTAGTGTTAATTATTATATCAAAACGTAGTACAAATTAAGAGAAAAAAAGCAAAAATACTTATATTAGTTTCTTATAATACAAATATAATAACGTTTATATAAAAAATTATACAAAAGAATATCTAAAATTTTAAATATCATAACGCAAAAACTAAATATAACTCTTTCAACCAGACGAAATGAGTATATATTTTTTGAACAATAGTTTACAAACAATAAGACCTGGAGTAGTCATAATAAGGGGTTGAGATCAGCTGTTGATCCAGTCAAATCAACATGGTGCTGATTTGACCAAATCAACATATGCTATAAAGATGATAAATAATATTTATACATATATCAGTATAATTATAATAAAACATATATTTTATTATAACTCAACATATATTATTTTATAACACAATATATGTTGAGATATATATAAATATATGTTAGTCATTCTTATAATATATGCCAGATCAGCTCATGATATGCCGCCCATAATAAAGGCTCGGATCATATAAAGAATTTTGGAAGGTATTCTTGTTTTAAAATTTATGGATTTAATTTTATTTTTATTTTTTTTTTCTTCATTGAAAATTCGTGTTGAGTTTAAAACGTGTTTAGATAAAAATTTTAAAAATATTTTGAATGAATTTTAAAATTATAAAAATTTAATAATTGATGTTAACTGATGATGGGATATAATTTTTTTTTTTTTGTTATAAAATAGTCTATTAAAAATAAATTATATTTGTGTGTAATAATATTTTAAAAATTATATATCAAATATAGCAAGTATGTATTTCAGTTTGTAAGAAAAAAAAATTTTTTTACATAATACAAGGAAATAATATAAAACACTCATTTTGTCCACATGAAAAGTAAATATTTATTTTTCTTAAAGAATATAATAAATATTATATTTTAATAATATTTGGTGATAATTTTGGTATGTAAAAAATTATTTTACCCATATAATATATAAAATTAGTGTGAGGATATTATTGTAACGTGCAGTATGTCATACATATTTAAAAAATAGATATTTTGTATTTAAATAATAAAATATAACAAAATTTATACTTACTAAATGAATAGAGAGAATCAAACTATATGTACTTAAATGTATGTAATTGTATTTCTATAATATAATAATTATTATTATTATTAATGAATGCACACCATTAATTTAATGTCACACAAATTATTCTGAAAACTTTGGACAATTTACAAGGGTTTAATTTCATCTACAAAGCCAAGGTTTCAAATTTGTAATATCCAAGTGTTTCTTTAACCATCAAACCTCAGTATTTGAACTCTGTGTTTTTTTGAAAAAGAATTTATCTTTTTCTTTCACAAAATTTTTCATCATATATTATTTTAATATCAAATTCAAATTAAAATATTTCAAACTAAATCAAAAGAAAAAAAAAAAAAAAAAATTAATAAAATTGTGTGACAAATTCAACCAGAAAGTCATCTATATAGACCATAGACTATCATATCACACCAACTTGATCATATATGACAAGTAATCTATTTGTTAATTTTTTAATATGTTTCTATAGCCGAGTTTCCCAAAATTTTACTATTTGGACTCTGTATTTTCCGAGAAAAATATATTTTTTTCTTTCACAAAACATCCCATCAAACATTATTTTCATACAAAATCCAAACCAATTTTTTTCCATATTCATCAAAAGAAACACATATGAGATAACCGTTTTTCTTTTTCTAGTTTAAAATTTTTAGGTTTTGTTTCGATTCTTTTAATAATAATAGAAGTCAAAATGTTGTAGAAGAAGAAATAGTTTGATTTTGTATTTAGATATTTTGTTATAAAAGCAATGTTTTAGAAAAAAAATAATATATATTTGGATGTAATAAAATTGAAAGTAATTTTAAATAGTCAAAATTCCTATAGATGTATTCAAATAATATATATATATATTAAAAAATTTTGTAGATCACATTAAAAATATATATTATCATATATAATTAAAAACATACTCATTTGCCCCAACTTAAACTACGATTTTTACAATTTTCTTTGGCTCCATTCAAAATTATTCATTTTTTATTTTAGTAAAAATATTATACATTAATACCAAATATATCATTATACATACACTTAATTTATACATAAACTTCTTATACTCTTCCACTGATTAATAAATACTATTATTTCTAAATTTATTATAAAATCGCAAAGAGGTACATTTGAGTGGGATGGAAGGAGTATATTTTTTATTTACCATCTCAATTACATTTTTTACATTTTTTGTAGGGGCGAACATTCGAATCTTCGGTTTGGATTTTGCCAAATAAGAACCAATCCGAAAATCTAAAATTTTCAAAAAATTCAATCTGAGCCGAACCAATATAATCGAAATTTGAAATTTTAAAAATCCAAAAGATTCGAACCAAAGCAAAATATCTGAAATTCTACTTTTTTATTATTATTATTTTTGATTTTAAAATTTATTTTATGTTTTATAATTGTTTTATAATACTTAAATATATATAACATAAAAAAATTAAATATATTAAAAATATAATTAACAATTTTGAGTTTTTATTTATATTAGAATATAACATTCTAAATATAATGCTTCCTCCGTCCACTTAGGGTGTGTTTGTTTTGGGGTTTGGATTTTGAGTTAGGATTTGAATAGTAAAAATTTTGAATTTGAATTTGAATAGTTGTATGATGTGATATAAATAGGCGTTGATGTGATGTTTTGAATATAAAATTGATTTTTAGTATAATATAAAAAATAAAAAATAGGTGTTTGATTTGATATTTTTGGGGAAAAAATTTTGAATGAATAGTATGATTTTGTTAAAATCCTTCAAACGAACAAACCTTACATTTACCTTTTGCATTATTGTATTTAAAATTAAAAATATACTTATATTTGTATAATTTTTTATACAAATGTCATTATATTTGTAGACACTAATAAATATATTTTTGTCATTTTCTCTTGATTTGTATTACGTTTTGATATGATAAGTAATATTTAAAGATCAACATGCAAAAAACAAATATCAACCTTCTAAATGGACGGAGGGAGTATTGAATATATATTATAACAAAAATATTAAAATATTATATTTCATATTTTAGATTAGTTCGGATTTTAAGTATACCTATTCAATCTGAACCAATCCAAAAATCCGAACCTAATTTTAAATTTTGGTTTAATTCGAATTTTAGATATTTTGCTCACCCCTATTTTTATGTAAGTATAATCGATAAATTTAAATTTAAAATATAATTTAATTGCAAAAATAAAAAATTAATTTAAATGCATTAAAAATATATATATACTATTTATTAAAGTTTTCAAAGCAATTTAAATAAAATAGTTTCATCAATAATATATTTTAAATTAAGTAATTTCAACTTCATCATCATCATTACCGTTGCGGAATCTGATCTTTGACTCTCTCTTATCTTTTATATATGTGACATTTCAGATTGTTATTCATTCTCATTCTTACATATATTCAATATCGCCAACTGAAAAACTTGTTGTTTTTCTTCAATTGCTTGGTCCCTGAAAATCTTGATGATCTGATACCATGAAAAACTTGCAACTTGATTATGGAGAATTCACAGAAGTATTGAAAAGAAAAGAAAGAAAAAATTGAAAATACTGTTTTCTTGAATTAGATCAGAGAAGATACACTATGTTCTGTACATAGAGTCGGTTGAAAGCAAAACCTAACTAATGAACCAGAAACCAAAAACCAATTAATAGCTAATAATAGAATAGATATTGTTAATTAGTTTTTGGTTTCGTCAGTAGCCATGGAGTCCTTTGTCATTTCCCCCACAAGCTGGACATGGGTAATCCAGGTTCAGCTTGGCACACGCAGCGCATAAGAGGTCTGTGGGTAGTGCCTTGGTGAAAACATCGGCTAGCTATTGAGAAGACGGAACATGAATTGGCTCGAAAACACCAGAGGTATAATGATGTCTAATGAAATGACAATCAATGTCTATATGTTTCGTTTTCTCATGATGAACCGGATTCTTGATCATATGAATTGATTGTCGTAGTAAAAGGAGATGGGAGTGTGCACTAGAGTATGAAAATCATGGAGGAGATACGTGACCCATAAAATTTCAGAAATAGTGGAAGCGAAAGCACGATACTCTGCCTTGGCTAAAGATCTGTAGATGGTGGACTGTTTCTTTGTCTTCCAAGATATGAGACACGGGCCAAGGAATAAACAAAATCCAGTAAGAGATTTGTGAGAGTCCAAACAAGAGCCCCAGTCAGCATCGGAAAATGCAATTAAGGTGAGATTTCCAGTTGAAGGAAGAAAAATACGTTGCTAATGTTGAGTTCCTTTAAGATATTTCACCACTCGAAGAGCAGCTGCCCAGTGAGTAGAGGTGGGAATGCTCATGAATTGAGTCATTACATCGCAACGCGCTTTTGTCATTTCACTCACGCACACCCTGGGAAACTTTGTAGGGGGTCACCCATTCTCAAATTACTATAGGGCAAACACACTTAACTCTAGAGTTCTTTCGATAAGGCTCCCAAAAAGAAATATGTACATTATTGACATGAGTAGTCTGTTCAATCTATTTAAGGGGGGGGGGGTATTACAATGATTCTCTTATCTCTTGGGGTAGGCAGCAAGAAGCAGACTCTGGTTTCTCGTTCTAGTGCTAAGTCAAAATATCGTGCTCTTGCTGACTCTACATGAGAACTTTTATGGCTCCGTCGATTACTCACTGATCTTGATGTTCCTTAGTCGTCTTCTACTGATTTTCACTACAATAGTCAGAGTGCTATGAAGATGGCACATAATGATACTTTTCACGGGAGCACCAAACATATTGAGTTTGACTGTCACCTCATTCGCCAACATGTCGTCCATGGGGCTGTCAATCTTGTTTCGTTCTTCTTCGCATATCATACAAAAATATCTTTACTAAATCTTTTTTTTTTTTTTTTTTTCAATCATTTCCAATAGTTTTTAGATAAACTCAAGTTAGTCTCCACTGCCTCATCTTGAGTTTGAGGGGGTGTTAGCTATAAAAATATTATTTGTATTATTTATCTTAGTTTAGTCTCCAGTCCACTTGTATATATATTTTTATATACTCTTATTTTCGTAATAATAAAATTTATAATTTTCTTTCAAAATCTAATTTTCTTCCAAAATCTGCCCGTGGCTACTTTTCTCTTTTAATTATTTTTACTATTAATATTATATAAACTTCATAAATTTTTAAAAAGTACTCTCTCCATTCCAAAAACTATGCAATATTTTCCTTTTGTCTGCCTCAAATAATTTAGAATATTTCTAAAATAGAAAATAATTAAATATACTTAATCAATATCTCACACTTTTATCTCATCAGATCGCTAAAATAAAAAATATATATATACACTTCTTTCTCTTTTATTGCATCACATAATTTTCAAATTATCCTAATTAATACCATTTTTTAAAAATTACTGTTCCGAAATCAAATGTTGCTTATTATCTTACAAAATATGATTTTCAATCAATATTTAAAAAATAACAATAAAAATAAAATAAACATATAGAAACAAATATAAATCTAAAGCAGTATTTATAATTTAGGATTGGAGGACCCACGAGGCATGCAATGCAAGTGGGACAGAGTGTCTCATTAGTGTGCACAAAATCTAGATTATTACACCTTAACCTTATCATCACAATTCCCCTAAATTAAATTAAATTAAAATAATTAATTTATATTATTAACTAAGCCCACTTGTCTCCCATAATTATTTTTGCATTTCTGACCTTCCAACTTAATTAATAATTTCACTTCCAATTTCATGGAACCTATCTATCAATTTCAAAATAATTTAGTACTTTCTCCGTCGAAAAGACTGTCATATTTTTCATTTTTAGCCGTCTCAAAACAAAGTTATTATTTTCTAATTTAGTAATTAACAACCTATCTAACATAATAAATACCCTTCAAACTTACACTATATTACACAAATATCATTATTTTTATATTACACAATACTAATAGGGGTATTTTTGTCTTTTTCACTATAACTCATTATAATACTAATATTAAAAAATTTACGTGCAAAAAGTAAATGACAACCTTACACCGGAGTCTACTTTGATCATGTTATTGTTTGGATTTATGAATTTAAAAGATTACAGGATTGTTTGAAAAAGAATTTTTTTTAAGAGTTTCTAATTTATTAAACAGTTTTTAATTGTTTAATCCGTTAATAAACCTAATTTACGTGTTTGGTAAATTAGCTTTTTAAAAGAGTTCTTTTAACTCAAAAAATTAATTTCTAAACAGCTAATTTAGCCAGTGTTTCTAAAGAACTTTTTTACTTTAATTTTGTTTATTTTTTATTTACTCTTAAAAATTAATTATTTATTTCATAATATAAATATATTTTTATTGTAATATTTATTAATTATTTTTAATATATTTTATTTTTTAAAATTTAAAATAATAATTATTATTAATTATTACATATAAATTATTTTATTTATAAAATATATAAATTTAATAAAATTAAATCAAATACTAGAAAAGAAAAACATTATTAATTTATTTATATATATATTCTTATTATACAAATTTTACATTAAAAATTAATTAAAAATCAATAAACAGTCATTAATATAATAAAAAAATATATTATTTTATATTTTATAGAATTTATATAATAAATTATTATTGTGTTTTAATAAAAATATTTTTTTTCAAATTTAAAAAAAATAGAAATAAATATTTTATAATATTTTTATAATTTTAAATAATTAATAATAAAAATTCTAAAAAAATTTAAATAAAAATGAACAAAATTAAATATTTTCAAAATAACATATAAATGTCCTTAATTGTCATTTTACGTATAAACAACTAATGTCAAACAATTATTTTACCAAATAATTTACACAAAAAGCTAATTGAATCAGTTAGTTAAACAAACTAATTGAATCTAAAAACTAATTGAATCAACTAACATTTAAAAACTATCAGTTAATTGTCAAACACACCATATTTCAGATTATTCACCTCAATAAATTCATCATACTCGACTCAGAACTTATTGATTATCTGCATGCATATTAGTGTATAAAATAGTACTCCATCCGTCCTAAACAAGGTGCAACATTTGCTTTTGGCATGTGTTTTTAGGTGAGTAGTATTAAGTAGGATAATTTAGAAATTATGTGATGTGATGGAGAGAGAAATATATATTTTATTTTTTTATTTGGATGATGTGAGGGGATAAAATGTGTGGTAGAAATTACGTATAATTAATTATTTCCTATTTTGGAAATGTTGCAGGGCTTTTGGGGACATACCAAAAAGAAAATATTGCATGGTGTTTAGGACGGGAGGGACTATATTATAAATACATACAGAATAAAAACAAAGAAAAAAAAAAGAAGAAAGCTTGTTAACAGTTTGATTGGTATACTGTGACGTGTTTGTTCAGGGATTTGGATTTTGAGTTAGAAATTTGAATAGTAAATTTCGAATTGAAATAATTGTATGATGTAATATAAATAGATATTGATATGATATTTTAAATATAAAATTAAGTTTTTATGTAAAATAAAAAAAAATAAGTACTTGATTTGATATTTTTTTAAAAAAAATAATAAATAATAAAAAATTGACAAAATCTTTAAAAAGGAACTATAAATAAAGAGTGCACGTAAACATCTACAAAATAAATTAATAAAAATACCCAATTTGAAGGTACAATGTTGATCATTTATTTTGGAACTATTCAATATATATATATGGATTGTTCCTAAAAAATCATATTATTTTTATTTATCATAAATACTAATAAAGAAAAAACGATTAAAATACCTTAAAATAAAAAAAAAAACAAATAATTACATGAAAATTGAATGGCATGGATCAACGGCAGATTAAAGATATATATATATATATATGTAATAATAGATAAATTATGAGTATTTTTATTAAATAGATGTACAAAGGCATGGGTCAACGACTGATTCAGTTAAGTCTAGTGTTGATTTAACTGAATTAATATATGTTATGCATGTAATATTTATATATTTATAAATATATCAGAATATTTATAATACAATATATATATGTTATATTATAACTCAACATATGTTATATTATAATTAAACATATGTTGCACTATGTGTCAGTATATATTGATTGTGTGTATGTCATATGCTAATCCAATTAAATGAGCACTATGATAACTTAATGGATCACCGCATGATCCGCAACCAATATACAAAGATAAACAAGTTTGGCTAAAGTTCTTTTATATATATATATATATATAGAGTTGATATCATTTATTTAATTTTTAATTATTATATAGTAATTGAAGGGAGAATGGTTGGTTGAAGGTCCGTTTCGGTTTGATTTTTTATAATGATTACATAAATATATTATATTATATATAAATAAAAAGATCTAAATAATTTATTATTATTATTTTAAAAATTGTTGATATGGTATAATTTAAATGTATTAAAAAAAAAAATTTCGATGTTAATATGTAACTAAATAAAAGTTGAATAACTGTTATGTAATTATTTGAAAAAAATAAATATATGAGTATTAGTTTTTAAAGAAAAAAAATAGAATGATATGATATAATTTAAATGTATTAAAAACAGATTTTCGATGTTGATATGTAACTAAATAAAAATTGAATAACTGTTATGTAATTATTTTTAAAAAATGAATATATGAATATTAGTTTTTAGAGAAAAAAATAGAATGAGTTGAATTGTAGTTAAAATTTTAAAAAATAATTGGAGAAAATAGAAAAATATTTTGGAGATGGTCATAGTGAAAAAGTCTTTCATTTAGTTTTTGTTTTTTTTTTTTTTTTTTTTTTTTTTTTTTTTTTATAACGTGAAAATTTACAACCGCTATTCAACGAGTGTGCTTTAGGTAAATCTTTGGCCGAACTAATACCCTGTAAACTAGGCCCGACAAAGCAAGTCATATTAAGCGAACCCATAAACTCACGGTAAATTCATCTCCACACCAGATAATCACTTACTTAATTTAATTTTGATCTTATATTGTTGAAAAAATGTATTTCTAGTCTCATTTAATTCTATATTATTTTTATTTGAACCAACAAATAAGTAGAATAATTCTCATTTTCACTTGTAGAATTGAATGGATTTGCCAATGTAGCTATCACGGGGGCAGACGTGGCATGAAACAAGGCCATGTAAAGTCAAACCTCGCCCGTGTTTGATTGCTATCAATATTCAAGAGCTTCATGAAAAAATTACTGCCGTTTAATTAAAATTTTAATCGACGGATGAGATTGCAAATAAATGTAGATATTTAATTTTATTCATATAATTAATAAGTCAATATTTTATTTTAGTATACATTAAGGGAATATAAATATGGATATATGTTGGCCCGTTAATAATCTGAATCAGCTCACATAAAAAATAATAAAATAAAATAACTCCACATTCTTTCACCGACGTTTATCAAAGAAAATAAATTGTGGAGAAGCCGGAGCGTAGAACAAAATGAAGCAAAATAATGTGCATTCTGGTCATTTTTAGTGTGTTGTGGACGAATATAACATTTTAGAAATTACATAATGCGGTAAATTTTTCCATCGATTGCGAAAGTTACGTGTTGACGAGTTTTTATTACATCATATTCCTATCTTCTAAACATCATATTCTAACTATATATGTATCATAATCATATTAGTAATTCAACGTATCAATAGTTGCACACAAAAATTATTGAATCAATGGCTGAAACAATTGAAGACTTGCAAGTTTCCATTAGTACAATTAGATACATTAAATTTATCTTAATTATCGAATCCTATAGTTGTACGAACGATATGTGGTCTGAAAAAAAAAACGGTTTACATTATTTTCTTGAGACGATTTTAAGATCTTATTATATTTTTGTAAAAGTTATGTAAGTACTCACTTAAAAATGTTAATGTTTCTAATATAATTTAATCGATTGCTCTATGAAATTATATTTGAGACCAATAAGATAAAGAATATCATATTTTATCCAAATTTAAAAGTGTTGAATTAAACTAATTTGCCCTTAAATTTAGGATCAACCTAAGTATAGAGAGTAGAAACAGTCTCCAAATTAAATTATATCCATTACCGAAATAGTAGGAATATCCATCATCATCCAACCTATTAGTGGAGACTAGATGCAGTTGAACATCTGGAGCATGCCTCACATCCTTCGGCACTAGTGTGTATCCACTACTGGTATCCAAACACACTGTTCTTGTGCCTACTACTTTCGCCAAGCCATCATTTCCCATCTTCAAGACTCCAAGGTCTCCCAGAGTATATGATGTGAAAAAATCTCTATTGGCAGTCACATGGAATGCAGCTCCACTATCCACAACCCAACTAGTTTCATTTTGGGTAAGATGAATTCCCTCTTCCTCATACACAATGACGAGATCCTCCGGCATTGTCGTATTCACACGATTATTTCTTCTATCATCACCTTTATGCTCATACTTGTTGTCCTTGCCTTTCTGCTCATTTTTCAACTTAAAACAATACATTTTGATGTGTCCTCGTTTGCCACAATGATGACACTCAAAGTCTTTGTATTTTGGGTTTGACTTACTTCTTCATCGACTCTTTTATCGATTCTCATGATCTCGGCCTATATTCCAGCTTCTCACCCTATTATTCGTAACTAGGATCTCCGAATGAAAAGATGAAATGCCAAGAGTCTTCCTCCTTACATCTTCATTCAAAATGACACTTTTGATAAACTCCAAAGTGACTATCCCATTGAGAGCAGAATTAGAAAAAGAGACTCTGAAACTTTCCCATGAATCTGGAAGAGTATTAAGTAGCCACAAACCAAGTACATCATCATCAAACTTCACTCTCACGCCTGACAGCTGATCGAAACATCCTTGAAACTCATTTATGTGATCAGAAATAGACTTGCTCTCATAATAACTCAATCGCATAGCCTGCTTGAGTAGAAACAACTTATTGTTGCCAGTCTTCGAAACATATAAGCTTTCTAGCTTGTTCCATAATGTTTTGGCATTGGTCTCATTCACAATGTGATTCAAAATATTGTCCTCTACCCATTGGCTTATGAAACCACATACTTGTCGATGCTCCAATTCCAATCTGCATCACTAGTTTCAACATCAGGCTTTGCCGCAAAAAACACTGGCCCGTATAACTTTTCACATATAAAAGATCAGCTATCTTCCCTTTCCAAACATGATAGTTTTTTGCATCTAAGCAAACCATTCTTCCCAAGTTCACATTCATCCTTCAATGGTAAATAACACTCCTAACAACCTTGCTCTGATACCACTTTATGTTGGGAGAATACCGGAAGAAGACCAAAATACAAACAAAAAACCAGATGCGAGGAACTTCTTAAGCGTGATCACGGCTAAGTAGGGTGTTCAAACTATTCCACCAAAACTTTTCCCTTCAATCAATTATTTTTTCTACCAAAATACGATGAATGATAACCACAAATAAACAACGGAAATAATAATATGAGACACCAAAACTTTTAACGTGGAAAACTCGTTTAAAGGTGAAGGATAAAAACTATGAAACCTATCACCCGACCCAAGGCAAAATCCACTATATCAAAAGGTTCGTACAATCAAAGATAACCACAACCAAAAGGGCTATCAAACTTCACACCCAATTACAAGAATCGAACCCCAATCACAAGAGATCTCTCAACTACCAACAACCCATTCCAATCCCCAACCAATAAGATTCAAAATCGAATCCAAACAAATAAATATTGAGAAATCAACGATACCAAGAAAAAACATCCAAAGGTGATGAGACCATTGATCGGAACCGAGTTGAAGAAATTCTTTCTTGCTTGACGATTCTTTAGGGTGCGTGGATACCGATTTTTCCTCTCTCAAAATCTCTACACAAAAAATGACCTATCTCCCAACTATAAGGACTAGGGCAACCATTATATTGGAAAAAATATACGATATTTAGAGAAAAATATACGATATTTACCAAAATATACGATTCTTTAACTCTTTTTGGGTTAACTTGAATTGTTGGGGCCGCACATATAAAAGGAATCCAAACCCAACAAAAGGTCTTTTAAATACCGAGATTTAGAGGTGCGCGAGAATTGCTTTTATCAAAATTGATTGCGAGAAAAATATACGTCCGAGAAAAGTATATTTCATACATTTGAAGAGTAAAGCCATAAAATCAATTTGTGAATTTTATTAATTTTCTATTAATTTTTACAGAAATTATGATATTAATTTCTAGATGACTTTTTTTTTTTTTTCAAATTCTAATGGAGCATGGTTTGAAGATTTTTTTTTTCAATCGTTCATATCATCAAAAGCAATTAAAAAGCCGTTTTATGTGCCTTGCAAGGATATAACATTCTTTTAATGATATATTGATCACATTGTAATTTTTTGTTCTTTTAGATACATGTGATGACACTAAAAAAAAAAATATATATTTGTAACGGAATTTCGTCCCTAAGGTTCACATAGCTAACGTAATTTCATTCCTAATTCCATCTCTAATGTCATTAGTAACGAAAAAAGTAAATTTAGAGACAAAAAAGTTTTGTTACAAAAATAATTTTTTCTTGTAATTTGATAACAATGTATCAACTTATTTATATTGCGATGTGCTTTAGTAGAATAAATTGAGCTAGCACCTTTAATTTACGTCACAATTTAGAATGAAATAGATGAACAGTTAGGGTAATTTGAGCATATTTGCATAGTGTGATTACTCTTATCATTATTTTAGTTAGTTGGGTGACAAGAATATGTTGGCTTGAAAATATGATTTTCAACTCGAAACTTGTTGGGAAAGTTGAACGATATTAACCGCTAGAGGTATGCGATAAATTTACGGAGACGCCTGCGTGGCTCGCTACAGGTGACGTGTCCGCCAGGTGTCCCGCCAGGTCAGCGACACCTGGCGGACATGTGGATTTATTTTATTTATTTTTAATTTTTTAATTTTTTTTAATTGGACCAAATAAAAAAAATAAAAAAATAAAAAAAAATTAAAAATAAATTAAAAATAATTTTTAAAAAAATCAATGTGTCCGCCAGGTGTCGCTGACCTGGCGGGACACCTGGCGGACACGTCACCTCCGGCGAGCCACGCGGGCGTCTCAGGCGTCGGAGGACTAAAACAGCAAAAAATTTTCACTTATGTGACTAGTTTGCGACAAGCTCCACTTACGAGACTAAAATGATAAGGAGTCCAATTATGGGATTAAAAAAACAGTTTATCCAATAATATTATTAGCTAAACAAAAACAAGAAATCGCAGGGAAAATAAAATAAAATTAAAGATAATTTTGGTGGATGAATGTGGTTGGATCATTCAATTGTTCATTCATTCACTAGTAATTGTTGCACTCAATGTTTTTCATTAATCACTCACGTCTCAATTCATCATCGATTTTGTCACTAATTCGTCTATAAAATTATGTAGGTTTGGTTGCGCATGAATATTAAAAAATAATATTATTTAATATTAAAGTGAGGTAAGTAAAAAGTAAAAAAGAATATTATAACAAATTTATTTTTAAAAAAATTGATCAATAGAGAGTAACTAAAAAAAATAATAGTAAATTAGTTATTATTTGTTAAAGTAAAGATAATAAATTTGTGATTGAATAGATTGTGTATAAGTTTAGTAGACGACAAAAAAACAAATAAGTTACATAATTTTCATGAATATAAAGAATAATATGTATATATATATATATATAATTATCACAATCATCTTGAAACAATATAAATATTAGTTACAGTTTAACAAGTCTCAATAAATATCAATAAAACCCCCCAAAATCTCTACACACTACAAAATATATCTCAAAACAATATAAAATATTAATTACAATTTAAAAAGTCTCAATAACTAGTATAAAGTTGTTAACGAGTTGAATCGAACAAAATTTTAAGTATTTGTGTTCTTTAAAGTTTGCGAACAAAGTTCGTATTTATTCATTAAACTTTTGAGATTGTTCGTAGGTTCAAGCTCGCCTTATTAATAATTTTTATTGTGTGAGCTCATGTTCGGCTCGATTAAGCTCGTTCGAATTTGTTTATCCCATTTTTTTTATTTCATTAATAAATTAAAGTGGAAATTTGAAATTATTTTATTTATTTATTTTAAATTGATATTTTATTTATTTATAAATTATAATTTTATATGTATATATAATATTTATAATAAATATATTATTTTAACAAACGTACCGCGAACAAAGTTAGGACTCGTTTATTAATTAAATGATTCTATTTATATTGTTTGGCTCAACCTATTAACGCTTGCGAACAAGCTTTTAACCGAATCGAACTGAGTCGAACCGAACCGTGTTAACCAACAGGTCGGTTCATTTATCAACTCTAATAACTACCGATAAAAAAAACCCAAAAATCTCTAAGCACTACAAAATATTACTCCCATTGAGTAATGGAGCTGTAAAATTAATTATTGAAGAATAACAATAATTGATTATTATTGATATTTGTATTAATTTGTAAATAATAAAAACCCAAGAAAAATCCACGACTAAACACATCCTATGTTCTTGCGTGAAATGCAAAAACATGTATGATCAATTAATAATAATAATAATAATAATAAGGAAAAAAAATCAATTTTGGTCCCAAAATAATCAAAATTTATCAATTTTGGTCTCAATATAAAAAACTCATTAATTTTAGTCCAAATATAAACAATTTCAATCAATTTTAGTCCTACCGTTAAAAAACTAACGGAAATTGCTGACGTGGACGTGACGGAGGTGACGTGACAGTTGACCTGAAAAGTACACGACCATGTACAATTTATACACGGCCATGTTGTTACATGACTATGTATATTTCAGTGTATAATTATACATGGTCATGTTGTTACACGACCATGCACAATTATACACGGCCATGTACATTTCTATTTTAGTTTAAAATTATATTTTTTTGTTATATTATTTTTTTAGAAAAAAAATATTTTGAATTTAAAATAGTTGATATAGTTAAAATTGACAAAATCAATAGTAATTATAATATAATTAAAATTTATCTATTTTAATTCAAATATATAAAAATTTATAAGATATATTCTTTTGAAAAGTTTTGTCTAAAATTTTATTATTCATAAAAAAAATTTCCTCTTACAAACATCCAATTACACAATTATTTTTTAATTTTGTATATTATAGTAGTATTAAAAATTAATTTATTATTTCAATACAGTAATTGAATATTTGTAAAAAAAAAAAAAAATTTGCTAAATATTAGAATTTTAGACAAAATCTTCCAAAAGAACATACTCGATAAATATTTATATTTGAACTAAAATTGATATATTTTAATTATATTATGATTATTATTGATTTTTTTTCCATTTTAACTATATCAACTATTCTTATTTCAAAAAAAAAAAATTAAAAAATATAACAAAAAAAATAAAATTTTAGACCGAAAGAGAAAGATACACGGCCGTGTACAATTTTGCATGACCGTGTAACAACATGGTCATATATAATTATACACTGAAATATACATGGTCATGTAACATAGCCGTGTATAATTGTACATGGTCGTGTAACAACATGACCATATATAATTATACACTGAAATATACATAGCCGTGTAACAATATGGCCGTGTACTTTCCGGATCAACTGCCACGTCACCTCCGTTATATCCACGTCAGCAATTTCCGTTAATTTTTTAATAGTGGAATTGATTGAATTGTTTATAATGAGCCCAAAATTGATGAATTTTTTTATATTGAGACCAAAATTGATAAATTTTGATTATATTATAACCAAATTTGATTTTTTTACTAATAATAATAATAATAATAATAATAATGTTAAGGAAAAAATTTATTTGCACGTCACAATCAAAACTCCTAATTACAAATTATGAAAGATAAGAAATGTTTCAAAGGTCCCCCCGCTATCTATGCATATATATATATATATATTGGAATATTGCTTTATTTTATTTTATTTTGATTATTATACAAAGGTTGTTCTTGTCAATATTGGAAATGTGGGGCAACCCCACAGCCACATTTTAAGTTTATATATTGGATGGCACACTGCCCAATTGCTACTTTAATTCTTATATATCATTCTTTAATAATAATAAAACTAATAATTATAAAGTCCAACTTCCCTTTATGAATCATATAAATTAAATTTTACTTCTAATTGAGTAATTAATTAATCTAGAAATTTTATGAGGCTTTATTTGATTGTATGTGGAAAACATCACCATCATGACTAGTAGTATTAATTTATTTATAATCTTGAATGTTCTAAATGTTTTATATTTCTTTTTTTACATATAATTTCTTACATTTTACCTATCTAAATATAATTAGTTATATATTCTAACCAAAAAGTATGAGTAAAATAGTTTTTAAAAAATATTATTATCTCTATGCGATTCTAAGAGTCTCGTTTACTTGTGGCGTGTTGATATTTGAATATTAATTATTATATCAGAATATAGTATAAATCAAAGGAAAATGACAAACATACTTCTATTAGTGTCTCATAATACTATTATAATAACATTTGTGCAAAAGAATAATTATAATTATACAAAAGGTAAATGAGACCCTTAGAGCCGAGTATTAAAATTATAGTAAATTAAGTCATGTCAATAAAAACAAGCAATTATTTCAATACCGTGTAGTATTACTTGTAAATTTTGTATTTTTCCCAATATTGGCTCTTTTAATTTGAGAATTATTTATGAGTATGATGTTGACCACATTCGGTTCATGAACATATTTTAAGTACCGTTTTGAATAGACCCGCTTGTTAAATAAGTATAGAAATTAAAAAGATTCATGAAATTCGAAAATAAAAAAAAGATTAAGATATGTTCTTTTGGAATTTTGGTTTTATACATAAATATATATATGTAAACTATTTTTTTAGTCCCGTAACTGGATGCCTTTATTATTGTAGTCTCGTAAGTGGAATTTGTCGCAAATTAGTCTCATAAGTAGAAAATTTCCGTTGTTTTAGTCATTTGGCGCCGAAGACGCCCGCATGACTCGCCGGAAGCCACGTGTTCGCCAGGTGTCCCGCTAGGTCAGCGACACCTGGTGGACACGTGGATTTTTTTTTTTTTTTAATTGGGCCAAATAAAAAAATTAAAAAAAAAACATATAAATAAAAAATAAATTAAAAAATAAAAATAAAAAATAAAATTTACGTGTCCGCCAGATGTCGCTGACCTGGCGGACACGTGGCCTCTGGCGAGTCACACTGGCGTTTCCGACGCCGGAAAACTAAAACAACGAAAAATTTTCACTTATAGAACTAGTTTGCGACAGACTCTACTTACGAGACTAAAATGATAAAGGGGTCCAGTTACCGGACTAAAAAAACAATTTACCCTATATATATATATATATATATATAAATCAAACTCTAAAAGAATAGGGGTTCTGAATAATTATATTTGCATGTATAATCTCATCATCACCATCATCACCATTATCATTATTATTATTATTATTATTATTATTATTATTATTATAGTATTCCCCCGTCCCATGTAATATAACGCATTACTGTATACACGAGAATTTAAGTAAGGTATAATTAGTAAGTAATAAGACGTGTATTAGTAAAAATAATTATTGTATAGTAAAAATAATTATGGATTAAGATTAAAATAACTAAATAGTTTAATTAAGATTAAAAAATTATAAAATTTAAAATAAGATTAAAGTGTATAATTATATTTTTTTTAAAAAATAAAAGGACAAATTACGTGGAACAAACAAAAATAGAAAATAAAAACAAATTATGTGGGACGAACGGAGTAATAAATAACTATCATATTTAAATTAAAAATTAAAATTAAAAAATAAACTTAAAATTAAACTTTAAAAGAAAATGCCAGTAAAATTTAGTCACAACACTGAAATTGATTAGAAATAACTGAAATTTTTGAAATTGATTAGAAATAACTGAAATTTAATCACAACACTGAAATTGATTAGAAATAACTGAAATTTAGTCATCATCATCATTATTATTACACTGCATTCTTTTTAAATTATATTTTACAAAGTATCATGTTTAAATTCATGTTAAAACTAAAAATAAAAAATTAAATTAAAATTTAAAAAGTAAATGAGAGTAAAATTTAGCCACAACAATGAAATTGATAAGAAATAAATGAAATTGCACTCTTATAAAAAATTTTAGTACTTCACATAAATTTGTTTTTAAGACCACTACATTTATATATACATGGGCTAAACTGTTTTTTTAAATCCCGTAACTGGACTCCTTTATCATTTTAATCCCGTAAGTGGAGCATGTCGCAAACTAGTCACATAAGTGAAAGTTTTTCGCTGTTTTAGTCCTCCGGCGCCGGAGACGTCCGCGTGGTTCGCCGGAGGTGACGTGTCCGCCAGGTTAGCGACACTTGGCGGACACGTGGATTTACTTTTTTTTTTTTTAATTGGACCAAATAAAAAAATACAAATAAAATTAAAAATAAATTAAATTTTTTTTTTAAAAAAATTTAAAAAATGAAAAAAAAAAAAAAGTCCACGTGTCTGCCAGGTGTGCGACACCTGGCGGACACGTCACCTCCGGCGAGCCACGCGGGCGTCTCCGGCGCCAGATGACTAAAACAACGAAAATTTTTCACTTATGAGACTAGTTTGTGACATGCTCCACTTACGAGACTAAAATGATAAGGGAGTCAAGTTAAGGACTAAAAAAACAGTTTACCCTATATATATATATATATATATATATATGAACCATGACACCACAATAATTAGAATACAATTTATTTTATAATTTTTCTGGTTATAAAAAAAGTCATATGATGTGATAAACGGAAGCACTATTCAATTCTTTAGTTAAAAAAGCAGCAATGATATACTTTAATAAAAAAACTTTGGAAATAATAATAATAATAATAATAATAATAATAATAATAATAATGTGTGTTTATTTAGTATTTTACTTTAAAGTACTTTTTATAAAATATGAAAAATTATATCGATAATATAAAAAATAATATTTAATATTAAATATTGATTTTTTTAAATAATAAAATATATTATATATATTGAGAATTGTGTTAAATAAAAAATTATTGGACAAACAAATTCTGTGTTTTCTAAACTGTATTTATTTTTTAGATTAGTATGATCATTTCTGGTGAATTATTAAACTTTTATAAATAGAATATATTATATTTTTTATAGTATTTATAAAAAATTATCCTCATTCCGTCTTGGTCAAATGACCTCTTTAATTTAGGATACAATATTTTAAGTAGTATAGGTTAGTATGTTATTAATAATAAATTATGATATTATTATTATTATTATTATTATTATTATTATTATTATTATTATTTATATGAGTAGAATTATTGGTAGACAAAATAGCATAAAATTCTTAAGTAGTTTCTCGAATTTGCTGAAAAACGTAACCTCGTAGTTTTAAAATTTCAAAAAATCTACTCGTAGTTTCTAAAATATTGCAGAAAATCCCTTGTCCATAAAGATTTAACGGTGATTGTATATCACGCGTCTGAAATACAATTTTTGTTCATAAATTGATGTATTTATGTATGAAATTACTAAAATATATTTCTAGTTTATTAAATATATCATTTTTACAACTCCTTCCTCTTTGTTCTTTTTAAATTTTTAGAATTTAATCTCTATTCATTTTTTTTTCTTTTTCATTTTAAATCCGCAAAATACAAAACCAAATTTGAAATTAATCCCCAATTGATAGCATAGTTAATCGAACAGAGACGGAGACATGTATGAGAATGTCGTAAGTAATTGCTTTGGCTACGGCGGTGACTGTGAAGGAGGAGGAAAAAAAAAAGAAGAAAGTAAAGTTGGGGAAAAAGAAGAAGAGAAAGAACCTGCGCTAAAAAAATATATATATATATATATTTGTAACGTAATTTCGTCTCTAAAGTTCACGCAGCTAACGCAATTTTATCTATAATTACGTCTATAATATCATTAGTAACGGAAAAAGTAAATTTTGAAAAGAGAAAATGAAGAAGAAAGAAATAAAAGAATTGAGAAAGAAGAAGAACAAGAAGTTGCTGTCGGCGGTGAACATAGATAGACTATGGGAAAAAATACATATTTAATAAAAAATAATATGTTTGTAAATTAAATTATTATATATTATTAATTATTATAAAAATAAAAAGAAAGGAAGAAGATGAGAATGGAGGCCTCAGGATAAGAAGTAAGAAAGAACAACGGAAGAAAAAGAGATAAATAAATTTAAAAATATATATAAATAAGAGTATAAGAATCAATTATGTAAAATTTAATGTATGTTAGTGGAATTTTGAAGGGAGAGGCGAGTGCGCAACAATTAGGAAATCACGAGTAGATTTTTTGGAATTTTACAGTTACGAGGGATTTTCAACAAATTTGGAAAACTACAAATGAATTTTTTGCTATTTTGCCTTATTAGTATTTTAAATATTTTTAGCACTATTATCTCAATAAAATATATACAATATAGATATTAGATAATACAATTTTATATATATAAGTAAATAAAAAATATATATATATATATTTATAATTAATTTAAAACTAATTTTATAAAAAATCAATGGATTTTAAATATAAATAAAAATATTTGTTTACAGTAGAGATATATAAAAAATTAGTTTTAAGTGAGTTTTAGGCGTAAGACTTTAAAAATTTAATTAAATTGATTTATATTTTTTTAAATATGTTTAAGATCAATAAATTTAATAAAAATAGAAAATGATAATTTTTTATATAACTCAAAAATATAAATATATATATTTGTGAGGAAACGAATAGAGTATTACTCCCTCCGTCCCAGTACAATAGTTCTGTTTACCATTTTTGTCCGTCCTAAAATATAGTTTCATTTCAATAAATAATCATACCACTATAAAATTATTTTTACTTTTTCATTATTATTTACAAGAACAAAAATTTTTTTTATCCATTATTAATATAATATCAATATTTCTTAAATCTCGTGTCAAACAGAACTCAAACTATAGTATAGAAACGAAAGGAGTAGCAAAACAAACTTATTGAATAAATACACCTCGCAGTAAAATTAATTAATTAAATATTACTACAAGATTTGACTTTGAAAAGGGTAATGTCATAACTAACTCACCATGATTGCTTTCATTCTTTTCTCTTCACTTTTGCATAACATCAATCATATTCATATCAACATCTGTCATGCCAAAAACATATGTAACGATTAATACATACACATATATATATATATAGTTGTGTCTGTGTGTTTTTGTTTTCCGGTCCGACATTTTTAGATGAAATAATTTTTAACGTGAAAAATTATGTCAAAAATATAAAATATACTCTCTTCATTCGATTATAAAGTAAATATTTACTTTTGGTGCGGAATTTAAGAAATAATAGTATTTTCATTATAGGATAGTTAAAAGTCGTATAATGATATTTTTATCTTTTCATTTTTGTATAAAAGTAATAATGTGATGTAAAGTAAGAGTATCTGTAGAAAAAATGAGATATTTAATGAAATTGTTACTTTGTAATTGGACGTCCCAAAATAGAAATATGTATATTTTCTAACTGGATGGATGAAATATTATTTTAAATTGAATATTTGATTTCTTGTAATGAGTATTTGAAGTTTTTTTTTGTACTTTTAGTAATAAGTATTCAATTTTTTTTTTACTTTTATATATAATAATTTATTTATTATTATTATTTTTGGAGAATCGTAATTCAAAAATAGTGTTAAAAAAACATAACCAATATTTATTAATTAATTATATATATATAATACACCATATGGAGTAACTAATCTCATTTTTACAATAAATTAAATACAAAAAAATGTGTTTTACAAATACATTTCCATTATTAGTTACATTTTTTTATTGCATACTCCTATGCTCACTTTCTTTTTTAGGTTGTTATCAAAAAAAATATTATAGTTTCCCTTTTAAGTAAAAAATTATTACACTTTTGTATTTTTTTCACTATAAAATAAAAAAAATAACAATTATTACTAACTTTTATTAAAATCAGTGCTCGGTCAAATAAACACATTTGCATGACAAATGAAGTATAAGAAAAGTGAATGGATGTGAAATTTTAGAAACTATATCACTACAAGAAATTATCAATTTTGTAACGATATTTTTTCGTTCCTAAATTCACTTTCTTTGTTACTAATGATATTAGAGACGGAATTAGAGATTGAATCATGTTAGCTACGTGAACTTTAGGAACAGAATTCCGTTATAAATATACTATTTTTTTGTAGTGTATTTTAAACTATTTTATATTTATTTGTGTGATTTAAAAAATCTTTTGAATATTTTATATGTTTTGGGTTTGTTTGTTTAATATTTTGATGTAATTTTTTTTTTTTTTTTTTTTTTAATATGAGTTATAGAGAATAGTATATAATTGTACATGGTCGTGTTATTTCCAAGTCAGTTGTCACGTCACTTCCGTTACGTCCATGTCAGTAATTTCTGTTAATTTTTTAACAGTACTACCAAAATTGATTGAAATTGTTTATAATAAAACTAAAATTGATGGTTTTTTGTTTTTTATATTGGAACAAAAATTGATACAGTTCAGTTATATTGAGATATTTTAAAAAGTTTTTAATGTAATATAAATATATGTTCATAAGATATTTTAAATGTAAAATTAATTTTTAATACCTTATAAAAAAAATTAAATGTGATTTTATATTTTCAAAGAAAATTATTTTTGTAAATAGTAAAAATCTTGTAAAAATTTCAAACACACTGTATTGGTTTGGAGTTTGATTTTAATTTATATTATTATTATTAATACACAAAAAATGTGTATGTGTTTTTTTTTTATATATATAAAAAATAATACAATTTAGTATTTATAATTTTTATAAAAGTATATTATTTTTTTATAAATATTATATTAAAATACTATTTAAATAAAAATTTAAATTTTAAAGCAATACTAAACAAACTTATATTTCATCATTTCCATATCTATCTATCAATTTGTTATTTGTACGAAGTTTTATAAATATTAGTATTATAAAGGTAAAAAGACTAAAATATCCTCAATATAAAAATTTATTGTAGTGATATATTTGTAATATAGTGTAAGTTTAAGGGTAATTTTAATAGTAAGTAGGTATTAGAGTTACAAAAAAAAAAAAAAAAGAATATTTTGTTTTGGGACGGAGCAAAATAGAAAAATGTGTTATATATATACACAAATCGAATACTTGTTATTCACACACAATCATTCAAAAATTAAACGAAACCTAAAGAATCTTTCCATTATTACGAAATCAAAGAAGTTCGAACTCAGTTTTACCCAAATATACCAATCGAACCAACACAAACACTCAACCTCGACCCAAACCACAAACGACATCCACGGAAACGTACAATCACGCTAAACAAACCACAATCTATGGAAACGCTAACATTCTAGGCCTAATTTCATCACGAACAATCAATATACACCGCGAACAATCAAACAGACCCGAATCAAGAAAGCAAACCGATGGAAAGCCTTAGAACAAGTCGAACGTCGAAGTGCGCTGTCGAAGCTCCAGATTCTCCGGTCAGATCACCAGAAAGCACGGAAGGAAGATTGATCGAAGAGCGCCGCCGCGAGGTTAAGGTTTCTAGAGAGAGACAGATCGCGAGAGAAGAGTGAACTGAACCGGGTTCAAGAGTGACCCAACTTATTTATATATGAGGCTAGATATTAGATCCAACGGCTGCCATCACATCTCAATGTAGATGGGTCAGGTCGCGGGTACTGGATCTGGGTTTCGGATGGGCGGATTGGGTTAGAGTGTTCCAAGCCTCCAAATGTCACAGGCCCAAAATCATCACAAATCTCTACTATTTTGGGTTGGAGACTGTACCAAACATGGGTGTCATCATTGTCCGAGCATCCAATGATTTCAATCTTTTAACCAACGGACTTATTAACATGATTACTATTCACAAATTTTAATCACCAAAAAAACATTTTCACAACAGTAAAATAACTACACGAAACAGAACCCTTAAAAAAAACAGAACTTTAAGTTAGGCTACAACTTTTACAAAATTCTAATCAAAAGTATCAATATACACTATTTTTTTACACAAGTTGAATTTTGTTACCGACAAAACCTTTGTTCCTATGTCCACAGGGTTGTATTTGGAAGAAATTTTCTCAAGTTTTAAAAGACATTTAGACATGACATCTCGAATAAAATGAAATCTAACATCTATGTGTTTAGTGCGATAATGAAAAACTGGATTTTTACAAAGTTGAATCCCCGATTGACTATCCGAAAACACTGTTACTTCATTGTTCAAGTATTTTAGTTCATTTAAAAGTCCTTTTAGCCACAATACTTCTTTTAAGGCTTCGGAAATTGCAACATATTCCGACTCCTTCGTAGAAAGAGCCACAATATGTTGTAATTGCGACTTCCAAGTAATGCAAGAACCACATAATGTAAACAAGTAAGATGTTGTAGACTTCCTAGTGTCCCTATCGTTCGCATAATTTGAATCAACATAGCCAATCAAGTTAATATCATGCGCATGTCTACCAAACACCAAGCCTATGTCTAAAGGACCTACCAAATGCCTAAAAACACACTTAAGAGCATTCCAATGTTCTACACCCGGGTTAGCCATATATCGACTCAAACAACTAATAGCATACGCTAAATCAGGTCTAGTATATACCATCAAATACATGATAGAGCCTATGGCATTAGAGTAAAGAACATTCTTTATATAAATCACATCATTTTTAAATTTAGGGCATTGCTTTTTTGACAAAATGAAGTTAGATGCGAAAGGGACAAATGAGAATTTTGCATCACTCATAGAAAACTTTTTCAGAATTTTTCTAATATAATTGGACTGGTTTAAAAACAGCAAGTTTTCTTTCCTATTCCTCACTATATTCATGCCAAAAATTACTTTTGCATCTCCTAAATATTTCATATCAAATTTCTTGCTTAAGCAATATTTCACATGATTTATTGTTTCCAAACTAGGACCCATTAACAACATATCATCAACATATAACAACAAGAAAACCGGATGCTTACATGCTATTTTAAAATACAAACAATGGTCAAATTTACTTCTAGTGAATTCCAAAGATTTCATGCATTCATCAAATTTAAGATTCCATTGTCTAGAAGATTGTTTTAACCCATAGAGTGATTTCTTTAAAAGACAAACATGATTTGTTTTATTTTTATCAAGATAACCCTCTGGTTGTTTCATGTATATCTTTTCGTACAAATCACCATGTAAAAATGTTGTTTTTACATCTAATTGTTTCAACTCCCAATTAAAATAAGCAACCAAAGCAAACATGAAATGTATAGTGGTATATTTAACAACAGAAGCAAAAATCTCATTGTAATCTATCCCTTCCTTTTGAGTATAACCTTTTGCAACTAATCTTGCCTTAAACCTAACTCCATTTTCATCTTGTTTTACCTTGTAAAGTCATTTACAATCAACTATAGACCCGTTAGGCAACCTAGGAACTAACTCCCACATGACATTGTCCCTTAAAGACTTAATATTTTCATTTATTGCCTTAACCCATTTATCTCTATATTTTGATTTCATTGCCTCATTATATGACTTTGGTTCATTTCCATCTAATGACTCAAACACATTATAAGAAAGCAATATCAAAATCATTTAACATAGGGGTTGTGTAATATTTCTTCTACTTCTATCCCTAGCAAGTTGATAATTTTCCAGATTTTAACTATCAATCTCAGCATTTCCAGCATCAATCTCCACATTTTCGGAATCTGGATCAACATCCAGATTCTGTATTTCATGATCAGTCCCACTGGACTGATCTGAAAGATCTGAAGCAACTATTTTTGCCGGTTCAGCTCCGGCAGAGACAGTTAGCTGATTCTCTTCAGATTCATATCTGTTCGAATCATAGTAATGATGCTCCATCTCATTTTGAGTGTTACTAGGAGCACTGTCAACAACAACTTCCTCATTTAAGGACTGTTTTGTTGTTAAACAAGGCATGTCATGCTCATTGAATATAACATCCGTATTTACAAAAGTTTTAAAACTTGGTTTAGAAGTTACACATAGCCTATATCCCTTAACTCCCTCGGAATAACCTAGAAAAAACACATTTCTCAGCTCTAGGCTCTAACTTATCATTGAAAACACGCAAATAAGCTGAACAACAAAAAACTTTTAAATTTGATAAATCTATTATCTTCCCATTCCACCTAAATTCGGGACAATCACCCTTTAAAGGCACTGATGGAAACCTATTTATCAAATAAGCGGTTGTTTTAAAAGCCTCACCCCAAAAGCGTTTTGATAAACCCGAGGAAGCTAACAAGCTTCGAACTCTTTCCAATAGAGTTCGGTTCATTTGTTTGGCCACCCCATTTTGTTGGAGTGTGTAAGGGGTTGTCTTATGACGCCTAATTCCATTCTCAACACAAAAGCTATAAAACCATGTATTACAATACTCTAAACCATTATCCGTCCTTAAACATTTGATCTTTTTGCCTGTTTGATTTTCAATCAAAATCTTCTAATTAAAAGTTTAAAAAACATCAGATTTTTGTTTTAACAAAATACCCAAACTTTCCTTGAAAAATCATCAATTATTGACGAGAAATATTTACTCCTACCTTGTGTGGGTTTATTAGAAGGGCCCTACACATCGGAGTGTAAATATTCCAAAACATCTCTTGAAAGAACTTTATTTTCAATGGTAATTTTAGGAAAAGAAACTTTATGATGTTTGCCATAAATGCAATTTTTACAAAAAGGCATAGCTGAAACTCTTTCATCACCAAAATAGCCTGATTTTTGCAAAATTTCTAATCCTCTATTACTCAAGTGACCTAATTTCCTATGCCATAAGTCAATTTTATCATGGACAACATTTACAACATGCTTAGAATTTAAAACAAGCACAGCAGTCACTATATATATGTTATTTCTTATTTCAGCTTTAAAAACAACCAAATAGTCTTTTATAATTTTCATATAATTCCCTCCCCCCCACCCACTTTCCTTCTAATCCCAAGGAAGATAAACCAGCACAAGAAAGCAAATTACTTGACAAATCAGACACATGTCGCACATTTGACAATTTTACAACTAACCCGGAACTGAATTTTAAAGAAACAGTCCCTATTCCCTCAACTCTACAAATTCTATTATTCGCCATAGAAACATTGCAATTTGTAAGAGTTTTATAGTTCGAAAAGAATTCTTTAAAAGGTTTCATGTGATAAGTGCACGCTGAATCTAATAACCATTTATTTTTATTAAAAACAATCATTTTATAGCATTCAACAGTAATGGCAAAGACATCACCCAAGCAATTCTCTTGTAAAATCAAATTTGCTTGTTCATTCGAATTATTATTTGGAGTTGTAGAATTACATTGTTACTATTGTTATTGGAGTTTCTATTTTTTCTAGGACAATTTCTAATGAAGTGTGAAGGATCTCCATAATTAAAACAACGTTTAATATACTTAGAGGGGATTTGTGACCTATTTTTAGACTTACTTCTAGACTTCTTCTTATGTTGACTATTATAGGAATTACTCAATTGCTTATTGTTATTGGAAAAAGAGTCATTCTTACTATGTCTAAAGGGAGATCTACCCCTAACATGCATGACTTCTCCATGTGGCTGTTTATTAGCTTTATAAAGTTGCAAGTCCACTTCTTTACTTTTTAGACCATTTATGACCACATCAAGAGTAATAACATCCTTACCATATTTTATTGCTGATTTTACATCTGAATATGAATCTAGGAATGCCATTTAACAAGACAATAGAGCTGTAATCATCTATGTCTTTATTGCCTGTGAATTTTATATCTTGAATTAATTTGGTAAAAACATTTAAATTTTCATCTATTGTCTTAGAAATGTCTAATTTAAAGCTAAAGAACTTTTCCAAAAGGTGTATTCTATTTGGAAGAAAAGTTTCAATTAACATATTATTTAATTTGTCTCACAAATCCTTAGCCGATTCATAAACCCCTACTTTTCTAATTACATGGTCATCTAGGTTCAAAATAATACATGATGACGCAAGTTCATCCAACTCATTCCTCTTTGCAGCAAAAATTTCAGCTCTTGGATCAAGTTCAACGGCTCTTATTAATCTTTGAGTTACAAGGACACTTCTCATTTTTTGTTTCCAAATAACAAAATCAGTTTTTCCATCAAAAGGTTGTATATTAAAATATGCTTGGTTTACTATTTTGACAAGAAAAATGACCTAAACTAGCACAAAATTGACTCAATCTCAAAACACAGATTAGTAATGTTTGGATGAATCAATTAAGAGACTTATACAAATTCAGCCGCTATTGTTGAATTTCAATATCAAACTCCTTCAAAACTAACTCTGGTTCTTTTCAAGGAGTTACTCACTTTCCAGTATAAGAGAGAAACCACAAAAACAGGTTTTATTCCTTAACAAGATTACACACTAATCTAGGGGCATAAACCAGGACAACGAGAACAAGGAGTTCCCAAGATTTCAAAGATTTCAAAAATCCAGTGAATGAAACAAGCCCTTACGGCTCTGATACCACTTGTTATGTATATACACGAATCGAACACTTGTTATTCACACACAATCATTCAAAAATTAAACGAAACCTAAAGAATCTTTCCGTTATTACAAAATTAAAGAAGTTCGGACTCATTTTTACCTAAATATACCAATCGAACCAACACACACACTCAACCGCGACCCAAACCACAAGCGACATCCACGAAAACGCACAATCACGCTAACCAAACCACAATATATGGAAACGCTAACATTCTAGGTCTAATTTCATCACGGACAATCAATATACACCGCGAACAATCAAACAGACCCGAACCAAGAAAGCAAACTGATGGAAAAGCTTAGAACAAGTCGAACGTTGAAGCGCGTTGTCGAAGCTCCAGATTCTCCGGTCAAATCACCGGAAAGCACGCAAAGAAGATCGATTGAAGAGCGCCGTCGCGAGGTTAGGGTTTCTAGAGAGACAGATCGCGAGAGAAGAGTGAATTGAATCGGGTTCAAGAGTGACCCAGCTTATTTATATATGAGGCTGGATATTAAATCCAACGGCCCAGATCAGATCCCATAATCCAACGGTTGTCATCACATCTCAACATAGATGGGTCGGGTCGCGGGTACTTGATCCGGATTTCGGATGGACGGGTCGGGTTGGAGTGTTCCGGGCCTCCAAATGTCACAGGCCCAAAATCATCACAAAATGAATAGATAGTTAAGGAACGTTGATAGTATTTGCATATGTAATTTTTTTTATTTTTTTAGTGATGTCATAATAGTGTTAGATAACTAATACTTCCTCCCTTTTAGTTTTCGTATCCAAATTATTGTAGACATAAATTTTTTTTAAAAACAATATATAATTAGTAAATAATTAAAAATATTGTAGTAAAAATAAATACTCTATGATATAAATAATTACAAATTAAGATTGAAATAACTAATTAATTTAATTAAAATTTTAGAAAATTATAGATTAAAAAATTTAAAATAAAATAAAAATATATAATTTTTTTTTTTTTTTAAAAAAGTGCCATATAATATGGAACGAACAAAAATAATAATATGAACACATTAGGTGAGATCGAGGATATATATAACTTGGATCAGTACTATATATTGAGAATAATTTTTTCAATAAGTTTTCTACAAAAAGTATAAACCAATAAATAAAGTCCAATACACTAAAACATCATTACAAAATTTTTTTATTAAAATAAAAATAGATCCAAATTACTGTTGCACTCATTCCTAGTCTATACATAAAGGGTATGCTCATTACATAGAATTAGTTGGATTTTATATTTTAATCAACATACCGAATTAAATAATTAATTTCATTATACTATAATTTTTTAAAATTGAAATCCCCAATTTAGGAGTGTATTAGAATAAAGGGATTGTGGCAACCAAATCATCACAAAGATAGAGCCACATTATTGCATGCACCTTTGACCAAAAAAAATATATGTATTTACAAATAAAAAATATATAAATAAAAAATAAAATAAATAAATAAAATAAAAGAGGTATTTCGTCCGCTTCACTACAATTGACACTATTTTATTTGTTTGTCCAGTAATAATTGCCACCTTTTTATTTTTATCTATATTTAAAACTACACATTTTTTATAAAATTGATTTATGTTAATTATAAACAAACAAAAATAATTTTTTATTTACTTGTATTATAGAAAATTTTATTCTCTACAAAATAATATTCATATTGTATATATTTTTTAATTTCAATATAATTCCTAAATATTTAAACATATATTTTAATTTTTTAATAATATATATTAAATTTACTTTAAAATTATAAATATTATTAATTATATAAAAAATAATATAATAATATCATAAGTCATTATTATTATTATTATTAATTAATTAAATATTTTTTTTCCTAATCAAATATTCAATTCTGGTATGACGAAGAGAGTATTAATTAATTTATATAAACCTTAGCCAACATGTAGGATCTCCGTAGATCTCTTTTGCATTTTTTAAAGAACAATAATAATAATAATAATAATAATAATAATAATAATAATATTCAATAGGTGGTCACAACTCACAACTGGACACAATTAAATATATCCTGTGAAGTAAGCAGTTAATAAAATAATGGGAAAAAAAAAAAAGAAAAGGAGAATTGAAAAATGTTTGGTGTGGTTTTAGTTTGAATTACATGCTTCTTCAACTAACCAATTTTATTACTCCGTCCGTCCGGCTACCGTATCTTTTTTATTATAGAAACAAAAATTTAGAAGATGTATAATTAGTAAATAATTAAAAATATATTTGTAAAAATAATTATTGTATAATAAAAATAATTTTAGATTAAAATTAAAATCACTAATTAGTCTAATTAAAAAGTATAATTCTTTGATAGATGTAAATAGAAAGATGAACACCATAAGTGAAACGGAGAGAGTATTAATTTTTAAATAAAGTTTTTTATAATATTTTTATTTTATTTTTTACATATCTTAGTTTTGTATTAAAATATTTAATATTTGTGTTTAAACATTATGACATAAATAAATAAATAAATAAATAAGATATATATATATATATATTAGTTTGAGTAAAACAAACATTTAGTTGTGATAATTATTCATAATCATATTTGCCCATGAATTGTTATAGTGGTGAATAAAATCATGTTTATGATCCAAGAACCAAATCAAATAATTATTAGGATAATTGTATATTTACTAAATTGTTTTTAAGCTAAGTAATAATAATTATCAAATGTAATTATTTAGTTTTAGATGTGAATTTTTGGGGGACAAAACTTTTTTGGCTTGTATATATCTATATTTTGTTTTATTTTATTTTATTTTATTTTTTTCAAAAGTGAAAATATTGTTGGATTAGCTATTTGTAAAGAAAATAAATCTTGAATGCTCCATCGTCCCAACTCAAATTATTATTTTTATCTGTTCTATTCAGAAGTATTTCTTTTTTATTCTAATAAAGAAATTATATACTAATATATCAAAATATTCTTAATTTTTAATAAATAACAAATATATAATTACACATACAATTACTTTATACATAAAGTCAAAAGGTAAAAATGTCAAAATCTCTTACACACTTCTACTAACCAATAAAATAATATTATTTTTAATTTACTATAGGAAGGAGTATAATATTTAGGGTGTGTTCACGTAATAATTATCTCTTGACACCATTCTTAGTTAATATGATAAAAAAATATATATATAATATATACACATCTACATACTATATAATATATGTTTTATTTACTACAAAAAGTTAATAATATAACACAAAATATTTATTTTTTATACTATCGACACATTTTCTCATACTTCATATAAAAAAAATATCTCAAACTAAAATACTAAACAAACACACCCTTAAATACTACAATATATATATATATATATATATCGATTTGTGAGGTAATAGTTCTCTCTTACACGGGGTTTGGGAATTAGTGAGAGATTTTTAGGGTTTGGATTTTTTTATTTGTTATTACTTTTCAGTATGTACAAAATATATAATCCCTCATTTTTCTTTAGAAGTACTTCCTCCATCCCACATAATTTGTTTCTATTTTCTATTTTTGTCCGTCCATATAATTTGTTATTTTTATTTTTGGAAATATAATTATGCACTTTAATCACATTTTAAATTTTAAATTTTATAATTTTTTTAATTTTAATTAAACTATTTACTTATTTTAATCTTAATCTATAATTATTTTTGTTAAATAATTATTATTTTTACTAATACACTTCTTAATTATTTACTAATTATATTTTACCTAAATTTCGTATATACAGTAATAGTCTCATATTTTCTGAGACGGAGGGGGTACTTACCAATAAAATTAGTGAGTGAAAAATTCCTAGTAAATCCCTTGTAAATTCCACCCTCAATCACTTTTGAAAAATGGAACCTCGAATCTTTTTTCGTAAGAAAATTTTGGGAGGGATTCAATCTTTTGTTATTTTCTTCGCAAAAAATTATCCAAAACCCCCTAAACAATAGTTCTCATTTTTCTCAAAATATGTTTCAATCAATATCAAATAAATTTTATTTGATCCTGAGTCTATATCTTTTAATATAAATCCCACAATTATATTTTGTAAGAAAAAAAATAATGTAAGCAATTATTATTATTTTTTTTTAAAAAAAAATAAATTATTATAGTAAAAAATTTAATCATTCTCCTAAAACATAATATAAACATAAGGATACATAAAACATACATCAAGTGATTGGACATGTCCTTATATTTCCGTCGGACCACAATGGCCGATGTATACTCCGAGCCAACAAAGCTCATCCACAATGGTGAGTGTAGACAAAGAACTTGTGTTATTTTTATAAGTACAAATATTCGTATATATTATATTTAAGTTAAATCAAAATGGGTCATATTCCTTAAACGAGTTATTTGATTCTCGATCCGAGTCAATTTATTTTTTTTCCAACTCAGATTTGAAGGTTTTTTTTTTTTTTTAAGCTTTTGAGGATTTGATCTTTAATCTGAATTTTTTACAGATTTGATCTTTTGTTTGACTTTGCCAGCTTTTGGAATTTTTTATCTCTGTTCAGACGAATTTAATCCTTGACTTTGGCTTTGAATACTTCTTTTGAAGGATTTGAGGCTTTGATCTTTGCGAAGGTTGATTTAGTGATCTATAACGCTTTTTGACGACGTGTTCATTTGACTTTTGGATTGAAGAGAGCCGGCTTTATGATTTGTAGAAGAACACGATGAATGTCTTGAAGCTTTGTAACAAACTTTGGAGGCTTTTTCTTGATTTTGACGGATTTTTCAGTGTATTTTGGAACTTTGATCTTTCGTTCGGTTTAGACATAGGACGAAGAACATTAAATTCATCGATTAATTAACCAATTTTAGATTATTTGTCCAAATCGATGACTTTTGGATGAAAAACGATTCGAATGACACAAATAACATTGTAGAGAGAGTCTAGAGAAACTTACATTTGCTCGAGTCTTCGAATAAACTCCGGTGTCCAAATGAATTGACCGAAACCCCTATTTATAGGGGAGTGGTAGCCTCGACTTTCTTTCCGTATGATGTCACAGAGCGCACTCTGATTGACTGATAGAAATGTTTTGTAGTCATTTATTATTTATCTGATGCCTTTTTTATTCTTGAATGATTTGATTGTTCGTTTTTCTTTCTTGTCAAGATCTTTATATCACTTTCTTTCTCGAAAGATATTAATTATAATACTTAATATTGAAAATATTTATTTAATTTACTACCATAATGCAATGGCTCTTTATGTATATGAGTTTGGTGTGATTTCGACAAAAAAGTGCATCTTCATCCGGAAAGTCATTCGAAAATTCCGACTCAGCGGAATTGGAATGATCAGCAAGGAAAACAACCAATATTTGTCATTTTACAACCTTCTGTAGTATACGGATGATTTCAAATTGTTGTAGTTGCAGATACCACCTTAAGGGATTTACTTTCGAACCAAACAAATTGTGTGCGCTTGGATGTAATGCTTTCAATTTTTTAATTACAAATATAAGTGCCAAGCATATTTTTTCAACCGGTGAGAAGTTCAATTCATTTGGTGTCATCATTCGACTGAGGTAGTAAATGATTTTTTCCTTCCCTTTATTGACTTCTTATGCTAACTAGGCTCTAACATAATGTTCTTGTGCAACAATGTAATTGTCAACGGATGTCTAAGAATTGGCGTTGTCAACACTGGAGGCTTCGTCAAGTAGTCTTTGATATTTTTGAAAGGCTTCTTTGCATGCTTCATTCCAATGGAAAGACACTTTTTTTTTTTTTTTTATGATTTGGCTGAAAGATTGACATTATTCGACGAGATTAGAAAAAAAATCTTCTTATGTATGCCAACTTTCATTGTAAGCTTTTGAGCTCGTGGATGTTGCTAGATTCAAGTATTTTTATGATAGCGTCTATCTTTGCTTGTTCAATCTCGATTCTACGTCTATGGACAATGAATCCGATAAATTTTCCAGAGATGACTCTAAAAGCACACTTGAAATGATTCATTTTCAATTGGTAGCGCCTTAATATTTCAAAAACTTTTCTTAACTTTGGCAGATGATCCTTTTTTTTTCTTGGATTTTACAACGAAGTTACTGACATAGCACTCTACATTTTTGTGTAGAATGTCATCAAAGATCTTTTGCATTGCTCTTTGATAGGTAGCCTTCGCAATCTTCAATTCAAATGGCAAAACTTTGTAGCAATAAATATCTTTTGACGTACAAAAGGCGGTTAGCTCCTTCATCTTCTGGTGTTATACGAATTTGGTTGTATCCGGATGAACCATCCATGAAAGAAGTGTTTCATGTCCTATTTTTGCATCAATCATCAACTCAATTATGGGTAAAAGGAAATCATCTTTCGGGCATGATTCATTTAAGTCTCAAAAATCCACAAAAACTTGGATTATGCCAATCTTCTTCTCTACAGACAATGTTGGAAATCCAATAGGGGCATTTGACTTCCCAAATGAATCTCACTTCAATGAATTTTTTGACTTTATTTTTAATTTAAGGGATGACTTAGGGATAAAATCTTTGCTATGTATGCTTTACAGGGCAGGCTCCCTTCCTTACACCTAGGTGGTGGACGACAATTTTTGGGTCCAAGCCAAATGTCTCTTTATATGACCAAGTAAAAAAATCTTGAAACTCATTGAGAAGTTGAGTGTAGGAATTTACATCATCCTCATCAAGATTTTTACTAATGTAAATGGGCCTTGAGTGATCTTCAACTCCAAAGTTGATTTCTTTTAACTCGTCCACTGTAGCTTTGACCTCTTCTTCAAGTGCGATATGTGTATATTCTGCATCTTCAACAATTTTATCTTCAACCTGTTTAGTGATGCAGAAACATAATGCAGTACTTTCTTCATTTTCATAATCTTTTTTAGATTCGATAAAGATAATAGTTTGACATTTAGCCTTGAACACTTTACCACAATTGATTGTCTTTTTTGTCTGACGCATTATGTGGGAAGGGGGGGTGAGGCTTTTGAATTTTCTATCAATATCCATATATTTTGTTTATGTAAAATTTTTTTATTTATGCTCTTTATTGATCTTTAGCCCTAACCTTATGAAGACAAAGGGTCTTAGCCTTTTAAAGAGTGAAACTCTCGCGTTCTCACTCTTTTGAGGCGAGTTAGAATATGAGCCTTTGTTTTCTGTAATATAATGGGTTGCAATTCTTCTAATAGTAATTCGCACTAGAGCTTGTGGCACGTATCCAAGGCCAGCTCTCGAACTTTAGATTGCTTGTGCTGGTCATTTTTCAAGCTGTGACTCCTTGTCCGGATTATATCCAATTTTTGTGAGAAGTTTGTAGGGTTTTGGGCCAAATCTTTTATCATTTTGCAACTTTATGACCTCTATTATTTCTTTTATTTCATTGTTTGTTTGGAAGAGAGATATTGGATTGAATAGGGTCATTGAAAGACTCAAATCTTTTAGAGACTCAATTAACGAGTCAAAAGAAACTTAGACATGTGATTTTCCTTTATCTCTTGACTTTTTCCACAAGTTTGGTTTTGGTGTTTTGATGTTTTTTTTTGTGTTTGGTATTTTTGTTTCTTCTGTAAAGTATTTCGCATCTGCAAAGTGTGACTTGGCTTTATTTACATCTTTGGGTCACAAAAAAAATTTCGTCATCACTCAATTTTGATTATATTCGAAGCATCAGTGCCACATCGAAGGGACTATGCCATGCTCGTGTATCCCTGGTCTCCTCAAAACAACTTTAAAAGATGTCTTCACATCTATAACATAGAACAAATGATTGATTTCTATTTCATCAATTAACAATCTTATTCTTGTGGCGCCAAGGGCTCATTGCCCCTCTGGATTGTATCTGTGTATTGTTATACGACTCTTGAGCAGTTGATCTACCGGTATTCCTAATTGTCATAGTATGTATAGAGAAAGGACATTAACTAGGCTCATCCATCTATGAATATTCAACTGATCTTTTGTTTATAGATATAACCCACGATTAATAATGACGGGTTATGGGGTTTGGATCCTAGCATTAAATCTTTATCAATGAATGTCATCTTTGCACATTCTTCACTTGATTCGTCTTTTACTGTCTTCATGGATTCTTCATCCTTATCGGTAGTGAGGCAATAGGATTCTTCATCTTTTATGCCAACTTTGAGAGACCTAAATATGATTAAAGTGATGATAATAACAACAATATCGTCCTCAAGGGTGATATTTCCTTTACGAACCAGCTCCATAACTTTATCTCTAAAGATGAACTAATCATGGATAATATATCTTATTATACGATTGTATTTATTGTATTTCTGGCCATCAACCTGTTCGGCTTCCTCCCGTCTCTTTGCAATTAATTAGTTCAAAATATTTAATTATCTAATTTAATATTTATTTTTATATGTATAAAAAAAGAAATGAGATTAATCCAAAGACACCAAAAGAATATATTTCAATACAATAAAATTGACAAAAAAACGTAAAAATTGAATAATAATTAATAAATCATTAATCCAAAGATGACAAAAAAAAAATATATCAATTAAAGGAAATTAAGTTAGATTTTTCTTGAATAATTATAGTGCTCGACACAACATTAAACAATAGTATAAACTGCACTCTAATTGAGAGTTTCTAATTTTTGTTATTTTTTACAGATATTTGTGTTTGTTTGGGGGTTTGTATTTTGGGTTAAAATTTAAATAGTAAAAAATGTGAATTGAGATAGTTATACGATGTGATATAAATAAATATTAATACGATATTTTGAAAATAAAATTAATTTTTAATATAATATAAAAAATAATATTTGATTTGGTATTTTTTTAAGAAAAAATTTATATGCATTACTAAAAATTTTACAAAATTCTTCAAACAAACGCAATGACTCTTTGAATATATTTTCAAATTATTTTCACTATGTCATACTTTGTTTTCAAAGTTTAATATCGTATATATATATATATATTTAATAGTATCTTATTAAATAATGAAATCACATTTTTTTTCCATTTCTCACATAAAATAAAATAAATAAATAAATAATTTTATTCAAATAATATAATTTTTATTGATATAAAAATTATATAAGATTTTATTTTATAAAATAATATACATATTTAATATATATATTTTTAAAAAAGTCGATATATATTTAAATTTATTTAAATTAAATACACAGAATCATGTCCCAAAACTTATTCAAACATCATCCAATTTATCTCATTTCGAGACAAAAATCTCTTAAAAAAAAAAAAAAAAAAATTAAAAAATCCTACCCTCATCCAAACGCATCTGATCTCATCATGGTACACATGAATTAATTATTTAATCATTTATTTTTAGCTAAATTGTACAAAATCTATCCGTGGTTTCATAAAACTGTACCAAATTCTCGTACTTCTAAAACTGCGTCAAATTCCCTCGTGGTTTTATAAACTTTGCGTCTAACCGCCTCAACGGTTCTTATTTAACAGTATTGACCTAAATGAGCTCAAACTGAGAATAAATTATAGAATTTCAATTTCTAAACCCCTAAAATTACAAATATATTTATTTTTTATATATTTAGCCTAAAAAAATAGTAAAAATAAACTCTTGGAACCTAAGAAAAATAACTATTTTTGAGTATATTTACTATTTTGAGGGTAAATATAAAATAAAATAAATATATTTGTAATTTTAGTGGTTTAGAAATTGAGATTCTAAAATTTATTGACAATTTGAACGCATTTAGATCAAATAACGTTAAATAAAAACCGTTGACGGATTTAGACACAAAGTTTATGAAACCACGAGAGAATTTGACGCAGTTTTAAAAATATGAAAAATTTGGTGCAATTTTATGAAACAACGGGTGAATTTTGTTCAACTTAACATTTATTTTTTATATAAGTTAAGAATTATATTGTATTTTAGTGTTAATTGCAATCAATCCCCAAAAAGAATAGATCCTTTCTAGATTTGCTTTTATAACTTTGATTCTAAGCAATCAACCCACAGTAACAAAACGTCCCTCTTAATAATTTAATATTTTTGAGAACAGAAAAATATATATATATATATTTCTATATAATAAAAAAACCTAACTTATATTTAATTTATATATACCAATATCTTATTGAATTTGTACGAGAGAGAAGCAAAAGTTTGCACCATTTTTTGTTCCATATATTCCTCATCTTGTCTATCCACAAAAATACAAACAAATCTTGCAAAAGTATATAAATAAAACCAAAAAATTTAAAAATTCGACACACAATTTTAAATTATATTATTTTCTTCTAAAAAATAGTGTGTGTATATATATATATACACATATAATTTTGGTCATTTGAAAATAATCATCTTATCATTCTTGTCTTAAAAAATAGAAATATTTTTGTCTTTTTCTCTTGATTTATATTATATTTTGATATAATAATTAAATATTTTAAAAAAAAACATGCAAAAAATTAAATATAACTCTTATTACTGAACAAATGAAGTATTTACTTTTTATTTACAGGAAATAATTTATATACACTATTTAATTTATACATTTCAATATTATATGCAATTACAAACTTACACATTCAATTTATAAAGAATTTCTCTCACTTTAGAGCATCCACACAACCTACTTTTTTTTTTTTTTTTGTCATGTCATGCCATCATTCAATTCAATCTATTATTTTTCTCAAATCTTCGTTCACCCCACAATCACATCATATTGGACCTACAATTTATATTACATATTTATTTTTATCATTTTAACATAATATTATTAGTTTAATTTAATACTATCATAATTTTTAAACTTTTATTTTGATAATATAAAATTTTAAAATATGTAAAAATAATGAATATGATTTTTAATTAAATAAATCTAAATTATTTAGTTTGTTGTGCTAAAATTTCAATTTTTTATTTTATTTATTTATTTTTTAACATTGTAACAACTAATTTGATGTGTTAAATAAAAAATTCACAAGTTCTTACGAAGCTAAGCTTTTGAACTCATTTTGGTTGTATATTTTGCCAAAAATTCATAAACTCTTACGAAGCTAAACTTTTGGAATTCATATTTTATACTCTCCTCGATTTCTATCTTTTTCATTGTTTTGAAAGGAATGTCTTCAACAATGCTATTTGATATTACATATTTAATCTTAGTTTTCCCTTTTCTTTTTGTTTTGTTTTTTTTTTTTTTTCTCCGACCAATTGGACGAAATTTTGGCTCATTATTATTTAAGTCGAAGCCTTCATCATGGTAAGTGAAGATGTGTAATCTCCACTATTGTCTTCTTCGAACGGCGTTGCCCATGTGCATTGTCTTTCACTTTGGATTGTCTTTCACAATCACCTACATATGTCCATATGTAAAATATTGTTTCATACTTTGGTGATACAAAGTATGAGCTCGTTGTTTCACTTCATTGTCATTCCATCCACTATGATGTCCGGATACGAACCTATTGTAATGTTGGTTGAATTCATTTATCCGTCGACTTATCCAATTTCAATGAGTTGTTGTAGCCTTACATTTTCTTTGGGGATGACCTTTTCGATTCTCGTTGAAGTATTCGGTGACTCGTTTCCAAAGTATCTGCTCTTAGAATAAAACTTTATATAGTATAGGCTCGGTTTGACTCGTTAAGAATTTGAACCAAAATAGTGGCTTGCTCGGCTCGTTAGACTCAAATTCAAGCTCGAGCTCGGCTCGCAAGGCTCAAACTCGAGCTCGAGTTCGAGCTTGGCTTAAATGTTATACATATTCTGTATGTTTTTTAATATATAAATTATATATATATATTTAATTCTATTCATAAGTTTTTATCAAAAAATATTCAAATTTTGATAATAAATGTAAATATTGATATAAAAATTATATATTACATATTAATATATATATATAAATAATAGTATAAATATATTAATACTAATGAGCTCAATTGAGCTATTCGCTAGCCGAGCTTGAACTCGAACTCGGCTCGTTTATAAAATAATCATTTTCGAGCTTGAGTTCGACTCGTATATCTCTATAAATGAGCCGAGTCGAACTTGGCTCGCGACCTACTCGATTTGTTTAACAACTCTAGATTAAATGCAGGTGGGGGTGGAGTGTTAGACTCCGCACCCTATTAAAGTTGTTCTTATTAATTTAATCATATACTTTTCAAAATAATTTTATTTTATGTTACAATCAATCTATATAATATTATATTAATTAAAACTCGTTTCTAACTTAAGTATACATTTGATGGAAAGAATGAGTACATAAATAAATTTGTCAGAAAAAATAAACATACATTTGGTGGAAAGGTTTTCTCTCTAGAATTTATTCTCAAACTAGATTTTCTCTCCCAACAATTTATCATAGTACAACTTGGTTTTGTCTTGTGTTTTATTTGAGTTGTGCATGACATTAAAAAGAACCTTTGCACAAAATAATTTGTCTAATTTCTTTCACACATATCATACAAAAAGTTGACAACTCCATATTCCATTTTGATCATTCATGCAACACGTTGGAATTGGACAAAATGGGGTGTGCATCAATCTACATCAGCTTGCACACTTCACACTTATTTCTTTGTGTCATTCTAGCATTCTAACAATAAAAACATTTTTGTATTATATGCCAAAATATCTAAAAGGAAATTTATATTAACATCTTGGATGAATATCTTTTAACCAATTTTTATCATGGTTTACCCCATCAAAATCGATCTAATTGTAAGTTAGTGTGAAGTGCGAATGTCATTCTAACATTCTAACAACCAAAGACATTTTTTTAATTGTATGTCAAAACCTCTAAAATTAAGTTTATATTAACATCTTGGATGAATAATTTTTAGTTCATTTCCATTGTGGTTTACCCCGCCAATATCGATCTAATTGTAAGTTAGTGTGGGGTGTGGTTGACTCTTCTCATCCCTCTTGTTACAAGCTCTACTTACGAACAATCTACATTACATAATAATTGTCACGCACATAATTATGGTTATTATTTTGACATTTATTGAACTATAACTATTTAAAAGATATGTACATATATGATAAAACCATACATTTCTAATAAATAAAAAAGTTGATTCATAATTTATGGGTTTTATCCCTAAAGATATTCCACATTAACGTGATAATGTTATTGAGTATGTTTGTTGCTAAATTTATTTTTTTAGATTTATATTTTAAATTTTAAATTGAATAGTAGGATGGAATTAGTGTTTTGTAAGATAAATTTATTTTTGTTTTGGAAAATAGTAAAAATTTTCAAAGTAATTGCACTAATGAAGTGTAAGAACTATAAGCATTCATCAAACTTAATGTTTTACGGTCCAGATGATAATTTTAAACCATATAAGCATTTGTTAAGTATATACACATAATATGTTATAAAGCTTTAGGCTCTATGAAATCCTTTCATTCAAATCTTCATGATAAAATATAGTCGTAATACTTAATAATATAATTTGCAATAAAGTAAGTAACAATGGATAAATAGTGTTTATGGACCAAAATCGTATTTCAGACACGTGTGACATACAATTTCCGTTAAATCCTAACAGATGAGGAATTTTTTGCAACATTTTGGAAATCAAAAATAGGTTTTTTTGGAATTTTAGAACCATGAGAGATTTTCAGCAAATTCGGAAAATCACATGAGGATTTTTTGCTATTTTTCCTAAATTAAAATATACACAAAACATCATCTTCATCTAAAAGTGATATTTTGTTGTAAACACGCACTTGATTATACAAATTTCATACAAATAAAAAGCTTAAAATATTTTAAATAGTTTTATTTTTTAATAAAATAAATAACTAAATAATTTATCAATCATTCATTCAATAGTATTTTTAGAGACGAATTGTTATCTTATCGAAAATTTTTGGAGAGTTTTTAAAATATCTTTTAAGATACAAAAAAAAAATGATATATGTATAAAATGAAAATAGTGTCGTGTGTGTTCGTGTAGTCATTCCAAAAACTTCATCAAAAATAAAAAATCTCTTTAACCGATGAGTGTCCGGGTCGAACTCAGGAAATATGCGAATATCCTATATTTAATTAGAAAAAGTGCAATGAGTTAATGCAATCGAAGAAACTGAAAAGATAAATTGCGGAAATTAAATCTAACTAAAAAAATGATAAAATATACGTATCTCGAAAAGGATGAAGCGAGGCGTTTGTGTCTGACTTTTGCGTTCCTTAATGGCTAGATTTTCATGGATGAAATGAGCGGGATGACGATGGCGTGATAGCGAAAAATATATGTATAATTGCGAGGCGGCACAGAGAAATGAACATGATCGCATTTGCTCGCTTAAGCCGATTCTCGACTCGGTTGGTACTTGATCTTGGGGGATTTACAACGAGGCTTCAGCGACACCCGGCGAAGAACATTATAAGCAAGAAACCCTACTGTCACTAGGAATCTCTGTGACCCAATAGACCCCCGCCTATGCCCCATGAATTATTCTTCCAACCGTTCCGCTAGTGGCTCTACCCCTTTTATTACCTCTCTTTAATCGGAATCAAATTCAGAACAACAACTAAGCAGGTCGACAAGGCTCCCGCGTACTTAGCTACGTTGAACTACCCGGAAACCGCTTTTGGCGCATAACAGGGCTGAAATAGTCGATTCTTCTATCGCCCTTCCGCAACCTTGTCGAAATCCAACTTGAACAATTCAAATCGAATATGGAATTTTTGGGTAAAGGTGAGGAGGGGAAATATGATAGGAATTTTACTAGCTAAAATAATATGCTGAAATTAAAAGAAAAAGGGGGAGAAAATCAGTTTGCTCGCGACACAAAACCGAAAATCTCGTATTATTAAACTAAAAATACGGAAGAAAAGAAATGGAGAAAATGGAATGTATATTATTGTGTATATATGGTGTGTATGTATATATATCTATGGTGTATCTATATCTATCTATGGTCTATATATTCTATATGGTGCAATTAGAGGGGATATTTATAGGGAGAAAAGCTTCTAGAAGCTTGGCGGTTACAACCGCCAATAAATAACTAATTCTAAAAATAACTACTAACTACCTCTAAAAATAACCATAAATAACTAACTCTAAAAATAGCTACTAATATAACTACTAATAACTATCTATTTTCTAGAAGGTTCTAGAATAAAAATTACACAAAAATAGCCAAAAATTGGCTAAAAAGTAGTGCAGAATTTTAATTAAGGGAGCTGAGAGAGTGTAGTAAATGCAGGAGCTGAGGGTGCAGGAGACATAAATGCAGCGGAATTCTGTGCAGGAATTATTGTGGCAGCGCAGTAAATGCACCGCTGACCAGCGGCAATAAATGCAGCGAGAATTAATGCAGCCGCCGCTTCGCTCACTTCCACGTATGGCTTTCCGCTCCGCTCATATTTCCGTGTCAGCCGCCGCTTACCTTCCGTGCCAGCCGCCATCGCTTCTCTCACTTCAATGCCAAAGTTTCCGTGCAGCCGTCATCGTTTCCTGTGTCAGCCGTCGCTTGCCTTCCGTGTCAGCCGTCGCACACCTTCCGTGTCAGCTGTCGCTTGTTTTCCGCGCGGCCGTCGCTTGTCTTCCGCGCGGCAGTCGCTTGCGCACTCCTATGCAGCCGCCGCTTGCCTTCCGCGCTCATAAATACAGCCGCTGCTCGCCTTCCGCGCTTGCGCACTTTCGTGCAGCCGTCGCTTGCCTTCCGCGCGGCCGTCGCTTGTCTTCCGCGCTCGGTTTACTTTGACTTTCGCGCGTTGACTTTCTGGTGTTGACCGTTGACTTTTATTGACTTTTACGTCAGTGACTGTTTTTTTTCTTTTGAAGCCATTTTTTCACTTTTTAAGGCCAGTTTTGGACTCCCATATCAGTTTTCAAGCATTATTTCACCTATATAAATAATGAACATCTTATAAATATTTATTTAAAATAGATAATAAATAAAATTAATTTAGCCAAAATTAAATACTTAAATAGCACATAAATAATGCCAAAAATATAATTCAAGAAATACATTAATTAATTTAATTTATACACCAAAATAATTATAAATTGCACTTAAAAACTAATAATTTAATATTATACAAACAAGATGAAATGAATACAATTATTAGAATAAATTAACATAAATGATATCAAAATTTGACATAAATAAATAAATAATTAAATAAATATAAGCTATAAAATATGGCAAAATCAAGAGTTATCATTAGCCTAATTTTTACAAAAAAAAAAAAAAAAAAGGATAAACTGATTTGTAGTCTCATAATTGGATTCATTTATCATTTTAGTCACGTAATTGAAGCATGTTGCAAACTAGTTTCGTAAGTAAAAAAATTTCGCAATTTTAGTCCTCTGATGCCTGAGATGCCTATGTGGCTCACCGGAGTACACGTGTCCACCAAGTCAGCGACATCTGACAGACACATGGATTTTATTTTTTCTAAAATATATTTTTTTTGAAATTTTTAATTTTCAAATGACAAAATAAATAAATTAACTTTTTTTTAAAAAAAAAAAATAATTGAAAAATCCACGCTGACACCTGGCAAACACGTGTCCTCCGGCGAGCCACGCGGGTGACACGTAGGCATCTCCGGTGCCGGAGGACTAAAAGTGCAAAAAAAAATCACTTACGGGACTAGTTTGCTACAGACTCTAGTTATGTGACTAAAATAATAAACGGGTCCAGTTAGAGGATTAAAAAATCAATTTACCCAAAAGAATGATAAAATAAAGGATTGATCTATTATTCATATATTTATGTTATTCAAATAAAGCTATTTAAAATATTTTACATATTTTATTTGTATAAAATCTGTATAATTAGTTGTGTGCATATTTTAATTAAAAAAAAAAAAATTCACTCAATAAATAAAATATGAATTATTTTGTTTATTTAAAGTAAAACACAATGGTGTATCATATATTTTACACTAGTTGTAATTAAAAAGCAGCTTTACTTACACTAGTCAACAGATACGGTGCTGACGGCACATTGTATACTAATAGATCATACACGATATTACTACAAGTAACATATCATTTATATTAATATTGTTGTGATGTGAAGATTGATTATATCCTAAAATTTAGTGATATGATTTGGATATTTTATCATATATTTAGAGCTATAATTTGAATATTATTGGCATAATCTTAGGCTATAAATAGACATGTATTCGCACTTTAACATGTGTTCTGCGTATTCTATAGTAAAATTCTTTGTTTAGCAGTGCTCACAGACGTAGATCATCTTGATCGAACTGAGTAACCAAATTCTTGTATTCTTGTGTCCTTGTTTGCTGTTCTTCATTTCCTGGAATTTTCTCAACAAGTGGTATCAAAACCTGGCTCGTTGGTAGAGTGGATTGGGAGGAATCGTGCATTGGATGTGGTTGTGAGAATCCCTCGTGACCTACGGATGTGCTTTGTTTCGAAAATCTCCTGGCGGTGTTGGGTCAGTCCTGACAGTTATAGTAGGTCAGGCAGCGGGGCCCTTTGTAATAGGCGGTGTAAGGTCGGCAGGAAAATATAAGGATTTCGGCAAACGCAGTGGAAGAGATATCTGATGTGCTGATTCTGAGCGTCAGCAGTGTAATGGAGTCATGGATCTTGGACTCAAGAGCGTTATTCCACTTATGCAATGATTCGGGAATCATGGAATCCTATACCACGGGTAATTTTGATGTTGTTTATCTTGCAGATGACGAGACAATGAAAATTGTAGGTAAAGTGATGGTTCGAATCAGACCACCGAATGGTGGAAAGTGGAGATTGAATAATGTGAGGTATATCCAAGGTCTGAAATGGAATTTGATTTCCATGGGACAATTGGATGAAACATATTACTCGACATTTTTTTAAACTAAGTCGTGGAAGGTAACCAAGGGACCCATTGTGGTGGCTCAAGAAAGAAGAGATAGAACTCTCTACATGACGAAAAGTATGCGAGACAGAATCGGTTCCATGGTCATAAATAATGACAACAAATTATGGCATTCTCATCTCAGACACATAAGCGAGAAGAGGATAAATGAGCTCGTTTCAAAGGGAAAATTGCTAGATCTTAAATCCGTTGATATTGGAGTATGCGAGAACTGTATTTTTGGGAAACAATGAAAGGTGGCGTTCTCAAAGGGTGTGAGAGACTTGGAAAAAGAAAAGTTGGAGTTGGTCCAACAAACTTGTGGGGACAAGCTCTTGTATCAACCCTTAGAGGCTCACAGTACTATACAGCGTTCATTGACGATGCTATAAGGGAAGTATGGGTATATTTTTTTAAACGTAAATATGATGTTTTTGATACCTTTAGGAGGTGGAAAGTACGTGCAGTGGGAGTAGTGAGCCGATTTATGAACAATGCTAAAAGATAACCTAAGGTGGTGAGCTTATCGATGAGTGAAGAAAGAGGCCTGGCGCTGTCATTGCCGACGAAGTAAAATGTGAAGGTGAGAGATGTAATCAGTTTTCAAGTAGGAGATTGTTGGGATGTGAAGGTTGATTATATCTTAAAATCTAGGAATATAATTTGGATATGATTTGGATATTATATTATAGATTTAGATATATGAATTGAATATTATTGACATAGGCTTATGTTATAAATAGACATGTATTATCACTTTAACATTTATTATGCGTACATATTCTATAGTAAAATTCTTTGGTTTGGTAGGGCTCCCAGACGTAGATCATCCCTATCGAATTGGGTAACCAAATTCTTGTGTTCTTGTGGTATTGTTTGCTCTTCTTAATTTTCTGGACTTTCCGCAAAAAATATAATACAAATACAACATATGAACTTACAACACATGATATAATTTTGCACATCACATGCAACAATTAATGTTAGCATATGACATATTTCTGTACACTCGTTTTAAGTATGAATAGTTAGCATATGCTTTTATTTCACCCACCATGTGCTGTGTAAAATAAAGAGACATGCTATTTTTATATTTTATTTGCCATTATTTGGAAAATCAGCTTCATTCTCATTTAAATTACGGATTTGTTCACTCAGGGTGTGTTTACTTGTACAATTTTACGCTGGGTTTATTATTTCAATTTTTTTTCTTTAAAAACTTATTAAATCGAATACATATTTTAATTTATTATATTACAATAAAATTTAATTTTATATCAACATATCACATCAATATATATTTATATCACATCAAACAACTATTTCAATATAAATTTACTATTCAAAACCAAAATCTTACAAATAAACACACCCTTATTATTATTTTTAATAGTAATAATACAATTCTTCATGTCTAACATTAATTAAAAAAAAAAAAAACAAACATACAAACAAATTCATAACATAAAAAATAAAAGAATACAGAGTGAAAAAACCCATGTACAGATATTTGATAAGTATTTGAAATAAAACTACAAAATACCATAAATACATTATTAGAAATTGCTGTTGTGTGTCTCTTTGTGTATATTTGACAAGATTTGGTGAAAAACCTTGTTGAATAATACACCATCCTAATAAAGCCCTGTAACAATAAAATTTAGAAATCTTTCCCATTAAATGTAGACAAACAATTTTTTTTAAAAAAAAAAAAAAAAACCCTCTAATAAAGACTCTAAAGAAACAATTAATTTTTATTTATGTGATATTATTCATTTTTTAAAAAATATTAGATTAGATATATTTTTTTTAAATTTTTAAAATTTCAAAATTCTTAAAAAATACTCATTATTTCAGAAACAGAAAAAAAAATAAAATAAAATAAAATATGCTTCATCAATAATTATCACAGTACAAACATCACTATTCATCCATATGCAATGAAAAACATAAAATAAATAACTGAAAAAGAAATAATAGTTGTTAACAAGTGAAAGCAGAGTCATTAATTTCTTGTTAGAGAGAGAGAGAGAGAAAGAGAAAAGTGTCACTTTTTATTATTTATATTGAAAAAAGTCTTCTTAAGGCACTTTTCTTTCTCTCTCTCTTTCTACTGTGGCTGTCTGAGAGATACTTAAACTTAGGCTGCTCCTGGCGGCGGCGACGGCGGTGGCGGTGGCGGTGGCGGTGGCGGTGGTGATTTTTAAGCTTATATCTATGGCTGCCAAAGTAGGCGTCCAAAGGGATCGCATTGATCCCAACCCCATTTTAATTCAATTTTGAAATCTCTCTCTCTCTCTCTATATATATACTCTCTCTCTCTCTCTCTATATATATATAAATATATATATATTTAATTTTGAAAATTTGAAATTTATGGATCATGCTATCCCTTTGGATTCATCCTTTGGTGGCTACTTGTAATTCTCTTCGATCCATATATATAACATAGAGTTGGTGAAGATGATAACAACCCAATTCAAGTAAGTTCTCTAATTCACTCTCATTTTCTTCACAATTTTTTTTTTTAATTTACTATTTTATTTTAAAAAAAAAAATTGGAGAAAAATAATGAAATTATCTTATTGATCATAAAAATAATAATAATAATAATAAGGGTCTATATATAGATAATACAAAACAGACTCAATAAATTCAAATATAAGTAAATCTAAAACTGAATATTTAAAAATTTTCAATATTTTTTTTTTTTCAAATTCATATATATTGTGTGATTTTCGATTAATTTTACATCTTGCCTTGGCCTTGTGTTAAGCTATATATATATATATATATAAACTTATTATAATATATATATGCATCTATATATCTTTTCTATTTTGGTGCCAAAAAAATAACTACTGAAAACGATGACAACAAAAAACTGCTAACTAAACTCAATTCCCAAAAAATAAATACTGCAATAAAATTTACATTCTTCAATAAAAATATTCACTCCGTTTTAAAATTATAGTTTTTGGTTGTATTTCGCACAAGATTTAAGGGATATTAATTTATTATATTAATAGTGAGTAAAAAAATACGGATAAAAGACTTTTTTGTCCCTATGAGTGTATTAGTGTAAAAAATAGTGGCAATTGTTTAATAATAATGAAAAAGTAACGGTAGTTTTATAGTGATATGGTTATTTATGGAAACGAGACTATTGTTTTGAAATGGACAAAAATGGTAAACAAGACTATTGTTTACGCATTGTTTTTTCAAAATATTTACACATTGTTTTATAATTTTTTAAAATATTTTTACAACTTTAAACAATTAATAAAATCTCATAAAATCTAAAATACTGAAAGACTGTCATTAAGCACATAATTTGTTTTTTACTTTTTTTTTTTTAAAAAAAAAATGTATGTGTAGTGATTTTAATTGATTTGGCTTGGTTTTTTTATTTTATTTATTATCATTTATTGAAATTGGCAGGGTGTGCTTAGTTAATGTTATTTGGTATCTCCATCAATTTTTGTTTGGAAATATTTTGAACAAGATGTTGGTTGGATGAATTTTAAAATATTATTATTTTATAAATAATAATAGTACAATAAAAGAATAAAAAATATATATTAATTTACTCTTAAATTGATTTACTTTTTTAATGGTATTTTTTGTAATATTATGTAAAATGTAGAAATATGTAGAATTACCAAAAAAAAATAAATAAATAAATATATTGAAGATGGACAGACTAAAATGACAAAATAAATACATTGAGACGAGAGGACAAGAATATAGTCTATTTTAATAAATTTAAAATATGCACTAAGGTATTTTAAAAATTATACATTAAGGGAAAGTAGTATTAAATATAAATGTCATTTAATAAAGGATAATTATATATGATGCAAATAATTATATATTTATATATAATCAATATAAATTAATTTCTTAAAACAGAAAAATTTAAATATATATACTCCATCCGTTCCGGTGTAAGATTGTCGTTTACTTTTAGCACGTAAATTTTTTAATATTAGTATTATAATGGGTTGCAGTGAAAATAAAAAAAATGTCCCTATTAGTATTGTGTAATATAAAAGTAATGACATTTGTGTAATATAATGTAAGTTGGAAGGGTATTTATTATGTTAAGTAAGTAATACAATTACTAAATTAAAAAATAATAATTTTGTTTTTGTTACGGAGGAAAATAAAAAATGACAATTTTTCAATGAGATTTGATTGTCCAAATAAACATAAGTAAAATAGTTCCCTTTTCCTTGGAATTTATTACTATTATAAAATATGAGGGTGTGTTTGGTTTTGTGGTTTGGATCTTGATTTTGAGAAGTTAGAGTTAAGTTCATTACTGTTATCTTGCCATAAAACTTTGACTTTTTTAAAAAATAATAATAATAAAAATAAATTATTTATTTGAAGTTTTGTTGAGTTTTTTTTTTTTTTTTTTTTTTTATCATGCAATCCTCGTATTTTTTTTTTATAAAAATATACTCCATTTTGTCCCTTAAGTAGGTATCAGTTTGCTTTTTACACAGTGTTTAAGGTATATTAGTATTATATTGATAAGTAGTAAGAATAAAGTAGAAATAACTAAAATAACTTTATTAGTATTATATGATATAAAAGTAATGACATTTGTGCAATATATTACAAGCTGTCATAATATTTGTAATGATAAGTATATAGTATAATTATTTTAAAAAAATAAATACTTTATTATGGATAACTTACTGTTATTTCTTACCTTCTACACTACTCGTACACACTTCATAAATATAATAATAATAATAAAATAATAATAATAATAATAATCACATGGTTTCAGACTTTATTAGCTTATAATAGTCAGAGCTTTTGGCAAATGGGAGGCAAATGGGCATTGGGAGTTTATGTAGAATCCAAAGCAAGCCACTGAATAATAATAATAATAATAATAATAATAAAAAATAATAATAATAATAATAATAATAATAATAATAATAATAATAAATAATCCTACATATGGTGAGACCTTGTGAAATATACAACACCTTTTAATTTAATGCTTCCCTTTTTCGAGTAATAAAGCTCCTACCCCAGCCAGCCCAACCTATTTTATTTTAGGTAAAATTATTTATAGAAGTCACAAAAGTATGCATTAGTTTTTCTTATGTTTAAAAAATTGTGTAAGATTCTTTCGGTGTTTTAAAAAATATTGTACAAAATTTTTTTTAGAGAATTTTATGTAATATTTACAAAATTATGAGAGAATTTTATGCTGTTTTTAAAAAATTATGTGTCATATTTTCCTTAAAATGAGATAATTTTATACAATCTTTAAATTATAAAAAAATAATGTAAAATTTTGAAACTATGAGTAAATTATAAGAAAATTTGTCTTTATTTCAGTTTCATTTTTTAAAATTCAAATCTAAATGCCAATTGAAATTCGCACTATGGAATAATAATATCCAATTCCGACCGGGGCCAAGACTCAACTAGACCTAACCTATTTAGCAAGGCCGGATAATATAAGCATTAATAAATTATTACATCGTTTAGGGTAAAATTGTCAATTTAAAGAGGAATGATGAAGGAGATGCGAGAAGATGATATATTCAGTTAAAGAAAGACATAGAAGAAAATAAAGATGAAGAGAAAATGAGAGATTATGATGAAAAGGAATATGTTCAATGTTCAGATATGAATCAAAATATTTGAAGAATAGATTGAAGAAGATATGGAAGAAAATAAAAATTTTAAAAACAACGAAAAAGAAGAGATATGGAAGAAAGTGAAAGAAGAAAAGATAGGTAGAAGAAGATAACATTTTTTTTAAGTATGAAGCAAAAATTTGACAAAGAGATAGTGAGAGGACATGAAAGAATAAGAAACGAGGAAGAAGACCCAGGGAATCACGATTTAATATATGGAAATAGAGATAAATAGCAAATCATTTATATTCAAATAGTATGTTATATAAATACAAATATGGCATAGTTAACGTTTATTTAACACTATATGGTATAAATAATTTCAAATATATTTGACAAGTCTTATATTTATTTACAAATAATCCATAGTTTATGTTCAAATAGTATGTCATATAAATACAAAAATCACATGATAAACGTTTATTTAACATTATATAATGAAAATAATTTAGAATATATTTAAAATATACTATATTTATATATAAATAACACATAATTAACGCTCATTTGGCATTATATTGTGAAAATAACTTAAAAATTTATATGAATAGTCTAATACTTATATATACAAATAGCATATTATATATAATTAGCGTGACATATAAATACAAATATCATATAATTAACGTTTATTTAGTACCTATGATATAAATAATTTAAAATATATTTGAAGAATTTTATACTTATTTTCAAATAACACATGAATTATATAAATAACAAATCATATAAATACAAACATCACATAGTTAGTTCATTTGACATTATATAGTATAAATAACTTCAAATATATTTGAACAGTCTTATAGTACTTACACACAAATAGCACATAAATTAATTATATTTTTAAATAGCAGAATATATAAATACAAACATCGTATATTTAACCTTTATTTATCACTATATAATGCTAAATGCATGTAATATTACTAAACTATATATACTTATAAAACATAAACTAGTATTAGATATATTATATAATTGATTAAACGGTATATATTAATTCAGTAGGGTGTTAGCATTCATACTATTAGTATCCTAGCTGCCGCCATATATATATATATATATATCCACCTGGATACAACACCCTTATAATCCTCAAATGTATGTCAACAATTACTATTAACATGTGATCTCCCAATCTTTAAGGTTTGGACAATATGGCAATTATTTATTTTAAGCAGGTGTTTTTGTGTATATTACAGGAGCAGTGGACAGTATCGAAAATAAGTGAAATACTGCCTCCGTTTCATGTAATATGAGTGTGTTGCTGTAGATACGAGAATTTAGGTAAAGTATAATTAGTAAATAATTTAAAGTGTATTAGTAAAAATAAGTATTATTTAGTAAAAATAATTATAAATTAAGATTAAAATAAGTAAATAGTTTAATTAAAATTAAATAATTATAAAATTTAAATAATTATATTTCTAAAAATAGAAATGACAAGTTATGTGGGACGGACAAAAATAGAAAATAGAGACAAATTACGTGGGATGGAGGGAGTAATATTTATTTATTTTTGGGTAGAATGATTTATGGGGTTTGATGGTGACATTATGAAAGTTTTTGGATGAGTTCATGGCTGATTTGAGTTTCCAACACAGAAGCTTCTCTGATACAAGTGTTTATGAAGCTGAAGCATAGAAAAATTTACAAATTTGAAACTTTGACACAAATCACCTAAGATCTATATCAAAAAAATCTCTTAAAAATTCTTCCATCATGTTCTTGCTCTAGCTCCATTATCACACATGCTTTTATAAACCAATCAAGTAATATATTATATTTATGATAGTTATCTTATTTAAGAGATTTATAGGATTATTGTCTTATTTAGACGATTTGTATAACAATATAAATATGTATGTATTCTTATTATTGAAATAGAGAATTTCAATATAAAAAAAAAAAAAAAATGTAGTTTCATATTCTAACATGGTATTAGAGCTAAATTCTCACCGGGTATTTCCATGACCGGTTATATCCTATATGTATATATATATATCTATATATATATATTTATTGATATATTTCCTTCTATCCACGATCACGCTATCATTTTCATATCGTCTCCGTATCTACTACTTCACTGACAGAGTCTACTTTCGACTCCATCACCGTTGAGAGTCCTGTCTTCGATTCTAACTCTATTGAGAGCGAGGGGGTCTTGTTTTCGACTCTAGCTTTGTTGTGAGCGAGCGAGTCCTGTTTCCGACTCTAACTCTATAGAGTGAGCGAGTCTTGTTTTCGGCTCTAGTTCCGTTGTGAGCGAGCGAATCTTGTTTCCAACTCTAACGGTGTTGAGAGTTATGCTTCTTACTCTGATCCAGTGGACGGCTGTACTACTTTCAGTCAATCTTGGCGAATTCAAATTCGTATGTGGAATATCTCAGCTATATCTTTTTCGGTCACTTCTGTCAAACTGAAGTTTGTTCGATCATATCTTGAGTTTGAAGAGGGGTGTTAAATTATATTTAAAAACAATATATTATATTTATAGTAGTCATCTTATTTAAAAAATTTATAGAATTCTTATCTTATTTAGACGATTTGTATATATTTGTATATCATTATAAATATGTATGTAATCTTATGATTGAAATAGAGAATTTCAGTATATAAAAAAAAATAAAAAATTCAAATTTCATATTTTGACAAATATACCAAAAGAATAACAAAAAATAAAATGAAATGAATGCTAAATGAAAGTCAAATTATCGAGAGAGGGTGTGAGGAAAAAAAAAAAAGAGAGAGAACGACAAAATGACTTGGCTTGCGCCTTGACTGCACGATGGTTCCTCCAAATCACCTCATTTTTTTGGCCTCCAAATTAAAAGTTCTTAGTAATTTTTTTGAATATCTTGAAAAAAAGGCTCCACTAGTCTTGTGAGACTATTTATAATAGAGCTATTATTGTTGCTTTTATGTGATACTGTATAAAGTGGCACCCTAACATAGCCCAACAATATAATCGCTTTTAAACCAAATGGACTTTCTTAGTTTAACGCTACCTAATAGTAATAATAATACTTCAATCATCTTTGTGAGAAATAAATTATGAAAACGGTAAAATTATATTGTTATTCATAACGAAAATAGAGGTCTATAAATAAATTTAATGTACAGATTCGATAGGTTTAAATATAAATAAGATAAGACTAAATCTAAATCTACGAAATCTAAAATTGAATATTTAAAATATCTCAACATCGCCCCTCAAACTCAAGTGGTATAACATAAACCAACTTGAGTTTGATAAGAAAATTGAATACGAACGCAAAAGACACAAATAAAAATAACAGTTGCTTGTTTGTCGTCACCGCCGCCGCTCCACCGTATCAAAGCAAAAAACAATGATGTCAACTGAATTAGAATCGAAAATAACGGGACTTTCGATAGAGTCGAAAAAAAACAAGATTCTCGATCAAGTCGGAAATAATGGCACTCACGATGGAGTAACTGAGCTGTAGATGAAGTCGGAAATAACGGCACTCACGATGGAGTCGAAAATAACGGCACTCTCGATGGAGTCGGAAGCAATGGCACTCACGATGGAGTAACATGACTCTCGGTAGATTCGGAAATAACGGAACTCTCAATGCAGTCAGATACATGGCTTTGGAGAAACGCAGCAGACTGGTTGTGGACAGATGCGCAAACATAACTTCAAAAGTAGACAAAATTAGGACTATTAACAAAATCAAAATCAGAAACAGAAATGGAAAGGACTAGAAACCTGGTCAAAATCTCAAAATTAAAAGACCTCCGGGTACATTTTAGATTGAATGTACTAGAAAAAATGAAGGTTGGTAGACTATATTTACCACAGGAGAAAAATAGGCTCTGATATCATATAAAAAATAAATTAGAAAGAATAAAAAATTGCTTGTTATTTATAACAAAAATAACCTATAAATAGGCCTAATATACAGACATAAACTCAAATCTTAATAAGATATGACCAAATTTAAATTCACCATATGATTCATAACAAAAAATTACTGACCTAAATATTAATAAAAAGAACAATTTGATGCAAGAAAATTAAAACAAGATAGAACAGTAAAATTTACACTAAAAACATTGAAAAAAAATAAAAACTGAAACGAATATATATATATATATACACACTAGTAGCATATATAAATAAATAAATAAATAATTACAAAGGACAACAATCAAGTTCTCATAAAATGACTTTAGTATTGTCATTTGTAACATAATCAAATATTTTTAGCTCTAAAATTATAAAGGACTTATATCATGGGTATAGTTATCAAAACGGTGGTTTCGCAGGACAGATTAATCTACGATTCACTATAATCTAAAAATAAATGAATTATTATGGATCAACTCACGGCAGGGCAGAATAAAATTCAGTCAACCCAATCCAATTACTAGTGGATGATGGGTTAAACGACTGACTAATTCACAAAATTTTTTAATAATATTAGAAAAATATTAATATTATAAATATTTTTATAATTAATATACAAAAATAGTTGCATTGTAGGATTTATATTGTAAATATTTCAAAGGAAATAACTAATATAAAATATTAAAAATTTTAAATATCATTTATTGATATATTTGAAAAAATAATAGTAATAACAAACATTAAAAAAATAGTAATAAATAAAACTTAATTTTATGAATATGTCAACAAATTATAAAAGAAGAAAATTATAAAATAATAAAATATTGAAGAACAAAACAAACCATAAAAAAAAAAAAAAAAAAATGACATGGACAAGAGAGTTAGAAAGAAAAAAAAAAGCAGTAATACAACACAGACAATATTGGTTAATTAATTTAACCTAATGTGAAATATTTTGATAAATGAATTCATTGATTTAATTTCAAATAAAATATTTTTAAAAATTCTTACAAAATATAATGTTAAAGATGTATTTTCTCCGTCTCTGTCTCTGACAAAAGTACACATTTGCGTATTTGTAGTAGATTAAAAAATGATACTACATCCGTCCGACTCTAAGAGTTTTATTTACTTTTTATGTATTGATTTTTTAATATTAATTATTATATCAAAATATAGTATAAATTAAAAAAAAATGTAAAAATACTTTCATGTCTTATAATACTAATAGAAGAATATTTGTACCAAAAATTATACAAATATAAAAATATTTTTAATGTTAAGTACAACGACGCAAAAGCTATAATTTATTAATATATAATCAGGATGTTTACATATAATCTATAATACATATAATCTATAATTTATTAATATATTTATATAACTGTATATAATATTAGATACTTTAAATTCTCCTTGGAATTATGACGTTATTAACATAATTTTTTATACTATTTAAATTGAATAAATATGTTACTTAAATTTAATTATTAATTTTTCTTTTTCAAATAGTGATAAAGTTTATGCATTGATTGGAACCAAAATTCAAGCATAATTTGTTGAATATTTAAATCAAAACCAGATTTGAACTGAACCAGATACGATGAGATCGAATTCGATCAAAGATTTTGTAGTTTCGGATTCGGAAACTGTAATGAGAGGTCGAAACCAAATCTAGAACAGCAAGATCCGGACCGGATCCGACTTGTTGACAAGCCTAATTACCTTTACTATAATAAATATATATATTAGTGAGACAAAAGAAAATAGTAAAAAAAATAAGTATTTTAAATTGGGACTGAAAAAATACTATATTACAATATAAACAATTATTATTACTACTATATTTACTTGGTCGGCTAATCCGTCAACTGCGGGCTAACTCACTCAAAACCCACGGCATGTGTTGGTTGACTCGTTTAAGCTCGCAACTTAACGGACCTAAAATATTACAACTCAACCATCTTTAAAAGTGAAGCGGAGCCCAACTTGATGGGTTTTAACTCATTTTGACAGCTCTAATTATGGATGTCAATAACGAAAATAAATTAGACCTTTGGAACTAAAATTAGAGATAGATAGGAACCTTCGTGAATATGCCTATAGCTAAACAATGATCATGTGAAAGGGTAATTCGTGCTATCTGACAAATTCAATAGCGAGGAAGTTTTTAATCATCAAATTTAAAATGCGAATTGCACAAGTCAATTAAGCAAAAGAACCGATCAAGAAAGTCGTGTATTACTTGGATAGTTCACAAATAAACAACAAATTGTCGAGATCGACTCAATCCTTTATTCTCTAGAACGTAACACCACCGGCGGTTTTAGCTAGTGATGTGACCATCATGACGGAATTGGACCCAATCATAATTCCTCCTGGACCAATCACTAGGAGCCGAACCCGTAAATTTCAATTGGCAATAACAAAGTGTGCCAAACTTCAAATGGATGCCACTGCTGAACTCTACAACGACGATCAAAATAAACCATGCATTCTTCTGGAAATTGGATCACAAGTCCCAAGGACCATAAGGCCAGGAGCACCTTACAAGGCATTGGACCTCCCCTAAATTACTATCCCTAATTGAAGGGATCCCATGAATCAATATCCCCTGAATGAAGGAATTCCATAGATCAAGGGATTACCAATAATCATGGGATTGCCATGAATTATGGGTCAATAATACTAAATAAGGCTAATTATAATAACTATTCCCCATATGATTTTATTTCCTTTAAGAGTGTACTTTCTTTTTTTTTTTAAATTTCCATGGTTCCTCTATAAAAGGACCCATGATTATCATTGTAAGATTATTCATTCCACAAAGAGATTTTATAAACTGGTTTTTTTTCAAGAGCGATTCTTGTGCCTTTTTGAAGTGTAATCTTGAGTGATTCGGTTACAGCTTCATATCCCCAAATCGAGTTGTTTCGAGTGATTTGAAAAAAGTCGTGGCCTCTCGAATAGTACTGGAACTATTCTTGCCTTAGCTTGTATTGTCAGCTTGTTTAGAGGATTGTGATACGTGAGCTTGATCTCTCGTGTTGCCTTCCCGACTATCTCTCAATTCAAGAGAGTCCAGTTTATCTCCATAGATATATATATATATATATAGCCATCCATCCCTTACTCTATCCAAATCTACAATATTCTTGTTACTTATTCTTGTGGAATTCGATCCGAACTGTTATCCTTGGCAAGTTCGCATCATCTGGTATCAGAGCTAGTTGATACAATCTCTTGATTGATATCACGGTTCATATTTGAAAAAAAAAATAAAAACAAAAAAAAAGAAAAAAAATCCGAAAAATAAAAATCCGAAAAATAAAAATCCGAAAAAAAAAAGAAAATACAAAACAAAAAAGTTAAAAAAAAAAAAAGACTTGAGAATATTTTGTTTCCTTTTCTACATAATATTAATATATTTCTATATATTCTTATCCCTTTTCTCTCTTTCCATACATTTTTTTTTCTCTCTTAATTTTCTTTATTTAATATTTTCATTTCCATTATCCATATCCATTTCTTTTCAAAAAAAAAAAGATGTTTATAATATTTCTCCTATTTTTATTCGATTATCTAAAGGTCTAATTACTTGTGATTTTTACTTGAAATTTCTTGATTTGGGAATTGCATTGGGTCGTTGACCAGTTTTATTTAAGTGAGTGAAACACGAGCGGAGTGAAAAAGTGTTTGTGGCGAGATCATTACATACCGGAGAGCGCGATTCAAGAGAGGAGAAACCTGTGTGAGGATATACCCTTGTTATTTTACATTTTTTCTTTGATGGCAGGTGAAGCACACCCAGACGAGCGCCCTAATCCTCAAATCGCAGCGCTATCCAAAGCATTGGAAGCACGATTCACGAAGCAACTTACTGACGAGATGGACACCGTACACTCAATGTTGGCTGATCTTGCTCAATCTATTCGGGAATTGACAACTGAGCGACAGCAGGGCCGACCCGCCCCCGACGCTAGTCGATCGGCAAGGCGGAATCCTATATACCGAGGTAGGGAAGACGCTTCTGAAAATTTTGATGAAGAATGGGAGCCACCCCCTCCAAATAGAGACAACCGAAATCAAGATCCTATGAGGAACTTGAAGTTCAGCATTCCTTCTTTCAATGGGAATTCTGACCCGGATGTTTATCTTGATTGGGAGAAGAAGATGGAGTTGATTCGAGATTGCTCTACATATGATGATGAGCAATGGACGAGAATTGCTGTAATGGAGTTCACCCACTATGCCCTTAATTGGTGGGAGCAACTAAGTACGAAACGAAGGCGAGAAGGGAAGGCGCGGATCACCACATGGGATGGGCTCAAAAAGGCTCTGAGGAAACGATTCGTACCATCCTGGTATAGGAGGGAGCTGCACGAACGAGTTCAACAAATGTCTCAAGGTAATAGAAGTGTAGAGGAGTATTACAAAGAGCTTGAGACAGCCATGATGCGGGCTGATATTGTGGAGGATCCTGAAGCAACCATGGCTCGATTTATGAGTGGAATCAACCGAGATTTGAGGGATACTCTAGAGCTACACCCGTATGTTGACTTGTCGGAATTGCTCCAACGTGCGATTTTATTGGAGAAACAACGCAAGCGAAAGGGGCGAGCGGATTCTTTCAATCGACCACCACCTCGGTCTACCCAAACTATCCTGGAGCCCCGAGGTATCCCCAATACTAACGTCAATAAATTTTCTAATGTTGACAAGGGAAAAAGTGTTGCGCATGTTGGCACAACTCGAAACCCACAAAAGGAATATGTCCATGGCAAGAATCCCCGAAACCGTGAAATTACCTGTTTTCGGTGTCAAGGGAAAGGGCACTCTGCCTTTGAGTGCCCGAACAAGAAGGCCATGATCTTGACGGATGCGGGTGAAGTCGTCACCGACGATGAAGGAGATGTAGATGGTGAGCAAATTCTTGAATGTGAGGAAAGTATTGTTGAAGAAGATGATGAATACTCCAAAATCACGGTGGTAACTCTGCGGTCTCTTAGTACATTTCAAAAGGAGGAACCAACCCAAATGCAAAGAGAGAACATCTTCCACTGTCGTTGCAAAATCGAAGGCAAGATTTGCAGCATGATAATTGATAACGGAAGCTGCACCAATGTGGTTAGTGAGACGTTGGTCAAAAAGTTGAACCTTGTCACCAAGCCCCATCCGCGACCCTATCGATTGCAGTGGTTGACCAATAATGGGGAACTACGAGTAAATAAACAAGTTGAGGTAACCTTCCGAATTCGTGGTTATATGGACCAGGTTGTATGCGATGTTGTGCCAATGCAGGCTTGCCACATACTACTTGGACGGCCTTGGCAATTTGATCGCAATGTCACCTACTTTGGGAAGGAAAATACTTTTACGCTCACACATGAGGGCAAAAAGATCACTTTGACTCCCCTTACCCCCCAAGAAGCCCACATGGATCAGGAAGTGATACAAAAAAACCATGTTCAAGAAATGATGGCTATGGAGAACGTCTCAAAATTAGCGGGAACTCAAAGCTCCATACGAGAGGCAGACATAAATTCCATGGCAAGTTCGTCTATGACCGCTCCATCGCGAGTTCCAAGAGTGATCCCCTCAGAAAAACGAGAGAAAAGTAAGGGAGTACCTACCAAAGATACCCTTTCCCAAATGGGGAGGAACAGTGACCAGGCCATATTTCTCACTCGAAAGGATATTAGATCCATTGGAGAGGATGAGAGTGATAGGATTTACATTTTGCTTTGTAAGTTTAATCTTCTTACAGCTTACGATTTGCAATCTAACCTGCCTCCAGAGTTCTATCCTATTTTGCAGGAATTTTCTGATGTACTACCCAAGGAACTACCAAGCGAGTTGCCCCCAATCCGTGGTATTGAGCATCAGATTGATTTCATACCTGGCGCTCAATTGCCAAATAGGCCGGCATATAGGGCCAACCCAGATGAGACCAAAGAGATCCAAAGGCAAATCCAAGACTTGTTAGATAAAGGCTGGGTGCGTGAGAGCCTTAGTCCATGTTCTGTACCGGTACTCCTCGTTCCAAAGAAGGATGGTAAGTGGCGTATGTGTGTAGATTGTAGAGCAATAAATGCAATTACTATTAAGTATAGACATCCTATTCCTAGATTAGATGATATGCTTGATGAACTTCAGGGTGCTGCTCTTTTTACAAAAATTGATCTTAAAAGTGGTTACCATCAGATAAGAATGAGAGAAGGAGATGAGTGGAAAACTGCTTTCAAAACTAAGCTAGGGCTGTATGAGTGGACTGTCATGCCTTTTGGCTTAACTAATGCCCCTAGTACCTTTATGAGATTGATGAATCATGTTCTTAGACCTTGCATAGGAAGGTTTGTGGTTGTTTACTTTGATGACATCTTGATCTATAGTAAGGACTTATCTGCACACATTGAGCATGTGAGAGAAGTGTTCACTTTATTGCGGCAGAACAAACTTTATGCAAATGTTGAAAAATGTGCATTTTGTGTTTCTAGTTGTCTATTCCTTGGCTATGTTGTTAGCGCACAGGGAATACAAGTCGATGAGGAGAAGATCAGAGCCATCCAGGAGTGGCCTGTCCCTACTACTGTTCGTGAAGTTCGTAGTTTCCATGGCTTGGCGGGATTCTACCGAAGGTTTATTCGTGATTTCAGTACTATTGCAGCCCCTCTCACTGCTGTTATTCGCAAGGATGAACTGTTTAGTTGGGGAGAAGCGCAACAACAAGCCTTCGACAAGCTGAAATATTTGTTAACTCATGCCCCAATTCTTAAACTCCCGAACTTTGAACTAACATTTGAACTTGAATGTGATGCTTCAGGTGTGGGTATTGGAGCCGTTCTAATGCAAAATCGCCAACCTATTGCATACTTCAGCGAGAAGCTAGGTGGCGCAGCCTTGAACTACCCAACTTACGACAAGGAGTTATATGCCTTGGTTCGTGCACTTCAGGTATGGCAGCATTATCTTTTGCCAAAGGAATTTGTTATCCACTCAGATCACGAGTCCCTTAAGCATATAAAAACTCAAGCTAAATTAAATAAGAGGCATGCCAGATGGATTTCTTTTGTTGATACATTCCCTTATGTGATAAAGTATAAGAAGGGAAAGGATAATGTCGTAGCTGACGCATTTTCTAGGCGCACTCACATTCTTACTATTTTGACTTCTCAATTGCTAGGGTTTTCACAGGTAAAATCATTGTATGCAAATGACAAAGATTTTTCTGACATCTTCAATAAGTGTGCCAACACTGGATTTAAAGATTTCTATTTACATGAGGGCTATTTGTATAAGGCTAACCAGTTGTGTATTCCACAAGGTTCTATTCGAACTGTTTTAACTCACGAAGTCCATGAAGGTGGACTCATGGGGCATTTTGGAGCCACCAAAACTCTTAAACTTTTGCAGGAAAAATTTTATTGGCCAAGGATGCGTGCGGACGTGGAACAACACATTACACGTTGCATTACATGTAGACAAGCCAAATCCACAATGCTACCACATGGTTTATATAAGCCCCTGCCTACACCCGACACACCTTGGGTAGATTTGAGTATGGACTTCATTTTGGGGCTACCTCGTACAAAAGGAGGTAAGGACTATATCATGGTTGTTGTCGATAGGTTTTCAAAAATGTCCCACTTTATTCCTTGCAATAAGACGAATGACGCAATGCATATTGCTAATTTGTTTTTCAAAGAAGTAGTTAGAATGCATGGAATTCCCCGTACGATTGTATCTGATAGGGACACTAAATTCTTAAGCTTTTTCTGGAAAAACTTTTGGGGAAAATTAGGGACAAAACTTCTCTTTTCTACCTCATATCACCCACAAACAGATGGTCAAACGGAAGTAACAAATCGCACCCTAGGCACTCTCCTTAGGTGTATTATCAAAAAGAATTTGCGTAGTTGGGAAAGTTGTCTCCCTCATGTTGAGTTTGCATATAATCGTGCTATCCATAGTGCTACTAACATGTCCCTTTTTGAAGTAGTGTACGGCTTCAACCCACTTTCTCCAGTTGACCTATTGCCACTACCATGTAGTGAGCGACAAAATGTTTATTTCAGGGATCGGGCACAAAAGATTCAGGAGCTTCATAAGACAGTACAAAAGGAAATTGACGCTACCAATGCGCGGAATGCAAAAGCTGCTAATCGTCACAGAAAGAAGATTGTCTTCCAACCCGGTGATTGGGTGTGGCTTCACTTACGAAAAGAGAGATTTCCGGCACAACGCAAGTCTAAGTTGTCCCCACGAGGCGATGGTCCCTTTCAAGTCGTTGAACGCATCAACGATAATGCCTACAAACTAGACCTCCCAGGTGAGTATAATGTCCATGCTACATTTAATGTTTCTGACTTGTCTCCATTTGATGTAGGTGACGAGAGGTTGATGGGACAACCTTTTCAAGAAAGGGGGGATGATGTGACCATCATGACGGAATTGGACCCAATCATAATTCCTCCTGGACCAATCACTAGGAGCCGAACCCGTAAATTTCAATTGGCAATAACAAAGTGTGCCAAACTTCAAATGGATGCCACTGCTGAACTCTACAACGACGATCAAAATAAACCATGCATTCTTCTGGAAATTGGATCACAAGTCCCAAGGACCATAAGGCCAGGAGCACCTTACAAGGCATTGGACCTCCCCTAAATTACTATCCCTAATTGAAGGGATCCCATGAATCAATATCCCATGAATGAAGGAATTCCATAGATCAAGGGATTACCAATAATCATGGGATTGCCATGAATTATGGGTCAATAATACTAAATAAGGCTAATTATAATAACTATTCCCCATATGATTTTATTTCCTTTAAGAGTGTACTTTCTTGTTTTTTTAAATTTCCATGGTTCCTCTATAAAAGGACCCATGATTATCATTGTAAGATTATTTATTCCACAAAGAGATTTTATAAACTGGTTTTTTTTCAAGAGCGATTCTTGTGCCTTTTTGAAGTGTAATCTTGAGTGATTCAGTTACAGCTTCATATCCCCAAATCGAGTTGTTTCGAGTGATTTGAAACAAGTCGTGGCCTCTCGAATAGTACTGGAACTATTCTTGCCTTAGCTTGTATTATCAGCTTGTTTAGAGGATTGTGATACGTGAGCTTGATCTCTCGTGTTGCCTTCCCGACTATCTCTCAATTCAAGAGAGTCCAGTTTATCTCCATAGATATATATATATATAGCCATCCATCCCTTACTCTATCCAAATCTACAATATTCTTGTTACTTATTCTTGTGGAATTCGATCCGAACTGTTATCTGTTATCCTTGGCAAGTTCGCATCAGCTAGCGAGCCATTGAAACCAGGCGCCGTCAGTGTAGCTAGAATGCTCGATGAAAAATACATTTCCAGCTATCCATTACATGAGTAGTGTGGTGGCCATTGAAATGAAATATAAAGATCCGAGAATGAAATATTAACAAAGATCTAAAATAAAATAATCGAACACTTCAAAAACTATATTGTTGATTTTTTGTCGAACAAGTGATTTTAGGGGCTGAGCCTAAAACCAAAACTAGTTCAAAGTTCTTACCTTATTTTCATTAATAAAATCTCGATTTCGATCCTAAAATTTCATTACAACCATGGTGATCGATATCATGGTTAATTAGGACAAGAGTGTGTATGAAAGTAATACATTAGTAATCGACATTAATTAATTAATTACAATATTGTACATGTGTATGAGTGGGAATGAGTTGTGTTGTGTCAGGTGACATGAAAGAATTTTGGAAAAAGGAATAACGATCGATATATGGGATTCGAATTGATGGGCCAATGTGTGTCCCTCTTCGACTACAATGCCAAAATACTTGTTTCAGGAGAAACATAATTAACCAGGGTGGCCCTACCCCCATCCACCCACCCACCCCATTCACTATCTCTTATCATATATACATACATGCATATTGTATATATATAGGCATATTGAAAAAAATTCGTTCAAAAATTCGGGGTGTATTTGTTTTGTGAGAATATTGAAAAAGAATTTTTTTAATGTAAAATATAGAGAATCGTGCAGGGAATATAAAAGTAATGAATGTATATAGTGTATTAATATTTTTGAGAAAACGTAAAAAATTAAAAAAAAAAAAAAAAAAAAAAAGTAAGAAGAACAAAGCTGCGAATTCTAATAAAATTTTGATATTTTGGTCGTCCGAGATATCGGAAAAGTCCTGCACATGATACGACGTAGCAAAGAGAAAATGATTTAAAATTGAAATTGAATTTTTTCTCAAATGTTATGGTCTTTACCATATTATTGCTTCATCTTTATATATTTGTTTGGTTTGGATTTGTGTAAGAGTGATTTAATGTGATGATAGTTTCATTAGAAAAAATCAGTATATTTTTAAAGAGACCTGTAATTGAAAGTGTTTAGTAGAAATAATATGAAAATATAAAACAACTACAAATAGTCTACATAAAATATGTTGATTAATACATTCATTATATTCTAAAGATATATACTCGTTTAGAATATATATATGTATGGTGTGATGACAATATTCGAATTGAAAAAATGTAAATGTAATTGGATTCCTAGTTATAATTTTTCTTTAAGTAAAAATAATTTTTAGATGTTTTTCTTTTTCTTTTTAAATAGTAAATGTAAATAGATACAAGGAAAATCTACGAAAGAGATTATAACTATTTACAGTAAATTATAGTGATTTAATTGTTCGTGCAATAAAAATTGATATAATTTTAAGGGTAAGTCCTGTATTTGACCTTTTTTTATCATTTTAGGACTTTAAGTGAAAATAGTCCTGTAAATAAAAAATTTTCGCTAAAATAGTCTTCGGATACCGGACTCGCCAAGCTAGCTCGTCATTGCTGACGTGGTGCTGACGCGACTGACATGTCATTTAAATGGATCTTGTCTTAAAATAATCCTGCAAGGAAAATTTTTTTGCGAAAATAGTCCTCCAACATGGCATCTATGTGACAATGACATGTCAACCGCGTCATCGCCACATCAGCTCGGCTGGCCAGCATGGCAAGTCCAGCACCGGAAGACCATTTTAGTGAAAAAATTTTACTTACATGACTATTTAAAGTTCTAAAATAATAAATGAGGTCAGATACAGAACTTAAAAAATAGTTTACCCTATTTTAATTGTGGCTATTTACAACTAAATTATTACAAAAATAAGGAAGTGGGCGTTTGAGAAATGACAGAAGTAACCAAAGAGAATTGTGTAATTGAACTATGAAAATTGCTCATTTTGAGTTCAATTGCTCCATATGAATAATTCACATTAGGCTTTAAGATAGGGTTTTGAAAATTTATCTGGCTATGTTTACTGCTTTAATTATTATACTTCCTCCGTCCCAAAAAGAAGTATCTATTTGCTTTTTGCACGTAGTTTTAGAAATATTAGTATCATATTAGGATGTAGTAGAAATAAAGTAGAAATGACTAAAATAACCTTGTTAGTATGTGTGATATAAATGTAATGACATTTGTGTAATATATTGTAAGTTGTAAAGGTATTTGTAATGTTATGTAGATAGTACAGTTACTAAAAAAGGAAATGAATACTTTGTTATGGGACGGACTAAAATGGAAAAATATATACTTTGTTATGGAACGGAGGGAGTACTTGTTTTACTCTACTAATAGATAACAAGTTGTATTTGTAACTTGTTGAAACAATTAATCATATAGAAAATTATGCTTTACATATATTATTTTTAATGATAGAGCCTCAAGAATTATGTTTGCTCTCGCTTCGGTTACGGTGTTTACGCATTAGATGTTAGCATTGTGTTAATTTTTCCAAAAACAATTATAGATTGAATGTTGAGATAACGTCAATCTATAGAGCATATAGCAATGTGCTTTGTGAAATAAGAACGGTGTGCTATATGTTTAATATTTAAGATGATACTCTACAAAAGTATATTTTGTATTTTATAAAAGTATGTTCGGTGCTCTATAGGATATATATTGTACTTTATACAAATATATTTGATGTTCTATAGAAATATATCTAGTGTTCTGTATAGTATATATTATGCTCTATATTTTTTGTTAAATTTCTCATATAGCATCAATTTAATAGTCCATAAAATACCGGTAAAAAATTCAAAAAGCATCAATGCTATATGAACAATTGAACGATGCTATATGAAGAATTAGTACAATACTGATTTAGAAAAATCACACTTTATACATTATACTATATCCTCAATTATAGATTTCAATTTTTTTTACGTAACAAAACACCTTGTGCACCCCTGGTATGTATATATATAAACTAAAAAGTTTTTTTTTTCTTGTTTTTTTAATTTACTATAAGAATTTATCCATTATTTTAATATACGTAAAAATAATAGTATTTATATCACCTAAATTTATATATACATTTTTTTATGTATATCTTAAAAATACTCTTATTTGGTAATTTAGTAAAAAGTTATACTTTTTGGACTTAAAAAAAAAAAAAAACAAATCATATACACACATTAAAACTGATACTTAAAAAAATGTGCCTATTTTATTTTATTTTATTTTTTTCAAATAGAGAAGCCGTTAAAATAATAATAATAATAATAATAATAACCTCATTGAGCAAGCGGCCCATAAATAGGCCCATTGGGAGTAGATTCAAATTATAATAGAGTACTAATAAAACAGTTGTATTGGACAATTCCCTATGCATAAACCACACATCAAACTTCTTTTGAATTAAAAAACAAATAGAAAAAAAAAAATCAACTCCTTAGTTAATTACTTTTAATTTTTATATTATATAAAGTTTTATTCTTTATAAAATAATATATTGATATAGTTTTATTTAAATTTAATTTTATATATTAATTTTGATATAAATATAAATATATATATATTCATTTATTTATTTGGATGGAGAGCATGTGATGCGAAAAAAAAAAATGACCTGATAGTGAAAAAAAATCTATAAGTTTTACATATTATTGTTTAATAATAGGAATACAAATTATTCTATACGTGTGTAAGATATTTTCTAAATAAAATTTATGGTTATTTAATTTATAGTTTGGTTGAATTATGTTTTATTATGTAATTTTTATGAGTTTTTTATAAAAATATAAAGCTTGTTTAGAGGGTATATTTTGTTTTGATCGTTAATTTTGAATACTGATAGTAATAAATATTTTATGTGTGAAATAATATATATTTTTATAAAAAAAATCGTAAGAGCTAATAATAAAGAAAATGTTGTACACAAATGTAGTACGTAGCACTTCGTTGGCATACACTTACCGTAGGTGTGGATGTTTGTGATTGGTTGGAGAAACCTATATACATGTATACTACAATGTATTGAAAGAAATGAAATCTCCACACTTACTCTTCCTACTGCTCCTTCTCTCTGCACTGCATTAATTAGATTAGAACATATCATATTTAATATATATGCAAAGATAAATATAATAATATATACTTATAATATATATACATATAATATACATATAATACATATACATATAATATATATATATAATTACCAACTTATATATTACACTTATTATAACAGAAAATTATTAAAGAAATGGTCAAGTAAATAAATTATATTTAAAACACCGTTTAATCCAAAATAAAAAAATAATAACAAATTGTGTAAACTGATTTTTTTTTTTTAAATTTTATAATCGAATATATTTATCATTTTAGTCCACTGACTGAATTAGTTGTCACAAATTAGTCCTGAAATTGGAAAATTTTTGCACTTTTAGTCTTCCGGCGTTGAAGATGCCTACGTGGCACCCGCGTGGCTCACGTGGCGGACACGTTGATTTTTACATTTTTTTTAAAAAAATATTTATTTATTTGGTCTTTTTTGTAAAAATTAATTTTTTAAAAAAAATTGAAAACAAAAAAATTTAAAAAATAAAATAAAATCCGCATGTCTTCCGGTGAGCCACGTAGGTATCTCCAGTCCCGGAAGATTAAAATTTCGAAAATTTTTTACTTACGAAAATTCTTTGCGACCGGCTCCAATTACAACACTAAAATAATAAAGATTTCAGTTTACCCATACAAATTTACAGCAAACTTCGTTGGATAATATTCTTTTTCAAATGTTCTGTTACAGTTGAATCTTTTATTTTTTTTCTAAAAATTTAATGTCAATTTTCATTCAAAATTTAATTAATATTTCGCTTTAAAGAAATAAATAATAGGAAAAGAGATATTGTAAAAATATTTTTTAGATTTTCTTGGTTCTAAAATTATTAAACATCAAAGTTTGGCAAGGGCCCTTATTTGCATATAAAGTATTATTACGAGGAGGATTAAAACAAATAAGTCCATACTAAAATCTGGTAAAAAATTTTGTACATGTTCATAATATTTGTTTAATAATATCTCTTTTATAATTTTATATTTCAACAATATTTGTATAGTTCTTACTATTATATATTAATAAAATTAAAGTTCTGTTGATATATATTATTAAAGTTTCTTACTATTTTTTGTACATGTTCGTAATGTATAAAAGATAGGTGTGCCTAAATACAAAAGAAATGATGGCTAAGTGAGCTATTTAGTAGGCTAAAGAAAAAAGATCTATAGCAATTAGGCCATAAGATGATTCAATGGGCTTGCCTAAATACAAAATTACTTGTCTATCCGAGTGTGTTTGTTTGGGAGTTTTGATTTTGAGTCTGAATTTGAATAGTAAAATTTTTTAATTTGAATAGTTGTATGATGTGATATAAATAAGCGTTGATACGATGTTTTAAATATAAAATTAATTTTTAGTATAAATATAAAAAATCAAATTAGGTGTAAAATCCCCCAGACAAACACACCATTCGTCTACTTCTTCAATCTTGTCATAGTTTCCGCACCATTCCCTCTAACCAAGTGGGAGAAGATTGAGGTTGTCAAGAAGAAATTTGAATATTGAGTTTAATAAAGATTCGATGAAAATGAATGCAATCAAAGTACGAGTTCTAGCATGCTTTAGCATGAAATCACATTAGAATAAGAATATAAACTCATAAACCCTTTGAAGAATCTATGAAGATGTTTTGCAGCCTTCCAAAATAACATCAAAGTCTTATCCATAAATTGGTTGAGTCGTTGGCAAGAAAATATAATTTCAAGCCATGAGAAATTCAAATCCAACACTCTGTCATTCAATCTTTTATATGTAGATATTCTCGAAAGAATCACAATAGTTGAATGAAAGTTGAAAGCCTAGTGATGCATGAATATATTCTGATTAAAATAAGATGATCCCACAATATTATTGAATTTGAATACCAAGAAAAAAAAAATCTGCATCACCTAAATCCTTAATTATAAAGGCCTTGTAAAGATAATCACTTATATTTTAAACGAGCCTATGGTAGAATCCTGGTAAGAGAAAGTTATCCATATATTATGAGAACAACATCAGGTCTTTTAATCTTGGTAAACAGTCGATAATTAGATTATGTGTAAATTTAGGAATGAATTAGAAATTTTGCAAGATGAGTGAAAAAATTAAATATGATGTATCATGTTTGAGTAGCAAGTTTTATTACTTCATTGGGCAAGTAAATCTTTGCTAGTGTTTTCGGAGTTAGACCTTGAAATTGTAACATTTTATTACTTATATCACATGTGGCTCCGAAATCAAGAATCCATAGATCTGCACATGGCTTATGATAGTGAAACATATGGAACTGCTCAATGGGGATGTTCATGTTTGTGTTGGATTTCTTAAAGAGTCATTCATCTTAGATTCTATGTTTTGAACAAAACGACATTCTTTGTTCTTCATTTCATCTCTTGGATGGATTAAAACCAATTTGGCTAACCTATTTTCTTGCAATGAATATAGGCTAAGGTTTTCTTATCAACCACTTTCTTCTCAAATTGTTTGGGCTGAAGTTTTTGAGCACTCATCAATATGATAAGGTTAGAGTTATGGAGAATGGCTTGTATCTCCTATTTTTGTTTTACACTAACAAGCATGACATAGATTTTGTAAATCGAAGCGAAAAAATCCCTTATTTTGACTCCTTGAATCTTCAAAAGTTTCATTCAATTCCATAGAAACTTCGTTATTTCCTACCTTTCAACGTACTCTTGAATCGTTTTCTTACTCTCTAGAATAGATGATAAGCAATTAAGGTCATCATGTAGCATTTTTTAGTAAACTATGAAGCAATGGTTATATTTCCTCTATATTAGCAAGTTCTTTTCGTAACCATAGATCAAAGTTCCATTAAATTGACCATCTTTTTCCGTAAGCATAATTTGTATTTCCTAGCTATTCTTCACATACCAAAATGAATCAATAAAGGATCATGCCATTTGGTTTCTCCCAAATAGCAATAGCATAAGAATCTTTTGGTCTCAAAACACTCCCACAATGAAACTTATCTTTTAACCCTCGTGATTTCATTGTTCAACAATAGGTAATTATCATCGCTGAGTTATGTAGTATTTAAAATTATTTCAGGATGATCCAACCAAGGCAACTTTAAATGTGCTAAGATAAGGATATGATCCAAACAAACTTCTATAGTTGACAGTCATTTTCAAATGATAGATTGAAAACTTCAATCGTCAAAGTAATAATATAGGTGATGAGGGAATACAAATCTAAGAACTCCTAGCAGATCAATCAAATCTGCCTTGATACCATGATGAGAACAAAAAATATGGGAATGGTATCTCATTTCTTCAAGAATGTTACTTGAATACGGAGCTCAAAATTCTAATGTCAAATATGAAAGAATCTACGAAAGGGTCACATATAAAAATCACAACAAACTAACATATCGACAAAAGAAAGAATAACTAGGAGAATAAGTAGTCTGAAACTTACTTTTGTCCGGCTCTAACGGTCTTATTTTTTTTTTTACATGTTAATCTTTTAATATTAATTATTATATCAAAATGTAGCAAAAATTAAGAAAAATTACAAAAATACTTAGCATTAGTGTCTTATAATACTAATAGAAGGACATTTATACAAAAAAATTATACAAATATAAAAATATTTTTAATGTTAACTACCATAACGCAAAAGGTAAATGTGACCTTAGAGGCGGACGGAGGGAATATTTATTTATTATTTCTAAAATACTATTTTTTAAAAAATTAAAAAAGTTAACTTTTTTATTAAAAAAATTAATTAAATTTTTGTTTTTTTAATAATTTTTTTTTTGAATTTTTTTTTAAAAAAATTAGAATTTTCAAAATACTTTTTAAAATATCATTCTATTTATTGAAAAAATAAATAAATTATATATCCCTCCGTCCAAGAAGTAAATATTCATTTGCTTTTTGCAAATAGTTTTAGAAATATTAATATTATATTGGGATATAGTTAGAATAAAGTAGAAATAACTAAAATAACGTTATTAGTATGTGTAATATAAAGGTAATGACATTTGTGTAATATATTGTAAGTTATAGAGGTATTTGTCACGGTAAACCAACATAATCATTTCTTATTAATTCAGTACATATCTAAATGTATCATAAAATTCAAATTCAATTCAAATTTAAATTCAATTTCACCATACTCTTTCAAAAGAAACATATCTAAATTCATCATAAAATTCAAATTCAATCTTACCAAACTCTTACAAAAGAAACATATCGTCGTAGTGTATATTTCTTTTGATAAATTTAAAAATAATAATAATAATGTAAATTTAATATTAAAATAATATATAATAAAATGTTTTATAAAATACATGTATATATATATTTTATTTTTTTATTAAAAAAACATAGAAAAAAAAACCAGTGGTATCTTCCCGATGATTTTTTATGACCCCTTTATTTAGTACGACCACTCCACTCCATACCATTTTCCTCGTGGGATCGCCCGAGAGGCCAGACCAAATTTCCCCCAAATTCATAACCTAGAAATTCTCAGAAACCCTAATAAATGTCGAATATCACCTGCAGATCTTCCAATTGCTTGATGCCTAATCCATTTCCGCTGCTGCTCCTGCTCCTGCTGATTTGTATGCTTTCCTCGCCTCTGCATTTCGCGCAGTCCCTCCCCAACAAACCCCAATTCGGCTCCAACGTCGTTCTAATCGGCGATGCCAAGTTCACCGCCGACAACTCCTGCGTGCAGCTCACCCACCCCGAAATCTCCTCCCCTAGCTCTGGATTTCTCCTCCAAAAGAAGCCGATAAAGCTCTTCACCTTACACTCCAAGTCGAGGAGGCCGATTTCATTCTCCACGGATTTCACTTTCTCCATCTCCCCTCACGACGGCGACGGTCTGGCTTTCCTCCTCGTGCCGAGAAGCTTTCCGTCGAGGTTTTCCGGGGAGAGTTTCGGGGTTCTGCGAGAGAATCGGTTCCTCGGGGTGGAGTTCGACACATTGGTCGACGATAATTTGGGGGATACGAACGCAAACCACGTCGGTGTGGATGTGAGTAGTCTAGTCTCTGCAGAAACGGGCAATGTGTCATCCTTGAATTTAGTTTTGAATAGCGGAGTGAAATTGCATGCCTGGATCGACTACGATTCAAGCTCCAAAAGGATTGAGATTAGGTTGAGTAAATACGGCAGTTCCAGGCCTTACAGTCCTCTGTTGGCTCACCGTGTCGATTTGGGCGAAATGTGGAAGAATGAAGAGGTCCTAGTCGGATTGGGTTCGACCAGTGGGAACTCAATGCAGATTAGCAATGTGTATTCCTGGAAATTCAGGACTAGGATCGTGCCCGAATGGCTCCACTCCCGGCCATTGGATCCACAAACATTTTCGCATAGCGAAGAAAAACTTGCCCACAAGAAGAAGACCTGTGCTCTGGGGGTCCTTTGGGGGCTGGTTTTCATGACAGGATGCGGCGCGTTGTTGGCATTGATTGTGCTGTTTTTGTGGGCATTGTTTGAGAATAGCTCGGAGACTGTGCTGACAATCCCTTCAAATTTCAAGGCTCGCCCCCAGGAGTTCAGGTATGAAAAGATCAATGTAGTCGTAGGAGATAACTTAACTGATGGTAAGAATTAGGGCCACTTGTTAACTTGACTTGTGTGTTTTTATGCTTTGTTGTAATATAATGTGATGGATGCACGATCGTATGCATTGTTTGCAAACACTTTTAACTTATGTATGTTAATGAACGATGATGTGGATTGTTGACGTAGATATTTGCTATATGGTTCGCCGACTTGGACTTTCTATATTGTCTTTGGAACGTTTATTAGCTTCTCATCATTTAAGTTGAATGTAAGGATATGTTAGCTTTTAGAGATAATGTGGCATGGTTTTATTAAGATGGATAGAAAAGAAAGCTGTTATCTTTGCGACAATCTAGTCGGAGGGCCATATGAATGTCTCTGCAATATTTTTCGATGAATCTTAATTACTGAAATTTAGGAGATTGAAAGTGGTAATAATTGGGCTTTTGTAGTGTTGATCTTCTTGTAGAAGTAATTATTTTTAGCTGCTGTGGAGTATTGCGAATATCTTTGTTGAAGCATGAACTTATCCCGGTCAGAATCCCGTGTAAGTTCATCTGCCATTCTTTTTTATACTTTTCTTTTTGAAGCAGCATCTGAAAAACAATCAGGTTTTGACATAAACAATGCAAAGCTACAGCATTGATAAATTTCTGCCCCATATTTGAACTTTTTTGAAATATGATCATAAGTAGAAAGAAGAGGATTCGGGTTTGTAGTTGATGATGAATCTAAAGAATCTGATAAACAATATATGGAGAAGCTCCCAAATTTCCACCTTCAGTATCCACTTGTTTTGTTTGTATTGTTGCTATTGCATCTTCATTTTTTATCTCAACTCTAACCTTCTTTTTAATTGAATTAGACATCTCTACAAATAATCACCTCACCATTTATTGGATAATATGCCTATGTGCCTTGGGTTGAGCATTGTAACCCAAATATGCCTATATGCCTATATGCCTATATATATATGTATATATATATATATTGAACTTTTCATCAATTGTGTGATTCTTTGTGTAAGGTATTGTCAATTCTCTATGAATTTCATTCTCTTTACAAAATCTATTGAACTCATGTGAAACAAATTCACCATCTCACTTAGTATGAAGAGTTTTAATTTGGTGCTTGCTTTGTTTTTTCACTAATGACTTGAATAATTTAACATTTTCAAGTGTCTTTGATTTATTTTTCAAGAAATATATATGGCACATAGAGTGTAATCATCTATTAGACATAGGGTCACACAAATCTAAATGAATAATAGTCGTCTTCCTTTTTTTTTTTTTTTTTTTTTTGATAATGTGGGAATCCGTAGCTATCCGTTTTTTTTTTTTATATAACGGGGGAATCCACGGCTGCTATTCGTCAAATATGTTTTGAGTAAACTTCAAGCCAAATCTAATATCATGCAGATTAGGCCCGAGAAGGCAAATGTGTTCCATACTTTTCCTATACGAAATGAATGCCTAATCTATTTTCCATAAAGACTATCTCTACAAGAATTGAGACTATCCATTTTTATTTTCTTTTTTTTGAATTTATGCATAATTCACTTTTGTAATGATAACATCATGTTACATGTTATCTTAATATTGAAAATCTTTTAAATATTACCATAAATGATTTTAAAAGTTACTTTTAAAATGTCATAGCAATGAATTTTTTATTTTTGAATTAATGCATAATTCAATTTTGTAATAATCTTTATTCTACTTTCATCCATAAATTATAAGATATATTTTATGTAATTTTCCCTAATAACTCAAATTTGTCTTCTTCCCCCGACCAAGAAACTCATAAATTCTATTTGAAGTTCAATTGATTTGGGTATGAAGTTGAGATATATATATATATATCCTCCCAAATAATAAAATTCTATTTGTTATTTTTTTATTAAGTTTGTTAGATTGTAATTTAAAATTGATTTGAATGACAGTGTTATTTGAGTTTTTTTATTTAAATAATATTTTAATATAATATTTTACAAGAAAAAAATAATATATTTCTTTTTCACCTACCATGTTCACATTTATATTGTACTTTGTTTTACATCTCAATGTCACTTATCTTTTCTTTTTCTTTTTTTTTTTTTTTAAAGATTACACATTTTAATCTTATTTGAAAATTTTTAATTTATAATTTTTTTATATTAATTAGACTAATTAGTTATTTTAATTATAACACTTCATTTGTCCACTTCTAAGGTCACATTTGCTTTTGCGTCGTTGTATTTAACATTAAAAATATTCTTATATTTGTATAAATTTTTTTTTTTTGTACAAATGTCATTCTATTAGTATTATAAGGCATTAATAAAAGTATTTTTGTAATTTTTTCTTAATTTGTACTACGTTGTGATATAATAATTAATATTCAAATATGAAACAGCAAAAAGTAAATAGGACCTTAAAGCCGGACATAAGTAATATATAATTATTTATGTTATATAATAATTACTTTTACTAATGTAATGATGTATTTCTAAGTATTCATTAATTATATTTTTTCTAAATTTTCGTATATAATAAACTCGAACACAATAGCAAGAAGATATATTTTTATTACACAATATATAAAGTGAAAGTATTAAAGTTTAAATTAGTAAAAATGCAAACCCTAATTATTCAATTTTCAAATTTACTTAATATATATATTATTACAATTAACGTCAATCTATATTCAAAACATTCTACCTAGCAATTATTTAACATAAAAAATATAAAATTCCAAAATACAATAAAATAAATAAATAAATAAACGCAATTTCCTAGCAAAAAGTTGTATTTTCCATACACAATGATTGAAGAGATTAAATTCAAATACAACATTTGGTGAGGTTAGTTTTGGCACGAGTTGTTTATTTACATTTAGTTTAAATAGAATAGATCCTGATAGATTTTCATTCGGGTTGTGCTGAATACATATATTTTAATTACTTATAATTTATATCATTAATTAAAATAATTAATATAATTATATACAAGGTGTTAGAAATACAAATTTCAGCACCTGATTCATAGGAATTTTCAGCATGGATCTTATGCTGATAGATTTTCATTGAGGTTATGTTGAATGCATAGATTTTAATTACTTGTAATTTATATCATTAATTAAAATAATTAATATAATTATATACAAATTGTTATTACTAATCCAAGATCCACAACACATATTCGCATAAGAATATTTTGAATTTAACGAAAACTTAAAGAAACTTTTATATATTTCGAAACCAATAGATCTCGGACTCATTTTACTCATATATCAACTGAAACAATGCAAACACTCAACCACGATCTAAACCCAAGCGACATCCACATAAATGAACAAACAACGCGAATCAGATCACAATCTAAAGAAACTTCAACATTCTAAGCCTAATTTCATCGCGGACAACAATATACACCACGAACAACAAATCAGACTAGAATCGAGAAAGCAAACCGATGGACAGCCTCAGAACAGGTCGAAAATCATCAAGCACATCGAATCCTCAGCTTCGCCAGACAAGACCACCGGAAAAATCGCAAGGAAGATCGATTTGGAACCGCTGTCGGGAAATTAGGGCTTCTAGAGAGAGAAATAAGCGTTGTGAGAAAATGAGAACCGAGTTCAAGGAGGAGAACCAGTATATATATATATATATATCAAACTGGTAATCAAATCCAACGGTCCAAATTCAAGCCACCGATCCAACAGCCCTGATTGAGCCTCGCATAGACGGATAGGATCGCGGGTACCGGATCCAGGTTTCGGATAAGCGGGTTAGGTTGAGTGCTGTTGAGCATCCAACAGTTAGGCACAAAACCATCACAAATCTCCACCTTTTTGGGCTGGAGAATGTATCAAAACTAGGTGTCATCACTGTCCGAGCATCCATTGATTTCAGTCTTTTAACCTGCGGACTTATTAACACAATTAGTATTCACAAATTTTATCTACATACGAAAAACAACAACAATGCAGTCTTTTAAACAGTTAAAAACAACAATGCTTTTTTTTTTTTACTTTTCAAAAACAGTGATTAAAATTACAGTTTTTATAGTTTCAGACACATTTCTAATCAAAAGTATCAATATACACTATTTCGTAACCGATATAATCTTTGATCCTTTGTCCGCAGGATTATTTTCAAAAAATATATTTTCAAGTTTTATCAAACATTTAGACACTACCTCATGAATCAAATGAAACCTAATGTCTATTTGTTTCAAAACATAAAGGTACTTTTTCAAAAGACCATGTCCACTTTTATTTTCATTTATTTCCTTAACCAATTCATTTCTATATGTTGATCTCATTGCCTTACTATATGTTTTTGGTTCAATCCCACCTGCAAATTCAAACACACCAAAGGCAAGAAAAGTATTAGCAAAATCATCAAACATAGATGGTTTGTCTAATTATCCTCCTAGTTCTATCACTAGTCAATTGATTATTCTCTAATCCAGGGCTTCCTACATTTAAATCCGAACCTAAACAATCAGAATTTTCATATAAATCAAATTGTTCATGCAAATTCTCAAAATTCAAAACAGTTTCAAACAAATTTTGCACATTTTCAGAATTTAAAACATTTTGGGATAGATTTTGAAAACTTTCAGACCCTAAATGTGGTCCGGGCAGATTCTGGAAAATTTCAAATTCTTTTTCCGGATCAGATTCAAATTCTGTACATGCAAGAACATTTTCAGATTCAAAAATTGCATTTTTATTGTGCTCCACCTCATTTGAGGTCTTATTCAAATCACTAAGAGTTTCATTTATCTCATTTGGCACATAGGCATCTCATGCTTATTAAACATTACATCCCGACTAACATAAGTTTTAAACCGGTTTAAAAGCTAGCCACAACATATACCTCTCAACTCCTTCGGGGTATCCTAAGAAAATGCATTCTAAGGTTCTAGTTTCCAACTTATCACTAGAAACACGAATAAAAGCGGAACAACCAAACACTCTAAGGTTGGACAAATCTATATCTTTCCCACACCAAATCGATTCGGGGCAAGCTCCCTTTAAAGGGACCGACGGTGACCTATTAATTAAATAGGCTGCCGTAACCAAGGCTTTTCCCCAAAATCGTTTGGACAATCCGGAGAAAGCAAGCATGCTTCTAACCCTCTCTGATAGGGTCTGGTTCATCCGTTCGGCAACCCCACTTTATTGGGGTGTACCAAGAACGGTTCTTTGACGCTTTATTCCATTTTCTACACAAAAGTTGTCAAACTAAGCATTACAAAACTCTGAACTATTGTCGGTTCTCAACTATTTAATCTTTTTGCCTTTTTGATTTTCAATCAAAATCTTTCAATTTTTAAATGTTTTAAAAACATCGGATTTTTGCTTCATCAAGAAAATCCACACTTTTCTAGAGAAATTATCAATTATAGAAAGAAAGTATCTACTCTCACCATATGTGGGTTCATTAGAAGGACCCCACACATCGACATGTAGATACTCTAAAATACCTTTTGAAAATATTTGGTTTTTTAAGGGCTTTTGAAGAAATTGCACCTTATGTTGTTTTCCATACACACAATGATCACAAAAGGGAATAGTTGAAAGCTTTTCATTACCAAAATAACCTGATTTATGCAATATTTCTAGACCTCTAATGTTAAGGTGTCCTAACCTCCTATGCCAAAGTTCGTTATTATCTATAGCCTCATTAACTATATTTTCAAATTTATTAATTGGCAAAACCGATGTGACATAAAGATTATTTTTCAAATTCGCTCTAAAAAATACTAAAGCACCTTTTGTAATTTTTATGCAATTTGTTCCCCATTTCCCTTCTAACCCCATAGAAGATAAACTTGCACATGATAGCAAACTACTAGATAAACTAGGAACATGCCTAACATTCAAAAGCTCAAGCACATAACCGGAATCAAATTTCAACACAATGGTTCACATTCCTTCAACATTGCAAACAAGTTCATCGTCCATAGACACATTGCAATTTAACAAAGTTTTATATTCCGAAAACATTTCTGTAAATAATTTCATATGGTACGTGCAAGCGGAATCTAAAAGTCATTCATTCTTTTCAAAAAAAGTCACTTTAGAACATAAAGGAAACACCGCAAATACACCACCTAAACATTCATCGGTTAATTTCATATTAGCAAGCTCATTAGTACAAGTGTTTGTCGAATTGCTAGCATTAAAACTATTGTTATTGGAGTTAAAGTTCTTAGGACAATTCCTAATAAAATGATAAGGATCACCCACAATTAAAACAACGTTTGACGTACTCAGAGGAGGTTTGAGATCTATTCTTTGACTTGCTTCTAGACTTCTTCTTATGTTGACTATTGTGAGAATCATCCCCTTGCTTATTGTTATGGGAAGAAGAGTCATTCTTGCTAGTTCTAAAAGAATATCTACCCCCAACATGCATAACCTCTCAATGGCTTTCTCTATTAGCTTTATAAAGTTATAAGTCTACTTCCTTACTTTTCAAACCATTTATCACTACGTCTAATGTTATCGTGTCACTCCCATACTTAATAGCCGATTTCACATTCGAGTAGGAACTAGGGATAGCATTTAATAAAACTATAGAACTATAGTCATTGATATTCTTATCACCCGTTAGTTTTATATCTTGTATAAGCTTGGTAAAAACATCGAGATTTTCATCTATAGACTTTGAAAGATTTAATCTATAACTAAAAAACTTTTCTAACAAATGAATGCGATTTGGAAGAGAAGTTTGAGTGTACATTTGATTTAACTTATCCCATAAATCTTTAGCCGATTCATAAACTCCAATTTTCCTAATAATATGATCCGCAAGATTCAATATAATGCATGCAGAAGTCAATTCATCCAATTCAGCCCTCTTTGCAAGAGGGATATCACTTGCAGGTTCAACTTCAACAACTTTATACAATCTTTGCGGAACTAAGACACTGCGCATTTTCTGTTTCCAAATACCAAAATCTATTTTACCATAAAAAAAAAGGTTGAATATTGTAATACGCAGGACTAGCCATCTTTTAAAAAAAAAAACTGATTTTAAGAGAATTTTCCAAAAAAACAGATTTATTCAAGAAAACACTTCAAAGCAAGTATATAGCCACAGGTTCACCAAATAATCACAACCTATTGAACAAACAGATTAAGAAGCTACCACAACAGATAATGGACATATAACATGCAGAAAAAACACTTTTCAAGAGCAAAAGAACATTAACTAAACCACGAGTTAGTTTCTTGCAAAGCTAACTTGACAGGTAGTTAATATTCCACTGAATTTCCAACAAAAAAACAGTTAAAACTCAATATATGCAACACAAACAGTCAGTATTACAGATTCAAGTAGTAAAAATTCACACAAATAAATAGAAATTTTCAGCATGAATCTTATGCTGATAGATTTTCATTGAGGTTATGTTGAATACGTAGATTTTAATTACTTATAATTTATATCATTAATTAAAATAATTAATATAATTATATAAAAATAAATTCTAGTTTTTCAGCAAGGTGCTGATGTATAGGGATATTTTTTCATATAGTGTGACGATCATACATATATGTCTGAAACTTCCTGTTGGATGATGTTGATTCAATGTTTACATATATAGTGGATATGGACACTATGCCTACTTTTATCTTTTATTAAAAATTTATAAAGATAATTTCGCAATTAAAGTATCCAATAAGTAAATCAAAGGACAATTAAAAAATAAAACATAAATATATATATATATATATAATCAAAATCTAACTAATGATTTGTTTTTAATTATTAAAGATTTGGGCGCAGATTAGTGAACGGCGAAAACAACAACAAAAAAAAAAATAGTAATAAAATTCAAGATAATTAATTCAGATTATATGTTTGTTCATAAGTGAGAACCAAACAATATAAAATTTATGATAAATAATATTCACTCTGTTCGGTTGAATTGACATATTTCATCGATTATATCATATTTAATAAAATAATATTTAATTAGTTAATAATAGTAAATTATAATTTTATTTTTTTATTTTTTTTATACTATTTTCGTCCCAAAAAGAAATATTTATTTGTTTTTTGCACGTAGTTTAGAAATATTAGTATTATATTGGGATATAGTAGGAATAAAGTAGAAATGACTAACATAACCTTATTAGTATGTGTGATATAAAGGTAATGATATTTGTGCAATATATTGTAAGTTGTAAGGGTATTTGTAATGTTAGGTAAATAGTACAGTTACTAAAAAAAAGGAAATGGATACTTTGTCATGGGACGGACTAAGGGGGTGTTTGGTAAACAGCTTTTTGAAGAGTTTTTAGCTTATTGAATAGCTTTTAGCTGTTTGACCAGTCAAAAAGCTAATTTAGGTGTTTGGTAAATTAGTTTTTTGGAATAGCTTTTTGGACCCAAAAAGCTAATTTCTGAAAAGCTAACTTACCCAGCGTTTTGAAATAACTTTTTCTGTAAAAAAATTTTTATTCCTTATATGCCCTTAAAAATTTATTATAAATTTTACACAAATAAATATATTTTGATTATTTATTAATTATATTAGAATATTTTATTATATTATAGTTTTACTTTTATAAATTTAAAATAATTAATTTTTATATAAAAATTATTTTAATTGTAAAATATATAAATTTATTAAAATCGACATAAAATAAAAAATATAAATATTAATAATTTATTTTTTATTAAAATTATATTATTAAAAATTATAAATATAACGAACTAATAGATAACTAACATAATAAATATACATGAAAAATTTATTATTTTATATTTTACATCATTTTCAATAAAAAAAAAACTATTTATATATCTTAATAAAAATGTATTATTTTTTAAATCTAACTGTAATAAAAATAAATACTTTTATAACACTTTTACAATTTTCAATAACTAATAACAAAAAATTTTAAACATTCTAAACTCAAAAAAACATAATTTAATATATTAGAAATAAGAATAAAATAGAAATGTCCTCAATTGTAATTTTACGTATAAACAGCTAATATCAAACAGTTATTTTACCAAACATTTTAATAGAAACAGCTAATCGAATCAACTAGTCAAACCAGCTAATTGTATCAGCTAACAGCTATCAGCTAATTGAATCAGCTAACAGCTAATTGTCAAACACGCCCTAAAATGAAAAAAATGGATACTTTGTTATGGGACGGAGAAAGTATTATAATAATATTAGTTTTTTAAAAAAAATAAATTTAATATATAATTAAAATTTAGAATATGTATTTAAATATTTTAAAAGTTATATCCCTCTAGTAGCTAAAAAAAACACTGGTTCACAGTAACTAGTTACGAAAATTCCGGAAAAAAAAAAAGGCCTTTACAAATTAAAAAATCACAATAAAAGATTATAAAGCATTTTCATATAAGTCAAATGTTAATTAAATTCTAAATTTTTATTTGGATATAATATTATTTTTTCTGTATAAAAAATATATTCTATATAATATACTTATTTTGTTCGGACTTTTTATGTGATTTTATTTTTTTATGTGATTTTATTTTGTTCCGTAGATTAAAAAATTATAGTATATGAAAAATTATTAAAATATTAATGAAAAATAATACGATAAAAAGAAAAAATAATGACAAATTAATTATTATTGATTAAAATGATAGCAATAAAATTATGAATAAATAAAATTATTTATTATAAATAAATTATATAAATTTAACGGACAATAAAAAAGATTGCCATAAATGTTTGAAATGAAAAGAAGTTCTTGTTTATTTAGGGTGTGTTTGTTTGAGGGATTTGTTTGGATTTCCACTGTTCATCTTATTTTTTCCCTCAAAAACATCAAATCAAACACTCATTTTTCATTTTTTATATTATACTAAAAATCAATTTTACATTCAAAACATCACATCAATACTTATTTATATCACATCATACAACTATTCAAATTCAAAATTTTTACTATTCAAATCCCAACTCAAAATCCAAACCCTCAAACAAACACACCCTTAATTTATGTTTTGGTTTTGGGTTTAAATATTTGAATAGTAATTTGGATGTAGTATTTTATAAGATAAAATATAATATTTTTATTTGAAATAATAAGATATGGTATATAATTTAAATTTTGATTTTAGCATTTTCTTTTAATTATACAATCATGACAATATTGATTTCATGAAAATTACATTGAGCTTATTATTCAAATAAAAAATAAATAAATAAATCAAACTAAAGGATGGTTCAACCGGTTCGAACTATGCACTCTCGGTACTATTTCCTCTATCCAATTTTTATTGTTCTAAAGTATATTTGCACAATTTTTTAGTTGATTGTTTTTTTGTTATAAATGGACAAATTTGCCATGTATGGTAGAGATTAAAAATAATTAATGAATGAAGGGTAAAAAGGTCAAATTCGTGTTTAAAAACTGAAATATGACAATAGTTATTAGACGTCCCAAATAGGAAAGTAGGACATTAGTTTGTGGACGGAGAGAGTATTATTCAATATTAAAAATACAATTACAATTTACAGTATATTACACAAATATTATTATTTTTATATTATGCAATATTAATAAGGTTATTTTTAGTTTTTTTCAACTTTATTGCTACTATCAATATTATATTAATATACATACAACTCCACACAAAAAGTATTTTGATACTTAGTTACAAGACAGAGAGAGAGTATATATTTTATATTACCTATTAATTTTTTATATTTTTTTTAAACTTTAAAACCATTTATCTATTTTATGTGTGGTGTATATTTATATCTAATTACTATTAATAGTTAAATATTAATAGTAACAAAATAACGTAACAAAAAATTATATAAATATAATAATATTTTTAATATTAAGTATATAATTATATAAAAAGTAACCCTTCTAAATATAGGATGTAGTATAAATTTACTCAATAAATTTCTGTCAACTAAAGTTTTTTATTTTATATGAGAATGTCAACTCTCAACATGGCTTCCATTTTCATTTTATTATTATTAAGCCCTCTTTCCCAATACAATAGTTTTATTTATCATTTTTGTTCGTTTTAAAACAATAGTTTCATTTTCATAAATAACCATATCACCATAAAATTATCCTTACTTTTTCATTATTATTACACAATTGTTACCGCTTTTTACACTAATATATTCACAAGAGCAAAAAAGTCATTTATCCTTACTTTTTACTAAATATCAATATAATATCAATATTTTTCAAATCTCGTATCCAACACAATAAGACTATACCGAACTGAAGGGAGTGTTATTTAAATTAGTTTATAAACGTAATAATATATTCAGCTTTAATTACGTGTCCAATTAACAAATCCCTGTCAAGTAAAATTCAAGAAACTTCGCATGTGAAAGTATAAATATATCAAACAAAAAATAATAATAATAAATGAATAAACAAACAAACAAATAAATAAACCTTTGAAAATTCAAATTAAAATTATTTAAAAGGATGTGGTCCATTCCAATTTTTGGAGGGTTTTTATTATTATTATTATTATTATTATTATTATTATTTAACATCAAATACAGAGTTTGTTTATTTATTTATTTATTTTCCTTTTTTTTTGATAATAGTACTAAATTAGATATAATTAATGAAAATAGGTAGCAGATATAAATTAATTATTTATATAATATTGACAGCTTATCAATATCTAAAAATAGTCCATACTTAATGAAATTCTATAAATATGAATACTTTGCTAAAAATATGTTAATGGCGTTGTTTTTTTATTATTATTATTATTTATTTATTATAATTTTCATTATATTCTCTAATTATAAATTTAATTTTCTATTTACTCTCTATACACTAAATTCTTCTACTTTACTTCCTATTTTTATTAATTTATTCTTCTTTACTCCCTATTCGCTTAAAATTCCTACAATACCCTTTTCTTTCTTTTTTTTTAACTTCAATTTTTTTTTTTTTTTGTTATCTTCACATATAATCTTTCATTTCTACCATATAATTTCACTTTTTACCATTAAAAAAATAAACAAATAAGCAGATAGATAACAATATGAAAAAGTAAATAATTATAAAATATATATACTTGCAACCCTTAAATAATAATACAAAATATTTATAGAAAATATCAATGTATGTGATATTCAATTTTACAAATATTGTTAAACAATAAGTAGATTAATTATATATATAAATACTTACAAGTAAATTACATATATATATATATTTAAATGTTCACGACTATTAAATTTCTAATACAAAATATTTATAAAGAATATTAATCTTTGATTGAATAAAATATATATAAGTTAATGAACATATATTCGTTGTCATTTTGTGAAAAATGAAATAATAAAATTGATCATTGGTTGTACAAATTAAGAGTTTTGAGTTACATTACGTATATAGAATTATAAATTAAAAATATTATTTTGAGCGCAAAATTGGAAATTTATAGGTAAAAATGTGTAAAATTATAAACGGAGAGTTGTAAAAAATAAATAGAGAGTTAAAAGGAATAAATATATAAACAGGGACCGACGAAGAAAACAATTTGTGAAATAAAAATTTTAAAAAATTAACCGTATTTTTATTGAAACATGATTTATTATTATTAATAGATGTAAGACAAGAACAATCTAGTAATATTTAATTTGTAGACTTATTAGTATTATTATTTCGAATTTATATTAATCTATTTTTTTTATTCATGTGTAATTCATTTTCTTATTCTTTTAAGTACATATTATAAAATTATTTAGGTAAAATAATAATTATAAACTCGTCAAAATTTTAGTATTCTTTCATTCACCAAAAATATGTTCTCATGAATTTGACATATATTTTAATGAATATAAGATTATATTGTTGATTATGAAATGTGTTTGTTTGGAGATTGAACTTCGGTTTTCGGTTTGAATAGTTGCATGATGTGATATAAATATAAATATATATATATATTAATATGATATTTTGAATGAAAAATTAATTTTTAATATAATATAAAATGTAAAAAATAAATATTTGATTTGATATTTTTTAGAAATTTTTTTTTGATAAATAGTAAAAATTGGGGAAAGTAGTTTGAGAAGGTCATGGATAAATGAATTAAATTAGAGAAAATATTAGATAAATTTAATATTGTTGGATCATGCAATTCGGAATTCCTAAATAACTCGTCGATTTCGTCGGTGTGGGTTTCGGAAGTACTCCAGAGAGCCAATCCGTCGTTGGGTTATGAAGATTTCACGAGATTGATCGAACTAAACTACGATTAACTATGGAAAGCGAGTAAATAAATTGCAGAAAGCATGTAACTAGAATTAACTTGCATAAAAACGAAAATAAAACATGAAAGAAAAGTAAAAAAATAGACGATTTGATATGTTGTGCGTGTGTGTTGTGTTTCTTTTTCCTAATTGTAATCCTAAGTTAGAATAACCATCTCTCCCAGTAACAGGAACGATTACAATTATTCCTCAACCCCTCTCAACCTCTCTTAGCCGCCAGCTAACCTCCTTCAATCTGCTCCCAGCCGCTTTCATTACTTCTGGATCGAGTTTCATTTGTTTTTGAGCGTCCTCCGTCGTTCTTGGACCGGGTTCCATTCGCTCTGAACTTCTTCCATTGCCTCTGGATTAGACCTGCAGCTTACCCTGATTTGTTTCCATCATATTCCTAGCCAGTCTACGGGGATATGTCGCCAACATCCTCGAGTTTCATAGAATCCTCACTCTTCTTTCTTTCGTTTTGATTCATAGAACTTTCCATACAGGACATGTAGGTGCCGAGGTTTTCCATTAATATTATGAAGTTGCTAATTCAGAGTGAAAGCTTGTTGTCCAAAAACACGTGAAAACTATACCATCCTGTTCCATGAAAGCTCTGCAGCCTGATGAGAGCTGTTAGCTTCAGCTTTGAGTCATTTGGATTTGGAATCCAACAAATATAATTAAAGTATAATAATGAAGATTATAAATTAAAGAGCCGTAATTTTTTTGTTATAAATGAAAATTATATACTTTATTCGTTTTGTAAAAAAAAAATGCTAAAACATTTGGACAGAAATATATAAAAAAAAATTAATAATATTTTAATATGACATTTTTATTTTTATTTTTATAAGGGTATAATTGAAACCTTTATAAGATTAGTATAATTTTTGAATAAAAATAAAACGAGTATAAAAAATATGAGTTCATTAGTAATATTTAAGTAAATAGATAAAAAAAAAAAATAATTACAAATCTAAAGATATATGATATTTTTTTACTAAATATTGTATAAACACATCTATGATAAATAGAATAAAATGATATTTCCCATTTCTAATATCACATCACAGTTACAGTAGACATCAAATTTAGAATGAACAAGCATGATTAATAAATAATTATCGATATATTAGTAAAATTAATTATAATATGATACAAATAATTATAAATTAATATTAAAATAATTAATTAGTCTAATCAAAATTTCAAATTTATAAATTATAAAATTTAAAATATAATTAAAATATAAAATATTTGTTTTAAAAAAAAAAAGAAAAATGACAAATATTTAAAACGGATAAAAATAAAAAATTGATATGATATGTAAGAAGGGAATAAGATAAAGAAAATATTTTTAATGAAAAAAAGAATAATTATGAATGTGATGGAAGGAGAGACTGCTTATCTATAAAACTAGCGGTACCTGTGCTAAGCACCATATAATTAATAAAAATTATAATAAACCGTAAGGTCATAGGTTCAAACTCCTGACGTCTTCGGGTCATCTGTCATATATGATTCGCCTAATATGACTTGCCTATCGAACTTAGTTTGGAAGATATTAAGTGTGGCCGAAGTTTACTCAGTGCGCATTTTCGGATAGCGGCGGTAGATTCTCACATCATAAATATATAATAATATATAAAATAAAAAAAAAACCAACAATCTACTCGTAGAATTTTATTTATAAAACAAATGACAATTAAAATAGTTTTAAAAAATATATATAAAAAAAATTATATCAAATTATTTACATATTAAAAAGTAAAAGTGGTAGTATTAAAATATTAAAGTGAAAAAAATGATAAAAATAAGATTTGAGTATTTTAGAATTAAACATAAATTATTTTTTAATTTTATTAGTAAAAATTAATTTACAGAACATACGATAATGGAAGTATTCATAAATATACTAAAGTAAAATTATATATATTCAATAAAAAGAAAAAAAAATAGAAACAAATACTCATAGTTGATATCTTCTAAAAAAAAATGCTAAAATTAAACATAAAAATACTAAAATTAAACAAATTTATGAGGAGAGAGAATACTAAAATTTGTAAAGAATGAGGCGGTGTCCACTATGGGTGTGTTTGTTTGAAGGATTTTGAAGGATTTACACTGTTCATCCAATTTTTTCCTCCCAAAAATATCAAATCAAATACCTATTTTTCATTTTTTATATTATACTAAAAATCAATTTTACATTCAAAACATCACATCAAACTCTATTTATATCACATCATACAACTATTCAAATTCAAAATTTTTACTATTCAAATCCCAATCCAAAATCCAAACTCCCAAACAAACACACCCTGTGATGACATGTGTATCGTAAGTGACAAAATAGTCCCAAGCATTTAATGGAGCCCGTAATACAATTATACGTTACACTAAAATCAATTAAATTCTGGCGAATCAAAGCACGACACGTCGACATTAGGTTCGAGGAACGGACAAGTTACCAAAATAAAAATGCAAAATAATATTAATAATAGAGGGAGAAGTTTGATTTATTAAGAATTAATATTTTACAAATAATTGCTGCAAAATGTGATGATGTCGTGGCAGGCAGTTTGATCGATTAACGGCTGCGATGCGTCCACGTCATCCTCCGTTCAACGATATATTTCCCGCATCCCCACCTGAAAGCGTCGCGGCGCCAAACCTCAGTCACTGCACCACCACGGCATAACCGTTCCTCTCTCTCTCTCCCTCTCTATATTTCAACGCAGGTGGGTGGGTCGGTGGGTGTTCGTGGTTGGACGAAGATTTGTGTTGATGCGCATTGTGTTTGACGGTGTTTTCGATGTGTTCAGAGACGGAATTGCAGGGATTCGGGGGTGCAGAAGCAGCAGGCGAGCTGGCTTCCGCGGAGCAGGAGACGACCACGTTGTTGGGGCCATGCGAGAAAGCAGGAGGCTCCGAGGGGGACGACGACCTCTTGACGGTATCTGTTGAAGAAGACGGTGCTGGGGATCGTGTCGCGGTTGAAATTCCTGCTACCGCTCATCAAATTAGCCAAGGTTTGTTTGGATTTTGATTGTTGCTTCGGCTTTGGTTTCCTTCTTCTCTTTGAGATATATGCATCGATAGATTCTGGTTATGAGTTTGGTTTTTTTTTAGCGATCTGGCGTTGGATATACGCTGTGTTGAAGTTTGGAGGATTTCCCCATTTTGACTAGTGAAATTGCAGTTTTTGCTTGTTCGATTTTGGTTCTTTTACAATTGATCCAGAATGTTGAAGAATTGATGTTTTTGATGCATTTGCTTGATTAACATTTCTACTTTGAAGATGAGCTTAAATTATGTCTTCCTAATTATTTTACTTTTACCTGTTTCCAATGTAGAGATTTGTGGTTTCTTATATCCATATGTGTGATAGCATTGGTTTTGTGGAACTCTGGATACACAGTCGGTTCTATTCCAATAGGCGTTATTTTCTATGTAAAGTCAATTTGAGAAAATAAAAAGCTGTCCTTAGTAATAATAATAATAAATAAATAAATAAATAGATGTGTAATTTTTAATTAAAAAAAAAAAAAACATGTTTTGATGTGGTGAAAGATTTTTTATTTTATTTTTGTTTATTTTTCAAGTAAGGAAAAATGTTGGGAAGATGTCTCATGATATTAATTGAAATAGATTACATTATTTTTTATATTATCATATTTATTTCAATTTCAAAAGCATGAAGAAAGTTGGACTTATAGCTGAAAACCTCTTTCCTTTTTTTTTTTTTTTTTTTTCTTAAGTGATTTGTAGCAAAGATGGGATTTCCATTTGGATTTTACTATTATGCGGATGGAAAGAATGTCATAGTGTCATTTATTTGTTGAATTTTTATGACTTGTTTTAGCAGATGATTCAATGATGGCTCCATAGAAAGAAGTAAAACCTTTGTAATTGAAGTTTGTTGTTGGAGAAGCTTAAGTGATATTTATTGCTGTTATCATTAACTCAATTTCATTCACCTCTTATGCTTGTAGATTCATGGTTGCAAGTGGGGTTTGTTCTAACAACCGGTGTAAACAGTGCCTATGTTCTCGGATATCCCGGCACTATCATGGTTCCATTGGGTTGGGTTGGCGGTGTGGTTGGACTGATATTGGCAACAATCTTATCTATGTATGCAAATGCCTTAGTGGCAAAGCTTCATGAATTCGGGGGAAGGAGGCATATCAGATATAGAGATCTTGCTGGATTTATATACGGTAAGAATATGCTAAAAGCTATATGACAAACAGCTGAGTCCTTTATTCGAACAAGATGGATATCATCTCTCTTTTACACTCACTAGAATACATCGAATCTGGTTTTGCTGACTGTGCTTTGATGCTTTCTTTGGTAGGTAGACAAGCTTATACTCTTACTTGGACATTGCAGTATGTGAATCTAATCATGATCAACGTTGGATTCGTCATTTTAGCAGGCAATTCTCTTAAGGTAAGCTATTTTTTTATGGCCATCTATGTTTTAAGGTAAGCTAGTAAGCTAGTTTTTATGGTTCCTCCTATTACTCTTGCTATAACCTGCCATAAGATGGCAGAAGGGAACATTTTAAGTGTCTCAGAAACATTTTAGCTTGGATATGGACAAATAGTAAATTGTTTATAATTTGTTAAAGTAGATGTAATAAAATTTTGGGTGGATAAAATTGTATACTAAAAATGGATTAGGCATAAGTTTAGATAACACCAAAAAAAGGAATTGTATATAATTTTAGTGGACAGAGTAGTGTCTTTCATTCCCACAAACAATCCAGTTGATTTTGATTGAGCTAATTGAGACTTCATTACCTTATTGTTTCGATTCTGCGGGCATTACTTGCAGGCGATGTATGTCCTTTTCCAAGATGACCATGCCATGAAGCTTCCGCATTTTATCGGAATAGCGGGGCTTGTGTGCAGTCTGTTTGCCATTCTCATACCAAATTTATCAGCACTCCGGGTTTGGCTGGCAGTTTCGACATTTTTCAGTCTTGTGTACTTTGTCATTGTATTTGCCCTGGCCCTCAAGGACGGTACAGTCTCTTGCTTTCCTTTTTAATCTTTATCTGAAGTCTTGAACTTGTTTACTTGATTATTATTCCTTCTTCCGCGTAGATATTTGGTTTATGTAGGATACTGATGTTTTAACTCATCCGAAAGGTAAAAAATCCCACTTCACTGAATTTTTAAAACTGATATAAAACACTTTCCATGTCTATCTTCTAAATGATCCTACCAGTTCATGAATATGATTTCCAATGCAATTTACTGAACCATTTTTTATGATTGCATGAGTTCGGCATTGTAAATTCACATATAGATGTGTTTTTTTATGTGCATCTCACGTATTTTTATTGTCCTACCTGTGCATACACTCCGAATTAGGTGCAACAAAGGAAAGGTAAAGTTTCTAGTTTCAGTGATGATTAGCATTGCTTAGAACTGCAGAGAGCTTTTCTTGTCTTTACAGATGGGCTTTGAGTGACATGGGAACCAAGGTGAAGTTTTTTACTGCTTATTTATTTAATGAAAATCTCGATCTTTAAAACCTTCGCCTTTCAATATTATGTTTTTGGAGTCGCTTACATTTTGCTATGTATTTTGTTATTGTTTGATATAAATTTTCAGCCTCCGAACCATTTTGTGATGCTCTTTCTGCACTTGGACAGGCCTTGAAGCTCCTCCCCGAAATTACAGCATTCCGGGAACAATTACAAGCAGGATTTTTACAGCAGTTGGTGCATTATCAAATCTCTTTTTTGCTTTCAATACCGGAATGCTTCCCGAGATACAGGCAGATATCCCACCCTCAAATCAAATGGAAATAATTGCTCATAATAGTTCTTTTATTTGAAAAAAAATAATACCCACGTCTAGTATGAACCTCACGACTGCTCATTTTTCTGGTCGGCAGGCAACAGTGAGGCCACCGGTGATTGGGAACATGATGAAGGCGCTGTATTTCCAGTTCACAGTCGGGGTTCTTCCATTGTATGCCGTCACGATTGTTGGCTACTGGGCTTATGGTTTTAAAGCATCGGCATACTTGCTGAACAATGTCAATGGCCCGGTCTGGCTGAAGGCAGTGGCTAACCTTTCTGCTTTCTTGCAAACTATAGTCGCTCTACACGTAAATCATCATCATCATCGCCTTCCTTTCGATCACAATATACAGTCCTTATTATTTTCTTTGAAGTGCTATCTATTTCCACTGGTTTCAGATCTTCGCAAGCCCTATGTACGAGTACTTAGACACGAGGTGCGATATCAAAGGAAGCGCGTTAGCCATCCGTAACTTGTGGTTCAGAGTGGCGATGAGGGGCGGGTACTTGGGGATAACGACATTTGTATCAGCATTGCTGCCATTCTTGGGCGATTTTATGAGCCTTACGGGGGCTGTGAGCACGATCCCGCTTACGTTTGTGCTTGCGAACCACATGTATCTGGTGGCTAAGGACTACAAGCTTGAGTCCTTCCAGAAGAGCTGGCATTGGCTTAATATATGGTTCTTCGGATGCATGGCTGTGGCGGCTTCGGGTGCTGCCCTGAGGCTCATTGCTGTCGACTCCAGCTTTTACCATTTTTTCGCCGATTTATAATGTTCTTGCGTTGGATGATCCCACCGTCTTGTGTCGAAAGTCGAGCAGGGTGACGACGACGAGACAAATACATTGCATTGCATTCAGACATCTACGTCTCTGGCTATCTGTGAGTTTAAATTACAATTACAATTAATTATGTTATATATCGTTGATAATATTCCTTCAAATTTAGGTCATTTTAGAGGTTATATACCAATGTACTTTAGGTATGAAAGAATCAATAATGGAAGAACAAATTATTTGTCAATGGTTGCCTGTTCTTATTCCCAATATATATATATATATATATATATGCATATATAGGACTATCAAAACTACTATAATAAATCACAAACGACCAAAAAATAGTAGTGACATCGCCATTATGCAAAATGACAATAAATTTTCATGTGTCTTGTGTGTTGACACTCTTTACAACTTCACTACAAAATCGAGGTTTGCAATGATCGGAGATGGTAGCCAAATAAAAATGATTTGAAGTAGAGAATCTATCTTAAATTAGGCATGTAGATAAAAGGATAAGGGTGATGACCAAAAAATTCGAAAAATGGGGAGCTCCAAAAACCATACTCACAAAAAAATCATGTAGTCGAGTTGATGGATGATGAACTCAGTCGCTCCTATCAAGGGCCTCACCTGCGAAGGGGATCAACGGAAATCTCAGACACCCACGCTAAAGAAAAATTCACACCTTATAAGTCTCACATAAATTAAATTCCACTGGTATCAATCCTTTTGGAGAAAAATTCAAAAACAAATATATGCGGACCTTCAAGCCCTAATGTAGTTCCATCTCTACCTATGTGGACTGTAGTTCCATCTCTACCTATGTGGACCAATAACACTCAAGACACACAAAGGTTGCTATATGTGATTGTATCTCGTTGAAAATAGAGGGAAATACGAACATATCAAAAAATTAATGCAATTTGATTATGTAAAATTTATATATTTATCTAATTTTAATTGCTCAAGTGAAAGTCACATATTGCTTGAATTATATGAGAAACTATAACAAAAATCACAAATATTTTATAAGATATACTTCCTCTTCTATCATGTAAAAATATATTCACTTAATTTGGGTACATATTTTAATGTAGTGTGTATTCTTTTGTTAAAACAAAATAAATATATTTTTTATAATAGAAAGAGTATAAAATTATATTTGCAACTATATATATATATGTGTGAAACAATAACCATAATTTAATATATATATATATATATGACAAAAATTACAATGCCATATTCTATTATTAAAGCTGCAATAAAACAAAAAACATCACAATTCAAACTGTGATAATCTCTAATGGAAATTGAAAATTTGCATTATTTGATCATCAAGATAAACGCTTATATATATATATATATTCAATATAAAACAGACTCGATAGACTCAAATCTAAATAATCTAATACATATATAAGATCAAATCTAAATTTTAACTGAATATCTAAAATATTTCAATACAAGCATCCTACAAATCACGACTAATAATAGTTGCAGTGATGGCCGTGGCCCCGGGAAGGCGGGCACGGCGATGGCGGCGGCGGTGGCAGATCAGGAGGAATATAATGGTGCATCGGACTATGTACAGGCGATGGTGGCGACGGCACTCTGTCTCTAAGCACTCGGGCAGCCCGACTTGAAATGGTCGGGCAGCCATACATTATCAGTAGCAGCAAAAGTAAGCATGCCACTACTTTCATGGCTAATTCTCAATAAATTTTGAGAGATGTAATATATATATATATATATATATATACTGAGAGAGATGAGGGTAGAGACATTCTTGACATTGTCAAAACATATTAAGGTATGGACATGGTCGTATTGGCCATTAGAAAATTTTGAGAGTTGGTGACAATTAACCTTTTTATTTTATTTTATTTTTTTTAATATTATGTAGCAATTTGGTAGCAATATTGTCAATGAAGAAATAAGTTAAATTCACTCCCCCCGTTCCACCTAATTTGTCTCTATTTTCTATTTTCGTCGGTCCCACATAATTTGTCCTTCCCTTTTTTAGGAAAATTAATTATACACTTTAATCATATTTTAAAATTTAAAATTTAAATTTTTTTAATCTTAATTAAACTATTTACTTATCTTAATCTTAAGCTATAATTATTTTTACTAAATAATACTCTCTCCGTCCCAAACACCCTGCACCATTTACTTTTTTTTTTCCCAAACTCTGCAACATTTCCAAATTTAGAAATAATTAATAATATTTTTATACATATATTAATATACACTTCACTTATCCCATCACATCAGTCAAATAAAATAAATAAATAATCATTTCTCTCTCCAATCACATCACTTAATATCCAAATTATCTCAAATTACCATACTTAATACTCCCCACCTAAATTCTCGTGCCAAACACAAATATTGCACGGTGTTTGGGACGGAGAGAGTAATTATTTTTACTAATATATTTCTTAATTACTTACTAATTATATTTTACCTAAATTCCCGTGTGTACGGTAATACACCCATATTACATTGGACGGGGGGAGTAACATTGTAAGTTGACCAGCCGAGGATAGCTGTAACCACACAGAGGCTGTGTTTGTATATAGATTTGCGGGTTGGTATGTAATTTTAAATAATATTTTTAAAAATATATATATATTTGTTTACCATAATATTTTGAATTAAAATTAATTTTAATGTAATATGTTAAAAAATAAGTATTTGATTAATTGATTTTAGAAAATTAGTTGATAGAAAAATTTGAGTTGAAAATTGAAGAACAAACACTACATAATTTTCTTTTTTTGCAGCGAAATTATCTTCCAAATCAAGTCCTATATTTTAAAAATACATATATAATAAATATTAAATCATTTTTTTTTTTTGCTTCAGAAATTTTGAGATTATTTAAATAGTTTCGGATTTTCCGAAGTTATATTAAATATACAATTTATTATATTGAATAGTTTTGAAAATTCCGAACTTATTTTGATTAGTCACGGAAATTTCGAGACTTTTAGTCTTGGGACTTTCGAACCTATTTTAATTAGTTTCGAAAATTCTGAAAATTTTAGTCTCGAAACTTTCGAACCTATTTTAATTATTTTAGGAAATTCCAAGACTTTTATTAGTCTCATAAATTCCGAACCTATTTTCACAAGTCTCGAAAGTTTTGAATCTATTGTAATTAGTTTCAAAATTTCTGAGACTTTTATTAGTCTCGCAAATTTTGAACCTATTTTGTTTAGTCTCGTGACTTCAGAGCCTATTTTAATTAGTCTAAAAATTTCTAAAAACTTCTAGTCTTGGAACTTCTGGACCTATTTTAATTAGTTTCGAAAATTCCTAAACTTTTATTAGTTTTAGAAATTTCGACCCTATTTTGACAAGTTTTGAAAATTTCAAGACTTTTAGTTTCGAAACTTCTGAACCTATTGTAATTAATATCGGAATTTTCGAGACTTTTATAGTCTCAGAAATTCTAAAAGTCTCGAAAATTCCGAACCTATTTTATATAGTCTCAGAAATTCTAAACTTTTAGTAGTTTCGAAACTTTCGAATTCATTTTAATTTGTCTCGAAATTTACCTATCAAATCATTTGAATTCACCGGCCACTACAAATTAATTAATTTAGATTTTATTTAGATATATTAATAATGTATTTATTGTTTAAAATTATTTAAATAATAATTGATTAAATTTTTATAATATAAAAATAATTTAAAAATTCCCGGCTAGACTGCCATTCCCTAATTTTAAAAAATTTCAAATATTAAAAATTTTCTTAAAAAAATCCAAAACTTAAAAAAAAAAAAATTCCCTCCTAACCTATCCGCTAATTTTAAAAATTTTAAATATTAAATATTTTTTTTCAAACAAAAAATTCCCGTCTAAACTATCTTCCCCTAAATTTAAAAATTTCAAATATTAAGTTTTTTCTTAAAAAATCTAAAACTTAAAAAAAAAAAAATCAAATAAAAAATTCCCGCCTAAACAATCCTCAGCTAATTTAAAATTTTCAAATATTAATTTTTTTCTTAAAAGAATTAAAAAAAAAAAAAACTCAAATAAAAAATTCCCGTCTAAACTATCCTCCTCTAATTTTAAAATTTTCAAATACTACATTCGTCCTATAAGAAAGATATCATTTGTTTTTGTGTCATTGTATTTAATATTAAAAATATTTTTATATTTATACAATTTATTTGACAAACGCCATTGCATTTGTATTATAAAAGACTGATAGAAATATTTTTGTAATTTTCTGTTAATTTGTACTACATATTCATATAATAATTTGTATTAAAAATCAACAAGCAAAAAGTTCATGATAATCTTTTTATAGGATGAAAGGGAAATTAAATTTTTCCTTAAAAGTAATCCAAAACTTAAAAACAACAACAAAAAGAATATATATCAAAATAAAAAATTTTAGCCTAAACTACTCTCCCTTTATATGAAAAAATCTCAACATTCTTTTAAAAAAAATCAAAATTTACAAAAACTAAAAAAAAAAATAAAAAATCAAAACTTAAAATTTGCCACCTAAAGTACCATTTTCTATTTTTGAAAAATTTAAATATTATTCTTTTTAAAATAACAATTTAAAAACATTAAAATATTTTTAAACAAAAAATTCTAATAACAACATCCATCAACTATCCCAAATTAATTTTCCTCATATTCTCTTTCTTCTCCCGTTATATTGTTTCATTCTCCTCCTCTTCCTCCATCAACTACTCGGCAGCAGCGGCGGCGATAAGGACGGCGGCAAGCGACGGTGACGGCGACAGGCAAGCTCGTCCTCTTTTTGTTTCTTCTTCTCCAGCAGGTGGCGGCACCGGTGGTTTCTTCTCCGGCGGCACCGGCAGCTTCTTCTCTGACGCGGCGGCAGATAGCGGAGGCTCGACAATTTATTTTCTTTTAGGATAAATTGTATACTTAGTCACCCATATTTTATTATAAATGTATAAAATATAATACTCCCCAGTTAGAAAATATACATATTTCTATTCTGGGACGTCCAATTACAAAGTAACCATTTCATTAAATACCCCAAATTTTTTTTTTTTTACAAATACTCCTACTTTACATCACATCGTTACTTTTATACCAAAAAAGTAAGGGCAAAAATGTCATTTTATTACTTTTACCTACCCACTATAATTAAATACTATTATTTCTTGATCTCCGTGCTAAAAGTAATTGTATACTTTTAGCTTGGACGGAAAGAGTATATTTTATATATTGCATGAATTGTCTTGTATTAGATTAAAGTATGTACAAAAGATTTTCGTCATTTAAATATTGATTGTTGTTTATAATTACATGTCTAATTATTATGTAATGTTATGTAAATAAAATGGATAAATATGGTTATAAAAAAAGGATAATATTTTAAATATCTTTGAATAAAATAAATAAACAAAAAAATTGATAAACCTTTCATTACATGTTTTGTAAAATAACAAAGAGTTGTAAGTTAATTTTTATAATTTGTAAAATAAAAGATTGATCAATTTTATTATTTTATTTTATTTAAGAAAAATGTAAGACATTTAACTTAATTTATTTACATAAAACTTGGATAATTAAGCGTATTTAGAAACAAAGTCCGTATCGATGAAAAATAAGTTTTGTGAAGAATTTAATATTTCATCTGTTTTACAACAATTAACATTTTTTCAATTTTTTTTCTGTTTTATAACCATTAATATTTTTCTATTTTTGATAAAAATTTACAAAATTAAAACATATTTAGCAAATATAAATAGCTTAGGCCATCTCCAACCCAGCGTCATCAAGCCACACCAAATCCAACGCAAAAAATTGGCGTTGTGTTTTTATTTTTATTTTTTTAATTTTTTAAATTTTTAAAATTATAAATTTGATTTTTAAATTTAATTTTTATTTTTTAAAAATTTTAAAAATTTTATTTTAAACTATAAAAATAAAAATTTATATAAAATAATAGGAAAAATTGAATATTTGAAGAATAATAGTGAAAATTTGAGTTATAGTTGGAGTAAAATTACTGTAGCAACCATATTTGGAGTTAAAACTGAATAAACGGAGTTAATGGGTTGAAAATGCCCTTAATTAACTACACAGCAGATAACATAATACATCATGTAACACACACTCAAAACTCTTTTATTATATTTCCCGCCTAAAAAAATAAATATTTTTATCTCCATTTTAAAACTCTATCTCGTTTATAAAATTAGTTTATGTTAATTCTAAATAAATAAACGTATTTTTTAATTTATTTGTATTATAAAAACTTTTATTCTCTACAATAATATTCATTTTGTATATATATTTTATTGCGATATAATTTTTAAAATATTTAAACATATATTCTATTTTTTTAATTATATATATTATATTTATTTCGAACTATCAATATTATTTAATTACATAAAAAATAATAAAATAATATCATAATTCACTATTATTAACTAATTAAATATCATTAGCTTATATACCATGTCACTAATAAAATCAATCAATTATCTTAAATTTCACTCCATAAATAAAATATGTTACACATTTATAATAAAAACATACGTGAGTATATGTTATATTATTATTATTATTATTTTGTGTACTTGACGCCATTTTATGACGTTTTTTTTTGTTTTTTAATTTTTTTTTTGCATATTAACTTATTTTTTAATTTTTTTATTCTCTTAATATTTTTTTTAAAAAAAGTATAATGTTAATTGTAAAATATAAAAAGTTGTTAAAAATAATATATAAAATAAAATATTTGAAGAATAATTTTTTTGAAATAAAAAATAGAATTGTAAATTGAATTAATTGCTGTATTTTTTAAGTTAAAACTGCATAAATTGTAGAGCGAAGACAACTTTACAAAATATATCTACAAGCTTAATTTTAAAGTTGTATTCTAGTATGATTTATTTTTTCATTTATTTACAAAAGAATCATATTTTTTTTCTTTTATAATGAAAATAAATTTTAAATATAATATTTTAAATAACAAATAAATAATTTACAATCGTCTAGAAAAAATTATAGATATGTATGATGTTTGTAGTGCTTCGTTAGTCAAGGCAATGTTTATTTTAAATATAATATTTTAAATAATAAAGCAGGCCGTCCTGAGCTCGGGCGAAGGGCGTCCACTCAAAGTCCAATTTAAATTAGAATTCATTATTTATTTATGTTACATATAAATTATTTATATACTCCATAAATGTTATTTGACATAAATATATTAATATTAGAGCATGACTTAGTGGTTAATATTAATAGATATTTTATCTAAAAATACTAAAAAATTATTTTACTTCCTCCGTTCAGCTAGAAAGTATATATATTTCTATTTTGGAACGTCCAATTACAAAGTAAACATTTAATTAAATGTCTTACTTTTTTTTCCACAAATATCCCTATTTTACATAACATCATTACTTTTACACCAAAAAGCAAGGGCAAAAATGTCGTTACATTACTTTTAACTACCCACTATAATTAAAATACTAGTATTTCTTAAACACCGCGCCAAAAGTAATTGTATACTTTATGTGTGGATGGAGGGAGTATTTAATAATTTATATTCTATTATGGGTAAAAAAAATCAGAGTAGATCATTTATATATATTTAGAGGTCTTTTATTTTTGTTTTAATTATTTTTTTGCACTAAAAGTATAATAAATATTAGACAAAATTATTATTATTATTCGACAAAATTATCAATAACTCCTTTATGATTTTGAAACTCACCGTAAATCCTCTATATACTTAAAAAATGATATGAACCCCTTATATTTTAAAAAACGTTCTATTAAAACTCATTTTTATATTTTTTTGGTGATGAGAAAATGACTTTTCATCTATATTTTTTGCATGACGGGAGTTTCATATAGCGTTTGTTAAAATATAAGGGAACTTTACGCAATTTGAAAAAGTTATGCTATATTTCGAAACTAAATTTATACTAGAATTTTTTTATTTTTTTATATTTTATTATAGGTAAAAAATACTCATTCCGTCCCAAACACCGTGCAATATTTGTGCTTGGCACGAGAATTTAGGTGGAGAGTATTAAGTATGGTAATTTGAGATAATTTGGATATTAAGTGATGTGATTGGAGAGAGAAATGATTATATGTTTTTTTATTTGAGTGATGTGATGGGATAAAGTGAAATGTATATTAATATATGTACATAAATATTATTAATTATTTCTAAATTTGGAAATGTTACAATGAGTTTGACACAAACAAAAAAGAAATGTTGCAAGGTGTTTGAGCGGAGAGAGTATTATATATATATATATTTAAGGCCTCTGATTTTTATTTTATTCCAGACCCTTCGAAAATCAGAAACGACCCTGTAATAAAGTTTCTAATAATATATATATATATATTTTTCCGGAACTTTACTAATATTTTTTAATGTGATGTTTGTAGTGCTTCATTAGTCAAGGTAATGTTTATTTGTTTAAGATGTAATTTTAATGCCCCGTTGACCAACCTACTCAACCTACTTATCTGATTGATGCGCGTTCAAAACATATATAATGAAGAAGTGACAATAAATCAATAATAATGTATTCAAATTTATAGTTAAAAGTCACTTCAACATAGAATGTGACGTAGCACAGCTTTTAATATATATATATATATATATATCTTATAAAATATTTTTTTCGTTCCTTAACAATCTATCCATTTTTTCATTTTGGTCCGTCCCATAATAAAGTATTTATTTATTTTTTTAGTAATTCTACTATCTACCTAACATTACAAATACCCTTCTAATTTACAATATATTACACAATATCATTACATTTATATTATACAATACTAATATAGTTAATTTAGTCTTTTTATCTTTGTGCAAAAAACAAATGAATATATATAAATGGGACGTAAGGAGTATATAACTATAGATATAATAATATATGTAGATATTAGGGTGTATTTTTTTACACCAAAACCCACGTTTCTCTACTATTTGAACTCTATGTTTCTCGAAAACAATATATTTTTTCCTCAAACAAAATATTTCAATCATACATTATTTTAATATCAAATTCAAACCAAAATTTTTCTAAATGTTCAGGTTGTAGACCAAGGCATTATTTTATTTTATTTTTTCGAAATCTTTGATTTCAAATTTCTTTTCCAATTATTCAATGGCTTGTTGGAGTTCTTCAGGAGTTTCAAGTAAGCTGAGATCATCCACATAAACATGATTACAAAATTTGTACCATTCTTCTTTATAAAAATATATGGGCAAACAGAATCATTAGTATATCATTATTTCATCAATGATTCATTGACACGATTGTACCATGTACGATCAGATTGTTTCAGCCCATACAAAAACTTTTGTAATTTAATAGTAGAATATTCTTTTGGCTTTGATTTGTATGATTCAGAGACTTTCATATAGATATCAATATCCTTCTTTCATAGAATGCGTTAAACGTCCATAGAAATCAATAAACAACAAGAGAGCAACTAGAGTTTAAGATTCAACCAAATCAAGTTGTTATTATTAGTATCTAACACCATAAAGAGTCGGGGTTGGGGTTCGGTAAGTACTACTTATTGAAGCTCGTGTACTGTCTTGAAACAAATAACCTTCACTATAATTGAGATGAGCAAACTGTTACCTGAGACACAATTATAGGAAGAAGAAGAAGAAGCAAGAAACGATCAAAGCATAAGAGATTTAGAAATTATAAAGACGATTCCTAATGGATGTTTCTTCCCTCATACGATGAGTGTAGAGCTGCTACTTCAAATAAAATTGAGTAGTCAACAACTTTGTCATATACAATACTTTTAATTTGGTCCACGAATATGCAGGTGACACTACAAGAAAAAATCATTTTTGTAACAAAATATTTTTCTCTCTAAATTTACTTTTTCCATTACTAATGACATTAGAGACGGAATTAGGAATGAAATTACGTTAGCTACGTGAACTTTAGGGACGGAATTCCGTTACAAATATATTATTTTTTTTGTAGTGTGATGTCTCATCTACGACAAAACGCAAAATATCAACACCCAAAGACAACGGAATAACATTAAAAGCATATGTCAAAGAAGTCCTCTTTGTCTTCATTAGACATATTTTTCAACAATGTCTAAATGTCCTTTAGTGCCTTCAACAACATTTATTCAACTAATAAAACATACACATTACATTTTCATAATCCAAATTCATTCTTGCCATCAGTTTTTTTTTTTTTTAATTTCGTATTTTTTTCATAGTAGTCGTAAGCATTAAAAATCAAATGATTGCACAATCTTACAATCCAAGCGGAACCAAAAGCTCTTATACCAATTTATTGTGAAATTGATGGATAAAATACAAAAATATTATGATCCGAAAAAAAATGCAGAAGATTAAAAAGACAAAGATATAACGTAGTTCAAGATAAATTCTCGTATCCACGGACAGAAAGAGCAAAACAAATTCCACTAATCAACAAGTGTCCCAATTACAATATGTCCCAATAAAAGAAAAACAACTGCACCACTAGGTAATAATCTAAACACAAAAATTGCCAAACAAATCTTCACACCATTAATTTATCTTGTAATCACCAACAATTAATGGCGGCATGCAGTGGCAATACATAAATCTTCAATCTCCTCCCGTGGGTGGCTGTTGCATGTCTCTTAATTAGGGTTTTCAATATTAGATATAGGATTTGAGCCTTTTCAAGCCACACAATACCAATAATTAAGCAAGAGTCACAGAAAAATTTTATAATTCCATATTCTATTATTGAAGCTGCAATATAATAAAGAGAAAATCGCAAAAAATATCATCTATATACCTCATTATTACTTTTATCCTGTATTTATCTCGTTGGCAGAATATCTTAACATGTTTGTAAAAGTCGTTCTTTCTGTCATTTAGCCGCCCGTGTCGTTCACACCATGCGCAGTGACGCGCGACCAAATGATATAAATAGCGACTTTTGCAAACATGTGAGATAAATATAAGACAAAAGTGATAATAAGACATACATGTGAAATATTTTTTGCAATTTTTCCTTATAATAAAAGAAAAAACATCAAAATTCAGACATCCTACAAATCAAAACTAATAATAGTTGCAGTGACGGCAGGAAGGCGGGCAGGGCAGCTGCGGCGGCAGATCAGGGGGATTGAAACGGTGCATCATATTATGCCCTGGCGACGGTGGTGATGGCGCTCTACCTCTAAGCACTCGGGCAGCCCGACTGGAAATAGTCGGACAGCCATGCATCATCAGCAACAACAAAAATGCCCATGCTACTACTGCTTTCATGGCTAATTAATTCCCTATAAATGTCGAATTTTGAGATATATGATGAATATAAAATGTGTCTAGTAGTATATAATATATAGAGAGAGAGAGAGAGATGAGTGTGAAGACATTCTTGACTTTAAATTGAGGTTTGGACATGGTCGTATGGTCATTAGAAAATTTTGGGAGTGGGTGAGATTCTTCTTTGTTTTTTCTTTTTTCAAAGTTGGTCGAACTTTTGTAGTTATATATGTAAGCAATTTCAAGTGCATAGATTTTCAACCAAGAAATAGATTTTCAACCAAGAAATAGAAAATAACATTCAAAGTTGACCAGTAGAGAGGAGACAAATGTATCGCACTTATTATAGTGTGATTGTCTGTGTATTTGGGAGTTAGGCAGGCTTTTGAATTATAAATTTTGAATTTTTTATTTTTAATTTTTATGTTATACTCCCTCCGTCTCGTCTCATGTAATATGGGTGTATTACTGTAGACACGAGAATTAGAATTTAAGTAAAGTATAATTAATAAGTAATTAAGAAGTATATTAGTAAAAATAATTATTATTTAGTAAAAATAGTTATAGATTAAGATTAAGATTAAGATAAGTAAATAGTTTAATTAAAATTAAAAAAATTATAAATTTTAAAATTTAAAATGCGATTAAAGTGTATAATTATATTTCCAAGGACAAGTTATGTGGGACGGACAAAAATAGAAAATATGGAGAAATTATGTGGGACGAACAAAAATTAAAAATATGAAGAAATTATATGGGACGGATAAAAATAGAAAATAGGGAGAAATTATGTGGGACGGAGGGAGTATAAAATAAGTAATTATATAATATTTTGAATATAGATTTTTTAATTTGATATTATTTTGTCATTTAAAAATGTGTTTACTTATTTTCTTTGTCATCTAAAAATGCTCTCATTTTTATATTTTAATAAAAAATTATATTGTACATTATTGTTTATTTCTTATTATAAAAGGTTAAAAGTAAAAAATAATATATGTATACATATCATATTAAAATTCATACATAAATAATTTGAGTGTATTTTGAATGGCCAGTAGTACATATATAAACAAAGGTATTTAATTTGCAATTCTGGTGAAAAGTAATGAATAGTAAAAATTAGGTTGGAAAATCACAAACAAATAGAATCTTAACAAAATTATAAAATATTTGTTCAATGATGGAAAGGCTTTTCAAATTATTATTATTATTATTATTATTATTATTATTATTATTATTTTGATGATGTAACATACGACAAGCGTCTACCATTTGAGTGCGTTTTGGATAAATTTGCGATTGAATCTAATAGCTTATAAAGTAGGTCTAATAAAATAAATCATACTAAGTAAATTACATGTAACAGATAGAACCTAAAGAAGTCATAAATTTGAACTAGATAAAACTTGTACATAAACAAATACACACAAATATAAATTCGAGTAAGCATAGACTGAATTTGATTAATACTTAACATTAAAAATATTCTTATATTTGTATAATTTTTTTTTGTATAAATATTTTTCTATTAGTATGATAAGACACTAATGAAAATATTTTTGTATATTTTTTTAAATTTGTACGATGTTTTAATATAATAATTAATATTCAAATATTTACCCACAAAAAATAAATAAGATCCTTAGAGTCGGACGGAAATACTCCCTCTGTCCCGCAAGAAGGTTGACATTTGGTTTTTGCATCATTGCATTTAACATTAAAAATATCTTCATATTTGAATAATTTACTCGACAAATATTATTGAATTTGTATTATAAGAGACTAATAAACTTATTTTTGTCTTTTTTTCTTAATTTTTATTATATATTGATATAATAATTAATATTCAAATATCAATATGGAAAAAGGCCATGACAACTTTCTTGTGGAACGGAGGATAACTTATATTTCAAATGACTAGTGTACAAGTAATGCGAACAAGAGTAGTGTTGTCTGCGGGGTCATGGGTTCAAACCCCCGACACCTAGTGTGACTTTCCCGTCGGGCCTCTTAAACCCAGTGCACACTTTCGGATAGCGGCTGCAGATTCTCCCGATATAAAAAAATATATATATTATATTAGTATTTATTTATTTGTAATTCATATTATATATAATTTAATATTGATTTATATTTAAAAATTATATATTTTTAAATTTTAAATATCTTTTATATGAATTATAAAAAAATATTAGGGTAATATATAAAATAAAATATATATACTCTCAGTCAGGCACAAATATAATTATTTAATTTTATATGTAAATTCTAATATATTAGTATTTAATAGGGAATGATAGAAAGATAATTATCTCTCTAAATTTATTTATTTTTTAGTGATATTATTTGTAATAGTATTATATAAAGTGTATAAATATTTTTTTATTAAAGTAAAAAGTATAATTATTAAAAAAAATGGATACGTTGAATTTGAATATACCTAAATGACAAAATGATTGCATTGATAGACGGAGAAAGTATTATATACGGAGAAAGTATTATATAGCTAACTTGTAACTCGTGCGTGCACGAGTTATTTTTATATTAAATTATATAGTATATTACTGATTTAATATTTTTATATAAATAATATATATAGTGTTTTTATATATAAAAAATATTATCGAATCAATTAAATTTGAAAGATAACATACACAATAAAATTTTAAAACAAAAATAATACAATAGATAATTAAAAGAATACACACACAATAACAATGAAATCACTATAATAAAAATAAAAATTTTATATGTTAAAACTTATCATAATTTTATGTACGCATTTTCTAAATATTCTTTTAAATCGAAATACTTAAAATTCGAATATAAACTAAAAAATTGAAAAATGTATTAGAATATTATATTTAGAACAAAAACAAATTAAAAAAAATACATATACAATACGAATGAAAAAATTGACTAATAAAAAAAATAAATAATTAAGAAATATAATACATATACAATACGAATGAAAAAATTGACTAATAAAAAAAAATAAGTAAGAAATGTATACACAATAAAAATGAATGTACTAAAATAAAAATAAAATTTCTATTCTCATATTCATTTCAACCAAAATATTTGAAATTTGAATGTAATTTACAAATTTAAAAATCTTATAATATAATACTCGAAATTAGATTAATAAAAAAATATATTGTATAAAAAAATAGATACATTATATTTTTTCTTTTCATTTTTTTTTTTTGAGATCTTCTTTTCTTCTTATTTTTTTTTTGTATATTGTATAAAAAAATTCTTTATTTCTATCTTTCTCTTCAATTAACATAATTATTTTATATATATTTAAAACTTCTCATTTTTTATAAAACTAATTTATAGTAATCACAAATAAATAAAAATATTTTTTTTATTTATTTGTATTATATAAAAATTTTATTATCTACAAAATGATATCCATATTACATATATTTTTTCGAGATATAATCTTAAAAAATTTTAAAATACCAATAATATTATTTATATAAAAAAAATAAACTAATATAATAATTTATTATTAATAACTTATTAATCTACACTATCTAAAAAACTGTGTCCCTAATAAAGGGGTTCATCCCTCGCGTGACGGAGAGAGTATAATTTAGCACTAGAGGTTTTTAATATCAAATACTGATATGAATTTATTTTTTAAAATAATATTCCGCTTTTCGGGTCAAAATTAGCATTATATTGATGTTGATGCTCCTCAGGGAATACAAGCAAGGCTTTCACGAGGTTGATCATGAGCCGCCATCCAAGCACGAATATCTTCGTTTAATAAAAAAAAAATTGGTGTAAAAAGTCTCAAATTTCGGATATTCCGATGCACCAATTTTTTGAAAAACAAAGTCATAGGCACACACGTAGGTTCTGAGCAGGCCGACTACTCCAAGAGCACTCATCCATAAACCGGTGATGGTGTAAATAACATAACGAAATGATTTGAGTGATATGTGCTGATTTGACTCAATCAATACGATAATCGGAATATTATTTAAAAGAGTAAATTCACATCAATATTTGATATGAATTTCTAGTGAAGGTGTTGATTTGAACCAATCTAACAAATTATTATAAAGAAAATAACATATATTAATATAATTTACATCACATATTTTAATAGCACATTATATAATTATATATGACAAATATATATTATGATTTCAATAAAATATATTTTGATTTTAGTACAATAGTAATTTGATCAATCAACAAATGTCTATAAAAAAAAGTAACAAATACTAATATAATACTCCTTCCGTCCCAAAACAATAATCTCATTTTACCATTTTCGTTCATCCCGAAATAATAGTCCAATTTCCATTTTTTGTAACTAGCGTTCCACCTTTTTACAAAATTATCTCTACATTTTTTACAAAAATTACATAAAGGAGGGATATTTTAGTATTTTAAGAATACTTTTACACTCACTATCAATATAATATTATTATTCATTAATTCTTGTGCTAATCTCAAATGTCTTTATTGTTTTGGAACGGAAATAATATATAGCAACACAATGTATATTATCTATTTTGTGATAAAATACTAATTACTTCAAGTTAACGGACTACTTGGCAATATGTTATCTCTTTTGTGATGATCATGAACTACTAATTGCTTCATTTTAATTTACTAATGGATCTAATCAGCGCATTGCTAATTTGACCAGTCAACACTCTAAGTGCATTTATAGCAATATATATATATATATATATATATAGAAAACTAAATAAACAACAATATCTGGTATTAGAAATTATCACCTAACTAACAAATACTTTCTTCATCTCACATAATTTGTCAACTCTTTTTATTTTGTCCGTTTCATATAATTTTTTATTTATTTTTTTAAAAATATAATTATACACTTTAATCATATTTTAAATTTTATAATTTATAATTTTTGTATTTTAAGGAAACTATTTAGTCATTTTAATTTTAATTTATAATTATTTTTATTAAATCATAATTATTTTTACTAATATATTTTTTAATTACTTATTAATTATACAATTTATAAAACTCCGTGCCCCAGCTAATGAAGACAATTTAGCTGGGATTGAGGGAGTATTAGTTTTGGAGTGTCATGTCAACATATATGTTGTTATAACGGCGCCGTGCGCTAATGGACAACACACGATATTATCACATACAATACATAGTATGAGTTAATATAATACAAATATAGCATATGTACTAACAATATATGATATAGTCTTCACACCATACATACAACAATTATTTTAGTACATGACATATTCTTGTAATTATGAATAAACAGCTCATACTTTTATTACAAACAACACATTTTATTACAAATAAAGACATGTATTATTTTACTCCCTCCGTCCCAAAAGTATAGCCTTGTTGGGTTGATCACGAGATTTAAGAAATATTAGTATTATATTGATAGTTGGTAAAAAGTAAGAATAACTGACCTTTTTGCCCTTGTGAGTATATTAATGTAAAAAGTAGTGGCAATTGTGTAATAATAATGAAAAAATAAATATAATTTTACGATGATATGATTATTTATGAAAATGAGACTATTGTTTTGAAACGGACAAAAATGATAAACAAAATTATTGTATTGGGTCAGAGAGAATACTAATTTTCCAAATTCTTAAAATCTAATTTTTCAAATTCAACACCATAACCCTCCATATACTGCGGTATAACTACCGCATATTAGATAGAACGTTATTTCTATACATGATCTAGATAAAATATCAAAATGGTAATGATGTCATCTATGAAATTAAATATATATTTATTATATTTTAATAGAATTAGATTAAATTAAGATTTTTTAAATAAAAATGTATGATTAATCCTACTTACATGAATAAGAAATGTTTAATTTTAACTATCCCCACCCCAAAATGTAAAGTTGTCTTTGTTTTTATTTCAAATTAAAAATACTAACAATTTAATCCATACGATTCTAATAAAAATCTATTTTTATTTTCTTTTAAATATTTAAATGAACACTTATTTCAGATCAATTTCATACAACTAAATAAATATATGTCTCTCGATTAATAATTAATCGATCAATTTCAAATCAATTTAAAACAAGAGCCAAATAAACATTAAAAGTATCTCAATTAAATTAATTAATCAATTTCAAAACAATTTAAAACAACAACCAAATAAACCTTTTAAGTCTCTAAATTTAATTAATTAATCAGTTGATGTGACAGCAAAATCTTAAAATCCACATAAAGTCTCTGAATTAAATTAAAGAACTAATTTAGTGCCGAAAATTATTGCAAAAGTAAGTAAATAACGAACTTTACTTTATATTCACACATTTATTATTAAACGCGTCTTCTTATATTAATTTAATCTAATTGAATATACAAGCCTTCTTCTTCTTTTGTATCAGATTATACTCCCTCCCTCCACTTACAAAATTTACATGTTTCTATTTTGGGATATCCAATTACAAAATTTACATTTCATTAAATACCATACTTTTTTCACAAATACCCTTACTTTACATCACATCATTACTTTTATACAAAAAAGTAAGGGCAAAAATATCATTACACTACTTTTAACTACTCACTGTAATTAAAATACTATTATTTCTTAAACATCGCGCCAAAAGTAAATGTAACCCTTGTAAATGGACGGAGGGAGTATATTATTGGGTAAATTATATAACACCCTTTATATTTTTAGTAAAAATGCACAAAATACTCCATATTTTATCTATTACGTGAAACCCTGTGTTAATATAAAGTTTGCAAACACTCTTCTTGTCCAAAACTGATATTTAGTTATAAATAAAGACTTAAATTACGCAAGTTTTATACAAATAAAAAATAAAAAATATCTTAAATAAATTTGTGAATAAAATAAATTAATAGTAGTATATAATTGATTAATCCTTTATTTTTATAATTTTTTGAGACAAATTGTTATCTGATTTTTATAAAAACTATAAAATAAATAATTGATCAATTATTTATTTATTTATTTTATTCAAAAAAATTATATAAGATATTTTACTTTTTTTTTAATTTGTATTAAATTAGTGTAATTTGGGTCTTTATTTAGAATCAAATATCAGTTTTGGACAGTGACGATGTTTCGTGCAAACTTTATATTAATACAAAGGAATTTCACATAATAAATAAAATACATGGTGTTTATGCATTTTTACTAAAATACAAAGGGGGTGATATAATTTACCCTATATTATTTGTAATGTTCTTTTTAAATATTAAGTTGTATATATTTTGATAAATGTATATTAAAATTACGGGTTAAATAACTAATATATATTATTATTATTGCGAAAAAGACATAAATAACTAATATTTGAATTTTCAATGTAGAGTTTATCTGAATAAATGAGTACATTGTTTATACTAATCAAGTTTTTATATTTAATGTGTTTGGAATTGTAAAATTGACCAATTAAATATGAACACTAATTATAAAATTTTAACTATAGCCATAAATAAATTCAAATGGCTTAGACAATATTATTTTATATTATTTTGTCAAACTTAATTGGATGAACATCCAATATTGTCTTTTTACCCTTATTAATATTAGTAATGCTTCCTTAAAATTTCCTTAATTGGCTTCCCATATTTTATCTCATATTAGTACAATTTTAAGCTAAAAAAATTATAATAATTAAAATAAGAGAATAGATTGATTTAAATTTCCTATAATATTTACAAATTATACATGTTGTTATTACGTACGACACATGTTGTGTATACTAAATATATGTTGTTTATAATTATATGTGTATTGTATAAGAGTATGTTACGTGCTAAAATCAACTGTTGTGTGACTATAACACGTGTTAATTTATATGTTGCATAGTAAGAGATTTTGACATTTTTGTCATTTGACTTTATGTATAAAGTAATTGTATGTGTAATAATATATTTGTAATTTAATTAAAAGTTAAGAACATTTTGGTATTAGTGTATAATTATTTTTACTAAAAATAAAAATAAATACTTTTGAGTGAGACGGAAAAAGATAATAAGAAAAATATTTTTAATTGGGGCGGATGGAGTATATATATAGTGAAATTGAAATTTAGATGGGTGTATACAATATAGATTTTATTGGATTTCATTGGACGGATATATTCAATCCAGATTTTAAAATTTTTTTTAAAATTTTGGTGTATTCAATTGAGACTTTTAAAAATATGAGTGTATTCAATTGAGACTTTTAAAAATCTGGGTGTATTCAATTTAGATTTTAAAATGTCTTTTAAAATTTTGGTGTATTCAATAATCCATCGATTTTAAAAATCTATGAATTTTGTTGGATTCTTTAATAAAATTGTTAGCAAATTACACTTTATAAAATCTCTTATTATAAGGTGAGATTTTAATGAATTCTCAAAATTAGTAAAAAAGTATATATTATTTTATTTATAGCATTAATAATAATTTATTATTTTATATGTATTTATTATATTATTATAATAATATCAATAAGATTAGAAAATTTAAATATTTAATATAAAAATTACAAATATTTTAAAGTTTTATATATTTGAAATAATATTAAAAATTATATACATATAATACAAATAAATTTGCTCAAATGGTTCAAATTAAAATAATCAGTTTTAATGTTTAGAAATGTTAAATCAAAATTAAACTTTTCATAATTTTAATTTATATTTTATTATTTCGATTTCAGTTCTGTTGGTTCAAAAACCACATATTATATTTGACAATGTTAGTTTATATTTATTACTTTTTAATTATTTTATTTTTAATTTTAATTAATAAAAATTGTAATTTTAATATGATTTTATTTATAAATATATTTTTTGTATAAAAATTCATATAAATAATAATAATAACAATTAAATAGATTTTTACAAAATAAAAATTAATTACACTGAATATATATAATATAATAAATCCGATCAAAATAATACTATAACAAAAAGATAAATTTAAAAATATTATTATCATTAAAATAAAATAAAATAAAAATAAGAATAATAATAAATTTTTTTTTAGAACTAATGTACTATTTTTATATATATACAAGTGTACTGCATATATTTGAAATTATATAAATTAATAAAAAAACATTTAATCTATAAATTTATAAACTCTAATGAAATCTAGAGAAATCAATAAATAATCCAATCAAATCTATCAGAATCCATATAAATTAATAAACAAAATCAATTAAACTCTGCATAAATTCTATAGAATTTATAAATCTACTCAAGTTTACGGACTTTTTAAAATCCAAACAAATCCATTAAAATCCTAATGGAATACATTCCCCTTAGTCTTTATCCCATAGTTAGATTAATATTATGGATTGATAATATTTTTTTTTAATTTCTAGTAATAATAATAATTTATTTTTTAAAAATATTAATTTATTTAATTCTCTTATTCTTCATTTTCTCTTAATAAACTTATACTGTTTCCGTCCACTTACAATGTTTACATATTTCTATTTTGGGACGTCCAATTACAAATGTAACATTTTATTAAATACCATATTTTTTTCAACAAATACTCTTACTTTAGATCACATCATTACTTTTACACAAAAAAAGTAAAGGCAAAATGTCATTACACTACTTTTAACTACTCATTATAATTAAAATACTATTATTTCTTAAATACCGCGCCAAAAGTAAATGTATAATGGAGGGAAAAAGTATAAATTATGAGTTGGTTGAACACCGACACTAAAGAACCAAACTCTGACACTAAAAAATATTAACCAAACTCCGACACTAAAAAATAATAATATAATAATATTAAGGTGGAATAAATAAAAACCAAAATAGGTATTATAAAAATAAAAAATAAAAAAATTATTAAAGAATGGATAAAAATAGGAGAGTAAATTAAAAATAGTAACAAATTGATTATTATTTGTTAAAGTAAAAAATAATAAGATTATAGGTAAATAAAATTATTTACTATATATTGATCAAACAAATAATTAGAGAGTCTGCTCTTAGTAGGAGCGTAACTTGAGCAATTGCTTACGGCCTCTGCTTAAAAGGACCATTATTTTTTTAATTTTATCTTACTATTATTAGATATGTTACAATTTAATGTAGATTTTATCCATATTTTTCTCAAAAATACACAATCTAATTTTCATTATAAAATTAAATTCTAACAAAAATTATCTAAAATTAATTATATCTTCATTGCCCATTATTATTATTAGATATATTAAAATTTAATTTAAATTTTATCTCATATTTTTCTATAATTATCCAATCCAATTCTAATTTAATAAACTTGTCTTGTTGCACAGAATTGACAATAGAGAGAGAAAAAATGTTTTCATTTCTCTTTTTTTGTCTAAGTCGATGGAACTTGAAAAATAAATCATTTATATTTCTCTTTTTTGTTTGAGTCGATGGAACTTGAAAAATAAATCACTTATATTTCTCTTTTTTATTTATATTCCATATACTGGGAAATAGACAGAAATGATGTTGCACTAAATATATATATTTATCTTTTTTGTAATATTTAATTTTTATACTTTTTAAAAATATATTATTTTAATTTTACAAAATCACATTTAATTTATCAAATATTTAACTTTTACAATTTTTTTAAAAATATTGTACTAAAATATGATCTTACAAAACATCATATATAATTTATAGTTTTTTTAAAAAAAAACTTACAAAAAATATTTTTTTCCTAAATTCTCACTCGTTAAAACATTCTTTTGTCAAATTAATTATTTATTATTGTTCGATCTATTCAGATAACTGTATTTTTTTTTTTTTACATTTCTCAACTCAATTATTTGTTTAAGCGAAACAAGAAAATTAAATCTCATTATTTACTCAATTCTCCTTTTCTCCAATTCTATTATTTACTTATTTCTCTGCAATTCCATTATCTTATATTCTAACAATTTTTCTAAAATTAATCTCAAATCCAATTATAATTCTAATAAATTCTAACAATTTTTTTAAAAATTAATCCTATATTTTTCTCCTTTAGAATGTATAATTATTAGTATTGAGTTATTAATTTTAATAGTCAAGATATTGTGAAATTTTATATAATCAAAATATGTAATAGCAAACTAAGCCAGACAATTTACTCCACGCCAACAAAAAAAAAAAAAAAAAAAGTCATTTGTTTATAAGGTCTATTATTTATTTTTTGCTTAGGGCCTTGAAAATATCCGAGACGGCCCTGCAAATTATATAAATTTAACGAACGGATAGAATAAATTATGATAATATAAATAATATATATACATAAAAAGGTCGCATCTTGCATATCTTCTTTCTCATTTCTCAATCTTTTCTGTTTTTTTTTTTTTTTTCATTATTCTTTTGTTCCTTCGTGGGATTACTATGTGATTTGGATGGCGTGTTGTCGAAACCCATTCGATTTCTCCCTCTTATTGCCTCATAGGAAGATTTGGAGTTACCATGAAGTGGACTGTGATATAAGCCAACAAATGTTTCTTTCTATTATAGCATTGTTTCTAAATTCCTTTCTAATTATTATTATTCTGATTTCACTAACCAAGTAATATTCTTTGTGAGGATTATTTAGTTGCACGAATAATCTGTGGCGATGCAAAGAATCCCCAACATTGATATCATAGCACATGTGGGTTGTGCACTGGTTTAAAATTAGAATATTAATTTAGCCCTAAATTTGATAGCGAAAGGTTACTTTATTTTATTTTTTCTGTTAATTATTTATAGAGTAAGTTATTATTAAATTATATCAATATTGAGTTTCAATTGGCTGATATTACTATCACGTAAACTGGCTGCTCAAAAAACGAGCAAGTAGCTGACTACTGATAGTTAGTAAATTTGTGTAACATTCTTGTGGGGCAAATTGTGTGACTTTTGTGTGATCTTGGTATAACAATTGTATCTATTGTAAATTTTGATGGAAAAATTGAATTTCAATTCGACAACAAAAGATGAAAAGTAATCTAATAACAAAAAAATATTGTTAAAACTATTGATGGTGATTTTAATTGCTGATTAACTGAAAATAGAAAAATTGAATTAGATTCACACGCATATCATTGATAATATTGAATTTATCTAACTCAACTATTAAAAAAGTAGGAAAGCATAACTATGCAAAAGAACTTTGAGAATAATTAGAAGAAATCTATATGGAAACATTCAGACCAAATACACTATTTCTACTTGAAAAATTCTTTATATTTAAACTTGATTTAACTAAATCAATAGATGAAAATCATAAACTTTTTATTAAACTTGTTCAAGATATTAAATAATTCTTTAAGCAGTCATTGATAGATTAAAGAGTAAAGAATTAGAATGGTAGATTAATGAAAAGGAAAAACAAACGGTTGATGAAGTTCTGTTAGTTAAAAGTATGTCACATAATTTAAAAATATTCAAAAATCAAAAGAATAAGAGTAAAAGAAAAAATAAATCTAAGAAAAAGAATACAAAGTGCTATAATTGTGAGAATTCAAATCATGTTATTAATTAGTGTCCACATCCTAAAAAAAATTTTAGAAACTAACAATGTGATGAAGCGAATATGACTATAGAGAATTAGGTAGTGGGTAATATGTTTATGGTAAAAAATAGTTTTGCTACTACTGATTCTGTGTAGGAAATTGCGTGATTACCTTATATTACCTTTGAAAAATTTGTTTTTGATTTGTAACTTTATATCACATGCTTCTGTTGATATTGATTATGTTATATCTAAAGTTTGATTATTTGGTTGTGTTAACTTTGGAAATAAACAGATGTATTACAACTTGGTGTTGTTTACTGATATGCTGCAACTTAGTGTTGTTTATCGTGTCTGCATATATGTTTACTTTTTATTTTTTATATGTTTTGTGTGCAATAACTATATGGTAAATTACACGTATAAAGGGCGATGATGCTAACATGTTCCTCACTTTTGTTTATGCCCTTGAATATAACTATGATGGTCCATCAGAAACAAAAGAAGATTGTTGAGTTGTTGTTTCACTCCGACCAAAAACCGGAACCAACCCAAACCCAATCCAATTTTAGATATAAATTAAATCCCACTCTTTCCCCCAATCTTGACTGAATTTGATCTATCATCTCCCTAGGCGATTCGAACGATATTTGTTTCTTCCTTCTCGGTTACAATATAACTATGACTTGTTCTTTTTTTTTTTTCTTTCTTTTTTTTTTTTTTAATCTATCCACAATAAATAAATATCCTTATCAATAATTAAAAATCTTTATTTTTTTAATAAAATTAATTTATATCAATTATAAATAAATAAAAATATTTCTATATAATTATATGATTAAAAATCTATTTTTTACAAAACAATATACATATTTTATATATTTTATTGAAATAATAGTGATTAAAATATTTAAATATATATTTTAATTTTTAATTATATATATAAATTTTTATTTTAAAAATATCAAAATCATCAATTATATTAAAAAAATAATAACATAATATTATAACTTACCGTTATTAATTTACTAAACTATTATTTTAAGATTTCATGCCACTAATATCAACTATTATGAGACAAATGTAGGATTTGTTTCTTTTTCAAACAATTTTCAAAATATTTCCTTAAAAAATAAAAAAAATAATATACTATACATACTTATTATTTTTATATTATTGTACAATTAATTTTCTATTTTCACATAAAAATATTTTTTTCAAATCAAACCACGAAACAAACAGGAGTATTTTAGTATATTTTTTATTAAACATATGAAAAAAATGTGTGCTCTTCAAATTATGTTCCGCATAGAACAACAAATCATTTATGTTATTAATATATTTTTTATATTAAATATTAAAAATTGTTAATTAATAAAAAAAATAATAGTTTGCATTATATTATTAAGTTTTTATATTGTATTACCAGAATAAATAGGATGAAGAAAGTCTTGTCCAGTAAAAAATGACGGGGTGTGAGAAGTGAACTTATGACTGTTATAGATTCAAACTGCGACTTTTCCAAATTCACTTGTCGAGGATTTAGCCAAAAAAAAGAAAAAAAAAAAAAAAAAAAAGCCTTTGCTTAGAAAATAAACAAAAGAATTATTGTTTAGTTTTAATATTACTAGTCCTATTTTAAAAAAAAATTTAATTGAATATAATAATAATAATAATAATAATAATAATAGTAGGGGGAGAGAGAGAGAGTTTTTCCGGCCCCAACCCAACACGATTTGCATTCTGCCTGCCTGCAAACGAATTTTCTTTCTCTCGGCTCTTCCTCCTCAAATACGGCAACGACGCTCTCTTCCACCTCCTACCCCACCCCACCCCACCCCCACGCACATTCTATCCTCACCCTTTCCATGCTAATGCTAATCGATGCCCCTCTCTCTCACCGAATTTGGATTTCTTTCTCCAATATGTGATCTGATCTGATCTGGGATTCCATGACTAAATTCGTCTCCTCAGATCCCTTCTGCCTCTCTAATCCCTAAATTTTTCATCCATGGATTGGATAATTTAATCCCTCCCTCCTCTTCGGCGATTTCATTTTCTAATTTATACACCCTGATAGTATAATTTCCCACGTGAATTTTTATTTTTGTTGTCGTTGGTGAATATAATTGATTCGAGTGAAAGGAAGGAAGGAAGGAAGGAAGCAAGGATGTCCGCGGCCAAGCCTTCGTCTTCGTCTTCGGGACGGATGTTCACGATCGGGCTGGTGACGGCGTGGTATTCATCCAACATTGGGGTTCTTCTGCTCAACAAGTATTTGCTGAGCAATTACGGATTCAAATACCCGATTTTCCTCACCATGTGCCACATGACGGCCTGCTCCTTGCTCAGCTACATCGCCATCGCCTGGATGAAGATGGTTCCGATGCAGACGATAAGATCTAGGGTTCAGTTCATGAAGATTACCGCTCTCAGCATGATTTTCTGCGCCTCGGTCGTCAGCGGCAACATTTCGCTCAAGTATTTGCCCGTTAGCTTCAATCAGGCCATCGGCGCCACCACGCCGTTCTTCACGGCTGTTTTTGCCTACTTGATGACGCTCAAGAGGGAGGCCTGGCTGACTTACATCACATTGATTCCGGTCGTCACTGGCGTCGTCATTGCCAGTGGGGTATGTCACTCTGCTTAAGTATTCATTTATTTGTTTTGTTGCCTTCTTGCTGTTAGGATTTAATCTGATCAATTTCTGTGAATTTTGTGGAGAATCTCATATTTTGCTGCCCTAGACTTTGTTCCTTTTTCCTCACATATTGATGAACTAGTTTCTATTTATTAATTTATTTTTATGCTGAGCTGAATGTGTTAAATAATCACTTCTCTTTTAAAGAAATGTAATTTTATTACTCTGCCATCGTGCTTCTTTGTTTTCATAACGTGTATTGTATCCGGAAGAGAATACTATGCTTCCGAAGCTCGTAAGGGAGTGTTTTGAAGTGGTTAAATATAAATTATATATCAGGATGACAACCATTTTATCAGTTTACCCACTGTTTAGGTGATGTGGTCATTTAACAAAATTCAAGATTTATGTGGATGGAGAATTATAGATTTTGATATATTGGAAGATGAGTTTACGGGTTTATCTGTTCATATTTGTAGGGTCATGGAGTGATGATGGATGGATTAATTTATAAGTTAGTTTTATATTGTAGAGCTGATTGATAGAATGATATGATAGGAAAAGAACTACTGCAAATATGTCTGATTCTAGAAATTAAAATGCTTTATTTCTGATTCTCGTCCTCCTGTTGATGTTAGGGCGAGCCCAGTTTCCATTTGTTTGGATTCATCATGTGTGTGAGTGCAACAGCTGCAAGGGCACTAAAATCTGTCGTTCAGGGGATTTTACTTTCGTCTGAGGCGTAAGGCTCCTAAGTTTTCCTCGATTGTTTACTCTAGTAGTATCACGTAGGATTTTATTTCTTTGGCAGCACAATGAAATGGTACCTGAAACTTCTTCTACTGTTTATTTTAGGGAAAAGTTGAATTCAATGAATCTGCTCCTATACATGGCTCCTATAGCCGTTGTATTGCTTCTTCCTGCGACGCTTTATATGGAGGAAAATGTCGTTGGTATCACCATGGCATTAGCAAGGGAAGATATCAGAATTATCTGGTTGCTGCTGTTCAATTCTGCACTCGCATATTTTGTTAATTTGACCAATTTTTTGGTAACAAAGCACACCAGTGCTCTAACACTTCAGGTACTTCTTGGTTCTTCTTCGATTCTAACTTCTTCTATTCTATCTTTATTTTTCATTGATTTTGGTTTCCATAAAAAAAAAAAATACTAGAGATAGAAGCATCCCAATATATGGAATCGTAAAATGGACCAAGATGAACTCTTATATCTAAATTGCCTCAGAATAGGGATATTGACATGAATAATAGTAATAGATTGACCTAATTAGATACTGCAATATTTGATAAACACTCGTCAATCTGATTATCACATCTCTAACTGCTAATAGATAGACCTAATTAGATATTGCTCCTTGGACACCTTATTAACATTTGATAGGGTTATTAGTGTCACGGAATGATAACAAACTCAAAGAATGAAAGTTTCATATATTTTAATGAAAATGGACTAGGTCTTAGAATCTTTAATGTTTACTGGGTTATGGTTTCAGTTTGTGAATTTCCTTGAATGAATGGCCATGTACTTGGAAAGAAATTGAAAATGAAAAATAGTAAACTTCTGACCCAATCTAAAGATGACGATCCCTCTACCTAGCACTTTCTTTTGGGTACATGGTTATGTTTTAAATGGGATGAACTATCATTTCTCAGGCTGTTATTTTGAAAATGAGAATCTAATTTTGTAATAAGTGGCTGTGTACTTGGAAAAAAATTGATGTTGTAAAAGGTTAAACTGCTGCCTCAAACTAGATGTCAACACTCTACCTAGTTTTTTGTCTTTTTTGGGTTTCAATTGGGATGAGGTGTCATTTCTCATGTTGTTATTGCAAAAATGTGATATGAATTTTTTAAGAGTGGCTGTGTACTTGGGGAAAAAACAAAATCGACAATCAAAAAGATTAAACTGCTGACATAAACTAAAGATGTCGATCACACTGCTGACATAAACTAAAGATGTCGATCACACTGCCTAGCATTTTCTTTTTTGGATAACATACATGGCTATGTTTCGATTGTGATTAGGGATCATTTCTCGTGCTGTTCTTGCAACAATATGAAATTAATTTTTGCCACGTCGATTGCATTCATCATTGGCAATCATTACAGGTCCTTGGGAATGCAAAAGGTGCTGTAGCTGTGGTAGTGTCCATATTGATCTTCAGGAATCCCGTCTCAGTTACAGGGATGCTCGGCTATACTTTAACAGTGTTTGGCGTCATCCTCTACAGCGAAGCCAAAAAGCGCAGTAAATGAAAGCAGGATCAGTCGGGAAGCACCGGCTGCTACATCCATCTAACGTGCAACATGATAAGGTGCAAAACCAAGCGATGGATGCTAATTCGTGTGACTCGTATTTGTGCAGTCGGTGCATGTATTTCAGCAAGCTGAGATGTGAGGTTTCGACACAAACTCACAAACAAACACAGGATTAGTTCCAGAGTAGAAGTTTCAATAAGAGAACTCTGAAGGACCTTGATTCTTCCCAGATTTGTGTTCTTCTTAAAAGATAAGTCATTTTTTGCTTTTTTTTTTTTTTGACTAAATTGTTTTGAGGGAATTAAGGATTTGAATTGGGTACAACACATCCTGCGAGTATAGCTTCATGACATGAATTAGTTAGTTATATAGCAAATACATACAGCTTTAATATGTTTGTTGTTCAACTGTCTCTTCCATGATTTTAATTTATAAGATGTATTTTTTTCTTTCCTTCCATGATTTTAATTCGCAACACACATCCTGCGACTGTTTTCTTTTCTTCTCTTTTTTTTTTCTTAAAAGTTTCCTTTGTATGTTGCATACTTGTTAGTTTTACTCTGTTTTAGTAAAGGTGTGTTTGAAGCTATGCCTCTATTTTACCTTTTTTCAAATGCTATATCATATTGGATATATTCAAAGATATATATATATATATATATTAATTTTTTCTCAATAAATAAATAAATATATTTATATTCCTTTTGGATCGACTTTTCAACTGGCCTTTTGTCTTCCTGTTTATATTGGATTTTGTTGAATCGATAAGTGATTTTTTCAAATACATTTTAGGAGTACCTTTTAATCGTATGTCTTTTGATTTTATTACATCGGAACAGTGTTTTTTGGAAAAAAATCAATTTTAGTTTCAATATAACTAAAATTAATTAATTTTGGATATAAAAAATTCATCAATTTTGATTCTAATACAAACATTTCAATCAATTTTAGTCTCATCATTTAAAAGTTAAAATAGCTGACGTGGACGTAACGATCACCTGCCCTTTGAGCGGACACGGCATAGCCGGAGCTGTCAGACTAGAGTCCTACGCAATCGCCATTGCTAACGGAGATGGCGGGGCTACCCCACATAATGTGTTCGGAGGTACGCTTATTCCGTCGGACAAGGATTGTTGTGTCATTGGGACTTAGGCAATACATACTTGTTAGCTTCTCGGATGTCTTTGATGTGAAGTCAGCTCTGAAATGGCTTACCCTGATGACTGCCTAGGTCCTGCAGCCACAACCTCGTCCGGGAGGCTCCTATATTCGTTTTCTTTGGCTAGTAAGGTCACATTGACATATTAGAGTAATACCGGAGGTGATCCGGCTGTGCCCCTTGCATTGCCTTCTCCGAAGAGTATTTTCAATGCTTTCGGGGCTAGCCGTCGGTGCCTCGCCTTTATGCATTTTCTCGTCCTTTATCCATAAGAATTATTTGCGCATTGTGGGCTTTAAGACTCCGTAGCCTACCGGAAAAGGTCAAAGCCGACCCGTAGAGTAGAGTGTTGCTTGGATCTCCTCCTGGATATGATCCTGTAAAATAGTGGTCGGAATCCTCACTATTCTTTCCATACCTCCCGGACACATGCGGTATTGAAGTTTCACCGGCAATTCCTTTGTCCTTCAACATGTTGGTGCTGGCCGGAAAAGGTAACTTGCAATTTCTCAATTGCATAGTATATGAGATTCGTCGAAGTCACACTGGACGTGTTAAAATTTCATAGATGATGCCTGAGTGAATTGGGCTTGTCAAACTCGACGTAATTTGGATTCATTAGCCTACTCAAAAAGGTATCTGAGCTATTCTCACACAAAAATTAACGCTTTTAATTGTAATGAAAAATTACTTATTGGAATATGGTATGAAATATGTAAAAATGAAAGGAAAAATGTATAAAAAAAAAAAAAAAAAAAAAAAAGAAAAGAAAAAAAAAATACGGGACTGCTATGGATTGGCTTTGGAATTGAAAATAACACTAATTTAGGAACAATAATTAATAAAATAGACATGGAAAGAAATTAAATAAGCGGGAGTATGGAAATGAAGAAAAAAATTGAATCATTTTGTTTTTTTCTGAAAAACAAAATTGGTCACTGTTTAAACATGTAATAATTATATTTATTTTTTTAATTTTAATTTCAACACGGCCGTGTTTAAAAAATAAAATTGTGTATAATTTTAAATGCGTCCGTGTATATATATATATATGTATTTAAAACACACAGCCATGCTAGAGAGAGAAAAAGAGGTCGCAAATAACTTTGAAGCTGCCTAACTTACACCAATCATTTCCAAGTCCGTTGATTTTTTGACCTTGGAAAGGAGAGCTGTTGCACCGAAAAACCGTCAACGGAAAAGACAGGGTCTCGAGTTTGATAATGAAGCCGTTGATCTTCAAGTCACTGCTTTTGCTCATACATATATATTTACCCTTGATTCTTATATGTCACATGTTGCTCTTCAGATTCTATTTTTTATTTTTAGATGAAAGGTTCCACCCCATAAAACATATAATTAAATTTTATTTGATTTTTTAATTAATTAAATAATATTTAAATTTTTTTAGTGTGGAATTCATTTTTATTTTTTTTTTATATTTTTTTGTGTGGGCTTATTTTTTTATTTTAATTATGGTATGTGTCTTCTTTATAAAAAAATTTAAGTGTGGATATAACACTTCAATGATAATTTTTTATTCTAATCAGTTTATTATATTTTACTTTAATACTATTGGAATTTCAAGATGAACATGAAGTGGTGGGCCCACTTCAAAGAGAAAAAGTTCAAAATTTTTTTTATATATTGGTCCCATCACTAATTATATCTATTTGTTTGGACATTAAAATTTAAAAATAATGATATTTTTAATATTAAAGTTATGTATATAAAAAATAAAGTATATAAAAAATAAAGTGATGATACTATGATAAATTTATTAAAATGATTGATTAAAAAATATGGAACAAAAAAAATAGTAACAAATTAATTATTATTTATTTAAAAAAAAATATGCGGAGATTCCACCTCAAATGATTATTTGTCATCCTAGTTTATTACATTTCACCTTAAAACTATAGGAGTCTCGAGATGAAGATGAAGATGAAGATGAACGGTGATATCCACTTCAAATAAAAAAAAATCAGATTAAAAAAAAAAAAAAAATTGTGAGTCACATCACTAATTATTTATTATATTCTTTTTCGTCCGGTAAAATGGTGTAAGTTTGTTTGGGCATTGAGCCTAAATATTAATAATAATTTAATATTAAAATGAGGTATGTAAAAAGTAAAATGGGGATACTATGATAAATTTATTAAAATGGTTCATAAAAAATAGTGGAATAAGTAAAAAAAAATAGTGACAATTTAATTATTATTTGTTAAAGTAAAAGTAATAAAATTATAGTAGGGTAAAGTTTACTATAAATGAATTGTGTATAAGTTTAAAGACATTGGGATAGGGCTTATCAAACTATTGTTATTGAGTCGGATATTTAAAAAAAAAAAAAAAAAAACACAACGCTTAACTGTAAAACAATATTGCTAAATTTGACAAAATATTAAGAGATGATACAACTTTCCAAGTTTACGTTATGGTTACCCTCAAAATATTATTTGGGATAAAATACATTGGTCTTGTGAATGGTGCCGAACAACCCAAATGAGCAGTCCTGCGGGTGGCGCAGATGAAGGCTCGAGACGGTCCAACCGAGGAACATATGCAGCTTTATTAGTTTATGACGTTGAGATATGGCTTATCAAACTATTATTATCGAGCCGGATATCCTAACAAAAAAGAAACACAACGGTTAACTGTAATGGGCGATATTTGCTCAATGTTTCGTTCACTTTGGGTGTTTTTTTTTTTTTTTTTTTGAATTGACGGAATAGTTGGGTTATTTTATATTATCGTATAGTATTAGGGACGGAGTTTATTTTGTATTTCATGGTATTTACTATTTAGATTGTTGTTGGAATGACTTTTTGTATTGTTAGTATATAATTCTTTGGGACATATGAACGAATTTAAAATGAATTTATATTGTTAATTTGTAGTTGTTTGAGACAAAGATAGGAGTTCGGAATAAATTACTGGTGGGATAATTTGTAAAATGGTTTGCGATGAATTTTTGCGAATGAATAAATTTCCTCGCAAATTTTTAATTACGAAAAATAAATTTTGCGAGGGAATTTATTCTTTTGCAAAGGTGAAGTTTGCGAGGGAATGAATTCCCTCGAAAAAAATAAATTTATTTATTTGCAAAGGAATTGTTCCCACGCCAAAATTCTTTCAAAAAAAGTTGCGAGAAAATTGTTTCTCGGATCCAAATTAGCGAGCAAGTAAATAACGATGATGCTTATTCCTTCGCAACTTTCTTCGCCAATGAGTTTTGCTTTGCGAGGAAAATAAAGAAGAAGGAGCGATTGCTACTGACAACAATAGAATTGGGGTAAAGAAGTAACAAGGAAAATAAAAGAATAAAATATGGAAAAAAGTAAAAAAAATGGGGAAGAAAGAAGAAAAGAAATAGGAAGAGATGTGGGGGCGAATGTTGCTTGATGTTCCATCCGTTCTTTCAACTTGCATGTTCTCAAATAGACAAAATATGATTGATCATATTAATTCATTGTTGTTTTTGATTGTTACCGTTCAAATATTACTGAATTTATTGAATGTTATTAGTACAATTGTATTGTGTTGTCTTTAAGGTAAAAAAAATATTTATGCTATGATTGATCGATCTTTTATATTTATCTTGTTATTTGGAACGGATTTGATAAAAAAATATGCAATTTTTTCATTTGTCAGATAAATCTAGGTAATATGTTAAAATATAATTTTGAGGTCATATTTATTTTTTGTTGTTAAGGTAATATTGATTTTTCGATCTAAGAATGTATTCCACAAATTGGAGCAAGATTTGACATGAAGTTGAAGCCTTCATGGATAACATGCAAATCTAAACTAAGATATATTTTAAATTACCAGAGTGTGAAAATCAAATATTTTTATTTTTTTTACCTCATTTGTTAATGATCTTAATGTATTTGACTAAGTATTTTTTTATCATACTTTTTAAAAATTAGATGCTCCCTTACTAATGTTGTTAGAACGATTAATCAACTCAAGCTGCATTTTTGTTTCCAAAACTTTCATAAATATGTGCAGAGCTGATGGAGGTGATGCCGCGATTCGATTTTTGGAAAAATTAGTTTCCACTAAATTGCGGATTTAATAAGACATTGAATTTAATTGCTTTAATTTAGTCTAATTGCTTTTATATAGACTTAATAGTTATTTTTGGGAAACTACTCTTATTTATATTGACGATATGTAATTAGGAGATGAGGATCAAAACAATTTTCTTTCTGAAGTAATAAAGATTGTGTATCTTCATCCTCCCCTCATCGGCTACATCAGCTGGTATCAGTTAGCCAGCCTTTGTGATTCCATCATGCCGCCACGCCGTGATCCGCATCGTGAAGATGTTATCGTCCAACGTTTGGATGAACTTACTCAACAACTAGGGGTTGTCATACAGCTTCTCTAGGCACGGACGATGGACGCTCCCGCCTTGTTCCGTGATGCTCCACCATGCCCGCATCATTGCTCCCAGTACCCAGAACAATCCAGATCTTACCTCGGACGATGAGGCCTCTGCTGACAATCCTTTTGCTACTTTGGTTGGACACTGACACCGTGAGTTTGACAAAAGTCGCCGATGGGAGAAAAAATTTAAATTGGATCTGCCATAATTTCACAGAACACTAGCTACACACTAACGATTTTCTCGATTGGTTGTGTTCCATCGAGGAGGTGCTAGACTTCAAATCCGTCTCACAGGACCGCCGTGTCGCTCTCGTTGCCACCCGCCTTCACGGTTATGTTGCATCTTGATAGTCCCAGTTTAAGACAACTCGTCAACACCGCGGAAAACCTCATGTTACTTCTTGGGAGAAATTCGTTAAATATTTGAAGTCCGAATTCTTGTCTTTCAATTACACATGTCTCTTGTACCAACACTAACAAAATTTGAAGCAAGGCCCCAGATCAACTCCTTTCCCAATCGAATTTGTTTAAACCTGGGGAAGAATAGACTTTTCAGTATATAGGGGGCTTACGCATCGCAATTCAAGATGCGCTCAACCTTCTCTTCCCCTCATTGGTCTCTGAAGTGCACCAACGTGTGGTTGCCTTGGAGCGGTAGATGCTTCTCCGCGCTAGCACCCCATTCACACCGGCATCCACCACACCCCATCTTTACTATCGCATTAGCCCTACCGAGCATGATGAATTACGTCGCTAGGTGGAAGATTTATTACAAAAGAGACTCATTCGACATAATTTGAGCCCTTGTGCAATTCCTACTTTGTTTATTCCAAAGAAATTGGGGGAGTGACATATGTGTGTTGATATCAGGACAATCAATAAGATCATTTATGCATTGCAGTTTCCCTATTCCGTGCTTGGATGACCTTCTTGATCAACTAGCTGGAGCTATCATTTTTGCAACCTTAATCTTCGTAGTGGTTGTCATCAAATTAGAATTCGCCTGATGAGAGGAAAACCACTTAAAAGACATGTGAAGGCCTTTTTGGGTGTGTTTGTTTGGGGGATTGGATTTGATTTATACTATTCATCCAATTTTTTCCCCCCAAAAACATCAAATCAAACACCTATTTTTTATTTTTTATATTATACTAAAAATCAATTTTACATTCAACATCAACACCTATTTATATCACATCATACAACTATTCAAATTCAAAATTTTTACTATTCAAATCCCAACTCAAAATCCAACTCCCCAAACAAACACACCCTTTGAGTACGTTTATACAAGTCATGAACTAGACATTACAACCACTCATTGGTTCCTGTGTCGTGGTTTATTTCGATGATATTTTGATTTACAGCAAGTCCGACACTGAACATTTGTCCTATCTTGGAGATGTTCTACAAATATTGCGGATGGAACATTTTTATGTCTCCCCTTCGAAGTGCACCTTATTAATATATTAGGTAATTTTCTTGGGTTATTGGATTTCTTCTACTGGACTTGGTGTTGATAAGTCAAAGATTGCAACTATTCGGGATTGGCCGACCTCCACAACCTTCACCGAGGTTCGTGGCTTCCATAGGCTCGCCTTTTTCTATCGATGTTTCATTCGGAATTTCAACTCTATTGTTGCTTCTCTTACGGACACTTGTGCATGGTCAAACCTTCACTTGGACTCCACGGACTAATGCCGTTTTTCGAGAGATTAAGTTTCCCCTCACAAGCGCACCTCTCTTTCCATTTTCAGATTTTACCTCTCCATTTGAATTGTGTACGGATGCCTCCAAGATCAGTATTGGTGTTGTTCTCACCCAAGCAGGCCATGTTGTGGCCTTTCTTAGTGAAAAGGTTACAGGCCCCCGTTCACGTTACAACACTTATGATCTTGAATTCTATGCTTTTGTGCATGCTGTTTATTGGCGTCATTATTTATTTCATTGGGAGTTTGTTCTCTACACGAACCATGAGGTCCTCAAACACTTGGCCACTCAAGACTTCCTCTCAACACACCACGCAAAGTGGACATCGTACCTTCATCAATTTATGAATGTTGTCCGTCATCATGTTGGAACGGACAACAAGGTGACAAATGCTCTTAGTAGATGTTTTTCCTTATTATCCGACATGCATGTGGAGGTACTTGGCTTTGATATCTTTTGCGATCTTTATGCCACTCACTCTTTTTTTGGTCGTATATTATCCATTTTACATCATGCAGCTTACGAGGATTATTATATACCATGGTCGATAGATGTCTATTTAGGGGCATTTGTTTGTGTATTCCTGCTTGCAGTTTACGGTTGAAAAATATTTCTGAAGTGCACGGCGTTGGCCATGTTGGCCGCAACCACTCGATTGAATTGGTATCTCATCAGTTTTTTTGGCCTATGATTTGCCCCAATGTCAGTTGTTTTGTCTCTCATCAGAATATGCCAGGTTTTGAAGGGCACCACCTCTAATGCGGGACTATAACAGCCGCTACTAGTTCCTCCACAACCATGGGGCTACCATCAGCATGGATTTTATTCTGGGGCTCCCTCTCACACAACGCCATCATGACTCTATCTTCGTCATCATTGATCGCTTCTCTAAGATAGTCTACTTCATTCGATGCAAGCGATCATCCGACGTCGTGCACATTGCGACCTTCTTCTTCCGTGAGGTATTTCGTTTGTACGGTTTACCTTTATCCATTGTTTCAGACAAAGACTCCAGGTTTCTTCGGCACTTTTGGCGGACCTTATGGCGCATAGCCTACGCGGAGTTACATTTTAGCAGCGCTTACCACCCTCAAAGCGATGGACAAACAAAGGTTGTTAACCATTTTCTGAGCAATTTGCTGCATTGCTTGGTTGGGGATAATTTGAAGACTTGGGATACCAAACTATGTCTTGCAGAGTTCGCTCATAATCAGGCATCTAATAGAAGTCTTGGGTGGTTATGCGGGCCCCTATAGATCTCCTAAGGATACCTTCCACCATTCCTACTGACTTTCGTGCTGCAGATCTAATTGTTGAATTCCAACAAATTCATGCTATGATGCACCTCCACGTAGAGGCCTCAAATTCCAAGTACAAGGTTATCACGGATTTCAAACGCTGTGAAGTGCAATTTAAGGTTGATGATTTTGTATGGCCTGTTTTGACTAAAGATCACTTCCCTCTTCATGAATACAATAAGCTGAAATCCCAAAAGATCAGCCTTTTTGAGATTGTGGAGAAAATCAACCCGAATGCCTATCGCCTCCATCTTCCCGGCCATATACACTTCGGATATCTTCAACGTTCAAACACTTGGTTCCCTTCTCCGATAACAACTCTGATGGAGATGAAGCTCGAGTTGATTTGAGGGCGAATCGTTCTTCATATTATGACATTTTAAGTAATTGTATGTGTAATTGTATATTTGTAATTTAAGTAAAAGTCAAGGGTATTTTGGTATTAATTTATAATTTTTTTTACTAAAATAGGAAAAATATATTTTTAAGTAGACAGATGAAAATAGTAAAAAAAATACTTTGAATTGAAACCGAGAGAATATTATATTGATCAATTGTAATATAAAATAAAAGTATTTTGAAAAGTATTTGAATAAGTTAAATGAGATTTAATAAATATATTACTAGCACCCACATTTTTATTACTTTTATTCTAATAAATAAAAATAATTTTTACCATTATTTTTTAATTGTTCCACTATTATTTTATTAATTCAATAATAAATTTATTACAATAATTTTACCATAATTTTTTAATTGTTCCACTATTTTTTTATTAACTCAATAATAAATTTATTACTACCTCCGTTTTAATCCAAAGGCTCCTTTCGAATTTTTTAATAGATTAAAAAAACAATTTATGAATTATTAAAAGTATATAAAATAATTTTAATATTTTTGTTATTTGTATTTATATATAAATCAAATATATATGTAATAATATATTTATAATTAATATAAAAATTGAACAATATTTTAAAATTAGTATAATTATTTTTATTATAATAAAAAAATAATACTTTTAAACAAAATAGACAAATAATAAAAATAGTAATTTAAATTGCAATAATGAGAATATAATACTCCTACGTTATCTTTTTACATACCCACTTTAGTATTATAATATCATCATTTCTTGAATCTCCATAACCAACCAAAGTTACATAACATTAGCGAATCAAAATAAATTTGACGATCCCAAAACCTCAGCATGAAAAATAACAGCAACATTTTAGTCGAAGATCCCATAAATTGCATGTGATCAAAACACACCAACTGAAAGAATATTACATGGGCAAGACACATTTTTACTTCCCACATCAATATATTAGAAAAAGATCTAAGATCAAGATCAAGATCAACCAGAAGAAGATTATCAAATAAATCACACCACACACAAGTGAGTAATCAAGAACAGATATAGGCAAATCAAGAAACCAATTGATCAGGAATCCGGAACAATGGCGGCAGCAGCAGCAGTCGGTCGCTTCATTGATGCCGACTTGATTAAATGATTGTAGCTCCCCTTCTCCTTGAAGAGCTGCGAAAAGTGAGGTTTGCAGTATAGGATGCCGTCTAATGCTGCATAGTTCGAAGGACTTAACGAGCACCCGCCATGCGAACACTTGAAACAAGACTTGTGGTAGCTTTGGTTTTCCACCGTCACCTGAATCAATACGCCAAAAAAATATTTTAAAAATTGCATATGTTAGAAATTTTGGAGGAAAATAATAAAATTGTATTATCAAAATAATGAGCCTATATATAAGCAATACAAATCAGACTCGATAGACTCAAATCTAAGTAATCTAATCTATGGATAAGAATTAAAATCAAATCTAAATATAAATCTACTAAGGGTGTGTTTGTTTGGGGGTTTGGATTTTGAGTTGGGATTTGAATAGTAAAAATTTTGAATTTGAATAATTGTATAATGTAATATAAATAGGTGTTGATGTGATGTTTTAAATGCAAAATTGATTTTTAGTATAATATAAAAAATAAAAAATAGATGTTTGATATGATGTTTTTGGGGGGGAAAAAATAGGATGATTTAAAATCCAATCCCCAAACAAATACACCCTAAATTTAAAACTGTCTATCTAAAATATCTCAACAGCATTAATAAAGCCCCGGTTATGCAACAACCATTTCTGTGAGATCGAGGATGAACATATATAGAGAAACAAACAAGGGTCGAACAGTTCTCCACGACTAAGTAGACATGAAATTCTTGCACAGCAAATCAGAAACAGTATATAGCACTGCTTTCAATTAATGTGAGGTAGATTTTTTAACCTGGTCGATTATGTGCCTGATCTATGCCGTATAAAATTTCATGCATTTTTCTTCACATTTTGGTGTATGCATTGTCATGGGATCATTCGCGTGATCTAATAAAATCAAGTATAGGGAAAGTGCATATATACAAATTACACTAAACAAAGTCTTTGAGGTTCATGAACAAAACAAGGGGTGCACATCTTTTAATTCTCTTTATGAAATAAAAAATAAAGTCGAGAGATTACAGATGTTGGTAATAACTTCAACCTTCATGCTTCTAGCAACTTCAGAATTATTTTTTTTATAAGATTATATTAATTTAGATAATTAAATCATTATCAAATCAATATAATTCCATTAAATTAAAACCATCATTCTCCCTATTATAAGTTTCTACAGTTAGGGTTAATAGAGATCTAAGATCTCTATTAACCCTATGTGTTTTTTTTCTTCCAATTTTTAAAGATCCAACCTAGCAATTTTCCCCGGCCAAAAGAAAAAAAATAAAAAAGAAAAACTTGTCCAACGTCCATTTTTCATTCAAAATATCACAATTATTTCGCCTCAAAAACATTGAAAACACACACAGACAAAGTTAACAAGCCCATACGAACTTCCTTCGTAGTTATTCTTTTATTTGCAAAAATTCCAACTCTGCTTTCCAATTCTAATTTTAAATTTGGAAATTGACGTAAACTTCAAGTGATAACTTTGGGGCTTCAGGCGTAAATGTATAGACAAACCACATGTAGTTAGTAACAATACCTTTTCCAGCGGATAAGCTGTTTTGCCACATGTAGCACATTTATCTTGCGTCCCAGAAAACATTCCGGCAGCTTTGCTCGGCGATCTTGTCTGAAATTTGCAACAAAGATGAAAATCAGAGGCTGTAAGGACATAGTAAAACATGCAAACCAACCAAAATAACATGAAATTTCACCAGCTCTGGAGTTAACTTTTCAGCTGACTTCACAGCTGCAGAGAAAAAAACAAAATAAAAATAAAATTAAATAAACAATCAATAATCCCAAAAAAGGATAAGATCTCTTGAGAAGAGAGGGAAATAAAAGGCTTTGCATCATAACATATGCAAACGTACGGGATTGGAAGTTCTTGCTGAAACTTCCGGTCTCTTTGAAGAGCTGCTCATAGTGAGGCTTACAGTACAGCACGCCCTCCATCGACGAGTAATTGCTCAACTGAGGTAAAACCATTGTTAGCCGAAAATGTAGGAAATAAATCAACCAAAAACATCGGGAACTTGATCGTGTATGGCTAGCTCCTTAGTGTTATTACATCATAAGCGAGTAAGCTTTCCTCTCTTAAGGGATTTCTATCATATGTTTCTAAGTTATTACTATCATAGGAATAAGTAAAGCTCATAAACAATCAATTGCAGTGTTCTTCGGCTGATTGTTGTTCGTGATGGTGAAGATGTTAATGATTGTGAACCAACATTGTGTTATTACAATGAGGAACGGAGAAGATAGTGGAAAATTTAACAATCATACAATATTTACTCTTATGTAATGTGTTCGGATTATTTAGCTACTATGTTAACAAAAGCAATAATCGTAAATTTACCACATGATTATGAACTCACCTATTTATTTCCTGACCCCCTAGCTAATCCTAATGTTTTAAACTATCAATTGCCTTCACTCGGATTTTTTTTTTTGTCTTCACTTGAAGTTGGAGACTCTATCTTCCATTGTTGCACACATGATGGATTGACTTGTGATAAGTACACACACATATATACATAGATATATATGTATGTTTGTGCTTGTTTGGGGAATTTTAGATGATTTCTACTATTATTCCAAAATCTCAATTCCCTTCAAAACATTAAATCAAATGCATACGTATTATAGTAAAAATTAATTTTACATTTAAAATATCACACCAAATAGTTATTCCAATTTAAAATGTTACTATTCAAAACCCAAACACAAAATCCGAACCTCCAAAAAAAACACACCCTTGAGGGTTTGGTTGGTGCTGATTTGAAATTGGGATGGTGATTTGAGTTTTGGTATAACTAATATTTTGATATAATATTTTGTGATAAGAAATTGTGTATTTTTATTGAAAATTGTAAATGATGAATAGTAGAATTTTTTATTTGAAATAAAAAACAAACACATACCCTTATAAAATGCATTTAAAATTAGGAATGACAAATTATATCTAATTTTCATCAAGAATAAAACAAAAAAATTTCCTACATTCCACACCAAATTTTCACTACACATTACTAAATCATAGTCACTTCTTAACAAGAATAATCATTCAACACCTTAGATATAATCACCTCAATATTCTAACCACAAACTTCAAAGATTCGAAGTAAATCAAAATTCTTCAAAGAAAGAAGTTCATTCAAATGAGATCATCAAAAAACAAGAAATCCAATTACACTACATTGCAACTCAACCACTAAATCCAAACAAAATGTCATGAAGTAATTAATCATCAAAATCCCATAACTAATAAAGATCACACACCACACACCACAGATGAACAATAACAATGATCATAAAAAACATGGATCCAATTGTTGAAAAATAATAATAAATTATATAAATAAATAAATAAATAAAACTATATAGACCTTGAGGGTTCCTTTGCAATGGGAACATTTAAAACAAGACTTGTGATAGCTGATTCCATCAGCAGACAAAAGCTCCACCGGATAAACTGTCTTCTCACAGGCCTTGCATTTCTGCTGCGTTCCAATAAACGACATTTTCCCCTCTCGACCTTTTTTCTACGATTCAAACAAAAATCCACATCAGATCTGACCTTCCAAAACCACTTACAGACATCGAAATGTAAGAAAACCGGCGGAGCATTCCTAATAGGTACTTCAGCCCTAACATTTTCGAACCGATCTAAATTCAAAACTTCAATTCAGATTAAGATTACAGATGACGTCGTCTTGGACCGGTTAAAACAATCAAAACCTATTTCCATTGGGTCAAAGAGCTACAACATACCTTGTAAGAATAATTTTGGTCAACCAAGATTGCTGATCGAGAAGCGGAAAGAACGCAGAAAAGGGGGGGGCGAAAATGGCGGAATCAGACCACCCTTCGGATTTGTTTTAGGTAAGAAGGAGGGGATGCAGAAATGGTGGAGAATAATGATTATGGTGGGCAGAGAGAGAAAGAGAGAGGGGGTAAGAATGAGAGAGAAAGGAATAAATATAAATATCTGTAAATTATATCATATGCTGGAAACGTATCATTTTCCACTTTGTTTTTGAATTGTAAGCCTTAACGGCGTCGTTTATTAGTTTTCACAAGAAAAGTGGATAAAGACAATGTGGGATGCACATGAGAATGTGTGTATGATTTGGCTAACGACAGACAACCTTAAGGGCGTGTTTGTTCATACTTGGATTTTGAGTTGTGATTTTAATATTCCCTCCGTCCCAAAATTAAATATTCATTTGTTTTTTGCACGTAGTTTTAAAAATATTACTATTATATTGGGATATAGTATGAATAAAGTAGAAATGACTAAAATAATCTTGTTAGTATGTGTGATATAAAGGTAATGACATTTGTGTAATATATTGTAAGTTATAAAGGTATTTGTAATGTTAGTTAGATAGTACAGTTACTAAAAAGGGAAATAGATACTTTGTTATGGGACGGACTAAAATAGAAAAATTGATACTTTGTTATGAGATGGAGGAAGTAGTAAAATTTTTGAATTAGAATAATTATATGATTTGATATAAATAAGTATTAATATAATATTTTGAATCTAAAATTTAAATTTTAGTATAATATAATAAATAAAAAATAAGCATTTTATTTGATTTAAAAAAAAAAAAAAAATTGACGAATCCTCAAAAAAACACACCTAATAGTATTATTCATAATTATAGACTTGGTTTAAAGTTTTAAATTGATTTTAGAAATGGGGAAATATTTAAGTATGATATTAATATATGTTGGTTTAAAGTTTTTAATTGATTTTAGAAATGGAAAAATATTTAAGTATGATATAAATATATGCTGAATATAGATATGTTTCTTTTGAATTTTAAATTTAAATTAATACTATTGAATTTATATTATTTTAATAAAAATATACTTTTTTTGTCCAATTTTTATTGTTCTAAAGTATATTTGCACAATTTTTTAGGTGATTGTCTTTTTGTTATGAATTAACAAATTTGTCATTAATTGTATAATAGAGATTAAAAATAATAAATAAATGGACTGTAAAAATATATAATTTGTGTTTAAACAAAAAACTAGAACAATAATTGTTAGATATTCCAAATAAAAAAGTAGGATATTAATTCGTGAACGGAGAGATTAATATTATTTTATAAATTATCATATAAATTATATATAAAAAAAAACAACGGAATGTACACTAGTACAAAAACACAAGATTGAATGCCACTCGAATTGATCGAACAATTTTCTCTCAAGAATCCCATCAATAAATAGTGTCTTTGTTCGTGAATTTGAATTTTGAATTGATATTTAAATAATAAAAATCTTAAATTATAATTGTTATATAATATGATATAAATAGGTCATAATACGATATTTTAATAAAAAATTATTTTTTAATATAAAATATAAAAAAAAATTAGTAGTCGATTGATATTTTTTTTAAAAAAAATAATGAATAATAGAAATCTTAAAAAAATTGTCATACAAACACATCGTTTCTTTTAAATTCCCCATTAAAATAAACAAAAAAGTAGAAAAAGAAAGAAGAAAAGTTATAATATAATTCATTAAAATTTCAATAAAATGAGCAATCTAACAAACATGACTTGATCAATAAAAATTTGCATAATATAAAATAATATCGGATTATAATACATAAATTCTTTTTTAGTAAAAGCTCTTAGCTATTAATTTTTCCTTTAAGTCTAATATATTTTTCTTCTCTTTTATCTTTGAAAATTCACCTCAAGTCAATTAAAGAATGATGTGCATATTTTGAAACAAAGATCCAAATATTACTTTCAAACAAAAAATTCATCTTTTGTCATGCATAATTTTAATCCACCTATTTTTGTAGTTTTGAATCGACTATTTCGCCAAAAGATTTAGGTTGATAGATACGAACGGAGAGGAATAATCAATTGATGTATTTTTACATCCCACAGCTTCGGCAGATCGCTTAGCCCCGTTCATCTTCGGCGCAAGAGCGCTCGATCAGAGTTGCTCAACCGTCGGCTATAGCTGAAGAAAATGCTTTCTATTAGGGTGTTGTTTGGGGGTTTGAATTTTGAGTTGGAATTTGAATAGTAAATATTTTGAATTTGAATAGCTGTATAACGTGATATAAATAGGTTTTAATGTAATTTTGAATGTAAAATTAATTTTAATATAATATAAAAAAATAGGTGTTTGATTTGATGTTTTTGAAAAAAAAAAAAGAAGAGATGAATAGCATATTTAAAATTCAATTCCTCAAACAAACACAACCAAGTGTGTCAAAATATACCAAGGCATACATAGTTGAACCAAAATCATTCAATCGAGCAGGTTGTTTTACGGTTATTTCCAACATATTGATTCAAAATTTCTAAAGAGTCGAAAACACTATGTAGTTCATAAAAATCCTATTTTTTCATTTTCTTTGGTTTTTAAGTTATTTATCTTTTCATTTTAAATTTTTTGCCTTAAAAATTTTACTCATTTTGTCCCACGTACCATGTCCATGTTGCCGTTTCTGTCCGTCCCACATACCATATCACTTTTTTTTTTGGAAAATGATTACAGACTTTAATCTCATTTTAAACTTTTTAATTTATTTTTTTTAATTTTAATTAGACTAATTAGTTATTTTAATCTTATTTTATAATTATTTATATTATAGGATAATTATTTTCACTAATACATTCTTAATTATCTACTAATTACACCCCTCCTAAAATACCGTGTCTCCAGCATTAACACGGTATGTGGGACGGAGGTAGTATTATTCTACAGTTTTTTCTATTAATGTGTATTTTTTTTTTTACAACATTATATTAAACCAAATCTTTTCTAATACTTTATATATATATATATATATAATTGTAATATTATTATTTTAATCGGATTCAAATTGGATCGGATTCGGGATCCATCCGAAACCTATCGGACCCGATAAGGAGATAAAATATCCGAATAAATTATTAATGTCGTTTTAAAATTTTTCTAATTAAAATATTATAATTTTTAAAATAATATTTTTATTTTTATATTTTAAATTATGAATTATGAATTATAATAATTAAATCTATTTTTTTCTATTTTTAAAATTTTTTTACTAAAATTATGATAATTAAAAATATATATTAATTTTATATTTTTTATTGTTAATTTTTAAAATATTAATACCGGTGACATGAACACAACCATGAAGAGCGACATGAACACAACCATGTTCAGAGTAGGGTAATAAACACAACAATACCGGTATGTTGTTGCCTTAATCACCTTTTTAAGTAATCCATCAAGACTGTATTCATGTTAACACGGCTTTGTTCAGTCTTAACTATCATGAGACTAAAAGTGATCAATTTTAGTTTGTAATTGGAGAATCAATGCTTTGAAAGTGAGCGATCAATCAACATATTAACTCAGAATCTATCAATTAAAGCATGACTGTATGTGTGATTTGAATGTCAAGAATGTAAAGTCTTCCTAGCTTGCCAAAAAATACAAATTGTTGTTTCAATCAGACCCTTCAAGATGTGTGAAAGGATTTAGAGTGGATATTTTCAAAGATATTAGATGCAATGTATCATATCAATAAGCATATAGGACCAAAAAAAAAAAAAAAATACTTAAAGCAATTGATGGTGATGCGGAGTAACAATATGAAAAGTTATGAAATTATGTCGAAGCATTGTGGTAATTGAATATGGGATCACATGTCTTGATGGAGTTGGAATGTGAGTTTATGAATGGATGACGAAGATTTAGCAAATATTATATATGTTTGAAATTGCTCATTCTCTGATTTCAATCCGGTCCTCAACCTATGATTGGGGTCGATGGATGTCATTTGAAGGGTCCATGTCAAGGTATATTTTTATCTGCGATTTCAATTAATCCTAATAATGAATTATTTTATTTGGCTTATGTTGTTGTTGGGAATGAGACAAGTGAGATAAGTGAATGGTTTTTCATGCTGTTGAAAGATTATCCAACTATAGAACATGATGAGTCATATACCTTCGTATCAGACAAATAGAAAAGACTTGTGTCTGTTATGGAAAAAAAATTTCCCGGATTAGAAAAAAGATTTTGTATACAACATGTTTACGGTAATATGAAAAGTACTGGGTTAAAGGGACTTGCATACAAACGACTTATTTGAATGACAGCAGATGCAACAACTGTTCCCGAGTTCGAGGATGCTACGAAGGAGATTCAAAAGTTGGATGGAAGATATGTAGATTGATTGGCCGACAAACCACATTCACAATGGTAAATGTCGTATTTTGCCACATTTTCAAAGTGTGATATGATTTTGAACATTTTGTGTGAATCTTTCAACAATATTATATTGGATGCAAGAGAAATGTCAATATTTCTTATGTTGGAATGGATTAGGAGATATCTATTGTTACGGCTTGCAAAGCGAAGGGAAATGACACTTCAAAATTTAGAGAATATGCAGTTTTGCCCCAAAATAGTGAAGATCATGGAAAAATCATTCAAGAAGTTTCATCATGTGTACCGATTAAAGCCAATGATTGGACCTATGACGTGGGTTGTTCCGATGGAAACAAGTTTGTAGTTGACATTTTGAAGAAGTCATGTGGGTGTAGAAAATGATATTTATGTGGGATTCCTTGTCGTCATGGAATGAGTGTCATATGCGGATAAGAACTAGATCCAACGGACTTTGTTGACGAAGTATATAATGTTGAGACCTTTAAAAGGGTTTATTCATATTCGATTGGCCCCATGAATGGAGCACAATTGTGGCCGAAAACTGGATTGCCTCTACCATTTCCATCTATCATAAAATGCTCTGTTGGCCGGCCTAAAACAACAAGAAGGTGTGACTCCGATGAGATTATGGAGAAGGGATACACAAGAAGACAAAAATGAGATAATAATAATTTTTCGAAACAGAGAAGATGAATAACTTGTAAATTTTGTAGTCTTATCGGTCATACACTTAGAGGTTGTCAACAGAGTAAAACTCAGTTGTATGAATCAAATTTCAATGCAAGAATTAAGCAAGCTACTGAAGGGTTATTATTTCAAACAAGTGATATTCCTGCACAAGAGCTTCCATTCGTTAAACATGAGGAGCCGCAAAGGGTACAAGCCCACACAACAAAATTAACGGTATAATTTTGAAGTAATTATGTTTGTATATACAACTTTTTATGAATAATCTTTGAATTTCTATACAATAGGTGAGGAAACGAAATTTGGCCCGAGAAAATACGTAAACCTGAGTCATATTGGAACGTTACGTGGAAGATGACAAGAACGTATTGATTTTGGAGATTTCTTAAAATTGATTGTCATGTTCTGATAGATTGTAATGCTTGGACATGTTTTGAGATTGTTCGGTATGGATGATATTTTGGTTGTAATGGGATTGGAAAATTAAAAATATTAGATACTATTTTCATTGAATTTATTATTATTATTATTATTATTATTATTATTATTATTATTATTATTATTATTATTATTATTGTAATTTTATGAATTTCTGAATACTAGATTGTAAAGATATGCAATGAGAGTGTACAACAGGAAAACAGAGATGTACACGGCCGTGTATAATTTGACACTAGATATCCAGATTTACCGAGAATTACGCGGCCGTGTAAAAGTATGTACATGACGTTCGTGTTAAAAAATTGGAAAATGATTATTCTAAGACTTACACGGTCGTGTGCTATGTGAACACGGTGTGTGTAATTCGACACTTGATACCAGCGATTTACAGAAAGTTAAATGGCCGAGTTGCTTTATAAACACGGGCGTATTGATTTGACAGCTGTCCAGAGAGATACACTGCCGTGTTTAGGCACATAGTTCAAGGAATAATTAGGGTTTCACATGGTCGTTTAAGTCAGCCGTTTTGATACATGGCCGTGTAAATTTAGGTACACGGCAGTGTACCACGATTTTTCAAATATTTTGACAGGTACACGACCGTGTTAAATTAGTATACAACCGTATTAAATTACTATACGGCCGTGGTTGATTTGATTAGAAGTTTTTAAACTTTTCTTCTGGTCGAATGCACAGAGACCCATTTTTATTTTCTTTCGCATTTTTACCTTTTCCAGCAACGGCGATGATGGATCAGTCGGCGGACGAGGGCGGGCGGCGTCTATTTAGGGAAGTTAAAATTGAGATTTCTTTGTTCGACTCAAAGGTAATGTGTGGATATATCTATTTTTTTCCGTAAATTTTCTTTCTTCTCATTTAGTTGATAATTTTTTATGTTTATTACTGTTATATTTTTGTTTTTTTTAAGTATCGGATTATATTATATTTTGTTAGAATGATTTTTGCTTGAAGATATATATTATTTGATTTTATTTTTTTTGTTGTTTTTCATGGATATTTTGAGCAAAATAAATTTTTGGTTTGGATTTTATATTTAATGTAGAATAATAATGCCTAGGAGAAATGGTAAGGCTAAGAGAGTTCGAACAGATGCAAATTCTTCAACAACTATTTCGCAGGTGGAGACGAAAGATGATGTCTTAAGTTTTGGTGAATTAGAAAACGCGGAATGATATAAAAGATTTAGGAGTAGATCATTTTTCAAAGAGTAAGCATATCGATTGGAATGTTTTGTCTATTTTTGAAATGAGGGAAGAGGTAGAGACTTTAGTTTCGGTTGAGGCGTGGGTTCGTTTTTTTGGGATTGTAGAGCCTAGTTATAGAAATTTAAGTTTGGAGTTTATGTCAACTCTTGATTATGGATTGGTGAACTATAAACCTAAGACTTTGACGTTTAGGTTATTGGGAAAGATGTTTTCGAGATCACTAGCCGATAATGGGTTTATATAATCAGGACTTTGAGGAATCGGATTACTTCAAAGCCTTGCCTATTCTTATGCATATTCAATCTGCCGTGTACTGGTCCCAAATTAGCACTGAAATGGCTTACAATTCTGCACGTTCTAAGGCATTGACTCTTCAGTACCCGCCACTACGGTATATACATTATATTTTAGTTCACTCACTTTCCAATCGGGGCTTTCAAATATTGATTTATGCTATCTTTGGAGTATGCTAAAGCATCAACTTATAAATTTGGGTTTTATGCTTGCTTAATCTATGATACATCAGTTCGAGGACGCCTGTTTGAGGAAAATTTCTCTTGGTCCGTATGTTACTCGACTGGCAAAGGGCCTTCGGCTTTTAGAGGAAGATATTGAGGATCCGATATGTGTCACGCAGCCTTGTGGTTTTCAGACGTTGCAGATGATGGGTATGATTAGGAAGGTGGCGAGGGGAGGAGTAGATAAATATGTATTAGTTGATAGGGTTAATGGACCAGTAGATGGGGTGATCAGCTTCCCGGTGATCAGGGCGCGCCAGAGGGTGATAAGCCGCACGACATGGTTTAGGATACCATGCCCATCGACAGGTCAGTCATTGATGACTAACACATAGATATGCATCGCCGTATGGACGATTTGCAGATGGAGGTGCATCGCCAGATGGACGGTATGCGGTTGGAGATGAGATTTTCATATTCGCGTATTTTTCAGCATCTCTTTATTTATGTTCCACCAAACGATGACGCTTCTCATGCTCCTACACCGGAATACAACGATGTCATAATTGATTGAGATGCTTTGTTTGTAGATCATCCAAGCGGAAATGAGGACGAGTAGCTTTGTGTTTTTTTTTCTTGTATTTTGTTTTTAGTATGTAATGATTTTTTTTTATTTATTTTAAGTATGTACTATTCCTTAAAGTAATTTAAAGGTTGTTTATATTATTCTTACTAATTTTAATTCAAACTTAAAAAATGGGTAATATTTAATATTTAATAATTTTATTTTTTTAAATTCATTATACAAATTTCAAAAAAAAATAAATCCAAAATATTAAATTTTAAGCTCCAAACAGAAAGATACACGGCCTTAATGGAATAATACATGACCGTGTCAGATACAAGAGAGATAATAGAATCAAACGACTTAACACAACCATGTTCAAGTATACACAGTCGTGCAACAATACAACCTGAGTACATGGCTGTAAAACTTTAACACGGCTGTGTGTACCATTAAACAAAGCCGTGTTGACTCACAGAAATTGTCTGTTCAGATGAATACGACCGTGTTCATGTAGACACATGGCCTTGTGTGTACACAGCCCGGGAACATGGCCGTAAGACTGCTACACGGCCGTGTATTATGACTGGGGATGCTGACTTGTAGAAATACGGACGAGTTAGATAATATACGGTCGTGTTCATTCCAGGTTATCTGCTATGTCGGCCCGTTAAGTCCATATCGGCATTTTTCGTTGGTCAGCTCCGTTAAATCTACGTCAGCATTTTTTGTTGGTGGAATGAAAGTGAGACTAGAAGCGATGAGTTTTGGTTATATTGAGACAAAAAAATATAAATTTTAATTATATTGGGACAAAAAAAATATAAATTTTGGTAATATTGGAACAAAAAATATGAGTTTTGATTATATTAGAACTAAGATTAATGATTTTTTTTTATTTTTAAACCAAAATCGATGAATTTTGATTATATTAAAACAAAAATAATAATTTCTCAAAATATTATTATGATATACGATGAGACAAACAAATAATTATTACTCTTAAAAAAAAACTCTTATAATTTGTATATTATTGAAAAATATTATAATCATTATGTAATTAATTTTTTATAGGAATATAGTATATATATTTTTTATTTGATATAGTAATATTTAAAAATATACTGTAAATAGATAGATATATTCTTTGCCAATTTTCAAAGAAATTCTTCATTCTCAGCGGCAACCATGAGCGGCCATGGAACCCTCGCCCTTTCTTCCTCATCATCATCCAATCTCCTTCAATTTCTCATACAGTAATTTCTTCTCTCCACCTCACCTGTTCCATACACTGCACCAGGTTTTCTGCTCTAACTTTTCTTGATTTTTCCAGAGTATCGGAACCCTTGAGGGAATCAATTTCCGCAACTTCGTACGCCCCGCCGCCTGCCCACGCCAATGTCTCCGTCAAATCCCTGCTCCTATCTCTCCTCCCGGACCCCTCCGTTCCCGATCAACAGCTCCAAACCAAAATTAAAGACTTCGCTCTCTGCTGCGCGGCGCTGGCTTCTTCTTCTTCCTCCCCAAACTTCCCCAGCCAGCATCTCTCGTGGGTCCCTGAGTCGCTCTCCGACTGCGCCGTTTCTGCGTGGAAAGACTTTACAACGGCTTATTATGACGATGCCATGCGCTCGAAGTGTTCGACGCAAGTCCTCGGCGAACTGGAGTTGGATTTGAGGGAGGTGTCGGATTGTGAAAAGAAGCTGGCAATTGAGTTGATGCCAGAGGTCTTGCCTCTGCTCAAGAGTAGCATAAAGGAGAGCGCCATTGGCCCCGACGAAGAGAGTGGCGCAGTTTCAGCTGCCAGCGCCAGGGTTCCTGTGGCTTATGCCATTTTGGCTGCCTATCAGTTCAGATGGTTTGTTACCCAGGTCTCTCTCTCTCTCTCTCTCTCTATATATATATATATATATATATATGTATGTAAGTATATAAATCATTCTAGTGACTTTTGTGAATTGAACGAAGCTTCTATGATATTTATTGTGGAACATTGTTGGATGTCGATTATAGGTGGGAGCTCCACAATTAGGGAAATTGTGTCCTTTGGTGATTCCATGTGCTTTGACAGCATTAGACCACTGGTCTCCAGAAGTAAAAGTAAGATCCATAGTTGGTGCATAACTCCTTTGTGTTGTGATTTTAATTTTCTTATCGCATTTTTGTTATGCCTAATTGTTATTTTCGATTGCCTATATGCCTTTTGAATTATTGTGGTGCACCAAATGCTCGTTCTCGCTTGGATCCATTACTATTTAGGCAATGATGCAATTATTTAAATTTTGTCAAAGTTTTGGAAGTTGAAAGAGAGTTTTATTAGGTCTAGATGTCATTTGTTTCTGTTTAATATGTCTTTATGATTGGGATTGGACATAGCTGTCATTTTGTTTGGGTCAAGCTTCATTCCCTTGTGTTTCTTGTTCCCTCCCTCAATTCTAGATTTCTTTTGCCTTTCAACGCTTCTGAAAAGCAGTAATTCAAGGTATTATGTTTCATTTCTCATTTATTAGGTGACACTTCTATCTGTACATATTTAACTAATGAAATCCTGAAGCCGCAATGATTTAATAATGTTTGTATGTGATATGCCTTACCGAACTGGATTGATGAATTAGTGAAGTATTTGTTACTAATTTTTTGTAGATATAATTCTGTGATTGGACAATTTGAAACTTCGAGTAATTTCTTGTAACTTGTCGTGGCATCTAGTGCTAATGGACGGTGTTTTGTAGTTTGTAATCCTGAGAACTTTGGAAATCGTTATATTTTCTTCTTTGAGAAAGTTATCCATTCTCTGTTTTATTGCTCCTGTTCTATGTTACGAACTATTTTTTCTCCTGTTTTACATAGTACTTTAATTAAAGGAATAGAACTATTTATCCACTCAATAATTTTTTGTCTTTGTGAATGGAAATTTTCTGCTTTCTATATTCAGGGCCAAGGTATGATAAGCTTTATATGTCTTGGAAAAAATGTTAGTGCTGCCGAGATTGGTGGATATGCGGACGCAATTCTGGACGCTTGCTGCCAAAATATTGCTTGTGACGATGAGATATGGCAGTATGTGGTGGAGATGTCTGTGCTGCTTGTCACTTTAACACAGCAATGTAATCCTCGTAGTCCATGGTATTGATGTTAACTTGGTTTTCTGGCCTCAATTATTGAATTTTCTTTTTTTGCGATGAGCTTTCAACTCGGATTCTTGCGTAGGTATGAGAAGATACTCAATGAAATGCTAAATCATTTAGAAAGGCAGCCTAGAAACAAGCAGCGGCGCATTGCCTGGCTGACGCATTGCGATTTACTTTTTAATGGTCTTGGTCTCGTACTGCTAGCTCATTTTAGGCGTCTGTTCCCACTTTTCTTCAAGTGGATCCATGCTGATGATGATCAGACAGTTTTGCTGGTATGACTACGCTTCATTGCTTAAGAATTTTGATTTTCATTTGCATCTTATTTTCTATTTGGTATTGATGGTGCAAAGATTTACATAGAGCTGTTAACGAGTTGAACTTAATGAAATTTTAAGCGTTTGCATTTGTTCGTTAACATTTGTTGTTAAGGTTCGAACTATTTTGTAGTATTCGAGCTTGGTTCATTCAACAATTTTATTGTTCGAGCTCATGTTAGTGTTCGGCTCGATTGAGTTCGTTTGGATATGTATGATATTTTATTTTATTTTTTAATTTGTATATATAATATTTTATTTTATTCTATTTATTTTGTAATTTATATTTATAATACAAATATATTATTTTAACAACTATTCCCGAATAAGGCTTGAGCTTGTTCGTTAACAAAACAAACCTCTTTATATTGTTCGATTCGACTCGTTTACATTTGCAAACGAGCTTAAACTGAGCCGAACTAAATTGAACTGAGTCAAGTTCATGAACGGCTTGATTCGGTTAACAAGATTAACAACAGTGAAAGAATCCGATTACAATTTTCTGCATCATTATTTTTACATTTTGGTGTTTTGCGATACACTTCTATTTTATTTGTTAATATATGCACCTTGCTTATATTTAGTATTGTTTTATCACATTATTCCAAAGTAAGTTTCCCTCTATTGGTATTGTTTTAGGTTCTCAAACGGATGACTACTGTTGCAAGGCTCACGTGGATTAGGAATTCTCCATTTATTGAAAGGTTACTATGATAGGTTATACTATTAATACTCATGGCATATGTTCTGTTTCTAGGATGAGATATATCGTATATAACATGACTTTACCCTAAAATTTAAATTTTTTTATGCTAAATTGAATTTAGTAAAGCTTAACGAGCATACAATCATGACATCGGAGAGAATTACTAGTCAAGTGCATCCGTAGAGCTAAAAATGTCTGACGACTATAATTCGCCACTCTTGTTCGTATATGTTTATTCTCAGATTGGTGGATGAGCTTGTTGTTCTGTACAAGGATTCAGCTTTGAAAATTGCTTGTGAAGATATTAGATCGCTTATTCTTCCTTTGTTAAACACGATCCGTGTGTAAGTTAACTCATTTTGATATTTTTTCGTCATTTTTATGCAATAAAATATTTATCTGGTGCCCCTGTGAACGGTGACATCTTTGAGATGCACAGTGATATTAGCTTTCCTGTCTTTGACAGGTCCAAGCAGTCTCAGTTCGACGCCACTTGGGCCAAATATAAGGATGACCCGAACCTGACGGCTCTTTCACAGCCCTTAGCTAGAAGAGATCTGGAAATGGTACTACGTACTGCTACTACTATTCTTGGCCGTTTGCTTCTGTACTACATTTTGAAATCGGACAATTTTTATACCTTGGCTTGGCGTGCGCCGTAATGTTACAGTTTCACTGTTTCCTTTACAAGAGCTTATGTTAATTTTCTTTTGAAACTGTAGGTTGGCTGAGATTGAAATGGTGATGGTGCAGTTTTGAACTCAATTTCAGCTTCAGTCTCGCAGTGATTTATGAATTTGAAGGTTTGCTGGAATTCATATGCAGCTTGGAAGTTCATTCTAGTTTGTACAAGAATTGTTTTAAGTGTTGGTTTAATTTGGTATAAGTATCTCAATCATAATTCCACAATTGAAGTACGATTGAGTACGAGTTAGGAAAAAAAAAAAAAATGAATTATAGAATTGTTATAGCTGACATTTGTCGATGATGGTCCAATAAATTTATGCCTGGCTGGCGCATTGACGTAAATTGGGTTTTTCTATCTAAAACTTGTATTTAGTTTAACTAGAATTTGCAGACTGAATCTAGGAATAATAATTGTGAAAATAGACCAAACTAGAAAGGAAAATAGTAGAGGAAAACATTAAAGAAAAAAAAAGAAAAAGTTAGGGTGTTGGACGGATGATTGTGTATCTCTTCCTCTTTGGTGATTATTTTCTTATGTATATATATCCTATCAATTAAGACAATTTTCAACTTCATCCACGATTATATCCAAAATGATATCTATCTTAACTTCTTAATTTTCTTTATAGTTTATCCACATTGCTTGTCCATTTCTTCATAATTCTGATGGATAAATTTTGACGGGAACTTGGGTGGACATTTCTTTTGGACGTACGAAATTGGTCCAGAGTAGCTTCTTGGGGGTTCTATTTTAATATTGGTGGATAGCAAATGCCTCCACAAAAATATTTGGACAATAATTGGTGTGAAACATCGAATTTTGAAGCTTAGTATTTTTGAATGAAATTGGAGGTACTGTTCGAGCTTCACAAGACACTTTAATTGTGACGGCTCACTATGCCTGAAATTGGTTCCTTCTTCATCGTGCAACTGCTTTTCTTTATTTTTGACTTTTGATATCAACTTCAGGTTGAATCATTGTGGGGGGTACTTATTGGGCTTGAACAACGGTTTTGTGGATATGCGATGTTCAACCAAACTCCTACATAAGGTCTGGTATCCCGTGGTAATCCTACGCAAAAGAATCTTGGTATTCCCGGATCAATGTTGTCAATCGCTATTCTGTTCCGGAGGTAACACTGAATTGATCCACATCACCCGGGGGCCGAATCGTCGCCAAAGTCGATTTCTTCTAAAGGATCCTGAATCTCAAACGGTGGAATAGCCTTTCAGATGGGAGATGAAAGCTCTTCTTCATTCTGATCCCTTGGGGGAGGCGGAAAATGTGAGGAATCGGTCTGTCTCTTGAGAATATGCATCGGGACAGATTCAGGTCCCCAATAGTGCTGCATGTCTCGCGAATCTGTCTCTCCAGGTTCCGTAACACTTCCCAATCCTTATTCATTACGAACAAATGGCAAACAGGCCATGCGTTGGCCTCCGTATAGATTTCAAATGCTTTCATAGTGAAATTGCAGTCCAAGTCTTTAAGAACTCCTTGGGCAAGAAGCCGACAATATTTACTCGAAAATCCCTTTCGTAGCGTAGCGCCCGTTCTAAGTCCCGATCATTTGCAATGATATCCAGACTCTCAATCGATGTCTTATCATCTATCCTCCATTGCTACCGTGATTGGCTTATCCTCCGAAATAGTTGCTACTGGTATCTTCGGAGGTACCTACTGGCCCAACTCATTCATGTCCTCCGGGACAACCTATTTCAGCCTCCATAATCGCCGCGTTCTCCTCCGGGGGCAACTCCTCCACCTTTTGTGTGACTCCACTAGTAACAATTTGTTGTCGACCTTCCTGGGGGTAGCCACTTTGCTGTTCGGAGTTGACACCACCGTCTCTGCTGTTGAGTCCTATTGAAGGACGGATTCCTCATCTTTCGATTGTCGGTCTAGCACCCGTTCTCCAGGGATTGTCAAGGTCGTTTTGTGGCATTAGGAGTTATCAACACTAGCTCCCGTTCTCCAGGGGTTGTCAAGGTCGTTTTGTGGCATTACGAGTTATCAACACTTAGATCAACCTAAACATGATGTTGATTAGTCTTAATCACTAAGCTAATCAAGGCTAATTATATACATTCAAAACTTCTGATTTATTTTTAAAATATTTAATATTAATTGTAATTAAAGGGGCCTTTGGGGTTTTTGTAATAGATTAAGAAATAATAGTATTTCATTAGTTAGTGGAAGTGTGTAAGAGGTTTTGATATTTTTGCGATTTGACTTTATGTAAAAAGTAATTGCATCGTGTGTAATGGTATTTTTTTTTTATCTATGTTATGTAAATATTTTTTTTTTTAAAAATAATATTTATATTTATATTTTATTAAAATAATTAAATAATATCTTGATTTTTTCAAAACTTATATATATTATATTATAAATTAAATAAATTATTTTTCACTTGACTCCTAACTCAAAAACTAAATCGATAGCCAAAGGCACTCTTGATTCCTTTAGTAACACCTTGATCAATATAATGATTATTGCGAATATTAAAATACTATCAATGTTATTATTCATTTAATCAATTCATAGTCAGCCCAATTTCCAGTAGTGGACTTGGCTCGACGCAGGCGACGTCCCGAAGCTCTTCTTCAATGGCGTCGAAGACCTCAACGTATTTCTCACCAACACTCACCAAAACCTCTATTCCACGCCCACTTCTCGTCTCCATTAACCCAACCAAATTCATGTACCTCGACGTCTCCGAATCACTCCCTTCATGAAAATATGTCGTCATCCAAACAGGCTTCCCCCATCCAAAATCAACCTCGTAAACTCCGAACCCGCACCAGCTCGAGATGAACAGCAGATCAGCTCCCTCAGGGAATTCCAAAAATGCCGACTGCAAATTCTCGTAGTACCCGACAAGCCCTCCATCTCCTTGCATCCTCGTAATATGTTCATCATCCACTCTTTTAATGGAGCTCCTCATTTTCCTCGCCAGGCCCTGAAATTCTCCGACGCTTTGGTTCTTGCTGACCGCCACAGAAAAGAATACAAAGTTCCCAAAACAATCCGATGGAAATGGCGGATTGGCTCTCCTTCTCAAGTCCATAAGGACCGAGAGGACCGAATCTGATTTTCCATTTTTTAAGGATGCTGCCATGAAACAGTTCCAGAGAAATGCTGAGACAGCCTCCACCCTGGTAGGGTTTTCCAGGCCTGATTTGCCCTGTAGAGACATAATCTTCGATGACTCGAAAATGTAGCGCTTAGTTCTCCATTTCCCCTCATTCAAAATTGATCGCCTCGTGTCGAGCAATTCCTCCTTCTGTGGAAATAGACTTTGGGAGATATAATTAGGACAAACTCCTTCTTTGCTTCCCCGATTCGCACTTCCCCAGGCCTTCAAGAAATTCACCATTGTTACGGCATCACCTACCTTGTGCCAAAAGATGGCGCCGATAGAGATGCTACCGCAGTCGAAATAACTGACTTTGATTTGCAGAATCTTACATTCAGGATCCATTTCAGAATCCCAGGTGACTTTTCTAGGTAAGAGCTGATCGGACAGATCCTTGTCTGGTTTTTTAAGAAGATCAGACAACCGGTGACCTGGAAATAGGGCGACAATGAAATGAACCCCGGCGTCGTTGCAGTCGATGTATTGCTTGTCGGGGACAGCTCTTCCGGCGAAAGGGTAGAAGCGGGTAAGAATGATGGAAAGCGAGCGTTTCAGCTGTTGCGATGTCTTGGAAACATGTAAGTCATTGGAAGTATTGTCCGAACAAGGAGGGAAGAAGAGGACAATGGGGATGGAAACTGGATCCATGATCTGGTCGAGCATCGAGAGGTTGTAGGTCCTGAGGCGTGCCGGCGTCGGAGAAGATGGCTCTATGTATTCACTGGAAATTATCTTGCTCTCCATTTTCATGCTTCCTTGTATTTTAGGAATGAGTAATTGAAAAACCCTTTGTGTATTAAATCGATTTAACAAGAAAAATTCATAGGCCTTATTTATTTTATGGGAGGGGTTAGCTTGTTGCGGAAATTGGAAATCTTAGAAGTTTAATGAAGCACAAAAGAAGATAAAAAGTTCTATTGACCGATCGGTTGTCAAGTATTTTTCTAGTATTTTCAACTGGTAATTACAAAAACAACACATCAAGTATACATGATCGCAGCTACAGTGTCGTGTGCTATTACACAACACATAATATTACTATAAACAGTCCACTGTATATGTTAATATAATAAAAATACAGCACAAGAACAAAACACATATACTATAGTCTCAACAACACACAACTAATACATGCTATAATCTCAAACAACACATACGACAGTTCATTTTAGCTAGAGCTGACAATGGGTCGATTTGTGTTGAATTTGTGTCAGCTTGAATACTTTAAACGGGTTAAATTACTCAACTCTAACCCGATCCGTTTATTATCGTGTCAGGTTCGTGTTGATCCGTTTATTATCGTGTCGGGTTTGGGTTGACTCGTGTTGACCCGTCTACATAATTAAGTCGAATTTCTTGATTCAAATTAAATAATTTTTTGTTGTTTTGTCTGTTATGTTAGTTTTTATTGGTTTGAGCGTAAATTAGATTGAATTATTTAAAATCGAATTTAGTTTAAAATTAATTTATGAGAAAATTATTAAAATATAATCATTTTACATATATAGTAAATATATTAATCAATATTAATATATTATAATCGGATTGTCGTGTCGGGTTCGAGTTGAGAGCCTCAATTCTAACCCGACCCGTTTATTATCGTGTCGGGTTTGTGTGAACCCGTATACATAATTGGGTTGAAATCTTTGACCAAAATCCAATTATTTTGTGTCGGGTCGTGTCGGGTTGTCGTGTCTGGTCAGTTTTTGCCAACTCTAATTTTAGCACATGACATACTTGTATACAACACACACCCTTGTTATTATTAAAAAATAACATATTATTTTGTTATACACAACATGTGCTGTTTATATATATAACGCGTGGTGATGTGATCTAAGCTTTAATTATATATTTAACAATATGGTTTGCACCGATCATCACATAAAAAATAGAGGTCGGCACGTCTGCTGTTAGTTTATATATTGTTTCTATATTATTATATTAATAAAAATCTTATGTTATTATTTTATGTTTTATGTGGTTCAGTTGCCAATATTAATATTGAAAGTGATATCAACACCAGAATAGTTTTTTATCACTACATAAAGAATCTCCTAATTTAATAATACCGATGGAATGGAATAAACCTATTACGAACACAATAATATTCTCCTTCTGTCGTATCTTCAGCCTGCAATAAAATCATCCGTAGCTTTCTCATCGAATACTAAATATATATATTTGATACACTATGTATGCAATGACATAAAATTATTTTAATCTTGGAAATTATCAGTAACAAGTGCAATATATATATATATATCAACAAACACGTATATTTATATATCAACAAACACATATATATGAGAAGCTGAACGGATGATTATCTGTTTTTACTAAATTATTCTTAATATTGAAACAATGTATCTTTACCTCAGTTGTACGTACCGGTAATATTGTGGGCAAATATGACTAAATTTCTCAATAAACCCCATGTTGTCGGTTATACCGAAGATATTGGGTGTTACTGAGTGTTGTGTTTTTCCAATTCCATTTGCTATTTTGTAGTAATTTATTTGTACAAAATATATTGATATTGATATCATTTTGTAGATCGTAACGTTTTTTCTAATACAATAACTTAGTTACAATATTCTAATGCTATGATATATGAAAAAATGCATTTGAAATAATGCAGGGGTTTCTAAATTTGTTGGGCACACAAAACAAAAAAAATTATTGTCCGACTGGACGGTTGATTTTACAGAAATATAAGACATCCGAAATTCGGTCAGTCTCAAGTGTTAACCGACCAATTCCCTCAACCACTTCATTTTTATTTCAAAATATCTATATTTATATTCTTTATTTATTTAAATTTATATATTCATATTTATATAATGAAATTTTACAAATTTAATTAAATATTTTAAATATATATCAATATATATATATCATTTTGTAGACAATTATTTTTTTAATAATATAGAAAAAAATTATCCAAAGAAAAATATATATATTTTTAAATTAGTTGGTTGCACAAATATAAAAAATATATATTTATATAATTTATTATATTTCTTTCTCTCCTCTTTCTATCCCAAGCGACTACCTACCGGACGGTTCTCAATATATATATCATTTTGTAGAAAATAATTTTTTAATAAATAGAAAAAAAATTATCCAAAGAAAAAAAAATATTTTTTAAAATTAGTTGTGTTGAGCACAAAATATAATAATAATGATAATATGACAGTAGGATTATGGATGAGTCTGAATATAAGCCAAACGACCCAAAAGTCAAGCGAAGATGAAGTATCGGCAGACACGGGGGTCGGACAGGATAAGGTCGGGCAAAGAAGAATGATTCGGCAGACACGGAGGTCGGACAAGATAAGGTCGGGCACGGAGATCGGACGTGATAAGGTCGGGCACGGAGGTCGGACATGATAAGGTCGGCACGGAGGTCGGACATGATAAGGTCGGGCTCTGAGGTCAGACATGATAAGGTCGGGCACGGAGGTCGAACAAGATAAGGTCGGGCACGAAGATCGGACGTGATAAGGTCGGGCGCGGAGGTCGGACATTATAAAGTCGGGTACGGAGGTCGGACAGGACAAGGTCGGACAAAGAAGAAGTATCGGCAGAGGCGGAGGTCGGTCAAGACGAAGGTCGGGCGAAGAAAGATGAGATGACAGACGCAGAGGTCTGTCAAGACGAAGGTCGGACGAAGAAATATGAGATGGCAGACGCGGAGGTCTGTCAGGATAAAGGTCGGATGAAGAAAGATGAGATGGCAGACGTAGAGGTCGGACACAGAAGTCGGACGAAGAAGGGAAGACAATATGCACTCAGGTCGGGTGGCATATGGGTCTGGCAAAAGGAAGACGGGCGAAGAAAGGTCTGTTAATTAGTCGCTTAACTAAGCCACCACCTGTTAGTCGCCTGATTGATTTGCCGGTCACTTGGTCAAACAGTAGTTCAGTCGCTTGAAAGGGCGGTCAGTTGGTCGCTTGATTGGGCGACCAAATGAATCGTTTGGACGAATGGTTGTTCGGCCGTTTGAAGGGACCGTATGGTGGTCGCTTGAATGGGCGACCAAATGAATCGTCTGGACGAATGGTTGTTCGGCCGTTTGAAGAGACCGTATGGTGGTTACTTTGTTGGGCGACCAATGAATCGTCTGGACGAATGGTTGTTCAGCCGTTTGAAGAGACCGTATGGTGGTCGCTTTGTTGGGCGACCAATGAATCGTCTGGACGAATGGTTGTTCAGCCGATTAAGGCCGTGTCTCCGCCATTTGAGACAGATTACAAAGCTGAGGTGAAACCTAAGGAAATTGGGGATATCTGGAAGCCAAAGCTGGAAGGTGAAACCTAAGGAAATTGGGGATATCTGTAAGGAAATTGGGGATATCTGGAAGTCAAAGTAGGAAATTGATGTTGATGGAGTGGTAAAAGAACGTTCCTGCTATTGTACTCAAGCCAAAGCAAGAAAATGTTGCCAAATATGCTGCACAAATAGTTTATGAGCAGCAAAGAAAAGTATTTATGAAAACATCACCAACCAACTGGATGGTTCACCTCCTTCTCATCCGACCAATTCAGTCACTTTCTTCTTTTCATCCGAACCGACTGTACGGTTCTCCTTCTTCCATCCGACCAATTTGATCAGATACTTTATTTTTATTTTTTTTTATTTTCTCTCATTCTCTATCTCGCAATGGTTTATTTATTTAAATTTATATATTCATATTCATATAATGTAATTTTTAAAATTTAATTAGAAATTTCAAATATATCAATATATATATCATTTTGTATATAATCATTTTTTAATAATATAGAAAAAAATTAACTAAACAAAAGTACAATATAAAAGAATATTTTGAAAAAAGAAAAATAAATTTTTTTAAATTGATTGGTTGCATAATTATAAAAAAAATATAGATATATATAATTTATTATATTTCTTTCTTTTCTCTTTCTATTCCAATCGATTGGACCGTTCTTTTCCTTTTCATCCGACCAGACACTTTCTTTTCTCTTTTCGGCCAAACTGACTGGACGATTCTCCTCATTTCATCCAACCAATTCAGTAAGACATTTGTTTTTCTTTTTTCTCTATTCTCTCTCATAAGGATTTATTTATTTAAATTTATATATTCATATTTTTAAAATTTATTTAGAAATTTAAAATACATCAATGTATATCATTTTGGATGGAATAATATTTTGAATAATACACATTTAAAATACATCAATGTATATCATTTTGGATAGAATAATATTTTGAATAATACAGAAAAAACCTTATTTTTCTCTTCTCTCATTTTTTACCTCTTTCCTAAGACTAATTCTAAGACTAATTTGGTTGAATATATTTTCTGTTTTCTCCTTTTGTCCATAAAATATATTTTATTATTTTTTCTCTCATTCTCCTTCTCCGACTAACTCGATCAATATTTTTTTTTTACTTTTCTTCCTAAAATATATTTATATTATTTTTTTTTCATTCTCTTCCTCTTTTGTAAAACTAAATCGGTCAATTTTTTTTTTCTTATAATATATTTATATTTTTTTTTCTTTCAAGAAATTAAAAATGTAAAATATGCACCGCTAATGAACTCATACAACATATTTATATAAAAAAAATTACAAAAAAATTCTACCATAACAAAAATTTGTGCGGCTTAGCCGCGCTCACACTAGTACTAGTGTGTGTATATATATATATACACTATGCCCTAACCTCTGACTTTGTGTTATTTTTGTTTTTATTATATCAGTACTATATACTGAGATATATATATATATATATATATTAAGAAATAATTTATATGACTCTTGTACTGCTAAGATAATAAATATAAATTACTAAAACTACAAAAATACTATTTCTTCTGTACAAATGTGTGCTCATTCGATTGGATTTTAATAAAAGTTAGTTGTTATTTTTTCCAATAAGAAAAAGTAAATAAGTGTAATGATTTTTTACTTTAAAAAAGAAAGAAGAATATTTTTTTGATGATAATAAAAAAGTGAAAGTGAACATAGATTTGAATGACTGAGGGAAGGGAGGGAATACTATGGATAAATATATTTAAAAAATAATTTATTGATAAATATGTTTCAATAATATTTAAATTACTACTTTATGATTTTCTTACGAAATTAAATTAAATAAAAATCTAATTCTATATAATTTTCCTTACTTATGATTAATTATTTATTTAATATACCTTTAATTTATTCATAATATTATTTGTATATTTTTTTTAAAACTTTTTATTCAAAAAATTAATTGTATATAATTATTAATAATATTTAAATTTACAAATACATTATTAATTCTCATATCATCTCGTTCATTCAATTTATTTTAAAAAAAGTAAATTAATTTGGAAAATAAATGTCCTTAGCTAAGAACATCACTGGTTTTTTTCTTTTTCAATACAAATCTGAAAAGCCTCTAAATTAATTCTCCAACAAACTGCACAATAAACACAAAATGATTTAAACCCTAATTAGCTAGATGATAAATGTCTTTTAATTAATTATATACGAATCTATAATATATTGTCTAAGAGCTGTTGCAATGACCCTTTGTAATTTAGCCTCAATCGAGTGAGTTACGTGTCAAGCCTAATGAATAATGTGACAAGCCTACTTTGCAATAAATCGACGGATGGGAGTGAGATGTTTCACAATGGTCTTTTCGCAAGCCCATCGTGTGAGTTCTTTTTTTTTTTTTTTTTTTTTTTTTTTTTTTTAATTTATAATCAAAATTCCTCCCATCTTTCCCATCACCAAACCTTCTCCCGCAAGTCCAAGGGCTCCTCGCACGTCGTCGGCGTCGGAGATGGTGACCCGGGATCGACCGCGCATCTTAATTTCCGGTGAGTAACATAGTGTTTCCCCCGCTTGGGTAAGTGATTTCTCCATTCTCTTGGACCTTCCCATTTTATGGATAGAATCCTCATGTGAAATAGTTACGAAATTGGTTCATCATTCTGACATTTTCTTGTTCTTAATTCTTTTGGGGTATGTCTTTAATGATACATTTGTGGATGAATTTCAGGGCATATCATTGCACACATACCTTAGTTGACGTAATTTCAGTTTTCTTGTAAAATAGATTCTTTTCGAGTTAGAACACCACATTCGTTTGAGATTGGGAATTTTCGAATTTTGATTGATTATGTTTTTATTGTTAATTGATGGATTTCAGTGAATATAGTTGCACATATAATTTAAGTACTATCTTCTTGCTCTAAAAGTAGTTCCATTTCAAAAAGGCAGTATGCAAGTAGAGAGACTATTGTTGCCCACAATTCTCTTTGAACATATTCTTACTTTTCTCCTTCGACCGTGTCAATGAAAAATATATGGAATATATTTTAATTCGCCAATAAGTGTTAGTAGAAACTGGTGGTGAAATTCGATAATCTACAAATTATTTTTTTCTATAACAGGAGGATAAACATCTACTACATTGCTAGTCGCAAGCTATGAACTCGTTCAGAGAGAACACTACAAAAAAACTGCATTTTACGCATGAAAATTACTCATGAAATTGGTACTAACGCAATTACTTAGATAATCGATTCCGTGAATAATTATTCACAAAATACGCACAAATTACTCACCGAATCAATTCCATGAGTAATTACTCAAATAATTTAAATTTACTAACGAAATTACTCACTTAATCAAATTCCGTTAGCAATTCAAAAAAAAATTATAAATAAATAAAAAAAAATTGAGAGGGAAACTCCTCATCGGGATGTCCCGAGCCCTTAATAACTAGTTCCGCCACGTAAAAAGAAACATAATTTAATAGCCTTAATAAAACTATTAATCCTGAAAAATCATTCAAGCATGAAACGAGATAAAAAGCAACTATAAAAAAGAATACAAGGAAAGAAAAAAAAATGAAGAGTGATAAGAGGATGCACTTTTAGCAACACAAAACGATATAATCTTGTAAGGAATTGAAAGCTACCAATGGAGGTGTATGCGACAATGAAAACCTTAAATGCTAGTCGCAGGCTACGAACTCGTTCAGAGAGAACACTATAAAAAACTACATTTCACTTATGAAAATTATTCATGAAATGGGTACTCATGCAATAACTTACATAATCGATTCCGTGAATAATTATTCACAAAATACGCACGAATTAACCACGGAATCAATTCCATGAGTAATTACTAAAATAATTTAAATTTACTAACGGAATTACTCACTCAATCAAATTCCGTTAGCAATCCAAAAAAAAAAAATATAAATAAATACAAAATAGAATAATTGAGAGGGAAACCCCTCATCGGGATGTCCCGAGCCCTTAATAACTACTTCCGCCAAGTAAAAAGAAACATAATTTAATAGCCTTAATAAAACTATTAATCCTGCAAAATTATTCAAATATGACAGTAAGAAACGAGATGAAGAAGCATCTATAACAAAGAATACAAGGAATGAAAAATGAAAAAAAAAAAGATGAAGAGTGATAAGGAGCATACACGTTTAGCAACACAAAACAATATAATCTCGTAAGGTATAGAAAGCTACCAATGGAGATGTATGCGACAATGAAAATCTAAAATGCTAGTCGCAGGCTATGAACTCGTTTAGAGAGAACACTACAAAAAAACTGCATTTGACTCTTGAAAATTAGTCATAAAATTGGTACTAACGAAATTACTTAGATAATCGATTCCGTGAATAATCATTCACAAAATATGCAGGAATTACTAACGGAATCAATTCCATTAGTAATTACTCAAATAATTTAAATTTACTAACGAAATTACTCACTTAATTAAATTCCGTTAGCAATCCAAATTTTTTTTATTAATAAAAAAAAAATTGAGAGGGAAACTCCTCATCGGGATGTCCCGAGCCCTTAATAACTACTTCTGCCAAGTAAAAAGAAACATAATTTAATAGCCTTAATAAAACTATTAATCCTGAAAAATCATTCAAATATGGCAGTAAGAAACGAGATGAAGAAGCAACTATAAAAAAGAAAACAAGGAAAGAAAAATGAAAAAAATAAATTAAGAGTGATAACGAGCATACGTTTTAGCAACACAAAACGATATAATCTCGTAAGGAAGAAAAAGCTACCAATGGAGGTGTATGCGACGATGAAAACCATAAATGCTAGTCGCAGTCTACGAATTCGTTCAGAGAGAACACTATAAAAAAACTGCATTTTACTCATGAAAATTACGCAAGAAATGGGTACTCATGCAATAACTTACATAATCAATTGAGTGAATAATTATTCACAAAATACGCACGAATTAATCACGGAATCAATTCCATAAGTAATTACTCAAATAATTTAAATTTACTAACAAAATTACTCACTTAATCAAATTCCGTTAGCAATCCAAAAAAAAAAATATAAATAAATACAAAATAAAATAATTGAGAGGGAAACTCCTCACCGGGATGTCTCGAGCCCAAAATAACTACTTCCGCCAAGTAAAAACATAATTTAATAGCCTTAATAAAACTATTAATCCTGAAAAATAATTCAAATATGGCAGTAAGAAACGAGATGAAGAAACAACTATGACAAAGAAAACAAGGAAAGAAAAATGAAAAAAAAAAATGAAGAGTGATAAGGAGGATACACTATTAGCAACACAAAACCATATAATCTCGTAAGGAATAGAAAGCTACCAATGGAGGTTTATGCAATGATGAAAACCTTAAATGCTAGTCGCAGTCTACGAACTTGTACAGAGAGAACACTACAAAGAAACTGCATTTTACTCATGAAATGGGTACTCACGCAATAACTTACATAATCGATTTCGTGAATAATTATTTACAAAATACGCCGAATTACTCACGGAATCAATTCCATGAGTAATTACTCAAATAATTTAAATTTACTAACGAAATGACTCACTTAATCAAATTCCGTTAGCAATCCAAAAAAAAAAAAATTATAAATAAATACAAAATAAAATAATTGAGAGGGAAACTCTTCATCGGGATGTCTTGAGCCCTTAATAACTACTTCCGCCAAGTAAAAAGAAACATAATTTAATAGCCTTAATAAAACTATTAATCGAGAAAAATCATTCAAATATGGTAGTATGAAACGAGAATACCAGGAAAGAAAAATGAAAAAAAAGGAGTGAAAACGAGAATACACTTTTAGCAACACAGAACGATATAATCTCGTAAGGAATAGAAAGATACCAATGGAGGTGTATGCAATGATGAAAACCTTAAATGCTAGTCGCAGTCTATGAATTCATTCAAAGAGAAAACTACAAAAAAAAATTACTCATGAAATAGGTACTCACGCAATAACTTACATAATCGATTCCGTGAATAATTATTCACAAAATACGCACGAATTACTCACGGAATCAATTCCATTAATAATTACTAAAATAATTTAAATTACTAACAAAATTACTCAGTTAATCAAATTCCGTTAGCAATCAAAAATAAAATAAAAAAATAAATAAAATAATGGAGAGGGAAACTCCTCATCGGGATTTCCCGAGCCCTAAATACCTACTTCCGCCAAGTAAAAAGAAACATAATTTAATAGCCTTAATAAAACTATTAATCCTGAAAATTCAGTTAAATATGACAATAAGAAACGAGATGAAGAAGCAACTATGACAAAGAATACAAGGAAAGAAAAAATGAAAAAAAAAAGGAAGAGTGATAAGGAGGATACACTTTTAGCAACACAAAACGATATAATCTCGTAAGAAATAGAAAGCTACCAATGGAGGTGTATGTGACGATGAAAACCTTAAATGCTAGTCGCAGTCTACGAATTCGTTCAGAGATAACACTATGAAAAAACTGCATTTTACTCATGAAATGGGTACTCATGCAATAACTTACATAACCGAGTCTGTGAATAATTATTCACAAAATACGCACGAATTACTCATGGAACTCAAATAATTTAAATTTACTAACAAAATTACTCAGTTAATCAAATTCCGTTAGCAATCCGAAAACAAAAATTATAAATGAATATGAAATAAAATAATTGAGAGGGAAACTCCTCATCGGTATGTCCCGAGCCCTTAATAACTATTTCCGCCAAGTAAAAGAAACATAATTTAATAGTCTTAATAAAACTATTGATCTAGAAAAATCATTCAAATATGGTTGAAAGAAACGAGAATACAAGGAAAGAAAAATGAAAAAAAAAATGAGGAGTGAAAACGAGCATACACTTTTAGCAACACAAAACGATATAATCTCGTAAGGAATAGAAAGCTACCAATGGAGGTGTATGCGATGATGAAAACCTTAAATGCTAGTCGCAGTCTACGAATTCGTTCAGAGAGAAAACTACAAAAAAACTGCATTTTACTCATGAAAATTACTCATGAAATGGGTACTCACGCAATAACCTCCATAATCGATTCCGTGAATAATTATTCAACAAATATGCACGAATTACTCACGGAATAAATTCCATGAGTAATTGCTAAAATAATTTAAATTTACTACAGAAATTACTCACTTAATCAAATTCCGTTAGCAATCCAAAAACAAAAGTTACAAATAAATATGAAATAAAATAATTGAGAGGGAAACTCCTCATCGGTATTTCCCGAGCCCCTAATAACTATTTCCGCCAAGTAAAAGTAACATAATTTAATATCCTTAATAAAACTATTGATCTAGAAAAATCATTCAAATATGGTAGAAAGAAACGAGAATACAAGGAAAGAAAAATGAAAAAAAAAATGAAGAGTTATAACAAGGATCCACTTTTTGCAACACAAAACGATATAATCTCGTAAGGAATAGAAAGCTACCAATGGAGGTGTATGCGATGATGAAAACCTTAAATGCTAGTTGCAGTCTACGAATTCGTTCAGAGAGAACACTACAAAAAAACTGCATTTTACTCATAAAAATTATTCATGAAATGGGTACTCACGAAATAACCTACATAATCGATTCCGTGAATCATTATTCACAAAATACGAACGAATTACTACAGAATCAATTCCATGATTAATTATTCAAATAATTTAAATTTATTAACAAAATTACTCACTTAATCAAAATTCGTTAGCAATCCAACAAAAAAATTATAAATAAGTACAAAATAAAATAATTGAAACGGAAACTCGTCATCGGGATCTCTCGAGCCCTTAATAACTACTTCTGCCAAGTAAAAAGAAACATAATTTAATAGCCTTAATAAAACTATTAATCGAGAAAAATCATTCAAATTTATGGTAGTAAGAAACGAGAATACAACGAAAGAAAAACGAAAAAAATATGCAGAGTGAAAACAAGCACACACTTTTAGCAACACAAAACGATATAATCTCGAAAGGAATAGAAATCTACCAATGTAGGTGTATGCGACAATGAAAACCTTAAATGCTAGTCGCAGTATACGAATTCATTCAGAGAGAACACTACAAAAAAAACTGCATTTTACTCATGAAAAATGAAAAAAAGAATGAGGAGTGAAAACGATCAAACAATTTTAGAAACACAAAACGATATAATCTCGTATGGAATAGAAAGCACCAATAGAGGTGTATGCGACGATGAAAACCTTAAATTCTAGTCGCAGTTTACGAATTTGTTCAGAGAGAAAACTAAAAAAAAAACTGCATTTTACTCATGAAAGTTACTAATGGAATGGATACTGACGCAATAACTTACATAATCGATTCCGTGAATAATTATTCACAAAATATGCACGAATTACTCACGGAATCAATTCCATGAGTAATTACTCAAATAATTTAAATTTACTAACAAAATTACTCAGTTAATCAAATTCCGTTAGCAATCCAAAAAAAAGAGTTATAAATAAATAACAAATAAAATAATTGGGAGGGAGACTCGTCATCGGGATGTCTCGAGCCCTTAATTATTATTTCCGCTAAGTTAAAAGAAACATAATTAAAAAGCCTTAATAAAACTATTAATCGAGAAAAAACATACAAATATGGTAGTAAGAAACGAGATTACAAGGAAAGAAAAATGAAAAAAAATGAGGAGTGAAAACGAGCATACAATTTTAGCAACACAAAACGATATAATCTCGTAAGGAATAGAAAGCGACCAATAGGCGTGTATGCGACGATGAAAACCTTAAATTCTAGTCGCAGTTTACGAATTCGTTCAGAGAGAACACTACAAAAAAACTGCATTTTACTCATGAAATGGGTACTCACACAATAACTTATATAATCGATTCTGTGAATAATTATTCACAAAATAAGCACGAAATACTCACGGAATCAATTCCATGAGTAATTACTCAAATAATTTAAATTTACTAATGAAATTACTCAGTTAATCAAATTCCGTTAGCAATCCAAAAAGAAATTATAAATAAATAACAAATAAAATAATTGAGAGGAAAAGTCCTCATCGGGATGTCTCGAGCCCTTAATAATTATTTCCGCTAAGTAAAAAGAAACATAATTCAATAGCCTTAATAAAACTATTAATCGAGAAAAATGATACAAATATGGTAGTAAGAAACAAATATACAAGGAAAGAAAAATGAAAAAAAGAATGAGGAGTAAAAACGAGCATACAATTTTAGCAACACAAAACGATATAATCTCGTAAGGAATAGAAAGCTACTAATAGAGGTGTATGCGACGATGAAAACCTTAAATTCTAGTCGCAGTTTACGAATTCGTTCAGAGAGAAAACTAAAAAAAAAACTGCATTTTACTCATGAAAGTTACTAATGGAATGGATACTGACGCAATAACTTACATAATCGATTCCGTGAATAATTATTCACAAAATACGCACGAATTACTCACGGAATCAATTCCATGTGTAATTACTCAAATAATTTAAATTAACTAACAAAATTACTCAGTTAATCAATTTCCGTTAGTAATCCAAAAAAAACTTATAAATACATAAGAAAAAAAATAGTTGAGAGGGAAACTCCTCATCGGGATGTCTCGAGCCCTTAATAATTATTTCCGCTAAGTAAAAAGAAACATAATTTAATAGCCTTAATAAAACTATTAATCAAGAAAAATCATACAAATATGGTAGTAAGAAACGAGAATACAAGGAAAGAAAAATGACAAAAAGAATGAGGAGTGAAAACAAGCATACAATTTTAGCAACACAAAACGATATAAATCTCGTATGGAATAGAAAGCTACCAATAGAGGTGTATGCGACGATGAAAACCTTAAATTTTAGTCGCAGTTTACGAATTCGTTCAGAGAGAAAACCAGAAAAAAACCTGCATTTTACTCATGAAAGTTACTAATGGAATGGATACTGACGCAATAACTTACATAATCGATTCCGTGAATAATTATTCACAAAATACGCACGAATTACTCACGGAATCAATTCCATGAGTAATTACTCAAATAATTTAAATTTACTAACGAAATTACTAAGTTAATCAAATTCCGTTAGTAATCCAAAAAAAATGTATAAATAAATAAGAAAAAAAATAATTGAGAGGGAAACTCCTCATCGGGATGTCTCGAGCCCTTAATAATTATTTCCGCCAAGTAAAAAGAAAAATAATTTAATAGCCTTAATAAAACTCTTAATCGAGAAAAATCATTCAAATATGGTAGTAAGAAACGAGAATACAAGGAAAGAAAAATGAGAAAAAAAAAGACGGGTGAAAACGAGCATACAGTTTTAGAACCACAAAATGATAAAATCGTAAGGAGTAGAAAACTACGAATAGGGGTGTATGCGACGATGAAAACCTTAAATTCTTGTCGTAGTGTACGAATTCGTTCAGAGAGAACACTACAAAAAAACTGCATTTTACTCATGAAATGGGTACTCACGAAATAACTTCAATAATCGATTCCGTGAATAATTATTCAAAAAACTGCATTTTACTCATGAAATGGGTACTCACGCAATAACTTCAATAATCGATTCCGTGAATAATTATTCAAAAAATACGCACGAAATACTCACAGAATCAATTTCATGAGTATTTATTCAAATAGTTTAATTTTACTACCAAAATTACCCACTTAAACAAATTCCGGTAGCATTCGAAAATATATATATATAAATAAATACAAAATAAAATAATTGGAAGGGAAACTCCTCATCGGGATGTCTCGAGCCCTTAATACGTAAATTCGCCAGGTAAAAAGAAACATAATTTAATAGCCTTAATAAAACTATTAATCGAGAAAAATAATTCAAATATGGAAATAAGAAACGAGAATACAAGGAAAGAAAAATGAAAAAAAGAATGAGGAGTGAAAACGAGCATACAATTTTAGCAACACAAAAATATATAATCTCGTAAGGAATAGAAAGCTACCAATAGTGGTGTATGCGACGATGAGAACCTTAAATTCTAGTTGCAGTTTACGAATTCGTTCAGAGAGAAAACTACAAAAAAAACTGCATTTTACTCATGAAAATTACTAATGGATTGGATAGTGACGCAATAACTTACATAATCGATTCCGTGAATAATAATTTACAAAATACGCACGTATTAGTCACGGAATCAATTTAATGAGTAATTACTCAAATAATTTAAATTTACTAACGAAATTACTCAGTTAATCAAATTCCGTTACCAATCCAAAAAAAAATTATAAATAAATAAGAAAAAAAATAATTGATAGGAAAATCTCCTCATCGGGATGTCTCGAGCCCTTAATAATTATTTCCGCCAAGTAAAAAGAAACATAATTTAATAGTCTTAATAAAACTATTAATCGAGAAAAATAATTCAAATATAGTAGTAAAAAACGAGAATACAAGGAAATACAAATGAAAAAAAAAAATGAGAGGTGAAAACGAGGATACACATTTAGAAACACAAAATGATATAATCTCGTAAGGAATAGAAAGCTTACCAAAAGGGGTGTATGTGACGATGAGAAACTTAAATTCTAGTCGCAGTCTACGAATTCGTTCAGAGAAAACACTACAAAAAAACTGCATTTTACTCATGAAATGGGTACTCACGCAATAACTTACATAATCGATTCCGTGAATAATTATTCAAAAAATACGCACGAATTACTCACGGAATCAATTTCATCAGTAATTATTCAAATAGTTTAATTTTACTAACAAAATTACCCACTTAAACAAATTCCGTTAGCATTCCAAAATATATATATAAATGAATACAAAATAAAATAATTGAAAGGGAAATTCCTCATCGGGATGTCTCGAGCCCTTAATAATTATTTCCGCCAAGTAAAAAGAAACATAATTTAATAGCCTTAATAAAACTATTAATCGAGAAAAATCATTCAAATATGGTAGTAAGAAATGAGAATACAAGGAAAGAAAAATGAGAAAAAAAAGACGGGTGAAAACGAGCATACAGTTTTAGAACCACAAACGATATAATCTCGTAAGGAGTAGAAAACTACGAATAGGGGTGTATGCGACGATGCAAACCTTAAATTCTTGTCGTAGTGTACGAATTCGTTCAGAGAGAACACTACAAAAAAACTGCATTTTACTCATGAAATGGGTACTCACGAAATAACTTCAATAATCGATTCCGTGAATAATTATTCAAAAAACTGCATTTTACTCATGAAATGGGTACTCACGCAATAACTTCAATAATCGATTCCGTGAATAATTATTCAAAAAATACGCACGAATTACTCACGGAATCAATTTCATGAGTATTTATTCAAATAGTTTAATTTTACTACCAAAATTACCCACTTAAACAAATTCCGGTAGCATTCGAAAATATATATATATAAATAAATACAAAATAAAATAATTTGAAGGGAAACTCCTCATCGGGATGTCTCGAGCCCTTAATACGTATATTCGCCAAGTAAAAAGAAACATAATTTAATAGCCTTAATAAAACTATTAATCGAGAAAAATAATTCAAATATGGAAATAAGAAATGAGAATACAAGGAAAGAAAAATGAAAAAAAGAATGAGGAGTGAAAACGAGCATACAATTTTAGCAACACAAAAATATATAATCTCGTAAGGAATAGAAAGCTACCAATAGTGGTGTATGCGACGATGAGAACCTTAAATTCTAGTCGCAGTTTACGAATTCGTTCAGAGAGAAAACTACAAAAAAAAACTGCATTTTACTCATGAAAATTACTAATGGATTGGATAGTGACGCAATAACTTACATAATCGATTCCGTGAATAATAATTCACAAAATACGCACGAATTAGTCACGGAATCAATTTAATGAGTAATTACTCAAATAATTTAAATTTACTAACGAAATTACTCAGTTAATCAAATTCCGTTACCAATCCAAAAAAAATTATAAATAAATAAGAAAAAAAATAATTGATAGGAAAATCTCCTCATCGGGATGTCTCGAGCCCTTAATAGTTATTTCCGCCAAGTAAAAAGAAACATAATTTAATAGTCTTAATAAAACTATTAATCGAGAAAAATAATTCAAATATGGTAGTAAGAAACGAGAATACAAGGAAAGAAAAATAAAAAAAAAGAGGGGTGAAAACAAGCATACACTTTTAGAACCACAAAACGATATAATCTCGTAAGGAATAGAAAGCTACCAATAGGGGTGTATGCGACGATGAAAACCATAAATTCTTGTCGCAGTCTACGAATTCGTTCAGAGAGAACACTACAAAAAAACTGCATTTTACTCATGAAATGGGTACTCACGCAATAACTTCAATAATCAATTCCGTGAATAATTATTCAAAAAATATGCACGAATTACTCACGGAATCAATTTCATGAGTAATTATTGTTGGATTTGGGATCAAATATGTGTATCGAATATGTTGTTAAAGTCATTATTTTATTCAGTCTTATTATTTAAGTGATCTAATTAATATAATTAATTATTGACTGATAGGTTTGATTGTTATGGAATGAAAGTGCAGCTACCCGTATAATATTATTATTTTGGTGACGTGACAAATTAATAATATTAATTAAGGGCATAATTGTAATTGCAATTATGTTTGCCCTATTATAAATAGGCTAGGGTTAGGTCCCCATGATCAGCACGCCGTAAAAGAGATCTGATTCTCCCTGCAGTTTCTGCTCCTCACCCGTCAAGGACAGAAAAGAAGCCGGCTCTCTGATCTTGGAAGACCAAACCTTTAATCACCCAATTTGTATATGGCTTCATCAGGTACGCTTCCGCTTTAAAGGATCGGGCATCTAATATTCAACAATTGGTATCAGAGCCATGTTGCCCGTATTTGGTATTGATTATGTATGGATTTTCGAGATTACCATCTCGAGGGGGGTGTCAAGTATTCCACGTTGGATGTAATGTTAGGATTCCCCTACTTTATAAGGGGTGAAGGGCTACTCCACTTACAACAAATTGGTTTTAATTGTTGGAAGTACATAAAAGGCATGCTGTGTGTGCAGACGTGTTTATGTTTATATATTTACATGGTTATGAGTCTTGAAAGTACACATATTTATTTAATTATTAATTTTCATATTTAGCATGTTATAAAGACTTGCAATTTGGCAACATGTGTATATATAATATGATGTATGTGTGCATACGTGTTCAAACACAATTAATCATGCAATCTTGATTAGACATCTCGGTTATTTATTTAATTTTATTTTGTGAAATAGAATATATTGAAAGCATGTATGTATATATATATTGTAATGTTTCCTCAGAATATGCCTCCGTGCATACATGTCTGGACATTCATTAATTCATTTATTTATTGATTTATTTATGCATTGAATACATGTCATGAATTCATGTTTATTTGTTTATAAATATATCATCAATATTTTGGAATATATTATTTATGAAATTGATGTATGCATCTTCATAAATTAATTTTGTTTATATTGCAAATATTTCAACCTTCAGAATTGGAAACTCATTAATAATGTTTGCTGCATTTTGACGGTGAAAATCTAGTATTTGAAGTTGCCAAAGTAACCTCTCTTATATGAAATTTTTACTTGATAGCGTAAGTGTTTACATGTGTATTTTAATTCATGTGATTATTCTTCGGCCCAAAGGCAGTCGGTAATTGACAGAATGAAATATGCATCTGCGATAATATGTATGAGACAATTATATAGATTTAACTTATGTGAATAGTAAATCAGTCCAAAGATTGGTTACTGTTTGACATTACCTTATTATCCGTATATGATTATTGCAACAAGATGACTGCTTGCAGTTAATGGCATTGATCCAAAGATTAAACATTAATGTTGCGTTTAGTGTCTTGAGATGGGATTGCATTATTTTATTTTGAGTTTCATTATGCTACTTGAGTACTTATGTGTATATTAATTCCTTGTTATCTTCAGGATCAAATCTTATGGTATCTTCTAACTATTCAGTCCCAATACTGTCTGGGGACAACTATCAGCACTGGAAAGAATCAATATTGATTCATTTGGGCTGTATGGATCTAGACTTGGCATTAAGGATAGACCAACCCCCTTCTCCTACGGAAGAAAGCACTGCAGATGAAAAACAGTTATTTGAGAAGTGAGATAGGTCTAATCGCCTTAGTCTAATGATCATAAAGAAAAGCATTCCAGAAATCTTTAGGGGCACGATATCTGATGATATCATTACTGCTAATGATTTCCTTGTCGAAATTGAGAAACGCTTTATCAAAAGCGATAAGGCGGAAATGAGTACTTTCCTGAAGAGTCTCATTACCATGAGGTATAGCGGCAAAGGAAATATAAGGGAATACATCCTGAACATGTCTAATACTGCTTCTAAGTTGAGAGCACTTAAGTTAGACCTTTCAGAGGACATGTTAGTCCTATTGGTTTTGCTCTCACTTCCTACTCAATACGATCAGTTTAAAGTCAGTTACAACTGTTAAAAGGAGAAGTGGACTCTCAATGAGCTCATCTCTCACTGTGTTGAGGAAGAAGAAAGGATGAAGCGTAATAAGACTGAAGAGGTACATGTGGTGGATACCTCAAAGGATGCAGGCGGCAAGAAGAGAAAATATAAGGCCGTTAAGGTTGAGACTGCTAAGGCTCATGTTCCAGCTCCAGCTCCTCGGGCTCGTCCTGAAAAGACTTGCTTCTTTTGCAAGAAACCTGGACATGAGAAGAAGAATTGTACTAAGTTTCACGATTGGCGCGTGAAGAAGGGTACGTTTCTTACTTTGGTTTGTTCTGAGGTTAATTTAGCTTCAGTACCTCGAAATACTTGGTGGTTAGACTCTGGATCAACTACTAACATCAGTGTTTCAATGCAGGGTTGCCTGAGCTACCGAAACCCAACTAATGCTGAAAGACGCATTTACTTTGGAAATGGGGACTCAGTAGTGGTGGAAGCCGTGGGCATTTTCAAGTTGTTATTGAGTACTGGACATTTTCTTGAATTGCAAGACACTTTTATTATACCGTCGTTTAGACGGAATTTGGTTTCTGTTTCTTATTTGGACAAATTCGGTTATCATTGTTCTTTTGGAAACAATAAAGTTGAGTTGTCTTTTAATTCATGTTTGGTTGGTTTTGGTACTTTTATGGTGAATGACAGTTTATATATGCTCGATATTTTGGTTTCCTATAATGAGGCACTTAATATGGAATCAAAAGGTACTAAGCGAAAATTTCATGACTCTAGTTTATTGTGGCACAAACGCTTAGGTCATATTTCAAGAAACAGAGTTGAAAGACTCATTAAGGATGGAATCCTTAATTCCATAAATTTTTCAGACTTTGACGTTTGTGTCGATTGCATTAAGGGTAAACAAACCAAGGTTAAAAGGATAGGTGCTTATCGAGCTACGGATGTCTTAGAATTGATACATACAGACATTTGTGGGCCTTTTCCCACTCCTTCGTGGAACGGTCAACAATATTTTGTGTCATTCATAAACGATAATTCTCGATATGGTCATCTGTACCTTATTAAGGAAAAATCTGAGGTACTGGACATGTTCAAAGCATTTAAGGCTGAAGTTGAAAATCAACTAAGCAAACGCATTAAGACTGTCAGATCTGACCGTGGAGGAGAATATTACGGCAGAAATGATGACTCGGGTGAACAACGTCCAGGTCCTTTTGCTGACTTCCTTAAGGAGTGTGGAATTGTCCCTCAATACACCATGCCCGGTTCACCTAGCATGAACGGTGTTGCTAAGAGACGAAACCGCACATTGAAGGATATGGTTCGAAGTATGATTAGTCAATCTACTTTGCCACCATCATTATGGGGAGAAGCATTAAAGACAACAGTCTACATCCTTAATCGAGTACCAACTAAGGCGACTGCCAAAACACCCTATGAACTCTGGATTGGGCGCAAGCCTAGCTTAAATCATCTTAGGGTGTGGGGTCGTCCAGCTGAGGCGAAGGCCTATAGACCAAATGAACCAAAGCTAGCACCTCGTACAGTAAACAGTTATTTTATTGGCTACTCGGAACGGTCAAGGGGGTATAAATTTTATGATCCCACATCAAGAACTATTTTTGAGACGGCTACTGCCAAGTTCTTTGAGGATGTTGAGTTTAGGGGGAGAAATACAGTTTTAGACTTTACTTTTGAGGATCAAGAAATCACTGATGTGATTGATAAAACACCTCATGAGTTAGCAGTCATTCCAGCTCCCATAGAGTTTCAAAGTGCGACTGAGGAATCCGTTCGTATAGAACAGGAACCTATGCCTATGGAACAAACTTAACAAACTGAAGAACATACAGTTCAAGAGCCAACGCAATTGCGTAGATCCACTAGAGAACGGAGAAATGCCATTCCGGATGATTATGTGACATTTCTTCAAGAAAGTGAGGATAATGATGGCATGACTGAGGATGATCCAATTAATATTTATCATGCCATGAAGGGTCCTTATTCAGATAAATGGATTGATGCGATGCGTGATGAGTACAAGTCAATGCAAGACAATAAAGTTTGGGAACTTGTCCCATTGCCAGAAGGTGCAAAACCCGTAGGTTGCAAATGGATTTTTAAAACCAAACGGGATGCAAATGGTAATGTGGAGAGGTATAAGGCACGTCTTGTAGCTAAAGGCTATACTCAGAAAAAGGGGATTGATTATAAAGAGACTTTCTCTCCGGTTTCTTCGAAGGACTCTTTTAGGACAATCATGGCTCTTGTGGCATACTTTGATTTAGAGCTCCATCAAATGGATGTTAAGACGGCGTTTCTGAATGGTGACATTAATGAAACGATCTATGTGGTACAACCAGAAACTTTTGAGGTCGGTGACCCAAAGCAAATGGTTTGTAAATTAAGAAAATCCATCTATGGGCTCAAACAAGCGTCTCGACAGTGGTATCACAAGTTTCATCAAGTAATTCTCTCATATGGTTTTGAGATGAATGTGGTTGATGATTGTGTTTATCATAAGTTCAGTGGGAGCAAGTTTATTTTCTTGGTTTTGTATGTGGATGACATTTTGCTTGCCACAAATAATGTGAGCATGTTGCACGAAACTAAGAAATTTCTCTCGAGTAACTTTGAAATGAAAGATCTTGGTGAAGCATCTTTTGTATTAGGGATCCAAATATATCGTGATAGATCTCGGTGTATTCTCGGATTATCTCAAAAGAGCTATATTGATAAAATACTCGAGCGATTCAGCATGCAGAAATGCAAGCCGGGAGATACCCCTATAGCTAAAGGAGAGAAATTAAGTCTCAGCCAATGCCCTAAAGCAAATCTGGAAATTGAGGAGATGGAAAAAATCCCCTATGCCTCGGCAGTTGGAAGCCTCATGTATGCACAAGTATGTACGCGTCCAGATATTGCGTACATAGTCGGTGTGTTAGGCAGATACCTTAGTAATCCTGGATTGGATCACTGGAAGGCAGCCAAGAGGGTGATGAGATACCTGAAGAGAACCAGTAATCACATGTTCACATATAGGAGGTCAGACCAATTGGAGATCGTTGGATACTCTGACTTCGACTTTGCAGGATGCCAAGATAGTAGGAAATCTACATCTGGCTATGTTTATATGTTGGCTGGTGGGGCCATCGCTTGGCGCAGTGCCAAACAGACACTCGTTACCAGTTCCACGATGGAGGCTGAGTTTGTGGCGTGTTTTGAGGCATCACAGCAAGCGATTTGGCTAAAGAACTTTGTCGTTGGGCTGCGAATCATTCCGATGGTTGAAAAACCCATCAAGATTTTCTGTGACAACAATTCAGCCGTTGAATACTCCAACAACAATAGGAGTTCATCCAGGTCAAAACATATTGACATTAAGTTCCTAGTTGTGAAGGAGAGAGTGAAATATCATCATATCTCGATCGAGCACTTAGGAACGAAATCTATGTTAGCAGACGCCCTAACTAAAGGTGTAACGCCTAAGGTCTTCCATGAGCATACTGCTCATATGGGTGTGTTACAATTTAAGGAAGCTTCACTGTAGTGGGAGTATGCATTTACATTCTTTTGTCGTTCACTTGATATATTTTTTTTTTTTACTCTTTTGATCATTATTTCGGTTATGGTGTTTTGGACATTATGATTAAGTAATTTACGATCTCATTCAGTTTGGACCAGTAGAAAATTGACATATTTAGATCACACTTATGTAATTTTCTCTCTGCACGTTCCATGATTGATCTATGTCATTTGATTACACTGATATTTGTGATTACTGTGAGTTTAGCTGTTGATACGGCGAATGCTTCTTTAGTCCTATATTGCTGTGATTGATGGACCAGATTGTTGCAATCCTTGTTTTATAATGACTGAAAATGAGCTCATAAGGAACAATATGTTCATTCAGACACATACTAGATCCAGTGGGAGATTGTTGGATTTGGGATCAAATATGTGTATCGAATATGTTGTTAAAGTCATTATTTTATTCAGTCTTATTATTTAAGTGATCTAATTAATATAATTAATTATTGACTGATAGGTTTGATTGTTATGGAATGAAAGTGCAGCTACCCGTATAATATTATTATTTTGGTGACGTGACAAATTAATAATATTAATTAAGGGCATAATTGTAATTGCAATTATGTTTGCCCTATTATAAATAGGCTAGGGTTAGGTCCCCATGATCAGCACGCCGTAAAAGAGATCTGATTCTCCCTGCAGTTTCTGCTCCTCACCCGTCAAGGACAGAAAAGAAGCCGGCTCTCTGATCTTGGAAGACCAAACCTTTAATCACCCAAGATTTGTATATGGCTTCATCAGGTACGCTTCCGCTTTAAAGGATCGGGCATCTAATATTCAACAATTATTCAAATAGTTTAATTTTACTAACAAAATTACCCACTTAAACAAATTCCTGTAGCATTCTAAAATATATATATATAAATAAATACAAAATAAAATAATTGAAAGGGAAACTCCTCATCGGGATGTCTCGAGCCCTTAATACGTATTTTCTCCAAGTAAAAAGAAACATAATTTAATAGCCTTAATAAAACTAGTAATCGAGAAAAATCATTCAAATATGGTAATAAGAAACGAGAATACAAGGAAAGAAAAATGAAAAAAAGAATGAGGAGTGAAAACGAGCATAGAATTTTAGCAACACAAAACGATATAATCTCGTAAGGAATAGAAAGCTACCAATAGAGGTGTATGCGACAATGAAAACCTTAAATTCTAGTCGCAGTTTACGAATTTGTTCAGAGTGAAAACTACAAAAAAACTGCATTTTACTCATGAAAATTACTAATGGAATGGATATTGACGCAATAACTTACATAATCGATTCTGTGAGTAATTATTCACAAAATACGCACGAATTACTCACGGAATCAATTCCATGAGTAATTACTCAAATAATTTAAATTTACTAACGAAATTACTTAGTTAATAAGTTCCTATAGCAATAAAAAAAATTATAAATAAATAAGAAATAAAATAATTAAGAGGAAAACTCCTCATCGCGATGTCTCGAGCCCTTAATAATTATTTCCGCTAAGTAAAAAGTAACATAATTTCATAGCCTTAATATAACTATTAATCGAGAAAAATCATACAAATATGGTAGTAAGAAACGAGAATACAAGGAAAGAAAAATGAAAAAAAAAGAATGAGGAGTGAAAACGAGCATACAATTTTAGCAACACAAAATGATATAATCTCGTAAGGAATAGAAAGCTACCAATAGAGGTGTATGCGACGATGAAAACCTTAAATTCTAGTCGCAGTTTACGAATTCGTTCAGAGAGAAAACTACAAAAAAAACTGCATTTTACTCATGAAAAATACAAATGGAATGGATACTGACGCAATAACTTACATAATCGATTCCGTGAATAATTATTCACAAAATACGCACGAATTACTCACGGAATCAATTCAATGAGTAATTACTCAAATAATTTAAATTTACTAACGAAATTACTCAGTTAATCAAATTCCGTTACCAATCCAAAAAAAAATTATAAATAAATAAGAAAAAAAATAATTGATAGGAAAATCTCCTAATCGGGATGTCTCGAGCCCCTCATAATTATTTCCGCCAAGTAAAAAGAAACATAATTTAATAGCCTTAATAAAACTATTAATCGAGAAAAATAATTCAAATATAGTAGTAAGAAATGAGAATACAAGGAAATAAAAATGAAAAAAAAAATGAGGGGTGAAAACGAGGATACACATTTAGAACCACAAAACGATATAATCTCGTTAGGAATAGAAAGCTACCAATAGGGGTGTATGCGACGATGAAAACCTTAAATTCTTGTCGCAGTCTACGAATACATTCAGAGAGAACACTACAAAAAAACTGCATTTTACTCATAAAATGGGTACTCACGCAATAACTTACATAATCGATTCCGTGAATAATTATTCAAAAAATACGCACGAATTACTCACGGAATCAATTTCATGAGTAATTTTTCAAATAGTTTAATTTTACTAACAAAATTATCCACTTAAACAAATTCCGTTAGCATTCCAAAATATATATATATAAAAATAAATACAAAATAAAATAATTGAAAGGGAAATTCCTCATCGGGATGTCTCGAGCCCTTAATAATTATTTACACCAAGTAAAAAGAAACATAATTTAATAGCCTTAATAAAACTATTAATCGAGAAAAATCATCCAAATATGGTAGTAAGAAACTAGAATACAAGGAAAGAAAAATGAAAAAAAGAATGGCGAGTGAAAACGAGCATACAATTTTAGCAACACAAAACGATATAAACTCGTAAGGAATAGAAAGCTACCAATAGAGGTGTATGCGACGATGAAAACCTTAAATTCTAATCGCAGTTTACAAATTCGTTCAGAGAGAAAACTACAAAAAAAAAACTGCATTTTACTCATGAAAATTACTAATGGAATGGATACTGACGCAATAACTTAAATAATCAATTTTGTGAATAATTATTCACAAAATACGCACGAATTACTCACGGAATCAATTCCATGAGTAATTACTCAAATAATTTAAATTTACTAACGAAATTACTCAGTTAATCAAATTCCGTTACCAATCCAAAAAAAAATTATAAATAAATAAGAAAAAAAATAATTGATAGGAAAATCTCCTAATCGGGATGTCTCGAGCCCCTCATAATTATTTCCGCCAAGTAAAAAGAAACATAATTTAATAGCCTTAATAAAACTATTAATCGAGAAAAATAATTCAAATATAGTAGTAAGAAATGAGAATACAAGGAAATAAAAATGAAAAAAAAAATGAGGGGTGAAAACGAGGATACACATTTAGAACCACAAAACGATATAATCTCGTTAGGAATAGAAAGCTACCAATAGGGGTGTATGCGACGATGAAAACCTTAAATTCTTGTCGCAGTCTACGAATACATTCAGAGAGAACACTACAAAAAAACTGCATTTTACTCATAAAATGGGTACTCACGCAATAACTTACATAATCGATTCCGTGAATAATTATTCAAAAAATACGCACGAATTACTCACGGAATCAATTTCATGAGTAATTTTTCAAATAGTTTAATTTTACTAACAAAATTATCCACTTAAACAAATTCCGTTAGCATTCCAAAATATATATATATAAAAATAAATACAAAATAAAATAATTGAAAGGGAAATTCCTCATCGGGATGTCTCGAGCCCTTAATAATTATTTACACCAAGTAAAAAGAAACATAATTTAATAGCCTTAATAAAACTATTAATCGAGAAAAATCATCCAAATATGGTAGTAAGAAACTAGAATACAAGGAAAGAAAAATGAAAAAAAGAATGGCGAGTGAAAACGAGCATACAATTTTAGCAACACAAAACGATATAAACTCGTAAGGAATAGAAAGCTACCAATAGAGGTGTATGCGACGATGAAAACCTTAAATTCTAATCGCAGTTTACAAATTCGTTCAGAGAGAAAACTACAAAAAAAAAACTGCATTTTACTCATGAAAATTACTAATGGAATGGATACTGACGCAATAACTTAAATAATCAATTTTGTGAATAATTATTCACAAAATACGCACGAATTACTCACGGAATCAATTCCATGAGTAATTACTCAAATAATTTAAATTTACTAACGAAATTACTCAGTTAATCAAATTCCGTTACCAATCCAAAAAAAAATTATAAATAAATAAGAAAAAAAATAATTGATAGGAAAATCTCCTAATCGGGATGTCTCGAGCCCCTCATAATTATTTCCGCCAAGTAAAAAGAAACATAATTTAATAGCCTTAATAAAACTATTAATCGAGAAAAATAATTCAAATATAGTAGTAAGAAATGAGAATACAAGGAAATAAAAATGAAAAAAAAAATGAGGGGTGAAAACGAGGATACACATTTAGAACCACAAAACGATATAATCTCGTTAGGAATAGAAAGCTACCAATAGGGGTGTATGCGACGATGAAAACCTTAAATTCTTGTCGCTGTCTACGAATACATTCAGAGAGAACATTACAAAAAAACTGCATTTTACTCATGAAATGGGTACTCACGCAATAACTTACATAATCGATTCCGTGAATAATTATTCAAAAAATACGCACGAAATTACTCACGGAATCAATTTCATGAGTAATTTTTCAAATAGTTTAATTTTACTAACAAAATTATCCACTTAAACAAATTCCGTTAGCATTCCAAAATATATATATAAAAATAAATACAAAAAAAAAATAATTGAAAGGGAAATTCCTCATCGGGATGTCTCGAGCCCTTAATAATTATTTACACCAAGTAAAAAGAAACATAATTTAATAGCCTTAATAAAACTATTAATCGAGAAAAATCATACAAATATGGTAGTAAGAAACTAGAATACAAGGAAAGAAAAATGAAAAAAAGAATGACGAGTGAAAACGAGCATACAATTTTAGCAACACAAAACGATATAAACTCGTAAGGAATAGAAAGCTACCAATAGAGGTGTATGCGACGATGAAAACCTTAAATTTTAATCGCAGTTTACGAATTCGTTCAGAGAGAAAACTACAAAAAAAAAAACTGCATTTTACTCATGAAAATTACTAATGGAATGGATACTGACGCAATAACTTACATAATCGATTCTGTGAATAATTATTCACAAAATACGCACGAATTACTCACGGAATCAATTCCATGAGTAATTACTCAAATAATTTAAATTTACTAACGAAATTACTCAATTAATCAATTTTCGTTAGCAATCAAAAAAAATTATAAATAAATAAGAAATAAAATAATTGAGAGGAAAACTCCTCATCGGGATGTCTCGAGCCCTTAATAATTATTTCCGCTAAGTAAAAAGTAACATAATTTCATAGCCTTAATATAACTATTAATCGAGAAAAATCATACAAATATGGTAGTAAGAAACGAGAATACAAGGAAAGAAAAATGAAAAAAAGAATGAGGAGTGAAAACGAGCATACAATTTTAGCAACACAAAATGATATAATTTCGTAAGGAATAGAAAGCTACCAATAGAGGTGTATGCGACGATGAAAACCTTAAATTCTAGTCGCAGTTTACGAATTCGTTCAGAGAGAAAACTACAAAAAAAACTGCATTTTACTCATGAAAATTACTAATGGAATGAATACTCACGCAATAACTTACATAAGCGATTCCGTGAATAATTATTCACAAAATACGCACGAATTACTCATGGAATCAATTCCAAGAGTAATTACTCAAATAATTTAAATTTATTAACGTAATTACTCAGTTAAATAAATTCCGTTAGCAATCCAAAAAAAAAATTATAAATAAATACAAAATGTAAGAATTGAGAGGGAAACTCCTCATCGGGATGGCTCGAGCCCTTAATAACTATTTCCGCCAAGTAAAATGATGCATAATTTAATAGATTTAATAAAACTATTAATTAAGAAAAATCATTCAAATATGGTACAAAGAAACGAGAATACAAGGAAAGAAAAATGTCAAAAAAAAAATGAAGAGTGAAAACGAGCATACACTTTTACCAACACAAAACGATATAATCTCGTAAGGAATAGAAAGCTACCAATGGAGGTGTATGCAACGATGAAAACCTTAAATTCTAGTCGCAGTTCACGAACTCGTTCAGAGAGAACACTACTAAAAAACTGCATTTTACTCAAGAAAATTACTCATGAAATAGGTACTCACGCAATAACTTACATAATCGATTCCATGAATAATTATTCACAAAATACGCACGAATTAGTCATGGAATCAATTCCAAGAGTAATTACTCAAATGATTTAAATTTATTAACGTAATTACTCAGTTAATTAAATTCCGTTAGCAATTAAAAAAAATTATAAATAAATACAATAAAAAAATAATTGAGAGGGAAACCCCTCATCGGGATGTTCCGAGCCTTTAATAACTACTTCCGCCAAGTAAAAAGAAACATAATTTAATAGCCTTAATAAAAAAAACTATTAATCCTGAAAAATCATTCAAATATGGCAATAAGAAACTTGATGAAAAACTAACTATAACGTAGAATACAAGGAAAGAAAAATGAAAAAAAAAATGAAGAGGGATAAGGAGGATGCACTTTTAGCAACACAAAAAGATATAATCTCGTAAGGAATAGAAAGCTACCAATGGAGGTGTATGCGACGATGAAAACCTTAAATGCTAGTCGCAGTCTACGAATTCGTTGAGAGATAACACTAAAAAAAACTGCATTTTACTCAAAAAAATTGCTCATAAAATGGTGACTCACGCAATTACTTACATAATCGATTCCGTTAATAATTATTCACAAAATACGCACGAATTACTCACGGAATCAATTCCATGAGTAATTACTCAAATAATTTAAATATACTAACGAAATTACTCACTTATTCAAATTCAGTTAGCGATCCAAAAAAAATTATAAATAAATACAAAACAAAATAATTGAAGGGGAAACTCCTCATTGCGATTTCCCGAGCCTTTAATAACTACTTCCACCAAGTAAAAAGACACATAATTTAATAGCCTTAATAAAACTATTAATGCTGAAAAATCATTTAAATATGGCAGTAAGAAACGAGATGAAGAAGCAACTATAACAAAGAATACAAGGAAAGAAAAATGAAAAAATAAAAATAAAATGAAGAGTGATAAGGAGGATGCACTTTTAGCAACACAAAACAATATAATCTCGTAAGGAATAGAAAGCTATCAATGGAGGTGTATGCGACGATGAAAACCTTAAATGCTAGTCGCAGTCTACGAATTCGTTCAGAGAGAAAACTACAAAAAAAAAACTGCATTTTACTCATGAAATGGGTACTGACGCAATAACTTACATAATCCATTCCATGAATAATTATTCACAAAATACGGACGAATTGCTCACAGAATCAATTCCTTGAGTAATTACGCATATAATTTAAATTTACTAACAAAATTACTCATTTAATCAAATTCCGTTAGCAATCCAAAAAAAAATTATAAATAAATACAAAATATAATAATTGAGAGGGAAACTTCTCATCGGTATGTCTCGAGCCCTTAATAACTATTTCCGCCAAGTAAAAAGAAGCATAATTTAATAGCCTTAATAAAACTATTAATCAAGAAAAATCATTCAAATATGGTAGTAAGAAGCGAGAATACAAGGAAAGAAAAATGTCAAAAAAAATGAAGAGTGAAAACGAGCATACACTTTTAGCAACACAAAACGATATAATCTCGTAAGGAATAGAAAGCTACCAATGAAGGTGTATGCAACGATGAAAACCTTAAATTCTAGGCGAAGTCTACGAAGTCGTTCAAAGATAACACTACAAAAAAACTGCATTTTACTCAAAAATATTGCTCATAAAATGGTGACTCACGCAATTACTTACATAATCGATTCCGTGAATAATTATTCACAAAATACGCACGAATTACTCACGGAATCAATTCCATGAGTAATTACTCAAATAATTTAAATTTACTAACGAAATTACTCACTTATTCAAATTCCATTAGTGATCCAAAAAAAAATTATAAATAAATACAAAACAAAATAATTGAAGGGGAAACTCCTCATTGCGATTTCCCGAGCCTTTAATAAATACTTCCACCAAGTAAAAAGAAACATAATTTAATAGCCTTAATAAAACTATTAATGCTGAAAAATCATTTAAATATAGCAGTAAGAAACGAGATGAAGAAGCAACTATAACAAAGAATACAAGGAAATAAAAATGAAAAAAAAAATGAAGAGTGATAAGGAGGATACACTTTTAGCAACACAAAACAATATAATCTCGTAAGGAATAGAAAGCTATCAATGGAGGTGTATGCAACGATGAAAACCTTAAATGCTAGTGGCAGTCTACGAACTCGTTCAGAGAGAACACTATAAAAGATACTGCATTTTACTCATGAAATGGGTACTGACGCAATAACTTACATAATCCATTCCATGAATAATTATTCAAAAAATATGGACGAATTGCTCACAGAATCAATTCCTTGAGTAATTACGCAAATAATTTAAATTTACTAACGAAATTACTCATTTAATCAAATTCCGTTAGCAATCCAAAAAAAAAATTATAAATAAATACAAAATATAATAATTGAGAGGGAAACTTCTCATCGGTATGTCTCGAGCCCTTAATAACTATTTCCGCCAAGTAAAAAGAAGCATAATTTAATAGCCTTAATAAAACTATTAATCAAGAAAAATCATTCAAATATGGTAGTAAGAAACGAGAATACAAGGAAAGAAAAATGTCAAAAAAAAATGAAGAGTGAAAACGAGCATACACTTTTAGCAACACAAAACGATATAATCTCGTAAGGAATAGAAAGCTACCAATGAAGGTGTATGCAACGATGAAAACCTTAAATTCTAGGCGAAGTCTACGAAGTCGTTCAGAGATAACACTACAAAAAAACTGCATTTTACTCAAAAATATTGCTCATAAAATGGTGACTCACGCAGTTACTTACATAATCGATTCCGTGAATAATTATTCACAAAATACGCACGAATTACTCACGGAATCAATTCCATGAGTAATTACTCAAATAATTTAAATTTACTAACGAAATTACTCACTTATTCAAATTCCATTAGTGATCCAAAAAAAAAATTATAAATAAATACAAAACAAAATAATTGAAGGGGAAACTCCTCATTGCGATTTCCCGAGCCTTTAATAAATACTTCCACCAAGTAAAAAGAAACATAATTTAATAGCCTTAATAAAACTATTAATGCTGAAAAATCATTTAAATATGGCAGTAAGAAACGAGATGAAGAAGCAACTATAACAAAGAATACAAGGAAATAAAAATGAAAAAAAAAAATGAAGAGTGATAAGGAGGATACACTTTTAGCAACACAAAACAATATAATCTCGTAAGAAATAGAAAGCTATCAATGGAGGTGTATGCAACGATGAAAACCTTAAATGCTAGTGGCAGTCTACGAACTCGTTCAGAGAGAACACTATAAAAGATACTGCATTTTACTCATGAAATGGGTACTCACGCAATAACATACATAATCGATTCCGTGAATAATTATTCACAAAATACGCATGAATTACTCACGGAATCAATTCCATGAGTAATTACATAAATAATGTTGGATTTGGGATCAAATATGTGTATCGAATATGTTGTTAAAGTCATTATTTTATTCAGTCTTATTATTTAAGTGATCTAATTAATATAATTAATTATTGACTGATAGGTTTGATTGTTATGGAATGAAAGTGCAGCTACCCGTATAATTTATATTTACTAACGAAATTACTCACTTAATCAAAATCCGTCATATCCAAAAAAAACATTAAAATAAATACAAAACAAAATAATTGAGAGGGAAACTCCTCATCGTGATGTCCCAAGCCCTTACTAACTACTTCCGCCAAGTAAAAAGAAACATAATTTAATAGTCTTAATAAAACTATTAATCGTGAAAATCATTCAAATATGGCAGTAAGAAATGAGATGAAGAAGCAACTATAACAAAGAATACAAGGAAAGAAAAATGAAAAAAAATGAAGAGTGATAAGGAGCATACACTTTTAGCAACACAAAACAATATAATCTCATAAGGACTGGAAAGCTACCAATGGAGGTGTATGCGAAGATGAAAACCTCAAATGCTAGTCGCAATCTATGAACACATTGAAAGAGAACACTACAAAAAAAACTGTATTTTACTCGTAAAAATTACTCATGAAATGGGTACTCACGCAATTACTTACATAATCGATTCCGTGAATAATTATTCACAAAATACGTACGAATTACTCACGAAATCAATTCCATGAGTAATTACACAAATAATTTAAATTTACTAACAAAATTACTCACTTGATCAAATTTCGTGAGCAATCCAAAAAAAAAATTATAAATAAATACAAAAAAAAAAATAATTGAGACAGAAACTCCTCATCGGGATGTCCCAAGCCCTTCATAACTACTTCCGCCAAGTAAAAAGAAACATAATATAATAGCCTTAATAAAACTATTAATCGTGAAAAATCATTCAAATATGGCAATAAGAGACGAGATGAAGAAGCAACTATAACAAAGAATACAAGCAAAGAAAAATGAAAAAAAAAATACGAAGAGTGATAAGGAGCATACACTTTTAGCAACACAGAACGATATAGTCTCGTAAGGACTAGAAAGCTACCAATGGAGGTGTATGCGAAGATGAAAACCTCAAGGCTATGAACTCGTTCAGATAACACACTTCAAAAAAACTGCATTTTACTCATGAAAATTACTCATGAAATGGTACTCTCGCAATTACTTAGATAATCGATTCCGTGAATAATTATTCACAAAATATGCATGAATTACTCACGGAGTCAATCCCATGAGTCATTACTCAAATAATTTAAATTTACTAACGAAATTACTCACTTAATCAAATTCCGTTAGCAATCCAAAACAAAAATTATAAATATATAGAAAACAAAATAATTGAGAGAGAAACTCCTCATCGGGATGTCTCGAGCCCTTAATAACTACTTCCGCCAAGTAAAAAGAAACATAATTAATAGCCTTAATAAAATTATTAATCATGAAAAATCATTCAACTATGGCAGTAAGAAACGAGATGAAGAAGCAACTATAACAAAGAATACAAGGAAAGAAAAATGACAAAAAAAAAAACAAAGAGTAATAAGGAGCATACACTTTTAGCAACACAAAACTATATAATCTCGTAAGGACTAGAAAGTTACCAATGGAGGTGTATGCGAAGATAAAAACCTTAAATGCTAGTCAGAGACTATGAACTCGTTCAGAGAGAACACTATAAAAAAAAATTGCATTTTACTCATGAAATGGGTACGCAATTACTTACATAATCGATTCCGTGAATAATTATTCACAAAATACGCATGAATTTCTCACGGAATCAATTCCATGAGTAATTACTCAAATAATTTAAATTTACTAACAAAATTACTCACTTAGTCAAATTCCGTTAGCAATCCAAAAAAAATTATAAATAAATACAAAAAAAATAATTGAGACAGAAACTCCTCATCGGGATGTCCCGAGCCCTTCATAACTACTTCCGCCAAGTAAAAAGAAACATAATTTAATAGCCTTAATAAAACTATTAATTGTGAAAAATCATTCAAATATAACAGTAAGAAACGAGATGAAGAAGCAACTATAACAAAGAATACAAGGAAAGAAAAATGAAAAAAAAAATACGAAGAGTGATAAGGAGCATACACTTTTAGCAACACAGAACGATATAGTTTCGTAAGGACTAGAAAGCTACCAATGGAGGTGTATGCGAAGATGAAAACCTCAAAGGCTTAGTCGCAGGCTATGAACTCGCACTATAAAAAAAATTGCATTTTATTCGTGAAAATTACTCATAAAATGGATACTCACGCAATTACTTACATAATTGATTGCATGAATAATTATTCACAAAATTCACACGAATTACTCCAAACACGATTTCAATCAAGTTCAACAAATACACGATTTTATTTGGACTTGTTTAATTTATGTATTTTTTCAAAAATTCTTTTTTTTTTTCTATTAAAAATTAATTAAAATTCTTTTTAACTTTTTGTTACCATATGAATATTAGTTGTAATGGTAAAATATTCATGACAAAAAATTTTAAAGCTTGACCATAAAATATACTCTTTTCTACGACAAATTTCTTAACTAATAATATCATTTGTCAAGAAGAAATTATTATAGTTACAAAATCGCTCCAAAAAATGGACAAATATGAATTCAATCCCAAACCCAATCCGAACAAATGGAAACCAACAAAACACAATTCTAACACAATATAACATTTGGGAAACAATATATAGCTCAATTTGGATGCGATCATACCAACTCTAATCCACCGGATCCCATCTGAACAATATGGCTCAATTCCTATTCCAACATAATAACCAAGCAATGCATAACAAGTGACCATGTATACCAAAAAAGTACTCCATTATTTAGAAAGCACGAGAGGACTAATAGGAGATTTTCATGATCGGATCTTGTATGAAAATTCTCAATTATTGTAAGCATGCAACATCAGGTTTCCAACATTAAAACCCTGGAGAAGAATCTTCCGCTATTGTTCCATCCTCCATTGCACTATCCATATCCTCTCTGGCATGCCCGGTTGGTTCTGAGGGACCATCTCCTTCGCTCGGGTGACTTACAAGCACAACAGGCTTGCAGTGTTTCCCCTTCAGGACTCCAACCCGCTTTCTCTTATTGATTTTCTCCAACCCTAACGCATCAGATGGAACAACATTAAATTGAAGAAGATTTGCGGCCATATCTATGGAATGCAATTTGAATGAACTTTTTCTCCAATGTAATGTAGTCAATTCAAAACTAGTAAATATGACATCATATGGAAAGAAAAATAAAATAAAATTGTAAGCCAAATATAGCGCAATGTACCGAACACCCTTGAGGTAGCAAACAAAAGAATTTTGCATGCTTAAATAAATTAAGTGACATTTTTGTAAGAGAGAAGACAAACTCAGTAGATAGTGTACCATAAGGCATCTTTATATCATCAGGGTTCGCTCTCGTGGAGGAGGCATTGGCACCAGCAGATGGGGCGCCTGCGTCGAGATTTTTAGAACGATGTTTATTTCTTATAATGGGTTCCTTTCCTTTTCTTTTACCTGCATCTTAATAACAAAAACAATAACAAATTATATTTCCACCAAGTCTGAATAATTGAGGATAATAAATCGCACGCAAGAAAGCTATAACTAAGTTTTGTGTTTAGATGACTGTTATTTTTTTGTGGATTTAATGCTTTCTCTTCTTGATATTCTTCAACCCTATCGCATCAGATGGAACAACATTAAATTGAAGAAATATTTGCAGCCATATCTATAAAATGCAATTTGAATGAACTATTTCTCCAATGTAATGTAGTCAATTCAAAACTAGTAAATATGACATCATATGGAAAGAAGAATGAAATAAAATTGTTAGCCAAATATAGCTCAATGTGCCAAACACCCTTGAGGTAGCAAACAAAAGAATTTTGCATGCTTAAATAAATTAAATGACATTTATGTAAGAGAGAAGAAAAACTCCACAGATTGTGTACCAGAAGGCATCTTTATATTATCAGGGTTCGCTCTTGTGGGGGAGGCATTGACACTAGCAGATGGGGCCCCTGTGTCGAGATTTTTAGAACAATGTTTATTTCTTATAATGGGCTCTTTTCCTTTTCTTTTACCTGCATTTTAATAGCACAAACAATAACAAATTATATTTGATTTAATGCTAGAAGGAGCATAATTTCCACCAAGTCTTAATAATTGAGGATAATAAAGCTCACGCAAGAAAGCTATAACTAAGATTTGTGTTTAGATGATTGTTATTTCTTTGTGGATTTAATGCTTTCTCTTCTTGATATTCTTCAACCCTACCACATCAGATGGAACAACATTAAATTGAAGAGAGATTTGCAGCCATATCTATGGAATGCAATTTGAATGAACTTTTTCTCCAATGTAATGTAGTCAATTCAAAACTAGTAAATATGACATCATATGGAAAGAAAAATGAAATAAAATCGTAAGCCAAATATAGTGCAATGTGCCGAACACTCCTGAGGTAGCACACAAAAGAATTTTGCATGCTTAGATAAATTAAATGACATTTATGTAATTGATAAGACAAACTCAGTAGATAGTGTACCATAAGGCATCTTTATATTATCAGGGTTCGCTGTGGTGGAGGAGGCATTGGCATCATCAGATGAGGCCCCTGCGTCGAGAGTTTTAGAATGATGTTTATTTCTTATAATAGGCTCTTTTCCTTTTCTTTTACCTGCATTTTAGTAACACAAACAATAACAAATTATATTTGATTTAATGTATCCAAAGCATACAACAAACATCATATGAAAATTTAGAAGGAGCATAATTTCCATTAAGTCTGAATAATTAAGGATGATAAAGCGCACAAGAAAGCTATAACTAAGTTTTGTGTTTAGATGACAGCTACTTCTTTTTGGATTGTTTTTGAATTAGCAATTCTGAAAATCAACCAATGCTACTCAAGAGTACACACAACAATAAAAATTAGGCTATTCTTAACTATAACAACAAAATAGATGTAAACACAATACAGGCAAGTAGATCCTTAAGCATTCATGTAAAGTTTGAAGAACATCTGCCTATAGAAGTACAATAACAACTTAAACTAGAATACAATTAGATATATCTTCAACAATAGAAAATACAGGAAACAAGAGCAGGGGTGGGGGTGCAAGTTATCTCACCACACTGAATTTTCGAAACAGGGTCTCTATTTCCTTCAGATTTCCCCAAAGATTGTGTTTGGTGAGGTAACTCCATTTCAGAAAGCCTCTGAACATCCACATGTTGGCTCCCATGATTTTTCACCCGAGGCATTTCATAGTTAAACTTAGTTCTTTCACACGCACTCCGATCATATATCGCAACATAAAAATGACTGCCTTTTATGTAGCTAAATGCCAAGGCACATGCTTCACCAAGATCATGGTCTCTATAAAAATTGTTCCAACCCTTTACAACTGATAGTACATTTCCAGCATACGAAAAAGTCACAGTCCATTTCTCCCTGCATATATCCTCAAATTCAATCTCTTGACCCAACAAGTGATCCAGTATTGGAGCAATTGCAGATGGAATGTTCTGCAAGAATCATAATTTGCACCGAGGCATGCTTAAAAAAAAAAATGTAGAGTTTCTACTAGACATCACAAAAATTAATCATTTAGTACTCAACAAGTTGGTGAATGGTAAGAGAGTACTTTTTTAGTAGGATCAATTGCTTAAGAGAGTACCAACCAGTGCTTGAGAGAAGTCAGGAGTCGGCACTACAATAAAGCGGATTACTTCAGATGAATCTGATTGTATACTATGTGGTACGGAGAACTCATTATGCGCTTTGCTGCTACAGGCCATCTTTGGTTACCGTATCTTAATCTGAAAGTTAAATAGATTCTCTTAAAATTCATGGAAGAAAAAGTTAGGACCAATGAGTACAAAGACATTGAAGAATGCAGAAAGAGCGAACAAATTAAAAACACTTGATATTATTCTTGCTTCTATGCTACTACAATAATATTTAAATCTTATGCTCTTTTAAGTGTTGAGCTTTACATCAGCAATATACCTATTGTAAAATTTGCATGACTTGAAAGAACCTCTTTACCAAGATGTCTAAGCCCGTAATAACTACTTCCACCAACTAGAAATAGACATAGTTTCATAGTTCATTGAAACTCTAAAGTACCCAAGGCATGGGACAGGACATATAACTGTCAATAGCACTATATTCATAATCCATAAGTGCGATATTATTTCAAGAAACAAACCATTCAAAGTAAACCCATCACCTTTTGAGAAATCAAAAAATATTTCCGAGATGAAGAAAGAAAGAAAAGAATAATTTAGATATATTTATAGATCTGCCCAATCTACCGTAAAATCACAATATCCTAACAACAACACTCGCTACATCAATTTAAGAAATTCCACTTAGATCTATACAAAAGCATGGATCTAGAAACAAAGGATATATTCAGACAAAGAAGGCAATAAAATCAAACAATAGATCGAGAAAAATTTATTCAAATATGCGGGGGCAAAACAATTTAGCAGCACAAAGCGATATAGTCCAGAGAGACTAGAAACATACCTATAGAGGTAAATGCGACGACGAAAACCTTCAATTCTAGTCGCAATTTTACGAATTCGTTAAGAGAAAATGCGGTATTATAAATAGCCTCCGGATTCTTATTAGGGTTTAAGTTCTCAAATAAAAAGCAGAGGGTGGCAAAAATGCATTGTATAAATGCAAATCGTTAGAAAGCGCAGACACGCCTTTAAAAGCACAAAAAAGTAGGTAAAAATATTAGACATCTATTAAACAACGTCTGTGTCTAATTAATAGCATAAATGATGTGTCGAGGTATAATATTTTGGCATAATCCTAGACAATTCTGATTCCATTACACAAATTGAACATACCTTACATAATATAAACTGACAAATGCCATAAATTTCACAAAACAATGAGAATCACAAAATGTGAAACTCTATATTCTTAAGCCGAAAATAGCAAACAACACATAAATGAAATTTAAGTGCCAAATTCCAACCATACATAGGCCTATATATACACATTGTGTAAATTACAAAAGCAAGAACCTCGTATAACGTAGACAATTGATGTCCCCTAATTGCCTTCTTTTTCCACACACACTACGTTTTTGCTACACTTGCCCTTAATGTTTTTGCAATGTTTTAGCAATTGTTGAACATGATAACGAGATACGAGTTAAGTTTCTTGGACATGGGTGATGCCAACAAGATTATAGCTGAAAATGCGAATGCATGGTCAACTGTATCCAAAATACAAAACCAATCAATTTAATTTAAAGCCAAGAAAATGCAAAGATGAAAAATGAACAAACTCCAAACACAACACACCTGGTAATATTGATCTTGATTTTTTCACTTTTTCTTAAAGGGAACTATAATTGGAAGCACTGAACATGTTTTACTAACAGTTTTGCAGAGTTCTTAACCAATCTTATGCTTGAATGTGCCAAAATGCCTAGTAACAACTCGTGTTTACTTTTCTGTTAGGATTTTATATTGGTAATTAGTTAAAAATTTTACAAATTGTTGAAAATTTAATTAAATTTGTATTTTTCAAAACCGATTAATGTAATGTTCTAAGAAAAATTCAATTGATTGAATTATAATAAATTGGGCTTTGATATTAAATAAAGTCATTTATATTTAACTTGATATTAGTGTTTGGAATGAAAAGCCAAGCATGTGTTTGTGCCACTCGCCATCCAATAGGCTAGACTTCGAATTGAACTGAATTAGAATTGACTTGTTTATAGGGTGTAACACCCCGGCCTGGAATTGACGCAAGCTGGTGTGTCAGGATCGTAGACTAACTTTATAAGTCACACGAGTACTTCCAGTGCACTTTGTCCTCACTCATATGCACCCTATGAGACTTTTTAGGAGGTCACCTTATCCAGAAATTTCCCTAGAGCAAGCACAAATAAATCTAGAGTTCTTTCAATTGGTCTCCCAAAAAAGAAATGTACATATTTTTTAGATGAAGAGTCCAATTAATTAAATCGATCCACTTAAACTCTACTCATATCAACTCAAAATGCGGGGGAATCATATACTTTTCTACTTAAGAATGCAACGTCTATATTGCTTTCCAAGGATCCATAAACCGCTACCTCTCAATAGACCGGTCATCGACTATGGGCGATTGTCGGTTGGCTTCTATATTAACTAAACACCCCAAAACTAATATCAACTATAACATTCCGGACCACAAGCCACGCAAGCCAGGTTTTTCGGGATCATAGATAGATTCTACAAGTCAATACAAATTTTTCCAACGTATTTTGTCCCCATTCACACGCACCCAAAGAAACTTCACAAGGGTTACCAATCCTAAAATTTTTCTAGAGCAAGCACACTTAACTCTAGAGTTCTTTTAAGTGGACTCTCGAAAAGGAATAAGAATATTATTGACATCAGTAGTCTAATCAGTTAATGTAAATTATACTTATTTCTACTCAACTAACTTTAGAGTTCTTTTGAGTGGAGTCCCAAAAAGCAATGTTAATATTGTTAACATCAGTAGTCTAATTGATCCACTTAAATTCTATGATAGGCGTTTGTCACACGTTGCAAAATTTAAATAAAATAAACCGATTTCCACAATAAAAATAACGTAATATAGATGAAGTAGGGTCGTCTCCTCAGGGAATCAAAAAGATTTTATTCTCGGTTGTTTGATATATAGATATAATAGAAGAGGGGATTTGGAAATTGAAAATAAAAATAACAAACTAAAAATCTACAGCTAATAAATAAATTCAATGAAAAAAATTCCAGTTTAGGAATGAAATTGACAAATTAGATAGTGGATTTGATCATCGATAAATATTTTATTTAATTGGTTTCTAAATAAATTATTTATAGTTACCGACACGCGCCTAATAATCAACTCTTCCTTGCTTATTCAACATTCAAGGTACGCCCGTTAACTGCTTCCTAATTAGATTAGAACCCTAATAACGCCACAAAGAATTTACTAGTATAACTGCCTTGCAAATTGTTTGAAATTGATTCCATGATTTTCCAATGGTGTCTGCCACTAGTTGCTACTTGAACCAAATTAAAACGCAATTAGGGACGCCTAATTTAGTCTAACATTCAATCTTTAATCTAATTGAAATGCCTGGCCATAATACCCAACTAAATCAAAGATCATTAAACATTAAAATCAAAAATCATAAAAATACTTAGGAACCAATAATTAATATAAAATCAAAACTAAGTCTAATCTCTCAAATTCATACCAAGTTGTTTCTTTCACTCCTAAACTAAGAAAGTAATCAACTCGCTAGTCACGGGAAGAAGAACAAAGATAACAAAAATAAACATCGTCTGAGATTGATCGGACTGACGGGGAAGAACTCGAAATCTCCTTGGAAAAATCTCTCCTTCTTGCTATTGCGCGATTTCTCTCCGGGATTGTTCTGCATTGTGTTCTCCTTTCTGCCTAGGAAGTGGTGCCTCCCCTTTGTTCTTTCTTTTATTTTTGCCCTAATTTTGTAACAAAATAGTTTTTGGGCCTGTTAATTAGCTTCTCTAATCATTGGGCCTTTTTGCTCTTTTTTACCTTCAATTCTACCAATTTTATTATTTTCCTCTTCAAAGACATAAATAAACAATATATACTCAAATTAGGTAAAACATATTAAAATCAACCAAATATCGCATATAATATAAACATTTAAATGCATATGATTTTTAACTATTAAATCTCCCCACACCTCGATCATGCTTGCCCTCAAGCATAGATTCGAAACAACCAAAGGAAATCGCATGCGACTCAATATGTCAAAAGAATCCAACACAACCAAGTCAATCGGAAATTCAACACATCAAGTGAAGTCAACCTCACAGGATAGAGTATATGCACATATGCTCTTTGAAAGAAATAAGTATGTGTAAGTGGCTAATGCTCAAGTAGTGTTACAAAAGACTATCCTATAGGTTTGAATGACAATCAAATTTCCCTTGCTTAAGATATTCGAATTTAACATAAAGAATCAAAGAGACTTTTCATAAAGGTTGTAACGGAGCTAATGATGAGGGGTAGAAAAAGGATATACAAAGGCTAAAATATATATATATATATAAAAAAAAAAAAAAAAAAAAAAAAAAAAAAAAACACGATAAGAACACGATGCTAGCACATATAAAGCAATTCGGCATAAACAATGAAACTCTTGCTCTATTCACTACCCATACTTTAATAACATAATTATATCAATAATATTTCATCAAGACTATTTTTTTTCTTTTTTTTGGGCCCTTTTTTCTGGCCCTTTTTTTAACTTTTTTTCTTTTTTTTTTTGTTTTGGTTTATATATATACATATATATATATATATATATACCTTCACTACCCGTTCCCATTACAGCAATCACTCCTGAAGACATTTATTTATGCCCAAATTTCATATCTAATTGGTTCCGAACAAATAAGTGCATCGCAACATGAACTTAAAGTATTTCTCTCTAACATAGGGTTCAAATCGAAGAATGTTTAATTCAAAAAAAAAGTATGGGGCTAAAAGACAGTTTAACATAGAAGAAAAATAGGTTAAAAAGGCTCAAAAGGGCTAAGTATCGGGAAATATATTGTGTTGGGCGATAAAGAAAGGCTTAATTGGGTTACCTAATGCCCTTATCATTTTCAAAAAGTAAGACTCGATAGTTGCAAGTTCAACATGCATAATCACTTAAGTTTTAGGTCATCTAATTGAGCACTACAAATCACACAAAAGGATTTCCAAAAGCTTGAATATTATGTAGCTTATTTTCTAAGGTAAGCTTTTTGGAATATAGGGTCAAATTTTCGCAGAGTTCAAAAGTCAACCTAGCTAACATATTTCAAATCCAATATCATCAATCATGTCAAACTAACCTATCACACAAACCACCTTTTGACTCATTTCAAACTAATCTCAAACACATGCAAAAGGATAGCAAATTAGGCATAAATCAAAAAAATCGCCCAAAATTTTACATCACTCTCCCCTCACCTAAGTCATGCATTGTCCCTAGTGCAATAGAAAAATAAAAAGAAAGGATTACGATGCTTCCCTGGAATCTGTAGGGGTGGTGCGACTGCACGTTTTTGCTTGCCTTGCCAATGCCTTTGCATTTGGTCATCGCCACTTTTAGGAGGCTTAAAGTTTCTCATAAGTCCTGCAAAAATAAACTAGCCAAGTGCAAAGTATCCCAAAAATGAGTGATATGTGATCTAACTAGTTAATGCCTTCTTAATTCACAACTAACAAGGATTTGAAGAGCAGAGTGATTGCACTTACTGCCAGGATCATTTAGCAAACCAAAGAATAAAACAATTGAAATGACCAATGGCAGAAGATCCTTTAAATCCTTAGGTTCAAAAAATTGAGTTCAAAATGCAGTTCAGAACACTAAAGACAATTAAGCCAAGGCATAATATCTCAAGCAAACTAGAAACAAATCACTAGCACTGCAGATAACAATTGACATAAAATTCACAGAAAATTTCCAGTTCCTGGAATTCAATACATTCAATTTCAATTCGCAATCCAGAATGTCAATACCCCAAATCCAGTGCAATGTATTAAAAATTTTGAATTGCTGTCGAACAAATCAGAACCAAAATGCCAACGTGTCACTATCACTCTCTGCAAAGAAAGATTGACATCAAATTCACGGCAATTTCATAGTAGCTGGAGTTCAAAGATTGGCAATTTCAAAACAACAATCGCATATCTCAACATATTATCCCACAAAAACGTGAAACTATTAGAAAATAGGGATGCATAGATAGTACCCAATTGAACATTGAAATCGACAAAGCATGGGGAGGAGCGGCGGCGGAGCAGTGGTCGCAGGCGGCGACTGACGGGGGAAGAAGAAGAGGTGGTGCAGGCGGCATCGGTCTGGCCTCGATCGTCGGCGGCAGTTCGGTCGAAACGGCGGTCTGGGTGTAGGGCGGTCGATGCCAATGATGCGCGGTGGGTGGTTGCGGAAGGAAGAAGAAGAAGAAAGATAAGAAGCCGGCGGGCGGCGGCTTCGTGTTTTGCGGCGGACAGTGGCTGGAAGAATGAAGAAGAAAACGAGGCGATCTACGAAAGATGGTTCGGTGCAGTTGGTTTTGGTTTTGTGTTATTGTATTTAAATTCAAAATATAATTATTATAATTTTATAATTTTTTCATAAAGTATTTCAATTAGAATTATAAAACACTAGAGGTGTGTTTGTTTGGGGATTGGATTTTGATTTCACTATTCAATTTATTTTTTTCTCTCAAAAATATTAATCAAACATCTCTTTTTCATTTTTTATATTATACTCAAAAATAATTTTATATTCAAAATATCACATCAACACCTATTTATATTATATTATACAACTATTCAAATTCAAATTTTTTACTATTCAAATCCCTAACTCAAAATTCAAATCCCCAAACAAACACACTTTAAGTATTTTTTGTAATTTTTTTTAATTTTTATTAAATTTTGATATAATAATTAAAATTATATAATTTCTCAAAAAATATATATATCTAAACCCACAAGTTTTGTTTCAATTAGACATTCCTTAATCAAATTTCAAGTTTCTTTATCCTGAAAGTGGATATTAAACTAAATCAAATCATTTAAATTGAATTACATGAGTAGCTACGTCAAATAATCACGAAAAATTAATTATAATTTTTTCTGCAAATATTACCTACGAAATGGTCAAAACAAGAAATTGTGACATAAATTTGTCACAAAATTGCTCTCCACAACTTTTAATTGTCACTATTTAAATTCGCCAATAAATTTTTGCAATCATCAACTTTTTTTCCAGTGTCCATTGGCAGATACTGTTTAGATTCTATAAATATACATTATAATCATTATAAAAAACTCATTGACACATCTCAATCAAATTTATATTTTCTTTCCTGCAATTTATTTAATTTTTTTGCACTTCTTCTTCTCCAATTTCTATATTATAAATGTTTGGACATTTCATTTGGTACGAATTAAAAATTTAATTACATTAAATCCTCCAAAAAAGAAAAAAGAAATTATTGGTTGTTGAAAATTTTTAATCCATAGTAACAATTGTATTGTTCTTTGTATATTGTAATTCATCATTATCTATTCCATTGATTTACTAGTAAATTGAAAGGTAGTTATCTCAAATTCAAATTCAAAATTTGTGTTAGTATTGTAAGTTATGTCTATTGATGTTGTAAAATTATGTCCATTGGTCTAGAAGGATATATTGGATTCATATACTGGTCTTATGATATATTACTAAAGCAGATTTGGTCAAAAACAAGTTGATGCCTTTTGCGCATAAATTGTACTATTTTTGTCCGTATGTAAGGGTTACATTTATATTTTGCGTCATTGTACTTAACATTAAAAATATTTTTATATTTGTATAATTTTTTTTACAAATGCTCTTCTATTAGTAGATACTAATTGAAGTATTTTTATATTTTTTTTTTCTTAATTTATACTATATTTTAATATAATAGTTAAAATTCAGCGATCAATACGCAAAAAGTAAATAAAACTCTTAGAGCGGCGCCGAGGTAGTATTTCCTGGTCATATAGTTAATTGAATTTTTTTACAACACCATTCCTTAAAATTATGAGGAGATACCAAGCATGGGAAGACCAGACAAGATTAAGTCATCATTAATGGACTATGAGTACAGTGAACAGTAATAAGTGTTGAATGTAATGTTTATTAATTAAAGGGAAACTCACAAACAGCAGAATAAAAGAAAAAACGACTAAAAACAAAGGGAAACAATAAGGAAATAAGAAAATTAACAAATGGCAAATGAAAGATAGACTATGAGTGTGAGCAAACCCTAATTTATTCCATGTTGTCGTGCACGTAGTCCAGCGGACTTGGTTCGACGCAAGCGAGCTCGTGAAGCTCTTCAATGGCGTCGAAGAAGGGCATGTATGTCTCACCAAGAGTCACCAAGGCTTCGATTCCTTGCCCGTTTCTGGTGTCCATTAATCCAATAATGTTTATGTACTTTGAAGTCCTACTTCCATGGAAATATGTTGTCATCCAAAGGGGCTTTCCCCATCCAAAGTCAGCCTCGTATCCGCCAAATCGACACCAGCTCGAGATTGTCAGAAGATCGGCTCCATTTGGGACTTCTGCAAACAGCGACTGCATCTTCGCATCTAAGCCCCGGAGCCCTCCATCGCCTTGTATTCTTGTAATATAATCGCCATTACATTTTCTAATGGCATCCCTAAATTTTCTTGCTAGGTCTGTGTGTTCTCCTGTGGGTCGATTCATGCTGGATTCTGTTTCAATGGAAATGAAGTTCCCGAAACAATCTGATGGGAATGGAGGCTGGGCTCGTCCTCTCAAGTTGGTGGCGATGGCTAGGGCTGAAGCTGATTTGCCATTTTTTAAGGATGCTGCCATGAAACACTTCCAGAGAAATGCTGAGACAGCCTCCACCCTGGTAGGGTTTTTCAGACCTGATTTGTCCTTAAGGGAAGAAATAGCAATGGAGTCGAAAACGTATCTCTTAGTTTCCCATTTCCCCTCATTCAAAATGCGTTGCGACACGCGGTTCTTGTCGAGCAATTCCTCCTTATGTGGGAATAGAAATTGGGAGATGTAATTAGGACAAGCTCCTCCTCGACTTCCCCGATTCGCAGTTCCCCAGGCTTTCAAGAAATTCACCATGGCTTGAGCATCGACAAGCTTGTGCCAGAAGAGGGCGCTGATGGCGATGCTCCCGCAGTCGAAATAGCTTACTTTAATTTGCAGAGTCAGACATTTCGAGTCGATTTCAGAATGCCAGGCGACTTTTGCAGGTAAGAGCTGATCGGGCAAATCCTTGTCAGGGTTTTGAAGAAGATCGGACAACCGATGGCCGGAATATCTTACAACGGTGAAATGAACTCCGGCGTCGTTGCAGTCGATGGACTGGTTGGATTGGTTAGCTCTTCCGGCGAAAGGGTAGAATCGGGTTAGAATGGATGAAAGGGAAAGCTTCAGCTGCTGAGTGACGTGTGAGAAGGCATCGTCGAGGTGATTGACAATGGTGTCTGAACAAGGAGGGAAGTAGAGGACAATGGGGATGAGAAATGGTTCCATGATCTGGTCGAGCATTGAGAGTTTGTAGGTCCTGAGGTGTGCCGGCGTCGGAGAAGATGGCTTTATGAATTCGCTCAGAATGACCTTGCACTCCATTTTTAAGAGAAGTTGTAAATTATGGAGCAAATTAATTCAAGGAAGAAAGAAGAATGAATGTGGTGTTTTGTGGGTTGGGTTGCAGTATTTGTGTTTGGCATTTATAGAATGAGAATACTCTCCAAGACATAAGGACGTGTTTGGATATGTCTTTTGGTTTAAATTTGAATTTATTTTTTATTTTATTTGAGTTTAGTTTATACTTACTCGTTTTCAATTCAAAATACTACTTTGGCCAGGCTCTAAGTATCTCATTTATTCTTTGTGTGTTCATTTTTTAATATTAATTATTATATCAAAATATAGTACGAATTAATAGAAGAACATTTGTAAAAAAAAAATTATACAAATATAAGTATATTTTTAATGTTAAGTATAATAACATAAAGAATAAATATGACCCTTGGAGGCAGACGGATGAAGTATTTTTTTATCATTTTCATCTGTGTCACTCAACAAAATATCTTTTTTTTCGTTTTTAGTAAAAGTAATCATACGCTAATACCAAAATACATTTAAATTTTATTTAAATTACAAATATATCATTACATGTATAATTATTTTTGATATAAAATCAAATGACAAATATATCAAAAAAAATTTTACACACTTCTACTGACCAATAGAATACTATTATTTCTTACAAAACTCTATCAGCCCATGTCAAATGAAAGGGAGAGAGAGAGTATAATATTTTGATTTGATTATATTTTTGATGTATTGTAAAAAAAAAATGAATATTTAAAATTAAAGTTTTACCATATTACATCGTATATTTATTTATTTTTTTAATCAATCAAAAGAATTAGAATACTTTTAAAACTTTTGAAACACATTTTTTAATATTTTATTAATATAATATTTTAAATAAAAAAATAAATATAAATATTACTTGCTCTGCCTAAGAGACATTAATATGATACTGATAATGTGTATAGAATATTGATTAAAAGTCATTTTTGCTCTATTAATTTTGTGTTTAATTTATTTAAAAAGAAAAGTTAATGACATTTGTATAATAAATAACGATGAAAATATAATACAGTTTTACGATGATATAATAATTTATGATAACGAGATTATTAAATTTTGAATAGTCAAAAATAGTGGATTTAAAATCATTGATTTGGGAGAAATGTATAGTTTGTTTGTCCAACAATTTTTTTTATAAGATTCACAATATATATATATATGATATATATATTCTATTTTTTTATAGAAAAATAATACTCCTTTCGTCCCTTAATAATATATATTTTTTTCTTGTAAGTGTATCATCTACTTAACATTATAAATACCCTTCAAATTGAAAATATATTACACAAATATTATTACATTTATATCATATATTACTAATAAGGTTAGTTTAATCTTTTTACTTGTATTTCTACTGCATTTCAATATAATATTAATATTTATAAACCTTTTGTGCAAAAAGTAAAAAGATAAATAAATATGAGACGGAAAAAGTATACGACATAGAATATTATTTATTTATTCTCAATTTAATTTTTTCTATCTCACATAAAAAAATACTTCAAACTAAAATATTTTCTTCCTCCACTTACAATGTTTACATATTTCTATTTTGGGACGTCTAATTACAAAGTTAATATTTCATTAAATACTCTACCTTTTTTCACAAATACCCTTATTTTACATCACATCATTACTTTTACACAAAAAAGTAAGGGCAAAAATATTATTACACTACTTTTAACTACTCACTGTAATTAAATTACTATTATTTTTTAATACCGCCCCAAAAATAAAAATAAATATTGTAAGTGAACGGAGTAATAAATAACAAACCCAAAGAATAGAATTAAAAATATTATAATCAGAAGAAATAGTTTGTTTGGTTGTTTTTGTAAACTCTTATTTTCACTTTTCACCTACATTAATTTCTAAGAGATAACACATTTATTTTGCATTTCATATTATATTCAAAAATTAGTTTGCATTCACAGCAGTATTCCCTTCCTCCCAATACAATAATCTATTATTTATAATTTTTGTTCGTCCCAAAACAATAGTCTTATTTTCATAAATCTACTTTTTACACTAATACACTCGTAAGGGCAAAAAAGTCTATCCATGCTTTTTATTAACTACCAATATAATATCAATATTCCTTAAATTCCGGGCACAACCCAATTAGGATTATATTAATGGGAAGGAGGGAGTGTATAAAATGATTATTTGAAATACATCACACAATCATTTCAATTAAATTATATTATTTTGCTTGATATATAATAAGAACAAAACTTATCATTGATCCAGTAATATTTCCCTTTCTGGCGTTTTGTACTTGTGGATTCTTGAACCAAGAAATTAGTACTACATAAAAATATATATAAATAAAGAAATAAATATATATAGTACAACTGAATACACAGTATCATAATGATAACCATGATATGCGGTTTTCTACTGCAACGAGGGATTATAAAATAAGATACGAATAAGGCTATGATTTCTACATCATTTCTTTTATTATTATTATTTATTTATTTATTTATTTATTTATTTATTTATTTATTATTATTATTATTATTATTATTATTATTATTATTTGTACATCTGAAATGCTATTAACTGAATGTTGGATTACAAAATTTGATGAAAAGCATGAAGTTAAGGGTAAGACTTTTTTGGCATGTACTGAATATTATGCAAGTGTTTAATCGGACTATAATATTTCCTCCGTCTCACTCCAAAATGTCGTTTTAGATTTTATAGTATATTAAAAATAATATTATTTTATTAATTAGTAAAAGTGTACCGAGGTTTTGATATTTTTATTTGACTTTAAGTATAAATTATTTGTATGTGTAATAATGTATTTGTAATTTAAGTAAAAAATTATGTTTTTTGTTATTAGAGTACGAATATATTTACTAAAATAGTTTGCTGCTTTTGTGTGAGACGAACAAAAATGATAAAAAGATGTACTTTGAATTGGAAGTGAGAGTATGAGATTCTGTTGCTTGTGACTCTTTCGTCCGGGTGTGTTTGTTTGGAGTTTTGGATTTTGAGTTGATATTTGAATTAAATTAGAATAATTATATAATGTGATATAAATATACATAATGTGATGTTGTGAATGTAAAATTAATTTTTAGTATAATATAAAAGATAAAAAATAAGTATTTTATTTGATGTTTTTGAAAGAAATATATGTAATGAATAGTAAAAAATCCAATAAAGTTTGCCAAATGAGCACAGAGCACACCCTTAGTTGAATATATATATTACTCACTCCGTCCCAAACACTCTGCAACATTTTATTTTTGGTATATCCCAAACACCCTGCAATATTTTCAAAATATGAAATAATTAATTATACTTAATCTCTACCCCAAACCTTATCCCTTCACATCATCCAAATAAAAAAATAAAATATATATTTTTCTCTTCATCACATCACCTAATTTCTAAATTATCCTACTTAATACTAAGCACTTAAAAACCCATGCCAAAAGCAAATGTTGCACCTTGTTTGGGACGGAGGGAGTACAATACCAAATATTTTATATAATATTTGTATTTTAATTATATTTTTACATATTCCATCCGTCCAAACAATAAGTATACATTTACTTTTGGTGCGGGGTTAAGAAATAATAGTATTTTAATTATAATAAGCAGGTAAAAGTAGTGTAATGACATTTTTTTCCTTATTTTTTTTTGTATAAAAGTAATGATGTAATGTAAAGTAAGGATATTTGTGGAAAAAAAATTTGGTATTTAATGAAATTGTTACTTTGTAATTAGACGTTCCAAAATATAAATATGCATACTTTGTAACTGGACGGAGGGAGTATTATTTATAATATTTTCATGTACTGATTAGAAATCAGTCTGACGTGATAAATTGTCAATCAATACCTAAACAAAACGAAGATATTATTGTACAAATGGATATGGTAGCTTTGTTAAATGGAAACAACACAATGATAGAACAAAAATCTTCGACGGAGTTTATTACTCCCTCCGTTCCGGCTAATTTGTCCACATTAGTTGGGGTACGAAGTATTAGGTATTGTGTAATTAGTAAGTAATTAAGAAATATATTAGTAAAATTATTTATGATTTAATAAAAATAATTTTAAATTAAGATTAAGATGACTAAGTAGTTACTTAAAATTATAAAAAAAAAAAAAAATTATAATTATGAATTTTAAAATGCGATTAAAGTGTATAATTATATTTTTTTAAAAAAAATGACAAATTATATGAGACGAATCAAAATAAAAATAATGAACAATTTATGTGGAATAAAGGAAATACTAGTTTTGAAAGATGCAGATTGAATATAACCTATTTAAGAAAATATATGTTGAATGTTCATATATATGTTTTGAAAGTTTTTAAAATAAATACATAAATACAAATCAAAGAATAATACATAAAACAATTTTGGATGTGTATGATTATCATTTCAATTTTAGTTGGCACTATACTTTTAATTTAAGAAAATATTATATAATATATGATTTATGCCAAATTTTTTATGTTTATCTCTCTTCAATAAATATATATTTCAGCCGTCACACAATAAAAGTTATATTTTCTATGTTGGTTGTCCATTTTTAAGAGTAAATTTTCTTTACTTAATAATACCTACCTCAATACCCATTCCACATACCTTTAAAATTATACTTATTTAAACAAATATCATTTCATTAAAAATAAAGTCACTACTTACAAGAATAAATCTATCATTTAATTCAAAATATCACCGATTATTGTTAAAATACAATATTTCTTAATATCTGGTCCAAAATCAAGTGCAACTTTTCTCTTTTTTTTTTTTTATAAATAATTATATTAATTATAAATAAATATTTTTTTTATTTATTTTTAATATATAAAATATTATTCTATGTACAATAATATTCATATTGTATATAAACTTTTAAAATATATTTTTTTAAACATTTTAACACATACTTCTAATTTTTATTTTTTATTTTTTATCATATATATTGAATCACAAATCAAATAGTAATAAATAAATAAATCACATCCAACCAACTTCCAAGTTAAAACTCAACCAATAACCGAAGGGCATCCATGTTTATTTTATTTTAGATGTAACAACAATTTAAAAAACAATTTGAGATGTACTAAGTTGATATTAAAGAATATTGTCACGATCAAAATTAATAAAATAATATACATAAAATAAGATGGGATCCATGACATTTTAAAATAATTAACAACAGAGAATAACGTTGTTTTGATCCATGGGGTGGCAAATCTGCACAAGCTTTTAAGGTTACTTTGACTCGATCAGTTTTCTTTAAATATTCATACTAATCATCAATTTTATTTTATTTTTAAAAAAATAAATTTAAATTTAAAATTTTCTTTTCTATTTTTTATATTGTACTGAAAAAAAATAATAATTTATACACAAAATATTACTCTCTCCGTCGTGCAAGTCTGTGCTCATTTGACCTGAGTAATAATTGTTAATTTTTTTTTTATATAGTAAAAAATAGTACAAAAATAAAATGATTTTTTACTTAAAAATGAAAGGAAAGTGAGCATAAATTTGAATGACGGAGATAGTACATTAATACATGTCTATATCGTATTAAATAATTATTTGAATTCAAAATATTTACTATTAAAAATTCAATATTAACATTAAAGATCCAGCCAAACACACACTGGATCTATAGTTCAATATAAAACTATCGTTACTCTTTTATTATTACACAATTGTCATTACCTTTACACTAATACACTCACAAGAACAAAAATATCTTTTTACATATACGTTTTACCCATTATCAATATAATATCAATATTTCTTAAATCTCGTGCCTAGTATAACTAAAACTATAGTTTTAAGATGGAGGGAGTATTTTATTTGGCATGCCATTCTCAACATATTATTTTATTTTTTTATTACAAGATATAGCTTCTTGTAAAGCGAGAAAGAATGAGAATACTCCCCAAAACTAGGACGTGTTTGGATATATGTCTTTGTGACTTTGTTTGATTTTTGGTAATTTAAATTTGAGTTTCTTGTTTCAATTTTAATTTTGAGTAGTTTTTTTTCTTTTTATAATTTTTTGTGTGATAAAATACTCAATTTTTATTTTAAAGGATTCAATGAAGAGTGTTGTTTTTTGTTTGTGGCCAAAATCTGTATTTTTTATTAGTTTAGGTACAGATTAATAGAAAATAATTTTATTTAAAAAAAAAAAACAGACTTTTAATTTATTATTTTAAATGGAATAGATGTACATTAATACTTTATATAAGGTACATCAATGTTTTATCGCATCACAGCCTATATTCATTTAAAGTACATTAATATTTTATTTAATGTGTCTTTGCTTGGGGTTTCGATTTTGATTTTAGAATAGTAAAAATATTGAATTATAATAGTTAATGATGTGATATTAATAAATATTAATTTTATATTTTGAATGTAAAATTATTTTTTAATAAAATATATATAAAAAAAAAATAAGTGTTTAATTTGATATTTTTAAATAATTTTTTTTGATAATTAATAAGATTGATGAAGTTTTATTAAAATTTTATTATTTTTGTTAGAAATTGGGGAAAAAATAATGAGATTGTCTTATTGTTTATCAAAATAAATGACTTATATATAGACAATACATAACATACTCGATAGACTCAAATATAAGTAACATCATCTATGGATAAGACTAAATTTAAATATGAATCTACTAAATCTAAAACTGAATATCTAAAATATTTCAACATCTCCCTCAAACTCAAGTGTTATAACATAAACCAACTTGAATTTGATAAGAAAGTTAAACATAAACACACAAACAAAAACAAAAACACAAATAAAAATAATAGTTGGCTCTCTATCGGAGTCGGAATTGAGATGACTTTCCACCCCAGAGCAAAAAATTAGTTGACTCCACCGGAGCCGAAATTGAGATGACTCTCCACCGGAGCTGAAAACGAGATGACTCTCCACCGGAGTCGAAAACGAGATGATTCTCCACCGGAGTCGAAAACGATATGACTCCACCAGAGCCGAAAACGAAATGACTCCACCAGAGCCGAAAACCACATGACTCTATCAGAGCAAAAAAAATGACATGACTCCACCGGAGCTGAAAACGAGATGGTCGAAAATGAGATGACTCCAACGGAACTGAAAACGACATGACTCCATTGGAGCCGAAAACAACATGAATCCATCGGAGCCGAAAACGAGATGACTCCACCGGAGCAAAAAACCACATGACTCCACCGGAGCCGAAAACGAGATGACTTCACCGGAGCAAAAAACGAGATGACTTCACCGGAGTCGAAAACAAAATGACTCCACCGAAGCCGAAAAAAAGATGACTCCACCGGAGCCTAAAACAACATGACTCCACTGGAGCTGAAAACGACATAACTCCATTGGAGCCGAAAACGAGATGAATCTCCACGGGAGTCGAAAACGAGATGACTCCACCGAAGCCGAAAACAGACAAATTGCAAACATCGGACAGATCAGATTGCACGCAGGCAACAAACAAGCAGTGGACAGAGGGCGGATCGTAGACAGATTTCCGGCAACAAACAAGCAACGAAAGATGACAGATTGCACGCAGACAACAGACAGATGGCAGATCGCAAGTAGACAACAGACAGACAGTGGACATATGATAGATAACAAACAGATCGCAGATAGATTTCATATGCACAGACAAATTTCAGATTGCACACAGGACTAGACAAGCAGCGGACAGATGATAGATCGCAGACGAGACAGATTTACAAAAAGATAGACTTGCAAAGGCATGATCTCAAAATCACAAAACCTCCGGATACAGTCCAGATTGAATGTACTCGGAGAAACACGGGTTGGTAGGGTAGGCTATATCTACGGCATGAGAAAAATAAACTCTGATACCATGTTAGAAATTAGGGGGAAAATAACGAGGTTGTCTTATTGATCATCAAAATAAGGGGTCTATATATAGGTAATACAAAACATGCTCGATAGACTCAAATATAAGTAATTTAATCTATGGATAAGACAAAATCTAAATATAAATCTACGAAATCTAAAACTGAATATCTAAAATATCTCAACAATTTTCAAATGAACGAAAGATTTTAAGATATTTTCAAAATATATCTAAATATATTTTTACTGTTTTTTAATATAATATTTTAAATAAAAATATAGGTTACGAATTAGATATTACTTCCTCTATTTCATTTCTTCTGTCCATATTGTCGTTTGTATCCGTCTCACTTGTTTCATTTTTTCTCAAAAAAATAATAATATTAAAAAATTAATTATATTTTAAATTTTATAACTATTTTAATATTAATTAGAGTAATTAATATTTAATTCAATTAATTCTAATAATATATTTTTTAATTACCATTAAAAGTAAGTATTTACTTGTATGTGGGACAAGAGTGTATATACTTAGAGAAAGATTCCAATAAATAGTAAAAATATAGAAAAGTTTGTTCGCTTTTAATATTTGAATGACATATGATTCTCAGTAAATATTATAAAATGTATATACAATATAGATACAATATTGTAGTGAACAACACACAATGAATTAATAAACAACACACCTTATTAGCTATTGACAACACATAATTTATATTAATATAATACAATATAGCACGTGAACCAACAATGCATGACATAGTCTTACATAATATATGCAATATTTGATTTTAACACATAAAATACCCTAATACAGAACACGTTGTCATTATAAACAAATAATACAACTTTTTTTTATAAACAACACATGATGCGTGTAATAAAGACATTTGTTGTTTTTATATTTTATGTGTGTTGATTAAAAAATGAGCAAGGTGCTGACCCTCTCCCATTAACACAATATATAATATATACACTTTAATCATTCATAAAAAAATAAACAATTAATAAAAAAAGATTATATTATCGACACAATTTTTTATATCTAACAAAAAAATATTCATTCAAAAAAAAAAAAAAGGGTTTGTTTGATTGTGTATTTAAACTTTTGTTTTCACTTTTCATTTACAATACTTTTCTAAAAGAAAAATATCATACGTTTACAATTAATTTTATTTACTATTCATTCAAAATATTATAGAAGTATCAAACAATTCTGGTATCAAATGAAACAATTATTTCAATACAATTATATTTTTAATTAAATTATTATTTTTCCACATAATAAGAATTAATTAACATATGATACTGAAACAAATTTATCAAGAAAATAGTACGTAATATTTTCTCTTCTAGCACGATTTTTCAACCCAAAAAGAAAAGTAAATATAATACAAGTGTATCAGTTTCATATTCATAACCATGATATGCGATTTTGTACTGCAACGAGAGATTATAATATATGATACTAATAAGATTGTAATATTATTATTATTATTATTATTATGGTTATATGGGAAGTGCTGTGAAATTAATGTTGAATTATGAAATTTGATGAAAAGCATGAAGTTAAGTGATGCAGGACTTTCTTGGCATTTATTAAATATGGCTTAGAGTTTAACCCCTATATAATATGAGCGGCAGCGGCTTTAGTTTTGATTTTGAATTAAGTAATACTCTCACAGTCCCAAAAAAAGTGTCATATTGAGAATTGATACGAGAATTAAAGAATAATAATATTTAATTGAAAGTGGATATAAAGTATAATATAAATGACTAAAATGCCTTTGCTTTTTGAAGGATTTTAAAGAGTATATTAGAATAATATAATTAGGGGTAGTATGAAAAAGTAGGAATAATTTTGTTATAAAATGGGGACCACGGATACTAAATAAGAAAACAAGATAATTGTTTTGGGACGGACGAAAATAGAAAAATAAAATAAATCTTTTGGGACGGAGGAAGTATGTCAAATAACACGCAATGTGCTAATAAATATATACAATATTACTATTAACAACATATTATTCATATTAGTATAATACAAATGCAACAAATGAACTAACATTATACGATATAATCTCACACAATACATGCAATAGTTGTACATGCAGCAGTTGATTTTAGCATATGACATACTCTTATACAACACACGCAATAATTATAAATAAACAACACATGTCTTTATTACAAGTTATTTCTATATTTTACGTAAATTGAATTGAAAAATCAACACCGTGTTAATTTTTCTAAATCACCGCTGTAACTCTTACTGATATGAGTTTCTATACTTGTCGAAAGAGAAATCTAAAAAGGAAATAATAGAGATTTTCGCAGATACCTCATCCATCCCGTCCGATTATACCATTTCCTTTTGGACATAATTATTAAGAAATTATATACTAGAAAACTAATTATTTTTAATTTGGCTGATGCGATAGTTATAATAAAGTGAAATATATTTATTTATTTAATATTTTATTACTGAAATAAATATTAAATAATTTTGGCTCAAATAAATTATATTTCATCCGTCCCAAAACTATAATTGGGTTGGGTTTGTCACGGGATTTAAGAAATATTAATATTATATTGTTAGTGGGTAAAAAGTACGGATAAAAGAATTTTTTACCCTTGTGAGTGTATTAGTGTAAAAAGTAGTGACAATTGTGTAATAATAATAACAAAGTAAATGTAGTTTTATAGTGATATAATTATATATGGAAATGAGACTATTGTTTTGGAATGAACAAAAATGGTAAATAGGACTATTGTATGGGACGGAGGGGGTAATTATTTGTAATAATACTACTTTAAAAATAAGTAATGTAAATTTCCCATCAAAAAACAATATAATGTAAATTATTTATAATAAATTCTTGTATAATTATCTAAAATATAAATTTAAAAAATTGTGCTTGGTTGGATTAATCCAAAAAAATTTATTATGCACTAATTTGTTTTTTAAAAATATCAAATAAAACTCCTATTCTTTTATGTTATATTAAAAAACAAGTTCACATTAAAAATATCACATCTATACATATTTATATAACAATAAACATTTATTCAAATTAAAATCTTAATATTAAAACTTTAAATTCCGAATCAAATAGACAGTTATAATTTATTCACATAATTTTTCTTTTTAGAAATATCAAATCAAACTCTTATATTTTATTTTTTTGTGTTAAATTTAAAATCACTTTTATATTTAAAATACCACATTAATAACTATTTATATAACAAAAAAATATATATTTAAATTAAAAAATCTTATCATTCAAATTCCAAACTCAAAATATGAACTCCAACTAAATACACTTTTAGATTTTATTTACAGATTTTTTTCTTCCAAAAATATCAAATCAAACTCTCTTTTTTAGTTATTTTTATACTTTCTCCGTTTCATCTACCATGTCCACATTAGTATTTATGTCCGTCCCACATCTTATGTTACTTTTATTTTTTGAAAAATGATTGTTCTCTTTAATCTTATTTTAAAATCTACTAATTTATAGTTTTTTTAAAAAATTTTAATTAGCCTAATTAATTATCTTAATTTATAATTATTTATATCATAGAATAATTATTTTTATTTTATTACATTTTTAATTCTTTAATAATATACTTCTTCCGTCTACAGAAAATCTAACACTATAGTTAGAACTGTGGAAGTATTATATTATAAATTAATTTATATTTAAAATATCATTTTAATTCATATTTATATTATAGCAACCATTTAAATTAAAAACCTTTCTTATTAAAAATTCGAATTATAACCAAACACACTATTAATACATATTTATATTATATAAAAAAAATATTCAAATTAACTTTTTATTATTCAAAATCCAAATCTAAACCCCAAATTTCGAACCAAACACACCTTTAAAATTTATAAATTATTGGATATATTTTTTTAAATATTTAAACATAATTTTTTTTTTTAAAGTTTCAGCTCGGTCAGGCCTAAATCTAATTTTTAATATTATGCTCGAGTCGAGTTTTTGGATTTTTTTTCATGTTTATTTTTATCAATTCTAGTTAAATGTAATTAAAAATAATTTTTTGAAATAATTTTGAGTAAAAAAACTAAATAGAATAATTTGAATTTTTTAGTTAAGATTTAATTATTATTAAAAATTTTTAATTTTCTTTTTAATTTTTTAAAAAATAACATTTAGATTAGACAATTAAAAAGAAAAAATTGACGTAATAGGACGAGACGGAAGAAGATCGCACCAAATGTTGTCTAAAAACAATAATGTTACTCAGACAACTCTTCACCCTTAAAAATGTTTTAAACTATTATTTATATATTTTTTATTTAAGGGTGTGTTTGTTCGAAGATTTTGAAAGATTTATATTATTTATACAAATTTCTCACCCCCCCATCCCAAAAAAAAAAAAAAATTAAATTAAATATTTATTTTTTATTTTTTATATTATATTATTAAAAATCAATTTTACATTCAAAACATCACATCAGTACTTATCTATATCACATCATACCATTATTCCAATTCAAATTTTTTACTATTCAAATCTCAACTCAAAATTCAAACCCCCAAACAAACACATCTAGAAAATCATAAACCAATATATGAAGAGAAGAATGGGGCATTTGGAGAGCCGAGTGTGAAAATACCAATTTTTTTGCTACATTGTGGGAACAAATATTACACACAATCTAGAGACATGCTTCAATTTAGTAAGCCGATAAAAACGACTAAAACCATCTCCAACCGAAAAGTCATTTTCCTTTTTTTTTTTTTTTTTTTTTAAATTTTATGACGTGAGCATCCGTAGCCATTAACCGAAAGTACACACTGGGTAAATTTTCGATCGAACCTAATACCCTGTAAACTAGGCTCAACAAGACAAATCACACTGTGCGAATTATGTATGACAAGTGGACCTGAAGACGTTAGAGTTTGAATTCATAACCTCACAGTCTGTACTTTCGCAAGAGAGGGAAAGAATTTGACCTTTAACCCACTATATATATTTGCATAATTCACTTTCTCTCATTCCAAACGTGCCTTTTTTTTTATTAATATAATTTAATTTAAAATTATTTATAAATAATATTTTTGTCTTGTTTATTTTATTTTCTTGTTAATTTTGTTTTTATTATTTATAAGAAGATTTATTTTTCTCATTCAAAAGTTTTATATTATCTCTGTCTCAACTAATTTATAAATAATATAAATGTGGAATACTTAACCGTGTTTATCTTATGTTCGATGTAACAACAATTAAAAATAATAAAAAGATAATAATAATAATAATAAAGAAGAGATGTACTAAGACTTGATAGTAAAAAGATGGTTACAATCAAGATTAATAAAATAATGTACATACAATAAGATGGGATCAATGATATTTTAAAATAATTAACTACACAGAATAACGTTTTTTTTTTTTTTTTTTTTTTTAAATAATAAAAATATATACCCATTTGCTTTGATCCATGAGGTGTGGAAGTTTTTAAGGTTACGTTTGACTGGAGTTTTATCCAAATATTTTTAGTATTCATAAAAAAAAAAAAAAAAAAAAAAAAAATTCTCCTAAAAAAATAAAATCGCAATTTTAATTTTTATATTATCCTAAAAAAAAAATAAATTTACATTAAAAACAATAGGTTAATCAGTTTATACAATGTTAAACAATTATTTAAATTAAAATTTTTTATCATTCAAAAACTAAAACCTAAAATGAAGTGACAAGCCCAACACCTGAACCTATAGTTTAATAATGAATAGTTAAATTAAATGACAAGCCAACACCTGAACCTACTATAGTTTAATAATGATCAGTTTGCCGAAAGTGCAGAGAACCCTAAATTGTTTATTTTGCAATCTCTTATTATTTTATTTGTAATGCCATTCTGATTATATTATTTATTTAATTTACAAGATCGCATCATATTATTTATTTAATTATAATTAATTGCGTATTAAATTATTAGTTTTTGATGAATAGCGTAACTAGAGATCTTTGTCTGGAGTGTGCTAGGATGTGTTTTTGGAAATGGGTAAACGTGTTTTTACTAAAAATTGTATAAAATACTCTTTGTTTTATTTATTGCATAAAATTCTTTTGAATTTGCTCGAAACGTTCTCTTTGTCAAAATAATAATAATAATAATAATAATAATAATAATAATAATAATAATAATAATAATGTTTGATTCTAAATAAAGATTCTGTTTGAAATTTTGGGGGAAAATAATGAGATTGTATTCTTAGCGTCAAAATAAGAAGCCTATATATAGGCCATACAAAATAGACTCGATAGACTCAAATCTAAGTAATCTAATCTATGAATAAGATCAAATTTAGATATAAATCTACTAAATCTGAATATCTAAAATATCTCAACATCCCCTCAAACTCAAGTGGTATAAAGAAACCAACTTGAGTTTGATGAGAAATTTGAATATAAACATAAAAAGAAAATATAAATAAAATTAGCAGTTGACTCTCCACCCACCGGAGCAAAAAACGAGATGACTCTCCACCGGAGTCGAAAAAGAGATGACTCTCCACCGGAGCAAAAAACGAGATGACTCCACCCGAGCCGAAAACAATATGACTCCACCGGAGCCGAAAACGACATGACTCCACCGAAGCCGAACACGATATGACTCTCCACCGGAGCCGAAAACAAGTCGAAAATGAGATGACTCCACCGGAGCCGAAAATGACATGACTCCACCGGAGCCTAAAACGAGATGACTCCACCGAAGCCGAAAACGAGATAACTCCACCGGAGCCGTAAAAAACGAGATGACTCCACCGGAGCCGAAAACGAGATGACTCTACTTGAGTCGAAAATCACATGACTCCTCCAGAGCCAAAAACCACATAACTCCACCGGAGGCGAAAACGAGATGACTCCACCGGAGCCGAAAATAAGACAAATCGCAAACATCGGACAGATCAGATCGCACGCAGGCAACAGACAAACAACGGACAGATGGCAGATCATAGACAGATTTCTGGCACAAATAAGCAACGAAAGATGGCAGATCGCATGCAGACAACATACAGGTAACGAAAGATGGCAGATCGCATGCAGGCAACATACAGGCAACGACAGATGGCAGATCGCACACACCAACAGACAGGCAACGACAGATGGCATATCGCACGCAGCAATAGACAGACAATGGGCATATAACAGATCGCTCACAGGCAACAGACAAGCAACGAAGATTTCAGATTGCACACAGGCAACAGACAAGCAACGGACAGATGGCATATCAGAGACGAGATGAGACAGATTTGCAAAAAGACAACTTGCAAAGGCATGATCTCAAAATCACAAAACCTCCGAGTACAATCCAGGTTGAATGTACCCGGAGAAACACGCGTTGGTAAGCTATACCTACGTCATGAGAAAAAGAGGCTTGATACCATGTTAGAAATTTTGGGGGAAAATAATGAGATTGTGTTCTTATCGTCAAAATAAGGAGCCTATATATAGGCCATACAAAATAGACTCGATAGACTCAAATCTAAGTGTAATCTATGAATAAGATCAAATTTAGATATAAATCTACTAAATTTGAATATCTAAAATATCTCAATAGATTCGAATTATGCAAGTATTTTGTACACTAAAAAACATAAAATATTTCGATTAATCTTTTTTAATAAAATAAATAAATAAATACTTGATTAATAATTTATTTTTTTATTTTTTGTAAAATTAGATAACAATTTGTCTTAAAAAATCTATAAAATGAAGGATTAATAAATTATTTATTTATTTTATTCAAAAAGTTTATTTAAAATATTTTATATTTTTTTATTTGCATAAAATTTGCGTAATTTAGGTCTTTATTTAGAACCAAACATAAGTTTTGATCAATGAAGTTGTTTCGTGCATATTTTACATTAACACAGGGGAGTTTCACGCAATAAATAAAACACATAGTATTTTTTGCATTTTTACTAAAATATAAGGGAATGTTATATAATTTATCATTTGGAAATTAATTATTTTAATTTTGAAAGTTTGGAAAATGATAAAAAAAATAAATTAAATTTAGAACTAATTTGGGCTAATTAGTGTTCGTTTGTTTGTATTTGTATTTGCTTTTGTTTTTTTCCTTTTTGTTCCTTTTTGCTTATATATGTAATGATTGTTTTATAATTAAAATAAGTTAGATTAAGGGTTTGTTTCATAATTTGTTTTTAACCTATTCGATTAGCTGTTAGCAAATTTGACTGAATTGCTATATTAGCTATTTGTGATATAATAGTTCTTTTTTTATCAAAAAATATGTTAATATTTTTTGAGACGGTTCTAATAGTGGTGAGTAATGACACAAATTTTTTAAAAATTAAATATAAAGTGCAAGAATAAAAGTTTAGAAGAGTGTATAGGATATTATTATTACTCTCTCCGTCTCGTTGAAAGATTACTATTTTTTTATTTTCTTCCGTCCTAAAATAAGGTTACTGTTTCCTAATTTAGTAATTGTACTACCTACTTAACAATTTCAGTTTTAGATTTAGTAGATTTATATCTAGATTTGATCTTATTCGTAAATTAGATTACTTAGATTTGAATCTATCGAGTCTGTTTTGTATTACCTATATATAAGCTCCTTATTTTGATGATTAATAAGAAAATCTCATTATTTTCCCCCAAAATTTCTAATATGGTATCAGAGCCTACTTTTCTCATGCCGTAGATATAGCCAACCAACCCGCATCTTTTCGGGTACATTCAACCTAGGATGTACCCGGAGGTCTCCCAACTTTAAAATTTTTTCTATAGTTTCTAGCATTTTCTTTCTCTGATTTTGATTTTATCTTGAGTCCTAATTTTATCTACGATTGAAGTCATGTTTGCGCATCTGTCTGCGATTCTGCGATCCGTCTGCTTCGTTTCTCCAAAGCCATGTTTATTATTGCAATGAGAGTTCCGTTATTTCCGACCTTGTGGAGTGTACTCCTGTCGTTTTCGACTCCAGTGGAGTCATGTCGTTTTTTGCTCCAGTGGAGTCATCTCGTTTTCGGCCATCTCATTTTTGACTCCGGTAGAGTTATGTGGTTTTTGGCTCCGGTGGAGTCATGTCGTTTTGGGCTACTTTTCTCATGCCGTAGATATAGTCTACGAACCCGTGTTTCTCCGGGTACATTCAACCTACATTGTACCCGGAGATTTTGTGATTTTGAGATCTTTTTGTCATCTGCTGCTTGTCATTCACTGCTTGTCTGTTGTCTGCGAGCAATCTGAAACGATCTGTCATATGTCCATTGTCTGTTTGTTGCTGCGTGCGATCTGCCATCTGTCGTTGCCTATCTGTTGCTGCGTGCGATCTGCCATCTGTCGTTGCATGTATGTTGCCTGTATGCGATCTGCCATCTTTCGTTGTTTATTTGTTCCCAGAAATCTGTATATGATCTGCCATCTGTGCGGTGTTTGTCTGTTGCCTGCGTGCGATCTAATCTGTCCGATGTTTGCGATTTGTTTGTTTTCGGCTCCGGTGGAGTCATATAATTTTCGGCTTCAGTGGAGTCATCTCGTTTTTCGCTCCGGTGGAGAGTTATCTCATTTTTTGCTCCGGTGGGTGGAGAGTCAACTGCTAATTTTATTTATGTTTTCTTTTTGTGTTTATATTTAAATTTCTCATCAAACTCAAGTTGGTTTCTGTTATACCACTTGAGTTTGAGGGGGGACGTTGAGATATTTTAGATATTCAGTTTTAGATTTAGTAGATTTATATCTAAATTTGATCTTATTCATAAATTAGATTACTTAGATTTGAGTCTATGTTTTGTATTGCCTATATATAGGCTCCTTATTTTGATGATTAATAAGAAAATCTCATTATTTTTCCCCAAAATTTCTAACAATAATAAATACCATTTCAATTTACAATATATTACACAAATGTCATTACTTTTATATTACACCATACTAATAGGGGTATTTTTGGCTTTTTTACTACAATATAATATAATACTAATATTTAAAAATCTGATGTGGTAGACATGGCGATATTGGAAGATAGAACCTGTTTAAGAAGAGCTTCCAGGTCCTGAATCGTAGAAGGCGCAGGCGCAGCAGAGGCTGTGATAGAGGAGGTACCAGACTGAGGTCCACGAGAATTCCGAGGCTTGTAGTTACTACTTCCAGAGCGAGGTGGTCTAGTGGGGCAATAGTGTATAGTATGGCCTAAAACATGACAGTAGTGACACTCCACCTTTGGGCAATGACCGAAGTCATGATCAGAGGACTGACATCTTTTGCAACGATGAGAACGACTCTGAGTAGGAGTTCGGGCAGTGACCGCAAGAGCAGAGTCAAGCTGAGGAGCCTTAGCTAGGTGGAGAAGAGTTTCCTCAAACAGAATCTCCTAAATAGCTGCATCCAAGGTAGGAAGTGGATGCCGATGTAACAAAGAGGCACGAACTGCCTCATACTCTGGACGCAAAGCCATTAAGACCTGAATGAGGCGAAGATGATCAGGACTGATCTCTGCTTGATCCAACCGATGCCAAAGGGGTTGCACTTGGGCAAGGAAGTCGTTGATAGATTGTCCTGGTTCCTGTTTTAGATCGTGGAGAGTGCTCCATAACTGATAATAATGTGCCAAACCAGTAGCACGGAAGCGGACTGCCAAGAAATCCCACGCTGCCTTGGCAGTGTCAAATTGGGCAAGCTGAACATGGATCGCCGGAGTGGAAGTATTGCGCATCCAAGTGAGAATTTGATGGTTTTTACTATCCCAATCTTCCAATTTTTCAATATAAGATTCAACAACTGTGGCGGTAGGCGTAACTTCTCCTATAGAGACCGGAGCAATGGGGGCAACTATATCTCCCGTAACAATTCGCCACAATTTCCGACCTATCAAAAAACTTTTCATCGATTGTGCCCACAAATTGTAATTATCTCCAGACAAAACAACATTGATCGGAATATGTACATCCATCTTTTCCATAGAAACTCAAGAGAAAACAGTATCTCAAACCTCAAGCCGAAAGCCGAAACGAAAGAAACCGAATCAAACTCGAAACACAAAAAGTCAACCGGATACAAAAAACTGCTCAAACGGAAGAAGTGAAGATACCATCGCGGAGGAAATCAAATTCCGAACATGACGGTGCAAAGATCGCCGCCAACGGCCGCCGCACGCGCCCCCACGCGCCGGCGAGGCGTCCGGCCGGAAAAACACGTCGGGCGCGTGTGACGCTCACGCGCCGCCGTTCGCCGAACTGTTCCGGTGTCCGGCCGGTCTCGTGATGGCGAAGACGATGGTGGTGGCGGTGACGGTCGGAAGTGATTGGAAATATGCTATCTGGAATTCGTGGGTTGTTTCGATTTAGTCGGGAAAAAGCATGGCTCTGATACCATGTTACGATTTATGGAATAAACTCTATTTTCTTTAAAACACAATTAGGGTACAATATTATATTTATACAAGAGATATATTAGGTAGAATATATATATCAATATATAAAATATATATACTATATATATATCAACACGTGTAAAAAAAAACGCCACCCTTCCAACGAGACGGAGGAGGAAGTATTATTATTATAAAACAGTGTATGGACACATTTAGAAGACAATGTTAAAAGGGAAAGAAAACAAAAAAACTAAAAAATATATAAATGTCAAAGTGTAAGATAGTACTCTATCCGTCATGCAAATATGTGTTTATTTGATCAAACACAAATTTTAATAAAAGTGAGTAATAATAATAATTTTTTATTTTAGTAAAAAAAAATACAAAAATATAATGTTTTTGTACTTAAAAAAGATATATAATTTTTATGACAACTCAAAAGTTAACATAAATTTGAATTAGGAAAATATTATTTTATATATATATATATATTTTTAGAGCATATTAATAAATAATTGTATTTAATTATAAAGTGTATAATAGTATTATTATATATATGTGTACTTTTTTTTAGAGCATATTAACAAATAATTGTATTTTCTCTATGAGTTATAATATTTATCTTGTAAAATTTTATTTATTCTTTTTCATCTGCTTTTTAAAATATTTTTATTTTTTTAATTAAAAAAGTTATATTATATTTTTTAAATATAAAAGAAAAAATATTAAAAATTGCATAGTGGGTTATAATTGATACCCGAAATTTTGTACACATGTTTAAGAAATAGAAGGAATAGAGTAGCATAGTATGCTCCTGCGAGTGAGGAGGTCCACTAATTTACTGCCACATGGCAGTTCCTTATGTTTGGTTGTATTTTGATTGAGGGTATTTTTGAAAAATAAATAATACTTCCACCCTCCCATAAATAAAGTCTTAATTATATTGGACACGAGATTTAAAAAATATTAATATTATATTAGTATTTGGTAAAAATTATGAATAAAAAATTTTTTTTTTGCCCTTGTGAATATATTAGTGTAAAAAATAGTGACAATTGTGTAATTAAAAAAAATGGATAATTTAATGGTGATATGGTTATTTATGAAAATAAGACTATTATTTTGGGACGGACAAAAATAATAAATAAGATTATTATATTGGGACGAAGAGTTTTAAATTAAAATTATTATTTTAATTTTTTTAATAATAATAAATTATATTATATTTCAATAAAATTTTTTAAAATATAATATTATTATTTTTAATTTTATATATTATATTTGAATTAAAAATTTTAAATTATTATTAAAATATCAAATTTAAATAGAACTATATAATTTTTTTAATTATACTACTGTTACGCACGAAATTTAGAATTAGGTTAAAAGCCCAAGGTAAAACGAGGAATGGGCCTGGCAATAGGGTTGATTGAACTGGCTGAAGGACACCGTGAGGAAATCAAGGAAAATAAATTTATTTATTTATTTCTAAGGAAAATTCAGGACGGAAGGACCTCAGGTCGGTAGGTCCTCAGGACGGAAAGACCTCAGGACGGAAGGTTTTTAGGTCGGTAGGTCCTCAGGACGGAAGGTTCTCAGGTCGGTAGGTCCTCAGGACGGAAGGACCTCAGGTCGGGAGGTCCTCAAGATGAAAGACCTCAAGTCGGACGGTCTTCAGGTCGGGAGATCCGCAAGACGGAAAGACCTCAAGTCGGAAGGTCTTCCGGTCGGGAGGTCCGCAAGACGGAGAGACCTCAAGTCGGAAGGTCTTCGGGTCGGGAGGTCCGCAAGACGGAAAGACCTCAAGTCGGAAGGTCTTCAGGTCGGGAGGTCCGCAAGACGGAAAGACCTCAAGTCGGAAGGTCTTCAGGTCGGGAGGCCCTCAAGATGAAAGACCTCAAGCCGGACGGTCTTCAGGTCGGGAGATCCGCAAGACGGAAAGACCTCAAGTCGGAAGGTCTTCCGGTCGGGAGGTCCGCAAGACGGAGAGACCTCAAGTCGGAGGGTCTTCAGGTCGGGAGGTCTTCGAGACGGAAAAGTTGTCGAGATAGGATATCCGCAGGTCGGGTAAACTGTAGGTCGGATAGAAGGCGGAGTCGGACAAACGCGGAGGCCTTTGATCAAAGACAGGGGGGCGGTTGATATGGAGGTCGGCCCAAGTGGGGTCGGGCGAAGAAGTAGGTCGGACGAAGGACGAAGTCGGGCCAAAAGAGCGGAAGGTTTGTGGTCGGCTCAAGGAGCGAAATATAGGGAATTTTGGTCTGCTGGGGACACGTGTCAGCATGAGAAAGGTTGGAAGACGGTTGAGAAGGAGACGTTGTAACCGTTCGGGTGGCGGTTTGCAGTACGGTTTCCCAGGGATTATTTAAGGATTTGAATCATCGTTTGGCGAGGTATCTTCAATCAACTTCAACAAAGCAAAGTCAGATTTGGGGATCACCACTTTAAATTTCAGTATTTTATTTTCCAGTTTATTTTCTGTACCGTACAGTGTTTAGAGATTCCTAATCTCAGGCACTAATTAATCAAGTTTAAGGATATTTTCTATATCTTTGAATTTTACTTTATTTTTGTTGAAAAATTACATCAACAAATTGGCGACCACAGTGGGAGCAAGACAAAATTGCTCATCCCAATTCCGGCGATAATTTCATACGTCTTAGATCCGGCCGAATCATCGGAAGGGTTATGGCAGGGTCACAACCGCAAGCATCTTCGACACCGGTGGGAGAATCCGTTCCACCACCCATTGTGCCAAATGCCGGGGAAATCCCACAACCACCAACTGATTGGTGGTCTTATGTTCAACAAATGAACAACCAGCATACCTTAGTTATGCAGAATATGTTGCGTGAGCAACAAACGAACATGTTGCGTGAGCAACAGAGTCAGTTGCAGAACATGATAGATCAAGCATTGTCAAGGGTTAGTCTTCAACCCACTCAAACGCCACAAGGAGTGTCACCGTCCAGACCACAGGCAAATTTCGCAGGGCCATCCTTCGTGGATAGTACATTCCCAAGTGCCACAAATCCCAACCGAATGGATCGGGGAAAAACTCCTTTGACTTTTCCCAACAATGTTCCATTGGGACCAAGGGTTACCAGTTCGCAGCCGAACAATACAAGGGAGGACAGGCCTGAAGGATATATACATGATCCGATTCATATTCCTGTGCAGGATCCGTTCCAGGTTCCTGATCATCAACGCTTTCATGTAGATCCTGATGAGATTGCACATATATTAAGGGATCAGTATGGATTAACTCCTCAGATGGCTAACCGCCCTGCATATCAAAGACCTTTCCCAGAAAGGATCATTCATGAACACCCTCTCCCAAGGAATTTTCGACCACCCGACTTTCATGCATTCTCAGGGGAGGACGGATCTTCCACCATAGAACATGTTGGTCGGTTCACAGCACAATTAGGAGAGGTTGGCAATAACCCTTTTTATAAGTTACAGCTGTTTGGTTTGTCTCTTACCAGAACGGCGTTTTCATGGTTTGTAAGTCTACCTCCTGGACAAATTCAGACATGGGAAGGATTGGAGATGGCATTTCACGCTAGATTCTTTAATCCTTTACCAGTTGTTTCTTTAACTGATTTACTTGAATTGAGACAGTATCCAGAAGAAACTGCTTCACAGTTTATAGAAAGGGTGCGATTGATGAAGGGACGATGTCCTACGGTAATCAGTGAGAAAGAGATGACCAATTTAGTGGTCCGGAATATGCATAATCGTTTAAGAAAGGCACTTACTGCCCTGGATGTTGAGGATTTGGCAAATCTTGCATCCAAGGCAGGACGTCTAGAGTCTTTGTTCAGAGAGGAAGATCAGCATAACAGGCGTAATAGAGGCCAACATATGGCGAGTATGGGAACAGAAACATGCGACTTTGATTTTAATCAGTCAGAAGAGATGGCAGCCGAAATCCTTTCTGGAAAACCGTATGTATGTCCTAAATTGAAGCCAGTACCAGGATCTGAAGGAAAGGAGCAACCGACCTTTGATAGTGCGAAAGCTGATGAAATCTTTGATATCCTACTGACTGATGGGCAGATCCGTATTCCAAAGGGCCAAAGACTTGCCACTAAAGAAGAAATCAAAGGGAGACCATATTGTAAGTGGCATAATTCTTTCACACACACTACAAGTCAGTGTACTCATTTTAGGAAGGAAATTCAAAAAGCCATCAAGACAGGTCGGCTCAAATACATCACTTTAGGTGTAGACCAGCAACCATTTCCGAAAGTAACAACTGCAATGGTTGACATCCAACCAAGTTCGGAAACAAGGAAAAGTTCGGTCAATAGTGGACAAACAAGGGAGCAAACTCAGGCAAGTCCCGAAAAAAGAAAGGGAATCAGCCAAATAGCAGCCGACCGGAAGAACGACTCAAGGTTGTTGAAAGGCCAGTCGCTGAAAAATGGGACCGTCCAGACGGTTCTTTTAATGTGGAAGTGAAGGAAAAAGTTTTAGTGAGAGACCACCCGACCAGAAAAACGGGTTCAGTCGGGAACGATTGGGCTCGAAATAAAAAGCCTTTACCCGTTGATATAGATCCTCGTTTCCCAGGTATGAATCGTACACAGATTCGCAATGCCAAACGCAGGTATGCTGCAAAGTATGGGAAACGAGTTCCTGCAGTGCAACAAAGAACCGACGAACAAAATGCGGCCGACCACTTGACAGGAGATCAGTCCATTAGAGTCTTTACAGAACAAACGACCGACGAGCAGGGAGCGGCCATTCAGTCTCCAATAAGTCGGTCCAGTCGGGTCTGGTCAGGAAAGCAACCGAAGGACGGATTAGGAACTTCCGACTATACCAAAAGAAGTTCGTCGGGACAAGGGAAAGGTAAAGGAATGGCAGATGAAATAATTAAAGGTTTTAGATGCCAACATTGTGAACGGATCAACATCAATCCATCTCTGGAAGAATTTCGTATTGAATCCTTGACGGTTCAATCTCGAAATGAGACGAAGGAAGAAGTGGTGCCTACAGAGGAAAATTCAAGATCTGTTAAATCTCGTCTGGGACCACGAATCCCTTGTCGAATGACAGAGGTTAACCAGATGAGTGATGAACCGACGTGGGCGAGTCTGGTAGATGATACTATGGACGAACCTTTATGGGCATTCTTGGCAGATGGCGAATTAGAGGAAACAGAGTGGGCAAAGATTACAGATTCTGAGCCTCAGTCGGAAGCACCTTCAATTGTGTTTCCTCCTATTCCAGAGGGTGCGAACTCCCATTTGAAACCCCTGTATGTTAATGCTCACATTTGTGGGAAACCAATCACAAAGGTTTTCGTGGATAATGGAGCAGTCTTTAATGTTATGCCATTGAAGACTCTCAAGAAGCTAGGGAAAGGAATTCATGATTTGTCCCCTGTGGAATTCGAAATGACAAGTTTTACAGGGCAGCCGACCAAGCCTGAAGGTATGATGGTTGCCACAATTGAGGTCGGACCAAAGAAAATTTCCACTGTTTTCTTTATTGTGGACGCAGATACTACATACTCTCTGTTGCTGGGACGAGATTGGATTCATGCCTCTCAATGTGTGCCATCAACCTTGCACCAACAGTTAATGTTCTGGGAAGGAAATCAGGTCTTTAAAATGGAAGCGAATGACAACCCATTCGACGTAACAGAACAAGTGGAAGAGTCAGTGTTTTATTCTAGTCATTTGGCTCCGATGTCTCAGTTGTATATGGCTAGGGAATACCCAAACAAGGGTTATAAAGTCACTGGCCAGAACTCGATGTTCTATTGAAAGAACACCTTTATTGTATGGCTCATGATAAAGCCACACCCATTTCTGTATAAGTTGTTTGTTATGGAAGATACAACTTTAGAAGTATGTAGTTCTCTTATTAATAAGTTCTATTTAAAACAGTTATTACATAAAGTAGAAAATAATAAAGAGATTCTGGATGTTCACCTCCAAGAAGATGAACAATTTCGTTGGCCCGACTTATTAGAAAAAACAGAACCAACAGCTTCATCACAAGACCCGTTATTGGAGTTTAATTTAGGAACCGAATTGGTTCCAAAAGTGATCAGGTTAAGTGGTTATTTGTCTAAAGAGCAACAAACAATGATGCTTGAAGTTATTAGAAACAACATTGATTGTTTAGCGTGGGATTATTCAGAGATGCCTGGTTTGACAAGAAGTCTAATAGAGCATCGATTGCCCATCAAAGAAGGTTGTAAGCCTTACAAACAACCTCCAAGGCGAATGAGTCCAGATCTGATGCCTCAAATCAAGGAAGAAATCCAAAAACTTCTCAAAGTGGGTTTCATTCAACCTTGCCGTTATGCGGAGTGGCTGGCTAATATTGTGCCAGTGGTCAAGAAAAATGGTAAGATAAGGATATGCATCGACTTCAGGGATTTGAATCTAGCTACCCCTAAGGACGAATACGTGATGCCTATGGCCGACATGCTGATAGATGCAGCAGCAGGGCATAAAATCCTTAGTCTGATGGATGGCTATGCAGGTTATAACCAAATATTCTTGGCAGAAGAAGACATTCCTAAGACAGCATTCAGATGCCCAGGGGCTTTGGGTATTTATGAATGGACAGTCATGCCATTCGGGTTAAAGAATGCAGGGGCAACTTACCAAAGAGCCATGAATTCAATCTTTCATGATTTAATTGGCAGATCTATGGAAGTGTATATTGATGATGTTATAGTTAAATCTGCCAGTTTTGACGAACATTTGAGAGATCTTGAAGAGGCATTTGAAAGAATGAAGAAGTACAAGTTGAAGATGAATCCAACCAAATGTGCTTTTGGAATATCAGCCGGGAGCTTTCTAGGATTCTTAGTTCATGAGAGAGGAATTGAAATTGATGCCAACAAGGCTAAAGCCATTCTTAATAGTCGGCCACCCAAGACGGTTACAGAAATCCAAAGTCTGTTGGGTAAGGTGAATTATTTGAGGCGTTTCATTTCTAATGCTGCTGGCAAGGTCAGACCCATTACTAAATTGTTGAAAGCTGGAAAAATTGCCTTTGAATGGGGTCCCGACCAACAAACGGCTTTAGATGCTATCAAGCAGGCATTGGTTCACCCTCCAGTCTTGATGCCTCCCAAACAAGGTCGGCCACTCAAACTTTATTTGGCAAATACATATGAAGTGGTTAGTTGTTTATTGGCGCAGGATGGTGATGACGGGAAGGAAAGGGCAATTTACTATCTCAGTAAAACCCTTACAGGACCAGAACTGAATTACACTATCCCAGAAAAAATGTGTTATTCATTAGTCTTCGCTTGCACTAAACTCGAGCATTATTTGCTGCCCAGAAGAGTTGAGGTCATATCAAAGGTGGATCTCATCAAATTGATTTTACAGAGACCTACTATGAAGGGCAGACTCATGAAATGGGCCATCAAATTGGCTCCTTTCGATCTTCACCATTCCCCACTGAGGGCAATTAAGGGACAAGCAGTAGCCGACTTCTTGGCAGAATTCTCACAAGTCGGGTATTCTCTTTGTGATAGTGTCCGACCATTTAGTTGTGCATCATATCTGGATAATCTACAGGTCGGATGTGTGCCTTATATAAGTACCAGAACATGGTTGATGTTCTTTGATGGTTCTACCTCTGGAAACAAATCGGGGGCAGGGGTCTTTTTGCAAGGACCTGATGGTCAAAAGATCAACTTACAACTACGATTGGAATCCATGACCCATAATTCGGCAGAATATGAAGCTTTAATTTTGGGTTTGGAGGCTTTAATTGCCAGGAAGGTCCAGTCTGTAATCATAAGGGGGGATTCTCAATTAGTAGTCAACCAGGTAAACAATCGATATGTGTGCAATTACCCTCATCTTCGCAGATATAGGGACATTGTGAGTCGGTTACTGACAAAAATCTCAGAAGTAATAATTGAGTTCATTCCGAGGGAAGAAAACCAACGTGCTGATGAATTGGCTCAAAGGGCATGTAAAGGAATTCTGGAGGATATGTGGTCGGAGGTCAAGTCGGGCATAGAAGGAAAGACAGACCCGATCTGCGAAGTTACGGTCGGGCAGGAGACGATTGGACAGGAGCCCGACTGCGAAGTTACGGTCGGGCAAGAGGTTATTGGACAGGAGCCTGACTGTGAAATTATGGTCGGGCAGGAGATTGTCGGACAGGAGCCCGACTGCGAGGCCGTCGGGCAGGAGACGGTCGTTCAGGAGCCCGATTGCGAAGTTTTTATCGGACAGAAGTCCGATGGCGAAACAGTGTCCGATTGGAGAACGGAGCTTATCCTGTATTTACAGAATCCTGGTGCGAGTGTTTCAATTGCGATACGATTGAAGGCTTTACGTTTTCAATTGATAAATGGAATTTTGTACAAGAGATCATTTGAAGGTTTACTTTTGAAATGCTTGGGATCTGAAGAAGCTCTAGAAGTGATGACAGAAGTACATGGTGGGATATGTGGAGCTCATCGGGCAGGTCTCAATATGAGATGGGCCATTCATCGCTTGGGTTTTTTCTGGCCTAAGATTTTTAGGATTGCATACAATTTGCAAAAGGCTGCCAGGAATGTCAGAGACATGGAAACTTAAATCATTTGCCAGTAACCGAATTACAATTCTTGGCAAAACCATGGCCTTTTAAATCGTGGGCTATGGATATTATTGGTAAGATACATCCTGCTTCATCGAAACATCACTGTTTCATATTGGTCGCGACTGATTACTTTACCAAATGGGTGGAAGCGGTTGCTTTGAAAAATGTGGATCAGAAAGAAGTGATAGACTTCGTTTTGCACCAAATTATTTACAGATATGGTATTCCTCAGTCTATAACAACCGACCAAGGCTTGGTCTTTACAGGGGAAAGGTTCTCTAATTTCTTGGCAGAATTCGGTGTTCGGTTACATCATTCTTCACCTTATTATCCCCAAGCCAATGGACAGGCGGAAGCAGCAAATAAGATTATTATTGGGATTATAAAGAAGATGATTGAAGGGAACCCAAGAAAATGGCATTTGTTATTGTCTCAGGCTTTATGGGCACATAGGAATACCAGAAATACGGCCACAGGGTTCTCACCTTACCAACTTACGTTTGGCCAAGATGCTGTTTTGCCAGCCGAAATTCGAGTATCATCCGGCCGAACAGAATTTACTGATAGTGATCTTACAAAGGAATACCAACAACTTATGTTGCAGCAGTTAGAAGATTTGGATGTTAACCGTCTCCATGCAGTAGATCGAAGTGTGAAACAGAGTGAAATCAGAGCAAGGAGTTACGGAAAGAAAGTTCTTCACAGGACATTCCAAAAAGGAGACCTAGTCTGGAAGACCATTCTTCCTACATATAAGAAAACTGATCAATTGGGAAAGTGGTCACCGAATTGGGAAGGACCATACATTGTTCAAAAAGATATTGGAAATGGCGCGTTCATTATTGTAAATCATGAAGGTAGAAGAGTACATGATTGTATTAATGCTAAATATCTGAAGAGGTATTATCCTGCCTTTTCAGATAACAAAACTGCCTGAAACCACATATTATTCAGAACCCATTTATGGGGGTTCGAACCTACTGGAAGGTTCATTTCTGTTAGTCATCGTGCAGTTGTGAGAAATTTTCTGTCTCTGAATCAGACTTTTCATCCCAGTGAGTGGATATTAGCTCTGGTTCTTCTTCAATAAGATCTTCCAAGTCTGGTCGGTACCTTTCCCATTGGCTTTGCATGTCATCTAGATCTTGGTGGGTACGTGCTTGCATGTCTGTTAGGGCTTGATGTTCACGGTCAACAATGGTACGCAATCTTGAAAAGACTTTTCGTTGATTGGAAAATATGTTATCCCAACCAAGGTCTGGAAGTATGGTTGCTGCATGATTTTCAATCATTTCCATGTGATGATGGAGATCAGGGATGCGGCTGAGGATGTCCCGAAGAGGTTCATACCCCTCAATGACTTTTTCCATCAGGCGGATGACGCGATGAATAGTTCTTCTACCTCGTTGGGAGAATCGGAATTTGAAGTCTAGTTGCTTGAGTATATATAACAAGTCTTCTGCATGGCCTCCAATAGGGTGATTACCTACAAAGAAGGGTTGAAGAACACCCTCCCAGTTGCTTGATGGAACATGAGGTCGGTCATTCGCCATGTTTGTTCACACTTTCAGTGTTTTGATTTTTAAAATATGCCTGGGAATATGTTTCTTAAAATGTGAGAAACAGTGTGCTTTTAAAGAAGGAGTTTGGTTCGTTTCCTATAAAGCTGGGAATTGAAAGGTGATCCTTGTTTTGAGAGAAGAAAGAAAAGATGGATTACTAAGTCAGTTGTTGTTACAAAGGGGGAAATATTACAACAGTGCCCCTAGGGCAGTTTTTATCTGTGTCCATTTGTTTTCATCCCTGGATAGTCTTCTGGTATTGGCAGCCGTCTGATATCTTCTGATGAATTGGGATCGGGTTTGGGTTTTCAGCTCTTGATCTAATTCAGCCTCATTTTTGGTATACTTCTCAAGCAGATGCTGTTCATTGGTAATTTGCTTATCCAGGGTAGACTGTTCTTTCCTCAGCTCCCGCAATTCTGCCTCCTTTTTCTGAATGGCATCATCAACCAGAGCTTTCGTGCTAAGGAGACCACCCAGTCTTCCAGTAGTATGCTGAAGGGATTCTCGAGTCTTGGCCAAAGAATTCTCCAGCGTTGTTTGATCGAAGTCGGGCTGGGGGGTTTCGGCTGACAGAAGGCCAATGACTACCACTTCAGTTTTGAGCTCTGTAAGTCTTTCCATCAGCCGATGCAGAATGGGGACGGCTGGTGATTCCGTTGGAGTGTAAAAAAGAAGGCCACCAACCGTCTGAATGAGTTTGTCCAATAAGTCGGACCTTAGTTCGGACAGGGGACGGTTAATGGCCTCAGTGAGCACAGTCTGGGCCTCCGCTGGAACCGGAACAGTCGATAGGACAGCTAAGTCCGAAGGCCCCTGCAAGTCCTACAATGTCAATAAATATTCCAAGGGGGTTGCAAATTTGTTCAAAGAAGATATGTGGTACCTCTGGGCGGACTGTTGTCAGTGAGGGGGGTAGCAATGAGGTCGGTCGAGCTGGGCAGACAGCTGGTATAACAGCAGCCGACTCGTCGGCTGCTGCGAATGGTCGCTGAGGTGCCGACCTGGGTCCCTATGGAAAGTAGTATTGGAAACAGTTAGTGTTTTTCGAAAGAAAAGTTATGACATGGATTGGTTTAATCTTACCAAATTAACAGAAGTCTCCGAATCGGATGAAGACATTTCTTCCATTTCTGGAGGTTGGGCTGCCTCAGGTGGTTCTTCTGCCTGCCATTCGATGGCTAGGGGGGGCGCCGCTGCTGGTAGGGCGGCTGCAGGTTGGACGGCTATATCTAGAGCCACTGCAGCCAGAATCTCTGGGACACCTTCGATTTCGGGATCAGCAGCATCAGGGATGTCGTTTTGAGGGTCAGCTTCGGCGAGGGCGGCTGGTTCTTCCTTTGACATAGATGAGTCTGATGCCATGTATGGCGGCCGACCCATCTGGGAAGTAGTCCCCTCGCTGTCAGAAGAGACCCCTGCTGCTGATGGGATGGGTGAAGGTGTCTGTGGAAAAATCATGAAGATGTTTGTTGTTAAATATATTAAGGTTGATCATCCGAATCCTAAGTCTTGCTGATAAAGGAACTTACTGGTTCTATAGGCACTGTTGGTAAAGATTGTCTCCTGGTCGGGGGCCTGGCCCGACCACTCCTCGGTACGGGAGGAGGGGTTTGCCTCCGCGTCGGGTCCTCCGCCCGACTGCTCATTGGCAAATTGGTCTGGACCAAAGGCCCGATTGAATGGTCGTTTGGTGCTGGCGTCGGTTGCGTGGTCGGTGTCACCAAGGTCGGTTCTGGGGAATGAAATGAGTAAAATCAAAGTTATGATATAGTGAATTGGTTCACGGTGTTAAGCAACATTACCGATTCGGGGTCGGGTCCTTGCTGACGTCCTAGTTATTCCAAGGTCTGCTAGTGTTTGCTGGTCGGTCTCCGAGGTCGGGGGTGTTTGCAGCTGGGAAGTTTTTCTTTTGCGCGTGGGACCCCCAGATCCGATTCCCGGGGCGGTTGTTTGTTTTTGGGTGCTAGTATGTATCGCCGCCCTTAGAACCAGTCCTTGGGGAGGGAGGAGGACGTTCAGCAACCGACTCTCATCAGGGGATATCAGGGACCATACAACCGACCACCATTCATTGAATGTTTCTACAGTCTCAGGGTTGGAGCGGAAGGGAATATAAGAATTGGAAGTTATATACGTGGTGAGCTGGGAGATATAAGAAGGGATTGAATTCGGTAGAACTCGTCGGTCAGGGCTTTGAAAAATTATTTGCGGACATGCGACGGGTCCAGGGATACCTTGGCAACAGCCGAACTGGCGCGCCATGAATTGAGGTTCATAATTAAAAGTGTAAAAGGTTTTCTGCCCCTTTTTATCAAGTTTTTTGCTACTAAAAAGAGACCTGGGTTTGAGGGCAACGTCCCAGGTAAAAGGATAAGTGGAATGAGGACAAGGCTCAGGAGTCGGAAGCGGATTTGGTACTGGAAAAGGCCAAAAATGGTCGGGAGCATAGCCCGCATACTTTTTATACATAGAAAATCGAGAATTATTGCGGGTATCTGTTAAAACTGCGATTATTATTGGATCGGAAGATTGGAGTTTATTGCGTCCTGAGCAGAGTCGGTTAAGGGCTAATCCCAAATGTTTTTCAGCTGTTGGCATAGTGGGCGGAGATCCTAAGTTAAATGCGTTGGGGAAGTAAAGACGGAACCAAAGTTCTAAAAACCAAAAAGGACCCGATGCGGCGGTGTCTAATTTTCTACTATCATTATCTGTCAGACGAAGGCTAACCCGGGTGAGTCCTTCAAACAGATTGGCTAAAAATAGGGTACCAAGGGAGAAGAACCGACCTGACGCAATATGAATGGCCAGGTCGAGGTGAGAAGGAAGAACACTTTTGGAAGGAGAAACAATGATGTACCTACAAAGCCAGAACAGAATAAAGGCAGTATGCTCCCGGTCGGTTACAGGAGTCCCTGGAGCCCCTTGCTGGTCGGTTGCGAACTTTGTCCAACCCCATTCCTTCACACCTTGTAAAGACCATCCCGGATGGTCTTCTGATGGCTCCTGCCCATCTAGGGCTCCCATTACAGGGTCTTCACCCACGACTGGGAGATGTGCGATCATGGCCACGTCCATAAGGGTTGGGCCAAAGGGGGCCGAGGGCAAAAGGAAAGTCCCATTTTCCGCATTCCAGAAGGCGGACATGGCCAACAACACCTTCTCATGCAGGTTGATAGGCATGGTAGACAGTAGTATTGCTTGGTCGATCTTTTGGGATCGCCATTGGGTCTGGAAGTGTTCTGCTACTCGTCGATACCAAGCACGATACAGATCTTTTGGGTCTGTGAGATGGGTCTTGATGCTGTCTCGGATGCGAACTGCTTGGTAGTTGGGATTGTTGATAGCCAAGGCGTTGCGAGATTCCAAAACTTCCCTCATCCGATTTGAATCTTCAGGAGTAGTGCAATATGGACGGATCGTCGGAGTTAGTACTTTCGAGGCTGAAAATGGACCTTCTGGAAGGGTTCCGTCGAAAGGAAGGGCAGGAATGTATTGATTCGCCATAGTTAGAATGTTTTGGGATTGTGATTCACACAGGCTCGTATTGCGAAGAAGGAATAAACCAGGAGTGTTGCAGTAACTGGTGTAGTTGCTAAGGGAGTTTTTCAAGAAGGTAGTGCTTTATGAACTTCCAAACATTTATTGGCGTTTGAAAGTCCCTTGGCGGCGGGCAAGTTGTTACGCACGAAATTTAGAATTAGGTTAAAAGCCCAAGGTAAAACGAGGAATGGGCCTGGCAATAGGGTTGATTGAACTGGCTGAAGGACACCGTGAGGAAATCAAGGAAAATAAATTTATTTATTTATTTCTAAGGAAAATTCAGGACGGAAGGACCTCAGGTCGGTAGGTCCTCAGGACGGAAAGACCTCAGGACGGAAGGTTTTTAGGTCGGTAGGTCCTCAGGACGGAAGGTTCTCAGGTCGGTAGGTCCTCAGGACGGAAGGACCTCAGGTCGGGAGGTCCTCAAGATGAAAGACCTCAAGTCGGACGGTCTTCAGGTCGGGAGATCCGCAAGACGGAAAGACCTCAAGTCGGAAGGTCTTCCGGTCGGGAGGTCCGCAAGACGGAGAGACCTCAAGTCGGAAGGTCTTCGGGTCGGGAGGTCCGCAAGACGGAAAGACCTCAAGTCGGAAGGTCTTCAGGTCGGGAGGTCCGCAAGACGGAAAGACCTCAAGTCGGAAGGTCTTCAGGTCGGGAGGCCCTCAAGATGAAAGACCTCAAGCCGGACGGTCTTCAGGTCGGGAGATCCGCAAGACGGAAAGACCTCAAGTCGGAAGGTCTTCCGGTCGGGAGGTCCGCAAGACGGAGAGACCTCAAGTCGGAGGGTCTTCAGGTCGGGAGGTCTTCGAGACGGAAAAGTTGTCGAGATAGGATATCCGCAGGTCGGGTAAACTGTAGGTCGGATAGAAGGCGGAGTCGGACAAACGCGGAGGCCTTTGATCAAAGACAGGGGGGCGGTTGATATGGAGGTCGGCCCAAGTGGGGTCGGGCGAAGAAGTAGGTCGGACGAAGGACGAAGTCGGGCCAAAAGAGCGGAAGGTTTGTGGTCGGCTCAAGGAGCGAAATATAGGGAATTTTGGTCTGCTGGGGACACGTGTCAGCATGAGAAAGGTTGGAAGACGGTTGAGAAGGAGACGTTGTAACCGTTCGGGTGGCGGTTTGCAGTACGGTTTCCCAGGGATTATTTAAGGATTTGAATCATCGTTTGGCGAGGTATCTTCAATCAACTTCAACAAAGCAAAGTCAGATTTGGGGATCACCACTTTAAATTTCAGTATTTTATTTTCCAGTTTATTTTCTGTACCGTACAGTGTTTAGAGATTCCTAATCTCAGGCACTAATTAATCAAGTTTAAGGATATTTTCTATATCTTTGAATTTTACTTTATTTTTGTTGAAAAATTACATCAACAACTACCATTATTAAATATTTATTAATAAAATTTGAAAAATAAAATTATAAAATACAAATAATATAATATTATATTGTAAGTTTATTTTTAATTTAAATATTATCTTAAATTAAAAATTAAAAATAAAAATAACCAAATTTTATTTATACTTTAATTTAAAATTTTTAAATAATATTAATAAAATTTTAAAATAATTATAAAATTTTTATAAAAAATACAATTACATTAACATCATGTTTTAATTAAAAGTACTTTCTAACTTTTTTTAAATTTAAACAAATTTTATATTTTAAAAAAAATATGCTTTATAATAATTCATTCAACACAAAATTGAATTGCTTCTTCTTTTGATTTCTATTTCTACTTTTGTTTTTTATTTATGCTTAATTTTTAAGTCAATTCAAACAGGCTATTAGTTCAATTAATATTAAAAATAAAATAAAATTAAAGTGTGTAAATCTTTTCTAAAATATTACTTCCCTCGTCTCAATTCAATGGGGCATTTTTTAGGTTTTCTAATAAATTAAGAAATAAAACTATTTTATTGATTAATGAAAATATATAAGAATTTTTTTTTATATATATATATTTTTTCCTTTGATTTTATATAAAAGTAATTGTATGTGTAATTGTATATTTTTAAATGAAGTAAAAATTAAAGTTATTTTGATATTAGTGTATGATTACTTAATCTAAAATGTGAAATTGATACTTTAAATTAAAAAAAATAATAATAAAAATAATATTTTAAATTGGGACGAATAAAATATATTTTATAGAAATAACGATATACTTTTATTTAAATAAAATTGTAATTTAAAAACAATTTTCAAAAAATTACATTCACAACAAATTTGAATAGAACAAGCTTGTTTGGTTTGCATTTAATTTTTACTTAAAAATAAAAACTCTCTAATTGTCTGTTACAATTATTTTACTATTTTCTTTTAATATTAATTAAACTTATCCATAATTTACTTAAGATTAGATTTGTCAAACCGAGCTATTGGGACGAATTAATCCGTCGTAACTTATAAATAAGCGGATTGTTTGCGGATCAACCCGTGACAAGATTAACTAAAATTTAATCAGTCCAATCAACTCTCTTGCGGGTGGTGAGCTATGAGGTTGGTAAAATAACTGTTTGATATAAAAATACTGAATATGTGTACCGTATCAATTTTTTTGGGAAAATGTGTGATAAGAAAATTGAAAAGAACAAAGCTTAATACTTTCTCCGTCTCAACTAAAATATCTCTTTTGTGTAGATTACAAAATAATAATATTTTATTTATTAAAAAAGATTTTTATATTTTTCTCTTTAGCCTTGTTTATAAATTAATTGTATTTATTATTATATCTTTGTAATTTATGTAAAAGTAAAATATATTTTAATATTAATGTTTAATTACTTTTATTATAGTAGAAAACAATAATATTTCAGTGTGACAAATAAAAATGATTAAAAAAAATATAGAACTAATTATTATACACTATATATATATATAAAATACTCCGTAACATATTTGTAACGAAAATTAAGGACGGCTGGTATTAGCTACGTGAATTTTATAGACGAAATTTATAAATTTAGTCCATAGTGTCATTAGTAATGAAAAAAGTTTGATTTAAAATCGAAAAAAATTCGTCATAAAAATACTATTTTCTTGTAGTGATATTTACTTGGTCCACGGGCTAACCTGCTCCATGGCAGGTTAACTCACTCTCAACCCACGGCACGCATGGGTTGGCTCGTTTACACCCGTATTTTATCGAGTTTAAAAAATTATAACCCAACCTCCCTTAAAAGTTAGATGGACGGGTCAATCCGACGGGCTAAATCCAAATAAATTTAGAGAAATGAATATTGATGCCATATGTATCTTTATTTTTTATTTTTAAAATATACTACCTCCCTCCGGCTATAAGTGTCCAATTTATTTTTTGTGTGTTGATATTTGAATATTAATTATTATATAAAACATAGTATGAATTAAGGAAAAAGAGAAAAAATATTTTTATTAGTGTCTTATAATACTATTATAATGACATTTGTGCAAACAATTATACAAATATACGAATACTTTTGATGTTATTTACAATTACATAAAAAGGTAAATGAGACCTTAGAGCCGTACGGAAGGAGTATTATTTAATGTTATACTTTTTGAAAATCACATTATTTCAATCTTGCAAAACATCAAATCTATTATTTAAATATTTATTTATGATTTTTTAAAAATCACACTAAACTCTAATCTTACCAAACATAGCATCTAATTTATTATTCAAATAATAAAAAAAATCTTCAAAAATATTTTTTAATAGATTCTCAATCGTTACAACTTTCTCTTACCTTATTGATCATTTTTTTAATGATCCATCCAAATCGTTGTACTTCTTTACATTTATCAATTAAATTATTTATATTACCAAATAAAAAAATTATTTCTTATTTTCTATTTTTTTTTTTTTTTTCTAAAATTTAATTTTTTACTCTAATTTCTTTGCAATTTCATTCTATAAACAAAACTCCTCCTTAGAGTAAACAATTTTAAAATCCAAAATTTTCTAACTCATAATTTAGTAAATAATACTCCATCCGTCCACAAACTAATGTCCTACTTTCCTATTTGGGACGTCCAACAATTATTGTCCTATTTCATTTTCTAAACACAAACCTTTAATTCATTTATTACTTTTAATCTCTACCATATACTTAAGGGCAAATTTGTCCATTCATAACAAAAAGACAATCATCTAAAAAATCGTGCAAATATACTTTAGGACAATATAAATTGGTCGGAGGAAGTAGTAACTAATTAACCATTACTTTTTAGTTATCCAACCATCTTTTTATCAAAACTTTAATGAATTTTCCATAATACTCTCACTTTATTTTTTACCACACTTCAATATTGTAATATTATTATTTGTTTGTTTCTGTGTCCAAACAATTATACATTAATTTTCTAGATGGTGAAACTAATACTTGCTCTGTTATCGGCCACATGATCCATTTGGTTAGAGATACAATATTTTAATTATTAATTAATAAGTTATTAATAATAAGTTATGATATTATATTATCATTTTTTTTATATGAATATTATTGTTGGTATTTTTTCAATATTTTTAATATTATATCTCAATAAAATGATAATAAAATTTTATATAATACAAATAAATAAAAAATATTTATTTATTTATAATTAACTTAAAACTAATTTTATAAAAAAATAAAAAATTTTAAATATAGATAAAAATATATATTTTTTTATTGGGGAAAGATGAAAATAAAATAGTTTTGAACGATCTTATATTTAAGAACTTAAAAATTTAATTAAATTAATTTATATTTATTAAGTATACTTAAAATGTATACATTTACTAAAGTGAATCATTCATGAGATACATAAAAGAGAAAGGAAAGGGATCGCCTTTGGCGGAAGAAGTATTTATTGATAACTATACATATTAAATAGTAAAAAAATTAGAAAACTAAATTTATAAACAATATATAAGTTTTTTCATTTTGTATTTTTAAAGTGTATAATTTTTATATTAGATATAAAAATCATATCGATAATATAAAATATAATATTTTATATTAAATTATTAATTTATATGAACAATAAAATATAAATTGTACTTGACATTGTATAAGAATACACGTATATATTTTAGTTTTTGAATAATATTTATCGAATTAAAAAAGAAAACAATGGATGAACACATCCAAAATGTTATATAAATAATAATATAGTATAATTAGTACGTATTCAATATATATATTTATATATATATATTGTAGTGCTTATATTATGATAGTATGTATGTTATATATACATTTATAAATACAGGACAATTAACATGAAAGTAGAAGAGGAGGAAAAATAAATGATGATATTTCTATTTCATTTTCATATGTAGATGTCTGGAAAATGTCGGAAAATGTGATTCGTCAAGATGACAATGTGCAAATCTTGCAGTGAATAAATCACCCGTTATAGGTTCGAGATATTTTATAATTGACGGCAATTCATATCCGACATAAATACCCAATCTACGTTGAGGATCCATTTTTGTATCTTTGGGGGTGGAATAGGAACATAGACAATACACCCAAAAAGGGCAACATAGACCTCATCAGTAATGGTCTAGAAATTAATTACAATATTTTAATAAGTGATTCTGCCAGACTATTTTGTGTATGAACATGAGCATCTGGGTGCTCTAATTTAATTACAATCGATATGCAATAATCGTCAAATGCATTCGATGAATAGTCACCAGCATTATCAAGACGTATAGTCTTAATTGGATTATTGAGAAATTGTGCCTGTAATTTAATAATTTGGGCAAGAGACAACATTATCTTGTCGTTGCGTACATTTTGGATAAGACCTGTAAGAAAAAATTCCTAACTTGGGTCGAATAATTGAAAATTCATGACGGATATATGTTGAATTTGGGATGATGCATCAACATGACTAAATACCATATGTTTAGGACGTAAAGCCATATCTGCCATCTCTTAATGCAACTTTTGCTTATTATTGGACTTCAAGAACTATTGGTAAAAAAAAATCTGGGAATCCATTATGGAGTTAAGCATTTTTTTCAGGCATTTGACATTTTTTTCAGGCATTATGGAGTTAGGGTGTGTTTGTTTGGGGGATTTAATTAGATTTCTACTATTCATCCAATTTTTCCCCCCCAAAAACATCAAATCAAACACCTAATTTTTATTTTTTATATTATACTAAAAATCAATTTTATATTCAAAACATCACATCAACACCTATTTATATCACATCATACAACTATTCAAATTCAAAATTTTTACTATTCAAATCCCAACTCAAAATCCAAACTCCCAAACAAACACACCTAGGTCATATCCTTTAGTGACATGGAGTGATTGGAAGCAAAGTTTCCGGTCATTATTTGCAAGTTCGAGACAACACTTATACCAAGACTTTTTAATAGTATGAAACATCTACCGGTTTATCTGGCTTTCGAAGCGAGAATGGCTGGACCAGTTTAATTCCACTGGATGTGCCCTTTTGAGAGGTAAGCACTTAGTACTTAGTTTTGATTTCAAATAATGTTTTGTATTGTGTGTATTAAGAAAATCAGTATGTTGTTTCCAATGTATTTTTTTGCACCGTTTAAAAAATATGGTTGCAAATAAGGCACACGTGAAGGGGTCAATAGTCAATGCATTTCTTGTTTGAGGGACAAGTTTTTTCAAATTAAATTATTTTGAACAACATATTTTCACATGTGATAGGAACGCGATTATACAAGACAATGGAGGACTAAGATCTGGTCCGAATATGGGAATGAATGTGATTTTACACACTTACCGCTTGCAAGGCAAACCAAAGATCCACATTTCCGCACATTTTTTCGCTTTCTTTACAATTTTCCTTTTCGTTGCTCATTCTTTTCAGTTTAATGAAGTTATATTTTTAAAGTCTTTTTCTTTTTCTTTCCATCGACGAATTTTTTGTTAAGTTGCCTTTCCGCAGACATGAAATATCATTTAGAGGTTTTTGGAGTGCCTTAGGGAACCCTTGGTCGTTCTCCGACGGGTTTCATCAAGCCTTCATAAGACTTGGAATATACGAATTTTTGTATATAATAATATGTTATTATATATGTTTATAAATAATGATTGTAGGGTCTCGAGAAATGAAAGACCTATAAGTGAGCGCATACTAAGCATCATGACCTTGTATAAAAGGTACGCCAAACAATTTATGTTATTGTTCTATGTTTATATGAACTAGTACTATAGATTTTATGATATTTATCAATTTCGGGAGGACTTGAATGTGATCAAGGAAAAAATGTCTCAAGTCAGCGGTACCGAGTATAGTCTTGATGAGACATTTCTTTCCTTGGGTCCATCAGGATAAGAAGAATATGATTGGGTCACTTGCAACAACAATCCCACTCGAGCAACTTCCTTTGCTAACAATGGTCATACCTTGGGTGGTATGGATTATGACCAATGCTTGGCGGAGATGGAGTCGCGGTCATAGTATGTGGAAGGCTACAATATGACCACCATGAAGCAGCTCGAGGGGATCAACTCACGCTTGAAAATATGCGACTTGACGATTTGGTTGCGCCACCAGTTTATTGACATTTATGTTTTTAGGACAATTTCATACGTTGGAATTGAGGGTTTTATGTTTGTATGTAATTAATGTGTAACAATCTTTGTAATTGTAAGCTTTTAATATATTTTGAGAATTAATAATGGTGTTTTAGTTGATTGAGTATGAATGTGGTTGTAGTCCTAAATTTAGTTTTGTATAATGACATGTATTGATAAATCATGAAATACAAATTCCAGGGAAAAAGGTCTCTATATTAGACAAGGAATTTTTGATGGAATTCATCTATTGTCAAAAAAAATTTGGTTCGAATTTGCGATAGAATATTCCGTTGCTAATTCTATCTCCAAATCCGTCGCTAATTTTTGCAACGGAAAACTGATCGTTTAAATTTAGTGACTAGATGTATTTGTGACGGATTCTATTCCTTCCATAATTTCATCGCTAATGCCTTCACGGAAAAAATAAAAATTCCGTCGATAATCCACAATTTATTTTATTTTATATTTTTTTGTAGTGGTTTGTTTGTTTCCGAGAAATTTTGTAATTCATTTCTGCAACACTATGATAAAATGAGCTGTATGAGTAGGAAGTGGCAAGATAGTTGATAGCATGTGATCTTGTCTGCTCAATTAATTAAAATAAAAATAAAGCATTATCATTTACAATTAATTATACGGAGGGTGTTTGTCGAATAGCATTTTGAAGAGCTCAACAGTTTAGCTGTTTGACTGATCAAATAATTAATTTAGGTGTTTGGTAAATTAATTTTTTGAAATAGTTTTTTGACTCAAAAAGTTAATTTCTGAAAAACAAACTTACTCAATATTTTGAAATAGCTATTTGAGTCTAAATTTTTTTATTCCTTAATTGTACTTAAAAATTTATTATGCATTTACACAAATAAATATATTTTGCTTATTTTTTAATTATATTATAATATTTTATTATATTATAGTTTTACTTTTATAAATTTAAAATAATTATTTTTTATATATAAATTATTTTACTTGTAAAATATATAAATTTATAAAATCAACTCAAAATAGAAAATATAAATATTAATAATTTATTTTATATTAAAATTACATTATATAAATTTTATACTAAAAGTAAATTAAATAAATTAAATCTATTGAAAATTATAAATATAATGAACGAATCGATAATTAACATAATAAATATATACACGAAAAATTTATTATTTTATATTTTACATCATTTTAAGTAGAAAAAACTATTTATATTTTTTAATAAAAAATATTAATTTTTAAAATCTAACTATAATAAAAATAAATACTATTTTATTACACATTTATAATTTTCAATAACTAATAACAAAAAATTTCAAACATTCTAAATTCAAAAGAACACAATTGAATATATTAGAAAAAAAAATAGAAATATCCTCAATTATCATATTACGTATAAACAGTAATATCAAACAGTTATTTTATCAAATATTTTAATATAAATAGCTAATCGAATTAGCTAATCAAATCAGCTAATTGAATCAGTTAAGAGCTAATTATCAAACACGGCGGCCTAAGTGTTTGCAAGGAAGCTCTTGTGAATTTTTCTGAAGTTTAAATCTTGGATTCCTCCCGTTTCCCCACATCGGCATCGAGTATTTTTCTCCCACACGTGAATCTGAGTGGAGTTCTTGGTACTACAAAAGCAACTTGGGACCAATTCTTTTGCTTTCATGCTGCAATTAATATAAATAAATAAATAAATAAATATAATAAAGCTAGAAACTCATTCTGCATTACAAAAGTTTAAATCTTGCAAAGCAATCATGCTGCAATAAAATAGACTTGTTTTGCATCTGGATTGAAACTGCACAACATTCTAGCTACAATAAACGAAACAGTTCAAAGAAAAATTATGTATAAATTTCGGTATTGTTGTTGTGAATTTATTGCCGTATTAATGGACTTTATTTGAACAATATCTCATATACAAAATAATAATTATTTACGAAATCAATAATCGAATAAACCTAAAATAAAATATAATACCGAAATTGAAAAGAAATTAACACAGTTCAACAAAAGGCAAAAACACTAAGATTTGGGAAAAGGAAAGATAAACAAACAGGCAGGCCCTTAATTAAATAACTAATGATTTGGCTTAGGGTTTTGATTGGGGATTTGAAAATATGGTTTGGGCTTGGGGTTTAGGAATAAAAGATTGATTGAGCTAAAGAGTGAACCAACTAATAATAATTTATTGAAAGACTTGTTGGAATAAACCTTTTAACGGCCAAAATTCTTAATATTTACTAACTAATCAAAATATTTTAAACTAGTAATTATGATTAAAAAGACAAAAAACTCCAAATTTTATAATACTCTTATGTTACAGTAAAAATATACAAAATACCTCTTATTTTATTTATTGCGTAAAAATCTCATTTAAAAAAAATAAAGAAGCTAAAATAGGTTAAATAGTTGTTTTTGAATAAAATAAATTGCTAAACATTTTATCGACCAGTGAATTTTTTTAAAGGAGCTGCTATATAACTTTTAAGAAAAAGATTATAAAATAAAATATTGATTATTTATTTATTTTATTCAAATATGATTATTTAAAATGTTTTAGTTATTTGTATAATACTTACAAAATTAAGTGCAACATCAACTTTGAATAAAAAGAGTATTTTGTGTCTATTTTACTTTTACACAATAAATAAAATTCAAATCGTTGTGTGCTTTTTTATACTTAAAACATAGTGGGATATTATGCAATTTATTTCTTTTTTGAAAGATATATTCATTAAAGAGAATGCATGTTGTGGAGCGGACTTGGTTCGATGCAAGCGAGGTTGTGGAGCTCTTCAATGGCGTCGAAGAAGGGCATGTGTGTCTCTCCAAGAGTAACCAACGCCTCGATTCCATTCCCGTTTCTGGTGTCCATTAAGCTAACTAAATTCATGTACCTCGACCTCTCCGAATCACTGCCTCCATGGAAGAATGCTGTCATCCAAAGAGGCTTTCCCCATCCAAAGTCGATGTCGTAACCACCAAATCGGCACCAGCTCGACATTGTCAGCAGATCAGCCCCATCGGGGACTTCTGCAAACAACGAATGCATCTTCGCATCTAAACCCAAAAGCCCTCCATCCCCTTGCAGTCTGCTAACATATTCACCATCCACTTTTTTTATGGTATCCCTAAATTTCCTTGCTAGGTCTTTGTACTCTCCTGTGGTTCGATTCATGCTTGATGCTGTTGTGATGGAAATGAAGTTCCCGAAACAATCTGATGGGAAGGGAGGATGAGCTCGCCCTCTCAAGTTGGCTGCAATGGCGACTGCTGAAGTGGATTTTCCATTTTTTAAGGATGCTGCCATGAAACAGTTCCAGAGAAATGCTGACACAGCCTCCACCCTGGTAGGGTTTTCCAGGCCTGTTTTGGCCTTGAGGGACGAAATTGCAATGGAGTCGAATATGTATCTCTTAGTTGTCCATTTCCCTTCGTTCAAAATGCGTTGCGCAGGGCGATGTTTTTCGAGTAATTCCTCCTTATGTGGGAATAGATATTGGGAGATATAATTAGGACAAACTCCTTCTTTGCTTCCCCGATTCGTACTTCCCCAGGCCTTCAAGAAATTCACCATTGTCGCGGCATCACCTACCTTGTGCCAAAAGATGGCGCCGATGGCAACGCTGCCGCAGTCGAAATAACTGACTTTGATTTGCAAAATCTTACATTCAGGATCCATTTCAGAATCCCAGGTGACTTTTCTAGGAAACAGCTGATCGGACAGATCCTTGTCTGGTTTTTTAAGAAGATCTGACAACCGATGGCCTGAAAATCGGGCAACAATGAAATGAACTCCGGCGTCGTTGCAGTCGATAGAATGCTTGTATTGGTTGGCTCTTCCAGCGAGAGGGTAAAATCGGGTTAGAATGGATGAAAGAGAATGCTTCAGCTGCTGAGTAACTTGCAAGAAGGCATCGGCATGGTCATTGACAATGTTGTCCGAACAAGGAGGGAAGAAGAGGACAATGGGGATGAAAACAGGTTCCATGACCTGGTCGAGCATTGAGAGGTTGTAGGTCCTGAGGTGTGACGGTGTCGGAGAAGATGGCTCTATGTATTCACTGGAAATCACCTTGCTCTCCATATTCATGAAAACTGTTGAAGTATTGAGCAAAACGAGAAAGAAGAATGAATCGTGGTGAGTTATGGGTTCGCTTGGATTTTGGCTGGCATTATTCCTCTTGCCATTTATAGAATGACTATACTCAGCAAACGTAAGGACGTGTTTGGACATAGCTTTGTATTTTTGGTTAGTTTCGAAACATTAAAAGATGAATTGGAAATAATTGGGTTTTTTTTTTTGTTTAAGTTTTATTTATTTATTTAAATAGTAATATTTTAATTTGATATTTGTGATAGAAAATAATATATTTTAGTTGAAATGAGAATGAAAAATGCTGAGGTTCATTCGGGGTAAAAAAAACAAACAAGTACATATATTTTGAAAATAAAAGATGAATGTGTTCACCCAAACAACTTTTTTTAGTGACAAATTTTTTATGTATATAATATATATTTTTTAATTTTTTAAAAAAATATATTTATTATAAAATATATATATATATTTTTATATTATTCATATAATTCTTGGCATTAATAATTAGTTATCTAATCGATTGAGTTTAATTTTAGAAAATTAAATTTGGATTATGCAATCGAATAATCGGTCAATGAAAATGTGATGAGCCGGTACAGCAAATTGGATTAATTTGGATGAAATAAATAAATATTATACATTTATTGGATATGAGATTTGTTTAATATTTTGACTATTTTGTATGTCTCGATACAAATCAAAATGTGCAGACCTAAGTACGGTATATGGCCTCAGTTGTAGGATTAACTGGATAAAATCTTATCCGGTGGATAAATTTATTATGATGTCAAACGGAAAGTTTGAAATTACAATCAATTACGATCTTCTCAAATGAAATGTTTAAAATTAGAATAAATTACGATTTGTCTCAAATGGAAACGAAATGTTTGGAATTAGAATAAATTATGACGGCCTCAAACGGAAGGATTGAAATTAGAATAAATTACATTGGTAATTAATGTTATAATTATAATCGTACTTAATCCCCTATCATTTTGTCCAAATGTAGACGTCTATATAAAGGGTCTTCCCCTTCATTCTTAACACCAACAAACATCCTCTCCTCTTATTCTCATCTCTTCTAACTTTTTGGTAACCTCTCAAACTTAGTTCCTCCCTCGTCTTTGTTTGCCGGAGCTCCGACAATCTAAAGTGTCACTTTCATCGGATACGAAAACTGTTTTATCTTTGGATTAGAATGCTGACCACCTGAGGCACTATCAGAGCGTATCTAATTTTCGAAAAGAAGATTCATCCTCGACTAGGTTCACGGTACCTTTATTTTGCACAATATTACAAAAAAAAAACTAACAATAGAAAATTAAATATATTGCTTTGCGTGAATGTCAACCATTAATGGAGTTGCCGGAGTTGCAACTTCTGGATAACTACAAATAATAGCATATTTATTGCCTAATAAAACTGTGTATTTCATGAATTTTTACGTTAGAACTATCATATAATCTGATTTAAGGCATACTTTATTGATTTGTTTCGCTTGATATGATCCATAACTCGCTTGTGAAGATTATTGATGTTTTTAGCCTTTATATTTTAAGTTCTTAGGTTTGTGAGGTGAAAAGGCTTTTATTCCAGTTATACCAAAGACTTGACAAAATGATCCTACTTTTCTAAGTTCATACCCATATTTAACTTGTATTTTAAGTTCGGAACATAATTCTTTTTTAATGAAAGCAAATAATTGATCAAAAATTATTATTGCAAAATTTATGAATTCAGTTCCTAATTCGTTTGTAAAATTACTCATAATTCGTTGTGAAAATAAAATGGGTAAATCTGTTATGAATTTTCTTTACAAATGAGGCACTGCAACCATGTCTTTGTAGTAAGTTTGTTAAATATATGTGCTTATACCACCTAAAGTTTGATAATGTTGGGTATCTTAAATTTGTTAAAAATACATTTGATGAATTTAGTTGCTATACCTCCTACTTCATCATCAGTTTCTATATATTGTGTGTTCTAAAATTATAATTTTATTTTGAAAAGAAATTGCATTATTCCACAAATATTTGAATTGACCTGTAAATCCTTGAATAATAAGGCATATGACATTCTTTTCTTCTATATTTTGAATTTTATAGGCTAACGTAGCCATGCTAATTTTTTAAGAATATTTAGTATTTCATATCAAATTTATCATATATATTTCCATTCATAAAGTTATTGTCCATCATTCCTACTTATATATAAATTTGATCTTTTCTCATATTCAACGTGGGGTGGTGTAGACCTATCATAATAATATCTGTTTTTGCATTCTTTTATTTTATAGTTCTTTTGAATTGATTTATACTCCGATATATTTTATCTATTTCATTCACGTCATGTCTTGGAAGTTGTATTAAGACTTTTTTATAATATTGATTCTATTTCAGTTTCTTCTATTACAGCTAAGAAAAACCTGATGATAAATCGTGTCCAGGCATTTTGTGATTAAATAAAGAATTTTTCCAAAAGTATACCTACTTGGTTTGCAATTAATTTGTTTATATAATATAGTTGTGATATTTATTTGAAAAAACACAAACTTTAATTATGTTGAGAGATAGTCTTTAATCAGTTATATATTAAACATATTTGAAACAATAATCAGAAACGTGTTATTCCAAGTACTAAAATGAAACTTCAAAGCACAATTTCGAACGATAAGAAAAAGGACCCAAAGTAATTATTTTAATTCAACGAAGACCCAATGCCCAAGGGACTTGGATCGATGCAAGCGAGGTCCAGGAGCTCTTCAATGGCGTCAAAGACCGCCATGTATTTCTCACCAAGTCTTATCAACGCCTCGACTCCATTCCCAACACTGGTGTCCATTAAGATAATAGAATTCGCATACGTGGAGCTCGATGAATCAACTGCAGTTGTGACCCAGACAGGCTTTCCCCACCCAAAGTCAACGTCGTAAACACCAAAGCCGCACCAGCTCGACGAAACCAGCCGATCTGCCCCGCCGGAAAAATCTGCAACCAGTGACTGCCGATTGGCATGGTAACCAAGGAGCCCCCTGTCGCCTTGCATCCTCGCAACAAACTCGCCGTCAATTCGGGCTACAGCATCCCGCAATTTCCTTGCCAAGTCTTTGTACACATCTTCTTGCATACAGTTCTGGCTGGACGCTGTTGTAGTGACTCCACAGTTTCCAAAAAAATCTGTCCCGAAGGGCGGCTTGGCTCGCCCTCTCAAGTTCATAGCAATGGCCATGGCGGAAGCCGATTTGCCATTTTTTAAGGATGCTGCCATGAAACAGTTCCAGAGAAATGCTGACACAGCCTCCACCCTGGTAGGGTTTTCCAGGCCTGTTTTGGCCTTAAGGGACGAGATCGCAATGGAGTCGAAGACGTATCGCCGCATCGCCCATTTCCCCGTCTGCGCAAATCCAGAATAGGTAACTTGCTGGCCGAGCAGCTCAGTCTTATGTGGGAATAGAATCTGGGAAATGTAATTAGGGCAGACTTCTTGATTGGATCCCCGATTTGTGCCTGCCCAGGCCTTGAGGAAGTTCACCATCGTCGTAAGATCGGCTACCCAGTGCGAAATGAGAGTCGCGATGGCGACGGCGCCGCATTCGAAATAATTGACTTGGACGAAGACGACTCTAGACTCAGGATCCTTTTCATTTACCCAAGCGAACTTAATTGGAAGTAGTTGAGCCGGTAAATCCTTGGTCGAATCTTTATCGCGCAGAAGATCAAGAAGGCTGTGGCCGGGGAATTCGAAGACAGTGAAATCAACTCCGGCGTCGCTGCAATCGATCGAATGGTTGTCGCCATTGAATCTTCCGGCGAAAGGGTAGAATCGGGTTAAAATGATCGACAGGGAATGTTTGAGCTGCTCAGTTGTTCGGTGACGGTCATCAACGTTGTTGTCGGGACGAGGAGGAAAGAAGAAGACCAGCGGGATGTGACCCGCCATGGATGTCTGGTCGAGCATCGAAACCTTGTAGGTTCTGAGGTGTGCCGGCGTTGGAGACGACGGCTTTATGCACTCCCTTGATATCATTTTGCTCTCCATTTCGACTTGGGTTTTGAAAATGAATTCAATATTAAAAGCAAGAAAATATTATAAGGAAATTCTCAAAGAAACTAAGTATCAATAATGGTTTGCAGCAATTGCATAGTCGATCCTTCTCCTGTTTTTATACTGGATGGATCACTATGGTTATGTTTGGGTTGCCAACATGTCCTTGGAAATTAAGTGGGGGAATGCCTCAGGGATATTACTCGAAATTTGATCCGGCGTACATGCATGTGAGTGTGTGAGGTAAAACCATATGTCAAGAAATATATTAGGGCAGGATAAAATTATTTTATCCATCCTAATAGCATGTTTATGGATAAAAATCTCATATTGATTAAAGTCCATTATACTAATATGTTAATTAAGGATAACTAATTCTTCATTGGTATGATTAATTTATGTAAGCAATATTTATTAAAGTGTGTTATCTTATATTAAATTAAATAAAATAAATATCATATTTGTTAGAAATTTTAGGGAAAAATAACGAGATTGTCTCATTGATCATTAAAATAAGGAGTCTATATATAGACAATATAAAACAGACTCCATAAACTCAAATATAAGTAATTTAATATATTAATAAGATCAAATCTAGATATAAATCTACTAAATCTAAAACTGAATATCTAAAATATCTCAAAATCCCCCTCAAACTCAAGTGGTATAACAGAAATCAACTTGAGTTTGATAAGAAATTTGAATATAGACGCAAATAGAAAACATAAATTAGCAATCGACTCTCCACCCACTGGAGAAAAAACAAGATGACTCTCCACTGGAGCAAAAAACGAGATGACTCCACCGGAGCCGAAAATGATATGAATCCACCGGAGCCGAAAATGAAATGACTCCACTAGAGCCGAAAATGACATGACTCCACCGGAGCCGCCGAAAATGATATGACTCCACCGGAGCCGAAAATCACATGACTACTCCACCAAAGACGAAAACAATATAGCTCCACCAGCGCTAAAAACAAGTTCACTCTCCACTGGAGCAAAAAATCACATGACTACTCCACCGGAGCCGAAAACGACACGACTCCACCGGAGCTGAAAACAAGTTGACTCTCCACCGGAGCCGAAAACGACATGACTCTCTATTGGAGTCGAAAACGACGGGAGTACTCTCCACAAGGTCAGAAATAACGAGATTCTCATTGCAATCAGAAATATGGTTCTGGAGAAACGAAGCAGACGGATCACAGAATCCAAACAGATGTGCAGACATGACTTCAATCGTAGACAAAATCAGGACTCAAGATAAAATCAAAATAAGAAAAAGAAAGGGCTAGAAACTATAGAAAATTTTTCAAAATTTGGGAGACCTCCGGGTATATTCCAGGTTGAATGTAGCCGGAGAAACGTGAGTTGGTAGGCTATATCTACGGCATGAAAAAAATTAGACTCTAATACCATGTTAAAAATTTTGGGAGAAAATAATGAGATTGTCTTATTCATCGTCAAAATAAAATAAGAAGCCTATATATGCAATATAAAATAGACTTGATAGACTCTAATCTAAGTAATCTAATCTATGAATAAGATCAAATTTAGATATAAATCTACTAAATCTAAAACTGAATATCTAAAGTATCTCAACAATATTAATTAATCTCATGATTATTTAATTCATAAAATAATATAGGTATCATAACATGATCTTTCAAAGTAAACGCACCCATGTGTATATATTATTTGTAAGAAAATATATAAAGTTATGTACATACTTTTCTTAATAAATATGAATTTGAAGAATAAAATTAAAATAAATTAATAAATATTACTAAAATTATATCAAATTATATATATATATGTCATGATAATATTACAATTTTTAATGTAACTATTATATCTAAATAAGAAAAAAATAAATAAATTATATAGTTCATAATAAGATTATCAAAGGTATTTTGGATATAGAAAAGTAATAATCATATAATACAATCAAATGAAGTAAACATAATATAATTTCATTCAATTAATATATATATATATACATATATATTTGAAAGATAAATGGCCAGTGTAATGCTAATCTTCTGAAGTTTTGAATTTTTTTTTTTTGTTGTTTTTTAAATTGCTTCATATAGAAAAGTCGGTCATGCTCATAATTATTTAGTGAGTTATCTTTTGTCTGACATTGTTTTCAACAGAAAAATATACTATTTTTATTTGGCTCTAAAGGTTTCATTTACTTTTTTTTCGTGTTGATATTTTGATATTAATTATTATACCAAAATATAGTACAAATTAAAAAAACAATTGCAAAAATACTTCTATTAGTGTTATAATACTAATAGAAGGACATTTGTATAAAAAATTATACAAATACTAGGATACTTTTAATATTAAATACAATGATGCAAAAGATAAATGTGACCTTAGAGGCTGATGAAAATAGTATATATCATACTTATTCTGATAAGTATGTCGATCAATATTAATCCATATATGTTTTAGGCCTTTTAGGTATGCTAAAAATAGTGCAAATTTAAAGGGTGTTTGGTAATTAGCTTATTCAATAACTTTTAGCTTATTGAATAAATTTTAGCAGTTTGGCCGATCCATCAGCTATTTTGAGTGTTTCATTAAATCTATAAACATATATGAGACGAGAGAATATATATTGTTAGCATTAATTGATTGTATAAAAGTAGAAAAATTAATGAAAACAAAAAATTTAAAAAAAAAAACAAAATGAAAACACATAATGAGCAAAAAGGGAAGTCAAACAAGGGTTTTTTATATAGACAATTATCAAAATTTTGTCTCTATTAATTAATAGTTATTGTAATATTACTACCGATGAAATTGTGTCAATTCAACACTAGTATGGAATTGTTTTTTTAAGGTTGAGTTCGCACTATTTTATTTTTGAACTTCCTCCAAAATGTCTTATAACTGTGGAGCACTTCTGTCAGTGCTAATTAAATATACATAATTAGATTTATTTAATATAATATTTGATGGTTAATAATAAATATAGTTAATGTTGTAATTTTGCTATATAATTTTGAGGATCAATTAGTTTGTGTTTCGGATAGCAAAGTCGCTACTACAAAATAGCACAACAACAATCTATAAACACCGTAGTCTTTTCTAGTATTATATTCTACGCTTTCGTTATTTAATATTTGTGCTTTTAATTAAAATATACACAATTTCTTACAATAAATCAAAAGAATTAATTTTATTTTTAAAACTACATTTGTAGTAAAAAAAAAATGGATTAAGGTTCTAATAACTTACGTTTCAAGAAATTATCAATTTTGTAACGAGGTTTTTTCGTTCCTAAATTCACTTTTTCCGTTACTAATAAAATTAGAGAGGGAATTAGAGATGGAATTACGTTAGCTACGTGAACTTTAGGAACAGAATTCTGTTACAAATATACATTTTTTTTTGTAGTATTATAATTAATTAATTAAATTATATTTATAGACACAAAATGAATATTAGTACTGAAAATTTTGAAAAGCACATTCACTATATCACAATACTACAATATTGATTAGGGAAGAGAACAATATGCTCATTTCTTCATGTTTACATAATTGTCTTTCATGGCTTCTTTGCTAAATCAACAAACAAAGAGAGGTGAGTGTGTGTATTAATGAAATTTTAATTGATGTTTCATCGGAGAGTATAATAGAAAATAGGGGGAAAAAATAAAATAACACAATAATCATATTACAATAGCACTGTTGATACCTAATCCGTCACAACAAACACAATGATTATATCACAAAAATAAAATAACACAATAATTATATTACTATAGCACTCTTGATACCTAATCCGTCACAATAAACAAAATGATTATATCACAAAAGCACAATAGTTATATCACCATAACACAATAGTTGTAAAGTCATTTATAAAGTGATTTCCAAAATCCTTGATACACTACTAAAAAGTTTAAATTTAATTACAAAAAAATTTCTTAGCAAAAGGTAATGAATTCTTAACAAAAACATTTTTGTGACGAAACTCATTTCATCGCCTATATCGCGTTAGTAAATGTCTTTGACGACAAATATAACTTTCGTAACAAAAAATAAGTTTTTTGCAATGAAAGTTACGAAAAGAGATATAGCTATGAAAATATAATTTCGTAGCTAAAGCTCTTTTGTCATATTAAAATTTATAACAAAATAGTTTTAATAACAAAATATGTTTGATTTTTTAATCCAAATAGCTTTAGGTATGAAAATTAAGTTTAGTCAAAAGAGTTTTTTAGCTAAATATTTTTTGCTAGAAAATTATATGTTTAGCGATGAAAGTAATTTTTGTTGCTAAATTATACGTTTTAGCTAGAAAAATATTTTATAATTAAAAATATTGTAGCTAATTAAATATTTTTTTTGTAGTGATATAATCGGATCAAGTTTGTGCTCCCGGAGATCATCGACTTGGCCCAAGGAACTTCTGTCCATGAGGCTTATGACCGAGAATATTATTTTGCTCCAAGAGCTCCTCAAGCACTACTCGAGAAAAAGAAGCTCCCCCCAGTGTATGATTAAATTTGACATCCGCAAGGCTTTGGCTCCATATCTTGGGACTTCATCCGGATGCTCCTTCTTGATTTGAATTTTCCGGACAGATTTGTGCATCTAATCATGTAATGTGTCTCGTCTACATCCTTCTCCATTGCAGTCAATGGCTGCCCCTATGGACTTTTTGGTGGCAAGAAAGGCCTTCGGCAAGGCGATCCTTTATCGCCTTACTTGTTTATCTTGTGCATGAAGTACTTCTCCCGGCTCCTTAAAGTTCAAACCATCACTCGTGTATTTAATTACCACCCGGGCTGCTCGGATCTCAAAATAACTCATCTTGTCTTTGTGGATTATATCATTCTACTCTCCTGTGGGGATCATAACTTGGTGGAAATTCTCATGGATTGCATCTCTCACTTTGGAGAGGTATGCAGGCTGAAACTTAATGTGGCCAAGTCTAACATCTTTGTTGCGGGCACATCGCCGGATTTGTGTGATTTACTTGTGGATACTACTGGATTCTCTAAGGGGTCTATTATATTCAAATATCTTGGGATGAAAATTGCCTCGGGCAAACTTAAAGTTATCGACTTTGATGGTTTAATTTTCTCGATTTCGAATTACATCAAAAAATGGAGCGGATGCAATCTTTCTTATGCGAGACGATTTGAGCTTATTCGATAAGTTATCTAGGCACTTGTTGCTTTTGGATTTTGGTCTTCTCTGTTCATCCCACATTTATTCTTCATATTTCGAAGCTTTGCCAAGCTTTCCTATCACAACGCAAAGCTGCTCCAGCGGCGTGGAAAGTTATTTGCTCTCCCAAAGACGAAGGGCGACTTGGTCTTCGTTCCCTCCCGGAGTAGAACTTAGTTCTTCTCTCCAAATATATTTTGAGGCTTCACTCAGAGAAGGAATCTTTGCGGGTGAAATGGATTCATAATCAATACTTTCCCTTGAATGATTTTTGGACACCTGGGATCAAATGGACATGTGCCCAATTATTTCGAACCATTATGCTCTTCCAAAGCACAATTTTATTTTGTGGCTTGCGATGCTCGATAAATTAAAAACGAAGGATCGGCTTTCCTTCTTTGATAATGACCCAGTCTGTGTCTTTTATAAAGATCAAATGAAAGATATACACCACCTCTTCTTCCAATGCTCATTCTCTTCTCAGGTTTGGCGTGGAATCAGCTCGTGGATTCATGCCCCGAGAAACCTTAATTCACTCCAGGAAGTGATTGAATGGCTCCGAAATTTGAAAGAGAGTGACCCTACATTACAGCTCTTGAAGATTATAGCTTTTTCGGCTGCTATTTATTACATTTTGACTGCTCGCAACAAAGGAGTGTGGGAGAACTTTGCCCTCGATCCGGCTATTTTAATTTTTAATATTAAAACTTCTTGTTTTCGTTTTCTTCAAAATAGGTTCTGACCGTGAGACGTGAAATGCACGGGAATTGGATTTGTTCGATTGAAATGCTCAGCCTTTCTTACGAGACCTGCTTCCAAGCTGCTCTCATGGATCTTTTATTATGCTTACTAGTTTCAGGCTCTTTTATTTTATTTTTGTTAGATTCTATTGTTAGATTTAGATATTTTTTTATATTATTTTTGTTAGATTTAGATATTTTTTTGATATTATTTTGTTATATTTAGATCTGAGTCCACTACTATATATATATATATATATATATTGTAAACTCTTATTTTTGAAATATAAAATTTTATTATTTTCTCTCAAAAATTTTAACATTGTATCAGAGTCCGATTTTTCAAAATCAAAACCCTATCCGTTGTCGCCGATGTTCGCCGTTCATTGCTGCTCTCCGATCGACACCGCCCACACTGTTGGAACCGCCGTCGTCCGGCGACCTCGCCACTGAGGAATCTCCGTGCGTGGGGCCTACATGCGCCTCCGACGCAAATCGCGGCGAAAAACACTTCCGCCGCCGCCGTCTTTCGGCCGTGTGTGGAGCCACGTCCGCCCTTCTCCGGCTGTCGTTTTTCGGCTGCTGCCTCCAGCTTTTGTTTCCTACGTCGTGGTGTGGTTGGTTTTGTCATCGAAGTTGATTTCGTTTTGCGACTGTTAGCGGTTGGATTGTTCGATCTAGTTTCTTGATTTGGACTTTGATTTCGTGATTCATATATTTTTCTTTATTTTTTGTTATGCAGCGTATGGACGTTCATTTACCTATTACTACTATCTTGTCTTGCGATAGTTATGATCTTTGGATGCAGTCTATGAAACGTTTCTTGATGTGTAGAAAGTTATGGCGAATTGTCGCTGGAAATATCTGACCACCTGTCTCTCCATCTTCTTTTGTGAATATTGATCTCACTTCTCAGGAGCATGAAGTTTATGTTGTCAAATTGGAAGATTGGGATAGTAAGAATAATAAGATTCTTACTTTTACGCAATACTTCTGTACCTGCGATTCAGGTACAATTGACTCATTTTGATACTGTAAAGAGGCATGGGTTTTCTTTCCTGCTCGTTTTCAGACTACAGGTGGGTTTTCTTTCCTGCTCGTTTTCAGACTACAGGTGGGTTTTCTTTCCTGCTCGTTTTCAGACTACAGGTCTTGCTCATTATTATCAGCTTTGGACCATGCTGAGCTCCACCAGAACGCAACCTGGTCAGTCTGTTAATGAGTTTCTTGCTCAGGTTCAGCCTATTCGTTATCGTCTCCGGCAGTCACAGATTAGTCAGGACCATCTTCATTTTATTCAAATCTTGATAGTCCTTCAAACTTAATATATGGTTGTTCAAGCCTCACTCCTACATCGACATCCATTGCTTACTCTTGATGTTGCCATTCAGGAGATTATTTTTTAAGAGACCCATCTCCAGTTGGCTAAGACACCGAGGTCTAATTCTGCTTTAGCTGTGTCTCGCTAGTCCTGATATGCTAGTACTGGATATGGAGTTTGCAAGTCTCTTGATCACACTGGTCCACATGTTTGAAGATTGGGTGGCCATATTGCTCTGGCTTGTTGCACCAGATCTCAGCGTTTAGGTAGTCTGCTCCCAGACATTCCGATAGCTCTGCTCCCAGACATTCAGGTGGTTCAGCTCCCAAACCTCGGGAGCCTAGTGGGTCTTCTTCAACTATTTCTTCTTCGGTTGCAGCTGCTACTGCAAATGAGACTCAGCATTTGTCTTACAATCTTCACAATATAGAAGTCATCATCAAGCAGGTTATGCAAATCAATTCTGCTATGGCTACCACTCTAGGTACATCTACTTGGTATTTTGATTCTGGTTGTTGTCACCACATGACCTCTAACCCTCGTAACTTGACCTTTATGTTTCCTATCTCCTATTTACCACCTATACATATTGCCAATCGTACTACCATGCATATTACCCACACGGGTTTTGCATCCTCACATTTCCTATATCTTTCTGATACATATTGCATCACTGACTTAACCTTAAATCTTATCTCCATTGGTCAATTAATTGAACAAGGTATTACCATTACATTCTTTTCTGGTGGTGTGCAGGTTCAGGATTCTCAAATGGGTCAGCTTATCGGGATGGGCCGCAAGATGGGTCGGTTATTTGAGCGTGAGTCTCTCCATACCTCCTACACATATCCCCGCTCTGCAGTTCTTACCTCTGATTCCTCTAGTCTTTATTGGCATTTTTGCCTAGATCATGCGTCTTCCAGTAAGCTTCAATCACATCATACTAAAGGTCTTTTAAGTCCAGGTCATTTTGAGTCTTTTAATTGTGTCGACTGTAAACTTGGCAAACAACCTACTCTTAGTTTTTCAGAGAGTTCATCTACTGCTAATGAACCTTTTTCTTTAGTACATTATGATATTTAGGGTCCTTCTCCTGCTGCGTCCGTCAGTGGTTTTCAGTATTATATTATATTTATTGATGATTTTCATAATTTACTTGGATTTATTTTTTGAAAATTTGTTTTGAATTACCATCTATATATGCTCAGTTTGCTCAGATGATTCACCCTCAATTCTCCCATCCTATTAAAGTCCTTCATACTGATAATGTTTGTGCGTACAATACGTCATCGGTTTTGCAGTTTCTATCTAGTCAGGGTACCTTGGTACAGTGTTCCTGTCCTTATATGTCCCAACAGAATGGGCGGGCAGAACGCAAACATCATCACATTCTCAATACTATTCGTGCCCTTCTTCTTTCTGCTAAGTGTCTTGATTGTTTTTTTGGGGAAACAACCTTGACTGCTGTTTAAAACATTAATCGGTTACCCTCGTCAGTCCTCCATGATGTTAGTCCCTTCGAGCGTCTATTTGGTCAGTCCCCTTATAATAGTTTATTCCATCCGTTTGGTTGTTTGTTTTGTCCTATTCTCTCCCAATGAGTGGACAAAGCTTCAACCTCGATCTCGTTTCTTTTTTTTTTTTGGTTATGGCGTCGAACACAAGGGTTATAGATGTTGGGATCCTATCTATAATCGGTTGCGCATATCTTATCATGTCATCTTGTAGGACCGTACATATTTCTCCACCTTATCCAAGTTTAGCACACCGTTTCACTTATCTTCTCCCTTCTTTTCATCCTCTCTCTCCGATCTCTCCCCAAACACCTCTTCCTTTTCTTTGCCACAACTCATTGATCAATTTGTCTTGTCACCGTCTCCTGGGGTTGATCCGCCTACGCCTCCTGAGCTGACGCCTCCTCATGCGCCTCTTTTTGTTTGTCGTCCTCTCACTTGTGTAAGTAACCCTTCTTATCACCTTAATGATTACCATTGTTACTCTGCCATTTTATCTCATCATGAACCAAGGTCCTTTCGTGAGGTGAATGCTGATGCATTATGGCATCAAGCTATGACTGAGGAATTGCAGACTCCGGAAGAGACTCACACTTGGGATTTAATGGATTTTCCCTCTGGCAAGACCCCTATTGGGTGCAAGTGAATTTTTAAACTCAAGACACACTCTGATGGTTCCATTGAATGCTACAAGGCTCCTCTGGTGGCCAAAGGTAATTCCCAGGAGTATGAAGTTGACTACGATGAGACATTTTCTCTCGTTGCTTGTCTCACTACTGTTGTTTTCTTCTTGCCATTGCTGCTATTTATCAATGGTCCATTCTTCAGTTATATATCAAGAATGTATTCTTATGTGACACACTTTCTGAAGAAGTTTATTTGACCCCTTCTCCAGCTTTCTCGTCTTCTGAACACGTTTGTCGTTTACGCCGCACTTTATATGGGTTGAAGCAAGGCCCTCGGACTTGGTATGCCACATTTAGTGTTGCACTATTGGAGTTTGATTTTACCACATGTGCTCAAGACTCTGGTTTATTTCTTCGTCGTTCTTCATCTAGGATAATTGTATTTTTGCTTTATATTGATGATATGATCATGACGGGAGATGATATGTCTGGTATTTCTGATTTACAGATATATCTTAGCCAACAATTTGAGATAAAGAGCTTGGGTCCCCTTCGTTACTTTTGGGGCTTAAAGTCTCTGATTCTCCAGATGGTTTCTTTCTATCCCAGGCTAAGTATGCTTCCGTTCTTTTTGTTCGAGTTGGTCTCATAAATTATCAGTTAGCCTTCACACCACTTGCCTACGACGTTCGACTTGTCCCTCATTATGGCACTATTCTTGATGATCCTACCGTCTACCGCTAGCTTATTAGGAGCTTGATCTATTTGACTGTCACTCGACTAGGTATCACTCATGCAGTCCATATTGTAAGTTAGTTCATGGCAGCTCCGATGACCTCTCACCACTCTACCGTCTTATATATTCTTCGTTACGTGAAAGGTATTATTCTGCTTTGGTTATACTTCTCATCTCACTTGTTCTTGACTCTCAGCAGTTACTCCGATACTGATTGGGCTGGTGATCCCACTGATCGTCGCTTGACCACTGGTTTTTGCTTCTTCCTGGGTGATTCTCTCATTTCTTTGCACTGCAAAAAACAAACTTTAGTTTCTTTTATCTTTCCGATAAAAATATGACAATTTTAACATAGCACAATAAAATAATAATAATAGTAATAATAATAATAAGAGTGCGCCTCTACAACTAATACTTTCATCGCAATTTTCTCAAGAACCAGATGTCTCCCAGGACTTTCTTAAAGTTTACATAACTTTCTTCCATGGCTTCTCTACTTGGGGAATGTGTGTTAATGAGATTTTGATTACTTCCTATCGCAAGAGTGCAATAAACAGCAGAAAAAAATAATACAATAATTATATTATTAGAGCACAATGATTATATTACGAAAATATAATGATTATATAACCATAGCACAATATCAATTATGAAAAAACACAACAATAATATTTAAAAAGTACAAAAATTACTTTAAAAAACACAATAATAATTTCAATATAGCACAATGAAATAATAACAATAATGGAAGTGCAGGGAATGGATAAACAATTTGCAGTTTAGTATTGAGTATCTCATTAAAATGAAATGAAGATTTAATTGATGGTTGGAAGTGGTATTAAATATTGCCAATTGTTGCTACTGGTTTGTTAAATATTAAAATTTCTTTTTGAGAAAGCTAGGTGCTACACAAATGCGAAATCTCGAAAAGTCTTCGTCTTCTTATCTTACTTGTCATGTGAAGTAAAGTATCTATCTATTTGATTCCGATCGCTCATTTCTTTTTCTACTTGAATCTATGGCTACTAATTCGAAGACGGAAAAAAATAGAAAATACGATAGGCAAAAAGAAAGAAGAGAAATTTACATGTTTACCCTTCAATTTAATATTAAGAATTAGATTAAGTTATAATTCAACGGATCATGGCTAATTAGTATGGTGCTTATTAGCCATAATCAACAGGCTAATAGCCGCTCTAGTGAAGTTCATGTGAAATTTATAAAGTATTGATTTTTCTTCAAATCTTCCAACATGAGACTTGAGTTTGCGACCCAATAATCCTCCCTCAAATCAAGGACCGTATAATCCATGGGTTTTCCCTCCAGTAATATTTCATTGATTTGTCTATCTTGCACTGCATTTCATAAAGGGACCCCCTGCCTAGCCACACCTGTCGAAACCGCCAACTGACTATGACAACGCCAGAAAAGACTTTTGACACAAGACACCGGCGCAAATTCCAATCATGATGTCAATGAAAGTTTTCCACCATCACAACCAATGCCCAATACTATCTAGTTCAGTCCACCAACGAACTCCTTCAAATCAAGCTCCGATACTATTTGTTGGGACTGAGCCAACTCAACACTACTATGATATTGTCCACTTTAAACCGAGTCCGTACGAATTTGTTTTTGAACTTTCTCCAAAAAGCTTCATACTAGTGAGGTTCATGTGAGACTTAAAGATATGGATTTTTTTCTTAATCTTCTAATTTGAGACTTGAGTTTGCACTCCAATAATTACAACTATAGCCAACAAAAATATTAATTATTTCTACTATTAACTACTATTTTATTTATATATAAATATAATATACAAGTGTATATATTGTATGTAAATAATATATAGATAAATATATATAGTATAATATACATGCACATTCGTGTATGATAAGTAATTACAAATATTATACATTTAATAGGAAAAGTAAAATACGAGACAAAGAGCAAGTACGAGGATAAGATCGTCGGCGTCAATTTTTACTGGTTACACCAAAACTCACGAGCAAGGAAGAAGAACAAGAAAAAAACAGAAAGTGATGGAGGCAGGCTACTGGAATAATGAAATATGCAAAGGGAAGACGAAGGCTGGGGGAATGAATTTCTATTCCACACGAATTGCATTGATATCAGGAGCTACAACCTATATTTATAGGTATAAAAAATAGCGTGTACAAAAAAAAAGAATAAACTATTGACTAAATCAAATTGCATGAAAATAGCAACTACTTGAATTTAAAATCTTTCATGTTGCTTGGTCAGCCATTTGCCATGTTAGATTAATTCCAACAAGTAAGAGGATAAGATCGTCGGCATCAATTTTTACCGGTTACACCAAAACTCACACCCAAACTGATATATATATATACATAATATGTATATATTTGATATGTAAATATATATATTTTATTACACGGAACTGGGTGGTGCTGGTAAAAATGGGTCAAAAATCTCGTCCCGTAAGTAAGAGAGGATAGAATTATTGATAAAATAGGAATTGATGTGTCATTTTTTACTGAGTGCTATCACATCTATTTATAATAAAAAATATAATGACATTATACCGTTGAAAAGTAGCCAACAAGGGAGACGTAGATATCTATACTATGTTTACAACAACAGTACTCCTCCCTCCAATCATTCCAATGTACATCTTCGGAGTTTTGTAATAAATTTAAAATAATACTCCCTCCGAGACAATTGAAGAAGGTCATTTGGGGTTTTATAGTAAATTAAGAAATAATAATATTGTTAATGTGAATTTTCAACAATAAAAAGTAAAATTCGAAAATATATTCCTAACTTGGAATAAAAGAGTGTCAGAGACACAAATTCCTAAAACGGAGTACATAAAGAACTAGAATGCACTAAAAATTGAGAAATTAAAGAACTAGAATGCACTAAAAATTGAGAAATTTAGAATGAGTGATCCCCAATATGACTTTTTGTGAGATGATTGAAGATCCCTTTTTTGTCCTCCGTCAATTTGTTAAATAAGGTCCCACTTGAACCGTCCGAAAACCGTTTATGAGTCGGTTACCCAGGTTTGTGCATCAACCGTCGTTGGTTAATCTGTTCACATGAACGTCGGTTGCCTTCAAGAAACCTCTTGTCGACACATGGTAAATCGTGAGCATAACCGACCAACCAACAGTTTCAATTGATCCCTTCAAAAGCCATCCGAACCAGTATTCGGATTCAGAGAGCCCCTTGCTTGATATGCCGATCAAGCGGACCCGATGGTCTGTTGGATTTTTGTAAGTCGGTCAAACAAAAATTCACCTTTGGCGCACCACTGGGCCCACACTCTTTCCTTCTCTTGGCCAAAATCCTAATTTTAAAAATTTTGTGCTCAACAAGTATTTTATTGGTTATAATGGAAACTGAACCTACAACCAAGTCTAGGTAAATCAAGAATGTCACCCCCAAAAAATGAAAAAAACTAAAACTTCACCATCAAATTATAATTAAATTTTTACATTTATTTCATTAGTAAATATACATATAAAATATTAAAATTTAAAATATTAATTTTAATAAATCGGGCCATGCCCGACCTTCATGGCCCAGAAATAGGCTGATTAATTAGCGTGCCGGCTCCGATATGAACCAAAAATTTACAGACCTATTTTTTTTTTTATGTCCAAATACGATTTTTTTCGTGCCTGGATTGAGTTTTAACGTGCCAAAATTTTCAACTCTACTTTAATGCATGCGGTTATGCACATGTGGAGAAGATTTTTTAAAGATTTAACAACCCTAATTGTTTATATACTGCAACGTTATTCGAATCTTGCTATGCCATTTTCATTAAAATTATTAATATTATTTTGAAGATACATGTCACAACATGCCTGCATGTTTTATAATTTTCTTATAAAAATAAAATAGGTATATGTTTCTTGGAGATTGATTTTATTTTTATTTTTTATTTCAATATTTTATTCGAATAATAATATAAATAATAATAATATAAAAATTCCATTGCCGTGTTTTTTTTTTTTTCTTATTCTTTGTTTCACTTTTAGCAAAGCACTATTATCTTTTAAGTTTCATTTATTTTTTACTTTTTTTTTTTTATTATTATATATAGGGTGTTGTTATGAATCAATCACCTTATATACATATGCAAAATACGTGGGATGCATGAAATAACTCTACAAGTTTCATAATAATTGAAGTAGGATTTGGTTAATTTACAACCGAATATTATATGCAAATACCCGAAATCAATGAAATAAAAGATACACCGAATCCTCTCTTTATAATTATATGCAAATCACAATCACCACCACAATCACATCATACATATATAATATTCTCTCCCCGTCCCACGAAATTAGTCCATTTTTCCTTTTTTTAGTCATCCCACAAAATTAGTCCACTTTTCTATTATAGTAATAATTAATAATTAATACTTCTAATTAAAAAAAACTTAACTATATTTTATTAACATACTAATATCTTTAGTTTTATTATTTGTTAATTGTAAATTTAGAAGTTGAGCTAAAATTTTGAATAATAAAAATAATAAATATTCATTTAATTTTTTAAAATTAAATTTTATTGTAATATATAAAAAAAATTTGATGTTTGATTTGAATATTTATGACTGAAAAATTAATTAAAAATGAGATTTGATATTGATTTTTTTTCTTTGTTGAAAAAAAAATGGAGTAGAATTTATTTATAAAACAAAATTATAAACTTATTTTTAATTTCGGTATTTGATGTAAAATATTATATTCTAATACTGTGTATACAATTCAGTTAGAGATGGTTTGAGATAGTATACCAAAAATATCGAAATATATTGTATACCGTACCAAATTTTTTAATTTATTAAAAAATATATATCGACATTGTATCAAATAATCAGTTTATAGAAAATACCAATTTTTTTATAATTATCTATATACACTGAAAATATCTTATTGTATACCTTATCAAACAAAAAAAGTCATATTATATAGAAATTTTAAAATTTTTTCGGTATTTTTTACGAATATGCATATTATTTCCGTAATTTAGTATTTTTTATTCGCAAATTCGGTATACCAAAATATTTGTAATGTATGGTAAAATATCATACCAAAAATTTTATACCGTACGTATGTGTATGCGATGTGTGGTATTAAATTTGGTATGTCATAACGAACTATCTCTAACAACAACCAAATTCGAAAAATTTTATATATTGTTTATATAATTTTTTTATTACATTTTTTATTGTATAAATTACATTTAAGTTTTAAAAATTATATATATATATTTTTATCTAAATGCTTGTATTAATTTACAATAAATACAATTATTATTATTTTTTTAAATAATAGTATTAGTAAATAAAAAATTCAATATTTAAAAATTAAAATAAAAAATATTTTAACTTTTAATTTAACATTTTATCAAATAAAAAATATTTAATATAACACTTTATTACATCTATTAATCAAACTAATTATCTAATTAACCACCTAATATAATATTTCTTAAACTGCGTGCCCAAAAGAATAGTAACACAAAATGTCATTAGATTTATATCATGTCATACTAGTAAAATTATTTTTTATTTTCTCTTAAGTTGTACTCCTTCGGTCTCGTAACAAAGTATCCATTTTTTAATTTTAGTCCATCTCATAATAAAGTATTCATTTACCTTTTTATTAACTGTACTGTCTACCTAATATTACAAATACCCTTACAACTTATAATATATTATAAAAAATGTCATTATATTTATATCACACAATACTAATAAAGTTATTTTAGTAATTTTTACTTTATTCCTACTAAATCTCAATATAATATTAATGTTTCTAAAACTTCGTGCAAAAAAATAAACAAATACCTAATTATGGGACGGATGGAGTACTATTTATCAATATTATACTAATATTAAAAATCTAAAAAAGTAGTTGAATTCTGATTTAAATGAGGAAGGGAGAATTAGAAAATAAAGTTTGTGTAATTATAAAATATAATAATGTGTTATATATATATATATATTTCAATTTTATTAAATAAAATTTTATTTAATTTTCTTAAAAATATTAAATCAAAAATCAAATTTTATAATTATTTCATTAAAATAAATATCCATTTCATCTCATTTCAAAGTATATTTTTTACTTATTTTCTTCTTTTTCACTCAAAATTATCAATTGTTTACTCTAGTAAAAGTAATAATACATTAATATTAAAATACTTATAATTTTTATCTAAATTACAAATATGTCATTATATATACAATTAATTTTTACATAAACTCAAGGGATAAAAATATCAAAACCTCCTAAACAATTCCACTAACCATTAAAATATTATTCCGTCTGTTCCAATTTGAATACCATTTTTACCATTTTTATTTGTCTTACTTCAAAATATTCATTTTCTATTTAAAAAAAAATAATCACAAACTAATACCAAAATAAAATTAACTTTTACTTAAATTACAAACATATTGTTACACATACACTAAAAGTAAATAGGGGTATTATGAATAGGTTGCAGCTACAATATAATAGTTGAGCTAGCTCTTCAGGAGAGGGTAATTTCTTAACTATAAATTTAATTTAAAGTGAAGTTAATTTAGGATATGTTAAGTCAACTCAATTTATTTTTTTTTTATATTTCAATTCATCACAAATCTATTGGTAATTATAATAAAAATAATTATCTGTAAATATGAAAATACCCTTAACTAAAAATATTTATTTTTATTGTACTTTAAAAGGTAAAAAAATAAAAATCATTTTCAACATTTCAATACGCATTAATAAAATACTATTATTTTTTAATTTACTATTAAAAACATAGTGGTACATTGAGTTGGAATCGGACGGAGGGAGTATAATTTTTCGCTTTGATTTCTGTGTTGATTGAGTGAAAATCAGTATGGTGTTGATTTGACTTAATCAACATATGTTTGTAAAGAAGATAGTAAATATCTTATAACACATGTTAATACAATATATATCATATATTTTAGTAGCATATTATATAATTCTATTTAGCCTAATATATTATCATTTTAACATAATCAATAGATTATATAGGACATCACAATACATAATAAATAGATTATATAGGACATCACGATATCCATTCATGAAACAGATAGTGTAAGTGTCAAATTTGATCAATGGGACCATATGCAAATGTCTTTAAATGTACGATCGAGCTCTTCATTTTGTGACGCCTACATCAAGAGGTATTTTATAAAGTGACGTAGTTAAACAAGAATTATGAGAAATTATTAATAACCTAAATTATTATGATTAGATTCTAAGTAACTAAATTCATGTAAATATTTTTTCTCATGATTTGGTATTCTAGGACATTTTTTTGAGACGAAAGAACCTATAATGTGTCAACAAACGATTCACTGCACTTCTTGCCAAGTACAACATTCACCACAGTCTCGCCACCCCCACCATTGTCAATCAGTGGCCAAGTTGAAGTGAGTAACCACAGCTAAAATACATCTTACAAATCACAGTCAACAAAAATAAGATAGATTGTGCACTGAAACTAGATGATGCATTGTGGGTATATCGGGAACGATTATTCAATACTCTAATTGGAATATAACAATTTCACATGTTCTATGGAAAGTCCGGTCTTCTTAGCGCCATTTTGGGTGCCAAATTAAACTTTTTTTTACATACTCTCTCCGTTCCACTTCTCATGTCCATCTTTCTAATTCCGTTCGTCCCACTTATTTTGTCACTTTTTTTTTTTGGAAAAGAATAATACACTTTAATCTTTTTTAAAAAAAATTAATTTATAATTTTTTTAATTTTAATTATATTAATCAGTTATCTTAATTTTAATCTATAATTATTTTTATTATACGATAATAATTTTCATTAATATATTTTTAATTATTTACTAATTATACTCCTCCTAAATTCTCGTGTCTACAGTAAAGTGGACAAAATATCCGAAACGGAGGGAGTAAGAGTTATGGTACCAATATTGGCACTAAGAATTTTTATTTATTTATTTAGTTTTCAAATGCCCCAAGCTAACAAAGAAATTTGTAGTGGATTGAAACCACAAAACCAGCCGTGCCATTTGACCAAAATAGTTATGATTTTGGCACGGTTTTTTCGTACCAAATTATTTTATTTCCGGTAGTCTGTATGTAAGGAATATTTTGGTGCTGAATTGTATTGCTTACAAGCTGAATTAGAAATTAGGCATATTACTATCTCTTTTCTGTGTGGACTAATTTTCTGCTCAATTACCTTCAGTTAGGATGCTTGCATCTTTCTGCAGGTATTACCTATATTTGACATAATTTTTATGCTTACAATTTTTTTAAATGTTTTAATAATGATTAAATTGAAGGTGCTTAATTTGAGCAAATGGCCCTAGATGCATTGTCTATTCTCTAGGTGCTTAACCTATATATATATATATATATATATGTATATATTACGACAAAAATCTATAGTCTCTACTTTTGAATACGCTTTGGGTAAATCCCGGCTAAACGTAATATATTGCAAACTAGACTCGGCAAGACAAATCACACTAGCCATTAAGTGAACAATGTGTGACAGAAAAGAACTCACAATCACGAGTTCACTGCACACCACCAAACTATTTTTTACAGGATTTGGTCTCACGGTAGTAACTCTCTGTGTTTATTGTGATAAAATGAGTTTTTGAGGAGTGTTGGAATATTTATTATTTATTTATTTATTTTATTATTTAATTTTATCCGTTTTGAAATATGTAGATAAATAGGCCTTGACTTTATTATTAATGTAATTGTCCAAGTTTCCGTATATTAACTTTAACATGATTAATGCAATTGTCCAAGTTTCCGTAAATTAACTTTAACATGGTATCCAATCCTACTTTTCTCCTAGGATATACACAACCTAAAAACCAATGCTTTTCCACGTACATTCACCTAGGATGTGCCCAGAGGTCTAAAATTTTGAAAAAAAAATTATGATTTTAAGAGGTCAACGAAAATCTTCTGATTTTGAGATCAGTTTGCAATTGGTCATCTGTCAAGATTATTTTTAAATTTTGCGTCTGAGTTTGGCCTTTGATCGTGTGTCATGGTTCAATACAAAGAACTACTTCTGATTGTGTTAGAGTCCAATTATATTCTAGACTCCGATGAGAGTTCTATGTTTTTCAAACTCCGATGAATTTTCGTGTTTTTTACTCTGGTGAGAGTCTCGTCATTTCCTGGGCTCTGGTGAGAGTCTCGTCATTTTCCCTATGCATGAATGTTCTAAATTAGAACCTTGTGTGCATTTATGTTGTCTTCTTGGTTATAAGGCAGAGCATAAATATTATAGGCTTTGGGATCCGATCTCTAAACGGTTGTGTATCATTTGTCATGTTACTTTTTGGGAGAGTGTCATATTTTCCACCATGTCTAAATTCTATGTCTTATCTACTTCTGGTTCACCTTCAATTTTTTTGTTATCTCATCCCTTCTTCTTTGATTTTGAACCTATGACTCCATCTCCATCTCCGAATTTTGTTCCAGTTGAGGCTTCCGATCCACCTCCAAACTTATCTTCATATGCTGATCCGACAGCGGTACCTGGACCTATCATACATCGTCGATCACATTAGGTACATCATCCACCTACTCATTTGTGTGATTATCATTGTTGATGCCAATTTTCAACAATAAAAAGTAAAACCCGAAAATAGAGATTATCTTCGAATTTGATAAAATAAAATGCCTGAGTTTTAGAATTCCTAGACACCGTATGATACATAAATAAATTAGAAAAAAAATAAATACTACAGACTGTAAAAGTAAAATGGTGATCCCCAAAAAAATTTTTACTGAATTTGATGTCGATTGAAGATGGTTTCTTTAGGTCATGAACAGACCTATTTAAAACCTATGTCAGCCGCCACAACCAGGTCATGCCTTCACATCCACTCGCCAGTTGTAACTTCTCTCAACCGTCTTAGAACTGCTTTTCATCCGACCGGCACACCTACTGCTACGTTTCCTCTTGCCCGCCTTCCACTTGTCCGATCCGCTCTCCGGTTGTAACTTCCCTTAACCGTCTTAGAACTGCTTTTCGTCCGATTGACACACATGCTGCTACGTCTCCTCTTGTCCACCTTCCACTTATCCGACCTCCGTGTCTACCATCTCATTTTTCTTTGCCCGAACTCCTTTTGACCGACCTCTGTATTGGCCGTCTCATCTTTCTTCCCCCGACTTCCTTTTGTCCGACCTCCGTGTCTGCCATCTTATCTTTCTTCCCCCGACTTCCTTTTGTCCGACCTCCGTATCGGTCGTCTCATCTTTCTTCGTCCGACTTCCTTTTGCCCGACTTTCGTATCGGCCCTTATCTTTCTTCGTCTGTCTTCCTTTTGTCCGACCTCTGTATTCACCGATATCCTAATCACAAGTTTCTCCCAAAAAAACCCATTTCTTAATAACACTTGGGCCGTTTGGCTTACATTCAGACCCATTTAGGATCCCACTGCCATTAACAGGCCCATTGAACTATACACCAGTCCACAGCCCTAGGCCCATTCTTGAAAACCCTGCACATTGGTTTTTTCTTACTCAACAATCATATTTTTTTCAACTATCCTATCTGTGCATGAGCCCACGTCATTTCATAAAGCAAATTCTGACTGTTGTGGTGACAAGCAAGGTTTGAAGAATTGCAAACTTTAAACAAGACTCATATAGGGAATTAGTTGATTTACCTCCACATAAAACACCTATTGGCTAAAAATGAGTTTTCAAGTTTAAATCTAAGTCTGATCGGTCAGTTGAGCGTTACAAGGCTTGTTTATTTACGAAAAGCTACTCATAGGAATATGACATTGATTATGAAGAGACCTAGTCTCCGATGGTGCGTCTTACCTATCTTCAGTGTTTAATTGCAATTGTAGCTGATCATTGCCTCTAGGTTTTTCACTTTTTTCTAAACTTTGCAAGTTGTGGCGTTCCGTGTATGGCTTAACACAAGCTTCACGTGCTTCATTTTCCAAGTTCAGTTCAACTCTTCTTTAGTGTGGCTTCATTTCTAGTTCGCAAAATCTGTCTTATTTATTCGACGAAGTTCTTCTGGTATCATTGTATTACTTCTTTATATTGATGACATGATCCTCAATGAAGATGATCAATCTGTTACAGGACTACCTTTGGCAGCATTTTGATATGAAGAGTCTTGGCCACATTCGCTATTTCTTAGGTCTTGAGATTTATGTTAGTCCCAATGGATATTACATATCTTAGGCTAAGTATGCTTATGATCTGTTATCTCGTGCTGGTGTCACTAATTGCAAGACAGCTTCAACACCTTTGATGTTGGATATCGTATTAGACCAATGGATGGGACTCTTCTTGATGATATTTCTCTTTATTGTCAGCTTGTTGGGAGCTTTATTTACTTGACAGTCACCTATCCTGATATTGCTTACGCTGTCCATATGGTTAGTTAGTTCATATATGCACCTCGCAGTACTCGTTACTTTATAGTTTTGCGTATTCTTTGTTATGTTAAGCGAACACTATTGCATGGATTAAACTTATTAGATCAGTCCCCCTTAAATTTATCTAGTTACTCTGATGTTGATTGGGCAGGCGATTCGTTGCTCCACCACTCGTTTATGTTTCTTTTTTAGTGATTCTCTTGTCTCCTAGTGTAGCAAAAAGCAAACAATTGTCTCTTGTTCCAGCATTAAATCAAGTATCATGCCCTTGCTTATACTACTTCTGAGCTCTTGTGACTCATTGGTAAGATTGAATGTCATTTTGTTCGTCATCATGTTACTCATGGCAACGTAAAGTAATGCTCTGTCTCTTCCAATGATCAAACTGCAGATGTTTTTATCAAGTCATATTATCCTACTCAATTTCAGTATCTCTTACACAAACTCAAATTGGCTTCTACAATACCTACTTGAGTTTGAGGGATATTGGAATATTTATTATTTATTTATTTATTTTATTATTTGATTTGATCCATTATAGACTATCTAAAAATAATTCTTGACTTTATTATTAATATAACCTTTCAAGTTTCCGTCAATTAATTTTAACAAGCAAAAAAGTGACAAAGAGTTGATAAATAGCATGTGCTCTTGTTTACTCAAATTTGAATTGCAAAAATAAAAATCAAGCACTCTCATTTACAGTTGATGTAATCATTTACAGCTAATTACATCAAGGGATTGCAAGGAAGCTCTTATTACTTTGTATGCAGTTTAACTGCTTGATACTTCTATCTTTCCCACATTAGCTTCGAGTTTTCTCACACACGTGAATATATCGTCACTTCCTGGAACTATCATAGGAACTTGGCTGCAATTATTCTGCATTCATGCTACAATATAAAAATATAAAAAATATAGAAAAAAAAAATCAAGTTAGAAACTCATTTTGCAAATGTTGGATATGGGTCCAAAAGCACAAGCATGAAGGAAGCTTGGCTAGAAGTATAAATACGAAGAGGCTTCAAAATCCCGTAGTAGGCCAGAGCCGTCCGAATATGAAGCCTCCTAGTCTACTGAGTCGCTTCCCAACAGGCCAAAGCCGTCTGAAGGTGAAGCCTCATAGTCTGTCGAGCCGTTTCAAAGCATATCAAAGCCTCCCTGGTGTGGAAGCCTTCTGGTCCGCGGAGCCGTCTGCTGCAAGGTTCCTCCAACCACAAAAGGATGTTTGAGAAAGTCAAAGGTGATTAAGGGACATGAGACATGGGAGAAACAGTTGGAGGCCATGTCCAAAACTACTTAGAGATAGTGGTTTGAAAGAATAACTACCCACTTTCTAGAATTTAGGAGTTATTTGCATTTTCTAGTTTTAAGGTTATATTTCGTAAAATTCACACAATACACACAAGAACACACATCTGATCCAAACTTACACATTATCATTTCAATTTCCTAGTAGGTTATCAATAAATTCTTAGTTTTATCCAATTGTGTCTTAGTTTCCATTGTCTTTGGTTAATTTCAGTATAATTTATGTTAATTTATGTTCTTTCCAAATTCCAATAAATTTTAGTTGAATTCCTCACATTCATTTATTAAGGCTCTAAGCCGTGTAACGGCTCCACCGCCAGAGCCGCTTCCCAATCCGACGACGAATAGGCTTTATGGAGTGCTACAAGAACTGTGACACCCCTGTCCGCATGATCCAGCGCTCTTTTTGTCCTCACTCATGCGCGCACCCTGGGAAACTTCCCAAGGGGTCACCCGTTCTCAAATTACTTTACAGTAAACACGCTTAACTCTAGAGTTCTTTCAGTAAGGCTCCCGAAAAAGAATGTGTACATTGTTGACATGAGTAGTCTATTCAATCCATTTAACTTCTATTCAATTTTGGATAGCCTGACATCGGCTCATCCATGGGAGTTGGTCTAGCACCGGCCCAACTCCGGAGATATTACATCCTCCCTCACTTAAGAATGCAACGTCCACGTTAAACCAATGGAAACTCGAACAATATGGCTAGAAACTCTGATCAGTTTCGGAAGCCACGAACCCAATGAATCAACCCAATGATTCGATTTGAAAATAATATGTGTATGCAAGGGAATACGTTCACTCACACGCTAATTATGTTTGGAACAAAGAAGGAAAGCTTCAATTGACATAAATTTCAAAGTATCTTACTAATGAGATTAAGTGTCTTATTTATAGGGAAGACTAGCTTGGCAAAAGGTCTACAACAAATGTAGAAAAATAAATGCACATTATTTAAAGTCCACTAACTTAAAATATAAAAATAAGGCTCAACTATTAAATAACTAAAATAGATCCAATTAATTAGATTGAAAACACCCGTCTTATCAAATAAAATAGAACACCTCTTATTCCACGTGGGATAATGATGTGAGTAGCAACTCTTATGGATATCATAAATTATAGTCTTCAAGTGAATGAAGTGCATGGATCATGAATGCACTCCGATATTGACAAGGCTCTTCCAATTGGCCTCTATGCTTCTACTTTATGCATTTTTCCCTCTTTTAAGTATAGAACTAATGTTATAAAATTAACTTGAAACTTCTTCGCACATTTTCGCGTAATCAAACCTAGTGAAAGTGCAACTTCATCGTTTCTTTTCGCGACCTCGTCAACCTAGCTCGGCCGAACACTATCACAAAGAATACCCGAAAATACAATCATAAAACATATAGGGTAAATTATATAACACTCCTTTGTGTTTTAGTAAAAATGCACACAACACCATGTGTTTTATTTATTACGTTAAACCCCCTCGTGGTAATGAAAAAGTTTGTACGAAACACCCTCCTTGTCCAAAACTAATGTTCGGTTTTAAATAAAGACTTAAATTACACAAGTTTTATACAAATAAAAAGCGTAAAATATTTTAAATACCTTTTTTGTATAAAATAAATAAATACCTTTAATTTTTACTTAAATTACTCATGTACCATTATATATACAATTCTTTATACATAAAAATAACAAAAATATAAAAAATTTAAACACTTTAACTAATTAATAAAATATTATTATTTTTTAATTTATTATAAAAATTTTAAAAGCACAATTGATTTGGAACAGAGAGTATTAAAAACAATTTTGAGTTTAATTTTATTTTAGATGCAACAACAATTTAAAAATTAAGATGAATTAAAAATTGATGGTAAAGATATTGTAAGATAAAAATTAATAAAATAATGCATAGAAAATATGATGGGACATATGAAAACAATGTAATACACAATTTCCGAAATGTACAGACGAATCAATCACCTGCTTCAAAAGTTTCTGATGTATTTTTCATTTAATATTATAAAAATACTTCTACAGTCTTATTTAAAATTTAAAAGTTGTTATTTTTTATTTTTTTCATCCAAAAATAAAATTATTATTTTTTAATTTAATAAATATACTATCTACTTAACATAATAAATATTATTTTAATTTACAATACACTTCTTTCGTTTCATATATTATGTCATCTTTAAGGTAGACACGAGAATTTAAGAGTGAATTAATTAGTAAATAATTAAAAATATATTAGTGAATATAATTATTGTATAATAAAAATAATTATAATTTAATATTAAAATAATTAATTAGTCTAATTAAAATTAAAAAAATTATAAATTCAAAAATTTGAAAGAAATGAAAATATATGATTCTTTTCTAAAACTTTTTACATACTTTTATTAACTAATAAAATAATATTATTTTTTAATTTACTTAAAAAAAAAAAAAAAAATCGAAAGACCCTTTGAATTAAGTTAAAAAGAGTACACTATATAAATACACTTAAACAATACTAGTTTTAACATAAAGTACTTTTTAATATTATTTATACATTTTTCATGTATTTAACATAAGAAACAATACAAACTAAAGGCATAAAAAAAATTATATATTATATTTAGTATATATATTATATATTATCAACAAAGTTTTCATATTTAGCATATTTTAGTGTATATTATAAATATGTACATATATATTTTTGTCATATTAATTAAAAATTGTACTCCCTTCGTCTCGGATAATTTGACCGGGTTACCGTAGACACGGGAATTTATGAGCAGTATAATTAGTAAATAATCAAAAATATATTAGTGAAAATAATTATTGTATAATAAAAATAATTATAGATTAAGATTAAGATAATTTATTAGTATAATTAAAATTAAAAAAATTAAAAATTAAATATTTAAAAATAAGATTAAAGTGTATAATTATTTTCCAAAAAAAAAAGTAACAAAATAAGTGGGACGGGAAAATGAAAAGGTGGACATGAGAAGTGGGACAGTGGGAGTATTAAATTTATTTTATTAGAACACATCAAATTTGTTATAAATAAATAAATAAAGTTTACCCAAAAAAAAATAGATATACGAATTTAATTTATCATAACAAATAAAATTGATGGAAGAATAATAATATTATTTAAAATATAAATTCTTAAATTAATCTACAAAATAAATGGAATTTGAAAAATATAGGTTTCAAATAATTTTACCAAAGTAAAAATAAAATATTGTTCTAAATTTTAAATATAATAAATCCTAGCATGTATAAATTCTATTGTAACCATAAAAGATGTCCATAGTTCCATAACAACTAGTTTGTCAAAATTTATGAGAGAACAAAAACTAACATGATCAAATATTGTATTTAGTGCGCACCGGGTAAACCCCCGCCGAACCTAATACTCTGCAATTCAGACTCGACGGAAAAGTCATAATAAGCGAATCATACGTGGCAGGTGACATGAAGCATTGGGGTTTAAAGCCATGACCTCGCTGTCACAAGTCCAACCTCTGCACCATCGGGTCATCCCTTACGGACATTTTCTTTGTTACTCTTACTTAGGGATGTCAAATGGGGCTGGTTAGCTCCGGACCCGTCCCGGACCCGCTCTTAATGGGGCGGGTTCGGGTCTAAATAATATGTTTTGAGGCGGGTTGTGGATTTAAAATTTTAAACCCAGCCGGGTTCGGGGCGGGTTACGGGTTTTACTAAAAACTCGCCCCAATCCGGACCCGGATATTTTTTAAAATTATTATAACTAATATATATGTACATTTATATAATAAAAATATATTAAATAATTTTAAATATAAAATTCAATTAGTCGTCTGCTCCAAATAATTTTTTAAAATTATTATACTTAATATATATATTTATATAATAAAAATATATTATCTATTTATTTATCTTATTTTTATAGATCAATATTTGATTGTTTTTAGATTATTTTTTTTTTGTACTTTTAATGCTATTTGTTTTAGTTGCGGGGCGGGTCCTGGAGCCAGATGTAAGCGGAACGGAGCGAATTTCGGAGCCTAATATTTTCTAGCGGGGCGGATCTCGGGGCCTGCGGAACCCGCCCGATGACATCCCTACTCTTACTTTCACAAATACAGGCGAAACCACGTGGGAGTAAAAGGGGCTCTAGCCCACCCTCCCCCACCTACCTCTTATTATTTTATTATAATTTATTTATTTATAAAAGATATTTAGTAAAAATAAAAATATTAATATTTCTTTATTCTAAATTTTTGGTTAGTATATAAAAATTTATATTTTTTTTTATCAAAATTTTGGTATACTAAAAATTTTGATATGATGTCATACCATATCGAATTTTTTTAGTACAATAATGGTATATAATTTAATATTTTTGATATATATTTTTGGTATATATAGAAAATACAGTATATTATTGTAGTAGTTTGGTATTCAATTTATAGATTTATATCAATAATTCACTGTATTGATACCAAAATTTTTCTTTTTAATTTTAGTATTTTGGTATGAAAAGATATATAATGATATTATAAAAAAAATGATACTCTCTTTGTTTCACATAATTTGTAAATATTTTTTATTTTCGTCAGACTCGCATAATTTGTCATTTCCTCTTTCGGAAATATAATTATACACTTTAATAACATTTTAAAATTTAAATTTTATATTTTTTAATCTTAATTAAACTATTTAGTTATTTTAATCTAAATTTATAATTATTTTTACTAACACACTTCTTAATTACTTACTAATTATATTTTACCTAAATTCTCGTATCTACAATAATGCACCCATATTACATGGAACGGATGAAATATATTAAAATTTCACGATATTGGTATATACCCTTTGTCATACCAATATTTCGTAATACCCAATCTCTGCGGTATAAATATTCTCTTTTAATCTATCAAAAATTTTAAAACAATATAAAGTATATACTCCATCCGTCCAACTACAAAGTATACATATTTCTATTTTAGGACGTCTAATTACAAAGTAACCATTTCATTAAATACCCCACTTTTTTCCACAAATATCCTTACTTTACATCACATCATTACTTTTATACCAAAAGGTAAGGACAAAAATATCATTACACTACTTTTACCTACCTAATATAATTAAAATACTATTATTTCTTAAACTCCGCATAAAAAGTAAATGTATACTTATTGTATGGTCGGAGGGAGTATTTGATATTTCATACCAAACTATTTTTTTAGTTTAGAAAAATTTAAAATTGGCCCCCTTCAAAGATTTATGATTTTGGAATTTTTGTTTAACAATATGTAGTATATTTTTTGTTTAATCAAAAAATTTCTTGTAATCAAATAAAAAGATTATATTAAAACATAAATTCATTCATATTATTTTTTCGAAATTTCATCAACTTTTTTATAAATTTTGAAAAATACATTACATTCAAATAGTTTATATATTTCGAGGTTTATTTTTCTATTTTAATTTTAGTTTTAATTTTAAGAGTAATATTTAATGAAAAATTAATAATAATTCTTTTTTTATAAAAAATACATTTAGATTTTACTTGTGTGTTTGGTTTATATTTTTAATTTGAAATATTTTGTGTATATTGAAAATGTGATAATATAAAAAATAATATATCTTGTATTAAATTCTTAATATTTTTAAGTAGATAAAAGTATATATTATATAATTTTGTGTGAATACATGCATATATATTGTATATTTTGTAAAACTAATTGGAAAGCATGTAAAAAATTTGCAATTGACTATAAGGAGATTTTTGCTCCAGTTGTTCGACTCATTATTGTTTGTTGCTCCTTATAGTTGTTGTTTGTCATTGGTCTTTTCTTTAGCTATATGTAAAAAATATTTTTTTGCGTGACGTTTTTTCTAAGAAAGTTTATATGACTCTTCTTTCAGGTTTCTTATCTTTTGAAAATGTTTGTCATTTACGTTGCCCTTTGAAGGTATTCAGATTCATTGCCTATGCATATGTTCACAAGGAAGAGAGATCAAAACTCAATGATCGTAGCACGAAGTAGTCTTCCTTAACTATGATGAAAACTAAAAAACGTATAGGTTGTTTGACCCACATAATAAAAAGTTTGGGATGAGTTGTGACGTGGAGTTCCATGACCTTGAATTGTGGAACTAGAGTTCTAACAAGATTGGATCGTATGATTTTCTCTCATACTTTAAAGATGAAGAATAAGCTGCAAATATTGAGGGGAGATCACTCCAACAACTACGCCACCTTCATCAGCATTGGAGGCATCAACATTAAGTGAGAGAAATCAAAGATATCGGACTATCGATGATTACAATAATATCAAGTGAGAGAACTCCAAGATATCAGAATGGGGATGATTACAATCTATTGTGTTTGTTGATGGATGTCGAATCTATGTCTTTTCAAAAAGTTAGGAAGGAGAATAAATGAATTCAAGTTGTAGATGAAGAGATTCATCCCATTGAAAAGAATGACATATGGGAACTAGTACCGTGACCACTTAGTCATCAAAGTATTGGTGTCAAATGGATACATAAGAAACGGAAGAATGACAAGGGAGAGATTGAAAGGGACATAGCTCAATTAGTAGCAAAGGCTACACGCAAAAGTATGGAGTTGATTATGAGGAAGTATTTTCCTCAGTGGCCTAATTGAAGACAATCGGCTACTAATCTCACTCTCGGAGTAAATTCATTGGAAGATATATCAATTGGATGTTAAATCCGCTTTTCTCAATGGATAACTTAAGAAGGATGTGTCTATTAAGCAACCACTCGATTATGTTGTTCAAGGCCATGAAGATAAAGTCTTGAAGTTGAAGATGGTAGGTACTCTATAGGCTCAAGCAAACCCCTCGAGCATTGAATAGCCGTCATGACAAATATTTGTAAGATAATGAAGTTTCAAGATGCCAAAGAAAGTATGTACTCTATAGGAAGGTGGAAGATGGACATGTGAAATCCGATTATGGTTGAAGATTTCAAGAAGTCTGTGACTCAAGAACTTGAAATGAGTGACATTGGATAGTGTCGTGTTATTTGGGAATTCAAGTGAATCTAATTGAGGAACGAATTTTTATCTCCCAAGAAAGCTATGTAAAATAAGTTCAATATATTTGGAAACAAACCGGAGAGCACACCCATGAAGAATGGAGCAAAATTGTTCAAAACTAAGGAGGATGAAAAACGTGTTGGTTCTACCACATTCAAAAGTTTTTATGGAAATATAAGGTATTTGACTTGCACTAGACCATATATTTTATTTTCGGTAGGAATAGTGAGTTGTTACATGAAAATTCCTAAAAAAGCACATTGAATGGTGTCAAAGAGGATACTTCGATATATCAAAGGTGCCCTTCGTTTTGGCTTGATTTATTCATCTTCCAATACTTCCAAGCTGATGGCATAATGTGATAGCAATTATGGTGGAGATATTGACGATAGAAAAAACACTACGAGATTTGTTTTTTTTTCATGGGAAATAATGCAATCTCTTAGTGCTCAAAAAAACAACTGATTGTTTCGTTCTTCACTTGTGAGTCGGAATATGTTGTTGCAACATCGAGTACCCGTCACGCCATTTGGCTTTAAAGATTGTTGAAAGAACTCCACTGCAAGCAAATGGAGTCTACGAGGATCATGGTAGACAATAAGTCGGTTATTGCTTTGGCCAAGAATCCCATCCACCACGGTCGAAGTAAGCATATGGATACTCGCTTTCATTTCATTTGGTAAAGCATTGAGAAGAAAGCGTAGAGCTTCAATATGTGGATTCGAATTGCAGACATATTTACGAAGCCATTGAAATTTGAAGACTTTCAAAAGATGCGGAAGGCTCTTGTAGTAATAAATCAAATTTAAAGGAGACTGCTAAGAATTAAACTTTATTTAAAAAACTAATAAAAATAAAATTACCAACTATTTCATTGTTTCCAATGAAATTTGGTGGGGGTTGATGGAAGAGTTGATGGCCTACAAACCATACATTGAACAAATTTTTCTATATTGATAGGTAGAATTAAGATTAGTTTTGATAGGTAGATTTCAAGTCCTATAAATAATTATAGTTTGCAAATCATTGGAATAAATAAATTAAAGTGTTCTCTTCTAGTTATCTTTTATTCTCTCCACAAAAAAGTTGCTTTTATTTATTTACCTTTTTCTTTTTCTTAGTATATTTCTTCCTTTTGTTCCAACTTCCGATACTCTATATATATACATTTTACGTCGTGAGAATTCGTAATGGCTACTTTGGAATACTCTCTAAGTAAACTCTAATTGAACTTAGTACCATACAAATTAAATCCGACAAAACAAGTCACACAAATCCAGTCATGTGTGACAGGTAAAACCATACGATCATGAGTTAATTCCATACTACCACACCATCCCTTAGTTGCCAGTTGCTCAATTAAAGATAGTAAGTCTGTGTTTGTTTTTGAAAAAACTCATAATTAATTTATGCAACAACACTATGATAAAATCATGAATTGTATGAGCAGGAAGTGACAATAGTTGATAAGTAGCATGTGCTCTTGTTTGCCTCAATTCTGGATTGCAAAAATAAAAATCAAGCTAGAAACTTATTCGGCAATAAAAAAATACTATAAGAAAAAATTATTTTTGTAACAAAACTTTTTTGTCTCTAAATCTATTTTTTCCGTTACTAATGACATTAGAGACGAAATTAGGAATGAAATTACGTTAGCTACGTGAACTTTAGGGACGGAATTCCGTTACAAATATATTATTTTTTTGTAGTGAAAAAAAATCTTGCAAGGAAGCGCTTATGAATTTTTCTGAAGTTTAAATCCTTGATTACCTCTATTTTCCCCATATTAACTCAGTTTTTCTGACACCTGAATTTATCCTCACTTTCTGGAACTATAAAAGGAACTTGGCAGCAATTCTTTTGCATTCATGATGCACTAAAAAAAAAAAATAAATAAAGTTAGAAACTTATTCTGCAATAAAATTTTTTTGAAATTTTGCAAAACGATCATACTTCAAAAAAAAAAAAAAAAAAGGTTCTTTTGCTTCTGCATTGAAAGTGCACAACATTCTTATTTTCCTTTTATTTTCTTGTCCATCTCTTAAGAGACATTCTAATTTTTTAAGTTAGTAAAACATCATACTCTCTCGTCTCATTCAAAATATCTGTTTTTACTATTTTCGTATGTTCTATTCTAAAATATTTATTTAATAAAAATATTCATACACTAGTACCAAAATACCTTTAATTTTTATTTAAATTATAAATATCATTACATAAAGTTAAAGGATAAAAATATCCAAACTTCTTACACACATAACTAATAAAATATTATTATTTTTTAATTACTACAAAACCCCAAAGATTCCTTTGGACCGAAACAGATGGAGTACGGTTTATATATTTTTATTTACCATAAAAATTAAAAAGTAACCAAAATCCATATTTTTATTAAAATTCCTACTTAAAATCATGAGGATATTTTTACGAGATAGTAATTATGATTACTCCATATAGAAAATATTTACTCAAGAGAATGCACGTAGTCCAGCGGACTTGGTTCTACGCAAGCGAGGTCGTGCAGCTCTTCAATGGCGTCGAAGAAGGGCATGTATGTCTCACCAAGAGTCACCAACGCCTCGATTCCATGCCCGTTTCTGGTGTCCATTAACCCAACTAGATTAATGTACTTGGATGTCTCCATATCACTACCTCCATGGACATATGTTGTCATCCAAAGAGGCTTTCCCCATCCAAAGTCAATGTCATAACCACCAAATCGGCACCAGCTTGACACAGACAGAAGATCGGCCCCATCGGGGACTTCTGCATACATCGACTGTATCTTCTCTAACCCCAAAAGCCCTCCATCTCCTTGTATACTGCTAACATATTCACCATCCACTTTTTTAATGGTATCCCTAAATTTCCTTGCTAGCTCTTTGTATTCTCCTGTTGTTCGATTTATGCTTGATGCTGTTGTAATGGAAATGAAATTCCCGAAACAATCTGATGGGAAGGGAGGATGAGCTCGCCCTCTCAAGTTGGCAGCAACGGCCATGGCTGAAGCTGATTTGCCATTTTTTAAGGATGCTGTAATGAAACAGTTCCAGAGAAATGTTGAGACAGCCTCCACCCTGGTAGGGTTCTCCAGGCCTGATTTGGCCTTGAGGGACGAAATTGCAATGGAGTCGAAGACATATCTCTTAGTTGCCCATTTTCCTTCATTGAAAAGGAGCTGCGCTGGGGGACGTTTTTCGAGCAGTTCCTCCTTATGTGGGAAGAGAAGTTGGGAGATATAATTAGGACAAACTCCTTCTTTGCTTCCTCGATTTGCACTTCCCCAGGCCTTCAAGAAATTCACCATTGTTACAGCATCAGCTACCTTGTGCCAAAAGAGGGCCGCGATGGCGACGCTGCCGCAGTCAAAATAGTTTAGTTTGATTTGTAAAATTCTACACTGAGAATCCATTTCAGAATCCCAGCTGACTTTCCTAGGCAAGAGCTGATCGGACAAATCCTTGTCTGGTTTTTTAAGAAGATCAGACAGCCGTTGACCTGGAAATCGGGCGACAATGAAATGAACCCCGGCGTCGTTGCAGTCGATGTATTGCTTGTCGGGGACGGCTCTTCCGGCGAAAGGGTAGAAGCGGGTAAGAATGGTCGAAATCGAGCGTTTCAGCTGTTTCGATGTCTTGGAAACATGTAAGTCGTTGGCAGTGTTGTTCGAACAAGGAGGGAAGAAGAGGACAATGGGGATGAAAACTGGTACCATGATCTGGTCGAGCATCGAGAGGTTGTAGGTCCTGAGGTGTGCCGGCGTCGGAGAAGATGGTTCTATGTATTCACTGGAAATTACCTTGCTCTCCATTATCACGAAAGCTGTAAAATTATTGAGCTAAACGAGAAAGAAGAATTAATGAATCGTTGTGAATTATGGGTATGGATTCGCTTGGATTTGGCTTTGCCATTTATAGAATGAGAATACACAACAAACTTAAGGACGTGTTTGGACTTTAGCTTTGTATGTTTTGGTTAGTTTCGAAACAGTAAAAGGTGAATATTACGGGTTTGTTTTAATTTGTGTTAATTTTTGTTTTGATATTTGATTTATATATTATGGCGGAGGCCTTTATTGTTGAGATATTTTAGATATTTAGATTTAGTAGATTTATATCTAGATTTGATCTTATCCATAGATTAGATTACTTAGATTTGAGTCTATCGCGTATATTTTGTATTGCCTATATATAGGCTCCTTATTTTAATGATCAATAAGACAATCGCATTATTTCCTCCAAAATTTCTAAAATGATATAAGAGTTTATTTTTCTCATGCAGTAGATATAGCCTACCAACTCGTATTTCTCCAGGTACATTCAACTCGGATTGTATCCGGAGGTCTTGTGATTTTGAGATCATGCCTTTGCATGTTGTCTTTTTGCAAATCTGTCTCGTCTCGTCCCGATCTGCCATCTGTCTGCTTGTCTGTTGACTGTGTGCAATCTGAAATCTTTTGTTGCTTATTTGTTTCCAAAAATCTGTCTATAATCTGCCATATGTCCGCTGTTTGTCTGTTGCCTGCGCCGATCTGTCATATATCCGTTGTCTGTCTGTTGTTGCATGCGATCTGCCATCTGTCGTTGTCTGTCTGTTGCCTGTGTGCGATCTGTCATCTTTCGTTACTTATTTGTTGCCGAAAATCTGTCTATGATCTGTCATCTGTCCGCTGTTTGTTTGTTGCCTGCGTGCCATCTGATTTGTCCGATGTTTGCGATTTGTCTCGTTTTCGGCTCCGGTGGAGTCATCTCGTTTTCGACGGCTCCGGTGGAGTCATCTCGTTTTTTGCTCCGGTGGAGTCATGTCGTTTTCGACTCTGGTGGAGTCATCTCTTTTGTCGGCTTGTTTTCGGCTCCGGTGGAGAGTCATCTCGTGTTCGGCTTCGGTGGAGTTATGTCATTTTCGGCTCCAGTTGAATCATCTCGTTTTTTGTTCCGGTGGAGAGTCATCTCGTTTTCGACTCCGGTGGAGAGTCATCTCGTTTTTTGCTCCGGTGGGTGGAAAGTCAACTGCTAATTTTATTTATGTTTTCTTTTTACGTTTATATTCAAATTTCTCATCAAACTTAAGTTGGTTTTTGTTATACCACTTAGTTTGAAAAGGGATGTTGAGATATTTTAGATATTCAGTTTTAGATTTAGTAAATTTATATCTAGATTTGATCTTATTCATAGATTAGATTACTTAGATTTGAGTCTATCGAGTATGTTTTGTATTGCCTATATATAGGCTCCTTATTTTGATGATCAATAAGACAATTTCATTATTTTCCCCCAAAATTTCTAACATTTTTGAATTTAAAATTCAGCACAACACATAAATGTGTTAGCATATTAATTTAGAATAATAGGATTTTATCATAGAAAATTAGCATATGTTATGTTATAATATGCTATTAAAATATCCGCTATATATTATACTCCCTTCGTCTCATAAATATGTATTAGTTTGATATAAAGATAATGACATTTATGTAATATATTATAAGTTGTAAATGTATTTTTAATGTTAGGTAGATAATACAGACTAAAATAAAAAAAAAAATAGATAGTTTGTTATGGGATTGAGGGAGTATTAATATCTACTACTTTTTATAATTATTTGAATATTTGATCAAATTACTATAGTACTGAAATCATAATATATTTTAATACGTAAAGATCAGCCGGCGAATTATGTATGGCAGATGACCTGAGGCTTCGAACAGCGTTCTTAACTTTTAATAAGCTTTGTGCGAGATCAACGTAAGAATCTTTATCTTAAAAAATAAAATTTTAAATAATATAATTTCTTCTAATATTTTGCGTGGCAAAATTATCAATAACTATATCAATACTCATTTTTTCAATTTTTTTTTTTTAAATTCGCAATATAGTCGTATCATTTAATCATTCCTGCCACATACATTATTTTAAATAAGTTCTCAATAATTATAAATTTAAAATCTTTTTCCCGCAAATGCGGGTAAATCATATATTCACATTTCTGTATATATTTGACAAGTATTTTATTTTTTTAAATAATATTAATAAAATTAAAATTTATTGAAAAAAATGGCGATCCTCGTTTCATTAACCGTTGTATCAAGCTGAAATTTTGAGGAAGTGTTCATAATTCGTTGTGTTTTCAATCCAACGGTGAAATTTTGAGGAAGTGTTCGTAATTCATTGTGTTTTTAATCCAACGGTGAAATTTTTGATTGGATATCTGCAATTCGATCAAAAATTTACCGAACGTGACAGATTTTTTAGATTTGTCTTTTAATATTGTTATTTCTTAAATGTTTTATTTTTGTTGGATAATCGGTTATTCACGCAAGCGATTAATTGATGAGTGAAAAAACGACGGGTCGGTGAACTAAATTAATTAGATTGATTTGGATGAATATTGTATATAGGGCTTTGTTAATATTTTGGTTGTTTTTTCTGTCTCGAGACAAACCAAATTGTGCAACCTTAAATTAAACCCTGCCTAAATCACAGTATTATCTTGATAAAATAAAAACATGTTATGATTTTTAATAAAACATTACATTTATAATTTAAAATTAAAATTAAAAAATACTATATATTTAAGTTGTATATAGAACCTATTATTTTTTTTTTCAGAACTCCAAAATAACATGAGTCGGCTATGTTTCAGAATACAAACACAATTAAAGTTACATCATAATAGATATTTTAACTCATACGACTAAGTGAAGTGACAACAAAACGGTCGAAATATCCCAAAACCTCAAAACAGAACCGAACAAATCCCAAATACCTCAATAAATTGACTCTTAACTTATTTTAACTTGCTAGTGGAATTTTTTATAAAGCACACACAATTACGTCAAATCAATTAAAATGTGATTAAGACATAAGTATTAATTAAAAGTACAATCATTACCAAATGCCATTTTTTTACCTCAAAATTGTACAAATAAAATGACAACAATCTTTAAATACTAAGCCCATCCTTATCAAAGAAACTCTCCAAAAGTTTCTAAAAATTTCCAGCTCATACTTATTTTTTTTTATTTCACAATCTCTTTCTTCCACCTCATTATATATTTTTTAATTTATATTAAAATAATTAATAATATTATTAAATTTAAATAAAATTATATTAATATATATCATTTTGTAGAGAATAAAATTTTATATAATACAAAAATATAAAAAAATAAAAATAAATAACTAAATAAATAATATTTTAAAAAAAAAAAAAAATTTTGTGGGTTGCTCTGCAGAGCAACCTAGAAAAAATTTTTGGTTTCTTTTAAGGATGTGGCAATGACGTGGAGGGTTCTACAAGGGAAAGATCCCCCGATGCGGATGTCCTAAGGCCATAAGATTTTCAATCAAACTATTCATAATAAATTAAATTAATCTTAGTGACAAATATTTTCAATATTTTACTTATTTATTTTGTTTGGATTTAGTACTAGATTTTGTCGAGATTACACAATTAAGATTGATCTAATTATATATATTGCATATATATTAATATATATAGCACAAGTCACTTTAATTCGTAAACTCTCATCATTTTAGAATTTTTTTATTTTTTAAATAATAAGTTTGAATAATCAGTTAAAATTTTTTAGGATAACAACTAATTAATCTAACAAAATCCAGATTTATCGAAATAATAAATAAGAAAATATTTATAAAATTAGGGTTTTATATATCTATATATACACAAGAGATTAAGCCAAAATTGCCATAACAAAAATAATTATGAGATTTTCGTCCAACATTGAGCAGGTTCGGAAAAACGGCAATCGCTACCAATCAGAAATTTTCAAGAAGTGTTCGTAATTCGTTGTTTTTTTAAACGTTGGGATTATTGGTTGGATACACTTAGTTTGACCAGAATGACAAAGTTTTTATGTTTGTTTTTTTTTTTTTTATCTTTATTTTTCTTAAATATATGATTTTTGTTCGTTGATTTAACGATGATCAAGCATGTTTACATGTATTCTTAAAAAATCTTATATTTTATTTCATTATTGTGAATTATCTACTTTTGGTTTGGACAACGCGTGATTTTTTTTTATTTCTTTTACCTTTTTTAAGGGTTTTCACTTGATTATTTTTTTTCGTATTTTATTTACGCATATAATTTGTTATCGTTGAAAGGAACTGAATGATTTTTCACATGAAAAAATATTATTACCTCTTTTATATATTATCTATCATTCCTTATACAGTGAAAATTTTATAATAAATTTTTTTTCTGACTTATAAATTTTAAATTATATGACAATTTTTACTAATCAAATTTTTTATCTATGATAAAAAAAATCTTTAAAAAAAAAGAGAGAGAGAATGAGAAGAAAAAAAATATAAGAGAAAGAGAAAGAAAGAAAAATTAGATTTTGTCTTTTTATTTATTTATTTATTTTATTATATATAACAACTTTATTAAATTAATTTTAATTTTGTGCTAATCATTCTTTTTATTCTTATTATATATTTATTTACTAATTTATTTAGTTTCGAGTATAATGTTCTAATATTTCATTATTATTGTATATGTATTTTTTAAAATTATTTATTGTGTTATTTTATTTTCTACTAATTATTTTTGTTTATCTCTATTATGTTTGAATTTAAATTGTAATAGTATATTTGTGAAATTTTGATTCGTTTACTTAATTTTTTTTATTTGATTTAATTACCGAATTTTTATTTATAGTTTATTTTTTATATAAATTAATATTTGACTATTTTCATACAAAATTTTATTATTAAAATAAAATTTATTATTTAAAATATAAAAATTAAATTAATATCATAAATTTTATAATTATCCGTGCATAGCACAGGTAATAGGCTAGTATATCTATATATATATATATTATATTAGCCTATAACCTATGCGAATGCACGGGTTATTTAGTAATATAATACCTAATTTAATTTTAAATTATAAATAATAATTTTTTAAATAATAATATATTTGTAAATTTTAGATACATATTATTTAAATTAATTTATGAAAAAAATATAGATATAAAAAAATAAATTACATATTAAAAAAAAAATTTGGTTCATCTATTTGAAGAAAAATAAAACTATACAAAAACAATTAAAATTAAATAAAATAAAAATGGAATTTAAGTATAATAATTAAAAAATGTAAATTAAAAATTAAAAATATTATTGTCATAATATTATTACTTTCTTTTCAGTTTTTTTCCTTCTAAATTAAATAAAAAGCCATAGAAAAAAATATATTTAAATAAAATGATAAAAGTAAAAACTATTTAATTGTAATAAATCTATCAAATATAATCAATATAAATTACCAATTAAAAATGCTCTTAATAATATTTTCCTCTGAATTACACTGTTAGGTTTAATTCAACTTTTCAAATAATAAAATTTATTGAAATATATTTAAAAATACAACAAATTTATATAACACTTGTTGTTAGGATAACTCTTTTATGATGTTTAATTATTCTGATTTAAAAAATTACATCCATCAATCCCAGACGTAGTCATATCCTTTCTTTTTGGAGTTATTTATTATCTTAACAAATCTTATCTCTATCCCTCGTACTATTCCCAAAAATATTTATTCAACTATTTTAATTATCCAAAAGATTTTCAATACATATAAATATTTATTAATATAATTCATTTCTGTGAATCAATAACATTTTTAATAAAAAATATAAAATTCTAAAATAATTAAATAGGACATGTGATTAATTTATAAATTATATATTTGGTATTAATATTGATATAATAATAAGAATTATGATTGATAAAAAATAACAAAATTGATAAAATTATATTAAATTTAATAATTTATCTAGTAATATTTAATAATATTTATTTTTAAATATAAAAAAATCATGACAAAACAAAAAATATGTAAATGTTGCTAGAGCTCTTATGTTCCAAAGCAATTGTCCCATTAATTTTTGGGGGATTGCGTGCTTGCAGCCTTTTATATAATAAATAGATTTCCCACCTTTCTTCTTGATAACAAGAGTCTCTTGCAGGTCATTCATGGCTGAAAATCAAACTTAATACAATAAAAGTGTTTGGGTGCTTATATTATGCTACAAATTTGAATGTTTTAAATAAGTTTTATCTTAGAGCTGGATGTTGCTGTTTTGATGGGTATATACAAAATAAGAAAGGTTATAAAGTTTTTTATATGGAAATGTGTATAGTTTCTGTCTCTTATGATGTTTTTTATGAGTTAGTGTTTTCTTTCCAAACTGTTGTAACAACAAATGACTCTCATTTCTCTGCTCCAAAATCCGTGCCTTCAATTCATGCCTATGATGATTTTTTTGAGGTTTGTAAGGGTAATCATTTGGTGGCGCCTTTTGGTAATATTCGAGATTTTTCTTTGAATTTGTAACCAAGTATTATCGATGTTGGCAACACAAATCAACACATTGAGTCCGTTGTGATGGCAAAAATAAATGACTTAATTCCTAAGGCATGTTCCAATAGGGAATAGTTGAGTAGAAAGCGTAACATGCCCTCTTATATTCATGACTATCAAATCTCTATAAGAAATGCTATAGTCAGATATCCTCTAAGTTTTGTGTGTCAAGACCCAACTGAGATGTCTAAAGAAAGCCTCTGTATGATGGCTAACCTAGACAGATCAGTTGAACTCCAAAGTGTCAAGGAGGTTGTCCGCAATCCCAAATGAAAAGAGGCTATAGATCTTGAGATGAAAGCTTTCACTGAGAACAAAACTTGGGTCCTCTCTGACTTACCTAAGGATAGAAAACATGTAGGTTGTATATGGGCGTTCAAAGTATAGTACAACTCATATGGAACAGTTAAGCGATATAAGGCTAGACTTGTTGTTAAGGGATTTAGCCAAAAGAAGGGTTTGGATTATCATGGAACTTTCTCACCAATGGTCAAAATGCCTATTGTTTGTTATGTTTTATCTGTTGCAGATAAGTCAAATTGGGAAATCTTTCACTTGGATGTGAATAATACCTTTTTACATGGTGATCTTCATGAAATTTTGTACATGACACCACCAGAAGGGTATCCAGAGAAGTTTCAAAACAAACATTGCTTGTATGGTTTGAAACAGGCACCTAGGCAGTTGAATGAAAAGTTGATATCAACAATGAGTGAGTTTGGATTTAAACAGTCCCTACATGATTACTCATTGTTTGTTAATATTTAAACTGATTTGATTGTTATAGACTTAGTTTATGTTGATGAAATTCTCATAACTAGAAATGGTGTTAAGAAAATTGGTGAATTTAAGGTTTTCTTTAATAATAAATTTAAAATCAAAGACTTAGGAACTCTTAATTACTTGTTGGGGATAGAAGTTGTTAGGTGTGATAAAAGGGATTATTTTTTCTTGGTGTATTGTGCTATAAATTTAATCTCTGAATTTGGCTTGCTATGATGTAAACATTCTTTGGTTTCTATGGACCAACATTTAAAGCTTGATAACAGATAAAACAAATATGATCATTTGGTTTTAAATGTTGTTATATATCAACAATTAGTTGAAAAATTGATTTACTTGACTCTCACTACGCCTGAAATTGCCTTTGTTGTTCAAGTTCTTAGCCAATTAATGCAAAAACCTAAAAACTCTCATATGCGGGCTGCCTTGAAATTATTAAGGTACTTGAAAGGGAGCCCTGGACAGGGAGTGCTATTCTCTAAGGATGGCAGTCTATGTCTAAAAGCTTACTGTGATTCTAATTGGGTATCTTGTCCAATCTCTAGGAAATCAGTAACAAGGTTTTGTGTATTTGTTAGAAATTCTCTAGTCTCCTTTAAGAGTAAAACACAGTAAACAGTCTCCCGGTCATATGCTAAAAAAGAATATAAGGCTATGGTTCACATATGTGGTGAAATAACTTGGATCCTCGGTATACTTCAAGATTTGCATGTTCTTCCTAATTGTGTTGTAGAACTATATTGTGATGATACTGCTACTTTACAAATTGCTGCTAATCCAGTGTTTCATGAAAGAACAAAACACATTGAAGTAGATTGTCACATGGTGAGGGATTTCATCCCTTCTAATGAAAAACGTGCTGATTTGCTCACAAAAAGTTTCGACAGTAAGTCTCTTATCACCTTTGTAAGCTTAATAACTTGTTTGACTTGTTTCATGTTGTTAATGATGGCCCTTCGACTAGGGGGGTGTGTGTTAAAAGTTGGGCTTCATCACTCTTGCTGCAGGTAATAGGGCCAAGCCCACACTCTCTTACTTGTGGACTTTGTTGACATATATATATATATATATATACCTAGTTGGAAGGGCAGAGCCTTCCACTTCACTCACTTTGATTATTCCGCAATTCACTCTGTCGCTGCCTTCATCCATACACTCCTCTTGTTGTGCACGCCATTACCATCATCACCTTCACCCACACACTTCTCTCACTCACTGTGGACGCCATCACCATCATCACCTTCGTCCATACACTTCACACGCACACAAAGCACAACTTCACTGTGGTTTCTTGAATTACTTCATTACGTTTACGTCTCGATCATACTCCAATCGATCTTCGAATAGATTGTTCTTTCACTCCACTTCACCTATTTTGTCACTAACATCTTCTTCTTAGTTGTTCTGCTACTTATTTTCTTCTGCAGTTACTTGACTTGATTTGATATGTAAGTGTGGTTCTACTATTGTTCTCTGGTGTACAACGAACTCAGAAAGCACCTGTGTGACCTACAACCTTGGATCTCCTCTGGTTTGGTTGTATCGTTCATTTTTCTATTTGTAGACTGCTTTGAGATACTATATGTGTGTGTGTTCCTGTGAGAACACGGTTCTTTCCTTCGTTAATTCATGTGTAGCTTACTTGACTTGGATCCTATGTGATCATGGCATGTTGTGCTAAATAACTTGCTCCTCAATACACCTAATATTTGCATAATAAATATGGTTTGGAGTGTAGGTGTGTTCCTCACTCCCGTTGATGAGTTGTTTTAGATTGCTAATATGAAAATAATATTTTGTATTGAATTGCTAATTTTTTTTAAATGAATAAAATATTATTATATATATTATATTAATATCTATATATTATTTTTTTTAATATTTATAAAAATTTATATCATCCAAAAATAAATTGGATGAACAAATCGAGAATCTTTTATTTAAAAAAAAATAGAGAGAGGGGGGAGAGAGACACCATTAACAAGATAATATTTCTAAGGTGTTTTTTATTCTAATGTAGAAAAGAAAATTCATACCGACTTAACTCAATAATAATAATGTGTTTGTTGGGAAAAATTGTTGGAAAGTATGGGTATTACGAGAATAAACGTGAAATCGAGTCGATGATAGATCCTCTTTCCGAAAATTAGATACGCCTCGGTAGTGCCTCCGGTGGATGGCGTTCTAACCCAAAGATAAAACGGTTTCCGTCTCCAATGAGAGTGGCACCTCTAATTGTTGGAGCTCCGGCGAACAAAAACGAGAGAGGAACTGAGCTGGGGAGGCTGCCGGAAAGCTAGAAGAGATGAGAGAAAGACGAAAGGATTGTTTGTTGTTAGTAATTAGAAGGAAGGGAGAGGCCCTTTATATAGGCGTCTCCACTCCGCCAAAATGGCAGGGGATCAATTACGATCATAATTACGGCTTTAATTATCGATGTAATTAATTATAAATTCAAACCTTCCGTTTGAAGCAATCGTAATTGATTCTAATTACAAACCTTCCGTTTGTGACGATCATAATTTATTTTAATTTCAAACCTTCCGTTTGAGATTATAATAAATTTATCCAACGGATAATATTTTATCCAAATAATATTACGACTTAGGCCATATACCCGGGTTTTAATTTAGGGTTGCACAATTTGGTTTGTCTCGAGACAGGAAAAATAACCAAAATATTAACCAAACCTCATACACAATAAATAAATAATATTTATTTATTTCTTCCAAATTAATATAATTAATTTGGTACACTAGCTCGTCGCATTTTCACTCACAAAATAATCGATTGCAAAAATAACCGATTATCCAACAATCTCCCACATGAGTGGAAATGCCCATAAAGGACAGAAACCCATCTCAATCCCTGTGAGACATTGACACATTAGGACAGGTGGTTTTTGGCTTTGAACCTTCCATAGTCAACATTACAGAGTGTACTGGTGGCCCAGTTGACGTGATGCATTGAATTGTTCCACCTCTGCGTGCACTTAGTCAATAATATTGACGTATCGCTGTCTCAATCTCAACTTTATTCTCACATTTTGATTCATTTCGGCCATGGATCTCGTCTTTGGATTCATAAGTGTTTCATTTGAAGCGGCCCACACTTCACACTTATATAGGTAATCCTATGTCAAGGTATCTAACTCACACCTTTACGATCATTAAGAGTCATTGACTCAACCTCACTACTTTTGCACATTATAACACATTGCTTTTCAGGGAATTGTATTGAGTGTTCGTGCTGGACTCTTACAGTTTAGTTTTCCCATTGAACCAAGGCTTGAGATTTCCAAGTGATTTGGTTGGGTTATCACTGTAATTGTCTATATCTTGTGGATTTCAAACCCATTCCCTTTAGTAGTTTGTACATTTGATCTCTCTGCAACCCTTTGGTTAGCGGATCCGCTAGGTTTTCTATTGATTTTATATATTCAATAGTCAAAACCCCACTGGTGATCACTTGTCTTACAGTGTTATGTCTACGTATATGTCGGGATTTACCGTTGTAAATTCCATTCTTAGCCCTTGCTATTGCAGCTTGGCTATCGCAGTGAATCAGTACTGGAGGTACTGGTTTAGTACAATATGGAATATCATCCATGAAGTTCCTCAGTGATTCAGTTTCTTCGTCAGCTTTGTCCAAGGCGATGAACTCCGATTCCATTGTGGACTGTGCAATGCACGTCTGTTTTGTGGATTTCCACGAAACAGCTCCTTCTCCAATTGTAAATACATATCCACTTGTAGACAGTGAGTCTTTTACATCAGATATACAATTGGTATCGCAGTACCCTTCGAGTTTGTCTGTAGCCTTTTACTACGAGACGGGCTTTGTATTTGTTAGTAGACCCATTAACCTTGAGTTTCTTTTTCAAAACCCATTTACACCCTAGTGGTTTGCAACCTTCAGGTAGGTCAGATAACACCCAAGTGTTATTTTGCATTATTGAGTCTATTTTACTATTTATTGCTTCATACCAAAAGGAGCATCAGGACTAGATAGTGGTTCCTTGATCGTTGCTGGATCATTGTCTAACATATACGTAACAAAATCCGGACCAAAGGTTTTCTCGACCTTTGTCCTTTTGCTACGCCTAAGCTCTGAAGTCTCTTGATCAGGGCTATTGGTCATTTGTCTTTTTACGCCCCGTAGTTCTTCATCTACGGATTTTGGGTTTGATTGCATCCGTTCTTTACAAGGGTAGATATTTTCAAAGAATGTGGCATTCCTTGATTCTATCGTAGTTCCCTCGGTCATCCCAGGGATTTCCGATTTGTGAACTATGAAACAATAAGCACTACTGTTTAGTGCGTATCCGATAAATATGCAGTCTACCGTTTTTGGGCCGATAGCGACTTGCTTTGGAGGCGGAACTTCCACTTTTGCTAGGCACCCCCCACACAAGTATTTGTATGTGGGTTTCTTGCCTTTCCATAGTTCGTAAGGGGTGGCATCTTTACCCTTAAGTGGAATCTTGTTCAGGATATAATTTGCAGCAGTTCCGCCTCCGCCCACAAGTTTTGGGGAAGTCCTAAACTTATCAACAAGACATTCATCATTTTCTTAAGTGTTCAATTTTTGCGTTCTGCAATGCCGTTCGATTTAGGGTAATATGGAGCCGTTGTCTGATGAATTATGCCACTTTCGTTACATAATTTCTTGAACGGGGCCACATATTCGCTACCTCTATCACTTTGAACTATCTTGATTTACAGTCAAGTTGATTTTCTGCCTCGGTTTTGAAGTTCTTTAAAGCCTCGATTGCTTTGCTCTTTTCCTTTAATAGGTAAAGATAGCAATACTTTGTGCATTCATCGATAAAGGTGATGAAATATTTCTTTCCACCTCTAGTTTGCACAAATTTTAAATAACATACATCGGTGTGAATTAACTCTAATGGCTTAGTCTTTCTTTCGACATATAGGAAAGGTAATTTTGTCATTTTGGCCTCTACGCAAACTTCACATTTGTTTTGAGTGTTCATCTCTTTTATATTTAGTAAATTCATATTTACAAATATTTTTATAGAATTTAGGTTTACATGACCTAGTCTGCAATGCCATAAATCAGAACACTCAATCAAGTACGAAGAAGAAATAACATTTTTATTATCAGTAGGTGCTGCTCAGCGCACGGCCATTACATTCAATTTGAACAAACCATTTGTAAGATAACCCCTAGTTAAGAACATCTTGTTTTTCGATAATATAAATTTATCTGCTACAAAGACAAGTTTAAAACCATGCCTAACTAGTAGCGATCCTGAAACAAGATTTTTCCGAATGTCTGGCACATGCAGGACATCTTTAAGGGTTAGTTCTTTGGCAGAGGTCATCTTTAGCACCACGTTCCCTACGCCTTGGACCTCAGAAGTTGCATGATTTCTCATGTGTAGCTTCCTCCCTTCGGTCTCCTTGTAGGTCGAGAAGTTTGTTTTTTCGGAGCAAACATGGCAGGTTGCTCCGGTGTCAATATACCAAGCTCTTGGACTATCCACATTATTTTTTTCATACACAACAACGACAAGGTTGTCACTATTGAGATCACGATCAGTCCAGTGGCTTGTCTCGACCAGTTGGGAACTCGGCTTCTTTCTTTTTGGTGTCTTGCAGTCCTTAACCTACTGTCCTGTTTTACCACAGTTAAAACAGTTACCTGTAAACTTGGACTGTTTGGCTTTGCCCTTGTCCGTTTGAGTTGGGCGTGCACGTTTTTTTAGCGGGATCTCTAACCAAATTGGCTTTAGCAATATCTCCACTTTTAGCCTTGTGCTGCTTTCTGTTGTCTTCCTCTATCCGGATTCGGACAATCAGATCTTGAAGCCCCACTTGCTTTAGCTCATGCTTCAGCCCGTGCTTGAAGTTGCTCCAACTCGGGGGCAATTTCTCGATCATCACACTCGTGATGAACTTTTCTGGCAGTGACATCTCCTCGTCGATAACAGAGTGAACAATATGTTGAAATTCTTCCAGTTGTTCGACAACAGACTTGTCATCGACCATCTTATAGTCCATAAACCGGGCCACAACAAACATTTTAGACCGGGCATTATCAGACTTATATTTTTTCTCAAGGGCATCCCACAACCTTTTCGCACTCTTTATTTTGCAATATCCATTATAAAGAGAGTTAGAGAGACTACCTAATATATTATTTCTTGTCATGTAGTCTCCGTGTGCCCACGATGCATAATTCGCATGCGTCTGCTGATCCGCACCAGACTCTGGGGTGATTGGGCCATCGTGCAACACGAACATGACAAACCCAATCGCAGTCAGGTAGAAGAGCATCTTCTCCTGCCACCTCTTAAAGTCCATTCCCGTGAATGGTTTTGGAACTTGTACATGGGGCATCATCAGTGGGCCAAGCCCAGGACCAACAGTTTGGGCCGCGAATGAAGCAGAGGGTGCGGTCACAAACCCAGGAAATCCCTCATATCCCCCAGGGGCAAATCCAGAAAACAAAGGGCTGCCCATAAAGGGAACTGGCCCAAGTGAAGGAGCGACTGCCTTGTCTGCGGTTCCGGTGATTCCTCCGGAGAATTTTCCGGCGACGGCTCCGGAAACTTCTCCGGCGATGGCTCTGGCGGCGGTTTCGGCAGGGGTTGACATTTTCGCAAAGTATTATCTAATTTTCGATTGCTGGAAAGTATGGGTATTGCGAGAATAAACGTGAAACCGAGTCGAGGATGGATCCTCTTTCCGAAAATTAGATACGCCTCGGTAGTGCCTCCGGTGGATGGCGTTCTAACTCAAAGATAAAACGGTTTCTGTCTCCAATGAGAGTGGCACCTCTAATCGTTGGAGCTCCGACGAACAAAAACGAGAGAGGAACTGAGTTGGGGAGGCCGCCAGAAAACTAGAAGAGATGAGAGAAGGACGAAAGGATTGTTGTTAGTAATTAGAATGAAGGGAGATGCCCTTTATATAGGCGTCTCCACTCTGCCAAAATGGCAGTGGATCAATTACGATCATAATTATGACCTTAATTATCAATGTAATTAATTATAAATTCAAACCTTCCGTTTGAAGCAGTCGTAATTGATTCTAATTACAAAACTTCTATTTGTAACGATCATAATTTATTCTAATTTCAAACATTTCATTTGAAACGATTGTAATTTATTCTAATTTCAAACCTTCCGTTTGAGATTATAATAAATTTATCCAACTGATAATATTTTATCAAAATAATATTGCGACTTAGGCCATATACCCAGGTTTTAATTTGGGGTTGCACAGTTTGGTTTGTCTCGAGACAGGCAAAATAGCCAAAATATTAACCAAACCCCATACACAAAAATAATCTATTGCAAAATAATCGATTATCCAACAAAAATGAACAAACTCTACTCTGACATTGAATAGATAAAAAAAGGTATCATAAGATATTTAATTCTAACATGGTGTATTTATTTGTATGATTAAGATGGAGTATTATTTTACATATCTACCATCCAATTATTATAACTTGTAAAATTAAGTATAATAGTATCATAATTAGATATTAGTATTAATCTTTCTAGGTGGTAGAATAATTAGATATATTAAGCCACTCTTCTAAGAGTGGAAAACAACCTTTAAAATCATATTTGGTTTGTCGGAATGGTTAGTCATGTCATTCGAAATGACGAATGCACCAACACTTTCATGTGTTTGATAAACCATGAGTTGAGCGAATTTATCGGAAAATTTGTGGTAGTTTATTTTGATGATGTACTCATCTATATTTTTCAATAAACTATATCAATTTCAATAATTATTTCATTATAATATAAAAAATCCGTAAGATTAGTTACTTTAAACTTATACTCACTAACCAAAATTAAATGTTAATAACACCGCAAGTTTACGAATAAACATTTCTATTGATTGTGATATAACAAGAAATACACGTAAATGCAAAAAAAAAAAAAACTATTGTTTTTGTAATTTATTTTCTATGCTACTTCTAATAAAAAGTTATCTAAAAATTATAATAAAAATACACATTATATTCTCACAAGTTACTTATATATAAAAAATATATATAACAATTATTTAACTAAAGCAATATCACCATTCATCAAATATTTTTATATTTTTCAATAACTAATATTCATTTTGTCTCAATTCAATATATTTTACTATTTTTGTCTGTTTGACTCAAAATATCACAATTTTCACATAGACCAAACTACTTCTTAACTTTTATAAAAATATTTATTATATTGCACTTACAAAACAAATATATTAAAATTATCTTATACACTTTCATTAATCAATATATATTATTATTTTTTTAATTTATTACAAAAGTTAAATGATGCATTCCACTTTGGCAAAGAGACTAACCAATAAAAAAAATACTAATATATAACTTTATTTTTTATTTAAAATAATATACATACTAAATATATTTATTAATCGATGATTTTTAAACCAATATAATATCATAAATCAACTATTAATAAAACAAGTTATCATATCAAACATCTAAACTGATCTTCCAACTACGGTCTAAACCAATATTCAATCACAACGGCTTCACTTTGTGTTTTTGGGTAAATATGTTTTTATGTTTGTTACACACAAAAAATAATAATAATAATAATAATAATAATAATAATAATAATAATAATAAGAATAGCAAAATCTTGAAGGAAGTTAGACACGAAATCGGGTGGAAAAGGAGAAAAATTTGCGCTCAAGTCGGTTGGTCCTCGATTGGTTGGTCTGGTCGGTTGGTCCTCGGTCGGATCGGCAGGTCGGAAGGTCTGTGGTCGGATAGGCAGGTCGGTTGATCCTCGGTCGGTTGGTCCGGTCGGTTGGTTCGCAGGTCGGAAGGTCCGCAGGTTGGATAGTCTGCGAGTCGGACGGTACGCAGGTCGGAAGATCCGCAGGTCGAAAGGTCCGCAGGTTGGATAGTCTGCGAGTTGGACGGTACGCAGGTCGGAAGGTCCGCAGGTCGGATAGTCTACGAGTCGGACGGTCTACAAGTCGGACGGTCCGCAGGTCGGATAATCTGCGAGTTAGACGGTCTACAGGTCGGACGGTCCGCTGGTCGGAAGGTCCGCAGGTCGGATAGCTTGCAAGTCGGACGGTCTACAGGTCGGTTGGTCCTCGATCGGATAGGCAGGTCGGAAGGTCTGCGGTCGGATAGTTTGGTCGCTTGGTGGGGGCGGCCAAAGAGTCTTTTGGTCTAGTGACCAGTTAGTCGCTGGATTAGTCGGTTGGGTTATGCAGTTGGCGACGAGACGGTTGCTGTAACTGACCAGGCGACGTTTCAAAACGTTTTTTTTGGACGGTTGACGGCGGTTGCTGTAACAAACCAGGTGACGGTTCCAAGCGTTTTCTTCAACGAATATTTAAGGATTTGGATTTTTCTGGAGAAAGCATCTTCAATCATCTACAAACGACAGGAAAGTCAAGAGATTCGGGGATCACCACTTTAATTTCCAGTATTTTACTTTACAGTTTATTTTCTATACCGTACAGTGTTTAGATATTCCTAATCTCAAACACTAATTAATCGATATTTTCATATCTTTGAATTTTACTTTTTGTTTGTTGAAAAAATACTTTAACAATGTTTAGATTATTGGTAATGTAAAAATAATATTTTATATTAAATTATTAATTTTTTTATATCAACATAATATTATTATAGATATTATATTAATATATATATATTGTATTTTTAATATTTATAAAAAATTGTTTCACCCAAAAATAAATTGGATGAATAAACCCTAAATCCCTTCTGAAAAGGATTTAAAAAAGAGAGAGAGAGGGAGACCATTGATTATAAGATAACATTTATAAGGTGTTTTTTTATTTGAATGTAGAAAAGCAAATTCATATCGACTTAATAATAATGTGTTCCTTGGGAAAAATGAACAAATTTTACTCTGACATTGAAAAGATAAAAAATAGTATTATAAGATAACATTTATAACATGGTGTATCTATATATGTATGATTAATATGAATAATATTATTTTATATGTCTACTATCAATTATTATAATTTTAATTAAATAAAACCAAGTACAATAGTATCATAATTAAATATTAATATTAATCATCATCTTTTTCGATAGAATTAAATAATACTCCTACACTCTAATTTTTATTCTCGTAAAATATATTTACACGATTTTTTAGGTAATTGTGTTTTGTTATAAATTGACAAATTTGTCCTTAATTGTATGGTAGAGATTAAAAGTAATAAAAGAATGAAGAATAAAAATATAAAATTTGTGTTTAAAAAGAAAAATAGAGCAATAGTTCGTGGACGGGAATACAACAGGCTCACTATTCCATACATTATATATATATAAAGCATAAACCAGAGAAGGAAATTGCACTGGCTGCAAATCATCTTTGAAGAAAGCTTATTACTCGGAGAATATCGAAATTGAAATGGAGAGCAAAATCACATCGAGGGAATACATTAAGCCATCTTCTCCGACACCGGCACACCTCAGAACCTACAAGCTGTCCATGATCGACCAGACATGCGCCCCACATTTCATCCCCATCCTCCTCCTCTTTCCTCCTCGTCCCGACAATGATCGTCACCGGACAACAGAGCAGCTCAAATATTCACTATCCATCATTTTAACCCGCTTCTACCCTTTCGCCGGAAGAGCCAATCAGGACAACCATTCCGTCGATTGCAGCGACGCCGGAGTTGATTTTACTGTCGCCGAATTCCCCGGCCACCTACATGATGTCATTAATTCTAGCCAGGATTTACTGCTTCACCTCTTTCCGATGAAGTTGGATTTTGAATATGTAAAGGCTCAGTCGGGAGTCGTCTTTGTCCAAGTCAATTATTTCGAATGCGGCGCCATCGCCGTCGCGACTCTTGCTTCGCACCAGGTAGCCGATCTTACGACGATGGTGAATTTCCTCAAGGCCTGGGCAGGGACCAATCGGGGATCGAAACAAGAAGTCTGCCCTAATTACATTTCACAGATTCTATTCCCCCATAAGAATGAGCTGCTCGGACAGAAAGTTTCTAATTCTGGCTCTACCACTGGGAAATGGGGGATGCGGCGATACGTGTTCGACTCCATTGCGATTTCGTCGCTTAAGGCCAAAACAGGCTTGAAAAACCCTACCAGGGTGGAGGCTGTCTCAGCATTTCTCTGGAAATGTTTCATGGAAGCATCCTTAAAAAATGGAAAATCGGATTCGGTCATAGTCTGGCCTGTGAACCTGAGAAGACGAGCCCAGCCGCCGTTGGGGATGGATGTTTTTGGAAACTGTACGGCCTCTACGACGGCGTCCTGCCGGAACGATGACGGGGGTGTGTACAAAGACTTGGCGAGGAAATTGCGGGAGTCTGTTGCGAGAATCGACGGCGAATATGTTACGAGGATGCAAGGCGACGGGGGGTTTCTTGGGTACCAAGTTAATATGCAGTCGGTGGTGGCGGATTTGTCCGGCGGGGCAGATCCGCTGCTATGGTCGAGCTGGTGCAACATAGGTATTTACGACATTGACTTTGGGTGGGGGAAGCCTGTCTGGGTGACGACTGCGTTTGATCATTCGAGGTCGGAGTACGCGAATTTGATTATCTTATTGGACACCAGTGCTGGGGATGGGATTGAGGCATGTGTATGTCTTGGTGAGAAATACATGCAAGTGTTTGACGCCATTGATGAGCTCCGGGACCTCGAACCAAGTCCGTTGGACGTCGGGTCTTTGATGAATTAAGTAATTGATTACTTTGGGTCTGTTTGGTCATTGTTTGAGATTGTGGTTTTAAAGCTTCTTTAAGAAAAATGTTTATTTTCGTGTTTGGAGTAAGATGTTGGGTTAATGTTTGGAATATGATGTAATGTATTTTATTACAAATAAATTTGAAGGACGTGTCGAAGTGTTTTTAATGATTTTACCTCAATAAAAATTAAAATTTGTGGTTTTAATGGGCCATATTTAACCAACCCCGAGAAAGCAAGGCCACCGAAACCAAGGTAACATAATACCAGGAGTGGACACAGTCCGATAATTTGTAAATACGCAGATATTTGATATCTGAATCAAACAAAAATCGCAAATCATATCCGAATCAAAATTTTCAATTAACCGAAAATATTTGCAAATAATTCGAACCGAATCAAAATTCAAAAAATATATATTAAAAAATAATTAAAATTCTAATTAAATAAAAATATTTGCAAATATTTCAAATATTCAAACCGAAATTGAAGCGAATATAATTATTAATATAAATTTAAAAAAAATAATAATATAAATATATTCGGTTCGGTTAACCGAATAAAAAAATATCAAAAACCAAAACCGAACCGAACCGAACCGAACCGAACAGAAGAAATATCAAATATGCAATATTTGTGTGAATGGAAATTCCCCTAAGTTATTTTGGCATATGAACTAATGATATCTTAATTTATGCAGCAAAGACTTTCCAAAAGACAAAAGACATATTTGAGGAAAGATCGAAATATGGAAACTCACTCCTTCAATTACGGTGCAAAGGAAAATTAGTGTGGAATATTTTATTCCAGGAATGTGAGTGATTTACTTAACCGGATAGGTTTGAAGATTGGTAATGTGTGATTTCGAGATCATACTTTAGAGAGAAGAATATTGAGTGAAGCTCTCATTCATCTATCCACATCGGTTCCCTTTAGTTTTGAATGAGTTTTTGATAGAAAAATTCGCCGGAGAGGTCGAAGGTGTTCGGAATTAATGGAGTTCCAACCGGAGGGAATGATCAAGCTCTAAAATTCTCTGCTGTGTGGTCGTTGTTAGTACGAGGTTATAGCAACGAGAACCTTATGAGGTATTTTCCTGGGTTAGCCATGACTAGCATTAGAGTTAAATGAGTTGTGGTTGTTTGTGTCCTTAATCAGCACTGGTTAGTGGAATTTCTCCTGGATTGGTATCCCCCGGATGTAGATTGGTTGATAATCGAACCGGGTCAATAAACACCTTGTCTTATTGTTGTTTTATGTTCTGCATTATTTTTCGTTGTTGAAACATAGTTATAACTGTGAACCGTCCACGCTTTGGGAGTTGGCCCTTTAAAGTGTTCGTATGTGTTTTGTTCGATAAATCACTTCCCAACATCTGGTATCAGAGCAGTGTTCTCTAATTCATTGAGTAGATCTGGTCACAGTTGCAGACATGAGTAAGGAAGGACGTTCAACATCAAGACCTCCATTGTTCGATGGGACAAATTACCAAAGTTGGAAGAACAAAATGGAAGCCTTTCTGATGCTTCAAGGTGAAGACGTTTCGATGCTGTTGAGTGTGCATGGTCTCATCCTATGAAAACCATTCAAGATGAAGATGGTGTTACTACTCTTGTGAAGAAACCGAAGAGAAGAAAAGAGCATATCAAGCAACATGGAGTGACAATGATGAAGAGGACACTGTCTGTGTCAAGGAACAAGCTGAAGATGATGAAGTTGTTGCTTTCATGGCCGATGAATTTGAATCTATTAAAGATGATGGTGCTTCTACTGATAAAGCTTCAGAGGAATCCATAGAACTTGATGCTGATGAGTTGATTGAAGCCTATGAGGAGATGGTGTTAGAGCAAAAGAAATTTTTGGTGAAGAACAATGAGCTACTTGATACCATCTATCGATTGGAAGCTCAGATTGATAAATTAGAAGATGAGATTGAAGTTCTGAAGAAGGATTTTGCTGTTAAATCAACTGAATCAGATGCTTTAAGGAATGAAAATTTGAGGCTAAAAGATAAGAATGATCGTCTTTGGAAAGGAAAAAAAAAGTTGGATGATGAAATTGAAATTTTCAAGAAGGATGTTCGTGATAAATCAACTAAAGCTGATAGATTAAAGATTGAAAATGTGCAACTGAAGCAAGATAATGATAGACTTCGAAAGGGAAAGGAGAAATTGGATGAAGTACTTTCGATTGGAAAACCTTTTGGTGATCACAAGGGAATAGGTTTTTGTGAATCTTCACACAGCAAACCCATTGCATTTGTCCGTGGTGGACTTCTTACTGATGTTGAAATTCCAGAGAACAAATCAGTTTTGATGGTGAAGCAGAATTTGAAGAAGAACAAAAACAGATATTAGAATGAAAATAATTTGAAAAGATTTTGTTGAAAAATCCAAAAAGAAGAAGTGTTGCGAAGAGACTTTTATTGAGCAATGACAAGAGTCATATTTGATGCCATGGTTGATGTTTTGGTTATGGACTGATTCGACGTGGAGGACATTTCAATCCTACACTGGATTTTGAAAATTTTCTAGGCCTTGTGTTGTTGCACAAATCATTGTTGATGCTGCGAAGTTGCTGCTACAACAAATCTGATGTCGAATCAACCGGAGTTCCTGTTGTTGTTTATGTTGGTGCTGCAGTTGATGTTGATGTTGTTCCTGCAAGCATTTTTCAGCGGACCAAATGAGAAGGAATTCGTGAAAATGGAACAAGTGAAATTGTTTGTAAAGCAACTGAAATTCTTGATGATATTGTTGGAACAGTTGCTGGTGACGGTGATAAAGTTGCTACTGCAACCATTTCTCAGCAAATTGAAGGTACTTGTTCTTTTTGTCATCTGCTCCCACGAAGGGGGAGTAATGCAGGAAAATGGGAGATCATATTTTCAGGGGGAGTTGCCCAAGTTCTGATTCTGTCTGCCTTGCTGATTGTTGATTTTATCTGTTGTTACTATTTTCGTTGGAAGTTCGAAGTGATTACAACCATATCAATATGAAGGCTGTCTGTAGCCCTTTTTTTATGTATGTTGGCATGTATTAGTTGAACTCACTCTTGGATGATTGAGTGCGTGAGTAGGTTAATTCATGCACTTTTATTCGTGGTTTCATATGCCAAAAAGGGGGAGAATGTGAATGGAAATTCCCCTAAGTTATTTTGGCATATGAACTAATGGTGTCTTAATTTCTGCAGCAAAGACTTTCCAAAAGATAAAAGACATATTTGAGGAAAGATCAAAATATGGAAACTCACTCCTTCGATTACGGTGCAAAGGAAAATTAGTGTGGAATCTTTTATTCCAGGAATGTGAGTGATTTACTTAACCGGATAGGGTTGAAGATTGGTAATGTGTGATTTCGAGATCATACTTTATAGAGAAGAATATTGAGTGAAGCTCTCATCCATCTATCCACATCGGTTCCCTTTAGTTTTGAATGAGTTTTTGATAGAAAAATTCGCCGGAGAGGTTGAAGGTGTTCGGAATTAATGGAGTTCCAACCGGAGGGAATGATCAATCTCTAAAATTCTCTGCTGTGTGGTCGTTGTTAGTACGAGGTTGTAGCAACGAGAACCTTATGAGGTATTTTCCTGGGTTAGCCATGACTAGCATTAGAGTTAAATGAGTTGTGATTGTTTGTGTCCTTAATTAGCACTGGTTAGTGGAATTCCTCCTGCATTGGTATCCTCCGGATGTAGATTGGTTGATAATCGAACCGGGTCAACAAACACCTTGTCTTATTGTTGTTTTATGTTCTGCATTGTTTTTCGTTGTTGAAACATAGTTATAACTGTGAACCGCCCACGCTTTGGGAGTTGGCCCTTTAAAGTGTTCGAATGTATTTTGTTCGATAAATCACTTCCCAACAATTTGTATTCGAACAAAATTTGCTCGGTTAACCAAAAATTCGATTCGGTTCAGCTCAGCGGTTCGATAGTTCAATTTGATTTTTTTGCCCACCCCTACATAATACGGTGCAATAAATCAATCATAAAAATAAAAAATACCAAATCAAAGCCACCAGTTGATTGACACAGTTTGTTTGGGGGTTTGGATTTTGAATTGGGGTTTGAATAGTAAAATTTTTGAATTTGAATAGTTGTATAATGTGATATAAATAGGTATTGATGTGATGTTTTGAATGTAAAATTGATTTTTAGTATAATACAAAAAATAAAAAATAGGTGTTTGATTTGATATTTTTTTGGGAAAAAAATGGGATGAATAGTGAAAATAAAATTCAATCCCTCAAACAAACACACGATCATATAACCAAAAATACGATATTAAGGGAAAAAGAGAACAGTTCAGTCCGTCGTGCACTCAAATTCCAACAATGGTCACAAAATAGAAAATTATGAGCCACCACCCCAACGACTGCGTGCCGTTTTGGAGAACCGTACACTTTTAAGAAGTGATGAGAAAGATAGCCATTGGAACAAACTTGCTTACTGCTTATCTTTTTCTTGGGACACTGTGCCTAATTTACAATATTGTGGCGTGAACTACAATATAAATATACACATTTATGCATAGTACATTAAAAAAAATAAGCACCCAGGTACCTACTATGATTGATTTCTTGCACCAATAGTTCGTTCATCCAGAGAAACATTATTGTCTGTCGCAATATCCTATTAGTGTTTACAACAGTCGGCCGATCATTGCACTTTGTTACGAAAAAATTTTCATTGTTGAACACTAAGTTATAGAGTAAACTACATGTTGAACATGCGAGCGGGCTGAAGCTGTTGTACTGTCATGACTCGCTCTCGCATCGTTATTTGAATGTGGTGTAGGAATCTACGACGGCCACTTAAAATCAATCCTTTGATTTTATTTTATAATAAAAATGAGTTTTAAAGTCCTAAATTCTGGTTGCGAGGTACATGTACCTTAGGAGAAAAGTGACATTCTTGCATTGTCTTTTCTATTGTGTTCTTCTTGCAAACACCTTAAATAGGAGGTTGTCAATCCTTTGCTCGAAGCCTTCTTAGTGTTTTTTTCGCCATTGTCATCACATCTCCTTTCATTCTTTGCTTTTCCCATTAAAATTTTTATCTTTGAGAGATCGACAGGCCTATATGGCTTTTCCCATATTTTTGCATACCAAGGATGAATATAATGTTGTGGTTATACACCCATGTACATGTCTCCTTTTGAAAGCAGGTATCCGCATAGTCATCCAATCAATAGGTGGTGATCGATCACAGTAATGGCATGACAATAGAGGTATCCATAGACTTAAAACATCCCACAAGTGCAATCTGAAAAGGACAAAAGTTCAAGTAACATAAATGGATAATATCCTAAAACAACATCTATGACAAAAAGTTTTAAGTTTCATCACGTCCCCTTTAGATTTTGTTTTGTGATTCACCAACAAAAATGTAAAGGCACATATGCACTTGTGACCTGCGGATGAGCCTTGTGTCGAAAGTCTCCTGGCGGTGTTGGGTCGGTCCCGATTAAGGTGGTCAAACAGCGGGTCCCTTTGTGATAGGCGGTACAAGGTGGGCAGGGAAGGTCCATTGGTTGGTCCTTGGTTTGAGGAGAGGATTGTTGGGGTGCAAACCCAAGTTCCACATTGGAAATTCTAAAGAATATTTCACATCTTATAAGTCTTAAATTAACTCACTAGTATGAGGCATTTTGGAAAGTATCCAAAAACAAATCCGTGCGGAGTCAGCCCAAAGCGAACAATATCAAACCGATCATCAACGGAGATCACAAAACACACAAATAGGTTCTAAATAGGTGCGATTTAAATTGTGACTTGCAAGAATGTGGTGGGTTTGTCGACACTTCTTCGAATCGGGCAAGAAGCCCCGGAGAATGAGTTGGATGGCCTCGTATATGATAGAAATCGACTTGGTGGAAAATGATATTAAACCTTCTAATCGGGTTGTCATCGTCGTAGGGGATGGTTATCGAGGGGAGGGTGTGGGGAGTAATGAGGAAGGAGGATCATGTGGGGGATAATTAATTGAAGGGTATAACGGTCAACTAGAGTAAAAACTTAACACTGTTACATACAAATGGTAAAATGGGAGAGTGTGCATGGTTCTAAAAAACTACGGAAGAGTAATACGCAGTTTATAAAGTATAAAGAGAAATGGTGCCGAGTTTCTAAACTACACATGTGTTATGGACACTTTTGTCTTATAAATACTTATTATGATGTAGCTGTAATTGTGCCGCATCTTGAAACTTTAATAAGATTATTTTCCTTCTATTGTAGACGTAACCAATAACTCCGTTGGTGAACACATAACTTTATTTGTAGATTCTTTTTATTATTTATTATCTTTATTACATTCATCACAACAAGCAGCTTAATAGGATTTATGCTCGATTGGATCGCCATGATCCTCACAGTGATACGAAGACTCATCCCATTGCTTGATGTATGGTTCTAAGTACTTATGTTTATACATTGTTCGCTATATGTATTAAAATAGTGGAACAATATATATGTTGTATTTTAAATAGAAGTTGATTTCATTATGTAAATATTTCTTTGGAATGCTAACTTTGTTTGGGTAAATAATGTAAATTTTTTATATTGTATGTGACACATGTTTAGATATTTGGAATTTTTTGGGACAAATTTTAGAAAAATTGAAAAAAATAATAATAAAATAAAATAAAATTATGGGACATGAGCTATTTTTTTAGCAATCCCTAACATATTCATTATGAAAAAAATTTCAATACTATCTATTGCATCAACGTTGAAAGGGATGTTGCAATGGATTAATTATTTGTAGACAATGAAGCATAGTGCAACATAATAAATTTGTGATAGATCACATTGTAGAACAAAGTTTCACGTTCCCCAAATTACTTTTCTATATTAACTGATTTATTATTTTATTTAATACTTTCTCCGTCTAATTTCTATTGCTCTAAAGTATATTTGCATAATTTTTTAGATAATTATCTTTTGTTATAAATTGACAAATTTGTCCTTAATTGTATGGTAGAGATTAAAAGTAATAAATGAATGAAATGTAAAAATATAAAATTTTTGTTTGAAAAAAGAAATAGGACAATAGTTGTTGGACGTCCCAAAAAAGAAAGTATGACATTAGTTCGTGGACGGAGGGAATACAAAATTTTATATAAATTTTTTAATATAATACATTGACTCTGTTTAGCCATCGTTTTTATATGAAATAACTTTTATGTCTGATATATAAAATTGTGTAAAAAATTTAAAATATATTATTTTAGATTAAATATTTGATTTTTTTACTTTCTGTCATGACTTTTTGACTTTTTATAATGAACATTTAAAATTTTTTTGACTTTTTTACTTTTATATAAAATAATTTATGTTTTTATTATTATTTTAAAAAAATCGCAATAGAAAATTTATGTTTGGAGAACATAACGAATTATGTAGTATATAATAATATTTGTATATAATAAAAAATTATTTTTAATTAAACATATAATAATTATATAATATTATATTCCCTCCGTCCCACATACCATGTCCACATTGTTGTTTCGGTCCGTCCCAAATTCAACGTCACTTTTCTTTTTTTTTTTTAAATGATTACACACTTTAATCTTATTTTAAACTTTTTAATTTTTTTAATTTTAATTAAACTAATTAGTTATCTCAATTTTAATTTATAATTATTTATATTATAGGATAATTATTTTCACTAATACATTCTTAATTATTTATTAATTATATGGGACGGAGGGAGTAAGTATTTAATATTAAATTACATTAATTATTTTTTAAAAATATAAAAACTATAATTATTATTATTATATATTTTATATTAAGATATTTTATATTAATAAATAAATAAATTTATTTAAAAAATACTAAATATTTTCTCTCTGTGGAGGTGAGATGGCTCCAAAATCGTTCTTTTGATATATTTTTTTATTTTGCTCTAAGTTTCTTTCTAGAAATGATATGATCAATTGCAACAAGTTTGCTATCTATGGACCATTTTCTACATGCTTAATTAGGATAAATTCATGTCCTACCGACTTTCATTAAAACACTCCTCAATGGATGTCGTAATATTATGGTGTTCCCTGGTGGGCTCCATGAAATTGATTAATTGTCATCTTAACAAACCTTCAACCAATTATGGAATATGTAGGAATTCATATCTTTAACACATAAATTAGAAACGACAATATTTAAATTTAAGGGTGAGAAATTTCGACTATATTATTTTAAAGTTTGATTTAAGGTTTTTTTTTTTAATTGTATAATTGATCAAATTTTTTTATATATAAAAATTATATTATTTTTTCCTCATAAAATATTATATTTATATGATCATTCAAATAAAAAATAGTTAAAAATAACAACAATAATAATAATAATAATGAATAAATAAAGAAATAATTAAAAATGAAAGTACAATACCAACTTATTAAGCTCCTTTTTATAACCAAACAAACGCATATTATTGTCTCAGTCTCATACCAATTCATCTCGACAAACATAAATTATAGCTCTAAAATAGAAAGATTTATCTCAAATATCATATTCCCTCCGTCATTAAAATCTATTTTCACTTTTGTTTTTTGTTGTGTTGGGATTCTTGATCTTTCTGAACGTTGGGTGATCTACACAGATTCTCAACCAAATAATTAATGCGGATAAAAAATGATGATTAAGAATGTAAAATATAAATATATGTTAAGAATTGAAAAGAAAGATAGATCAATCGGTAGTGTAGGCTCAGATCGCAGCCACTCTTTCGTCAACTCCAAGTCGTCCTACGAGGTAACCCACAAAGGTGTCGATTGCGGTGGTTCCTAACACGAAGTAACCTAAGAACCCTATAGTGTTCCTCGCACACTCAGTATCAGGACAAAAAATAACAAGATAAGTCGATAGGCTAAGGCAGTAGGTTCGTCGCTCACATAACAGAGAACTGAATAGCGAACTCGTCACACGATCTCCCAAAATCTCAAAACCATATATATACAGGGGAGGCGGATGGATAGAACCCAAAAGAGTAGGGAACAACCTTACCTTATCAACACCCATAGCGGACTCAATCAATCTCGAAAAAATAGGGATAGCACCGTGAATGACGGAACGGATGAGAGACCGATTCAAACGATCGAACATAATGGGGAGAGATCGGTTTGATTTAAGGAGATAAAAAATAAACCGGGTCGGTTCTGGATCGGGTCGGACAGGGTTTGGTCGGATCTGGGTTTGGGTGTGGGTTAACGCAGAAACACACCAACAATCTCTACCTTGTTTATAGTCGACCCTCGTGGTTACATTGGAGGGCAATCGAGAGTGGGAACCTGCTATCATCATCGCCATTATTCCTGCAATCTTAACATGGAGTCAATGCTGTAGAGTATATATTAATCACAGAAAAATAATACATACTATCAATGAAGAGCATACACGGTTCTAATCCAATGTATCCAAATTTAACATATTTAAACATGACTGAAGCTTGGAAACAGGCAGACATTTGGTTCCCATATCAGCAAGGTTAAATTGAGAAGGTATTTTTTCAAGCTTAACTGACCCTTTTGGAACTATGTCCCTTATAAAATGAAACCTAACATCTATGTGTTTGGTTCTATCATGAAAAACAGGATTCTTGCATAATTGGATTCCAAACTGACTATCAGAATGGACTGTCACATTGTCACGCAATATTTCAGTTTCAAAAAGCAAACCTTTTAGCCACAGCGCTTCCTTTAGAGCATCAGTTATCGCAACATATTCTGATTCAGTAGTAGATAGAGTAACAATATGTTGGAGTTGTGATTTCCAACTTATGCATGAGCCACACAAAGTAAACACATAGGATGTTGTAAATTTTCTATTGTCTCTATTGTTCGCATAATTAGAGTCCACATAACCTTTCAATTTTACTCCTTCAACACATTTTCCAAATTTTAGCCCTAGGTTACAGAACCACACAAATATCTAAATAACCACTTAACTGCATTCCAATGTTCAGTTCCAGGATTAGAAATGAAACGGCTCAAAACAACTCACAGAATATGCAATATCAGGTATAGTGCAAATCATCAAGTACATCACAGAGCCTATAGCATTCGAATATGGCATATCTTTCATGTAATTCATATCAGATTCAGACTTAGGACATTGATCTTTGCTTAGCACAAAATGAGAAGCTAGAGGCACATTAGTTGACTTTGCATTGGACATACAGAATCGTTTCAAGACTTTTTCAATATATGTAGATTGATTTAACAAAAGTGTAAAAGCAGTCCTATCTCTAATAATGTTTATACCAAGAATATTCTTTGCATCGCCCAAATATTTCATGTCAAACTTATTGCTCAAACAGTCATTAACATGCTTGATAGTATTCACACAAGGACTAATCAATAACATGTCATCCACATAAATAAGTAAGAAAACAGGAACATCATTTGATCTCATAAAATACAAGCAATGATCAAAATTACTTATTGTGAATTTTAAAGATCTCATGCACTCATCAAATTTCATGTTTCACTGTTTAGGTGATTGTTTCAAACCATACAAAGATTTCTTAAGTAGACACACATGATCGGGCTTATCTTTATCTACAAAGCCATCAGGTTGTTTCATGTAAATTTTTTCACTTAGATCACTATGTAGGAAAGCAGTTTTAACATCCATTTGTTTTAGTTCCCAATTAAAGTGAGCAACTAAGGCAAGCATTATCCTAACAGTAGCATATATAACCACAGGTGAGAAAATTTCAGTGTAATCAATCACTTCTTTTTTAGTGAATCCTTTTGCTACCAACCTAGTTTTAAATCTAACATTATCATTTTCATTTTTGACTTTGAAAATCTATTTGCAGTCAACAATAGAACAATTAGTTGGCCTAGGAACAAGAATCTACGTATTGTTAACATGCAAGGAATTCATTTCATCATGCATTGCATTTAACCATTTTTCAGCATGTTTAGATTTAAAGGCTTCTTCATAGGACTTAGGTTCATTTCCATGTAATGTCTCGAACACACTAAAAGCATAAGAAGTCAAGTCGTATTCATCAAATCTAGACGGTTGCTTAGCGGTTCTCTTAGTCCTATCTCTCGTAAGTTGGTAGTTTTCTATGTTCTCTGATTCAGAATTTTCAACATTTGATAGGTCATTTTCAAGCAACTTATCATGAGAATCAAATTTGTCATGCAACTTTTCAGAAATTTCCAATTTATTTGGCTCTACCTTATTTGGCTCTACCTCATTAGAAGTCAAATCTATTTCAGTATTTGGCACATTCAGACATGGCATCTCATTTTCGTTAAAAGTGACGTCTCTACTAATTAGCACTTTGAAACCTGGTTCATCTTTTAACCATAGCCTATATCCTTTTACTCCTAAAGGATAACCTAAGAAAACGCATTTCACAGCTCTAGGTTCAAGTTTATCACCTTTATATAAAGCATATGTTGTACACCCAAATACTTTCAAATTGGAAAAATCAAGTTTCTTACCCGACCATACAGATTCAGGACACTTACCCCCAAGTGGCACAGAGGGAGACCTATTAATCAAATATGCAGCCGTAGTAACAGCTTCCCCCCAAAAACTCTTTGGAAAGCCCGAGGAGTTTAACATGCTCCTCACCCTTTCAATAAGAGTTCAATTCATTCGTTCCGCCACACCATTTTGCTGGGGTGTATAGGGAACTGTCTTATGTCTAGTTATACCTGATTTAGCACATAATGAATCAAGCAAATTGTTGCAAAACTCAAGACCATTATATGTTCTCAAAAATTTAATGCGCTTACCTGTTTGATTTTCTATTAACTTTTTCCATGCTTGAAAATTTTCAAAAACATCTGATTTTGTTCTAATAGAAAAATCCAAACTTTTCGTGAAAATTCATCAATTACCGACAGAAAATAACGACTCCCACCTTGAGTAGGAACTGAAGCAGGACCCCACACATCAACATGCAAATATTCAAGCACATCCTTACATTTAGGCACTTTAGGAGCATGGGACAAATCAAATTTTACCCTATGTTGCTTACCATAAACGCACGAGTCACAAAAAGGCACAGTAGTAATCTTATCATTTTCAAGAAAACCATTTTTCTTTAATATTTCAAGACCTTTATCGCTAAGGTGACCTAATCGTTTATGCCACAATTTAGTTTTATCATTAACAACAGAATTCACATTTGGCATGCAATTTGGTTCAGCATAAGCAACGTACAAATTATTTTTTCTAGCAGCCTTAAATGCAACAAATGAACCTTTTAAGACTTTCATAACGTCATTTCCCCATTTTCCTATTAATCCACTTTCATCTAGTGCAGCACATGAAATCAAGTTATTGCACAAATCAGGAACATGCCTAACATCCCTTAAGGTTAACACATACCCAGAGTCAAACTTTAGACAAACATCACCTATACCAATAACTTTACAAAGTTTTTCATTTGCCATTGAAACACTAGCATGCGAAATAGACCTATAGTTTGAAAACAAGTTTTTCAAATGAGACATGTGAAAGGCACACGCAGAATCCATTCATGACAGTTTCAAGATTTATACTATCTCTACCATATTTGATAGCAGACTTAATATCTAAATAAGAGTCAGGAATTGCATTCAAAAGAACAATAGGGGTATATTCATCAATATTCTGATCGCCTGTTTGTTTTATATCTTGAACTAACTTTGTAAAAACATCTAAATTTTCATCAATGTTTCGATTCAATTCAAGTTTAAAACGGAAAAAATTTTCAAGTAAAAACAGTTTGTTTGGCAAAGATTTTTCCATGTAAAGCTCTTCTAATCTTTCCCATAATTCTTTCGTAGAATCAAGTTTTCCTACCTTTCTAATCACAGAATCAGACAAGTTCAAGATAATCAGAGAATAAGCACATTTATCTATTTCAGCCTTTCTCTCTTCCTTCAATAACACATTATAATCACCATCAATTGCTTTGGAAACTTTTTGAGTTACTAAAAGTCCTTTCATTTTTTGTTGCCAAATCGAAAAATCAATTTTTCCATCGAATGGTGCAATATTGAAAGATGACACAGACGACATATTAACGAATAATTCACACGGTCACACAAGGGGCTATTAGAGGTCAACTACTTACTCATTTAGGAGCAGCTTGGTACGTAATAGCCAACACACACAATCAAGTATGTCAGACAATAATTCACTAACTATCAGTGGTTAGCTACTTACTCGCTCTTGGAGCAGCTAGTTACGTGATAGTTGTGTCACATAATTCATATATAAACAATCATGAATGCCCAAGTATTATCTAACACATAGAGGTTCAAAGGTTAGCCATCCGTTACCGATTGGGGCAGATTTTACCAATTTCTCTTTGCAACTAGGATAGCAAATTCAGCCCGCGTTCAGCTTTTAACCTTGCTCTGATACCAATGTTGGGATTCTCGATCTTTCTGAACATTGGGTGATCCGCACAGATTCTCAACAAAATAATTAGTGCGGATAAAAAATGATGATTAAGAATGTAAAACATAAATATATGTTAAGAATTGAAAAGAAAGATAGATCAATCGGTAGTGTAGGCTCAGATCGCAGCCACTCCTTCGCCAACTCCAAGTTGTCCTACGAGGTAACCCACAAAGGTGTCGATTGCCGTGGTTCCTAACACGAAGTAACCTAAGAACCCTATAGTGTTCCTCGCACACTCAGTATCAGGACGCAAAAATAACAAGATAAGTCGATAGGCTAAGGCAGTAGGTTCGTCGCTCACATAACAGAGAACTGAATAGCGAACTCGTCACACGATCTCCCAAAATCCCAAACCCATATATATACAGGGGAGGCGGATGGATAGAACCCAAAAGAGTAGGGAACAACCTTACCTTATCAACACCCATGGCGGACTCAATCAATCTCGAATAAATAGGGATAGCACCGTGAATGACGGAACGGATGAGAGACCGATTCAAACGATCGAACAGAATGAGGAGAGATCGGTTTGATTTAAGGAGATAAAAAACAAACCGGGTCGGTTCTGGATCGGGTCGGACAGGGTCGGGTCGGATCTGGGTTTGGGTGTGGGTTGACGTAGAAACACACCAACAGGTTGTCATTCAAATTTATTCTCATTTCTTTTTTTAGTAAAAAAATGCTATTTTTTTTACAAAAAAAAAGTAAAAATTTCTATTCTTACATATTTTTTTTAAAACCTGTGTCCGGTCAAATAAACACACAATTGAATGATAGAGGGAGTAACATATATAATCATATAAGAAAGCTTTTTTACAACGATAGTTTAATAATGAGTTTTCTTAATCTATATGTTACTGGTAAAAAAGTAAATTTTAGAAATAAATAATGAGGTAATATCCACTTAGAATAGATGATTGACTATCACTAACATGAATCAAATGTAGTGTAAACAATAAATTAAAATATAAAACTAGTTGGATTATTATATGTAATTAATAAAATTAATTGGGCTAAGGTCGTGAAAAGCATGTTCCAGATAATATAAACAAATTCACAAATTGTCAACTTCTGTCACAATTCACATGATATGAATGGCTTACCAAGAAATAATAAGACATGAAAATAAATGAGTGTTGTGGCCATGCATGTCTAGCTTGTACTAAAATTAATTTTGTCTTATACAAGAATCCACCAACTATGTCACGTTTTCTTTTTTTCTTCTTCTTCTTATTATTAATTTAGTATTGTTCATCATTACTAAGTAACTACTCCTAACCCTAATATAATACTATAGCATATCTAGTCAATGGCCAACTCATTCAATAATTTATGGGCACCCAAATGAATTTTCAGTGCATGCATCTATCAAACAGTCGACATAAAGACCCACAAACAATAGATACCAAATATAGATTAGATACGGGTTGAATTGAATTGTGGTTTAATATATATTTTGTATTTGGCTAAGAAGATTTTTCAGTGATTCAATAGACTACCATGTGTGATATATGTATATATGCTTTAATAAATATAGTTGTTGTATTCGGAAATTCAAAAATTCTAATTTTACAATGGTTTAAGAAAATTAATAGGAAAATGGATACGGGGTTCCCTAGGATTCTTAAAAAAACTCATAGAAAGAATGTTTCATGTCTGCGAAAAATAGATTTAGCAGAAAATATCCAAAAGGAAATGAATTGAGAAAAAAGTTTAAAATAAAATTTCACTAAAACTTGAAAAGAAAGATTATAAAGTACATCCAAAATTGAAATAAAATTGAAAGAAATGTAAAAAATTTTCTTTAAAGATAAAAACAAGGAAAGTAAATACACGAAAATGAAAGACAAGGATTATAAAAGGTGAAAAATTGTGTTGTTGGTCAGAGATCCTCTTTGGTCTCTAATTTCCCGGCTTATATAGCTTCAAGAAATGTTGAATCTTCATTTTTCTTAATTATTCATTATTTATCTCATCATTGAAAACTATTTAACCACATGTAACTATCCATAACCTTCAATACTTTGTGGTATAACTGTCGAAACTCTCATCTCATGATCTCTAGGACTCTGGATTTTGAGTTGAGATTTGAATAGTAAAAAATTTGAATTTGAATAGTTGTATGATGTGATATATATATATATATAAATATGTGTTAATGTGATGTTTTGAATGTAAAATTAATTTTTAGTATAATATAAAAAATAAAAAATAGGTGTTTGATTTGATATTTTTATGAAGAAAAAAAATGAGATAAATAGTGGATTTAAAATCCAATCCCCAAACAAACACACCCTTAATAAATACTTTTGTAACTTCTTTGATAATTAAGACATGGTAACCGACATAACCTCCTCATCTTCTTCAATAATTGGGCTTTTAAACTCTATTAATTGAACAGCTCTCTTATCCTTGGATATTTTATATCCAAATTTGAGTTCAACTCCTCACTTGAGCCTACACTAAATTGGGTGTTCTCCGAATCGGGTCTCTTTACTGGATTGGATTAGACTTTTCTTTCATCTCACATTTTTTAGCCCAACAATAATACGTACTTTGGTTTACAATTATATACATTATTCGTCCGTTTCTAAATGTCACATTTATTTTTTACGTCATTATACTTAACATTAAAAATATTTTTATATTTGTATAATTCTTTTTTTTTTTTTTGTACAAATATCTTTCTATTAGTATTACAACACACTGATGAAGTCTTTTTGCATTTTTTTTCTTAATTTGTATTACGTTTTGATATAATAATTAATATTCAAATATCAACTCGCAAAAAATAAATGAAAACCTTAGCGCTGGACGAAGGATGAAGAGCTTGGTGTACAATACTGTTTTTCTTGTAAAATTATTACATATATAGATTCATTGAAGCATTGTGCAATAATAATTCTGACAGCATTGATGGACTTTAGCATTGAATGTATGTTTGTTGGACAAAATTATTATAATTTATCTCCTTTGGTCAGTAGTATTGTTCTGCAATTTAATCCATAGGCTTGCTAGGTGAGCTCCATTTATGATGTCTCACATATATATATATATATATATATAATCTTGACAAAACCATATAATAAAATAATAACCATATTTATTTTATAACCATTTTTTATTTCAAGAACAACGACCACTTGCACGTAAGCATTTACAATTGATTACTATAAAAAATATCAGATCAATTATTAATGTATGAATGCAACCACAACAAGCTAATATAGTTTCGTGGCTCTACATTTTTTTTTTATTTTTTTATTTTTCTCCAATAGATCTGAAAACTTGAACATCATCATCATCTTATTCATCAAAATTGTGAATAGGAACTTGTGTGCTAAATTTGGGATATTCACACTCTTATTTCTTTGGTTTAAACTAATTTCCCTAGTGCCTGGAACGTTTGAAGATTGATTCATAGGATATGGTGTGCCACCAATTGATCAGACGTTTGAAGGAGGACAAAAGTTCGAACAAATGAAAATGGTGTTATGAATAAGAGTGTTGGGGATAAAAAACATAAAAATAAAAAAATAAAAAAAAAAATTGGTGGAATTTGGCAATTCTGTTGATGGTTTTGGATATTGAAAATTTTGTGAATCTCCTTGATTACCCAATATTTCCATAAAATCTTTAAAAAAGAAAGGAGTTTGAGTGTTTGATTAATTGAGATCCATGTTTAAAGAAATATTGGTTGTACTAACATATGAACACCAATAGTCTATTTATATAGATTTTCTACTTGCATGCATTTGCGCCATCATTTCATTGTACAGAAAATTATTAATTCTTTCATTGTATAGTCATTTCTTTCAATCAATATCTAATGAATGCTATTAACTTTTTTGTACTAAAAAGAATTAATTCTTAACAAATTGCATTGTCACTTCTCAGTATATTTTATAAAATATATTTTCGAATTAATTTTATTTAAATATTGTAAGTGTATATAAACATGTATCAATTTCACAATCTTTTAGTACATTTTTGCAATACACCATTATATCTTTCAACCTCCTTCCAAAAACAAAGAAAATATCACTTACATCCCTCTTGAGTTTGAGTTTCGATTCAGATGAATAATTTGAAGCTACTTACCAATGGTGGATGCAACACCGTCAACACCGTGCAAAAAATTTGAAAAAATATCCAAAGAAATTGAAGAAAGTTTACATCAAACCCAAAGAAGATCTTACATAGAAGGAAATCGTGAAGATGGCCATAATCATTTATTTTGGTGAGAATCTGGTGTATACTGATTCTCAATTTTGTCGTCCCATTCGAATGATGAGACATGTGTTTCAGCACATTGTAAATCTCCTAGAAACGGAATTTAAATTCTTTCGATGATGCCCTGATGCACTTAGTCGATTTGGATTATTACCATTGCAGAAATGTACGGCCGCTATGCGCATTCTAGCCTATGCAGTATCAGCTGACTATGTAGATGATTATGTACGTGTTGGAGCAAGCACTAGAAGGATGTTGATTAAAATTTTCAAAGTTGGAATCTCTGTGTTTGGTGATGAATATCTGAGAAGTCCAAATGCAACAAATATACAACGATTGCTATATTTTTAAGAGGTATGCGATTTTCGGGGGATGCTGGGAACCAGTGATTGTATATATTGAGAACTGAAGTATTGTCCAACCGCTTGAAAATGTCAATTTTCACGTGGAGATGGTAAACCTACAATTATATTAAAAGTTGTGGCATCATTTGGCATGTAGATTTGGTATTCTTTTTTCAGCACACCAAGTACATGCAATGACATTAACATGTTTGATCGATTTTCATTATTTAATAATTTTTGGATGGCAGAGCCCCGCAAGTAATTTCATCATCAATGATCATCAATATAGAACGAGATATTATCTTACGGATGACATTTACCCTTCGTGGGCAAGTTTTATTCATTCTATTTGTCTTCCACAAGATTTTAAAGAACAATTATTTGCAAGAGGCAACTCAAAAAGATGTATAACGGGCTTTTGGAGTGTTATAAACTCGATTTGCAATTATTCGTGACTCATATATTATTTGGGATCTAAACATAATTGGAAAATTAATGAAAACTTGCATCATATTACATAATATGATCGTTGAAAATGAAAGTAATACATATATGCATTATAATGATACTTCACAATTTGATTAAGCGGATACAGATGCAAAAGAAAATCCGTCTTGCTCATCCTCACATGATACACATACTGATATGACAAGTTTTCTATCAAATGATATCCGATTTCAAAACAGAGGTACACACAATCAACTAAAATCGGATTAGTGGAGCACATATGAAAAAGTTTTAATTCTTTTGAAAATTGAATTGTAGGTTTAAAATTGAATATTTAGTTACTTGTTATGTTCATCTTATTAAATGTTGATATTATGATTATATTCCACTACAAAAAAATAATATATTTGTAACGGAATTCCGTCACTAAAGTTCACGTAGTTAATGTAATTCCATTACTAATTCCGTCTCTAATGTCATTAGTAACGGAAAAAGTAGATTTAGAGACAAAAAAGTTTTGTTACAAAAATGATTTTTTCTTGTAGTGTTCAATTACTATCTTCATACTCCCTCAGTCCCATATTTATATATCCATTTACTTTTTGTACGGAGTTTTAGGAATATTAGTATTATATTGGAATATAGAAGTAAAGATAAAAATACTAAATTGCTCTTATTAGTATTGTATAATATAAAAATAATGACATTTGTGTAATATATTGTAAATTGGAAAGGTATTTATAATGTTAGGTAGATAATACACTTATTAAAAAAAGAAATGGATACTTTGTTATGGGACGAACGAAAATGGAAAAATGGATAAATTGTTAAGGAACGGAGGGAGTATTATTTTTTCATAACTTCACGTGTACATATAAATTAATTAAAATAAATTATCAATAAAATCTTACATAAATAAATATATATTGTAGACCTATAAATTCAATACTAGCTAATAATATGAATGTAATATTTAAATTTTATATTAAATTATTTTAATTAAAGTATTAAATAATTATTGTTAAAACTATTTTATTAAATAGAAAATATTATAATGTTTATATAATATATTATTTTAAAAAATTATTGTATAAAATTTGTATTAAATAAAATAATATATTTTTTGGTGTGGGATAAAAAGAAATTCGGGGAACGTAAAACTCGATTCTATAATTTGAGTAAAAAAATTGAGCGAATTCTTAATGAGTTTTTCAGTTAATATTGCATGACGTGAAATAGAGAGAAAATCGACTCAAAGAATTATTACAAAATTGGGTTTTCCATTGTCTATGGTCTAAGGTATTTTATCACTGCAAGCCTGGTTGTTATTGCAGCCTCGGATTAAACTTTATGCTCAATGCAAGTTTCAGAATTTTGGTCATGTTTCAGAGCAGTCGGTAAATTGCTTGGTTTGAATAGTTGAAGGAGAGTGAAGATGTTTACTTTTTTTTTTTTTTAAAAAAAATATATTAATATTATATATATATTATATTATATTAATTACAATTATAATTGTATTTTATTTAGTGTTTATTTTTATATTATAAATTAATTTAATATTTATTTCAGTCGTATGTATTAATTATATTTAATATTATTGTATAAATTATATTAATATATAATTTTGCATTATATAATTATAGTTTTTTTTAAGTTAATAATATATAATTTAGTATTAATTATTCATTATTTATTGTTTAAAATAAAATTTAATAGTGTGTTCTTTCAGTAAAAAATATTCAATATAGTTTTTACTAAAGAATTAATATATTACATACTCATTATTTTTATATTACCTACATAATTTTTTGTACACACATAAAGAAAAAACAAAATTCAAAAGAAACATAAAACAAATAAACGCTAAATATTTCATTAAAAATTCCCTATGTTCTCATTTTCTTTTATACTTATCGATAAATAAAATTAATTTAAATTAAATAACCAATGAAGTTAAAATAAAATTGTATATACATATAAATAAAGTACTATATACATATATATATATAAAAGATTTAGAATAATTTAAATATAATTTTTATTTAAATATCAAATAATTTATACTAATTTTTTTTTTATTAAATGCAAGGTAGTATCATATATGTAAGATATATTTTATAAAAATATATATTATATAAAATTTGTATTTAATAAATAATAAACTTATTAATGTTGAAGAAAGAGAAATTTTAAGAATGATCTACATTACGAGGAAAGAAACTGTCCGATTTGGGAAATGTCCATTAGATTCCATGATGTGGCACAAGTTTTCAAACATAGCTATTTGCAACTCCAAAATTATAGGAAACACAGACCAGCAATCTTAAAGGTATATTTATTTTGATGGATTTTGATGAATTTTGATTTAAATTTGGTATTAAAATAATTTTTTATAGAATATTTTGTGGGAGAAAATATATATATATATATTTTTGAAACAAAAAGTTCAAATAATAAAAGCCTGAGTTTTGTGTAAAAAAGACATGCCTAACAGTTTACAAGGCAATCTCATTAGTTTTTTATTTGTCTTGCCATTTTATTAAATCTTGTTTATTTTATTTTTAAGATCATGCACGTCACGTCGCATGAATAAATACATATTTTATATTGATTCTCTAAATATAAAATAGGTATATTATTGGAGATTGATTGTATTAGATTCTTTTCTTTCGATACTTAATTTGTTTAAACAGTGGTTTATAGACACATTATTTTTTGTAAGATAGAATATAGGGTTTGTTGTTTTAACAAAATAAAAAAATACATATTTTTTTCAAAAATATTAATATATTACACATATTTATTATTTTTATATTATATAAGTAATTTTTCATATCTCACATAAAAAAATATTCATTCAAAATATCTCACAAAACAAACATATCCATAGAGTTTGTTCACTTTTGGTATTTCTTGATGAATTTATTATTATTATTATTATTATTATTTATGTTAGGTATGGATAACTGTGTCGTAATATAAAAAAATCTCTCAATTCTAACTCAATATATTTATTTTTGTTATTTTAGTCTGTCTCACTCAAAAGTACTCAACAATAAATTATAGATAAATACCAATATTCTTAATATTTTTTTAGAAAAAAAATTCCTTTGTACATCCAAGAACAAAAATATCAATATCGTCTTACACATTTATTGTATTACATTTTGATATTATAACTAATATTCAAATATCATTACGCAAAACACAAATATAAACTTTCAAAGTGGATGAAAACAATATTATTTGTAATTTTAATAAAATGCAATATTTTTTCTAAAGATATTTAAAAAATCTAAAAATTATTTTATCAACAATATCAAGCTTCATCAAAATATTTTCACAACCCTGACAAAACACGCTTCATCAAAATATTTTCACAACCCTGACAAAACAAACACACTAATTGTTACGAAATATACACGTAGCAACTACGTGGTACTGTGACTGCTTTTTGTTTCCTTTGTGTGGAGGTTTCATACATCTATAAATATATATTGAATGAAATGAACTGCAATCGCATTACATTTCAATTTCATTCATTCGCATTTAATTTCCTCATGTCTGCTGCATTAAATTCTCTCATGCTTGCTTCTTTTATGCGCAATTCATATATATACATACACACTGTCATTCCATATATATTATATTACATACATATATTTATATATACAATATATATAATATAATACAAAATATAAAATAGTGGTTAGCGGTAGAAGTAATTAATTTTTCTATTGGTTAATCCTATAATAATATTACAACACTAATAATATTGTTGTTTCTTTTCTTTAGTTTTATTTTTACAGTGTTTTTTTATTCAAACCCCGACGCCTCCAGTTCCACCTACACCTGCGACACATGGTTCGCCTAGTGTGATTTGTCTTGTCAAGCCTAATTTGCAGAGTTTTAGGTTCAGCAAGGGGTTTACCAACTGCGTACTCAACGAATAGCAGTTACAGGTTCTCACGTTATAAAAATATATATATATTCACAACTTTTAATAAATATTTCATCCGCCACAAATCAAATTGGTTTTTTGGAGTTTTGTAAGAGATACAAAATTAATAGTATTTTATTAGTTAGTAGAAATGCATTAGAGTTTCTGACATTTTTCTCTTTGATTTTATGTATAAAGTAACTGTATAACGATATGTTTGTAATTTAAGTAAAAATTAAGTATAACTTGATATTAGTATATAATACAAATAATTATAAATTAAGATAAAAAAAAATATAAATTATATGGAACGAATAAAGATTAAAATTATAAATTATAAATTGTATGGAACCAACAACGATTAAAATTATAAATTATGTAGAATGAACAAAGATTATAAAATTTAAAGTATAATTGAAATATATATATATATATATTTTTGAAAAGAAAGACAAATTATATAGAATGAACACGGATTAAAATTTAAATTAATATATAGAAATTTTAGGTAAGATAGAAAAAATAACAATATTTTCCTAATATAAAAAAAGAGAAAATCTAGAACTGATCCGACGACTTTCCATTGCTCGTTTAGAGTTTAGTTGGCTGGGGTTGTCACTAATACTATAATTCCATCCATTAGACAAACCATTATTGAACCTTTAGTTACTTTCATTATTTCCTATAATTAGATACCGAAATCGAAATCAAAATGGAGAGCCAAATGATATCGAGGGAATACATAAAGCCATCTTCTCCAACGCCGGCACACCTCAAAACCTACAAGCTGTCCATGCTCGACCAGACAACCGTCTCAAACTTTGTCCCCATCATCCTCTTCTTCCCTCCTCGTCCCGACAACAACGTTGTTAATCGTCACCAAACTTCCGACCAGCTCAAATATTCACTATCCATCATTTTAACCCGTTTCTACCCTTTCGCCGGAAGAGCCAATCAGGACAACTATTCGATCGATTGCAGCGACGCCGGAGTTGACTTCGCTGTCTTTGAATTCCCCGGCCACCGCCTTCTTGATCTTCTGCGCAATTCAAATTCGAGCACCAATTCACGGGCTCGCCTTTTTCCGGTGAAGTTCGCTTGGGAGAATGAAAAAGATCCTGAGTCTAGAGTCGTCTTCGTCCAAGTCAATTATTTTGATTGCGGCGGCGTTGCCATCGCCACTCTTATTTGGCACCGGGCAGCCGATCTTACGACGATGGTGAATTTCCTCAAGGCCTGGGCAGTCACCAATAGGGGATCCAATCAAGAAGTCTGCCCTAATTACATTTCCCAGATTCTATTCCCACATAAGGAGGATCTTATCGGCCAGCACTTTTCCACGGCGGGGTTTATGCAGACAGGGAAATGGGTGGCGCGTCGATACGTGTTCGATTCGATCGCGATTTCATCTCTCAAGTCAAAAACAGGCCTGGAAAACCCTACCAGGGTGGAAGCTGTCTCAGCATTTCTCTGGAAATGTTTCATGGAAGCATCTTTAAAAAATGGCAAATCGGCTTCCGTTCTGCTCCAGCCTGTGAACATGAGAAGGCGAGCCCGGCCGCCATTCCGGTCAGATTTCGCCGGAAACTGTACGGTCTCCACGACGGCGTCCAGCCGGAACGAGCGCGGGGATGTGTACAAAAGCTTGGCAAGGAAATTGCGGGATCCCGTTGCGAGAATCGACGGCGATTTTGTTGCGAGGATGCAAGGCGACGGGGGTTTCCATGGCTACCAAGTTAATATGCAGTCGGTGGCGGCGGATTTGTCCGGCGGGGCGGATCCGCTGTTCTTGTCGAGCTGGTGCGGCTATGGTGTATACGACATTGACTTTGGGTGGGAGAAGCCTGTCTGGGTGACAACTGGAGGCGATTCGTCCAGGTCGGAATACACAAATGGTGTTCTGTTATTGGACACCAGTGCTGGGGATGGAATTGAGGTGTCGATATGTCTTGGTGAGAAGTACATGGCGGTCTTTGACGCCATTGAAGAACTCCGGGACCTCGCTTGCATCGATCCAAGTCCGTTGGACATCGCCACTTCAATGAAGTAAATAGTTACTTTGGGTCTGTTTGATTATGATTTTATATTGTTTTATTATTCTTCTCAAACTGTTTATTTTTGTAGAATAAGATGTTTAATTAATGTTTTAATGTAACGGACTCCCTCGGTCCCATGTAATATGAGTCTATTATTAAAAATAATTATAAATTAAAATTAAGATAAGTAAATAGTTTAATTAAGATTAAAAAAATTTAAATTTCAAATTTTAAAATATGATTAAAGTGTATAATTAATTTTCCAAAAAAGGAAAGGACAAATTATGTGAGACGTACAAAAATAAAAAATAAAGACAAATTACGTGAGACGGAGGGAGTAACATTTACAAATAAATTTAAAATACACTCCCTCCGTCTAATTTGTCTCATTTATATTAGGAGTTTTTAGGTATTGTATAATTAGTAAATAATTAAGAAGTATATTAGTAAAAATAATTATAATTTAATAAAAATAGTTTTAGATTAAGATTAAAATTATTAAATAGTTTAATTAAAATTAAAAAAAATTATAAGTTATGAATTTTAAAATGTAATTAAACTGTATAATTGTATTTAAAAAAAATGACAAATTATGTAGGACGGACGAAAATAGAAATAGTTGACAAATTAAGTGGGTCAGGAGGAAGCATGTTTGAAGTGTTTTAATATTTATTCCTCGATAAAATTTAAATTTTTTATTTTTTATCCAATTGCGACGTGGTCATCTCGGGCCATTCTCGCACAATGGACTGAGCCAAAAACCGCTATCCCTTCCCCGGTGAAAGATCGAGGAAGATGAGGAGAAAGAAGATCAATGTTCTTCGATGTTGTTAGGACGAGCAGTTAGTCGGTTCCCGGAGTTTGAAGTTTTTCGTAGAAGAAACATAATCGTTGTTGAGTCCGTCATTTGTCTGTCCCAGAAGATGACCATAGAAAGTTGTCTCCGTGATTCATCGCTGAAGGAACCGTCATTGTCATCGGCTATATTCGTCAAGAACAGAAAGAAGAAGATGAAGAAATCGAAACACGGAATGCAATTTTATTAATTCTTCTGCAATTGAGTTGTGAGATTTGTCCAGGAATGTAAAAAGCAAGGAAAGTATAGACAATGTACTATTGAATTAAAATATACATATATGGATTGGAAGAGAAATGTACTCGTATATATATTATATTGTTGGAAATAAGGAGCTGTGGAAGAGAATTATAGTATAGAGAAATTTTATTTGAAAAAAACATTGATGCTTTCTTATTTTTTAAATACGTATACTACATGGGTATTTATAGAAAAATTATTTGTAGTAGGTAAAATTTATTAATAGCTTGAGAATAGTAAAAGTCTATTCTTGAATCTTCACTGCCTTGAGAATTGGTGCGTTGGAATCCTTATTCTTTTTATTTTGGGATTGCAAATTATATTTAACACCCCCTCTTAATTTGTAATTCCAATATCTTTCTTGAACTGTTGAAACTTCTCTTCGGTGACTGCCTTCGTGAGTACATCGGCAAGTTGTGCTATGGTCATAACATGTTCCAGAAAGATTTCTTTTTCTTGGACCTTTGTACGGATAAAGTGATGTCTGAGCTCGATGTGTTTTGTTCTTCCATGAAACACTGGATTCTTTGTCATGGAAATTGCTGCCATATTATCATAGAAAATTGGAGTGGGTCCATCAACTCTCTGTAACAAATCCTTCAAAATTCTTCTGAGCCAAACTCTTTCTCGAACTGCTTCATTCGTAGCAATGTACTCTGCCTTCGGGGATGACATAGCAACTGAATTTTGCTTCTTCGAACTCCACGAAATTGCTTTTGATCCCAAGCAAAAAACGTATCGCGATGTGCTCTTCCTGTCATCTTGGCTTCCAGCCCAATCACTATCCGTGAATCCAATCAACTCATTGTTCTCCTCCCTCGAATATTTGATGCCAAGACATTTTGTCCCTTGAATGTAACGGAGAATCCTTTTTGCAGCCGCAAAATGTGACTTGCTTGGATTGCTCATAAAACTGGAAATCAAACTTACAGCATGTAAGATATCCGGTCTTGTGTGTGTTAGGTAGATAAGCGATCCGACAAGGCTCCGATAAATGCTTGGGTCGAATTTTTCTGCACCATCATCAAACTTTAATCTTTCATTTAAGGCCATGGGTGTTGCAGCAGGCTTGCAATTCTCCATTCTAAACTTCTTTAGCATGTCTGCTGCATACTTTTCCTGGGAGATAAAGATACTTCCATTTTCTTGCTTTACTTGAATGCCGAGAAAATACTTCATCACTCCGAGATCGGTCATTTCAAACTTTCTCATAGTCGCTTCTTTGAACAATTTCACCATTGCATCATTTGTTCCTGCATAGATTAGATCATCGACATATAGGCAAACCATCAAAAAATCATTCTCACTTTTCTTCACATAGAGAGATGGTTCGGAAGGACTTTTCAGAAATCCCTTTTGCCGGAAATATGCATCAATCGTGTTGTTCCAGCATCTTGGCACTTGCTTCAGGCCGTACAGTGCTTTGTGCAGCCTGTATACTTTTTCTTCTTTGCCTTTCGCTTCAAATCCTTGTGGTTGTTTAACGTACACCTCCTCTTCTAGTTCACCATTCAAAAATGCAGTTTTTACGTCAAGTTGGAACACTTTCAACTCCAATTGTGCTGCGATTGCAAGAACAACTCTTATTGTTTCCATTCTAGCTACAGGTGCAAATGTCTCCATAAAATCCACTCCAGGCTGTTGTGCGTATCCCTTTGCCACAAGTCGTGCTTTGTATTTTTTTATAGTTCCATCTTCATTGAACTTGGTCCTGAAGACCCATTTCAATCCAATCGCTTCTTTTCCTTCGGGAAGATCCACCAACTTCCATGTTTGATTCTTTTCGATACTTTTCATTTCATCATCCATCGCATTTTTCCACGCTTCGTCTTTCATAGCTTCTTCAAAAGATTGTGGCTCGCATGCAAATAACGCAACATTAGATGAGTTATAAATTTCATCTAAAGAACGATACCTGCGTGGCTCTTCATCCGAATCCGATTCTTCTTGCTGAGAGTTACTGTTTGATGAATCCGTAATTCTTTGGGATGATTGTCGTGGAAGAAGTGGGTCGAGCCCAATGAAGGTTTCTTTTGTTTCTTCTTTATCCCATTTCCATGTCGCGGTTTCATCAAAGACAACATCTCTTGATAGTACCAACTCCTTCGTTAATGGATTGAATAAGCGATATCCCTTTGATTCGTCGTTATATCCGATGAAGATAAGTTTTTCTCCTTTTCCATCGAACTTCTCCCTATTCTTGGATGGAATTAAAGCGTAGGCAATGCAGCCAAAAACTTTCAATTGATTTACAACGGGTTTCTTCTTGTGCCATGTTTCGTACGGTGTCTTGTCTCGCACAGCTTTCGTTGGAGATAAATTCAGAATATGAACAGTGGTGTGAACAGCTTCTGCCCAGAATTCATCCGGGAGATTTTTTCCAGTAGGCATGCTTCGCGCCATTTCTTCAATCGTCCGGTTTTTCCTTTCTGCTACACCATTTTTTTGTGGTGTGTGTCGGACTGTGAGCTGCCTTTTTATCCCTTCTTTTCTACAAAACTCCATGAATGGCTTGAAGATTCCCGGGCGGCCCGGGGGGTTCGGCGCGTGGACGAAATTCTCCTCCTCTATCAGTTCTTAAGCACTTTATTGCAAAGCCACTTTGTTTTTCAGAAAGTGCTTTAAAGTGCATAAACCTTTGAAATGCTTCCGACTTATGCTCTAGAATGTACACCCACATCATTCTCGTAAAGTCATCAACAAATAAAAGAAAGTACCTTTTATTTCCCAATAACGGTGTTCTTGTTAGACCACAAATATCTGCGTGCACAATTTCAAGAGGTGTACATTCTCTCCCTACAACTTTCGGAAATGGGAGCCGATGCATTTTTCCATATATACATCCTTCACAAACTTTTTCATAATTTCTGATTTTTGGAAGACCGACAACCATGTCCTTTTGCTATAGAAGCTGCAAGCCTTTGAAATTGAGATGTCCATATCTCAAATGCCAAAGGTAAGTGTCATCCTCGGCAGCAGTCTTCAATGCGACATGCAACTCCATTTTGAGAGGAAAAAGATTGTTAGCCGTCATCTCCACCTATGCTACACAGTCTCCATAATTTTTGTCGAATATTTCACACCTTCCATTGTCAAAAATCAGCTTGTATCCATTTCTCATCATTTACCCCACACTCAAAAGATTTTGTGATATATTGGGCGAGAAATTTATATCATGGATGAATTTGTCACCTTTTTTGGTTTGAACGGCAACAATTGCTTTTCCTTCAATCATCTTCTTTCCATCACTGAGCTCAACATGTGTGGAGTAGCTTCTATCAATTTCATGGAAATCTTCTTGATTTCCAGATAGATGGTTGCTGCAGCCGCTGTCCAAGTACCACATCATGGCTGATTTTGTACTATCTGATCGGGAGATAAATAGCTTACATGATTCATCCCCTGCTGAGAAGTGTGTCTCTTTCTGCTCTTCTCCTTGTTTGTTCTTTTGTTTATGCCAACAATCTTTGTCGGCATGGTTTGGCACCTTGCATGTCTTGCATCTCCACCAACAATTTCTTGATTCGTGGCCTTTTCTATTGCACACGTAACACTCTACATCTGGTTCTCAAATTCACCTTTCCCTCTACCCCTGTTCTGAAATTTTCGGCCTCGCCCTCTCCCAGGTGCTTGACCGAAGGAAAATCCCCCTCTTTCTTGTTGCAATGAATTCTTGGAAATGTGTGTCTTTACTTGAAAATCCTGTTCTAATGGTTGGTTTTTGTAGTTGCTCATTCTTTGCTCATAGGCTTCCAAGGTTCCCATAAGTTCGAATTGAGTGAGTGTTCTGAGATTTTTCATCTCAATGATGACAACAATGATGTGCTCAAATTTCTGCGGCAAACTTCTCAGAATCTTCTCCACTACTTTTTTTTCTGGAACTTCCTCTCCGCAACTTTTAATTTGATTGATTATTTCAGCGACTCTTGAGAAGAAATCGCGTGCCATTTCATTTTCCTTCATAGACAATGTTTCAAATTGTCTCAACAATGTTTCAAATTGTCTCCACAAAGATTGCAGCTTTATGGTAATCACCTTTTCTGATCCTTGGAACTCTGTTTTCGGTTTACCAATAGCTTGCTGGATAAACCGCAATGCTGTCGCATTTCTCTTTCACATTTTCCTTATAATTTCTTTGCATTTCTTCTGTCCAATCTTCGGTTGTTGCATCTAGTGGTTCTTCATAACCATTTTCCACAACATCCCACAAATCTTGTGAGATGAAAATGGTCTCCATTTGCGAACTCCAGTAATCGAAATGTTCTCCATTGAAAATGGGAACTTGGGCACCGGTATAATTGAAAACTGAATTTGATGATGAAGCCATCTTCTTTTCTCTTTTTTTTTTTTTTTTTTTTTTTAATAATAAAACCTATGATACCAAATTTGTTGGAAACAAGGAGTTGTGGAAGAGAATTACAATAAGAGAGAAATTTTATTTAAAAGAAACGTTGATGCTTTCTTATTTTTTAAATATGCATACTACATAGATATTTATAAGAAAATTATTTGTAGCAGGTAAAATTTATTAATACATTGATAATAGTAAAAGTCTATTATTGAATCTTCACTGCTTTGAGAATTGGTGCGTTGAAATCTTTATTCTTTTTATTTTGAGATTGCAAATTATATTTAATATATATATATATATATATGAGAAAGAGAGAGAAAAGTAGAAGAGGGAGATAGAGGGGGTACACGGGAGAGAGAGAGAGCAGCAAAGCTATTTTTTATTCCGACTGAAACTTCAACTCACTCAAATGGACTCCATAACTCCACCATTTATAGGCACTACTGGAATGCGATAACCCACGATGAATACAACTGAATTAACTAAAAATAGAAAACATAAGTCCACCGAGACTTGGTCTCTCGCAACTGGATTATTTCCAACATGAGTTGCTTACTTTAATTTCCATTTAGTGGCGTGTTTGGTTGTGTTTTGTTTTTCCCTAATTCCCATATTGATTTAGCCTTATTATATTTAGTATTAATTTCACTTTTAATCGGTATTAATTTTATTCGAATTTCTCCTCCGTTAATTCATTTTCGTAATATGTATACGAAGTATTGTTCGATAAATTTAAAAAATTCGGGAATAAATTCACAATACTGTCCAAGGAAAGAAAAACCGTCGTGCCGTCGCCATGGTTCGCCGTCGCGGATCGGCGTCGCGGATCGGCCTTTACCGTTCCAGATACGTCGCGGCGTATCGGTCGCGGTGTATCGGTCAAATATCGGCCTATATGATTTTTTTATATAAAATTTATATTTTTTCAAAAAAATAATAAATAATTAATTAAAATACATCAAATTATAAATATAATTAATTTAAAAATATATATTATTGAAAAAATATATTATAATTTATAATAGATCAAAATTTAAAATGAATAATATTTCAACTAAATTAGCAGATATATATATAAATGTAAATGCTAAATTTTATGTTTTGCATATTGTCATTATACTAATAAATTTATTTTAATAACAAAATGATGTACCTTGTGTCCGTCAATGTCAAGATTTCATCTTTATCATCTGCATTATATAAATAAAAATAATTAGAAAAAAAATACAAATAAAATTTTATAAAATGTTCAAACTACGTTTATACTAAATATTTATACTTACCATTCAATACCATGTGGAATGTCGTGGAGGTTCAAAATCATTTTCATCTGGATTCATATTGCTTGGATAAGGAGAGATGTTCGAACCATATTGATTTTCTCTGAATGAACCCCTTCCATATACATCAAAACCTCGATATTCTCTATTATCATTGCTTCTGCTTGATGAACCATAATTTTGTCTACGATCATCAATACTACCCGAACCAGATGTAATCCCTCCGTAATATGTTCCAACTGGTTGGTTGGATCCAAATATAGGAAGATTGGCTGAATCCTGAAGATGTCTGGGTAGATTAGATAAACCGTATCCTGAGTAATAGGGATTATGATATGCATTTGGTTGGTCCCACTCCTGTCTCCTCAATCTATTACTCGAGCTATGAGAAGAATCTCCATAGGAATAACCTATATTCAAGTCTTGCATATGTTCGTGAACTCCAGAATATCTCCTAGTATCTGAAAAATTTGAAGCATCGGCTTCACTTGAAAATTCTGTTAAACTATTTAGAAAATCTCTTTGAGCTTCTATACCAGGACGATATCCATGATCAGTGTCTTGGGTAGCATAATAATTTTCATTTCCTTGAGCCCATCCCATATCACTTGAGTATCGGCTATCCCTGTAGCTCCCACTACCACCACCACCACCACCACCACCACCACCACCACCACCACCATCATCATCATCATCATCATCATCATCATCATCATTGTTATTATTCTTATCTTCACCATTAGTCGATGAAGATGAAGATTCCAATATGATTGCTTTTTTTTTCTTGGCCGTATTTTTGTTTTCTGATTTTTTCTCTTTCGCCTTCTTTTTTCCATCAGCTATAAATTGAGATAAAAGCATATCACTGTCATGATCATTATGCTCACTTTGACCTCGATCTCCACTTTCTTCAATAGCCTCATCCAACCAATTCAAATCACTATCACGAATAAGTGGAGATTCATTTTCTCTAACCCATTCATCTAAAATATCATTTTCATCAAAAATATGATTCAAATCAATTGGGTCATAAAAATCGTCTGTGTCTGTCCTTTGCATAAAATTTTTTACCCGAAGACGCATGTTGTAGTGGACATAGACTAGCTTATGCAGTTTCTCAATAGCTAATCTATTCCGAAGTTTAGTATGGATCAAAGCCCACGTACTCCAATTCCGCTCACAACCCGATGATGTGCAAGTTTGACTCAAAACTTTTAATGCAATTTTTCTTAAATTAGGAGCTTCATCACCGTACATATTCCACCAGTCAGCTATTAAAAATAAATAAAAAATTATTAATAATGCAACATTTTATAACAAGTATATTTAAAAATATAATTAAATGATAAATTTCATAATACATACCTGGTAAAGATGTAGATACAGCTCTAATAGCAAGTGCACTTCCAAACTCTCCAATTTTGTTAACAAATATGTTTATCTATAGACAATATAATAGTAAAATTATTAGAAATTAATATATATATATTTATATATTATTTATAAATTTCACATAATTTACCTCATTCATAGCCTTTACTTGTATATCCAAATCTGGCTCGAGTCTTTTGATAACTTCTTTTACTCCTTTTCGAACCTCCGATGAATCAAATTCACAAGTGCCGGAGTATTGAAGACCAGGATTTAAAAAATAAGCTGCATGAAATGTATATAAAATTAAAAAATAAAACAAACGATTAGCACAATATAAAAACAAAAAAATAACAAGAATAGTTACCTGCTGCATGCAAATCTTGATGCAATTGATTATACCATCTTTCATCGATGATATCCCAATATTGTTGAAAATCTTTCACCGCGGTTTTTATTGCCATTTTTGTCCTATCCATTGCCTCATAAATGATAGGTAGTGTAGGTTTTTTATCTTGATCAACTACTTTTAAAACCTTCACTAAGGGTTCCATGACCCCACAGACTCGGCGTATCCGTTTCCAAAATCTTTCATTCAAAATCAAGTCTGATATATCTCCGGCTTCATGTCTTCTCCTCGAGGTATTATTGTACTCAACCCATTCTCTAGAAGTACACATTCTTTTCAAATCGGTTGCATATCTCAGAAGACTTTCCATTGCAACAAACTCGGTTGCAAATCTTGTTATGCCTGGTCGCAACAGATCTCGGCCATTCGTATATGTTTTCATCAAATTAACCACTTTATCACTGTTGTATATAAATCCTGTAATTCTTCTGGCTTCTTTTATCGTATCTTTCACTGACAATATATCTCCGATGTCTTCTAACATCAAATCAATGCAATGCGCTGCGCATGGAGACCAAAAAATGTGCTTCCTTTTCCTCATCAGTTTTTTCCCAGCCGCCTTCATACTAGCTTCACTATCAGTTACAATTTGTACAATATTGTCAACCCCTACTGATTCCACCACCTTATCCATTAGGGTGTAGACAAAGTCCGCAGTCTTCGCCTTATTTGTACAATCAACCGAACTGTGATATATCATATCTCTATCACAGTACACCATAAAATTTATGATTGGATGTTTTGTACGAGTACTCCAACCATCACACATAATTGTACATCCGTATGTTTTCCATTTCTGCTTTAAAGAATCAACATACTGTACAACTTCTTGCATCTCCTCGTTTAAATATTCACCACCAATTTGTTTACCAGTAGGTCCTTTAACTCCAGGTCCAACCGATGCAATCGTGTCAATCATCGTTTGGTAGTAAGGACCACTATCGGCAGCGTGAAATGGTATTGCATTAAAATAAAAAAATTTCGAAATTGCTCTACCCACTTTTTTTGCATTATCTTTTGAAAACATATTTTTCAAAGACTTATTCTTCGATTGAAACATGTATGGATCAAGTTTTTTTTGATGCAAACCTTCTGTCTTTTTCATAGAGCTTTCGAAAAAATTTCTTTTACTTCCTTTTGTATTCGAGCTGCTTCCTCCTACAAAGATAAAAAAAAAAAAAAAAAAAAAAAGCATATGATCATATATGGTTGTTATCTCAAAAAAAATATACTAATATTTAAATATATTTTATAAATTTAATAAATATACCGGCTTTAAAATTCAAGCTTGGTAGATCTCCGGAAACAGAATGTCTACGCTGCTGCTCCATAAATTCCATATTTCTGCTTTCAGCCATTGCTCTTTTTAAGTGTTTTCTTTCAAGAGCATCTATCTCATCTTCATTTATTTCAAAAACTTCATCTTCTTCCTCATCAGAATCATCTTCCAAACGAATGGAATTTTGCAATGCTTCTAACTTTTTTTTATGTGCTGCTCGCATACTTTTTCCTTGGATCAAGTGTTTTTTAATAACTCTCTTATTTCTTTTGGAGCTCTCGTGCATGCTTCAACTTGACCTGTAACATGTGCTATATGTTGTTTCATCCTAGTAATTCCGCCGTGAACAATTTTACCACAATAATTGCATTTTGCTTGTTTTCTATCATTGCTGATAGGAGTAGCATGATCCCAACCAATATCTCTGTGCGGTGCCATTTTACACAAACTCTGTAATTGAATAATACAATTGTTAAAATATTTATAAATAGTAATTCATTAATTGAATAGACAAATTATATATTAGTTTATTAATAAATCAAACTTATACAAAAATTTAAGTAGATAACTAATTTGTTTATATAAAAATATAGTTAAAATATTAATTTTTTACAATAAATTTACAATTAATACAAATTTTGTCTAAAATAATATTAATTTTAAATAATAAGATTATAAGTTATTCTAAAATATTAATTTTAATGAACTCAATTTATATAGATTAAATAAAAATTAAATACAATCCAACACAATTAAACTAAATTTATCAATAAATTAAACAAATTATTCTAAATAATTAAATCTAAAATAATTAAACCTATAAATTAAATAAACAAATTAATAAAAAATAATTCAAATTTATAAATATTTAAATTAATTAAAATAATATAATAATTAATTTACCTTCCTCACTCCCCTCCCCACGATTTCCCCCTCCCCCCACGATTTCCCCCTGCCTCAGAATCGAAGCCCTGGCCAGACGAAATCGAGTCGTTCCTCGACGGATCCGTCGCCGAAATGTCTCAAATCGGAGCCTCCACCACCACCGCCGCGGAATCGGAACCGCCGTGCTTTATATGCCACGATTTTCTTCACCGACGCGAACGCAGAATCCTCCCACTTCTTCTTCCCCTCCCCCACAATTCTTCTTCAGACGCGAACGCAGAACAGAGGTCTTTCCTCCACGATTCTTCTTCAGCCCACTGGTAAATGTTTTCTTCTCCGATCTGATCGAATTGAGATGAATTGTTCGAATAATATGAATAAAAAGTAGAAAATCGGTAAGAATAAGATTTATAATGGGTTTTATAGATAAGATATGAATGGATGGGAAAATTTTGGGCAAATATCGGATATTTTTGACGAACCGGAACGGTCCGGTTCCGGATCGGCCGAGTCGGACCGGACTCGGCCGATCCGGCGAACCATGGCCGTCGCGGAAGAATAGAGTCCGTAGCCAGTGCCCGGAAATCCGGCTGCCGCTGGTCGAATCACTAGTCGTCAATGACTCAATTTTTAATCGCAAATTAATTTGAGAATTTCTTATTTGTTTCAATACCAGAATAGGAAGAGCTTTGCTTTCCTTTAATTTTCGGTTCAATTAATTTTGGGTTTTTTTTTTTTTTTTCAATCGATCTACTAAAGTCCAAAAATCTCATAAAAGAAAGAAAATTTAATTCCCTCAAAACCCAAAGTAATGAAATTTAATTGCCCAAAGTCATACTGAGTAATTAGTTTAGATTTATTAGTTTTATTAATTTTATTTTATTATCTCAATTATTTCAATATGTCAAATCTTTAAGGGTAGAGATTAATTTATTATAGTTCATGAATGTACATGTTAAATAATAAAATTTCTTATGTTTCCGATAAAAAGAGAAAAATAAATTTTCTTATTTTAAATAAAGAAACAAAAACACCCCTCGACGTTGAAATAGACCATCCCATCCATTACAGATACAATAGAGAACCAATCTTTCATTCAATCTGCAATCCCGAATACCGGACTTGGTTCAACGCTAGCGAGGTCCCGGAGCTCATCAATGGCGTCGAACACCGCCATGTAACCCTCGCCGAGAAGCACCCGCGCCTCTATTCCACCGCCGACTCGGCTGTCCATCAGCCAAACCAAATTTACATATCTCGACGTCTCGTCGCAGCTGCCGTTGCAATAAGCCGTCGTCCAAACCGGCTTCCCCCACCCGAAATCGATGTCGTCGTAAATACCCATTCTGCACCAGCTGGTGACGCCCAGGATGTCCGCCTCCGCCCCGCCGACGTCGCCGGAGATCGATCGCCGGCCGTCGCCTTGCAGCCTGGACACATAATCTTCATCAATCTTTCTTATCGAATCTCTCAATTTCCTCGCCAAATCCTTATATTCAACTCCATTATCGTTCCTGATAAACGCCACCGAGTTTCCGAAGAAGTTTCCGAAACAATTCGATGGAAACGGCGGCCGGAATCTCCCCCTCAGATTGACGGCGTGTGACATGGCGGAAGTTGATTTCCCATTCGCCAACGAGGCTGCCATGAAACACTTCCAGATGAGCGCCGAGACAGCCTCGACCCTGGTAGGGTTTTCCAGGCCTGTCTTCGTTTTTAATGATTCGATCGACGGCGAGTCGAACACGTACCTCCTGCTCGCCCATTTCCCTGTCCTAAGAGACCCAATCATCGCAAACGGATCGTAATTAAAATCCTCCTTATGTGGGAATAGAATCCTGGAAATGTAATTAGGGCAAAACCCTAGTTTCGATCCTCGATTAACACTTGCCCAGGCCTGGACAAAATCCACCATCGTTGTAATGTCCGCCGCCCGGTGCCAGAAAAGGGTTCCGACGGCGACGCCGCCGCAGTCGAAGTAGTTGACTTGGATCGCGACGACTCTCGACAGCCAGTCCTTCTCGCCGTCGGAAACGAGGTCCGCCGGTAAGAGATGATCGGGCAAATCCTGGCTTGGATTCTTCAGAATGTCGAGCAGCCGGTGGCCGGAAAATCTGGCCACCGTGAAGTCGGCGCCGGCGTCGTTGCAGTCGATGGATTCGCCGTCGTCGTTGGCTCGGCCGGCGAAAGGGTAAAAGCGGGTTAAAACTAGGGAGAGTGAGCGCTTGAGCTGCTCTGTTGTAAGGGAAATGAAGTCGTCGCCATTGATGGTACGAGGAAGAAAGTAGAGAACGAAAGGGATAAGAATGGGTACGGAGGTCTGGTCGAGTATGGAACCTGTGTAAGTTTTCAGGTGAGATGGTGTCGGAGAAGATGGCTTGATGTTTTCCCTCGAAATTATTGTTTTCTCCATTTCTTGAATTTTTTTTCCAGAGAATTTCTTACAAACACTAATTTTAGGAACGGTTATAATGGAGTTAGGAAAATGAAAGATGTACTCCCTCTCCGCTAATTTGTACTTAGACACGTAGTATAGGTATTGGCTAATTAATGAGTAATTAAACAATGTATTAGTAAAAATAATTATAATTTAATAAAAATAATTTAATATTAAAATTAAGATACTAAATAGTTTAATTAAAATAAAAATATTGTTTCCTCCCCATAACTATAGTTATTGGACAAAAGTACGAAGAAAAGATTTTTTTGTCCTTGTATGTATTAGTGTAAAAAGTAGTGATAATTGTGTAATAAAAATGAAAAACAATTGGTAGTTTATGGAGATATGATTATTTATATAAATAAGACTATTGTTTTGAGACGGACAAAAATTATAAAAACAAAACTATTGTATTGAAACGAAGAGTATAAATTATGAATTTTAAAATGTAATTAAAATATATAATTATACTTTTAAAAAAATAAATTAAATGAGACGATGGAAAATAAAAATAATAAATAAATTAAATGGGAATAATGGGTGCATAAGTCAACCCTAATTTGTGAAGCACTAAAGACAAAACCCTGTCAAAGAAATAATAATAATAATAAAGCCAACACTTAATGCACTAGCTAAAAAATTAATGTGTAATGCCAACCCCTATATATTTGTGACTTTTTACATCGATAGAGCGTAGAAATTGTGCTAAATATTTAATAGAACATAATTAGAATTTCTTGATTTTTATTATTTGATACAAAATTTTCCTTTATAAAAAATTTTAAATTAAGTATTACTTCTTCCGTTTTATATATAGTGTTTATATTATAGTTTATATATATATTTTATTCCCTCTGTCCCACATAATTTGTCCTTATTTTCTATTTTCGTCCTTCCTACGTAATTTGTCCTTTCTATTTTTGAAAATATAATTATCTACTTTAATTGCATTTTAAATTTTAAATTTTATAATTTTCTTAATTTTAATTAAACTATTTATTTATCTTAATCTTAAGATATAATTATTTTTACTAAATAATAATTATTTTTACTAATACACTTCTTAATTACTTACTAATTATATTTTACCTAAATTCGCGTGTCTATATTAATATACCCATATTACATGGGACGGAGAGAGTACATTTTATATTAATATTTTATTTTAGATAATCTAATTATATTTTAAATTTTTCAATTTTATTTAAATTAATAAATTATCTTAACTAATAATAATTTATATTGCCGATAGCTAATAGCTAGGTGTAGTAACAATATTCTTTTATTTAATTTAATTTATTTATTTTTTTGTTTTTTGTTTTTTTTTTTTTCTTCACGGTTCTTGGACTTCGTTCATTGATAACGAGGGCTTCTTTTTGGGCACAATTTTCGGCCTAATATGAAATATTTAATTTACTATTATTACTAGTGTGTAGTTTTGTAATAATATATTGTAAAAAATATATAAATACTAGCGTTTAACTGTGTTATTTATGAATTATTTTTATATGAAATTATATAATAATTTAATATTTTTTTTTATAAATAATGCTTATAAATTTTTATATATATAAAATATACTATTCGAATCAAATCAATTTAATATATTTTTTTAAAAAATATATATGTTTGTTTGAGGAATTTTGTCAAAATATACTATTCATCCAAAAATTTTCGGCCCAAAATATCACATCAAACACTTATTTTTTATATTTTATATTATTTTCAAAAAATTAATTTTACGTTCAAAATATTACATCAATAGTTATATATCACATCATACAACTATTTCAATTCAAAATTTTTACTATTTAAATCTCAACTCAAAATCCAAACCTCCAAACAAACACACCCTAATAGTAATATAATTATCAAATTTAAAAAATTAATTAAGACAAACGTAATTAATTAAATTATTTATACATTATAGGTTAATCAATTATATTTTTTCTAAAAGATAAAACAATATTCAAATGAAATAATAAAAGATGAAAAAAATAAAAATATATACATATATTTACACAAAATACATGTACTTTATTTTTTTAAGAAAAATAATTTTATATTAATAACATTCTATACCGAATATTATCTCAAATTTTAAAATATAAACTAAACACAACTTTAATATTTGCTTTTTCATTTCTGTAATATTTCTTTTTTATCTTTTTAAATAACTTTTTTGTTACATAAAAATAGAATTTAATCTTAATAAATCTTTAAAATATAAAAAATATAATTAAAAATTAAAGAATTATTCTCTTCTGTATTTTTTAGATTCTTTTCTATTCATCATTTTGAAATAAAAGTATATATATAAATAATAATATTTAAAAAATGCATAAATATTTTAAATTTAAATTAGAAAATTAAAAATATTTTTGTTACGATTTATGGAATAAACTCTATTTTCATTGAACACAATTAGGGTACAATATTATATTTATATAAGAGATATATTAGGTGAATATATATATCAATATATAAAATATATATATACTATATATATATCAACAATTTTGTATCACAATAGTATTGCTTTACTTTTGTGTTTTTATATCTAAATTTTGTCAACATCCTTTTAGTTTATCTATTTGAAAAAAGAATGTCAAAAAAACTTATATTTAAATAAAGTAGTAAATAATATAAATAGTATTGAATCATATAGTAATAACTTTATAAAATATAATAAATATAAATTAAAATATAAAAATACTCTAATTCGTAATTATAAAAAAATATATCATAGTAAATAAAACAATTAATAATGATAATATAGTATCTAATAAATTTATTACATATAAAAAATTATAAATTATAAATATTTTTACTGTAATAGTATTGCATGTTCACTTGCTTTACAAACAATTTCAGTTGTTCCTTTTCAAAGATTTATTCTCCTTCTATTCGTTAGACAATGGTTGCAGCAGCAGCATCGACAGCAATACCAGCATGACCAACAACAACAACAACTTCGGTTTATTCGAATTCAATTTTGTTGCAGTAGCAACTTCGCAGCATCAACAACTCAGCAAAAATGGGTTGTGCAATTGAACACTCACAATTCCATCAAATTAACCATTGTCCAGTCATAAAAAAATATTTCTTTTCAAATCATTTTTACTTTCCAATATTCACCACGAATATTCCAAACACCATAAATATATTGGAGAATTTATTAAGCTTATACATGAAAAATCAAGTAGAGTACGAATGTATACCCAAATGACGTCAAAACTTTTTAAATCGATTCGCATCCAACGCCTTTGTAATAATATTCGCCTTTTGATTTTCCTTGGGCATCCAAACCAATTTGATCTTAATATTTAGTCTGATTTCTTTAGTAGGCCACTTAATAATTCTGCTATTGATGATATCCTTTCCTAACTTGAAACACTTCTCAGCCGAATTATCAGGATACATGCAGTATTTGCGGTCAGTAGGTCGTGATACCTTCGACCTATCATTCTGAGTTCTTCTGCGGTTTCTGTTCCAATTTTTGCTTCCGCTCTTCCTTAGGTTTTGTTTCTTGACTTGTGTTGATCTCTTTTCTGGGAGTTTGACATCAGTTAGCAGACCACCATGCACAAATGTAGTTGGTTTACTTTGAGAATATTCATAAAAACTCAATCATTTGTGATCATCAAATGGTTTACGAATTGAAAGAACTTCATCTAATTTTTCATTTCCTTTCCGAAGTCTATTTTCATCCTTCAATTTCAATTCTCATACTTTAACTTTTTTGATTCAGCAGATTTATCATCAGCAATCTTCCTCGGCTTTTTAAGTTCATCCTGAAGGTTTTCTTTTTGATCTTCCAAATGATATATTTGTTTCCAACAGCTCTTTAATTTTCACCACAGCTTTCTTTTGTTCAACTACCATCTCCTTATAAGCTTCGATCAACTTCTCAGCCTCAAGTTCCCTTGACTCATTAGTAGTTTTAGAACTGGATTTTTCTTTTCCATTACTGGTCTCATCAACACTTGCCATAAATGCCACCACTTCATCATTTTTTCAGTATGTTCTTTACCACCAGCAGATTCACCATCTTCATTGTCACTCCATGTAGCTTGGTAAACTTTATTTTCTCTTTTATTTACCATTAGACACTCAGATTTAATATGTCCAACACCACCACATCCATAGCAGGTAGGTTCTTGAATCGTCTCAGGTTTTGCAGAGAAACTTCTTCTTGAATCCACCATCAAATTTTTCTTTTGGCTTGTTGTAAGCAGTAGGCTTCTGCTCAGGGTATTTCGTCGTGAAATGGATGTACTCATTCCCTGATAGTCACTTATGTTCTGGAACTTCTTATACTTCAACTTGGCTGCTCTTTTCTCATTAATCATTCAAGAAAGTTTGCAACTCAGCAGTGTCATTTCTTTATCGGACTCTATTAGCTCCATGTCTTCAGCACTTAACGTCATACTTTTAAGAGTTTAATCTTCAAGAGTTCATTTCATAACTCACCAGTGTACAATACAATTCATCCAATGTTATATTTTTCAGCTTTGGTGGTTCATCGAGCATAATCACCTTTGGCCTGAAATTTGTTATGAGACTTTTAAGCATTTTCCTCGCCAGCCTCTTCTCTTCAAAGTGCATTCGAAGAGCTTCAACTTGATTGACAACATCCATAAAGTGATTATAGTAAATATCAATTGTTTCGTCTTCATTCATCTTTATCTCTTTGAGCAATGTCTGCACATGATCCAGTTTTGATTCTCAGACTTGCACTGATCCTTCGAATGTAGTTTTCAGAATGTCTCAAGCTTCCTTAGAAATTTTGCAGTTGGATATCAGCTTCACTTGAGTTTCATCTACAGCGTTGAAGATCGAAAAAGGGCTTTTGAGTTGACAATTCTAGCAGCCTTTTCATTTAGAATCCATTTCCTCTTCGGTTTCTTCACAAGAGTGGTAACACCATCTTCATCTTGGATGGTTTTCATAGGATGAGACCATGCAAACTCAACTGCATCATAAACATCTTCACCTTGTTATATTAGAAAAGCTTCCATTTTGTTCTTCCAACTTCAATAGTTTGTCCCATCAAACAATGGAGGTCTCGACGTTAAACGACCTTCATTGCTCATCTTTGCAACTGTGAAAGGACCTATTCAACAACTTAGAGAACACTGCTCTGATACCAAATATTGGGGAGTAGGTGCTCCACCAAAACACCTTCGAACACATATTCAAGGGCCAACTCCCAAACCGTAGTTATATCACAGTTATAACATCATTTTGTCAACAAAATAAATTTATTGGCTAAAACAATAAATGACAAGATATTTGGTTACCTGGTTCAGTTATAACCAACCTATATCCAGGGGTTTCCAATCCATGAGTAGTTCACTAATCAGTGCTGATTAAGAACAAAAACAACCAAATCTTCTTCAACCCATACTACAATACTGGTTACCTAGGAATAACTCCTCCACAGGTATACGTTGTCACAAGCTCGTACTGACAACTACCAAATAGCAAGACTGCTCAGAATCTGGATGCTTCCCCTGATCGGAACTCCAATTTCTCCTTTCTTCGACGAACTCTCCGGTAAGATAAATGTGACAGACACTCACTTAACACATGGAGAAGGGAATGTTTGGGGTTGAGAGGATTAAACCCATCTTCTCTTACTATACTCCATTCTCAAAACCCTTCCAACAACCACACTCTCAATCACGGAAAACAAGATAGCCGCCATGCAGGCCATACAGGACAAACATAATTAAACCATTGCACAAAAATGATATTGAGTCTCTGCATAATTTCTGATGCCAAGTTGACTAACCCAAAGTATCCATCCCTTTTGTCTTAAAAAGCTATCACGAGACACAAAACAAAACAAGTTGCATTCAGGTTGTTGCAGCAACAGATAAGACAAATTACTCTAAAAGAAAAACTATGAGAGACGGCCGCAGAAAAGAATGAAAGACCCATATACCAAAATAGATTGGGATTTTCTTGTTCCAACACATAATAATAAAGTACATCAATCAATAATTAATTATATTAATTTATTCACTTAAATAATATGACTGAATAAAATAATGACTTCAACAATATATTCGGTACACATATTTGATCTAAAATTCAACATATTTTGCCCATCTTTTGCCTATCTTTTTTTTCTTTCACAATTTTTTTTTCTTTTCACAATCTTTTCTTTGTCTTATTCTTTTCCTTTGTAATGAAAAAAAAAAAAAAAATCTATTTTTAAGAAAAAAAAAATTGTAACGGTTGCATTATCATTTCCCCTTTTTCTTTCTTTTCGCTTATCATAGAGTAAAAAGTCTAATAATATGAATAATTTTGTAATTTTATATTTTGAATAATATAAATATTTATATATGTTGAGCCATAACAACAAATTGTAATCCTATATACATTTGTTATCTCTATAAACCTTAATTTAATATAATTAATTTTAACAATAGCAATAGTTTCACAATTTAAATATTCAAATTCAATATTAAAAAAAAATTGTAACGATTGCATCATCATTTCCCCCTTTTCTTTTTTTTTTTTTTTTTTTTCGCTTATCAGAGAATAAAAAGTCTAATAATATGATTAATTTTGTAATTTTATATTTTGAATAATATAAATATTTATATATGTTGAGCCATAACAACAAATTGTAATCCTATATACATTTGTTATCTCTATAAACCTTAATTTAATATAATTAATTTTAACAATAGTAATAGTTTCACAATTTAAATATTCAAATTCAATATTAAAAAAAAATTCAAAAAATTATAGTTGCGAGAATTAAAATCCTTGTAAAATATATTTTTGCCCTTCTTTTCTATTAAAAAAAAAAGAAAATTGTGAAGAAAAAAAAAATGGACAAAATGGTGAGGACAAGAGAAGAAAGAAGAGGAGAGTAAGAGTGTGAGAGGAAAAAAAAAAAAGATGCTATCAAATTGAGATTATATTCCGATTTTTTTTTATTTTTTATTTAAAATTATTATATATTCTTATTATATTTTATAAATTGTAGTACTTTAATAGTAAGTAGTAGTAGATATAGGTGAATAAAAAAATTTAATATATATAACTGTTTTTCTTTACGGTTACATCAATTCATTAAGTTTTTTTAAATATTTTTATTTTATTTTTATAAGTGATTGTTTTATTTTGTAGGAAAGAAAAAGATGCAAAAGAATGTTATATACATACCAAATTAACAATATTATTGTGTGCATCTATATCAACAATTTAGTTTATTATTATTATTTTATTGATGCATCGTATGTATCAAATATAAGTCTATAATTTTCATATTATATATCTTACTTTGTAATTCGTTGTTTGGAAGTGTTGCCGGAGAGTCACCGGATCGTTGCTCACAATAAATATTATGATAAAAATTATGCAATACTATTACGGTAAGAATATTTATAATTATAATTTTTAATAATAAATTTATTAGATACTATATTATTATTAATAATTTTTTTTTACGTATAATTATTTTTTTATAATTACGAATCATATTTTTTATAGTTTATAAATTTATTATATGATTAAATATTATTTTTATTATTTATTATTTTATTTAAATATAAGTTTTATTGAACTTTTGTTTTTCGATCAAATAGATAAATTAAAAAGATGTTGGCAAAGAAATTTAGATAAAATAATACCAAAAGAAAAGCGATACTATTATCATAAAAAAAAAAATTAATTTTCAATTTTTAATTTGAAATATTTACACATTTATTTAAATATAATTTCTTCTATACATATATATATATATTTAAAGATTTAAAGATAGTAATTACGGTTACCTTAATTTTCAATTATATTTGTTGTATTAATTTTATGAGTTTATTTGATTATATGTTAGTTTTATTATTATTAGTTATATTTATTATTTTATATACTATAATTTGTTTTAAATTTTTTATCGGGGTAAACTGTTTTTTTAATTCCGTAATTGGACTTCCTTATTATTTTAGTCCCGTAAGTGGAGTCTGTCGTAAACTAGTCTCATAAGTGAAAAATTTTCGTTGTTTTAGTCCTTCGGCGCCGGAGACGGCCGCGTGGCTCGTCGGAAACCACGTGTCCGCCAGGTGTCCCGCCAGGTCAGCGATACCTAGCGGACACGTCATCTCCGGCGAGCCAGTTAATCAATTTATAATTTATACATAATTTAATTAATTACATTTGAGTTAATTAATTTTTCAAATTTGATAATTGTATTACTATTAATGCAATTGTATATATTTTTCCAAAAATATATTAAATTGATTTGATTCAAGTAATGTATTTTATATGTATAAAATACTATAAGCATTATTTATAAAAAAAAAATACTAAATTAGTATATAATTAATATAAAAATAACATGTGCATAGCACGGGTCACACCCTAGTATATATATAAATATGATTCCTTAAACCAATCAATAATTAATACAAAATTTACCATGTTATAATTTTTTGTTATACCATAAAGATGGAGTTGATACTATTAATAAGAATTAAAAAAATATTAAATAAAATTTTAAAACGTAAAAAAAGAAAAAAAAAAATATATATGGGGATTGTTTATTAATCGGTTATTTAATCGGTGGAAGAACATTAAATTTAGATTTTACGCAACCGATTAATCGGTGAGTGAAAATACGACAAACCGGTGAATCAAATTAATTAGATTAATTTGGATGAAATAAATATATTTTATATATTTATTGACTATAAAATCTGGTTAATATTTTGATTATTTTGTCTCTATCGAGACAAACCAAATTGTGTAGCTCAAGCCTACGATCAAGCACAAAGCTAAGCTAACCACCAGAGAAACTTTACGAAATAGCTCGTCTTCGGATTTATTAGAAGAAATTTCTTGCCCCGGTCCTCTATGAGTGGGAGCCGGTCTAAAAGCAAAGAAAGATATCGCGAAATAAGCTTTTAGCGGCTTATAGTTCGTATGAGGTACCTACTACTCTACGTACCCTCCCAAAAGGAAAAAGATGTGTCTGTCAGGTTTGACTGCTAAGAAACTCTCTTTCGAAAGTGAGATCACCAAAGTGCTAAGTTAAACCCGGATATATGGCCTAAGTTGCCGAATATCTGGGTAAAATCTTATCCGGTGGATAGATTTATTATAATCTCAAACGAAATGTTTAAAATTAAAATAAATTACGATCGTTTCAAATGAAAAGATTGAAATTAAAATATATTACGACTGCCTCAAGCGGAATGCTTGAAATTAGAATATATTACGACCGCCTCAAACGGAAGGTTTGAAATTAGAATAAATTATATTGGTAATTAAGGTCGTAATTATAATCATAATTGTCATTTTGGCCAAGTTGAGACACCTATATAAATGGTCTCCCCCTCCATTCTAAACACACCAACAATATCCTCTCATCTTTTTCTCATCTCTTCTAACTTTTCGGAAATCTCTCAAGCTAAGTTCCTCACTTGTCTTTGTTTGCCGGAGCTCCCATAATTTGAGGTGTCACTTTTATCAGAGTTTTAAACTGTTTTATCTTTGAATTAGAACGTCGGCCACCGAAAACACTACCGGAGTGTATCTAATTTTCAGAGAAATGATTCATCCTCAACTCAATTTCACGATACCTTTATTTATCGCAATATTCATTTAAACTAGATTGACTTTATCTTTTGTCATGGAAAACTATTGTAACTTTTTTTTTTTAATCAGAAAACTATATTAAAGTTTTTTTTTATGACGTGAAAATCCACAGCCGCTATCCGAAAGTACGCACTGGGTAAGTATTATAACTCTTGCAAGTATATAAAGTTGCGTAAGTATTGAAACTCGTATAACATTATAAACTCATGGAGACGTTTCAATCTCATAAGCCTTATATTGTCATAGAGTATGTTGAAACTCTAATGACAATATATATTCTAACTTATTGTCATGGAATTATCACAAGATTTCAAATTTAAAACAACATTGGAATTTGTTTTGCAAATATTTCTCAACTTGTCTATGTAATATTGTAACTCTCTCAAATTTCTTGTACGGTGAATGTTTGAACATAATTTTTTTTTATAGTTATTTGATTTATTTTTGTATTTGTGAAATGTATAATAAATATCTATGAATGAAAATATTTCAAATGTGAGTTCTAAACCAGATGTAGTAAACGTGCAGAACGGATCCTTTGTCCCATTAATATACTGTTAGGATTATGACCCTAAATAAATATTTGCAGAATCTTAACAATGAAGAAAATAAGAATGAAAAATTTAATGGACACAAAGATATACGTGGTTTAGTCAAGATGACCTACATCCACGGGTAAAGACGGAGCAAACTTTCACTATCAAGAGAGGAATACAAAATAGGCTCGAATAACGGTTCAAAACCTAACAACTCTCAATCTCCCAAAACACCTTCAAGGAAAATAAATAACCCACAAATATATATGGAATGACTACTTGTCTAATTTTGATGTGTTTTAAATTCAACCCAAGGCTACCAATTTATAGGAGAAGATCTATGACAACTTTGTCACCACAAGCAATGTGGGACAACTATTACTTAAAACTTTAAAAAACCAATGTGGGACAAAGCCACATAACAAATCTCCACCTTGGCGTGTCCAACATTGACAAAATAATGAGCTTGCTCCACCTTCTTCACAAAAGCCCCATCGGGCTAAATCACCGACACTAAACTCGAATCCAACTCAAGCACTGTTTGAATTTGAGGACTGAAAGAGATTTTGTAAACATATCAGCAGAATTCTCCTTTGTATCAATTTTCTGAACGCAGACCTTTTCTTCAGCAATGATATCTCGGATGAAGTGATACTTCACATCGATGTGTTTCGTTCTGTCATGATGCCTTTGGTCTTTAGTCAAGTGTATCACACTTTCACTGTCAACGTGCTTTTCCAGGACAAAACATATATCTGCTAACAACACTGACTGCCTGCGAAATATCTTGATGGGTGCATACCATTGCGTACATAAGACTGCCGACTGCATTTGAATAAGGAACTCACGCCATTTCTTCTTCCTCTTCAACTGATTGTGGTGACTGAGCAGCTGATAATCGAAACTGATTCGTAAAAGAGACACTCACTGGTTTGGCATTATTCATGCCAAAATGCTCCAAGACCTTCTTAACATAGTTTTCTTGAGTCAAGACCAGTCTTCTCTGTCCACGATCACGTTGAATATCAATGCCAAGGATTTTATTTGCTGCTCCTAAATCCTTTATTTCAAATTCACTACTAAGCTGCAACTTTAGAGAGTGAATTTCGGACATATTCTTAGTAGCAATAAGAATATCATCAACATAAAACAATAGATAAATATGAGTACTATCGGCTAACTTCCGAAAATAAACTCAACTATCATAAGTACTCCTCAAATATCCACTACTCAACATAAAAGAGTCAAACCTCTTATACTACTGCCTCGGAGACTGCTTCAATTCATATAAGGATTTCTTCAACAAACATACATGGTTTTCCTTTCCTCTGATTTCAAAACCACGTGGTTGCTTTATGAAAATATTATCTTCAAGTTCCCTATGCAGAAAGGTTGTCTTAACATCCACATGTTCTAGCTTCAAATCCTCAATGGAAACCAAAGCAAACAAACATGAATAGAGCTATGTTTGTCGATAGGTGAGAAAACATCATTAAAATCAATACCTTGCACTTGACTAAGCCCTTTGCAACCAACCATGCTTTATATCTTACTTTATCTTCTCCTTGAATGCCTTCATTTTTTTTGAAGACTCATTTGCTTCCAATAATTCTCTTATCTGGTGATGGTTTCAAAAGAACCCAAGTATTATTCTTATGGAGAGACTCAATATTTTCATTCATCGCCGCTATCCACTTAGCAGAATCATCACGCTAAATTGCGTCTGAATATGTGGATGGCTCACTGTCTCCACCTATTTCTTCTGCAACAAACAGTGCATATACGACAAAGTCTATATACTGTTGTGGAGGTCGAGTGTCTCTGCGCTGTCTTCCAGTGGCTATGGAATATGGCTCTTTTTCTGAACTTTCAATATCAACTGATGTCTGCTGAACAGAAGGATCTGGCTGAGGAGTGCTAGAACAACAAATTTCGAACTCCACCTGTTTCTGTGTATTCTCACTTGAACTCAAAGACTCCTTGTTAGACAATATAGCCATTTCATCAAATGTAACATCTCTACTGATTGCAAACTTTGGAGATTTGGGATCATGACACCATAATCTAAATCCTTTCACTCCAGAAGCATAACCAAGGAAAATGCATTTCTTAGACCTAGGCTCCAATTTTCCTTCATTTATATGCATATACGATGAACACCAAAAAATCTTTAGATTACAATAATCAGCAGGAGTATCTGACCAAGCTTCTTCAGGAGTTTTGAAGTTGAGAGCAGAATTTGGAGAGCGATTGACAATGTAGGCAGCCATGTTGATTGCTTAAGACAAAAAATACTTAGTCAATCCTACATTGGAGATCATACATCTTGCCCTTTCCAAGAGCGTATGTTCATACATTTAGCCACGCCATTCTGTTGAGGTGTCATCCTGACTGTGCGATGCCGAACGATTCCTTCTTTCTTGCAAAACTCAATGAACTCCCCTCCGCAAAATTCCAAGCCATTATCGGTTCTCAACCGCTTGATTTGTTTTCCTGTTTGCTTTTCAATCAAAACTTTCCACTGTTTGAAAGTTAGAAAAAACATCATTCTTATTCTTCAAAAAATATACCCAAACCTTTCTTGAGTAGTCATCAATAAAAGTTAGTATATACTTGGCATCACCTTTAGATGAAACACCAAATGGACCCCAAAGATCAGAGTGGATATAGTCAAGTGTACCTTTCATCTTGTGAGTTGCTGGTGACTTGAAACTCACCATTTTCTGCTTTCCGAATACACAATACTCACAGAACTCCAACGATCCAGTACTTTGTCCACAAAGAAGTCCTCTCTTGCTTAAGATTCCCAAGCCCTTTTCATTCATATGCCCCAAACACATATGGTATATCTTGGTGATGTCAGATTCAATCGAAAAAGATGATGAAACAGTTGCATTTCCAATAACAATCATCCCTTGCAAAGTATACAATGAGCACCTTTGAAAATCTTCAGAACACCATTTTGACTCATGTACCTGCAACCAAGTGCCTCAAGTGTCCCCAAAGAGATTAGATTCTTTTTTCAAATCAGAGACATGCCTAACATTAGTAAGTGTCATCACAATGCCATCATGCATCTTAATACGAAAAATGCCCTTTCCCACAACATTGCAAATGGCGTTGTTGCCTATTAAGACAGTTTCTCCGTTGCTTGAATCATAAGTAGCAAACAAATTCCTATTGGGACACAAGTGATAAGAGCATCATGTATCCAAAATCCACTCATCCGTAGATCGCATCCTATCATGAGTTACGAGAAAAACACTACCCTCACTATCGTCAGTAGCAACACTAGCTTCAACGGTGTAATCTTTTTTTCAACCAATTTTCCCTTTTGCTTATTTTTCAATTTAAAGAAATCAACTTTAATGTGCTACATCTTATGACAATAGTTACACTTTATATTTCGATGTCTAGCCTTCGATCTAGGTTTACTATTGTCATAGTTTCTTTTATCCGATCTTCCTCTAACAACTAGGCTCTCAGCATTAACCTCAATATTTCCAGTGATATCTCTATCTATTTGCTCCTTAGATTTCAAAGCAGTCTTGATTTCTTGATAAGAGATAAATTTTTTCCCATAAATCATAGTATCACGAAAATTCTTAAAAGATTGGGGTAATGAACACAAAAGTAGCAATGTCTTATCCTCATTATCTATCTTAACATCAATATTTTTCAAATTCATAATAATCGAATCAAAATTATCAAGATGGGAAAGCAATGATTTACCTTCTTCCATTCGAAGCATATAAAGGCTTTGCTTTAGGTATAGAAGATTCTCGATAGACTTATTCATGTACAAAGCCTTAAGCTTATCCCACATTGCCTTAGCCGAAGTCTCTGTAGCAACCTCCTACAAAACCTCATCAGAGAGATGTAAGATAATACTCGAACGAGCCTTCTTATTTGACTCCAAAAATTTGGACTTCTTCATATCTTTAGGCATTTCTTCAATACCCTGGATAGCCAAATCAACTTCACATTGGACCAAAATGGCCTTCATCTTGAGCTGCCATATCCCAAAGTTAACATTTCTGTTAAACTTCTCCACTACCGTCCTTGTGACTGTCATTGTGTAGTAACAAAAAATTCCCACAAATATAACAAGGGTTGTAATACCAATTTGTTAGGATTATGGCCCCAAACAAATATTTGCAAAACCTTAACAATGACAAAAATAAGAACAAAAAATTTAAAGGACACAAAAATATACGTGGTTCGGTCAAGATGACCTACATCCACGGGCAAAGACGGAGTAAACTTCCACTATCAAGAGAGGAATACAAAATAGGCTCGAATAACGATTCAAAAGCCAACAACTCCCGATCTCCCAAAACACCCACAAAGCAAAACAAGTAACCCACAAATATATATATATATATATAGGACTACTTTTCTAATTTTGGTGTGTTTAAAACTCAATCCAAAGCTACCAATTTATAGGAAAAGACCTATGACAACTTTGTCACCGCAAGCAATATGGGACAACTATTACTTAAAAATTTAAATTAACCAGTCTGGGACAAAGCCACATAACAAATACTCTATCTCCACACACATAGTGTATATACATACACACGTGTATATATATACATATATGTATGTATGTATAAACCTGAATTGGGTTGATATTAGTTTTCATATTTACATTGATTGGCACACACAAAAGTTACAAATTTCCAATGATGCTAACTCATTGTAGTTATTATTCTACACGCATCATAAAGCTCATTGTATTTATAAATTTAATTGTTCAAAATAATAGAGTTTATTTTGATGTATAGTTAATAAAATTTAATATATACGTACATTATTAATATTACTGAATAAACCGGTCCGGCCCTTGGGCAACGGCTTGCCAAGGCCCATTCTCACTAGATTTCATAGGCCTCCAATATATATACTACTACTACTGATATATAAATACTATATAATATTATTATTAATTTTTTTTTTATAAAATAAGCTTTTAAATAAAATAATTATTTTGTTTATATTTTTTTAAGTAAATTATTATAATTTTTTTTATTTAATTATTTGAGTTTGAGTTCATTTGTATATTTTAGTGTGCTTGTTTAATTTTATAAATTTATATATTTTGTTGCGAATACGTAAAATTATAAAGATAAAATAAAGAGTAACATTATGTATATTTCTGTTTTGTTTTGTTTTTTTATTTTTATGTATATATATTTAAATTTGTGTATTTATTATTCTCTTCATCTCACTTCAAAAGGTCTTTTGAGATTTTGTAATAGATTATAAAATAATAATATTTTATTGGTTAGTGGAATTGTCTTAAAAACTTTTGAAATTTTTGCCTGTATAAATTAATTGTGTGTATAATTATATGTTTTAAATTTATGTAAAAGTTAAGCGTATTACAGTATAATAATTTTTATTAAGATATGAAATTGGTATTTCTATATTTTTATAATATTTTTAAAAAATAATTTTATATTCTATATAAACTAAGAAAACATTTTTGTTTGGAGGATTTCTGTAACGATTTTTATTATTTATCGAAAATATTTCTTCAAATTATTAAATAAAATATATTATACTAAATTAATTTTATATTAAAAATATCACATTAATTTTATATTTATATTTATATTTTAATCGTGTAATATATTAATAAATAATTTATTATTAAATTTCAATTTGAAAATATTTATAAAGTTATTTTTGTTATTATATTAAGATTACTAAAAATTGAACCCGTAAGGGATGATCTGATAGTGAACTTGATCACGGTCATGGGTTAAAACCCCGCCTTCAGATCTTGTCTATAATGCATGGTCACCTAGTGTAAACAAATTATTAGATTCGGCGTTAAAAAAGAAAAAGAAAAAAAGAAGAAGAAGAGATTACTAAACTTTAGTCTAATGGTTAAATTGCTAGTACCTTGTTATTTTTGTAGATTTATTATTTGGGGTTTGAATTTTGTTATGTGAAACATAAACATGAGGTTTGTCATTAATTTATTTTCTTACATTTTCCCCTTTATTTAATTAAAATCATTGGATAATATAATCGATGTATGAACTACTTTAATAAAGTTTAGCAATGTTGAATTTCTTTTCCATCAGCATTCTCATATATTTATATCCACTGTTAAATATTAGCCAATTAAACAATGAATTACCAAATGCATAGTGGTCAATGATTTAAGCAGGATGACCAGTCATAGTCTTAAGAACTATGTATGATCATAAAAAGTTAAATACCAAACAATATAGATATTTATTTGTCGATAAAAATTAAAAGATTGATAAAGAAAACAAATAAAAGGAGGGTGCTGATATAACAATATAATAGCAATAATTTATTTTAGATTTTTTAATTTTTTTTTTATAATCGAATAATTTATTGACTCGTGGATGCTTATTGTTTGCTGACAATAAAGTGGCTTTGATAGCTAAGCACAGATTCATATGGACAAATAAACAAAAAAATAAATTAAAAAAAACCATTTATTTATATATCTTGTGCAAAAATATATCACAGAATACTACAAAAGCCATAAACCATATCTGCTTTCGTGTCCCTTTTTGTCTTTCCATATTCACACTCCTTTGTGTTCGTTCGTTCATCCACACCCATCATCGTTTTCTGCATCCCTGCAAAGTGTTTTTGTTTTGATTAATTATATTGATTTTGTTTTCTTTCGACAGATTATATTTTGCTCATCCTCAGACTTTGATAATCATTTTAATCTCTCAGCAGATATACAGATAGTTCCCCAGGTTTTGCTCTAATCCATGAATATCAGAAAAGATTTAAATTTCAAGTCTGAATCTACAAGCTTTTTGTGATCTGAATTACATATGTTTATTTCTTTGATATTTAAATTTATTTATTTTTGGTTGTGGTTGGGGTGAGGGGGGGGGGGGGGTGGGGGGGTGGGGGTGATTCTTATTGTAGTCTTTAACTTCTGCTGTGAAAAAAGAAAAGTATTCAGATTCCCAGTAAAAGATGTTATGAATTTCTTGATCTCTTTAGGGTTTTCAATGTCTTGTTTATTTTATTTTAGGGTAAACTGCGAATTAAAATTTTTACATATATATATTAAAGAGGTAATTAATATATAATTCAAACATACAATACTTTTTTTTTCTTATGTTATTTATAAATTTAATTATTTTTGTTTCTTCAACAATTCGATATTTTGGTAGCATCGCTTTGAAATTGAATCTGATAAAATGTTTCAGAGACTGGAATTTTATTCAATTATTTTCTAAATTAAAAACAGGTTAATTTTCAAGCTTTTTGGCTATGGAGACCTTGTGCCCGACTGCATCACTTGTCAGGAACTCAAGCTGGTTGTTATACAGTGGCCACGCGTGGACAAAAGACGAGAACAAGAGGTTCGAAAATGCTCTAGCAATCTTCGATGAGGAGACCCCCAACAGATGGATTAAGGTGGCTGCAATGATCCCCGGAAAGTCTGTCGATGATGTTGTGAATCAGTACGAGGAGTTAGTATCCGATATCCGAGATATCGAGGCTGGCCGGGTCCCTATGCCCGGATACTTTCCATCTCCATTTACTTCAAAAACAGAGGTCATTCATGGCCACAATGTGTATAAAAAGCGTGCTCGAATGGGCGATCATGATCGGAAGAAAGGCGTGCCATGGACCGAGGAAGAACACAGGTAGATTGTTTGATGATTTACTCTTTTTTTTCTTTGTTTTTTTTATTTTATGAAAATTTGGATGGATCCACTTTGATTTCATGTTTGGATTAATTAGTGGTTATGATCTTGAAGCAATTCGGTAATTTTTTCGGTTTTTGTGTTATGATTATAAGTTTTCGGTTTTCTCAAGTCGTTTAGGATCTTGAAATGGTGTTTTACTATTTTGGATGAACCTAAAAAAATTATTTTCTCAGAGTACTCTTTTTACTATTTTTCTCTATTTCATTTCAAAATATCTATTTTCTATTTTAGAAAAAGTAATTATACAATAATACCAAAATATAACTTTTACTTAAATTATAAATATATTATTATGCATATTTCCACTTGCTAATAAAATACTATTATTTATTAATTAAGTATAAAACCTCAAAGAGCCCTTTCATTTGGGCAAGGAGTACTTTTAAATTTTATTATCATTAATAAATTACCTTTGATCTTGATCAGAAAAATTTTAGTTTGTTCTACTATCTCAATTCATACAAAAGAGATCAAATCCAATAGTTCTAGGTTCTCTTACCATGATCTAAAGTCTTGGAAGTTTGTACCTATCTTTCGAGGTGAATTTTGCTTTTTAATTCTTAGAAATTTGATTTTCTACGGGCAGGCGTTTCTTATTAGGTCTTCGGAAGCACGGGAAAGGAGATTGGCGAAGCATATCTAGAAATTTTGTGATCTCTAAAACACCGACACAAGTTGCTAGCCACGCTCAAAAATACTATTTGAGGCAACTTTCCGGGAGCAAAGACAAAAGGAGGCCGAGCATCCATGACATTACGACCATCCATACTTTTCCAACAGACGAAAACAACGACGACAACAATAATAACAACGATATGCCACATTTGTGGGATTTGTGTAATAAATCCACAGAATCTTCGCAAAGCCCCGTTTGCACCGAGAATGAATTCTTGTCCGGCTGGAATGATGCCAATGATGTGAGTTTGATGGCATTCGACCCATCTTTTATCGCATATCCTGCGATGAATAGCCGTTGTATTCTTAACGTCGGGGTTTCGACCACCGGTCAAGACATTGTCCAAATGCAGACATTTCTGGGCTGACAATGAAGTCTCGAAAAAAAAGTATTTGTCGAAATGTTGCATGTATTGAAGAAGTTTATTTAACTATAAGCATTTCATCAGTTGAATCGAGCAATATGCACATATTTTTGGAGAGTGTTCTTGAATCTGTAATATTATAGGTGGTGTTCGATAAAATAAAATGGATATCCATCATTAAAATCTAGAAACTCAAAAACTAAATTACCAAGTAGCTATACTTCAATTTTTTAGTTACACATGATCGAATTATGAATTTGTGTAATTTTATAATTTTTTATGATTACGATCATATGCTCATTTTTACAATCTTTGAGCATACCTATCTCAATTTATTTTTAACCTTAAATTCTACATTTAATAATTTTAATTAAATTAATAGTATCCAAATCAAATCATGCAGTTCAATACAATCATGTTGAATTTATAATTTCAAAATGAGATCCTCCTTGATTTTTTATTCACATTTTATATAAAAATGTAATCATCTACTTTATTTTAAATTTATTGTTTAAATACTTTTGCATAAATGATTTTATGATGGAATCAATATTAATATGAAAAGATTATTTTTTTATAACGTGACAACTCGCACTCGAACCTACTAATCTGTAAATTAGGTTGATAAGGCAAGTTATAATAGACGAATTATGACCTTATGTATATGAGTTTACACTACACCACCAAATCATTTCTACATTAAAAAAAATATATTTATCCACCACCAAATTATTGTTACATTAAAAAATATATATATTTATCCACCACCAAATCATTTCTATATTAAAAAATATATTTATCCTTTGGATATATATTATATCGTTTTAATATTTATATTAATCTTTTTTATTATGTTATTATTTATATAAAATTAATTTTTGAATATAATGATATAAAGAGAAATATATATGTATATATATTATTGGTTCCAATCCCTAAAGATGATAGCAAAATGAATCAATGAACTGCACAATAAATGTAGACTTGCAAGAACTCAGACCTTTGTGGTTTATGTAAGAATCAAACACCCGCATATTGTAAACATAAAAGCAAAATATATATAAATTGTTAATCCAATTCAGTCATCTCGGATAACAACCCAGGCACACTTGAACTCCTCAATAATCGAATCGAACTTACAGAACTGCAATATCAGATGTTCTCTTTGGAAATCCCCATCCATCTTTGTAACATCCTGATCCGCAAGCCACGCGAAGCTGAGCATATCGGGATTGTACCTTACAGTTCAACACGAGTTCTTCCCGTACGCTTCTGTCCTCAAATTATTCTAGAGTAATCATGCTTAACTGTAGAGCTCTTTCAGTAGAACTCCCGAAAAGAAATGTACACATTGTTGACATAATAGTCTATTTAATCCATTTAATTTTTATTCAACTTCGGATGACCTAATACTAGCTTATCCACACACAGGAGTTAGCCAAAGTTAGCGAAGCAACGACTTAACTCTAGGGGTATCACAATCTTCCCCAAAGGGTTTCCCAACCTGAGCTCACTCTATCTACAACACTACAGCTCATCCATTTATCACAATGATATTTTTATTAACGCATGTCACTACTCTAGAATACTCTTAACAAATTTGACCCACTAATCGCACCTTGCACATGTACTCTCAGAATTTGTTGTAACTATCTTCAGTTTCCACAACGATAATGGGGACCAGTTGCAATCACTTTTACGATCTCTGCACAATCAATTTGTTTTGAATGGATCACTTAAGCACGCTAACTTCAAAATTCTGATTGATTTCGGTGCGTTAAACTACTATGAAATGTCTTTATTGTTCAACTTTGTGACTAAAAAAGGCATTATATACATATTTGTTGAGTTGATGGGTTGATCTTCACAATGGACATTTTGTTTTGCTTAATTGTGTTTTATATAAAGTGATTTTTTTATTTTTTATTTATATATAGTAATATACTTTGTCATGACTTATTGAACCTAAACCACAAAGTAATCTTAATAAACTTCTTTGATTAATATCATCCACAAGAATATATATCTATTTGGTTTCTATTTCAAATTATGGTTTGATCCTTTAAACAATAAAGATAAATTGAAGGTCTAGATTACGATGAAAATAGATAAATTGCAGAGATGAAATACTTATAACAAAAAAGACAGTAAAATTAAAATAAACAAAAATAAAATAAAATAATAAAGGTAAGAACTCGTGTATTATTTATTGTTGGATCCATCATTTTTCCTTCTAATCCTTTGATGAATTCCTCTATCAAATACCTAACTAAACTCCTATCACATTTAATTACATTCTTAAACTCTTTTCCCATGAACTCCTTCATCATATCCGTATGATCTTTTAATTTCCATTAAATATCTTCCCTCTTTCATTATTTTGTTGGTTTATATTTTATCATCCTCATTGATTCCTCATTCTTAGTTGATTGGCCTTGAATGTCAATAAACTACCTTCTTTAATTTATATTCTCTTTCCATACTAATAAATTTTTATTTTTTATTCTACATCTTTTTATTTAATCATCTTTTAATGCCCTTAAAAATCTATTGAAAACAAATAATTATCATATGAATACCTTTCAATTTGTCTTATCCAAATGATGTTGTGGCTTCCCAAGCTTTTTAGTTGACCTTTAGGATTTAGGAGCTTTTATTGTGTCTTTCAAGTTTCAGAATTCCTTAGGTAGGCTTCACGGATAGGTTTCTTTTTTAGAATTTTGAGTTGATAATAACAAATATAAATGTTGGATAAATTGAAACAGGCATGCTTGAAAGGCCAACTCCTCTGACTATGATGCGTGATTGTTTCGCGGTTATAAAAACTATGTATTTGAGACGATGCACAAAGTAAAATACAACACACAAGATTTGTTAATCAAATTCTTTGTAAAAACCTACATTTTGAGGATTTCAACCTAGGAGACATCCTCCACAAATTATAACTAGGTTTATAAGGACTTAGAAACACCAACAACCTACAACAAAGATAACCTCTCCAAAACCATTCTCTACACCTCAATCTACAATAAATTAGTTGTCATTCAGCAAACATAACACATGCAGATTAACAATCTAGTTGAGAGTTAGAATGTTTACAGTTTATTTTTCTTCTCCGGTTGGAACACTAAAACCTCTATTTTTAAATCATATTTTGAGCTTCAATGATAAAAAAACATCTTCAGAATGTGGAGAACATGGAACACATACGTTGAGAAAAATAAATACACTTATTTCTCTCGCTATAAATTAGAATTAATCTCTCACTCAGACCATCTTTGACTGGATGCTGCTCTTAAGCAAGATTGAAGAATTGAATCGAGACAATAATTGTTGTTGTTATAGCTTTGATCCCTTGTTCTGTCTTCACTAGTATACAAACAATCATTTGATCTTCATAAAAAAAACTTTCAAAGGACTTTTTCTCATGCAAAAAGTGTTCAAAATCAACCTGCACAAATGTAGACAACATAACAATTTCCCTTTGATGTCAAATATAGACAACACAACCAAACAAGTGTGGCGTTTTTATTATATGCCAAAATAGAAAATGAAATTTGTATTTAAAAATAAAGGTAAAATTATTCATAACTCCAATGTGGTTTCGAAATTCAGCGTAAAAATCTCCATATACTTTAAAAATTGCATAGCACCCCCTTATACTTTCAAAAACGTTGTATGAAACCCCATCACCATGAAAACTCCCTTGTATGATGAAAATATGATTTTTTATCTGTATATTTTGCATGACGGGGGGTTTCATGAAATATTTTTGAAAGTATAAGGGGTCGCTATGCAATTTTTTAAAATAAAGTGGGAATTTACATTGAGTTTTAAAACCACAGTGGAGTCATGCAACATTTTTAAAAGTATAAGGGAGTGTCATGCAATTTTTAAAGTAAATGAAGGATTTACGCTGAGTTTCGAAACCATTAAGGATTTATGGGTAATTTTGATAAAAATAAATAATACATATAGTTAGCCTACAAATAAATATATGCATATCATATTTCAATAAATACTTTATATTCTAGAAAACACACTACTTTTATTTTCTCAAAGTACTGCATTTCTTTTTTATCTAGAATTCATGGGTTATCCTTTTGAATCCAACTTTATTCACGTATGAGTGATTCAATCAACTTTAACGTAAGATAACTTTGGAAATGATCAAAAGCACAATCTCTGGCGCCAAATATAGATTTGGAATTAATCGTAGATAATGATATAGTTTGTACGTCTTTGTCATGAGAAAAATTATACTTTGACCAACTAACGTTTTACCGATACAAAATATCTAAGATCAATTGAATCATGTTTTTTACATTTATTGTCCAAATATTTTTATTCAATTCTAACTTCACTACAATATGTTGTTTCCTTTATTTGGTTGTTAATGTATTACTGATTATTTTATTATTTGTACATATTCACCCTTATCTCTAATCTTATCCATGATCGCTAAACATATTCAAATGATTCAACATACCAATAGTATTTGTTCCTAATATAAATTTTCATCTAAACAAATGAAAGTTATTATTGTATTAAGTTATATCTCTGGCTTATGTTTTTTGAAATTATACCATGCAATATATTAATATTTTGATCTTCTAATAACAAGATAACTATCCTTCTAAGTTTAAGTTTCTTTTTATTGTGCTTTAGAGTATGTTTTCTATTAAAATGATCCTATAAGACTCAATTTTTGAACTAATCAACTACATTAAATCTATGTTAGTTAAAATAGAGTATGTTCAAAGTAAATAAAAATGGTTAGCAATTCACAACATTAAAAAAAATTCCAAAAAAATATATAATTAATAATATGAATTGATACTTTAACAAGCTATAATAGAAATCAATATAATAAAATATTTGTTCATTTCAAGAATATTATTAATATAAAATGAAATAATTGAAATCCTCAAGATCTATAGGCTCTTACATCAATACCTAAAATAATTACGATGTCTCACTTAAGCCTCTAGTGCCACACTATCATATCCATATGCATGACTTGTATTCATATATTTCACGTTTTATCTCAATCAAAAACAAAATTTTTTTATATCTATTGACCACAAAGTCTCGTTTCTCCAGTTTTTTTTAATCATTTTATGAATTATATCTATACATATGTGTTCCTCATAATGACGAAATCTCATTTAAATTTTTAGTGCCACACTATCATGTAGCATCCATTAGTACGGCCTATAGACAAATATTTCATACTTTGTCTCGCTAGCAAACCATATTCACTTATATCCATTGACCACAAAACCTCAATTTCCTTATGTTTTTACTTATTTAATGAACCATATTTGTACATATGCTTCCTATTCACAAGCTATATACATTTCTAATTGAATACCAAATCTTTTTTTTTTTTTTTTTCTGCTTTGTAATTAATTTATATGTATATATATTTACTTTAGTTTATTCCCTGCTTGTTTTCTTCATTTGTATTGACTCATTATACTTTTTTCAATTAAAATATTGCATATCTTCATTATTTTTTAGTTCGAACTAAACACTCACCATTCATAACATTTAGTTTATATTTGAGAGTTTTTTAATTTACTATATATGCACACATAATATATTTGAAATATGTTTCCAAATGACTCAATATATGATAGGTCAAATATGTTTTTTTTCATTAGTTGCTCACTTTAAATTGTCCAACGATAACTACCCAAAGTTAGGAGTACGACAATCTAATATTGTTTAAAGTCTCATATATTAGATTGTCGTACTAAGCTATAGGCCTAATATTTTTAAGTGAGTGTTAAGTTTATCTACAATCATAGCAAAAAGTAGTAATATATAGTTACATAGATTTTGATATATTTAGTTCTTGTAAAAATGGGATGATGTTCACCAATAATGAGGTCCAATCTTCATTTAATTTTCATTTTGTGGTTGCTAACTATGTCATGAACATTATTGATATTTTAACCTTTTATTATCAGTTTTAAAGTATAATTCACTTTGAGTGTAAAAAAAAAAAAAAAAAAAAAAACCATATACGAAGTCATGACGAAGTATGTTACTATTAAAAAATTATTTTATGTAGACACAATTGAGAAAAACAAAATATACATTGTGAAGATCAATCCATCAAGCAATTTAACAAACATGCTTACAATGCCTCTTCCAGTCACAAAGTTGAACAATAAACAAAATTCATAGAAATCTAACGCACTTAATTATAATTAATGAACAATATTCAGACTTAGTATATTATGTAATTTTTTGACCCATTCAAGGCAAAAAGAGATGGAATATTTTCATTCACTATTAGTTAGAATAAGCATCCACAATTATTATCAAGATCGACAATATTGAATTTATTGACAACAAGTCTACCTATTATCATAATCACTAATCATGAATCTCATATTTACAAAGATTTTCATTGAATTGATTTTAAACCTAGTGAGTTTCAAGTATAATATTTCACAAGTCAATTTTAGCTAGTCGTCTCATTCATTTTCAGTATTCATGATGAACCAAATATATATATAACTCACTAATTGTTATGTTCTTAAAAGTTACTCAAAATTTATAGCCAATGAGTTTATTGTAGTGATGTTCTAGTAAGTTAGATTGTCCTATTGGTTAAGCCATTGAATATATATTTTAAGGTATATGTAATTTTACTACATATATACGTTTCCATTTTCATGTTGATTGGATCAAATGAGTACAATGCTTAGTGTATAAACAATAAGACAACTAGACATTTAAAACTACATAATAATACAATATATCATATATATTCTAACAATGTATAATATAATTTAACATAACATAATATATTGTTGATCTCCTCACAAAAATATATATATTTATGCAATACAGTACAATATATAGACTATGTACATATGTTTCAGAAACGTGTATTATCCATCTATATTTTATGTGTTGTCTTAGATGAAAAGCAATCAGGGTTCTGTCTGCCCTCGTATATATGTGCATTAAACTTATATTAATTTTAATCTTCTTTGTTAAGATTTAAGCTTATTTTTACTTTACGCAACTTCGTGATTGAGAGAAGTGGGTCTACACTAAACTTCCATTTTTCTATGTGATAAAAACATGCTTATTTTGTTGTCTTTTAGATTAATAAATTTGGCTCCATTGTCCTTAATTGTGTAGCTTTGTTCTCAATCTATTTTTCATTATTTTTTCTAAAGATTTAGTAGGAATATGTTCTCAAGTGGCAAATGTAAAATCAAATAGTTAAATTAATAGAATCTCTTTAATTCCAATGTCAATGGACTTTCTTAATAAATCTTTATTATTAATATTCCTTTCATTATTGTTTTTATTCGCAAAGCAAAGAATAAATGAATCTAATTAGATGAGTGATTTGTGAGTTTACTTTGTCTAATTTGTTTAAATTTGATGGTTCTGTTTGTGTTTCTTTATGGATGTGTTTTTATATTAGATATGAAACTTGTGTTGATAATATTAAAAATTATATTTTGTTTTAAATTTTTAAGATGTTTAGCCTATAAAATATATATTATATATATTATGTGAATATTGTAATTTTTAAATAATATTTATGGAGAATCCTATTACTCAGAAATACTAAGTGAACAATTCCTAGCTTGATAAATAAAATATATCAACCACAATTTAAATTTAAATGTATTTTTATTTAGATGGGCGCAAAATTAATTTAAAGATAATTTATTGTATTTATTAGTGTTCATTAAATAAGATATTAAATTAATATCTTTATATATAATTAACATTTATAACTGTATTTATATATATATATATATGCAATTTCAATTTTTATTAAAATAAAAAAATTCATTAATTAATATTATTGCTTTCATATTGAAAAATCTTGACTTTGAATTTAGATTTAAATTAATAGCATTTCTTTATAAGTCGAGGCAAATCCAACTCAAAATAAGAAAATAAGAAATCGCTTATACTACGAAATTTGAATAAATTCAATTCAAATATACAAATCTTGACAAAATCCAGCTTGTTAATTAACAACCCTAGAGAAAATGAAGTATAAAAATTTGGAATAGTATGTGTTTTTTTTTTAACCTTTTTCAAGAAAGTAAAATATTTATTTTTATATTTAAACAGTATAAAATAAAATAGCAAGTTCTACAAATACTATGCACCGTTATAAAAAATATATGTACATAATTTTTTTCTCACAATATATTAAAAATATATATTTTTTAATAATACTTTTATAGTTATCAACTAATAATAAAAATTTCAAAAATTCCTAACACTGACAGAACACGAACATTCATGATCTTCTATTTGATCAGATTCCTGTCATGGAATGTTAAAATGAAATCGGAGGAAATAAAAAATATTTTTAGGTAAAATAATAAGAAAATTATTTTTAAAAGGTAAATTATATAACATTCACTTGTATTTTAGTAAAAAAATACAAAATACTTTGTGTTTTATTTATTGCGCGAAATCTCGTTGTGTTAATGTAAAATTTGCACGAAATACCCTTCTTGTCTAAAACTAATGTTTAATTCTAAACAAAGACCTAAATTACCCAAATTTTATACAAATAAAAAACCTAAAATATGTTAAATAATTTTTTGAATAAAGTAAATAAATAAAGAATTAATTAAAATCACTCGTTTTATAATTTTTTGAAGACAAATTGTCATATCATTTTTACAAATACTATAAAAATAAATGATAGATCAATTATTTATTTATTTATTTTATTCAAAAAAATTTATTTAAGATATTTTATATTTTTATTTGTATAAAACTTGCATGTCTTTATTTAAAACCAAACATTAGTTTCGGACAAGTATGATATTTCGTGCAAATTTTATATTAATACAAAAAAATTTCACGTAATAAATAAAATACAGAATATTTTATAATTTTTTACTAAAAAAAAAACTCACATAATTTACCCTTTTAAAAAAGAGAAAAAGATAGGAAAAGCAAATCGAGTTACAGTAACACCAATTTGCTCTTGCATAAAGATTGATGATCACATTTGATTTTTTATTTGATTTTATTTTTTATCTATTTTATTTTATTTTATTTTATTTTTTTGATGATCACATTTGATTTAGTCGTCTCTGACTGTGATTTCCACTAAAACTAATTATAATATAATATCTTTCCACAAGCTTAAAGAATAGCATAAAAGCACTCTTAACTTCTCTACATAATTACATAATACTTTTTAGTTGTGTCACCTTTTAGCAATGTAACTATTATAACGAACTTAAATAATATTCCCTCGTTCCCAAAAAAGTTGTCGTTTGATTTTTGCGTTATTATTTTTAATATTAAAAATATCTTTATATTTGAATAATTTATTCGATAAATATCACTATATATATATTATAAAAGACTAATAAACATATTTTTGTTTTCTTTTTTTTTTAATTTGCACTACATATTAATATAATGATTAATATTTAAATATCAAGACGCAAAAAGTCAACGACCACGGAGGAGTACTACTTTTCCTTATTAAAACTCTATTTGAAAATATTTTTTGATATCCCAAAATTATCCTTGAGCAGGCATTAGATACTTTCTTTATTTTGTAAAAATGTCCTTATTATATTATTTTAGTCTGTTTACAAATAATGTATTTATATTATAATGAGTAAAAAAATAATTTTTTCATCCTAGTTTTTTTTTTTAATATAGATATGAGAATTAGATAATATATAATTAGTAAGTAATTAATTATATTAGTAAAAATATTTATTGTATAATAAAAATAATTATAGATTATAGTTAAGACAACTAAATACTTTAAGTAAGATTAAAACAATATATATTATAAAATTTAAAATATGATTAAAATGTATAATCATATTTCCAAAAACAAAAAAAAAAATTATGTAGAATGGACGGAAATAAAAATTGTGAGTATTTTTTATTTGGGAGGGAGGAAATATAATATTTTAAATCTATAGCTATTATTTTTTAATCTATTTACACAAATATACTGATAGATTCTACTTATTTCTTACATTTGTTTCATTTTATATTAATCCTGAAATTACATTACTAACCTTGTTAAATTTCAATTCTACCATTAAAAGAAAAAAAAAAAGAACCTAATAATATTAAAATACCATTTTTTTTAATCTCTATATCCCAAACTTTAAAAAATTATTTTATTAGATGAAAAGAGTAGTGTACTTGATCCAAAAAATATTAGTAGTGTTTGAATTGATGTTCTTCACTCTCATCAAATATCATGTCATACTAATTCAATGGCCCATTGGACAATATTTAAACTATTTTCTCTATCATCACTTGTTGATTTTTTTAACAACACATTTTGAAAATTGAAAGAAAATTATATATATAGATATATTTATATTCATTTAGAAAACAGATTTAATAAGTTTACATTGCATTTTTGTAATTTATATTAGAGATTATGCCAATAGACCAAAGAAATATATACGTGTGTTAAGTACTCCCCCCGTCCCACATAATTTGTACCTATTTTCTATTTTCGTCAGTCCCATGTAACTTGGCCTTTCTATTTTTGAAAATATAATTATGCACTTTAATCGCATTTTAAATTTTAAATTTTATAATTTTCTTAATTTTAATTAAACTATTTACTTATCTTAATGTTAATCTATAATTAGTTTTACTAAATAATAATTATTTTTATTAATACACTTTTTAATTACTTACTAATTATACTTTACCTAAATTCCCGTGTCTACAGTAATATACCCATATTACATGGAACGGAGGGAGTAGCATTTTATCATATACACATAAGTAATACGTAGGCTTACCGTCGCTATTTATCATGACATAAATCAACTATGTCGACAATTGTTCGCCATGTATTTTGCATTACCCCGGCTTTATATATATATATATATATATTTATATATATATTATGTGGAAGTGAAATAAAGATACGAAGGGTGTGTTTTTTTTGCTTGAGTTTGGAAAATTTTGGTTTAATATTGGTATTAAAATAATGTTTGATAGAATATTTTATGAGAAAAAAAATATATTTTTTTCGAAAAACATAGAGTCTGAATAGTAAAAGTTGAAAAAAATTATCAAAAGATACATACACGAAGATTTCAGTCATTTAAGGCTTTGAATTATTATTACTATATACATTCATACACAATCATACATAACATTATATATATATATATATATATTATACACATTTACACGTCATACATATTATATATATATATACACATACACACTTACTTATATATATATACATACTTACCAATATTATAATATTTATTATATAACACATTTTTTATTTTTTTATTTTTTGTAAATCAATTTCAAGACTCATTTAGCAAGTTTAACATGCCTTTTGACAAATATAAGGCTTTATTAATTGTTGATTTTCAATTTGAATTTCACAATTTATTAATTTTTTAAAATCATTTAACAATATAATTATTTTTTTAATTTTTTATATTATACTTAATATTAATTTTACATTAAAAAACAACAAAAAAATTACAAATTTTTCACCGGAATTACACACAAAATAGTATCCACCACAAAATTTGTCAATCATAGGATATGCAAGACACTTTTCTCGTTGCGAAATTTCGTGACGAAATGACAGATGGAAATTTCCGTTGCAAATACCACAACTAGAGGTAAGCCTGGTTAGGTCATGGCAATTTGTGACAGAAATATTCCCTACAATTTTGTTGCGAAATTTGGTGGCAGAATCAACGATTAAACACTAATGTTCGTCGTGTTTTGGCTTAGGATTGATCTGTTCCGTTGCGAATTCAAGCCCTGCATTCCCAAAAATTTGCATTTTTTGATTTATCTATATCTATCTAAAATAATATATGTGTACGAAACTAAAATTACAACCCAGAAATCATATTAAACACACTAGACAACATAATCAAATTGCATAATATAAAAATATCTCATAGTTTCAAACACCATGACACAATATTCATAATTCGTATAACCACAAAACCCTTTGTGGGGTCTGTTTGGGCAGAAAATTCGTAATGCTGTTGTACCCCGTAACTAGCAGCAAATCGATCTTCCCCAGCAGCTCTCTGGCCCCCAGTGTATCGGGATGGTGTTGGGACTGGTCCCCCTGGTTCCCTAGTCATTCTAGAAGGCTTTGGGACCAAGGAAGGTGCTGGAATCGTTGTCCGCCCTGCCCCCTATGCATCGGAAGTCTCTTGTCCGGCCATGGGGTTTCTTCGAAGGCTTGGAGTGGAGACTAGGGTGCTGAAAGTAGTTCCAGCAAATAGGGGATTATTTTGCCCATGTGGTGTTGATGGGACTGACCCGAAGGTCATCCCAAATCCGTCGGTTGGAGGTGGCCCAAAGAAGGCCTGCCCTGCCGACGCCTGAGATTCTCTGACCTTCTGGATGGTGATCGGAGGTCCTTCAGATCAGGAACCCCTACCTAACAGAGTAACATGTCCATACTTAAGTGTCTGGGAGGTCGAATTAGCTGCAAAGCTGGTTGTAAGGCCTGCGGGAGGCCAAATCTCTGGCTGGCTGCAATCGACCTTCCGGGCCTTACTTTTTCGAGTTTCTTTCTCCAGAAACATCACAAACTCGCTCTGAATGGCGGGTTTCAGAACATTGATAATGTACCGAGATAGATCCAGGGTGGATCCGTGAATGGGTGACCAAATTTCCTCACGAATCTGCTCCTGAAGGACGCTGGCTGGAAGATTAATGATCTGGTTCGGCCTTCCAGCAGCCGCGGAAGCCTCGTCGCATGGGGCAGCATGTTGCACAGGCCACGATGAAGAATCGCCGATGATTCCTTTGTTTTTAAATATTTTTGCAGTCGTCGGCAGCATCAATTTTCTTCCGAAGTTGCATGTAAAAGTCGCGAGACGTCGGTGTCCCACTGGACGTGTCAATCTGTTGTCGTCAAAAAATCGCCACCGACGGCTTAATTGGAAAAGCCTGTCGAAATTGATTTAATTGTAGGGTTCCCCGGCCTCCTCAAGAAAGGATCCAGGCTTTCTCGCGATAACCGAAAAAATTGACAAAGAAAGAAGAAGGTAAAACATAAACGAAAGCTAAAACTTAAATTGGAATTAATGGAAGAGAACTGTAAAGATTTGAAAAAAATACAGAGAAAATAATGCAGAGAAAAATTATGAAAAAAGAAGAAAAATCATGATGAATGGCGTCTTTTTTTTTTCTCTTCTGATATACTCTATTTATTTGTTTATTTTGAACCATGTTTGGATAAGATATTATTCCTAATTATTCTCAACAACTCCAACCACCTTCATTTCCACATTCTTTATCCGTGTTAACTGCTTTAAATGCACCAGGTCGGTTGGGTCCTTGAGCTAGTCAGGTCCGTAGGCCCACTCGCTGATCTGGACCTTATGTTGGACTGCGAATCTCGAAGATTTGGGTTGCACTTGTGTTGGACCGGTGCAATTAATTTTGAACGTGTACAAATAATAACCGGTGAAACTTCGTCTTTGTAATTTCAAAGTCTACTTTTATTTAATGTTCAATTAATTTATTAAGAGGTAGTTCGTCAATAAACAACAAATATTTATTTATCACCTATGCAAAGGGACTTTATTTGATTTAAATCATTAGATCATATCAATAACAAGATAATATATATGTACTTTGTATTTATCCTCTAACTTATATTAGCTGGCAATGCGTAAAGTAATTACAGAAACCATTCAATTGTTATTTACAAGTTGCATGCAATGGAGCCAATATATTGTAAAATGTTTGTCCATACGTAACCATGTTGGAATTATTATTATTATTATTATTATTATTATTATTATTATTATTATTATTATTATTATTATTATATTGCTTTTTTTTATGTTTTTATTTTTATTTTTTATTTGTATGTTTAGTATTTTTTAGATAACATAATTAGTGGTCGTGGAACTTTTATATGAAAAATACTTGTGTTGAAGGTAAAATTAAAATATAAATAAATAAATTCAAAGATCACAAAACTGAAAAAAAAAAAAAAAAAAAAAAAAAAAAAAAAAATTGATGAGAATGAACTCATAATAATACTTTCGTCTGTCAAATTTATTTTTATTTTTCGTTTTCGTTCGTCCGTTAAATTTACCTTATTACTATAATTGAAAAAATCAAAAAATATATTTAACTATTATCCTTCGTTCAACACATGTTTACCACAAATGTCATTAATTTTATTACATTGTCTCTTTATTCTCTTAATTACTAACTAAATTTTAAAAATATCCCAAACTATTTTTTACTTTTGTTATTCTTTTAATAAAATATTTATTTTTAATAATTGAAGAAAAATCTAATAATGGGTTCTCACGTCATGATCTTGTGCATGCGTATCAATTGGTTCAATTCATCCACAACCTGCTTAGTTGATTTGCTTTTTTTCATTTTATTTTTTACATATATATATATATATATATATATGCATATAGAGATATAGAGATAGAGATATATGTTGAGATTGAGATATTGCTTTTCGATGACGAATACAATTCTCAACTTTCTGGATTTGATAAGAATAAACTTTATTCAATTGTACGGGTGTGTTCGCTTCTATTATTTCATTTATTTATTATTTTAATATTTTTAAGATAAAAATAATGGTTAAATTTTATTATTTTTTTGTGTTAAAAATAATTATTATATTTAATGTTTCGGAAAAAAAAATCTAGATTTAATAATAATAAGTAAAAATAAAACACAATTAAAATAAAACATGCTAAATACTATATATATATATAAGCATGGCTTATATTTTATTTTATTAATATACGATTTTAGTGAAATTCTCAATAAAAAATATATATATATATATTTTTTTCTCACAGCATCATATCGAATTAATATTCAAGTAAAAACTAAAATTAGAATTGAAAATAATAGTAATAACAACTAAGCACACATGTTTATTTCTTTTTATCTACATTAATCACTTTTTTTTTTTAGCACCTGTTATATTTTATTCTCAAAATTCCATCAAATTAAACATTTGTAGCTTTAGAGGATTTAGCCAATTGATAAATTGGATTAAATTCATTATTTCTTTTATACACACTTCTTTTAAAGATTTTTGTTATTAATTCTATGAAGAAAATTAAAAAAATGTAATTGTTAAGTGAAATGACAGATTCAAATCTGTACAAATTGGGATCGGGAGGGCAGAAAATAAATAAATAAATTATTTTTTTAATCTCCTATATGACTTCTTTTATTAATAAATCAGGTCTAAAAATAGTTCTATAAGTAAAAAAAAATTGCTAAAATGACCGTCCGGTGCGGGATTCGCCACGTTGGTCCGCCGTTGCTGATATGGCACTGACACAGCTGAGATGTCATCTCCACGTCAGTGACACGTCAGAAGACTATTTTAGTGAAAAAAATTTTACTTCAGAGACTATTTTCAAACAGGGTCAATTTAAAGTTCTAAAATGATAAAGAATGTTAGAGATATGAAACTAAAAAATAGTTTACCAAGATATTTGTAAAATTAAAAATAAAAAAATAAAAAACAAATTTTCATATGTCGCTGACGTGGCAATGATATATCATCCACGTCAGAAATGGCAGGCCAACATGTCGAGTCCGGCATCGGAAGACCATTTTAGCAAAATAATTTTACTTACGGAACTATTTTGAGACAAGATCTATTTAAAGTTCTAAAATAATAAAAATGGTCAGATACTGGACTTAAGAAACAATTTATCCAAACAAAATAAGAAAATCGTTGTGGAAGAATGAATTTTCTTCTTATCATTTGATGTGTGAAAAATTAATAGATCAAAGTTACACACAACCACTTGCAAACACACGACTAATTACAAAATTAATTAAAGAAACAAAATCTACCTAATTATTGCTCAATTAATGAAATGAATCATTCGAACATAATTATATGTTGGCAGCTATCTGAATTGCAATATTGCTTGTGGCAATGAGGTTTCACAGGAGAAGAACGAGTGACACTGAAAAACTGCAAAGCAAAACGTGCAACCACTTCAACTTACAAATAATTATGGCCACAAAGTGGTACTTGTTCTCGGAAGAAGAGTGAGACGCAACCTCTTGGTTCTTAGTTTCCAGGAAATAGGAAAGGAACCCAACATCACAAAATATTTAGTAAAACAACAATGAGTAACTGGACAACTCACTCAACCTAAATTGCAATAAGCCAATAAACATAAGTCACAATTAGAACATAGAAAAAATTTCTTGAGCCGGGTGACCTTTGAGTACCAAACAACTGTTATAGAAACATCTCAATTTTCCCTGAGAAGGGTCTGCATAAACCACTATAGGACAACTTACGCCAAGTCAAGATCAAATAAATAAGTTAGTCTACCAAACGTCAATATCAGAAATGATCATGCATCAACTCTCCCAAAATAAGATCCAACTTTTAGTTAAGCTCCAAGGGGAATGAAAAAAACACGACATTCTAATAAACTCATTATGTTCATAATATCAAACACTTACTTCCTTTGATATAGAGATAATCCATCATTATTGCGAGTAACCTCAATTCCAAGAGTGTACTTGAGAAGTCTAAGATTCTTTATATGAAAACAGAAACTCATATAGAACTTGATTTTATTTTATTTTTTCAAATCAGAGTTATTTCCACCAATCACATAATCATAAACATAGACCAAAACATACCAGATTAAAGACCCACAAGTATTGGTAAATAAAGAATAATTTGCTAATGATTTAATGAAGTCATAATGCTCAAATGCACTAGAAAGTTTGGTATACCAACTTTAGGTGCTTGGTGTAAACCATATAGAGATTTACGGAGCCAACATACTATTTCAGGTCATTAAGAACGAAATTCACGAGGAAGCTGCATAAACACCTCTTCATATAAATCATCATAGAAAAAAGCATTGTGAACATCCCTTTGGTGTAGCTCGCAATCCTTGACGATTGCCACATACAAAAAAAAAAAAAAATGAATAGTGACAATTTTTGCAACTGACACAAATATGTCATTGTAATCAATATCTTCCACCTGACGGTTACCAAGGATGATAGTCTAGACTTATATCATTCAATCGAACAATCATGATTGTATTTAACTTTAAAAATCTATTTGCATCCAATGGCCATCTTACCTAGTGGAAGGGGCTCATCAGTCCATGTCTTATTCTTTTCAAGAGCATAGAACTCGTCATCCATAGCATATTTTCAATGTACATTATTCATAGTTTTTATTATAAGAGTATACTTAACAATTATCAAAAATGGCAATCAGATAAACACAGTGTGAGGCATAAAATTATTTATAACACAATCATGAAGACAATATATACGGAGACTGTGGTGAAGTTTTCAAATGTTTAAGGTCTAAGACCATGCCACTACAAAACCCCACAATCAAATTTTTAGAAGGTGATCTCGATTGCCCCTAAAGAGGAAACCATTTGCAAAAAGATCTTCAACTTCTGCTAGGTTTAGCAGCATGTAAGAAGCACCCCCACCCCCTCCTCCAAAATCCATCATTCATCAATGGCGATAGGCTACATAAAGCTGAGATAAAAATAAAATAAAATAAAATATGAGGTACACTTCGTCCTCTGTCACACAAAAATCACATTGATTGGTGAAAAATTTGTTGAAGGAGAACTTTCATGTTCTAAAAATAGCAAGGCGATAGCTGTGGTATACGGAAGTTTTGTCCAGAAAATTGAACATCTCATGGCACCATAAACACTTTAACTTCAAAATCATAAGGATATCCGAGAAAAATACAATGTCACCATCTACTAGCAAACTTTTCTTTGTGTTTCTTCCAATTGTGTGCATAGAACAAATAACGAAAAACACGAATATTAAAATAGTCAAGGGGAATCCCAAATAAAAACTCATAGGGTGATTTACCATGTAGAATGCATCTACCAGTTTGGTTTATCAAATACACTGGTATAAGTACACCCTTTGCTCATAAGCACACACTTCGCTCTTATATTCTGAAATGTCAACACAAGATTTCTGCTAGAAAATCCCTTGCTCATCAAAGAACCTTTTTCAAATTGAGAAAGTCCATACCATTTTTAGATCAAACAATTTTAAAAGTGGCTCCAAATTGACGTAGTATCAAGGTCAACAACTCTTTCAACACAGAAGTCACCTCAGATTTAACTTTCAATAGTAAATCAAAACACTACAAGAACAATCATCTACCTCACTTAAAAGATATAAAGGGCCACAAATTAAGAAAACATGGTACGGTCATATGTCACAATGTGATAAATCAAAGTTGTCAGAGGCTTTATTCAAACTTTCAAGAAAAATATATTATTTGTCTGTTTAGTATGCATACAAGCATAACACATTTTTTTCAAGGAATAAGAATCATGTCTATAACCAGAAATTAAATCACCTATTATTTTAAAAGAAAGATGCCCAAGACATTGGTGCCATAATTCAAATAAATCAGACTTCTTAGTCAAGAAATCATTTATTTTTGTTAGAATTTCCAAGTAGTATAAATCTAATGAGGAAGTGTATATACCAACAAAGTTTAAAAATAAAGTGATGAATGAAGATATAATTAACCTATTATGGGGCCTTTGCATCAAAATGGTTTTCTCAATGAATGGTTTAAAAAAGAAATGCACATGACTCAACCTAAAGGGTTTAAGGATCCAACTTATCCTGACTATGTGTTCAGACTTCACAAGGTGTTTTAGGTCTCAAGAAAGCTCCTAGGGCTTGGTATGATCATGATTATATGTGTGGTTCTATTGACAAAACTGTCTTGACTAAACATGCTGGAAAAAAATATGTTTTAATTTTTAATTTAAGGACATTGTGTTTAGATCCACATCAAAGACAGTGAGGATGATTTTGTGCATCTTATGTCAAAGACATTCGAAATGTCAATGGGAGAGTTAATACTATTTTTGGGACTTTATATAAAATAGTGCAAGGATATTATTTTCCTCAGCCAAAGAAAATATGCATAGAATATATTCAAGAGGTTTAGGATAGATAATTCAAAGGTTATCCGAACACCGATTAAATTACATGAAAAACTATCCACCAATTAGATTACATGAGAAACTGTCCAAAGACGATACTGGTATTTTGGTGGATCAGAAATTATAAAGAAGTATTATTGGAAGTTTTCTTTATTTGAGAGGCAGTAAATGAGATATTTGTTATAATGTTCGTATTTGTTCACGCTTTCAAGCAAATCCAAAATAATCTCACCGCAAGACAAAAAAATATATATATCATTCAATATGTGAACTTCATATGGGTATTTTTATCTTTGGGAGCAACTTGGTCAGTTGGTTTTCTAAAAAGCATAATAGCATTGTTTTTTTTAATGTCAAAGTTGAATATGTAATTGTTGGGAAAGGGTGTTGTCAGATGATTTAGATTTTAAAAAAAAATGCTCAAGGATTATGGATTTCATCTTGATGAACTTATACTGCATTTTGACAATACAAGTCCCATAAAAATTTTGAAGAATCCAGTGCAGCACAACAGGACTAAACGTATTGACATCATGTACCTTTTTCTTCACTAATTGGTGGAAACGGACACATGTCATCTGGAGTGCATTTAAAAAACAAACCAACAAGCATATTTTTTTACCAAGACTTTCAATAGTGATTGGTTTGACGAGTTGAAGCATGTTTGAGTATGTGCAGCCATCACTAAGAGGTCAATGTTTTCCTACTCTCCATATATGCACTTATCTGTTTTGATAATATTTTGTAAATGGATTTTTTGTAATATATTTTTGAGAAAAATATAGAGAAAATATTGAAAATAAAATATGATGAAAATATGAAAGAAAAATAAAATATGGGTAGACTATCATCAAAATGGATTCATAAAGTCTATGTTTGAGCAAGTTTGTTGATCTCTCTTCTAGTGTTAACAACTGGCTGCTCAAAGTACCTGCGAATGACTTGCATAATGGACCAGCTCGTTATCTCGAGCAATCAGACACTAAAGTTGATAGAGTGATTTTTTAGGGAAAGGCCACCAAATTTGGTAGAAAAGTTTGGAGCCCTTTTGTTCTCTCTTTTAAATATCAATGTGTGTTCGCCTATGTGCATTTAGCAATTCACCTACCATGAACTCATTATCTCTTTGCTTGGATGTGGGAAAGCTTGTGTACTTTATTAATAACTCTTTTGATTTTATAAATTGTGGGCTTGTGATGCTAAAAAAGATGAGAGATTGCATAGGGAAACATAGTAAGGCATGCTAGATTGCCATATACAGGCTTGATCATGGTGCTGCTTGTTAAAAATAGAATTCTTCCGATTGTTAAAGATGTTATGATCCATATAAAATCTCACAGTTCATCTCCAAATTTGAAGAGGATGTACAATGACTTATGTGATGGCTCTATTCTGACTGGTGAAGAATTAGTGAACTTCCTGAAGTAGAATGGTCCACTTCTTGTAGCAGAAAGTCCAAGAACACTACACATGTTTCTTAGAGGTGAAAAGAAAGCTAGGCATAATGAGATGACATCTTCTAGGAATTGTTTTTATCTTTGAACAACCTTCACATTACGATATTGATACTAAAGGATCTCCCTCTCCCAATCCTTCTTAGAACTAATGTTGCCAAGCTTTTCGACTTGGATGTCTCTTAAAGGGGGAGATAAAAGAAGAAGATGTTGTTGTCTTAGATGATAAAGGGGAAGGATTTGGAAAGCGAGATCTATTGTCTGATACGTATATTCATGATGTTCTTATCATTGTGAATGAGATGGAGTTTCCAATAGATTTGTTTGTATTGGAGTTAAGTGAGTTTGATTTGATTCTTGGGATTGATTGGTTAGAGAAGTATCGACCCCACTGGGATTTTTTTACGTAGGGATATCGATACTTTGGACTTTACTCGGTGATAGGACATCATACTATAAACAGCCAAGACAGTCAAGGTCAAAGGTGTTTAGCACTTTGAGGTTGTCTGCAATGTGCAAAAATGAAACCCTTTATATTTGTATTCATTACATGACACCAAAACTCTACAATTTGATGTGAATAAGATTCCGGTGGTTCGGGAATTTTTGGATGTGTTACCAAATGAGATATCAAGTTTTCCTCCACCCAGAGAGATTGCATTTGAGATTGAGTTAGTATCGGGGGCGCAACCCGTGTCGAAGGACCCTTACCGGATGGCTCCTATTGAGATGAAAAAGTTGAAGATGCAGTTGGATAAGTTGTTAGAAAACCCAGAGAGATTGAATTTGAGATTGAGTTAGTATCGGGGGCGCAACCCGTGTCGAAGGACCCTTACCGGATGGCTCCTATTGAGATGAAAAAGTTGAAGATGCAGTTGGATGAGTTGTTAGAAAATGGGTATATCCAACCAAGTAGTTCTTCATCGGGTGCACCTATACTATTTATGCGGAAGAATGATGGTAGCATGAGATTGTGCATCGAGTATCAGGAAATTAATTAGCTTACTGTAAAAAACAAGTATCCATAGTCGAGGATCGAGGACCTCTTTGATCGGCAAGTGTGTTCTCGAAGGTTGATTTGAGATCAAGGTATCATCATATCCGAGTACGGGATTAGGAAATCCCAAAAATAGCTTGCAGGATGCGGTATGGACACTATGAGTTTACCGCGATGTCTTTTGGGCTCACCAATGCCCAGGAAGTGTTTATGGACTTGATGCAACTAATATTTGGGATGTGGCTTGACCTTTTTGTTGTTGACTTTATTGATGACATTCTGATTTATTCTCCTGACTTGGATTCTCATGCTCACCATTTGAGAATGGTCTTAGAGAAACTTTGAGAGAATAAGTTATATGCTAAAGCTTTTTCGACTTAGCCGTGGATTTGCAAGTCGGTTGATGTGTTATGAGCCATGGATTTTAGCTAGTTGTATGACTATCATTTATTGTTGTTAGTTATTTTGTACATTGCATATTTATTTTCTTACTCAACTTTAGCTAATGTTTACTACCTTCTTCTATGCAGAGTTGATTTCCGGACCTTCATCCACTTGATGCATTATAGGGATGGGATTTTATTGAGCATGCATGACTTTTTATTTAATAATGTCCGAACTTATAGTTTTACATACTCTCTATTTTTTAGATCCCTACTTTTGGGATGCATTGAGACTTTTTAATAAATGCAAAGACTTCTTACAATTACATGTTTTTTAAATGCTTAAGGGCGTTGGAAAATATATCTTAAGATTTCCGCAAAGAAAAACTTTACACACACTATTATGATATTTTAGCCTTAGCATCGAGGCACGTCATGTTTTTATTTTCTTACGTGATGTTGTTTTGGTGTTTGCGTGTGATACTTCAAGATTTTTTTATTTGGGGTGTTACAAGTGATGTGTGGTTGTGAATCTGAAAGCTCAAGTTTGAACCTCGCCAACCAAAATTGGCTAAGTCATCTTTTAAATGTACCAGCTCTTGGTTGCCTTTTCTTTCAAAGGTTAATCACCTTAATCCAGCGTAAGAGCAAGATTGACTGACCATCAACTCTTTTACATCAATTTCTCAAATTGTAAGAGCTCCAAGTCATGTCACGAGAATAGCTAGCACAACTCGTGATAAGAATCGCATGTTTAGCCACCTATCCAATTTATTTTCTAGAACTTTGATAAATTTACTAGTTTTCGAGTGTTAGCAGAAAAATTGTATTTCTTAATAATTAATAAATTATTAACTATTCTCTATTTTTCCAACTCAAGAAAAGCAAAAGAATTATCTTATTAGTTTGAACGAGTATTTTTTTCTTGCCTATGAAAACACAAAGATTTATAAAAAGTGAGTTCGTTCTACCATGAAAAAATGATTCACCACAAGCACTTCATTGGATGAAATAAAATTATACTTTATAGCTCCAAGTTGTACTAATTCCCAAGAAAGCTCAAATCACGATGGACGGTGTCATACATTGTTAAACAAAAGCTACCCAGAGAAGCAGTGCGAGTCTACAATCCCAACTCATTAGATGATTATGATGGATTTGTTGTCAATGGAATGTGGCTTAAAATGTATATTGAAAGATTCTCCATGCTTCACGATGCAAAAACCCAGGACCTAACTCCTTCAACCGCGATCAATGGAAACCAACCTCCAGTTGACAAATTGTTTAATACTGAATAAGGATTCAATGTGAGGAAAGGGAAATTCCTTGCCAATATAATTTTCACAGTATCATTTTCGCCCATCCTTACAAAAAATATATAAAAAAAATAAAATTATATGTTGTTAATTTTTTACTACACGAACATGTTTTTCTAGTTTAATTTACTATTTTTCATTTCATTTTCAACAGTTTGAGTTAGATTAATCACCTTTTGAATAGTTTAATAACTTTGTAGAATAAGGACTTTAATAATTCAATGGTCACACTTCACGAGGTTACTCTAGCAATTTTTCGAAATACAAGGCAAAAATTTTGAAATATTTCATTCTAATCCCTACATTTTCTAGAAATTACAAGTTTACCACCAAGGATTTAAAAGCCTCTTAAATCTTTTACTTCCCTCTTGTTTCATTTGAGTCTTTCTATATTCCTTTCAAATCGGTTAAATTTTCCGACAATTTTTTCATTCTCAAGCCTATCCATACAAAATTTCAAGCACTTACAAGTGATTTGAGGTATATACATTTTATTTCATGGGTGGTTTGTGCATTAAAATTTTAATTTTCGAACCTAGATCATATGTAGTGATCATACAACTTTTCCTCGTTCACTATGTACCTATCGCATTTTAAGTGCTTATTTATGTCTTTTACATGCAAATCCAGTATGAGCATATTTGTTTTATTTTAAGGGAACTTGTTTCCTTTTGGAATGATTTTCTATTTCCTTATGAGTCTATGTCAAAATCTTTGTTAGTTCCCTTTTGTGTTGTTTATTCTACCTTCATTTCGATATGGCTTTGGCTAATTTATTCTTTTCATTCCGACGGGGAGTGAAGTGGTACCCTAAAAATCGTAGGAAAAACACTTGGATGTAACTCTATTATCTCATGCTCATGAATATAATCATCCCAATTGCGTCTATTTAAAACATAGATCTACTTTATCGTGATTAGGTTTCAGGTGTATGCACTCTAGAGTTCACAATCATTGAACGAAGAATCCAAAGGCGTCCAGGATATTCTCAAGATCTACCATCCATGGCATTCACTAGTGCGGAATCAGACGTATAGAATATCCGGCGAGTTTTCGAGTTATTAGTGGAGAAAAAAAAGAATAAACAGCATAAAGACTTTGTGTGGCTTAAGGAGAAGCTCCCAAAGAAGGTTTCCAGATTATATTCGCTCGATGGAAGGAGATGTTTAACGCAAGCATCTAGAAAAGAACTAGTAGAATCTATCCCTTCAATTGAGCATTTCAATAGGAGAAACTTCTTAGTCACATCCAAAGATTGGGACAGCCTAAGAAGACTGACAAGTATACCCTACCAATTGCGGCAAGACCTTTTTCTAGAAGATTACTATCTTTGGGTTCACTTAGACGAAGGTAGGATCCTAATCGTGAATTTGGAGTTGCCTATTTCTAATTTGTTGAACTAACAGAAGGAAAAAAATTGTGCGTATTTTTTCAGAGTTTGAAGTGGAAGTATAGAAGAGACCCATCTTTTAAGAAAGAATATTTAAGCATTTTTTTAAAAATATACATGCCAACTACGAACAGGGAGTCGAAGAAATGAGAGATAGAGAAGACTACAAAAATTATTAGTAAAAACCAACACATACCACCCGCTGCGTTTCATCAACATGATTTCTCACTACCGGTGATACAAGGAACAGGCTTATATTTTGAAAATGGGGTTTAAATCACAGTACTTAGTGATAAGTTCATTCAATGGGCATCCAAGGCCGGACTATTGCCACTATTTTATCATCCCATCAAGACCTAGTGTACTGCAATTGTAAGAGAATTCTATGTGAAATACCATATTGAGAAATGGATTAATCGCAGTTTTTTTTCAAAAAGTAAGATTCGATGCCATCCCAAAAGCAACCACAACTCATTTATCACTGAATGAGGAACTTCCCTATAGTCGGTCCAATAAAAGTAGCACAAGCCTAGAGAAGGCCACTGATGAGAAACTGATGAGGTTATTCTTTGTTTTCATGCAAAAGCCAATTGTTGAAAATAGGACGGCCGTTTGAAAGATCATTCACAAAGAGCCAATGCCATTTGTGAAATGGGTAGCACTATGAATCCTATGCACCTCACATCTTATGCATGTTAAGGGGCAATATCTCTATATTATCGCCAAAAATCCTCTGTTATCGAGAAAGTGAATATTGAGAAAATAATCAGTCAAGATATCACCACTTGTGGGAGATACATTCATCAACACATTATATCATAGCCATTTAATTCATGACTATGTAGAGCCGCAGAAGTGGAGATGTCTGCCAAGAAGCCGCTCGAAGAATTAATTATGGCGCACCTCAGCATTTCACAAAAAATGGCTGGAATGAATGAATTTTCCAGTTATCAAAATTATTAAAGTGTTCATCAATGAAGAGCGCCACAGAATCTGGTGACCTTTTTATGCAATCACAATCTCAAGATGAGGCCCCGCCAGTGAAGGATAAAGTCAAGGGAAAGGTGATCATGGAGAAAGACATTCAAGCTAGCATAGTTGAGTTGGCTAAAAGGCGAGTGAAAGGATTCACTATCCAGAAACATAGTAGCTTGAATCGGAATTCCAACCATTGCAGAAAAACAATAAAATACAATTTTTATAACTCTTAGGATTTGGGAAGAAGAAGTTCTAGCCAGCACCACCAGAAAAAATGCCAACTCAAACACAATTTGCCCCTAAAAATCAAAACCTCGAGCCGAATAAGTCAAGAAAAAAGTGATCCCACATAAGACGGTTGATCTCACCATTAAAGTTGAGGGCAGGTAAGAAGCAAAATCCTCGATACTAGAGGACCTTGCAAAGGAGAGGAGCGGTTGGCTAAGGACAAAAAAGAATTAAAGGAAGTTGAAGGAAAATGCCAAGTTGAATTGAAAGCTAGGCAAAAGAAGATCGAGGAAAAATAAAAATAAATAGAAAAAGAAAATGAGAGCAAAAGAGAGAAAGGGAAAGTAGAAAAGCATACCTGGAGTAGTTGAAGGAAAAAGGTCTATAAGGATATTTTAGGGAATGCTTTCGCTTATTTTACCATTGATTTTTTCAAATTGCCTAAAAAAATTAAATATCTGAACTTTGGAATACAACAAGTAATAACGCCAATGAATAGAAATCACCAACTTGCATGAACATCATCCAAAAGGGTCAGTGATAGTGTCCAGGGAAATCTCAAAATCTCACAAGAAGCAAGATTGGAACACCTCTCAACAAGTAATACAATGACTTGTAGAATAATAGATTCAAGAAATTAAATGAGGTATTTGGCAAGAAACTGAACTCAATGAAACAAATTAAAAACAATTCATCTCGATCCATTGGTTCGGCATTCATGACACAAAGTGTCGTTAGGATTGATTCATCGATCCACACGAAATGTTAACCCTACCTTTTATTACATCCCATTAACCTTAAAACCAAAATCAAACCTAACCAAATTACAAAAAAAAAAAGAAAAAAACTCGAACTCATTCAACTCCAGAAACAACAGTGGTATGGTATTATGTACACAAACCCGTGGATCATTCTAGAAGATTGCTGGGATCAAAAGGCTTTACCGTCGCCGGGAAGTCGGTCCGCTGCCCGGCCAGCGAGTAGTACGCGAGTATATGCGCCGGATGCTCGACCACATTCTGCCTCGACGGTATCAGCTCGATATTCCAGTACGGCCGAACCATCGTCATCAGATCCCGTCCATTCCCCGACGATGACGACGATCGGTACCCTTGCACCCACAAGTACCGTAAAGCTTTCAGCCCGAGAACCGCCGTCGCCAACGCCTGTTCGCTGAAACAACATCCTCGCATCTCCAATTTCTGCAGGCTCGGGCATCCTTTCGAGAATTCGATTAGCCCTTCGTCGGATTCGCCGACGTACCCGAGCAGCATCCACGTCACGTTCGGGCTGTACTTCCCAATGTAGCCGAGGCCAACGTCGGTCAGACCGCCGGGGCGGAGGTAGAGAGCAAATCGTCGAAGCTTGCGGCAGCCCGTGAGGAGGGCACGAACGCCGTTGTCGAGGGGTAAGTCTGTAATGGTTTCCTCTCGATCGAGCAAGACCAGACGGAAGTCGCGGAGGTTCTTCGAGTGGCTGCCCATGCATTCCAATGATTCGTTGGTTATGTCCGATACGTAAACAGCTAAGTATTCTAGATCAAGGCAACCCCGCGCCAACGCGATTAGTCCCCGCTGCGAGACGATCCCTTCGACATCTTCTATGTCTTGTTCGTCGGCTCCGCGCTCTATCCTAAGTCGTTTCACTTTCTTGCAGAACTGAGCAAGAACTTCCAGCCCCCGATCGCCGATGACATTTCTAGTCTGTTTTGCATACAAAAAACACATTTTTTAAAACATCACGAAGAAAAAGAGCTTCCGGGGCGTCGTCAAAATACGAAAACATACCTCGAGAATCTCCAGGTTAGGACATCTTTGCAGCAACAAGCAATGGCCCTCGGTGTCGAGCAGTGCGTAGAGAAGATCCAATTTTCGGAGCCTTGAGGCGACGGGATAGACAATTGGCAACTCTGCCTCGCCGAGATAGGTAAGGCCCAAGCGACACAATCTTGACGAAAATGCGACATTACCGTACTTCTTCAATTGCTCGTTGAAAACGCCTTCGCCAATCTGTCCCGGAGGCTCGCTGAAAGAGCCCCCGCCAAACTCTTCCAATGAAGCTGCAGTTTTCAGAAATCCGACGAGGTCTGAAAGATCGCAATCGCTAATTTTCACTGAGGTCAAAGATGGGCATCCTCTCGCTATTAGTTCGAGGTCTCCGGGGCTGACTTTCATGAGATCCGTCATGTAAAAGTTTAAACTTTCAAGGACTGTATTGTTCGAGGCAAGCTCGTGCAGCCACTGTCCATCGTTTTCAGCTATCGAGCTCTCTTCCAGAAATAAAGACCTCAAATTTCTGCAGAAAGGGAATTTCGATTATAAGAACAAATATTTTAAGGAAACACATTTTTGAACAAGCATAAGATCATTTCCTGTTGTACATGAATCCAAACATCGCCACGAAATCTCCCTAATAGAAACGATTAAAAGTCTCCAACGCAATGACTGTTACATTATGAATATAATACTCGAGAAGACTGTAGATACATACAAGCGAAGAAAGTCATGCTTATATGTTCATGCGACACCCATAAGTATCTCAAAGTATTTCGTAAAATATCACTCCTCATCAGCAATTTCGAACAATCCAACCCTCTAGTGTGTATGTTCATAGACCAACGTTCACTTCACACAAACAAGGCTAACGAATTTTGTCTTCAAAACTATTACTTCATCATAATTCTTGATTTGCAATGTGTTTGATAGCATATAATTTTACAATTCAAGTGTCAAGATTTGATCAAAGCTCGTTAAATAAAGTAAACAAGCCGAACCCAAACAAGAATTTAAACTCTGTTTTAAAAACAAGTTCAAGCTTTGCTCACAAGCTTTCGATAGTGTTTGTTAAGAGACTAAATTACCTGTTTTCACATCTAGAGTTACATTTTGTTGTAATATTAGACTCAAATTCAATCCTTAAACAGCATTCACTAGTTCAAAACAATGGTGATATTATTCAAAACATCCGAGCTCAAACAATATTTTTAAGGAACACGAACCTAAGCTCAAACAATTACTATCTCTTGTTCTTTGGGTAAATTAGATTATATCTTATCCCTACGTAGTTTACTAAAACATCGTCGTTCTATCATGTAGTTTAAAATTTGTGTGAGACCTATACGTTTTTGTAAAAATCTATGTAGAACTCTCACTGGGCACTTCCATTCCTAACATTTGATACATTATTCTTCGATTTTCGAACTTACAGAGTTTTACCAAACAGTTTCACCAAAGAATAATGTAATTTACCCTTTGTTTTTATTGGTATGCTTATAAGAGTCATTGCTCTGTTTTTGACCTTCATGATGGTAAAAAAAAAAAAAAAGAGGCAGAGAGAGAGAGACTTTCCTTTTGCACATAGTCATGAAAACAATAAAGAAGCAAAGAACTTTCTGGCAATTTTATCGAAAGATTTAACAAGGGTAAATGTAACTGTGCAATCCAGAAAGTGCCATGAATGCGTTCTACCAACATAAATAGAAGTATCTGTTTCTTCATCATTGACATTGTTACAGATCATCATCAACCTTTCCTCTAACCACAACAGGACAAATGTCAAATTGAATACCAGCAGGTGCTATAAACAGCAACCAAGGAAATAGAAAGTGGGTCTTAGAACCCTAGAATCGTAGTCAAACAGATTCAAGAACTCAGAGAAATGTAAAGATGTTAGAACAGAAGAACAAAAACAGATTGGAACCAACCCTAACTGTTGTTACAACGAACAACTGACCAGGAAATCGAAAATTCAAGGAGTTGACCAATCATGGCGAAGATCGAAAGATCAGTCACATAAAATCCGTGAATCAGGCAAAAATAGGAATGGAAGCAATCCAACAGTGCAAAGTAGTATGAACACGCAGGCTTGATTAATTTTGACTTTTGAGTAATTTTGTGCTAACCTGCAGTAGCGTCCGATGTGGAGAAGTCCGTCGGTGGAGAAGCCGGAGCACTTGTCGAGGCGGAGGACTTCGAGAATCCTCCCGGTGGAGACGGCGAGGAGCTCCAGATCCGAGTCTCTGACAATCATCCGCCGGAAGTGGAGCGACTTCATCTGAGGGAACGAGCGGACGATCTCGTCCACCCAGGCGGTGACGTAGCCGCCCCAATCCTCAGGAATTAGGTTAAACATGGCGGCGCGCGGCTTCCCCTTGAGCTTCAGCGACTCGAGTTGCGGAAACCGCCGCGACAGCTGCTCCGGCGTCGCGGTGTAGCAGAGCGCCATGGTCACGTGCTTCCGCGTGATGCGGTCGATCTCGTACCACCGCTTGCACACGAGCGACGCCGCGTCCCGGTCACGCGCGTCCTCCACGTACGGGATCACGCACTCCCAGACGGTGTCGTACCCCCCGTCGCCGTCGCCATCGCCGACGACATTGAGCTTCTTCGATCCCCTTGCGTCCATGATGTCGGGCTACAAAGCGACCATAGCAAGGCGAGGATTGGAGTGCAGAAATTGGCAGCAAGGAAAGATTTTGGTAGAGAAGAGGGATTGGATAGGGATGGGGATGGTAGTGGGCTGTATCTAGCAGCAATTAGCCTTCCTGCCTGCCTGCCAGTGCCAGGACGAGGAGAAGAAGATTGATTGGTGTGTGTAGTGCGTGAGAGAGAGAGATAGAGAGAGAAAGAGTAAGTGGGAAAGGACAAGATAGTTGCAACTTGCGTTTGAGCCAATAGGAGAAGAGTGGACGACTCAACAGTGGCCCAAAACCCTGCCCCTGCTGCATTCAATTAACGATATGTCTTATTGCATTGCTCATTTTTATGTGTATCGTTTAATAATTCCAAAATTAATTTTCTTTGTTTAGTTAATCTAATTTGAAATTCAATATTAATTTATATTTATATTTAAATAATATTTTTTTCGTCCGCCGTTAGAGGTCATGTTTATTGCACTTAATATTAAAAAATATTTTTATATTTGTATAATTTTTTATAAAAATATTTTTTATTAGTATTACAAGATACTAACGAAAATATTTTTACAAATTTTTTTCTTTGTATTTTATTTTGATATAATAATTAATATTCAAAAATAACACGTGACCACTTAGAGCTAGTATTTTGGTTTGATTTTTATTAAAAAAGAATATACTCTCTTTAACTTAGGCAGAGAATTTTAGGTAGCGTTTAATTAGTAAAATTAAGATGACTAAATAGTTTAATTAAAATAAAAATATATTATAAATTATGAATTTTAAAATATGATTAAAATATTTAATTATATTTCTAATAAAGGAAATGCAAATTATGTGGGTCCGACATAGATAGAAAGAATGAACAAATTAAGTACGACGGGGAGTAATATTTTTATTGGATACTGTGTCAAAATCAATACTCCTTCCGTCTCATGTAACATGGTGCATTGCCGTAGATATGAAAATTTAGGTAAAGTATAATTAGTAAATAATTAAGAAGTATGTTAGTAAAAATAATTATTGTATAATAAAAATAATTATAGATTAAAATTAAAATAACTAAATAATTTATTTAAAATTAAAAAATATATAAAATTTAATGTGATTAAAATATATAATTATATTTTCAAATAAAGAAAGGACAAATTATATGAAACGGACAAAAATAAAAAATAAAAACAAATTATATGAGACGATGAAGTAGTGTTTATTTTGATTTAAAATGATAACAGAACAAACTCTAGTTTATAGTATTTATATTTATTTGTTCGAAAATTATTTATTTAAATTTGATATTAAAATAATATAAAATAATTATCTTGCAATAAAATCAAAAACTGCATAATGTAAATAATAAAATTTGAAGATTTAGTACAAAACAAGACACTATTTTTTTTATTTTTTTTATTTTTTTGTGAAATTAAAAAAAATATATTTATATTATATAAACAGGGTAGAAAATATGGACCAAAACAATTTTATCTTTGTAAAAGCATATGTTGCGGTCACATTTCTTATTACTCATTACCTTTATAATTGTATTTTTAGTTTTTACTATAATAATTAGTTATATTTTTCAGTACTTGTAATAAGGAAATACAGTTATTATGTACTTTATTAACTTTTGTCATGAATTACTTTCAACAACAAAAAAATAATAATTAAATATTTTTTTTTAAAAAAAATTAAATTTTAAATTTAACCGAAATTAGCTATAAATATATATATATGTAGATTTATTTTTAATAATTTTAATTTTTAAAATTGTAAATTATATTTCAATATATTAAAAATTATATAGATTAATATTTAAAAATTAAAATATAATATTATACTTCCTTCGTCCAAAAGAAGTGTCTTATTGAGAGTTGGCAAGGGAATTAAAGAATAATAATATTTAATTGAAAGTGGGTATAAAGTAGAATATAAATTACTAAAATACCCTTGCTTTTTGAAGGATTTTAAAGGGTATATTAGAGTAATAATTAGGGGTAGTATGAAAAAGTATGAATAATTTTGTTATAAAGTGGGTACTACGGCTACTAAATAAGGAAACAAGACAATTGTTTTAGGACGGACGAAAATAGAAAAATAAAGACAAATATTTTGAGACGGGGAGAGTATAAAAATATTATTAGACAATAAAACTATATAAAAATATGTATAAATAAATAAATAATACTCCTTCCGTCTCATAATTATGTATCCGTTTGTTTTTTGCACGTAATTTTAAAAATATTAATATTATATTGGGATATAGTATGAATAAAGTAGAAATTACTAAAATAACCTTATTAGTATTGTGTGATATAAAAGTAATGGTATTTGTGTAATATATTGTAAGTTGTAAGGGTATTTGTAATGTTAGGTAGATAGTGTAGTTACTAAAAAAAGGAAATAGATATTTTGTTATGGGACGGACCAAAATGAAAAAATAAATATTTTTGTTATAGGACGGAGAGAGTATATATTATGTAATAAAAATATATAGAAATAAATAAATTATTGTGGATCCTATAATATAGTAAATGTAATGTGTTGAAAGTGATTATTATAACAACTGATAAATAAATTAATTTGAATATTGAGCTGGATATATTGCGGACGAGAGATAATGATGTAGAGACAATTACTGAAACGGATGCTCTAAGTGTGATCTAATAAAAGTATAAAAAGTAGTGGTGTGTATTTGTTTTGTAAAATATTTTGAAGGGATATTTTTTTTTTCTTTATGAAGTATAGAGTTTTTTGAGAAAATGTGTATAGAATATTTTGCTAAAACAACAAATCCGTAGTTTCATAATAATATAATTATTTATTATAATGATATTATTATATAAGACGATAGAAATGATAAAATAAGAATATTGAATTGTGATGAAAATTATTCAATTTTTAGTTTTAAGTTGTTTTTTTTTTTTTTGCTAGTCAATTGCATAATAGTATTTTTTTGTATTTTATTTATTGGGTGAATTTCATATATTATACTACTTATTAAAGTAAACACAAAAATATCATATTTATTTTAATGTTGACGTTGTTTGTAAATACGCAAATTGAATAAAATAAATAGAAAAAAACTTAATCAACCCTTCATTTTAATGATTTATAAATTGAACGACAAAATTAATCAACACTTCATTTTAATGATTTATAAATTGAACGACAAAATCTAACTTAATTTTTATAAATTGTTAATTGAAATGCTAATTATTATTTATTATTCAAGAAATGATATTTAATACGCTTTAGTCAATTTACTTGCATAACATTTAAAATATTTCGTGCATATTTGCGAAGGACGCAATATTTGGATGGAGAAGATATTTGTTGTTTAATTAAATATAATAATATAAAATACGTATAAACATGTCTCATTCACTATTTATTTAACCAATGAAAATTACAAAGTTAAAAAAATAAAAAAAATCAAGATCAATAAAACAAATCTAAATAATTTGTCACATTCGATAACATTCTGGTCGAATTATAAACATCCGATTGTAAATCAACAAATTACAAATACTCCGTGAAAATTTTAATTTGATCCGACAATTAATGAAGCGAGAATCGAAGTTTTTTTAAATTTGTACAGTTTTGGGTGAAAAATTACTTTTTCACTTTTTTATCTTTTACGATTTTGGCTTAATTAGTATAATCTCTTTAGTTGTGATGACCGCAACCCTAATATTTGATTAATTGGACTTTTAAAATTTTGAATTTATCAATGTATATATATATATAATTATAGCAACAAACCCCACTTCTATCCAAAATATTTTCATTTAAAAATAATAATAATTTTACAAATTATTCAAATATAATATTCAAAAATATTATTTCCATTTTGCCCTATGATGAGTCCTTTGTTTCTATTTTGGTTTGTTTATCTAAATTTTAAAATAACAAATGTGAAATTTGTTTTTAGCTTCTTTTTTTTTCTTTTAAGTTTCGTTTGCTAAATTTATTTCTTTACTAATTTTGACAAATAATAATAATAATAATAATAATAATAAATCAACGTTGAACTATTATCGTCTATTGAACGATTATTATCATAAATGTCACTATTTTTATTACATTATCTTTCTGTATTTTTTTAATTATTAGCTAAATGTCCAAAAATATCTCAAACTATTATTTTTTTATAAAAGTATTTATTTTTTAAAAAAAATTTTCATATTGGATCAAAATATGCTAATTTGAATGGACAAATGAAGTATTTATATTATGTGAATATGTGCATATATTGTATTTTTTAATTAATATTTATTAAAAATTATGTCAAAAAAACTTGGTTGGATAAACAAACAAAAAAAAATTTATCTCATTCATTTCATCTTAAACACTTTCAAAATACTTTTAAAATTCATATCAAAATATTTTTCAAACATATACAGCCTAATACTATTAACTATTAAAACTTATCAGGTCTAATTTATAGGATATTAAGTTCGACCGGGAGTTTACTGAGAGCATACTTGACGAATAGTGACTGTGGATTATCACCTTATAAAAATAAATAAACAATTAAAATTGTATGTTAGATATTTTTTTCAAAAATTATATCATATAAAAATTGAAAATATGTATATGCATAGAGACAAAGACACCCTTTTGATTTTTGCGGACGGAAAGTTTACTTTACATTTGGTGGGTCATGATTTTATAATTAATGCATAATAATTATCATTGAAGGGTACTTGTCTATATAATAATTATGGCCATGGCGGAAGTTTAAGGAGTTACTGGTCAAAATGTTAATTTTTTTTTTTTTTTCTCTTGTCGTTTGGATATTTTAATATTAATTATTATATAAAAATATAATACAAATTAAGAAAAAATGATAAAAATATTTTTATTAGTGTCTTCTAATACTATTATAATGATATTTGTGCAAAAAATTATACAAATATAAAGATATTTTTAATTTTAAGTACAATGACACCAAAGGTAAATGAGACCCTTAGAGTCGGATAGAGGAAGTATATAATACTCCCTTCGTCAAGTTACAAAATATACATATTTTTATTTTTGGACGTCCAATTATAAAGTAATCATTTCATTAAATAGTCTTTTTTTTTCCACAAATACTTTTACTTTACATCACATCATTACTTTTATACCAAAAAGTAAGGGCAAAAATGTCATTACACTACTTTTATCTACACATTATAATTAAAATACTATTATTTCTTAAATTCCGCTCCAAAAGTAAATATATACTTCTTGCTTGGACGGATGGAGCATATAATTATATCATATAGAAATATATTACTACATTTGTCCGACTCTAAGGATCTCATTTACTTTTTGTGTGTTTAATTTTTAAATATAATTATTATATGAAAACGTAGTAAAAATTTAAAAAAATGAAAAAAAATACTTCTATTAGTGTCTTATAATACTATTATAATGTTATTTGTGCAAAAAATCATACAAATATAAAGATATTTTTAATGTTAAATACAATGACACAAAAGGTAAATGAGACCCTTAGAGTCTGCGGAGGGAGTATATAATTTATATATTATGCAGTATTGTATAAATATATTTATTGTACTTAAATTAATAGTATATTGTATTATGTAGAATTATATCATATAATATTAGAATATATGATGTACATTCTTTATTGTGTATAAATATATTTATTGTACTCAAATTAATAACATATTGTATTATATAGAATTATATCATACTCCCTCATTCCACACAATAAGTATACATTTATTTTGGACGCGGATCTTAAGAAATAATAGTATTTTAATTATAGTAGATAGGTAAAAGTTGTGTGATGACATTTTTGCCCTTACTTTTTGGTATAAAAGTAATGATGTGATGTAAAATAAAGATATTTGTAGAAAAAAATGGGATATTTAATAAAATGATTATTTTGTAATTTGACGTCCCAAAATAGAAATATGTATATTTTGTAAGTATAATATTAGAACATATGATGTACATTCTATTATTATGTATAAATGTATTTATTGTAGTCAAATTAATAGTACATTGTATTATATAGAATTATATCATATAATATTAGAACATATGATGTACATTTTATTATTATTATTATTATTATTATTATTATTATTATTATTATTATTATGTAGTGTAAAATACGTTATTTGTCTTATATATATGTGCTGACTGAATCAAATCGATAATATTTTCGAATAATTATATATTATCATATTTTAATTTCTATTAAAATGGAAGTATATCATTAATTGTTGTTACTGTTTATAAATTTATATATCAAGGAAAATATGATCCCACAATTATTTATAAAAAATTATATGGGGTGTGTTTAGTTATAATTTCAACGATATTTTAAATATTATTTTATTTTATAATTTTTAATAAAAATATAATATTATTTTCTTTTAAAAATTAAATCAAAATAAAGCTTAATTTAAATAAAAATTAACAAATTCATTATTTTTTCAATAAAATATTATATCAAACTATAATTCACACATAAAACATAAATTTAAATACTTTGTATACATGCCTCGTGTAGTTCTGCAAATCAGAGCTTGCTTAATGTAACTTTCATTTGTAAAAAAACATTTTGTTCTTTTGAAATTTGATTTTAGAAATAACAATATTACCTCCAACCAAACACAATCAAACCCAAAATAAATAAATAAAACCAAAAAAAGTCCAAAAAACCAAAAAAAAAAAAAAAATTGATTCCCTTTTGGGATCAGATTTTTATGCAAATTTATGATGGTAATTTGTACACCAGTTCATTTGTCTTTTAATATAATATAAAATATCTTACTCCCTCGATCTACCGTCAATTTATCCATTTTGTCATTTTAATTTATCTATCGCAAATATATTCATTTTCTTTTTTAGTAAATGTATTTTTCACTAAAATATAAAATTACTCTTTCCTTTATATAATATTACACAAATGCCATCAAATAATACCGCTTAATACCATAAATTTACGGGGGTGTAATAATCTTTATGTATATAAATTGTACTATGTATCAATATAATACTAATATACTAAAATGTACGTGCAAAAAGTAAACGGATAGATACGTTGTGGACGGAAGAAGTATTTAAATTTTACTCCCTCCGTCTAGCTAGAAAGTATACATGTTTCTATTTTGGGACGTTCAATTACAAAGTAATCATTTCATTAAATACCCTATTTTTTTTTCACAAATACCCCTACTTTACATCACATCATTACTTTTATACAAAAAAAGTAAAGACAAAAATGTCATTTCACTACTTTTATCTACCAACTATAATTAAAATACTATTATTCATTAATCTCCGCGCCAAAAGTAAATGTATACTTATTTTGTGGAGGGAGGGAGTATTATGTAGCTTTATATTTGAGAAAAGCATGTATAAATTTAAATTTTAGGTATATATGTAGAAATCTTATACACTTTATATTTTAAGCAATAGGAGAGTAAATTAGTGTAAAAACAAATAAACAAATAAACATAATAGCTTATGGATTTATGTTTAATACAACTACTAAATATTCAATATAGCCATTTATGAGTAAAAAATAGGAATAGATATAGGGTGGAGTTTATTCAATCACTAATATGTTGATTAAGCTAGGGGATTTTATATGTTTTACATTTGAATTTATATATATATATTCTCTCACCAGTCACATGAAATATATTTTTTTTTACGTTATTGTACTTTAATATTAAAAATATTTTTAGATTTATATAATTTTTTTATATGAATGTTATTGTAATAATATTATAATATACTAGCAGAAGTATTTTTGTCTTTTTTTTTTATTTGTACTAAATTTTGAAATAATAATTAATATTAAAAAATTAATACGCAAAAATCAAATATAACTCTTATATCAGGACGGAGGGAGTATATATTAACCGTTTCTATTAGGATGCTTATTGGTGAATTATCAACACCATATCGATTGTACCAATGAGCATATAAAAATATTACTCCCTCCGTCCCATAAAGAAGTATCGATTTGTTTTTTGAACGTAGTTTTAGAAATATTAGTATTATATTGAGATATAGTAGAAATAAAGTAGAAATGATTAAAATAACCTTATTAGTATGTGTGATATAAAGGTAATGACATTTGTGTAATATATTGTAAGTTGTAAGAGTATTTGTAATGTTAGGTAGAAAGTACAGTTACTAAAAAAGAAAATGGATACTTTGTTATGGGACAGACTAAAATGAAAAAATGGATATTTTGTTATGGGATGGAGGGAGTATTAAACATATGAAAATATAACAAACAATACATATTGTATAAAATATTAATATACGATATTAGTTTTATTTTATAGGTTAAACTACACAAAATTCACCTGTAGTTTCACGAAATTGCGTCAAATTCCTCGTACTTTTAAAACTGTGTCAAACTCCCTCGTAATTTCATAAATTCTGCGTCTAACCCCATCGGCGGTCCTTATTAAACGGTATTGACCTAAATGCGCTCAAATTGCGAATAAATTTTAAAATTTCAATTTCTAAATTCTTAAAATTACAAATATATATATTTTTATATTTAGCCTAAAAAAATAGTAAAAATAAACTCTTAAAACATTAGAAAAATAACTATTTTTGAGTATATTTATCTTTTTTTTTTTTTAAAGTTAAATCTAAGAAAAATGAATATATTTGTAATTTTAGGGATTTAGAAATTGAGATTCTAAAATTTATTCGCAGTTTGAGCGCATTTAGATCAAATAATGTTAAATAAAGACCTTTAATGGGGGTAAACGCAGAATTTATAAAACCAAGAGAGTTTGAGTTTTAGAAGTATAGAGAATTTAGAGCAATTTCATGAAAACACATATAGATTTTGTTCAATTTAACTTATGTTATGTGTGTTTTTTTAGATTTATATGTAATATCTTATTTGGTATGTATTATTGTGATATAAATACGGTGTCTTTATTAACATATTGGTTTGGCACAAGATTGATTCGATAAGAGTCATTAAATCAAGATTCAATGAACAACTAGTAGTAATTTAATGCAAAAAATCTATTATTCGATGCTAATAATGAAAATATATCTTGCTTTGATGATTTTCTATAAAGATGTTTGAGTAAAAAATACAGTGACAATTTTATGTGTAGAGAAGTCATCAAGTTTACGTGAAATTTAGGTTTGTGTTCGAAATTGTTTTAGTTTAAATAATACTTTATTTTGATACGATATTTACGGAAAAAAAAAATAGTAAATTTTATTTGAAAACAATGCGAGATGAATAATGTAATAATTTTGTTTCAAAGGTAAAACAAACAAACCCATGTTTTCGAAATTATTCTTACATCGAATCTAGAGATGAATTGAAATTTCTTTCATAAAAAAATGGTTGTGCCTCTTCTTTGGAGAAAATGGGAAATGTGACGAGGATTCAGGGTGTGCAATGAATCAAGAAATTGTTCGAAAAATCTAAATATTATATGAAATTCGAATTGATCTCGATAAAAGTAAATAAAAAATTTAAAAACATTATAGGTGATGCAAAATAATAATTTTTTACATTCTTTTATTCAATACACCCTCTCTCCAAATTTATATTTCTTTTTTTTCAATTGTCATAAAAAGATATTTTTGTTCTATTTTTTAGTAAAAGCAAAATATTTTGTTACGGTTTTTGATTTGTCCAAAAAAAATAATCTTGAACTTAATTATATCCACCAATTCTTTATTATCTTGGTAAAATTTGTTTAACAAGTCAAATTGTCAGTTACGGTATTATAAATATTGATTTTATTCACTTGGTATTTTTTGAGTGACTCGATACCTCATAAAAAATTATAAAAAAATTATAATAGACATATACATTAATACAATATTATATAATATACATATAGCGTTTATAAAATGTTTACAATTCAATATAAAATATTATTTTTTATATTACCAACACAATTTTTCATACCTAACTTAAATAATAAATTCATTCAAAAATACAAAATCAACATTGTTGGTCAATTCTTTATTATCTTTGTAAAATTTTTACAACATTCAAAATCTCAATTCTTTTATTTGTTTACCCATATTAATAATTTTATTGACAGACTTATCAATATATATAATATTGGAATATATAACTGAAATTTTTTATTTCAATTGTAACTGTGTATGTACATATTTTGTAATAGCCTACATATCTCTTAAAGAAAGCAATTACTATAAATGTGCTCTCCTATAGACCCAGAGTCCCCATAAAAGTGTTCTCTTGATGATTGTTGAGCGGTGGATGTTATAAATGCGTTGATGAGCGGAGCGACAAGGATGGTGAATAAGCGGTATGCATATATGGGAGTGATGATTAGTGAAAAGGGATGTGTGAACAATAGCAGATCATCGATTAGAATGTACGAATGTGTTTATGTGTAATTTGTGCGTTCCTTAATGGCTAGATGTTAATGGATGAAATGAGCGGATGATGAAAGTGATACATCGAAGCATATATATAATGCAAAATGAAAGAAGGAATGTATGTTAATATTTGTTCATTTAAATCAGATTCTTGACTCGCTGGTATTTGACCTTAAAAGATTCACAACAAGACTTCAATGATATCCAAATTTTTAACATTAGAAGTAAGAAAAACTACTGTCACTAGACATTTTTGAGACCCGAGAGACAAACACCTATGCCCAATTAATTATTCTAAAATTTGTTTCATTAATGACTTTGCCCTTCTTATACATCTCTTTAATCAAAATTGAATTCAAATCAATAACTAAGTAGATAAGGCTCCCGCATACTTAACTATATTAAACTAACTAAAATCTGTTAATGAGTATGACTCAAAATTAGGCTTTGATAATCAAATTTTCGGAAGAACTTTCCATAGCAAGTCAAAATTTCAGACTTAAACAATCAAATATAAACTTGGAATTGGAAATGAGATTGCAAATGAAAGGAATCATGATATTTGATTAAGAGCTATAAAAACGGTAAAGCTATAGTATGGAAGTTGTAAATAAATTAGTAACAAAGCAATAAATCTTCCTATGAAAGCAACTAAACTGGGTGGTCAGGGGAGGAGAGAATCTCGGTCCCCCGACCTCTTCTAACTAAGAGAACTCATTTACATGATTGTAGCTCTCGGAAATCAAATAGAGTAAAAGCAAAGTAAAACTTGTATGCAGTATGTGGTGTAGATGTGATCATGGTATTATACAATTAAAATATGGCTCTATTTATATATTCACTAGATCGGCAGTTGACAACAGTTGAGCGATTACAGAGCAGCAATTGGAAGCAGTTGAAAGGTTATTACAACCACTGGGCAATTGGGTAGTTAGGCGGTTGATCGGTTAGAACTACCCTAACTCCCAGCTCGCTCGCTCGCTCGCTTGAAGGACTGCTATGGCTAGACACAGATCTTCCTCGTTTTCCTCCTTAGACTTGGCTGGGCTGGAGGGCATCGACACAACTCAAGCGGTGTTATCGTCGCTTTCCGGTAACTTAATGGTTGACCGCTGGCGGATCAACACTTAAACATATTTGATAATTCAGGGTTCCGCTCGTCAGCGGTGGATATCTGACTGAACAGGTTCGGGTGCAAGCGGAAAGAACATTGCTTGCCACAGTTGGCTGCACACTCCCTGGTCTTCTATACTTAGGCATTTCTGAGCCAGAACATCGCTTAAAAAAGCTAAAAACATTATTAATTTCCATGAGTGTGGCTTTGGATCGTATCAAACAAAATAAATCAATAAAGCATATCATAAATTATATATTGTATAATTTTCACATAAAAATTCAAAAGATACATAGTTTTATCAAACAATAAATATATTATTATTTGAATTTATCAAAGAACATATGAATGAGAGCTTTAAAAATAACAACAAATTTTAAGCTGCAAGAAAGCAAAGTTTTAACACAATAATAATAATAACAACAATAATAACAATAACAATAAAAAAAATATAAACATAGTCTAAACATAAAAAAATGTAAATTTTAATAAGTACGATGATAATATTTTATAATACGTCAGCACCGTAGCTTTCTCCTTTAAAATTTATTAAAATCAAATTAAGATACAATGAAAGAATAATATTTGAAGACAAAAATAATATTCTTTCTATTCCAATCGAAAGTATTTTTTTTTTTTATTACTTTCATTTGTCCTACTTAAAACTATCTAATTTCTATTATAATAAAAGTAACTGTTGATATTTTTGGCCCAACCTAATACCAAATCCAACCTGTAACCCAACACCCTTTAACCGAACCCATTTTTTTGACCTGACCTGACCCGCACGTTATAACTCCCACTTCCCTTCGCTTTTCATTCTAGACAGTGTGTGTATCGCGATTCTGTTTTTCTCTCTCTGGTTCATCTTCTTCGCAGACCTTCTCGGTAAGTTTGGGGATTTTTTCTTTCTTCGCCGAAATTGCAATCGCTCTAGTTCGATTACTTCGGTAAGTTGTTCATCTGGGTGTTCTTCGTGAGGTTCTTGGGGAATTCGGTCGATTAGAGTTTAGGGTTCTAAGATCGAGTCCGTTGGTTTGGGATTTTGTTTGGAGGCGGTTGGATTAGCCCCTAAGTGTGAGTCATTAGGTTGTAGACTGAGCCTTCAAAATAGTTTCTCCTATCGTTTGTCAAGTCGCTTGGAAATCGATGGAAGAGAAAGTCGCCGGAGCTGCTGTCTTGTTGCTGCACGTCGCTGGTGTGATCGTCGTAAGAAGGTCGAAAGAGGGAAGTTCAAGTTCTGCCTTCATATTATTTCTTAATCTTGGATCATGTTTTTGTCTATTGTGTTCTTAAATTCAATTTTCAGAAAGTATATTATTGTCTTTTGCTTTCAATGTTGTTGGACACATGCTATTTTGATGATTTTGTTGCTTGACAGATTATGTATAAAAACACAACAGTAGTATTAGAGCCAAATTTGTCAAACCATTAAGTTTGGTAGAATCTTCGGGTAAATCGATCGTTGTTAATAAATCGATTTTTGTAAAAGGCTAAACCCTTCCTTTTTTAATTCTTGGTGAATCTGTTGATTGCAGATTAGATTAGGATTTTGGTGAATCTGTTGATTGTAGAGATTGATTGTGTAATCTTGAAAATCTTGTTTTCTTTTTTGCTCTAGATTGTTGTTGTTGAAAATCTTGTTATTGATTGGTAATTAATTGCTTGGATTGTGTTTTTGAGTGATTTTATTTGTGGACAAATTTTTTCTTTAAATGACTGCTCCTATGGGTACTTTTTTCAATATGCAGCTGTTTGATGGAAAAATAGATTTTACTATTCGGAAACAAAGAATGAAAAGTGTTTTAATTACTCAAAAACTTTCTCGAGCAATAGATGGTAATTTGATGATGATACACCTATGAAAAAAAGTGTTGAAATGGATGAATGTGCGCGTGTGTGTATTGTGTTGCATTTAACTGACAATGTGCTTAGGAAAGTAGGTAAGTTTTTTTAGTACAATACAATTGTTGGAGAGGTTAGATGCTTTGTACACGGAAGTAACTTTGTCAAAGAAGTTGTTTTTGCTTGAAATTTTTTTTCAATTCAAACTAGATACTAAGAAGAGTGTTGATGAGAATATAGATGTTTTTACAAAACTAATTTAAGATATAAAGTTGAGTGGAGATCAATATATTGATGAATATTCTCTTATTGTGCTTTTGAATGCCATTCCCGATTCCTATAGTGATGTTAAATTCGGAATTAAATATAGTAGAGATAGCATTACTTTCGATATAGTAATAAATGATTTAAAAAGCAAGGAATTAGACTTAGTAGCAAATAAATCAATTGGAAATTCAAGTGACGAAGTTTTGCATGTAAAAGGTAGAGTTTTCAATAGGAATAACCAAAACAACAACAGAGATAATCAATCATCGAATAACAATAAAAAAAAAATATAGAGAAAAGAATTATAAATCATTGCCTAGGAAAAATGTTATGGTTGCTGTAGAGTAGGCCATTATATTAAAGAGTGTCCTAGTGTTGCTAATAAAAATAAAGTAAATAACACAAATCAAATAATTGAATCCAATGATCAATCAAATATGGCTTTGTGTAGTGAACCTTTAGGTAATGTATATTGATTGAGTTTTGATTGTTTTTTTCTTGCCACAAGCATGTGATAGGATCCTTTAGTATAAGCGTGCGCTATGTCTTTCTTTGTGGTGTCATGACATGTATATACTTTGTGATTAGTTCTAAGGTGGAGTTGCATGTTGCCTCTTTTTGCGTTAAGTTGTCCCTTTTTTGAATGAGCTATTAGTTTCTGCAGCACTAATGTTTGCTTGTGAGTGCAGGGTTTACTTAAAGTTTGTTGTGAGTGTAGGTTCATTGTGTATGGGTGAATCTTCTCGGGCAGTTTCCATGCGACTTGATTAGGCGAAAAGGGTCACTAGGCTGTGATGCATCCCTACAGGAGCAACCATCGGTAAATGACTTGGCCAAAAATGTGGAGAATGTTGATATGTTTGGCCCAACCTAATACCAAACCCAACCCGCAACCCAAAACCTTTAACCCGACCCGGTTTTTTGACCCGATCCGACCCGCATCTTATAACTCCCTCTTCCCTTCGCTTCTCATTCAAGATAGTGTGTGTATCGCGATTCTGTTTTTCTCTATATGGTTCATCTTCTTCGCAGACTTTCTCGGTAAGTTTGGGGGTTTTTTCTTTCTTCTCCGAAATTGCAATCGCTCTAGTTTGATTCATTCGATAAGTTGTTCATCTGGGTGTTCCTCGTGAGGTTTTTGGGGAAATCGGTCGATTAGAGTTCAAGGTTCTAAGATCGAGTCTGTTGGTTTGGGGTTTTGTTTGGAGGGGGTTGGGTTAGTCCCTAAGTGTAAGTCATTAGGTTATAAACTGAGCATTCAAAATAGTTTCCCCTATCGTTTGTCGAGTCGCATGGAAATCGCTGAAAGAGGAAGTCGCCGGAGTTGCTTCTTGTCGCTGCACGTCGCTGGTGTGATCGCCAAAAGAAGGTCGAAAGAGGGAAGTTCAAGTTCTGCCTTCATATCATTTGTCTTATCTTGGATCATGTTTTTGTCTATTGTGTTCTTAAATTCGATTTTCAGAAAGTATATTTTTTTTTTGTTTTCAATGTTGTTGGACACATGCTATTTTGATGATTTTGTTGCTTGACAGATTATGTATAAAAATACAAGAATAACACACATTAATACCATAATATATTTAATTTTTATATAAATTACAAAAATATATACATAAAATTTAAAATAGGAATATCAAACTCTCTTACAAATAAATACATTTGTCTCAAAGAAAGTATCCACTATTAGTAAATTATAATATTAATTAAATTTCGGTGTAAAACTAAATGGATATATATGCCGGAAAGAGTGAGCACATTTCAAATTATCTTTAGAAGCACTTGATGAAAATATATTTATAATGGAGACTTCTTCATTAAAAATAAAAAATAAAAAATAAAAAATATAGCTTAGCAGAATCCCTGATGTCTTTGGTTGGCATGGAATACAGCCAACCAGTAAATGCATGAAGTCATCGTACAGTTAATTTTTTAAGGATTACATTTTTTAAAATTTTCTTACTATATATATATGTCTTGTAAAATACTCCCTTCCCTTCCGATTTCAAAGTTATCATTTAATTAAATACCGCATTTTTCCGTAAATACCCTAACTTTATATCACATCATTACTTTTATACAAAAAAAAAAAAAAAAAGTAAGGACAAAAATGTCATTTTACTACTTTTACTTACCCATTATAATTAAAATACTATTATTCCTTAATCTTCGTGCCAAAAGTAATTGTATACTTTTAGCTTGGACGGAGGGAGTATATATTTTTTTGGCCGGAAATTCGTGTAGTTTTATATATGCATGGGACATTAAAAAATAATATTATTTTAATATTAAAATAAGTTAATTAAGTAAAAAGTAAAATAATGTATTATAAAAAATTTATTAAATAATTGATAACAAGAAGTGATCTAAGTAGAAATATAGTGAAAAAAATTATTATATTTATTAAAATTGAAGTAATAAAATTATAGATAAATAAAATATTTTATTATAAGTGAAGTTTAAGTGACAAAAAAAAATTAATATAACTTCACAGGTGAAATAAATATTTTTTTTTTTTTACAAAATATCATAGATGATTAACTATTTAAATATAATTGCAAATCTAAATAAAGAAAAAATAAAAACACCCTGAATGTTTGATTTTTCATTAATTAGTTTTTTTTGTCGAAAATTAAATATTTTAGATGAAGTATAAATAATTTTTGTAGAGTTAATAATCTCGTGAATAGAACTACTAATTTTTAGCTTTTTGGAGCAACAAAATAATTTAGTTAACATCATTAATTGTCATATTCAAACGTTGTTTGTTTAGTGTTTTTAGTTTGAAATGTTTTTTTATTTTTTTATTGTTAGTTATTAAAAAATATGTTATTTTTATTTTAAATTATTGATTTTTTATGAATAAATAGAATATATATTATATATTTTGTAGATATATATGTGTTTATTTGTTTTTTTTTTTTCCAAACACGATTCTCACTATATATTATGTATATTTTCGGGTTTATATTACGGATATAATTTTTTATATTTTATATTTAAAAAAATTAAATCACACCAATAATCACACCAATAAACAAACAAATCCATTGTAAATTTTATAGTAATATTAATCGAAAAATATGTCACAATTATGTTGGGTGAATACAGTCAATGCTTCTATATACTCCATTGGATAATCATATCAAACTTTTTTTTTTTCATAATATTTTTATTTACCACTTTTATATTGAAATACTTTTCACGAGTAGTTAAAAGTACATAAATATCCCAAACAAAAAATTACTATATCCATCACAACTGAAATTAATTTTTATTATTTTTATTCATCCCTATCAAAATGATCATTTTTTATTTTTCTATTATAATAAAAAATAATAATTATAACGATGCTAATATCAAAATATCTTTAATGTTTATATAAATTACAAATATATCATTGCATTTAGTAATCAAAAAAATATTATTGACAACCCGTGTAAAGTAATTATTTGATAATTATAATAGTTATAGTTTAATAAAATATATATAATATATATGTCATTTTGTAGAAAATACAATTTTCTATAATACAAATGAATAAAATTTTAAAAATATATGTTGATATAATATAAATTCATAATCAAATCATACCATTAGTAATTTTAAAAATTTAAATTTAATACACATTTACATTATTATAATATTTATTATCCATCAAATTAATATATATCAAAACTCTCCAAATCCAAACCAAACTTATACAAAAAAAAAAAAAAAAAAAAACACATAAATTCAAATCTATCTTAAAATTCAAATAAAAATTCAAATCTATCTTAAAATTCAAATAAAAACAAAACCCGAACTTAAGTTTTCCAAAACCTCCCTAAACAAACACACCCTTACATAACCTTTGATAAAAATAAAAAATAAAAAAATATTTTAGATTAATTTTGATGAAAAATAATCTAAATATACACATTATATATATCTTTATACATTGTATTAACATCAATAACAAGAAAAAAAATATAAAAAATATCTTAAAACTATGATCACTCATGGTTTTTAATTATCACCCTAGCAATATATATTTTTACCGTGTTACAATTTCGTTACCTTAGTACTATGGTTGCACGCGAGTTTCACAGTTTGTCAAATACATGCGTTGTTGCCATCAAATGACATATGATACAATATTAGATAATATAAAATGTGTACGAGATATTTTTGGTGAAACTGTGACATGTCTAAGATACATTTTGCTAGGGTATCCATAAAGTGCAAGGTAGAGTAGCGCCTGCAGTGAGATAAAATTCACGGGCAGACAATGACTGAAATAACAAAATTATAACACGTGTATGATATATTTTGCTAAAGTGACAATTAAATAATTGAGATTACATATGATTTTTTTTTTTGCAATTTTCCCTCGACAACAATAGTAGCGCCAACGAGTGAGATAAATTAACGCGCATGCAATGGCTGAAATAAAAAAATTATGACACGTGTATGATATATTTTGCTAGAATGACAATTAAATAATTGAGATTACATATGATTTTTTTTGCAATTTTCCCTCGACAAGAATGATAATTATTTGTATAATTATGTCTTGATTTTATGTTACCATTTGTTCAATGCTTTTAAAGTGTAAACTATTTTAAATATGATCCTTTCAATTTAATGAATGTAATATATATTTTACATGATATATTACATAATACAAAAAAGAAACAAAAATAGATAGATTGTTAATAAGCAAGAAAATTATAATTGTGTATTTACTTGGTAACTTTTAATTTATTTTTTTTTATATACTCAATTGAATATAATATTTTGTGATACGAAGTAATATATTTTTATAGAAAAATATAAAAACATTGTAATGAAAATTTTTTAAAAATGTCAAAAAACATTGAAAGCAAAGTTTTAAACCAACTTTAGAAATTGTATATAAAATTGCTCCATTCACGAGCGTTCTTTTAGATGAATTATTTTTGTGTGTGATATGAGAAATTATGTCAAAAATATAAAATATATTATTTTAAGTTGAATATTTGATTTTTTTTTTTTATTTTTCAGAATGAGTATTTGAATTTATTTATTATTATTTTTTTAATTTTTGACTTTTATAAAAAGTATTTTGTATTGTTTATTATTATTTTTGAAGAATTGTAACTAGAAAATAGTATTGAAAGACCAGAACAAATATTTATATTAATTTACATTTATCTGATTTTAAATATATAACACGAACCACCATCATATAAGACAATTGAATGATAAACCTTGTAAATTATGCAATCAAAATATTTGATAATTATATATGACAAGCAAAATAAAGAGATATCAACAATATTTTGAACCCCTAATATTACAATCACAACTCCTCTGCTTCCTACTTTAGCATCCCTTATGTGGCCATTAAAAAAAAAAAAAATAAATAAAAAAAATAAAAAATAATAATTATTAATTGTGTTAAGTTTATTTTCCACTGTATATTATTATATCTCTTTAGCAATATTTTTTCAAATTTTATTATTTAGACTCTACATTTACCGAAAAAAATATACTTTTTCATCTCACAAAATATCTCATCAAACATTATTTTCATACCAAACTCAAATCAAATTTTTTTCAAACTCATCGAAGAAAAATTTTTAAATATTGGTCACAAAATTCTAATAAAATACAATTATTTATGGATATATTTTGTTAATATCAACAGATTGTCTAGTAAAAATTATAAAAATATATTAAATTATTAAATTAACACACATATAATTCGAATTTGATACAAACTTTTGACATGTTATTTCTATATTTTTTTGCTCAATCAAAAATATTTTCTTTAAAATTGATTGCATCCGATATTATTCTTCATTCAAAATATTATATTGAAAGAATTATTTTATCTCAATATATATATATATATATTATGTTAATACACGTGTTCTCCGATTTTTTTTTTTTTTTTAATATTTGTGATTTAATTGTAATGCTTTTGAAGTAAAATTATTTGTTAGAATTATTGTTATATATAAATCTATAAAGAGTCCTGAATTTTTATATTAATTTTTATTTTTTGGAATAATTGTTTGTTTAGTGTTTTGATTTGAATTTTTTTTTATATGAGGTATAAAGAATTGTATCGATAATATAAAAAATACTTCATTCGTCCGGCTCTAAAGGTCTCATTTACTTTTTGCGTCATTGTACTTAACATAAAAAATATTCTTATATTTGTATAATTTTTTACATAAATATCATTATAATAGTATTATAAGACACTAATAGAAGTATTTTTGTCATTTTTTTTTATTTGTATTACATTTTCATATAATAATTAATATTCAAATATCAACACGTAAAAAGTAAATAAAACCCTTAGAGCCGGACGAAAATAGTAATATTTTATATTAAACATTGACTTTTTTAAGAAAATAAAAAATATATATATATATATTGAGAATCGTTTAAAAAAAAAAATTATGATAAAACAAATATTAGTAAAAATCACACACATGCACATACAAAAGTGAACAAACCCTTGTCGGAGTTTCAATTAAATTTAAATTAACAATTTCAAGATTTAATATAGATCAAATTTAATTTAATTAGTAGGACTATAACATTATTGTGTAGGGTGGGAAAATGACCTTCTTTCCTATTTCGAACAATAAATAGGAAATACATTTATCTTGATTTATTTAAATATTGCATTATTATAACATTAAAACAATGTCCTCACTCAAATAAAATTTTGGATCTAATTAGGTGCAACCATTTAATAGACAAACATATTATGGACGTGGTTCATTTTATATCACTGGTTCTAATGTCCACTCTATTCAATTCGAGAAGAAGAAATATGTACAATATTTAAGACTTGTTTACGACGCGGGAAATATCGAAAGATTATAATATCAAGTACAGTAAACGCATCCTACTAGCTAATAATAGAGTGTCCAATTTTTTGACATTTTGAAACTCTCGACGTCTTTAGATCTTGACTGTCATATATGGTTTGCGTTGTATGTCTTGTCTTGCCGAACCTAATTTACAGGTTATTAGATTCAATCGAAAGTTTATTCAGAGCGTTCTGGAGAGTAGCGGCTACAAATTTCTAAGTTGTGATACATATATATATACTAGCGTTTGAACCCGTGCTATGCACGGATGTATACATAATTAAAATATTTAAAAAATAATAAATAAAGTATAAATGATAACTATTTTAAAATAATGTTACGTTATGCATGTATATTTAAATGTTAGTTTTTATTTGAGAAAAAATTAAATAATTAACTATATTTATTATTAAAACTTATTTTTTATATTTAATTTTAATTTAGTAGAATAATAAATGATTATTTGTTTTAATTTTATATTGCAAATATTGAAATAACTAAATTATCAATTTAAAATATATAAAATTATTAGTAAATAATCATATAAGATTAATTCAAAATTGTAAAAATTGCAAAGTATATCAAATAATTATATCTATTATGAATGTTTTATTTCTATTTCTATATATATTTCACAAATAATAAATTATATTTTATAAAATATAACATAAAATAGAATTATTTCAAATTATTGAAATAAAAGAAAAAAAATAAAAACATAAAAATACAAATTTAATTTCAATTAAATCTATCATTAAAATTTATATTCAATTAATAAATATATAAATTTAATTTTAAATAATATATTATTAATTTATATCAAATAAATTATAAAACAATCATTATCAAATAAATATTGTTCATATTTTTTTATTTAAAATAAAAAATTAATTTATATTAAATAAGAAAAAAATTAATTTTTTTTTTAAAAATTAATATTTAGAAAATAATTAATATTATCTCATGTGTTTATATATTTGTATTTTTATATAAATTGTTGTTTATCAATCTTAAAATTTAAAATGATTAGTCATAATTAATACTAATAATAAAATAAATAAATGTAATTTTAATTATAATTTTTAAATTTGTAAAAATCAAAATATACCAAAAATAAAAAAAAAATTAAAATAAAAAAATTACATAATGCATAGAAATGTGTGTTCTATTTTTATTAATAATGTGTTTATGATATTATTTTATTATTTTTTTATATGAGTAATATTATTAGTATTTTAAATATTTTTAACATTATATCTCAATAAAATATATACAATTGGAATATTATTTTGTAGAGAATAAAATTTTACTTTCTCCGTCCCGTAATTAAGTATTTATTTATTTTTTGTGTGTTGATTTTTAAATATTAATTATTATATCAAAATATATTACAAATCAAGGGAAAATTACCAAAATACAATGTCTTATAATACTAATGTAATTATATTTATACAAAAAATTATACAAATATAATGATATTTTTAATGTTAAATATAATGACGCAAATAGTAAATGGATACCTTGTTATGGGACGGAGAATGTATATAATACAAACAAGAAATATTTATTTATTTATTTATTATCATTACCATAAATTAATTTTATAAAAAATAAGAGTTTTAAAGGTAAATAAAAATATTTGTTAATTGTAGAGAGAAATAGAAGTAAAGAAATTTTGAGTAGTCCTACGGTTAAGATATTAAAATTTAATTTAATTAATTTATATTTAGTAAATGTATTTACAATTGATAAATTTACCAAAAATAAAAAATAGTTATAGTTTATCGACGAACAGAAAAAAATAGTACCCCCTCCGTCCCAAAAGAAATGTCTTATTGAGAGTTGGCACGAGAATTAAAGAATAATAGTATTTAATTGAAAGTCAGTATAAAGTAGAATGTAAATGACTAAAATGTTCTTGGTTTTTGAAAGATTTTAAAGAGTATGTTAGAGTAATAATTATGGGTAGTATAGAAAAGTATGAATAATTTTGTTATAAAGTAGGGACTACGGCTACTAAATAAGAAAACAAGACAATTATTATGGGACGGACAAAAATGAAAAAACGAGACAAATCTTTTGGGACGGAGGGAGTATAATTTTTTCTACTTAACCTCATAAAGTATATATATACATATATATATTTTTTTCCAAGTGTATGATATATATAAGTTTTCATTTTTTTTTTAAATACGCTATTCTTGAAGAAAATATTAGTTTATTCAAATACTAATATATTTATAAAATATTCTATTCGTTTCATATATTTTTTTTTTTCAGAGAATACAGTAGATACAATTATTCTAATTAAGATTAAAATAATTAATTATAAATTTAAAAAATTAAAATATATAATATTTAAAAAAAAAGTGACAATAACGTATAGAAACAACAATGTAGACACAAGATACGGAATTGAAGATGCGGTGAAGGGAGTATAATATATACATATTTCCAAAATATATATGTATAAGTGCTATACATAACTAAATTATATATTATTGTATGAATTTTGAAAAGTAGATCTGGTTTCTAGAAATTATGAGATGAGTTTAATAATGCAAATGTTGAAAAACTAAAATTTTAGTCTTGTAACTAAAATTTGTATATGAATAGTTCTATAAATGAATTTTTTTTTTTTTTTTATAATTAATCCTCTGGTGCCGAAGATGGCATGTCACACCTGTGTGGTATGCCGGAGCATATGTATTGTTAGGTAAGTGTCACTGAGCAAACATATAAAATTTATTTAAAAAATAATAAATTAAAATAAATTTATTTTAAAAAAATTTAAAAAAAATTTAAAAAAATAAATTTCCACGTGTTCGTCAAGTGACGCATATCTGACGGACGTATGTACTTCGACATGCCACATGGGTGCCATGTGCGCATCTCCGATACCAGGGGATTACTTGTGCTAAAAAAATTTACCTACGAAACAATTTTTTACAAGACTAAAATGATAAGAAAACCAATTATAGAAATTATTAAAAAAAAAAAAAAAACAATTTTTCCTAAATATAATTCAATATCTCTGAATATGTTGTAAAGTTATTATAGAAATAATAAATGAAAATAGTATTTGTATATATGTATATTACATCTAATATGTATGTTGAGCCTGATATATGTGTTTTGGATGCATAATTTATATACGCAAAATTTATATTAAGGTTTGTGGTGAGATTGCTTCCACATTTGCATCGCATATGGTACACATATTGATCATGTGTTCATAACACTCTCATTTCTAAACAAAAAATATATATATATATATTTGTTAAAATTTTATTAAGAAAAAATATAATTACTATCATACTTGTGCTAATTTGCTCTATTATGTGCATAATTTGAGATTTTTGAGTGGACATATTGTAACGAATGTGCATAATTTGAGATTTTTGAGTGGATATATTGTAACTAATGTGCATAATTTGAGATCTTTGAGTGGACATATTGTAACTTTTTGAATCAATTTGTCGAACGTTGCAGTTGATAAGGCATTGATTAATATATCCACAAAATTGTCAGTTGATTAAATTTTTGCACATTAATTTTACCAGTCTTTTGAATGTATGATTAAAGAAACATATTGGTGAAATATATTTGTTATATCTCCTTTAATATGTACAACTTTTCAATTAAGCAAAACAAACTGCATTGTCTTCGTATATGATTGTTATGATATTTTTATTTTTAAAATATTAACCCATAATTTTTTTGGATGTGATGGATCACTGACCTCAACCGATCACATTTTCGATTGATTTCATGGATAACCAATACTTCGATATAATTTGATGATGCGGCGGTTTAGGACCAATACTTATAAGAAGTCTTTGCAATCAAATGCACAAAGTACAAAAAACTGAATAAATGCAAAATTAGAGCTTTAGTATAATAAATAAAATAAAATAAAATCTAATGAGTGAATATTGTACGGTGTGTTAAGGTTGCGAGCTTTTTTGCATGAGGTGTAGATAACTGAACTGGATATTTATACGAGTCAAGTAATAATGGCACGATCTTTTTTAATGTATAATCAGATAGAAATTGGATGAAAACGAGAAATATAAATGAGAGCGGAGTGTGGTTGAATATATTTAAGATGTAGGGATATGAGGCAAAATGTTTGTTCTTAAAATCTATTGCAATGAGCAATGACTAGAACTGTGACGAAGGTAATGTCTGAGTTTGTGATGTTGTGTTAGTGAGTGTATATGTATAATCGTTAAGTATTAGGAGTAGTGAAGGTGAGTGTATATGTATAATCATTTATTGTAATAGTTCCATTCTGGATATGATACGTGTGGATCTTTATTGCGAGACCGATCCCGAATTCTCTCTTGAAGAGGTCGAAGAATCCAACTAAAATTGATTTTGACAGGCCCAAACCGAGTAGGCCATCATCGACAAATTTCAGCGAAAACATATTTTGGCACGCCCAATGGGATACAGAGTGTCTCGCTTTTCAAATTCCGATTGTATAGGATCTAATGCCTATTAAAAAAATAGAGACTTTTGATTACAAGTTTTCATATATCTTTCAAGAACAAATTTGAACGAAGATCCGCGCCTCCTTTTGTGACTTCACTACTAAAGTTACCAAACGCATGGCCAACATCGTAAGGCCAATATTTGAGGACAAACAATGTGGTTTCGAAAAAATAAAAACTAAAATGAAAAAGCGTCCATGAACAATTCGAACAAAATGAAATTGAGTCTCCGGAGAAAGCACCGTCTAGTATCATTGTTGATTCTTTAATCAACCACTGAAATAGGCCAAGTGACCATTCTAAACAAAAGGATTGGATCCAAAAGCTCTCGATGTTCAAAAGTTTGGGAAGCCCAAACAACCCATGAGGCAGGTTTTCATAGGGCCACCACCAGTCGTCGGGACTGGATATAGTTTAAGAATCGCCCCTTCAACACCGCAATGGCATTGCAACCCACTATTTGGTAGAGTAGCACCGTATGCACCCATCATTGATCTAAATGTCCAAAGGACTCAGACGATGGGTTATGGAGCATCTGATGCCTGGGCGGCATGGACAATAGCTGCCCCGAATACATCGCTCATCCTGGCGCCCCCACTGCGACATGGATTTCAGGCGCACCAGCTCCAGAAGGAACTTATTTACGCCGGGAGAAATGCAGCAACCATGAAAGTTACCTTCTTCAGCTTTTGGGCCATAGAAAACCATGGCTCCTCTGCGCAGATATCATTGATTCATTTTTGAAATATTATGGTACAGCCGACGCTTGCACCCAAAAGAGCTACAGAAGGAGCCCGTGTGTGTTTTCCGCCTTGAGGTCCTGATCCTCAGGTCTTCCCTCAGAGTCTCAACAAGCTGCCCGAATATTTTTTAAATTGCTTGGGGGCAATGGGAAGCAGCATCATCACTACGCCTTCTCATTACCGTTAAGCGGTCGGAGAGGCAATTTGTCATCATTATGGCGACCCGATTCAACTCCTAGCAATGTCTCATTATTAAAGGCCTTTCTCAGTGCTGATTAACACTGTTGGAATACACTTATAAATGTCTCGCAAACTAGCAGCTGGCTTTGGAAGTAACAATAAAAGCATTGCCCCTCAAAAAACGATATTTGAAAGGCTTAGGAAATTGATTAAGCCTTTTTAGAAAAAAATAGTATGGGACAAATCATCACCTAACAATAGAGTCGCCAATGTGAGCTTTAAAAATGACAAAAGAGATTTGGGGTATAACGTCTATGGACCAAGTGGTCATCACACCACATCCGATGTGTCATCCCGAAAAATCTATAGACAATGGGAGCTGGACAACGAATCATAAAAGGAATAAATCTTGACCATTTTTTGGAACCCAGAAAAGACAGATGCAACATCAACAATGGACTGCTTAGCTCAACCAAGAGGCTGAAGTGGAACAAGATCAACATCCGAATGATCATGAACCTGCAGATCTCGGGAAGGAATTTTGGACAAGAGGGACCTACGATATCGGCCATGGACTACACAAGAATGGAGACCGAAGTGCATATTATTGACGGGTGAGGCTGATCATAAGCAACGATCTTCTCGGGAGGCAAATCAAGTCCCAGATGACGAACCTGTGGTTAGGGCACTCGATGATGATAATATTTTTTAGGCTAATCTCAAAATAATAGAGAATGACCAATAATACAAGCGAGCCTTGCAGTATGAGGGCTATTTCAGAATTAATGAGATAGGATTTTTACCAAAAAGAGTTTGAGGCACCCCAATTTCAGCCAATGTGCCTTTATGGAGATGTCATGATAAAAATAAAGATAAAAAAAATAACGGTTCATCATTCTAGGAAGATCAGGATACTCTCATGGAAGAATCGAAATAGGTGGTTTTTTAAAAGCTTGCGGAAGAGGACACACGACACTGAAAATCTTTGTTTTTCACAACGAATGTTGATGGATGTGCGATCAGAAAAGTGTTGGTTGATTGAGGAGCTTCTATAAATATATCAATGCTTCCGACATTGAAGAAAATTAGAAAGAGCTGGAGCGACTTGATTTTGACCATAATGCAGATGACGAATTTTTATCGGAATGCCCACACAATCATCGGCATCCTAATGGTTGATGTGACTTTCGGAAATAAGACTGATATGCATGGCATTATTCATAATAAAAAAGAAACTGACATATTTGGCTATCCTCGGAAGAGAATAGATCCACACCACCCAATGTGTGTCATCAATGTTGCACCAAAAGGACATGGAAGCTTGGAAAGAAAGCAGTCTTACTACGGTCTAATTTTTCATATGATTGCTATGAATGAGGACCAGAAGGTATTCAAAGATCTGGAGTTGAGGATCCGCAGATCAAACAATGTAGATACACATTCCGAATATGCCCTAATGCGCCTTCCCGATAGGCAGACAAAACTGATAACCCAGCCTTCTTTATTGAACGGTCAAAGAAAAGAGAAACCATCATTTTCCATCCATATGGCCACTCAACCATTTCATGCATAGGAACCCTTAGAAGAAGTCAATTTACACAACAATTCAGCCTCACGGATGATTCGGATTAGTTCCCTACTAGGTCTGGAACAAAAACAACCGCTATTCACCTTGATTCGGGAGTTCAAAGACTGCTCTAGAAACCTAATTCTGATTCCCTACTGGATGAGAAAATGCAAGACCATGAACAGATGTGTATCCAAAAGAAGAAGACCAAGAGAGTTTTTCATCAACAGGTACGACCGAAAGCGTTCCGAGAAAGCGATATGGTCTAGAAATTAGTGCTATCGGAAGGTCCTAGATATCTAAGGCTTGTAAAATTGGTCCCCCAATTGGAACGGCTCATATATCGTCTCAGTCAAGTTATAAAGCGGCGCTTACAAATTAATGAAACTCGAAGAGGAGAAACTAAAGATATTTGTCAACGAAAAACAATTGAAAGGGTTCTACTCATTATTATGAGAATAGAGGGGCAACTCCATGCAACAACAAGAAAAAGTAGAGCAACGGTACATTCTCCCAATATCGGCCGATTATCGTCTAGAAGCTGACTCCGGTAACGTGCTAATCAGTTTGTTTAGGTTTTTGAGACAAAAATATCCATACTACAAGATTAATTTTGCCCAAAAAATTTTGTGGGGGGCATTTATTCCAATAAAAAATTTAATGCAGGTATGGTTCAAGAAAATTATAGCTTGACACAAGTCCGGCCCAAGAAGTTCAACTCAAAACCAACTCCGAAGAGCCCAACGGCAAGTTCGAGTTATAGATCCACCTCAAAACTTGGCTGGGCATTATCCATTCAGTATTGAAAGAATGTGGAGAAGATTTAGAATGAGTTATGAGTGAGATTAAGTTAAGAGTTATCTATCTATGGCTACAAGGAAAAACATGGAAGTTTAGGGAATATAATCCTAGTGAAAAGAAAGTTGACGAAATGAAAAAAATGACTATAATTTAGGGATATCAATTGAGAAATGAGAAGAGAACAAGAGGATATAATAATTATTCCACATAAAGAGAAAGTGGATGAAGTGTGGGACATGCTTATAAATTGAGATAAGACAAATTTGGTCATACAACACATACATTCATCTTATATCTTCTATTTTTTCTATTGTGTAATTTTATCTTCCCTGTTTTTTCTTATTCCTACAATTCAGTAGATAAAATTTTAATTTAATTTTATTAAATTTTAGAATTTATTTCATTATTCTACATTCAGATCAGTCCAATCGCATTAATTTTTATCGAGTTAGATTAGATCCAAAATCGTTTATCGAATAGTTCCATTATAGATTTGTTACTTGTAGATCTTTATCGCTAGACCGACCCTGAATTCTTTCTTGAGGATGTCAGAGAACCCAACTAAAATCGATTTCGCCAAGCCCAAACCGAGTAGGCCGTCATCAACAAATTTTAGGGACAACAATTATATAAGAAGTATAATTCTCTGATAATCCCATTAAGACTATCCATCTGGATAATGTATGTTAATATTTCTCAAATGAATTTGATGATTATTGCATGTATATTAAAAACAATGTAGAGCATCCTATACTTACGTTCATAGGCAAAATAGTATGGTGGAATCATTATTAAAATATTATAATTGATTTATAGATCATTATTGATGAAGTCTATAGTATCCGTTTTATCTTTGGGAATGCAATCTTACATTCTGAAATACTTATAATAATGAGAGCTACAAACTATCATAGTTATTCTCTTATGCAAATAATATTTGATTACGAACCAAATATTTTTCATCTACGTATATTTGAGTGTGTTATTTATGTTATTATTCCACTTTTTAAATGTATAAAAATGAGTCATCAACATGTATTAAGCATTTATGTCGAATATAAATTACCATTAATCATTAATTATCTAGAATCTATGACATATGATTTATTAACTGTAAGATTTTTATATTATTATTTTCATGAATCATACTTCTAACATTAGCTAAAGATTAAAAAAAAAAAAAAGAGTAATATTAATTGGAAATTCTCATTAGAATTTTATGATTTTTGTACTAAAAAGTGCGAGTTAGAAATTCAATACATCATATATTTGTAAAAGGAAAAATTCAAATCAATCACTAGATGCATTTATTGACTCTAATGGAACAATTTAATCTTATATTCATGCTGAAAATACTCCTACTAAAATAATTATCTCTAGCGGAAAAATTACAAGTGCTAATAAATTAACTACACGTTTAAGTGTGGTAGACTACTCGGCTCTAAATATAAACATTCTGAAAAGAAAAGAGAAATAAATAATAATAAAAAAAAACCAAGATTGAAAATGATAAGCATCAATATAATAAGAAATTCAACCCTATAATTGCTCCAAAAAAATATGATCTTGAAAAACATGATGATGTTATTGAAAACTCAATCAATTATATTATTTTAAGAAAATATATTGAAATTGTAAAGAGACAATAATTGGGAATTCTTTCGCATCCAGTTTAGCAATTGATATAACGAAAAAAAATGGAGATCCAAAACATAAATATGTTCATGAATGTCGACAAATTAATTATTGGCTAAAATAGAAAAATACGATCAAATCATAGCTTCACTCCTTGACCAAAAGAAAGGTCTTTGGACCAATTGTCCAAGTGCCGGATGATATAAATTTAGTAGGTATGAATGAGTGTTTGTACGGGAAAAAAAAATGACGCTAATAAAATTATGAGATACAAAGTTCACTTGTAGCTCAAGGATTTCTCACATGGATTGGAGTAAATTTTGATGAAACATATTCTTTAATTATTGATGGAATAACCTTTATTATATTTTGTGAGTTGGCAAGAATAGCTTAGCATGCCTCTTTTAAATATAGTTATTGCATATCTTTAGAGTTTATTGGATATTGATATTTCATGAAAATTTCCGATGAGTTTAATATGCTTAAAGCGTCAAAATCAAACTCAAGAGAATCATATTCATCAAACTATAGAACTCATTGACTGAACTATGAAATCAAGGCAAATATGGTATAGCCATTTCTATGAATGCTTGATAAAGAAATGATATATTAACGATCCAATATGTCTATATGTCTTTATAAGTTAAAAAAAATGATGAAATTGTCATTATTGCAAAGTATGTTAATTATCGCAATTTAATTGAAATTTCAAATAGCTTCAAATTGTAGATGAATATTTAAAGAAATAGTTTGGTATAAAAATAATTGTAAAGCCAAGACATTATAGCTTACAAGTGGATCATATAAATACTACAATATTTATTTATCAATTCATATATACTCAAACAGTGCTAGAATAATTTTACATGGATAAATCAAATTTATTGAGCATACCAATGATGGTTAGATCTTTTTATCCCAAAAAAAAAATTATTTAGGCAAAAAAATAAAGAGAAATTTGGCTCCGATGTATCTTATTTTAGTGTTATTGGTTCACTCGTATACATTGTCAATGAAACTAGATTATATATATTCGCTAAGTAAATTTACTAGCAAAGTTAACACATTTTTGTAAAGTGCTATTAGAATTGTAGCAAATATATTTTTTCTTATTTTCAAGGAAAACTTGTCTTGGTTTATTTTACTCGAATGAATTTCAAAATAAATTAATTGGTTATGATGATGCTGATTATCTCGTTGATCCAGACAAAATAAATTTTTAAAAAACTTGCAATATATTTACTTGTTATGGAACAACAATATTTTGAGATCACTTAAGCAAACAATAACTACTACTTCTTCAAATCATATTGAGGTATTACCAATTTACATAGTCAATTATAAATGTGTTTTATTGAGGTCAATGATTCACCACAAATTTATCAACTAAGGGGTAAACAACTACAACATTCAACAAATTGTGAAAAAATAAATAAATTGAAATGCATCAACTAAAAACATAAAATACAAAATATGGTGAGTGAATTACCACAAGAATATTGTGTTCTTTTTTCTTCATTAGAATTTTCTTAATAGGGTTTTTTTTAGTAAAAATTTAACGAGACACATTCTTCTAAGGTAAAATTGTCCATAACTCTCCTATAATTCTGAAATTCAGCGTAAATTCCCCTTATAAATTAATAATTGTATGACGTCTTTTTATACTTTTAAAAATGTTGCTAACGGCCCATTCCGCAATGCAAAAAATGTAGATGGAAAACCATTTTCTCATCAAACAAAAAATAATAAAGTATTTCATGCAACGTTTTTAAAAATATAAAGGGGCATTGTGCAATTTTTAAAGTAAAAGAAAAAATATACGCTGAGTTTCAAAACTACGGGAAAGTTATGGACATTAATGACATCCAATGAAAGTATTGCGAACACATATATCATACGTATAGACACTATAAACTTAGAGTATTGATGTCTTGTATACACCTATGTATTTTTTTTCATTATTATGTGAAAGTTTGGTTTGTTTTAATCCTTTAGTATTCAAGTCCTAAGAGCAGAAGCAACGGTCCGCAACAAAAAAACTCATTGTGTACTGATGTGTCGAACCTTAATACCGAAACTGTTGTCAGAAAATTTGGAAAGGTGCATAGTGGCTCACTTTGTAGAAGTTGATTTTATTTTTTAAACACGGCCGTGTTTTCAAAAAAAAAAGAAAAACCATGTCCGTGTATATTAAACATGGTTGTGTTTAAATAAAAAAATAATTGTTGGGTTAAACACGCCCGTGTAATATTTTGTGCATATAAAACACAGCCGTGTTAGAGAAAAAAAAACAAAGAAGATCTAAAGTCGCTTCGACGTCGCCTTACTTGCACCAGTTTGTCTTCATGACTGTTGATGTTTTTTGCCTGAAAATGAAGGCTGCTGCAAGCTGATTTTGCAACGAAGGGGGAGAGACAGCGTCGTGTCAGACGGTGAGGCCGTCGTTTCCAAAGCCATTGTTGCCGCTCTAATTATCCTATACTAAGTCACTTTGTAGTTACTTATTTTTCGTAATTATATAGTACCTTGCCAAAATTACTTTTTGCGTGTTGATTTTTTAATATTAATTATTATATCAAAACGTATTACAAATTAAGAAAAAATGACAAAAATACTTCTATTAATGTCTTATAATACTAATATAATGACATTTGTACAAAAAAAAATACACAAATATAAGAATATTTTTAATATTATGTACAATGACGCAAAAGGTAAATATAACCCATAGAGGCGGACGGAGAAAATAATTTGATATATCAAAATAGCATCAACATTTTTCTGTAAAATATATAAATAAAGAGTTTGTTCATCCAAATTATTTTCTAGTGTTGCGATTCTTCATAAATATTACTCCCTTCGTCCCAAACACCATGCAACATTTCATTTTTGGTATGTCCCAAATATCCTGCAACATTTCTAAATTAGGAAATAATTAATTATACTTAATCTATATCCCCACATTTTATCCTATCACATCACCCTAATAAAAAAAATAAAATATACACTTCTCTCTCCATCACATCACCTAATTACTCAGTTATCCTACTTAATACTTCTCATCTAAAATCTCGTGCCCAACTTAAATGTAGCACCTTATTTGGGATGGAGGTAGTACAAAAAATAGAATATATACATATTAATATAATATATATATATATAATTCATATAATCACTTACAATGGTCAACAATTCAATACAACATACTCCTTTTCTCCCATAACAAGGTATCCATTTACCTTCTGCGTCATTGAACTTAACGTTAAAAATATCCTTATATTTGTATAAGTTTTTATAGAAACGTCATTGTATTAGTATTATAAGACACTAATAGAAATATTTTTGCAATTTTTTTTTAATTTGTAATACTTTTTTATATAATAATTAATATTAAAAAATCAACATGCAAAAAATAAATGAATACTTAATTATGGAACGGATGGAGTATTATTTTTTATATTACTTGTCATGTTGTAATACTTATATTATACTTTTAATATTTTTCATCACAATATATATATATATATATTTATACATTTTAAATATACTTTTTATATATAATTTTTAAAATAATTAAATATATTTTTAAATTTATTTGTAATCATAAATATTATTTCATAAATCAAACATTAACCGAATCAAATAATAAAATTAAATTTTCAATCATACTTTGAAACTCATATCCAAACTGACCTTCAATTATCAGCTTGTTTCATTTAATAAATGAAATTATTCAAACGTTAGATATAAACAGGTCAATTTTTTTTTGTGTGTCGTTGACATTTGTAGTTTGTTAAAGTCTCGTTTGCTTTGTTTTAATTTATTTATTTATCATTTTATTTTTATTTATTTTGGCTTTGTTACTACTCGTTGTCCTATTTATTAATTGAACAATTATCTTTTGCATAAGATTGAAACTTTTTTTTTTTTTTTTTTCTAATGTATTAGTAATTCACTATAAATATATTACTTACACAATTTTTTATATTTAACATAAAAATATATTTATTTAAAAATACAAAGTGAACAAATATCTCCACCTATGTTTCTTTTGTTTCCTTTATTTATCTATTTTTATATATTCTATTTATTTTGTCTTTGTTACTGTTCACTGTCCTATTTATTAATTGATCAATTGTCTTCTGCATGTGATTAGAATTCTCTTTTTTTAGACTCTCGCATCTCTTTATTATTTTAGAATTCTAAATGAACTCCGTATAAAAATTATCTCGTAATTAATTTTTTTTACAAAAATGATCGTCATCGAAATTGACTTGTCGAAGATGATGTGGCTCGCCGGTGTTAATTTGATAATGACGTATATGATATGTGAGCGCCACATTGGAGACAAGTGGATTCTCTTACAAAAATAAAAAATAAAAGTCACCAAGGTGGCACTGACAGATCCAACGTGTCAGTATCAAATCAACATCGGCGAGCCACATCATTAACGATAGGTCAATTCCGACCATTACTGCAAAAAAAAATATTAAAAAATATAATTGTGAGACAATTTTTATATGAAATTCTTTTAAAATCCTAAACTGATAATGGAGTCTAGCGTGGATTAAACAAACATATAAGGTATTAGTAATTCACGGTAAATATATTTATATGTATATATATATCCAACGTGGTATGAATGAGACATTAAAACATATGACAAACCATCATATTCGTCGATACGAATATATTTGTAGTATGTATTCAGACCTCTCTGTCAATATTTCTGTCGTAAAGGCATATGAATGTAATGAGTTGGTCCAATCTTTATGGGATAAATGTCAAAATATTTTATTTACAATCAATAATGCCTATAAAGTGGTCCAAATATTTTATATATGAGGTTTCTAGAATATCCGAGTTGAGTTTGGATTAATTATGTTTTTTTGTTTGTGGGTTTAGATTTATGGGTTTGAATTTTTGAATAATTGTTTGATACGATTTAAATAGATGTTGATGTGCTATTTTAAATATAAAATAAATTTATAGCATAATCTAAAAAGAATTGTTTGATTTGATATTTTTTTAAAAAAAAAAAATTGAATGGTAAAATATGTAGTAAAACTCAAAAAAAAAAAATACAACTTTTTATTTATGTTCTTTTGGAGTTTATATATTTTTTAATCATTCTTAAGATGTAATATTTTGTAAAAACAAATATTGTATATTTATAAAAAAAAAAAATTGGATAATTGCATTGAAATAATAATAATAAACTAGTTACAATTTCAAATTTTAAAAGAACATATGCTCTTAAATATTTTATAATAGTAAAAGTTTGAATTAAACATATAATATAATATTTTAACTAGAATAAATTTTAAACGTAATATTTTAACTAGAAACTAATATTTTGGAATTTCCATTTGACCCACCTTTCTATTAATATTGTAAAAAATTTAATATAGACAAACACCCATGCAACATATATAATATATATTTTATCAATTCACAAAAATTTAACAATTTAAATTTTCTGATCTGACGATTTAAATTTTATGACGGCTCAAGTCTTGTTTATTACATATAGTTCACCTAGTGTGACTTATCTTGTTGAGCCTAGTTTGTAGGCTATTAGGTTCGATCAGATTTACCTAAAACGCATTCGATGAGTAGCGATTGCGAATTCCCACTTTATAGAAAAAATAATCAATAATTTAACACAAAAATATTATTTTTTATTTATTGACACAGATTTTTTATATCTAATATAAAAAACTGTTAGGATATGAAGCCTAATTATATTCTAAAACCTAGGAATATGATTTTAGAGATATGATTTGGATATTATTGGCATAGGCTTAGCCTATAAATATCCGTGTATTCTCACTTTAACATGTGTCTGCGTACTTTATAGTAAAATTTCTGGCTTGGCAGCGCCCCCAGACGTAGATTATCGTGATCGAACTGGGTTACCAAATTCTTGTGTTCTTTTGTCTTTGTTATCTTATCTTGATTTTTTGGGAATTTCCGTAACAAGTGGTATTAGAGTCTGGTTCGTTGGTAGGGTGGATTGAGAGGAATCGGAGATTGGGTCGTTGTGGGAATCCCTTGTGACCTGCGGAGGTACCTTGTGTGGAAAGTCTCTTGGCGGTGTTGGGTCGGTCCCGACTGGTAGGTCAGGCAGCGAGTCTCTTTGTGATAGGCGGTGCAAGGTTGGCATGGAAGGATAAGGGTTTCAGCAAACGCAGCGGAGGAGATATCCGATGTGCTCTCATATCAAGTGAACCTTAGGTTTGTTTGTGGAAGTCAAGATGGATGAAGTCGAGTAAAAGAAGATCGACAGAAAGACGATGAGTGCAGTTCGACTAACCCTTTAGGAGAATGTCTCGACTGAATTTAGATTTGAGGCAAAGGGAAAGGGTGAAGATCAAGAATGGTCAAAGTTGAAGCCGGAGAACACGGACAAGGAAGATGCAAGTAAGGTGGTATATTGGAACTGCAATTGGCACTTGAAACGACAGTGCAGGGCGCTGGAGAAGGATCAGGGTTCGGCAATCACAGCGGAGGAGATATCCAATGCGCTGATTCTAAGCGTCAGCAGTCCAATGTAGTCATGGATTTTGGTCTCATCAGCGTCATTCCACTTATGCAGTGATTCGGGAATCATGGAATTGTATACCGCAGGTAATTTTGGTGTTGTTTATCTTGCAGATGATAAGACACTAAAATTTGTAGGTAAATGGATGGTTCGAATCGGAACACCGAATGGTGGGGAGTGGAGACTGAATCACGTGAGATATGTCATGGGTCTAAAACAGAATCTGATTTCCGTGGGACAATTGGATGAGGTAGGTTACTCAATAGTTTTTTAAACTAAGTCGTGGAATAATTCAAGGATCCATTGTGGTGGCCCAAGGGAGAAGAGATGGAACTCTCTACATGACGAAAACCATGGAAGACGGAATCAGTTCCGTGGCCATAAATAATGACACAAATTTATGGCATTCTCGTCTCAGACACATGAGCGAGAAGAGGATAGGGAAACTCATGTTAAAGGGAAGATTGTCAGGTCTCAAGTCCGTTGATATTGGAGTATGCGAGGACTGTATCTTGGGAAGCAACGAAAGGTGGCGGTCTCAAAGGGTAGGAGAGACCTGGAAAAGAAAAAGTTGGAGTTGGTTCATACGGACCGGCGGGAACCAGCTTTTGTATCGACCCTTGGAGGCTCACAGTACTACTCCGTGGTCATTGACGACGTTCCAAGGGAGGTATGGGTATATTTCCGTAAGTGTAATTATGATGTTTTTGATACTTTTAGGAGGTGGAAAGCACGTGCAGTGGGAGTAGTGAGCCGATTTATGAGCAATCCTGAAAGACAATCTAAGGTGGTGACCTTAGATGAATTGAGGTTGTGTTCAACCTCAATGGGCCTCGATGAGTGAAGAAAGAGGCTTGGCGCTGTCATTGTCGATGAAGTAAAATGTTGAAGTGGAAGATGAAATCAGTCTTCAAGTGGGAGATTGTTAGGATATGAAGCGTGATTATATCCTAAAATCTAGGGATATGATTTTAGAGATATGATTTGGATATTATTGGCATAGGCTTAGCCTATAAATATCTGTGTATTCTCACTTTAACATGTGCCTGCGTACTTTATAGTAAAATTCCTGGCTTGGCAACGCCCCCAGACATAGATCATCGTGATCGAACTGGATTACCAAATTCTTGTGTTCTTTTGTCTTTGTTATCTCATCTTGATTTCCTGGGAATTTTCGTAACAAAAACATATCAATAAAAAAAAAAAAAACACTTTGTGTTTGTTTGTGGAGTTTTAAGTTGGGTTTTACTACTAAATAAATATATATATATATGAAAAAAGAATATATATAGAGAGAAAAGAGAGAAAAAATACTATTTACAACACGAAAAACAACTAAACACAATTTGGTTTTTGTAGTATGAGGCATATTAAATAATACTCCTAAACTAAACACAATTTGGTTTTTGTAGTATCAGGCATATTAAATAATACTCCTATTGTCTTCGTTTCATTACTTTTGTATATTTTCTTTCTTTTATGTGATATTTGCTAGTTGTTGTTTTAACTTTTTGTTTGAAATAATATTGTTGATTGATTTTTTCAACAAAACAAAGTAAAATTCGACATATCGAACTTAAATGAATAATTTATTTGTAGCATAGAGCAGTTGAATACATGAAAATAAAAGGTGACCCCCCAAAAAAAATTTGCAATTAATTTGGCTTTTTTCTTAGAAATTGAAGTTATTTTCCCTGAATAGACCCAAATCTTTAAATACCCCTAAAGAAACGTCTTGGAACCGTCGTCTGTTCGGTTACAGCAACCGCCATCAACTGTCCATTCATTCCTCCTTCATTCACACGTGTTTTAACTGTTTCCCCCAACCGCTGCCACTAGTTGCAGAACCTGACTGGCTCGACCGACCGCCTCTGGGCACCTTACCACTTTAAATGGACGGTTGGTCCTGAATGACTACTCAACCGCCCAGCATACTTCATACAGACTGCAGGTCGGCTGACTGCCTCGAAAAATGCCTTAGCCGCCTGATGGGCCTAAAGATGGGCCCACATCTCCTCCTATTTTGGGCCACTTACCCTAATCATAAATTCCGTGCGTAACAACTTGCCCCGCCGCCATCGGACTTTCAAACGTCATTCCTCGATCGCCGCATGACAGGACGTTTGGAAGTCTGCAACCTATGTAACAGTGCCGGTTTGACTCTGTTTTCCCGTCACATCAATAGGGTTTTAAATACCCCATTTTGAAATCATTACCCCGTATCTCTTTTAAAACCCATCATCAACTTCGCTCATTTTCACGCATCCATTATCGCAAAATACTTTCCAAAAAACCTCTCATCTTCTTCACTGGTTTTCCTCTCTTTTTTTTTTTCTGAAGCTCGTATTCCATGGCGAATCAATATGTGCCTGCGCTCCCCTTCAACGGCACCGTCCCAGATGTGTCTTTTGTTGCCACAAAGGTACTGACTCCTACCATCCCCCTGTACTGCACTACTCCTGAATACTCCAATCGGATGAGGGAGGTGCTTGAAGCTAGAAACCCTCTTGCCGTCAACAATCCCAACTACAATGCTATCAGAATTCATGATAGTATCAAAACACATCTAACATATCCCAAAGACCCCTATCGTACTTTTTTTTAAAAATTTTTTTAAAAAAACCTCAAATTATATTGATAAATTAGAGGTAATACAAAGAAGGCCATAGAAAGCCCCATGACCTAGGCCCAAAGACCCCTATCGTACTCGGAGATAGGTGTCTTTTTCCTGCCGACGGGCCCCATTGGCCCAACTCTTATGGATGTGGCCATGATCACTCATCTCCCCGTCGTGGGTGAAGACCCTGTGATGGGAGTTCTGGATGGACAGGAGCTAGAGGCGGACCACTTGGGATGGTCCTTAGCTGACGTGAAGGAGTGGGGCTGGACCAAGTTTGCGACCGACCAGCAAGAGGCAGCAGGGACCCCTGTGACCGACCGCGAACATGTCGCTTTTCTCATTTTCTGGCTTTGTAGGTACGTTATCGTCTCTCCCTCCAAATGCGTTATTTCTTCCCATCTCGACCTGGCTATCCACATAGCTTCAGGTCGTTTCTTCTTTCTTGGCACTCTCTTCTTAGCCAATCTTTTTGAAGGTCATTCTAGGGTTAGTACCCGTCTTGTAGATAGTGATAGTAAAAAATTAGATACCGCCGCGTCGGGTCCTTTTTGGTTCTTGGAACTTTGGTTCTGTCTTTATTTTCCCGACGCTTTCTAACTCGGCCGTCCTCCGATTTCCCCAACACCCGAAAAATCTTTGGGACTAGCCCTTAACCGACTCTTCCTAGGCCACAACAACCTCCAATCATCCGACCCCATCATAACCGCTATTCTTGCCAACGACCGCAGCAACTCCCGATTTTACGTATATAGGAAGTATGCTGGTTATGCGTCTGATCTTTTTTGGCCTTTTCTTGTGTCTTCACTCATGACCGAACCTGACCCTCTTCCTCATCCAACCTATTCTTTCCCCTGGGATTCTGCCCTTAAACCCAGGTCTTTATTTGTTAGTAAAAATTTTGATAAAAAGGGCCAAAAATCATTTTATACTTTTAGTTATCAACCTCAATTTTTGGCACGCCAATTCGGTTGCCGTCAAGGCTTACCTGGCCCCATCGCCCGTCCCCACCTAATACCTCAAAGTCCGGACGGGCGGGTCATCCCTGAATTAATTTCTCCTTATGTTTCCCAACTTACCACCTATATAACTTCCAATTCTTACATTCATTTCCACTCTTCTCCCGAAACCATTGAAACCTTCTGCGAATGGTGATCGGTCACTTGGGCCTTAATTGCCCCTGAAAAGGATCGGTTGCTGGGCGTTCTCCTGGCCCAGCAGGCCTTGGTGTTAGGGGCAGCTCGACATATCAGCGCCCGAAGAAAAATAGCCTCCTCGGGTGCCGGGTCAAGCGCCCCAAAAAGAAAGAGGAAAGCTCTTCAAATCCAAACAGTCCCGACCTCTGGAACAGACCAGCAGGCCCCAACGGACTTCTTATCAGTTTGGATGCCAATAAGGACCCAGCCCCGCTTAGGTATGTTCCAAAAGTCCTGACTTATTCTGATATTTCCTTAACTTTTTAACTTATATAACTCCTACTATCAGGCCCGACCTCGGCAGCACCGACCATCCAACCGACTCCAGCCCCGGCCGAACCACCAAGTTTGCCAGCCGACCAGCCTCAAGTAACCGACTCATGTCTATTACTTTCCTCTCTATTTTCATACTTTAACACTTCACGTACTGAACTATGTCATTCCATCGCAGGCTCTTCCCATCTGAACACATGCACCACTACTTGCTTTGCCGATGATCAGTCGGGAGGGGGACCCGACTAGGAGGCAATCCCTTCCCTCTCAGCCGATGAGTGGTCAGGAAGAGGCCCCAACCAGGAGGCAATCCTTGCCAGCACCGCCAAGAGACCCGGTAAGTTTCCTTAACACCCAATTTTCAACACTTCAAAACCCATACTTGAAATAAGTATCTAATATATTTATTGCAGACACCTTCACCACCCGAACCGGCGGTAGCAGGGCTCTCATCTGATAGTGATGCGACTGCTTCACAGATGAGCAGGCTGCCATATGCGGCATCAGACTCGTCTTTTCTCAGCGATGAGCCAATTGCACCTTCTGCAGCCGCCCCGGATTGTAACCGCCCCCATCGCGGTCCATCCTACTGCAGCCGCCTATACTGCGGCCGTCTCTGTCGCAGTCGCCCCCATTGCGGCCGCTCTGATTGCCAGAGATGTCTCAGATGCGGCTATCTAAGTCGCACCTGATGCGCCGGCCGCAGCCGCCCCAGATGCAGCCGTCCCGATTCCAGAGGCGGCAGGACGGGTAGTAGAACCACCTGCGGCCGCCCAACCAAGAGGTCCCTTCCAGGAAATAGAAGAAATCTCTTCTTCCAATTCAGAGACCTCTGTCAACCTGGTAGAATCTTCAAGCTCCCTTTTCCTTACTAAGAACCAATTTTCAACCAGTATTAAATATTTTATATTTCAACTTGTAGGGGCCCAGGTCAGCACCGCAGTGACCATTCGCAGCAGCCGAAGCTATTGTGATGCCAGCTGCCTGTCCTCCCCGACCAACGACAACACTTGCACCCTCCGTAACCACGGTCCTCCCGTAAGTAAGTAAAATTCCTATAAATAATCCTTAATCTTTTTCTCCATGAAACCTAATCCATAAAAGTCCTTTTCAGGGACATCTTGATCTAGCCCCTCTGTCGGCTATTCCGATTCCCGCTGATATTCAAGCCATATTTGCTCAGGCCGTCAACCGTCCTTTACCCGACTTGGGGTCAGACTTCTTAAACAGTCTTTTTCAGGCGGTTGGTGGCCTTCTATTTCAAACCCCTTTCGGGCGGCCACCCGTATTCTGCATCGGCTGATGGAGAGATTAACCAAACTCCGAAACAACATCTTACTCACCCGACTCCTATCAGCCGAACCGTCCCAGCCTAGTTTGGATCAAATAAGCCTGGAGGCTTCCTTGGCTAAAACCAGAGAATCCCTTCAGCAAGCCACTGGAATGCTGGATGAACTCCTCAGTGCCAAGACTCAAGTAGATGAGTCAATCCAGAAGAATGAGGCAGAATTGAGGGCGTTTCGTCAAGAATAGTCCGTCCTAGAGAGCCATGTGGCCGACGAGCAGAGCCTAATTAAGTGATATAAGAAAAATGAGGCCGACTTGGATCAAGAATTAAAGATTCAAGCCTGATCTCAATTTATCAGACGATATCAGACGGCTGCTAATAACCGACGGCTGTCCAGGGTCGAAGACAAATGGTCTCAGATTAAGACTGCCCTGGGGGCCCTTTTGTAATAAATTTTTTTTAAAAATTCTAACTTAGTAAATATTTTGTTTCTCCTATCGACAAGGATCGCTTTCCATACTACGAATCCCCAAGGACCAAATCAAACTTACTTCCCTTATAAAAACCATTTCCCTTTGTGGTAAAACAAACAAACTTCGAAGACAACCTAAAATTGGGACATACCTGAAGTATTAATCAAAATGTCACACAATCGACCCCATGTTCCTTCAAAAAACTGGGAAGGTGTCATTCAACCTTTCTTTATGGGTAACCATCCCGTCGGTGGCCATGCTGAAGACTTGTTTACTTACTCAAACAACTAGATTTCAAATTCAAATTCTCCCAACGAAGAAGAAAGACCATTCACTGTGTTATTCATCTGATGGAAAACGTGCTAGGAGGATATGAGACTCTTCGTGATATCCTAATTCGTCTTCCTGATATCGATCACCATATGGACTTGATTGAACATCATGTAACAGCCATACTTTCAGTCCTTGGCTGGGATAACATATTTTCCAATTAGTCTACAGTCTTTTCGAGACTACGCACTCTTTTTGACCGTGAACGTCAGGCCATAACAGATATGAGGGCTCGTACCCATCATGATTTAGAATAAATGCAGAATCAATGGGAAAGGTACCGACCTGATTTAGAAGACCTTATCGATGAGGAACCAGAATTAATATCTAATCACTGGGATGAAATCTCTGATTCAAAAGAAGAAGATCCTTCGCACATATCAATATCTGATAATGAATGAACCCTTTTTTGGGTCCGAACCCCTATGTTTTGGATTCTGAATAAAAGTTCTTGTTTTATGCATTCTTCTTATCTGAAAAGGCAGTAAAATACCTCTTCAGATATCTAGCATTAGTACAATCATGTATTCTTTTACCTTCTTGATTCATTATAATAAAGGCACCGTTTCCGATATCTTTTTTAATTATAAATGGTCTTTCCCAATTCGGAGACCACTTTCTTAATTGATCAATCTTCTTGTATGTAGGAAGAATGGTCTTCCAAACCAAATCTTCTTCTTGGAAAGTCTTATAAAGGACTTCCTTTCCATAAGACTTTGCCCTGATTTCATTCTGTTTCACAATCTGATCGATTGCGTGGAGTCGGTTGACATCCAAACTTTCTAACTGCTGCAACATAACTTGTTGATATTCTTCAGTAAACTCCTCAGTAGTAAAACTTCTACGTCCAGATGACACCTGAACTTCGGCTGGCAACACAGCATCTTGCCCAAAAGTGAGTTGATATGGTGAGAATCCCGTGGCTGAACTTCTGCTATTCATGTGTGCCCATAAGGCCTGGGGTAGCAACAAATGCCACTTTCTTGGATTCCTCTCAACCATCTTCTTTATAATTCCAATAACAATCTTATTGGCTGCCTGCGCTTGCCCATTAGCTTGGGGATAATAAGGCGAAGAACGGTTTATCCGAATACCGAATTCTGCCAAGAAGCTTAGAAATTTCTCCCCAGTGAAAACCAAACCCTGGTCGGTGGTTATAGAATGAGGAATTTCATACCTGTAAATGATCTGATTCAGCACAAAATCAATCACCTCCTTTTGATCCACATTTTTTTAAGCGACCGCCTCGACCCATTTGGTAAAATAGTCTGTTGCAACCAAAATAAAAAAATGATGTTTGGACGAAGAAGGATGTATTTTACCAATGATGTCCATGGCCCAAGACTTGAAAGGCCACGGTCTTACCATAGCTTGCAATTCAGTGACTGGAAAATGATTTTCAGTTGTCCATGTTTTTTACATTCTTGGCAACCTTTGGCAAATTGTATACAATCTTCGAAAATCTTTGGCCAAAAGAAACCCAAACGATGAATAGCCCATCTCATATTCAAGCCTGCTCGATGAGCTCGATAGATCCCACTGTGTACTTCTGTCATGACTTCTAAAGCCTGTTTAGACCCTAAACACCTTAAAAGCAATCCGTCGAACGTCCTTTTGTATAAGACTCCTTCTATCAACTGGAATCGTAGAGCCTTTAACCATATTCCTATCGGCACATTCGCTCCTGGATTTTGTAGATACATGACAATTTCTGTACTCCAGTCGGTCCCATCTTCTGTTTCTGATTCGATCTCCACACAAATGTCTTTTGGGATTCCTTTACAAGCTTTTTGAGCTAACTCATATGCAAGTTGGTTTTCCTTCCTAGGAATAACTCAATTATCACCTCTGAGATTTTTTATAGCAACCGACATACAATATCCATGTATCTGCGTAGATGAGGATAATTGCAAACATATTGCTTGGTTACCTGATTGATTACCAATTGAGAATCTTCCCTTATAATCACCGACTGAACATTCCTGGCTATTAAGGCTTCCAACCCCAAGATTAAAGCCTCATATTCTGCCGAATTATGGGTCATGGCTTCTAATTGTAGTTGTAACTTGATCTTTTGGCCATCTGGTCCTTTCAATAAGACCCCTGCACCTGATCTATTTCCCGAAGCAAAACCATCGAAAAACATTAACCAATTTTGGGCACTTACATAAGCTATGCATCCGATCTGCTCTTGATTATCCCCCGAAAGGTCTGCCAAAAAATCCGTTATTGCTTGTCCTTTAACTGCCTTTAATAGAGAATGTTGCAAATCCAAATGAGCCAATTTGATGGCCCATTTCATAAGTCTGCCCTGCATGGTAGGTCTTTGCAAAATTAATTTGATAAGATCCACCTTTGAGATAACCTCTATTCTCCTGGGCAGCATATAGTGCTCAAGTTTGGTGCATGCAAACACCAATGAGTAACACATTTTTTCTAGCATGGTGTAATTTTTTTCTGGTCCTGTGAGGGTCTTACTCAAATAATAAATTGCCCTTTCCTTTCCATCATCATCATCTTGTGCTAGTAAGCAGCTGACCACTTCATGTGTATTTGCCAGATAAAGTTTGAGGGGCCGACCTTACTTGGGAGGCACTAACACAGGTGGTTGAATCAAGGCCTGCTTTATAGCTTCTAAAGTTGTCTGCTGATCTGGTCCCAATCGAAAGTGTTCCCCCCAGCCTTTAACAATTTGGTAATTGGCCTGACCTTTCCTGCAGCATTAGAAATGAGTCTCCTCAAATAATATACCTTGCCCAAAAGACTTTGTACTTCCTTAACCGTTTTGGGTGATTGGATGGATAGAATTGCTTTGGCTTTATTGGCATCGATTTCAATTCCCCTTTCATGTACCAAAAATCCTAAGAAACTTCCAGCTGATATACCAAAAGCACATTTAGTTGGATTCATTTTCAACTTGTACCTCTTCATTCGTTCGAAGGCATCTTTCAGGTCCCTCAAGTGTTCCTCGAAACTAGAAGATTTGACGATAACATCATCAATATATATTTCTATAGATTTTCCAATAAGATCGTGAAAGATTGAATTCATGGCCCTTTGATAAGTTGCCCCAGCATTTTTTAAAGCGAATGGCATAACCGTCCATTCGTAAATACCTAAAGCTCCTGGACACCTGAACGCTGTCTTATGAATATCTTCTTCTGCCAAAAAGATTTGATTATATCATGTATAACCATCCATCAGACTGAGGATTTTATGTCCTGCTGCTGAATCAATCAGCATATCGGCCATAGGCATAACATATTCGTCTTTAGGAGTGGCTATATTAAAATCCCTGAAATCAATACATATCCTGATCTTACCATTCTTTTTAACCACTGGTACAATATTTGCCACCATTCTGCATATCAGCAAGGCTGAATAAAACCCACTTTAAGAAGCTTCTGGATTTTCTCTTTGATTTGAGGCATCAAATCAGGACTCATACGCCTTGGGGGCTGTTTGTAAGGTTTAAAACCTTCTCTAATAGGCAACCGATGCTCTATCAGACTTCTTTCCAAACCAGGCATTTATGAATAATCTCAGGCTAAACAATCAATATTGTTTTTGATAACCTCAAGTATCTTTACATGTTGCTCTTCAGACAAATAACCATTTATCCTTACTATTTTTGGAACCAAGACGGTTCCTAAATTGAATTCCAATAAAGGGTCTTGAGCTGAAAAGACTAGTTCTGTCTTTTCTAACAAATCCGGCCACCGAAATTTCTCATCTTCCTGGTAATAAACATCATACATTTTTTAAAATTTTTTCTGTCTTTTCCAAAAGCTGATTTAAATAAAAATGATTAATAAGTAAACTAAAATCTTCCAAATTTGTACTATCCATAAAAGATATATTATAAGATAGGTTTGGCTTCCTTATGAGCCATATAATAATGTTGTTCTTTTTTAGAAGAACATTGAATTCTGGCTGGTGAATTTATAACCCTTCCTTGGGTATTCACTAGCCATAAAAGCCTGAGACATTGGGGGTAGATGACTGGAATACTGATTCTTCAACTTTCTCTGATGCACCAAAAGGGTTGTCATTTGCTTCCATTTTGAAGACCTCATTGCCTTTCCAGAAATTAATTGCTGATGTAGTGATGATGCTACACATTGGGATACATTAATCCAGTCTCGCCCAAGAAGGACCGAATATGTAGTGTCTGCATCCACTATAAAGAACACGGAAGAAATCTTTTTCGGTCCAACTTTAATTGGGGCTACCATCATACCTTATGGTTTGGTCGATTGCCCTGTAAAACTAGTCATCTCGAAATCTACTAGAGATAAATCGTGAACCCCTTTCCCCAACTTCTTGAGGGTCTTCAATGGCATAACATTGAAGACAGCCCAATTGTCTATAAAAACCTTCGTGATTGGTTTCCCGCAAATGTGCGCATTAACATACAGAGGTTTTAAATGGGATGTTGTACCTTCTGGAATGGGAGGAAAAACTATCGGAGGAATTTCTGATTGAAAATCAGGATCTGAAATCTTTGCCCATTCTGGTTCCTCCGTAAAACCATCCACCAGACTTGCCCATAAAGGCTCTTCTTTAATCCAATAAACTTTTGTCATCCGGCATGGGACTCGTGGGCCCAGCCGAGATTTGACAGATCTTGAGTATTCTTCTGTTTAACAGAATTCTTCTCTTGCTTCGCTTCTGGGTTGGGCTGTCAGTGATTCCAAATGAAATTCTTCTAGGGATGGATTGATGTTGATCCGTTCACAATACTGGCATATGAAACCTTCAACTTTTTGATCTGATACTTCTTTACCCCTCTTCTGCATGGACCGACTTCTTACCGGATTATCAGAAGTGACTTGGAAGTCGTTCGGTTGTCTCGTTGAAGGGATTCCTCTCTTGTACCTTGCAGCGTACCTGCGTTTAGCATTACGAATTTGGGTACGATTCATACCTGGAAATCGAGGGTCAATATCAACTGGTACCACCATTCAGTCCCTTCAAACAGCTGAACAACCATTTATCCAGACGATTCATTGGTCGCCCAATCAAGTGACCAACTGACCGCCCTTTCAAACGACTGAACTACTGTTTGACCAAATGACCGGTCAATCGATCAGGCGATTAATAGTTTGCTTAATTAAGCAACCAATTAACAGACCTTTCTTTCAAATGGGCCCCTAGAAGCCCATTTTCCTCTTGTCCGACCTCCTTTTGACCGACCTCCGTATCGGCCGTCTCATCTTTCTTCCCCCGACTTCCTTTTGCCCGACCTCTGTGTCTGCCCTCTCATCTTTCTTCGCCCGACTTCCTTTTGACCGACCTCCGTATCGGTCGTCTCCTAATCACAGGTTTCTCCCGAAAAAACCCATTTCTTAACAACACTCGGGCCGTTTGGCTTATATTCAGACCCATTTAGGATCCCACTGCCATTAATAGGCCCATTGAATTAGTTTTTTTCTTACTCAACAGTAATATTTTTATAAGATGAAATAATGTATTTTTATTGAAAATATGGATAAAACCATGTTCATTTGAATTTAAAATGGTAAGAAAATAGCTCAAGTAATTGTATATTTTTCAAATGTAAAAGTTGTATTTTTGGGAATTTTTTCTAGGTCTTTTTTGTTACTATTTATTATAATGAATTTTTTTAAAAAAAAAAAATTGAAAGGGACAAATAAATATAATAAATGAAAAAAAATATATATTATTTTTAAAAAATATATTAAATTATATATATATAAACAAAAATAGACTGTTTGAATCATAATCTACTGTTCTAACCCTTTGAACAAGTCTAAGGAAGAATTAGTGTAAAATATCTACAGCTATTTTACTTTTATGAATCAATTTTCAATTATTACTGTATCATTTTATTTTATTTTTTTTTTTATGTTTCAGTACCTCATGATACAAATCATATTGAATGGAGTAGTATCTTTTTTACCATCAAAATCATGTAATTATATTTGTTTGGGCGTATGCTGAATTTATAAATTTATAGTAAATAATTTTATTTATTTATTTATTATTTTATTTATTTAATAATAATTAATTTATTTATTATTATATGTTCTATTTACTATATTACTTTTTTATTATTTCATAAATAATAGTAAAAAATAAGAAATAAATATTTTGGAATGGAATCAAAATGGTAAAAAAGTTTTGAGTTGAAACGATCGGAATATTATTATTTTCTTTAAAGAATGGACCGTCGATTCGAACCGGATCGGAAAGAACCGTTCGGCTCGGTTCAATGGAACCGGATCGAGCCGCCGGTTCGGAACGACTGGGCAAGTACCAGACCCGCCGCCGCCGCCCTCAACCTTATCCTCCTTTCGTCTTCCTTCTACTCCCTAATTCTTTCATTTTTCTTCCTCCACAGTTCTTTTCTTCTTGTAGAATTATGAAGGAGATTGTCACGATACAAGTTGGAAATTACGCAAATTTTGTGGGTTCTCACTTCTGGAATTTCCAGGTACCAAATGTTTTCCACCTTCAATTCAATTTTTTATCTAGTTGATACTCTGGCAAAATCCTTGATTATGATGTGCTACTGCCTGCCCCCACCTTTTGGAGTAGTTGAATTGTGGCTCGGGAAACTTGTAGTATGTTTATCATGGTATACCATCAGCCTGGTTGATGTCTGTGTGATTTTCCGTAGAATACGGCTTCTCTTCTGCATTGAACATACATTTTTAAAAGCGGTGATTTCCCTCCAAGTTATGGTTTTAGTTGGAGAATGATAGCTTGTTTGATTTAATGTCTTGAAGGATGAGTTGATTGGAATGGCTGACAGCCCCGGAAGTGATGAAGTATTCAAAAGTCATGGCCTTAACATGGATGTCCTTTATCGTACTGGTGAAACTCAGCAGGTCAGGTCAGGTCAATCTTTTGGCTGAAGGCATAAATTTCTTCCTTTTATGTTATTTCTGCATTTAGCTTGAATGAATTAAGTGGTGGTTTTTAGTTCAAAGATGAGGATGACAACTTCTTCTTGTGCTCTATGCCCTATTAATTCCAGGGCATTCCTACATACACGCCGCGTATGGTTTCGGTAGATCTTCAAGGTACATTATATTTTATGAATCACTTTATATAGCCTCACGTTGTATCTTATAATCCAACCTGCTTCTATATATACATATGTAGATACATCAACTTCTGAGTTTATGCTAATATGAGGAGATGAGCTTGTAGGTTATTGAAGCTGAGTTTCGAGTTCATGATGTTGTGTTTTCAATCAGAACTCCTGCTGTTGATTTTTTCTTCTCCATTTCTTTGTTTTCACTACCAAATTGAAACAATTGTATTATTAACTTATGTGGGTGCGTAAGGATATGGAGTTGCCTAGAAAATATTTTGCCTGCTCTGGAAGTATTTTTCCACCATTTTCCGTCTTGGGATTCAAGATTTTTTTTTTTATTAGTGTAGTCCTACTACCAGAAAAATAAAATAAATCAATATGTTTAATTGGTAATTTCTAAGAGTAACTCCTTTAGGAAAAAAAAATGACTGATCAGATTTGTTCATTGAGCACCAGCGTGTGAAAATGATTGGAACTGTTAATGAAAAGCATATTTTTAAGTTCAGAGGCTATATCTGAGATTTATAACTTTATATCAGAAGGAGACGAAACAAAAAGAAATGCTAATATAAAAGTTAATTTGCAATATGTTATTTTAATTGCAGAGCTAGCTGCTCAGCTTTTGTACGCAAACCTCAGTTTTCATAGTAATATATAGCAATTTTTAGTTTTAAATTGAATATTAACTGTTCAAATTCTTTGTCTCAAAATTTGACTTCCAAAGTTGTGTTTGGGTATCTTTCTTGCTTTACTCAAGAAAATCTTGAAATTGCTGTTGATTCGTTATCTTTTGTTAAAAATATTTGATAATTCTTTTTTTATCCTTTTAGGTTTTCTAAACCTTGGTGCTGTATGTGTCTATGTCTATGTTCACATGCTTGCATGCATATAAACCTGCCTATGCATATGTCTCCACAATGTATTTTATGCATCCATGTTTGTAGCTGTGCATGATACCCTCAAAATTGGTACTTTAGGTAGAACTTTTGGTTTCAGGGAGAGGAAATGTCATTGTAATTTGCTGAGTCATGTTATAGTTAATGACAAAAGAGATCTGCTGACTCCTTTAAGAACATCATTGTCTTAGTTCTCATTTGAAAAGCATTTCGAGCAATCTTGTACAGGTTACATTTTTGTTCATAGTTTAGTTGAAAATGCATAAATGGGCTATTCGCTTCTAATAGGCTGCTGCTGCTGCTGCGTGTCTTTCAACAGGATCCCTAGGATCAGTGGGTTCGCGGGGATCTTTGTACAATGAAGCCCCAGAAACGTCAACGGATAATATTACATGGTGTGATGTTAATTCTTCTTTCATATTGTATGAAATATACTTTTGAATTTTGCTGTAAGTGGATGCAAGTGTAGCTCTGTGTGTAATGAGGCTCTCATCTCTAGATTTGTTTGTTTGTTTTTTCACTGCTTCTGTGATGCATCTCTTTCAATTTTATGCTACTTGCTACATTGAAATCTGAGTACTACTTTATATCACATGATCTTATTTAAAAGATATTTATTTCTTTCAGTTGTTGTTAAATTGGGTGAGGGACTTAACTGAAAAGCATTATGGTTACATCCTTTTCCCTACACATCCTTTCCTCTTCTTCCCTCAGAAATGGATCTAAATTCTCGATATGTTGTACTTCTCTGTTTTTTTTTTTTACACTGTTATATGCACAAAAGATCTGTGTCTTTGGTCTTGACTTTATCTTATCTGAAAGACTGGCGACTCTTGATACTGCCTTTAGATGTTGGAAGCTCTATCCATATTATGGTTCAAATGCCTGAAATGCTATATTACCTCAGACCTTGAACTTGGTCCATTTTATAATGTTTTTAAAGAATGGAAATGCTAACACTCATAGTTGTTATCACTGCCTTCGGAAAGTGGAGGTTTATTTCCATTTTAATTTTTGTGCTCCTTAAAAATGGTGAATTTAAGCCTTAGCTGCATTTTTGGAAGCTCTTATTTCATGCTTTGTTCTTCATATATTGCAAATTGCATCCTGGTTTTTGCATTCACTGCCTGAACTAAGAATATTCAGAAAAATTTGTAGGACAGGTCCTGTAACAATTCAAACATCTCAGCCTATAAAGAAGAATTTGTTCTTGCAAAGTTTGCACTTGGAAGAAAATGAAAACTTGGGTAGCTCAGGAGGTTGTGACAGCAGTGACAATGCTTTCCATACTGAAATTCCTGATAAGGACATTGTCGAAAGTCTCGAAAATGAAGTTCAGTATTGGACAGATTTCTCAAAAGTTCATTATCACCCTCAGAGTTTGTATGAATTGAGTGGGATGTGGATGGACCTCGAAGAATTTAAAAATTATGGAATTGGAAAAGAGGCATTTTCAGGTGTACACACAGAAGAAATTAATGAGAGACTTCGCTTTTTCATTGAAGAAAGTGACCATCCTCAGGTACTGTACATGCATGATAACTAAGAGCTTTTGGTTTTACCGGTGCAACTTGTAAATGATGGACTTGGGGCATTGGTCTGCCTGCCGCTGAATATAAAAGACTTGCAATTGTCTAAACTATTGAAAGTTTCAGGGTTCTCTTCGAAAACCTTTTTATCACTTCAGTTCACTTTGGCACAAAGATGCATTAGAAGTTTTCCTTTTAAGAAAACATTTACGTGGAATTAACATTTTGAATTACTATCATACAAAACATAATGTTGTAGAGCATCCAATTATTTAGTATCCATTATACTTCTATTCACCTTATTTTTCTGTGTTTGAATTTCAATACTGATTTCCTTGAACAGGGAATTCAATTCATTGTTGATGATTTTGGGGGCTTCTCTGGTTTAGCAGCGGAGTTTCTAGAGAATATTTCTGATGAGTACCCAAACATTCCAGTCCTATTGTACTCTGTTCATGCTCCTGACACTTGCCTAGGTTCCCAAAACCGCAAAATGGCAATATCCCGTAAACTTCATGATGCAGTTTCATTCGCCAAGTTGTCATCATTCTGTAAAATGATTGTTCCGATTGGTCTGCCATCGCCAAGTATGAGTAAGAATCTTGATCATACGAAAGACACTTCTTTATTAGTTTTCTGGTTGTTTCTCTATGAGACCTAATAGATACCACAATACAACAATTGATAATTATATGGAACTGAAAAGTATTATTAGTTTTCTGGTTGTTTCTCTGTGAGACCTAATAGATACCACAATACAACAATTGATAATTGTATGGAACTGAAAAGCTGATGATGCCGACTATTAACTCTCCCAACTCTCAAATTAAATCTCATAGCCGTAAGGGACTCTTTAATTTATATTAAGAGAACTGCTTGTTTATAGTGACAAATGATCATCTACTTTCTTTTAGAGTTGCAATAACAGTTGAAGTTGGAAATTCTAATAATACTGACCTTTTATAGTATTTCAATTGCAACATTTAAACAAACATATGCTTGTTGTAGTTTTGATTAGTTGAAGGGTCACTTCAAACTTAAGTTCATGGCTTCATGCTTATTAATCCTGGCTAATATTGCCCACTTCTTTAAAATATTATGTATCTCTTTGCTTAAGGAGATTAGAAATTTTGTTTGAAGATGCTTATTAAAATTTTAAAAAATGGTTAATACTTAACATTGCATGTTGAATGCTTGCTATGGATGTTAAATGCTAAGTATTAGTTGTAAAATTTTAAAAAAATGTTGAATACTTAACATTGCATGTCAAATGCTTGATATGAATGTTAAATGCTAAGTTATATGTTGCTGGCTTAAGTTGTATATCCAATAAGCTTTTGGGATGTTCTGTTATATACATAGTATATAAATCAACCACAATTTTCATCTAGTGTGGTTAATTTTCACCCCTATTTAGTGAATAAGTTTGTGCATATTTTTGTTATCACATGGAGTTAAGTTTAATTGGTAAGCGACATTGCAGTAATTAAACATGAATGTCTTTTTAACAATTCAGATTAACCTCTCCCTTGTATTTTGGTGTGCTTGAGTGGTTTCCACTTCTCTTTTGTTTTTACATGTAACCGGTACGTTGCACTTGGCATGTGCTTGTAGCCACGGCATTTAGATAACTTCTATTTGTCTATTTAAAGGTAAGATGTCAAAGCACCTCCATTTGGAAGATAAAAAACCTTATCACACCAGTGCAGTTTATGCATCTGCGATACACTCTGTCAGTCTCCCTTTCAGAATGGATACACTGGGGCCTAGTGCACAGTTGAGCCACACATGTGGTGCTTTGAGTGTCAATGACCTCGTCCAAATGTTAGCAGGCCGGGATCGGCAGAACATGGTTGTTACACTGGATGTTGCAATGCCGGCTCCAGCTTTGACAGGTTCTATATAGTTTAAATTTTACTGCCCCATTATCAGGAATCAGCCATCGCTGAAATTTTTATATCACTTGAAACAGCTGTCCAGGTCCAACAATCTTTATTAAAGCAGTTGCAGCCAATTAGTCCTGAAATATCCGATGTTGAAGACATGCATGCTTTGGAATCTATGATCATCCATGGGGTCTTTGGATCAGGTTAAGTTCCCTCTGAACCTGTAAACTTGAATGTTCTTAAGCAATTATTCTCTAGATTCTGCTATATCCTGAATACCGCTATATGCACAAGTTGAAAAATGAAAAGTCTTTCTAGTTAACATTGTTTTGAGAATGTTCTTTGGGATATTTTCTTGTGATATCCTGAATTTCTTCCTGAGAAGCTAAAAGGATAGAAGCATTGATACATGGGATCCATATCTATGCCTTCAATTCAAGGTTTTGCAAAATCTTGCATTGTATAAAAGAAAATTGATAGTGCTGGATACCTTTAGCAGAGAAATGGCCATTAACATGTAGAATGCTGTTTGTGAGAAATATTAATTTCATATGATCTTAACTCTAACATTACATGCTTAAGCTGTGTATGAGACATCTATTCTTTTGTTTGTATCTGAAATCAGGAAGCAAAAGAGCCTTAGTTTCCCAAGTTCAGGAAGCTGTCCAAGCTGCTTATTTAAGTGCAGAAGAAAGGCCCAAATTCTCCCATCTATCTGTTGCCCGGTGTCCACTTCCAATACCGTTGCCTTTCCCTACAATATTTGGGAACCATGTTGGCCAAAATGGTGAGCTTTTGGATGCCCCCATTTCCGACTCTCCATCAAGGGGGTCACTTGAAGTCCACTCGATCCCCATGGCAGCAAAACTACGTTCCAGCAATGGTGTTTTGCCGTTTCTGGAGAATAGACTGGGAAGCCTTGGCAAGTTTGGCATTGGACGAGGAGCACTTGGGGCAGAGTTACTGAGAAGTTGGGGATTTGGAGATGAGGATGTAGAAGATATGGTAGAGACGCTGTCAAATATGGTAGCAAAGTTGAAACCAGAATTCGAAGAAACATCAGATTCTGATTGAAGGTCGGTTAGTCTATCACTCTGTCTACATGATTTTGTTAAAACTATGGCATTCTTATCTTCTGTTATTAGGATAGTAGTCAATGGCGGGTGATAGTGCCGCTATTGCACCACCACAGAGCAGTTGTCTGCTACCACCACTGCTCCATTCCAGTGTTTTTATGCACACACAGATTTTGAATTTGATTATTATCTTTGATTATTTATGTACTTATTATAGCAGTAATGATTTGATTATTATTGCTTTTAGTTATTTAGCATAAGACTTTATACACATATATAATTATGAGATTAATGTACAGTTTTTTGTATATGCATTTTGATTGTAGTTTTGGTATGTATATTTTCAAACAAGTCGCGCTAATCATTATCCAACTATAGTAGGTATTTAATGTTATCTAAGATTGACAAATTTGATTTGTTGGCTACAGCTCTCTAATTGGAAGCTGAGTTGATGTTTTTGTTGTTTGTAGTTTGTAGTTTGTTGCGGAAAAAGATATATTAAATGGGATGCTGCTGCTGCCGGTGAACTTGTGGGATGTAGATTTGCCCAAACGGTTCAAGTCGCAGTTACGATTTATCAAAATGTCAAATCGAAATCGAATTTTTCGAATGACGGTTTCGATTATGGTTTATAAACCGTCGGTTTCGGTTTATAAACAGCCGGTTACGGTTTGAACCGTCGGTTTATATATATTTATTTTTAATATATTTTTTTTTATTTTCTAATTTTCTAAAATTTGAATTTTATTTAAAAATAATTATTTTTTTTTATTTAAATTTATTTATTATATATTCATTATATGAATAATAATTAATTAGATTGTTATAATGTAAAAATAATTTAAACAATAAATTTAATAAGCAATTAAATTATAAATTAAAAAAATACAAATAAATTATAAAAATATTGATAATATAATTACAAATTACAAAATATAAATAAAAAATAATATTATAGTATTAGTATTAGTATTAGTATTTTTTAATATTATTAATAATTTTTTATTTAATAAAAAAATTGATAATATATAAAAAGTTTAAGTTAAAACATATTATTATAATTTTAAAACATACAAATTTGCCCGACCTAATAAATTATTTTACACACCCACACCACACCGCACCACAGCAGCCGCAGCCGCACTAGCCAAGGCAGCCACCAGGTTCTTCCTCTTTCTTCTTTTCTTCACCTTCACCGATTCTTTCCTTTCTTCTCCCATTCTTCTTCTTCTTCTTCACCTTCACCTTCATCTCAGTTTCCTTCTCCAATTTTCTTGTTCTTTCTTCTTTTTTACTTTTCCTACTCCCACCCCGGTGCTCCATCGCCATTCACGCTCCCACCAGGTTAATAGCATATTTTTTAAAACTAAAAGATACAAAACCGCCGGTTCGAACCGGAGATTTATGGTTCGTAGGAAAGAGAATCCGAAACCGAACCGTGAGATAACCGGTTTCGGCTCGATGGCGGTTCCAAACGCAGGTTCGAAACAGATTGAGCAAGTCTAACCTAGCCGACTGTTTATTCAGTCTGTTCTTGCTTCTTCGTCCCATCCCATCAGTAGACACCTCTGTTGCCGACCAAGTGTTCGTTGAAATTCCTTCCTAAAATTGGACGTGTTCTTCACCTATATCCTGGTAATTCGTCGAAACTCGGTACTTCCACCCATTGTTATCGCACTCGTGTTTTTCTCCCGAAATTTGCGCTAAGTTTTGAAGTATTTTCGGTTTCTGATTGATATCAATGAAGTATGTTCTCCTATGTTGATTTTATTAGGTATTTTTTTCTGTTGAGAATGGGGAAGAAGAAATTGAGGAAGGTGGAGAGCGAAAGCGAAGTTGAGAAACTCGACCCTGAGTTTGAAGAGGATTTCGTGGATGTCTGTACCGTCACGTGTCTTGTTTTATTTAATTGTATTGTTGTTGCTCAATAAAGTATAGATTTCAATCATCTTCTTCGTGTTCCTCACCTTTGAACAGGTACATAAAATCGATGATGGCGAATTTCAAGATGATGATACAGATGACTTGAATGAGGCTGATTTGGATCATGACGAAGAGGGAGAGGAAGCTGATGAAGAGAGCGAGGAGGATGAAGACGAGGTTGGAAAGGAATATTCCGAAGATGATGATGATCTGCATACTGCTCTCAATGCTCAGAAAGGCCATGAGATGGAAGAGCTGGAGAAGGAGTATGAAGAGCTTCGAAGCAAGGAGCAGTAAGTATTCAGAGTTATATTTTTAATTATTTTAGTATTAGTAAATGTTATAGTAACTTCTGCCATGAGCGATTGTGAAAGATCAAAGACCACAACATATGATACTGTTGTATCTTTGATTTTCATTAAACCAGAATCTCTACATAACTTGATTGGGGAGCCAATTCAAAGGAACCAAATAGAAGAATTTCTTGTTTGATAAATCATACTTAAGCAATGCAATGTGTGATATCGTGTGTTGCCGCATTGATTTGGCTTTCCTTATCTCTCTAGTTAATTCATTGATTGTTCTAGGATAAATTGATTCTTATTTCACATTGTGGTTGTAAGAATTGTAGATGGACTTTTCATTAGATAGATATCCTATGGTTGGTGTCGGCGAGGGTCAGTATGATTTACAGGCAGTCGATTTTGAGTTGAATATAGAAATTTTTCTTGTGCTTTCATGTATAAAGAATGTGGTAATTTAAACGTTTCAAACCAATTAACTTATTCTGAAATAGTAATATTCTCCATATTTGAATTTTTGACTGGTTTTGAGAGCAGAGCTTTAACCTGTCTTGTTTCTTGGCACGACACAGGGATCTTTGGAGGAATCTAAAGCACTCTAAAGATGATGATATTCAAAAGGGTCAAGCAGTTAAAAATCAAAGGGTATGTTGTCTGTGAAATCACTATGGTGGAGAAAGAAAATACAATCCAGTGTGATATAATAATTTAGTTATCCACTGCAGAAAAGTGGATATAACCTAACTGCTTCTTCTAGAATGCTTTGTTGTTCACTTTCCTGCCCGTACTCATATGATGATTTTCTTTGTTAGCTGGTTTAAATTTTTTAATATCCTGGTGATCATTTGTGCAGTTATGTTCCATTATATGTTTTCCTAGCTAGGTGTTAGTCTACTGTCTCCACCTTTATGCCATTTAAGCTGCTGATATACTTCATTCCTTTCCTATTTGATTAGGCTCTTTGGGACAAGACGCTTGAGTTCAGATTCTTGCTGCAGAAATCATTTGCAAGTTCAAACAGACTCCCCCTGGTTCGGAGATTTTGGATTTCTGATCTTATAATTGATTATGTGGAAACATCATAAGTATGCGAAGAATTTGTGTGTGCAGGAACCAATTAGATCATCGTTTTGTGATTCTGACAGTGACGTTGGCCAAGGATATTCAGAATTGATTGCTTCGTCGAAGAAGACATTGGATTCTATACTGGAGCTACAACAGGTACTCCAATTGTATTTTACTGCCATTTACACCTCATCAAGATAAAATTTTATTTCTTGCTAATAATGGACCCTAATTTGGCAGGCACTGATAGCAAATAATCCCTCAATCATTGGAGAAGGTAATACTGCCTTTCTCCTTCCTTTTCTCTTTTAAATTCAATGTGAAGATTAACAACCCGATAGCTATCCATTCTGATCGATTCTCCTCAGTTTCGCTGCCTTGAACTAATATTAGGTTTATTCTTTCTATTCTTTGAGATTTACGTAAACTAATCTATTTTCTTTCATTCATAGTTGTTTTTACCACAATAGTATTCTTTCTACAACTTTTAAATGGATTGTATGTTTTTAATGTGCTGTGCGAAATTCGAAATAGATATAAATAATGTCTGCCAATCATATTTATTTTACTGGTGGATCATCATTTTAATAATTTTAGGCTACTATCTTCATACTAGAATCCTTTTTGTTATTACCCACTTATATCTTCTTTTGAATCGAGTCCTTGTGCTAAACTGTTCTATAATTGTTTCTCCTAAAGATGATTCCACTGCAAAATCCAAGCAATTAGAAGCTTCTGAAAACTCAGATATGGATCTTGACGAAGAATGGTTGCAGATTTCTGAAATGCAATCAAGGTACTCCCATCACCCAGGCAGCACCTATTATCCTTATATACCTATCTTGATCTACACTAATTGATTTTAATCTTTTTATACGACAGAATGGCTTCATTCAGAAACAAATCGATTGACAAATGGCATAGGAAAACCCAAGTGACAACCGGTAGAGCTGCAATTAAAGATAAATTGCATGCCTTCAACCAGGTTTTGCTTCAAAACTTGAAAAGATAATCTTAAGGGACAACAAATGCAAACAAATCTGCAACTTAATACTACTCGCATTCTTTTCAGAGTATAAGTGAACAAGTGTCTGCCTACATGAGGGATCCGAGTAAAATGATCAAGGGGATGCAGCAGAATAAATCAGCTGTTGCTGTATTTGGAAATGTTGGTTTGAAATTTCTCCTTCTATAAAATTGATAAATACAAACTTGTTCTCTATCGCACATATATGTATGCGTATTTTAATGTGCTTCAGTTTTTTCTTCAGGTTTCGGATTCTACTCAAAATCTCAAGCAAGAAGTACCTGTTTAATTATGCTTAGTTCATAACTTACTCTGAGAGTTGTAGTAGAGAATTTGAGAAGTTATTTTTTTGTTTAATCATGTTTTACGATATCCAATTCAGGGTGCACTTGTAAACGTCGACCCTGAACTTCTAGATGACTCGGAATTCTACCAGCAGTTGCTGAAAGAGTTCTTTGAGACAATCGACCCATCATCATCGGGTAAATTTTCAGTCTTGGTTTCGTGCAAAACACATGTCTCACTTGCTTACATGCCAATAATTTCTTACACGTACTTTTCCTGTAAAAAACAGAACTGGCTTTCTATGCAACAAAAAGACTGCAAACTAAGAAGAAGCGAAAACTAGTTGATTGTGGCGCTTCAAAGAGTCGCAAGATCCGGTAAGTTTGCATGTGGCTAAGTTTCGATTCCATTGCCTCTTTTTGCATCATACTAACTCTTGGAACAACATTGTAGGTACCATGTTCATGAAAAGATAGTTAATTTCATGGCCCCTCAGCCCATGAAGCTCCCCCCAGCAGCCCCCCAACTATTCGAAAACTTGTTCGGCCTCAAGACTCAGAAACATGCCTTTGCGTCACGTGCATAATCAATCTTATGTTTTTGATACACTTTGAAGCTTCAAGTTATGACAGCCATTGTTACAGACAAACAACACAATTACGATAGTGTAATTCTAATTATGCTTCTCTTCTCAGGGTCTTTCAGCATTTTCCATTCTGCTGTGAGTGACTTTCGAGTGCAGTACCTATTAGGACTCTGAAGAAAATTTTGAAATCTAAAAGCATAACCAAAGAAGACATATCCGATATTTGAGCAAAAATTTATTTTTGGTACCATTCAAATTTCATAATTTTGGTCTCATTCAAATTTTTTTATTAATTTTGGTTTCACTCAAATAAATTTTTTTAATAATTATATATATTTTTTGTTGAATTATAAATATATATATATATCAAATAATTTTAATAAAAAAAGTAAAAATAATAATAATAAACAGAGTTGTTCAGTCTCAGTCAATCCGTAGGGACCATAATTGATAAAAAAGTATTGAATGAGATCAAAATTGATAATTATGATATTGAATGGGACCAAAAATGATTTTTGCTCCCAATATTTACTTCAATAAGACAAAACATCCCAAATTTCCAATCAGAACAATAGAACTATATGCATATATATATATATATATCAATAGAAGACTGTAATTGAATAAAACACCAAAGATACAATTCTCTCTGCTTATCTTTTCTGTGATATATATTATTGAGTAAGAAAAAACCAATGTATAGGGTTTCTAAAAATGAAGTCGGGCGAAAAAGGATGAGACGGCCGATTCGGAGGTCAGAAAAAATGAAGTCGGGCGAAGAAGGATGAGACGGCCGATAAAAGGTCGGACAAGATAAGGTCGGGCGAAGAAAGATGAGATGGCAGACACGGGGGTCGGTCAAAAGGAAATCGGGCGAAGAAAGATGAGATGGCAGACGCGGAGGTCGGTCAAATTGAAGGTCAGGCGAAGAAAGATGAGATGGCAGACACGGAGGTCGGACAAAAGGAAAGTGGACCTCTAGGGGCCCATTTGAAAGAAAGATCTGTTAATTGGTCGCTTATTTAAGCGACCTGTTAATTGCCTAATCGATTGGCCGGTCACTTGGCCAAACTGTAGTTCAGTCGCTTGAAAGGGCGGTCAGTTGGTCGCTTGATTGGGCGACTAATGAATCGTCTGGACGAATGGTTGTTCTGCCGATTGAAGGGACTGGATGGTGGTCGCTTGAATGGTTGTTCAGCTGTTTGAAAAGACTGAATGGTGGTCGCTTGAATGGGCAATTGATTAGTCGTTTGGTCTAGCGACCGACTGAACCTACCGAATAACCCAACGATTGACCAACCGACCAATCCAGATACTAACTGGTTGCTAGACCAAACGACTAATCAGTCGCCCACTCAAGCGACCACCATTCAATCCCTTCAAACGGCTGAACAACCATTCGTTCAGACGATTCATCGATCGCCCAATCAAGCGACAACCATCTAGTCCCTTCAATCGGCTGAACAATTATCCGTCTAGACGATTTAATCGATTGCCCATTCAAGCGACCAACTGACCGCCCTTTCAAGCGACTGAACTACTATTTGACCAAATAACCGGCCAATCGATCAGGCGATTAACAGTCGCTAAATTAAGCGACCAATTAACAAACATTTCTTTCAAATGGGCCCCTAGAAGCCTACTTTCCTCTTGTGGGTTTTATTTGTGGGCCCCACTGTTGGAATCTAGCCACAGGCCTAAAAAAAAAACCTAAAATATTTAACAAATTTGCCTCCTCCCGCCCGGCTCCCCGTCGTCACTTCTCGATTAGTGTGAGATGTGTGATGTGATCAGGGAGTCTGTTCATCATTACGTTCTCTAATCGAAACAAAAACCCCACTTAAAACCCTTTCATCTTCATCTTCTTCCTTACGTTCTCTAGTTACTTTTCTCCCTTTGCGATTATACATTTTCTCTTCTCTCACTCGAGCTTCGTCTCCTTTCAACCATGGCCAACCAATATGTCCCACTCCAGAAATCCCTTTTGTTTCTTCCATTGTTCTTACCCTCACTCTTCGTCCCTATTGCACCTCCCATGAAGATGCTTCTCGCATGAGGAGTGTTATTTCTTCTGTCACCCCCTTAGCCATTAACAGCCATGATTACAAACCTGAACGCATCAATGACCATATCAAAACACATCTTACCGATCCCAAAGATGCCTTTCGTTCCTGGTATTCTAGGTTATCTCCTGTTTTTTATGTACAATGGCGACGACAGGGGATTGATAAGGCTATCTTCCTCGCCACCCAACCCCTGTACCTTCACGACAAAGTTCTTTTGGCTATGGCGGCCTTTTGGAATGCCCAACTGGGCATTTTCCTTCTCCCAACTGGCCCGATTAGCCCAACCCTAATGGATGTGGCCATGATTGCCCATCTCCCAGTGGTTGGTGATGACCCTGTTCTGGGGTCGCTGGAGGGGCAAGAACCAGCGCCCGACCATGAAGGCTGGTCGCTCGCTCGCACTCCTGAGAAGGAATGCAGCTGGACCAACTTTGTCCTCCGCTATCAGGGTACAAAGGGTTCTCCAGTAACTGCCTTGGAGCACACCGCCTTTCTGCTGTTCTGGCTATCCAGGTACATAATTTCCTCTATCTAATTCATTTTGTATATTTATCTGTATTTTGATTTATCCTTTATACCCTCTTTTTCAGATATATAATCCTTTATTCTTCCAAATCAATTTTGACCTTGCAAGTAGATTTAGCCATCCACCTAGCCAGTGGTAGCTTCTTTTCCTTAGGGACCCTCTTTTTGGCCAATTTGTATGAGGGCTTATCCAGGGTCAGCGACCGCCTTCTAGACACCAAGAGGGTGGACACAGCTGGCTCTGGTCCTTTTTGATTTTTTGAACTTTGGCTGAGACTTTATTTTTCGAAAGCAATTTTTGGTCCCCTACCCATATCCCCGAATACCCATAGGTCTCTTGGGTTGGCTCTTGCTCAGCTAACCCCTAACTCTTCTACTCTTCACCCTTCCGACCCTGTAATTGAGGCCATTCTCTCCGATGACCGCAGCAATTCAAAATTTTTTGTTTATAAGACTTACGTTCAGTACATCACTGAACTTTTTTGGCCTTATTCGGATACCAATTACCCCCATCCTTATCCAAACCCTTTACCTCACCCGACCTATCCTCATTCCTGAGACTCAGCTCTCAAGCCACGATCTCTTTTTTCTAGTCCCAGGTTTGACAAGAAAAACCACATGTCTTTTTATACTTTCAACTAGCAGCCGCAATTTTTGTCTCGACAGTTCGGCTGCTGTCAAGGTCTGCCGGGTCCACTCGCCCGACCACACTTAATAACTCAGAGTCCCGACGGGCGAGTGGTCCCTTCTTTAATTTTACCTTACCTATCCCAACTGTCTTCTTATATCACCTCCAACTCCTACCTTCCTTTCCGTCATGACCCCAAGGCGGTGGATACCTTCCCTTCTTGGTGGTCAGTCACTTGGGCCGTGGAGGCCCTTCCTACTGACAGTTGCTGGAGAAACTGACTCCTCCAGCCCTTGCTTTGGGCTCGTCACCTTTATCTGGTGTCCCTACCTGTGGACCCCATCTGGTTGTCTGCCAACATGCGCCGACACTTGGATAAGGATAAACAATAACCTTAACTTTGTTTTTCCTTCAATATATTCTTGACAAGTTTTTTTTTTCTTCAGAGTCGCTTGCTGAGCAACAGACTACCTAGCCTGCCGATCAACCAACCGACCGGTCGGCCGATCCATCATCCGCCAAACCTACCAATCAACAAAGCATCCGACCAATTACCTTACCAGCTACTTTGCCAGCCGCCTTACCAGCCATCCCAGAGGTAATTCCCAAAACTCTTCCACTTCTCACAATTATAATTTCTAACTTTGCCTCTTTTCCTGGGCGCATACTACCTTTTCCCCGCCTGCTGCCCCGACCGGCCAACAACCGGCCGCTACACCGATAGAGTTGCCAGTGATGCGTGAGGAGGAGGACCCGACGTTGAGGCCAGTTTCCTCATCAACCTCCACCCCTTCCCGACCAGCTATCCCGGTCGGCCAACAGTCGGCCGTTCCATCGGCAGGACCGCCAGTGATTCATTGGGAGGAGGACCCGATGTTGAGGCAGATTTCCTCATCGACTTCTACCCCTTCTCGGTCATACATGCTCTCGGTGAGTATAGAGCAAGTTGTGAAATTATGCTTCCTATCTAGAGTCTAAATTATATTCCTTATCTCAGGGGCCTGTGGCAGCCGACCCGGTGGTCGAACCAACGGTCACCGAACACCAACCGTCGGTGGTCCCTGATCTGGTTCAACCGACCGCAGAGCCAGCCCCGTCGGTCCTTACATCAGTCCAAGCAGACCCTCAACCAGTCCAAGCGGACCCTGAGCCAGTCCCGCCGGTCCTTGCACCGGTTCAAGCAGACCCTCAACCAGTCCAAGCGGACCCTGAGCCAGTCCAACATTTAGAGCTAGTCGACGTCTCCTCTTCGGAGTCGGACGACCCTTCTGTTAATCAGAACCGCGAAGCCGTGGTTAGTATTTTTCCTTCTCTTCATCCCCTTATGTTAATCCCAACTCTCTTTGACTTGAAATCTTACATTTTCAGGGTTCGAAGCCAGGCTTCATAGGTCCACACCCCACGGCCGCCAAATCGGTTGCTTGGACGAGGATCCAACCTGGTCCTCCCCCGCTAACTCCTGTTCTGCCGACTCCTTGTCCTCCACTAGGTAACTTCAATATTACTGTATTAGTTTACTTTTACTTATGAATCTCTGATCACTCTAACCTACTTAAACAGGCTACTCGTGAGCTTACTTTCCTCACCAAAGTGCCATTACTAGAATCTGCCCGACTAGTAGTAATGCGCTGCGCCGACCTGTCATTGGCCGACTTGAGCTCTGAGGATCTAAACTCCCTAGCTCAGGTGGCCATTGACTTATTGGTGCAGACTCCTGCTGAGTCTTTTGTGGCACCCTTCCTCAGTCGGATGATGGAGAGGATCATTGAACCTCAAACCGACCTACCTTTGATTCGACCCCCAACGTCTGACTCTGCACCGTCTCAGCCCATGCCTGACACTGCAACCATCGAAGCGTCTCTGTCCAAAGCAGCAGCGGTCCTCAATGAAGCTTCTAATAGGTTGAGTGAACTCCAGCAAGCGCGCCACCATCTGGCTGCTGAAATTTCTCAAAAAATAAAGGAACTCGAAAACCTTCAAAAAGAGCTGGAGACACTAGACGGCTGCATCCAGGAGGAAAGTCGCTTGGTGGAGGAGCAGCCCCAGACTCGCGCCAGCCTCCATGACCAACTCCAAGCAGGCATTCGGTCGAGGCTGGTGCAGGAGCACCAAAGGGCCGTCCATCAAAGAAAAATGGTCCGAATCGAACAGAAATTGACGGACCTAGTAACCGCCCTGAAAGCACTCCTTACGTAACATTAGTCGCAACTTCATGTAACAAATGTAAATATTACCTTAATTTCATCCTTTTTTTTTTCCAGGTTACTTGATCCACTTATTTGCACCACAAAATTAAAACATGACTTGCTTATTTAAATCAGACCTCAAAGAAACATATCATAGCAAACCCACCATTCCTTAGATATATGACTTCCCCGAATTCGTGTTCCTTCCTCCAACTGAGAGGGTTATTTGCAACCATTCCTTGTGGGTAAACACCCCACAGGTGCTTAAAAAACTAGACTTTGTATAAATAAAAAATATAAAATATTTTAAATAAGTTTTTTGAATAAAATAAATAAATAATTAATTGATTAATTCTTATTTTATATATTTTTTAAGTTTTTTTTTTGAATAAAATAAATAAATAATTAATTGATTTTAAAATCAATTAATTATTTATTTATTTTATTCAAAAAAATTTATTTAAAATATTTTATATTTTTTATTTATATAAAATTTGAGTAAATTAAAGTTTGGAGGGTTTCACGCAATAAATAAAACATACAGTATTTTGTGCATTTTTACTAAAACACAATGGAATGTTAGTATAATTTACCCTTATTTATTTTCACAATTGTAAAACAATTTTTGTTTCTTTATTTCATCGAATCTTGACCGTCGAACCTGCGTCAATTAATTTGGACCGTTCACTTTAAAAATTTAAACCTGTCTAAACCGGCGGTTCAAATTTGAACCGTCGATTTCTATTCCAAGTCAACGGTTTCGATTTGAAATTAAACCCGTCCAAACCGGCGATTTGGAACCGAAACGGCAATTCCGATTTGAACCGCCGGTTTGGGCGGACATATTTTAAAAAATATATATATAATATATTGTCCAAGCCGGTTCAAACAGTAAACCAATGGTTTTTCGGTTCGGTTTGAACTCGGTTTAACGAAACCGCCGGTTCGAACCGAATGAGCAAGTCTAAATTTGAACCTTCGAGCACCGACGAACTGGCTGTCGGAAGCGGATGGGTATCCACGACTCCTCATCCTCACATTCTTCGCCTGCAATTCCCAACAATGGTGACACTGCCACCAACTAACTCTCTTTCTCGCTCGCCTCCTCCTTTTCCACTCCGCCGTCTCTACTAATTTGACTTCATTATCTACAAGAGCCTCCCGGCGATGGATTTTCGCCTCCTAAACTCAGCGGATCTCCGCCCCGCCGCCTTCAAGGCAAAATCATCGTCGGATAGAATATCGGAATCCAACAGCAACAGTTTTAACCCGAAAAGCATTCAATTTCGCAAGTTTACGAAAAAAGACCTCTCGAGAATCCTACGAACGGAAGCGGCGATTGAACAGATTGAAAGGAAGGCGAACTCTTCAAAGTACAACAATCTCTGGCCTAAGGCTGTACTGGAAGCTCTGAGTAACGCAATTAAGAGAAACCGTTGGGAGTCTGCTCTTAAGGTTTATTATTATTTCCTACAGTTTTTATTTTGAATGAATTTCTGCTGCATCTTAATTCAAAGTCGCTCAAGCAAGTACAACAACATTTTGGCTTTGATTTCCAGAAAATACTTGTAAATTTGTTATTGAACATGAAATTCTATCACGAGTATGCATAATTACAGAATGCAACAAGCATTTGCAAAAGCATTGCATATTTCTTGCAACTTGTATGCTTTTTTGGGGAGAGATTGTTAAGAGATTTTCTTTTTTTTTGGGTATTTATTCAGTGATTTTTACTATTAAATTGATTTTTGCCTGGCGTTAGATACTAACTTTCAGTATTGCACATTGGTATGGAGATATCATTTCTTAATCTAGAGGCAAGAGGGCTCTTTTCACATATAAATTTTGTCTAATGTGGAGTAGCACAGAATGTTTCCTGTTTTGTTACAAATAAATTTCACTTTCTTGTGTATGTAGATATTTTATCTTCTGCGTCAGCAACAGTGGTATGTGCCGAGGTCTCAGACATATACAAAGCTTTTAGTAATGCTCGGAGAGTGCAAGCAACCAAATCAGGCTAGTTTGCTTTTCGAGACCATGCTATCTGATGGCCTCCGACCAACAGTTGATGTGTACACTGCACTCGTGGGTGCTTTTGCTCTGAATGGCCTTTTTGATGAGGCATTTAGTATTATTGAGAATATGAAGTCCACTGGCGATTGCAAACCTGATGCATTCACATACTCCATTCTTATCAAATGTTGTGTTAAACAATATCGGTTTGAAATGATCAAGGTTATTTTAGAGGAAATGTCATGTTTTGGAGTTAAATGTAACACCGTGACCTACAACACACTTATCCATGGATATGGAAAGGCTAAGCGTTTTGAACAGATGGACAACTCTTTGACAGAGATGATTCAGAGTGGTGAATGCTGTCCAGATATTTTTACTTTTAATTCTGTTATTGGGGCTTATGGTGGATGTGGGAAGATTGAGGAAATGGAGAAGTGGTTCGATGAGTTTCAGCTGATGGGCTTAGAGCCTGATATTATGACATACAACATTTTGATTAAATCATATGGGAATTCTGGGTTGTACCAAAAGATGGGATTAGTGATGGAGTTTATGGAGAGGAGATTTTTCTCTCCTACGACTGTTACATATAACATTGTGATCGAGATATTTGGGAAGGCTGGAGATATTGAAAAGATGAATGAGATGTTTCTGCAAATGAAGCATCGTGGGTTGAAACCAAACACTATTACTTACAGTTCACTTGTCTGTGCTTATAGTAAAGCAGGACGGTTGGAAGAAGTTGATGCCATTCTAAGGCAAATAGAGAGTTCTGATGTGGTGCTTGATACAGTGTTTTTCAACTGTATCATCAATGCATTCGGGGTTGCTGGAGATATAGAAAGGATGCAGGAGTTATTCATAGCAATGGAAGGATGTGGGTGTAAGCCAGATAATATAACATTTGCCACAATGATCCAAGCTTTTCAGGCAAAAGGGATGATTGACGCTGCCAAGAACTTGGAGAGTAATATGATCAGTGCTAATCGTTCTTCAGGTACTCACACAAGAAGCCTTTCTATTAATTTTTAGATTTAGAGTGCATAGCATACTTCCTAACCTGTTATATTACTGATTGCATTTGGTGCTCCAGCAAAGTTACAATCTGCGCATGGACTTGATAAATGGTCAGGGTTGACCTGTTTTCATTAGTTAGATTATAACTACCAAAAGATGTGATGTAAAAAGAATGGCTATTCAATTGATACAAGAAAATACTACTGAGTCCTATGTATTGTGATAGGGAATGATTTTGTTTCTATATTCACATATTTGTGTGTTTTACGGATCAATCTCCGGGGAATTGGATTCCATTACGCATTTAATGCAGGAAACCAGGAGATTCTATCTGTTAGGTCAATGTAAATCTTTAAGCTATCTGTGTGCTTATTATTAATGTTGAATTCTGGGGATTAAAGAGTTCTGCACGCCTTCTTTGAGAATTTGTGATAGTATTGTTTTTGCCTCTAGCTTCACCTTGAGAAGTTGTATCTTAAGAAACAACTGTTGAGGGAATTACTTTTCTATGAACTCCACTATGTATTTGTTTACAAGAACAAATTCTTAGCCATTTCAATCTCAGATCTTTCAATTTGTTTGGATGCTAGTTTCGATGGGATAATTTCGCTTTTGTTAGCAATGCTAAATAGTTATGCATGGTATTGTAAAGAATACTTTTATGTAATTTTACACTAATACAAATTATCCTTTTCAGTAAACACCTCCTATAAGTGTACTTATGCATGTATGCATAAGTTGGTAGTATTGCTATAGCATTATATAGATATAGATATTCAAATTTTGGATTCGTTTCATGTATGAGCAAGGAATAACTTTTTGTTCAAAATTCATTTAGTAGAATCAACTGTTTGAAAAGATCAATATTATAAGATCAGGATAAGTTGTCTTTGTGAATTCCATGTAATGTGATTGATGCAACTTTAATCTGATTCATTTTTATGGGTTTGCTCTTGCATTGTTTTAGCACAACTTCTTTTCTTACTGCAGCTAGGAGTCCAAATATATGACATTGTAACGCAGGAGGGCAATTTAATTACTGCCGTCTGCCATAAATACGATTTTGTTAGCTGAGATCTTTCCCCTTGCTTGCCCAGATCACATATTGATTCGATAGCAATCAAAGTACAGCCTGGCCGCTGTGCCCTTTCTTCTCTTTACAGTCAAGTCATTTTAAGTTGTGGTATGACTGCTGAAGAAGACAATGAAGTTATGGAGAGAGTAAAAAGTGCTCCTCAAAGAAATGCAAGGAATGTTGTGATTGATGGTTCCGGTGGAGGGTACATTTTTCTCTAAGATAAAAGAGTGCCGATTATTTGCTGCAGCTGTGTATAATTTAGGTGGGGTGTCGCCTAGATCCTTCCAGATGCTCGCAAGGTAACCAACCATCTTTATTTTATATTTTTAGATGCTTTCCTTGAAGTTGGAGATGTGTATATATCATATCATCATCATCAATCAATAGAGAAGTTTGTTTTTGGTCGAAATGTTTGCCTCTGTGCTTCCCCTCTTTAACATATAATACTCCCACTCCATCTAAAACAGGCATATTCTCCCACTCCTGTTCCTCCTTGCTCTTACATTGCCATATCCAGTCCACTTTTAATCTGGCCTTCCTCTGTAGCCATTGGAGCAATTCTTGTTGGGATTTTGATTGATGGTGTTTAGTAGATGAGGGAGGTCTTTGTTGTGTTTCTGGAGCCGAAAGAGAGTTTTTGGTGTATTTAGTGTGCACATAGCTCATTTCATGTGCTTGCGCACACCAGATTGCAACTATGTGCCGGATGCTGTTTGATGATATTTATTTTTCTATTTTATTTATGTATGTACGGTGCATTTTATTTTATCAAATTCATAGATAATTTTTATTTTCGGGCTTTACTTTTTATTGTTGAAAATCGGCATCAACAATACGATTAAACAAACAAAATAAAAATAACAAACAAATAAAAATAACAAACAAAACGATGGTGATAAGGGTAGCTGATGAAGAAAACAGGCAGCAAGATCCTATCTACCAAGACATATAAGATTCATTAGTATTTTATACTGCCTGAAAATGTCGTCAAATCCATAACCATGAAACAACATTTTAAGATTAAAAGGTAGGATAATGAAACACAAGAACATCGATTACAATCCAAGCAAGGAAGCCACAAACATACTGTCTGTATGTATAATCACAAAGTCTACACACAGAAGAAGAAGAAGGAGAAGATCGACTCACATGCAGCAGCGTCAGCCACCACCCCCAAGATCATACCGAATCTATTTTCATATTTTTATTTAAGCACTAGTAAAGCCAGAATTGAATTCAAGACAAGTAAACAACATCACCTTAGCGCCCTCTTTCGAAGCCAATTCTTGATCTACCCGATCCCTCGAACCCATCTCGCATCGATCCAGCACTGGCCTTCAATGTACCTCCACTCCCCACCTTGTCCATTGCTTTCTTACCGGTCTTAACCTCCGTCAAGAACTGATCCAAACCGAACGGATCCTCTTCAGCTGGTTGGTCTTTCTCAAATTCCATCGGCCTGTCCCTCGGCCCCGTCCTCTCAGATGTACCTGCAAATTGTTTGTCAGCCTTAAAGCGATCCGTTTTCATCAGCTTCTCCATCTGCTCGTCAGCACCGCCGTACATCTCATCATCCGCATCCTTTTTGGGCCTGTACAGAGTACTTAAAGTGGGCTGAGAATTGAACAACCCCTTGTCATAGATGTTGTAAGCGTCGTCCGTAGCGAAACCGGAATCCATCCCTTTCTCTTGGTTGAACAGCCTCTGATCATACATAACTTCACCCCCTCTCGCCCCGGTCGATGCCATTCCAAGTGCGACTTTCTCACTGATATCACGATCTCTGTCGCGGGTAATCTTGCTCTTCTTCCCCATTGCAGCATCTTTTGCCTCGAGTCTCCTTTCCCTCTCTCTCTCCTTGCGACGCTCCTCACGAATCTTTTCCCTCTGCAGCCTCTCCTCTCTCTCTTCTTTCGATTCCTTTGGATGAACATCCCTCGGGCGCTCGTAGTTCATGCGCATATCGGAATCATCCATGCCACCACCCCTTTCGGAAGGAGGCACTGTCACGGCAGTAGCTGTAGCCACACCGGTTCTCTCTTTTCTTGCCTGGCGAGCAAGCTCCCGGAGTTCCATCTCTTTCTTCTCCTTTTCTTTCATCATCATCTCCTTCTGAACCTTTGATCTCACTGCAACTGCCTCCCTAGCTTTCTGTTCTGCCACATACAGAGCCTCTGATAGCTTGGCAAAATTGTCATTGATCTGAACCTCCTGCAGACCCCGACCATCAGCAGCCAGGCGCTTGTCGAGTGGGATTGTGTATCCTTTAGGGTTCTTCCAATTGGAAATACAAGGTGGGATCTTCCAGTCCTGCTGGTCCTTGACTGTCACAGGCCGAGGCGGAGAATGCATAACTGGCACAGGTGGAGAACCCGAAGCCTTGGGTACCCTCTTGTGCTTAAACTTGGGAGGCTCCATAGGATCCACAGGCATCTCGACCATGCGAATGATCCTCTCTTTAGCCCCTGAATTAAAGGCTGCAGACTGCTGAGAAGGTTTGTACTTGATGAACTTCGAGTCTGAAGACTGTTTTGGAACATTTTTCGGCTGTGCAGCACTCAACCTGACATTCACAATCTTCTCAAGAGCAGATCGGGTTTCTTGGGTGGTCTCATCAATCTCTTTCTGCTTCTCATCCACATCCATATCATCTTCCTTCTCAGCATCCTTTGCAAATATTGGAACAAGATCGGTATGCTGAGAATACACGATCTTCTTAGAATTCTCATTCTGCCTCACAACTGCATCGTATCTCAAGTTCCCCTGCTCGTCCACAGTGAGGGGCAGAGTCTTCCCACCTGGCTTCTGCTTGGTGCTTCGGCCCATGCCAAGTGGATACTGAGCATAGTGAATCTCCGGGAATGCACCTCCATCCCCAAAATCTTCAGGCTTAGAGGGCTTAAATCCTGCCCTTTTCAAATAAGGAGGCACAGGTTTGGCCTTGGAGATGGGAGCTTCGGATTCCTCGGATTCAGATAATGAGTACCTACTTTTGAACCATGGATCATTTGAATGATCATAGTTAGAGGTCACAGATGATTTCGCCTTTGGGAGAATATCTGTCAACGCCACCATCTTCAAATTCTGGTGTCAACACGCCGAGACGTTATAACCCTAAAAATGAATTAATCCAATAAAATTATCAAAGAAATCCAAACAACTAAAAAGAATTATATCACGACAATATTGGAAAGAAGATGACACCTAGAAATCTAGCAAACAGCATACGGGATGGAATACAAGAACCAAAGCATATAAGAAACTATCTATGGGAGAATCAATAGCAGTTTCTCATAACGTTGATTTGAAACCATAAATTCAACGATTAATTCAAAAAATAAAAATAAAAAATCTAAATATTAGCGCCACATGAAACCCTAACCGAGATCTAAAATAATTGCTCGTCTACAGCGCGAAACGTATGCTCAGATGAAACGAATTGCAGCACGAGGAGGATACACGCAGATCTACGCATACAAGAATAAAGTTTGGGGGTTGCAGAAAGACCTGAAAGCGGAACTCGACGGTAGAAGCTTATCGGCCTTATGCCCTGGATGAAGGCGGCGCCTGATTACAAAAAGGACGAAAAATAAAGACCAGATAGAAATAGCATCGTATATACACTTGCCCATTCGGTATCGAACCGTCGGTTCGAACCGCCGGTTCGACGGCTTATGAACCGGTGATTACGGTTCGAACCGAAACCGGACACAAACCGAACCGAAACCGTCGTTTCGACGGTTCGGTTTGGAATTTTCTCAAACCGCAAACCTCCGGTTCAAACCGTAAACCGGCGGTTTAGCTTCTTTTTTTATTTTCTTTTTTTTAATCTCTCACCATGGCAGGGCAGGTAGGCGCACAGAAGAAAAAGAAGAGGAAAGGAGTAGAAGGACCGAGGTTGCAAGAAAAAAGGAAAGAAATGGGAAGACCTAAGGAAAAAGGAAGGAAGAGGGAGAACCTGGGGGCTCACTGGCTCAGGCGCGGCTGCGGATCTGCGGCCTCCGTACAGCGTGGATATGATGCCTGATTAGATATTATCGTTAAATTGTGTGTATTTTATTATAATATCATTATATTTATAATTAAAATTTAAAATATAATAATAATAATATTAATACATATAAATAATTATTAATAATATTGAAAAATAATAATACTATTAATATTTTATATTTATATTTTATATTTTATAATTATATATAATTTAAATTATTTTATTATCTATTAGTACAATATTTTTATAATTTAATTATTTATTATATTTATTATTTTAATTATTTTTATATTGTAAAAATTTAATTAATTATTTATATATATAATTTTTATATAATAAATAAATAATAAATATATCTAAGAGCACATACAGTGGCTTTATTAATTTAAATGTTTTTTTTTACACATTAATTTTACGTGTCAAACGACGGAAGTAGGCAAATGTAGGAGGGGGAAAAATAAATGTACAGTGGCTCTAACAAATTTATGTAAAGAGAAAGTGAAAGAGAAAAAGAAGACTTTGGCTTGGCTTCTTCTGCACCAAGGTGGTGTCGATTTTACATCAACTTATGTAAATCAAATTTAAGGTCACTGCGTATCACTAATTTCGATTAAGGAAAGTAAAGCCGTCCAAATGTAACGAGAAGTCTTCGATAACAGAGTCACTGTTAGTGCTTAAATAAAATTAAAATGAAAATTAATTATTTTTAAATAAAATTCAAATTTTTAGAAAAATAGAAAATAAAAAAAATATATCAAAAATGAATATATAAACCGGCGGTTCAAACCGTAATCGGCGGTTTATAAACCGTAATCAAAACCGTCAAATCGTAATCGAAACCGTCATTCGGAAAGTTCGGTTTCGGTTTGATATTTTGACAAACCGTAACCGACGTTTTGTAATCGTAACCAGCAGTTTGAACGTTTGAGCAAGTCTAATCGTATAAATATATAGACAGAGTCTCAGAGACTTGCCTTAAATTATTGGATAATAATGAGGGAAAAAATTATTTTTAGTCCCAATAAAACTAAAATTTATTAATTTTGGTCCCAATATATAAATATTATCATTTTTTATCTCAATATAACCAAAACTCATCATTTTTTTGTCCTGTATAACCAAAATTCATCATTTTTTGTTTCAATATAAAAATTTTATCAATTTTAGTCTCAATATAATTAAATATTATCTTTTTTGGTCCCACCGTCAACAAACCGACGGAAAATATTGATGTGAAAAGAAATCAAACCTTATATTTATATTCGAAGAAATTGCACAATCTTGCAAGTCAACATCAGCATTTTCCGTCGGTTTGTTGACGATGAGACCAAAAAAGATAAAACTTGATTATATTGGAAAAAAAAATGATAAGTTTTGGTTATTGAGACTAAAATTGATAAAAAATTTATATTGAAATAAAAAATGATGAGTTTTAGTTATATTTGGACAAAAAATGATGAGTTTCGATTATATTGAAACTAAAATTAATAAATTTTTTATATTGGGACAATTGATGAATTTTAGTTATATTGGTACCAAAAATCATTGTTTTTTTTCCCTGCTAATAATAATGATAATAATATTAGGACTTGCTCTGAAGGATGCCTGTTCGAACAATTGGCTTGACGTTCGAACCGGCGGTTCAGACATATTTATACTCTCTTATTATTGTCACAGTCCTACTATCCCACTATCATTACCTTTTTCCTTAATACCTTTGTGTTTGTTTTTGAATTTAGATTTTGAATTCCAGGATAGTAAAAATTTTAAATTATAATATTTGTTATGTGTAAAATGAATTTTTAATATAATATAAAAATAAATAATAAATATTTGATTTGATATTTTTTAAAAAAATTGATAAATAATGGAAATTTGAAAAAAAAAAAGAAAAAAGAATTTACATTGCATTAGGAATTACGAATTAGAAAAAATGACAAATTATCTGGGACAGAAGAACAGCAGGAAAAGAGTGAGGGAAAAAAAAAAAAAAAAAAAGTAATAAGGGGAGAATAGGAGAAGATGAAGTATGGGAAGAAGTGGCGCACTGTAGTGCAGCGTTTTTATAGGGTAAAATAAGTTTGTTCTTTTATCAAATTTTATTAATTTTTCTTTTAAAAATAAAATTATATAGTATTATATTAAATATTTACTTTTTATTTTTATATTATAGTAAAAATATCAAATTAATATCTATTTATATTGTATTATATAACTATTTAAATTAAAAATTATTATTATTTAAACCTGAGACACAAATTCTAAATCTCCAAACAAACTCATATTTTTATAAAACATAATAATAGTATATTATTAAAAAGAAAATTAGTAGAAATATAAGAATATAATGCTCCCTAAATGTCTGTCTTCTAAGGATCACATTTGTTTTTGAGTCATTGTAGTTAACATTAAATATATTTTTATATTTATATAATTTTTTTTTGTGTACAAATATCATTTTATTAATATTTTAATATATATTTTTGCAACTCACACAAAAAGTAAACGAAACTTTAGAGTCCGACGAAGTATATACTCTATCCCCGACAGATGATTCTTTTAACTTTTTTATCCGTTCCACAAAATTGACTCTTTCTGTAATTTTATCACTTTAAAGTCATTTAACATATATAAATATATTTAATTAAATTTTTATTTATTCTTTAAAACTTTCAATATTTTTATAAAACTAATTATAGGAATATAAATAAATAAATATTTTTTATTATATAAAATTTTATTTTCTACAAAATTATATTCATATTATATATATATATTATTAAAATATAATGATAAAAATATTTAAAATATATATTTTAGAATTTTTAATCATTAAATAATAAATATTTACTATTTAAATAACTAATTTATATCTTTCTTGTCCAAACAAATAGTTTTATCTTTCTTGTATTTGAATTCTGCATTGGGTGATCTATATTGTGTTAATTCAATTATTCTTTCACCAAAGTAAACCGGCCTTCTTTACACGATTGCATAAAATGACGTAGTTTTAAGGATTCATGTGTGGTTTAACTAAAATTCACTGACCTTAATCCAAATACTTACAAGATTTCAAGGAGTATTACTACAAGAGGTCAAGGAGTATTACTACAAGAAAGCAGACAGTTGCAATAACCCATTCAGATATGTACTTCTATTTCTATTGCATCGAATTCTCCAAAAGAGAAATTGGAAGACTTAGACTGCAATAAAAAGTTGGAAAAGTTAAAAGTTTTGCAGACAAACTATGCCGACAAAAGAATAATGGGTTCTAGCTGTATTTACCAACACATCCTAAGAGGCCAATACCTAAGTGACTTTGAACTAAACCAAAACCCATATTTGATCAGCAATCCATACTGTAAGTCGCAAGATTTGATCCAATGTTGCAATAATGTTAAAAAACTAGAGAGATTTCAAGACAAGCGTACCTTCATTAAATTCTCAATGGTAAGCCTGTTATTTACAACAAGAAGCACCGCGATGTAAAGATAGAACAAACCTGCATGGCTCTGTAAATAGAAAGCAATTAGTTTTGAACATCACATGGAACATAATATAACACAAACATGGAATTCAAGATAGTTTCATACAGATTGCTCTATCTACTATCTAGCCTGACACATCCAGCTCCAGGTAAATCTCTGAAAATGGAAAACAATTTAGTAATTAAATCATATTGGTCTTGATAACTTACAAAGACAAGAGTTCAATTACACAAGATTATAAAACACTGTGGGTGTGCTCATTTTGTCCAGACCCGAGAATACTATATGGCCAAACCACATTGTCATTTATTCTTGTAAAGAGAAGAAAATTCATGTCAGCAAGACCAACTTAAAGAGGGTATATATACATACATCCATCTATTTTTTGGTATATCTATATATCTATCCTTCACTGATCCTTTGTTAAAAATCATGTAGACAGAGTGATAGACTAACCGACCTTCAATCAGAATCTGATGTTTCTTCGAATGCTGGTTTCAACTTTGCTACCATATTTGACAGCGTCTCTACCATATCTTCTACATCCTCATCTCCAAATCCCCAACTTTTCAGTAACTCTGCCCCAAGTGCTCCTCGTCCAATGCCAAACTTGCCAAGGCTTCCCAGTCTATTCTCCAGAAACGGCAAAAAACCATTGCTGGAACGTAGTTTTGCTGCCATGGGGATCGAGTGGACTTCAAGTGACCCCCTTGATGGAGAGTCGGAAATGGGGGCATCCAAGAGCTCACCATTTTGGCCAACATGGTTCCCAAATATTGAAGGGAAAGGCAATGGTATTGGAAGAGGACACCGAGCAAGAGATAGATGGGAGAATTTGGGCCTTTCTTCTGCACTTAAATAAGCAGCTTGGACAGCTTCCTGAACTTGGGAAACTAAGGCTCTTTTGCTTCCTGATTTCAGATACAAACAAAAGAATTAGAGTTAAGATCATATGAAATTAATATTTCTCACAAACAGCATTCTACATGTTAATGGCCATTTCTCTGCTAAAGGTATCCAGCACTATCAATTTTCTTTTATACAATGCAAGATTTTGCAAAACCTTGAATTAAAGGCATAGATATGGATTCCTATGTATCAATGCTTCTATCCTTTTTGCTTCTCAGGAAGAAATTCAGGATATCACAAAAAAATATCCCAAAGAACATTCTCAAAACAATGTTAACTAGAAAGACTTTTCATTTTTCAACTTGTGCATATAGAGGTATTCAGGATATAGCAGAATCTAGAGAATAATTGCTTAAGAACATTCAAGTTTACAGGCTCAGAGGGAACTTAACCTGATCCACAGACCCCATGGATGATCATAGATTCCAAAGCATGCATGTCTTCAACATCGGATATTTCAGGACTAATTGGCTGCAACTGCTTTAATAAAGATTGTTGGACCTGGACAGCTGTTTCAAGTGATATAAAAATTTCAGCGATGGCTGATTCCTGATAATGGGGCAGTAAAATTTAAACTATATAGAACCTGTCAAAGCTGGAGCCGGCATTGCAACATCCAGTGTAACAACCATGTTCTGCCGATCCCGGCCTGCTAACATTTGGACGAGGTCATTGACACTCAAAGCACCACATGTGTGGCTCAACTGTGCACTAGGCCCCAGTGTATCCATTCTGAAAGGGAGACTGACAGAGTGTATCGCAGATGCATAAACTGCACTGGTGTGATAAGGTTTTTTATCTTCCAAATGGAGGTGCTTTGACATCTTACCTTTAAATAGACAAATAGAAGTTATCTAAATGCCGTGGCTACAAGCACATGCCAAGTGCAACGTACCGGTTACATGTAAAAACAAAAGAGAAGTGGAAACCACTCAAGCACACCAAAATACAAGGGAGAGGTTAATCTGAATTGTTAAAAAGACATTCATGTTTAATTACTGCAATGTCGCTTACCAATTAAACTTAACTCCATGTGATAACAAAAATATGCACAAACTTATTCACTAAATAGGGGTGAAAATTAACCACACTAAATGAAAATTGTGGTTGATTTATATACTATGTATATAACAGAACATCCCAAAAGCTTATTGGATATACAACTTAAGCCAGCAACATATAACTTAGCATTTAACATTCATATCAAGCATTTGACATGCAATGTTAAGTATTCAACATTTTTTTAAAATTTTACAACTAATACTTAGCATTTAACATCCATAGCAAGCATTCAACATGCAATGTTAAGTATTAACCATTTTTTAAAATTTTAATAAGCATCTTCAAACAAAATTTCTAATCTCCTTAAGCAAAGAGATACATAATATTTTAAAGAAGTGGGCAATATTAGCCAGGATTAATAAGCATGAAGCCATGAACTTAAGTTTGAAGTGACCCTTCAACTAATCAAAACTACAACAAGCATATGTTTGTTTAAATGTTGCAATTGAAATACTATAAAAGGTCAGTATTATTAGAATTTCCAACTTCAACTGTTATTGCAACTCTAAAAGAAAGTAGATGATCAATTGTCACTATAAACAAGCAGTTCTCTTAATATAAATTAAAGAGTCCCTTACGGCTATGAGATTTAATTTGAGAGTTGGGAGAGTTAATAGTCGGCATCATCAGCTTTTCAGTTCCATACAATTATCAATTGTTGTATTGTGGTATCTATTAGGTCTCACAGAGAAACAACCAGAAAACTAATAATACTTTTCAGTTCCATATAATTATCAATTGTTGTATTGTGGTATCTATTAGGTCTCATAGAGAAACAACCAGAAAACTAATAAAGAAGTGTCTTTCGTATGATCAAGATTCTTACTCATACTTGGCGATGGCAGACCAATCGGAACAATCATTTTACAGAATGATGACAACTTGGCGAATGAAACTGCATCATGAAGTTTACGGGATATTGCCATTTTGCGGTTTTGGGAACCTAGGCAAGTGTCAGGAGCATGAACAGAGTACAATAGGACTGGAATGTTTGGGTACTCATCAGAAATATTCTCTAGAAACTCCGCTGCTAAACCAGAGAAGCCCCCAAAATCATCAACAATGAATTGAATTCCCTGTTCAAGGAAATCAGTATTGAAATTCAAACACAAAAAAATAAGGTGAATATTAGTATAATGGATACTAAATAATTGGATGCTCTACAACATTATGCTTTGTATGATAGTAATTCAAAATATTAATTCCACGTAAATGTTTTCTTAAAAGGAAAACTTCTAATGCATCTTTGTGCCAAAGTGAACTGAAGTGATAAAAAGGTTTTCGAAGAGAACCCTGAAGCTTTCAATAGTTTAGACAATTGCAAGTCTTTTATATTCAGCGGCAGGCAGACCAATGCCCCAATTCCATCATTTACAAGTTGCACCGGTAAAACCAAAAGCTCTTAGTTATCATGCATGTACAGTACCTGAGGATGGTCACTTTCTTCAATGAAAAAGCGAAGTCTCTCATTAATTTCTTCTGTGTGTACACCTGAAAATGCCTCTTTTCCAATTCCATAATTTTTAAATTCTTTGAGGTCCATCCACATCCCACTCAATTCATACAAACTCTGAGGGTGATAATGAACTTTTGAGAAATCTGTCCAATACTGAACTTCATTTTCGAGACTTTCGACAATGTCCTTATCAGGAATTTCAGTATGGAAAGCATTGTCACTGCTGTCACAACCTCCTGAGCTACCCAAGTTTTCATTTTCTTCCAAGTGCAAACTTTGCAAGAACAAATTCTTCTTTATAGGCTGAGATGTTTGAATTGTTACAGGACCTGTCCTACAAATTTTTCTGAATATTCTTAGTTCAGGCAGTGAATGCAAAAACCAGGATGCAATTTGCAATATATGAAGAACAAAGCAAGAAATAAGAGCTTCCAAAAATGCAGCTAAGGCTTAAATTCACCATTTTTAAGGAGCACAAAAATTAAAATGGAAATAAACCTCCACTTTCCGAAGGCAGTGATAACAACTATGAGTGTTAGCATTTCCATTCTTTAAAAACATTATAAAATGGACCAAGTTCAAGGTCTGAGGTAATATAGCATTTCAGGCATTTGAACCATAATATGGATAGAGCTTCCAACATCTAAAGGCAGTATCAAGAGTCGCTAGTCTTTCAGATAAGATAAAGTCAAGACCAAAGACACAGATCTTTTGTGCATATAACAGTGTAAAAAAAAAAAACAGAGAAGTACAACATATCGAGAATTTAGATCCATTTCTGAGGGAAGAAGAGGAAAGGATGTGTAGGGAAAAGGATGTAACCATAATGCTTTTCAGTTAAGTCCCTCACCCAATTTAACAACAACCGAAAGAAATAAATATCTTTTAAATAAGATCATGTGATATAAAGTAGTACTCAGATTTCAATGTAGCAAGTAGCATAAAATTGAAAGAGATGCATCACAGAAGCAGTGAAAAAACAAACAAACAAATCTAGAGATGAGAGCCTCATTACACACAGAGCTACACTTGCATCCACTTACAGCAAAATTCAAAAGTATATTTCATACAATATGAAAGAAGAATTAACATCACACCATGTAATATTATCCGTTGACGTTTCTGGGGCTTCATTGTACAAAGATCCCCGCGAACCCACTGATCCTAGGGATCCTGTTGAAAGACACGCAGCAGCAGCAGCCTATTAGAAGCGAATAGCCCATTTATGCATTTTCAACTAAACTATGAACAAAAATGTAACCTGTACAAGATTGCTCGAAATGCTTTTCAAATGAGAACTAAGACAATGATGTTCTTAAAGCAGTCAGCAGATCTCTTTTGTCATTAACTATAACATGACTCAGCAAATTACAATGACATTTCCTCTCCCTGAAACCAAAAGTTCTACCTAAAGTACCAATTTTGAGGGTATCATACACAGCTACAAACATGGATGCATAAAATACATTGTGGAGACATATGCATAGGCAGGTTTATATGCATGCAAGCATGTGAACATATACATAGACACATACAGCACCAAGGTTTAGAAAACCTAAAAGGATAAAAAAAGAATTATCAAATATTTTTAACAAAAGATAACGAATCAACAGCAATTTCAAGATTTTCTTGAGTAAAGCAAGAAAGATACCCAAACACAACTTTGGAAGTCAAATTTTGAGACAAAGAATTTGAACAGTTAATATTCAATTTAAAACTAAAAATTGCTATATATTACTATGAAAGCTGAGGTATGCGTAAAAAAGCTGAGCAGCTAGCTCTGCAATTAAAATAACATATTGCAAATTAACTTTTATATTAGCATTTCTTTTTGTTTCGTCTCCTTCTGATATAAAGTTATAAATCTCAGATATAGCCTCTGAACTTAAAAATATGCTTTTCATTAACAGTTCCAATCATTTTCACACTCTGGTGCTCAATGACCAAATCTGATCAGTCATTTTTTTTTCCTAAAGGAGTTACTCTTAGAAATTACCAATTAAACATATTGATTTATTTTATTTTTCTGGTAGTAGGACTACACTAATAAAAAAAAAATCTTGAATCCCAAGACGGAAAATGGTGGAAAAATACTTCCAGAGCAGGCAAAATATTTTCTAGGCAACTCCATATCCTTACGCACCCACATAAGTTAATAATACAATTGTTTCAATTTGGTAGTGAAAACAAAGAAATGGAGAAGAAAAAATCAGCAGCAGGAGTTCTGATTGAAAACACAACATCATGAACTCGAAACTCAGCTTCAATAACCTACAAGCTCATCTCCTCATATTAGCAAAAACTCAGAAGTTGATGTATCTACGTATGTATATATAGAAGCAGGTTGGATTATAAGATACAACGTGAGGCTATATAAAGTGATTCATAAAATATAATGTACCTTGAAGATCTACCGAAACCATACGCGGCGTGTATGTAGGAATGCCCTGGAATTAATAGGGCATAGAGCACAAGAAGAAGTCGTCATCCTCATCTTTGAACTAAAAACCACCACTTAATTCATTCAAGCTAAATGCAGAAATAACATAAAAGGAAGAAATTTATGCCTTCAGCCAAAAGATTGACCTGACCTGACCTGCTGAGTTTCACCAGTACGATAAAGGACATCCATGCGGCCAGGCTGGCCAGAGACCAACAGACCAGAGCTATTAAGTTTCCTGCTACAGTCTCACAAGATAATAGGATCGACAGCCTGTCGGTTCAAATCAAAGAGCTTGCCAAGCTCGTAAAGTAGGACCCCGGTAATAAAGGAAAACATGTAGTAAGCGAGGCCGTGGCCATAGAGGAGTGCGCCTATGTTGACCAATCTAGCCTGCAGGTCGCTGAGGGCTCTACTAAGCAACCTCAGAACCTATCGGAGGTCTTTTACATAGCGAATAGAAATACTCTTCAGTTCCAACAGTTTCAGAAGGGGCAACCCCAAAGGCCTACTGGACCACGTGCTCAACAACAATTTCAATAGCCGCCACCGTTCGCTGCGCAACAATATTATCTGGGGTAATTCTACCCACAACAACAATACTTTCATACCCCCCATTTTCCGCATTTTCCGCAGCAGGCACTTGTTTTCGCTCCACTTCTCAGGCACCTGTTTTCGCTCCACTTCTCACAGTGGCACGGCATCCGTGAGTCTGGAGGAACTTTGGAGAAATACCATACGAGCGAATCAGGAGTTCCAACACAATACATCTCCTCGATCAAGATGCTGGAGATTCAAGTCGGGCAGATAGCCGAAGCTATGAAGCTGAAGCAGAAAGGAACGTTGTCTGGGATAGTTGAGACTATCCTGAACCAAGTAAATCGCCACCATTGCCAGCTAGAGGTACTAGCTTCTCTTCTACCTTTATTTTTGTAAATTTACCTTTGCAGGATGAAAACATCCAAATCCCAAAGAAGAAGGTCCATCCCAACCACGAGCGACACCAGTCATTCGGGTACTTGAACAGCCAGAAAAACCCCACGCTCAAGCGATAGCCAGGGCTCCTTTTCCAGCCAGGCTTGGGAAGAAGGAAAATGACTACAACTTAAAATGACTTCATTGTCTTGTTCAGCAGTCATACCACAACTTAAAATGACTACTGTAAAGAGAAGAAAGGGCATAGCGGCCAGGCTGTACTTTGATTGCTATCGAATCAATATGTGATCTGGGCAAGCATGGTGAAAGATCTCGGCTAACAAAATCGTATTTATGGCAGACGGCAGTAATTAAATTGCCCACCTGTGTTACAATGTCATATATTTGGACTCCTAGCTGCAGTAAGAAAAGAAGTTGTGTTAAAACAATGCAAGAGCAAACCCATAAAAATGAATCAGATTAAAGTTGCATCAATCACATTACATGGAATTCACAAAGACAACTTATCCTGATCTTTTCAAACAGTTGATTCTACTAAATGAATTTTGAACAAAAAGTTACAAATCCAAAATTTGAATATCTATATCTATATATATATAAATATATAATGCTATAGCAATACTACCAACTTATGTATACATGCATAAGTACACTTATAGGAGGTGTTTACTGAAAAGGATAATTTGTATTAGTGAAAAATTACATAAAAGTATTCTTTACAATACCATGCATAACTATTTAGCATTGCTAACAAAAGCGAAATTATCCCATCGAAACTAGCATCCAAACAAATTGAAAGATCTGAGATTGAAATGGCTAAGAAGTTGTTCTTGTAAACAAATACATAGTGGAGTTCATAGAAAAGTAATTCCCTCAACAATTGTTTCTTAAGATACAACTTCTCAAGGTGAAGCTAGAGGCAAAAACAATACTATCACAAATTCTCAAAGAAGGCGTGCAGAACTCTTTAATCCCCAGAATTCAACATTAACAATAAGCACACAGATAGCTTAAAGATTTACATTGACCTAACAGATAGAATCTCCTGGTTTCCTGCATTAAATGTGTAATGGAATCCAATTCTATGCAAAACTGTAACCCGGAGATTGATCCGTAAAACACACAAATATATGTAAATATAGAAACAAAATCATTCCCTATCACAATACATAGGACTCAGTAGTATTTTCTTGTATCAATTGAATAGCAATTCTTTTTACATCACATCTTTTCGTAGTTATAATCTAACAAATGAAAACAGGTCACCCTGACCGTTTATCAAGTCCATGCGCAGAAACCAAACATCATCAATTACCGGCAAGAGAAATCACATCAGAAAAGCAAATGAAACCGCATCAACTCCAGAAAAAAATCAAGAAAAACAAGCAGATCTCATGAAACAACATTCGAATGAACAAAATCCATGGATTAATAGATTGCTAATACGATTATCTTGACCCCAAGCTCTGTTCAAACAGGCACTCAGTGGTCATATCCATTTCCTCTTCACTCACATAAATCAGTGTGGAATCTAGCCATTAATAAAGTGTGCAGAAATATAAGAACATGACTTGTAGAACTCATACTGCTTCAAACAATAAAAATCTAAAATGCAAGGCGAAGACAGCAAGAAAGTGGTTTGCATTAAATAATGCAGTGATTGAATGCTGTTCTTAAAGAGGTAAGAAAACAATGGAAAAAAACATAAGAACTAGAAGTTCAAATTCAGAAAGTGGAGTCATAGTAGACAACAGCATAAAAATAGTTCCCAATCTCCCAGATCAATATAATTACAAAGGCATATAGTCAAGATTGCACACAATGTTTTGCTACTTCCTAAAAATTTATATGTTGGAAGTCTTATGCAAGGATGTTGCCATCAATGAGCTAACGAAGAACTTATTTGATAGTTGAAACAAGTGTAAGGGAAAGATTCATTTGGTACATAGAAATTTAAATCCGGGCAATACAACGACATATGTATACAAAATGTTGCCAGTAACAACACATGATGGGGTTAATAAGGTTACACTCAGACAGATTGGGGCTTTTCCACAGAGTAAGTATCTTGAGTAACAATAGAAGTAGAAGTGACCGGAATATTCAAGAAGCAAAGTCATTTTGCTTTTGAACAATATATAATATATGTCAATGAATTTCTATACACTGGTTTACAGGATTCAATCAATTGTCTTGATTGTATCATCGAAAATAGGAATCTATGTTATCAGAGGATTGTGCAACTAACTCTACTCAATCAACTTCTTCCATAAATCGTAATTGAACCACGTAGACATCGGCAGTTTTGTGATTGTCAACAAACATGTAGAATTATCATCAATACTATGCATTAAAGCTCAACAAGAGCCGAGGAATTGTAACTTTGCTGGAGTACCAAATGCAATCAGTAATATAACAGGTTAGGAAGTATGCTATGCACTCTAAATCTAAAAATTAATAGAAAGGCTTCTTGTGAGTACCTGAAGAACGATTAGCACTGATCATATTACTCTCCAAGCTCTTGGCAGCGTCAATCATCCCTTTTGCCTGAAAAGCTTGGATCATTGTGGCAAATGTTATATTATCTGGCTTACACCCACATCCTTCCATTGCTATGAATAACTCCTGCATCCTTTCTATATCTCCAGCAACCCCGAATGCATTGATGATACAGTTGAAAAACACTGTATCAAGCACCACATCAGAACTCTCTATTTGCCTTAGAATGGCATCAACTTCTTCCAACCGTCCTGCTTTACTATAAGCACAGACAAGTGAACTGTAAGTAATAGTGTTTGGTTTCAACCCACGATGCTTCATTTGCAGAAACATCTCATTCATCTTTTCAATATCTCCAGCCTTCCCAAATATCTCGATCACAATGTTATATGTAACAATCGTAGGAGAGAAAAATCTCCTCTCCATAAACTCCATCACTAATCCCATCTTTTGGTACAATCCAGAATTCCCATATGATTTAATCAAAATGTTGTATGTCATAATATCAGGCTCTAAGCCCATCAGCTGAAACTCATCGAACCACTTCTCCATTTCCTCAATCTTCCCACATCCACCATAAGCCCCAATAACAGAATTAAAAGTAAAAATATCTGGACAGCATTCACCACTCTGAATCATCTCTGTCAAAGAGTTGTCCATCTGTTCAAAACGTTTAGCCTTTCCATATCCATGGATAAGTGTGTTGTAAGTCACGGTGTTACATTTAACTCCAAAACATGACATTTCCTCTAAAATAACCTTGATCATTTCAAACCGATATTGTTTAACACAACATTTGATAAGAATGGAGTATGTGAATGCATCAGGTTTGCAATCGCCAGTGGACTTCATATTCTCAATAATACTAAATGCCTCATCAAAAAGGCCATTCAGAGCAAAAGCACCCACGAGTGCAGTGTACACATCAACTGTTGGTCGGAGGCCATCAGATAGCATGGTCTCGAAAAGCAAACTAGCCTGATTTGGTTGCTTGCACTCTCCGAGCATTACTAAAAGCTTTGTATATGTCTGAGACCTCGGCACATACCACTGTTGCTGACGCAGAAGATAAAATATCTACATACACAAGAAAGTGAAATTTATTTGTAACAAAACAGGAAACATTCTGTGCTACTCCACATTAGACAAAATTTATATGTGAAAAGAGCCCTCTTGCCTCTAGATTAAGAAATGATATCTCCATACCAATGTGCAATACTGAAAGTTAGTATCTAACGCCAGGCAAAAATCAATTTAATAGTAAAAATCACTGAATAAATACCCAAAAAAAAAGAAAATCTCTTAACAATATCTCCCCAAAAAAGCATACAAGTTGCAAGAAATATGCAATGCTTTTGCAAATGCTTGTTGCATTCTATAATTATGCATACTCGTGATAGAATTTCATGTCTAATCCGAAATCATAAGATCTTCAACAAGTAAACTAACTTCCATAACAAATTTACAAGTATTTTCTGGAAATCAAAGCCAAAATGTCGTTGTACTTGCTTGAGCGACTTTGAATTAAGATGCAGCAGAAATTCATTCAAAATGAAATCTGTAGGAAATAATAACAAACCTTAAGAGCAGACTCCCAACGGTTTCTCTTAATTGCATTACTCAGAGCTTCCAGTACAGCCTTAGGCCAGAGATTGTTGTACTTTGAAGAGTTCGCCTTCCTTTCAATCTCTTCAATCGCCGCTTCCGTTCGTAGGATTCTCGAGAGGTCTTTTTTCGTAAACTTGCGAAATTGAATGCTTTTCGGGTTAAAACTGTTGCCGTTGGATTCCGATATTCTATCGGACGATGATTTTGCCGTGAAGGCGGCGGGGCGGAGATCCGCTGAGTTTAGGAGGCGAAAATCCATCGCCGGGAGGCTCTTGTAGATATGAAGTCAAATTAGTAGAGACGGCGGAGTGGAAAAGGAGGAGGAGGGCGAGAAAGAGAGTTAGTTGGTGGCAGTGTCACCGTTGTTAAGAATTGCAGGCGAAGAATGTGAGGATGAGGAGATGTGGATAGACTCGCCCATCCGGTTCTTAGCAGCCGGTTCGTCGGTTTTCGAACCGACAATGTTCGGTTTTGGTGTGTATTTGTCAAACCGGCAGTGGTTCGGTCATTATTTATATTTATATTTATATTTATATTCATATTCGTATATTTAACCTGCTTGGCAATGTCTGTGAAGAAGGAAGGGAAGGAAAGAAAAACGAAGAAGAAATAATTGAAGATGAAGAAGATAAGCCATGCATTTAGTATTATATTGAGATGTGATATAAATAAAATAAAAATATATATATGTTGTAAGTTGTAAGAATATTTTTAATGTTAGTATAAAGTACGATTTCTAAAAAAAAATAGATAATTTGTTACAAGAGAAATCAAAATAAAAAAATTGATAAATGGTTAAAGGAGATAGAAAGTATATATTATTATATTTTTATAAAAATAAAAATAAAAATAATATCAATATTAGTAAAAATAAGTAATTATTAATAATATAGAAAATAATACTACTATATTATTTTTTATATTTATATTTATAATTTTATAATTTTTATTATTAATATATTTAATTTAAAATATTTTATTATTTAATATATCAATAATTTTATAATATATTTTTATTTATTATAATTCAAATTTTAATTTAATTAATTACTAAATTTATTATCTTTTATTTTTCATATCATAATATTAAATTAATTAATATTTTATATAATGTTTACATAGTAAATAAATAATAAATAGTATATATCTAAACAAAATTAAAATGAATTATTTTTAAATAAAATTTAAATTTTAAAAACTAAAAATTAAAAAAAAATTTATTAAAAATAGATATAAATAAAATGGCAGTTAAAATTGTAACCTGTCATACCGTAATGAAATATGTCATTCCATTTAAGCAAAAGCTTAGATGCGGATAAAATTGTAAGAGTTTGCCTTTGTTTAGATTTTTATTTTTCTTATTTTATATTTTAAATAACTTTTATCTAGTTTGCAAAACTATAATAATCAAATTTTAATTCACTGAACTTTTTTTATTAATTTTAATCAGATTAATTCATTTTAATTTAAATGAAATCAAAATTTATTAAATACTAATCAACCCAAATTTATTAAAAACTAATCAACCGGCAATGATTTTAGGGTTTATTTAGACAAAGATTTTTAAAATTTTGAAAATTTAAAAAAAAATAAAAAAATTAGTATTTGATTCGATATTTTATAAAAAATAAAATAATTTGATATAATATTTTTGAAAATTAAATAATGCAGTAAAAATGTACTGTGTAAACAGAATTCTGCTAAGTCTGAATTTACCTAGAGTATAATTCAAAATTAGTCAACAGTGACCATTATTGAGTGCGAAGTTAGGACTTGAGGGCCCTCCAGTCTAGGATCTAACAAGGGGTTTAGGAACCTATTATTCTTTTTTAGCTTTATTTTATAGGAGTAAATATTTGGAGTTATAAATATTTGCAAGTACTAATAAAATACACAAATATATATATATATATATATTCACTTTGATTCTCCAAATCAGCACAAGTAAAATACAAAAATAATACATGTTTTTATTAAATACAATATGTATTGTTTGTAATAAAAATATATGCTATTTGTAATAAAAATATATGTTGCTAGTTCATAATTATAACATGGGCTATACGAGAGTATGTCATGTATTAAAATCATACTGTATTGTGTGAGACTATATCATGTGTTGTAGTAGCACACGGTATATTATTCAGCACAGTGCTGAATTTTACATTTAGTACTGTAGCCGCCACGCCACCTTACATATAAATTTAAACTTCCTAAGAGCATCTCCAACCCAGCGCCATTAATGTCTTCTTTGGCATTGGTTTCTGACGCTAAATCTTGAGCCACTTTTTGGCGTTGCTTTATTTATTTATTTTTTAAATTATAAATTTGACTTTTAAATTTAATTTTTATTTTTTAAAATTTTATTTTAAATTATAAAAACAAAAAACTATTTAAAATAATAGAAAAAATTGAATATTTAAAGAATAATAGTAAAAAATAGAATTATGATTAAAATAAAATTATTATATATTTGGAATTAAAACTGGATAAATAGAATTGACGGGTTGAAGATGGTCTAATATTGGCACAACACAAGTGTGAAATATTTGTGGCTGCTTTTTCATTCATTTTAAAAGCTAAGAGATGAAAAAGAAGCCATACATGGACATGTTACATGGTACATTCTTGTTGCCCAAATGCACTCACATACATACATACATAACATACACACAACACATGCTTCATAAACACACAGCAGCTTGAAAATAACAATAACAACTTGAGAAAATGGTGTGAGCCAGCCAATGTCTGTTTGTTTGTGTTTCATAATCTTCTTCTTTGGTCTTATTAATTACTCCATTAATTGTTGAATGAGGATTCCTCATGAAGACTTGAATGGAATAGCCCTGATCACAACCTGGTGGTACAGTGCTGCCAGTGCTGCTCCAATGAATGGCCCAACCCAGAATATCCACTGCGTTTCAAATTATTACCACCAAACAAACAAACCCTTATTATCATTTTTAATTAATTAATTAATTAATTAATTAATTAACTAATTAATGTAGTAATTCTTACGTGATCATGCCAGGCGTGGCTCTTGTTGTAGATAATAGCCGCCCCGAGGCTACGGGCCGGGTTTATACCCGTACCCGTTATCGGAATCGTCGCCAAATGCACCAGGAACACCGCGAACCCGATCGGCAAAGGCGCCAATATCTGATTATATATATATATTAATCACTAATATAAATATAAGACTAAATTCCGTAAAATTCATCAATAATTTTATAAAATTGTACAAAATCTTCGTTCTTTCAAAATTGTGTCAAAATCCCCTCAGCCATTCTTCTTATTTATCAGTTTTTGTTATATACGCTTCCTACCGCGAATGAATTTCAGAATATTCATTTCTAAATTTTCAAAGTTATAAATACATTCATTTACTCCCACGACTCTAAGGATTTCATTTATTTTTGTGTCGTTGTACTTAAAATTAAAAATATTTTTATATTTATATAATTTTTTCACAAATGTTAGTGGTATTATAAGACACTACTATAATACTATAAGTATTTTTGTCATTTTTAAAGAATCGTAAAAAAAAAAATACTTTTAAAATTAGATAAAAAAAATAATTATGTTTTTATTATGTAAGTTAAATAATAAGAATAATCAGTATATTTGTAATTTTAGAGTTTAAAAGTGAAAATTCTAAAACTGAGCATATTCTAATATTAGGGTTTAGAATTTATGAAATAAAAAAAAAAAAATAAAATGATGTAATTTCGTAAAATCAAATGGGCAATTTAGCCTAAATATACTTAATTAATCAACGTCTACGGACTCACCGGCACGTGCGAGTCGCGTGCGCTCCGCTTGGCGTCGGTGGCGGAGAAGACGGTGTAGACGAGCACGAAAGTTCCGACGATCTCGGCCCCCAGGCCGTCCCCCTTGGTGTAGCCGTGCGCCACCGAGTTGGCCCCCCCACCGTTGCTCATATACAGCGTCTTCCCGAACCCCTTCACGACGCCGGCGCCGCAGATGGCGCCGAGACACTGCATCACCATGTAGAACACCGCCCGCGTCAGCGACAGCTTGCGGGCCAGGAAGAGGCCGAAGGTCACCGCCGGGTTGATGTGGCCGCCGGAGATGCCGGCGGTGCAGTAGACGAGGGCGAAGATCATGCCGCCGAAGGCCCAGGCGATGCCCTGGATGCCGACGGTGGAGCATTTGGAGTCCGACTTGCTGACGCCGATCACTGTCAGGACGGTGACGTAGAGGAAGAGGAAGGTGGCGACGAACTCGGCGATTCCGGCGCGGTAGAAGGACCAGGACGCCAGCTCCTCCGCCTCGAAGAGCGGCGCCGGCGGCGGCTCTTTGTAGTCCTTGTCCTGAGTCTGCGCCGCCGTGCCGATCGGCTGCCGCTCGGTGAACCGGTTGGCGCCGACTCGCACGTCCTCCTCTTTGTTCTCCATTGTTTGATTTGGTTACAGGTTGGAAGCAGAGCAACAATGGCGGATTTGGGGGATTGAAGATGGATGGATAATCGAGTATTGGATTGATTGGAGGTGTGGCTGGTTGGGTGCAATTTATAATTGCAGAGATTGGTTATTGATGACGTGTAATGGGGGGGGAGGGGGGTGGGGGTGGGTGAGGGAATGATTGGAGATGGGTGAAAACGACGTCGTTTTGGTCGGCGCAATATAGGCCACGAATAGAATGGACTGACAAACAATGGAGTGGCGACCGCCGCCCAACCGCACTCTACAGCATACATGCCTGACTTTTTTAAAAAATTTGCTTCTTTGTTTGTTTGTTCTTTTCAATTTAATTATATGCGTATTTTTTAGAGTTTGGATTTTAAGTTGAAATTTAAACAGTAAAAATTTTAAATTAAAATAGTTATATGATATTGATATGATATTTTAAATGTAAAAATAATTTTTAGTATAATATAAAAATTAAAAAATAGGAGTTTTATTTGATATTTTTGGGAAAAAAAAATAGGTGAGTAGTGAATTTGGGAGAAACAAACACACTCTTACTCCCACATAATTTGTTCTTTAATTTTTCTGAAAATATAATTATACACTTTAATATTATTTTAAATTTTTTTTAATCTTAATTAAATTATTTAGTTATCTTAAATTTAATTTATAATTATTTTAACTATATAATAATTATTTTACTAATACACTCTTTAATTATTTACTAATTACATCAGTATCTACAATAACACGCTCAAATTATAGAGGAAATTAAGATTAAGATAACTAATTAGTTTAATTAAAATTAAAAAATTAAATTAAAAAATTTAAAATAAAATTAAGATGTATAATTATTTTCCAAAAAATGAAAGTGACTTGAGACATGGACGAATAGAAACGGCAACATGGACATGATAAGTGAGACGGAATGAGTAGTTTTTTTAGTAAAATAATTTGTTAAAAATTTATGTTTTTTTGTAAATAAAATTTTTAAAAATTAATTCAAATTTAATATTAAAATAATGTATAAATAATAAAAATTTAAGATTTGGAATATAAAAGAAACACATTATTCACCGCTGCATAATAACAAAAGTCAAGATAAAAATAGGCATGAGAAAAACAAGAGGATAGTCTGTCCTGATTCCCTCTATCCTTCTGTCCCCTTCGATAAAGGATTGACACGTTGTGAGGGCTAATTTTACTTTTTATTACAATATTATTTTATTTGCAAATGATTTGAAATATTAGATTCTATTTATACAGCATAATTTCATTATTTTGACACTATTTATTTTTAAAAAATATCACATTAAATATATTTTTTCTCTCACAAAACTATCAAATTAAATACTTATTTTTTATTATTTCTAAGCTTCTAAATTTCCAAAAACCTCCGAATATTCCTATCTAGACAAACGTTCCATTTGGACATCAAAAATCCATCAAGAGTACACTTGGCAAAAAAAAAAACACACACACTATACTCCATAAATGCGGTTTATTGATTCCATGACTAATCATAATCATGCGGGCATTATTTAGATACAAAATTTTGAGCATTTTATTTTATATTTTTTTAAAAAAATAATTGTAATCGAAAATAGGACTTAATACTTGTAGTTTACAATTAATCGAACACATACGAAACAAGAAACATCGAATCTTTTATATACTTTCAAAATCGAAGGAGTTCGGACTCAGTTATCCAAAGTTCCAAACCGGTTCGACCCAATTGAGTTCACGACCCAAACCATATCGACATCCACGGTAACGCACAATCAGCGCGAAACTAACCCCAATCAAAAGAAATCTCAAGATTCTAAACCTAAATCATCACGTACAACCAAATAACACAACAAACAGTACATAAAAGGCAGAATCGATAAATCAAACTGAAGAACAGCCTTAGAACAGGCTGAATCACAACCACGGGGGACGAATCTCAAACTTCCATGGCCAATCTCGCCGGAAAGACAGAAGCACATATTGATCGCAATGCGTCAGGGATATTAGGGCTTCAGAGAGTATCGCGGGGTGAAGGATGAGAGAATGAATCACGCTATCAACCGAATCGGGGAAACAATCATTTATATGAACTCCAAACCGGTTCGGGGCAGTCCAGGGCGGTTCAGGCCAAACGAACCCATCATCCAATTCATCACTCAATTGGGTCGAATCGCGGGCACAGGATCCGGGTTTCGATAGGTTGGATCGATCGAAGTGTAATATGCACAAAACATCACAATGATATTTGAATTAATATTTTGTGAAAAAATAAATGTAAATAATAACATGATATTTTTAAAAAAATAAATAATACTCATTCCGTCTCAAACATCGTGCAACATTTGTGTTTGATACGAGAATTTAAATAGGGAGTACTAAGTATGATAATTTGAGATAATTTAAATACTAAGTGATGTGATTGGAGAGACGAATGATTATTTGGTTTTTTTTATTTGAATGATGTGATAGGATAAAATGAAATGTATATTAATATATATATATATAAATATTATTAATTATTTATAAATTTAAAAATATTACAGTTTGAAAAACAAAAAAAATAAATATTGATAAGTGAATATTTAACATTATTTATTTTGCTTTCAAATTTGATAATCAAAAGTGTCCAGCGTGAACATCAAGCCACGTTCAATTACTACAAGTAACAAGTGATTTTGACTGACGGTTTTTCTTTAGACAATTTTTATTTTTTTTAAAGCATAGTTTTATTATTATTTTTTTAATCTTTCTTTAGACAATTTTCATTTTTTTAAAAGCATAGTTTTATTATTATTTTTTTAATCTTGTAATATAGTAATCAATTACAATCATATAGAGTAGAGTTTGTTTGTTCAATAATTTTTTTTACACGAATTTAAATATTTATAATATATATTCCCTTCCCTCTTTTTTAAGTAAGTATTCGCTTTGCTTCTTTTGCGGAGTTTAAGGTATATTAGTATTATATTGATATGTAATAGAAATAAAGTATAAATAATTAAAATAATCTTATTAGTATTGTGTGATATAAAAATAATGATATTTGTAAGAATATTTGTAACGTTAAGTAGATCGTACAATTACTAATAAAAATAAAATTGATATTTGATTCGAACAAAAATAAAAAAATAAAAATTTTATAATAGGATGAAGAAAGTATTATATTCTTTCACAAAAAGTTAATATTTAATACAAAATTTTATTTTTTATGTTATCCATACAATTCATTATATTTCATATATATAAAAAAACATAAAAATACTTCAACTAAAACACTAAGAACAAACCCATACTTTTTCGGTCCCAAATCAATTGGGATGTAAATTTTCTAATTTTTGTGACACCCAATTTAAAGAATATTAATATATTATTGTTATTAATATAAAATATTAATCCAATTAAACATCTAAAAGATAACAGAAAAAAAAAAAAAAAAAGATAACTCAAATGAAATATATGTGTTTTTGTTACATATTATTATTATTACAAATTTGTAGTATTAAAATGATTGTAGTAATATAAATAGGTATTCTATGTAATTTTTTAAATAAAAAATATTTTTGTATTAAGTATTAAATAACAACATAATACTAGTACATATTATGATATTAAGAGATAGAAAAATATTATAAATAAATAGTAAAAATTATATTGAAACACACCCAAGCAAATTAAAATTTGTTTAGATGAGTTTTTTATTTTTTACTTGAATTTTAGAGGTCATTTTGTAATTGAGTAATTTTATTATTATTATTATTATTATTATTATTATTTAAAAATAATAACAAAACTACCCATTTACTTAATATTTTAGTATTATTAAATTCAACTTAGAGTGTTTTTTTATTTGTTCGTAATTTTCAATACTTAGGGGTTTGTTTCTTTACCTAAGTTTTTACTATCTAAATTTTGCATTTTTTCAAAAATATATATATATATATTTTTATCTCACAAAATATTTTATCATATATTATTTTACATTTTAATAAATTATTTTGTATTGAATTATTGAATTTTTTATGAATGAATAATATATATATATATGTAAATATTGTGTTAATGTCTGTAAATTGTATATTTTTTAAATTATTTTATAATATTAATGGATAATTGTTTCACCAAAAAATATAAAGTAAACAAATCTAATTTGTATGTATGTTCTATTATTTTTTAATATTGTATTAAAATGAATATTAATTGGCATATTTTTCATTTTTGTCTATAATACACTTAACAAATATAAATCAATTTGATTAACTATATAATATATAATATTATACATCATGTATGATCTACTTAAATAATTTTATTTCTATCCATTTTCAAAAAAATAAATATTATTATTTACATTTAAAATTCCACATCATTTATAAAATCAGTTTACGTTAATTATAAATAAACAAACATATTTTTTATTTATTTAATAAAATTCTTCAAACCAAAAAACAAAACAAACACGTTCTTATTCTCTATAAAATGATATACATATTGCATATATATTTTTATTATGATATAATATTTAAAATATTTAAATATATATTCTAATTTTTTAATTATATATATTAAATTTATTTTAAAATCATCAATATAATTAATTACATAAAAAAATAATAATATTATCATAATTTACTATTATTAACTAATTAAATATTATTTTCTAAAAAGATTTAAAAGAAAAAATAACTAGTATTCGAATGACGAATTGTTTAACAAATTAATTATTAATACAAAATTTTAAGGCTACAGTTACTTATATTACTGACAATAAGTGACATTATAGTAGACAATACATAATATTATAATAGATAATACATTATTTATATTAATATAATAATATTGCAATTAATTTCAACATATTATATATGTTCATACCATACATATTTAAATACGACAAAACAATATATATATATATTCACATAATACAATATATATTATATTATTTGAATGTATATGATTATGGTTTTATATACTCCTTTCGTCCCACCTAAATTGAACCTTTTGATTAGGGACACGGTATTTGAGGTAATAATATTTAATTAGTTAATAATAATTAGTTATGATATTATCGTATTATTTTTTTTGTATAATTAATACTCCAATATTTATAGTTTTAAAATATATATTTAAATATTTAAAAATTATATAGCAATTAAAAAATATATGCAATATGAATATTATTTTATAGAGAATAAAATTTTTTGTAATACAAGTAAATAAATAAAAAAAAATTGTTTATTTATAATTAACATAAATCAATTTTATAAAGATATGTAGTTTTAAATATAGATAAAAATATTTATTTTTTTAAAAAGAAAAATAGGATTAAAGCGGTTTTGAGTGGGTCCTATGTCATTTATGATGTTGTATGTTACGTAGTTAATTAAGTTGATTTATATTTATTAAATATGTTTTGATTTAATAATTTTTACTAAAAAAAGAAATATGTCAATTGTAACGGGACAGACAAAAATGAAAATAGTGTCAATTGTGGTGGACAGAGTGAGTATATATATATATGGGAAAAAATTATTTTTAGTCTCAATATAACCAAAATTCATCAATTTTGGTCCAAATATAAAAATCTTATCAATTTTGGTCTCAATATAACAAAAACTCATCATTTTTTGTCATAATATAACCAAAACTCATCATTTTTTGTCACAATATAAAAATTTTATCAATTTTAGTCCCAATATAACAAAAACTCATTATTTTTTATCCCAATATAATCAAACTTTATCTTTTTTGGTCACATCGTCAACAAATCGACGGAAAATGCTGACGTAAAAAAAAATCAAACCTTATATTTATATTTAAAAAAATTGCACAATTTTGCAAGTCTATGTCAGCATTTTCCGTCGGTTTGTTGACGAGAGAACCAAAAGAGATAAGGTTTAATTATATTGGGATAAAAAATAATAAATTTTGGTTATATTGGGACTAAAATTGATAAAAAATTTATATTTAGACCAAGAATGATAGTTTTGGTTATATTGAGACCAAAAATGATGAGTTTTGGTTATATTGAGACCAAAACTGATAAAATTTTTATATTAAGATCAAAATTGATAAATTTTAGTTATATTGTGACAAAAATGATTTATATATATATATATATTTATATCGGTTTTGTCATATTAAAAACATGAAACCTAATTGTCGGTTCCATTTAGTGTAATAAATTGAAGAGCAATAAATTACAAACTGATGTAGTCACAAATCATTTAATTAAATATTACAAGCTCACAAAATCATTTACTAATTAAATATTTAAGGGCGGTGTTTATATATAATCTGATCCATAAAGTTATAATAACCGAAATAAAATTAAAAAAAATTAAAGGGTGGCTTGTATTTTCATCAATTTCAAATTTGTTAAAGTTCATTTAATATTGGTTAATAGTACTTTTATGCTATTATTCAATTAGGATTCCACTTAGTTGGACAAATTTAATTATCTTAGGGATAACATAAACTAATGTCCATTGCACAATTGCTTATTTAATTATTATTACTATTATTTTTAATAACACGAGAGATCTGCAATCGTTACCCGAAAGTGCGTACTGGACACAATTTTTTATTTTACATAATCGGAAAGTGGGTTAATTATCCATCTTTTAGGGTTGTATAGGGTGTGTTTGTTTCAGGGAGTTTGAATAATAAAAATTTTGAATTAAAATAATTGTATGGTGTAATATAAATAAGTATTAATGTGATATTTTGAATATAAAATGGTTTTTAGTACTCCATCGATACACAAACTAATGTCCTACTTTGTTATTTAGAACGTCCAAAAATAATTGTCCTCTTTCTATTTTTATACATAGAATTTACCTTTTTACATTTACTTTATTTATCTTTTTATATCTATACACAAAATAAAGGGTTTTTTGGTCAATTTACAACCAAAAAACTAATTATCGTGTAAATATCACTTAGGACATTAGAAAATAGAGGGAGGGAGTACAATATAAATGATAAAAAATAAATGTTTGGGTTTGAGGTGAAATTAATTTGAAATAAAATATTGATTTGAAGTTTATTTAAATAATATTTTTATGTGATATTTTATGATAAAAATAATGTATTTTTATTAAATATTGTAAACTTGTGTTTAAAATCATAAACAAACAAACACATTTTTTTTAAAGAAAAAATTCGAGATATTAAATAAAAATAATTAAAAAACAAAACTCATCAGTTTCTTTTTTTTTTTTTTTCGTGAATATGTAGTTTCATATTCTTAAAAAAAATAAACTACTTTTCTTGTATGAAGTATTACATCAAACTGCCATACAAATACAATCACACCCAAAACATATTACATCACATTGCATTACAAATACAAAGATTAATCATAGTCATTTCCTAGAGGGATTGTTTGATTTTAGTTTTTTTTTTTTTTTTTGGAATTTAAATTTAAAAATATTTTAATATAATATTTGTTAAAAAAAAAAAATAGTATACAGACCCAAAACATCATTTTCTAAAGGGATTGTTTGATTTTGATTTGAATTTTTTTATTTAAATTTAAATTTAATATTTTGTAAAAAAATAATGTATTTGTATTGAGAAACTAAATAGTAATATTTTTATTATAAAAGACAAATAAAAAAGCTCATAATACTACCGGAAACGATAATAACTAAACAAATTCACACCATATATATTTATCATAAGTAATACTAATATAATAATATTTGTACAAAAAATTATACAAATATAGAGATATTTTTAATGTTGCGGATATTAATTAATATATTATAATTAGAATGTCATGTAGCTAGAATTGAATGCCTTAACTTTAATCTGACTCGTTTATTATCGTATCGAACTCGCGCCAATCCGCGTATATATAATCCTAAAAAAGAATTACATACCTAAACTTCACTACCAATACTATATACTTCCTTTGTCCTGTCCATGTAGCTGAATTTTAGAACGTCCAACATTTCAGGTCTTATTTCTTCTGAAAAGGAATTACACATCTTAAATTTTCTAATTTATAATTTTTCATAGCACAGAGTAAAACATCGAGTGAGCAAGCATATGAAATGAATGCAGTGAAAGTAACACGATAATATTCCGATAAAAAAAAAGAAAAAGAATCACGATATTATTGAGTTACTTAAGCACGCGCACAACAACCTGAACAATAGCAATAAAAGTAAATGGTAACATCACATTCAAATTAATTGTGCATAAAATTCGTCATGTAGGTTCATCTCTATTACGAAAACATCTATAACCAATGAGTCAAAAGGCTAAAGTTTAGCTATCATAGACCGGGCTATAATAATAAACACAATGGTTTTCATCGTGAATTTTCACCTAACATGTGCATTAATTCAAACATGGAGAACCGCTAAAACCCAAAACAATACTTGTGGCGTAAAATTAGAAACTAACCTGACCACGATATTCAATCAAAATCTTGTCCATCCAGTTCCGTGAAAATTCTGCTTGGGGTTCCGCTTTAACTTTTTACGAATGAAGCTGCCTTATGCAATGGCAACATTCAGTAGCTCTTCCCATGTCACAAGCTTTTCTCTGGGTTTGTTCTTCAAATCCCCACGCCTTCTCTCTTCAAGATCGATCTTTTCCCATGAATCAAAAGGCACAACTTTGTTGTTCCTACTGTCTAATAATTCCATAAGTCCTTGCCTTCCCGGTTTTTGCTGTTTGGATGTTAATACTCCTTTCACAATGTCGTCTGAGATGCATGCAAGCTGCAACCAGTTTTTGGTTAATCTATGCAAACTCAATCTTATAATAAAAATTTCTTAAGAATGTCGAATATCTTAAAGTTGTTTTAAGGAGCAATAAGCCTCTATCCAAATCAGTCGCTGGTTTAATTTCATTTACTACTTACATTGTTATTAATATTTTTCTGGCTCACTCGAAAATATTCATAGATTTAAATTAGCATAAATGGAAATACAAGTTTGTGCACTTACAGTTTCTTCGGCACAATAAATGTTTGTACCAATAATTCCAGTTGGTCCTCTCTTCAACCATCCACACACATATAAGCCTGGTTCGTACGTCGTGTCATTTTCTGGATCAGCTAATACACGGCCTCCTTCATTTGGAACAATTCCTGGAAAGAATAAACTGTTTCACTTGCACATAAAACCTCAAACTTCAACAAGTAACATAGAAATGAAGAACAATTTTCTGTGGCTGCTAAGATATTTGCAGTTATGACCAAGCTATTTCAATTTCAATGTTAAAGAAGAAAAACACAATAGAACTTGTTTAGCAGAATGACTAGAATGGTCAAATGTCTACCTCAGTGTTGCAAGCCAAAAACATACCTTTCCTGTTATCAAAGGGCAGACCATCGACACCTATGGATTTGTAACCAATGCTCTTCAGCGCTAAGCTGTGAATGGCAGTGAAATCTATCAACTTAAGTAGTTGAGATATTTTAGAGGTTTACATATCAATCGAAAGAATTAATTTGAAGCAGAATGCATTAAAGCAAAACTGAGATTTGAGAAGAAATTAAAAAGAAATGAAATAATCTGCATTCATAGTGTATGCTAATTGCTAAATTTTGGAAAACTTACCCACAGTTTAAGTCTTCATACTCCCCAGTCCCAAACGCAACCTGGTTCGATGATTTAGCATCTCCTATAGGAAGGAATGAAATTTTAGCAAAAGTCAACAGATACAACAGGGATATGTGACTGCAATAGATATTCACATTAATAAATCCATCAATAAGAGGAAACTGATTATAAGATGAAAACCAGGTCATGTTAAGATTCATATTGCCAATTTTTTATTGCTTGTCTTCACTAAAAGCTAATTCTATCGATATTTCATTCAAAGCATCATATCCAACACCAAAATTTCATATAAAACGTCAAACTATTTCACCTAAAAAGAAAAAAAGATACAAGTTAACACATCCTATCAGGTCTGTTCAAATTTTAGAAACTTGGCTCCGTTATCATCATTAAGAAAAGCCTGTTAAATGAGCATTAAACATTAATGGAAGTCCTTGCATTTCTTATATTATCCTTATTCAAATAAGAAGTTACATGTTTTCTATTAAGTACAAGAATGAAAAATCACCTACACATCACATGACTTAATGCCTACAAAGCAGATAACACAGAGCACATGGAATAAGTAAAATTACCAATGGAACATCAATTAAATCTGATAACAAATGGCTCCATAGAAGATGAACATTAAGGAACGCAATTACCTTTAAGTATAGTCTTCTCAAGGCGAACCCCACCAAGATGACCATTCTTATGATCCGACTCAAAAAAACTGTCTGGCTTGCGGAAGAATACAAAGTGAAGTTCACGCTGACCGGGTACCGAAGCAGTCCTGGCTGTAGCAGCCTTAGAGAGCAATTCATACACCCGCTTCCTGATCCTGCTATTCTTCATTTCTATCTTTGCCACAGTCAAGTAAAGAACAACACATAAGGTCCTAATGATACTTTAAAATATTATTTTAGAAAATGGGACTACAGAATGAAGACAACATTATATGAATGTCACAATAAAATCTACCTCATCAGCAGGAGTAGTGACAAGATCTGCTTGTGGGATATGGATGCTCAAATTCTTAATCCCTGGTAGTACATCAATTACTTAATTTTATTAAACTAAGTCCATTCAACTTATACTCAAGTATGACAAATCCAAATCCAAAATAGACAAGATATGATAACATATTGAAAAGGGCATAATTGTTACCCAAAATTTCTCGTAGTTCTTTTGCAGTACAGGCCGCCTGTACCGGTCCACGTCTTCCAACCAAATAAACTTTTCTGTCAGAAGCACTTGTTAACACATTGTAAATCTGAAGACAGTCAGATTTTAGTTTCAAAACAATGTAAGTATGGATCTCATACCTAATCGAGCTATCCTCTAAAGCAGCTAATGCATGGGTGGCAATGTCTGTTCTTGCCAGTTCCTCAGTGGGTCTTAAAAGAATTCGTGCAACATCAAGAGCCACATTACCCTAAAAACAAGTGGATGCCATTATACTACTGTCAACTGTTGTTAAATGAAAGTTTCAATAAACCTGAAGATTTAAGCGCCATTTGTTTTAATTCCAGACTATCACAACAATAAACATGAAAAGAATATGATACCTGACCCAGAACTACAGCCGTATCAGTACTTTTCAAGTCTGGGTTAAGATACCTGCAGTCGGGATGGCCATTATACCACCAAACAAACTCTCTAGCAGCGTATGCACCACCCAAATTCTGCATCAAACAACATGCAAAGGAAAATCAACAATAAAGTATAATCAGAATGAAGGAAACGGCACATCTTAATACAAAGGGAAAAAGAGAAATACAAACCTCCCCAGGTATGCCAAGAGATCTGTCACTTTCTGCACCATAGGCAAGCACCACCTGCCACAATAGACATTTTAATTGTTACATGTATAAACTATAAAGCACACACAAAAAAAGAAAGGAAATAGCTGCATTAGTCAATCATTGTTTCCAAAGCCAGTATCTTACGGCATTATAAATCTCCCGTAGTTCACGTAAAGTTACGGAGGATCCCACAGATATATTCCCAAGAAATGAGCATCGTTCATTACGAGCAACCCGAGAAAATTGATTAATCACTACCTGTTACAAGATTAAGAGAGTAAATATGATCACAAAATTAAGAAAGGGCAAAAAGATTTCCATATTTGAAAAAATAAATAAAAAAGATTCTTTAATATCCCATGTTCTGTCTTCATTTCTTATTCGCAATTAAGAACATGCTAAATGAATCATATAATCGCCAGAAATCGAAGGTCATTAAACGTAAAACCAATATAGTTCGAGGACATATATTCCACTCAACCCTTATAAAGTCAATCTCTAACAACCAAAGTTAGCTTGTCAAAGATATCAAGCCATTGCTTGCAAAATTTTAAAAAGCAAAGCACTTTTCGATGTTTGTTCATTGGTAACAAATTCTTCCATCTACTTTCAGATCCCTTAAAAAACACAATTCTTTGTCCAAAACAAATTTTATATAACTTCAAACTATGATTTCAGCTAGAACTAAAATGCACAACAAATCGTACTAAATAGAAAGTTCATTTAAAATTACTTCAAAAGCTATATTACCTATGAACAAATTAAAAATATTACTTCAATAACCATAAATCGTTTAAATACAATAAATAAAGAACCTTCGTTTCTGGATGATCAGGCGCAACACCAGACCGCACTAAACCAAAGGGCGTAGGCAACCGATCAATTATATCAACTTGTACACTTTCGTGCGTCTTCAGAAGCTAGCAAAGTTACAAGAAATTACTCATCAGACGATTCAGGATATCATATGCTTGAGTCACTTGAACTAATATTCAACAAGTGTGCAAACCAACAAGAGAATCGAAAATTAAATTTCAAAACAACCGAATCCAACATATCCTAGCCCCACCTTTTCAGCTGTATAAAATCCCGCAGGCCCGCTACCAACAACACAAATGCGCAAAGGTGCCGATGACAGCATCGTAAGGCTTCTCGAAATCGACCTTAATCGACCAAGACTCGCCATGATTAATAATTTAAGGAGCCGCAGCAAGCTCGTGTTAATTCTTTTCTCCGTCGAGAAGGTCTGATCTGAAAATCGGCAGTGCGCACGGTGACGGATGGAATTTGAAGATGGGCTGAAATGACCACGTTTGTTTAAAAAAAACACAAAAGAAACTAGACTTGCCCAACCGCCGGTTCTATCGAACCGAAATCAAAACCGGTTTTTGCCCGGTATTTCCGAACCATAAACCGTCAGCTCGAACCGACGGTGTAGCTATTTTTAATTTTTAAAGAAAAGAAAGAAAAAAATTGAATCGGAGTAGAAGAAGAAGAGAAAGGAAGTGTTTGTTTAGACAGAGTTTTAGAATTTAGAAGTTTGAAATAAAAATAAAAAATAAAAATTAATATTTAATTTGATATTTTATGCAATAAAAAATATATTTTATTTGATATTTTTTAAAAAATAAATAATGTCAAATAAATAAAGTTGTGTTGCGTAAACAAATTCAAAAAACTTGATCTGCAAGCGGCGGCTGAGGATGTGGATGTGTGATTAGGGCAAAAGCTTTAGTAAAGTTTATTTTATAAAAATAATATATTTATAATATATTATAGTATTTTATTGTATTTTTATATAAATAATATATAATAATAATAAAATAAACACATTGAAAAAAATCTTGAAACTAAAAAAGTTGACAACATATCAATTTAGATATTATTATTTCATTTTAACATATGTTTAACTATATATATTATGATATAAAAATTCAGAAATTTAAACTTATGAACTACTAGCTTAATTGTAATAAATACTATAATACATACTGTATGTACATGAAAGTCTTGAATTTATTCAAATGAATAAATGCTTTGATACCAATAGACTCTATTTGGACATAATAATCTTTATATCCATTAAGGGGTGGGTTTGAAATAATTTGAAGGGGTATTTTCTTTTTTCATTTTTTTTTATTTTTGTGTAAAATATGAAAAATTGTGTAGGTAATATAAAATTAATAAGTATGTGAAATATTGTTATTACTAATCCAAGATCTATATTATCTCGATATCAAATCAACATCAAAGAAAACTTAAAAGAAAACTTTGATTTATTACGTAAGCAACAGTTCATTTACCCTAATATCAAACCAATCGACACCGAACACACATCCAAGACCCAACCACAAATGACACGCCACGGAAACGCAACAAACACGCTAAACCGAAACCCAATCTAAGGAAACATTTCCGAAATTAAGCCTAAACTCACATTGCAGACAAGTTACACCGCGAACAAAATAAGGCATAAATCGAGCAAACCAAACCGTAGAAACACCGAGGGAAGAGGCGCGCATCAACAGGGAAGAGGAACTCCCAACTCGCCGGACAGATTCACCGGTGAAGGTAGGCGCGACGCGACGACAAAGGAATCGCCTAGGGCACGAGAGAAGAATCGCGAGAAGGTTCTGTTCTGTATTGTTCTCTGAATGAATCGAATTAAGGGCCGGATCGGTTTAAGAGCTGCTTTATATATATATATATATATATATGAAGCAGACCCGGTTCAGACCGGTTCAGCCCGGTTCAGCCATAAACCGACGGGTCTCTCAGAGATTGGGTCGGATAGTGGGTTGCCGGGTCCGGACTTCAATTTGGACGGGTCGGTTGTGTGCATTCTAGGCCTCAATAATCACGGGCAAAATATATAACAAATATATTAAATTTTTTGGAAAAAGTGTATTTATTTGTGGGGTTTTGGTTTTAATTAGTATAATTTTTAATTGATATAATTATTTGATGTAATATTAATACGTTTGATGTGATATTTTGAATGTAAAATAAATTTTTTTGTGTAATATAATAAATAAAAATTATGTATTCAATTTGACATTTTTGGGGTGAATTTTTTTTTTGAAATAATAAAAGCAAAATCAAAATTGCACAAGTAAATTTGTTTTCACAAATCCAACAGTGTTTACTTAATATTCAAATTTTTCCACCCCAAATAATCAAACAAATATTTAATTATTATTTATCATTACACAAAAATTTATTTTATACATCAAAATATCACATTAATAAATATTTATATCACATTAAATAATTATTTTAATTCAAAATTAAAATCTAAAATCAAAACTTTAAAAGTAAATGATCTTCTTATCATAATTAAAATATGCTCAACTTTTTAAGCACAATTTTAATATGAGTATATATTTTATTACTTTTTTATCTTTGATATTATACATGTATAAGAAAAAGTAATAAAATATATGAGCCAATCGAATATTTGTATCCGTAATTTTGTATTTATTTGATGAAATGATGTATAGGTTAACAAGTTTGGCCTAAAAATTGTATAAGTTAATATAAAAAATTTTCGTAATTAATTGAATATTTGAATTGATTTTTCTTGTGCTAAATCCAATTGAAAAAATTATTCTATAATTGTATCTACTATAAATTTTAAATTGGAGATGATATTAATCGGTTGTATTATTACCATCAACAAAGTAATAAAAAATTGGGTGTTTTGATCGTAGCTAATGCTTATAAATAATTTATTAATTGATCAACGAGATTATTTAAAACCAATAATCGAACTCTTAATATGATTTCTTATTCATTTCTTAGGTTAGAGAATTTTTTTTTTTTCTTGCTTGAGTTATACTCCCTCCGTCCCAATATAATAGTCTTGTTTACCACTTTTGTCCGTTCTAAAACAATAGTCTCATTTCTATAAATAATCATATCACCATAAAACTATCCATATTTTTTCATTATTATTACACAATTGCCAATACTTTTTACACTAATGTAGTCGCAGGGGCAAAAAAGTCATTTATCCTTACTTTTTACCACTATCAATATAATATCAATATTTCTTAAATCTCGTGTCCAACACAGTTAATACTATACTTTTAGGATGGAGGTAGTATTTTAATTACCTAGTGTTTTTTGGTTTTATTTTTAATTAATCTTTCTAATTCCCTCCCCCTATATTTGATTTGTGACGATACAAAAAATATTTCACATAGTTTTGTAAATACAATCTCGATATTATTTACTATACGATAGTTGTCGGCACAAATATTTTTTAAGGGGCAAATTATCCAATGAAAAATAGAAACAAGACAATGACTATCGTACTGTATTTTGTATTCATTATAAAAAATTGAATTAGATCTTTTATCAAATAAAATGAATAATCATCGTAATCATTTGTTTTTAAACATAAGTAGCACACATGCTAATTATAAGTTTCATCAAAAGTCTTGCATTACAAAAAAGACAATAATTCATCCAAAATATAGTCAAGAACTTGTTTTAATCATATACATACGTATGTTCATTCATTTTTTTTCTCTAATTTTTTCTCGAACCAAATAAATTTAAGGTTTATTATTCTAGACCAGCTTGATTTATTTTTATATAAATGAAATAACTTAAGTAAAATTAAATTATATATATTATCTACATAATTAAAATTAGATTTATTTCCTTTTATAAAACTTATATATATTATGTATAATGTTAAATTAATTGAAATTTGGAATATTGTTTTTCTTTACAAAAAAAAAAATCAATCATTCAACATAAAATATTATTTTTTTTATTATTAACATAAATTTTCATACTTAACATAAAATGCATATATAAAAAAAGAGTATAATCGTCAACGTTACATCCAACATTCTAACTGTAGAGCACATGGTACAATTTTTAAAAACACAAATTTGAAAATATTGTATCACTCAGTAATTTCCTATCAACTATTTATAATAATACATCACTTTATCGTATATAATTATTTCTTTCTTTCCGAAAATGACGAGAGATTCAAATATGCATAGTTCATTTTGACAATTTTGATTGTTGATTGTTCTTTCATAGTTTTCCTGAGAATTTGAATGACAACAATGACGGTTCATCAGACGGAGATCATGTCGGAGACGAATTTGGTGTTGATGGCGGCCATTCATGTTTTGAGCCATCATTGATATAAAGAGAAGCATTTCCAAACTCGTCTCTTTATATCGATGATTTAGAGATTTAGAGGAATCCATAGACGAGAGCAAATTGTAAGATCTGTTTAATCGAGTGGTTCTTGTGGTGTCTATTGGGGTTTGTAGAGATCAAATGCACATCTTCTCGCTTGGCTATGATTACGTTAACTTTAACAATCCTATGAATGATAATTTTCTTCAACTAATTTTGGTTATTATTATTATTATTATTATTATTATTATTATTATTATTATTATTATGTTTTTCTTTACAGATTAATCATGTTTAGTTTTTTTATTTATGTTCTATGTGATCGCATGCAAATAATATTATGTCATTTTTTTTTTCCGAAAGATTGTGATTTCAAAGAAATTGATATTGCAATTTACAATTATTCGATGTTAAATACGTACTTCTTGTCGAGATATTTTCGATATTTAGTTTTAGATTTGTTAGATTTAAATTTGGTCATATCCATTAGATTACGTTATTTAGATTTGAGTCTATCGAGTCTGTTTTAAGTTGCCTATATATAGGTCTCTTATTTTGATTATCAATAATGCAAGCTTTAGAGTTTCAGCAAAATATTTTAACACTTCTAATTATTTAAATCAATAGTTTTATCCATTTTAATTGTTTTCATGAAGAGTTTTAATGTTTCGATAAGGATATATTTTCTTCTTATAATGGGGACTGATTAATTACAGTTTTATATGAAAATTTTTCTAATTTAATTATTTTGGTTAAGAATTCACTTTCATCTCTTTTTGTTTAATTTAAAAAATTTGATTATAAAAATGTTCGTAATTTTTTGTATGATTTTCTACAGCTTATCAAACGAGAGATGCTTTAAATTTCACGGCTATGAATGAAAAATTTATTATAATTGTATTATATAAAAGAGATCCTGCTCAAAGAAAAAGTGAAATTGTAAATTTAGATATAAAAGAATTGAATTTGTTGATATACACTTGGACAATTCATGAAACATTATCTACATTTAGAAATATATCTTATTTACCCCAATGAAAGATCCAAAGGATTTGGATTTGTTCAGTTGGATAAAAGAGAACATGCATAAATTGCAATAAAAGATTGAATGACATGCTGATAAATGACAAGCAAATGTATGTTGAAAAGTTTATTCGTAGCAAACAAATGATTAAGAAGAAAAGATTACTCAAATTTACTAATATTTATGTAATGAATTATTTTAAAAATGTAACGGATAATGATCTTATGGAAATGTTCAAAATGTTTAGTCCAATCACTAGCGTAGTTATTATGAAATACATCAATAAAAAATCCAAATTGTTGGGTTTTGTCAATTATGAAAATAATAACGATGCAACTGCTGCAGTTGAGAATTAAATGAAATCTCCTTAGTTGATAGCGTACAATACGTTGGAAGGGCTGAGAACAAATTTGAAAAAAAAAAAAACAAACTTGAAGGCTAAATTTGAACGAAAAATGAATAATAGATTTGATGAGTTAAAAGATATAAATTTGTTCTTTAAAATCTAAATGAGAGTATAATCCATGAAAATTTGAAGTTTTTTTTTCGAAGTTTAGAACCATTAATCATGTAATATATTTATAAAAAATGTTTGAATACATTATGATTTTTCTCTTCTTGTAATGACACTCAAATTTAATTTACTTTTCCACATTATGTGTGACGGTAATGGAGTAAACAAAAATGTTGGTTTTATGGTATTCTCTAATCCTGAAAATTGTAAGATAGATTTGTTAATTATGTATTTTTGTTGATTGAAAAAAATTTGGAATATATTTATTAATTATTTTTTATTCGCAACTGAATTGCATGAATGTGAAAATGGTAGTGAGAAAATCTTTATATGTAATTGTAGTTCAGCACAAAGAAGAAAGAAATGTATGGTTCCAAGTGATGTATTGGTTTTTTCTTTCAATATTAACAACAATCATTCATTATTCTAACGAATAATAGATGAAAGAAATAGACACTGATGCTTAATTTCCTTTGATTCTAATATGTGACCTGAGTTTCTTATCTTGTCTATAGATAGAATTAATACTATATGTATGTCTATTTATAATTAATGTATTTTGTGTAATTTTTTATTTTGAAACTCTAACAAGTGCAAACAGTCATTAGATGTAATAATTTAATGAAAAATAGTTGTTAAATGTGACAATTATATAATATAATTACGAACAATTTTAATTTTTACCTATGATCTATTGATGTAGATAGTTCGTAACATTAGTTTTTCAAATATAGTAACCCTATATTTGTTGGATTATTATGGAAAAATATTCATATGTCTAAAATAATATGTTGAAAGAAGTTTAGATGTTTTGGTGTACTATTTATCAAGTCTTTATACTTCATACTAATATTCTTTTGGTTCTAGAATATTTTGAATAAATACGAGCCCACGGGACAATTTCACCATTTATAGAAATTCATATTTATCAAACAAGTTCGCCTTGGTTCTAACCTCAACCGTTTTACATTGGACAAGTCAATCATGCATTTGGATTTTATCAACAACAATTATTAGTCGGATTGCAACCTAGTATTTCATCAAATTTTGTGTCATTCCATCTTCAACGACAAAATCAACTTGAAGGATAACAACTTTCCGTCCCATGAAAAAATTACAATTATCTATAGCAACAACAGCAGGTTTGTCTTGGCCTAAATGTTTTTCTCTATTTTTTCAATTTCTAGACGAAAGTATTAGCAATTCAATTTACTACTTTTAATTTATGTGATTTGGCGCAACTCGAATCAAGATTTTAATCAATATACGGTGAACCAATACAATGAAGTTAATCATTGGTTACCTATCCAGAATTTCATGGAACCGGTCGTGCCTTTACCTCTCAATGCATTGGCTGCTATGAAAATTGTTATACTTGCTTCACTTTGGTCTTTACTTCTCCATAGAACCAGTGCATGACTAGTTTAACTATCAAATTAGCATCAATCATTGCTAAAAAACTTGACTAAAGATACCACTTGACTAAAGATATTGCATTATCTACATATGTTTGGCGAACACCTCTACTCGCTCATTGAACGCCTTGAGCCCAATTATGCGAAAAAAGTAATCGGTATGTTATTGGAGATGGACCAAACTGAAGTGTTTCACCTCATCGAATATCCAGATGCATTAAAGAAGAAAGTTGTCAACACCATGAAAGTGCTTCGATTGAAAGCATCAGTACCCAACACATGGAACGTGGAAACAATTGAATAATAAATTTGTTAAAATTTATGCCATCGAAGAATTAGAGTGCGGATTCAATAGAGGTAATTTAGGAATGAAGAATCGATAAGGTGTGCTTGGGTAAATTATGTGTTTTTCATTGTACAAGTGATATTTTGTTGCTTGTAATTTCTTTCCTGACAACGGGGCTACGCATTATTGGGAGCTTTCTATCTAATTAATTTTGAATAAATTCTTGATTTTCCTTATCAATGTAATTACATATGTGAGTATTGTAGATTTTTTTACACTATTGAAATTAGTGTAATTTCTAGAATGAATCAAGTGCATATATACATAAATGTAGAATTAAATTCAAAAATAGAATAGATGTTACACAATGTGACACACTCAACCTTGTTAGTTTAATGTTCAAAAGCTCTTGGAAATATATTTTTCAATGTTTTCACCTTTGAAGAAGTTATTCTATAAATAACTTTTGATATTAAACAGTACCATGTATGAGATTAATTTTAAATTTGAATTTTCTATCCGCGGGAGGTCTAGGTAATTCATTAGAAAATACTTTTAGAAAAGTTTTTATAATATAACTCCTTAAGTTGTTTATGCTCTTTCACTTCTACTACACATGCAAGATATATGTTATTGCACTATTTTTTTTTTATTGTTTTTTTTTGCTTGTGCTATGATAATAAACAGTTATGTCATTTTATTTTATTCTCAATATTTTATTGGATAAAGAAATATATATATTTTTTAATATGAGGTAGAAATAAATAATCTTACTTCTACAGATGATTTGTGTCATTTCTAATATTATGTCAAATTCATTCGTATTGATCTTTATTAAGTCAACTATTCTCACAATTATCACTGAACAATATAGTAGAATCCTTAAACACTATAGGTGTGTTTGTTTGTGGGTTTTATTTTTAGGTTTGGATTTTTAATAGTAAAAAGTTGAATTTGAATAGTTGTTTGATGTGAATAAATAGACGTTGATGTGATGTTTTGAATATAAAATAAATTTGTAGTATAATATAAAAAAGAGAGTGATTGTTTGATGTGATATTTTTTGAGGGAAAATAGAATTTGAATATTCCCTCTGTCTCATAAGAAGGGTTTCATTTTTTATTTTCGTTCATCCCAAAACAAGGGTATCATTTCCTAATTTAGTAATTATACTATCTACCTAACATTTATATTACACAATACTAATAAATTATTTTCGTTTTTTCTACTATAACATAATATAATATTAATATTAAAAAATTTACGTACAAAAAACAAAAGTTACTATGGGAGGGAAGGAGTATTAAAAACATGTGCTAAAACAAAATTGAAATAGAAAGGCAGCTCAATCGCCTCTCCTACCTAAATCATCTCCATAATAGCGTTTATACACTCGGAACGAAATAGGTTACCATATTTTGTGCTGATTCTCGCATCATGGGTTGAGCCTTAATTCAAAATCCTTATTGCCGGAGGAAGAAGATCGGTAAAAAGATCGGAAGTATTGTCATTGTTTCATTCGGAGTCCCCGGTTGTGTTTTTGACCGGAGTTGCGGTGTTCGGGGGAGATCGGAGCTGACACCAAAGAGACGCGCTTCTGTCGAGTCGTCGGAAAAGACAATTGAATTGTCCACCGGATCTGCTCGAAATTGTCCTGCCACTGTTCGTCTCTGCAATTGGAAGCCGCCGCCGGTCATTCGTCGGAAATCGCTCGGCTAAGTCATTTGTCAGAGCTTTCAATAATTCCTGAATCGTTTGTCCCAGACAATATATACAAAGACTTTCTTGTGAATTTTAGAAATCCTTTACATATTCTTCCGACCAGCTTTCTTCATAAGTAGTTTGAAGAAGAACTTGAATTCTAATAATTTTTTGAAAACTTTGAAAAACCTGTAAACTTATCATTCTAGTCTAAAAACTCGAAGAAAAAAAAAAAAAAAAAAAAAAAAAAAAAAAAAAAAAAAAAAAACAAAACTATACTGACACAATTATAATTATTCACTAATAAAATGAATGGGCTTAGGCTAAATGAGTTTGAGTTAAAAGGATTTGGGTTAAAAAGTTAGAACCAAATTAAAAAATAGACCAACTTTTAATATATATATATAATAAAGAACTCATTAAGTTAGGCCTCCAACACTTATAACAGCCACTTGCAACAAAAATTTTCCCAAACTCCATGAATGTTTTTAATTAATGATTCTTAACTTTTGTAGCTCTCATCTTCAACTCTTTCAATAATTTTTTTTATTTTTAAATCCTCCATATATTCCCTTCAAGTTCTCCTCCAGAGAATTTGAGTTTTTCCTTTTGGGTCGATCATCACCAAATTGGACTAAATTTATCATTTTTTCCCCTCTATTTGTATTTTTTGGGTCCTAACAATAAAAATATAATATTTTAAATTAAAATATATATATATATACTTGAAACATATGGAAAATATATTATTTTACTCTAATGTTCACATTTACTTTTTGTATTATTGTATATAACATTAAAAATATTTTTATATTTGTATAATTTTTTTATTCAAATATCATTCTATTAGTATTATAAGACAATAACCGATAATATCTTTGTAAATTTTCTTAATTTGTCGTACATTCTAATATTAAAGCTTTGATATAATAATTAATATTAAAATAGTACATTGTAATTAAATTATAAATTAATCAAGCATGGGCTAAGAAAAGCGTTCCATGTCCGCTGTCCATACATATTTATGATTCATTTGTAGTATGCATTTAATTGATATATGGAAAATCTAGTGCAAATAATAATAATAATAATAATGAAAAGAAAAAACATATAGCTCAAAAATATTGTGAGAAAAATAATCGATAATAATTTTTACAAAAGAAGCAATGATGAATTATGATCCAATTTCGATATGTAACGATAATCGTGTTTCTAAATTTGGCATAAAAATAAACGAACAAAATGTTTAAAACCAAAGTCGCTATACTCTGCAAACACGCGTCTTCCATAGCAATGGCCGACAAGACACCGTCCCCACCACCCCACTGGTTTCAAACCGCCGCCGTCCGCCGGCGAATTTTCTTCAATTCTACCCATCTGTGCGCCGACCGCCGCCGTAGCTCCACCGCTCCCCGAGAAACGTCTTCGCAGCGTCCAGGCTCGGAAAGTACGTCGGCTCCATAAATATCTGACTCAAAGGATCGTCGGAGCCGACGGCCCCCGTCGCCTCCAGGCTCCCCATAACCGCCGCCAGTAACTGCTTATAGCTGAAATAGAATTTCTTCACCGCCGACTCCACCGCCTGCATCGCCTGCAAGAGATGAATCTTCGCAAAAGCGTCTTTCCTCCGGTAAAGTTCCATGGCGGCGTTCTGTATTCTCGGTCCGCCGGTAGGATCAACCTCCACCTCTAGAACCGCCGGCACCTTGTGCTTCAAATCCTTCGAAGTTTTCGTGATTTCGACGAGTTCGCGCGATCTGAAGCAGAAGAGCTCTGAATTCGAAGTAGCTTTGATCATCAATTGAGTTTTCAGGCGTAAGAAATCGTCCGGATCCATTAACATATGCAAATCTTCGATCTGATTAACGATCGACCACACTTTTTCGAGAATCCAGCAGAGGCTCGACGCCTTTTCGTACCTACGGCCGTCGATCTCGTCGGAGATTCGCCGGAGAAGCTCCTTGCCGACTAAGATCCACGACTCGAGAATCTGGTGCGTTGCGTAGAGGATTCGGTTCTCGAAATTGCTTGAATCGACGTCGTCGTTCGTCGATTTCTTCAGCGCGTGAAGCTCCGACGGCTTGCAGATCGCATCGTAGTTGATGCTCGTCTTCCCGCTCAGATTTGGTTCCCCCAATCCGAGAGTGTACGGACATCTCTGCATCTGGTACTCGATCGAGAAATGGATCTTCCTCGCTACGTCTTCGAATTTCTCCCAATCGGCGAGGCGAGGTAGAAGGCTCGCCTCGCTGACGTGGCTCACCACCACCGTATCGTCCGCCATTTTCCAAACCTCCGCCGAGCTATTCTCCCTCGACAAAGCGCCGCCGTCGGAAGTCAGATCCACCACCGGAATCGTTCCGCGAGTCTCCGTATCGTCTTCATCCTCCTCACACAACAGAGAAATAATCTCCACTTCACTATCAGCCAACGCCACCACCCTCCGCCTCCACTCACGGCGGTTAACGTACGGCCGAGGATCCGACAGCACCGTCGTTACGAACCGGAACGTGATTTCTAAACCAGAGAACGCCGGCTTCAAAATCGCCTCGCTCTTCCAGCCTGGAAACTCGCCGGCGCTCCAGAGCTTCTTCAACTCCGGCAGGCGTAGATACTGCTCGTAGGCGGAACACGCCTCCTCCGACGCCGCCGACACCTCGGAAACGCGAATCTTCTGCGGCGGAATACAAATCTGGAGCTTATTATTCCCCTTCCTCGGCGATTTGCTCGGCATCTCCGACGAGATCATCTTAGTCTTCCAATCCAATTCCACCATTTTTCATAGAACAGCAAGGAATCCCAAACCAAACCCTAATTTCTCAAATTCCCAATTTCAATTTGCAGTTTGTGCAAAATCAACACTTGGCTACGCTTTATATATATAGTCAGGGGAGAATGCATGCGCCTATGCGCGTTGAATTTCCAAAGGCGCGGCGGAAAAACTAATTAAAGAAAATTATTATTTTAAAATAAAAAAAATATATATAAATATTCTATTTCTTAATTTAAAAATAAATAAAATAAGGAAGCCTTATCCTTATCCATAGAATAGCGGAGTAGGTCCATAGCTTGGAAGTTGGACCATAGGTCCTATTGCTATTTCGTGTGTATTTCAATTAAAGTCTGCTGGCAGCAATAATCGGCTGAACCCGGTGCATGACTGCCGTTCGCCTCACAACATATCATCATCCGCCACGTGTCTCGCAGATGTATTTAGTACCCAAAATTCTTTTCCATTAATATACGCAAAGTTGAATTTTGTACAGTTATTATTTTTTTTTAAGAAAAAGGAATAATGTAATCACTTTTATATCAGTTTAATTTTTTTACAATTAGTTATACTGTATCTCAATATAATTACTAATATCTAAAATTTTATAAAAAATAAAATAAAATAAAATAAATAGATATGAAACGGATGGAGTAATTTCTTGTGATTTAATTGTGACGAAACTTAACAATAATAACATTATTTTAAATGGCATTATTAATCAATACAAAAAGTTACTAAATTTAAAAAAATAATAAAAAAAAAATCCATTGAATAAATGTAGTAAAATAGAAGTATTAATGCACCGAACACAATTAGGAAAAATATTTATAATAAAAGCAACAAAATCAATAGGGGCCATTGTATTCCAAATTTAAATATAAATAATTGATCCGACAAATGGGAGTCGGGAAAATTGAACAAGGCTGATAATCTTGACTATATGAATAATAAATATTATTAAAAAAAAAAAAAAAAAAGGAAAAAGAACATTAATAATGTTATAGGATTGTTCCTCCTAGGATCCTACAAACTGCGCTAAGTCTGTCAAATTGAAATTGTCACGGCTAGGGAAATTACAAATATACCCATGAGTAATAAATCCAAATATAAATATTAATTAAATACTTAAAATAAAAGACAGCAGAAAACGTAGGGGTGTTGCTTGGGAATACGAGTGTGGACAACTGTTTTCCACCAAAGTTCCCTAACTTCTCTAAATTGTCTCAATTATTCCTTTTTATTTTGACCGATTAACCCTAAGATATTGTTTACATAACTACAATTTCCTTTTAAAATATTAATGTTTTTCTCTCCATCCAAGTAAGTCGTTCTTTATTTATCAAGATATTATTTTTTAAAAAATACTTATTTTTATCATTCAAATTTATATATATATTATTATTATTAAAAACATACTTCATTCATCTCAATACAATAGTCTTATTTATCATTTTTGTCCGTCTCAAAATATTGGTCTCATTTTCATAAATAACCATATCACTATAAAATTATCCCTACTTTTTCATTATTATCACACAATTACCACTACTTTTTACGTTAATATACTCACAAGGGCAAAAAAAAGTTATTTATCCTTACTTTTTACCAATTATCAATATAATATCAATATTTCTTAAATCTCGTATTCAACACAATGGTGTGTTTGTTTGAGGGATTGGATTTTTTTTCTACTATTCATTCAATTTTTTTCCCCTAAAAATATCACATCAAACAACTATTTTTCATTTTTTATATTATACTAAAAATCAATTTTACATTCAAAATATCACATCAACACCTATTTATATCACATCATACAACTATTCAAATTCAAAATTTTTACTATTCAAATTCCAACTCAAAATCCAAACCTCCAAACAAACACACCCTAAGACTATACTTTTAGGACGAAAGGAGTATATATTTTTTTCAGTAAAAAATGTCATTTTCTCTATTGTTTTACTTTTAATTTTCTTTTATTTTTACTTTTTGTTTTTCAAATTCGTGCTAAATCAAATAGACATAAAGATTAATGATAAAAAATATTATCCTCTCTCCTCTTAACAAACTATCTATCTATCTTTTTGTTTTGGTATATTTCGTAACAAATTATAATTATTTTTTTTAGTTATTGTACTATATATATATATATCTAACGTTATAATTACCTTTCAAATTTACAATATATTACACAAATATCATTATCTTTATATTATACAATACTAATAAAGTTAGTTTGATTTTTTTATCTTTATTTCTGTTGATATATATTCTATATATATTGTATATATTTATATATATCCTACCTAATATATCTCTTGTATAAATATAACATTGTACCCTAGTTGTGATTTAAAGAAAATAAAAAGTTTATTCCATTAATCGTAACATGGTATCAGAGCCATGCCTTTTCCCGACCAAATCGAAACAACCCACACATTTCAGATAGCATATTTCCGACCACCTCCGACCGTCACCGCCACCACCATCGTCTTCGCCGCCACGAGACCGGCCGGACACCGGAACAGTTCGGCGACCGGCGGCGCGTGAGCCTCACACGCGCCTGACGCGTTTTCCGGCCGGACGCCTCGCCGGCGCGTGGAGGCACGTGCGGCGGCCGTTGGCGGCGATCTTTTCACCGTCGTGTTCGGAATTTGATTTCCTCCGCAATGGTATCTTCACTTCTTCCGTTTGAGTAGTTTTTTGCATCCAGTTGACTTTTCGAGTTTTGGGTTCGATTCGGTTTTCTTGTGTTTATGTCGTTTCGGCTTTCGGGTTGAAGTTTGAGATATTGTCTTCTCTTGAATTTCTATGGAAAAGATGGATGTCCATATTCTGATCAATGTTGTTCTGTCCGGAGATAATTACAGTTTGTGGGCACAATCGATGAAAAGTTTTTTGATAGGTCAGAAATCATGGCGAATTGTTACGGGAGATATAGTTGCTCCCATTGCTCCGGTTTCTATAGGAGAAGTTACGCCTACCGCCACAGTTGTTGAATCCTTTATTGAAAAATTGGAGGATTGGGATAGTAAGAACCATCAAATTCTCACTTGGTTGCGCAATACTTCCACTCCGGTGATCCATGTTCAGCTTGCTCAATTTGATACTGCAAAGGCAGCGTGGGATTTCTTGGCAGTCCGCTTCCGTGCTACTGGTTTGTCACACTATTATCAGTTATAGAGCACTCTCCATGATTTAAAACAGGAACCAGGACAATCTATCAACGACTTCCTTGCCCAAGTGCAACCCCTTTGGCATTGATTAGATCAAGCAGAGATCAATCCTGATCATCTTCGCCTCATTCAGGTCTTGATGGCTTTGCGTCCAGAGTATGAGACAGTTCGTGCCTCTTTATTACATCGGCATCCACTTCCTACCTTGGATGCAGCTATTCAGGAGATTTTGTTTGAGGAAACTCGTCTCCACCTAGCTAAGGCTCCTCAACTTGATTCTGCTATTACGGTCACCGCCCGAACTCCTACTCAGAATCGTTCTCATTGCTGCAAAAGATGTCAGTATTCTGATCATGACTTCGGTCATTGCCCAAAGGTGGAGTGTCACTACTGTCATGTTTTAGGTCATACCATACAGTACTGCCCCACTAGACCGTCTCGCTCTGGCAGTAGTAACTACAAACCTCGGCATTCGCGTGGACCTCAGTCCGGTACCTCATTTGTCACAGCCTCTGCCACGCCTGCGCCTGCGCCTCCCACGATTCAAGACCTGGAAGCTCTTCTTAAACAGGTTCTATCTTCCAATACCGCCATGTCTACCACATCAGGTAACTCTCCTTGGTATTTTGATTCTGCTTGCAGTAATCATATGACCTCTGATATACGCCTTATGACCTCCACATCCACCCCACCATCCTTACCTTCTATCCTTACTGCAAATGGTACCCATATGCGCATCACCCATACCGGACATACATCCACCTCATCCTTATCCCTCCCCGACACATACTGTATCCCTCAATTAACCTTAAATCTGATCTCCGTTGGTCAATTAGTTGATCAAGGTCTAACAGTGATTTTCTCTTCTACTGGTGTGCAGGTTCAGGACGCACAAACCGGGCGGACTCTTGGGAAGGGCCGGAAGACGGGCCGCTTATTTGAACTTACGTCACTCCAGGTCCCTCGTCCCTCTATCTCGGCTGCCACCACCTCTACACCATCCTGCCTTCAGTGGCATCATCGTCTCAGTCATGCGTCCTCCAATAAAGTCAGGTCTTTGATTAGTCAGTGTAGTTTAGGTTCTGTCAAGTTTGAGTCTTTTCATTGTGTGGATTGTTCGTTGGGAAAGCAACCTGCCTTGTCATTTCCTCATAATACTTTCATTGCGGATACACCGTTTTCCTTAGTTCACTCAGATATTTGGGGACCTTCGCCCGTTGTGTCTATGAATGGTTCTCGTTATTTTGTGATTTTTATTGATGACTATTCTCGCTTTACGTGAATTTACTTTCTGAGGCATCGTTCTGAACTTCCATATATTTATATGACCTTTGCTAAAATGATACATATCCAATTTTTCTCTACCATAAAAACTCTCCGCACAGATAATGCTCTTGAGTATACTGATTCATCATTTCTTCGTTTCTTATCTGATCAAGGTACTGTTGTCCAACGCTCCTGCCCATACACCTCTCTACAAAATGGTCGCACCGAACGTAAACACCGACAAATCCTCGATACAGTCTGCACCCTTCTCTTATCTGCCTCTTGTCCGGATCGCTTTTGGGGAGAAGCCGCACTTACCGCTGTCCACACTATAAATCGTGTCCCTTCCTCTGTCCTGGGTAATATCAGTCCCTTTGAAAAACTATTTAATCGTACCCCTGACTATAGTCTTCTCCGCCCTTTCGGTTGTGTCAGTTTTGTCCTCCTCCCTCCACATGAGCGCACTAAGTTAGAACCTCGCGCGCGTCTGTGTTGCTTCCTGGGATACGGGTTAGAGCATAAGGGTTATCGTTGTTGGGATCCCATTTCCAATAGCCTACGTATTTCTCGTCATGTCACATTTTGGGAGGATACCAAATTCTCTTCCTTGTCCCACTTTCGAGTCCCCTTTGATCGTTCGTCTCCGTTCTTTGTCTTGTCCTCTCCACCTCTATTCCCCTCCGGTGACACGGCTCCGTCTCCCGTCCCTGACGCTGTCTCGGTTGCGCCTCCTGAACCGACGCTGATCCCCGAGCCTACTCCTACTCTCGACTCCGATACATCACCATCACCAGAGCCCGACACGACTTCGATCTCAGCCCCTGATCCTGGCCCTCGTCGTTCCACTCGGGTTAGTCACCTTCCTACTCACTTACTTGATTATCACTGTTTCTCCGCCACCTTGTCCCATCATGAGCCCAGGTCCTTTTGTGAGACGTATGCGGATCCATTGTGGCGGCAGGCTATGTCTGAGGAGTTGCAGGCTTTGGAGAAGATATGGTTGATCTTCCCTTTGGCAAGAAACCTATTGGCTGCAAGTGGGTATTCAGAATCAAAACTCACTCTGATGGATTCATCGAGCGCTACAAGGCGCGTTCGGTAGCCAAAGGCTACACCCAACAGTATGGTATCGACTATGAGGAGACATTTGCCCTGGTTGCTCGTCTTACCTCTATCCGTTGTCTTATCGCTATCGCTGCCGCTCGTCGGTGGCCCCTGCATCAGCTTGATGTCAAGAATGCATTCTTGCATGGTGATTTATCCGAGGACATCTACATGTCTCCTCCTCCTGGTTTTCCTACCTCTTCCAAGGTATGCAAACTTCGCCATGCCCTATATGGTTTGAAACAGGCACCTCGAGCTTGGTTTTCGTAATTTAACTCTGCTCTACTCCAGCTTGGCTTTACCTCTAGCGATCACGATTCGGCTCTTTTCCTTCGACGTGGGTCAGCTGGAATTACTGTTTTATTGCTTTATGTGGATGACATGATCATTACGGGAGATGATGCATCAGGTATCTCTGAGTTGTAGGCTCATCTACACCGCCACTTTGAGATGAAGAGTTTAGGGCCTCTTCGGTACTTCCAAGGACTTGAGATCTCCGACACCTCCGATGGATATTATCTCTCTCAAGCCAAGTATGCCTCCGACCTCCTATCTAGTGCCGGTCTCACTGACTCCAAGACTGCTCCTACACCTCTTGATTCTGATTGTCGTCTTACTCCGATGGATGGTGTTCCCCTTGATGATCCGACTTTGTATCGTCAGCTGGTGGGAAGTCTCATCTACCTGACTGTCACTCGACCGGATATTGCTTATGCCGTCCATATCGTCAGTCAGTTTATGTCTGCTCCTCGGATGACTCATCATTCTGCTGTCCTACGGATTCTCCGGTACGTCAAAGGTACTCTTCTTCATGGGCTTCATTATTCCGCTCGTTCTTCCTTAGTTTTGACCGGGTATTCTGACGCTGATTGGGCGGGAGATTCCTCTGATTGCCGCTCGACCACTGGGTTTTGCTTCTTCCTTGGCGACTTGCTTATTTCGTGGCGCAGCAAGAAACAGACAGTTGTCTCCCGGTCCAGCGCAGAGTCCGAATATAGAGCCCTTGCCGATACCACTGCCGAACTTCTATGACTCCGCTGGCTGCTGGCTGATCTCGGAGTCCCTCAGCCCTCTGCCACTATTATTCATTGCGACAGTCAGAGCGCCATGAAGATTTCGACGAATGATGTCTTCCACGAGCGTACGAAGCACATTGAGATCGACTGTCACCTTGTACGTCATCACGTTGCTCATGGAAGCATCTCCTTGTCTCTCATTTCCTCTGCTGATCAGACGGCCGACGGATTCACCAAACCTCACCTTCCCAGCCGTTTTCAGTTTTTTTTTAGCAAACTTAAGTTGGGTTCCACCTTGAGTTTGAGAGGATGTTGATATATATTATATATATATATTGATATATTTCTATATATATATATATCCTACCTAATATATCTCTTGTATAAATATAACATTGTACCCTAATTATGATTTAACGAAAATAAAGTTTATTCCATTAATCGTAACAATTTCTAATATAATATAGATAGTAGAAACTACATGCACAAAACAAACAAATAGATTTATAAATATGAAACGGAGTGAATATTAAATATTAATCTTTTCTTACCGGAAATTGTACTCCCTTCGAAGTTTTGTAGTAAATTAAAAAATGATATTATTTTATTAGTTAGTGTGAGTGTGTAAGAGATTTTGATATTTTTGTTCTTTCTTTATGTATAAAATAATTGTATAGTTGTAATTTAGGTAAAAAAGATAATAATATTTTTATATTAATGTATGATTATTTTTAGTTAAAAATTAAAAATATATATATACTTTGAAATTGAGCAAACGAATATATTAAAAATAAAATTTTGAGTAAAATTTTGAGTTGGAACAGAAAAAATATTAGATATTCCTGATTTTAAAATTTTTGAAATTCTATCTTTTGGTAAATGAAGCCGTAGAGCTGTTTAGTCGTAAGAATTTTTGAAATTTTAAGAAAGTTGTAAAAATATACATATATGTATATATTTAATCTGATAATTTATAAATATATATATAGCTATAATATATTACTTGTATCATAAATATATATATATATATACAGGCCGTTCTGAGCCCGGGCGAAAGGGGCGACCACCTAGGGCCCAATGTAAATTGGGGCTCATTGTTTATTTATGTTATATATAAATTATTTATATATACAAATTATTTGACATTAATATATTAATACAAAAGTATGGCCTAGTGGTTAAGGTTAATATTAATAGTATTATTGATATTTTGCATATAAAAATATTAAGAAATTTATTTTATTTAATTATTTATATTTTATTATAGATAAAAAATATATTATTTATACTGGGCCCCTAATTTTTGTTTTAACATTGTTAATATTAATACTATTATTGATATTTTATCTAAAAATTCTGAAAAAATTATTTTATTTAATAACTTATATTTTATTATAGGCAAAAAAAAAAAAAAATCGGAGTAGATCATATATATATATATTTAGGGGTCTTTTATTTTTGTTTTAATTATTTTTTTCACTAAAAAGATAGTAAATATTAGACAAAATTATTATTATTATTAGGCAAAATAAACTCTTTATGATTTCAAAACTCATACTTTAAAAATGATATGAATCCCCTTATACTTTAAAAATGTTCTATGAAACTCATTTTTATATTTTTCTGGTGATGAGAAGATGACTTTTCATATATATTTTTTGCATGGCGAGGGTTTAATATAGTGTTTGTTAAAATATAAGGGAGCGTTACACAATTTTTAAAAATTATGCTAAAAAAAATATTTTTTTATTTATATTTTATTATAGGTAATAAAATATTATATATATATATTTAAGGCCCCTAATTTTTATTTTACCCCGGACCCTTCGAAAATCAGAAACGGCCCTGTGTATATATATTTAAATGTCACGCATAGTTCATTTATAATAATAATAATAATAATAATAATAATAAAGTATTCATACATAATTTTATTAATTTTATTTAAATAAATAATAATTAATTTGTTATTATTTATTCTATTATTTTTATTAACTATTTAATGAAAATTTTATAATATCTTCAATTTATTTTGGATTTCGGTCAATTTGTTTTTTTATAGATTTATTATTATATTAGATATGAAAAATCATATTGATGATATAAAAAATTAATACTCCCTCCGTCCTTCTTCTTCTGATCCGATCACTTTTTTTCTTTTTTTTTTTTAATTTATTTTGATCGGATTGCTACTACTACAACATCATAAAAATATAAATAATTAATTATTCTTTTTTAGTTTCTATACAATTTTTATTATTTAAATTTTATATTTCATAAATATATATATATTCTTATAAAATTTCAAATTCAATATTACTTTAATAAAAATTTAAAACTTCAAAATTCAATTTAGACATAAAAGAGTTTTTATAGTATTTTATTCGTCATTCATTGTTCATATTATCATTTTAATCCATCTTACATTTTCTATTTCATTTATTTTTAAAAAAATTATATATTTTAATCATATTTTAAATTTTATAATATACAATTATTTAAATTTTAATTAGTTAAATTAATTATATTAATATTAATCTATAATTATTTGTATTATATTATAATTATTTTTACTAATATATTTTTAAATTATTTACTAATTATGTCAATTCCAAAATTTCATATCTACGATAACTCAGGACATAAGACGAACCTACGTAGAGGCAAGGGGATTTGTAGCCGGGGATACTATGTAGCCAACTTCCAAAATATTAGGATTTTATTAGTGTGAAAATTATAAAATTATGTATTTTTTATTATTTTGTCCTTTTTATTTATTTATTTTTTTATAGTGTAAAAAATAATAAAATTTGTGTAATTTTGTTGATTTATATTTTTATATTTTAATATTTTTTTTTTAGTAGAATTATTGAATTTTATTTATTTTTTTAACCCTCCCTATATTTTAGGGTTGGTATGTCATTGGCTGTACCCTCCCATCCCCATACCCCACCCCTTTTTTTAAAATTTTAATATATATATATATATATAATTGAATAAACTAAAAATATACAAAAAAAATAATAATAAATTATAAGATGTGTTTGGGTATTGAATTTTGAATAATAAAAAATTTTGTATTTAAATATATTTATAATAAATTTTTTTCTACTAAAAAATACTTATCGATTTCCAACAATATTAAAATAAATATTGCAATATGTAGTTGATGTTGCTGTAATCAAATATATATGTCATGGTTCCTTACTTCGATAGAGTAAAAATATCGAAATTTGATATTTTGCAATACTTTTTCAAACATATTGCATTAAAAATTTGTATCCATTTTTCATGATATTATGCATGGATCAGGTATATCATGACGAATTCTTCAGAAAACAATAGTGTCTTCCACAATGGAATCTGATAATTGAAATTTCGAGTAAGTGTTTACATAATTTTCTTTTGTCCGAAGAAATGATTCATCGAAATAATGAGTCACTATTGCACGGTTTCTTAAATATGGCATATCGAAAAATAACAAATAAATTGTGTTACTTCTAAAATTTTAAAAGTTAGCCCCTATTTTCGTCGAATCCTTGTTCCGCCCCTGACTCATTATATAATATATGGGTTTGATGAAATAATCACTCTGTTACTCAACAATTCTCAATGAAACAATTCTTCATAAATATTATTAAAAAAATATAAATATATACACACATTAATATAATATGTATATTATCCAATCATAAAAAGTTAACTATTCAATAAAAAAAAATATTCCATATGTCCCAATACAATAGTCTTGTTTATCATTTTTGTCCGTCCCAAAACAATAGTCTCATTTTCATAAATAACCCTATCACTATAAAACTATCCCTACTTTTTCATTATTATTATACAATTACCACTACTTTTTACACTAATATACTCACAAGAGCAAAAAAGTCATTTATCCTTACTTTTTACCAACTATCAATATAATATCAATATTCTTTAAATTTTGTGTCCAACACAATAAGACTATACTTTTTGGGAAGAAAAGAATATTACTTTTTATATTGCCAACATAATTTTCTATACCACACACAAAAAAAATCAATTTATCTAAAAATCCAATTAAAGCATCCCAATTGATATGTTTAAGACAAAAATCCAAACACAATCAAAATAAAGCATCCCAATTAAAGAGATCCAACAAAATAGACAAAGAATGGAGTGAATGAATGAATATTTAATGTGAAAATTTTGAGAGAATATACTTTGGAGTGGACTATGCTTTGTAGTATTAGAACAAGAGATTAATGGCTTTTTGTGAAAGAGGTTTTTTGTCCTAATTGCTGTTGTCATGTCATCCCATTGCTCTATTATTAATTAATTTGCTTTGGTTTTAGGTATATTCACAAGAATCATTCTTAATTGTTCTTTCTCTTAATTAATTATTTGTTATTTCATGTGCTTATACTTAATCCCTCTTTTTTTTTAATTATGTACAATTTTGTCGATATTCTTGATTGTTGTCTAAACTCACTAATTGCACGGACAAACCTTCGTTGGACGTATTCTCTTGTAACGATTTGGCATGAAATTGGTATCCAAACAAGAACTTTGAGGGTATGTTTTTTTAATCAAAATTTTTAAAATTTTACTATTTGAACTCTGCGTTTTTTCAAAAAAAAAAAAAATATTTCAAAATATCCCATCAAACATTATTTTAATGTCAAATTCAAACCAAATTTTCTCAAACTCAACCAAAAGAAACATGCCGCCAGATATTCTTGAACAACAAGGTAGTTAAATTCATTTGGTATATTATTCATGTGTTGTTACATATAGGTTTATATATAATAATTTTTTATTTTATTTTTTTTATGCTATTCAATAAAAATCGTAAGATCGTCAATGAAAAAGGATTATATTTTTTTTGATGTATTTTAGTATTTCATTTATATTTATTTAATATTTCATTTATCTAAAATCTTTTACAATTATTTCTATTTCGAAATATTCTTAATAGATATTGCAATTTTTCTTTATTTAGACTTTTCTTAAGCACTTTCAATATAATATATAAAATTATTTTAAATAAAAAGTACAAATAAGTTCGTAGAAAAAATTATTAAAACTATACTACTTAAAATTCAGCTAACTTCTCATTTGTTTGACTCTTATAAATTTACTTTATGAACAAAATTTAACAAATTTAGAATTATTTTTTTTCGAATTCGAATTATTAGTTATCAAATATTATGATAGTATAATGAAGAATTTTGATGAAGTTTTTTTTTTTTATAGTTATTTTATAATAATAATAATAATAATAATAATAATAATAATAATATTTTTATTAAAAAATAGAATTTTTAATTAAAAATTAAATAATATTTAAAAGAACAAATTCTAAAAATGTGTATACAATCATGATTAAAATTAGTGGTGATATATTAAAAATTATTTTCCTCCTGTTTTATATTATAGTTATCAATTTTGATTTTATTAAAAGTTTTTTTTTTTCTTTATCAATTTTAGTTCCAAATAAACTAAATTTATCGATTTTAGTTTCGATAACAGACATGAATGATTCAAAAATGTGACTGGAAAACTCAGATAGTCAATACTGCCGTGTTGGATTCAATACGGCCGTATTCATTGTTTTTAATATGATCATATTCCTGCCTATATTCACGATACTTTTTTGAATATGGTCATATTCCAGATTATATTCGTTATCATTTTCACTTTTCATTTTGAAATTATCTGATATATATTTTATATTTTAGAAAAAAATAAAATAATAACAAACTAATTATTATTTTATTAAAATCAAAATATAATAAATTAAAGTAAATAAAATTGTTTATTGAATTATGCATAACAAATGAAATGAGTATTTTAAAAACGAGTTAACTGTATTTTTAATTCTGTAATTAAATTTTTTATTATTTTAATCGTATAATTAGAACAAGTTAGTTTGAAAAGTGAAAAATTTTCGCAGTTTTGTGTGACATCAGCATATTTCACGATTACCGCTTCCCCGTACACTGCCACGTGTCAGGCAGCGCTGGTTCTCCCTGTAAACCTAAACCCAAACCTAAACAGACTAGCAGACTGCCCAACATTCGTTAATTATTCCTCTCACTCCACATAATTTGTCCTTATTTTCTATTTTCGTTCGTCCACGTAACTTGTTCTTTCTATTTTTGAAAATATAATTATGCACTTTAATCGTATTTTAAATTTTATAATTTTTTTAATTTTAATTAAACTATTTATTTATCTTAATTTTAATCTATAATTATTTTTACTAATACACTTTTTAATTATTTAGTAATTATATTTTACCTAAATTCTCATGTCTACGGTAATACACTCATATTTCATGAGGTATAATTAATAATTAATATATCCAAATAATTTTAGACGTGATGTTTCAAGTGCCATCTTACCAGTTCCCATCACTTATTAATTACCAGTTTTGTTATGCTTATTGTTTTATCCACTTATAATTATATACCTTTTCATATATTTAAAAAATACAAGTATATATTTATTTTATTATATATATATATATATTTTTTTTATAATATGTGATAGTATTGAATAGAGTTATGGCGTCCAACTAAGAACCCAACATGTACTCATTATAATAATAATAATAATTATTATTATTATATCGGCCACACCCACAGCAGCTAAGCTAATCCACGACGCGGGCGAGCACGTGACGGTACCCTCCCCCAATGACGGTTAGACACGCGGCGTGCTGGTCACGTGAGAAGCATGTGATGGAAATGTGGAGAGACTTGGTTGGTTCCAGATGTCGCGCTTGCAAATAAAGTGCGCTTTATTCGTTGCGGCTTAGGTTTCGGAGTAGCGCTTTTATTTGGCTTGCACGTCTGGACACAGGACACCCGTCATCTCCTGTCCGGACCCACAAGCCAGTAATTGACCAAACTCAAGGGTGTGTTTTCTTTTTTAATTATATCACACACTCCTTGTGTGTTAATGTAAAATTTGCACGAAAGACTCTCATTATTTAAAATTGATTTTCGGTTCTAAATAAAGATATAAATTATGAAAATTTTATAAGAAAAATATAAAATATTTTAAATAATTTTTTAATAAAATAAATAAATAAATAATTGATCAATAATTTATTTTTATATTTTTTGTAAAAATCATATAACAATTTGTCTTCAAAAAAATATAAAATGAAGAATTAATTAATTATTTATTTATTTATTTTATTCAAAAAAGTTATTTAACATATTTTTTATTTTTTATTTATATAAAATTTGCTTAATTTAGGTCTTTATTTAGAACCGAACATCAATTTTGGACAATGAGGGTGTTTCATGCAAACTTTACATTAACACAAGAGAATTTCACGCAATAAATAAAACACGAGGTATTTTGTGCATTTTTACTAAAAACACAATGGAGTGTTATATAATTTACCTTTTTTTTTTATATGAATTTGGTAAATTTTTGGGTTTAGATTTATATTAAAATAATGTATAATAAATATTTTGTAAAAAAAATAAATTGTATTTTTTTTAAAAAATACATATTTCAAATAGTAAAAGTTTAAAATTTTGGTAAAAAAATAGACCCTCGAACTTACTTATTTTATACTTCTTCCTTCTCAGGTACTATGTCAGTATTACTGCAGACACAATGATTTAAGAGGAGTATGATTCATAAATAATTAAAAATATATTAGTAAAAATAATTACAATATAATACAAATAATTATAGTTTAAGATTAAGATAATTAATTGGTCTAATAAAAGATTACAAATTATAAAATTTAAAATATGAGTAAATGTATAAATTTTTTTTGTCAATAAAAAAGTGACATAATATGTGAGAGAGACAAAAATAGAAAATGTAATATTATATGTGAGACGGGATGGAGTATAATTTTGATATTCTTTTATTTGAATATATTTACAAATTATTTTTAGAATTTGTTCTTTTTTATTCATTTTTTTTATATTATATAATCTCGTAATTTCTTTGAAATATATTTATTTTTATATAAAATTTTATTTTCAATAACTAGATTAGTTTTCAAAATATTAAAATCTTTAATTGTAGTCAAAACACACGCACACAAACTATATATATAAATTAAATAATAGTTAAAGATTTGGATAATCTTTTGTTTTAATATTCCATTTAGGAAGGGCGTTCAAATTTTATTATTGTGTAATAAATTTGATTAGATTCTAAATTAATTGTCATGATCTGGTAATTAATTAGAGGTTACACATGCACCGCACCGTACCATTAATATCATATTACAAATTTGTTTCGTGTCTCTACGTAGTACTCCCTTTCACATCTCATGTCATTTTTTTTTTTAAATAATTACCCATCTTAATTTTATTTTAAATTTTATAAAATTTAATTTTTTTAATTTTAATTAAATTAATTAATTATTTTAATTTTAATATATAATAATTTATATTATAAATTAATTATTTTTACTAATATATTTTTAAATTTACTAATTATATTTATCTTTTAAATTCTCATGTCTACCGTGATTGAGACATTCAATGTAGGATAGAGATTAATAAATTATAAGCTTTAGGTATGGTGATGGACACGTCATCATTTGGGGGGTTGTTATTCTTCCAATCTCAAACACGATCAATCTCACCTTCGAAGTGAAAATACGCCATACTATTTTATTATTATATTTTTATTATTATTATTATTATTATTTTATTTTATATTATTTTTTATTGATTCCCATCACTTTAGCTAACCAAACTTTGATCGTTTCAATACCACCAAAAATTAATTAACAGGAAAATTAGAAGAAATTTCACACACACACACACATATACGTATGTGAGGTGTGAATGTGGATAAACAAATATATATACATATATATTTAATAAATAATTAATTGCATATTAGTCAAAGGGAGCATGGTCAACGATGGTTGACTTTGAAACGTGTCAAAGGTGATATCCGTTGTGTGGTTTCCGGGAGCAACCCCACCCATGGTGTCAATAATTTTGCTTCCAAATTAACATATGGTCCTAAATGATGACGTGTTCATTTTTTTCCTTACAATAAATCTGATGTGGATATGTATATATATATATATATATTTAAAAAGGTTTATAGATAAAATGTATCCTTCAATTTAATTAGTCTTCTAGACGTTTCTTTTAGAATTCTTTGTCTGTACAAATGAATTAAGGCTGAAAAAATCCTTTGTTTAGATAGAGGTATTAGGAGGTTTTTGAAATATTGGAAGTTTTGAAAAAAATAAAATAAAATGTTAGTATTTGATTTGATATTTTGTGAGAAAAAATATACTCTTTTCGTCTCATAATCAAATATTTATTTGCGTTTTGAACGTAATTTTAGAAATATTAGTATTATATTTGGATGTAGTAGGAATAAAATAAAAATGACTAAAATAACCTTATTAGTATGTGTGATATAAAAGTAATGATATTTGTGTAATATATTGTAAGTTGTAAGGGTACTTGTAATGTTAGGTAGATAGTATAGTTACTAAAAAATGAAATGAATACTTTGTTATGTGACGGACTAAAATGGAAAAATGGATATTTTGTTATGGGACGGAGAGGGTATTTGATGTAATATTTTTTGAAAAATGAATAGAGCTAACACTACAAGAAAAAATCATTTTTGTAACAAAACTTTTTTGTCTCTAAATCTATTTTTTCCATTACTAATGACATTAGAGACGAAAATAGGAATGAAATTACGTTAGCTACGTGAATTTTAGGAACAGAATTTCGTTACAAATATAATATTTTTTTTTTTGTAGTGTAAATGAATGAAAGAGGTGATGTCTTATTACACTTGCCAAATATGTAACAAACTTTTACTACCATTCATGCATCGGAAGCTGACCCTCACAATTTGATCATGATCACGAACTAGATCGACGGTCAGGATTCGTCGACGCCTAATTGGTAGGGCCCGCTATTTATATTGGTGCACATTTTTGCATGCCCACAAACCCATATTGAGATAAGTATGTATGTATGGGGTGGAGGATAGGCAAAGTTGTTTAGAGAGCATTATTAATATTCGCTACGTTACTTGTGAGATTTTACTCTGATTTTATTATTTTAATTTTAATTTTTAAAAAAAATATTAAATTAAATATCATATTTTTATTTATTTTATCACACTAAAATCTAATTGTATATTTTAAAATATCACATCAATATATATTTTAATTATATTAAAAAAAATTATTTCAATTCGAAATTTTACAAATTAAAATCAAAACCCAAAACTAAAACTTTACAAGCAAACACACCCTACATTATTGATATATATATATATATATATAATATAATTTGGATAAGATTTGGATGAATCCAATTATGTGTATATATTGTACAAGTTGGTGAAGTTAGTAAGTAAGGAAGATAATATGGGATGTTTTGGATCATGCATTAGTGTTGCCAACCCATGTGGCTAAAACTACTATACTACCCAACCAATGATATATATATATATATATTATAAATAAAAAAAAAAAAGAAAGAAAAAGCTATACAATCAATCAATGCATGCACCATATATATATATATATTTTTATTTTTTTTATATTATTGGATAATAGTATCACCGTCCTAAATTATAATTTTATAAAATATATTGATAAGAGTAAAAAGAATTATTGATATAAATGAAAAGAAAACAATTTCAAACATTTTGTAAACTTCCAAATTAAAAATTACCACAAAAACATTGGAAATAAGGGTCTAATTTAAAGACCTTTTAGGATATGTTTTTGTTTGGGATCTTCAAACTCAAAGTTGTGTTTTTCCTTTTTTTTTTTTTTTTTTTTTTTTTGTGGATTTGAAAGCAGGTTTTACTATTTAGATTTTTTTCTCTCTAAAAAAATATCAAATAAAATAATTATTTTTTTTATTATTATTATATACAAATTTATTTTATATTCAAAACATCAAATCAACATATATTTATATCATATTAAATAATTATTCAAATTTAATTTTTTATTGTTCTATAAATCCTAACACAAAAACCCAAACCCACGGACAAACACAAAAATGACTCAAACAACCCTCTCAGCCTAAAAAATATGAGACTCTTTGGCAATTAATTGTAGTTGGTTTTGATTACATATTGATTTGATTAGTTGAATATATTAATTATTAGTGCTAAAATATTTTGTAAAATAATTATTTATTATTATTATTTTTTTATACATAAAATAATTAAAAAATTTATTATTAGTTATTAAAAATTACAAAAGAATTATTAAAATATTTTTTGTTGTTATTTTTAAGTATTTTTGTGAAAAAGTAATATATTTTTATTATGGCATAGTTAGTTGGGGTTGATGATAGTTTTATATATATTTTGTTTATTAGAAATGGTAGTTGAAAAAAAAAAGAATAATCAAAATAGTTTTGAATTTTGAGTAAATAAATATTTAAATCCGTTTGGACGACGAATAACAATGGTGAGATTTGAACACAAGATTTCTCAACTCTATACCAAATTAGATGGCGTTAAGTAGAACTGTCAAAATAGATTGAGCCCGTCAAATTGGCCCAACCCACCTCACTTTTAAGAAGTATTATAATGTAATTTTTAAGTTCGTTAAAATACAGACTTAATTATTTGAGCCAATTCATAGAGGGCGTGAGTTGAAAGAAAAAATACATTCATCCAAAACACAGAGTGAACTCATCCTAAGTAAAAATATATCAAGCAAAATACTCACTCAAGATGTAATGTGCAAATAAATCTCTTGTTTTATTTAAAATAAAAGATAAGACTCTATGAGCTCATTTCTTATTTGCCAAAGTAATTGACTACATGTTAGCTGTTTCTTTTAAAAATTTTGACTAGATTATAGTTCAAATTTTTATTTAACTATCAATTGGATCAAAGAGGTGAGGATTTACCTAACTGTTTTGTCTATTGAAGTTCATCTTGATTTTGCTATTGAAATTGTCATGGTTTGATTTGTTGTCAAATTAATATTTTTGTAAATTCTTTTTTAATCTCATAAAATTCCACCAAAAAAAAAAAAAGTTTGTAGAATATGAGTGGCGGTAGCCGGTCATGAAGGTACAATAGAATGTGTAATAAAATTCTTAATAGAATGCGTCTGCATGTGTTGAGTGGATACATACTGATGCATCTCAATCTTTCATGAAGACATCGGAAAAATTGGTATGTAATTATTTACTTATTTATTTTGATTAATATTCATCCGGCTTACTGACTAATATATTATTTGTCATTCTAAAACGAGGTTCAATAAGGTTGGTATATATACGTGGACCCAGACCAAGGAACATAATCGGAAGTATTATATAAACTTACGATCAAGACAAGTTGTAATTTATTATGAAATCAAGAGGCTAAAATGTTGATAGTAATCTTTTTTTAAAATTTGATATTTAATGTCTTACTTCAAGTACAATCAAAATGAATTGTTTCTTAACCTAGTACCGTGTGATAAGAAAAGTCGTATTCAAGAATCGAGAGAAAAGTCGCATTCAAGGATTGAGATTATTGGCTTCGACAATCCTTCATGTAAGGTCCTCTCATAGTGCTAGCAACGGGCACACTACAAATTCATTTGCTAAAAATGATCGATTAAAGAAGGTAGAAGACAATGTTGTGAATATCCACAATCACATGTCTCGTGTGGACAAACGAATGACTAACTTGGATGTTCAGTATCAAACTATAATAAATTAGAATTTTACTATAATGTAAGGGCTTTGGCTTTTAGACAGACGCAAGGCGGTGACTTCTACCAATATGATCCTGATTCTAATCACAATCATTCCATCACAATCTATTTTGCTCGAGTATTTGCTATGACATTCCGTAGCAAAAAATTGTGGCGAAATCGGTTACAATTGATAATCCAGTCGAAGAACATTATTTAAAATCAAATAATGTGTAATGGAAGACACACCCAAGGTCCACCAAACTGTAAAAAAAAAAAAAAAAAAAAAAAAAAAAAAAAAAAAAAAAACCAAACTATTTCATAAGAAGGAATTAAAAAAAAAAAGTTGATTATCCAATCGAGAAATATTATTTAAGCTATCGAAAAACACACAATACATACAATACAGTAACACACACTCTACTATATTTTTACTATTTTTAGCTTGCATTTAAAGTTTATCCTTAGAGTCTTGTAACTTATACATTGTTTATGCTAATTCGAGCTTGTTTATTGATGATTCATGTTAAACTTATGTCGTCTACTATCTCTTACGCTTGTCAATACAGTTAGATCGGACACTTTTAACTTTATCGTTCAAAAACATTGCGTGTTCCTTGAAGATTTTGATCCTGAAGCCATTTGATAATCCAACGATAGACAATCTTTGTAGAATGTTGTTGGGATCCATATCGATTGATTTAGGTGCATCAAGTAAAAATGTTTGGACCAACGCGGAATTCATTTTAGTTCCAAAAGTTATATTTTCTCTTTTTTGTTTCCAATATTCATTAATAATAATTTATTTTTCTTAATGCTAAAATTGATATGATAGATTTTTTTTATAGTTAATATATTATATAGAAAAAATTATTAAAAATATCACATCAATTATTTATTTATGTTATATTAAACAATTATTACTGTTCAAAATTTTTGTTAATACCCCATCACATAAAAAAACACAACAAAAACAATTTATTTATTTATTTATTTTAGACTAGAATATTCACATTGACCCATAATAAAGAGATCAATATCTAGTAACTAACCACCAAGTAACTACTGGAAAAAAATAAAATAAAATTATAACCATATTTATGCCTTAAAATTTATTTTTGGATTATTTATAAATTATTTAAAAACAATATATACAAAATTTACTTTTATTTAAAATATTATATCTAAAACTCTAAAAAGATATCTATTTCCATCACATAAAATAGTTATTTTTTTATTCAATTTTTATTAATTTTAAATTAATCAAAAATTCTAAATTAATGAATAATGTTAATTCCTAGACTTTAAATTATTTTTATTTAATTGGAATTTAGTTATTTTCAATGTATTTTTCTTTTTAATTTCGATTTGGTTCGACTGCAAAATATTTTCGATTAACTGAAAATTCAATTAACCAAAATTTTAGATTCAAATTAAGTTTACGATTTCGGGTACTTGCTCTATTCGATTTCAATATCAAATATCTTCACATTTGCAAATATCATATCCACCCCTACTTGATATAATATAAATAGTATTCTTAATCTAAAATTAAATTTTTGTTATAATTTTATAATGAGTTAGGTGTGGCAATGCAAAAATCTTACCATTAAACCATATTTTTATTTTAATAATTATTTCATTAGTTAATATATAATATATTAAATTTTAAATATTAATTTTAATAAATCGAATTGGACTAAACACATTTTTATGGATTCAGACACGGACCGTTCATTGACGTGCCGAGCCAAGCACAACTCGAAAAGTATACTTTAGGAAAATTCACATTTGCCCCCACTTCTTATAGGATTATTTATTTATTTATTTTTGTGTCAAAGAAATTAAGCTAAATTATATAACATTCTCTTATATTTTAGTAGAAATGCACAAAATACTATAAATTTATATTTAATCCATCTTGATATTTATGTCCGTTAATTCAAAAAGTAAAGTCCATATTTGCTTATATTAATCAAACAAATTTATAATTCAATGTCTTATTATTTGCAAAGCAGTAAAAAAATAATCCAAAACATTTTGTAATATAGTTTAAAAAAAATCATTAATAAGAAATAGTGAAAACCTAAACAAAAATCATATCATACCTATTCCCTCTTTTAAAATGTTACAACAATAATTCACTTTAAAAATATAAAATCAAAACAAAATATAAAAATATAAACTAGTGTGTTTGTTTAAATCTTAATTTAAAATATAAAAAATTGCATTGATGATATAAAAAAATGATATTAATTAAAAAAAAAACACCTTATTTAGGTGAACAAATTCTATATAACACATTCATCTTAAAAAAAGACAATACTCCCTCCTCCGTGCCATAAATAAATATCTATTTGTTTTTTACACGTAGTTTTAAAAATATTAATATTATATTAAAATATAATATGAATAAAGTAAAAATGACTAATATTATATTGAGATATAATAAGAATAAAGTAAAAATGACTAAAATAATCTTATTATATGTGATACAAATGTAATAACATTTGTGTAATATATCGTAAATTGTAAATGTATTTGTAATGTTAAATAAATAGTACTATTACAAAAAAAAAAATGATACGTTATTATAGAATGGACTAAAATGAAAAAATAAATACTTTGATTGGAAACAAAAAGAGTATTTTATTTAAAAAGATTCTTTTAATGTAAATTATAAAAAAATTGTATCTATAATATAGAATATAATATTTTATATTTCATTTGATAAAATAATTTTTTATGTTAAATATTAATTTTTGTAAAAAAAATAAAATATAAAATTAAAGGCAAACCAACCCGTCATTTTCTAATTCATATGTTTTTTGGCAGGTTTAGGAAAACCCACAACCCTAAAAATTATACTTAGACATAATTTTTTTTACTTGAATTATTTTTAAAGAATATATATCAACATTGTCTATTTTGATTTCTTATTAATAAAGTACTGTAATCCACCGTCCCAACTAAAAACTCTTTTTACTAATCACTCCCATTACAGTACATCTTGTTTACCATTTTTGTTCGTCCCACAACAATAATCTTGTTTCTTTAAATAACCATATCACCATAAAATTACCAAAAAAAATTTTATACATACTTTTTACCTGGCTACCAATAAAATTACCAAAAAAAATTTTATACATACTTTTTACCTGGCTACCAATATAAAATTCAAACCTAATACTGACAGCATATTATACAAAAAAAAAAAATAGCACATAATATGACAGCATAACTCATTTCAGCAGATAAATGTCTATACAACCCAACTTATAAATAAATAAAAACTATCAGCACATAATTTCAAAAGTAAAAATGCCAAAATCTGAAATTCATAAATTAAAACAACCTTAGAACAGAAAAGAAGAAAACAACTATCTGCAGTCTGCAATATGAAAGTGAACACAAAACAAGACATTGTCATGTATTTGAATTGGCCCCAAAAAACTATGAAGTACCAGACAAAGTTCATAAAAACACAACTGCAGTAAGTAGCACAATACCTTAATCGAACAGGCTGAATCCCATATCGTCATCAGACTCCTCGGCCGGCTCATCTTTCTTCTCCTCCTCCTTGGGGGCAGCAGCACCAGGCGCAGCTGAGTCAGCAGCTGCAACAGGAACAGCTGCAACTGCAAATTTGCTAGGATCCTGCATCAACAGTGAAGCATTAAAGGGATAGTTCCAATCACAAATCAATAATAGTAAAGGGAAATATAACCAATCGTACTGCAAGGTACTCCTTGACTTTGTCTGCTTGGGGGAAGGAGTAGTCAGTTTCGACTGCAACAGCCAAAACATTCTTGTAGGCGTTGATGAACATGTGAGGCGCAGCAGCCAGGGTCGGGTATGAAATGGCAAGGGACAGGGCAGTGACCATAGCGACACCAGAGGCGAATTTCTCAATTAGATCCTCTTCAGTCATGTCAAGCACCTCAGGGCTGAAGACAGATCCATTTTCGTACACGGTCCGAACAATGAGACCGTATGAGAAGGGCCTGATTCCAAGTTTTGAAAGCAGTGCAGCTTCGGAGGAACCCACTTTGTCGCCCTTCTTGATAAGCTCCACTGGGGTGATGATTTCAACCGTTCCCTTGTTAATCTTGGTGGGAATGTTGAGCACCTGGAAGAATAGATGAAGAAATTAGAATCTCATTACTAAAAAGTAATGTGAAACAATAATGCAATAACAATATATGGACCTGAAAGAAAGAGGTCTGGGATGGGTCGAGACCAGTGTTCCCAGGGGGGACAATGACATCAATAGGGGCCACAAGACCAACACGAGCTGGTGCTCCAACCTGTTGAAAGGCAATGGTTGCCAACATCAAAATGGGATCAAAACAGAAGATTACAGTACAACCTTACCGAATTAACTACAACTAGTTAACATTCGAAACTCCTTATACCAGTTAGGGCAGTTAATAGTCTCCATTATTTATGAGCATCAGTTCAATCTCTTCATAGAAGTTGGAATATGTAAGAGCGCTCAATCTCATCAATCAAATAGTTTTCTACTTAAGCTTCTTTTTTTACCCATCATTCTAAAATTCTACAAAGTACAGACATTCAAACATGTGGAATTAATAACATTTTGATATAATTTTCATAACAATAAAATCCCACACTACAAATAACAATAAAACATGGAAGTACAGATTTCGGTTTAATCCTACACATTCATATTCAGAATTATTGGTTTAAACATGATCTCAACATAAAAGTAAATGTGTACCAATTCAAGGAATTTCCATAATATAAACAAGATAGCAATTTTCTATACAAACAAATTTCAGGTGATGTGCCAAAAGCATGCATTCGTAATGGACATTGATTAGAACTATGCAATAATAAAAGTATCTAATACTAATCAACAAAATAGAGCACTCATTCATTGAAATAAAATAAACGGTACAAGAACATACCTTGTACTTGGCAACCTCCTCACTAACTTCTTTTAAATCGCCCTTGGTAAAGATCAATCCAACATTGCCCTGTTCACCAATCACAGACAAACGAATACATCAGTTTTCTAATTTCAATGAGGTACTCAGCCATAACATCTTATCCCTTACAAGTAACCACATCATAATAAACTTAGATTCAAAGGCGTTCTTCAGAATGGACATTTTTAAAATATCAATCTTTTTAAAAATTTAAAAATTGCAGACATATATAACAAAATGGAATTCCTCCAGTGCTTCACGTAATCAGATTGCGTCAAATAACGTACAAAATAACAGCGATAGACAGACGGACAAGGAAACTTACAACGAGGAGAGGGATGAGGTTAAGAATAGCCTGGTTTCCCGATTTCTCGGCGTGGATGCGAATGGTCCTCTTCATCATAGTATTTTTACCCATTAGAACCACAGAGTCACCACGCAGCCCCTTCCGGATGTTCTGCAGTTGGTTGGATCCCACGTTGTCCGCCTCCGCCACCAAAACCTGCGTGTACTCATCCAGAAGCTGGCACAGCTTTTGGTCGTAGGCTATCTTCTTGTCGGCCTTCGTAAGCTTTGGCGCCATTGCTATCAACTACAAAGATTAAAGGTTCCTACCTACGAGCGTATAGTGTACAAAATGGAGGGCCAAGACGCAGCGGCGGCGGCTAGGTCAAGGCGGACAGCGGGCGGCGCCGTCACTTTAACCTCTGGTAAGATTTTAGGGAAATGGAGAGGATTAGGGTTTCGCTGCAACACGACCTTGTTTTCAATCTGAGAAAATTATTTATATACACGATGATAAGACATTATGGGCCGAATTATTGGGCTTTATATTATATGATAAAATTTAACATAGATGTGTAAATAGATTGATTAAGACAAAATGTAATTTTATAGTTAATTTTTTAGATATTATTAGATTTTTATAATAATAAAAACAATATTAATATTAATAAAAATGATTGACTTAATGATATAGAAAAAATAATATTATTTTTATATTTATATTTTAAATTTTATAATTTTTTTTTATTATAGACATGTAGTGTTATGGTAAAGAATTTTAAAGGTATATATAATTATATTATTCACTTTCTAATAAACATAAATTTAATATTTTAATATATTTACATTATTTATGTTACATTGTGTGTTTTTATTCATATATTAATTTTTTAAAATTTATACAAGTCAATATATGTATACACATCATCTCACTAAAATTGATGCGAAATCATCAATAAGTTTTAGCAAAAAACTTTATAATTTGTGAGAATAATTAAATTTAACATATAAATCAAAATTTTATTTTTCATTTTTCATTTTAAATTTAATTTATAATTAATTTTAGCTATTATGTTTAAGTTTAGAAACAATTGTTGTGCAGATAACTTGTTATTATTTTTTAGGTTAAAGATATTTTCAATTCAGACCTATTGAAAATAGCCAATACAAAACGAACGATTGTACGTTTTTAAGAATTTAAATTTTAAATTTATGCTTGAGTGTATTATTCATGTTATGTAAAATAAATGATCATATTATTTGTAAATAGATTTTTTTTTTTTTCTAAACAATTGTGCATTTTCAAGAAATTGACATTGATCATGTGAAATTTTCAACTCATGCTTAATATCAAGTTTATATAAAAATATACGATAACAGTAGAACTATGATAATAAAACTATTTCATAGGCATCTCAAATATATATTTGAGATTGAAGATTCATGCATCAAATCTATGTTAAATGAAAATCAAATAGTACATTTTATTATATATATATAACCTTAAAATATAAGATTTATATTCAATAATTTTATTATATTTTTATATAAATGGAAATACAATGCTAAAAATTATTTGATTGATTATGTTGATACTGCTTTTACATTAATTGTTTTGGTGCCTCTAATATTTGCAAGATTGAATGATATTTTTCTTGTGTATTTTACATTATGAAAGTAGATTAAGACGAAGAATGTGTTTTTATTTTTAAAAGATATCGACAATTATAAATCACATTAGGTATGTTTTTATTTTTCTATTTTTTTTAAATTCTAAAAATCTCGTATAAAAATAGTTTTTAACTAATGTTTATTATTTATACATTTGATTTGTTGCATGTATATATTTTATATTATTAAATTAAATTATTTTTTAATATTTTTTACTTATAAAACATATACATATTAATAATATAATATTAGATAAATTAAATCTAATATGATAAATAATATTATAATAATTTTTAAATTAAACTTTTTTTTTTTTTGCATATCATGGTTATTATGCTAAAAAAAAATAAAAATAGCTAAAAATACTGAAAGATATGATAATTAAAAATATAAATATAAATATAATTATTTTTGTTTAATTTTTATATATAGTTATTTTATTATATATTTTGGTATATACCGTAATACATATATATATATATAAATATTGGTATATATCAATATCGTAATATATAGTGAATTTCAGTATGATAACGATAAACAATGGTATGCAAAATTTTATATTGTTATCATATTGAAATTAGCGATATGCTATCTACCATACTAAAACTTAAGTATAATAAAAATATGATATTTTTTATGTACGATTTAGACGGTATACCACATTTTCGGTATTTTTCACCCTATAATTTAGTATATAAAATATCTATGCATAGTATAGATTACTTGCTACTAATAACATACTTGACGTTTATTTACATGAAATTTTATCCTTCATTTTGAAAAATTTTAATTGTGGTCCCACTAATCCATAATACTTCATTTGTTTTACATAAATAGTTCACTTTCTTTATTTCGATCAGTCCAAAATAATTTGTTTTTTTTTTAAAATATGATTATACAATTGAATCACATTTTTTAAATTCATTATTTATAAATTTTTTAATAATAATTAAACTATTTAGTTATATTAATTTTTATTTATAATTATTTTTATTATACAATAATTATTAATATATTTTTTAATTATTTACTACTTATACTTATTTGAATTCTCGTACCTACAATAATATGGACAATTTATTCGGGACGATGGAAATATATATTCATATCATGCTAATTGGGTTCCAAATGTTTATAAAGAATGTAGCACATATTAATATAATATACTATAACAAATATTTTAATAGCAAATTATATAATTATATATAAAAATATAATTATGATTTCAGTACAATCTATCAAGGTCAAATTAGCAAATATTTATAAAAAAAATAGTATGACATATGAATATAATATATAGAAAATATTTAATAGCAAATTATATAATCATATGTAGCAAAATATAATTCTAATTTTCACCATAATATATTCTAATTTTAGCATCATAGTATAAATGTATAATAAACATATTATTCAATTCACATCAAATACTAATACAATATACAACATAACACATTATGTATAATTGCATGTAGCACAATATATATTAATTTTAACACAAAATATAACACACACAATGCATATTTTTATATAACACTACATATAATATTTGTCTTGTGATGATTTGCTGATTACTTCAAATTAGTTTGCTAACTTAATCAAAACCATCAGAATGCTAATATGATCAGAAACACCTTATTGATCGCCCCATAAATATGTATATTTGCATTATTGGAGGGTAAGGTATAGGAACTTATAAATTACATGCGTAAATTTATTATTTTGGAAAACTTTTTTTATTGTATTTTACGTAACAAAATACTGTGCACTTTAATTACACTTAGCACTATATATAAGTATTTTGTTGTAAATTATTAATTCATTTGAAATTACCGTCTATTCGTCAAACAACAAAAATGTTTATTTAAACAACAAAATACTTATAGAAAATAATTTAGTTTATGTCCTTTTTTTTTTCCAAAATAAAGTTTTACTGTGTTAATAAGAAATTGCTATTTTGATAAAGTTGCTTACAATCATTTTTTTTAGTCCATGTTTCTATTTTTTCGTCACATTGAGAATAATTCATGATAAAAATATTATATAGCATATAATGAATATTTACAACACTAATATATGTCATTTTATACGGATGGTTGCATGGAAAATCGATTATACTCTTGTTAGTTTTTGTGTACAAGAGTGTACTTTTTTCATGCATTTCTCATTACAAGCTTGTGAATTGGGGGTTTGTTTTGTCCAATAGGTAATTTCCAAACTCTCCATATTATTGTCTGCCACAACTTTTTGACTAATTCAGGAAGGAGTGGTGTTTAGGTTTATGGACAAAATCTAACCGGAAACAACTTAGTTTGGATAAAGTTTATAGCATAAAGTATGCCCGAAAAAATAATATACGAATATGCATATCATTTTGTAATTTGTAATTTTCAAGCTCTCCATATTAGGTGTACGTTTTTTTTAGTATTTAGGGCTTTTAGGGCCAAATGACCTTGATTGGACAAAACAATATCGTTGATTGATTTATTTGGTCATTTAGTATTTTGAAATATTGTACACGAAACAATAAATTTTGAAAAACAATATCATTGATTGATTTGTTTGGTCATTTGGTATTTTGAAATATTGTACACAAAATTCCTAAAAATAAATTTTTAACAATATTTTTAAAAACACAAGAAAATTTTATTCTTGTTTCCAGCAGTTTCTAAATTATAAGACACAATGTAAATTTTCCAAACGACATGTGGATTATAAGCAATTTTTCCTTTTAATTGTAATGAAAAATTAGACTATATTGGTGTATATGGAAAAAAAAAATCATAATAGAAAATTGATGACTCTATATATGAACATATTCTCCGTTTAATAAAATTTTGTATTACTTGAATTTATGTATAAAAACTATCACAATATCTGATTTATGACATACTTTATTGATCTATATCACTTGGCATGATCCAGAATTAGTTTGTTGAGATTATAACAAATTTTGCCCTTTTAAGCGGTGATTCGGGTCCAGAAAAACTAAGGCATGAAAAGCAAGCGACCACCGCATCCACTCACCAGCGAAGACATCATCGCTCATGCCAGCGATCCAGACACCCACCGCAGCGGAGCGACGACAACTCACTGAAATTAATGCCTAAGTGTCCAACCTGCAGCGGTACAACCATTCCACTACCAGCCAACATTGACGACTCCGCTCAGCTACGCTGATTCCCTCCAACCATTTGGGTGAGCGAGGAAGATCTGTGCCCTTACAAGTCGAAGCAAGTGAAACGAGCACCCTGAGAGTTACGGCAGCAACTGCCCCAACGGTATAACTGCCACCAACTGCCTAACTGCCCAGCGGTTGGAACCACTTCTCAACTGCTTGCAACTGCTATTTCCATTAGCTATAAATAGAGCCATATAGCCATTTGTAAATATATACTTCGAGAGGAGTATACAAGCACTCTATACACACGCATTCTAGTTCTTAGCAGGAATGGCCAGGGGGTTGAGATCTCTCTTCTCCCTTGGCCACATTTTACTGCTTACTTAGTTTTAATTTACCACTTTAGTTACAGCTTTTGTAGAACTAGAACTTTCCTGCTTTGGTGGTAAGTAATGAAATATCATATGTTCTTCATCATCACTTCTTCCATATTTTCACATTTATATAAACTTTAGTTGTAAAAAACTTTAAGTCATTGAGAAAGAACGCAGAAAAATTGATTATCCAAGCATTGTCTTTTTGTCACAAACAAATTCAGGTAGTTCGATATAGTTAAGTACGCGGGAGCCTTTTCGACCTGCTTGATTACTGGTCTAAATTCAATTTTGATTAAAAAGAGGTAACAGAAGGGTAAAGCCACTAATGAGACATAAATTGGGATAATTAATGGGGCATAGACGGTGGTTTATTGGGTCACAGAAATTCCTAGTGACAGTAGGGTTTCTTTCTTATAATGTTCTGATTCTGGGCGTCATTGAAGTCTTATTGTAAATCCCTTAAGGTCAAGTATCAGCGATCAAAGTTCTTTATAATCCAGTTTATATACTTACACTACTCTCTCTCTCTCTCTCACCGTTTTCGTATTATACATATATGTTCCGCTTAAACACCAGCATCACTCGCTCATTTAATCTAGGAAAATCTAACCATTGAGTAACGCACAGTTCAGACACAACACCTCTCCATCACCCTCTACCGCTAAAAATATTAGATATATTGTGCCGCTTGGTTCAGGTCCCTCTCGCTCACCCATCACTGGCACCAGTCCCGCTCACCATTGCTCACCTTTACCGCTTTCCTTAGTGTTCCAACTTTCTGTAGTTTTAGATCCAGGCTCGCCTTGAGCGAGCCTCTTTACTGCTTTTCCGCCGCTTTCATGAGATTAATACTTGATTTAAATTTACAACTTAAAATCCCTGTGTTCGACCTGGACACTCACCAGTTAAAGAGTATAAATAAATATGATATAACATTAAGGGTCTACAACTACAAACTTTTGTTGTATCTGATCGCTCATCAAATTTCCTTACATCTAAATTTTCAACTAAAATTCTCTGCATTTGAATATATATCAAAATCGTGTTGTCAAAAATTTCAAGATACATGTTATATATGGAAAAAAATAGGAATTTTTATTTCCATACCATACCGACATTATTTATTATAGAAAACTTCAAATAATTTTTTTATGTAACATATTGACATTTTAATTAAAGACATTTTATCCTTAATCAGTAGCATTAGTTTTTACAACTGAATTCATATACAAACTATACTTATATACTATCAAAAATTTCATAAGATAAAGATATATTTCAAAAATAGCTTTTATAGCCAAAAATCATATTTGACGTACAATATATATACACATATATATGTACTAGTCGCTCTTGTGTCGCGCTAAGCCGCACAAATTTGAAATTGTACATAAAATTCGTGATATTTTTGACATGACAAAAAATATTTAAAAATCTCTGAGTTGTGACCGACGAGTCAAAAGAGAATAACAATGGAAATTCACCTTCAAAATCTACAGTTGGAACCTCTAAGTAAGCGTTGAGTAACGAGGGCGAAATTAAAAAAAATTTTTCCACGAACATAGACCATTTCGAATTAGCGAGAACGGTCACTTATGAATCCAAGATATAAATTAGAATAAAATTTATCAACCAATGTTGCATTAAAAGATGTGAATATTGTTGACCATTCAAACAATCTTTTCTAGCGTAGATCAAATAAAAAACCAATATCTTTAAATTCATCAGTAAGGAAATTTGTTTATTCATGAAAAGAGTAATTTTGTAGTGATAAGAGTGAATCTTTGTTTTGAATACTGAAATGATATAGTTTCTGATACAACGAGAATTAGTCTCAAAGTAGCATCCTTTTGCAATTGGGAAATAGCTTGCCGCTTCCTGGAGATAAAGGTTGATAAATATTCATCATCAGAGTAACTTAATTGATCAAAATCAAAATCATATTAAACATTAACATCGTGCTCACAAGTCTTCTCGTGAACTGAAAAGTGAATGCAAGAAGAACATCAGAAAATAACTTCAGTAGATTATCAAGTTGAAGATCTTTTGTATTACCCTCCAAACTTGATGAGTTAATCTTTAAACATTTTATTCAACAAAAATATATTGGACAATCAACAATCAGCCAAATTTGAAGACATTAAGGATAGTCATGCATCCTACATATCCAACATCATAATTCAAATCATCATAGAAACTATAAACATTAGACTCTTGCAAATAAAATTGGTTTGTTCATTCGAGTATTTCAATAAATGAATGATAGTTAAGTGATTTCCTAATGTTAACCTAACAAATATTATGATTACAATTTCATTAAATTTTATATTTTATAATAGAGTAATAAATCTTTATCAACACCAATAGCAATTAAAGTTTGAAAAATAATATGTTCTAAAACATTTTTCCTAGGAGACCATAAGAGGTCAACCAACACATTGTGAAAGAAAAAATATATCACTCAGCTCATCTATCCTATATGAAATGTTCTAAGTTATCGAGAATTCAATTTATGAAAGGATAAATATATTTCAATATATATAAAAAAATCCTTCCATATAGTGGAGACAATAAAATAGCTCTATATTTAACAAAAGCAACATTAAAAAATAAATGTAAAAAAAAAATTACACATATATGTATTGTTTGTAATAAAAAAACGAAAGTCTTGATGACCTATCAAATTGTAAAAACTTAAAAAAGAAAAACAAGTACGTAATATTACAACTTTGAAAACTACAATGACTTAATAAATCAAACAACATAAATAGTTGTATAAAGAGTAGTGATGATTTTAATATGTTTTTAAAAAATATATATAAAAAAATTAAATAATTAATTTATGTCAATAAAGTTGCATAATGTAGTTCGTTTCCCGTTGTTCAGACATTTCGACTCTCTCATGTGGTTTAGTGTATCTATCTTAAATTAAACCTCACAATTTTTTTTCCCTAAGAAGATTTTCCATTAGTTCACTCAAGTGGTTATAATGTTCATCAAATTTTGGAATTTGCATTAGTCTCATTTCGTCACTCATTTTGGTGGAAGAATTTTAAGTTTTGTTGTTTAATGATGATGAAAATAAATGGCTCTCATACCAGATGTTGCTTCCGATAAAGAGAGACGGATGAAAGATGATTATAGAACTTAATGAAAGAAAATCCAGAATGTAAGAAAATTTTCATTTTTGCATTTTAGTCATCTCATTTCATATTCTTTCTTCACGAATGAAGGTTTCTTCTTCACATCGATCATATACACACATTTTAGGTCATTTGAGCAAAAACATATATGTGATAGCTCTAAGAAAATTTTTATTTCTCGATAAGTAATTTTTCATTGAGATGATGATAATCAATAGATATATAAAAAATTGTAATAATGTTCTAAAATTGTTGAAAAAAAATCAATACAAATTATATGTATTGAAATATAAACCAAAATTCACTACTTGCCCTATAATGCAAACTAGAAAGTAAAATAATAGTCAATTCATTCTCGTACTCAAATACTTCTTTGCTTATACTGTATTTATAGTTCTCAACGAAGGCATTAAACACGACGATCCGCCGAAAAATAGGATGATGATGGGTAGGGTGATGGGTGACGATGAAGGCAATTGAACGACGATGAAATAAAACACTAAAAAACAAGTGTCTCTCCAAGCGTAGGCTACTTCCCACACACCTCCCCGAATTTCAAATGTACAACCAAATTTCTAAATGAGATTTTAAGTATATGAATTAACTAAACACGCAAAATTTGAGGAAACAAAAGCTATTCTTGCAAGGAATTGTACTAAAAGTGTACACATTACCAAAATAAGGGCAGTCACTATGTAGTTAGGGGCCGTAACAAAAGCATCGTAACAAATGTATATTTTGGTTACGACAAAATGCATAACAAAAGAATTTTTTGGTGGTCAACGTTTGAAGTTTAGTGGTTACAAAAATTTTTCCATAGCAATTACGAACATGGTAAAATCTAGTCAAAATAATATAAGTTATGCAAATTTGCGTAAGAAATGGTATTTTAATTCTTTTATTTTTATTTTACAATGAAGGTTTAAACATTTTTTAAAAAAACAATAAAACATATACACGCTTTCACTATTTCATGATGAATGACTTTTCTCCCTGCGTCGTCCGCAACTTCCATCGTTGAAGGCGTTTGATCGGTGACAACCTACTCCGACGCCAGCGTTGAGGTAAGGTTTTTAGGTCTTTCCCATCTTGATTCGGTGTGGATCAGCACTTTCTTTCTCATTATTCTCAAACCATTCTCAATCATATGAACAAACTAGTGGCTTGTATTAATCGTATGATTGCTTTCTCTTTTTTAGGGTTTATTTGTGGAGCAAGCTACTGAGTTTGATATGTAACTTTCTTACACCAATTTTGATTTGTTTTTTATTCAACGATCGGAATATAACTTTCTTTTTTTTTTTTCATTAGGAGATATTTGAGGATTTCGGGGTTGGATTGTTTGGTATTAGTTGCAATTGATTGTGTTGATTTTAGTGAATATCAATCAAGTTAAGGGTTTTCGACATGACAAAAAATATTTAAATATTTTCCTCTTTGATGGTGGTTGTTCACGAACGTCTTGAGAGGGAGTTTTTTGGTTCTGCTTATGTAAGTTATTTTTGCATTTTGACTGTTGCACAAAGAGATAGTATTATTGATGTTGTTGCTACTGATATTTTTGGATATGAATTTCACTTTTGGTTTTTTAAATTGGTGGAGGTTCATGCAAGGGTAATTATTGTAATTGTGTTTCGAATCAAATTTTATTTAGTATTGTGCTCCAAACATTGAGCAAAAAGAGGGAGATTGTTACATATTTTATATTATGTATTCGAACAAACAAGTGAACAAGATACTCAAATCAATTGTTCGATCAAACAAAGAATACCAAAGGTTGATTTGTTCATAGGCTTGTTCAGACAAAGATATGAATACGTTATTAAAAATTTGGATAGAGTTTCGTCTATTATTGTGATATATCTAAAATGTCAACAACAAGAAGAAGATAAGAAGAAAATAAAATTCTAGAATATAGAATCACCATTTACAATATACAAATTTCATAAAAAAGAACACCCAGAAAATATTGAAAAGTATTATGCAAGCATCGTATAAGGATAGCTAGTCATTACATACCTGAAATCCCATAATTTAAGAGATTGAGGGCTATCAATTATTATAACGTGATCATTATTATCCAATCTGCACAAATATATATATATATATTAAATATGTCAAGTCCTACTCATGAATGATTGTTGTTATGTTTTGCTGTTGTGGTTTGGTTTACATCATATATAGTCAATTATTTAGCCATTATCTGTGCCCAAAGGTGTTTGGTCTTTATGCCTAGTTCATGTTGATAGATTACCTTTGGTGCAAGGGTAGATATATATAGTTAGAATTTGTTGCAATTTGGAGTAATGACTATTTATCATGTACATAACCGTTATAGTGACGTGTTTTTTTGTGGATGAAAATCCACCAGACATAAATCCGATTGTGATCGAATTGGGTCTCCATATTCTGTGTCATTATTTACTACTTTTTAACCCAACGTAACGATTATTTGATCCTCAAAATTTATCAAGAAGTATCTTTTGGAATCTGTTTCCGTGCCAAAAATTGTTGCCGAAATTCCACTTTATCCTTGAGTTGTTTGCACTTTCAAGATAAAAAGAGAGATTTTTTTTTGGAAAATCTGATTGGTATCAATAAATTGAGAGAAATCTATCGAAATTTCAGAATACAATAACTTACCTTAAAAATACATGACATCTCAATTTTTGTAAAAAGTTACAAATTTTTTATATGAAAATCATATCTAATTATTTTGTTCATCCAATTTTTTTTTTTCGACACGATTTTCACTATATATTTTATTTTCTCACAAACTCAACATTCAATATAAAATATTATTCCATCTATCCCAATTTAAAGTATTATTTTTACTATTTTCATTTGTTTCATTTCAAAATATTAATTTCTTATTTAAAAGAAATAAAAAAATTCATATATTAATATTAAAATATTTTTAATTTTTACTTAAATTACAGATTATACCATTACACATACAATTACTTTACATAAAGTCAAAGGAAAAAAACTATAAATTTTTTTTACATATTTTCACAAACCAATAAAATACTATTTATTATTTCTAATCTACTTATTAAAATAGAAAAAATATTCTTTTTATTATCCACATAACTCTTTATACTTTATGTATATAAAAAAAATAAAAATCAAAACACTTTATTTAGATATCAAAATACCAATATAAAATAAATGCTCCTGAAAATAGAGGGGAGTGGGGCGACCAGTGGACGAACTAATATATAACTTCCATGTAGTCCGGGTGGGAGTTATCTATCTATATATACATATATTAAATTATTTTTACTATTTTTATAAATTTACACGTTATTGCCTTATTGGGTGTATGTTTAAGGAAAGAAATAAAATTAATTTAAAGCTAATTATTCCCAAAAAATATATATTTCAAACGTACAAGTCTCGTTCCACAAAATACAACACCTGCGAATGTCGGGCCCACAGTCAAAACGCTTCAAGTTTCTCACCAATAAGAAAGTGACACGTGTCATAGAATCATTGGCTCACACATATTCCGAAAATCATGCAATACAGTGGACTGCTGGTTAGTGTATGCCTTGCCTTGCCAGTCCATCCCCTCCTCCCTTTTCTTGCCATCTAAGCGAATCATCGCGTTCTTCGATTGATTCCACACTGCGCGCTGTGCTGGAGAATCGTCCAAGATGAGAAGAGGCAGACAGAGAAAGGTTTCGTGTGATTTTTTAGATTCTCGTTAGTTTTCTTTTTTTCGTTTTGGGTAATCTGCAATTGCAGTTCTAGATTGTTTGTTTGTTTGTTTTTGTTTGCCTCCTACTTCCGTGGTTTTCCTAAATTTTTTGAATCTTTTTGCGGTACTTTGATGATCCTGGTTTTTGAAGCAGCGATTGTCGCGAATGGACGCGGCGGTTGATGCCATGGCGCAGTTAGGCTTCACGAAAGCTCAAGTTAAGAAGCACGTCACGCAGCTTCTTAGGGTAAACTTGATAGTCTTTTTTACCACTAACATTTCTGGATTGTGATTTTCTTTTTTTTCGATGATTATCAGTTAATGAAGATGATACGGCAGATTATTCGTGGTTTGCATTTGGGTTTTTGTTACGTAGATATTTGTTCTGTTTTTCTTTTACCTTTTTTCTCTTGTTTGTGATTATACAGATAACTGTTAGAGAGTTGAGTTTGTGGACAAATTGTGAGACTTTCCTTGTGGCCAGTGTCACACTTTTTTGGGAGTTTATTTCTGGGCTATGAAATATTCATTATATATTTGTTCATAGCTTCAGATAGCCTTTAATTTGATAATGCGTTTGAAATGGGTTCCAAAAAGAACGTTTTTAGTAAACTAATCATAAAAATTCCTAATGCTGATTTGACATTGTATTCCCTTGCAAAAGAAAATAATTTTATGGAGAAATGGGACTCATTGTTCTAAAGCTCGAGAGTTTCGGAACATTTTTATCATATATATTCAAAATATCAATCCTTTTTCCTTTATGGTACATGAAGATAATGTTTTGTGCAATATGAGTGTGCTAACTGGTTTGAATAACTCTCCTGAAACAAGGTATATGGCGGAGATGATGGATGGCCTTTCATTGAGGAATGTGGATATAAGGAGCTGCTTGAGTCCTTGCTTCGTGTTGACGAAGAGGATAATCAAGAGAACCCCGCGCAAATTGGCTACAGTGAGAAGGTATGGTTAATAATCCTTGCTGTGAGCTAGAATGACACTTTGTGACTTATGCTTCTTGATTGCTGTACCTTCATTAATTCGACCACTTTCAATATCTGATATGCATAAGATGGTCATTGATTTTGTGACCTTTGAATTGTGACAGAAGGTTACATCTTAGCTATGGAAACCATTTAATTTATAAAGTTTATAGGGAAGTGCCAAGCTGAGTGATTGCCATTCATATTAAAGTTGTGTGTTGGTTATTTTAAAATCTACATGGAAGTTCCATTCTTTTAGGAAGTATTTTGATCGAGGTAACACGGCAATTGGTGTGTTATGTTTGGATAGATTGTTTATATGTGTTTCGGAAATGCTTTGGTTTTTTGATGTGTTGTATTGTTTTGGGAAGTAAAAATAAATAGGTTGCAGATGTGATACCAATCCAGTAGGTGCTGGATGTGATGTTTGGAATATACAATAGGTGTTTGATGTGATGTTTTTAGTGTATAATATTTTCAGAATAATGCGAAAACAAAATTAAAAGCGTAAGTAAATATATTGGTAGTAATTTATGTGTGGAGATGAATTAGAGACAATACTTATAGAGACTTAAATTCAAGATTAGTCAATTATTAACCTAGTTTAGTATTATATATGAGGAGGCTACCCAGCCAACTCAAACCTTACACATCATGGTAACAGGTTTTAAAAAGCACCAGTCTTTCAAAAACAACAAATCACACCCGAGGACATGGCCTCCTGTTGTCTTTTGTTGTTCTCTTTAAGGCATGTTTCTTCATTTTAGTCTCTCAACTCTCAATTGTATGCCCCTTTCTACTGCAAAAGTTCTTTCTTGTTCAGTCTTCTCCAGTGAAATTTAATATTTCAACAATATTCTTTGTTTTGTTTTTTCTTTTTTTTCCCTTTACAACTCCCTGTCCAGCCATTAGTTGTAGGCAAGAATCTGATCAATGAATGTCCATCAATGTAATTGATTTGTACTAATGCAATATAGATAACTTGGATTACATCTCCCTGCTACATTTTAATTGATGATGGTCAAGGATACATGTTAAAAGATTCAAAATTTTTGTCATATTTTCTCTGACTGATTTCAACAACTCCAGAAAGGTTACTTGAGAGTTTTTTTTCTGTCAGTATAACTCCATGGTAAGTTGGTAACATTAGTTTGGCGTTCACCATGCACAATTCGTGATTAAACAATTCCCTCGTTTTGGCAGTCATGAACTACACTTGGCCAAACTGATAAGCCAAATTTCTGAGAATCAGAAAGATAAAGGATACCTAAGACTAGAAATTTACACCACTGAACTTCACAAGAATATGCTTGTTAGTGCCATGTGATAATCTAAAGATATTGAACATCCTCATAATTCATAATCGGTCACACAATGCAAGACTACACTTATCCTCTTTTGTTGTATTATGTGACATTTACTGCTAAACTGAAAAATCCTTGAGGTTATTAGCATCATAAATATTACAGAATAGACATTTAGCATAGGCTCCAAACATCCAACATAGCATATGAAAAATTTTAAAATTTCAGAAAAACTTAACTGTTAAGAATTTCCACTCGAGTATAGGCCAGCTCCCCTTTACAAATGACCTTGCATATTTCACTTCATAGTTCTCACCCTTGGCTCCATATATGTCCAAAAGACTATACTAGACAAGCCTATCACTTAGAACAGGAGCACCTGCAACATAGAATTATTAATATTTTAATTTTAGAATATTAACTTTTCATTAGCTTATGCAACAAATACCATCATCATCACCATCTATGTGGGGGTTCTTTAATCATTCTTGGCATTTGATAAAGCTATGGAACACAAGATGTTATCATGTTAATCCCCAACAATTCTTATATCTTGCTTTGAACTCCGGCAATCAAGAAACTGTTTTCCATTGCAGAAGAAAACATACGTCTCTGCTTTGTACACGTTTGATGCATGCAATTTTTCTTTTATTCTGTGATTCAATAATCATTTCGCATCCAGTCATTAGATCTCGGGACAACTTGAGACATATCACTAGGTATCTTGCAATCAAACTTTCTATTGCTCTTTTGTTTTTTTGACCTCATTACTTCAGTAAGGATGAGATAATATTAGTTGCTCACCATGCCAAATTCATGATTTACGCATGTTTGAATGCTATGGTTGAGTTTTGTTTCGACACACCCTTTCTTAGTCTTTCAGTAGGCTATAGGATGTAGTGTACTACATTCTTTATTATTCTAAAGCAAACATCTAAAAACATAGTAATAGACTATTTTGTGGAAATGCACATGTGAAAGAATAAGTGAACTTTCTGTCCTGTAATAAACCTTTTGGTTCTTGAAATTCCCAGCATTTCTCTGAATTTATTTGGGCATTGCCATATGAATACATTTCTATTTGTATTATGATTATTTTGCGCTATAAATCGATTCCCATTAAATTAAACATAGTAAGTAAACAGCCATGAATTGTTTGTATCATGTACCGTCTTTTCTCTTTGTTTCTTGATAGATGCTGTGACTCACATTGTGAATTTTAATACAAAATTACGAGTCTCTAAAACAGTATATCCGAATTATGTATTTATCGAGCTTATATTTATATTCGATGCTTGGTTTTAGTGATAAAACATTGCATTCATTCAGGAAAAGTCTACTGAGGACGATACAGCTGCCGGGACATCCAGCACAGTTTCGGACATGCAGCAAGACGAAAGACCCGAAGAACACAACCCTCCAGCTGATACTTCCGAGTCCTTTTCCACAGTTGCAGAGCTGCCTTTGCACCTGGAATTTTCATCAGGTATCTTCAATCAACAATAGCCTCAAACCTCTTCAAGATCTTTATCTCAGTTATAACCATCGAATTACCAATGCAGCGCACGATGTCCAGCCACTCTGCGCATCCGAACATGCAATGGAAGACACGATTCTACAGCTACCCTCTGGAGAAGATACCGATCCAGCTGCAATTGCTCCTCCTGATACCACAATAGTTACTCTGAGTGAAAATCCAACCCCGACTTCACCCCCCGTGGGTAACATTTCTTCGCCGGTGCTGGCTAAGAGTCTCCCACCGCGAAAACACACGCACTGCTATGGATGGATCGAGAGCAACGAAGAGGATCTTGGCGAGTTTATATTTTTTCAGCCGGCAACCGGATCATTCCAGGAGAAGCCAACCCTGCCGCAGCAACAGCAACAGCAGCAGCAGCAGCAGCCCAAGAGAGTGTCGTTTGCGGCTCAAGGGAAGAGAATACGACGGTCGAGATGGGACGAGCATCCCGGCGAACCTTAGCTCCTCTTGGGACTATGTTTTGGTGAGTTTTGCTGCAACACTCGAGAATATGTGCATTCTTGTTTGAAGATGAACAAGGCATGTATAATATATATATAGATATATATATATCACATCATTTATGGGATTTGTTAATGTACTTTGATCTAAAAATAGCATAGATGTTACATTGTGACTTCTAAAAAGGAAAATACATTTTGGATTTGGACATGTTTGAATTGGTTTTTTTTTTTCTTTTTTTTTTCTTATATCAAAAGTAAAAGAAGAATTTAGAGTTTTAAAAATACTTTTTAAATTGGAGATGCTTGTGAAAAAAAAAAAAAAAACATAAAAATAAAAAAAAGGTAGAAGAGAGGATTTTTAAAACATAAAATTTAATTTAAATTCTCATTGGTATTTTGATATTTAAGTTCAGTACCTATACCCCTTTTTTGTATACACTGCACTTCTCATTTTTAAAAAAATATTGGTATTAATTCCCTGCCCTAATGTCAATTTTAAAATTGTCATTCTTCACCCCCAAAATCTATTTTATCAGTTATGATATTTGCGACGTAGTGTTTCTGTCTAACATGCAGGTTCATTTGCGCATGCCGAAGACACTAGTAAGGGGAAATTTCGATTCCAAATCCAATTTCTAATTTTCAGGTTTATTTCGCGAGAAAAGACACTGGTAAGGAAAAATTTCAATTCTGAATGTTCTCTTACTGTAATTTTTTTGGTTGAATACGGCGGTATTGTTAGGGCTCGCAACTGATTTTGGTAAATAGTTTACTATTATTTTGGTAATTGTTTCCCTATTCGCAATTATGATTACAGTAGTTGCTAAATGAGTTTCATTAGGACCTTTCGTTGGGATGGTATGTATAGAAGAAAATCTTGGTGGGGGGAAGAGTGGATTGTTTCAATTTTTTACTAGTATGCGCAGACATTTTCCGAGATACTTTCTTCTGATGTAGTATACTTATATTTACTAATAATGTACCTTTGTTGTATGATATTCTAAGTTGTATTTGTTTGAAAATGCCCTGGTTTTATTGATATATACTATGACTATTCATCTATTAACCTTGGTATTTATTTTATATACTTTGTATATTGAATAATGTTAAAATCGTATGTTTATGCAACGGTGTCTACAAAAAATGATAAAATTTCAGAATAGTTTTGGAAGTTAAGATTTGTTCTTCATGTCGATGATTTATAATTGACAAAAATACATTTTTTCGAATAGATATTCGGGACTTCTAAAATCCATTTCCGTCGTATTCCGTCAAAGCCTACCACAGATACTTTCCTCAGTACCTAGTGGTCAACTTTCACACTCAGGTATGTGTAGAATATATTTTTTATTTATTATAATATATACAACAACGTAATTACATTTCATATAGATAATATGAAGATATCCGATGCACAACAAGAAATGATAGATTTTCATTTTCAACAAAACCAGTTATGCTCCTTTATAGAAGAATTTTGAGCAGCATATAAAGGCTCTGGCGGAGGCCATGCCACTTCTCTGAAATTTCATTACACAATCACAGCTCTAGTATTGGGCGAATTATCTATTTGAATGGACTCATTGTGGGATAATAATAACAATATAGTCGAGTCGTGGAATAATATGATGCGCTCAATAAGGTCATTGTTTTTTTTCGAGATGCTTGAATTCATTTGGCAACAAGTGATGTCTTTGATGAACGAGTATCGTTATGGTTGTCTAGGACACACATCAACGAATTTGTAATGAGACTTTATTGTAGGTATGTGTTTCTCGTGACTGTAATTTTTTTTTTTTTCTTTTGGAAAATTAATCTAAATTATATGTTACTTGATGTACACAGTTATTATATTGTGGTACATATTATCTAAATTAATTCTTCCAAAGTAAAAATAAGGGTATATGAATTCAAAATGAAAATACGTTACACGTTATTGTAAATAATGGTTTTTAAGTATCTTGAAATAGTTGTATAATGTGATATAAATAGGTGTTTATGTGATATTTTGAATGTAAAATTAATTTTTAGTATATAGATATATAAGTTTTTTAAATTAGTAATTAAACAATGAAATGGATATTTTAAGTAACTAAGTAAACAATAAAAGGGTGGGGTGGGGTGGGGAAGGGCTGCAGCCCTGCCGCTTAATACGTCTGCCCCTGGTTATTAATTGTTAATGGATCAAACAACTTCGAATTGATTATATCACACATTTCTTGTCGGAAGTTAACGTGCATCAACGGATACTTATGAAACAATTTGTGAGATCACTTATCCATGTATTAAATGGTGGATGCGAATATCACTTAGAATAGACACGACTTTACATATCACATGGTGAATCATAGTAATAGATATTCTAAAGTTGGTGCATAATTGATGACATATGATGTTCTATGTATTGTGATTTTTTTACAAGTATTTTTCAAAGTATGAGGAATGTCCAAGCAAAAAAACAAAAAAAGTGTTTGAAGGTATGTGGAATAAATGTTAAGCATAAGTCATATTTGACCTACAATTTAAGGAACATATTAATCATTGATGCGTACATGTGAACCATGATTATTGATTATATGACCTATAGAATATTGCAGTCGTTTACTTAAATTTATATTAACAAAAACTACATTGATTAATATAGGTATTTAAACTTTTATATGAAATTCTTACATTTACTTTAAGAGTATGAAGTTGTGTTTGAAGTATATTGAGTGTGACCCAATGTATATTTATCTAATAAACAAGCTTTATCGTTGTGTATAGAAGTATTTATATTGCTATGTGGATATCAATTTGATAAATATGGGTACTTAAGCTATTATAAAAAATGTTTCATTGATTATGACTATGAGATGGTTTTGGGTTGAATAGGTATTGTTATTTTATCGAATATTGGTGTTTATTAATCAATATTACTGAAACAATTAGTGAGATCATTTGTTCATACATGAGAATGTTATGTAAGATAAATTTGACACAAAATATCATATTGTGGATCATGGTAAGAGAAAAAATAGACAAATGAGATGCCAACAATATGATAAAGATATCATTTTAAAGTGAGACAGACAATAATAGTAAAAAAAATATTTTGATTTGGGACGAAAATAATATTTTTTTCATTCTAAATTAGATGAAACCAAACACATATCCTCTTTTACAGCTTCCACCTGACTCACAAAGTGATTTCCAACGGAAAAACAAACAAATTATTAAAAAAACTAAGGGTGTGTTTCTCCTAGGGAGATTTGAAAAAATTTACTGTGCAGTAATGCACAGTGAATTTCCCCCAAACCCCTCGTATCTCTTTTTTCACCGACAGTCTGAAGCATAACAATTGTTTTTTTTTTAAAAAAAAAAATCGATAATTACACGGTCTGTGCACAGCCGTGAATAGACCATTAAAAGTATTTTGATATTAGTATATAATTACTTTTAATAAAATATGAAAGAGATATTTAAAGTGAGATGAATGAAAATGGTACTTTGAGTTGGGATAGAGAAAATATTATTTTTAAATTAATACAAAACTCCAAAAAAATCCATTTAAATTGAGACGGAGGAAATATTAATTATTTCATATAACAAAATTATTATTAAACTAATTTATCATATTAAATAGAATTCTTAGTATAGTATTTATATTAAATAATACCTCATCCATTTATAAACTAATGTCATAATTTTTTATTTGGAATGTCCGATAACTATTGTCTTATTTATATTTTTATATAAAAAATTTATTTTTTTAGCTTTATTCATTTATCATTTTTATTTGAGCATATTTTCTCTATATTACCACAAAGAATAAAATTGTCAATTTATAACCAGAAAATACTTATTTAAACGAATAAAAGAAAAGATTGTCGTTCTTGTATAGAGAAATAGTTCCTCAATTTTTATTTTATTCTTTTATTATTTGGTTGATGTGGTGGCATTACATCATAACGGTGGATTCTTCAATGGATTAAGAGCACACACAACAACTATAATTTAGACGTCTTCTTCATTTTCTTCGAAAATTTCATTCCGCAACCGCTTTTATGAGATGTCTCATAGATCTTACATATTGGAATGGTAAAATGGTTTGGCACTTTCTCGTGGGGATGAGCTTCAAAGAGAATGGTTCAGGGTTCAGGACCGTATAGGCCTGGTATTTGACCCGAATACGCTGGACCTTTGGGTTTCGAAGTATGAATTTATCAAGGTGTATGTGTATCCGAGCATGCCTCACCGATGTATTAGAAATGATACATGCTTGTTTGAGTAATAGCAATGATATTTCCCAGCTGAGCTATCCCGACCATTCCGTGGCATCGGGTAAGAAAGAAGGGGGGAACAAGCACACTTGGAGAGCGCAGTGCAACGGAGAATTGTATGCTGCATTCGAGAATAAGGTTTGATCTTGATCCTTAAAAAAATGTGAACCCATGGACTCAGCAGGCAGTTCGAAAAGTTGCCCTATTAATCCTCGAAACTCATTTATTTTATCGATTGTTTCCTTAACAAACGACAGAAATTGATTTGAAACCTTACAAAATAAATAAAAATAAAATAAAATAATATTTTCATGATCAAGCAGTCCTACAGCCTAGAAACTGATCTGTTTCCTTCACAAACAATCACTTATCCAAGTCTTCAATACATATTTTCATCACTCTTCTCAAGCCACCATCTGTTCTTGCTCTATGTACATTTGCTCAATCCACCTCGCCCCCCCGCCCACCGGCCACCGCCCCCTGTCGCCGCCCGGCGGCGCCACCGCCACTGCCGGAGCCACATTGCCGCTTCGGATCCCGAACGACATCGACTTCCTAAGCTTACTCGCAACCTCGTCGTTAAAACCCCAATCGACCTTCCCGTCCGGTGAGCTCCATTCCGCAAGCTTCGATCCGATCACGCCCGGATAATTCCCCGCCGTCCGATAGGTCGCCGGACTCCGGTCTGCAAAGCTCTGGCTACGGTTCATCGTCGGCGACGGGTAGCTCGCGCGAAGCTGCCGGACCGGAAAAATGTCGTCTAGGTTCGACAGGCTCGCCGTCTCCTCGATCACCGGCGGACGCGCCGCCTTCGGCCGGCGGCCGGCCGGAAAATGCAGGGGAGGCGATATCGGCGTTGTTAGGTCGTCGGAAATGGCGGAGCCGGTGGCGGCGTAGAGCGGCCGGAGCTCGGCCGGCTTGTGGGCAAAGAAACAGACTTTACGCGCGCAGGCGGCGTCGTCCTTGCAGAGGCGCGTGCGGTACTGCGCCGGGTGGAGCCACGACTCGAAGACGCCGTGCGCGTACTCGCACGCGTCGGCCTTTCCGCACGCGCCGCCGCTCTTTTTGAACTCCGGGCAGGGGACGCAGGTGTAAGTGTATTTTCTCGGGTCCCGGCGGCGGGCATTCTCGCCGGGGTGGACGAACGGGCAGTCGGTCCAGTCGTGGGGATAGGCCCTCGAGCAAGGGTTGACTTTGAAATTATACATTCGGAACTCGTCGGAGCTGTAAATTCCGGCGTTAATGTCCGGCAACGCCACGTCGGTGAGATATTCCCGTTTTGCCGGCGCCGGCGTTTCAGATTCCGGTGGGCCGGCGCGGCCGTTGAGGAGGAGCTCCAGGGCTCTCCGTTTGGGGCCAGGGGAGGATCTGACTGCGGGGGGGATTAAATCGGCCGGTTTCTTGCCGCCGACGCTGACGGCGTTGACGTCGCCGGAGGCGGCGATTAGGAGGCGGGAGATTTCTACAGACGGCGGTGATCCGCCGGCGGCGGCGCAGTGAAGGGCGGTGGCGCCGTCGGTGGCGGAGGCGCGATTGACGTCGACGTTGCCGGATTTTAGGATGTAGTTGAGGACGTCGGAGCTTCCGAAGAGGGCGGCGATCATTAGCGGAGTACGATGTTGGAAGGTCATCTTGTTGGAGCAGAAGCTCCTGCTGTACCAGAAGCTGACGTCATCAATGGCGGAACCCTTCTTCTCCACTTGATCAACGAAGGCAGACAAGTCATCTGCGGCAGCCAATTCTAGAAGCTTCGAGCAGTGCTTTCCACCTTCCATTGCCGAATCAAACTCAAAAAAAATACCCAATTAAACCCTAAATAAGAAAGATTCGATATTCAGACAAACTAATTGCCCATAAATCCAAATCCTTTGTCCCAAACTTTCAACCAAGTTTTGAAAATAATTACAGCAAGAAACCTGACACAAGACTTTCTCAAGAAAGACTGTAAGGGAAGGGTTTGGATTGAAACTTAATTGCAACAAATGATTGGGATTTAATTTGAGCTGTGAGGATAAGATATATATATATATATATATAATTGCAAAAGGCCTGAGGAGTATTGGGAGGAAGGTGGGAGGAAAGTGTGACTTTTCTTATCGCGTCTTTAAGAAATTTTTGGCTATTTCAAAAGAAAATAGTATTTATTTATTCTTTCGTCATGTTTCTATAATATTTTTTAAAAAAATTAATTCCTCCTTTCGTTTCGAAATTAAATATTCATTTGTTTTTTCACATAATTTTAGAAATATTAATATTATATTGAGATATAATAAAAATAAAGTAGAAATAACTAAAATAACTTTATTAGTATTAATATGTGTGATATAAATATAATGACGTAAGGATATTTGTAATGTTAGGATAACACAGTTACTAAAAAAATAAATATTTTATAAAGGAATATATATTTTAATTATATTTTAAAATTTAAATATAAGTTTTTTAATTTTATTTAATTATTTAATTATTTTAATTTTAATTTATAATTATTTTTATTAATATATATTTTAATTATTTATATTTTATCTAAAATTCCATATCTAATTTTATCTGAACGGAAGGAAGTATTTTATTGCAAAAAGAAAAGTTTGAGGACGAGTCAAAAGTCAATGGTCAAAACTGGGGGGTTCAACGCAGTGCCCTCTCACACTGCTTGAGTGTCTTGAGCGCTGACTCAGTGTTTTGAGATGTAAATGTAGATTCGAGTGAAATGCAGATGAAATTGAAATTCAGATGTAAGATTGATTCAGTGGTGGTCCCCACCTTGGAGCGGACTTCGTTTATTCAAACATCCTCAACGGATTTGCCCGTCACGTGTGTAGAAATAATATTTATGTGGTTTGCTTGATTGACATCAATAATATTTGATTATATGATCGTTAGATTGCTCTAAACTATTTTATATTATAATTTCATAAAATCGTAAGAAATAATTTTTAATAATTATAAAAAAAAAATTGTGACAATTACATTGCTTTGCGACAATTACTATTTAATCGTTGTGGAAGGTTCCGATAAATGTTGCGATAATTATTTTTTCATCGTTGCGAAAAATTGCAACAAAAATTGCAACAATTATTATTTCATTGTTGCAAAATGCTGCGAAAATGTATACTTATATTGTTGCAAAAAGACGCGACAAAGAATATTAATATTGTTGCAACTTTCCGTAACAATTTGTCATAGTCTTCTGCGACAATCGTAATTAGCACGAAAAACACGGTCCTGAACTACATTTGTGACAATTCCGCAATTGTCGCCAGAAATAAATAGATTGTACAACAATTTCAAAGGAAAATGAATTTTAGTGAATAATTTTTATGATTTTTTTATAAAATTGTAAAGTAATAAATATAAGATTTTATACTACAATGAGTGTTAAAAGAAGCTATTTGAATATTTGTGATTCAAATTGAAATTTTAATTACAAGTGGTTGACGGTTCCAATTCAAATTAAAAAAGATAATAAAATTATAATGGAAATTTGAAAAAATAAAATAAAATAAAAAGCAGTAACCCAACCCATCACACAAGATATTTGGTAATAAAAAGCCCAAACTATAGTCAATAATCGTCTGCACTTCTCCATACATTGCATAAATTAATCAGACATATATTTGGTCAAAGGGATAAAACTTAAAACTTCCCTCCAGCCAAGACAACCACCACAACATTCTATTCTTATTCTTATTTCATTTTTTATACGATGAACAATCCTAATATATTATTAATTCGATTCACACATCCGCGAAAAGATGGTACGTACCGGAATCGACGACGATGAATCTGACGGCGGAAGCCGCGGCGGCGACGGCGAAGCAGCTGAAGACGAAGATGTTGAGCCAATGCCACCATTTCTGCACAAACCTTAGCTTGTCCCTCTTAGCTACCAAATACATGTGATGCGCCAAAATGAACGTCAGCGGGTACGTGCTCAGCGCCCCCGTCAGGCTCATGAAGTCGCCGAGGAACGGCAGCATCGCCGACACCAGCGACGTCAGGGCGATGTAGCCGCCGCGCACCCCTGCTCTGAAGAACAGGCTGCGCAACGCTAGGGAGCTGCCTTTGATGCCATACTTGGTGTCCAAGTACTCGTACATAGGGCTCGCGAATATCTGACAATGATCGAGTTAGTATGGTATGTAGATGGTAAGAAAATTAGAGTGGAATGGATTGTTTATCGGGCATTACATGTACAGCGATGACGGTCTGCAAGAAGGTCGAGATGTTGGCTGCAACTTTTAGCCAGATCGGGCCGTGAACGTTGTGGAGCAAGTATTCGGATGTGTGGGCGCCGTAAGCCCAATATCCGGCGAAGATGATCGTGTACATCGGCACCAGTCCCACCGTGAATTGGAAGAACAGACCTTTCATCATGTTTTTAATGGCTGGTTGTCTCACTGTTGCCTGTAAAGGAATGAAATATTATGTTCGTAGATTCGATCCTTCGGATGTAATAAACAGTAAGGCACCTGTATTTCGGGAAGCATGCCCGTGTTGAAGGAGAAAACCGAATTGGCGATGGCGCCGAGGATTTTGAAAACTTGGGTTGCTTTTGTTCCGGGGATGCTGTAATTTCTTGGAGGAGCTTCCACGCCTGCAAAAATGGCGAAAAAAATTACAAACCCTCAAAAATTGCAGAGGATCGAATTAGGATAGGTCGAAAATTGTAACCATCTTTAAGCGACAGAGCACATCCAACAACAATGTAGATCAAAGTAAAGAATGTCGAAAATCCAAGCCAAATGCGCAGTGCCGACAAATGTGGTATGGAAATGGCGAAGAGAGCAAACGCAATGGCGGCTATAGCAATGAAGTGCGGAAGCTTCATTGTGTGGTCATCTCTGAAAAGATCATACACAGCCTGCAACCAAATACAAGAATTAACACAATAGTAAACACATCCCAAGTTGAAAGAAAAAGCCTGCAATGTACCTTGAGAGAATTTCCTGCTATGATCATGAATCCTACATTGATCATAAACAGATTCACATATTGCATTCCCCAAGTAATCAAATAAGCTCTTTCACCTGTGCAGAAAACATAAACATCCTCACTCACCAGCAAGTAATTATGAATTCTAGTGTTGTTTTTGGTAGCTCTTTTTCTTACCATACACAGATGCTGCAAGGTCTCTGTATCTGATACGCCTCTGTCCGCCATGTTCGTGAAGCTTCGCTAACAGTTCATTGGCATGGAAGGATGCTATTGTTGCTAGAAGTAGAGCAACAATACCACCCACCCAACCCAACGGAACCATAATAGTACCAGAATAGCCCAACACATAAGCACTGTTTACCCCGGTGGTAAGAACAAATCCAGCTTGAAACCACGAATCTATGTTTGAATTAACAATTACAGCAACAGTTAGTAAACCAGGAAGGCTACTTTTGTTAGTCCAAAATTGATGAATTCGAATGTTTTTCTTCACATTATTCAGGTCGCTGTGATTGAAACATGATTTTCATTTGTCAAAAAGGATTGAATCCTCCCCCACATGCTCTTGGCTTTTTAGTCGGGAAAGCAGTTACACGGTGTCGTGTAAAACGTTAGTGTTACCAGAAATTGAATAAAATAGGGACATCACCATTAAAGTTGTTTGGTAAACACCTAAATCACGAATCCAACACGTTTAGGTTTTCATCCACAAAAAGGAGAGACAGAGAGAGAATTCCTTTCACAGTAAACAACGAATGGAAAAGCAGTGAAAGTGCTAGGCAGAAAACGAACAATCCAATGCATATACATCAGTTAATGCAGTCAATGAATCGAATCCAAAAACTTCTTCAAATCGAAGGCAAATTTTACCAAATAAAAAGCGAAATCAAATCAAATAACACAGAAGAAATGAGCAAACGCAAACATCGAACATCGAAGTTCAAAATACACTTATTATCGAGAAATAAACAGTAACTAATCTGCAAGTAGAAAAAAGGCTTCGTAGATTAACCATTGCTGATCTGATGCGCAGTGAGCGGAATTTCAATGGCATCATGCTCCTTCCCAACGCCTGCCTCCATCATGGAAACCTCTCGTCCTTGCCTCTCCATATCCACCTCTTCCAAACACACACAAGAAAAAATGAAAATTCCTGCTTCCACTGAAACAACAATCTACACGGCAAACCGCAGTAGCGAAATTGCGACGGGACTGAAAAGCTGAAATTGGTCAAGCTGTGTCTGATAATCGTAAATTCGTAATGGCGATTGGCGCGGCGTGGTCCTCATTGATATATATATATATATATATATGTGTGTGTACGTAATAAATACTACCAAATTAATAAATATGCTGGTTATTAGATGGGGAAATTATCCTGTGTGGCTGCGGCTAATTGTGCATGCTACATCAAACCAATCGGAGCCGTCCATTTTAAGAGATTTGGGATGGTTGCTGATAATCCTACCAGATCTGTCCCCATTGAACTCTATAAACCTTTTGAGCTCAGATAAATTTGATATAGAGAATGAAATTATAGAGAAATAAATATAGAATAAGATTAGTGGGAAAAAAAAATTGAGTAGAAAATAAAAATTAAGTTTTTAGTTTTATAAAATAGAAAATTCAGTTGAGAAATATAAAAAAAGATAATAATTCGGATAAGAATAAATGATTAATTTGACAAAAGAAAGTTTTAACTACCGAAAATTTATGAAAAAATATTTTTGATATTTTTTTTAAAAAATAAAAATATAAATTATGCACGATATTTTGTAATTATAATAAATAATACAAAATACTTTCTACAAAAAGTCAAAAAAGTCATTAAAAACCTTCAAATACTTAATACAAAATTAACAGTACAAAAAATATTACTCCCTCCGTTCAACAACTATTATTCTATTTTTTTTAATACAAATTTTACATTTTTACCCTTCATTCATTTATTACTTTTAATATCTATCATACAATTAAGGACAAACTTTTCAATTCATAACAAAAGATAATCACCTAAAAAACGGTGCAAATATACTTTAGGACAATAGAAATTGGACGGATGGAGTATATTTTATTTTATAAAAACTACTCCCTCTATCCCATGACAAAAATATCTATTTTTCCATTTTAATTCGTCACATACTAAAGTATTTATTTCAATTTTTTAGTAACTGTATTATCTACTTAACATTACAAATATCCATATATTACGCAAATGTCATTACTTTTATATCACACATACTAATAATGTTATTTTAGTTATTTCTATTTTATTCATACTATATCCCAATATAATATGAATATTTCTAAAACTATGTATAAAAAACAAATGAATATCTACTTATGTGACAGAGTATCATAACTACCTAAATAAAAGATAAAAATCAATACATAAAAACCATATATGAATATAACAAACCCTTGTAGCTCGTGTTTAGGGTTTAGGACGAGGAGTAATAAAAATTTTGATTTCAAATAAAATCAAACAAATTCAAATTTCAATATTTTGGATACTATTTTGCATATGAAAAATTTTAATCTTAGATAAATGTAGTGATATTTTCATTGATTTTTGAATATGATGAAATTTATTTAATTAAAAATAAATTTTAAATATACATTCAAATATTTTTATGGTTATTTTTTTGATAATAATGTATTCAATATATACATATTCTTTGTTCTCTTGACACTATTTTTTAATTGCGATTCTAAAAAAATCACTACAAAAAAAATAGTATATTTTTAACGGAATTCCGTTCCTAAAGTTAACGTAATTAACGTAATTCCATCTCTAATATCATTAGTAATGGAAAAAGTGGATTTAACAACGAAAAAATCTTGCTACAAAATTGATATTTTTTTGTAGTGAATAATAATACAAAATATTTTATACAAAATAGTAAAAAGTCAAAATATTCATTATAAAAAGTCAAAGAATCAAATATTCAGCTTAAAATAATATATACTCCATCCGTCTCATATCTATTTATCCATTTATTTTTTGCACGGAGTTTTAGGAATATTAGTATTATATTGAAATGTAGTAGAAATAAATGTAAAAAGATTAAATTATTGTATGATATAAAAGTAATGACATTTGTTTAATATGTTATAAATTGAAAGGGTAAATGTAATATTAGGTAGATAGTACAGTTACTATAAAAAAAAATGAATACTTTGTTATAATATGGACCAACATAAAAAAAATAAACAGATTGTTAAGAAACGTATGAAATATTGACAAAACCAAGTCTTTCAGTCCCTCTCAATGGGAAACCGGGGCAGACCAGCATTGTGAAAGGCTACTAGCCGCATTATATTTTTTATACAACTTTTTGTTACCACACATAAAAAATTATTTCATTAAAAAATGTTGCGTGAACTGAGCCATTATTTTAAAAATAAAATCTTTATAATAGTATATAAAAATATTTATATATAGTTATTTATATCAATTTAATAAAAATGTGTTCATTGCTTCTCTTATCAAACTTAGTTTACAGATTATTACATTCCATTCAAATTTATTCAAAGTGAAAAATAATAGCTACGAGTTTTCACGTTACATATGTTAACCCAATTTAATAAATATGTCTAAATATTTAATATAATACTATATTTATTAGGGTTAGTAGTTTTTTTATTTATTATTTATTATTTTTAAAATAATAATAATATAAAAACAGAGCAAAGGTAGCTCGCGTAACGAACAAAATTTATGTTAAATCTGAATGTTTCTGAAAAAGGCCATAACGAACCTAATTGAGTAAATAGTTTGGTTAACCGACTTTTAGAAAGTCGTAATTATTTTAAATGTTTTGGCGACAAGAAAAAGTTTGTTTTAGCAACAAATAACCGACACCAGCCATTATGTTACATAAATGTTTTGGTTGGAGTTTGAAATTAATTGGGTTAAAATTTGATACTGAAATTCTATATTTCAATCGTAAGAATACGTACATACATATTATATACAAATTATTTAAATAAGATAAACATCCTACGAATCTTTTAAATAAGATAATTACCATATATATAATACTCCCTCTGTCCTGGTGAAAGAGTGGCGTTTGCTTTTTGCACGTAGATTTTTTAATATTAGTATTATATTGAATTATAGTAAAAAAAAGACAAAAATGCCCATATTAGTATAGTGTAATATAAAAGTAATGACATTTATGTAATATAAAAGTAATGACATTTGTGTAATATATTGTAAGTTGGAAGGGCGTTTATTATGTTAGATAAGTAGTACAATTACTAAATTAGGAAATAGTAACCTTGTCTTAGGACGGGCGAAAATAAAAAATGACAACATTTCAATGGGACGGAGAGAGTATATTGCTTCTAAATATATTTTAACAAATTTGAAAATTTGAGTTGATTTAAATTTTGGTTGGGGTTTGAAAATTGAAAATTTGATTTTAATTTTAATTTTTATCTAAATAATATTTTGATTTGATATATTTGAAAAAAATAATGTATTTTATTAAAAGTTATTTATGATAAATAGTATTCTATCCGTCAAATACTAAATTTTTCATTTTTTCATTTTAGTATATCTAAATCAAAATTTTTCATTTTTTTTTTTTTTTTTGAAAAAATAACTCTCAATTAAATACTAAAATACTTTTACCTTTTATTTTTTTCATTATTTTTTAAAGGTAAAATAGACATTACGTTATTTTTAATACTATATATCTCTAACATACTAATTTTCCTTAATTCGCGTAAAAAAGTCAAATGAAAAGATTACCATTGGACGAATAGAGTATTAATTTTGATTTGAAATATTGAAAAAAAAAAAAAACCCATCGAGTAATATTTTTGTTAATTTTTATTTTCAAAAGTTTTGAGTAACCTTTTATGCTATTTCCGGTGTGTTCAATATTTTTATTTCAATCTCACATAATTTGTTTTTTTTTGTTTTTAAAAATTAATTATATATTTAAATCGCATTTAAAATTTCATGATATATAATTTTTAATTTAATTTAAATTAATTAATTATATTAATTTTAATTTATAATTATTTATATTAAATTTTAATTATTTATTATTATAATTTTTCAAAGTGCTATATTTATAGTAAAATAATATAGAGAGAATATAAATTATAAAAATTATATTAAAAAAAAAAAAGAAAGAAAAAAACAGTAAAAGAAAAACTAGAGGCAATTCGCGTGTTTGCCCAAAAATGCCTAAAGTAGCAAAGCCCTGGTCAATATAGCACTTGGACCAATTATTGTATTTAGAAAATTTGCATTTCTTTTCCTTTTTTTTTTTTTTTTTTTATGAATATTAGGTTAGAAAATTTGCATTTCTTTTTTTCTTTTCTTTTTTTTTTAATGAAGATTAGGTGTTAGAAGATTTGCATTTCTTTTTAATTTAATTTAATTTAATTTAATATTTTCAATATCTAATTAGCATGAGTTTTGTCAAATTTATACTTCAGACATTGTTTAGATCGAAATAAGTGTCAATTTTTTTTTTTTTTGATAACACCTAATATTCATAAGATTGACTGAAACGGTAAAACATTTGGAGTTCGTTTCTTTTGCCAAAAATCCTCAATTGCTACTTATTTAGATTTTGCATTTTTCGAAAAAAAAAAATATTTTTTATTTTTCACATATCATCATATTATACATTATTTTAATATCAAAACAAAATCAAAATTTTATCAAACACATCAAAAGAAACATACCCATGATGATTTGTATCGTCTCGTCTCGTGCTTTACAACAAATTAATTATTTAATTATTTCAATAATTAAATTTTAATCAAATATATTTAATATCAGAGTTGTCAAAATGAGTTGAGTTCGTCGGATTGACCCGCTCCTCCCAGTTTTAAAGAGGGTTGAATTTTAATATTTTAGGCCCGTTAAAATACGGGCTAAACGAGTCAACTCACGCATAATGAGGGTTGGAAATGGATTAATCTGTGGCCAAATAAATATAATTATAATTATATTATATTTTTAATTTTTCAAATAAATCTACATATTTTGTTATTTTAGTATATTTGAAATTAGTCTATTTATTTTATTTTTAGTAATTGTACTTATTACATAACTTTAGTAAATTCTTACGACCTAAGTAATATTAAAAACAAAATCGTCATAATTATTTAATACTCTGGTTGGAAGTGGATTAGCCCGCAGTGGAACGGATTAGCCCGTTGGTCAAATAGATATAATTATAATTATATTATATCTTTAATACTTCAAACAAATCTACCTATTTTGTCATTTTATTATATCCGACGTTATCATTGTTTAATATTAATATTTATAATTTTTAATAAAAAGGTAAACAAACATATAGATATGAGATTAATGAAATATTATATTTTATGATAGTTTTTTATAAATATTTTATATTAAGTTAAATCAAATAATTAATTTATTAAAAATCTTTTATATTATGCTAAACTAATTAACTAATATATAATATTTTCCATATTCTTCTCTTTTAAAACTATTTTAATGTTGTCGCTTTTTTTTTTATTTTAATTTTTCTTGTTTGTTTTATTTAATTTTTTATTGTCTTTTAATTTTTTTTTTTAAATTTATTGAAAGATTTATAAGTATAATATCTATTTATTGTTTAAATATTTTTTATTAACAATTTTTTAAAAAAATAACAACCAATGATATTTAAAATTTTGAATCAAGTTATGTTACATATTTATTTTAAATATTTATTATTTAACCTCTAAAACATAATTATTTTTTATATTAAATATATATAAAAAAATAATATTTTTAATATTCTTAAAAGCCTGTGGATTGGCTCGTTTAGCTTGCCACCCTCGGATGGATTGAGTTGGACTGCATAAATTTTGGTCCGCTCTGCCGCGGGTTGGCCCGCAAATAACCAACTTATTTGTGAATTATGATGAATTATGGACTAATCGGCTCATTAACCCGTTTGGACATGTATATATAATATGCATATGATCTTACAAATAATAAAATTCTACATAATACAAATAAATAAACAAATATAAATATATATTTATAATTAATATAAACTAATAATCAAATTATACAATTATTAATTTAATAAGTTTAATTCAATACATATTTGTATTACTATTATATTTATTAACTATCAAATCAATATATATATACATGGTTCACCTTATCGAGCCTAATTTCGAGGATATTAAATTCGGCCTGAAATTTTTACTTAGTGCACACTTTTCAAATAGCATTTGCGAATTTACGTTATTAAAAAAAACAAACAAACAAACAAATCCAAAACCTAGATCAAATCTATGAGACTAAAGAAACACAAAAATCTAAATTTATAATAGATTTTCAAATTCAATTTAAATTAAAATTTAATTTTTTCAAAACTCCCTTAAACAACATACCTTAAAAATATATATATATATATATACACACTAAGAGTCGCTTTGTTCTCCCAACATCATTCCAAAAATAATAATAATAAGCACAATATTTTATACAAAAGTTAAAATAGTCATTATAAAAAATAAAATGTCATTACAAAAAGTCAAAAAGTTAAATATTCAATATAAAATAATATATTTTATATTTTTAATACAATTCTTCATACTACTACATAAAAAAATTATTTCATCCAAAAATATTGCGTGAACTACAATGATTTGGTAATGCTGGGTGTTTCTACAATTGACATACACACCTAAGAATATATACATAAATATATATATATAACCATATCCATAGAAAAATTGAATAAAATTTCCACGTGATTCCAAAAAATTGTGTCAAATCTTTCATAAACTCTGTCATTATTTCATGAACTTTGCGTATAACCCCCAGACCGTCCCCAATTGACTGTGTTTGACGTTCACACGTTGAAAGTGCGATTGGATTTTATAATATCAATTTCTAAAGTTCTAAATTTACCAATATACCCGTCATCTTCTATTTAGTCTGAAATAACAGTCTAAACTGATTATAATCAGTCGATGACACTGATCTGCAGGATTCGACCGAAATATTCCTGATCGTAGCTTCAGATCAACAAATAGGTTGGTTTTTTCTTGAAATCTTTCAATGGGTCTTTAATTTTCTAGCGAACTTTGTTGTTGTTTATATATGTGTAATTTCTATTTCAATTTGTGAGAGGGTTAAAGATTTAAGTGTTATTTCTTTATTTTTATTTATTTTTTATTTTTTTTCAAGAAGAAAGTATGAAATCAAAATATTGGAATAAGAGTTGTTGATTTTTTTCTTCTTATTGGAATAAGAAGAAAGTAATTTTTGTTTCGATTCATAGAATCATAATTTGACGTGCTCAAACCGCAAATAAGTTTCATAATTTTTATTTCTAAACCGTTGAGATTACAAATAGCTTCAAGTAACAGTAAATATATTAAGAATAGTTGGTTCCTTTGGTTCTTAGGATTTTTTTTACTATTCTTTGATGCTAAATACACATAGCTCTGTTAGAAAGCTTGGGGGAAAATAATGAGATTGTGTTATTGATCATCAAAATAAGGAGCCTATATGTAGGCAATACTAAATAGGCTCGATAGACTCAAATCTAAGTAATAAATATATGAATAAGATCAAATCTAAATATAAATCTACTAAATCTAAAACTGAATATCTAAAATATCTCAACATCTCCCCTAAAACTCAAGTGGTATAACAAAAATCAATTTGAGTTTGATAAGAAATTTGAATATAAACGCAAAAAGAAAACATAAATAAAATTAGCAGTTGACTCTCCACCCACCGAAGCAAAAAACGAAATGAATCTTCACCGGAGCCGAAAACGACATGACTCCACCGGCGCCGAAAACGACATAACTCCACTGAAGCCAAACACGAGATGTCCACCCACCGGAGCAAAAAACGATATGACTGCACCGGAGCCGCCGAAAACGACATGACTTCTTCGGAGCCGAAAACAAGATGATTCCACCGAAGCCGAAAACCACATGACTCCACTGGAGCCGAAAACTACATAACTCCACCGGAGGGGAAAACGAAATGGCTGAAAATGAGATGACTCCACTGGAGCCTAAAACGACATGACTCTACCGGAGCCGAAAACGATATTACTCCACAGGAGCCGAAAATGAGATGACTCCACCGGAGCCGAAAGCAACATGACTCTCTACTGGAGAGAAAAACGACGGGAAATTAGCAGTTGACTCTCCACCCACCGAAGCAAAAAACAAGATGACTCTCCACCGGAGCCAAAAGCGACATGACTCTCTACTGGAGCCGAAAACGACGGGAGTACTCTCCACGAGGTCGGAAATAACGGAACTCTTATTGCACTCAGAAACATGGCTCTGGAGAAACGAAATAGACGGATCGCAGAATCGCAGACAGATGCGCAAACATGACTTCAATCGTAGACAAAATCAGGACTTAAGATAAAATCAAAATTAGAAAAAGAAAGGGCTATAAACTATAGAAAAAATTTCAAAATTGGGAGACCTCCGGGTACATCACATGTTGAATGTACCCGGAGAAACGCGAGTTGGTAGGTTATATCTACGGCATGAGAAAAATAGGCTCTGATACCATGTTAGAAAGTTTAGTAGAAAATAATGAGATTGTCTTATTGATCATCAAAATAAGGAGCCTATATATAGGCAATACTAAATAGACTCGATAGACTCAAATCTAAGTAATCTAATCTATGAATAAGATCAAATTTAGATATAAATCTACTAAATCTAAAACTGAATATCTAAAATATCTCAACAACAAACATCGTTAAATAAGAACGACCGAGGGAGTTACACACAAAGTTTATGAAACCACGAGTGGTCTAACGCAATTTTGGAAGTATTATGAATTTGACGCAATTTTATGAAATTACATGCGAATTTTGTGCAGTTCCTCTATAAAAAAATGATACTACCTCCGTCCGGCTCTAAGGATCCGATTTACTTTTTGTATGTTGATCTTTTAATATTAATTATTATATAAAACATAGTACAAATTAAGAAAAAATTGCAAAACCACTTCTATTAGTGTCTTATAATATTAATAGAATGATATTTTTACAAAAAATTATATAAATATAAAAATATTTTTAATATTATGTACAATATCGCAAAAGTTGTTTCAATTTGATTCGGTCTATTTTTTTTTATAATTAAAATAATATTTTATTTAATATTTTATGGGAGTATTTATTTATTTATTTTTTTCTTGATAACATAAAGTTCATATAGCAATTCATATATTTTATTGCAAAGGAAGATTGGTTTGTTTTACCCAAAATGCACTCGTAAAATAGCGGCCATAAGTTTTCATGTTATAAAAGGAAAAAAAAAAAAAAGAAGAATTTGTTTGGTTTTGATTCAAAATTAAAAATTTTTATTTGAAATTTAGTTTAAATAGTAATATTTTGATATAATGTTTATATATAATGATATATTTTTATTAAAAAATTGTATAAACTAAATAGTGATAATTTTAATTTTGAAAAAAAAAAAAACACATCATATATATTTAAGGTGTGTTTGTTTGGAGAATTGGATTTTAAATATACTATTCATCTTTTTTTTTTTCCCCAAAAAATATTAAATCAAACACTTATTTTTTATTTTTTATATTATACTAAAAATCAATTTTACATTCAATACATCACATCAATACTTATTTATATCACATCATATAACTATTCAAATTCAAATTTTTTACTATTCAAATCCCAACTCAAAATCCAAACTCCCAAATAAACACACCCATTTATCCATTTCACATCTTTCCATTTCTTTCATGTCGGTTACGCAGTACCGTACTGATTTTTTCACGCAATACTATTCAAGAATTCAGATATTATCGATTAAAAGTCTAAAAATCAGCAATCAATGGTTCATATAGCACACATTTTAAATATACCTTAAATCACAGTATCATGTGTTCTGTAATAATATACTACGTGTTTTATTAAAGTACGTCATGTGCTCTTAGTTCTTGTACTGCATTTGTAAAATATTAATATAAATGATATTTTACATAGATTCTTGATTGGTGTTGTTTTGAAAAATTTACCGTGGTGATATAAAATCAGTACCGTAATCACCACAAATTTCTTCTTGAGATTTTCCACATCAGTCAAAATTATGTTCACTTTTTTTTTACTATTTTCATAGGCCAGAATTGTGTATAATACAAAGCAAAAAAAAATTATAATGTTGGTACACAGAGAGTATTATTGAAAATTTTGAATGTTTTATTTTATGGTTTTTAGTATTTAGAAATTTTTAAAAAATTTATTGTTGGTTATTAAGAATGCAAAATATTACTTAAATAGTTATTTTTATTATCATTAAATATTTATAAAAGTAATATATTTTTATTAAAATATGAACATTGAAATTGTAATAACTTACAAATTAATATATTCTTAAAAATTTTGTAACTTTTATTTATTTAGAAATTACTTTTCTTTTTTTTTTTTTTTATCCTCCAATACCACAATTTATAGTTTCACAAATAACAGACAAACGAAACCATTAAAAATATCAAATTTATACCATTTAAAATGGAAGGGTTATGGTCGGTTAGCACATATAAACTCATATTTTTATTTATTACAACACTAACTGTGTTAAATAAAACTATATATATATACACTTTATTGATATATATAAATATATATATATTGTCCTGAAATCAATTGTAGTGTATTGTATTTATAATATAGTAGCATGATTCATACTATATTTTTTGTTTTATATTATATGTTTTTTATTATTATTATTATGAAAAAAATCAATTTTGGTTTCAATATAATTAAAATTTATAAATTTTGGTCCCAATATAAAAAACTCATCAATTTTAGTCCTAATATAAAAAACTCATCAATTTTAGTCCAAATATAAACAATTTCAATTAATTTTGATCCCATTCTAAACAATTTCAATCAATTTTGGTATCACCGTTAAAAAACTAACGAAAATTGATGACGTTGACATAACGGAGGTGACGTGGCAATTGACCTGGAAAGTACACTGTACAATTATACACGGCCATGTTGTTACATGGCCATGTATATTTCAGTGTATAATTGTACATGGCCGTGTTGTTACACAACCATTTACAATTATACGCGATCATGTTGTTACATGACTATGTATATTTCAGTGTATAATTATACATGACTATATTGTTACACGATCATGCATAATTCTACACAGTCGTGTATCTTTTTGTTTCGGTCTAAAATTTTATTTTTTTGTTATATATATATATTTTTTTAATTTAGAATAGTTGATACAGTTAAAATAAAAAAAATCAATAATAATCATAATATAATTAAAATGTATCAATTTTAGTTCAAATATAAATATTTATCGAGTATGTACTTTTGGAAGATTTTGTTTAAAATTCTATTATTTAGCAAAAAAAAAAAAAATCTCTTACAAACATCCAATTATTGTATTGAAATAATAAATTAATTTTTAATACTACTGTAATATACACAATTAAAAAATAGTTGTGTAATTTGATGTTTATAAGAGATTTTTTTTTTTTATGAATAATAAAATTTTTAGACAAAACATTTCAAAAGAATATATCTTATAAATTTTTATATTTGAATTAAAATTGATAAATTTTAATTATATTATAATTACTATTGATTTTATCAATTTTAACTATATCAACTGTTTTAAATTCAAAATATTTTTTTATAAAAAAAATATAACAAAAAATAAAATAAAATCGTAAACTAAAATAGAAATGTACATTGCCGTATATAATTGTACATGACCGTGTAACAACATGGTCATGTATAATTATACACTCAAACATACATGGCTATTTAACAACATGGCCGTGTATAATTGTACATGACCGTGTACTTTTCAGGTCAATTGCCACGTCACCTCCGTGATGTCCACGTCAGCAATTTCAGTTAATTTTTTAACGATGAGACCAAAATTGATTGAAATTGTTTATATTGTAACTAAAATTGATGAGTTTTTTATATTAGAACCAAAATTAATACATTTTGATTATATTGGGATCAAAATTGATTTTTTCACTTATTATTATTATTATTATTATTATTATTATTATTATGCTATGTAAGACCATTTCATGTATTGTAGGAATGTATTTGTATTACATAAAAATAACATATAATGTTTGTATTTATATGATGTACGGATTATTTTTTACATATGTTCATATTGTATTATTTGACTTTTTATTATTATTATATATTATTTGTATTTATAGTTTTACAGTGAATCTTATATCTTAATAGCCGCTATTTAAAAATTAAAACAGCGAATGAATAGTAAAAAATACTTTAGTTACAAAAATACTTGGCTAATATGAAATAGAAGCCCTGAAATTTTGCTTCGGCGTGTAAAAGTTCAACAGATCAGACAAATCGTGACCGTACATCGTTCTTTCCCCTAAAAATCGACGGCTCCGATTTATTTATTGAAGCATGCAATATCCGCGATCCAACGGCTCAGACGAAATCAAATATATATATATAATTTATTTATTTATTATTTTCATTGTGGCTATATATATATACGTGCAGCGCCCCCGCCATTGTTGCACCACACTAAGCTTGACCATAGCAGCATCTCTCTCCGATAACACTTTCACTGCAGTGGTTTTTCGTGTTTCATTTCCTTCTCAATCCGTCTCGTGCCTTCAGAGGGCGCGGTTCGCACTTCGCAGTGTCGGAGAGGTTTTCTTCATGGAGACAGGCGCCGCGGGGCAGGTCCGTTCCGAAGAGCATGTGGCGATTGAGATTCCGGTGACTGCGCATCAGATCAGCAACGGTTCGAACGACATTTTCCTTTTTTTTTTTTTGGTTAAGATAAATGTTTGTGTTCTCAATTTTCAGTTAGTATTTGTGGTATGAGGTGTTTGATTAATTCCGATTAGAAGTTTTTGGAGTGGATTGGGCGATTGGATTGAGTAACATGTTTATGCACATTGCAGTTAAATTGTTCGGTTTGTGCTTTAGGTTTCTACCTAACAGCTTTATCGAGTGATGTCACAATTTCATTCGATTCATGGTGAAATTAATCTTTTCACGTAACACTCCGTGACTAAATTCTAATTTATACGTTTTGGATTCTCAAAAGTGTTCTTCCTTCCTTGTTTATCAATGTCTACTGTAAATTCAAATACAGATTCGTGGTTTCAAGCTGGATTTGTTCTCACCACTGGGATAAACAGTGCGTATGTGTTGGGCTATTCTGGTGCTGTTATGGTTCCGTTGGGATGGTTGGGAGGAATTGCTGCACTACTTCTAGCAACACTAGCATCCTTCCATGCCAATGAACTGTTAGCGAAGCTTCACGAACATGGAGGACGGAGGAATATCAGATACCGAGACCTTGCAGCAGTTGTGTATGGTAAGATTGAATAAGAAAACATCGAAATTACTTCTTGTTCCTCAACATATATAAAAATCCTGATTTATTCAGTGAGAATTTGTTGGTATAGGTGAAAGAGCATATTGTATTACATGGGCAATGCAATATGTGAATCTCTTTATGATTAATGTAGGATACATTATTATAGCAGGACATTCTCTTAAGGTACATTTTTTTGTTCTTTTTAATCTCACTTTCTCTTGGTTGATTCTGATTTCCATGATCCAGTGGACTAAGGTATGCGATCTTCAACAACTCCGAAAACAGATCATACTCGAAGCAATTCAATCTGGAATCAATATCATTCTCACTTACCTAATTCCTTTTCATTTGATTGATTGTATGCTTTGCAGGCTGTGTACATTCTTTTCAGAGATGACCATATAATGAAGCTTCCACACTTCATTGCAATCGCGGCGCTTTCTTGTGGCCTCTTCGCCATCTCTATACCACATTTGTCGGCACTCCGTGTTTGGCTTGGATTTTCTACATTCTTTAGTATGGTGTATATAATTGTAGGATGTGCTCTGTCACTTAAAGATGGTTAGTTTTGATCATCATCTGCAAATTTCTACTCATCTTCAGTGTTACTTCTTTTTTTTTTTTTTTTTTTTTTTTCTGATCAAATCCTACCATTTTTACAGGTATGGAAACTCCCCCAAGAAATTACAAGGTCCCTGAAACAAATGTAAGCCGAGTTTTCACAACTATCGGCGCCATTGCCAATGCTGTCTTCTCCTTCAACACCGGCATGCTTCCAGAAATACAGGTTCTTGATCTGATTAATCTTATGCCCGAATGATTGAATCTTTGACATTCATTTCTTCATTCACAGGCAACAGTGAGACAACCTGCGATCAAAAACATGATGAAAGGTCTGTATTTCCAGTTCACGGTGGGAGTAGTGCCGATGTACGCCCTCATCTTCGCCGGATATTGGGCATACGGCGCCACCACATCCGAATACATGCTCCACAACGTCCACGGCCCAATCTGGATTCAAGCAGCAGCCAACATCTCGTCTTTCTTGCAGACGGTCATCGCCTTGCATGTAATAATCTTACCATACCAATACTAAATCAGTAACTAACTCTGTTATTTCCATCGTCATCATCATCATTGCCATTGTCATAATAATAATGTTGGTTCAGATATTTGCGAGCCCGATGTACGAGTTCTTGGACACGAAGTACAACATCAAAGGCAGCAGCTTGAAAGCGCGCAACCTTTCGTTCCGAACAGGGGTGAGGGGGGCCTACGTGGGGCTGGTGTCGCTGGTGGCGGCGATGCTGCCGTTCTTGGGGGACTTCATGACGCTGACGGGGGCGCTGAGCACGTACCCGCTGACGTTCATTCTGGCGCACCACATGTACTTGGTGGCGAAGAGGAACAAGCTGAGCTTGGCGCAGAAGGGGTGGCATTGGCTCAACATCGCCTTCTTCTGCAGCCTCGCAGTTGCAGCTGCCGTCTCTGCCGTCAGACTCATCGTCGCCGATTCGGAGACTTACCATCTCTTTGCGGATATATGAATCAAGGTTATGTTCTTCTTCTTCATTATTATTATTATTATTATTATGATATGGATTCATATTTATTGATGATTCGGAGTTGGAGTTGGAGTTGGAAGGGGAGTTTTAGTGTTGATCCCTTGAGAGTGAGTCCTCTGTCCTTGCTTGTAGCTGTGTCTGCGTTTTAATATTTAGACACTGGAATGGAATGGAATGGAATCGAATCCAATGTTAGTTATGAATTTTACATTTCTCTCTCTCTCTCTCTCTCTATATATATAGAGACTCCCTCCGTCCTATTGACATTATTTTTATTATTTTTATTTTTGTCTGTCCGTAATCATTGACATCTTTCTATTTTTGATAAAAATTATTAAATCACAACATATTTAACAAATATAAATCAATTTAATTAATTACATAACATAGACTCGCTCAAAACTCTTTTATTTCTACATCTCTCAAAAAAAAAAAAATATTTTTATCTATATTTAAAACTACACATCTTTTATAAAATTGATTTATGTTAATTATAAATAAACAAAAATATTTTTTTTATTTACTTGTATTATAGAAAATTTTATTCTCTACGAAAAGATATCCATATTACATATTTTTTTAATTGCTGTATAATTTTTAAATATTTAAACATATATTTTAATTTTTTTAATCATATATATTAAATTTATTTTAAAAATATAAATATTATTAATTATAAAAAATAATATAATAATATCATAACTAATTATTATTAATTAATTAAACATCGTTACCTTAAATACCATGTGCCTAATCAAATAGTTCAATTCCAGTGGGACAAAGAGAGTACATGTTTGTAACGTATGGATGTTTTGCTGTTTAATTTATGAACATATATATAGGTGTGTTTCTTTAATTAAATTTTCTCAAATTTTATTATTTGAATTATGAGTTTTCCGGAAAAAAAAATTATTTTTCCCTCACAAAAAAATCTCATCAAATATTATTTTAATATCAAACCCAAACCAATTTTTTCCAAACTCAATCAAAAGAAACACACCATCATATATATATATATTTTTTTTTACGGTAGGTTTTTACTATTCAAATTCTTTTTTTCTTTAAAAATATCATATCAAACAATTATTTTTCTTTTTTTATACTATACTACAAATTTATTTTACATTCAAAACATTACATCAACCTCTACTTATATCACATTAAACAACTATTCAAATTTAACTTTTTTACTATTAAAAAATTCAAACCCCAAAACTAAAACTCACGAACAAACACACCCCTCACGTTTCTACTATTTGGATTTTATAGTTTTTTCGAAAAAAATACTCATATATTATTTTAATATTAAATTCAAACTAAATTTTCCCAAAAACCCATCCAAAGAAACATATCCATAATCTTGGAGGATAATGTTGGAAGAAAAAAATAAAAAAGATTTTATTTGAATAACATTCAAACCTAATAGTAATACGAAACAGTTTCTTTTCATTTGCATGTTATTATATTCGATCAAAAATATATTTAAAATGCATAAAAGAATAGCGATAACGGATTCTGCAATCATTAAAAAAAATGATTAGGGCCAATACCTATGGTCATTTTAAGAATGGATTTAGACCTCACAAGATTTATAATTATGACGTTATAAGTTCAAAATTCTAGAATAATATAAGTTCAAGATTTGTGATTATGACGTATACGTAGTTGGAGATTTATTCAGTATGCACTTTGAAGCTCGAAATAATAGATACAATTTATATGACACGGTGAAAAATGTGTTGGCCAAACAAATTAAGGAAATGCAAATTAAGTTGACAAATGTGTTGAAACATCATTCTTTGTTATTGTAAGGGTAACTCCGGGTTGTGCAAAAATTGGGGGGAGGGGCTCCAACCCACCCCCAAATTCCCTTCATTTTTGCAGTCCGCACTGTACACTTTTTGAAGTGGAGTTTGTGTGATATTTTGTGGTATTTGTGTATTTTTGTTATTTTTTTGGAATATATTGTGTAATTATATTTTTTTGAAAAATTATGTATAATTTTATTTTTTGAAAAGTGATATAATTTTATTTTTTAAAAATAATGTATAATTTTATTTTTTTTAAAAGTGATATATAATTTTACTTTTCGAAAAGTGATATATAATTATATAGTTTTTTAAAAATAATGTGTAATTATATATATTTGGGTTATATTATAAAAATAAATTAACGTTGGTGTGCAATTTATAAATATAAAAAATTCTGTAAAATAATATAAAAGAGGAATATATATGGAATATACTTTTTAAAGTGAAAATTTGAAGTTTATAGTTGGAGTAAAATTATTATAGATCAACTGTATTTGTATTGTAGCTGCTGCAAAAATGAAAGAATGAGTTGGAGACGGGTTTATCGATCAAGGAAAAGGCACATATGAATATTAGCAGCATTTTAGTGACACTTTGAGATTAATTGTTCATAAGCATTGAAGAACTCATTCTAATTTCTTATTGCACGAAGAGCTAACAACTTAAACAGTTCTCGGAGTCGTTTGGACTACTTCTATTTCCACGGTCAATATATGGGACAATATTCAACATTTTTTTAGTTATACTAAAATTATTAATATAATTTTTAATTTTTTTTAAAAAAAATTAAATGCAAATAATTTAATATTTGATTGTAACTTTTATTTTTAATTTATATATTATTTTTAAATTAAAAATTTAAAATATAAATAACTATTTTTTTAAATATATTTTTTTACTATAATTTAAAATATTTAAATATAATTAATAAAATTTTAAAATAAATTATAAAAATTTTATAGAAAAATACTGTTATATTAACATCGTGTTCTTTTAAGTAATTTTAACAGCATTTTTAATTCTATTACATCCCAAGAAATTTTTTTATAAAAGCTGTTTTTATACATATTCATCCAAACACAAAATCGAACATGACTTATGCTTATTATTATTATTTTTTAAGTCAATCTAAACGAGCCCTAATAACCTTATAAATTAGTATAATTGTAACGGACCTTTAATTATATAAGACTCTAATGCATTAAAGTAAATACTCCTTCCGTCCCATGTAATATGAGTGTATTACTGTAGACACGAGAATTTAAGTAAAGTATAATTAGTAAGTAATTAAGAAGTGTATTAGTAAAAATAATTATATATTAAGATTAAGATAAATAAATAGTTTAATTAAAATTAAGAAAATTATAAAATTTAAAATTTAAAATGCGATTAAAGTGCATAACTATATTTCCAAAAATAGAAAAGACAAGTTATGTGGGACAGACGAAAATAGAAAATAGGAATAAATTATGTGGGACGGAGGGAGTATGAAATTAAGTCAGACAAAATAGTATTATCCACCATAATCTCGTAAAATAAACGCACCCTAAATATATAACGAGTCCCTATTTATATCGGGCCCCGAGCAGACGTCCTTATTGCACAGGTCCAGAGCCGGCCCTGTCCAAATATTTATATCAAAAGCAATTTCTTATGCAATTTTCATACTAGTAACAAATCTTTTATTTTTATACTTTAAAAAAAAAAAAAAAAACAAATCATCTTCTATTTGTTTAATAGCTATATTAATGCATAAAAATTCATATTGTAATTTTTTAATTACACTATTAATTATAAATAAAATATGATACCGGTAAAACAATTTATACTATTCGATTAGACTGATCAAATTATTGGCTTCACCTTTTGATTTAGCATCATCATAAAAAATTTTGTAATCCCAATAAAATTAATTTAATTTGAGGAATTTGAAATCTAATATATTTAAATTTGAAAGATTATCAAAGTAAAAAAATTTAATCTATTTTATAAAATTTTAAAATAATGTATATATATATATATATGTTGTATAATGTCAAAAAAAAAAGTGATATTAAGACTATCACAAGTACAATACATATATAATGTCTAAGACTAATATCAAATAATATTTTTTAATTATTTAATATTTACATTTCATATTAAAACTATTGCCACAACTGAGGACCAAATCATACTGCGGATAGAGAGCACCTGATCCCAATCCTTTAAATATGATTTTTTTTTTTGAAATAAAAAAATAAAAAAATTTATATTCCCTTCAAGTTTTGTATTTTATTATTATTTTTTGTAAAAACTAATAAAAAGTTTATAATTATGTTAAGTTTTTTTACTCCAAACATATTATTTTTATCCGACTTTTTATTTATTTAATTTTTTTTTACCTTTGCACCAAAAAGAAAAAAATAACGTAGAATTGATAAAAATAAACTTATACTCTTTATTTATTTATTTATTTTTTCTTCTCCTTGTACACTTGTATTATTTACTTTTAATTTTTTTTTTAAAAAAATACTCTTTTATTTTTATTTTGTTAGTTGATATATTTATATAGCACAATCAAACTCTTTTGTTCTTAATGATTAACATCTAAAAAAAGAAATATAGAAAAATATTTTAAGTTTTTAATAGTTTTAACAATTGAATTTTTAATACTATTAGCCAATAAATATGTCAATTTATTTTAAATTTTTATGTTCAAAATAATAATAATGAATTTTATGATTTTGGTAACATTTATTATGATCTTATGTTATTAAATCAAATTTTACGATCATTTCAATAATTATTATTTTAATATATTTAAATTGTTAATTTCTTTTTTTAAAACACTATATGTCAGTAAAAATTAGTTTGTTTCTTTTGCAAAAATTCTTTAAACATACTTTTTAAAAAAAATTAATATATTTTATATTTATTATTTTATATTACCTATCCAATTCTAACAGACAGCATACTCAACTTCAATTGAGTGGAACACGGCCGTATTTATTTATCAAACACGGTCGTGTTTATTTGGTAAGGATGTTCCTACAAATACTCATCCTTATTTTGTGCAAGTTAGATTTCCTTACACCCACGTCACCGTTTCCATTTTCTGTTTCATTTTTGAGAACAGAGCCAAAATGATAGAAAATTATTTATAATAGAATAAAATTGATAAGTTGTTTTTCTTTTTTTTTTTTAAATATTAAAATCAAAATTGATTATTTTGTATTTTAATAGAATTATTTATGATTTTTCTTCTTAAAATTAATTTATACTACTATCTTCGTCCCATAAATATAATTTTAATTGAATTGAATATAACATTTAAAAAATATTTATATTATATTAGTAATTAATAAAAAAAAATATGGATAATTTTTTTTTTTTATTATTATAAATATATTAATGTAAAAAATAATGATAATTATATAATAAAAAATATAATTATTTATGAAAGTAATGAAAAAAATATAATTATTTATGAAAATAAGATTATTGTAATAATGGATATACATGAATACATAAACCTGCCCACAACCCAATTCACGCCGCCGCCGTCCTCCCCCCTTCCCCTCCCCCACTTCTTCCTCCTCCTTCTTTTTCTAAGTTGCGCCGCCGCCGCCCGGTGAGTTCTTATTTATTTATTTATTTTCTTTTCCTCTTTTTCGATTGTTCCTCTACTCATGCTTCCATTTAAAATCGAGTATGTTGTAACATTTTTCTCATCTCCTTTTTTTTTTTTTTTTAATTCTATTTTTTTTTCCCGTTCGCAGCTTCTTCTACCGGTGGTCGCCGGTCCCCGCCGCTGCCGTTTCAGACCTCTTTGGCCAATTTTTTCCGGCGGCGGAAAACATAAATAACTAAATGAAATGAAAATTGATTTATGCCAGTGCAGTACGAGCCAGCAGTAGGGACGGCCTAATTTGTTTCTGGCATCTTTCCACGTTGTCTGTGGCTTTGCCGCCGTCGGCCTAGTTAGTTTTCTTCACCGTCGTGTTTGGATTCACAGCGCAGTTGTCTCCGTCTACGTCTTTATCTTCCTCTTATCTGTTTCTGCTTAGTCCGTCTTCATCTTGCTCGGCTAAACCACCACGTGAAGAATGCTTTCAGGTCTGCCTTGGTTAATTCCCGTTATTATCTGCAATCAAAATGTGTATGTGCAGATAATTGTCTTCCATGCCCATCATCGTATGAATAAGTGTTTGCAGCATAGGTGTTTGTCAAAATGTCTCAAAAAAGAAGAAGTATATTTTATGAGATTATATTTGTTGCGTCCAGAGGGATATGAATGGTGCTAGGCTACTGCGCTTTAAATGTTGTTGGTGTTTTATGTTTTTGATTCCATGTATGTAAATGTCGAATGTGTTGTTGCAGGTGTGAATGTGGGGAACCTGCATCAATCTCATTTCTTTTCTACCCACAAATGGCAAGGTATGTCATCGTAAATAGTGCTAACCGGTTCAATCTTTATTCTTAACAATCATTGTGCAGTCTTTTCGATGGTATTTTTGAGTTGCATCTTCTTGGATGTATTAATGATGTATGTGTTTGTGCTTTTTGTTGGTATGTACATTAAAATTGTGTTTTTATTGTTAGTTTTTTAAGAGTTATAGGATGATTGCTTGTGTGACTAGATATGCAATTGAAGGTTAATTTTATGGCTTCCGGTGAAAATAAATCTTGAGTTTGAAAACACTGATGAGGGTCTGTTTGGTGTAGTAATTGCAGTAATGTTTGATGGTGTTGTGGAAACTTTTTTGGATGTAAAACTACTTCCAAACAGTCTGTTGTGTTTTAACTCAATCATGTGCTTGTGTGAATGAGAGAGATTATACAAAAAGTTTGGTATTGACCAAGGTATCAAACTTTGGCTTCGGAGTTGATTTCAGATGTGGATATACAGAAATTTCGATGGATATTTGAAATTTGTATTTCTATTTTAAAGAACACATAGAAGATACTATTAAAAATATTTGGAAATTTTAGATATTTCTTTCTAACATTAGTTTAGATATTTTGAAGTAAAAGTAATTGATATGTAATATTAAAAAAGATATAAATTACTGTTAAATTAAGAGGAATGTCTGTTGACTGACACATATAAATTGTAGCAAATATTCAATGATAATATAACTCCATTAATAATATTACATTAAAATTCATATACATTTTTTGTTAAATATAATATTTAAAACTACAAAGTTTTTGGGAGGATCAACATAAATAAAAAAGTAAATTTAAATAGAATATTAAAAAAGAAAATATGGGAAACTAGGGATTTCTGCTGAAATTTAATACCCTCGTATTGAAAAATACAGAGACATGTGCAATCCTTTTATCATTATGAATCTCTATCTCTGGCCAAGAGTGTATGCTTTAGGTACCAAATGACATTGCATATTTAGGACTTATTTGTACATTATTTTCTTGGTTTTCTTTTATTTGTACCAAATGCTCATTGGAATGGGATGATCTACAGTAGTAATTGTTTTGACGTTGGAACAGAGAAAGGACTGGAATTGACATCTTAAGTAAAAGCTTGACAAAACTTCTTGTATAATAAACTCCCAAAGTGTGGTGAGTTTGAGTAGGTTCTTAATCGACCCTGTTGCATCGATGTTATGTTACAAAAGCTCGAGAGTTATCTGTCACTTTTTGGTATTAAACTTAAAAATTAGTTTGTTTGGTTGGTGCATACAGCCATTGTTGTTTTAGACGTTTGGTACTTCTATGCATTGTATTAGAGGCTGTGAACATCTATCTTCTAGATGTGCTTTTCTTCAGTGCGCTCAGTTGTGATATCTATTGCAGATCTAAATCGGAAAGGAATGCATTTATCTAGAAAACAGACCTTACCCACAACAATTATGGCTTGTGCATTGAACCAATCAACAAAAGTTTCTTTCACACACAAGGGTGAAGAGAATAGACCTCTGGTTAAAATGTGCGGTATCACATCAGCTAGAGATGCAGCCATGGCAGCAGAAGCTGGTGCAAATTTTATTGGGATGATTCTTTGGCCTAACTCGAAACGATCTATTTCCCTCTCTGTTGCCAAAGAGATTTCGAAAGTGGCGCGGGAACATGGAGCCGAGCCTGTTGGTGTGTTTGTAGATGATGATGCAGACACTATCTTAAGAGCTTCTGATGAAGCTGACCTTGGATATGTGCAGGCAATTACATATTATGGATGATATCTATCTTCTTAGCCACTGCTACCTTACTTTAACCTATTGTTTCTTGCATCCATGCAGCTCCATGGGAATCGTTCTCGAGATGCTTTTCAAAACATAGTGAAAGATATCCGGATAATATATGTTCTACACGCAAATGAAGATGGAAAACTTTTGAATTCAATTTCGGATGAGCGATCATCTCAAGTTGATTGGATTCTTGTTGATAGTGCTACAGGTGGCAGGTATGTAGATCCTATGTGTAGTCGACAGCCTCTCTTGTTCTTTATTTGATTCTTTTCTACTACCATAATTGATATAATTATTTAAAATTTATAAAACTCTTGTTTGCTGAAAATTATAGAAGCCATGGTCGTTAAATACTGTATTAAGCTGCACTACAGGAGGTCTGGAAGAACCCTTCTATTCAAGGGGCATTCTAGAGGAATTAAACACGGATAGATGTAAAATTTTGTCTTTGTTTCAGTTTTTTAAACTTTTTCAGATTGAATCCTTCAAAAATTGTGTTCAAATAAGATAAGAGCTGCATCGATCTAAAGGGTATAATGTCATTGGAATACAAAAGATGGTGGCTTTAAATTTTTTCTTTTCATACTTGCAGTGGGAAAGGCTTTAACTGGTCAAAGTTCAAATTACCTGCTATCAGTAGCAAACATGGATGGCTATTAGCTGGAGGAATTAACCCTGAGAATGCATATGAAGCTCTAACGACTCTTCGGCCACATGGGATTGATGTTAGCAGTGGCATTTGCGGTCGTAATGGGATTCAAAAGGATAAACAGCGGATATTGTCTTTCATGAAGTCAGTCAGTTCTGTGCATTATTGAGGTAGCAAGTGTGGATGAATCTCAAACAAATGAATGTGGTAAATTTTCTAGGTTCAATTCTGTTTTATGTTTTTGGAGTGTATGAGAGTCATTTTTTATATGTCATAACTATACAACATGGTAGTTTCATCGGTTGTAATAATAACATTTTGGCTGCAGTGATGGTATATGAGCAGATCAAGACTGTTAACAATGTTGATGATCAAAGGCTAACAAGGTAAGATTGAAATCTTTAATCATAAAATGACATGGATCTGTGAATTATTCTTCTAATTTATCCATGGATGTATTATAAGTGCAGAAAGTGGTGATAGCAGTATAGCACTCGAGGACAAAACATCTGAATATTGATCATAAGTTGGTGTGCTTAGATATATTTTGGAACTATTTTGGGATTTTGGGTTACCTTGGGGATGATAATTTTTTTTTTAATTTTTTTATTTATAGAAAATAAGTATTTGATATTATATTTTGAATATAGAATAATAGATTTTTAAAATGATATTTTGAATATAGAATATGTTCTTTTATCCAAAAAAATTCTACTACTTATTCAATTTTTTCTCCCTCCAAATATCAATCAAATACTTATTTTTTATTTTTTATATTATATTAAGAATTAATTGTACATTCAAAACATCACAGCAACATCTATTTATATCACATTATATAACTATTACAATTCAAAATTTTTACTAAAAATTCAATTTCTCAAACAAACACACTTGTCATGAATTACTTTTTCTATCCATTGTTGGTGGAAAAGAATTTCCTGGTAGTAAAAATTTAGGTTGTGTTTTTTTTTTTTTTTTTTGATTTTACCGTAAATTTTTACTATTTAGATTTTTTTTTTCTTAAAAAAATATCAAATCAAATAATTACTTTTTTTTTTCATATTATACTATAAATTTATTTTACTTTCAAAATATCACGTCAATACTTATTTATATCGCATTAAACAACTATTCAAATTCAATTTTTTACTATTCAAAAATTCAAATTCTAAACCCACAAACAACACCCCCTTAATAATTTAATACTTCTTCGAGGTATTTTTAAGACCATCTTGACATGGATACAAAAAGATCGGAACTTGCAATTCCACATATTCCAATCGGACCACTCTTGAGAGGTCGAGCAAAAGCGTGCATTGAAAAATTGCAAGACCTGATAAAGAAATTAGAGAATTGGAGTCCAACTGATGGACTATGTTACAATATGCGAGGACTTGATGGAAAGCCTAGAACGAGTGAGTTTGTAACGCCTCAATCGGACAACTAACGGTAAAATTGTGCAAATCTAGGAGTATGCTAAAATAGAGGGTTTTATATGTAATTACGAAAATCTAGGTTTGCACATGCTTAAGTGGGGGACCATGCATTGGGACCACTTATATTTATATATATATATAATAAACTCTCATATGCCTTTCACATGCAAGGGGGACATTAGCTAGGTGTCACTTAATGGGAGGTTATTTACTTATACTAAATTTATTCTACATTGAAAAATCACTCAACTTGCCCCTTCCCCTACTCCTATAAATAGGACCCAAGGTGCTTTGTAAGACACACCAAACAATAATATTTTTATGAATATTTGATCATTTATGATTATTTTCTTTTTATGAAAAGTTATGCTTGATAGCAATACTTTTCTTTTTTTAGTCTAATATTTCATGGAATGCAATTCCATTGCATGCTCCATAGGATTTAGTTTAAAAATTCGGGTTTGAGTATAAAGCCTCAAGTTCGTGGTATTTGGGGAAGGTGGAAGAGCTCTCCAAAGTGTTGACCGAGGTGGTGCCTTCGTGGAGGATGGTTCGATGCTAGAAGGGTATCGGATCGTGCTTACGTTAGTACTTACTTAGGTTTGTTTATCTTTCGATTATCCTTTTTCTCGCTTTATTCGTTTCGTTTAGTTAATTTGTTTCTTCTTTTCTTGCGTAATTAGTTCCATTTAGTAGCTTGTTCGTTCTTTTTGCTTTATTAGTTAGTTCCGCTTAGTAGTTTATTCCGTGTCTTGTGTAGTTGATCAATTCGGTCCATGGCACATTCCCAACAAAAGATATCCATATTTGTGTATCTCAGCTACTTTTACCTTGCTCGTCATTTTTGCTCTACCACGTCAAGCGGAAATATTTTTTTTCTGTTTTATATTATTTTTTATTTTATATTCACACTAAAGATATTAATTCTAATTTTTTAATTAATTTTTATTCTCATGTATATATAATATATTTTACTTATAATTTTTTTGTGATTAATTAATTGTGTTAAATTTATAATTATATTTTATTCAATAAATTGAATTATTTTTATTAATATTGATTTGGACAATAAAATTAAAAAATATTCATATTTATATATTTTAAATTTTAAATTAATAAAAATATATTCAATATTAGCATTATTTCGTAGCGTTGAAAGTGGATTGTATTGTTTTTAAGTTTTGGTTTATGTTGTTGCAGATGGTCCAATCAACGGACAAATAATGATAGACAAATACGGCCTACTTTATCTTGAAACCAATCAAACAAGAAAATTTCCCAGAAGCGTTGAAAGTGGATTGTATTGTTTTTAAGTTTTGGTTTATGTTGTTGCAGATGGTCTAATCAACGGACAAACAATGATAGAAAAATACGGCCTACTTTATCTTGAAACCAATCAAACAAGAAAATTTCCCAGAATTGATCAATCAAATCAAGACCCAAACGAATTGATTGAGAAAGTTAATTGGAATAACAAACTTTGTGGATGTAGGGAGAGATAGTGTGGGAAATATTATATTCTTGTTGAGTTCGTTAGAGTGAATATTCTCATGTTTGGATATTTAGCTTTATCATATAATATAAAGTAAAACAAAATAGATTTGAGGAGTACATAGAAAAATATGAATGTAATTCATTTAAGGAAATATGAGATAGTTCCTAGGCTCTTGGGTGACACTAGTTCATTGAGTTGGTGGTGATGAGGATGATAGGTTAGGGGTGGGGTATCTTCAAGAAATAGTGAGATAGATTTCTTGAGAGTTGTAATTCTAATTGTATCCATAAAACCTCATGCTTCGATTGTTTTGACAGTGAAACTCGTCTGGATTAGAACCCAGATGTAGATCGTTGATGACCGAATTGGGTTATCACCCGTGTGTGCATTTGCAGTCTGATCATCCAGAAAACAATCCGTTCGATTGTGGAAGTTGTCTCTGTTGCTGTTGTGCATGTTTTTGGTGGTGAGATATTGCTTCTGTTTGGTTTTGAGCAATTTTGGGGTCAACACGTAGAATATAAATTTTTATACATTATAAAAGTATTACAAAACTAAAATAAAATAACACACTTAAAATAAATTACAAAAATTATATATATATAATATATCATATAATATGCTATGTGTTCAATTATGATGGGACACATAGCAAAAATAAAAAATCTCCCAAGACATCTTTGCGGAGATTCCTGAGAGGAGAAATCTCCTATTTATATACATATATATTTAAATTTTGATATGACAGTATTTCCTTACAGATGGTCTTAGGATGTGAGTAGATTATGAGTGTTGATTCAATTCAACATCAGTAGGATAATAGACATTAGACAATATCACGAGTGTCACTTACATACTGATCCTCTTTTATGCTTCTAAAGAGTATTCTAAACTGGTGAAATGGAAAAGGACCCGATATCTTAGGTGTCATGTAATATTTTCCTAGAATAGGCTGAGCTGCTTTAGTCTGCACCAAAAGAATTAGCTATATAATCAAAATAACAAAGTATAGTGAAATGTCTAGTTTCTTGGGCAAAATTAGGACACACTTACAGCTTCGATCAAATGATAGTGTGCAATTTGGGGGAAAAGATAGATGTATCACATGTGTCTGTATGTTATGATGGATGTTGTTTATCCATCCGTAATCACGGTCAAGAGTTGTGAGGCCAATGGTGTACCCAGTGTCCAAAAATGAATATTTGTATGAATTTACTAAATGACCAAAAATGAGCTTGATAGATTTCGATTAGAGCAAGAGTTTATAATTATTTTCATGCGGGTCTAACAAATGCAACAATTTAACACATATTTTCTCTCATTTGAATAATTAATTTGCATAAATTTAGGTTAATTTTAAGGTTGGTAATACGCTAACACACCAATGTGCTTTGAGACATCAACTATATATTCCCTCAAATAATCAAATTTGCCTCATCAGCCATTCGTGTAGCTATCTTACGTGTCTGGAAACCTACGTCGTCAATCGTATCATATATAAAAGAGCATTGACATATACCCGCCGATCATGTGCCTCTGTTTGCATCCAAACAACTCTGTAGTAAAAAATTCATTTATAAATGATTATCGTCATATACCCATATTTCTCGTTCATTTACCACGGTACACGAGTTTACAAAAAAGTTTCAATGCACATTTGGTCTTACTGTTGTATATTTACCTACAATCTTACATAATATCCAACATGGCAAAAATAATTACAAAAAATATACATTGACAACAAAATATTGATGTACATCCTATAAAAATAAAAAATTGTAACTTTTAATGTTCTACAATACCCGCTCGTTACAATAACTATATATATACATGAAAAATATGATATCAATAACTATTAATTTAACAAAACAATATCATTTAACAAGCAATTCTTATGAGATTAACTAACTAAGACACTATTGATTACAAATCATTTGATCTATTAAGTAATACAATCTCCTGAGATATGAGTAATTACAAAACCAACATATACATTGATGACAGAGGTTGGACAATATAGCATTAAGTACTCAAGGAAATAAAAAACAATTTGAATTATTAAAAAATTATCGAAAAAAAAGCTACAGTTTAAAACTAAGTATCTCAAAATCAATGAAATATTACATTAAGACAAAAACTAAAAAATTACAATATTAGAAACCTATGACACCCCGGCCCGCAAGCCACGCAAAATCGAGCGTGTCAAGATCGTAGACTAGGTCCACAGGTCAACACGAGTCCTTCTAGCGTGCTTCTGTCATCACTCACGTGCACCTTAGGAGACTTCCCAAAGGTCACCTATCCTCAACTGGCCCCACAGTTCAACACGAGTCATTCTAGCGTGTTTCTGTCCTCACTCAAGTGCGCATTCTAGGAGACTTCTCAGAGTGTCACCCATCCTCAACTGGCCCCACAGGTCAATACGAGTCATTCTAGCTCGATTATGTCATCACTCACGCGCATCCTGGGAGACTTTCTAGGGGGTTATTCATTTTCAAATTACTCTAGGGCAAACACGCTTAACTTTAGAGTTCTTTCAGTAGAGCTTCCGAAGAAGAACGTGCACATTGTTGACATGAGTAGTTTTATTCAATCAATTTAACCTCTAATCAACTTTGGATGGCCAAATACCGGCTCATCCACATACGGAAGTTGGCCAAGCAACGGTCCAACTCCGGAGGTATCACACCGGCTCATCTACATACGGGAGTTGGCCAAGCAACGGCCCAACTACGGAGGTATCACATCCTCCCCTAATTTAGAATGCAACGTTCACGTTGCACCCCAAGGATCGTCAACTGCTAGGCCTCTCAACAGTCAGGTCAACGAGGTTATCGCAAGTCGGCTCTGATACCAACTATGACACCCCGGTCCGCAAGTCAACCAAAACCGAGCGTGTCGGGATCGTAGACTGGCCCCACAGGTTAGCACGAGTCCTTTTAGAACGCTTCTGTCCTTACTCACTCGCACCCTGAGAGACTTCTCAAGGCCTAACCCATCCTCCAATTACTTTAGGGCAAACACGCTTAACTCTAGAGTTCTTTCAGTAAGGTTTCCGATAAAGAATGTGCACATTGTTGACATGAGTAGTCTTATTAAATCAATTTAACCTATATCAACTTTGGATGCCCAAATACCGGATTATCCACACATAGGAGTTGGCCAAGCAACGGCCCAACTCCGAAAGTATCACAAAACCATTAATAGATTGTAAACAACAAAAAATCTAAAAAGTAGTAATTTTTTTTATACTAAAAAAGAACAATATAAAAGCTCTTACATATGAAGTGTTGTGAATTTATATCCCGGATCGTTGAATTTATTTGAATAATACCTCATATACAGGATTATACAAATCAATTAATAGCGAAAGCAAATTCAAATAAATCCAAAATAATATCAATACCGAAATGAAATGAATTGAACATAATATATTAGGCTAAATCAATTTTGGAATTAGGAAAATCAAAACGCAAACAAATGTGCCTTAATTCCAATTAACCAAACAAATCTGAAGTAAAAAACAAATGAACATAACAATTAGAAATTATGCAATTGACTTCGAATGACTTCCTTTTCGTGTTGCGGAGATTCAATTCGGATGAAATTGGGGACGCCCAATTCGACCGACGAAGGCTTCTTCTCCAACCAAATAGTTACGCGCGGCGACAACGGCGCACTCCTCCGATTAACTCCGAAATAGCACCGAACAACTTCTTCCTCTCATCGACATTCCTAAAGACAACTCCTACACTTACATTCATTCTAAATCTCTCTCTCTCTCTCAAACCAAATGCTTTCTCGGTTCTCTCTTCGTTGTGCGATTCTCCCTCTGTTATGTTTCTCCACTTGCCTTTGCGGCGCGGTGCTGTTCTGAAGCTGAAATAACTTCCCCCTCTTTCATAGTGTTTCAAACTTCAAACAAATTAGGAGAAATAAATTTCATAAATTCCATAACCACAGTCATCGAGCACGACCAGATGTACACAAATATATTATTTTAGTTTTGATATATATATATATATATGATATTTTATTCAAGAATTTAGGATTATTTTGTAATTGAAATTAAAATTTAAAATTATTTTTTATTTTTAATTTTTTAAATATATATTTAATTTATATATTTATTAAAATTGAAAAGTGAAATTATTTTATTATTTATTTTAAATTAATTTATAAATTATAATACTCCCTCCATTCCAATACAATAGTTTTGTTTACTACTTTTTTGTCCCAAATCAATAGTCTCATTTTCATAAATAATCATATCATTATAAAATTACCCTTACCTTTTCATTATTATTACACAATTGCCATTTTTTTTTACACTAATACACTCACAAGGGTAAAAAAGTTTTTTACCCACTACCAATATAATATCCATATTGCTTAAATCTCGTGCCGAACACAACTCAAACTATAGTTTTGGGACGGAGGGAGTATATATATGTATAACATGTATAATAAATATATTATTTTAACAGACGTTTGCGAACAAAGTTCGATCTCGTTCATTAACTAAACGAACTTGTTTATGCTTTTCGACTCGGCTTGTTAATATTCGTATTCATTTGATGGCCAACCAATTGTTCATCTTTCTTCTCATTCTCCATATTTCTTGTTTTCTTCATTTTTTTTTTTCATTTTTTTTTTCTCCGGGACAAGATTTCTAATGATGTGCCATAAGTTCGAACCGGCGGTTCACGATTTGGAGACCAAAACCACATGTTGGAAACCGAAAAATCGGTTAGGCAAAGCCTGACCTAAATTGTCAAAACCGTCTGTTACAGTTTGAAATCGCCAATTTCAATTTATCAAAAGGTGAAATCAAACCTTCTGAATTACGGTTTTGATTACGATCCCGGTTTAAATTGTCTATTTATATTTATTATTTTTAATAATTTTTTTTTAAAAATTTTATAAATTCTATTAAAAAATAATTAAATTTAATTTTGATATTATTTAGATCTATATTTATTATGTAAAAATTATATCAATAATAATAATTGATTAGATTGTTACTATATAAAACTAATCAAAATAATAAATTTAATAAATAGTTAAATTAAATTTAAAAATTAATAATCAATTATAAAAAATATTAATGTGATATAATTTAAATTAAATATAATTATATACTACTTAAAATTTTATAAAATTTAAAATATGAATTATTAATAAATATTTAGTTTTATTAATATTATTTTAATTTTATATAAAATTAGTAATATATAATAAATATTGTTGCCCTAATCAATTATCTCAATTAATTACAAATCCACAGCTGCCGCACATTATCTCCGACTACACCAAATTAATATATTTTTAAATAATAAAAAAAAAAACAAAACAAAACTGGCGGTTCGAATCGGAACCGAACCGTGGGAAACCGGTTTTGGTTGACCGGAATCGCCGGTTTGAAACCGGTGAACCAAGATTGGAACCGCCGGTTAGAAACCGGTTGAGCAAGTCTACCGACCTCGAGGCTCGAAGGTTGGAGAGTTTAGGATGAAATGTGAAACATTATAAAGATCCAGGGGTTAATTGCAATTTAGATAAAATACAAAATGAAGGGGTAGAACCGTAGAAATAGCTGCTCGCAAACCTTTCGGACGGAGATTTATTCTCCGGCGATTCACTCCATGCTTTCTTTCCTCGTCGTCAGTTCGCAATCCAGCCCATAAAATTTATCCTGTTCCAGGTAATAATATGCTTCTCGTTAGGTTATGGATTGGGATGTAACTCATTCGGATTAACGGGAGAACTTTATGATCGTGTATTTTTTTAGAATTTATTTTCCTGGTATTGGAAATCAGCTGGAGATTTGTTTCCGTAATGCTGTTTATTTTCTTTAATTTCATGATTTGTATCTATTTTGTCTTTAATTGAATTTGTTAGGTAGTTTGTGTGTTTAGTTTTGGTGTTGGAATCGATTTCCCTGGAGATCGACTAGAACATCCTACTGATTCTGCAATAGTTCTGCCATCTGAATTTGACTGAATCCATTCCTGGGAATTATTCAATCCGGAACGATCTCTCCAATCAATCCCACCAGTGGCTTTGGCACATATATTTGAATGGAAATAGAGAATTCAGTATAAAGCCTAACCATCTTTTGCTAAATTCTTGTGAACCATTCTATTTCACTTTAGAGGGTGTTATATCTCATACTATGCTGATCCTGTAGATGGCTTGTATTTGATCTTCTGCTAATCAACTTGCTGGTATTATTACGGAATTCCTATTCGACATCTTGATCTCTTGTGCAACCTAAGTTGGTTTCTACAAATTCAAGAGGAGGTGTTACAATAGATATCTGGAATATATTTGCATATCTTGTAATTATGGTATTATTCTTATTTAAGATTCTAGACTTATTTATAAGATTTATATTTTGTTATAAATATGTATGATTTCTTCTTAATAAAAATAGAGAATTCAATTTTGCACTGTATCGTCAACGATTCAGCTCTAATCTTCTTCTTCAACTGGTTTCGTCTGCTACAAATCAAAATTGTTCTTCTTTATCTTCTGCTGGTTTCATCTCTTACACTGCAGAAAAGTGCTAGTTCTATCATTCTTTTCATTTATGGATAAAAAGAGAAACGAGTGTGGGAATCTGTCAAGCTTTTGCAGCAATTTTGAAATGTTTGATGTTTTGTTATTCCAATTCAATCGAATGATTCAAAAGATATCTCTTGGGTTTTGCTGCTGGAAGACCTAATGTTCTAGTCGTGGTTGTAGTGTATTTGTATATGCGTGTATGCTGTGGCTTTCTGACATTACTGATCAGTGATGGTGAGGTGTGGTGTAATTTCTCCTGTAGTGCCGTGCTAAGAATTATGTGAAAATTTCAGGCTTCCCTCTTATTGAAGTTCTGAGTTCTATTGAATATGGATTGGCTTACTTGATTTTGTTTGATTGTGTTAGTGATGCCTTTCGAGGTTTGCATTATGTTTTTACGTTGTGACAGGCAAAGACAAACTTGATAGGATGTTTATTATTTTCTTCTACATAGAACAAGATTTTAATGGTTGAATTGTTGCAGAAATGGCGAAAGTTAGAGACAGAACTGAAGATTTTAAGGATGCTGCGCGGCGGTCAGCGCTAAATTTGGGATATGATGAGGTTCTTCTACTGAGCACTTTTCAAATATTTGAAAATCTTATACACTAATTGCAAAAATTAGTTTACATTTTTATGGAACTAATTTATGAAGATAAGGGTTGATTCATTCGTTAAGATGCAATTGTTTTCGTCAGTCTAAAATCGCAGCAATTATGGCGTCATTTATAATGCACAAAGCTCGGGAGAGATCATCTTTCACCAAAGCTGCCCTGAAAACGGTAGCCAATAACTGCTTTACAACCTCTTTTGATGCTAGCGTTTCCAAACATTTTCATAACTTTTCTTGCCTATGTTCAAGTCTGAGTTATGCCATGTGATTGTGACAGCTTGAAAGCATTGTTGCTTTAGAGCAGTTTCTTGTGGCTCATAAAAAGGACTACATAGACGTGCACCGAACCACTGAACGTGAGAGAGATAGCATTGAACATGAGGTAATAAATTGGCTACATTGCTTAATTAAGATTAAAATATCACTGCCCTTTTCTTTACGGTGACCAATTTGAATTTATATCTTTCGCTGAATCCTGATTTCCGGTTTCTCCCATTAGTAATGTTTCATTTCCAACCTTCTCAAAGATATACATGATTTTTGTATCATGTTAGATTTTCCTTGTTAATGAATGCATATAGAGCTCTTGATACATACTCAATTATAAAATATTTATATCGATTATCGTATTGGCCTTATTTACCTGCATATCTATCAATCACCGCATCATGCAGGTGACCGTCTTCATCAAAGCATGCAAAGACCAAATTGATGTTCTCAAAAATAGCATAAATGATGAGGAAGCAAACTCAAAGGGATGGTTAGGTATGAGGAATGGCAATTTGAATGCCGATACTGTTGCTCACAAACATGGAGTGGTATGCTTCTTTGATGGCGACAATACATTACTTTTTTTTTTTTTTTTTTTCTTTCTTTTGAGTGCTGAGTTAGAACTATTTGTCTACAATAAACCTTTACCTTATTTGGATTATACGGTTAGTACATACAGTGGCGCGTTGGTCAACTGCAGGATATATCATGAGTAGAGGTAGGTGGCAAAAACTGACATGAAATTACCACCCGATACGAAATAAATAGGTTTGGGTTAAGAATTTTGACCCGATTATATATACGGGTCGATACGAATCTGACACAATAATAAATGAGTCAGGTTAGGGTTGAAGTCTCCAATCCGAACCCGATACGATAACCCGTTTATAATATATAGATATGAATTAATATATTTATTATATATGTAAAATGATCTTACTTTGATAATTTGTTTTTCAAAAAGTTATTAAATTGAATTGAATACAATCTGTATATTTTATTTTAATAATTTACTGTTTGTTATATATGTATGTGTGACTATTTTTTATTGATTTAATGACTTGGGTTTTTTTAGATGGATTATTTGATTATAATTTGATTTGTTTAAATTTAATTTTAAAAAAATTTAAATGAATAAATGGGTCGATTTGGTGTTAGTTGGGTTGGGCTCGGGTCTAGTCTTTTGATCCCTTTAAGTAAACGGGTCGGATTCAAGTTGGATACTTTGACCCGTTTAAAAACTCAATTCGACTTGAACCTGACCCAACAAATTGCCAGCTCTAATCACGAGAGGCACGATTTCGAATTGTTTACCTTAAATCAATTTGAACACTAGAATCAGATGATCTTTCCTCATTATGAAGTTCTATAATTTTGGGTTGTCGGAGGAAATACCAGCCATTTTTATTCTAGTCCCCGGTCATATCCTCTAGTAATGATTATGTTTGGTTTTATTGGGCATTTGATATACTGACTTCTATAAACTGAGTTGCACTTTTATCATGTTGCAGGTCTTGATATTAAGTGAGAAACTTCATTCCGTGACATCGCAGTTCGATCAGCTTAGAGCTCTGCGCTTCCAAGATGCCATCAACCGGGTAACACCGAGAATAAAGCGCAAGCAACATGGCAAAATCGATGTTTCAGATAGTTCTACTTCCAGGAATTTAGACACTAGAGAAGTCAACACTTCGGAAGTCAGGAAGGAGGATGATGTTCAAGCAGGGCCAATTAGATTCCAGCAACAGCTGTTGGATGACGAGACGCGCGCCCTCCAAGTAATAAGCAAACAAAAATAAGAAAGAGGCTTCTACATACACGAAGCATGTTATTGAGTTTTGGAATCGTTTGTTTTCATCATGTGGTATTTTGACCCGCAGGTGGAGTTGTCTAGCATGTTAGATGCTGTTCAGGACACAGAGACGAAAATGGTGGAAATGTCGGCCCTAAACCACCTCATGTCCACCCATGTTCTGCAACAGGCCCAACAGATCGAGTATTTGTACGACCAGGTTAGCTACTGTTTTTTCACTCTGATAATTCTTCTCTTTCCAAGAAAAATCCCATGGTTTTGCCTCAAGGTCTTCTCAATTCAAATTTTCCGGATTGAAACTTGGTATGATGCTCCATTTAAATAAGAAAGCGTGCTGTTTGTTTACTTTGAGGTTTGGTTTTAAGTTTTGGTCCGTGAATAGTAGTTCGAATGTAATGTTCTGTAAGAGGAGATCCTATACTTTTATTAGGGATCGTAAGAGTTGCATAATTTGTTTTATTTTATTTTTGGCGAAACAAGAGTATAGAATTGCCTAAGATAACCGAGCTTAAATTCTTGTGATGTTTGTAGAGAGGGTAGTTAATCGAGCTGACCTATATGACTTGACAATATATTTGAAAAAAAGTCTAGTTTGAGCTCGATATATATTCTTTCGGACAAGGAAGGAGAATTTGCTCTTTGATTGGAGTTTATGTTTCGAATCTTAATTGAATGAGAAAACTAGAATTAAACATGTCAAGTTTAAAAACTATATTTGCCTTTTTGTCATTTATTTAATTTTGTATATTAGAATGGATATGATACTTTTCGACTTTGCTTGCTAGGCAGTGGAGGCGACGAAAAATGTTGAGCTTGGTAATAAAGAGTTGTCGCAGGCGATTCAACGGAACAGCAGCAGCAGAACCTTTCTACTGCTCTTTTTGTTCGTCCTCACTTTCTCGATCATCTTTCTTGATTGGTATAACTGAAACATCGAAATCGAAACTTCAAATGTACATGTGACACACATTGGACCTATACTATATTGTACTAAAGTATACTTTTAGCGGGAAATTTTTGTATTGTAGTTTATGCGACTGTAATTAATTGAATTGTTGATATTTTGTGCGTGCGCGGGGAATATAATTTATTTTGTGAACGCCTGTTCGTGACATGTGGAATTTTGGTGATTTTATAGTTTTTGGAATTTTTGTTGTTCTAATACTAATAATTTTTAGATTGGTAATTTTGTATAGAATGAAGTTGATGTTGGTATATTTTAAAAAAATATAGTACTTCATTTTATTTTATTTAAATTGTTATATGAAAGATACTTTATTTTCTTGCGATCATATATGAAGGACAATTTTATCAAGTACTTTATGAACTTGATGCAAATACGAAATGTGATTTATTGCTAAATTTACTATGGAGCTTCACCATTAGGGTTATATTCTCATTGGCAATTTTATTTATTTATTTATTTTGATTAAATTTAATAATTAAATAATAAATTAAATATAATAGTATCTTATAAGAATAAATAATATAAAAAAGAATAAAAGAAATTAACAACTTTTTGTGGAAATAAAGGGGATTTGTTCGCATTGCTGCGGAGACGATTCTTAGTAAATAAATAAAAAAATATACTATATATATTAATACAATATATATACATATATATATATATAACATTTTATTTCTTAAAAAAATTAATTTTTTAATATAAAATATTATTTATTATATTACAAAAATATTCTTTATACCTAATATGAAAAAAAAAAAAAAAAATTTATCCAAGACCACTAAGTGAACAAACTTAAAAAATCCGACTCTAAGATTTTATTTGTTTTTTTCTATCTTTAAATATTAATTATTGTATATGTTATTAAAAAATAATAAAAAAATATTTATAAAAAAAAATTATTATAAATATAAAAATAATTTTAATGTTTAACAGCTAAGCGAGAACATTAATACAGAGTTATCACCCTCTTATTACCATATCGCACACATAACATACAATACAATACAAGCACAACCTACGATTACACAAAACCTTACTCCACCAAACCAAAAACACACTAGTAATAATAATAATCCAACCTGCAAAAACCCCTATGAATTCCAGGGTACCAGGCTGATCTCTAACACCAATATACATATATCTAAATTACAAGAATATGATCAATCTGCTACTTGACCACAACCACAGATGGAAGCAGAGCTTCGCCGGAATCTACATCCTCCGATGCATCGACTTTCACCACCGACCACCCCTTCACCCCTAACTTCTCCACAGCTCCGGCCACCCCCTTCCCCAGAACCTCCCTGATCCAACCTTCCACCCTCTCGCCGCCGTACGCATACGCCGCTGCCACCACCTGCCGCATCACCTTTTTCTCTACCTCGATCGAACACTCCGATCCGGCGACGTCGCGCAAACACTTGTCCATCTCGTCAAACAGCTTCTCCGCCACCCCGTCGAAATCAAACGCCTTGAAAACCACAGTCCGATCGACCTGTCGGCTGACGTCGTCCCGCCACGAGGACGCCATCGAGTCATCGGAGCCAGAGTCGGAGAACGCGTTCGATAGCGCGGCGACAGCGACTTCGCTTTCTTCCGCCGGAAGGTTCAAGTCGGGGCACGAGTTTGACGACGACGACGACTTGTGCGGTCTTTTCGTCGTCGACTCCGCGCTCCCGTGCTCGTCCGCGGCTCGACTCTGTCGGAGCAGCTTCCGTTTGTTCATCAAGCTCGCGGGACCATCGTTGAGATCGAATCCGATCGATACCTGAATCGAACCGCTGCCCTTCGTCTTTAATATATCTTCCTCGCCGTAACTTCTTTCGCTGCCATCCGCTGCGACGCTTGTTGTCATAAAAAATATGCAGTTGCTTACGCTCGCTTCTCTGCCGCGCACGTCGATAAATCGGTCGGTCTTCATGGCCTGAGACAAGCTGTTCTGAACAACCATGTCCGCGTTATCGATGTTTTCGATGAACACAATCGACGGCTTCTTGCTCAGCTTCTCGACTAAGTAATCGACGACGGTTCCGCGCATCGTGATCTCGTATTTATTCGTCACCTGAGAAATGACCACCGCGTCCGTCTGAGATATCTCGTCGGGGAAACTCAGGTCGATATAGACGAGACTTTCTGTGCTGCCGTATAGTAACTCAGCCAGCGCGATAGCAAGTTTCTTCTTGCCCAAACGATCGGGTCCGCGGCAGTTTATCCATAAGCTTTTACGGCTGGTGGGTTTGGTTCGACATTGTGTAATTGTTTCGACAATGTCGTTAATAGCATCTTCTTGCTGATGAACTCTTCTGGCAAGAGCTGCATAGATTGTCTTCGGATCCTTCACGTAGAATTTCGAAGCTGATAATATCGAATCAGAATTCAAAGTCAAGAGATGTGAATAGATAACAGGTGAGATTTTGGGTAAACCAGATCACCTTTGGAATCGGATAGAAGTTCGGATGAAATGCTTCGATTGTTGGCCATCGACAGCGCATCCAAAGAGCTAAGACCTTTCAGTGAAGAACCCTGTTGTAAATCGGTAGATAAGCTCGACGACACGTTCTTGTTTCCCGCTTCATTTGATGATTCGTTGGAGCGGTTGCTACGAACACAGCTCGTGTCGTCGCCAACAACTTGGAAGCCGAGAACACACGGATGTTGCCGGTATTCGATTTGCTGAGTCAATCCTTTGGAGAAGGATTGATTTAAGTGATGTTGCTGGCAGACGCCGTCCCATTTCTTTCGTATCGACATAATTTTTGCGTTCAGTAACACCGTATCGTCTTTGCCCTGCACTGAAACTTTCGAAAATCAAGTTGCTACGACTTGCTCGTAAAATCGAACAACTAAGATCCATATGATCATCATAAAGAACTGAAATTGAGATCTCAAGAACACAAAAATAGTAACACACCTTTACGGATGCATTCAGCTCGGCGTTCTGCAGCCAAGAAGGCAAGCTTGACTTGCACTGCTCTCCACAACTTCCTCCATTCGAAACTGCAGCTATTTCTTGCTCGCATTTCTCGTTGCAGAGATGACAACGCGTCGTATACTGCCATGCATTATTGCTCACCGAGCTTTGCGTCTCGGATGGCATTGAGAAGAATCCACCCAATGGAACAAAAGACCCCATCAAGCTGTAAGACCCAAAAACATAAGTACATTCAACTTATTCAGTTAGTTTTCTGCGTACTCAAAGATTCCAAGTAACGGAAGTCTTTTGGTATCATATAATTGCAAATGGAACACTATCAACCATTCAAAAGCTTCGAACTAAACTAATGTTACAATTCAAATAATCGTCGAGAATTACTCATCACATTGCAAAGTAAAGGAAAACTTGAGAATTGATATAACCCATTTAGCTATCAGTGTTGGCCAATCTAAGTTGAAGATTAAAAGAATCGACGTGACAGAAATAAAGGTATCCATCCAATATAAGGACAAACACCAAATAATTCCAAAGGAATAAAAACAATATGCAATGATTTAACTGAAACCAAACTTGTATTTGACATCTACTGTATCTTTTCAGTGTCTCAAAAGTATGTTGAAGTTGGCAGATAGAGAGCATATGCAATGAGAAAATTATGTTGTCTATATTGGTTAGATTAAAGCACTTAATTTGTCTCTAATGTTTCTTGGAGCTAAAGGTGTAAAGAACTGAAAAGAGAAAGCACTCGAGGTTGTAAAGTATCGAAAGGTAGCGTTGTTTAAGAATTAGAAAAGCCATTACTCCGACAACTTTGATAATTCAAGTTCTACTACTAATAGTTGCTGTACATATGTTACAAATGACAGTTCTTCAAACTATATGTATCAGTAGTGGACCAAAATGTTCGACACAAGCTTGAACAACAGGACTAGTGTGAATATAACACAAAAGTTAGATGAGCTTAAAGAAGTAAAGGGCAGTAAAAACTTGTTGAGAATCTAGCAGTAACTTAATTGAACCTAATAAAATTCAATCGTTGATTCGAAATCCGCTTACAAGAAGTCATCTAATTACAAATATATTCTCTGCTAGCACAGTCAAGGTGTACCTACAAGTTAAAACTGTGATATTTTTATAAATTACGTATCGATTGAGAACACAGTAGGATATTTTTTATCTCCACTATGTGATGTTGATTTGCAAATTGAGAACACACCACAGTATATAATCAATGACTTTCCTTTTCAAAAAAGGCTGACTTTGAGGCTAAATGACTCAGTCAGGAAGATATGCCGCGGCTTGATACCATGGCTATATTCAATCAGATAAGGACAGAAAGTTCTCTGGTGAGAAAAGTCCCAATATTTGATTCCATATCTAATTTCACAGAAAGAATCTTTAACAAGTTGTGGAGATAAATAGATGCGTATCCGGGCGAGAACATCAATGAGGAACACACAGCATAGTTTCAAAGATATGATACAGAAATATCATAAAGAACTTGGAACAAGATGCCAGGATTATGGTACTGGCTTATCTTTTTCATATTGGCAGCTAAGGGGTCAACTATCACAACAAATTTCGGTAAATACATGTATCAGTTCTAACTCATCAAGTTTGCACACCAAAAGAAGAACTACATATGCAGATCTAAGAACACAATTTTCCAGTAATCGGACCTTCATTATTCAACACAAAAATGCATTCAAGGATCATGTTTGTTTTATCAAATGCCAAGGGATTTGTTTTCTAGTGCAGATGAAGATTTTCATGGCCTAACAATGGCAGTAGAAATTGTTGCACTAGAATTTGAGGCAAGTGGGGAAAAACACCTATCAGGCATTAAAATAACTTGCAGATGGATTCAAAGAATTGTTTTTTTCATCAAAAGTATGCATAATTTAAAAAGATGCACGTTTCGAAATCATAATAAATAACTTCAAGATGCACTTTCTATCTAACTGATTGCCAAAAAGGGAAAAGCATTTATATATATATACATATAGATATATGCATATTGAATTGAGCTTACCTAGATCTGGGATAAGTGCCTCCTCCCATGGAAAATTTAAGGGAAGTCATGGGCAGAATTTCCAGATCCCAATCCTCATCAATGGTGGGAAACTTGCTCAAAACCTTAGAATGAACTTCATGTGTTGCTGCTGCTCCAATCAGCCAGAATCTCCCTCTGTGAACCTCCTGCAAGTCAGCCAATTTTCTCACCAAATAGTTCAATCTATCAAGAGCGGCTGCATCCCCAGCCAGTGCATTCAAGAACCCTAAATTCACCACCACCCCAGCCCCTGTAACTCTCTCCTCCATCACCAATCTTTCCATCTCCCCAAACCTCAACTTCAGAGGGCCCTCATCAGAGTCCCCATTCAAATACCTTGAAATCTCATCTTTTATGCAGACCACCCTCAGACCATTCAGCTCCTCTGGCAGAATTCCTTTGATCCTTTTCTGCACTGTTTCCAAGAAATTTGTCAAGGCATCCCCAGCAGAGACACCCAAAAGCAGTGGGCACCTTTTCTTGTCCCTTGACATAATCTCACCTATCCTCCTTGAGTTCTCGTCGTCCGCAGAGAAGCAGCCCATAAATGGAAAGCTAAAGCCTCTTCCTCCTCTAGCAGCTTCAGTGATGCTCTCATTCCCTGAAGCAGTCAAATTGCAGAGAAACAGCGGCGGAACTGTCCGTTTGTACCTGGAACAATAACCGAACAGGTGGTGTGCGTGAAAAGTGCTGTTCCCCGGCGGCCTGAGCGTAGCTAGCTTTATGTCGGAGCTCCTGAATCCTGCCTCCGCGAAGACTCTACTCACCAGAGGATCGTCGAGGATCGAGATTATTAAATTCTGGAGCTCCACCTTGACCACGGGTATGGCGGAAGAGCAGGAGGCGTATTGCTGCTGCTGCTGCTGGTAGAATGAATAGTTCTCCGGCTGTCTTCTCTGACTCGCCTGCGATCTCTTGATCGCCGCCATCAGCGAGTTGGAGACCGGAGGCTCCTCAATTTTAACCCCCTGCTGCGACGACGGCAGCCGATCGAGCGAGACGCTCAGCGACAGCTCGAGCGCCTTGAACTGCACTCGAGAGGAGTACGCACTGATCGTCCTCGTCCGCGTGCACGCCTCGCGCAGAGCAGACCGCGGCAGCGAGAGGAGCGACGACACCATGTGAAGCGACGTCGTCTGCGCGTGACCTCGCCGCCGCGCCACCGCCACCGCATCGTCGAGCGCGCATCCCGCCTCCTGCGTCAGGCATTGCCTCGCCGCGCTCACCGCCGTCGGCATGGAAGGAACAAATCCAAAAACAAAAAAACAACCACAAGTGGAGTGGGGACAACAAAAAGGAACAGCGCAGGGCACACGATAAAAATGAGCGAGAACTGAATCAACAATGGCGACTGCTATCAAGACGACAATGAAGGCGTTACAGCGACCATATATACCACCACCGAAGCTTCTTTAATTTCTTCTCTTCTCTTCTCTTCCTTCCTGCATAAATTAAACAAAGTAATTGTAAGGCTGACTGAGAAATCTGCAAGGGAGAGTGAGTGAGCTTTTGGTTGATTTAGGCGTTTCAATTATTTATGGAAAGGTAGTGATGGTGGGGAAGACTGTGGATGTGGATGGTGGGGTCTGATTGGGAGAACAAGAACCAACCGACGGTGGAGGCGGTGTTGGTGTTGGTGGTGGTGGTTCTGATTCTACTGTGTTGAAGAATTTTGATATTCGATTGGCAATGGCAATGGCGATGGCGATGATGACGACGACGATGATGATAATTCAGTGAAGTGACGGTCGTCTTCGTCTCCACTTTCACGTCTCTAATCTCTTCTTCACTCCACTTCAATAAATTCCCTCTGTATATATACATACATATACGTATATGTATATGTATAGTATAACATAAAGCGTGTGTATGCATTAAATAATAATTTAATTTTAAATAAATATTCTTTATTTTAACTTTTGACATTTAGATACTATAAATATATATTGATTTTCTTTATTTAGTATTTGTTCGTAATATTTAATTTGTCTATTATTTTTATTTTTAATTGTACATTAAATTTGTTTTTTACTTTTTTTTAAAATATAAATATACATTTAAATACATTTTAAAATGTTTAATTTATAAATTTTTTATTTAATTAAATTATTTAATTATTTTAATTTTAATTTAAAATTATTTTTATCAAATTATAATTATTTTTATTAATATACTTCGTACCTAATTGAAACAAATTAGTCGAAACGGAGAGAGTATTTTGATTTGATATATAGTATTTTTTGCGTGAGTATAAAAAATTGCGTAAATAATATAAAAATAATATTTTATATTGAATGTTGATTTTTTGTGAGATAATAAAATATGAATATATTATATTTATTGAAAATCATGTTAAAAAAAATAATAATAATTGAACATTTTCATATATCATGGTATTAAAGAAAATGGTATATAATTAGCTAATAATAATTAATTATAATAATATTTTATTATTTTTTATATAATTAATAATATTAATAGTTTTAAAATAAATTTAATGTATATGATTAAAAAAATTAGAATATGTATTTAAATATTTTAAAAATTATATCACAAAAAAATATGCAATATGAATATTATTTTGTAGAAAATAAATTTTTTATAATAAAAATAAATAAAAAATACATTTATTTATTTATTTATAATTAATTATATACTAATTTTATAAAAGATATAAAGTTTTAAATTAGATAAAAATATAGTTTTTAGGAATTTTGAACGAGTTCTACATGATTTATGATATTATATGTAATTAGTTAATTAAGTTGGTTTATATTAATTAAATATATTTGTATTTAGTAAATTTTAACCAAAATATAAAATTATCCATTGTTATAGCACAAACAAATACTCCATCCGTCCACTTACAATGTTTTTATATTTCTATTTTGGGACGTCCAATTATAAAGTTAATATTTTATTAAATACCCTACTTTTTTCCACAAATACCCTTATTTTACATCACATCATTACTTTTACACAAAAAATAAGGGCAAAAATGTCATTACACTACTTTTAACTGCTCACTATAATTAAAATACTATTATTTCTTAAACAACGCGTCAAAAGTAAATATAAACATTGTAAATGGACGGAGTGAGGGAGTATAAAAAAATATTAATTGTCACGTGATTGAGTGAGTATTAGAAGAAAAAAAATTATTAGGACAAAAGAATATTACTCTTTCTCTTAAAAGTTTGTGCATTTTTATTTTTTGTCAACCATCTTAGAAATATTTATATTTTTCTTAATAAAAAAAAATTATACTATCAAGTTTTCTATTTTTCAAGTAAAAGGTCAAAAATAAAAAAAGAAAAATGCATATGAGTGTATTTGTTTGGAGATTGATGGAGTAAAAAAGTATTGCATTTTAATATGATAGATTTTTAGAAAAACAAAAAATACTCTTTCCGCCTTCATTGTTGCATGGAGAAAGTTATTTTGGGTTGCCAAATTTCTTCTTATTTTTTTTAGTCCGCTAATTAAATTTATTCAATTATTAATTTTGACGAAATCAACAAATAAATATTTAACCGTTAACCTTTATTTTACAATAAATATCATTGTTTTTTTTTTCTATTTCCTTTAAATTTTAACTAATTGTTCAAAATACTTCGAATTTTTTTTTTCACTTTTTAATAAAATTTATTTTTTTTTTAAATTTTTTTGTACTTAATCCAAATAAACTAATCTTAGATAATAATACTTAAGATTGAAAGCATATTTTACAGTAGGATGTTGTTTGAAATTAATTAATATACTATTGATAATATAAAATATAAATCGACAATATAAAATATAAATTAATAATACAAGTGTTTGTAATTTACCAAGAACATAACATATAAATGGATAATATTTGAACTCAAAAAAAAAAAAAATGTTAAAATAATATATGTAAAATATAAATTGACACTAACAATTTACACAATACATGATATGAAATTTAAATCATATGGTAGCTACCTAAGCATTCTAAAATAATACTCTCCATCCAAGTTAAAGTCTCCAAATTATTGTAAACACATCAATTTAGGTAAAATATAATTAGCAAGTAATTAAAATTAATAAAAAAATTATTATATAATAGAAATAATTATAAATTAAAATTTAGATATCTAAATAATTTAAGTAAGATTAAAAAATTTATAAATTAAAAAATTTAAAATATGATTAAAGTATATAATCATATTTTTTTTTAAAAAAATGACAAATTACGAGAGACTTACTGAAATAGAAAAAATAACTTAGAATATATTTGAACAGTTTTATACTCATATACAAATAACACATAGTTTATATTCAAACAACAAGACATATATATACAAACATCACATAGTTAACGTTTATTTAACACTATATGATAGAAATAACTAGAATATATTTAGATAGTTTTATACTTATACACAAATAACACATAATCTATATTCAAATAGCAGGTCATCCCGTACCCAGTGGTGTGGAGAGCGAATTTATGACCGTGAGGTCATGAGTTCAAACTTTAACAACCTTGTTAGGCCTAGTTTGCAGGGTATTAGGTTCGGTTGGGTTAGTGATTTAACTTTTTATCTCTTGAGGAATTTCAAGAACATGTTGGATAAGGTGGAACTGACTGTGGGCGACCATCATGGCAAGCTTGACGAAGTGGAGCAGAATATTTGTGAGCTCGAGAGAGACAAGTTGCATAAAGAGATATTGTCATCAATCAATGTCATGATGGAGGAATCTCGAAAGTAAGATCACATAATGCAGAAGCTTTCCGAGGTGTTAAGGCACGCACAACGAATAATATTGAACTTGCAAAGTACAAGTTCAACATTACAAAGTTAGAGAAGGTGAAAGTTGGAGATACTTTATATCTCTTAGAAAAATTGGCTACATTAAGGGAGACAGTAGCCAAGTTGAGGACGCGGAGGCCAACCAAACTTATATTGCAATGACTACTAGGGAATGTTTCATGCCCATAATGCTTTGATGGGGAGCGTAAGGCGAGAGCAATAGATGATTTCATCTATAACATGAAGCAATACTTCGAGGATGCAGGCATCTTAAGAGATGAGACCAACGTCCATATGCCTTTCGGTACTTGAAGGATTGGTCTGCATCTAGTGGAGATGGAATGATGAGATGCATGGTATCAAAGAGGACATCTTCAAATAGAGGGCATTTTGGCGGGGGCGTAGTGAAGAAAAATTTGCACCAGCTGATGCTGAAGATGAGGCATGGTCCAGAATCTGCCGACTGAAAGGTGCTGAATGTGTCAGGAAAAAGGCTCTACTTACTTTCTATGCCTTGAAGTTGTAGGCTAGACTAAAGATCAAGGAGAAGATCCCCTCTAGCGATAACAAGGTAATAAAATATGCACAATGACTTATTGAAGTGGAACAAAAAGAGTCGATTAGGGGGTGTGATCCTAAATAAATCCTTCTTGATAAAAGTATGGGAGAGTAGACCAAATGAGTTGGTGATGTCGAGACTGTTAAAGCTTCTATTAGGCTAAAGACGTAAGAATGAAAAAGGCAGGGCCGACATATGATAAATATTTTATTTTCAAGAATAAAGATCACTATGCGAGAGACTGTCTTAAGAGAGGATGTCTGTCAGCACCACGTAAATAGAGAGGGCCAACGGACGAGCAACTAGCGTGTACGAAGATGACAAAAGACAAAAATGGTATCGTACTTAGAGGAAGGATGTATGTCAATGCAAAGATAAATGAAAAAAATTATAAAATGCATTATCAACACATGTGATTATGTGGACTACATCAACTTAGAAGTAACTCGTTAGATAGGCCTTACGTAGGCGCCGGAGTCATAGAGATTCAATGGAGTCAATAGAAAATGGACTTCTCTAATTGGAGTAACCAAAGACATACCAATCCAACTTGAAGAATGAAAATGTACAACGAGTTTTAAGGTTGTTTGCATGGATGAATATTTTGTTTTCTTGGGGATGCAGTTTTTAGACTTCGCACAGTCGATTATACTATCGTAGCGGAATGGATTCTAATCATAAAAGGAGATGTCATGTATGTGGTGGATGCGCGCCAATAAAATGAGCTTAACTGAGGGAAAATAATTTTACACTCACAGCAATCTTCAACATGGAAGATTATCCAATGCATGGAGGAGAAAAGACGACATCTATGAGGAACAAGAAGAAATTGTGTACTTTTGAGAAATGATTTGAATGTGACAGAAGAGTGCCAAACTTCTACATTGAATTTCGAGGATCCGAAGATAGAAACACTTGAAGAGTATATAGTTAAACCAATGACGCACAAGGGAAAGCATGTAGGATCTAGTCCCCTAGCATTTCACTTTTTCAAAGGTTTGCGGAGTCAACCCATGAAAAAAAGACCATACCAGCACATGACTGTGTGCAATAGTCACAGGATTTCAATGCAGCGATTTGAGAGGCCATCACCAACATGTAAAAAAGTTGGAGTTGTGGTTTGTAATAAGCCCGAGCAAGTTGTGGTACATAAGAGATGTACACCGCCAATGGAGTATCCAACACAATGACGAGATCTGTTTGAGAGCAAACTAGCCGAGAAATGCTTTGGATTATGTTTTGAATCAAGAAGATAGCTAATGAGTTCAAGACATCAAGGACAATGCCTATTTCAAGTGAGGGAAAACGTCACGGATCAAACATGTACCCGATAATGACCGAAACAAACCCCCGAAGTGATCAAAAGATAACCAAGAGCCAACATGTGACTCAGGGAGACGGCTAGGGGACGGAAACTAATGGAACCTTCCAGAATATTCCGAGAGTACCTAAATTATCCTTTGACTAAGTCGATGTCTATCTGCTAAACTTAATATATGTTTATCCGTATCTTCGTATAAATAGAGCTTATCTAATTATGGATATACTTTGGCCTATGTTGGAGCCGGTCCGTTATAGAGCTTGTAAATAGATAAACACCCCCTTAGTTGTAAAATACTTAGATTTGTGAGCAATATATTGTTCACTTAGTACAATGAATCTTTGTGTGCTATTATTGCGAGGTTGTATTAGTAAAGCTCTTAAGGGTGCCAAGAAAATTATAGGGCGATAAAGAGGTGTTTAAAGAGGAATCATTCGACCCGTTACACTTACAATTTTTTTACTATAACAGTTACACCATTTGTGCATTCAATTTATTGAACTTTTCTCCTCAAACTATTAACTCAGTCACCCGCATTCTCATGACACCATCTTTTTTAATATCAATCAATATTCGTTTATATCAATATATTACTATATTATCTATTAAAATTTATGCCCCCAACTTCTATATGATTATTTATTTTATGGATGGATAAAATATTATTTAATCTCGTAATTGGACTTTTATCATTTTAGCCCTGTAACTGGAGCCTGTCACAAACTAATCCCGTAAGTAGAGAATTTTTGCAATTTTAATCTTCCGGTACCGGAGATGCCTACGTGGTGTGGCATCCATGTGGTTCGCCAGAGACAAGTGTCCGCCAGGCCAACGACACCATGTGTCCACATAGGTATCTTCGGGCTGGAGGACTAAAATTACAAAGATTTTTCACTTACAGAACTAGTTTGAGACATACTCCAATTGCAGAACTAAAATGGTAAAAGGTTTCCGTTCTGAGACTAAAAAATAAATTTACCCTATTATTTATATATATATGATATTTTTTTAAAAAAATAAAAATTATATAATAATAAAAAGTAAAATTGTTTATATTTCAATTAGGATTTATAAAGTCCCTGTCATTCCCTTTCAATTTGTGCAATTATATATATAAATATTGCACAAAATATCTAATGTCTAAAGTTAATATAAATTGACGAAGGTTGTTGCTATTTGAGCCGCTTGCAATATGGAGATTCCATCCATTGCTTTTGAATAAGGAAAAATTGCACATTTTATAAAGTATATAAATTTTTTAAAACCATGCATGGGGGCTATATACAATACAATACAATAATAATAATAATAATAATAATAATAATAATAATAATAATAACTCAAATAAACAATTATGTTCAATTTATAAATATAAAAAATATATTCTGTTCCAAAACTATAGTATGAGTTGTGTTTGACACGAGATTTAAGGAATATTAATATTATATTAGTAGTGGGTAAAAAGTACGAGTAAAAGACTTTTTTTTGCTCATGTGAGTGTATTAGTATAAAAAGTAGTGGCAATTGTGTAATAATAATGAAAAAGTAAGAATAATTTTATAGTGATATAGTTATTTATGAAAATGCGACTATTGTTTTGAAACAGACAAAAATATAGTAAACAAGACTATTGTATTGGGACGGAAAAAATAACTAATAATAAACATTGAAAAAATAAAATTGAAACTAAAATACAAGTTTGAAAGTAGAATAGAACCACCTTTTCCTTTCTTTTTCGAGTAGTCATACTATTTCCATGTCTCGTCTTGTCTCTCTCTCTCCCTCTCTCTCTCTATATAAATATATATATAAATATAAATATATAAAAAAATCAATAATTGTGGGATAGAGAGAAATTTATTTGGCTTCAATTTGTAAAGGTAGACTGTGACACGTGAAGAAGAGGCCATCACACACGAATTATTTATTTAAATGTTACTATAATATATGTTCTAAAAGCAGTTGAAAAAAAAAAAAAAAAAAAAAACCTTGTAAATTGTCCCAATGTTAGTGATGGCGATTGGGGACTTTGATGTTAATGCGGTGGATTCGAATTTAAAATTTTACAGCAGAATGAATTATTCCTTTTGTACCAAAAAGAAATATCTATTTGCTTTTTGCACGTAGTTTTAAAAATATTAATATTATATTAGGATATAGTAAGAATAAAATAAAAATAACTAAAATAACCTTGTTAGTACGTGTGATATAAAGGTAATGACATTTGTGTAATATATTATAAGTTGTAAGGGTATTTGTAATGTTAGGTAGATAGTACAGTTACTAAAAAAGAAAATGGATACTTTGTTATGGGACGGACTAAAATGGAAAAAATGAATACTTTGTTATGGTACGGAGGGAGTATATGATTTGATATTTAAAATTTGACCGAGTTCGATACTGGTTACGGAACTTGATAAAAAAAATCTATCTTTAACTCAATCCATCAAAATCTCTTATTATCGAGAGAGATTTTGCACTGTACAAAAATATTTTCATACTTTTATATTAAAACCCAATAAAATTAATAGGCTTTTAAAATTTATAGAGTATTGAACACATCAAGATTTTTTTTTATATTTAATTAAAAGTTAATTTTACATTCAAAATATAACATTAATTTTTATTTATATCTTACTCCTTTAGTTCCAACTCAAATATCATTTTTTACCATTTTATCTGTCTCACTCCAAATTATATGTTTTCTATTTTAATAAAAGTAATTATACATTAACACTAAAATACCTTTAATTTTTACCTAAAGTATAAATATACTATTTAACGCACAATTACTTTTTATTAAAGAGTAAAAATGTCAAAATCTCTTACACACTTTCACTAATTAATAAAATACCACTCTCTTCGTCATTCAAATTTATTCTCAATTTTCTTTTTTTGATTGTCATCCAAATTTATTCCCGTTTCTTTTTTTAATAAAAAAATACCATTTTTCTTTATAAAAAAAAGTAAAAAATTTTATTCTCATATATTTTTCTTAAAATTTATATCCGATCAAATAAATACACAATTAAATAACAAAGGTAGAATTATTTTTTAATATAGTACAAAACTTCAAAAATCCCTTCAAACCGTGACGAGTATTAAATAATTATTTAAATTTAAAATTTTATTACTGAGATAAAAACCTTGTGAACAAACGCCCTTAATTCATGGGCACCCGATTCGTTGCCATTATTGTCCGGAAGAAGAAAATGGACACCAACAGTTTCATTCATGTATTTTATGGCGGGTCCCACGCCCAATTTCATTAAATTATTACAATAATTGACACACACACAAACAGAATATGTATAGTGGGGTGGGGGGGGTGGGGTGGGGTACTAGGGGGTACCCAAAAAGTTGTTTGATTTGATATGTTGCTTTGTTTTAACTCTCACACTGTCTCATAGCTTCAATTCCTTTACTTTTTGCAGACTTTAATAATAATAATAATAATAGTAATATTTATTTTTTATATATACGTTATATATTAAAGGTGCATACAACATAACAACAGATATTTTTCAATCTTTCCGATACTATTGGAGGTTATCATTGTACACATGCTTCTTTAGTCCTTTTTTTTTTTTATTAAGTGAAATATGTTAAATTAAATAGGTAAGAAAAGACTTTTATCATTTTAAAATCGTAAATCGTAATTAGAGAATGTATTGAATTATTTTCATAAGTAAAAAAATTTGGCCGGAATGATCCATAGATGCTGAAGCTACTGACATGACACTGCTGTGATACATTGAAAATTGTATAGATAATATGTAAAAAATATTTAAAAATTATTTTAGGATCTTAATTAAACTTTGAATGAAATTAATCTCGTAGCTAAAAGATTTTGCGAAAACGATCCTCAATCATTGTTCACGTGTCAGTTACGCAATTACTGGCATGACACCAACTCCGATGCCTGAAAACCATTGATGCCGTTGTGTTTTTTTTTTTTTTTTTTTTAAATTGTAGCACTAATTCAATACAAGATAGTAATTGTCTTAAAATGACAAAAGAGTTATATACGAGACTAAACAATAATTTTTTCAATATGTTATAGACATTCGGTTCAAGACTAAACAAAAAAAAATAACTTTTAAATATATATAAATATTATTTATTTTACCTATAATAAAATATAAATAAATAAGTAAAACAAAATTTTCTTAATTTTTAAATATAAATATATCAATTATAATATTAATATTAATTTTGTCTAATATTTACTTTTTAATGCTCACATTTAAAAATAAAAATTTCAAAATTCGAAGGCATTTGAATTTGAACTCATGATCATAAGTTCATCCTACACGATCAACCTACATCATTTTAGTATTTCATAAACATCAATAATTTCTATATAGAAAACTTATATTATATCTTATATACACGAGATTGTACGAATCTATCACTTGAAAAGTCTATCATGCCCCTCATTTCGAAAATGACAATTTAGCCCTTAACCTACCTTTGTACTGACTTGCTGCTTCACCTGCCTGATCGACAACCCCTTCACCACTATCTTTTCACACAGCCACTTGCTCTGCTCTTCCGCTTCTCCGCCGAAATCGCAGCTCAGGCCGCCGCTGTTGCCGTCCAGCCACGCCTTTGTCTATCATCTTCTTCATCACAATGCACTATCCCTAAACAGGTGGGCTTTCCCTGGTGTAGTCTTCATTGTTGTGGACCGAAAGCGCGATTTTGATTTGGCCATCGAAAGTACAGATCTCTGCCCCGACCAGCTTTAGTTTTAGTTTTGTCTGGTTTTTACTTCCGTCAAATTTTGGGTGCATTTGTTTCGAATTCCTCAATTTCATTTCGTCTTTTAGATAGTGGTGTTTTGGATTTGATTAATTAGTGCCTGAGATTAGGAATTTTTAAACATTATACGGTACATAAGAAAATTAACTAGAAATTAAAATGTTGGAAATTTAAAACAGTGATCCCCAAATCTGACTTTGCTTTTGTTGAAGTTGATTGAAGATGATTGTCAGTTGTTGATCCAAATCCTTAAATATTCCTTGAAAAGACGTTTTGGAACCGTTGCCAGCAACCGCCCAAGACAAAACGTTTTGAAACGTCGTCTGGTCGGTTACATCAACCGCCTCGCCAAACGCCTCCACCAGTTCCAGAACTCAAATAGCCCAACCGACCAATCAAGAGACCAATCGCTAGACCAAAAGACTCCTTGGCCGCACCCACCAAGCGACCTGTCTATCCGCCTGCGGACCAGCTGAGTTGCCTATCCCACCGCAGACCAGCCGACCTACTTTATCCGACCGCAGACCATCAGACCTGTCTGTCCGACCTGCTGACCATCAGACATGTCTGTCCGACCGCTAACCATCCGACCGAGGACCAACCGACCGAGGACCTTCCGACCTGGCTATCCGACCGCTAACCAACCGATCTGATCATCCGACCGAGGACCTTCCGACCTGCCTATCCGACCGCTAACCAACCGATCTGACCATCCGACCGAGGACCAACTGACCAGACCAACGGACCTGAGCGCAAATTTTTCTCCTTTTCTACCCGACTTCGTGTCTAACTTCCTTTAAGATCCTTCTATCCTTATTATTATTATTATTATTATTATTATTATTATTATTATTATTATTATTTGTGCGTAACAATTATCAAAGTTGAAATATCCTTGCTATTTTTTACATTTCAAAACTCATAAAGAGATGTAGGGTCACCCTTCTTATCTCAAATATTTCATCTACATTCTCCTCTATTTTATTTTTTATTGTAATTTTGGGTGTGTTTTCTTTATAATTGCTTTTGTGTTTTTCACATAACTTATCAAAATTGAACACTGATATCTCTTTCCGAATTTCCGAAAATCAAATTCTTCAATATTTCTTGTAGTCCATTGTTTTGTTATTGATATTGTTGGTGTCTTTTTAAAAAATTGCTATTTTTATTCTATTTTGTGATGGTGTACCCTATTAATTCTTATTGACTGAATTGTGGAAGAAAAAGAGCCACAGGTTGTTGCATTATCTTTCGGGCAGCTGAAATACGAGGTTTACGGTAGAATTGGTTCTATTTTTGGTTGACCATGTTGTCATATTCCAATATATTATGATGCCAATGACTCTAAGAATTGCTCTCTAACCTTATAAATAACATTGTATGTAAATTGTTTGACTTAGAGTAGCATATTTATTTTTACGATTTTTTCGCCAATAGTGTTAATAAATTTGCTCTTTGTTATTTCTGATTTTAATATTGAGGGCCCTTGATTGTGGAATAAAAGGTCAAAACATAGACTAATCTTGTGCAAAAATAATGTATATGTTCAAATATATATATATATAAACATGTTTGATTTTCCCGAGAAACTTTTGTTATTGAATTATTTGAGAAACTTTTGATTTTACCACGAACAAAATGGATTCAACATGTTTACTACTTTCTATAGTTGACTTTAAAAGTAGACCTTATGTATTAGTTGATTTGGGTATTAAAACTTCTATGTTGTTATACACGAGATTGTACGGATCTGCCACTTGAAAAGTCTATCATGCCCCTCATTTCGAAAATGACAATTTAGTCCTTAACCTACCTTTGTACTGGCTTGCTGCTTCATCTGCTTGATCGACGACCCCTTCACCACTGTCTTTTCACACAGCCTCTTGCTCTGCTCTTTCGCTTCCCTGCCGAAATCGCAGCTCAGGCCGCCGCTGTTGCCGTCCAGCCACGCCTTTGTCTATCATCATCTTCATTACGATGCACTGTCCTTAAACAGGTGGGCTTTCCCTGGTGTGGTCTTCGTTGTTGTGGACCGAAAGCGCGATTTTGATTCGGCCATCGAAATATATATATATATATATAACATAAATATATGATACTAATGATAGAAAAACCAAGGCTGGCTCTGATATTATATATACTTCCTCCGTCTCTCATTGAAAGGTTGTCATTTTTTATTTTTATCCGTCTCAAAACAAGGTTACAATTTTCTAATTTAGTAATTGTAGTATCTACCTAACCTAATAAATACCCTTCAAACTTACACTATATTACACAAATATTATTACTTTTATTTTACACAATACTAATAAGGAAATTTTCGTCCTTTTCACTACACCCCATTATAATACTAATATTAAAAAATCTACGTGCAAAAAGTCAACGACAACCTTACGACGGAGGGAGTATATAATTTGGCAAATAGTGCCAATTTAATTGCCCAATTTCATTGATCTGCAATTTCAATTTTTCAATAATATTTTGTAAAGTTAGGGATCAATTTGTTGTGCACCAATATACTTGTAGTCAAATGACAATTATCAATCTTATATAAATGACATGTAACAAACTTTTATAAGAAACTATATCCTACACTTTATATAAGTATTTATGGATATATATATATTCAAATACAACAACAATTGTTTATTTTTATATTTATAAATTTATATACTTTCTTCGTATGCCTCTAAGAGTCATATTTATCTTTTGTGTTATTGTACTTAACATTAAAAATATTTTTATATTTGTATAATTTTTTATACAAATATCCTTCTATTAGTATTATAAGATACTAATGAAAATATTTTTGTAATTTTTCTTAATTTGTACTACGTTTTGATATAATAATTAATATTTAAATATCAATATGCAAAAAGTAAATGAGACCCTTAAAGCCGGACGAATGTAGTATATCTTATATTTGAACTTTAATTATATTTTTATTTATTTTTTATTAGTATATTTATAATCATGTTAGACCAGGTGAAATGTAAAGTTAAACTAAGCATATCTACTAACCAAAAAGTTAAACAAGAATCAATTTCATGAGTTTATGAAATTAAAAAACTACACTTAAGAATGACACTAGCATATACCAAAACCGTCTCGTACTATTTTGAGGCTCTGTGCAGAAAAAATAAAATAAAATAGGTCCTCTAAAATTAATATATATAATTTTATAATTTTTTTTATTTTAAATCATAAATATTATTAGAAGTCATAACATATTTTACAAAGAATAAAATTACAATATTAAAGAGTAAGTATAAGAATAAAAAAAAAAATTACTAATTTATCTATTTTTACTTAAAAAATCTTGTTCTCCGAGTATTTCTTAAAGCAAATTTATCAATCAAATCTTCGTAATCAAATGTATCCAAAATATCATTCTCAATTGTCATCAAAGATAGTCCATTAAGTCTTTATTGTGATATAGAACTACACAAATAAAATTTGATTAATTTTAATATTGAAAATCTTTCTTTCATACGATGCAACTGTTACAGGAATGGTTAATAATATCTTATATATTATAATAGTATTATGAGAACAATCAACACGTTTCAAGAAATTTAAAATATCAACAGCTTCCAATTTTTTTTTTTTTTGATAAAAATATCTGAAGGAATTTCAACTCAACATATAAGTTATAGCCAATACTTTAAACTTAAATCATTCAGTGAATACAATATTTTGGAAGAAAATAAAAAATCAAAGATATTTCCATATTGCTCGTATTATTCATATCTTTTTTCAAGAGGGACAATTGCTTGATCTACCATACAATTTTTTATTTTTTTTAAAACAATTTATTGTGTAATTTTAGCATATTTACTTTCATATAGTTATATATATATAAAGTTATTATTTATTAACATATATATATATATTAATAGGCCTCACAAATTAGGAATTGTAATCTTTTTATTTTTTATTTTTTTATAAACAATTTATTTGTAATTTTAATATATCTACTTTATTATTTATATGTATAATTAATTTAGTATACTATTATATGTATATATATATTACTCCCTCCGTCCCAATATAATAGTCTTATTTACCATTTTTGTTCGTCCCAAAACCATAGTCTCATTTCCATAAATAACCATATAACCATAAAATTATCCTTACTTTTTCATTATTATTACACAATTGCCACTACTTTTTACAATAATATACACACAATGACAAAAAAGTCATTTATCCTTATTTTTTACCAACTACCAATATAATATCAATAATCCTTAAATTTCGTACCCAATACAATAAGACTATACTTTTGGAATGGAGGGAGTAACATATTTATGGGGCCCCTACAAATTAGGGCCCTGTGTGATCGCTCATAGAGCACGTGCTAATAGCCGACTCTTGCATATACACAATTTTGATTATAGATTTTATAAATTTTGTTTAATGGAGAAACTAAACTACATAAATTTACGATACAATACTTAGAAAATATATTTATCCTCTTTTGATAGGGAAATAGCAAGCAAGCAATGATTGTTCATCGAAAGAGTATGTTAAAGTACTTGTAGGATATTACTTTTTAAGTGAGGTCACTACAATGAAATATGTTGTTAAGACAAGTGTATTTTTTAGAGTTAAAATAGAAGCAAGAAAACAAAAAAGATGTGAGATGTTACTAATTTGACATTATTTCAGCAAATACTATGATAGAATAGTTCAAAACTAAAATTCACTAGCGTGCCTGTATACCTTATGCTATTAATATAAGGAGGTTCAAAGCTACAAATTATCTTGCTCTATATAATAACATTTCTTTGAAAAGAGTTTTATCTTTGTATTTTCTTGTATTAATTATTTTTATTTATACGAGAGTGATTAGAATTCTCATTTTGAGACAACTTAAGAAATAAATTATTGAATAAATGTTTAATTCTTTGAAACTATATATTTATTTTTTTTAAAAACTAAATTCTAATTAGTGAGAAATAGATGAGTTATATAGTAAATTTAATTATCCACGCTGCCTCGCAATGGGCTCAAACCAAATCATACCCTATCTTGTCCAAAATTAGACAAGATTGGATTGGGCTGAACTGAAATTGAGGCTTGAACTTGAAATCTATTAATTAGAGTTTTGAATAGAGTGATAGATCGAATCTTTGGGCTTCTGGATAAAAGATAAATCCAAAAAATTATATCCCTATTGAATTGATAAACTTTGGGTGTGTTGTTTTAGGTTGAGTTTGAGAAAAATTTGTTTGAGTTTGGTATTAAAATAATATTTCATGGACTCCTCGAAAATATTAAAGCTATCTCTCCTCTTGTTTTCTCTTTATCAACAATTTTGCTCACGCCTTATTCCGCGTTTTGATAATGGTGCTGCTTTGATAGATATTCAAGCCGTTTCATCTTTGAAGATGATACAAAAAAACCCGAGCACCATCGACCATAGTTGTTCTATGGAAAAAAACTTATCAATTCGGTTGAAATTCAAAATAGAAAATAATAATAAAAAAACCCAAAAAGTATAATAATGTCGATTTGAAACCCTAAACAATCTCAGATAGAAAAAATGCATCATAATCTAAAAAAATGATGAATTGACCTGTCGGACAATGGTGCGAATTTCGTTTAGTTCTTAATACAAACACAATTTTTTTTAAAAAAAAAAAAATGAAAAAAATGTGGCAATACTTAATTTGTCAACTTGATAGTAGAATATCGAAGAAAATGATAATTTTGAAGTAATTATTCTCAATTTATATATAATTACTTGCATCGACATCAAAATATATTGATTGATTAATGGAAGAAAGAGAAGTAACTAAAATAGGAGAATTGAAGGGTTACAAATTGATGATCCATCATTTTCCATAGGATTTGTAAGTCATTGATTTTTGAGGCCCTCTCCACTTTCAAAAGGCCATGCAAATTGCACACCCTCTATGTGGTCCTCCTCTCTCTCTCCCCCTCTCTCTCTCTCTCAATATATATATATATATAAATATATATAAGAATCACTATATATTTATATATATATTTGTTTATTTAGTATTTTAGTTTAATTATATATATATATATATATATTTGTTCGTATTTAAAATTCATATTTACTTTTTTTAATAATTTTATTTAACATTAAAAATATCTTTATACGTGTATACATATTTTTTTTATACAAATGTTATTCTATTAGTATTATAAGACGCTAATGGAAGTATTTTTGTAATTTTATTTTTTTAATTTGTATTGCATTTTGATATAATAATTAATATTCAAACATCAACATGTAAAAAGTAAATGAGACTCTTATAATCGGACGAAAGTAGTTTAATAGTATTAGAAAATAGATATTTTACAGTGAAATGTTGATTTTAGTCCGTTCACATAAGATGATTCATTTATATTTTTAGTAAATTGAACCATTTTAAACATATTTAATAAATATAAATTAATATAATTAAATTACAAATCTCTTTTATTCAAAATCTCTTTATTTTTATATCTTTTCGAAATATTTTTATCTATATTTAAAACTCTCTATTATCTATAAAATTAATTTATGTCGATTATAGATATATATAAATATATTTTTTATTTAATAGCATTGTAAAAAAAAATTATTCTTTACAAATTGATATTTATATTCAGGGGCGGACTGAGGTGGGGGCAAGGGTGGGCTGCAGCCCCCTCCCCACCCCACCACATCCCAATTTTTTATTTATTTATTTATTTAAATTTATGTATTTTTTATATAAATATATATAATATAGAGAAAATGGATAAATAAAAAAATACTAAAAAATTGTATATTTTGTCTGAATAAAAAGAAATACAAAAAGAAATATTTATAATACAGTGTATAACTATTCTTATTGTTTTAGTTCGTTATTTGTATTTATTTTTTTCAAAATATAATAATCAGAATGATAATTTTTTCGGATAACAAATAAATATTTATAAATAAAATATATTATCTTATAAATTTCAAAATTAGCCCTCCCCTCGAATATAATCTTAGGTCCGCCACTGTTCATATTATATATATTTTATTGAAATATAGTGCTAAAAATATTTAAATACATATACAATTTATTTTAATCATATATATTAATTTATATTTTCAAAATACCAATAATATTACTCATATACAAAATAATAAAATAATATTATAATTAATTATTAATAATATACTAATCTATATTATCTAAAATATTTGTTTTCCTAACTAACAATAAATATCTTATCCAAAACAGATGAAATATATACTCCCTCCGTCCCATTGAAATGGTGATATTTGTTTTTTGCACGTAGATTTTTTAATATTAGTATTATATTGGATTGTAGTAAAAAAGACAAAAATACCCCTATCAGTATAGTATAATATAAAAGTAATGACATTTGTGTAATATATTGTAAATTGAAAGAGTATTTATTATGTTAAGTAGGTAGTACAATTACTAAAATAGAAAATAGTAACCTTATTTTGGGACGGACGAAAATAGAAAATGGTAACCTTTCAATGCGACGGAGGGAGTATTATATACTATATATATTTTTAATATTTATATAAAAAAAATGGCATAAATAATTCTCACTCTTTTTTCTTTAAAAGAAAATCAAGGAATCCTTTGTATTATATATACTTTTTAAATGGTACTTAAATTTAATAGTATTATTTTATTTAAAATATTATACATTTTTCGCCCATCATAATGTATTTTTTAAATTTTATAATAAATTAAAAAATAATAATATTTTTCTAATTAATGAAATATTATGACATATAGTTTTGATATTTCATTTGTATTTTATTTATAAATTAATTATATATGAAATAATATAATTACAATTTATGTAAAAATTAAAATATAATTATATTTTAATTTTTAGTGTAGGGTTACTTTTATAATTAAAAATATATATATTTTTGAGTATGATACTTTCAACCAATAATAGTATCTTTTATTTTTTATTTTTAAAAAAACTTAGTTATTAAAAATTTATTTTTTATTAAAAAATCACAATCTTATCCGTACTTTAAAAATGAATTAAATGTATTTTAGAAAACTCTATTTAGATCTCTTAGAACAAAACCCTATTTAGAGCTCTTAGAACTTCTAATCCATTATTTTTTTTCCTCTCATGTTCAATTTTTTTATATTTTCGTTCGTCTCATATAATTTGTTATTTTTTTTTTAAAATATAATTATACAGTTAAATTTTATTTTAAACTTTATAATTTATAACTTTTTAATTTTAATTATACTATTATTTTAATTTTAATTGATAATTATTTTTTTATTAATATATTTTTAAATTATTTACTAATTATATTTTAGTTGTCTACGGTGATATGGACACTTTTAAGTGGAGACGTAGGGAGTAAATTTATCTCATAACTGCAATTGGGGTGGATGGTTTTGTTAAGTCAAATATACAGTATCAATTATAGCTAGTACTGACATATTATTCATATAAGGTCTGTTTTTTTTTTTTTTTTTTTTTTTTTTTTTTTTTTTTTTCTGAAGTATTTTCCTTAAATATTATTTTTTTTTAAAAAAAATAATATACTAATACAATATATATATATATTAATTAAGAAATTTATGGTTTGTTTGATTGTGATTTGAAATATAGAGTGAATTTTAATTTTTGTTTAAATAATATTTTGGTATGATATTTTGTAAAAAAATAATATTATACTTTTTATTGACAACATTACTAATTGAATATTGATACATTGATTTTTTTTTTTAAAAAAAAACACACACAGGTAAATCATGTTGTCATGAAAGAGAAAGAAACGTTTCATATTAATAAAAGCGCGAGTCATGTAATTACACTTCTTAGTCTATGCAGTATGGATCGCATATTGTACTTGAAATGAAATGAAAGAGAATAAGAAGAAAACCACTAAAATTACATGTATTTTTCTCTTTTTCCTCTCTCAATCTCCTTGCACTCTATCCGGCATTGCTAAAGGCGTGACAATTTGGTATCAAAGCATATATTCTTCATTGCTCCTTTGATGCTCCTATGATGACACGATCCCAATCACAACGGTTGGATACTTTGGAATAGCAAGTGACAAAAGTTATGGACGAACAAACTGCTATAGTCCAAGGCTAAATTCAAATGAAAGCTAGACTTAAATCTAAGATAAATGCGAAGTTGGAGAATCTAGGAGACATGCTGAAGACTCAATTTGTGAATTTCATGAAGAAATAACAAGCTGGACTTTCAACTAGAGGTAAGGAACCTTTGGATCCTTCTTCTGCACATATAGCTTTTGGCTCTGCTACTAAGCCTAGGGAAGGAAGGAAAATATTGTCTCCTATTCCTATGATTAGGTTGAACGAGTCGAACCATGCTTTACACAATAATAAATTGCGATTGGAGTTTCCAAAATTTAATGGAGATAATCCTAGGCTCTGGCTTAGAAAATGCACTAGGTATTTTGCTTATAATCCAATGTCCGATTATGATAAACTCAGCCTCGTTGCTATGAATTTAGAAGGAGCAGCTGATAGTTGGTTTGTGGACTATATTGAGGAAAACATTGATCTGTCATGGCCTGAATTCTCTGGATTAGTATTGGAAAGGTTTCTAAATCCGGTTGGAGGGAGTTTAGTTGCTCAGTTTTATAAATTGAGGCAAAATACCACTGTGCAGAATTATATTCAGGAGTTTGAAGAAATAAGAGCCTTACTAAGAGAGGATAATAAAGCTTTGAAAGAAAAATATTTTGTGGAAAGTTTTATTGGTGGATTGAAGGAAGAGATTGGGAAGCTTCTGACTATGCAGAAACCTATTACTTTGAGCTATTCAATTGACCAACCAAAATGAGAATATAGTCAATCTCCTCACTAAAGGACAGAGAGGACTGAACAGAAGTGGCAACCTTCAACCAGTAGTGCCAACAACTAAGAATGGTTCCGATGTTGCTAAGCCAAAGTTACCTCTTATTAGGAGGTTGTCTCCTGAAGAAATGAAGGCTGAAAGCGAGAAGAATTTGTGCTTCAATTGTGATGAGGTGTTCCATATAGGATACAAGTGCAAAAGAGTATACTTGATCCTGGGAGAAGAGAGCGGGGAGGTTGACAGTGGGACTTTTAAGTCATAAGAATACAGATGGATAAGTCCAAGATCCAAGCAATGTTAGATTGGCCAACTCCATCTAGTGTTAAGGCATTAAGAGGATTCTTAAGCCTCACTGGGTACTACAAGAAGTTTATTAACATTATGGAGTGATTGCTAGGGCCTTAACCGATCTAACAAGAAAGGGCAAGTTCGTGTGGTCTTCAGAGGCTGAAGTTGCCTTCCAGCGGCTTAAAAATGCAATTGTTACAGCTCTAATTTTAGCCTTACCTGATTTCACCAAACCTTTTGTTATGGAGACCGATGCATCTTACAAGGGTTTAGGGGCTGTTCTTATGCAGGACCAACATCCTTTGGCTTTCTTAAGCAAACCCTTAGGTCCTAAGAATTTGGGGTTATCAATATATGAGAAAGAATTCTTGGCCATCATATTGGCTGTGGAGAAGTGGAGGTCTTATTTGCTTTATGCTCCATTCATTATTAGAACATACCAGAAGAGCCTGAGATACTTTCTAGAACAGAAAATCTCAACACCACTACAACATAAGTATTTGACTAAACTTCTAGGGTTTGATTACACTATCGAGCACAAAAGGGAAATTGAAAATAAAGTAGCTGATGCATTGTCTAGAATTCATATTTCAAATGAAAAGGAATTGGTGGAGGAAGAGTGTTCAACTATTACTGTCTTTAAGCCTATGTGGATAGGTGAGATTATCAGTAGTTATAGTACTGATTTATTCCTCCAGGACATAATAGCTGAGTTGGTCACCTTGCCTTATAATATGTCTCTCTACAACTATCATGATGGATTATTGAGGCACAAAGGCAAGTTGGTAGTAGGGTGTTATGGGAATCCAAGGAATCAGATTCTGTATCAATTCCACAACTCCAGTATGGGTGGTCATTCAGGTATTAATGCTACATTTCAGAGGGTATGTAGTGTGTTCTAGTGGCCAGGGATAAAACAACATGTACAGACGTTTGCTGCTTCTTACCAGGTGTGCCAAATGTGTAAGCATGAAAATGTACGAAATCCCGGTTTGCTACAGCCCCTACCAGTTCCAGAAGATGCTTGGACTCATATTTCCATGGATTTTGTTGAGCAATTATCTACATTAGCCAACAAAGACACTGTCTGGGTGATTGTTGACAGATTCACCAAATATGCTCACGTTGTTGCCATTACTCACCCATTTACAACTTCAAGTCTTGCCCAAGTATTCTTACGGTCCATCTATAAGCTGCATAGTTTGCCCCATAGTGTGATTTCTGATAGAGACAAGGTATTTACTAGTCAATTTTGGCAACAATTGTTTAAGGTTTTAGGGATTAAACAGAGGCTAAGCACTGCATACCATCCACAGACTGATGGGCAGACTGAGAGAGTAAATCAGTGCTTAGAGTCCTACCTCAGGTACATGTGTAGGTCTAATCCTAAGCTTTGGTCCAAATTGGCTTTCTATGGAGGAATTGTGCTACAATACTTCTTATCACACTTCATTGGGCAACACTCCATTTCAGGCATTATATGGTTTTCATCCTACACCATGGCTCTTTGGCCCTATACCTTCTACCAATGTGGAAGGGGTTCATGAGTTTGGTAACCAATCGTCAACAAGTTCAGCATCTACTCAAGCAAGTCCTATTGGCAGTACAATCTCGTAGGAAATATTATGCAGATTCTCATCGTAGTGAACGAGAATTTAAAGAAGGAGAGTTGGTTTACCTTAAGTTGAAGCCATATCGCCAGCTTTCACTTCACTTCAGAGATGTTTGGAAGTTGAACCCCTAATATGCTGAACCATTCAAGATTTTGGCTCGTGTTGGTTCTGTTGTCTATCGCTTGGAGTTACCCACCTTTGCTCATATTCATCCAGTTTTCCATGTCTCCCTTCTGAAGAAACATGTCGGCCCTCTATCTGCTGTCACTGCTTCCTTGCCTACTTTTGATGATGATGGGAGGATTTTGCTGCAACCAATCAAAATTTTGGCCTGCCGTTTGGTCAAGCGAGGATCCTCACCGGCAACCCAACTATTAGTTTAATGCGCACATCTTCTCGAAGAAGAAGCTACTTGGGAATTTTTCGAAGACTTCAACTCACACTTCCCTGGTTTTGCGACTTGAGGACAAGCCACGTTTAAGGGGGAGGTATTGTCGTGAAAGAGAAAGAAACGTGTCATATTAATGAAAGCGTGAGTCTTGTAATTACGCTTCTTATTCTGTAATTGCAGTATAAATAACATATTGTACTTGAAAAGAAAGGGAATAAGAAGAAAACCACCAAAATTACCAGTCTTTTTCTCTTTTTCCTCTCTCATTGTTGAAGACGTGACACATGCATAGAATAATATTTTTTAAATATAATTTACTATTTAATTAAAATGATACATGACTGCAAAATATGAACAAACACACCCTTATATTATATATATAATTTAATTTATTATTTAATAATAAAATTCTTATTAAATTAGATAAAAATAGGCAAATTATGTAACATCCATTTTGTTTTAGTAAAAATGAACAAAATATCCTATATTTTATTTATCGCGTGAAACTTTCTTGTGTTAATGTAAAATTTGCACGAAACATCCTCCTTGTTCAAAACTTATGTTCGATTTTAAATAAACACCTAAATTAAGCAAGTTTTATATAAATAAAAAATGTAAAATATCTTAAATAATTCTTTAAATAAAATAAATAATTAATTAATTAATCATTTATTTTATAATTTTTGGAGACAAATTGTTATCTGATTTTTACGAGAACTGTAAAAATAAATTATTGATAAATTATTTCTTTCTTTATTTTATTCAAAAAAGTTATTTAAGATATTTTACAATTTTTTATTTATATAAAACTTGTGTAATTTAGGTCTTTATTTAAAAATGAACATCAGTTTTGAACAAGGAGGGTGTTTCGTGCAGACTTTAAATTAACACAAAGAAGTTTCACGCAATAAATAAAATACATAATGTTTCGTGCATTTTTACTAAAACATAAGAGAGTGTTATATAATTTACCCATAAAAATATGATGTATATAGAACGTCCACGTAGTGTTTTCATAATCCTATTATACTATTACAAATATATATATATATATTATTGTTGATGCAATTTTTCAAAAATAAAAAGTAAAATCCGAAAATGGGAAATTATCTTCAAATTTGATATAATTAGTGTCTGAGACTAGGAATCTTTAAACACTGTAGGATACATAAATAAAATAGGAAAATAAAACTACAGACTGGAAAATAAAGTGGTGATCCCCAAAGACAATTCTTTTGAATTTGATGTCGATTGAAGATACTCTGCCAGTTGCTGACCCCAATCCTTAAATATTCCATAAAAGAGATGTTTCGGAACCGTCGCCAGCAACCGCCGTCAACCGCCCACAACGAAACGTTTTGACACGTCGTCTGGTCAGTTACGGCAACCGTCTCGCCAATCGCATAACCCAACCGACCAATCCAGAGACTAACTGGTCGCTAGACCAAACGACTCATTGGCCGCCCCATCAAGCGACCACGCTCTGGTCTTTCCAGACGATTCAATGGTCACTCCAACCAAGCGACTGAACTACTGTTCACTTAATTAGGCGACTAATTAACAGACCTTCTTCGCTTGGTCCAAACTTCGTATTGGTCGACTCAACCGATGGCGGACCAACCGACTGCGAACCAACCGACTGCAAACCATCCGAGATCCGACTGCAGACCATCTGACCTGCCTATCCGACCACGGACTTTCCGACATTCCTATCCGACTGCAGACTATCCGACATGCCTATCCGACCACGGACTTTCCGACATGCCTATCCGACCGCGGACCTTCCGACCTGTCTATCCGACCACGGACTTTCCGACCTGCCTATCCGACCGCGAACCTTCCGACCTGCCTATCCGACTACGGACTTTCTGACCTGCCTATCCGACCGAGGACCAACCGACCTGCTTGTCCGACCGCGGACCTTTCGACCTGCTTGTCCGACCGCGGACCTTCGGACCTGCTTATCCGACTGCGGACCAACCGACCGCGGACCAACCGACCTGAGTGCATATTTTCTCATTTTCCGCCCGACTTCGTTTCCTAACTTCCTTTAAAATCCTATTATTATTATTATTATTATTATTCGTGCGCAATAATTATATTTAAATTTCGCCAAATATTTATTTGTTCACGATAATTAATTATGCACTACGACAATGATAATGCTCACTAAAACATATGAGTTGATAATTAAAATTTTGAGTGTTTTTCTTTTTTATATATATATATATTAAAAAAATAAATATTTTATATAAAAAATGTACTAATACATTATTTTTAGAAATAACACATTACAATTATATCAGTTTTTTATAACTAGTTTTAGTTTAGGATACTTGAGAAAATTTACAATCATTTTATGTATACATATGTTTTTTTTCACTATTCTAAATATAACTGATAATAATATAAAGTAATTAAAATTATGGATCTCTTATTTACAAGCTGAGATCAAAAGAAATTATTTGTTCTTTTACTCAAAAACAAGTAAATATATTTTTCCAAAAATATTAATATACTATACACTTATTATTTTTATACTTCCCCAATTTTTTTAACAATCTATCAATTTTTTTATTTTGGTTCGTCTCATCACAAAGTTTTTTTTTTTTTTTTTTAGTAATTGTACTATCTACCTAACATTACAAATACCCTTCCAATTTACAATATATTACACAAATGTCATTACCTTTATATCATTCAATACTAATAAAGTCAGTTTAGTCTTTTTTACCTTTATTTATACTATATTCCAATATAATACTAAAATTTTAAAAATTTCGTTCAAAAAATAAATAGATATATAGATATGAGACGGATGGAGTACTATTATTTACTTAATACTCTATAGCTCACTTAAAAAAATTTCTTTCGAATAAAACACAAAACAAACACATTAATTTTCGCCTAATTAATTTCATCACATCTTCAAACACTAATTTTTGCTGGGGTTTGGATTTTGAGTTGAGATTTAAATAGTAAAAATTTTGAATTTAAATAGTTGTATGATATGATATAAATAGGCGTTGATGTGATATTTTAAATGTAAAATTGATTTTTAGTATAATATAAAAAATGAAAATTAGGTGTTTGATTTGATATTTTTAAAGAAAAAAAAATAGGATGAATAGTGGATTTAAAATTTAATCCCAAAACCCAACACACTATAATAATGTATTCTTTTATTTTTTTTAAAAAAATAATAAATAAATAATAATATTTTATTATTTATTATTTAAAATAATTTTAATATTTTTATTCTTACACGTACAAAAAAAAATAAATATTTTTATAAAAATAAAAATATTTTCATATTGTCTAATAATTATTTTACTATAATAAAAAAATAATATTTTTGAATGTGACAAAAAAGAATATAATATTGAATAGAGACAAAAAGAAGTATTATAAACTCAACTTGTAATTATAACCATCTCAATATTTTCAATTCAAATAAATTTCAATCCAATCACAATTTAAATTTACAATCATACACTTGATTTTGGGTTTAAATTTTGAATAATATATTTTTTAATTTAAATAAATGTTTGATATAATATAAATAAGAATTTATTTGATATTTTGAATACAAAATTAAATTATAATATTATATAAAAAAATAAAAAAGAAAATAATATTTTTAAATAAAATATTTATAAATAGTAAAAATATGATGAAGTCGTCCAAACAAACACATTATGCCATAAATAGAACTAATAAAAATAATAAATAAAAATAATGAGATTAAAAAAAACCACCTGTTGTTAGATGAATGGGCACCAAATGTATATATGATTTAATAGGAGGGGCCACAATGCAAGTTGAAAAGGGGAAAAAGTGTGCATAGAGAATCTTTTGTAGGATCTGTTAGGCTGTTTATGAGAGATTGTGGTGTCATATTGCAAAATTTGGTTCCTTTATTCTTAATTGTGTTATTTTTATATTTTTTGATATTGACACTCATACTGCCTCCTTATTAGTAGTTACTGCCCCACTCAAACCACTTATAAAACTATTTAAATAATTAATTTATTAATATTGTGTTGAATAAATTAATTGAAGTTCAACTAAGGATCAAATACAGGTTTGAATCCCATTTTTAATCCCACTAATAAACTTATTGTACAGATGTAGTAGTTATTTGAACAATATGCAAAGAATGTGGAAATTGTTATTATTATTTTTTAATTATGTAAACGTGATTCTTTGTCATTTTAGAACTATAACTGGAATATGTATTGAATTAGTCTCGTAATTAAAAAAATTGGCATAAATAATTCTCAGGTGTCGGGATTGCTGTCACCCGGGCTTGACTGGGTTTTTTATGCTGACCAAATTACAAATTGGGCCTAGAAAGTGCAGCCCGAGCATGACCCGATTTAAAATCGGACCGTGTCGTCTCTATCCGTTTTTTTTTTTTAAATTAATATAGAACAAGATATAATTAAATAGTAAACATCGGATATTGAACCCACAAGAAAACTTTTACAATTCAAGAACTTTACCATATAGTTATGTTTTATTTTTATCTTTATTTTAAAAATTAACATATATAAATTTATTAAAGTTTAAATATTTATTTTAAAAACTAGGTTGGGCTAGACACGGTCCAATTTTCATAAGCCTGGACACGGCCCGGTTCATTAGTGTGACAGGCCAGACACAACCCAAAAATTTTCGAGTCTATTTATGAAGACTCAAGCACGATTTGTTTGTACCATTCTCAGACCGAGCTTTCGAACCGTATTTATATTTGCCACCCCTAACATGGTCTAATTATTGTTATAAATGATCATTAGGTCGATGTCCAATTGTTACCCACATAATCTCGGACATGCCATGACGTTGCCACACAAGCAACTTCTGTATCTGAAGATCATTTCGATCAAATTTTTTTAATTATGGAACTAATCAAATACATGATGTTGGTTGACTTTTATAAAATTATAAATGTATAAATAGTATAAATTCTTACAAATTTAAGTTTTTAGGTGAGATATCATTGAACATCCTTTAACACAAAGTCTAAATGATCATTAACTTAGTCTTGCATAGCACCATTGATTAATATCTTATTTCTTTGATTTTATATGCATTTATTCTTGTGCATATTAGTGACATATTTTAGTTATTTAGGTTTAGATTAGATTAAATTATTTTAAATTCGATTTTATCTGCTATGTTACGTTAGTTATAATTTAAGTATATCAAGTTTGTATATTATGTCTATTTATAGGTCATTATTTTTCTTACAAGTATAATATAATTTTGTGAGTCGTTTATAACTTATTTCTTACATGATATAAAAGTCAATTATTGTTCTACTAGAGTAAACACAACTTAAAACACATGTTTTTTAGATTCTACCTATAATTGTACCGAAGGTCTCCCAATTTTTTAGATTCTACCTATAATTGTTAATATTCCTATTTCTGATTTTTATTTTGTTTTGAGTCATGATTTTTGTCTATATTTGAAAATCATGTATGTGCATATGTCTGCGATATGTTTACCACGTTTCTCCAAAATCATGTTTTCGACTGTATTGCAAGTCCCATTATTTTCGAGTCAAGTGAAAATCTTGTTATTTTCGACTCTGTTGAGAGTCCCGTTGTTTTCGACTCTAATTCAATTAACAACACTACTTTTGATTCTGGCACGGTGGACAATTGTGACTACGTTATCTTCTATCTCTCTTTACAAACTCAAGTTGTTTCTACGATACCACTTAAGTTTGAGGGAGGATGTTGAGATATCAGTTAAATTTAAATTTGGTATTATTTATAAATTAGATTGTTTAGGTTGTTTTGAGTTATTTAGGTTGTTTAAATTCAAGTTTATCGAGTTTATTTTATGATGCCTATATATGCCTTTTTTTTTTTTTACGATCAATAATATAATTTTTCAGATTTCTATAAATTAATTTCTCACACGAATATTTTTAATTTAATTTAAATTTTTGTTGATTGATTAAATGGAAATATAGTTTTTAAACAAAAATAATTAAAAATTTTGGGTGTAAATTTAAATGGTATAGTAGCTACATTTTGGAAGATATCATAACATTATTTGATTTGTGTCTAACAATTGCATGTTATATTCTTTGAGATTAATTTAAATTGTTTAACAAATACATTTTATTACCGATGAAGTGTTGGTTAAACATCAATCGACTAAATCTACTAATGAGCTTTTTTTTTTCTTTTTTTTTTTTTTACAAATGTTCAAAGAATTTTAAAAGATACTCTAATAAAAACCAAAATAAATATTTAAATTTCTCAACTTGCTGAAAAAAAAAAAAAAAAAACTACTCTTCAAAACTAAGATACATAGAATAAATTACTTAATTTGAAGACGAAGTAACACTTATTAATCCCAAACAAAACAAAGCATGAAGAAAATGTCATTTATTGAATTTAGAACCGAATATTATCATTCTAAACATATTTCACTAGAGAATAGAAAAAGACTTTGGAAGATCAAGATGTCGTACTAGGGACGAAGTCTAGTCTTATATTACTCCTTTCGTCCGGGCTAATTTGTCCTCTTTAGCTTAGACACAGAGTTTTAGGTATTGTGTAATTAGTAAGTAATTAAGAAATGCATTAGTAAAAATAATTATGATTTAATAAAAATAATTATAGATTAAGATTAAAATGACTAAATAGTTTAGTTAAAATAAAAAAAAATTATAAATTATAAATTTTAAAATGTGATTAAAGTGTATAATTATATTTCCAAAAAAGAAAATGACAAATTAGATGGGACGAATGAAAATAGAAATAATGGACAAATTAAGTGGGACGGAGGGAATATATATAAGTTGAAATGATACTCACAAAATTTACGTGTAAAGAACTATGCATAAAATTTATATATGTTATAATTAATGAGTTATTAGAACCACTTCCAAATAACACGAGGAATCATCTATAAACCTCTTGAAGAAAGAGTAATACATAAACCAAATCACTACTAATATAGTAAATAATAATCTCATCTTCTATAATTATTCAATTTCCTTATTTAAATATAATTCTTCAACAATTTCTTAATACTAAAAATTAAAATAAGAAATGATTTGAAGTATATTATTCAACATTTCTCCTTATTTCAAATTTGAAAACACCAAGACTACATTGGGAGAACTCCAGCTTGACCTGAGGAAGTGCCTCAGTGAAGACTTCTGCTACATAATCATTTGTAGAACAATACTCGAGATGAATTGCACATTTTGTCACCAGGGTACTAATGAAGTGAAATTGAGTATCAATATTCTTTATTCTCTTGTGAAATGCAATATTTTTGTCATTGCAATGATAGATTTGCTATCACAATAAATTATTATTACAATCTTTTTCTTTTGATACATATCACCAAAAATTCTTCTCAACCACATAACCTAACATGTTGTAAACGTCACAACCATATACTTTGCTTCAAATGAAGATAATGTAACAATATATTGTTCCTTCAATTCTATGAAACAGCCCTAGAACCTATAAGCTGAACACTTGACCTGATACACTTTTCCTGTTATCCATACAATTACCCCAATCACTATCATTGAATTCTAGTAACTGAAATTCAGCACCTGCAAAATACCGAATTCTCAATCTGCAGTTCCAACTATATTGCGAAGTACCCTTTTAGATGCTTCAAAATATTACATGCTAAGATTATGCATGTACCTAGACATAACACTAAAAGAATACGTGATATCAAGATGAGTGTCTAAGATAATTTAGCCCATCAATGAAAATTAAAAAACAACTTAGATCAATTACTTTGGTTTTATCTTCAAGCTGAAATTTCTCATTGGTATTTATGGGACTATTTTTTGCCTTACAGCTCTACATGCCAAACTAAATTTAAAAAACTCTTTAGCATATTTATTTAGTGAAAAAAATATGTCATCTTCATTTTGCTTCACTTTAGGCCAAAGAAATTAAGTTTTCTCAAGTTTAACATTTCATACTATTCCATTATGCATTTCTTAAATTTAGTAACTAAGTCTTCACTTGATCCCAAATAAATTATGTCATCCACATAGATGCAAACAAGCAAGATCTCACATTTCTCCTCTATCTTTTCATACAAAGTTGGCTTATTTTTAGTTCTCAAAAATTTATTTTTTTAGAATATATGAGTCAATTCTTTTGTATCATGCTCGTGATGATTGCTTAAGCTTATACAAAGCTTTTCTAAACTTATAAATATTATGTTCTTTTCCATGAACCACAAAAATCTCATATTTTGAAACATACACTTCTTCTGAATCCTTATTTAAGATTTACGACAAGTTGATAGACTGGAAATGTGCAACAAGACAAATAAGAGTTCTTACTATCTCAAAGCGAGCGACGGGTGAAAAAGTCTCATCAAAATCAACACATTGATGTTGCACATAACCTTTTGCAACAAGCCTCACTTTTTACTTATTCACTATACTTAATTATACTTAATTTTGAACACCGCCAATAGGATATTTTTTTTGAGGTAAATCAACCAAATCCATAGTCTGATTATGCTCATTTGCCTCAAGTTTTTCTACCATTGTAGCCTGTCATGTTTTCTTTACAGCAACATCTTCGAAACAAGTAGGTTCCGACACATATAATGCAAAGCTATAACTTCCATATACTTCTTCCATATATGTGATTTGTTTTTGGAGTGTGTTCATAAGTAGAACGGTGAGGATTTTCGATGTTACTTGATGAAGAATTTGAAGAATCCGATAAAGAATCTAAAGAAGCATTCAAATTTTCACTTTCAACATGTTATTGAGAGTGTGCATAAAATAAATTTCTACATACAGGTTCTGCAGAATGTGTAGAACAGTGTTCAACATCAATCTGCATTGCTCATACTACATTCTTAGTTTTTTTCCCATGCACATCCTTTTTTTTCATTGAACTTTACGTCTCTACTAATAATCACTTTGTCACTTATTGAGCTATACAACTTATATGCTTTGGATTGAATGCTACAATCCAAAAACAAAAAAAAAAAAAAAAAAAATACATTTTTCAGACTTTTCATCAAGCTTGGATTGAAATTTGATCAAAGTATATGCTATCAAATATTCTTAACTGGCTTACCTTTGGTCTGTCTTTCCAAGCCCCATATGGAGTTTGATTACAAACTGCTTTTTTTTTTTAGAAATATTCAAAATATATATAATTGTAGCTACCTTTTCTACCCAGAACTTCTTTGGAATACTCCTTATATTCATCATGCTCCGGCCTAACTTAATAATGATGTGATTTTTAAATTCAACTACACCGTTTTGCTGTGGCGTGTAAGGTGCAATAAACTCTCTACATATTCTATTCTCTCTTCACAAAAATCATTAAACTCACGTGAAATTCACCACCCCAATCAATGCGAAGCGTTTTAATTTAACAATCATTTTACTTCTTCACCAATGACTTAAATTTCTCAAAATTTTCAAATGTCTATGATATATTTTTCAAAAAATATGCGTTACGTCTTAGTACAGTCATCCAAAAATAAATAAAAAAATATCAAATTCCTTCAAAAGATTTCACATACATAGGAGCACATAAATCTGCAAGCCCTCAAAGTTTTTCCCTTTGGAATGAAAGTGTGTTTTATTTTCCATAGACACAACCTCCACAAAAATCAAGGTTGTCGAGTTTATGAAGCCCAAAACCCATATAATTTTTTCACCAACATTTGTAACCTTTTAAGATGTAAGTGACCATATCTAAGATGTCAAAATTTGGCTTCTGAATCTCTGTTGCGGCAAAAGTAAAATCAAACTTCACATTTAAGGAAACATCCTATTTGAGGTCATATTAACATGGAAATTATTTTTACCGAATTTCTTATCAGAAATGTCATAGGAATCATCATTAAATATGAAAGAGTAACCACATTTCAACAATTGTTTAATACGTAATAAATTATAAGCAAGTGATGGAACATATAACGCTTACGAATCAACCTTGTATTGTCATTGATGGTTTTGATTGTAACAATACATTTGCCCTCAATTTTGATTGGCTTGTCATTGTGAAGAAAATTTTGGATTTCTCTGTCTTTTCTAGATCTTTGAACAAACTCTTATTACCACGCATATGGTTAGATCTTTGAACAAACTCTTATTACCATAATTTAGAAATTGCACGCGACTTTCTTTGTATTTTGTAAAATATAAAATTTTCAATAAATTGTATTAGGCTGTATTGTTTTTTAAAAATATTGTACTCTCTCCGTCCGCTTTGAGGGTCATTATACTTAATATAAAAAATATCATTATATTTGAATAATTTTTTGTACAAATGTTTTTCTATTAGTATTATAAGACACTAATTGAAGAATTTTTTGCATTTTTTTCATAATTTGTACTATGTCTTGATATAATAATTAATATTCAAATATCAATACTAAAAAAATAAATGAGAACCTTAGAATCGGACGGAGTAATATAATATTATATAAATTAAATACAAGAGCATCTTATACAATGTTTAAATCATTAGTGAGAATTGTGCATAATTTTCAAATTATAAATGAATTATAAACAAGTTTCATCATATTGATTTCTTTAAATAATATTGACAAAAAAAATTTAATCCATCGATCAAAATTCTAAATAGCATATAATTTATATGGGGTAATATTTTACAAGTACGATATGAAACTAAGAGCACATGATACTATAATGATTATTTCAAACTGTGTCAATCAAAAGTTCAAAAAGTATAAACTATATTTAAAACTTATGCAATATGAACTCTTGATCAGTGCTTTTTAATCGATGTTCCATAGAGTCTTGAATTGTGCTATTTAAGAAAATTAGCATGTTAATTTCTTCAATCAGCGGCATAACCAATCATAATTTTAAAATACTAAATACACGTGTATGTGTGTGTATAATTTGAGTAGGGCATGAGAAAAAAAAAATGTGGTGAATAATTTAAGTGTAGGATCATAAATTAATTACTCCTTCCGTCCTATATAACATAAGTCTATTATTGTAGATACAGAAATTTAAGTAAAGTATAATTAGTAAGCAATTAAGAAATATATTAGTAAAAATAATTATTATTTAGTAAAAATAATTATAAATTAAGATTAAGATAACTAAATAGTTTAATTAAGATTAAAAAAATTTAAATTTTAAAATTTAAAATATAATTAAAGTGTATAATTAATTTTCCAAAAAAAAAATGACAAATTATGTGGGACGAACAAAAATAAAAAATAGAAACAAATTATATGGGACGGAGGGAGTATTTATATATTAATTTATTTTTATTTTTATTATTAATGAAAAAATGGAATCTGCATCATTATCATGATCACTTTGGTTGATGTGAATGGTGAATGGTGATGTGGTAGACACAAATAAATAGTAAATAAAAATTGATTTTGAAATATATATATATATATATATATATGCATATGTATCTGCTTGTCAATTGTTGGGCAGACAAGACACAATTCTGTCCTCTCAACTTTGTTTCTTTGGACCATCACTGTTTCTTTTTCACATTTTTCTTTATTCATTTTCAACTATTAATATTTCACCCATACCTTACCAACTTATTTACTTATTTATTTTTTATATTATTATATTTAATATTAAAAATATATTTATATTTATATTATATAATATTAATAGAGATATTTTTATTTTTTTATTTATATTATACATTAATATAAAATTAATATTCAAAATTCAACGTGCAAAAAATAAATTATTATTTAATTAAAGAACGAGGGAATACTTTTTCTTATTGTCCAAACAAAATTTATTCTTTTATTTTTTATTTTATAATAGATTAAAAAATTAGTATATTATTGCTAGTGAAATTATGTGACATGATTTTGATATTTTTATCTTTATAAAATATAAAAGAAAAAAATATAATTTTTTAAAATATAAAAAATATTTTGATATTTGTATATCGATTATTTTTATTATAATATAAAATAAATATTTTCAAATAATACAAATAAAAATAGTAAAAAAAAAATTGAAATGAGAGGAAAGGTCCAGTCCTCTCTAAATGTATTCATTTACTTTAATGCATTTTTCGTCCAAGCAAAAAATATACATTTACTTTTAGCGCGAAGTTTAAAAAATAATAGTATTTTAATTATAATGGTAGGTAAAAGTAGTGTAATGACATTTTTGTCCTTACTTTTTTGGTATAAAAGTAACGATGTGATGTAAAACAGAGGTATTTGTAGAAAAAAATGAAATATTTAATGAAATGGTTACTTTCTAATTGAACGTCCCCGAAATAGAAATATGTATATTTTCTAGGTGGACGGAGGAAATATATATTACTATATTTAATGATATTTGATAATATACTCTATGTAAAAATTTGTGCTTGTTCACCAAATTTATTTTTAAATGCCATGATTTTTTATAAATATTATAAAAAGTACAATATAAATATAATAAACTATATACTATATATACCCTATTAACTTTCCAAATGTTGATAATTTAACGTAGGAATTTTTTTTTTTTTTTTTTTTTATATTGTGAATATAATTTTTTATATTTAATAAAATATATTCATTTAAAATTAGAAAGTAAAAATACTTATTAAGTTTCTCTTAACGTGTAAACTAATTTAATAATAATACGTAGATAAATATAAATTTAAAAATATTTACAATATTTAGTTATTAAAAATGAAAACCGATCATTTGGGTTTCAATGATTAAAAAAAAATAAATAAATAAATAAATAAATGAAACGAATACCTTTAGAACAACAAGGCAAAAGAAATACTTTCTCCATCTCGGATATTTTATCCATAGACACGAAATTTAGGAGGAGTATAATTAGTAAATAATTAAAAATATATTAGTAAAAATAATTATTATATATAAAAATAATTATAGATTAGAATTAATATAATTTATTAGTATAATTAAAATTAAAAAAATTATAAATTAATGTTTTTAAAATAAAATCAAAGTATATAATTCTTTTCCAAAAAATAAAAATGACAAAATAAATTGGACGGACGGGAGCATAATTTTATCGGATGCAGATTTTTCTCTTCAACTTTATTTTCAATATACTTATTTCTTAAGTAAAATAATTATTGTATGTAATATTTTTAAATAAAAAATAAGTATTAATATCATATTTTAAAAATGATATATTTATAAAGTAAATAAATAAATAAAAGAAATCATTTATATTTATAGATGACATACGTTTAAATTTTTTAAAAAGTTAAAATATGATGATATAAATATTGAATGGTGTCGTGATCACTGAAAGTGTGAAATAGACATAATATTAATATATTATTAAAATGATATTCTGATAAAAAGAAAAATGATATAAACATTCTCACTTTAACGAGTTTTATTCTCACTCTTTTGAAGTCTTCTTGCAACATTATTAAATTTTCAAATATTAATTAGAAAAAAGAAGTTTGGGTGTGTTTTATTTTTTTATTTTAAATATAAACATTACAATTTTACATTCACGCATTCACAATAAAAGTATAGGATAAATAATTTTTTTAAAAAAAAAATTGGTGGCTTCCTTTATTATTTTAATTATGTAATTGGCATATGTATTGAAATAGTTTCGTATTTTTTTTAAAAAAAATTATTTAGTTATTCAGTGTAAGAGATCTATGTGTAAAACATTTGGAGGATATGTGTCTATTAGGTTAGACGGACACAAAATATAATTTTTGCAAAAAATTATTTTTTTAGTCCGTAATCGACACTCTTTATCATTTTAGTATCGTAATTGGAGTATGTATAAAAATGACTCGTAAGTATTTTTTTTTTTTTTTTTTTGCACAATTGGTCTACTAGCGCCATATGGCACACACACATGACACTCATGTGGCACGTCGGAGTACACATTTACGTCAAATAGGCGCCACCTGACGGACACGTGAATTTTCTTTTATTATTATTATTGAAATTTAGACAATACCAAAAATTTAAAAATAAAAATTAACCAAAACAAAAAAAAAAATTAAAAAAAAAATAGTGTTTTCGCTAGGTGGCTCCTACCTGGCGAACATGGGTGCTTCGACCTGCGACACGTTCATCAATACATCCTTATTTTCTATGAAAAAATATTATTTTTCCATATTCTTAGTGATGAACGTGTGACACGCCGGAGCACATGTGTCTACCAAATATGCGCTACTTGGTGGACACGTGGAAGTTTTTTTCAATTTTTAAAATTTTTGGTATTGTCCAAATTAATAAAAATATAATAATAAAAAAATTCCACATGTCCTATCAAGTGACGCCTACCTATCGGAGATATATGCTCCGGTGTACAACATAGGTGCAATGTGCGCATTTTCGGCGTGATGGGATCAATTGTGAAAAGAAATTATTTAAAGGACTATTTTTATGCATACTCCAGTTATGATACTAAAATGATTTAGAGGGGCGAATCTACAATATATTTTAAAAATCACGAATAGGTTTTATAAAATTTTAGGACTATGGAGTTTTCAACAAATTTGAGAAACTATAGGGGTTTGTTTTGCTATTTTACCTTGTTCTTATTTCATTTTGGGTCCTTCAATTTTTTATTTTTGTTTTGATTTTGGCATTATTGTAATTTTAGATCATCGTTTGCAATCATTATTTCTACTTCCTCTGTCTTGGCAAGGATGAATCCTGTTGCTAGGGATACCATATTTTAGATAGTGTAGAGTAGTAAGTTACTAATAATAAGTTATGATATTATTTTATTATTTTTTATATGAGTAATATTGTTAGTATTTTAAATATTTTCATGATTATATCTAAATAAAATATATGCAATATGAATATTATTTTGTAAATTATAAAATTTTATATAATACAAATAAATAAAACATATTTTTATTTATGTATAATTAACTTAAAATTAATTTTATAAAAAAATAGCATATTTTAAATATAGATAAAAATATTTATTTATGGAGGAGTGTGATAGAAATAAATGGGTTTTTAGTGAGCCCCACGTATAAGAAGTTAGAAATTTAATTAAATTGATTTATATTTGTTAAGTATGTTTAAGATGAATAAATTATAAAATATAAATGAGTCATCTTTCATAAGATGTACAAAAAAAATTAAAAAAATAGATCATCAGTGGCGGTGGAAAATATAATATAATGATGATAAAGTCTAAAATAACTTGTCATAACAAATTCAAGTAGAATAGTAACATCTAATCAAAATCTCGCAAACAAACAAACACTATGGGTGTGTTTGTTTGTGGGTTTTAAGTCTTTGGTTTGGATTTTTGAATAGTAAAAAGTTAAATTTGAATAGTTGTTTGACATAATATAAATAAAAGTTGATATGATATTTTGAATGTAAAATAAATTTGTAGTATAATATAAGAAAAGAAAAAGTAATTGTTTGATTTGATATTTTTTAAAAGAAAAAAAATTAAATAATAAAATCTGAAGTAAAATCCACAGGAGAACACAAGAATAATAATAATAATAATTTTTGTTATGATATTATTATACATGTTTTTGTATAAAGTAATTTTTATTGTTCTTTAGAGATTTTGTCAAATAATAATAATAATAATAATATATTTTTATTACCTAATAATAAAAGAAATTATTAAAATTACGTATATTTAAAAAAAAAAAAAAAAAAAAAAAAAAAACCTCAATGGATTTGTTTAGTTTTGATATGATATTGAGAGTTGATTTAAATGATATTTTGGTGTGATATTTTATAAGAAAAATAATATATTTTTACAAAGAAATTATAAAATAATAGTAATTTGAGTTTGAAATCTCTAATATTATGAATATAATTATAGTCAAATATACAATTTTCATTGTAATTATAACATTCAATTATCAGTGATAAAAGATTTTATGTGAAATTTATAAAACATGGATTGATTTAACGTAATTAATCAATTAATTAATTCTAATATTTACATTCAAAGTGTCGATGATGTTCCCTTAATGGGGATTCCTACACTACTTGTCCATCGAATCTTCCCACTTGTAATATGATTTATTCATTCAAAGTGCTACATTCAATTTGAACCTTGTTCTAGGTTTTAGGTATCTTTTGTTCGTGGATTCGAATTTTGGGTTAAATATTTAAATAGTAAAAATTTAAATTTAATAATTATTTGGTGTGATATTTTAACATAAAATTAATTTTATTTGTTTTACTTGTATTTTAAATGGAAAGAAATTAAATAAATAGTTAAAATCTTGTGAGAATTTCGCAAGAGAATGTAACTTTGGTTTTGGGTTGAGTGTTTTTTTTTTAAATTGTGAATGAATACATGTTTTACATGGAAATTTGATTATTTTTTTTTTGTTTTATATAAATTGTCTCTATTTTTTTTTTTTTTTTGGTTCGTCTCATATAATTTGTTTTTTTTTTTTAAAAAATAATTATACACTTTAATATCATTTTATATTTATACTTCATAATTTTCTAATTATTTATCATAATCTTAATTTGTTGCGACGGATATTAGGGTTGATGATCGAATAACAAACATAAACGTAAAGAAGACACGGATTTACATGGTTCAAAAAAAACGAATTGGCTAACTCCACGGATAGAAACGAAGAATAAATTTTATTGTAGAATTTGAGCCGCTTGGCCTGGCCATATGGCTTGGCCTAATGGTCTAGCCGTATGGCAGCTTGTTAGAATGGGAATATATGCCTATTTATATCATAAATTTATACTAATAGTATTCAAATCATATATATATATATATATCTAAATTTATGATATAATATCTAATATCCAAATCATATCTCTGTAATATAATACCTAATATCCAAATTATATCCCTAAATTGAAGGAATATCAACATAATTTATAACTATTTACTATTGGATGAAGTTTCTTTTTATGAAAAAATTTGTGAGTTAATTAAAAAAGACTTGGGCATAAAACTTTCGGAATGAGTAATAAAGTTTTGAGAAAAAATACTTCTTTTATGAAGAATTATTAAAATTATATAGTAAAAAAATAAATAAATAAATAAAACATTGGATAAACATAATCATAATATTGAATTAAAACAATAAAAAATTACAAAACAAAACCTTAAGAGCCATCGGCAATAACTTTGTGAAAATTTGCCTCGAAAGAATGACGTGTCCAAACGGACTGCTGCGGTGGACGGACGGATGAAGTGGATTTATCAATGGCTTATCTTTCATTCCTTTAGGTGAATTTGTTTGGGGGGTTTGAATTTTCACTTGAGATTAGAATATTAAAAATTTTGAATTTGAATAATTGTATGATGTGATATAAATAGGTGTTAGATGTGATGTTTTGAATGTAAAATTAATTTTTAGTATAATATAAAAAATAAAAAATAGGTGTTTGATTTGATATTTTTGGGGAACAAATTGGATGAATAGTGTATTTAAAATCCAGTCTCCCAAACAAACACACCCTTAGATTTTTTTTTAAAAATATTTTTAAGACTTTTTTTTCCAAAGACAAAGACAAAATTATTTCTTTTTTACTTTTTTCTTTTTTTTTCCACAAAATTCACCCATGATTATTTGTCGTTTCTCTCTCACCGGGTATATTTCCGCAGAGCAAGTTTTACAAACCAAATTGAGTTTAAAAGAAACTACAAGTAGAGGCCGATGACGTGGAAGAAATCAATGGCATGGGCGAGATTATGGTCAAAAAGAGCAAGCACAAAAGGCTCAACCTAACTACAAAGGTCGAGGACAAGGAAGAGGAAGAAGAAGAGGACGTCACACCAACACGTGCAAAATAGATAAATCTCATATTGGTACCATCATTTCGCACAAAGCATCATTTCAGTGAGAATTTTTTCGTTGTTATCAAACAGACAAACACGACAACACACCAACCAACTTACAAATTGTTTCCAGAAGAACCTCATACAAACATCACTGGAAAGACGATAATATATATCGAAAAGCATATCACACCAACACCCAAAATTAATTACACAAGCTATCAGCGCAAGTGCAAACATGCTATTCAATTGTAAACTGTAATATATATATCCATATTTCATGTATCTACACCAAATCGTTCACATTTAATTTCCCTTTCATAGTAACAAAGCCCTAACTTTTGACCCCAAGACCTATTTTTCAAATCAAATGCTACTAAGATCCAATTCAAGCCAAACAAAAATAACAAATTTAGAAAATTTACCAAAGGGGATGAGGAGAGAAAACCCGGGGTAGAGAAAACTCACCTCCGATGGCCGGAGATAAGAGAAATTAATAGAGAATAATGCCAAACCATGTGCCTATAGAGAGGAAATAATGAAGAGGTTGCAAAGAGAAGAATCAATTTTGGTCTTGCTTGCGCCTCGAGTGTACGACTTCATTTTCGATTGGAAGGATCAAGGTCCTTTACAAGTTTTAAATGAGCCTCTCAATTTGAGCCATTGTCGATGCTCTAATCAAATTTAAAAATTAAATAATATATATATAGTACAACTATTTTTTGTATATATTCAATTAGTATTTTAATATATACGGTTTTTTAAAAATATTACTCAAGAAATAAAATATAGAATATAGAATATATATAATAGTAAAAATCGACAAAAGTATAAAATATCATTACATATAATATTTTCATAATTTTTCATACCTCGTAATAAAAATACATATTTGAGATTTTCTTCTCCTCGGATCGACTTATGTTGTTCTTGCAACCAAATCATTCTCACAAAGAAATTAATAGGTTGGCTCAATAATAAAATAAATTAGAACCAGACTAAGAATATAACTAACAGTGCGATAATCAAACATTGGCTCATATCACAGCCCACTCTGCGCCAACTTCAAACTTTTTTACGAGGCAACACCACAAAGAGGAAAAATCAAAGATTTTGACTCCAAGCCACCCAAATCACACCGCAGTGCCACAGAGGAACAACAAAAGGAACAAAAAGTTTAAGGAGGTACGAGATCTAGCAAAATTCCAACGACCACTACGTGTCACACGAAAGAAAGAAAAAAGAATAAAGAATAGACACTAAGCTCTATATATAACTTCCATACACTAAGTCCAACAAACTCATCAACATATATATAGCCGAGAAATATAACAGATAAACCTCCAAAAATCATGAACAAACTTACTTGAATAAAAATCAGCCAAAATCGATTGGACCCGAGGAGAAAGGAGCACTCATACCTTATCGCGAAGGGAAATGGATGAATTTGAATGGGTCTGGATCGTATTTGGGTTTATATAATGTGAGTTGAGTCCGGTCGAAATACGTTGGGATGGGTCGGTTGGATATTGAACTCAGATCAACAGAAAACAAAAACCCAACAATATCTAAATTTATAAACACTGAACAAATATCTCTAGATAAGGAAATACATAAATGTATATATGTTTGATTAACACTAAACTAAATTACTTTAGAATGTAAATAATAAATTTGTAAATGTAGTAAACTTGATATGTTTTATATATTTAGATATTATTTTCTAAAGTGTTGATATATATATAGTATATATATATTTTATATATTGATATATATATTCTACCTAATATATCTCTTGTATAAATATAATATTGTACCCTAATTGTGTTCAATGAAAATAGAGTTTATTCCATAAATCGTAACATGGTATCAGAGCCATGCTTTTTCCCGACTAAATCGAAACAACCCACGAATTCCAGATAGCATATTTCCGATCACTTCCGACCGTCACCGCCACCACCATCGCCTTCGCCGTCACGAGACCGGCCGGACGCCGGAACAGTTCGGCGAACGGCGGCGCGTGAGAGTCACACGCGCCCGACGTGTTTTTCCGGCCGGACGCCTCGCCGGCGCGTGGGGGCGCGTGCGGCGGCCGTTGGCGGCGATCTTTGCACCGTCGTGTTCGGAATTTGATTTCCTCCGCGATGGTATCTTCACTTCCTCGGTTTGAGCAGTTTTTTGTATCCGGTTGACTTTTTGTGTTTCGGGTTTTGATTCGGTTTCTTTCGTTTCGGCTTTCGGCTTGAGGTTTGAGATTCTGTTTTCTCTTGAGTTTCTATGGAAAAGATGGATGTACATATTCCGATCAATGTTGTTTTGTCTGGAGATAATTACAGTTTGTGGGCACAATCGATGAAAAGTTTTTTGATAGGTCGAAAATTGTGGCGAATTGTTACGGGAGATATAGTTGCCCCCATTGCTCCAGTCTCTATAGGAGAAGTTACGCCTACCGCCACAGTTGTTGAATCTTATATTGAAAAATTGGAAGATTGGGATAGTAAAAACCATCAAATTCTCACTTGGTTGCGCAATACTTCCACTCCGGCGATCCATGTTCAGCTTGCCCAATTTGACACTGCCAAGGCAGCGTGGGATTTCTTGGCAGTCCGCTTCCGTGCTACTGGTTTGGCACATTATTATCAGTTATGGAGCACTCTCCACGATCTAAAACAGGAACCAGGACAATCTATCAACGACTTCCTTGCCCAAGTGCAACCCCTTTGGCATCGGTTGGATCAAGCAGAGATCAGTCCTGATCATCTTCGCCTCATTCAGGTCTTAATGGCTTTGCGTCCAGAGTATGAGGCAGTTCGTGCCTCTTTGTTACATCGGCATCCACTTCCTACCTTGGATGCAGCTATTCAGGAGATTCTGTTTGAGGAAACTCGTCTCCACCTAGCTAAGGCTCCTCAGCTTGACTCTGCTCTTGCGGTCACTGCCCGAACTCCTACTCAGAATCGTTCTCATCGTTGCAAAAGATGTCAGTCCTCTGATCATGACTTCGGTCATTGCCCAAAGGTGGAGTGTCACTACTGTCATGTTTTAGGCCATACTATACAGTATTGCCCCACTAGACCACCTCGCTCTGGAAGTAGTAACTACAAGCCTCGGAATTCTCGTGGACCTCAGTCTGGTACCTCCTCTGTCACAGCCTCTGCTGCACCTGCGCCTGCGCCTCCTACGATTCAGGACCTGGAAGCTCTTCTTAAACAGGTTCTATCTTCCAATACCGCCATGTCTACCACATCAGGTAACTCTCCTTGGTATTTTGATTCTGCTTGCAGTAATCATATGACCTCTGATATACGCCTTATGACCTCCACATCCACCGCACCATCCTTACCCCCTATCCTTACTGCCGATGGTACCCATATGCGCATCACCCATACCGGACATACATCCACCTCATCCTTATCCCTCCCTGACACATATTGTATCCCTCAATTAACCTTAAATCTGATTTCCGTTGGTCAATTGGTTGATCAAGGTCTCACCGTGCTATTTTCTTCTACTGGTGTGCAGGTTCAGGACGCGCAAACCGGGCGGATTCTTGGGAAGGGCCGGAAGACGGGCCGCTTATTTGAACTTACGTCACTCCAGGTCCCTCGTCCCTCTATCTCAGCTGCCACCACCTCTACACCATCCTGCCTTCAGTGGCATCGTCGTCTCAGTCATGCGTCTTCCAATAAAGTCAGGTCCTTGATTAGTCAGGGTAGTTTGGGTTCTGTTAAGTTTGAGTCTTTTAATTGTGTAGATTGTTCGTTGGGAAAACAACCTGCTCTGTCGTTTCCTCATAGTACTTCCATTGCGGATACTCCATTTTCTTTAGTTCACTCGGATATTTGGGGACCTTCGCCCACTGTGTCTATGAATGGTTCTCGTTATTTTGTGATTTTTATTGATGACTATTCTCGTTTTACATGGATTTACTTTCTGCGGCATCGCTCTGAACTTCCATCTATTTATATGACCTTTGCTAAAATGATACATACCCAATTTTCCTCTACTATAAAAACTCTCCGCACAGATAATGCTCTTGAGTATACTGATACATCATTTCTTAGTTTCTTATCTGATCAAGGTACTGTTGTCCAACGCTCCTGCCCATACACCTCTCCACAAAATGGTCGCGCCGAACGCAAACACCGACATATCCTCGATACAGTCCGCACCCTTCTCTTATCAGCCTCTTGTCCAGATCATTTTTGGGGAGAAGCCGCACTCACCGCTGTCCACACTATAAATCGTGTCCCTTCCTCTGTCCTAGGTAATGTCAGTCCTTTTGAAAGACTATTTAATCGTACCCCTGATTATAGTCTTCTCCGCCCTTTCGGTTGTGTCAGTTTTGTCCTCCTCCCTCCTCATGAGCGCACTAAGTTAGAACCTCGCGCTCGTCTGTGTTGCTTCCTGGGCTATGGGTTAGAACATAAGGGTTATCGTTGTTGGGATCCTATTTCCAATAGGCTACGTATTTCTCGTCATGTCACATTTTGGGAGGATACCAAATTCTCTTCCTTGTCTCACTTCCGAGTCCCCTTTGATCGTTCGTCTCCGTTCTTTACCTTGTCCTCTCCACCCCTATTCCCTTCCAATGACACGGCTCCGTCTCCATCTCCCGCTCCTGACGCTGTCTCGGTTGCGCCTCCTGAACCGCAGCTGATCCCCGAGCCTACTCTTGCTCTCGACTCCGATACATCACCACCACCAGAGCCTGACACGACTTCGATCTCAGCCCCTGATCCTGGCCCTCGTCGCTCCACTCGGGTTAGTCACCTTCCTACTCACTTACTTGATTATCACTGCTTCTCTGCCACCTTGTCCCATCATGAGCCCAGGACCTTTCGTGAGGCGTATGCGGATCCTTTGTGGCGGCAGGCTATGTCTGAGGAGTTGCAGGCTTTGGAGAAAACACATACGTGGGATATGGTTGATCTTCCCCCTGGCAAGAAACCTATTGGCTGCAAGTGGGTATTCAGAATCAAAACTAACTCTGATGGATCTATCGAGCGCTACAAGGCACGTTTGGTAGCCAAAGGCTACACCCAGCAGTATGGTATCGACTATGAGGAGACATTTGCCCCGGTTGCTCGTCTCACCTCTGTCCGCTGTCTTATCGCCATCGCTGCCGCTCGTCGGTGGCCCCTACATCAGCTTGATGTCAAGAATGCGTTCTTGCATGGTGATTTATCTGAGGATATCTACATGTCTCCTCCTCCTGGTTTTCCTACCTCTTCCAAGGTATGCAAACTTCGCCGTGCCCTATATGGTTTGAAACAGGCACCTCGAGCTTGGTTTTCGAAATTTAGCTCTGCTCTACTCCAGCTTGGCTTTACTTCTAGTGATCATGATTCGGCTCTCTTCCTTCGACGTGGGTCAGCTGGAATTACTATTTTATTGCTTTATGTGGATGACATGATTATTACGGGAGATGATGCATCAGGTATCTCCGAGTTGCAAGCTCATCTAAACCGCCACTTCGAGATGAAGAGTTTAGGGCCTCTTCGGTACTTCCTGGGACTTGAGATCTCCGACACCTCCGACGGATATTATCTCTCTCAAGCCAAGTATGCCTCCGACCTCCTATCTATTGCCGGCCTCACTGACTCCAAGACTGCTCCTACACCTCTTGATTCTGACTGTCGTCTTACTCCGATGGACGGCGTTCCCCTTGATGATCCGACTTTGTATCGTCAGCTAGTGGGAAGTCTCATCTACCTGACTGTCACTCGACCGGATATTGCTTATGCCGTCCATATCGTCAGTCAGTTTATGTCTGCTCCTCGGACGACTCATCATTCTGCTGTCCTACGGATTCTCCGGTACGTCAAAGGTACCCTGCTTCATGGACTTCATTATTCCGCTCGATCCTCCTTAGTTTTGACCGGGTATTCTGACGCTGATTGGGCGGGAGATCCCTCTGATCGCCGCTCGACCACCGGGTTTTGCTTCTTCCTTGGCGACTCGCTTATTTCATGGCGCAGCAAGAAACAGACGGTTGTCTCCCGGTCCAGTGCAGAGTCTGAATATAGAGCCCTTGCCGATACCGTTGCTGAGCTTCTATGGCTTCGCTGGCTTTTGGCTGATCTTGGAGTGCCTCAGCCCTCTGCCACTATTATCCATTGCGACAGTCAGAGCGCCATGAAGATTTCGACAAATGATGTCTTCCACGAGCGTACGAAGCATATTGAGATCGACTGTCACCTTGTACGTCATCACGTTGCTCATGGAAGCATCTCCTTGTCTCCTAATAAATCATCAACTAGAATGTCTCCAACAGAATTGAAAATAAAGGCAATCTCACTTTTTAGAAATTAAAATCAGAAACCAAACAAACAACCCTAAAATTAATGAAAGCAATTATGAACAAAATCAACCATACTGAAACCTCCTTGTTTCAATTCTTTCTGCCTAATGAATTTTCGGGCATCGGTCGACGATGACGATTTCAGGCAGAAGAATGCAGCGCAGTCGACAGTGTACCGTGGCTCTCCTCCAGAGTTTTTCTCCTTTCTCCAGCGATTCCCAAGCAACTCAAAAAGACGATGGGGGAATCTATTTTGACGGCTCAGACTACAACCTAATGATTCACAATTACGGACTAATCCAACCGCCTCCAAACAAAACCCCAAACCAACGGACTCGATCTTAGAACATAAACTCTAATCGACCGACTTCCCCAAGAACTTCACGAAGAATATCCAAAGGAACAACTTACCGGAATGAATCAAACTAGAACGATTGCTATTTTGGCGAAGAAGGAAACCCCAAAACTTATCGAGAATAACAGCGAAGAAGATGAACCACAGAAAAAACCACCAGAAATAAACCTCGATACACCCTTTACCGAATGAGAACGGAAAGAGGAGTTATAAGGCTCGGGTCCGGTCGGGTCGGGTTAAAAGATTTTGAGTTACGGGTTGGGCTTGGTAATGGGTTGGAGCAAAAATATCAATATTTACGTAGTACAGTTTCCAATAAAAATATATTATTTACTCCTACAAATATCACATCAAAATACCATTTAAATAAAAAAATTCATATTAACAACTCATTTCAAATCAATTTCAAAGGACAGTCAAACAAACTCCAAGAGTATAAATATATATAATTTCGGAATTTTTTTACTTTAATTTTTTTTTTTTTTTTTAGTTCTATTATTTCTTTTCTTTTCTAATCATTTTAAATAGTAAAATTGTAATAAAAAGATCACATTCAATTTTTAGTTAATAAAATAATTTCGCATTGAATTTGTAACATTATTCCAAGTGTGGACGAGAAAATATGATTCATATAATATGCAGTGTAAAATGAAATTATGAGCATAATTCATACAATTGGATAAGTCAATTCTCTCCATGGGACATTCCATATATAATAGGAACCAAGTGGGCCTACGGGCAAATTATTTTCTTTGATGTTACGCTAGTGCAAAAGAGTATAAACACACAGACGGATCTAGAAATTTTTTCTACCGATAAATTAAACTTAAAATATATTAAAATAATAATATTAATATTAATGCAAATAAATTATTGTTTATAATATGAAAAAAAAAATTAATATAATATAATTTTTTAATATTTACATTTTTTAATTTTAAATTAATTATTTTATTTGGATTATATTTTAATTATTTAGGTTTTAATGATATTTTAAATTTTAAATAATTTGCTAAAGTTTTTTTGAATAACAATGGTATTTTAAATTTTAAGTAGAAACAATAAAAAATTTTAATAGTTACACAATTATTAAATCATAAAAAAAAAAAAATTGGTAAAATAATCTCACTTGAGGCATGGTAATACTACTCTCGTACACACAAATCGACCCCTTTATATACATATATGTACATATACGGAGAGACATAGATAGTGTTATGAAATAAATGCGGAATAAACTTGATTTTATTATTAAAAAAATTAACAAAAAATACAAAACAAAGTTTGAACTAGGGCTTGATTTTTAGGCTCAGCTCCAATATCACCCAAGAACTCCAAATCGACACAAACATATGTAAATCGCGACAAACACACAAAACCGGCCCGAGATCCTTAACCTACACCAAAAACAACCCTCACATATGAAGAAGAAGGCTTACGGCACAAAACAGTAGACAAAATAACACCACGGGTACAGACGAAGACACAACCGATGAATCGAACCCCTTGCAGCTCGTAGACGTCGCAAACGGGGGGAGAACTACAAGCTCAAGAGCATAGACTTTCCAGAAGAGTTCCACAGCCAAGAACAGTATCGCGATGAAGAGACAAACAAGAGAGAATAAGGTAGAGAGAGAGAGTTGAATGATACGGCCAGTAAAAAACCCCTTGATCGAACGGCATATGATGTGGGTCTAATAAACACGCGGGTCCCGAACTGGATAGCGAGTCCCAAGTGACGGGTCACGGGTTAGGGCCAGGTTCCAATTGGGCCACAAATTAAATTATGTATGTGTCTTGATGTATAGATACAATATTGATCTCAATACAAATTTCATTGACCAAAACAGATAGATATATAAACTGTCAACGACAAAACTAACTCTCGAACTTTGAGGATTGCACGGTAATTTATTTTTACCTATCCCATTTTGTTTTCTAAAATTCTCTTTGCAACAATATTAACCAACGAAAAAAAAGTATAATAAAATAATAAATTTATAATTAGAGTACAATTTAACATAATTATATTAAAAATATTTATTTTTTAATTAAGAGAAAAATTAGGGGGCTAGGACTGCCCTCTTGCCCGTAGTTACATCAATTGATACAAAATGCTTGTTACGCAACCACTATTGTTCGAGTGCATATTGGATAAATTTTCAGTCGAATTTAATAACTTATAAATTAAGTTCGATAAGACAAGTCATATTAGGCGAATCATGCATAGAAAAAAAGACCAGAAAATGAAAAATACTTATTATTTAGATAGCCAAGGTTGATTGATAATTTGATACGATATTTTGATGAAATTCGAATAAATGACTTTGCAGTTATCACCATCAAAATATCTAAATTATACATTGGACTTGATTGATACAGCCCATTTTAACTTGGTCATTAAATATACTAATAAATCTTGTTCCTAATCCTATGCCTTAATATGGGCCTATTAAAGCCCATAAGAAAATCAAACCAAAGATTACTTTAGCCTGAAAAACCTAGCTTAATATTATACTCCCTCCGTCCCAAAATTATAGTCTTAGTTGTGTTGGGCACGGGATTTAAAGAATATTGATAGTATATTGATACTGAGTAAAAAGTATAGGTAAATAACATTTTTGTCCTTGTGAATGTATTAGTGTAAAAAGTAGTGGCAATTGCGATATAGTTATTTATGGAAATAAGACTATTGTTTTGGGACGGATAAAAATAGTAAACAAGACTACTGTATTGAAACGGAGAAAATAATATATTTTTGTTTTTATACAAATCTATATAGTCCGACTTAATTCAAGACCAACTCGTATTATGAGCTGATCTTATAATATTTTAATCCGATTCAAATATAATATATATTATTTTATCTAAGCCCAAGTTAAATTGGGCTTGACCCGATCTAATCTAGATCGGCCCATTTGAACAACTTGAAGCCATACCATCACTTAAAGAGGAAAGGTTTATGCACTTTTTTTTTTTTAATTTATATTACCTTTTATCGCTGAAAATTTCGTCGACGAAGGCCGGATAAATCGACGTAAATCAAATTTCTCGGCTTATTCAAGAAAATATACGGGCTAAAAGTCTCATGATAAAAAAATAAATTAATCTAAAATATACGAAAATGAGTTACTAAGCTCGAGAAAAAATGCAATTCAACTAATTAAAGTAAGAAAAACTTGTGAACAACGGATGTAATCTAAAAGTTCCCTCTGGACCAGTTTCATTTCAGATTGTTGGGCCCAATACTGGACTTTCGGTTGAACTGGGGAGCTTCTTCCTTGGGCCGGGCCACTTCGGGTTGTTGGGTCTTTTGCTAGTTATCGGGCTACCCATTTTTTCTTTAAAATTATTATTCCCAAAATTATTTTGGGATAACAAATGTATCTCACAAAAATATTTGGACGAAAAATTATGATCACTCCGTCTCATAACTATAGTCTGGGTTGTGTTTGTCACGGGATTTAAAAAATATTAATATTATATTGGTAGTGGGTAAAAAACACGGGTAAAAGACTTTTTTGCCCTTGTGAGTGTATTAGTGTAAAAAGTAGTGGAAATTGTGTAATAATAATGAAAAAGTAAGGATAATTTTATAGTGATATGATTATTTATGAAAATGAGACTATTGTTTTGGGACAGATAAAAATGGTAAACAAGACTATTGTATTGGGACGGAAGGAGTATTTTGTAGTCCAAAATTATTTTTTTAAGCGGCAATTGTCTTCCACACAAACATTGCAGGGCGCGTCCGGAGAGATTTCAAATCCCTTGCTATATTTTTACACTCCACCGTCATTTCATCTCTCTGTTTCGCTTAAGAGCATCCATTACGTCACTTCTTTTGTTACATTTATTGTTATCTTTTTAGTTTTTACTAAAACAAAATTCATTACCTCTAATAAAAAATACAGTTATCAAAATTTATTAATTTTCTCGAACTCATTACCTTCAATAACAAAAATAAAAACAAATTAAAAAATATTCAAAATTTTAAAGTTTAAGTAATGAAGTAAAAGTAATGACTATAACGGATGCTCTAACTTTCACAAAAACCACCATCCTCCTCTTTCTTATTTGAAACCGTCGTTTCCCTTTTCTTGTTCGAATCAAAACCCTAAATCTTCAAATCTCGCTCCAGTCCTTGCCGATTACCGATCATCTTCGATGTTGCTATCGTCTCACTAAAAATCAATATAATATTAATATTAAAATATTTACGTGCAAAAAACAAATGGTACTTTTGTTACTGGACGAAGGTTTTAAATGTAATAACATATTAATTTTACAATCTCCTTTATAGTAAATTATGCTTATTATAATATAAATGTTTGATTTCTAAATATAAATATATGCTAAAATACAAATGTATTATTTTAAACATAATAATATTTTAATTTTGTAATATTTGTTCTCTATAATATAACTAATATGTGAAAAAAAAAAGTGTTAAATACGTTAACTTTAGTACAAATGATTAATTTATTTAAATTTCTAAAAAATTTAAAAAACGTATGGTTAGGGTGTTGACTTGTTGATTGGATTAAGGAATTAATATTTTATGGCAAGATAGACAACATATACTACACATGTTATATAGAAGTATGTCTTGGGTGTTATATATTATGTTATGTTGTGTGATCCGCTTATTCACTAAAAAAAAAATAATATATTTGTAACGGAATTTCGTCCCTAAAGTTTACGTAGTTAACGTAATTTTATTCCTAATTACGTCTCTAATATCATTAGTAACGGAAAAAGTAGATTTAGAGACAAAAAATTTTGTTACAAAAATGATTTTTTCTTGTAGTGATTGTGCTAAAATAATATAATATTGTGTTATATAAAATAATATAATGTGCTTTTAAAATATGTATTATATATTGTATTAATATGTTGTGTGAGTTATACATTGTATTGTTAATCTGCTTATTATACTGAAATTATAATATATTGGACTAAATGAAATTATCTAATGTACTGTCAAAATATGTTCTATATACTATATTAACATTATTGTCTGATAATTAGTAATTTCTTTATAAATATGTGTTGATTGAGTCAAATCAGTACAACGTTAATTTGACACAATCAACACAGTAACAAAAGCGCAAAAAATTCTAAACGATATAAAAAATTATATTTCTCAATAGATGCTTAATAAAATATCATCAACGTAGTTTTTAAAAAATATGAATAACACAAAATTTGTAACATTCAAGTATGTACCAACGAGTTCGAATTCAATAATAACATAATCGACTATAATGTCGAATATTACATATATTTACAAATTGATCATAAAAATTATTTTAGTAACAAATTAAATTTCTTAAGTTAGAAATTATAAGTAGATACACTAACAATATATAAGCTATGCATTAATTCATGAATAATTTACTTTAATTGATTATATAAATTTACATCTTAAAATACCTCACATATGATTCTTTTAAAAATATGTCTTTATATTTTTATTTGTATGAAAATTACAATAAAATTTGATTCAACTATTGTAAATTTCATAAATATTATACTTTTAAAAAAATAGATATATTTTATAATTATATAAAATTAATATTTCTCTCACTATATCTCAATTCAAAATACACACTCTGCGCACACACTTTGATCAGGTTGGTCTGTATGTCACTTTGTAACTATGTGTTCGAGGTATTAAATATCGTTCATATTTTGTACAATAAAAACTAATAATAAGATAAATTTAAAAAACGAATTAAAATATATATATATGAATAAATTTGACGGACAGACAAGATATATAATAAAATGCCTGAAATATAAGGAAGGTTTGTTCTTATGAAGATTGATCTCAATTGTTTATAAGTCCCTCTATCTCACTTAATACACTCTTTCTATTTCCATCAGTTCTACATCATTTTTTTTTTTAGAAATATAACTACACATTTTAATCATATTTTAAAATTCATAATTTTTAATTTTTTAATTTTAAATAAACTATTTAGTCAACTTAATATTAATTCATAATTATTTTTATTAAATTATGATTATCGTTCATAATACATTTCTTAATTATATACTAATTACTCAATACTTAAAATTATGTATCTAAACAAAAATGAACAATTTAAATAGAACAAAGGGAGTATGCAATCATCGTGATTTCTCATAAATATATATTATTTTTACTCATAAAAGTTTAAATTTAATTAAATTATCAATTAAATAAAACTAAATATATTGGAAAAAACAATTTGAAACTTGATTTTTATCTTTTTTTATTGTGCAATTATTGTGATTTTTTTAAAATATCATATTTTAAATTATTATTCAAATAAAAATAAAAATAAAAATAAAAAATAATAACAGACGTTGCAGTCGTCCTTTTCGACAGGAGAAATGGGTGATATTACTACTAACCAAGGTGGGTCCCATCTCCAACCTCCATAGATCCTTCGTACCACAATTTTGCTTCCACATTATTTTCATTGGCGTAACATCCTTTTCACTTTGCACTTACTTTTCATGTAATAATAATAAATATAATAATAATAAAATAATAACAATAATAATAATAATAATGTATATTTGTATCATATAAATGGTTTATATTGAATAATTTTTCAATATAACATAATAATCTACAAATTATATCAAGGAAAAAAAAATTACAATAGTTCTTCCCCTAAGAAACGGTCTGGTAGCGCGAGGTTTGTCACACATGGTTCGCCTAGTATGACTTATCTGTCGGGCCTAATTTTCAAAGTATTAGGTTCGGCCGATGATTTGTCTGTCGGGCCTAATTAGAACATGTATGTCGAGATTATTTCTTATAAGATAATATTTAGAAGTAAAAAATCAATTCGAAAAACAACAAAGGATAAAAAAAAAAAAAAAAAAAAAAAAAAAAAAAAAAAGATGATCTGCACAAACAAAACCATATTACAAGATCTCCATTATATCTAAAATAATAATTAAGACTTTGTTCAAATGATAGCTTTGGAAATTTTGGGTTTGTTTGATGGTGGTTTTTAATGATTTTTTTACTATTCAACTTATATGTTACTTAATAAAAAAAAATACAATGTTTTTTATAAAATAATACTAGTATTTAAATAAAAATTTAAATACAATAAATTAAAAAAAAAAAATCCAAACCAAATAAATTGTTTTCTTATGGTTTAACATTGATTTAAAATTGGATATTCATTTGAATATTTATTTAAATAATATTTTGCGGAAAAAAAATAATAATGTATTTTTATTGAAAAATGTGTCAAGTGAATAGTATTGATTTTAATTTGAAATGGTAAAAAAACATATGAATTTTGAAGAATTTTAAAAATAATAAAAACTTAGGTATTTGATTTTATATTTGTGTAACGAAATATGTATATGATGTGATATTTATATATATATGAAATATTGTTGATAAATAGTAAAATTTAGAATTGAAACAATTATTTTATATGATATAAATATTTATTGATTTGATGTTTAAAACTATTTTTTAGTGTATTATAAAAAAATAAGAAAAATACTTATTTGATTAGATAGTATAATATTTTTATTAATAATAACACTTTAATTAGATAAAAACCAACCAACAAACAAAGTTTAGGTGTGTGTTTGTTTGGATGTTTGAATTTTTTGTCGGGATTTTAGTAAAAATTTTGAATTAAAATAGTAATATAAACCTGGATTGATTTGATATTTTGAATGTAATATTGATTATTAATATAATATAAAAATAAAAATTAAATTTGATGTTTTAGGAAAAGAAAATTAATGAAAAATAAAATTTTAGAAAAATTTTATAAATAAAGACACTCATAAATGTTTACATTCACTTGGGGTGTGTTTGTTTGGAGGTTTTGATTTTGAATTGGGATTTGAATAGTAAAAATTTTGAATTTAAATAGTTGTATGATGTGATATAAATAGGCGTTGATGTGATGTTTTGAATGTAAAATTGATTTTTAGTATAATATAAAAAATAAAAAATATGTATTTGATTTGATGTTTTTGGGGGGAAAAAAATTGAATGAACAGTGGAAATTAAATCCAATCTCCCAAACAAACACACCCGGTATATTTTTTAAATACTTTTACTTTTAAAATATTAATTTTTTCCTTAAAAATATAATGTCAATTATTAACTTCCTATGTCTAGAATAGTTTTGCATTTTTGCTTTAGTACAAATATTAGTTTTAATATAAAAGTATTATATTTAATGAGTAAAATATAATATTATAAAAAATAAATTATTAAAGAATTGATAAAAGATAATTGTATATGTAACAAAAATAATAGTAAATCAATTATTATTTAATAAAATAGATATATAGATGGATAAAATCTTTTTTTTTTTTTACTGTAAATAATTTATGTATAAATTTAAAAGAAACAAAATAAAAACATTAACAAAATTTTTGAGGATTGAGAAAATATTTATTTCTCATACAAATCATCATATTCAATAATTATTTTATTTTATAAAAATTAAAATAAATAAACATTAAAGAAAACCATAGACTAAATAACTAGATGAGTATATATATCTTTAGTATAATATTTAAAATAAAATTTTAAAAAATTAAAAAATTCTTCATATTTGCCATTTTCATATTTTAAGTGTTTTTTTTTTTAAGATACCAAAAATTGTAAAATAAAAATTTATATTTTTTATTGATTTTTATTATTATTTGTATATATTATATTTTTAAATAAATATTTTTATAATTGTATACAATAAATACCCAATAGTTTGAATATTTCTTAAGGAAAACATATTAGCACAGAACAAGAACAAAAATAAAAAATAGGAAACATTCCACCAATAAGTTAGGAGGGTAATCATTTTTTTACCCTCCAAACAATTTGTATATATTTACACATTTTTTTCTATTGGTGGGTCTAGATTGCCTTTGCAACTATTTTATTATTATTATTATTATTATTATTATTATTTATAAATTGATTTTTTAGTTCTGCGGGAACTTTTTATCATTATAATTTTATAATTGGAGTCTGTCACAAATTAATTTTGTAAGTATAAAATTTTTGCATTTTTAGTTCTCCGGGACCGAAGATGTCTGCATGACACTCGTATAGTTTGCCGGAGCACACGTGTTAGGTCAATGTCACGTGACGGATACGTGTATTTTTTTAAAATTTATATATTAAACACATAAATTTAGGGTTTTAGGGTTTATAAAAATTTATGTATTCAATATCCTACATTTTTTAAAAAAATAAAAATTCACATGTACGCCAGGTGTTACTAACCTGGCGGACATGTGTCATCCGACGAGCCATACGGGAGCCATGCAGGCATCTCCAGCGCCGGAGGATTAAAAGTGCGAAAAATTTTCACTTATGACACTTGTTTGAGACATACTACAATTACCGGACTAAAATATAAAGATGTCCATTTACGATTTTTTATATGAATATATCAAATAAAATATTATTTTATTCAAATTTTTATAATTTATAAACCCCTGAACTAAGTCCAAACACACAAATGTAGACCCCTCACCAAATCTTCAACTAATTTTATTAATAGTATCGAACACAATAATAATATCACCCTCATTTTAAGTTGAATTTAAACTATAATAAAATGTGAGTTTAGGTTTGGCTGGATGTGACTTGGGAGTAGTTTGTTGATTTGAGAATAGTTAGAAATAATAATAATAATAATAATAATATATAATTGAATGTTTGTTGAAAAGTATTTTAAATTAATATAGATATATATATATATATAATTGATTTGAATTTTTATTTAAATAGTATTTTTAATGTAATATTTATAAGAGAAAATATTATATTATTATTGAAAATTATATGAATTGAATAATGATTATTTAAGTTTGAAATTGAAAACAAACACACCCTTATTGTTACTAAAATGTTATGTATATAAGTGAGATCTAATTAAGTAGCAATACTATTTTTATTTTTAATTTGGATGAATTAGATACTTAAGAAAATGGATACTATAGACACACATGCAAATTGTGTTTAAAAAACATGGTAGATATTATTATTGAAAAAAAAAAAAAAAACAAGGGTGTCTTTGCTTTTGATTTTTATAGTTTTCAATGCATATAATTTTTAATAAAAGTATATTATTTTTTTATAGAATATCTAGCTAAATAAAATAAATATTTTTTACAATTTTAAATAACTAACAACAAAAACAAAAATACTAAAATAACATGCTCCAAATAAATACAACATTTTTAGTTTCATTTTGTTTCTTTTTCTCTTTTGGTGGTAAGTGATATAATTGTAACAATTTTATTATTTTTCTTAAAATAATTCCATTAATTGTATTTAAAAGAGTAAAATGAAAAAAAAAAAAGTGTAAAAATTGTAAGAATTTTAAAATATTTTGAATTAATATATATATATTGTCGAGAGATTTTCAATATTTAGTTTTAGATTTGTTAGATTTAGATTTAGATTTGGTCATATCCATTAGATTATGTTATTTAGATTTTAGTCTATCGAGTCTGTTTTAGGTTGCCTATATATAAGTCCCTTATTTTGATTATCAATAATGTAAACTCTAGAGTTTCCGCAAAATATTTTAATATATATAATCGAGACTATAGTAAACCGGTGAATTGGAGATGTTTTTAATAATTGTGGCATCAAAGGAATAATGATGAGCCTATGCAAATGTAATCTATATTGCTTAACTAAATAGTCATGAGACATTATTAACTTCAAAGCAATACATTTTTTTTATTTTAATTTATTTTTGTGTAGTATTATTTTTATATATAGGATTTTTAGGTAAAATTATTTATAACCTATTTGTAATTTGAAAATTTTGCATCAATTTCTTTATGATTCCAAAATTGCATAAAAGTCTCGTTTGTTTTTGAAATTTTGCACAAAATTTGTTTTCTTAGGGGTTTTATATAATATATTTAAAATTACAAAGGAATATCATGCAATTTTTAAAAATTTTATACAATATTTTTTAAAATACGATAAAGTTTTGTGTAAATTTTAAACTACGACGAAGTATAATGCCGATTTTTCAAAGTACAATAAATTATAAGTAGTTTTCCAAAATTTTTATTATAGGTTTTAACATAACACTCTATTTATATTTATATAGATATAAAAAATATTATTAAGTGTGATAATATGTATATTTGCTTAACAATTCAACACATATCTATAGGAAAATACATTAATAAAAAATTAAAGTAAAATAGATCGGCTAGATAAATTTATATAGATGTAAAAACATTATTAGGCGTGTTTTTCCACTTCGATTTGGATGTTGATGGGATCGAATGATCCTGATTTAACCCAATTAGCATATACTACCAAGATAATTTTAACATATTTTTACGGTATATAGTATAATTTTATGTAGCGTATATTTTGAAAATACATTATATAATTACACAAAGTACAATATATTATTAATTTTAACATAATAAATATATTTATGCAGCACAATACAAATATAAAACTTTACAACACATACTTCTATATGAAATAACATTGTTTTGTGCTATATAAAACATGCGTTTGCTTTCATTCTGAAACTGTGACCCTGCTTTTCTGAATCATGTTTTTTAATATCAATTTTAAACATTGTCAATGATTATATATATATTCCAAATATAGATAACTATAAAGTTTAGATATCATTTATATATATTAAAAAAAAAAAAGGAAATACTCCCCCCGTTCCGCAACAAGGGTGACGTTTGTTTTTTGCACGTAGATTTTTGAATATTAGTATTATATTGAATTGTAGTAAAAAAGACAAAAATACTCCTATTAGTACGGTGTAATATAAAAGTAATGGCATTTGTGTAATATATTGTAAGTTAAAAGGGTATTTATTATGTGAAGTAGATAGTACAATTACTAAATTAGAAAATGATAACCTTGTTTTGGGACGGACGAAAATAGAGAATGATAACATTTTAATGGGACGGAGGGAGTATTAATATTTATAGGAATATTTAATATGAACAATTACAATGAATAAATTAATAAAAGTAGTAATCTATAAATTATAATTATAATTTAATCTTAAATAACTTGGTTTTGACTGCAAATTGAAAATTACAGAAGAAGTTGGATTTAAAAATAAATTTAAAATATATTTGGAATATTTCAAAACTATACTCCGATAAATTAATTTTATAGAAATAGTATTTTTTAGATAATAAAAAATTATATAATATATTTATATATAATCAATATAAATTAATTTATAAAATATAAAAAAATGTTAATAAATATATTATTTATTATCATTGAATAAATCAATTAAAATAATTAATACTTTTTTAAAATTGATTATTTACTTAATAAAAATATTTAACGAGCATTGTGTTTCCTTTCTTTTCTTTTCTTTTTTTAAATTTATTTTCTTAAACAATATTTTAATACTATAATATTATGAAAAATTATATATTTATATAAAAATACATATAAGAATTATATAATAGAATATTAAAAATCTAAATTTTAATAAAAATATATAATTTTTTCTTCTAAAATGTTATATTAAATATCATTTAAATAAAAAATTAAATTAAATATTTAAATTCAAACAAAAACTATATACTTTCTTTGTAATTTAAATTCATGTCATTTTTCTTGTTGAGTTGTTATAAGCAAATATTCTCATTTTATTTTTTAGTGAAATGAAAAAAAAAATTACTATTTTTAATCACTTCTATTAAAACTCACATCCAATTCAATTGGCATAATTTTCGATGACAATCATAATGATTTTTTTAGATAAAATTTTCTTTCAATGAAAAAATGTATTATTTGTCGATTTTAAATAATATAAAAAAAATTACAATATATAATTGCGCTATAATTTTTATCTATCAATGTTTGTAGCGAGACTTTCAACCATGATATATTCTGTATATTATTACAATATGTTGACTGAGAATTAGCTCCAACCAACACCATATCTAAACTGTATTATTTTAAAATATTATAAAATTAGCTCCCACTTCGACAAAATTCTAGTTCCGCCCATGCATATGAATTTAACATTAATATTTAAAATTTTACACGAAAAAACTAAATGAATATTTAGCTAAAGAAAGGAGTATACTATTTTAATTTACACATTTATCATAGAAAAGTCAACAATTTCATCCAACCAAAATTATATTTCTAGGTTCGGCCGGGGGGTTTACCCAGTACACATTTTCGGGTGGCAGTTGTGGGTTCTCACGTCATCCAAAAAAAAAAATACTCCTTCTGTCCCATAAGGAAATATTTATTTGCTTTTTGCACGTAGTTTTAAAAATATTAATATTATATTGAGATATAGTAGGAATAAAGTAGAAATAACTAAAATAACCTTATTAGTATGTGTGATATAAAGGTAATGACATTTGTGTAATATATTGTAAGTTGTAAGGGTATTTGTAATGTTAGTAGATAATATAGTTATTAAAAAATGAAATAGATACTTTATTATGGGATGGACTAAAATGAAAAAATGGATACTTTATTATGGGATGGACAAAATATTAAAAATACTAAAATCATAAATATTAAACAAACAAACTCTAATAATACGTTCTTTGTAAGTTTTATATTTGTAATTAATGTAGTATTTTTATGTTATGTGAATTCACAATTTAGTGTAATAATATTTGAATTTTGAGTAAACTGTTTTTTTAAGTCATGTAACTAGACCCCCTTATCATTTTAGTCCCGTAAATGGAGCCTGTCGCAAACTAGTCCCATAAGTGAAAAATTTTCGTTGTTTTAATCCTCCCGCGCCGGAGATGCCCGCGTGGCTCGCCGGAGGTAACGTGTCCGCCAAGTGTCGCTGACCTGGCGGACACGTGGATTTTTTTTTATTTTTTTTTCATTTTTAAAACTTTTTTTTAATTTATTTTTAATTTTATTTGTATTTTTTTATTTAATCCAATTAAAAAAAATTATAAAATTAAAAAAAATGAAAAAAATAAAATAAATCCACGTGTCCGCCAAGTATCGCTGACCTGGCGAGACACCTGGCGGACACGTCACCTCCGGCGAGCCACGCGGGCGTCTCTGGCGCCAGAAGACTAAAACAACGAAAATTTTTCACTTATGGAACTAGTTTGCGACAGGCTCCACTTACGGGACTAAAATGATAAAGGGTCCTAAAAAAACAGTTTAGCCTTAAATTTTTTTATACGAAACATCAAATTTAACATATATTTTATTTTCAAATCAAATACAAAAGCAAAATATATATATATATATATCAAGAAAAAACACATTCAATATATATGTCTTAAATATAGAGATTTTTTTATTTTCTTTTATTTTTTCAGTAGAGAATTATACAATTTCTTTAAAATAGAATATTTGGTATAAAGAAATAGAAATATTTCAATTTTTTTATTTGATTGAGATAAAAAGAAAGTTAAAAAATAAATAATATTTCATTTTCTAGTTTAATTTCACTTTCATTGAAATGAAGAAAAATGAAATTGAAAAAAATGTAGCGTGTTTATTATTATTAATTTTTTTAATTTAATTTTTACAATTTAATCTGTATTTATTTGCTATATTTTGTTCCTATTATTTATTTTTTTTATACTATTCAATATCATAAAATATCACATCTAAATTATTATTAAAATAAATTATCAAATAAAATAAATAATTAAATAAATACAATAATATTTCCTTTATCCAATTTATTATTTTATAGTGATCGATTCATTTTTTTCACTAGCAATATTTCGTCATCTCTTCATACATATATCGTTGTATATATATACATATCTTTTGTTATTCAAGTTTTAATATATATATATATATATATAGATAACAATAAATTGTTTTTATTGCAAAAATATCAAAATATAAATTAAAAACAGAATTATTTTTTTTTTAAAAAAAAGGCAATATAGGGAACAACACCTTTTTAGCAACTAGCTTTATAATCATTAACTCCAACTTTTCTTATTTATTTAAAATCGAATCTCAAAAGCATAACAATCAACAATATAGCGATCGAGAAGAACAAAATAATAATAATAAAGAAAAAAAAAAGGTCAATCTTTGCTAGTTTTTAAATTTGAAGAGTTCATACTTTATTTACTATTTTCTTCCGACTCATATTTATATATTTATTTATTTTTTATACGAAGTTTTAGAAATTAGTATTACATTGAAATAAAATAGAAATAAAGGTAAAAAAATTAAATTAATCCTATTAGTATTGTATGATACAAAGGTAATGACATTTGTATAATATACTGTAAATTGAAATGATATTTGCAATATTAGATAGATAGTACAATTATTAAGAAAAAAAAAATATTTTATTATGGGACACACAAAAAAAATGGATAGATTGTTATAACTTTAAAATTAATTGTATTGTTATTACTTTAATTTGACACTGTTGATTTGTTACTTGTTTTGAATTAAAAAAAATAAAAAATAAAAAACTTTAATTTACTCATTCAACCGGAAACCCAACTCCGCTTTAACAACAGAAAATGCAGTGAGAGGCGGTGAAAAATCAATTTTCATGTGATTTATTTTTATTATTTTATTATTTTCAGTTTGTTTTATTTGAAAGTATTTATTTACTATTTTTTTTAAAAAAATAATGATACATTAATATCAAAATGTCCTTAGTTTTTATCTAAATTATAAATATATCATTGCACATACAATATTTTATACATAAAATTAAATGACAAAAATATCAAAATTTATTGCATACTTCCACTAATCAATTAAATATTATTATTTCTTAATATATTAAATCTGAAATAACCCATTTGATAACGGATGGAAGGAATAATAAATAACACTTGTAGTTTTCTATAAAAATAATTGTTCAATTTATAAAATATTACACATTCAATTTCTATCTAAATAAATAAATAAATAAAATCATGATAAAAATATAAAATCAAATACTAAAAAAAAACCCAAAACACTATTGTCTTAGATCAACTCCAACCAACAGTATAAATGCAGTGGGCTGTCAAAAAATGGGAGGTGGGGTTCCAACCCACCTCCAAATTCCCTCCTATTTTATGGAGTAACATTGTTTCTCAACTTATTTTTGATGTGCAGTTTTTTATTGTATTTTGTGATTTTTATTTTGTATTTTTGTTATTTTTTGGAATGTACTATGTAATTTAATTGTTTTAAAAGATGGTATATAATTTTATATTTTAAAAATTTATATATATTTATTTTTTAAAAGTGATATATAATTTTTTAGAAAGTTAGGGTGTAAATTATAAATATAAAAGATTATATAAAATAATATAAAAGAATAATATAAGAATATATTTTTTAGAGTAAAAATTGAAGTTTATAGTTGAATTAAAATTACAATAGATCAATTGCATTTATACCGTAGCAACTGCAAAAATAGTGTGAAGGATTAGAGTAAACTTAGTTCAGTTTGTATTGATTAAAAGCAATCACATTTTAAATTTTACAAATTAATTATTCTAAAAATAAAGTAAGTGCTTAAGAATATGGTGGTAGTGTGTAATACTCACTTGAAACAAGTCTACTATAAGATGACCTAATAATATAGAAGTAAACTCGTGACCGTAACGTTATAAATTTAAACCCCGACTGCTTCAAGATTATGAAACATTTATAATAAATAAAATACAACATTTTATTAGGGGCATAAGAAAAGATTAGCATAAAAATAACTACAGTCTATAACATGTTTAGCTTGGGCTTCAATAAAAATATCATTCAAATTTATTATATATATATATATATATTTTTGTTGTCATTTATTTTTATTTCCATTTTTTTTTAGGAAAAAAAAAAATTACTTTTTATATTTTTACCTATTTTTTTTAAAAAATTTTGTGTCCGATCAAATGAGTATACAATTGGATAAAAGATGCAATAATAGGATTATCTTTTTATAAATATTATATCAAAGTTTTTTTTGAATCAAAACCCTAAATTCAAATAAAAACCAAACAAAGTTATTATTACTATTTTTTTTACTATTAATAAATTGGATAGCATATATTTGAGCAACATAAATTAGTTTAATGTAGAAAGCGTATACTCTTTCTGTCCCCTAAACTTATATTCATTTCTTTTGTATGTTTATTTTATCCGTTAAATTTATACTCATTTTTTTTTTAATAAACGGAAGAAGTAGTGCATTCAATAGTGTACTAAGATGAACAAAACTTTAATTAAATAAGATCTTTTTACTAAATTGACTCAGTTTTTTCAATACTATTTTCTAATTGCGATTTTTTAAAAATAATAATAATAAACACAACATTTTTTACAAAGTTAAAAAAAAAAAAAATCAAATACTCATTACAAAAAGTAAAAAATATTTAATTAAAAAATAATAATATATTTTATATTTTTAACACAATTCTTCATTACACATACGAAAAATCAATCCATCTAATGAGTGGAGTCATTTGTAGTTACTAAAATAATTATACTAACATTTTCCATTAATGATACGAATATAACTTTGTTGAATAAGATCTTACAAGAAATTATTATTGCTGAAATTACTATAGTAACATTTCCCATCAATATATATTTGGTTGACTATTAAAAAGAATCCAATAATACATATTTAAAAAAAAAAAAAAATGAAATCAACAATAGGTTAAGTCATATTTCCCATCAAAGTTTCCATCTCCAACCCATAACTTCATTTATCCAGTAATTTTACTCCAATGACAACTCCATTTTTCACTATTATTCTTCAAATATTCAATTTTTCCAATTATTTTAGACAACTTTTTATTTTTATAATTTAAAATAAAATTTTAAAAAATTTTAAAAAATAAAAATTAAATTTAAAAGTCAAATTTATAATTTTAAAATTTAAAAAAAATAATAATAAAACAACACCATTTTTTGGCGTAGTGCAACACCAAAAAAGTAGCGTTGGATTTGACGTGGGTTGAAGATGCTCTTCGTAAATTTTCGGTATTATACTAACAACACACTTAATATGTGCGGGCAATATATAGATCATAAGCTACTAGTACAATATTTATAGTAATATAAATACAACAAATAAATTATAAACACATGTCAATAGTCTCGATAAAATAGATACTATTATTAATTTCAGCACATAAAATATATTAATACAACACAAGTATAAAATATAACAGACATCACACGTATTTTGTTTTAATTGAAAATATGTATTGTTTTTTTATATTTTATTTGTTCATCAGACCAATTAATACAGTGCTAATAACTCTAATAAGTACCCTAAACCCTCCTCTCCTATCAATATAATGTTATTTGTTACTCCCCCGTTCTAGGTAATTTGGGCGTGTTATTGTAGACATGAAAATTTAGGTAAAGTATTATTAGTAAGTAATTAATAAGTATATTAATAAAAAAATAATTATTGTATAGTAAAAATAATTATAGATTAAGATTAAGATAACTAAATACTTTAATTTAGATTAAAAAATTATAAAATATAAACTTTAAAATGTAATTAAAATGTATAATTATATTTTCAAAAAAGGAAATGACAAGTTGATGGACGAAAATAGAAAATAGATACAAATTATGTGGAACTGTAGAGTACTTTATAATCATTATGGTCATTAAAGATTACCATATGAAAGTATATTAATCAGTAATAAGAATGATTGAAGTATAAATATCACTATATTTATATTAATAATTATATTCAAAGACTACATGGTAATTAAACAGCTCCATTAATACATATTACAACAATTAACTAATAAATTTTGCTATAACAACAACAACAACAACAATAATAATAATAATAATAATAATAAGAAGAAGAAGAAGGTTAAATTATATAACATTCCATTGTATTTTAATAAAAATACACAAAACACTCTATATTTTATTTATTGCGTGAACCTCCTTGTGTTAATGTAAAGTTTGTATAAAATACCCTTATTTTGAAAAAAAAAATATTTAAGATATTTTTTATTTTTTATGTATAAAACTTGCCGTAACTTAATTTTTTTATTTAGAACTAAATATCAGTTTTGGACAATGAGAGTGTTTCATGCAAATTTTAAATTAATACAAGAGAGTTTCACGCAATAAATAAAATATAAAATGTTTTATGCATTTTTAATAATAATAATAATAATAATAATAATAATAATAATAATAATAAAAGCTGAAAAAGACAGAAATAACGAAAAATGTGAATGTAACGAATGTGTAAATAGTCATATCATTGAGAGTGATAAAAGGAAAATTAAATGGTGTTGGTAAAATGCTATATCACCCAATCTGCTTTCTTTCTATATTTATCATATGATTTATCAAACAATAAATGCGATAGTTTTTATTTTACAAATATGGTTGTATTAATATTATAAAATATTAATAGGAGTATTTTTAAATTTTTTTTTTTAATTTTATAATTTTAAATTTTATAATTGTAATTAAATTAATTAATTATTTTAAATTTAAGTTATAATTATTTGTATTTTATTAATATATTTTTAATTAATTAATAATCATACAGCACATACTTTTCTTAAATTCCCTTGTCAACTTAAATAGAGGAGTGATGGAGTACAAGATACTTAGAAAAATAAAGAAGAAGAAAAAAAACAAAATACGATACCGAAGCCCCTCCGTAATCCATATAAACCTCGCGCCTGTCGAATACCGCCGATCAAATCTGGCCGTTCCTTTCCAAATCTCGCAGCCGATCTCAACCGTCCGATCCATTCCTCCGCTTTTACAACCCAAAGAGAAAAAAGCAAAGAACAATTATTCAAAACAAAGTTGAAAGGCACCTCTCTCTCACTAGTCTGTATCTATATATGTATGTATATCTAGAGAGAGAAAACAGAAGAGAGAGAGAGAGAAAACATGCAGAGCTCAACCACCGATGATCAATGTCCTCTCTCACTGAATTCCCATGAACTCACCGCCAATCCATCAATTTCATTTTCAATTTCTCACACCTGAATTTTTTTCCGATCGGAAATTCTCCACATGGCGCCGGAGATGGATTTCGCGGCGGTGCTCGACTTCCTCCGGCGGAACGGTTTGCGCCACTGCGAATCAGCTCTCACGGAGGAACTCATCGAGAAATCGCGCTCCGGATTTCACAAACTCTTCTTACCTATGCCGCCGCCGCCGCTGATCATAACTCCGGCGAATCAGAAACCGCCGCCGCGCGAATCCACCGGCGGCGAGTGGAGCTCCGATTGCTCGTCGGACTGCGAGTTCGTGACCGCGGCTTCTTCCGGTGGTGAAATTTCCCCCAATTTCTGTGCCTAATTAAATAACCGCCTTAGGTTTTTCACATTTTGATTTATCTATGCGTTCGCCTCTTTGTCTAAATCATAAATTCATTTTACCTGTATTTATTGTTCATATGATAATGATGTGATGAAAAAAAAAATCTCTTAAACGTTACGAATCATCAATTCGTCAGTAAAGTGACTCTAAATTTCAAACTCTGTCCTGTTTATGTGAAAACAAACTTTAATTTTCCCCATTTTGGATTTATCTGTTCGTTTAGGTGTGTTTTCTGTGCCTGTCGTTGAATCTTTGTCTTAACCTATTCCAGATTCGACCTCGAACATAATCCGATCGTCGTCTCAAGCCGTCTCCGATGACAGCGGCTCGCCGTCGTCGTCGAAATTCAGCACAGCCAGAGATTGCCCTGTTTCAGGAATGCAAAATGATCAATTCTTTTGGTGCAAATATGACAGCAACGACGAGAATGCAATGCCGCCGGAAACCGGCGGCTGCGATTTCGCCGGAAATCTAGGCGAAGACAAGTTTATTACATCGGTGCCGGCAATTGGAGATTCATTGATGTCCGAATCTTACAAGGACTACTCCTCTCCACCTCATCCCTGCCACGACGATCTTAAGGCAGAAAATGTGTGCTATGTTAAGTATGTTAAGTCCGAGCATCGCGATGAAACTACACCCGACTTTAGTCCAAAGAAAGATTCAGACAACGCCTTGGCAGCCGATGAAATAATCGACTGCGAACCAAACAACGACGAGGTTTTACATAGAGACGAGGATTACGAAGTGTTCGATTTAAGAATCATACATCGGAAAAACAGGTTCGCCGAATCAAGCTTTAGCTCCTTTCGGACAATGTAGTAACTTATCATCTGCGTTTTCTTACAGGACAGGATTCGAACAGCACAAGGAACTCCAGATTGTCTTAAACACCATCGTAGCCGGCAGATATTACGTCACCGAGTTCCTCGGATCGGCTGCCTTCAGCAGCGTCGTTCAGGCGCACGATCTTTGTTCGGGAATGGACGTTTGCCTGAAGATCATAAAAAACGACAAGGATTTCTTCGATCAAAGCTTGGACGAGATCAAACTACTTAAGTATGTCAACAAACACGACCCTTTCGACGAGCACCACATCTTGCGCCTTTACGATTATTTCTATTACAAGGTAACTTTAACCAAAGCTCGATTCGATCTCAATCGATTTCTTGAACTAAAAACTATGTTGTAGGAGCATTTATTCATCGTCACCGAACTCCTACGAGCGAACTTGTACGAATTTCAAAAATACACCCAAGAATCCGGCGGCGAGCTGTATTTTACGCTGCCTCGACTGCAGGTTGGATTCCGTTGATTACTAAAAACTTTAATTAGCACGACCAAAAACGCTATACAGTGCATTATTTGCAGGCCATCGCGCGACAATGTTTGGAGGCGTTGTTGTATTTGCACGAGTTGGGAATTATACATTGCGATCTTAAACCCGAAAATATTTTGGTGAAAAGCTACCGGCGATGCGAGATAAAAGTGATCGATCTCGGGAGTAGTTGTTTTGAGACGGACAATTTGTCGCTATACGTGCAATCCCGTTCCTACCGGGCTCCCGAGGTCATGTTAGGCCTCCCGTACGACCGCAAGATCGATCTTTGGTCACTCGGGTGCATTTTGGCCGAGCTATATTCCGGGGAGGTATGTCGTTGTACGAGTGCTCGTGTTTCGATTGATTTAATAGATTTTGCTACGATATTTTATAGGGATAGTTTTAGCACGCATGATAGTAAAATATATTCTCTACGTTCGGACAATAGGTATATATTTGGTTTCTACACAGAGATTAAGGGCGACGATTTTGGTGCACCGTGTTGATTTGACTTAATTAATCTATATAACCAAAGCATAAAGCGTATGCTTTATATATATAGCATAAGACAATGTTATGTCATATTGAAGTATATGATGTGAAGTTTTATATTTGTGTTGTGTATGTATTGTATGTTTTGATTATATATGTTGATTGGATCAAATCGACATCGATGTTTGATCTGGTAAGCTCTCAAACCAAAAGCAATGATTAAGAAATAATCGTATTTAAATAGTGGTTAAGCATGCTTTAGTGTTCAAATAAATTTAACGATATTTCTAATGTATAGTGTAGTCAAATTTATTGTATAGAAATGAAATGTGTACTTTATATTTGAAAATGATAAAAAATGACAAAATGTATACCTTTAGATTAGATGTAAAAAATATATTATGAAAATTCAAAAGAACACACTTCGTTATTTTATATATACTTAATATTGATTATAAAATTGTGAGATGGTTTTTCAGGTGCTTTTTCCGAATGAAGCCATTGTATTGCTTCTTGCACGTATGATCGCGTTGCTTGGCCCGATCGACTTGGATATGCTGCAAAGGGGCGAGGAGACAAACAAGTATTTTACCGAAGAATATGATCTCTATTACATTGACGAGGTATGTACTAATTTTATTTGCACAATTGTTTAAAATTCACGAATTACTTCAAAGAAAAACACAATATTATCATAAACATTATGAAAAATATTTGCATATACGTTCGTAGTTCAACTACTCTTTGAATTATTATTTGTATATTGATCGGTTGCTGGATGAAATTCTATAGGAAACAAATGAGGTCGAGTATATCATTCCAGATGAGTCGTCGATTGAGCGTCATTTGCACATATTTGATTCACTTTTTGCCGATTTTTTGAAATATTTACTTGAGATTAATCCGATGAGAAGACCAACGGTAAAAGAAGCGTTGATGCATCCCTGGCTTCGTCATACATATGGTGAAATATAATATAGTATCCAATTTTTCTTCAGTAAATTTTTTACCTTGTTTTATTGTTTATTTGATTTTGAGTATATTTTCTCATTGTATTTGAGTGTTAGTATATATGTATTCTCAATAATTTGATTTTTATTTTTTGGGTATGTACTTCTAGTGATAGTTGAATTTATGAAAATATAGAGAAAATGTGAATAAACATTCTTCCGGATCAAGTGCTTACTGTTTTTTATTCATCATTTTGCTAAATAGTTAAAAATTAATTATTTTAATTTATACAATTAAATGGTATAATTAATATATTTTTGTTTCATTTTTAATATAGATATATGTGTTATTTTAATTAGAGACTAATTTTGTCTCATTGAGTGTAGAATGAAATTTTAATGATTTTTATAATAAAATTGTGATTTTTTTCGAATGAGACGGATTGGATTGTGTGAGTTGATATGATATTTTAGATATAATTAGAATGATTAATTGATATTTTGGTCTTTAAAATAAAAATTTAGGAATGTTATCTTGGATTTGACATTAGTTTTTTGATATTTGAGCTAACGATGAATTTATGATGAATTTTATAAGATATGCGTTGTATTTTAATATTTGATTGGTCGTATTTGGTGGTTAGATGGAGTCCGATCGAATTAAGCCTCACGAGTCGGTGGTAGTTGAGTAGATTAACTTCGTAAAGGGTTAAATTATGGATACTTAAAATGAATAGACAATCTGACTAAGTGTTTGAATTAAATAGGACATTATAATTCCATCTTCTTATGTGATATGTGGTGATATTGTTGTAATATGATATTATTAATTGCTAATGAAAATTGATGCGATAAACCGTTGATCAGGTGATTGATGTTGTTGATAGAAAAATAATTATTGATAATTGATATATGAATATGTTGTCTAAATGATGAAATATAGGGTGTGTTTCCTTAAGCGCGGTTTGAAAATTTTTTCTGTTTAATCACTATAGGTTTGAGATCGCGCAAGAGTATTCTGGGGTCTGACACATTCCGATAGGGTTTGGGAGTAGGCGTGCAGGGTGTGTTTTTAGGCTTTTTTCTATCATATTTTTATTTTTATTTTTTAAAAAAATTGAAATATAATTTAATATTTATTATAATTATAGGGGGAAGTATATATACAATATATATTATTTTGTAGAGAATAAAAATTTTTATAATACAAATAAATAAAAATTTAAATATATATTGGGTATAATATAAATTCATAATCAAATCATACAATATAAATTTCATCAATTAAATTTAATACATATTTATATTATTTTATTCATTATAAATCAAATCAATATACATCAAAACTCCTCAAATTCCGATCAAACTCAAACTCAAACACAAAAGAAACAACAAAATTCAAACCTATCTCAAAATTCAAATAAAAATCAAACTCAAACCCAAATTCCTCCAAAACCCCCTAAAGAAACACACCCATAGTTGGTCGAAATATGTAAGTTATGAATTTGACCGGACTTAGTTGTTGATTGACAGGTGAATTGTGACTTAACCGTTGATTAGCAAGTCAAATTATTGAATTGAGTGAGCTAAAGATTTCATGAATGACATATTTAATTCTTTAATGTTACTATTTTTTTTTTTTTTTTTTTTTTTTTACAGAATTGAATTATAAACTTTTATCCACTTGATACATCATAGGATGTGACTTTTATCGAGCATGCATAACCTTTTGAATTGGATATTGTCCAAATTTATTTTTAGTAATTTTCTAGTTTTTAGATATATTGAGAATTTCGAATATGTGTAATGACCATCTATAATTGCATGTGTTGAATTACTTTTGGGTGTTGGTAAAATTATTTTATAACTTCTGCAAAGAAAAATGTTTATATTCGTTTTTATTATGTTTTAGTCTTGGCATCGAGGAACTACACGTTCATACATGTTGTTGTTGTTTCGGTGTTGACGATTAACATTCCCATAATAATTTTAGGTGTTACATTTATGTTGACATACTCTAGTTAATAAATTGTGTTATATTAATATATTAAATAAAATTAAATATATTAATTACACTTGAATTTATTTTAAATTTATATTATTAATAAATTATATATTTTTAAATTTCTTATATTATACTCCCTCTGTTGGAAGGGTGACGTTTACTTTTTGCACGTACATTTTTTAATATTAGTATTATATTGAATTGTAGTAAAAAAGACAAAAATATTCCTATTAGTACAGTGTAATATAAAAGTAATGACATTTGCGTAATATATTGTAAATTGAAAGGGTATTTATTATGTTAGGTAGGTAGTACAATTACTAAATTAAAAAATATTAACCTTGTTTTGGACGGAGCGAAAATAAAAAACGGTAACTTTTCAATGAGATGGAGAGAGAATAATTTTTATTCCCTAGCAAATAATAGATATTGATCATATTTGTATTAAAATTTTGTTTTTAAAATATTATCATGAATAAATTTTTTATTTAATATACTATAAGCATTTACTTTTACATAATCGATCAACATAAATTATTAAATCATATAATTCTCAATCTCTTTGGGTGATGAAGAAGAAGAAACATACAACGACGTTGACTCCAATAGACTATAGCTGAATTTTCATAAATACCCCTGTCTTCCAGATCGAAGACCTCATTTCAAATATTATTATTATTATAGAGTATTAAATATATGGATTTACATTTTTGCCACTGTTCCTAGATAATATAACCCCATTTTAAATATTATTACGAAGTATTAAATATGTATATTTTACTCTCACTAATGTATTGTATTATAATAATATATATTAATTATACTTGAATTTACTTTAAATTTATATCTTTAATAAATTAATATAATATATTTTTTTATTTTTTTCATAATTATGTGTCTTTGAGTGAGTGCACTACCAGAAATTTGTGGTTTGACTTCGGAAAATTGCAATGAATTCCGAGACTATTGGAAAATATATATATTATATATATTAAATTAACAAAATTGGTGTGGCTTCGGATTTTTAAAATAGTTTCGAAATTTTCGAGGCTATATCAAATATATATTTTATTTTATTAAATGGTCTCGGAATTTTCGAGATCAAATTAAATATATATTTTATTATATGAAATAGTCTCAAAATTTTCGAAGCTAATTTAAATATATATTTTATTATATTAAGTTGCTTCGGAATTTTCGAAGCTAACTTAAATATATATTTTATTATATTGAATGGTCTCAGAATTTTCGAAGCTAATTTAAATATATATTTTATTATATTCAATGGTCTCGAAAATTTTGAAGTTAACTTAAATATATATTTTATTATATTTAATTTGCTTCGGATCCCTTTTAAATTTTGAGACAATTTTTCCGAAAGAATTTAATAAAATTCTGGTAGTGGTGAGAAGAAGAAATATACAACAACCATAAGTGAATTTTCAAGAATGTTCTTACTCTTTCTCTATCACCCTTTTGTCCTCACTCCTTAGATACGATAATCTCATTCCAAATAGTACTATTCAATAGTATTAAATATGTGGACATACATACGACGATCTCATTCCAAATATTAAAATTACGGAAAATTAAATATGCAAACCTACTTTTTTTCCATTGGCCTCTGGATATGATCCCCTCATGGGTATTCTCCGGAATCCAATATTCAGGACCATCGTAAAAAAGTCACAATCGTTCGATTAAATTATTGATCAATGGATGAGATTGCAAGTAGATATATAATTCGATTCATATAATAAATAAAGCAATAATTTATTTTAGCACAAATTAAGCGAATACAAATATAGATAGATGTTGGTTGTGTTTATAATCTGAATTAGTTCACATAAAAAAAAAAAAAAGAGAACTCTACGTTCTTCGCCGATATCGATCAAAGAAAAAATACAGTGGAGAAATCAGAGCTTGGAACAAGATCAAGCAAAATAATGCGCATTCTGATCGGTTCCAATATGCCATAGACGAAGATAACGTTATAGAAAGTGCAGAATGTGGTAATTTTTTTCTATTCTTCGTCTATCACGAAAGTTATGTATTGACGAATTTTTTTTACATCATATCTTTACCTTTTGAATATCATATTCAAAAGATACATGCACCATGATCATATTAGTCATTCAACATATCAATAGTCGCACACAAGAATTATTGAATAAATGAATTGAAACATTTGAGGAATTGTAGGCTTTCGATAGTGCAATGTGATACATTAAAAATTTATCCGAATATCGAACCCAATAACAGTGGAATGATATGTAGGCTGAAAGAAAAAAATAGTTTGTATTATTTTCTTGAGATGATTTTTATTATTTTTGTAAAAATTATATAAGTATTCACTTAAAAACAATAACTTTTATAATAAAATTTAATCGATTGCTGTAAAATCATATTTCAAACCAATAAAGTAGTGAGTATCATACCTTATTCAAATTTTAAAATATTAAATTATAATAAGCGACAAAATTGAATCTTAATGGACGTTGAGGAAGTATTTCGTATTAAGTAAGAATAATATGATTCTTACTGTCTCAATCATCCAAAACTTTGCAATACTCCATAATTTCTTTTGGTGTGGGAGGCTTCTCTGATATACCGGCAGGATGGTCGAGTATTGTAAAATCACTGGTAACATATCTCCACAGTCATTTACCAATAAAAAATACTCTTCATGGATTCGGCTCATAAATCACAGTTATCATCCATCAACATAATCGAAATTCTAAATGCTTCCACGCAATCCATATTGATAGCCATATATATATATATAATTTTTTATTTTTTTAATTATTTATTTATTTATTTATAAATATACATATATATATATATAACAGAATATATATATATATGTATACTTAATTAAGTCACGCACCAATTTCCAAATCTCCAGATGATTTCCGTTGAAAGCAGTTGGACGTGGTCGTGCGTTGTTGGGCTCGAGCAGGGATGCATGATAGGGCGCAGGACAACGGTCGAACGTCGAGGCGGGCGTGGCTGGTCGAGCGATGAAGCTTGGCGCTGGACGGTGGTCAGATATGGAGTTGAGTGTGGGGAAGTGAGCGGGAGCGCAACGCAGAGGTCCGTCACGGAGGCACCGTCCTGATTTGGTCTGATGTTGGCAGCGAAAGAGAAGTGCAAGCGCCGGTGACGACGACGGCCGTTCTCGATGAGGCGGAGTCGACGGCGACGGCTGTGACATCTAGCGGTGGCTGGTCGGCGGCGTACAAAATGTAACCGTGGAAAAATATATTATCTACTTTGATAGATACCATATCGGGATATTTGATAAATATAAATTGTATTCTATATTATAATAGAGGTACATCATGTCTATATATATAGAGTACGAGCTATACAATATATGGAAGTAATATATATACTATATATGTACAAGGAAACAATATATATACCACATATATAATGAAGGAATATATATACGATATATATATATATAAAGAAATAATATATATTAATAAAAAGAATGATAATACTAATATTTTGAATAAATAATTTTTTTTACAAGAAACAAAAAATATATAAATTTAATGAACAGTTAAAAAAAATATTTATATAAATTTAGATTAATTTTAACATTTATTTTATATTAATATTTTTATTAGGTCTCAAAATAATTTAGCAACTAACTACACAAAATAGTGAAGTGGTTCAAAGCTGGACTAAATTAAGGGATGTTTATAGAAAATCCACAGAAGAGTGAATTTACCATAATACCCCGCAGTTTACCCACGCGCCAGCCAGAGTGTAACTTGGGTTACTTGGGATGGAATTGGTAAGAAAGAACATAATAGAATCGACCAGAAAACGACAAAATAGAAATTTTAAAATAAATAAATAAATAAAAGGGAGAAGGGATTCTGGTCTGGCAACTTCCACTCCGCTTTCTTTCCATTTTGGAGGCTTTCATAACTTTTAGGTGTGCTTCTATTCGTATTTATTTATATAATCAAAAAATATATATTTATATAAAATGTTTTATTTTTATTAAAAAAATATTATATTATTAAATTATGTTTCCTATTTAATATAAAAAATACTTCAAACTCAGTACACAAAACAAATATACCAACTATTATTTTTTAATATATATTTAAGAAATCAAACAAAAATTGGGGTGCTTTCTTTTTGCATTTTAATTTTAATATTTTTGTTTAAACATTAATTAAAATGATATTTTATAAAATAGTAATGAAAATTGTATATTAAAAATTGAAAAGAAAATATAAAGTAAACAAATTCATGTGTCCGATGATTTTAATATAATAAAATATAAATCAAATAAATATTAAAAGAATATTTTAAATGATTTTTCCGTAGAGAGAAAATAGTTAGGGAAAAAACTTGTAGTGTGTTTGTTTATTTGATGTGATATTTTGAATGTAAAATAAATTGGTAGCATAATATAAAAAAAAATAATAATTATTTGATGTGGTATTTTTAAAGAAAAAAAGAATTAGTATAATAAAACCTATGCTAAAATCCACAAAAGAACACAACCTAAAGGGTTTTGAATTTAGATGATTTACAAATAGCTCACCAATTTATATACAACTTCACCCCCACAATGGACAATTGAGATCGAATTGATTTAACGGCTACGATTGCCTTTGGAATGTTCTAGGCTATTTACAATCTTCTACGTGAATCTAAGCATATTTTTAATATTATCTACAAGTATCCATAAGACTTCAGATTAGTCTTCAGGTTTTGACTTATTTTATAGGTTACAAATTCGGTCCGAGACATTCTTCCTCACTTGATGTGGGTATTGCTCTCAATGTTTTAAATTGCGCACCAAGTCCTCGAATTGGTAAAGTCTTTCCACTAGCTCCAAATTCCCCTCGGACTTAGGTAGTCCACGCCACCTTACTAAGTACTCAGTCGACGGTGATCGATTCTTATGGTGCACGCCACTCGACCGGCCAAGATCTTCTTTTTGCAACCTTGTTGTATGTTGTCCACATCCAGGATGGTGCTCTTGTCGACACATTCTGACTCGGATTTCGGGCATCCATGTGGTAAGACTTAAACAAATTTATGTGGAACACTGAGTGAAGTTGGGACAATGCCTCAGATAGTTTCATTTTGTATGCCACCTTACCCAGTTTCTTTAGGATCGAAAACAGGCCTTCGTATCACCTCATTAACCCCTTGTGCATGCTACCAATACTAAGTTTGTAGGGTATTAGTTTCACTCGGGGGTTTACTCATTGCGCACTTTCGGATAGTGGTTGCGAGTTCTTATGTCATTAAAATAATAAAAAAAAATAAAATTACTAAGTCCCTCTCTTTGAACTCCTAAAAAGTTCGCCCGGTCATCTACTTCTTCATGCACTTTTGAGACTTCTTCAAGTATTGGTGGTGTGTTTTTCCTTGCAAAGCTCGGACTGAACATAGCATACATTATCGGCCTTAAGATCGTCAAGGCAGGGATGGGATGGAGAGGAATAGTTTTTAAAAAAATAATTATTTAATAATTGATGTCAATTGATTATGTAAAATTAAATTTTTATAATAGATTAAATAAAAAGTTATGATAATATTTTTTTTTAAAAAAAATATTAATAAAAATATAATGAATATATATTATTTGACAAAGAATAAAATTTAGTATGATATAAAAAATTAAAAATAAAATATTAATTTATTAATAATATAAATTTAAGTGTAATTAACATTAGATTATATTTTATATGTTATTATAATACAATATATTAATAAGACTCTGTCTGCATATTTGATACTTCGTAATGATAATATTTGAAATGAGATCATCGTATTCAAGGCGGTAGCAAAAGTGTAGGTCCACATATGTACGTTTTTTTTACCCAAAATTTTTCAAATTTTACTATTTATATTCTGCAATTCTTTGAAAAAAAAAATATAATTTTTTCTTTCACAAAACATCCCATCAAACATTATTTTAATACCAAACTCAAATCAAAATTTTACCAAACTTATCAAAAGAAACATCGGTGACAAAAGTGTGAATCCCACATATTTAATAATTCCTCCGTCCAACGATATTAGTTAAATTTTTTTAAGCCGTCTCACCAAATTGGTCATATTTCCTAAAAAAACAATAATTAACAAATGCTAATTTAAATCACAAATTTAACTATATTATACCATCTCCGTCCCACATAAGAAATAATATTTGAATTCCGGCATAAAAATTTAGATAAGTAGAATAAAATAAAAATTAAATGATGTGATGAGAGAGAAAATACATATTTATTTATTTTTATTTAAGTAGCGTGATAAGATAAAATGTATTAATTATTTCTTACTTTGAAAATGTTTTAAGGTATGTGAGACGGATGAAGTACTATTAAATTACTAATATTTTTAACTTTATTATTTGTTTGATTATAAATTTGAAAGTTGAGCTAGAATTTTGAATAATAAAAATTAAAATATTTATTTAATATAATAAATAGATATTTATGTAATTTTTAAAATTTTAATTTAGTTTTTAATATAATATAAAAAATATAATATTTGATTTGGTATTTTATGATTAGAAAATTTCAGTGAATTTTGATTTTGAATTTTTTTTTTTAAAAAAAGTTTTTTTTGCCGCCCAAAATTATAAAATTACTTTTCATTTAGTATTTCGGCATAAAATATTATATTTTGATATCGTATATACAATTCGGTTAGAGTTGGTTCAGTACGATATACCAAAAATATCGGATTATACCGTACCGATTTTTTTAGATTTTTATCAATACCGTACCAAAAATTCGGTAAACACAAAAATATCAATGTTTTTATTTACTGTATATACTAAAAATATCAAATTGTATGTTGTTACAATACCAAAAAAAATCGATATGGTATCATATCAGACTGAAAATATAAATTTTTTTGGTATCTTTTTATACGGTATGCATGCTATTTCGGTAATTCAATATCTTTGCATTCGTATGTTCGATATACCAAATTATTGATATGGTATCAGAATGGTAAAATATCAAAAAAAATAAAAATAAAAATTGATACAATATACAATATGTGGTATAAATTTCAGTATGTCATAACGAAAGATTCATACCTACCATTGTGTATTAGTAAAAATGTACAAAACACTAGGTATTTTATTTATTGTGTGAAACTCTCTTGTGTTAATATGGTTTTAAACCATAACTACAAAATTCCACCGATCACACCAATTCACTCACTCATACAAAATTGAGGAGGATTAAAACTTAATATCCTGATTTATATGGGAAGGATACGGTGCTGAAAGTTCAGCACCAATTTTCTAATTCAGCACACATAAAATACATAAATAGCACATGTCTTTTATTACAAATACATATAGTAGGTAATAAAGGCATATGTTATTTGTTCATAATTATAACGTGTACTGTATGAGAGTATATCATGTTTTGTATTGTGTATGCTGTGTGAAACTATATCATGTGGGTTTAAGTCATGTGTTGTATTTATATTATAATAATGTATATTGTGTGTTGTCCATAATAATATTATGTTGTCCGGTAGCACACGGTGTGCTATTTAATACAATGCTTAAATTTACATTTAACACTGTAGCCGCCGCTGATTTATACAATTAAATAACATAATTAATTATTTAACTATAAGGATCAAGATAGGTGCTTTACTTTTGAGTTAAAAAAATAAAAACAAAAAAATATGTGCAAAATAGCAAAAAATTCTTTTGTGGTTTTCCGAATTAGTTGAAAATTCCCCGTAGTTTTAAAATTCCAAAAAATGTACTTGTGATTTTCAAAATGTTATACATTTTATCATATTTGACCGTTATACCTATATTTATATATATTTTAATTTATTTCCCTCTCTTCTCTTTTTTTCTTCTTCTCTTTTCCCTCAACAGATTCTTATTCCCTAAATTCTTCTTCACAAGCCAAGTTTTTTCCAATTCTTTTTTTTTTCTCCAATTTTTTTTCCATGCCCTGCAGCCTCACCCTGTTCTTGCTTTTCTTCTTCTTTCTCCATTTTTTTTTCATTCTTCTTCGGGTGTGTTTGTTTGGGGTTTTGGATTTTAAATTGTGATTTGAATAGTAAAAATTTTGAATTTGAATAGTTGTATGATGTGATATAAATAGGTGTTGATGTGATGTTTTGAATGTAAAATTAATTTTTAATATAATATTAAAAATGAAAAATAAGTGTGTGTTGATTTTTTTGGGAGAAAAAAATGGATGAACAGTGGATTGAAAATCCAATTCCCCAAACAAATACACCCGACAAATTTTTCTTTAAAAAATGAATAATTGAAAAATAATAAGAAGAGAAAGATGATGACAGGCAGAAGCCGTTGGAGAGAAAGAGAAGAAAAAAACAGGCAGGACCAAGATTTTTCCTTTTTTTTTTCCTCTATTTTCTTCCTTCTTTCTTCTTTATTTTTTTTTCTCCAATTCTTTTTTCTTCCTCAATTCTTCTACTGCAACCAACAACATCAAATTCTTTCGGTTCTTCTTAGATTGATTTCAAATCTGGATGTCAAATTGATTTTTTAGATTTCGGGTTTGGTAAAACAAGGAAGAAATCGATAGTAAACAATAAATTTGGGATCAATTTCAAATTTGGTTATGTTTAGTGGATTTAAAATAAAAAAAAAAAAGAATTGAGTTAAATTTTATAAGTACGGAGAAGAACAAGGAAGAAGAACAACAAAGGAAGAAGCTGTAAAAATAATCATTAGGGTATTTTAGTAATTTTATACAAAAATATATCATTTTATGGACAAAAAATCGCATAGCAGGGGGCGTGACATACAACCACCGTTAAATCCTAACGGGGAATTTTTTTGCAACATTTTGAAAATCACAAGAAAGTTTTTTAAAGTTTTAGAACACGAAGATTTTCAGCAAAATCGAAAAACCACAAATCTTTTTTTTTACTATTTTGCCAAAAAGATATATATTGAGATTGGAAGATATATATATTGATATTGGAAGATATATATTACACTGTTAACTAAACAATACTTCATTTTTTCCAAAAAAAAAAAAAAAAAAAAAAAAAAAACCACAATCCGAATAACAAAGGATATAAAAATAAGATAAAATAATAAGTTAAAAAGACAAAAACAAGCTAAATTCGATCTGTCTAAGTAAATGCTAATCACGCTGCTGCTGCTGCTGCTGCTGCATCTACCCACTCTCGACAAGGCGCGTGGTCACACGCCCGCCCCTTCAAGAGACGATTAATTAAATCTGGACTTCATTGGAGGGGGGAAGGAACAACTATTGCTTCCTCGCCGTGACGAACACTCCTCGAGAACGCACCAACACACTTCCACTCTGCCCATTCGCCGCCGGAAGCCGACGAGACGTCCGGAGATCGCCGGGGAATAATCGCCTGGAGGAGGCTAGTAGTTTAGATTGAGAGACTATCGATTTTCGAAAATTGTTTTGCGGATTGACGGATGGAGGAGCTGGCGACGGCGGCCGGAGTGTACACGCCGAGGACGATACAGGCGTGGAGAACGCTCCTTAACTGGATTACGTTCTTCTTCCAGATCTTCGCTCAGATCCTGCGCGGTACGCCGTCGTTTACTCAGGTTCTCTCCTACGTTGGCTTCCGTCATGGCTACTCGCTCTCCTCCGCGCCTCACGCGCCGTCGGAGTTCAAGCCTATTCCGGTGGTGGAGCTGACGGAGTTCGAGGAACAACTGGAAGAGGCGCCGCCTTGTCCTGCGGTTTCAGTCGCCGGTGGCGACCGGAAGACGGACGATTCTCCGCCTTTGGAGAAGCTAACGGTAACTCCTTCTCAGTGTTTTGAGTATGAATTTGGGGAAACTTGAATTTGATTGGTTAATGGATGATAAATGAACGAATGCATCTGCGGTAATTGCTCTTGTTGACTTTTCAAAGCGTTTGAATCAATCGTATCTGTTGATAATTTGTTCATTTAATTTTTAGTATTTATCATATGCGCGAAAGGAACCTAGGGATTGTGTTTTCGTGTAGCATGAGTTACTGAGATTCTACTTTTTGTTAAGTATAGATAGGTTTGTTAGATGCTAGAGACAATGATAAATTTGTTACCAACGCCAGAATCACGTTTTTTTTCGGCTGAGATAATGATAATGATAATGAAGATTTTGGTCTAGATTTCAATAGACAGGTAGGCACAACTGAACTGGATTGTCATAATCTTGATACCTAAGAATGACTTTAAACATTGCATTAAATCACTGTCTACCTAAAAATTGTGATTTTTGGAATTAAAAATACGTATATTTAGGTTAGAATGATCAAGAATCAAGTATCAGATGATTAGTCTTGTGTGATGCTGTCAGAGTGTTTACTTGAATTTCACTTATGAAGCTGTCTTTCATCAGCACGTCCTTTGAGGAAGGGTAATCTTTGCTAAATGAGTTCTCTAATCTCTATGTGCTTGACAAATGGGCTGAAGATTTCTGAGTTTTTAAGTTAGTTGCTAGCTACAACTATGATCGTTGTCAGTTGAATGGAATATAGAAATATTCTTGTTTGTGGAATCTAGTGGCATCTTAAAAGTGAGTTAACTACAGAAATGACTGCTCTTGATTGGATTCTATTCATTGATCATTGGATAATCATGAAGCATGGCATTGCATTGCTGTGTTGTAATCTCATTTGTCTTATATACCTTTCCTTGTTAGCATTGTTGTGTCGTGCCCAATTTGGCATTTACAGGTAAGTCACATCTCTTCAATATATCCAAGTAATATAAGTCTAAAGTAATGATGCCACCAGTTAATGGTATTTGTATTTGGAGTATTCTATGAGCTAATAAAACACTGTAAGTGGATGAATTTAAGATCGAAAACTCTCACAACAAGCCGGTGAACTGCTACTCCCAATATGTCTTCTCAAGGTGGAGTATTCTATGAGCTAATAAAACACTGTAAGTGGATGAATTTAAGATCGAAAACTCTCACAACAAGCCGGTGAACTGCTACTCCCAATATGTCTTCTCAAGGTCATGTTTAGGATTTTCTAATGCATAAATTGGAATATCAAATATGCCACATGCATCACACGGCGTTGAGCAAGTGAATGATTAGTGAATCATGATAACTATGGAGTAAAAAAATAGCTTTAAATTTGTATTCCTTGAAAATGTTGGTTGTATTTGCAATTTATTTACAAACCTAATTTAGCAGATGTGATGTGCATAAGTTGTTAACCTTTATAAATGAATTAACCAACTCTTGACCTAATGTTTTGCTACTTATGCTACTAATATCACCGCTTGATCTCATTTACAATACAAGGCAAAGCAATTTTCTTTTGCTTTTGAAAGTTTGTGTTATTGTGGAAGCAGATGTTACATTCATATTATGTTGCTATTCAAGTATTTATTTTTAATCTAATAGCTGTGATATTTGTAATTTTCTGCTGGATGTAGGTGGTTCTTGATTTGGATGAAACCCTGGTATGTGCATATGAGACGTCGAGTATGCCAGCTCTTCTACGAACTCAAGCCACTGAAGCTGGGATAAAATGGTTTGAACTGGAATGTGTCTCATCTGACAAGGTAAAGTTCCAGAAGACATCAATTTTTGTAGAAAATTTTAAAGTAGATCTGATGCTTAATATTGCTTTCTAAATATTAATTTTTGAGGGTGGCTTCTAGGAATTTGAAGGCAAGCCAAGAGTCAATTATGTGACAGTGTTTGAACGTCCTGGCCTGAAAGAATTTTTAAAGCAACTCGGGGAATTTGCTGATCTTGTGTTATTTACGGCTGGACTTGAAGGTTCCCATTGCTTGACAATGCATTATTCTTCTTTTATCCTACCTATACGTTATAAGGACTATAGTAACTTGTTGGATTGCCATACATATGTTCTCACAGGCTACGCCAGACCACTTGTGGATAGAATAGATGTTGAAAAGCAATTCAGTAGCAGACTCTATCGGCCTTCTACAATTAGCACGTAAGTTTTCTCTTTTTGTTGTGTGCTGTTAGGAATAGAACACGAACAACAGTGTGTTCCTTGCACCACATCACTCATTGCGTTTCTTTTGAATTTTTAATATCTGGAAGATATCTTCAAGCTTCACTTTCTTGCTTCAACACATGTATCGTTTTTTCTGTATATGCTGTTGCATTTTCATGTGATCAAAGCACTACTAAAAGCCATATTAAGTGTGACATCTGGCCAATATGCATATGTTAGTGTGTTTTTTACGGAAAGATATCAATAAGACCGAAATAACAAGTCTCCCTGTTTGTTGCTTACACTGAATGCTTGATATTGCTAAAGAAACATATGGTTGCCTGAACTTTTGACTTTGGAAGATTGCTTGTTTCAAGACATTGTCCATTTCTTTTTGGATAAATGGGCACTATCCTTGTATAAACTCCCCAATTCGGTTATATTGTATATATGGATTCTAAAATTGTGCGTCGTTTACTGGTTGCAATTTTGGATTTTTAGATGCAAACTTCGTGACAAAATAGCGTTTTTTCGCTTCTTTATAGCTGCAAAATGTTGTGGCTCCCATATGTGCATTGGATTTATAGCGATGGTTTCATGTGCCAACAGTATCTATTTCAATTGAAACTCAATTCATATCTACAGTACAGTAAATCTCATGTCCGTCCAAAATATTTTCACTGTGTTTCATATTACAGTCAGACAAGCAATTGACTTCAGCTGGAGATATTGCCCTGAATATGCAAAAATGTCTACATGGGTTGTTCACATCATTGAATGTATGTTTAGACCTTAGATGGCCATGCTAATGCTTTTCCGGAGGATGGCACAGTCACATTTGGTAGTTAAACATACTATTAGACTATTGGGTGTCGGTTTTGAGATATTCCAAATTAAAACCGGCCACGATAGATGCAAAATAGGGGTTCAGAAGTTTCATGCTGATGACTAAGGTAGAAATTGGTAGTGCAGTAATCTCTAGTTACTAGCAGCATGTCAGTCATCATGTCTCGTTCTGTTACTGTTTTTATCTACAGTTTCGACATCTTTATTTGACGTAGCATTTTGGGGTTCAAATCCGATACAACTCCACTGAGACTTCTAATCTCGTCTGATTATTATTATCAAACAAACATTGAAAACAATATGAAAATAATATTTGGTGGATTCCCAGTTTTATTGCCTGCACCATCTAATTCCGTTATAGTCGGTTTCGTGTACATCGGGTAGAAATTGCTATTGAAATTCCTGTTCAATTGCAGGGAATACCGCGAACATGTGAAGGACTTGTCTTGCGTGTCGAAGGACTTGTGCCGAATAGTCATTGTAGACAACAACCCGTTCAGTTTCTTGCTGCAACCGTTGAATGGAATCCCGTGCATTCCATTTTCGCCCGGACAACCTCACGATGATCAGGTAACAAAAATTTCATACATTCCTCAGGAAATCCTCTGGTTATTATTACCTCTTTTCACAAACTAATTTCCTAATATCAGCTCTTGGAAGTAATCCTCCCGTTGCTGAAGCAGCTCTCGGTGCAAAAGGACGTGCGCCCTGTCCTCTACGAAAGGTTCCGCATGCCCGAATGGTTTCAAAAACACGGAATTCCTTCATCGGGATTGACATAGCACGGAGCTGTTCTTCATGCGAGGTCAGTACCTCTTTCTCTATCTCTTTGCCTGAATTTTTTTGTATAGCATATCGATGCTCTCAAGGAGCATTCATTCGTCGTGAAATTCTAATTATCTCTCTCTCTCTCTCTCTCTCTCTCTCGTATTGTCGGGAAGAATCCCGACAAATGTGATCAAGTTTAAGTTCAGATTGTTTGTTGTGCAAAGGGGTGTTGGTAGAGATATATAATTGGGGAAATGTGGTTTTTCTATGTTCTTTTTCCATGGAAAATGCTGTGTTGGTTGCTACTCTACTTAAGTTGATAGATGCAATTCAGTTCAGTTATTTGCCCCCATTTTTTTGTACATGATCGAAATAGATAGTACATGTTGTGTGTTATATAAAAGTATGTGCGGTATGAATTATATATTGTGCTATATTTATAATCCGTTTATTGTTTTATATGGAATTATATAATATAATGTCAAAATATGTGCTATACTATATTTTGATGTGTAAATTATATATTGTGATGTGCTAAATTATATTACTACTATGGTTATTGCAAATTTCTTATTCTTCATGGTCATTATTATTCTTTTCTTTGGTTTTGATTTAATTTTTTAAAAAAATCAATATTATTGTTTTTAATAAAAATTTATCTATTTTTTTTTATACTAACTATTTACTTATTATTAGTTCATCAAATTTATTCATTTTTTGGTCTGTATGATAATTTTAGTTCTTGACAAAGTTAAAATTTAACATTTGACATTTATTCTCTCAATACTTATTTGTTACTATTGTTATTATTTTTATTACATTTTTTTTCTCATTAATTTTAATTATTAATTAAAATTTCAAAGTTACTATCAATTACCCTTTTACTTCTCTTTCCTAATTAAATATTTATTTTTTCATATGGGGAAGTTCTATTTTTCTATTTTCTTTTTTTTTACAAGATACTAACTCCGTTTGTCAAATTTATTTGTTTATTTATTTATTTTTAATTTTGTCCACTAAATTTATCTGATTATTCATTTTTGGCAACGTCAATAAATCAACATTTAATTATTACATTTCATTTAACACTTATTTACAATAAATATTACCAATTTTATTATATTTTAACTAAATTTTTAAAAATGTCTTTAACTACCTATCAATTTTTTTATAAAACATTTATTTATTTTAATTATTTTTAATGGACAGAGAGAATTATAGTATTATATTTAACAATTATTTTATTATTATTATTTTTTTTAAAAAAAAGGACCAATAGAAGTTAGAACATTGAAAATATAAAGGTTTGTGCTCTTTTAGTATGGAGAATGGAAGTGTTACTACAAATATTTATTTTTGTTGTTTTGTAAAATGTTGTAAGATTAAATAATATATTTTTTGAATCTTACGAAATTCTCTTTTTTTTTTTTTTTATTAATGTATTGTTGTTACAATTTTTAAAATTTATTATTGTAGTTAAAAATATTAGAATTAATTAATTTCATTTTCAAGAAAACTGCCAATAGTCTTTGTATATAAGCGTTGACTCAATTTTTGGCGGTCATTTTCATAAATAATAATTTAATAAATAAATAAAATCGGAAATTGACTTGAGTTGACTCCAATCTCCAACGAGAACGCAAACCCAAGTCCATGCCTATTTATGACAAAACACTTCATAAATTTTCGTGTTTTGTTATTTGTACTTGCTAGTAAATAATAAAATGTGTACCAATGTACACGCAACTACATATATATTTTAAAAAGGCAAAACTATCTATATTTTAGAAACTCGGCACTTTTTCCTCCCATAGTGTTCCTCTGTATTTACAAAAATTTTGCACACTCTTTCATTTTATTATTTCAGTTTCATGGTGTTATATTTTTCATCTTATGGACTATTATACCCTTTAATTAAATAAGTGTGAGATAATTCTTCTCCCTCATAACTCACTCTTCTTGCTTGAGATAAGATTATAGGAGGTTTGATTAAGAAAAAAATAAAAAAATCAAATTATGAAATTATTGAAAATAATTTCTTTTCTCATTTAGAGTGATCTTACCTTGAGAATGTTGGGTAGAGAAATAAATATAGTGTATAGAAAAAAAAAATGAGGTGCAAGAAAGGAAAGAGAGAATTGAGAGGGGGAACATGAGAATTATGTTTGCAGAGGTTGTATGATGAATTTTTATGGGAGAAAATTTTATGTGAGCGAGAGGGTGGAATTTCCGAGTACAATGATTCATAAAATAACTTTTGTAAGCTTGATTAGTTATTCTTTGAGTATTAATCTTTCTGGGTTGATATCCATCACATAGGTCTTCGATCCCCGAACTTGATTGATTAACAATTGTTTTGTGTTTTGATTTTACTACTATTAGAGTATACACACTGTTTGATCTATCTACGAATTATCTGTATGTATCGAGTTTTTGTGGAAACAATTTGATGTTGTTTTTGTGTTCGTGAATATAAACAGGTTGAGACCAATATATTATACAAATATCATTATTTTTATATTGCAATATTTTTATACTTTTCTTTTAATTTATATTATGTACAAATATAATGCTAATATTAAAAAAAACTATAAGTAAAAAGCAAATAGATTTTTAGTTTTGGGACAAATGGAGTAAAATAATACTATTTTGAATTTTTAAATATCTTATACAATTTTAAAATTTTCAATTTTGTTCAAATTTGATAATTCAAATGTTAGATTTGGAATATTTTGATTTTTTTTAGATTGCTTTTTTTTTAAAAAAAAAAATAAATAATAATAATAATAATAATAATTTAAGGTGTGTGGGTTTTACAGCAAATTTTTACCATTCAGATTTTTCTTTTTCCCAAAAACATCACGTTAAACAATTACTTTTCTTTTTCAATATTATACTACAAAATTATTTTACATTCAAAATATCACATCAACGTCTATTTATATCACATCAAACAATTATTCAAATTCACTTTTTTACTGTTAAAAAATACAAACCGAATATTCTACTGCTTACTCCTAATTCTTATATTCATATTCTAATGGTAATAAGATGTTTGACATTTAATCATAATCTAATTATTACAATTCAATTGTTTTTATAGACAATCCTTGCTATGGTCGAGTTGGTATGGTACTTGAATTTATAAACACAAAGTCATGGTTATGATTCAAAACCTCCCTTAACACCTCAGTCAAGTATGTCACACACGTCTTTACTCAATGTCCACTTTGAAGTATTTTAGAAATTCGTAATATACTCCCTCCGTCCTGTATTTATATATTCATTTACTTTTTGCACGGAATTTTAGAAATATTAGTATTATATTGAAATGTAGTAGAAATAAAGATAAAAGGACTAAATTGTTCTCATTAGTATTGTATGATATAAAAGTAATGGATACTTTGTTATGGGACAAACGAAAATGAAAAAAAAGGATAAATTGTTAAGGGACGGAGGGAGTATTATATTGTGTGTTGTGTTATTATGTGCTATCTACTTTGTATATTTGTGCTAATTAAGTCAAATTAGTACAATATTTGACTTACCAATCAACACCTAAACTGGACAATTTAATGACATTTTAGTCTATTATAATATTACCTTCCATCACTCAAACATGAACTTTCCCATTCATGCTCCAAACACCCTTAACATTTCTTAATTTACATAGAGATAAAAAAAAATAAAAAAAATACATTGATAATAGCCGAAGGTAGTATATTTGTATATCTTATAATTACCCCAACAATCTTATTGTACAATCATACTATCTTAAACTCATTTAAAATAATGTATTTTGCTGTAAATAGATACTGTCCTCAAGAATAAAAGTTGAGAATTCATTTTCACAAACTATTAACACATCTCACACAATGAATTATTGATTCATTCAAGATAACAGACCAAAAACTACAAATGGCAAATACCCTAAAGCCATAAATGTAGCTAAAGCAATCCAATCCAAAACCAATTGAGATCTGATACTAAGGTTCGACCGGAAATTTACCCAAATCGCACTCGAAGAGTCACAACTACGGGTTTCCACATCATTTTAAAAAAAGAAAAAAAAGATGTGATACAAAGAATTAAAGCTATGGACCAAAAGCCATTTATCAAACAAATTCAAATCTCATAAGAAGCCTTACATACCTGTACCTCTCACCTTTCCGGCCATACAGTGGAACGGCTCGAATTCCTTGCCTGAGCTCCGATACCGGGAGACATGTTTGGCCAGCAAAGTTGGTTTGCCCTGATGCATCCGATTCCCGGACTTCAATCCGAAGCAGAGCCAGTTCAGGAACTGTCAGCGGGAATACAAACAGATCATCCCATGTCGGGATGAAAGTGTCGTCTATTATCTTAGTTTTCCTCTTCATGGTATCTGCAGGAACTCCCACAATAGCTATCTGTGCACATGCCCGTCTATATGCATTACATATTGAAAAAGAATTGCAAAATGATTTCGACATAATAGCATGTGGTTAATAATTGGCAAGCTCAAATAATGAAATGCATGTCAAATCATTGGGGAGATAGACAAAGCTGAATGACGAAGAAATTTTACCTTTGCATAAAAATCTGGAGGAGAATAGGAGTCGAAGTGTGTGTGAGGGAATTCGTAGTACCATCCTTCTCCCATATATACATTGACCTGTTGGAAAGCATATACTGCTAAAGATTGGAGACAGTGGACAAAACAAGTATGAATAGAAGCCTCGAGAATTGCTAACTCACCCTCAAAGTAGTTTTGACAGGTAAATGAGCTCTTGGATTGAAGATATTGGGGCCGGTGTTTAATAAAAAATCTGGCTTTTTAACATATCCGCAACCACCATTGGCCGTGAACATGCCATGCATCAGTCGAAGTGATTTCCCATAACCCTGTTGCAGTATTGCTCGTTCAATATATTAGTGATAAAAATTCTTTTTGCTATCATTCTTGTACGGGTAAGGTATAAAAGCTAACCAAGACTCGGTTGCAAGAGTTCATGAGGTTTCATAGTATTTAAGAAGCTTTAAAAACTTGATTATCTTTGCAAATATGATCAATGAAACATGTACATGTGTAAAATAATAAGATAAAACAAGATTGCACCATCATTTAGCATCAGTTAGGTAATGATACAACTTATATGATAATTCAAAATAAGTAAAATTATTTATAACCCACACGTGGTTTGAAAAATCCGCACCATTCTACCTCATAATTTGTGCAATGTTTTAAAAAATACAGGGGGTTTTTGGTTTTGAATAATAAAATTTTGAATTGAAATTGTTTGATGTGATATAAATATGGGGTTTTGGTTTTAGATTTTGGTTTTAAATAGTAAAATTTTAAATTGAATTTGTTTGATGTGAAATAAATATATATGATGTGATGTTTTGAATATAAAATTAAATTTTAGTATAATATAATGAAAGAAACTTAGGTGTTTGATTTGACATTTTGGGGTTGATAAAATTTTGGAATAGTAGAACCAAAACCAAAATTTGCAAGTAAACACACCCAAAGGAGTTTCAAATAGTTTCTAAATCACGAGATAGAATGAGGCAGAGTTTCCAAACACGAAAGATTTTGTGCTATGTTTTCAAAAACATAAGGGAGCATGCAATTTCTAGGATATTTTGTGTAATACTTTTTAAAGCATAAGGTAGCTTCATGCGGTTTTTAAATCATACTTTAAAGACTTTTCAATTCACGGGTAGGTTATAAGCAATTTTGCCTTCAAAATAAGCCATGAGCACATTTATATTGAGAAGCTTAAGAAGTAAGAACTCTGTCAGGTGGACCAAATGACAAGAAGACATTGTCACATGCTCATATGCACAACAAATAAAGACGCTGTCTAGAGTCAGCAGCATGTGTTTGTTTCAATTAATTATGTAAAGCTGAGATCGTGGCATATGCCGGCACTAGGAATCAAGTCAATACCAATTATCTCTACACGCACTTTGGAAATTATTTAACAGAATGAAGCTGGATGTGAATAACAAAACAGTTAGGCAAAAATATTTAAGGTTATCCTCAAACAGGGTATATGACAATGACAGTGCCCAAAATCCCGCCTTCTACTATTAGCAAATTGATAACTTAGATGATGCAGAAGCAACAATAATGAAAAACATTTATATTTCATCGAGTATAGGAATGCTCGACCAAAAACAATAAAAACTGTAGACATTATGTCCATGTATAGATTCACTTTGAAATATATCATGCATACAAATGGACAGGTGGATACGGTAGAGCTTGTCTCCATGGACATTTTAATTTTCCTCCACTACTTTCCAAGAAAGCATTGATTGCAGAATTTTAAACCCGTTAAGTGATTGAATGAAAGCACAATTGGAACTAGAGTAGATTAAGGATATGCCAATTAAGAAACAAATGCATGCACACATTATTGGTAAACATCATAATATGATCCAAGCTAACCTGCAGATTTAAAGCAACCATCTGAGCTCCATGCATCCATGCAATCATTGGATTATAATTCGAGGAGTCCAACCGTGCAGCTTTAGGATATACCCTCAATAGGTTTCTCTGAGTGAACCTAGAAAAGAATCATGTGGGATTTTTTATAAAATAAAAAATAAAAAAGGTGCAAAGAAGGGTTTATGTGACAATTGTACAGCTAGTAGGCAGTTGTTTAACATTTTACTTAGCCAGTCTCCCAAGGTTTTTCTAATTTGCAAGCAACATTCGATCAAACAATGAATCAAACTGAAGTAAGCACAGTTTTGCTTTATCTAAGTGCGCCTTTGTTAGACTAAGCCTGTTATTAATGACTAGTTTAGGCTTGTTTTGACCATGCATGTTTATTTGTTATATTATGTAATTTCGTCATTATTAAGTATAAAATAAATTTTGACATGATATCAGAGCTTAGTAGGGTTTAAGTTGTCTTTATCGCTGTTGCCCCTGTCACGGATGATCACTGCCACCCAAAACTAATTGAAGCTGCTTTTCCATCCAACCAATATCAGAATCATAGTCCCCATCTACAGGTGCAGCCATCCACAATCGTAGATCCACAGTCCATAGCTGCATGTCCCACCACAAAAATCTGCTAATTTCTTTGTTCTGGCTGATTCCGGTGTTGTCTTCTATCACATAAAACACTGGCGCGTACTTGCGACACATTGCGTCTGTCAACACTGCCATCTGCTGCTGCTGCCTCCACGAACCTTCTCAGTTGTCACAATGTCTGACTCTTTTAATCCACTCACTTTTCAACCAATTAGTAGCGAAAAGTTATGAGGTCCATTCAGGCATAAATCATGGGCAAAACCAATATCTGTTTAACTCTAGTTCAAGGGTCAAGGCCAAAATGAACGTCCCGCAAAACTGTAATCATTTTGAAACGATATTGTCGGACTTGGTTGGACAATTATATCTTATTATTCAAAAATTTGGGATAATACAATATTTTTCTGATCACACGGGATTCTATAAACATGTACTAGAGGGACTTTGTGTATACTTGGTAGTGTATGTTGACGATATTATCATTTATGGAAATAATATAGATGACATCATACGATTGAAGACCTGCACAAGTACTTTTAGACTAAGAATTTGAAACCACTATGGTATTTCTTAGGGATTGGGATTGCCTAGTCAAAGAATGGTTCTATTCTATCAGAGAGAAAGCACACAATTGATCTGTAGGAAGAAACATGCACGACTTAGTGTAAAGCTGTGGATTCTTCTATAGATCCAAATACAAAGTTACTTCTTGGACATAGCGAGCCCTTAACTGAGCCTAGATGATATAAAAGGCTTATTGAGAAGCTTACTTATTTAACTATCATCTGACCAAATATATCGTTAGTGTGGTGAGTTAGTTCCTTCAATTTCCGTATGACTCCTATTGGAAATCACTTATCCCCATTGCGGTACATTAAAAGGTTTACAGGAAAAGATTTACTATATACAACTCATTGTCACTCTAAAATTGTTGGATATTAAGATGTTGATGACTTGATTGGGCAATAAATTTAATCGATGTGTGTTTTACTCGAGTTATTATGTTTTTGCTTGAGGTAATTTGTTTTATTGGAAGAGGAAGAAACAATATGTGGTTGCACTAACTAGTGGTCAGCTTATCTGTGTTGAATAATTACTTTGAGAACTCAAGTTCTATGATTGTGATGTGATGATCAGACAGTACTGCACATTACCTTAAACCCGGTATCTCATGAACAAACAAAGGATATTGAAGTAGATTGTCACTATATCAAGACGAAAGTGTCATATAAATGTATAGACATTGAATATGTGTCTTCAAATGATCAACTTGCAGACTTATTAACAAAAACCTAGGTTATATATCTGATTTCATATGTAACAAGCTTGAATCGTATGACTAGTACACTCTAACTTAGGGAAAGTTAAATTAGACCCGGTGTTCATGATTAGTTTAGGCCTGTTTTGATTATAAATATTTATTTGAGATATTATGTAATTTTATTACCACAAATAAATATACATCGTCAAAACATGCCTAAACTAATCATAAATAACCTTCCTAATCTAACAAACTCAATAAAAAAAAATAGATAGATGATATACCTTGTGAAGCGACCTTAGCCAACCATTCAGGGGATTAGGTACTTCACAGACTTACACTTTGTAGGGGATGATGAGCCCATGCAGTCTTACTAGCTTAATCTTAGTTAGCATTTGATCTAGGACTGGACAGGTCAGATATAATTAAAGTTTCTAGAGTGTCACTATTGGTCATTTAGGAATATGTAAGATGCTACGACTTGGGATAGGGAAGTTGTAGTTCACCACTCCATTCCTTTTGTTATTAGTCTGTTGCTATCAGTACTCTCTCAATGATAACTTTCCCTCACATCTTTTTTATGAAGAAGTTTCCGATTATTATTTATAGTTAGCGGGCTTGTGTCAGGATTATGATATGTTTCTCCAAGAAGATTAGTCAGCAAGAATACAAAAGATATATTGCAAAACCATACCTAATGATATCTTCTCCATAGTCATTGGTGGCCCTTTCAAATTCTTGCTCACTTAAGCTTAGTCGTCTCACCTTCGAAGGATCAACCCTCAGCCAATCTCTAATTCCTCCTTTCACCTTTCCAGCAGGTATTGAAATCAAATTCATGTACTCAGGTATTATGTGCTGCTGTAACTTTGGATCCTTTTCAATGTCTTCATCAATTTCTATGTCCATTCCATCTGTGCTATCATCCTATTAAGAAACCACAACACTGTGGGCGCTTAAACCTTAAACAAAAATTTAATTGGTACTTTCAGAATGTTGAGTGCTTGATAAATATGCACCTTATTATAGCTAGTTTCTTCTGTCCTCTGAGCTTTGTCTTTGTTTGAGACCCTTCCCTTTCTGCTTTCCATTTCTTTAACTATTTGGGACCCTGACCTTTTGGGCAGCTTGGTTGATACTAAGATTCGTCTCTTCAGTGATTCTGGGCATGGAAATTGTCGCTGGAGATCCAAATCAGTGGTATACAGCATTTCTCCAAATGTTTGAGTGATCATCTACAAGGACATATATGATTTTCATGAGGTTTTTAGGGTGCTTATATGGTGTGTTTGTTTGTGGGTTTGGATTTTGAATTGAGATTTGAATAGTAAAAATTTTGAATTTGAATAGTTGTATAATATAAGAAAATAAAAAATAGGTGTTTGATTTGATTTTTTGGGGGAAAAAAATAGGATGAATAGTGTATTTAAAATCCAATCCCCCAAACAAACACCCTAACTGAAGTTCAGTATCAAACCTAAACAGCATTTCTCCAAATGTAAAGTCAGGTCAAGTAATGTTTAGCTCATGTACTTTCTACATACCTGAGCCACTAGAGCTCGAAGGTCAGCAGTAAGATGGTCTTCAAATGTTAGCACAACAGGGTATTCTGATGCAATAAAGGCATGTTCCTTGATTGACTTCAAACATTTGATAAGTTCCACTGGAGTGGTTAGCGTCCTGCATAAAAGATATTTAACTATGAAGAAAAACCTAGCACCTAAAATTGAGGGTTCAAGATACAAAATGTCAAATAGGACATTGATGATCATTCGGGTACTCATTTAGGACCCAACATCAATGTGCTGGCAAAGCTCAAGTACCATTCTAAGTTGCATTTTTGTGCAAACTTTTTATTCAAATAAATAGAAGCCTTGCTGCTCAAGATTACTACATACTAAATTCATACCTTCCATGTAGAACATCCACATCATCTTTTGCAGAATTTGGCCACAAATCCAACTCAATTACCCTCACACCTCCCCGGAGAGCACGGACGATAGGGATATCACTGCTGTCGCTACTGATTTGATTCCCAGTTAAATAAGTGTTGTGGCTTGTAAATATGAAGTAATTGGAAAGTGGTGCTGTCATATCATGATGAATCTGAAATTAAAATGAAAATTCTATATCAGAAAAGAATGATGTGCTTAAGCTCTCCTCAATTGAGTTTCATCTAGTTAAACACTCTAGAAAAGTGACAATTTTAATTTATACTGTTTCCCTCAAGTACATTCAAGAAAAGCATGATGTGAAGATTCAAACTCTTTTCTTTCACATATATAAAATAAAAATTAAGCAGAACTAAATTTCTTCCATTCTCTTGCCAATTCTTCTTTCCACCACAAAAATGTTGCTATAATTCCAAATAGTTGACTTGTAATTGATATTTCTGAAGTGAAAACCAACACAAACTCCATCAAATGGCAAACAGGTGTTCCTTATCCCGAATTAATCTTTAGATGCCAATCACCATAGTGTATAGGAAAGAAAACTTACACATGAAAGTTAAGCAAATAAACTGCGGACGAATTACCAGTTAAAACTAATAAAGCATGACTTGTGAACAACAAAATATCCAACCAGCATAGTTAGAAACTTTACCTCAGGTTTTGGATCAAGAGGCGGATTACCATCTCCAATCAAGTACCTAAAGAAAGCCTCGAGACTGAGTCCTCTGCGATGGAATATATGCAGATGCTTCAACCCATCCACAATACCCTGCGCACTCTCCACCGTAGCATTCCTCTCCCCCTGCACCTCCACCATAAACCGCCGCAGCTGATCGACACTCATCATCCCGCCCTCCGAGTACTCCTTGAATATATTCTTAATGTCAGCGGGTGCGTCCGCCGCGGCGAGGCGGAACCGCCGCCGGAAACAGAAACAAACTCTGTACGTCTGCCTGGACATGTAACGGAATCGACGACAGCCAATGCCACCATCATCACTTCGATCGACAAATCAAAAACAACAATATTCCCCGAAGGAATCGACAGCAGATGCGATCGGAATCCCATTCTCTCTCCAAGGAAGAATCATCGCACAATCGAAGCTGTAAAGCTGAAGGAATCGAAGCCATTAGCGATACTTAGCGTGCAAAGGCAATGAAAAACGCATAATTAATCACTCAATAATAATAATAATTCATAACAATATTCCGTAAACTTTTCTTTATTGCCGTATCACTCCCCGTATATATTATTTTTATCATAAAGCCCCCCAAAAGTAACTTCAAACAGCATCTTGCCCCTTTTATTTACAAATAATTTATTCTAATTGTAGCATTCATTTCAAAAATATATATACTAAAACGGTTTTTTCACTTTATTATTATTATTATTATTATTATTATTATTAATTTTTAGTTTTTTATATTTAATAAAAAATTTTACTAAACATGATATTTGTATAAAAATATATATATATTATACTTGTATAAAAATTGTGCGATTATGAAAAATCAAATATGTTTGATCCATTCAAAATTGGGTAAAAATTATAGAGATTTAACGTGAATTTGAGTAAGGATCGAGTCCCATAAAGGATAGTTTGCCCGTGGAATGGCAATAGATAGGGTATGATGGGTCGGGTATAGATGGTCCCAAGATCCAACACATATGTATATTTTGGACCCAAGACCCTCTAATTACCCGAACCCTATCCGTGATGTACCCGTCAAATTCAAAAAATTTCAACACAAGTTTGACTCCATTTGATTTATCTAAAAAAATATTTATTTATTTCAAAAAAATAAATTAAAAATATATATAGGACAAATATAAATCTTCACTCATACTGTCTTGATGCCACCACAAACAGTAATAATAATAAAATTTATTATTTAATTTATCGGGTTCGGGTCTGGGTCGGGTAGGGTTGGGTCTACAAGTAAACCATAAACCCTACCCGACCCTCAAAAAATTATTAAAGACCCGATTCATATCCGATTCAATACTCAAATAATTGGACCGACTCCAAATAAATGGGTAGGGTTCGGGTCCGGGTCTCGGGTCTATCCCTACCCATTGTCATCTCTGTATGATGGTGTGGAGATGAATTCGTGACCGTAAAGTCATGGATTCAAACTTCAACGTTTTTTAGTCTTGTATGTTACATATGGTTCACTTAAAAACCCCAGAGTTTGAGATATTACCACAAATTTAGAAGGAAATCAATCTAATTTGTTATGAATAGATGGATATAAATTGAAAATAAATTTCTTTCAATTCCATGCTATGTAATTTCATATTTCACTTTCTTAAATTTATTTTGCACTAAATTTCTATATTTTGCTTTGTTTTTCTTCAATTATTGTATTCATTTTTTTATGTCTAGCATTCTGTTTTTTTTTTTTTTTTGTCTTCCAATTTATTTATTTATTTTCTTCATTTTCACACATTTTATTTTTAAAATACAAGTTTCGATCTGGATATTTTCTTAAATGAGCCGGAGAATCCACTATGATCAAAGGATGACTTAAAGCTTAAGCTTGAGAGATTCGCGATATATCAAAAGACATCAACTAAGAGATAAGATAAAATATGGATGATTTATTATTATTTTTTTTTCCATAATTCACAATCTAACCATATTAAGTTATTTCGAGTGCAAAAAATTTGGGAGAAAAAAAAAGTGAAAAACTCAATACAATGATAAACTTATTGTTCATCGGAGTTTTTGCACGTGATTGCGCTTCTTGACTATAGTTTTTCATTATTCCTACCAATTTTTTGTTAAATTCGATTTATTTATACTAGGAAGGACAGATATTGAATATTATTATATTGCTTGCATTTAAGTATAGTCATGTCTAGAAAAAATTGATTTGAATAAGTCAAGACTTCAGGGATACAATTATAATTTTGCACAAAAAAAAAAATTTTTAAAAAAAAAAAAAATGAAAAAAATAAAAATAAAAAAATTATTGGATCCTCTTAGGGCTGCACCGCTGGTACATAAAAAAGGGCGCAATAAATTTTATTTTTTTTTAAAAAAAAAAATGATCTTTGAGAAAAAAAAAAAATGCGCAGATGGCAGAAAAACAATCGAGAACGGCTAAATTTTTTTCTTAGTATAAGGTTGGATTGAATTTTCGGATGATGAATTTGTGAGATAATTTTGAAATTTAATTGAATCTTTTAATTAATTGGTGTTTGTGTAATTTCTATTTATCTTGTTTAGATATAATTTATTAATGTAGCTAAATTTTAAGTCTATCAATTGATTGTATGCTAATTTAATAAATACATTCGTAATTGTGTATTTATTCGATAAAATAGTATAGTAGTAAATAGATTAGCGAGCTTAGTCTAGAATTGCATGATCGAATGTGAAATTTTTTGTAATTGATTAAATATTCTAATTTAGTTTTTCTCATGCTATTTTCAATTGGAAAACTTTTAGTACGGTCGTGTTTAATTCTTTCGATTAAGGTATGATCAATTGGTCTTCTCACAACAAGATTAGAAAAAAAATGGGGTTTGATCATATGGAATGTCCATAACTAATTTATCAATTAGTTGATTGAATTATTTAATTCAACGATTAAATTAATTACCTCATCTACTTTTTACTTTTATTAATTTTTTAATAAAATATTAATTCTTTTTTAATTTTTGTGTCGAATCCAAATGTTCTAATTTTACTGGACCGGAGAAGTATACATAGATGTGTATGAATTATGTTGTATAATATTATTTTATCTAATTTAAAAAATTAATTATAAAATCTGCCATAATAATACATTATTTTTAATAACAATAACAAATTTAAATTGTTTAATAACTATTTTAATTTTTTTTAAATATATATTTATCAATATATAATACTATGTAAAACAGAAAAGAATGTGTGTATGTTTGGGGATTTGGATTTTGAGTTGGGATTTGAATAATAAAAATTTTGAATTTGAATAGTTGTATGATGTGATATAAATAGATACTGATGTGATGTTTTAAATGTAAAATTGATTTTTAGTATAATATAAAAAAATTGAAAAATAGGTGTTTGATTTGATGTTTTTGGGAGGAAAAAATTGGATAAATAACTTAAATAGGTGTTTGATTTGATGTTTTTGTCTAGTAAAATCGGTTTGGTTACCGTGCTTATAGAAAAATTGCACATTATTGAGATAATATATAATAGATATTTTGATATTACATTATATAATTGTACGTAATACAATATATTCTGATTTCAGTACAATATTATTACTATAAGTATATTACCAGGACAACACAATATAACTCACAACAAATATTAATACAATAACATAATTCATTATTTAATTTTATATAACACAATATATGTTGATTTCAGCATAATATAGAACCACACAACATATGTTCCGGAGATAGTAATATTTTAATATTGAATTGGAATAAATAAAAAATAACACAAGAATATTATAGAAAATTTATTAAAAAATTAAAAAATAATAATAAATACAAAAAATAATAACAAATTAATTATTATTATTTGTTAAAATAAGTAATAATATTATTTATTATAAATAAATTATATATAAATTTAGCGGATAAAAATAAATTTGGTATACGAAGGGAGGGAGGAAGTAATAAAATGTATTCTCAAACAACATATGCCAAAATCCATCTAGTTTTAAATCAATTAATTAATTAATTGATTAATTTCACCAAATGTACAAACCAAAAACACACGTACCTTGAACTGTGCATGGATCAATGGCCTCCCCCTGCCCTTACCTTAAAGTTAAAGAAGCAACAACCATAACACATATATTTACACATACATATACATGCGGGTGTGTGTGTGTGAAGAAACCATATTTCATACAAACTGAAACCTCATAAGAAGCCTCACAGACTTGAACTTCCTGCCCTTCTTGTCGTACAGCGGCACCGATCGAATCCCCGGTCTCAACTCCGACACCAGAAGGCATGTCTGCCCTCCGAAATCATCCTTCTCCGACAGGTCATACTCCCGAACCTCTATTCGTAGCAGAGCTAGCTGAGGAACTCTTAACGGGAATGAAAACTCGTGGTCCCAATGAGGTATCCACTCGTCTTCTATTACTCGCGTCTTCCCCTTCCCTTCATCGAGTGGCAATCCGAATATGTATAGCTACAACCTCAAAATTTATCCATCATAGATAGTTGTTAGGTTAAGTTTTGCATCGAGAATGAAATCCACAATACAACAATATATACAGAGAAATGGAATTTACTGTTCGGTAAAACAAAGAATTCAATTCAGTTGAAAAATGTAAAAAATTACAACGATCAAAAATGCTACTAACATGTATATTAAGTATAGTGCTGACAACATAGCCGATCAGCATATAACAAAAGAAACAGGATGCACCACACAACACATATCACCATTGATCTCAACGTAGATTATATCTCAACACAACACAAACAACTATGTGTTATATGTATATACTCCCTCTGTCCCAAATCAAATGTATCATTTGGAATTTTTTAGTAAATTAAGAAATAATAATATTTTATTAGTTAGCAGAATGGGTAAGAATTGACATTTTTGCTTTTTAACTTTATATATAAAGTAATTGTGTGTGTAATAATATGTTTATAATTTAAGTAAAAGTTAAAGAGTATTTCAGTATTAGTGTATGATTACTTTTTCTAAAATATGAAAGGAATACTTTGAAGTGAGACAGACGAAAATAATAAAAAAAGTACTTTGAATTGATATAAAAAGTATTTTGGAAAAAAAATATTTTGGTATTAGTGTATGATTACTTTTTGTCCCTTGACTTTATGTATAAGGTAATTGTATGTGTAATGGTATGTTTGAGATTTAAATAAAAGTTAAGGTATTTTCTTATTAGTGTATAATTATTTTTTTTAAAATGATAAAAAGAGTACTTTGAATTAGAACGGAAAGAGTATATCGTTGCATAACCAATCCCTATGAATAGATATATAGAAGGAGCAGGATTCAATCTAAGTTCTCACTAACCTTTGTGTAGAAATCGGGTGGCGAATGTTTATCAAAGTGAGTATGGCTGAAATCCAAACGCCAACCGTTGCCCATGTACACAGTTACCTGTCGAAATTAGGACTCATTTGTAACTTTGATCATAAGATAAAGGAGAGGTTTCGCTTCCCGGCTTATTTTATATTTAGTCACCTTTAACGTCGTCCTCACTGGCCATGGCAATTTGGGATCGAAGACATCGCCACTAGCATCTTTTTCCATGAGCACAGCTGGTTTTTTTGCATAACCACAGCCTCCATTCGACCTAAACAGGCCCTGCATCATCCAGAGAGATTTTCCGTATCCCTGTTGGAGAAACGACAGCAATAACCACATCCCTTCACACATACTAAATACGAAACAATGTATTGAACATGAACATAGCCAAGAAACCTGCATATTAAAGGCAACCATTTGAGCTCCATGTATCCAACCAGTAGTAGGCCTAAAATTCGATGATGTTACACGAGTTCCCTTGGGAAATATCCGCAATATGTTCTTTTGAGTGAACCTACAAAGTAGCAAAAAGCCGAATTAACTATTTGTTTGATATTCATGAACTAAATTATGGGATTATTAGTCATATCCTATTGAATAGGATAAAGTGATCCATCAAAGTATTTCCTAGTACTTCTACTTCCATTGATTGCACTACACACGGCCCTAAGGGGATGTTTTTTCAGGTGATTTACGACATACACATAATCGAGTTCATCTAAAGTAAAAACTCTCCAAGAATTTAAGTGCGAGGATTACCTCACTAATTGCACAGGATGTAATGCCGCGGCTTTTACAAGCTCATCTTCGGATAAGCTAAGTCGACTAGCTTTTTTATGTTCAATTTTCAGGACGTGCCTCAATCGCTTTTTTTTGGCATTTCCGGCATGAATCGCTATCAGGCGTTTATATTCTGGTGCAGAGCCAGACTTCAGCTGCACACCATCGCTAGACGATGATTCCTCATCGCTGTCACTCTGATTTACGATGTTTGTCAGTGAACATACAATTAAACAGAGATGCAAACAAAAAATCCATATTGCTGATTTATGACTACCTTGTCATCAGCTTCAGTCTCGTCGCCAGAGTCCTCTTTTAGTATTGGTAAAGATATGTCTAAATCCTTCCCACTGCTGCCTCCAAGGTACTCCTTGGGTGGTTTCGTTGAGAATATAATTTTGTGCTGTAATGCTTCGGGTGATGGGAATTCCTGCAAGTCTCCCGACTCTGGGAAAAACAGCGTATCTCCGAAGACTTGTATAGCCATCTAGAAACAGATTGAGTTTGTGACTACATTAAATAATGGATAAGTATCAATTAAGAACATAGTTGGTGAAGGTTATGGAGGCCTACCTCTGCTACTTTAGCCTGAAGATCGGCCGTCAGGTGATCCTCTAATGTTATTATCACTGGATAGGGAGACTTAACGAAAGCGTGCTCTTTGATAGATTTGAAGCATTTGATGAGCGAAACTGGCGTTGTTAGAGTCCTGCAAGGTGCTTAAAATGTTTAGCTTTGATAAGAAACAAAAGTTGAAATTGCTAAGCATAAATTCATTCTTATTTAGCCTTCGACAATTTGTGGAGCTGCAAAAGCATGTCTATCCTCTTGAATGATTGAAATTGTTTGGAATGTATATGGAAGAACACTCATAGAAGGTTTTGTCATACCTTCCATGAAGAACATGTATGTTATCTTTCGAAGAATTTGGCCACAAATCGAGTTCTATTCCTCGAACGCCATTCTCCAGAGCTCGGATTATCGGGATTTCACTACAGTCACTGCTTATTTGATTCCCCGTCAAGTAGGAATTGTGACCTGTATATATGTAATAATGTTGCAACGGAGCAGTCATATCATGGTGTACCTGGAAATTATGCAAATCTTCAATGTAAATGATGAAAATGTTTCCACTTAAAACATTCATTTGTCAAGAACAACAACCTACAAACTCTTTTCCTTTTGTAATGTATCATCATCAAGCAAGAACAAATTTGACTTACTGTAATTCATAAACAGAATTGAACAAAATCAACATTGTTTGAAGCCTTTGTAGCTGTATGATGATCTTATTATACATCAATTACAATTGACAAGTGGTTGCAATCGATCATATGGTTCAATTAGGGCACAGAATAGGAATCAATGAAACAGAGAAAGCAAGCACAAATAATATGAAATTGTTCTTCAGTTCAGAGATTAGGGAAAAGGGGAAAAGGAAAGAGCGAGACCTGAGAATTAATCGGTCCATTGAGATCATCCTGAAACAGGAAATGGAAGAAGTCGTCGAGGTTGAACCCTAACTGGCGGTCAGGGGAGTGGTGGCGCTGCTTGAACACCTGGTGCATTATCGCCTCCGCGTCGTCGACGGTGCGCCACTTCTCCTGCTGGTACTCCACCAGAAACTTCAGCAACTGATCCACCGTCATGTGGATCCCCCCCTCCGCGTACCGTGAGAATGCCTCCTTCACGTCCGGCGGCGGCTCCGGCTCGCTGACCTTGAACTTCCGATTGAAGCACCCGAACATTTTGTAATAATTGTAACTGGTACCCATTATCACGCCGCGAGATCCTCCGGTTGAATTGAGCCGATTTCCGATCTTTTCGCCGCTCCGATTCTCGATCATAACCCCGACGTTGATCCCGTATCGGGAATTAACTTCATTCGCATCATCACAACACAGAAAACGGAGAAAACAACAGGAAAACGAAGAAAAAACAGAAATTGGGAATCGATCGCTGGCGGAAGAAGAATGCAGATGGATTAGCCGGTGGAATCAAAGATTGAGGTAAATTAAAGGCGTGGGACGGTTTCGTTAGTTAATCCGCCATGCGAAGGAAAGAAACATTGCATTCCCATTAACGTCCTGCTTTTCATGATTTCAACGATGGTTTTGGAAGCTCTTCTCATCAAATCATCAATCGACACGTGCGAACGGTGTCGCAATTGATTATTATCATTATAATAATATCCTTTTTAATTTCGTTTATTTGTTTGCCTGTTTGTATAATTCGTGTTTTTTTTTAAAAAAAAAAAAAAAATTAAATTAAATCAAAACACTAAACAAATAAACTTTCAATATTTCAATTGTCTTTTAAAAATATATTTAGTTTGTTTGATGATTAAACAGTGATAATTATAATTTAAAATCGTAATCAAACAAACTTACTGCATTTTCAATTATTTTTATTTAGTTTTCTAATTACTTTTTAAACGTTTTGGTTTATTTTGTGATTTGAAATTAAAATTAATATTATTTATTTTGTATCGTTTTAAACAAACATATGCTATTTTTTTTTAAAAAATATTATATTAAAATATTGTTTAAACAAAATTCTAAATCAATATTTTATATTAAATCAATTTAATATTTTAACTAAATTATTTTTATTGAAATCCTATATAAGTCAAACAGATGGGGTGTGGTCATCTAATATATTTTTAAACATCATTCTTAATTAATATTTTTTTATAACAAAGCAGCAACGCATATTCAATAGTATGTAATAATACTTTATTCGACCATTTTTTTTTTTTTTTTCTAGATTAAAAAATAATAATATTATATTGATTAATAGAGTGTCTAATATGATTTGACATTTTTGTTCTTACAAAATATAAATAAAGTAATGATAATTTTGTAAAGTACGAGTACTTTGGTATTTATATATAAATTATTTTTTCTATATTAAAAATTAAATACTTTTGAGTATGACAAAAAAAATAATAAAAATGATACTTTAAATTAAAAAGAATGAAGTATAATTTCACATATCACAATATATGATTAATTTCATACAATATATACTTCTATATATTACAACATCACTTTCAATCTCTATTCTATACGACTAAGTCAAATTAGATTTGACCCAATAAGCACTCTATCTACCATCTATAAAATATATTTCTCCGTCCCGCACCAAAGTATATATTGATATTTTGTAATAAATTTAAAAATAATATTTTTTTCGTTTTAATTCAAAATACTTTTTTATCATTTTTGTTTGTCTCATTTCAAATTACATATTTTCAACTTTAAAAAAAATATAATTATACATTAATACCAAAATACCTTTAATTTTTACTTATATAGAAATATTGACACATACAATTACTTTATACAAAAGTCAAATGACAAAAATATCAAAATCTCTTACAAACTTTCACTAACCAATAAAATACTATTATTTTCTAATCTACTACAAAACCTCAAAGAGTCTCTTTCAAAAAGGATAGAGGGAGTAATATTTTATTAGTAAATGAAAATATATAAAATAATTTTGGCGTTTTTGTCATTTGTCCTTTATGTGTATATATATAATAGTATATATAATTTATGTAAAAAGTTAAAATATATTAGGACTGTTTGAATTGACTTAAAAAATAAATAGAAGTCAAAAGCGATCGATTTTTTTGTTTGTGATAGCCATAAATCGCATGCATTTAATATTCATATTATTTGCGATATTTGATTTATTTTGATTAGATTTTACCTGATTTGGGTGTATATTATTTATTTATGATTTGCAAAAAAAAAAATAATAAAATTGATAGAATTAGAGGAAAAAAAGAAAAAAAAAAAACTCAAAGCCCTAATTGTTACAAAATTAGGACAAATACAAAGGAGGAGAACACAGAACAATCCCAGGGAAAAACCGTGCAAAGGCAATAAGGAGAAAGATTACTCCAAGAAGATTTCGAGCTCTAACTCTACCAATATCATTCTCAAGCGATGTTTATATTTATTCTTTGTTCTTGCTCCTATAATTAACTAGTAGTTTACTTTTTCTAGTTTAGAAGTGAAAAACAACTTGGTATGAATTTGGAAGATTAGACTTCTTTTGATTTATAATATTTATTTGGTTCCTAAGTATTTTCTGAAGTTTCTGATTTTTATTTATTTATAATATTTTATTTGATTGGGTATCGTGGCCAGGTGTTTCAATTGAATTAATGATTAATTGTTAAACTAAATTAGGCGTCAGTAATTGAGTTTAATTTGGTTCAAGTAGCAACTAGCGGCATACATCATTGGAATATCATGGAATCAATTGTAAATAATTTTGCATAGGTAATTGTTAATTAAATTAAGCTATTCTAGTTCGCAAGACGGTTAGCCTAGTAAATTATTTGTGGCGTCATTAAGGTTTTAGTGTAACTAGGGAACCAGTTGACAGAACGTACCTAGACTGCCGTAAAATTAAGAAAAAGTTGGTTATTAGGCGAGTGTCGGTAACTATAACTAATTTATTTAGAAATCAATAAAATTATATATTTATCGATGATCAAAATCAAATTCATCATTTTTTATTTAAAAAAAATATATATCCTGAATAAAGAAAGAATTCTGAGGAAATAGATTTAGTTTTATTTATTTGATATAACTTCTTGTAATTGGTAACTTTAAAAAAATTAACAATCAAATAGTAAAATTCGAAGGAAGGCTCGAACTTTATTTTTATAATTTGAATATTTGATTATCTTCTAGTTACGAAAGTAAATACAAGAAAATTTAAAATACAAAAAGAAATGTAAAATAGTGATCTCCAAACAATTTTTTTTTTTTTTTTAAAAAAAAGAAAATTATATACAATTGAAAACTCTCAATTTGTCATTGAATAGGATACTTATAGGCGTTCATTTGAATGGATAGAATTGGTTTGCAATCGATTAACAAATTGCTTCTGAAACCGTCTGCTTAATTTGAACCGAAATAGGTCCAATTGGTCTTTTTTCCTACCCGATCTTAAAAACATCAAGTTTCCACTTGCGCCACATTAAATCGGGTTCGGCCGTAATATAGTGTAAATTATAAGGGTATTTATTACGTTAGGTAAGTAGTATTATGCAATGATTCAACTAAATCAATAAAATATTAATTAACCCAGTACATCGAACATATTTGAACTCAAAATTCAAACTAGATCTTCCCAATCCAAACCAAAAAAAAAAAAAAACACACCGATGAATTTTTACGAAATTAAGGAAAACGCAATTGAATTTACATGGCAATCATTATAATAGAGAATCAATCTGGAAACCATTGAGCAGTTGTTGAGGAAGCAGAAACCTCACCTCATAAGTTCAGTCCCATTGAATTTCTCTATGGAAGGTCCATTCCGATGGATTAATGGTTGTTTTCCGGTCCGCCGCCACCAGATCGTACGGCGAGTCCTCTGAGAACTCCGTCGCCATCGATTTCCAGTGCAGTTTTGGCTCCCAATCCGCTTCCTTCAGCACCTTCAGTATTTCCTCCACCACCACTTTACTCCCCTCCGCGGCCAAGTGAACGCCGTCGCTGAAACACCAATAATATATAAAGTTCATGAAATATGTCGCGTGAATTTCCTGTTCTTGATGATCATCGATCATCTAAAAGTTTTTTTTGAGGTACTCACGTGAAACATGTGTTAGCCCAATCGTCGCGTTTCTGGATTGCGCTGTATAGATCGATCACTTTGATGTCCATCTCATGGCAGAGGTTAATGCAAGCTTCCGAGTATATGCGACACAGCTCGTTTGTACGAACCAGTTCGCTGAAATACGCGCTGGATAGGGAAATAACAGAGTTAAAGCATTTATATGAATACGGATTTTTGTAGTTGTTGGTTACGTCATTTTGTCCGGGCGTACCTCGTGTTTGCCTGAACTTTAGCCTCGTTGACAGGAGGGCAGCTGAGAAATATTATCCGGGTTTGATCTGAGAGGTTCTGGAATTAAATCGAGTTAAGCGATGAAGAAACACTTTGCCATTGCGAAAGACTAATCGAAAACCTCTGTATTGATGTATAGATTCTATCTTTTTGTGCGTACCTTGAGATGTGTCGCGATTTTTCTCATGTTCTCGACGAACTCGGGGAGAGGAACGTGAGGGCCAAGTCCCGACGAGTGGGCTCCCATGGAATCATTGCCACCGAAATACACGATTACGAGAGAAGGCTGAATTGCAGCATCCTGCAACAACAAATCATTCAGCACCACAACCATAATCATTCGTAAACAAATGATTCAAAAACGACGATGCAACTTGCGAACTTGATCGAACATATCGCGATAGTTGATTCTACTAGCTATCGCCAACATCTACCATTGAATCAGTTCATTCATTTTGTAAATGATTCAAAAACAACGATTCAGCTTGCGAAAATCTTTGTAATCGAACATCCCCATGGCGAACGAACAAACAAATGCATATATGAGATAAATTGCTATCCAAACCACAAGACTATGTTAAGGAATCCATAGTAATGTAATGATCGAATCTACTAGCTGTCGTGTTTGTTACCTTCGGAAAAACTTTGTCGAGGATTTCGATAGCTCTTCTCGAGTTCCAACCGTAGTAACCTCGTGTAACTATGTCAGCCTATGCCAAAAATGGCGAAGAACCAAACAGAGAGACAAGTTAAGGACAGAAACCACAACAATGGAGGACAAACATTGTTAACATTCCATGGCAATCATAATAATCAAGATGCACATACAGATATACCAAGCCATTACCAATCTCAGGCACCAACAATGCACAGCCAACAAATTTCTGTAACTAACAATCCATGGAATTTCGAATCGAAATCGAGCATTCGGATGAATTTTATAGGACTATCAACATAATTTTTGCTAGAAATCAGCAGTCAACCGAGCAATAACAGTGATGGAATGGAACCCTAATTTCGAGGTTAGGAACGAAAATGATTGTACGGAAAGAGCAATGGGGACGATTCGAAGTTCAAACCATACCTTGCGAGCGAAGATATCGGCGAGGATTGCGCCCCATCCGCCATTGCTGAAGCTCAGCTGAACTATCGACGATCCGAACAACACGAACAATGGCCTCTGCGGACCTACCATTGTCGCCTCTCGGAATTTTTTCTGTTTTCCCCAAATTAAGCGTCTCCGAAAATCCCTAACTCCGACGACGATTGCCTCTGCGTAGCTCGTTGGGCGATACGAACGAATAATGCGCGCGTTCCCGCTGTATTGATTTCGCTTTCAATTAAACGCCACAAATTAGGGTGAAGAATCTTAAATGCGTTTCGATCTGCCGGCGATTGAAAAGGAGTGAGAGATGGAACCGTTGGTCCGAATTTTGGGGTCACATGTGTATAATGTTAATGCACTGAGCCAGCCATGGAATGGATTTTGTGCTTTGTTTCATCTTCTCGGCGCTGGCGTTGCTGCAGGCGAGGAGCGCCGTACATTGGTGGTGATTTTTGGGAGTCCTCAGGGATCACATCATTAGAAAGATCTGAGCCGTATATGACATGGAGTGCATAAATTGAACGGTGGAGATTGACTTGGTTTTGGAGTCCCGGGGGTTTGTAATGTTGGTTTCGTCCCGGACGCCATTAATGGGGACAGTTGGAGTAATTGTAATAATGCTATTCCCAACTAACTCTCTGAATTTAACCACCCACCCCATCCCCCCCAACCTCTACCCCGCAAAAAAAAAAAAAAAAAAAAAAACGTGATAATCTACTTCAATAAAATTTATATCTTAAAATAACATCAACAACATTAACAATAATAATAATAATAATAATAATAGTAACAACAACGTGATTTATATCACATGTTATATTAGCGCATCTTATATTCATCTTCCATACTATATTTATATCATTATTTTTTTAATTTTTATTATAATAATACTCGTTATTTTTAATAAAAAATACAGTTATTATATACTTATTACTCTTTTATAAGAATTCGTTACTTTAAAAAAAATAATTAAAACTTAATTAATTAATTGTTACTCAAAATTTTAAAATTTTAAAATTAATCAATAATTAATCTATATAATATAATTTAAATTTATTTTAAAATATTATATTTATCTACATATTTTTCAATAATTTAGTTTTATCTAATTTTATATATCAAATTTCAAATTTTAGATTTTCTTTTAAAAGAAATTTATATACAATTTTGATGAGATGACCAATGAATACATAAAACTTTTCAACTTGTTTTTGAACCAAAATTGTCGGGAAAAAAAAAAAAAGGAAAAAAAAGGTGATGCATCAATTCAAGTTTCTTTTAATAATTTAATTTTCAAATGACACTAATATCGCAAATTCGAATAATTAAATAATTTAAAATTATTATAAAATTACTCTCTCTCTCCTGGCTATTATATCCGTTTATTGTAGATACGAAAATTTAAGAGTGATATAATTAGTAAATAATTGATAATATATTAGCAAAAAAAATTTATCGTATAATAAAAATAATCATAAATTAAAATTAAATAATTGATTAGTCTAATAAGTTTAAAATGTATAATTCTTTTTTTAAAAAAAAATAAAGTGACAAAATAAATGAACATACGAAAATGAAAATGTGGAGATGATAAGTGGGGCGGAGGGAGTACTATATAATATTATCACAATTTATATTGATATCTTAGAATTATAGTATAAAATATTAATAATAAATTTTATTTATATATTATACTCCCTCCGTCCCCTCTAAGGTTACATTTACATTGTGTGTCATTGTCCTTGACATTAAAATTATCTTTATATTTGTATATTTTTTTTACAAATATTTTTCTATTAGTATTATAAGATAATAATTAAAGTATTTTTTATAATTATTTCTTAATTTGTACTATGTTTTGATATAATAATTAATATTTAAAAAGTAACACATAAAAAAATAAATCGGCCTAAAGAAACACATCCTTAATTTTTGCGGAATGAGAGAGTACATTGTTTTAATAATATAATTGTGAAACCTATTAAAAGAATAATGAACATACTCTATTATTAAGTGTATATTGTTGGCTGTAAAATTAGATAAGAAGTTTAAAATTTTGGATGCTTTGCCATAGAAAATAAAATTACAATTTAGCAACAGAAAATTTCATACAGAAGAATATTAGGTTAAACTATTTGAAAAAAATAAATGATTGATAAAAATGAGATGGAAAAAATCAATTTTGGTCACAATATAATCAAAATTAGTCAATTTTGGTCACAATATAAAAAATTCATCAATTTTGGTCCCAATGTAACCAAAATTTATCAATTTTGGACCGAAACAGAAAGATACACAGCCGTGTAGAATTATACATGGCCGTGTAACAACATGGTCATGTACAATTATACACTGAAATATATATGATCATGTAACAACATGGCCGTGTGCATGTATAATTATACACTGAAATATACATGACCATGTAACAACATGGCCGTGTAACAACATGGCCATGTATAATTTATACACTGAAATATACATGGTCATGTAACAACATGGCCGTGTATAATTGTACATGGCCGTGTACTTTCCAGGTCAACTGCCACGTCACATCCGTCATGTCCACGTCAGCAATTTCCGTTAGTTTTTTAACGGTGGTACCAAAATTGAAAAAAATTGTTTATAATGAGACCAAAATTGATTGAAATTGTTTATATTGGGACCAAAATTGATGAGTTTTTTTTTATATTATGACCAAAATTGATGAATTTTTTATATTTGGACCAAAATTGATTAATTTTGATTATATTGAGACCAAAATTAATTTTTTCCCAAAATGAGATGATCAATTGAATAAAAGATGTTTCAACAAAATAAATATTTATATATTTAATTAATGATTTTTTATTTATTTTATTTAATTTTGGTTTTGATTTTATTATTTAAATGAAATGTACTATAAAAAAATAGTTAGATTTTATAAGAAAATAGTAAAATATAAAAAAATTAAAATTAAAATGAATAAAATTTCAAATTTCAATTATTTGTATTTCTCTGTGTATAACAAAAAAATAAAAAAAAATAAAAAAAAGAAAATGATTTCAATATATATATAATCTTACTTTCTTGGTAAATATGGATGGACGTTCAGTTCTATTATTATTATTATTTTGAAGGGAGCTGCTAAATGGACACATGACATAATATTTATTAATTATATATTAATATAGTAAAAGATTATTTAATCTCTATTAATTTATATCTCTCTGTATATTAAATGTAACGATTTATTATTTATTTATTTTTATACAAATAAAGTCTTTTAAATATATACATTATTTTCTCATTAAAAATAGTATTTATATATTTCTTTGTTTAATAATGTATTTTATTTTTTTGAGTAGCAAATAACAATTATTTTGTAGTTTTATTTCTTCTATTTAGACTAACACTTTCTTCTTCAATTTGAACATATCAATATGTATATCAATATAGCAAATGTTATATACAATTTATTTGGTAATGATTAGAAAAAAAAAAAATTATTAGTATGGAAATTCCCAAGTGGATGACATCGTAAATGAATGGTATTCAAGCGCAAACTCTTGTTGATCTAAAATACAAATTGATGTTGAGTTAGTTAATAAATTTATTGATTTTTTTTTTTTTTAATTCTCAAGATAAAAGATTTTTTTGAATATTTTTTCTCACATACACAGTTTTCTTCTTATTTTATTTTTCTTGCTGTAAATTTTTGTAATTTTCTGCAGATTTTTATGTGTTTATTTTGAATTTATTGTTTATATTATAGTTGTTTATATATTATCTAATGAATTTATATTATCTGACAATATATTATTAATTAAAAATAAAAAGATTGTTTTTTTTAGATGAAAATGAAAATTAATTATTTAATGTTACTAATATTTATATTATTAGATATTAGGAAAGAAAGATAGTTAGGATTTTTTTGGAGGGTTGTTGGTGAAAATACGGTATAAAAGAAAAGGAAATATGAATAAATTTAGAGATGTCTAAAAAATGATGTTGAAAAAAACAAGAAAAAATACATATATAAATATTAAATTAAAATGAATAAAAACATAAAAAAATAAAAATGAAAAAACCCATCATATAAATTTTCTCAAAAAATAGTTAAACACAAGTTTTGCTTTGAATTGAGATGTAAAAGAAAAATTAAATGGATAAATTATATAACAATGCTTTGTATTTTATTAAAAATATACAAAATATTTTATATTTTATTTATTGCGTAAAATCCCTTTATTTGGTTCTAAACAAAGACTTAAATTACACAAATTTTTTTTTAAAAAAAATATATATAATATTTTCAATAAATAAATAAATAAATAATTGATCATGTAATTTCATAATTTTTGTAAAAATCATATAACAATTTATCTTTCCAAAATAAAATAATGTTTTTCACTTATACCTTTGAAAAATCTAAGTAAAAATTTATTTTAAATTTAATTTGTGAAAATGTTTATTAAAAAAGGATCACTCTCTAGTTTATATTCATTTCATTTTTATTTTATGGTTTTATCTTTGAATAAATAGTAATATAATCATCATTATTTATTTTATGTTAAGATAAGAAAGTTAAGAAATTTTTTTAAAAAAAAATTATAAAAATTACAAAATTAAATTTATCATAACAAAAAAAAAATAAAAAATCTAGCAAAGACAATATTAAACAATAAAGATATATATACTAATAAACTAATCTATGCATATGTATGCAATATATAGTCCCTCCCCTCCATTAATTTTTCCACTTTAAGTAGTTAGTAACTGATGATTAAATAGTTTAATTAAAATAAAAAATTATAAATTATAAAATTTAAAATTTAATTAAAATGTATAATTATATTTTAAAAAATAACAAATTATGTGAACCAAATCAAAGTAAAAAAAAAAAATTATATGGGGCGGTAAAAATACTTATTAATAAACTATAAAATTAATATACTTCGTATTAATAATTATATCTTATTTTTATAATTAATCATCAGATAAAATATATAATGATTATCCAATCATGATAATATAAATAAAATATTTTAACTAAAGAGTATAAAATCTTTTATTAATAATATTTTATTAATTATTATTTTTAAAATAGGTCCTAGGATTAACATTCATCAAAACCAATCAAATATTAAAGGTTTATTTAGATAGAGGTTTTTGGAATGTTGAAAGTTTGAAAAAAAGAAAGAGTAAAAGTTAGTATTTGATTTGATGTTTTGTGAGAGAAAAAAGTAGATTTGATGTGATATTTTTTTGAAAAATGAGTAGTATCAAACGAGTAGAATATGTTGTGTAAACAAAACTTAAGAATTAAAATAACAATATTTTAATATTAACAATAAATAAGTAAAATAAAGTATTAGATAAAATTTATTAAATAATTGATAAAAAAAAGTAATAAAAAATAAAAAACCAAGGGTGTGTTTTTTTAGGGTGGTTTGGAAAAAATTGGATTTGAATTTGGTTTTTATTTGAATTTGAAGATAGGTTCAAATTTATGTGTTTCTTTTGTGTTTAAGTTTGATTTGGGTTTGAAGAGTTTTAACAGTATTGATTTGATGAGTAATGAATATAATAATATAAATATGTATTAAATTTAATTGATAAAATTAATAATTGTATGATTTGATTATAAATTTATATTATATCTAATATATATATTTTAAATATTAATTTATTTGTATTATAAAAAGTTTATTTTCTACAAAATTACATATATTATATATATATATTTTTTTTATTAAACTATAACTATTATAAATATTAAATAAATATAATACTCCCTTCATTGAGCTAGAAAATATACATATTTCTATTTTTGAATGTCCAATTACAAAATAAATATTTCATTAAATACGTCATTTTTTTCACAAATAACTCTTACTTTGCATTACATCATTACTTTTATATAAAAAAAAAATAAAAACAAAAATATCATTATACTACTTTTAACTATCCACTGTAATTAAAATATTAGAAGAGAATATTTGAAAAAAAAAAATTATATTTATAAAAAAGTGAAAACAAGACTCCAGCTTTTGCTGCAAGATGCAAAATATGCTAGGGTTTTGGGGAGCCGGCAAAAGACAGGGTGTGTTTATTTGTGAAGTTTTGGTTTTGAATTTTGAATAGTAAAATTTTGAATTAAAATAGTTGTTTGATGTGATATAATTATGTGTGATGTTTTGAATGTAAAATTAAATTTTAATATAATAAAATAAATAAAAACTAAGTATTTGATTTGATATTTTTGAAAAAAAAAATTAAAATAATAAAATCAAACCTAAAATCTTACAAGTAAACAGACCCACTGTCTCTATAGAGTAATTTTGCCCAAATTGAACTTAAAGGAACACACTCCAAATTATTACTATTTGTTAAAGTAAAAATAATAAATAAATAAATAAAATTATACGGAGTAAAATACGGTCTGCAAGTTTGCAAAAAAAAAACAGGAAAAATCATAACTAACAAAGACTGGTGTGGCATTCTAATCAAGCGACGGCGATAGCGACGGCGTTACACAGGACAGCGGACAAGTGTTCTCCCGTTGAAGCCATTCTACAATACACCGCACGTGACACACGTGCCTGCAACGAAGCACTCCCACCATAGAATCTTCTAGACAGTACAACTCATCCTTACACACAGCACAGAAACCATCATCGTCTCCGGCGCCGGCGCCGGCGACACACTTTCTCGTTTTCAAGTGTTTCAGAATCACCTCTTTTCTCAAACTCAAATCTCTGTTAGTATTATTATCCGCAGCCTCGTCAACGACGGTAGTGTCCTCGAGTTCTCTAACCCTAACACGTGGCACTCCCGAAAATCCCGGCCGCCGGTGCGCGCCGTTGCCGGCGACTGCCACGTCAGCACGGCGGGTGGTTTCGTGTTCTAGAAACCTAACCTGTCGTCTGCGTATTATGAACTGCAGTTTTGTCAAGTCTGCGTGAATTTGCCGCCGGTCAGAAAATGGCGGCGCCTCCAGGATTGCAGCTTCGTCTTCTTGAATCCAATTATGTAAGGCGGCGGCGGTGGCGGCGCCGTTGAAAATGTAGTGGCGGCCCGCGGCGAATACTGAGTGGTTGGTGAGGGGAGGGAAGTTGATATCGGCACGTGGATGATGCACGTGACTCCGGTAATATTGGCGGAGGAAGTCTCTTTGAGAGGAGGAATGCGCCATGATATTACAGAGAGGTTTTGATGATGGAGGAAGAGAGATTAACGTTGGACTACATATGCATACATATATGTTTCCTTATTTATGTGAAAAGATTTAATAAGATAATAGAAATATCCTATTCCTATAGTATATATTGTTATCTTCCTATTAAAACTCACCACATGTATTTGGAATTTTTTTTTTTTAAATTTATCCGAATATTCTCAATTGTCAAGTCAATGGATAAATTTAAGGTGTTTATGTCATCCAACTTTTTTTTTTTTTCGATTTATCAGTATATACTCTTTTTTTTTTTTTCTTTTTTTTTTTTTTAAGTTGTACACTTAAATCTTCTCTTTTTCTTTTTTTTTTTAGTAAAATTATATTTTACATAAACAAAAAGCACACAAAAAAAAAATAAAAAAAATAAAGACAAAATTACTTTTGCATATATAATTTGTTCCGCACTTCAATAAAATATTAATATACCTAAATTTGCATGTCAAAAATAAATGAAAAGATTATTAGTAGACGGAAGATGTATATAATATTCTTTCTGATCGGTAACAAGAGTTACATTTACTTTTTGTGTCATTGTACTTAACATTAATAATATTTTTATATTTAAGTAATTTAATAATACAAATTGTATTTGTATTATAAGAAACTAATAGAAATATATATATTTTTTTGTCTTAGTTTGTATTATATTTTTATATAATAATTAATATTGGAATATCAACCCACAAAAAGTAAATATAACTCTTGTTCCAATTATATTGGGAGTTCCAATTAAATTGAGATTATCCACATATATTGCAACAATGACAAAATTTGATCTAATTTTCTTGATAAAGACACATGAACATATTAGATCATTAGTATAACATTCTTTTATTAAATATTCACTGAGACGATTATACTATATTCGTCCTGATTGCTTAAGTCAATACAATGACTTTTTTAATTTGATGGAATATGATTCCCGGGTTTAACTTGTATGCTTTAGGCATATTGACTCCCTTAGAAACTTTCATATTAATATCAGTATCCAAGGAACTATAAAAATATGAAGTAACTACGTCTAAAAGATGCATGTCGAGCTTTTCTCACACTGTTGGGCGCATAAGGTATCTAAATGTTATTACATTAACAATTGAAAAGTATATTTCATCAAATTCTATTACAGGTCTTTATGAGAATCCCTGAGCTACAATACGAGCTTTATATCTCACAATTTCATAATGTTCATTTCTTTTTTCGTACAAACACCCATTTGTATCTAACTGGTTTTATACCATATAATGTTTGAACAATCAGCCCGAAAACCGCTCTTTTGTTTAATGAGTCAAATTCTGATTGAATTGCATTTTTCCATTTTGGTCAGTCATTTCTTTGCCGACATTCATGAACAGATTTTGGCTCTGAATCCTCATTTTCTTTCATTATATCAAGTGTTAAATTATATGAGAAGAAATTATCAATAATTGTTTCTTTACAGTTCCAACATTTCCTTGAAGTAACATAGTTAATTGAGTATTCAATATTCTCATCATGTTCTTCAAAATCGTGCTCTTCTAGAGCAAGTATATCATGGTTGACTTCTTTATTAGATTAAAGTTTATCAATGTCAATCATAATATTTTCATGATTATCATCATTCATTTCTCTTTTCTTTCGAAGATGTTTGTCTTTGGAAACGAGTGGTCTACCACACTTTAAGCATGTCGCTGATTCATTAGCACTTGCAATTTTTTCATCAGGGACAATTATTTTAGCTGGAGCTTTAGCAGCTTGGATATATGATCGAGTGACTTTACTCGAGTCATTGAAAGTATCCGGTAATTGATTTGCAATATTTTGCAAATGTATAATACATTGAACTTCTAGTTCACACTACTTTGTTCGAGGATAAAAAAAATTCAATGGTATTTTCCAATTAATATCCCTTTTTCGGTTTATTTTTGTCTCCTCCTAATGTCAAAAAATATGATTTGTCAAAATGACATTTTACAAATCTTGCAGTGAATAAATCACTCGTCATATGTTCAAGATATTTTATAATTGACGATGATTCATATCCGACATAAATGTCCAATCCACGTTAAAGATCCATTTTTGTACTTTTGGGGGTGGAATAGGAACATAAACAACACACCAAAAAATATGTAGATGACATATATTTGGTTCATAACCAAATACTAGTTGCATTGAGGAATAACTATGATAGTTTGTCGACCTCATTCTTATGAGTGTTCCTGCATGTAAATTTGCATGGCTCCAAGCTGAAAATGACAACATAGACCTTACTAGTAATGGTCTAGAAATCAATCGCAATCTTTTAATAAGTTATTTTTCCACAACATTTTGTATATGAACATGAGCAGCTAGATGCTCTACATTAATTTCAATCAACATGCAATACTCATCAAATGAATTCGATGAATATTCACTAGTATTATCCTGACGTATAGTCTTAATTGGATTATCAGATAATTGTGTCGGTAAGTTAATAGTTTTGGCAAGCAATCTCGCAAATGTCATATTGTAAGTAGATAATAAACATACATGGGGACATCTGGTAGATGCATCAATAAGCACCATAAAATATTTAAATGGCCCACATGGTGGGTTTGTCAGTTTACATATATCCCCGTGTATTCTTGTAAAAAATGTAGGTGATTCAATACCTACTTTAGCTGGCGATGACCTGGTTATCAATTTTATTTGAGTGCAGGTAACACAAGTTGACTAATTTGAGTTAGCATTTTTTGACCTTTTAATGAATGACGATGTGAATTCTCAATTATTCGTCTCATCATTATACTACCAGAATGCTCAAGACGATCATGTCATATTTGAAAATCGGTAGTTTTTTGATCTACTGTGAGTTGTGTTTCAACAACACCTAATATAGCATAATATAAACCAGTAGAGAGTGAGGGTAATCTCTCAATGATACATTTTTTTTTATCAATGATATTGGTGATCAATAAAATTCATCATCGGTATCACTCATTGTTTTAATGTGATAACCATTTTTTTGAGTGTCATGAAAACTCAATAAATTTCTTTGAACTTTAGTGGGCAACGGTGCATATGTATCACAATTTTCGTCCATGTGGAGAGAAATATATTGGCTTCTTCAGAGCCTTCAATTAATTTTGCATTGCCACTTATAGTATTGACATTCATCTTTTTTCTTTTCAAATGAGAGAAATATTTTTCGTATTTCAATATAGTATGTGTCGTGACACTGTCAATGAAAAAATATTTGCATTATTTTGATTGACATTTATTTAACCAAAAATAAAACAGGCAAGAGTCCTCGTACTGATAACGTGTTATATAACAAATAATATAATATAATATTGATAAGTATATAAATATATATAGGTATATGTGTATGCAATTAATATATGTATGTACATATATAAGTGTAGATAGTAAAGAGAGGGAAGAGGGTTTTGGGAGAATAAGATAAATGAATGTTTATTCATATAAATCATACACATATATAGGCAACATGAGAAATGAATGTGAAATTTGGAAAATAGCCAACAAGGCATCTATATACTATACACTTCATTATTATGTGTATAGTTTATATACAATATACTTGGTTTGACTTTAACAGTCTCGTTTACTTTTTATGAATATTAATTATTATATCAAAATATAGTTTAAATTAAAAAAAAATTGCAAAAATAGTTTTATTAATATCTTATAATACTAATATAATGAAATTTGTATAAAAAAATTATACAAATATAGAGATACTTTTAATGTTAAATACAATGATACAAAAGGTAAATGTGACCTTTAGAGGCGGACAGAGGAAATATTATTTTTTAATACGACAAGAATTATTTATGTAAAAAAATTATAATTCATATATAAATTTATGTTTCAATTATATTTACTGTTCATAATTGTTTTATTAAATAAATTTGTATTTATCTATTTATCTCTTATAGTTTAATTAACTTATTATTTTTATATATAATGATTTATTATATTGTTTAAAAAATTAAATTATTTTCAATGATCAACGATTGTGCTTGTTTGGAGTTTGTGTTTTGCGTTTGAGTTTAAAACAAAATAAAATTAATTTTACATTCAAAACATTACATTAATATTTATTTATATCACATTATACCGCTGTTTTACTTAAAAAAATTTTACTATTCAAATCTCAATCCAAATTCCAAAATCCTCCAAACAAACACACCCATTGTATATTTGTGTATACGTAGATATTGACTATATTGCCCATACTTGTATTCATATATGTGTTATTTAGAATGAAAAGTAATGAATTCTCCCCCAAAATTAACATTGATTAAACAAAATTTTAAAACTTAACTATAAAACTATTATAAATAAGAACCAATTTACAATTGTATCATGTATTTTATGTGAATGCAAGTGAAATTGATCGGCTAGAATTATAGCGTAGATATTTTTCGTTGAGATTAAGCGAGTTCTACTTTATAATTCATGATTTGACCTTCTTTGGACAATAATCGGGTAGCGTTTTTGAGTCCGTGTTGTCGGGAAGAAGACAACCTTATCTTGTTCCGCGGGAATCCAACTGTAATAGAATTCAAGACATTGAGTTTAATTTATGTAAATGAAATGTGAACAAGCTAGAATGCCTATGAAGAATTTGTTAGAATTAATAGTAAATTATACACAACATTTGTATTCTAACATAAAATATTTTGTGCTACATAATTGGTCATTACATTAGTGAAAATGGTACAAAAAAATCGCTATAATATTTAGTACAGGATAATGTTAATTATAATAGTCCTAATGATACATATTTATTTATTTATTTATGAATAAATTACAATACTGATGCGCACAGTGAGATTTTTGAAAATTTGAAAATAATAAAAATTAAGTATTTGATATATATTTTGTGAGATAAAATTATTATTTGATATAATATTTTTTTAATAAAATACTATTAGTAAATAGTATCCAAAGCTAAAAAAAATATCTAAACAAACAGAATTTGAATGTGTCTTTTTTTTTTTTTTTGTTAATATAAATCAGTGAAGTATGCACTAAAATTTCTATAAACTATTTCACACATTTATGAAAAAACTCATACACACACAAGAAATATATATATATGTATTTGACTCTTTATTATATAGAAAAATTATATTTATAAAGATTCGGAATAAAAATACATACGTAGTTAATACATACCTGAATTGGGTAACTAACCGGTGAAGAAAAACCGAGAGCTCAACTCTAGCAAGCTCAGCTCCAGGACAACGCCGAGGTCCACCACCAAACGGCGTAAACACATTTGTCGCGCAATTAGTTATTTCCGAACCATTCTATCAGCCAAAGAATATTACAATTGTAGCTATTATTAGTGAGAAAATCTATAGGCAAACATATATATAGAAATGTGTATTTCTTAAAATATGAAAACATGAACAATTGGATAAGTCAAGACAAAGATGCGCACCGATGGCCATCTCCAAGGATTAAAAGTCCGAGCATCCTTAAAATGACGATAGTTCATGTGTACGGCTCGAAAGGAAGCGAAGACCCTCATTCCTTTAGGAATTGTATAGCCTTCTTTCGCAACATTAAATTTTTTATAGTTATTAATAAAATTTTAAATTGATCAAGATATATATATATATGTATGAATCAGTATAATATTGATTTGACCGAATCAGCATATGATATAGAGATGACCATCATATATTTATACATATTTCAGCATATTTATAATATAGCATATATTATATTATAACTCAACATTAACTATCTTATAACATAACATATACTGAAATATATATAGACATATGTTGATCACCCATATAACATATGCTAACACGATCAAATCAGCATCATAGTAACTTGGTTGGATCAACATAGGATCTGTAAAGATATATATATATATATATACATAAATTAATATGTTATTCATTTCACAGATAGAACTCACCATTGACAGCAACATCTGTGGTTGTTCGTCTAAATACACCGCTAATTATATTTGCCATACGAAGGGTTTCATTTATCACCTGTAAAAACATAATCAACAATTAAGAGAAGACAAGTTGAAAAATCAAATACATACATACCTATATATGTATGTATAATATGCACGAATGAAATTTTTTGAAAGCTTTAGAGTTTAAAATAGTAAAAAAAATTGAGTATTTGATATGATGTTTGATGAAGGGAAATAAATATTTCGATATGATATTTTTTTTAAAAAAAAAATTATTATTATTGATGAGTGTTAAAAAATTAGGTTTTTTATTTGTGAAAGAACAAATATATTTGATATTATATATTTTTAAAATAGTTATTATTGATGAATAATACTTTTTCCGCTCTAAGGTCGTATTTACTTTTTGGGTCATTATACTTAACATTAAAAATATTTTTATATTTGTATAAATTTTCGTAGAAATGTCCTTCTATTAATATTATAAAACAATAATTGAAATATTTTTGTAATTTTTTCTTAATATGTACATATAATAATTAATATTCAAAGATCAATATGCAAAAAGTAAATGAAATTCTTAGAGCCGGACAGAGGTAGTATTAAAATTTTCAAAAATATATTTATGAAAAGTGCCATTTAGACTTACACATTGTGTAAAAGACATGGATTTATAATCCTCCCATTGAAGAGAATAGTCCTCTCTCTTTCGAGCCATAATTTCATCTTGCTCATTCTGCACAATTTCAGTCAATGTTAAAACTTTATATTACTTATATTTTTAATTTTAATATTTTATTATTTATATATATAAAAAAAATCTCATCAATGTATTATATTCGGTACCATTTTTATTTTATATATTATATTAAAAAATTTTTATAGTATTATAAATTCATATTTAACATTTATTTACTTTTACTTAACATCTACGTACTCATCTTCTGACCAAATTTTATATTTTTCAAAATAATATAAAATATCAAAAGCTTTACATAAGCACTTTTGAAGATTATAATATTATTCATTAATATTAATTTTTTTTAAAAAAAATTATTATATCAAATATTTATTTTTTTCACAAACATCATATATAATAAATATTCAATTTTACTATTATATATCAAAATTTGAAAATGTATGCTTTCATATATATTTTTTTTTAATTTGATTTAAAATACTCCCTCTCCATCCCAAGAAGGTTACCATGCCCTAATTCTTATATCAACACGCAGTAAGAGAAAAAGATAAAAATATATTTATTAGTTTTTTACAATACAAATACAATGATATTTTTCGAGTAAATTATTCAACCATAAGAATATTTTTAATGTTAAGTATAATAACGCAAAAACCAAGTAGTAACATTCTTGCGGGACGAATGAAGTATATTTTATTTGAGTTTTATGCTCAAATAAGTTTCTATATCATATTTTCAGAAAATATATATATATATATATAAATATATATACATATGCATATACGATATAGTATAAATAGTAAAAATTATAAGCCAAAAAAAAAAACTAGAACACACAATCTAAACTCACATATCTTTGATAAATTTATTTAAAAATTTTGTTATAATTTAATATTTAATTACATATTTTATAAATATATATATATATATGTACAACATTCAAATAGTAAAATTACATTAATTTTGAGTAAAAAAAAAACAGCTAAAATATTTTTAAAATATAAATAACCTCGGTGTGTGGTGTGTAATGACAGAACTACCCCTATGAGATGAGACAAGGGCGTGCATGCATCACGTCGCTATCCACTTTGTGTCGTGCCGGGAACAAAGTGAACGAGTGTTGTCCGTCCGACAACAATTAATTAAATACAAAATTAGTATACGCGCGAAGGGGTGTTTTTCTTTTTTAAATTAAATAAAAATATATATTCTCAGGTGACATTTACTTTTTATACGTAAATTTTTTAATATTAGTATTATATTAGATGGTAGTGAAAAAAAAAAAAATTATATTTTTATTGTTGTGTAATATAAAAGTAATGATTTTATGTAATATATTATAAGTTAAAAGAGTATTTATTATGTTAGGTAAGTAATACAATTACTAAATTAAAAAATTGTAAATTTATTTTAGAACGGATAAAAATAAAAAATAACAATATTTTAATTGGTATATGGTGGAAAAAAAAAAAAAAGCTGAAATCAATCTCCAAAAAATAGGTCGTAATAAAGATGAAATTTGAAGAAATTTGAATGATGTTTGAAAGTGTTATGTTTGTTTAATAAATAATTTGAAAAAAATATTTTTTGGAGATACGGTATAAAGAATTGGGTAAATAGTAATTAATAAGAATGAATGTGTATAATATTTTAATTTTTAAAAATATATATTAAATTTTTTTACTAAAATAACACACCAGTTTTACAATATTGTGGGTTTAATAATAATAAATAAACAAATGAGATCAAATATAGATATTTGATATGATATAAATATATTTTTTATATATATATATATAAAAAAATTTCCCTGTCATTAAATTTATTTTCACTTTTTTTTTATTGTCATATAAATTTGTTTACGTTTTTTTTTTTAGTAAAAAAAATACTCCTTCCGTTCATTTACAAAGTTTACATTTACTTTTAGCACGGTGTTAAAAAATAATAGTATTTTAATTATAATGAGTAGTTAAAAGTAGTGTAATGATATTTTTGCCATTACTTTTTTGTAAAAGTAACGATGTGATGTAAATTAAAGATATTTGTGGAAAAAGTAGGATATTTAATAAAATGTTAATTTATAATTGGACGTTCCAAAATAGAAATATCTAAACATTGTAAATGAACAAAGATAGTATTATTTTACTATGTTTTTTCATTACTAAAAAAAAAATAATAGTTTTTATTTTATTTAATTTTTTTAAAATTCGTATTCAATCAAACGAAGTGAACGATAGAAAGAGGATTAGATTCAAAAAGTACGCACGCGCACGCTCAAAACAACTTGCCTACAGTAAGTTGCCTTTACACTTGGCTTCCACAACTTTTGACATTTTTACTCCTCCTACTTTGTGTAAATAACAATTCACATACTATACGTCTGTCTAATATCATTACGATATACTCCCTCCGTCTCAGATATCGTGTCTGTTATATTGTAGACACGATATTTTAAGAGTGGTGTAATTAGTAGATAATTAAGAATATATTAGTGAAAATAATTATCCTATAATATAAATAATTATAAATTAAGATTAAAATAACTAATTAGTTTAACTAAAATTTAAAAAAATAAAATTTAAAAATTTAAAATGAGATTAAAGTGTGTAATTATTTTCTAAAAAATGAAAGTGATATGGTATATGAGACGGATAAAAACGACAACATGAATATCGTACGTGGGACGGAGGGAGTATTAATTAATATGTACGGTGAACTTAGCCGGACCACGTGTCACAATTGACACCTTTAAAGTCACACGACACATTGTCCAACATAAGTACTAAAAATTCTTTAAAAAGTCTAGATATGTCTTCTTTTATATATATATATATATATATATATTTAAAATATAAAAAAAAAAAAACTATTATTATTCATTTTATACTATTATTAATAGAGTTTTATATATATTTTTTTATAAGATATCGTATGAAAAATATTATTTACATACACAAAACAAATACTCGGAACTTTTGTTCAATTACCATTTTTTCCCTACAAGATTCCTAATGTATATTTTATCATCTTACAAAAATTAATATTTAATATAAAATATTATTTTTTTATAGTATAAACATAATTTTCTATACTTCACAATAAAAAATAAAAATAAAAATAAAAAATCAAATCAAAATATTAAACAAACAAAATCAATTTTCAAAGTGTTTTTTTTTTTTTCCTTTTTTTTTCCATTCAAAGTATAACATAACACGTGTAGGATTTGTTTGGTTTGTGATTGAATTTATTGTTTAAATATTTTTAGTATGATATTTTATAAAAAAATAATCATATTTTAATTGATAGCTGTAGGAATTATATAGTATATACTTTAATTTAAAATCAAAATCAAACTCACATAAAGATTAGTGGCAACTTCTTCCCAAAATATGACAATTTTTATTTTTAGGATTTTCTTTTTAAAATCCTTTTCAAATCCTATAAAAATATATTATTTTCTTTAATAAGACAAAAAAACAAAAATTATCAAATAAACACACTCTAAATATGCTCCAAATACTAATTTATACGAAATTGCTCGATATACTTTTAAAAAAAATAAAAATCGAACTAACCTTGAGTTGAGCCAAGGCAAGAGGTGTCTCGGTGAGGTATTTTACGGCAAGTGTCATAATGGTCGAGGTTGTCTCATACCCCGCCACCAACAACGCCACCATAAAGTCCACAATCTCCTCATCGGTTAGCACTCTGCCGCTGTTCTCCTCGTCCAATAACGCCCCCAACATGTCATACTTCCGCGGTCCTTTCCTCCTTTCCCTCACCACCGTAGCTAACGCCTCCGCTACTTTTCTTCGAGCCTAATATTATTTAATATATATATTGAATTAAAAACGGTATATATTTAGAAAAAATTGCAAAAATTTGATCTATAATGATACATAATCAGTGAGGGACATTTGTTTTTATTTTTCATTATAGAATTTGTAGTGAAATACTTTTTTGTGTGGCAAAATACAGTGTTCATAATCTATTTTCAAATTTGTCACATAACTCTAAAAAGTAAAAATAATTTTACTTTTTTTTTAATGGAAAAATATATTTATTATGGAGGAATATATTCATTTTCAAAATACTTTTCCCATTCCAAAACATTCTACAATATTTTCTGTTAAAATACGTCTAAAATAAATACCGTTATCTAATGACAAAATAAATTAAATATAAAATTCTTTTTAACTATTAGAAATCCTGACCTAAATGGAATTTCGTACTATTTTCATAATCATGGATGAATTTTATACTGTTTTGAAAAAAAAAAATAAATAAATAAAAAATAATAATAATAATACTCCCTCCGTCCCCGGATATCGTGTATTTTAGGAAGGATGTAATTATTAAATAATTAAGAATGTATTAGTGAAAATAATTATCCTATAATATAAATAATTATAAATTAAGATTAAAATAACTAATTAGTTTAATTAAAATTAAAAAAATAAAATTAAAAAATTTAAAATGAGATTAAAGTGTGTAATAATTTTTAAAAAAAAAAAATAACATAGTATGTGGGACGGACAGAAACGGCAATATGGACATGGTATCTGAACGGAAGGATCTGAACGGAAGGAGTAATAAATAAGAGAGAGAGTGAGTTACTTGGATAGCCCTTGTATAAGAAATGGAGAGAAAGGGCAAAGGGACAGTGAAAAAGCCTTCAATAACCAACATATACTCTTTCATTAAATCCTCACTCCATTCACATGGATCAATGCTCATCAGCTGCTTCACTGTTAGCTCAAAAGTTATCTGAAATAAATAAATATATATATTTTTTAATTACTACAAAATAAATAAATAAAAAGTAGCTCTGAAACCCATCATCTATATATCCATCTATCTATCCATATGCATATATAAATTAAATTAAAGAAGAAGACAAGCCATTGTGGCTTAGGAATGATTAGTGTGGGGATACAGAACCTTCCTAAAGCACACACATCCAATCACGAAACAACAAACCCATAATGCCCTAGCTTAGCTAAAAGGAAATTTATATATATTCTATTCAATTTAATTTAATTTAATTTAATCCTTGATGATATGATATGATAATGTTGCTTCTGCATCTGCATGCACATGTGTGAACCCACCCCTCCTTATCATTATGCTGTCTGCTTATTTAAATAGGATAAAGAATAAGGAACACGGGTACCCACACGGCCGTGTTTGCGGGGTGGGGGAATTGTTAATCATTCCAAAGTAGTTGAAGTGATTTAAGGAATAAAAATTTTTGGGACAGAGAGAGCAGAGCAGAGTACTATGGAAATCTGAGTCATGTTATATCCTTTTTGTTTATTTTACTCTTTCTTTCCTTCTTTTTCTTAACATGAACTCATCATTCCCATCACTTGTAGTATACTAGTATTGAATAATATTATACTATTATTCTACTCAATTTAATAGATATTCATTTAATTTTTTATATAATTTTAAAAATATTAATATTATATTGGAACATAGTAAAAATAAAATAAAAATGACTAAAATAACTTTATTAGTACGTATGATAAAGATAATGATAGTTGTGTAATATGTTGTAAATTGTAAGGGTATTTGTAATGTTAGGTAGATAGTACAGTTACTAAAAAAAATGAATACTTTGTTATGAGACGGACTAAAATGAAAAAATAGATACTTTGTTACGGGACGGAGGGAGTATTACCTCTGCCCGACTTCGAAGGTTCCAAAGGTTGTATTTAGTTTTTACATGTTGATCTTTAAATATTAATTATTATATAAAAATATAGTACAAAGTAAAAGAAAATTAGCAAAAATATTTATAGTAGTATCTTATAATACTATATTATAACATTTGTGCAAAAAATTATACAAAATATAAAAATATTTTTAATATTAAATATAATAACGCAAAAGATAAATGAGACAGAAGAAATAGATACTGCAATAATAGCAAATTTTTTAATTAAATTAAATTAAATTACCTTATTGTAAAATAGGTTTAAAACACAGAAAAAACAGTATTTTACAATTTTCTTAATTAGTTAGAGTTTATTTGGTTTTGATTTGTAGGTTAGTATAAATAATATTTTGATATTCTATCTGTTTTATTGAAATGTTGTTATTTTTCATTTTTGTTTCTCTAAAAATAAAGTTATAATTTTCTAATTTAGTAATTGTACTCCTAACATAATAAATATTTTTCCAACTTCCAATATATCACACAAATTTTATTACCTTTATATTACACAGTAGTATTAATAGAGATACTTTTATATATTTTTTACTACAACTCAATATAATACTAATATTAAAAAATCAAACGTCATCGGAAGGGAGTATTTTTAATATAATACTAATATTAAAAAATCAAACCTCAATATTTAATATAATATTAAAAATAGTTATTGTAAATAAATAATGTTAAAAATTCAAAAGGTACCTTCTTGGCCTGGTCCATGAGGGTGACCCGGCCGGTCCAGGCGTCCATGTTGAGCCGGACGAGGCGGTCGACGTCGAGCAGCAAGTGGTCTCGGATGACCGCGGCGTTGGCGAAGGTGGCGGCGGTGAGCGAGTGCATCCGCTTGTGGTGGCCGCCGCGCATCAGCAGCAGCGAGTGCCGGCCGAGGAGGTTCGATATCGAACCGGGATAGCTCGACTCGAAAAGCCGACCCTCGTTCTGCAGGACCGTCCGGTTCGTCTCCGGGTCGGCCGAGAAAACCGTCGCCTCCCCGAACACGTGCGTCGTGAAAACGGCGCCGCATTTGGCAACCCTCTCGTCGATGAACGGCTCAGGATTCTCCGTCCGGTACGCCGAGATCAGCTGCAGCGTTTCTCCGATCAATGGCAGCCCCAGGCTCCCCGGCGGAAGGCGGCGCCGACGCCGGGACGCGGCGGCGCGTGCGACCACGACGGCGGCGGACGCCGAGAGGAACAAAATTAGCCATAGAAATTGGGAGAAAATCGAATCCGCTGTATACTCCATTTTTATTGCAGAAACCTGTACGGATGGAAGTGAATTATGCTGTGAATGGAGGAGGAGGAAAGGAGAGGAAAGGTTCAGTGCACACGAGTGGGAATATATATATATATATAATGTATGAGTGAGAAAAGAAAAGAGGGAATTATTGAGTGTCGGGTTTGGGGTTTGCGTACTCGTGATTTTGTTTACTTTTTAGGGTAAATTGCACAAACATAATTATTATTTTTTTTTTTTGTCAAATTTTTATATTTTTAAAATTGCATCAAACAAACTTATGTTACTAAATTTTAGAATCTTTTAAAATTATAAATATATTTATTCAAAATATAGTAAATATATTAAAAATAGTGATTGTTTTTTAGATTTAAAAAATTTATTTTTACTATTTCCTGAAAAAAGAGAAAAATATGCGATTTAATTGGAATTATATTTTGATTTTTTATTTTTTATTTAAAATTATTTTATATTCTTATTATATTTTATAAAGATCATATTTTGATTTTTTATTTTTTTATGAAAAATTATTTCTATAGTTTTATTATATTTTATAAATTATAATAGTATAATAAGTAGTAGTAAATATACTGAAGTAATAAAAAATTTTGATATATATAATTGTTTCTCTTTTAATTATACCTATTTATTATTTATTTATTTTTAATATATTTTTTTCTTATAAGAAATTGTTTTATAGTATCTTTTAAAGAAAAGAAAATGAAGATGCAAAAAGATGATAAAATACAAAAAGATAATAAATATCAAATTAACAATATTTTTGTGGGTATCTATATCGATTCTATTCTATTTTAATATTATTATATTGATTTTTTTTTGTTTTATTTTGTAGATTTGTTATTATTATTATTATTATTATTATTATTATTATTATTATTATTAGTAGGTAAAATTGTTTATATAACTTTCTTCTGGTTTCGACATTGAGCGTAAATTTTTTTTATACTTTGTTTAAAAAATTGTTGCATAAAATTCATTTTTAAAGCAAATGAGAAATTTAAACTGAATTTTGAAATCACAATAGATTTATGAGCAATTTATTATTATTATTATTATTATTATTTATTTATTTATTTATTTATTTATTTATGGTGACAGATATAGGTCTATATATCTTATTTTTTAATTTATTGTTTGAAGGTGTTTTCAGAAAATCACCTAATCAATATTTGCTATAATTTTACGATAAAAAAAAACAGCTATAGTTTATAATTTTTATATTTAATATATGTATCACATATTATATTATCATTATTAATTATTTTATTCATATTATTTTTGTATATTTAGGAATAAATAAATAACAAGAAGTACCAATTAGATAGTAATCGAATCAATTATTAAAGTTTTAGATTAATGTGTGATTATCTAGTTAAATATTTGTATTTAAATTCCAATCACAAAAACATTAAATTCTTTTTATTTCCAGCATAAATTAAATATATTTCTCGATAAAAATATATTATTTTAATTAACATATTATTTAAAATAAAATTCACATGAAAGGTTTAACTTTTTATTTTTATTTATGATTCTTTATTAAGGTAAATTGAAATTTTCTTTAAATAATAATAATATATAATGGTCTCATGAAATATTTGAAGGTAAATTTTAGTATATAGAAAAAAAAATAGAAAAAACTTAAATAAACATGCCCAAACATAAATAACAGTTAAATTGTTAAAAATAAATATATAAATATCCCACAGTGTTACTGCTCCAAAGACCTAACCAAAGCAAAACAAGAATTGGGATTTAAAGACATCAACAGCTCCAAAGCTACAACTGCTCCTCCATGGGGATGTCTGATGTTGAGACGAGGTTCTATCAACCCTGCAATTAACACGCATTTAGAAATCTGACCAAATGCCTATGCCTGGGACGAGGGAATCCAATAGAATCCATTACCGGCTACAAATTATATATATATACACATACCGGGAGAAAGATTCTTTCCGCCGTATAGTTCTCTTGCCAATGGGTTTGATGCCCAATTATTAACTGAAATACGATTGGTTGGTTGAAATCCAATGATTTTCCAGTCAGCGGACACCACAACCTGCACAACAGGGTATAGAAATCATATATAAGATTATAAAACCATATCAGTACCAATGTGCATTGCAATTATAGGTTGTTCTAGTAAGTGTATTATGGCAAGGAATTGGTTTCGAGAGAACTTACTTTGCTTAATGAAGTTTTTGGAATAGGCAATACAGAGAGAAGTCAAGGAACAAATCTTATTTCAGATTTGCTTTACTAGAGTACAAATTTTAAAATTTTGAGAAATACCTGATAACTTGCGATATCTTCCAAGGCTTTCATCTCTTCAGAACTTGTTCCTGGTGGTAAATTTGATAAAATGTCGTTCATAATGGAGCTATTATCATCTACTTTCCTCAGAAATTTGGGAAGTTCACCAATCCATGCACATGCCCCAGAGTCTTTGAATATTTCTCCGGGCCAACCATAAGAATCCTTCAATTTATGAATTATTGCGACGCAGCATGCTTCCAGCTACATGTAAATCAAATGTTACTTACGAATTAGGAAAACAGAAAAATCTAAAACTAAGCTACATCACTGGACTGCAAACAACCATCTCCTTTACTTTACTGCTTTAGTGCAGGTAAATATTTTACTTAGTAATAATGTCAATACAACCCTCAACCTTACAAACCACTTAACTATACCTCATCTCTACCATACCTCAGAGGGATCCACAGAGTTCATGGGGGTACAGCTCATGTCAGATGATAGTTGCTTGGAGTTCTCTTGAATATGTTTCTTTCCAATAGGCAAATGTGGATGAAGTTTACTCAGAACACTGATTGTCATTAGAAAAATACCACTCACAAGGACAGTTGCAAACAACTTTAACAAAGAAGGGCCCTGAAACAAAAACCAGAATTATTAAATTTCCACATTGCTTCAATTATTTAAAAATACATGTGTAGGGAAAACAAATATCAACATCCATCAATGTAGTGGGAAGGTTTAAGTAACGCAATTAGGCACCACCTTATTCGTGGTCAGGTTGGATGGTTTTGTCATGGCGTAACATGATAGTTTCTTACTAGGTAGCGTATACAAATCCTCATAGTACATATCCAAAATGTCAGCCAATCCAACCTGTGAACCAATGAAGTTATGTGACGGCACGCATACTCTGCATATATAAAATATACATAAATATGATGTATTAATGTTGGTACAATGCTAAAACCTTAACCAAGTAATTTCTATCAAGAATCCCAGCATACGACTACAACATCTGAAACAAGACATTAATTCTTGATACTCTTCTATGGTCTTGTTTTAGGCATACCAATTGTAAGCTCAGTCTTAAATTATCTAACACCATAGTCTATAAAAATGTTTTATTCATCAGGTTATCACAGATACCAGACATAGAATTACACTAACACATTTGCTCAGATAACCATGAATAAAATAGTTTGATTGCTCAAACAAATCACAAGAATTGCTTGTTCTCATTGTGGTTATAACAACCGACAAATATACTCTGTGTTGACAAAAGCAAGTTCAGAAAATCAACAATACTTCCTTCTATAATGTTATCCATGCTCAATCATCAAATGTATATCCTCGCATAGAAGTTGGTCACATATATGATTGCAATCAAATCTAGAAAGAGAGTAAACTTACCATTTGGGAATGTGTAAGAACAATTCCCCATCTATTTTCTTTCGTTCTCTTCCACCCTTTAAACTTCACACCACTGAGTTTATTGGCATCAATTTCTAACATGTATGAAGGTACACATTCACTTATCCAAGAACAAAACTCAGGGCCACCAATTTTTTGCAATCTCAAGAATGCAGATGATGTCCACCAACTGTTCTTTAATTTTCTTTCCATAAGTTTAACTTTCCCCCTTTCCGAGGAAAACATTTTTAGCAATGTCCCGGCATTAGCAATAATCTCATGTTCAAGAAGATTATACAGCACAACAGAGGAATCTCTGGATGAGATCCGTTTGTACGCTTTAGACAAACTAAAGAACCTATTTGCCATGTTCATAGACGATCCAGGAAAGAAATTTCTTTCGGTGCTTTCAAGGGCAGCAGTGCATACAACCTCTGCCACGACAGAAACGATCCTTTCATCTGATGAACTGAGGTTCAACAATTCAGGTACCTGCTGATGGAAAAAATCGAATAAGATAACTCAGCACCTGCAGATCAGAATCATACAATTCAATATCACAGCAACGAAAAAGCCCTATACACCATGCAAAAAGCATGCGTGCAGAACTAATACAGGTTATCTTACCTCTCTTGGATTTTCAAGATCATTCATATTTCTTTCACTTCCGGGGCTAAAAAGTGTCAGGTCAAGACTCCAAAGATGCTGCAAAACTACTTGTCTGAAAGTCATGGCAAGTATATTTTTTGACATAGTCCCGTCCAGGACTTCCTTTTCCAGTGATTTCTTAAGCTTTATAGCCTTCTCTTTCACTTTCCTAGCGGGTAAAAACTATGCAACAATGACAATTAATGATACTCAATCATTACAAATGCTAATAATTTGGAGTCTACAAAATCATAGATACAGTCCTTGGAGTTTGGGCTAGGAAAAAGGTTGCAACATGAATATCATTAAAATAGCATAAACAGTAAACAGCAAACCAACAAGCAGAAACATGAAAAATAAAGGAATAAAAAAAGTTAAAAATCAAACCACAACAAGTACACATCTATTAAAACCAAGAACTCACCAATCGTGTTGAAACAGTGCTACGGTCCTCAGATTGGCCGGGATAGACAATTTCCACAACCATGGCAGTGAGACCAGAAGATATATGCTCATCGGCGGCTTCTCCGCCATCTGCAGCAGCAGCAGTAAGAGCCTGCTGGAAGTCGACAGCACCAACTACGGTTAGCCTTGCCAAATCATTCTCAAACGTCCTCACGGCCGGCAGAGTTTTTTCATTAGCATCGAAATTCGCAACCGCTTCGAGAACCGCTTGCTCCGACGACAGCGGTTGATTATTGGACGATAAAGAGGAGCGGGGCTGCATTGAGCGACATTGTGCACTCATGGAGAGTGATATCACAGCAGATTTTTCAGTGAAAGGTGAACGAGTTAGAAAGTTGAAGAGAGGTGCAGCAGCCATGGCCATGGGTAATGTGAATTTGGGCACAGTGAGGTTTACCAGCACTTCGCAGTATTATTTACATATATATATATACGATAAGAAAAACATTTCAAATTCAACACGGGCGCGTCTAAGGAAGTTGTTCCTGTGGCTAAAGTCAACACGGGCGTTTTGTTCCAAGGTTATCTCATTCCTATCCAGATTGAGTAAACAGAGAGAAGACAACAAGAACCCATTGAGCATCAAATTCCAACATTGACAAGCACATTCTTGAATTGTAATAAAAGAAGCAGAAAATCTAACTAGTGGACTGTGAATTGAAGACTTTAAATCTACGTAGGCTCTATGGTGGGAGGAATAATCGACCAAGCATAAGCCTCTACCAGAAAAGCGCAAATTGTATATGTGTGATCCAATTTTTGTTTAATCAAACAAGAAGATTGAAAAAGAAAAAGTATATATAAATCATATATAATGAATAATAATAATGTAATGAAAAGACATCTCAGTCATCGTCTACCAAATTAAAATGTTGCAGCTAGCGGTTACATAAGGCTGTTGATGCATGTTGTCCAAGAAAGTAGATAAAAATATGCACACAGTATGGGCTGGCTCCTCTCCCTCCTCTCTTTGTTTTAATAAAGTTTCTTTTTCTAAATTATATTTTATTTATTTATTTATTTTTGTTCTAATAAAATTGCAGCAACTACTGTATTGTGTTATGTTTGGAAGAACAAGAAAGGAGATGGTGGATTAATTAGATTAGGCCAGACTACAAGATTCATTACTGCATCTGTTTGTTTGAATTCTTGAAAATCGAAAGATTGAAACTCTTAAGATTAAGAATGGTTAAGGGACAGGTTCAGTAAATGTAAGACTCCGAATAATATGTTTGTTTTATACACTTCTACAGAATTCTGGGAATAAAATATATATTCCCAAACCAAGTCTTTTCTGAATAAAGCACATGCAATTGTGGACAGAATCGATTGGAAGGGAAAACCTAAAAATATATAAAAAAAGATTCCCTATATTGATAATTAAGCCCATCAGCTGTTCATAATTCACTGTACAAAGGAAAATCGTAAATGGAAATATTACCGAGGTGTAGGCAAAAGACAACCCTAACCACAGCTAACAACCAAATCAAATCAAGGGCTTCAAATGCTGTCAGCGCTAATGAACGTCATTAAGAATAAACTCCATCCTAACAATTTCCCCCAAAATAAAGGACAATATCCCAACAAAGGACACAAGTAAAACTCCAAACATTCACAATCAATTCTTCGTATCCACAACATCGGCTACCATACCAAACACCGAAGCTAAGTCAAGACCAGATCCTAAGCAAACGTAAATACTCGTAATTGAAAAACGTACACATTAGATCTTCAGGGGTTGAGAAGTGGCGGCGCCCAGTGGGCTTGCCCTTGAATTTTCCCCTTCCCATCTCACCGACTCGAGTCGACTCTCTCCTCGCCTCCTGGAGTGCTTCTGCGTTGTAGGTGTCTGATCGAAATAGGCGATTGAAGAAAAAAGACAAAATTTCTCTGATCTTTTGGAGGGATTCCTTTAATTAATCAGATTTGCCCTCTTTCTGAACCCTAATCGACGTAAGAACATCTCCGATTCATAATTTTATTTATTTTTTATTATTATTATTTTAAGTTTACAGTACATTTCTTCATGTCTGCTATAATAATTCATATAGAACCATACTTTCTATTATTTGCAGAGTCTCTTGTTAATCATACTTTCTATTTTTACAAAGTTAAAAAATATTTTTAAAATTACAAATAAAATTTAATATTTAATTATTTTTATACATTTAAATTATAATAATATTTTTAATTAATATTTTAAATATTATACCAATAAATTATATTTATTAATATTTTAATGTATATTTAAATTAAAGCATAAAAATATTAATATTATTAAAAATATAAATATAAATTTAAAAAAAACAATATTATTAGATTAAACATAATTAGTACAACATAACATAAAAATTAAATAAATAAATATAAAAAAAGAAATAGATAACTGCATAAATAAATAGATAATATTAAAAATAAATAAATAAATAACTACATAAATAAATAGATAATTATATTAAAAAAGAAATGTTCTGCAAAACTGCAGGGTGGGTTGAAGCAGTTTTTTACAGTTGAAGCAGTTTTTTAGTCCCCACCGTGCAAAAATAGAGGAAAATCTCCTTGGTTGGAGATGGTCTAAGCGGTGATTGGACACGTTACAGAAAATACCGATGTTATACCGAATTTTTTTCTAGTAAGGCGAAAATATATACCAGTACCGCGATATCGTAACTAATTTTTTGGTATGGCGAAAATATATATCGGTACCGTAAACTTTCAGTACGGTACATGTATATACCGTTTATATCGAAAATTTTAATTTTGGTACGATAGCAGTGTGTACCGCTTATACCGAAAATTAATTTTTTTTTTTAAATTTTAAAATAATTAAAAAAATTAATAAATATCACTGTTCTCCACCGTAAAAATATTATAAAAAAAATCAATAAATTTCCAATAGTCTACATATATATCTTTTTGTTATAATTTTAAAAAAAATAATAATTATTATTTATATTAATAATTAAATGATTTAATAAAAATAATATTGATATGATATTATATCGAAATATTGAACTTTTCAAAAATTCATACTGATATCGTACCAAAATTTTTTTTGATATTTTTGACACAATACGGTATGATAAGTCAGTATTTCAGTATGTTCAATAAATTTCTCTCTGTTACTCTACGGCGTTGGCGTGGAATTTAACAAATTACGAATAAATAAATAAATAAAATAACAACAAATAACAGGAAATTAGATAGTAAACCAATCAATTATTAAAATTTTAGATTTGTGTGTGATTAAAAATCGAACCTAGCTAAATATTTGTACTTGAATTTCAATCACAAAAAATATTAAATTTTTAGTATTTCAACATAAATTAAGTATATAAAAGAAAATATATTATTTTAATTAATATATTATGTAAAAAAAAATTCAAATTAAAGTTTTAACTTTTTATTTTTATTTATGGATCTTTGCTACGCTAATTGAAATTTTCTATACATAATAATAATAATAATATAAATACAATGATCTATTGAATGATTTGAATGTAAATTTGAATGTAAATAATAGTACATAAATAACTTTAGCAATTTCAACCATAGTAGCACCGGGTCATCAGACTTATCGGATGCTACTGGTAGATTAGATTGCTCCCCTTGATTTAATTCAAGAGAAAATGATGGACCATTTGCAAATAACTTATGTTCGATTTTTGGTTCAGTTCGGTTCAAAACATTTGCAAATATTTTTAATTAATTGAAATTTTTATTACTTTTTTAATATATTTATTTTTCAATTCGGTTCCATTCAAATTATTTGCAAATACTGCAAATATTTTTAGTAATTCGGTTAATTGAAAATTTTGGTTCGAATACGATTCACGATTTCGGTTATTTGTTCGATTTGGTTCAAATACCAAATACCTACATATTTACAAATATCTGAACTGTACACATCCACCAATGAATCCATTACCAGCTACAAATTACATATATATATATGTATATATAATGAGAAAGTTCCTTTCCACCGTATAGTTCTCTCGCCAATGGATTTGATGCCTTCTTGTCAGCCGACACCACCACCTACACAACACGGTATAGAAAGCATATATAAGATGATAAGACCATATTAATATCAATGTGCATTGCAATTATAGATTGTTATACTTCTAGGTGTATTATGATGAAGTTTGGGTAAATTATATAACACATCCTTGTATATTAATAAAAATGTACAAAACACTCTGTATTTTATTTATTGCGTAAAACCTCCTTGTGTTAGTGAAAAGCTTGCATGAAATACCTTTCTTGTCCCAAACTGATGTTTGGTTCGAAATAAAGACCTAAATTACGTAAGTTTTATACAAATAAAAAACGTAAAATATCTTAAATATTTTTTTTGAATAAAAATAAATAAATAAATAATTGATCAATCATTTATTTTTATAATTTTTATAAAAATCAGGCAACAATTTGTCTCCAAAAACTATAAAATGAAGGATTAATAAATTATTTATTTATTTATTTAATGCAAAAAAGTTATTTAAGATATTTTGCGCTTTTTATTTGTATAAAACTTGTTTAATTTAGGTATTTATTTAGAACTAAATATTAGTTTTGGACAATAAGAGTGTTTCGTGCAAATTTTACATTAACAGGTTTCGCGCAATAAATAAAACACAGGATGTTTTGTACATGTTTACTAAAACAAAAGGAGTGTTGTATAGTTTACCCATAAAATTTTAATTCCTACGGAACTTATTTTGCTTAATGAACTTTTGGAACATGGCAATACAGAGACTAAGTCAAAACAAATCATATTTCATGTTTGCTTTACTAGTGTACAAATTTTAAATTTTTTAAAAATACTTGATAATTTGCAATACCAGCTTTCATCTCTTAATGACTTGTTCTTAGTGGTTAATTTGATAAAATGTCATTCCTAATGGAGCTACTATCATCTACTTTCCTCAGAATTTGGGAAGTTCATACTACAAAAAAATTATCTAATTAGCTACAATATTTTTAACTACGAAATATTTTTGTAGTTAAAATGTGTCATTTAACAACAAAAATTAATTTAATTGCTAAAAATAAATTATATACTACAAAATTAATTTCATCTTTAAAATTTTTTGGCAAGAAATATCTATTTTCGTGGTTAAGTTTTTTTTCATAGTTAAAATCATTTAGCTAAAAATATCATACATATTTTGTTGCTAAAACTCTTTTGTTATGAATTTTATTTTTAAAGCAAAAAATCTTTAGCTACGAAATCATATTTTTGTAGTTATATCTCTTTTATTAACTTTCAATTGTAAAAAACTTATTTTTTGTTATGAAAGTCATATTTGTCGTAAAAAAACCTTTACTAATGCGGTATAGGCGACGAAATTAATTTCGTTGCAAAAAATTTTTTGCTATGATTCATTACCTTTTGTTACGAAATATTTTGTAGCTAAATTTCAAATTTTTTGTAGTATCACCAATCCATACACATGCACCTGATTTTTTGAATATTTCTCAATGACAACCATAAGAATCCTTCAATTTTCAAATTATTGCTACGCAACAGCATGCGTTCAGCTACATGTAAATCAAATACTACCGATAAATTAGAAAAACAGAAAATTTTAAAACTAAGCTACACCACTGTATTGCAAACCATCAACACTCTATAGCTTACGAACTTCCCCTTTTTCTAGGTAGATTCAAATTCTCAATGATTTAAGCAGGTAAATATTTTACATAGTAATAATGTCAATAGAACTCTCAACCTCACAAACTACTTAACTAAACCTCATCTTTAGTATACCTCGGAGGGATCCACATAGTCCAAGGGGTAAGCTCAAAGGCAAATATGGGTAAAGTTTACTCATAACACTGATTGTCACTAGGAAAATATCACTCGCAATGACAGTTGCAAAGAATTTTAACAAAAGAAGTATTGAAACAAAAAACTATAATTATTAAATTTCCATAATGTTTCAATTATATAGAAATACATGTGTAAGGAAAATAAATAATAACATCCATCAATATAGTGGCAAGAACTTTAACAAGAAAATAAATAATAACATCGATCAATATAGTGGCAAGAACTTTAACAAAGAAATGTCCTGAAACAAAAACTAGAATTATTAAATTTCCATAATGTTTCAATTATATATAAATAAATGTGTAGGGAAAATATTTGCATACATGTGATGTATTAATGTTGGTACAAATCTAAAACCTTAACCAAGTAATTTTTATCAAAAATCAAAGCAAAAAATTACAGCATCTGAAACTATACATGAATTCTGGATACTTTTCTATGATTTTGTTTTAGCATACCAATTATCAGCTCAGTCTTAAATCATCTAACACCATAGTCTATAGAAAAATTTTATTCACCAGGTTATTATAGATACCAGACATACAATTACACTCACACATTTGCTTATATGACCATGAATAAAATAATTTGATTGCTTAAGCAAATTACAAAAATTGTTTCTTCTCATTGGTTATAACAACTGATACATATAGTTTATGTTAGCAAAAACAAGTTCAAAAAATCAACAACACCTCTTTTTATAATGTTATTCATGCTCAGCCATAAAATGTATTTACTGAAATATAAATTGTTCACACATATGATTGCAATCACATCTAGAAAGAGAGTAAAATTACCATTTGAGAATGTGTAGGAACAATCTTCAATCTATTTTCTTTCGTTCTCTTCCACCTTTCAAACTTCATCTTACTAAGTATATTGGCATTAATTTCTAACATTTATGAAGGTACCCATTCACTTATCAAATAACAAAATTTATGGCCACCAATTATTTGCAATCTCAAGTTATTTTTCAATTTTCTTTCGCTGAGTTTAAGTTTCTCCCTTTTCAAGGAAAATTTTTTAGAAATGTCCTAGCATTAGCAATAATATCATGTTCAATAAGATCATACAACACAACAGAGGAATCTCTGGATAAGATATGTTTATGTGTTTTAGACAAACTAAAGAATCTATTTGTCATGTTCATAGACGACTTAAGAAAGAATTTTCTTTTAGTGCTTTCAAAAGCAGGAGTGCATACAACCTCTGTCACTACAGAAACGATTCTTTCATCTAATGAGTTGAGGTTCAACAGTACTGATACATGTCAATGAGAAATCGAATAACATAATTCATCATATGCAGATCAAAAATATATAATTTGATATCACAACAACGAAAAAACCCTATAGACCTTGCAAAAAACATGAGTACAGTACTGATACATGTCATTCTACCTCTCTTGAATTTTCAGTATCACTTATATTTCTTTCACTTCCAGAGCTAAAATATGTCAGGTCAAGACTCCAAAAATGTTGCAAAACGACTTGATTGAAAGTTATTGCAAGTATATTTTTTTACATACTCTTATTCAAAACTTCTTTTTTTTTCAGTGATTTTTTAAGCTTTATAGCCTTCTTTTTTCACTTTCCTAATGGGTAAAAACTATGCGAGAATGAAAATTAATAATTACTCTGTCATCACAAATGCTAATAATTTGTAATCTACAAGATTATGGATACAAGCTTAGAAAGTTATACTAGCAGAATTAGCATAAACAACAAACCAACAAGCAGAAAATATGAAAAATAAAGGAATAAAAAAAAGTTCAAAATCAAACCTCAACAAATACACATCTATAAAAACCAAGAACTCACCAATCGCATTAAAACGATGCTATGATCCTCAAATTGCTTAGGATAGACAGTTTCCACAACCATACAATAGTATTTGTTGTAAATAAGTGTTGAATTAAGGGTAGTAATTAAATATTGACTTTTAAATTTTCTAAATATAGTCATTGGGTAAATTTAATAGGCGGACAAAAAAATAAAGTGAGCATAAATTTGGCATACGGAGAGAGTACTATTTATAGAAAAATTTATGAAATGTATAATAGAGTTATATGTGGGCATTTTTTTTCCCTTTAATTGTTTATAGTTTTGACATAATAGTTTATAAGAAAATTATTATTTACAGTGAATCAATAGTTATATAGTAAAAAATTTTAATCAAATTTTAAAAACACACCCTATATATATTCCGTTGCGACAGAATTATTCCGTCGCAATTTGAAATTTTTCCGTTACAACTGTATGTTGTGATGGATTATATATCCAAATAAAGATCATTGCAAATAAATGGTTGTAACTCCAAAATGACTATATTAAGATTCCGTAACATAAAATTGTAACGGGCCAAGTAACAAAAATTTAGTCACAGTATCATAAGGAAATGATCTCTTGTTAATTTCGTCGCAACATTATACTTCCTCCGTCCAATTTCTATTGTCTAAAGTATATTTGCACGGTTTTTTAGGTGATTGTCTTTTTGTTATAAATGGACAAATTTGTCCTTAAGTGTATGGTAGAGATTAAAAGTAATAAATGAATGAAGAGATAGGACAATAGTTGTTGGACGTCCCAAATAAGAAAGTAGGACATTAGTTTGTGGACAGAGGGAGTAGAACATTGCAAGGGAGTAATTAAGTTGTTAATTCCATCGCAATATTAAAGAACATTGCAATGTATTAGTTTTGTTGCTAATTGCATCACAATATTATTTTTCCAAAAATCTATATAGTTAATATTAATTAAATTATCCACAATCAATCTAATTTTAAAACTCGATTAATAATTCTCATCAAACATGCAAAAACTTAATGAAAACCAAATCTAAGTTTAAAATCTAAACAAGTCTGATGAACCACATACATTATAATATAAAAAAATATTTTTAATGTACGTACAGTCATTACCAAATACTAGACAAGTGTAAATATTACCAAATGTCATACAAAAATACATAAATTCATAGCTAACAAATCAAATAAATATGACCATCATTGCGGAAGGATGATGGTCTAGGAGGGATAGGCTTAGGTATTGATCCCAACTTATAAATGCATTTTATTATCGCATGACACTACTGTGAGAAACTCATTATCTGAATTGTACAACGTATTTTCCTAAGTTAGTGAGAAAATCTAATTAATAATTATTTACAACTGAATCCATTACCCAAGTTAGTAATAAACATATTCCAATAATGATAATAATAATAATAATAACACTAAAGAAATTTGTCATGATAAAAATCTCACAGAAATCCATCTGTAACTTCATAGTAAAAAATGCATGACAATAAGAAGTATAAAATGAGCTGTCTAACAATATAACAAATCCACCCCCAACATAATTTAAACAATAAAATAATTTTATTTAGAGTAAAATAAAAATATATATATTAATAGAAATCAATTCACATCTACTTCTGTTGCTTTTAAATTAATATACTCAATGCAATTGTGACTTCTAGTATGAATCCACATATAGGTCTAACCTTATCCCTGGATGTTTCCAAAAGATAAATATAATTGATAATTAAATCTACAAAATATTCATCCATGTCAATAATTAAATAACAAAATAGTTAAAAATTATTTCATATGTAAATGCATTGGAATTGTATGTAAATTGACAATATAAATATGAATGAAGAAACTGAATTAACTTGAAAATAAGGAAGAATAATGTTGTAAGCTCCTAAGAATTTTTTCAACTTTAAGTTAACCATCAAGTAAGAATAAAATCACAAAAAAAAAAAAAAAAAAAAAAAAACAACATATGCATATGTCAAATAAACACAACACTCTCAAGCTAATCAAATTCTCCCCCAAAATATATACAAACTAGAACAATTAGTTTTGAAATTGGCTTATGGTCATTAAAAAAACTTGAATAGAACACATGCATGTAGAAATAAAGTATAATAAAGATAATCATTATAGAAACAACGCTTTACTGACAATCATGTTCTCTAATATACTTACTTTTTTAAAAGACATAGTACAAGAAACCTCATTTGTATTTGTAGCAATTTTGATATTTATATATTGCTTGATAAGCTCACACAATCAGCTGACCGTAATATCAAATCTATCAACTCTATTTATGGTTATCAATGTCGATGATTTCATACGCTGCAATAGAGAGAACAAACAACTACAATATCCATACTGGTAACTAATGAGAAATGTATTTAACAAATTGCACGTAATGATTCTAAACTACTCAACCCATATTAGAGGATTTCCAATCCAAAGTTTCTTCAAATTTGATGTAAAGCTTCAAAATCAATATGTTTATCAATTCCAATAGCAGATACATCTTTAAAAATCAGATACGATGTTAAATTTATTCGGTCGTACCACAATCAAAAGAACGTACAAAGTTTCGGTTAATTTCATTATTGGCACTAGCCTTTGCTAATCCAAAGACAAGCAAAAAGGACATGAAATTTCTTTGCAACCTTAATTCACGGGGAAAGAAAAAAATTGTAAATCATATATAAGTTATTATTCAATCCTACAAAACAATTTGCCGTTGATGCATTTTGTTTGAAGTTCATACATTCTCAATATAAATTTAGTATTCATCTCAGTTGAGTGACATAATTGTCTTAATTGTGAACTAGAAACACCATTCCAATTGTTTAGTGCAAAACGAAGAATTTTGGGATGCTGTGAAACCAGCTGAGCACCCTCCGACTATCCATAAATAATACATGAATTGAATCTCTTAACTAGCTAACAAAGCAAATCGGTTGATTGATACAAATAGAAATATGATCTACTTGAAAAAGATATAACAAGGAAATATATAAATTTATGGTTACTTTTTAATAGCAACTTGACATCCATATTTGTTGCACAATAGTATGCTTTCCAATTTATATCAAAGCATTTGTTCACTGAGCACAGAGACAAGCTTACTTTCATAAAGTAATAGTAGGCCACAGATTAATTTAATTATTCTAATGTCTTTTTATATGAAACACTATTTTTCATTTAGAATTTTATCTTCCTAGGTGATTCTTTTAGACAATTTACTGGTTTATATAGGAGAAAGAAATAATATTTGTTTATTGCCAATTATGCTTATGTGCAGCATACATTGCAATAATATAATTTTTTTTGAGAAAAACATATCAAATAAAAAGAATAAGAAAAAAAACATACTTTGGTAGTCTTACCGTTAACCAGGTCTACACTAATACACCCCTAATTTCTATCAAGAATTTATATAGCAATCCAAACATCAGTGTTTAATATATCCACATTTATCAACACACATTCCCTCACACACTGTCACTTGATAAATTTAAACTGAACTTCTGCACAATATGATTGGTTGTCTTTCTACCAATCCGACCTATCATTTATAGCTCTGAGCTAAATTCGGAAATCATACATACATATATATATTATTTGGTATGAGTATGAATATAGGTGCATGTGCAGGGTAGTACAGGTCAATAACTTACCAGCAAAACTAAACAAACAAATGTACTACTTTCTAAACAATACAACCTGCTTAGTTTGCAAAAGATAAGTGATTTAATATGGTAGATATAAATAGTAAATCAATTCACAATAATTTTCAATCCATTATGATATAGTATAGAAGAATTTAAACCAAATTTGTTGCTAGATCGATCAAAATCAAGACGGAAAACAAAACAAACAAATAAGAACAAATATGAACGGACATATAATCACATAAAATAAAAATCTTGACCTAAAATTCGTAATATGAAAACTAGTATAAATACCGAAATGAATACCGAGAACAAATCTTTTCTAACTCGAGGTAGCGAGGTGATCCCAGTTAGAATTTTTTGGGGAAATTATGAAATTGTTTTATTGATCATCAAAATAAAGGGTCTATATATAGACAATACAAAATGGACTCGATAGACTCCAATCTAAGTAATCTAATCTATAGATAAAATCAAATTTAAATATAAATTTACTAAATTTAAAACCGAATATTTAAACTAATTCAACATCATGTTGCACCGTTGATTATATGAATCAAGGTTATCGGCGGGATTGATTGTGTATTCCGTTCAAGATGCGATTGCAAAGCAGGCTAGACAAAGATGGCGCGATTGATCTGAAAAAAGATTCCGTCGGAAAGAAAAAACCGAAAATCTAAAATAGTTCAACACCGGTAAAGAGCATCATTAGTGAAAATGAAATTTCCACCATCTTGAACAAGATCTGCATCACAATCGAACAAATTAACAAGCTTCCTTCGTCATTTTTGTGTAATTTTTTATGAAACAGTGAACCAAAATAAGTATTTGGAGATTTTTTCTAACCATTTCTCAAATGAGCTACTGCAAGTATCCGATCTTATTAAACCACTTCTCCGCCGAATCAATCTACTCAATTTTTCTCCGTTTGAAAGAAAACAATTTCAAAAATAAAAAACCAACAATGCATTCGACATAGGATTTCAAAAAATAAGAAAAAGACTCGCATTCGCCAATTTCAAAAGCTTTTTTTTTTCTTCTTATCCAATATAAGGTATGTAAATGGGTGTGATTTGGGAAACCTACTAGGGAAATATTTGTTGTCAATTGTGACGGAATGCATATGTGTTACACAATTTCTTGTAAAATCGAAACAGATTGGTTTTTATTCGTCAATAGAAAAACTGATTTGATTATTAACTTAACAAATTGTTATTGATTTTGAGACAAAATACGCACATCATGTCACTAAATTTTGTGATGGAAAACATTCTCTTGCAAATTTTATTACTAAATTGCAACTTCTTATATATGTTTCAATATTTCATTGTAAAAGTTGTCAACTGTAACGGATCACATTGATTGTTTTAAATTCCATCGCAACTTGCGACTTTTTTGTAGTGATATACATTATTCGTATTGTAGGAACATTTTAATAAACCGGAGGTCTATGTGATATGTAGTACATTTTCTAAATATACTCATATTGTGCACCACTATTTTATAAAAATAATTACAAGCTAAGATTTGCTCAATGTCTATTTTGGTTTATGCAAAATTATTTTATCTAACTTAAACAATTTAATTTATGTAGTTCTATTGGTATCTGTCTATTTAACTAATCAAATTTGAATTATATATATATACACATAAATAAATTTTAAAAAACTAAATGATATAATTTTAAGAAGTAAAAGAATTTGTAATCCATTTAGAAATTTATAATAAATCACAATATAATATCTTCTCGAAACTCCACCAATATTTTTAAGGCATCTCCATCGAAAGAAAAAAATTTTATTGTACCTCCCCGTCATACTTTATTTCATTTATCTTAATACAATATATATTATATTATTTATTTTTAAAATTAAATTTAAATAAAATCTCATATAATGCAATATATATATACAACTATTACAAAATATGCAAAATAAAAAATGGCTTTTTCTTGTGGAAAAAACCCAAGAGATTTTTATTTTTTTTCTTTTTACAAAATAATAATGTTGAAGAAATGAGATTTTTCTCCTGTGAGAAAATTTTCATCAACGCCTTCAATTATACTTGATAATTTAAGTTATGAAATAATACACATCACAAAAATAAAAGTAAATATGTCAATTAAAATGATACTTATGGGAAAAATATAATCTCCACTTGCAATAATATATGAAAGATAACGAAGAATATGCATAAATAAAATATAGAAGGAGATAGGGTTGTTGTCAATATGAAAATTCTTTCGAGATTAAGAAAATACGGATCATTTAAACCAAACAAAAAAATCTACTATAGTAAACATGAGTACAAGAATTCATCAACAAAGCTTATAAACACTCTTTAATCACCAATCAATCAAATCAAAGAAAATCACAAATTTCAATAACAAACATTGAACTTTCATCTTGAGAAAGTTTTTGTCATATCAGCATCATTATCATTCATATTAACTATTGAAAGTTTCAACAACTTACCATTTGAAACATTACATATTCAATGATAATTCACATCTATATATTTGAATTTATAATAAAATATAAGATTCTTACAAATATAAATGGTACTTTGAGTATAATGTACAATGTACATTATACTACCCAAAACAATCTTTTTATTTTCTTCTATGATAGCAATGTACAATGTTTTACTAGTGAATAATGTAACAAACTTCTAAAGTTTAGATTATTAAGTTACATATCTTGTAATAGTTATGAAATTCTATATTTCTATGTTTTTGTCAAGACTTGTTTTATGATTTTTTCTATTGAAAGATTTCTTTCTCTGAGTCCTCATATTTTTAAAAGAAAATGTCTCAGAATAAGATTAAGATTCTCATATCTTCTTTTTATATCTTCATTAAAAATTATATTTTTTTGGTTTAAAAAAAACAATGTCATTAAGAGCAAAATTTTTTATAAAAATTCATAATATTTTCCAAAAGTCTAGAAAAGATGTAACAATATAAACCCCAAAATATTTATCATCAAATTTTATTCACATTTTTGACATCTATTTAAAAATCTCCTAAAAGTCATATAGATGATATGAAATAGAAGATCCTATTGATACCTTAAATTCAAGAATCAATTCAACAAATATAATTTATTATTTCCAAATCTAGAAGCACACAAGGATTTTATTTTATCCCATAACGGTTTGACTTGTGTCTTATTCATAATATGATTGTAAATATTTTCGTCTACAAATTACTATATAAAGTTACAAACTTGTTGATGTTTAAAATTTCAATATTTATTATACATATTCTCTGGATTTTGAGTAGTAAACACTAAAAGATGCATACTCTTTACAAATAATAGATCTTTTATTTTTTGTTTTCTAAAACAATAATTAGTGTCATTCAAACAGATCACCCTACGTGCATTCAACTTAATCATTCAAGCAAGAAAAAAACCTCCAAAGATTCAAAATTTAAGCCAATAATTCAATTAAAAAAATTTATATCATTCTTGTAAGAAAAAACACAATCTCCACACTAATAACATATTATACAAAATGAAACACATTATTTTTAACGTAATTTTTTTTTCAAATAATAGAAAAATTATTGGTCACTCGTACCAAAAAAAAGAAAAATCTACTAGAATAAAATTTGAATACAAGATTTCTTCAACATTGCATATAAACATGTTCTAAACATTAATCAATCAACCAACGAAGACCACAAACTTTAATAAGAAAAAATAACAAGAAAACCAATCCTAAAATTCTGCTATAGTATGTAATTTCTGATTGAGATATAGAGTACATATTAAAAGTCTCGACGTTGGATTGAAAGAGAAATAAGTCAAGAATGATTTCTGAATATTATATCTTCATCTAATGATTAAAAAATTAGGAGCTATAATTTTTGTAAGATTGATGGATTTTTTTTATTCATCTTTCTCTTTTTTCGTATATTATTTTTGTGAGTTTATCTTCCACTGTAATGACTTCATCTAATCCTAATATTGATTCAAATAGACTTTTAATAAATTTTGAATTTATTTTTCACATAAAAAGGAAATTCAATCCGACGGATAGTTCATTTAAACTATCATAAAAAAAAACATCGGCTAAAGAAACAAAATAGTCAATGAATTTTAAAATCCTTAAACTGTATATGACAAGGTGAACAATAGATTTCAGGTAATTGAATATGTATATATATATGTAATAAAATGACAGGAGTCCATAGTATATAGTTTATCTATTTCAGTTAAATGTATATATTTAGTTTTTTTTTTTTTTTTTATAGTAGACTAACCAATAACAATATCTTATTGGTTAGTGAAGTGCATAAATTTTTTTTAACATATTTGTTCTTTGTATTATATATATAATAATAGTGATATGTTTGTAATTTATATAAATGATATTTTGGTATTAGTACATAATACATTATTATTTAAAAAAATAGGGACGGTTACCGTGCTGATTTTAAATTTCAGCATGGTGTTGAATAACATATTGTGTACTATAAAATATCACACGATGTTATTACAAAAAATATATCATTTATATTAATATAAGACAAATACAATATAAAAACTAAGAGCACACGTCATTCTATGATAGAACACATGGTGTACTTTCATAAAGTACACGTTTTAAATTGAACATATACCAAATGTTCTTATTCCACAAAGTATGTGCTATATGCACTTTTAATCTATACTATTTAGGAAAATCAAGATTGTACTAATTTTTTCCAAGCAGCACTTGTAAGCAAAGTGAATAGAAAATTTATACTTTTAGATAGAAGATAAATTTCAATAAAGACACTTTGGCTATATGTTTTTTTTTTTTTTTTTTTTTCCATAAAATCTACTATATTTAATAGTTATGATATGAAAAAATTTGCACGAAATTTTTCATTCATTTCATAATTAACAAAGCGATCAACTCACACATTGTTTGTGTATTATAAAGGAGTACATCAAATATTTTATAGAAAGACATAAATATCGTTGTAGGTGCAAATAATTTGTTTGAAGCAAATAATTTCTCCTTGTAATAGTAAAGAAAAATACCAAAATTTCAATTTTACTATCAAATTTTAAGTTGTTTATATGTACCATCCTTATTTTTTATTATAAAATTGAATTTTTGGTATTTACTTTTTTTACCATTACAATGAGAATTTTTTTTTTTTTTATTTCGAACAAATTATTCGCACTTACAATAATGAATATTTACGTATTTTTATATAATATTTGGATGAACTCTTTTATAATACATGCCCAAACAACGTGTGGGTCGAAAGCTTCCTTAATTATGGATAGAGTTAGAATTTTGTACAAAATTCTCATATTATAACACTAAATATGTAATAAACTAAACATAATAAATTTTGTAAAAACAAAAAAACCATAACCAAGTGTGGATTTTAAAATTTACCCTATATATATATATATTCGTAGGATTATTTAATTAAACTCTAACTAGGAAAAAATATCAAATACTTAGGCAAAGTATCATGAGTTAGCACTAACATGAAAAAGGCAAGCTTTATATAGTAACAATTTATTTATTAATTTATTTAGGTCAAAGATCAACATAGTGAAAATGACACCGATTTCCATTTTCATAAAACTCGAAATGGTTTTTAAGGAAAGAATAAAATAAAATAACAAATAGCATCATAGTGTTGTAAAATAAAATTATGCCTAAATTGATGAAATCATATCATAAATTTTAGAATATGAATGCTCATATTTGAAGCCCATTAAAAAGAAGCGAATACCCAATAATAGAAACAACCCTTTAAATAAAAACTAATTTTAATAGGAAAATATAAAATTTAGCAAAAAAATAAAAGCAAGCATGGTCTAAGAATTAAATCTTTAAACTATACATTTATTTTTTACATAAATTCATTTATTAATACATTTATAAATTTATTTTTAAAATTTATATTTAATTTGCAAATCAAGTCAGGCCATGCACGGTTCGGTTCATACTCTTGTCGAGCTAGACACGGCCAAATTTTTTTGGGGCCTATTTTGTTAGGCTTAAGTACGATTTTTTTCGTTGTGAGTTTGGATCGAATTTTTAGATCGTGCCTATTTTTGTCAGCTATAAACGTCGACCTCTACTACTCTTTTTTAAGCACAAATATATGGGTGTGTTTGTTTAGTGTTTTTGTTTAAGGTATTTTTTTATGTGAAGTACAAACAATTATATCGGTAATATAAAAAATATAACTCCGTCCGTCTGGCTCTGAGGATTAAGGAATATTAGTATTTTGATAGTTGTAGGTAGATATAATAGTGTAAAGACCAAATTGTTCTTATTTTAGATATAAGTATATAATAAAATAAGGGGTAATAAGGTAAAGAAGTATTAAGAAATATTAGTAGTTAATAGTAGAGTTCACCGTTACTTAAAAAAAAAATATAAACATTTGAATTGGACAAATCAAAATAAAAATATGTAAATATTAGAAATAGACAGAGAATATATTTTATATTAAATATTAATTTTTATGAAATAATAATATACTATATATATTAGCAATTTTGTCGGTAGAATTTAGCCCACACCTTAGAAGTTATAAGTTAATCCTTTTGTTCATAAAGAGAATTAAATATGAAATAAATGATTTTGGAACAAATTTAGCAAAATTCTATGAATGACTTCAAAATTTGCAATTAAAGGAATCGAAATTTTTTTTGTGGAAATATTTATATTATTGTCATAGTATTCTTGTGTTTTTTTTTTTTTTTAATAATATTATTGGTATAATATTCTTTAAAACAATCTCTGGGATTAAGTAGAATGTTCGTTATTAATTATATAATTTGAATGAAAACTTCACGAAATATTCTTTCACCAACTCTATGTTTGATTGTTATTATGCTACTCTCTCCGTCCCACATAATTTGTCCATATTTTTTCTTTTCGTTCGTCCCACATAACTTGTCTTTTTCTTTTTTAAAAATATAATTATACACTTTAATTACATTTTAAACTTTATATTTTATAATTTTTTTAATACAGTATTTAGTTATCTTAATCTTAATCTATAGTTATTTTTACTATATAATAATTATTTTTACTAATACATTTTTTAATTACTTATTAATCATATTTTACCTAAATTCATATGTCTACGGTAACACGCTCAAATTACATAGAAAGGATGAAGTATTTTTTAAATAATGATATTAGAAAAAAAACAAAATTCCTCTATTCTTTTTTATGTGAAATATCCTAAAAGTTTTGTAATAGTCTTTTTCCCAACAATTTTTCTTCTTTTACTATTTTAAATAGTACAATTAATAAAATTATTTTAAATATCCAAAATGAAACTAGTAATGTAAAATTGAACTCGTAATGTTACTTAAAAACAAATCATTTTAAATTAAAAATAAATAGTTAAAAAAAATTATTAAAATTATATTATCTAAACTATTATACTCTGTTAATATACTAACAAAGTATACATATTTCTATTTTGGATTATCAAATTATAAAATAATCATTTTATTAAATATTCTATATTTTTTTTACAAATACTCTTACTTTACTATATATATTACATCTTATTTTTACAAAAAAAAAAAAAAAAAAAATCAAAGTGGATCATGTACTTTAATTTATATGTACTGATGAGCTATTCAAAGAACAATTATGTCATTAGATAATTCATTATTAATTATATCATATAATAATATAATTAATTACACATCAGCACTTATGCTGAATCAATTAGCATCACTTGATCATTACTGAAAAATACAGATAAAATTGTATTTATATTATTTTTATTTATTCACTGTATTTAAAATATTATTATTTGTTTAAACTTCATGCTGGACAAAAGGAGTATAAGCCAACTTAATTATAATCAAGTTTAAGTTGTGACATTATGGGAGTATTCTTTCACTATTTTTTTTTTCATTTTTAATATATATAATATATTATATTTTATCATTTTTTTTTAAAAAATAACATTTTATATTAAATTTTATTTTTTATATTATTTATAAAAATTTTTATATCTCACATAAAAAAAAATATCAAATCAAAATACTAAACAAACAAACCCTACTTCTTCCCGAAGTTTACGAGCAATCAAAATTTCAAAATTTGCCCAAATACATATTGGGTGTCCCCAATGAATATTTGAAAATAGTCTCGTAAAAAATGGCCTGATTGCGTGAATAGTGAAATTGTGACCGTGAGTTCATAGGTTCAAATCCCATTTGTTCTGGGTTTATCCAACCATTTGCAAATTCTCACGTTATCAGAAATATAAAAATAAAAATTTGAAAATAAAATAATAAGAATAATAAAAATGAAAGCATGAGATTGCTTTGGCAGTACACAAAGTCCATTCGAAATATTGCAATTATTATTGTCCAACCACAAGACAGTAATATTTAATTTGCTGGATGCTAAAATTCCACTCCTCAATAATTACAAAAAGGGTATTCTTTCTGATGTGAAATTCTGCCCTTATAAGGGAATTTTTTAAATTCTGCCCTAAATCTTTTTATCAGGGACGCGATTTTTTAGGTAATGTAAATTAGTAAGTTATTAATAATACATTATGATATTAGTTTATTATTTTTTATATGAATAATATTATTGATATTTTAAAAAATTAAGATTATATCTCGAAAAAATATATATAATACGAATATCATTTTATAGATAATAAAATTTTATATAATACAAATAAATATTTTTATTTATTTATCATTACCATAAATTAGTTTTATAAAAAATGAGAAGTTCTAAATATAGATAAAAAAAAATTATATTAATTGAAGAGAGAAATAGAAATAAAGTGGTTTTGAGTGGGTCATACGTGTAAGATGTTAGAAGTTTAATTAAATTTATTTATATTTGTTAAGTATATTTAAAATTGATAAAATCACCAAAAATAAAAATAAGTCATCTTTTATGGGACATAAAAAAAGAAAAATGGATCATTTGTAGCGGATGAGAGGGAGTAAAATAAATAAATAAATAATTTATTTTAACATCCAAATTATATTACTCTATTTTTTATTACTATAAAAATCACGTTATAGAAATAAATAAGCTTTAGACAGAAGTGTGCAATCACCAAACCAATTAATTAACTTAGAAAAGTTGAATGGATTAATCTTGCCAGCCATGTCATCAATATATATATATATATATTATTCATATTTTTAAATAAAATTGTACAAAATTCACCTGTAATTTTATAAAATTGTGTCAAATTCTAATATTTTAAAAAATTGCGTTAGTTTTTTTTATAGTTTCATAAACTATGCGTCTAATTTTCTCGGCTGTTCTTATTTAAATGTGACCTATACGATCCAAATTGCAATAAATTTTTTAATTTTTATTATTAAACCGTGAAACTATAGATATTCATTCTCATTATATTTTGGCTTAAAAAAGTAAAAAATATATTAGAACAAGAGAAAAACAACTTGAGGCTAATTATAAAAAAAAATAAATATTTTTGTAATTATAAAAGTTTAAAAATAAAAATTCTGAAATTCATTCGCAATTTGGGTATATGCAAATCTAATACTATTAAAAATGGACGGCTGGGATGGATTAGATATAAAGTTTATGAATCATAGAAGAATTTAATGCAATTTTAAAAATATGATAAATTAATCTAACGCAATTTCATAAAATTATAAGCGTATTTTGTGTAATTTTGCTATAATTTTAACTTTAAGTAATTTTTATATTCTACATGGCTTGTTTGGGCACATATATATATACCACTTTTATTTATTTTGAATTTGTATTTTAAAAATAATTAAATATTATATTTACGAAAGAAATATAATTTTAAAATATTTTTATAGAAAATGAAAATAATTTATACTAAAAATTAACAATGAAAGAAATCAATATAATTTTTAGTGCTGTTACTGTACTTATACTTAATAAGAATTGTTGATTAATTATATAATAATTACTGGCATATATTAAGTTTAAATTTGTAAGTAAAATATATAGGGTGCGTTTTAGTGAAAATTATATTTTTAAAAAATAATACTCTCTACATCTTTAAGGTCATATTTAGTTTTTGTATCATTGTATTTAATATTAAAAATATATTTTTTTTTACAAATGTTATTCTATTAATATTATAAGACACTAAGTATTTTTGTATTTTTTTCTTAATTTGTACTATGTTTTGATATAATAATTAATATTAAAATATTAATATGTAAAAAGTAAATGAAATCCTTAGAGCTGAACGGAGATAGAATATTATATACATTCATTATTTTTGTATTATTTATACCATTCTCTATATATTTCACATAAATATATATATATATATCTCTTTAAATTATTTTACTGAACAAACAAATCCAATTTATTTATTTTTTTTTTTTTAAAAAAAGTGGATATTGATTATGTATTTCACATAAATATATATATATATCTTTAAATTATTTCACTAAACAAACAAACTCATTATATTTTTATTTTTTTATTATTATTATTATTTTTTAAAAAAAGTGGATATTGATTATGTATTTGTAAATTCAATCCAACAACCACTTTCTTTTAGATTAACTTTTGTGCTAATTATAAGATGAAGCCTTTGTAAATTGATAGGGACAAAACAACTTCTTCAATTTTCCTACTAAATATTATATTCTTAATTTGACATTATTATTATTATTATTATTATTATTATTATTACTAAATATTATATTCTTAATTGACATATTATTATTATTATTATTATTATTATTATTATTATTATTGTTATTATTATGTTGAGTTATTGTTGCCACGTAAACTAACACCTAGCCTAGGTAGTTGAGAATCAAATAAAAAATATAAAGGAATATTATAATTAATGTATTAGTTATAATTTATATAAATGTTAAGACTTTAGCTTCATTACTTTTCATATTAAAAAATCATACTACTATTTGTAAAAATTTATATACTACTCCCTCCTCCGTCCCAGATACCGTATCTGCTACACTGTAGACACGGTATTTTAAGAGGGGTGTAATTAGTAAATAATTAAAAATGTATTAGTGAAAATAATTATCCTATAATATAAATAATTATAAATTAAGATTAAAATAACTAATTAGTTTAATTAAAATTAAAAAAAAAATAAAATTTAAAATGAGATTAAAGTGTGTAATCATTTTCCAAAATAGAAAAGTGACATGGTATGTGGAACGGACAGAAACAGCAACGTGAACATGGTATTTGGGACGGAGAATGTATTTTTTAGGAAAAAAATTTTAACCAAAAAAATTATTATTAAAATAAATATTTAAAATAATACATGATGTTTGACTTGAATTTTTGACATGATGTTTGAGATCAATTTTTCACTGTACATTGATTTCTATTTTTTATATAAATATATTACTCCCTCCGTCCCACATAATTTGTTTCTATTTTCTATTTTTGTTCATCCCATGTAATTTATCCTTTCTATTTTTGAAAAAATAATTATGCACTTTAATCGTATTTTAAATTTTAAATTTTATAATTTTCTTAATTTTAATTAAACTATTTACTTATCTTAATCTTAATCTATAATTATTTTTACTAAATAATAATTATTTTTACTAATACACTTTTTAATTATTTACTAATTATACTTTACCTAAATTCTCGAGAGTATGTTTTTTTTTTCATAATTATTCAAACTATTATTAAAAAACAATAAAATTAAAATCAAACTTAAAAAAGGACATACATTCAAAATTAATTTTGTCACTACTTTTATTATATTTTATCTTTTTATTTTTTAATTACTAAATAAATTTTTAAAAATATTTTTAATTTATTTTTTACTTTTATCACTTTTATAATAAAATATTTACGTCTATTAATTTTTGTGTCGGACTCAAATGTGCTGATTTTATCTGATAGAGAAAATATAATATAATTACTTATTTATTATAATTATTGTATATAACAATATTAAATTTATTTTTAAGTAGAATTTACTTTATTATTAGATCGCTGTATGGATTTCTTTTTATTATTTTTAGCTTTGAAGAACTGTTTTTATGTATATGTTATTAAAAAATTCGTGGGAATTTCATAATAAAAAAAAAAATTAAAAAGAAAATAATTTGAAAAAGAAGTTTTTGGGTGTGTTTGGTTGGTAATTTTTATGTATATGTTATTTTTTGGTTTAAATAAGAGTTTCAATGTGATGTTGAAAATACTATATTTTTATATCAAATTAAAAAAATTAATAGTAATTTTTTATTGTTTTAATATTAAATCCACTATACGAGTATATGTGGATAATAGTAGTTATCTGCATAATAATAATAATAATAATAATAATAAAAATCACATTGCTTTTAAGTATTTTGTTGTAAGATACGAAAATTTATATAATTATTGTTGAGAAGATATTTTTTTATGCTTTTCTTGATTTATGTGTGTTTTTATTGAGCTTTATAACTATGCATATATGCATTATATTGTTAAATTGTGGATACTATTTTATTTTATTTTTTTTACAATCAATATTATCTATTTGTTATTTCCAACAGTAAATAAGTGTTATACCAAATATATATATATATATATTATTGTGTTATCATTAGCATGTTGTTGTACTAAGAATATCATATTCACATTTATAATTAGCATTTAAACAAAGTATCTGAATATAATTTTACATAATTCAATTAATCATTTATTGATTCAATATCATTACAACAGATTTCTACATATATATATATATATGTCGAAGTGCAAACCCAAGTTGCACATCGGAAGTTGTGAAGAAAATTTCACACTTTATAACTTCCAAGTGAACTCCATTGGTACGAGGCCTTTTGGAGAACATCCAAAAACAAATCCGTGCGGGCTCAGTCCAAAGCAAACAATATCACATACTACTAGTGTTGAGTTGACCCAATCCCAACAATATATATATATATTAAATATATTTTCCACAAACTTATCAAAACAACGGATAAAAGTATTTAAACTTTACATTAAATTTATTACATTCAACAATTCAATCTAATCATTCACATTCAATCTATCCTATGCAACAATTTATTCAATTCATAACATGTAATAATTCATTTAATCAATCACATACATCACAATTTTTTCTGGGCCCGCCAACATGTTTACTTGCACCAATCTTAACACATTGTTTTTTTTGTTTAGCATCGACGTTTTTACATTCTTTAAATGGATTTTTTTCACTAGCAACAAGTTTTGACTTTTTTCTTGCATACTTAATTATTTGATTCTCCCATTACAGAAAGATTTGCACATAAATTTTTTTTCTCATTATATAAAAAGGCTTACGTTTGTCAAGTTGTTCATGTAGACTCTCACTCAACAAAGGACAAATTGGCTATGTAAAACATTGAAAAAATTCACAATTGTAGATATTCGGCTGTCTCACATGTAGAGGCGCTTCGACTGAATATTCAAAATTCCACCGTAGGTCAATAAAATAAAATTTGCAGCAGTTCGAAAATATCCAAATAGACTCTTAAAGAACAATGAATATTTTGTTCATTCATACACAACATTTAGGCTTCTATTGAAATAGTATATTTTCTTACCTACAACAGAGACAAAAAATAGGCCCCAGTAGTTTGGCAACAAAATGGACAAAAAATAACATTTCATAATATACTAAACCATCGTCTCAAATATATGATCTTGTTATTCCTTATATAGACTAAAAGTATACTTACATTCTTAGTCTTCAGGAACTCAATTCAATCTTTTCTAAGATATTCTAACTTGAATTGACGTTTTCAATCATTAAACAACACCTTCATATTTTTCCGAGCACAATCATTTTCAATATCAACCCAAATCATATACTATATACAAAAAAGAACATATCATTACTTAATTTATACCATAAACATCATAGATTCCATAAGTTAGCATATAAAAATAATAAAAATAATAATAAATATTTTTAAATAAAATATTAAGTATACGTAACTATATACTCACATGTATTATGAATTATCAGATAACTTAAAAAAGACCATTGAAATAACTAGAATGAATAAATTCACGAAAATTCTCAACAGAAGGATGGTGTAGGAACTCATTGAACTGTACGATTTTTCTGGAAATATACAGAAACTGAATAATAGGATATTTTGAACGCAAAGATTTTTCCATTTTTTATTTCTATTAGTGACGTGTATCAAACAAAATTGTTCCCTACCAAGACTTTCGAATTGAACAGGAAGAAATTTTTTAATTCTTATTTTTTTTCGCTTACGATGGGTGTTGAAGACAAACGGGTTTTTGAGTTCCCTCTCCTAACGCTATTGGATTTTGTTCATAAAAGCTTCAACATGACGAACTTTTCCACCGTTTGCAAGAATTGAAGACGGTGAAATGAGAAAAAACTTACCCTAGGTAAAATATCATTGTAGGAAAAAGATCATCGTACCCCTACACGCGATCTAAAACGTTGCTTTTTCATCAGCCGAGATGGACAGATGGGGATGATATCACGGTGCTAATAAGTGTACCCATCAACGTTGAATCCACAACCTTATAATATAGTGTTTGTTTAATATTTTAGTTTAAAATATTTTTTTATATAAAATAAATAAAAAAACTGTATTGATAATATAAAAAAATAATATTTTATATTGAATATTAAATTTTTATGAGATAATAAATTATATATTAACAATTGTATTAATAAAAAAATAAATTAAGTGAACAAAACTATATATACTCTAACTACTCAAAATCTCAATAATTTAGTATAATAGTATATATATATTTTTTATATTATCGAAATATCTTTTTTATACTTAACATAAAAATATTTTAAATTAAAAATAAAAAAAGTTACATTATTACAGTACAAGAGTTAATTATACTAATAAAAAATTTAAAAATTGAATTATTTATACTAAAAATTTTATGGGCGCCCCAAAGTACAAGAGTTATAGTTCAAAATTCTAAAGTTTGTTCTTTTATTATTTTCAATAAAAATTTATTTCTATTCACTCAACACCGTTTTTTTTATATAAAAGTATATTATTTTTTAATAAAATATTATATTAAAATTTTAAATCAATATCTTATTTTAAATCACAACTAAACAAACAGATATTATACTGTTGAATGAGGTGTTGATTGGTTGTAAATTAATTACCATGTAATATATATTCAATTTAAAATATATATTGATATTTTATAATTTTCTTTTTTATAAAATAATATTTATAAAAAAAATATGATTTTATATGCGAATAAATTATACATTTCAAGACACACGTACTCTTTTATTTTATTTATTAGTTGAAGTATGTCAAAAAAATTTGTATTTTATGCATAAAATATAATATGTAGTTATATATTTATAATTTATGTAAAAATAAAAATATGTCATTAATAAATACTTTATTCGTCCGCTGCTAATGGTCATATTTATTTTTTGCATAATTGTACTTCACATTACAAATATTGTACAAATGTAATAATATATTAAAAAATTTGTATTTTTGCAATTTTTTCGTCCGCTGCTAATAATGTAAAAATGGTAATAATATTCGTCCGCTGCTAATAGAAGTATTTTTGCAATTTTTTCTTAATTTGTATTATATTTTGATATAATAATTAATATTAAAAAATTAAATGTAAAAAGTAAATGAAACCATTAGAGCTGAACGGAGATAAAAAAATAAAACATATTTGAGCGTCACAAACAAAAATAATAAAAAATACATATAAGTTGAACTGAGCGAGAATATATATATATTATTTATATAAATTAATTTATAAAAATAAAGGTATAAATAATATATTTGTTTGTTTCAGAAAAAAAAAAAAAAAACTTAAAATATAATGTTATAACTAATTCAAATTTTAGAAAATTTAAACAAAATTAAGATGAAAAAACATAATATTACATCCGTTTTAAAGATATTTATTTACTTTTTATATATTAATATTTGAATATTAATTATTATATCAAATCGACAGTATAAAGTAAGAAAAAATCGTAAAAATATTTCATTGTTTTGTAATATTGTAGAAACATTTGTAAAAAAAAAATTATACAAATATAAAAATATTTTTAATGTTAAATACAAAAATACTCTCTCCGTCCCAAAAAAATATGAGTCTATTACGGTAGATACAAAAATTTAATATTAGAAAATATAAAATTTAAAATATAATTATAATGTATAATCATATATATATTTTTTTTAAAAAAAAATTGACTGCGGTAATGAAATACAATTCGATCACGCAATAAACAGCAACACTAACCTAAAATTGTACGAATATTAAATAATAATAATAATAATAATTAATAATGATAATAATAACAAGCATCAATACATTCTAAAAATTAATTATACAAATAAAAAAATTAATTTTTTAAATTACCTATAAAAGATTTTCTGCTCAACAGAAAAAAGTTTCTACCCGAAAATAATTCGAACGAAACTTCCCACTTTCGCTAGCGTTCCCTCGAAATTGCTGTCGCTGCCACTCTCTACTCGATATCCGTTGCAATCTGGGGAGCTGAATCTGCCCTCTGGAGGTGGTTTTGAGGGGATGGAAATTTTGTTGGACAAATTTAGTTTTCCAAGTGTTTTCTGGAGTTTCGGATGATCTGAGATCTGCTTCTGTGCTTCTAGCTCTAAATTCGAAAGGTTTTGTGCGTCGAGGAATCCGTGGAGTGAGTCTCGAGTTATTGCAGGTAAATTTGGGCTTTTTGACGCGATATTTGAATCGGAATAGTTATCAGGTGTGTTTTTTGGGTGAATTTCTCCAGGTCGTAGGTTTCGGTTCTCGATCTGTGGATTTGACGAAATCGTTATGTTTATGGGGACAAACTTTTTGTGTTTGGTCTTGGTTTGGGGATGCTGTTGTTCTTGAGTTTTGAGTATTTTATAGATTTGAAGGTTTGGATAGTGATTTAGGGTTTATTTTATGTTTTTCCTATTTTATGGATTTTGATTTGTAATTGTGGTATAAATCGGAGTTGTAGGGATCTGGAGAGGAGACAAATGGGGAGCCTGAGGATTAAGGACAATAGAGACGAGGATTTAGCGTTGTTTCGGGAAATGAGGAAGCTGGAGAAGGAAAAGAACGATCTTCTTCTTCTTCAGAACACTGATGAGTTTGATGATCCTCTTGGTATGGAAAAATAGGTTTCATTTATTTTTCTGTGACTAAATTTCGTTGGACTTTTGAAATGTTTGTGTTTTTGTATTTTAGCTATTTATTAAAGTTTGTGAGATTCTATTGTTGGTGGATTTTGCATTTTCGAACTAGTATGAAAAGGGAGCATTTTGTTTTGCATTATTGAAAATGGGCAGATTCTTGCATTTATTTTCATATATGTCACTGTCTTGCAGGGCCGAAAGCTGGGAGTTCTCCGATTTTTAATATGAATTCCGGCACATCTGCTAATGTCCGAAAGACTGGTGCTGATGATTTTCTCAATTCTGACAATGATAAAAATGATTATGAATGGTAACGGGGCAATTTGCTTTACATGTTATTAGCTGTACATTCTTATAACTCCAATTTTGCGTGTGATGTTTCAATCATTTAACTAACATGTTAGGATTATCATTAAGGTGAACATTTTTGATTACTTATATTTGTTACTATCCTTTCTATCTATCAGAATCTGGCTGGTTTGAAAGTGCAATGAAATAGGCTAATTGAGCTTTATATAATAATGGGATTCTTAAGGCTTTAGTCGATTAAGTTACTGCAATGTGCTAAGTCGAACCATTCAGAACAGTCTTAAATCTGTTGATTTTCTACTGATAATTTCTTTATTTGCACGTGTATATGGTGATACATGAAAGTTGGATTCATAAGGCATAAGTTGTATCTCGATTCAACACATTTTCTTGCCAATTTTTGTAACCTGTCTTCAGTTTATGTGTTGGTTGTTACTGTTCTTAGCTTTCGCGCCATTTATCTTTCTACTATGTTGATATATTAGAGTTTGTCCATTGCTCTTAGCATAACATTATATTATTCACAAAGCTGCAGAAGAAAGGCAGCTTGCAATTAAGAAATTTTCTCATGGATTTATATACTATCACTTCATTTGTAGTCTGAATTTCATAGCTGAAATAGAGTGGTACTCCGACAAGATTAATATAGTAAAAGACTTAAAAATCATAACCTAGATATGAGAAGCATCTAGGTAGAGAACATATTAAGGAATTCATTCTAATCAATCCTTCAAGGAGTAGCGTAGCAATTATGAACTGTGGTGGTCATCTAATTGATAACAGGGACTGTCACATGCTTCTGATCTAATGTGCATAATATTCAAATAAATAATTATGTATTATATTCCACATACTGCGTATGATTCTCTACCATTGAGAAGTAGTTGCATTTTCTTTTTTATTTTTTTTTTAATTGGGAGTTAAATTGTGATTATCATGAATGTATGTTTATGCTGCATATCTGTGTTTTGCTGTCATATATGTTTCAATATATATATATATATATATATTTTTTCGGTTTAGGCTCTTGACACCGCCTGGTACTCCTCTATTTCCGTCGCTGGAGATGGAATCCCAAAGAACTGTTATGAGCCAACTGGAAACACGAAAAGCACGCCCGACGGCCCTGAAGTCTAGAGTAAGCATGAGTAATATTATGTTTTAAATTTATTTACAACTGTAACAATCTGCTGAAGTTAAGTCAGCTGTGAATAGCAGCACCTCTGACTGAACCGAAGTTACGGCCATTTCTTAGATCAATCATAAATTCATAATCCTACTGTTATTTTTTAGGAGACATGCCCCATATGTGCCTAATAGTGAGTGCTTTAAGTTACTGATACAGTTCATAAAGAAAAAAAAAAATATATATATATATATATATGTACTCTAGCACAGGCTCGAAAGGTAGCCAAATTTGTAGAAATGACGAGCATCTTCTTATCACACGGCACTATCATTCAATTTAGAAAAAATAGGGCTCTACTAATCGAAGGATACCTACAGAAGACAATAATAACAACCATTAATTCAAGTTCTTGTACTTAGATGTCTTCTTTTTCGATAGGACTTGAGAAATTCACCTGCAATTATTTTGGCGACAAGTCAGATTCTGAAACTAAGTTTTAAGTCGAATTTAGATGCGCGTATGGTAAATTTTATACTTATTTGCCAAATTACGTAAACCCGTTTACTGTAATTTTTCTTGCTGAAGCTGGCTGTCCCTCAATCCGAGCCTACTGCAAGGAACAGTTTACCTAAACAGCAAAGTTCATCCCCCGGGCTCAATACTTCAAGTGGAGGACTTCGCAGGCCGTCTTCTTCCGGGGGTTCCAGTTCAAGACCCGCAACGCCAACTGGACGTCCCACAGCAAATTCGACGTCCAGATCAGCCGTGACCTCAGCATCAAATCGGACCACCTCAGCTTCAACTACAAGATCTTCCTCGACTACAGCGTCTAAATCAACACCAACCACTGCAGCAAAACCTTCGAGATCCGCAACGCCTACGTCACGCCCGACGCTATCATCAACAACAACAACAAAGCCAGCAGTTCGTGCCAGATCTTCCACTCCGACAAATCGGTCTACTACAAGGCCCTCGACACCGCCGAGCAAACCTGCATCAAGGTCTACGTCTCGGGCCTCAACTCCCACCCGAAGGCCGACAGTCTCTAACGGTACAATGCCTGCAGCCGTGTCCTCCAGGTCCCCAGCTTCCTCGACGATTTCCAGACCAGTATCGGCTACGGCAAAACCGTCTGCATCCCGCCCCAGTTCTCCGTCCGTGCGACCCAAACCATGGAAGCCTTCGGAGATGCCGGGGTTCTCGCTCGACACTCCGCCAAATTTGAGAACAAGCCTACCCGACAGACCTCCGTCAGCCACTCGAGGTAGACCCGGAGCGCCGAGTTCCCGATCGTCGTCTGTGGAACCCGCTCCGAACGGTCGGGTCCGACGGCAATCGTGTTCTCCCGCAAGAGGTCGACCTCCGAACGGCATTGTTCGTAGCAGCGGAAGCTCAGTCCCCGTCCCCGCCGTAAACCGGTTGCAGGCTAAGGCAAACGACAATGTAAGCCCCGTCGTCATCGGTACTAAAATGGTCGAACGAGTCATCAATATGAGGAAACTCGCCCCGCCGAAGCAAGATGACAAGCCCTCGCTCCACCACGGCCAATTATCCGGAAAGTCGTCGTCTCCCGACAGCTCAGGCTTCGGAAGGACCCTCTCCAAGAAGTCTCTAGACATGGCGATAAGACACATGGTATGTTAATATTATTTTTCGCGTCGAATTTCAGTATAATGATGCCTTAAAACTTGTTGTCTTGTGCAGGACATTAGGCGGAGTATTCCGGGAAATCTGAGGCCCCTTATGACCTACATCCCGGCGTCTTCCATGTACAGCGTTCGATCGGGGCCAACAATAAAGACGGCGAGCATCTCGGATTCTCCTCACGGGACGAGCAGCAATGCGAGCTCGGAAGTCAGCGTAAATAACAACGCGATTTGCGGGGATGGCCCTGAAGTGGACGACGAGGCTAGCAGCGATAAAGGGATTGTTCGATCTCCCACTAGTTTGCACGGCAGGTGATCGCGTTCTTGATAAATGTTTTTCTGTTTCGTCGAAAATGTCTGCGCTGAATTGATCGAACCTCTGCTGGCAGCGATAGCGACAGCCGAGATCACTGATTCGCCGGAGGGACGGTTATTGTTCAAGGTACCGACTTTTATGAGTTAATGTAAATGTGATATATATATATATATATATATGATCGATCGATGGATGGATGCATTGTTTGATGAGTAGCTACTTGATATTGCGGGCTTGTTTGGTTGTGTTACCGTTTGTTTGAGAAAGGGATGAATGCATGTCTTTGTATTGATTTGAATTGGGATCGAATGCTTCTAATTTTGTTATATGCTAAATCTCAAGTTAAACTTAGAGGTTGTGCTTTTGTGATTTCACACTGATATCAAAACTACTCATTCTATACCGTTTCAATAAAAAGATACTTCCTCCGTCTCAAAATAATTAAAAATATAATCATTTCGTCTTAAAATAATAGTCTAATTTTGTCATTTTCGTCTGTTTCAAAATAATAGTTATATTTCTATTTTTGGTAATAAGCTTCTCACTTTTTTTATAAAACTATCTTCATTTTTCACAACAATTACGTTAACGTAGAGATATTTTGGTTTTTTAAAATAGTTTTACATTCACTATTAATATAATATTATTATTCTTTAATTTCAGTGTCAATTCTAAATATCTCTATTGTTTTGAGACGAAGGTAGTGTTATGTTGCCTTTTTTTTTTTTGTGTCGGTAAAAGTAACGATGTTATGGTAAAATAGGGGTATAGGTAAAAAAAAGTAAAATTAAAAAATATAAAAAATAATTACTTTGTAATTGAAAATTCAAAATAAAATTATATGTAAGAGTGGAGGGAGGGAGTATTGTGTTAAAAAAGTAATAATGTTAAATATTCTCCATCACACTTGTTATCTACCAAAGTTACTAGGATCGAATTAGTTTGGTTGAGATTGGAGTTGGTTTGGTACTCTTTCTAGACTTTTATCTTTTAATGTATTTTTATTGAAAATTATGGAATGAATAATGCTAAATTTTGATTTTTGAATCGTAACCAAACACACAACCTATGTATCTATATCTATGACATCAAATTCTATATTCCATCATATTTTTCTCTTTATCTTGTCCCTCAAATGAATTATGGTACTTTTGTTTTTTATTTATTTATTTATTTATATTTTCAGAATTCATATAGTATAATATAAATAAAAAATTAAATATTACATATAAAACACTTATACAAGTTGGGAATTGATATATGTTTCAATCTTAATATAAAAGTGGGTTGGAAAGTGTAAAAATAGGAAAGGGTGAAGTGAAAATATTAAAAATTAAAGATTCACAAAGACAAGCAGAGAAATATAGAATTAGATATTTGAATAATTTTTATAATTAAATAAATCTGTCACATTGCTTTTGAATTTAAATGGGTTAGTTTGTAAGAACTTATTTATTTACTTTCTTTTATCCCGTGCTTGGGACCTAACTTAGCTTAAACTTTTATAATCCAAACTGTAATTATTATTAGGTTAAACCGTTTTTTAGTCCCTAAATTGACCCCTTATCATTTTAGTCTCATAAGTATAAAATTTTCGCTGTTATATTCCTCCGGCACCAGAGACTTCCGCGTAGCTCGCCGGAGGCTATGTGTCTACCACGTCAGCGACACCTAGCGGACACATGGATTTTATTATTATTTTTTATTTTTTTCAATTTTTTAAAAATTGATTTTAAATTAATTTTAAATTTTATTTGTCTTTTTTTTAAATTTTTTTTATTTGGTCCAATTGAAAAAAAAAATAAAAAAAAATTAAAAATAAAATAAAAAATAAAATAAATTCACGTGTCCGCCAAGTGTCGTTGACCTGACGGAACACCTAACGGACACGTGGTTTCCAGCGAGCCACGCGGGAGTCTCCAGCGCCGGAGGACTAAAACAATAAAAAAATTTTTACATATGAGATTAATTTGCAACAGACTTCACTTACGACACTAAAATGATAAGAAGTTCAGTTACGAGACTGAAAAAACAGTTTACCCTCTTTATTATTATTATTATTATTATTATTATTATTATTATTATAATATTTTTTTTAATCCAAACCTGGCCAATCACAATTGCTATTTAAGAGTCCTAATAGTTGCAAATAGGATTGAGTTTCCGGATATGGTTTGAATTTGGCAAAATTCGTATCAAAACGAAAATCCAGAATTTCATAAAAATTTGATCCGATCAATCCCAATCTCAAATATAAAATTCAAATAAAATAAAATAAAACCTGAAATTGCATGAAATATAAAAAATTCAGAACTTCTATTTTTCTTAATTAGATAAATGCATTTCTAAACAAATAATGTACAACAAATCACAAGGACATTCATAAGACAATAATTTTGTTCATTTTTTTTTTTTTTTTTTGGGGATAAGTGTGTCTTTGTGTGTGCTTTTTTATTAGATTTGAAATATAAAAAATAATATTTTGTATTGAACGGTTAATTTTTTTGAGTATAAAATATATATTCCTTCCATCCCGCCACAGAGTAGATCCACTCAAAACCTTTTATTTATATCTCTCTCTTCAATTAATAAATTTATAGTAATGATAAATAAATAAATATATTATTTTATTCATTTATATTATATAAAATTTTATTCTCTTTTACCTTATTATTATTAATAAGGTATATATTTCATTATGTATATATATTGCATTTTTAATAATATTTATAAAAAATAATTTCACCAAAAAACACTCTTAAGGTGTGTTCTTTTTGGAGATTTTTCCAAATTTTTACTATTAATATATATATTTTTTCAAAAAAATATCAAATCAAATTCCAAACAAAAAATCCCAACCTTGGTTCAAATTAGATATGTTCATCATTATTTTCAATATACCAATCCAAAAATCTAAGAAAACTTTCAATATGAAACATCCAAACCAAATTGAAAATAATCCAAATATCTGAAATTTTAGTAATTTTCAGTTCAAAAATTCCAAACCAAATTTAAAATTTCAGGTCAAATCAGATATTTCAATATGCCCATCCGAAAAACTAAAATTTGAAAAATCTTTCAATCTGAAAATTCCAAACCAAATTTTAATTTGGTTTAGATTGAATATTCAAATTTAAGATATTTTTCTAGTAAACTATTCATTAGTTGGTAACTATTCAATTTATGGTAGCAAGAGGAAGCCAAAAATAATAGTTCATAATGTCTCTTGTGCAGCTTCAATTCACACACATTTCAGATGCATTTTCTTTTTTCTAACTATCTACCTTTCACCTGTATTACTTATCAATCCGGCTCGACTCATAGCGCATCGAAACAACTCTGATGTACACATAGAAGCATGCCATTTCGAAAAACCTAACTGAAAAGAACTACAGGCGACAAAGATAGATTCGACTCGCATATCACAAGGGGCGAATAATAAAACAGGTTCATAATAAAATATACCACCAATCCTACAGTTTTCTCAAATTAAACAGACTCCAGTCACAATTTCTATTCATAGTTCCCAAATGAAAACCGAATTTACGAATATATGTGAGCATAAAATAAACTTACGAAACTGCAATAGCCTCTGTGGAGGCCACAGCAATGGGGGCCGCCTTTTGGGGTGTAGAAGCATCTGTTTTGGCATCCGGGGCGGGAGGGGAATGCTGGTTCAGGTGGGCGGGAGTGTTGTGCTTCAGTTTTATAAGTATCTGCCTCATCCTGGCTAAGTCGGTTGGCTTTCCCGGTTTAGGGCCTTGAACCACAGTAACTCCGGGCTTCTTCTCCTGTTCCTTCTTGCCTTTCCTCTTATCCACTGTAGGGATTTCTTTGGGGATTAGCTCCGCTATCGATTTCCAATAATCCTTGTCTGCTTCAGCGTGGAATTTCTCTTGGCTTGCAATAAACACCTGGTGAAAGTGGATAATACTACTAATATTTCTGATTCAAGAAATTGTCCAGTAACTCTAATAATTTACTGAGAATAAATAAACAAAAAAAAAAACCTAATAAATTAAAAACAAATCACAGGTGTTCGATAGTAAAAAGTTGACTTATTGTTTGTGGGATTTTGTGTTACAGTTTTATTATTTCAGAAAAAAAATTCTCTGAAAACATCAAATCAATCACATATTTTTCATTTATTATATTATATCTAATACTTAATTCTACCTTCAAAGCATCACATCAACACATTTATATCACATCAAACAACTATTTCAATTCAAAATTTTACTATTTAAAATCTTAACCTAAAACCAAAACCCCACAAACAAAAACACAACCTTACTAATTATTGTGTTAGATATGATATTTTGTATAAAAGATAGGGTTTTTGTTTTTTGGGGTGGGGGGAGGGGTGTGAAGTTTTAAATAAAATATAGGTTTGGTTGTGATATTTTTAAAAGGGAGAATTTTGCTAAATAGGGTCAAAACAAAATTGAAAACACAAGTAAACCGAGCCTGGAAAACATCCAATTTGAGCCACAAGCCCAAAAAACATTTTACAGCAAACAATAGGGTAAAGAGATTACCATTCTGAGAAGTTTAGGTTTGAATCATTAGCAAGGATTAATAGTGATATGGATCAAATTGAAAATAGTGAAGCAACAAAAGATCACTTGTGAATAGAAATATTGCCATTATTCTTACCTTCTCCTTTTCCCGGTTGGCAGTTCTATTGGTTTCGCAAGCAAGCTGCCGCTTTTTGTGAAATTCAACTTTGTACTCCTCAGCTTCAGTTACAATTTGTTCCAGCAACTCCTTTTCTCTCTTCTCCTTCTCCTCTAGTCTAGTTGCATTTTGTCTGCAAGCGATTGCCATATGAACATCCAACCAGTAAAGGGTAACAGAAAAGACATTTTACATTGTAGATATATGTACAGATTGCATAACAAATAAACACCCCAAAGAAATTGTTTGGAAACAAAGCAAAGGCATACGGATTATGGCCCTGAAACATAATTTTCATTGTCAAAATTTCTAAATGGATACCGAATAGGACTGCCAGTGTCTAAATTGCAACTACTCAGACACAGTTACCGAGACTGGGGTTTTAGACATACAAAGAGCTTTCATGAAATTTAGGAGCTAATTCGACCAACAAGACACACAATATGACTAACATAGATTCATTCTATACTTCATCAAACCTTTCAGTAAATATTATATCCATACTGCAGTTTAAAATATGTATATGTAAAAGCCGCTTGTCATTATCCACATGCCCTGTATACATACAATGTTCTAAAGTAGAAAAAAACAGTGCAGTGATGGCACTCCATTTAATTTTCACGTTCAAAGCTGCATATTGTTCAAATTACGGGTGCGAAAATGTCTAGACACACAAACATTAGCAGTTTCGGTTAGGCTGAACCTGATTCGGGTCATCAGGCAGATTAGTCAGGCTATCACCCTATACGTTAAGGCAGTTCATTCTGCCATCCAATCCAAAGTGTTTAAGCCATATGGCCTGATTAATCGAAGGATACAAATGACTTAACTCTAATCTATCATGGGCAATTTAATCAGATCGACCACAGTCAACATATAGAGTCCTTCACTCTATGTAAAGTGCTGAAAAAAATTGGATGCAATAATGTACATTTTTCCTGAACAATTGATACTAATAATCAGACACAAAGGAGTGCAAGCCAGGTTTCTATCTCATCTAAACAAATCAAACCATTCAACAAAGAAATCACGCTCAATTTTAGAGTGTAGCATAAGCTCTTCTGATAGGGTAAGTATTATGCTAAATTATCATCTAAAAGGCAGTAGTTTTCAGAAAAATAGTAAGATTCGAAGAGGATCGCCAGATTTGCTTCATATGCAAGGCAACTGTTCGATGGCATCCCTATTTAAATCTAACAGATACGCAAGTCGAATAATCGGAGCAGTATTTTATCGATGAATTCAATATATCATAAAAAATCAGCACAATTTACTTAAACCTAAAAACAAAACCCTAACTGTGGGAAAACAATCACAGCACACATCGAGGAGTGGATTAATCGAGAAACCACAAAAGCTATATAAAATCTCGACCTTCTCCATTCTCTGAGTGCGTGCCCCTCCTCTGGCCCCATTTCCGGCAGAATCGGACCGTTAGTATTTGTTTCCGACTGGAAAAAAGCCGAATCAGAGTGGAATTCCCCGCTGGATGCATAGATCGGGGGAGGAGAATCGGCCGCAGCCGAATTGAAATTGGAAAAGGAATCAGACCCGAGGTACCCTTCGTCAAATGATCGATCATCGCCGCCGCCGCCGCCGCCGCCGCCGCCGCCGAAGTGATCGAAGGAGTCGGCAAAGGAAGACGACATCGTTTCAACCTTTATCGGAGACTGTGAACTGGGAACCACCGGTCTCGTCTGATCTGGTCTGTATTTTTATAAATGAATAAATAAATTATAATTAAAAGAGAGGTGGATCATAGAAGGCCCAATCCACTTTATCGGGCCTATTTAAATTAATGGGCCTACAGCCCAAAGAAGAAATTCACTGTACAAATCATTACAGGTGTGTTTGTTTGATGCGTTGGATATGAATAATATAATTTCCATTGAAATTATTATTTAACATGACATAAATAAGTGGTAATGATGTAATATAAAATTAATTTTTAATATAATATAAAAATAAAAAATATATATTAATTTGATTCTCTTTGTTTAAAAGAGAGTAAATAATGCAAAATCTCCCAAACAACAAATAAAACCTCATTTATTTTTAAAAAAAATAAAATTACAACTATGGTAATAGTAGTTTTCTAACTTAGAGGTTTTATTCCATTTTTTTCCCCTTCTTTTGATGTGATCCCACCATTTAGGTTTTTTTTTATCTTTTTTAAAAATTTTTCGCTTCCGCATAGTCTTATATGATTGAAGTAGATTTTTAGTGCCTAATAGTCATATTTAGTTTTGTTTTATTGGATTTTGGTTTTATTATGAGGGTAACGATTTGGTATATTTCTTCGTCACTCGTCCATCAAGATTGTTATTTTATTACTTTATATTATCGACATAATCATCATGGCGACGATATTTATGGTATTTTTGATCTACAGACATATCTTTGTCAGTCGTTTAAGATGAAGAGTTTGGGCCACTTCACTATTTTTTTTGGATTTGAGTTTTTTTTATTCTTTCAATGATTTTCATCCGATGCCTCTGATCTTATTTTTTGGATCCGATCTCACTAATTGTCAAACATCCTCCACATCACTTACCTATGATATTCGACTCATTCATCATGATGGTTCTTTTCTCGACGATCCTACATTGTATTGTTAGCTTGTTGGGAGTTTGATTGGCTGTCACGCAGTTTGATATACTTCAAACAATTCATATTGTAAGTCAGTTTATGGTTGTTCTAAGTACTTTTCATCACTATGCTATCTTACATATTTTTCGTTATTTGAAAGGTACTTTACTGCATAGTTTACACTTCTCAGCTCATTTCTCATTGACACTTAGCGGTTACTTTCAGATTGATTGAGATGATGACTTTTTTTTTTTTTTTTTTAATGATTCTCTCATGTGTTGGTGGTTTCTCGATTGAGTGCTAAGTTAGAATGTTGTGCTTTTGCTGACTCATCACTAGAACTATTATGATTACATCAATTATTTTGGTGTGTCTCAATTGTCTTTTACCGCTCAGGATTATACTGCAGTTTTTTAAAAATGCATATACAAATGGAAAAAATAATTAGTAAAAAATATACAATAAATAATTAAGAATACATTTGTATTCTTTTTTCTTCTTCCTGACTTTTTTTAATTATTTTTTCTGTATCACAATATGAATATTAGAATTGATAAGTAGAAACTAAAAAAAAATACATAAGCAATATAATGCGATAGTTAAAATTTATGCAGATCAAGTTTAAAATTTTAAAAATTAATAAAAAAAATTTATTGTTAGAATTCACTATAAACGATAACAAATTATTTTTACAAATAAAATATAAAAAAAAATACAATATTAAAAACCAAAATCTACTATAATCAAATTGTATATAATAGTTTTTCAAGAATGCATATAAATAGTCATAATCACAGGTATATCAACCAATAAAAATAAAAAATTTAAGAAAAATTAAGATCAAGAAAATGAACTAGAGAAATCTGTCAGGTTTTATAAAATTATAGTTGAACTATAAACAACTGATCGCAAATTTCACCGATGGATTAAAAAGCACAACGAATCGTGAACACTCTATGAAAACTTCTACTTGATCAGATAGTTAACGAAAGGATGTTTTTCAGTATTCTTCTTATGATCTTCGTATTTTTTTTTATAATCATTATTTCTCCTGTATTTTCTGTATCAAAGAATCAAACAAAATATATTAGTATAAATAAAAAGAATACGATTTTTTAAAACAAAATCAAAAATTTTAAGATCAAACAATTTATGCAATTACAAGTAGGTATATATAGAGATACAAAAGCCTAATTTTATCCATATTTTGGTTATTCTAACAAATTTTAATTATCCAAACTTAGTATTAAAAAAATAAAATAAGATTTCAAAATTATAAGAACACATAAATGACAATGCCTTGTCAAATCACATAGATATATATATATATATGATATATTCCCTGTCATTCAAATCTATTTTCATTTTTCTGTTTTTAGTTGTCATTAAAATTTATTTTCAATTTTTTTAAAGTAAAAAACAATACTATTTTACTCAAAAAAGTAAAAAAATTTATTTTTGTTTATTTTTCTTAAAATTCGAGCCGGGTTGATGAAGGAAGTATGATATATGATATAAATAAATAAATAATATAAAAATAATAAATATGTATATTATTTATTTTTTATTTTTTGAAAAAATATGTTAATTTATTTTTTTATTTTAAAAAAAAAAACAACAGACCCTTATTATTTATTCATTTATTTAAAGAGTTAGAGAAGAGAGTGATAACCTAACGTGTGGGGTTCTAAATGGGCAGCAAAAAGTAGCCCATAAATCTCACTTTCATTCAATTAAAGTTGTTGCGGTGTTGATATATTAGTGACTGCGAAGAACCATCCAATAGCCTCTGGAACCTTCCAGCGAATTCCAATTGAACACGTGTCCCCACACTTCCCCCACAAAAATCTCCAGATGCAACAGAAAGCACCTATTCATCATCATCTGGCCTTTAAATCCTCCGCCATGGGAACTCTTTCTTCCATTCTTCTCACCCATCAGATTCTGCAACACTTCGTTATCATTATAATTTTTGTTTGCATTTACTTGTGTATTTCTAATCTCGCTATTCCTCTCGGCTCATCTGTTTCTGCTTAATTCTGCTGCCATTGTTGATTTTAGAAATTAAGCTTCACTGTCTTGTTGATGGGATTGGATGAATGAATTAGGGTTCCCACTCAATTCGTAACCATGAAGCAATACAGAATATTCGTCAGTTCAAACCTCTCCTTTTTATGCTTCTTTCTATGCTAATAAATTTGCAGTGAAGCTGGGGTGTTTGAATATATATATTATGATTTTTATCATCTAATTTCAATTCTAGGGTTTTATTAATCTGCCATTTTTTTTTTTTCATATTTGCTGCCTGAAGTCAGTAACGTTGAATGTTTATTTTGTGCAGGATTTTAAAAACTTGCAAAAAAACTAATATATAATGTACATATAAATATCATTTCAATCAATTTTCGTCTTCCTATTGTATTGATGATTATAGGCCAAAATATTGGGTGATATTTTATTTTTTTTTGAATTATTATACATTTACTTTAGATTTAAAAGAAATTTTATATTCGTTGCCATTAAATTTTTTTACAATCAAACTGGTGGACACTATATTTTTTCTTTTTCATATTAAATATAAGAAAATCTGAAATATTTTACATTTTATTTACTATATCAAGTGAAGTTTACGAGAGAATAAAAATTTCTTCACTGTCTTTGTTCGGATCTCCTATTTTTGATCAAAAGAGATGTTTTATTTTTGATATACTATTGTTGGCTAACATGTTTATTTAGGTCATCTCCAACCTTGTTATTTCATTCGTCTCATTCAAAAGTTACCATTTTTTTGTTCCAAAACAAAGTTACTATTTTTTAATTTAGTAATGTATTATTTACTTAACATAATAAATAAGGATATTTTACACAAATATTATTATTTTACCTTTATATTATACTAATAGGAGTATTTTTGTCCGGAGTGAGTACAATATTTTTACTTTAAACCATAATTCAATTTTTTATTCCAAAAAAACATGCTTCAAATATTTTATTTTATATACTATTATTTTAAATTATTTTTTTATATTTACAATTAATTATTATTTCAAAAAAAATTAAAAAGTAAATAAATAAAAGAATTAATATAACAAGTAAAAAATAAATTTAAAAAATAAATAAATACAACACTAAATATGGAGATGCTACAGTGCAACACCAAAATTGGTGTTAGAATTTATGCTTGATTGGAGGAACAAAACTCCATTTATTTAGCTGCAATATCAAACATTCATAGGGTTGAGCATTGATTGGTTCAAAATGAAAAAATCCAATTTTTTCGGTTCGAATTTTTTTATTTAGATTGTTCGGTTAATTGGTTCGGTTCGATCCAAAATTGAATTTATAAATTCTGGTTTCGGTTCGATTATGGTTTTAGAATTTTTATTTTGATTAACCGAAAAAATCAAATTTTTAAAAATAATGAAAAATTATATATTAATAAATAATATATATTATAATTTTGAGTATTTGTATTTGATTGTATATTAAAAATATATATTAATAAATAAAAGTTCGATTTTTTCGGTTTTAAACCAAACCGAATAATTTTGGTTCGGTTTATTTGATTTTGAAAAATTTTGGTTCAATTTCAGTTTCAATTTTTATAAGACGAAAATCGATTAAAATTGAAAGTTCGATTTGATTTGAACTTGATCGACTGAATAGACACCCTTAAATATGCAGCTGCATTGGAAATGCCCATAGAGTATATATGTATATATATTACTTTTGTATATCTTTTATATACATATTTATATAATTCTCTTCGTTCTATAAAATGAGTTTTTTTAGATATTAAGTTTTTAATATTAATTATTATATCAACATAGTATAAATTAAAAGAAAATAATAAAATATATTTATTAATCACTTATAATACAAAATATAATGATATTTGTAAAGTAAATTATACATTAAAGAATATTAAGTGAAATGACTCAAAATATAAAAAAAAAAAAGAAAAAAAAGAAAAAAGAAAAGTAGAATAAATATTTCCATCCCCCAATGTATTCTATTATTGTTATTATTATTATTATTATTATTATTGTTTATAATAAATTAAAAATAATAATAATATTTTATTGATTAGTGAAAAAAATATTAATATAATTATAATATTTTTGTTTTTATAAATAAAAAAGAATTTGTAAAAATTATAATTAATTTTATAATTTATATATGAATTATTTTTAATATAATAATAAAAAATATTTAAGTGAAACAAATGAAAATAATAAAAGATAACATTAAATTATGACAAATGAAAGCAAATTCTAACCACTTTATAACAATGGGTTTGTTTTTTCTAGAAAATTTGATAAATAACATATAATCAAATATCTATTTATTATTATTTATTTTATTTTAAAAATTAATTTTATATTAAAAATATTAGGTCAATACATATTATAGAAAAAATTATTTTTGATCTTATTTAATATTATAATTATCAATTTTGGTCAAATTAATTAATTTTTTTTTTATTAATTTGGTCTCACTCAAATAAAAATTTATCAATTTTAGTCCCAAGATAGTTGATTCGGACTAAACACGGCCGTGTTAGCTTAAACACGACCGTATTGGATGACTTAGCAAGGTGACTGAGCGTCCCAAACACCCAATACGGTCGTGTTGATTACCCCGGACTTCTGAACACGGCCGTGTTGATTATCCTGCACTTCTGAATACAGCCGTGTTGATTATCCTGCACTTCTGAATACGGTCGTGTTTATGCCCGTGTTTTGAATAAAATTATATTTCTGGCCACGTTCATGAGCCTGTTTTCAACACAGCCATGTTCATGAGCCTGTTTCTCAACACAGTCATATTTTAGGCTATGTTCACGTTTTCAATATAACCATATTGTAGGTCATATTTATAATTATTTTCACTTCTTTGTTAAAATTATTTGATATATATATATATTTATTTACAATTCAAAAAAAATATTTTTTATAATTATTTCATAATATAAAAAATAAAAAATTTTAATATTTAAAAAATAATTAAACAAAATATAAAAATAATATATTAATATATATTTTTAATAATTATCATTATATATTTTTTAAAATTTATAGTAAAAATTTTAAATTAATTATTTCTAAAGATTATAAATTAAATTTATTTTTAAAATAATATTTTAAGATTTGTACTATAAATTTTTAAAAATATATTTAATGATGATTATTAAAAATATATATTAATATATTATTATTTTTATATTTTTTTACATTTATTTTTTTAAAATATTAAAAATAATTTATTTTTTATATTATGAAATAATTGTAAAAAATATTTTTGTTTAATTATAAATATATATTAAATAATTTTAATAAAAAAGTTAAAATAATAATAAATATGACATACAATACGACTATATTGAAAACATGGTCGTGAACATGGTTTAAAACATGGCTATATTGAGGACATAGTCGTGAACATGAGTTAGAATATGATTGTGTTGAGAACAGGGACATGATCTGAGCAGAAATATGGTTGTGTTCAGAACACTGATGGGAAAACGGTCGTGTCAGAAGTGCAGGATAATCAATACGGCCGTGTTTGCTACTTGGGACGCCCAGTCACCCTTTTGAGTCATCCAACACGGCCTTGTTCAGTCTCAATCTTAAAATTGATAAATTCACGTTTAAGTGAGATCAAAATTGATAAAAAAATTTTAATTTGACCAACATTGATAGTTATGATATTAAATGAAACCAAAAATAATTTTTGTTCCATATTATATCATATCAACACATATTTATATCACATCATACAACTATTTCAATTCAAAATTTTTACTATTCAAATCTCAATTCAAAATTCAAATCCCCAAACAAACACAATTTACTGACTTCTATAAAAAATAAAAATAAATTTTTAATATAAAAAATTATTATTTTCTAAGTCACGGATAACTTTTGAAATACTTTTATATGACTATTTTATTCTCTTTCTCCCCATCCTCGTCCTAATAATAATAATAATAATAATAATAATAATACAATAAAATATGGTATAAAAATAATTAATATATATTATTTTTAAAAATTCTTAAATTAAAATTAAAATTATAATTATAATATCAAATTAAAAATATGAATTTTTAATCATACTAAAAATTAAATTATTATATATAATTTATAAAATTTTAAAATAAATTATTAAATTTCTAAAATATAATTTAATTTTAAAACATATAATTTAATATATAATTTTAAATATAATTTAAATTGTATTTTATTTTTAATTTATATATTATATTTTTAATTAACCAATATGGAGTATTATTTTGTTAATTCTTATACAAATGTATAAGGTAAACTATTTTTTTTAGTTATGTATAAGACTTTATTATTATTATTATTATTATTATTATTATTATTTATTTATTTATTTATTTATTTTAGAATTTTAAATGGATTTTATCTGAAAATAGCACGCAAGTAATATTTAATATTTTTTCACTAAAATGATCATCCGGTGTCGGATTCGTCACACTGGTCCGTCATTGCTGACGTTGCTAACATGTCATCGCCACATAGATGCCACATTAGTGATACATGAATATATATATTTTTAAAAAATATCTTGGTAAACTATTTTTTTAGTCTGTATCTTTGACCATATTTATCATTTTAGGATGTTAAATGAACCATGTCTGAAACTAGTCCCGCAAATAAAAGATTTTTGCTAAAATTGTCATCCGATGTATTATTTACGTGACAATGACATATCAGCTCCGTCAGCGCCACATCAGCAATGACGGACTAACGTGGTGAATTCGATAATTATGTAGATAATATAAAAATAATGAATATGTAGTATATTATGTTTTTTGAAAAAAATATGTTGAAATTTTTTTGTTAAAAAAATAAACCCAAAAAAGGTTGCACATTTCTTTTCGGAATGAATCAATCTACGATCTCTGACTTTGCATGGGCTATTGGCCATTATATGTATAGTTGAATTATGATGATTTTTTAATTTTAGTTTCTTTTAGTCTTTTATATTGAATTAAATAAAATATGATTTTTTTTTAATTTAAAAATAAATTAATATTATTCCTTGTATCAATAGAATTATACTACCTCCCTTCCAATAAAAAAAAATAACATTTGTTTTTTGTATTTAAATTTTTTAATACTAGTATTATATTAAATTGTAATGAAAAAGACAAAAATATTTCTATTAGTATTGTATAATAAAAATATAATAATATTTGTGTAATAAATTAAAAATTATAAGAATATTTATTATGTTAGGTAGGTAGTACAATTATTATATTAAAAAATAATATTCTTTGTTTTGCAACAAACATAAATAGAAAATGAAAAGACGGAACGACTACTATTTTTATCTAAAAACTAAAAATAAAATAAATCCTCTTGAAAAGATACAGATAAAGCTAATCTAAATTTCCTTAAATAAATACTCAGGTCGTCCCACTATAATTGATATAATTTTTATTTTCGTTTGTCCAGAATAATTGATATATGTTTATTTTAGATAAAGTTTATTAAATCAAAACATACGTAACAAATATAAATTAAATTTAATTAACTACATAACATATAACATTATACTCCCTCCGTCCCAAAAAATTTGTGTTTTTTTTTTCATTTTCGTCCGTCCAAAACAATTGTCTTGTTTCTTTATTTAGTAGCCTCACTTTATAACAAAATTATTCTTACTTTTTCATACTACCCATAATTATTACTCTTACATACTCTTTAAAATTCTTCAAAAAAAGAAGAAGATATTTTAGTTATTTATATTCTACTTTATACCTACTTTCAATTAAATACTATTATTATTTAATTCCAGTGTCAACTCTCAATAAAATATTTCTTTCGGAAAGGAGGGAGTACATCATTAACTGCATAAATACTTTACTTTTATAAAATTAATTTATATTAATTATAAATAAATAAAAATATTTTTATTTACTTATATTATAGAAAACTTTATTATATACAAAATAATATTAATATTATATATATATATTATTTCGATATATAATTTTTAAAATATTTAAATACATATTTTAATTTTTAAATAATATATATTAAATTTACTTGAAAATTATCTTCATATTAATTATATAAAAATAATAAAATAATATTATAACTCATTATTATTAACTAATTTAACATCATTTTTTTTTAAATGCTACATCTCTAATAAAAAGTGTCATACATGTTGGGACAAATGGAATACTAAATATATAATCAAAGTCATATACTCACTTCGTCCCAATATAATAGTTCTGTTTACCATTTTGTCCGTCTCAAAAAAGTAGTCTTATTTTATATAAATAATCATATTACTATAAGACTACCCTTACTTTTTCATTATTATTACACAATTGCCCCTACTTTTTACAATAAGACACTCACAAGGACAAAAAGGTTTTTTACGTGTACTTTTTATCCACTACTAATATAATATTAATATTTCTTAAATCTCATGTCAAACACAACTCAAACTATAGTTATGGGACATAGTAAACATAAATTTTGAATTATGGTACTAAAATTAAAATATTACATATATTTTGAGATAAATTGTCGGAATATGGTACAATTATCAGTTAGCTAATATAACATCCATATTATATTCACTTACAAAATTTTAATAAGTCACTTAAAAAAAATATATTACTGATATAATTTTTTATATTTAATACTCCCTCAGTCCACAAAATAAGTATACATTTATTTTTGGCGCGGAGATTAAGGAATAATAGTATTTTAATTATAGTGGGTAGGTAAAAGTAGTGAAATGACATTTTTGTCCTTACTTTTTTGGTATAAAAGTAATGGTGTGATGTAAACTAGGGGTATTTGTGGAAAAAATGAGGTATTTAATGAAATGGTTACTTTGTAGTTGGACGTTCCAAAATAAAAATATGTATACTTTCTAGCTGGACGGAGGGAATATAAAAAAATATATATTACACCGGGAAACATATTTTTCAATTAATTTAATTATTATTGGTTTGTTTGATTGTAATTTAAAATTGTTTTGAAATAAAGTATTTATTTGAATTTTTATTTAAATGATATTTTGATTTGATATTTTATATGATAAAATATTATATTTTTAATAGGAATTGTACGAAAAAAATAATATAATTTTGATTTGAAATGAGAAAAGTACAAACAATATAATTTTTTTTTATATATGTAATTTAATTTCCACTTTTTGTTTTTAATCTATTGTCTGTTTTTGTTGGTTAGTATTCTTTTCTGTTTTTCTTCATTGGTCAAATTCCTGCTTCTATTTTAATATTTTTCAAATTTCAGGTACTTAATTTATTATTATTATTATTATTATTATTATTTAAAATTTCAAAAATTATAAACATGTCTATAGCTTTTAGGATTAAAATATATTAGGGAAGTTTAAGGCAAAGAAGAAGCATTTCTTCTCTTACTTTGTTAAATTTACTCCCCTATACCGGAGAAATGTTTATTTCATTTTATTTATTTATTACTTTTATATTTTGAGAATTTATAATCGTTATTTTTTAATACTCTCTAAGTAAACTCGGAGAAGGAAGATAAGATTATTTTTGATAATATTATTGTTAGCAAACATATTCATTTTGAAAATCGTAGTATTTTTGGATAAATTTATTTTTTATGTTAAGGATGATGAATTAGATCGATAATTTTAAAAATTATATTTTGTATTGAAAATTTAATTTTTTAAGAAAATAAAAAATATATATTATATATATTGTATTTTTTTTGAAATCTTATATATGAAAAATTGTACCATTTAGAAAACAATGTAAATAAATCCCATGTTATGCTTTCATTTTACATGTTATATTATATGTGTATATATATTATTTTTGTATATCCTATATATCATATTCTATGCAATCATATATATTCTCTATACATATTTGTATAATTCTAAGTAGTTTTGGGTAATTTTAAATAGTTTTAGTAAGTTTTTTAAATTTTAGTAGATTTATTTTATTTATTTCAAAGAGAAGTTTTAGAAAAGAAGGACAAAAGTTTGTTTTGTGTTATGGTTTGAAAAAATATTCTTTTTTATATTTTTTAGTGAGATATATAAAATTATGTAAGTAATATAGAATAATAAATATGTATAGTATATTAATAATTTTAAAAAAACATGTTAAAATTTTTTTGGGTAAGAGAACAAACCATACATTTGTTGTCAATCAAATTAGGTAAATAAATACTCTTTTCGTCCAAATAAATACATATACTTTTCAGTTAAAATTATGGGTATGAATCAGATGTTGATTCAATCAAATCAGTATATCGGACAACATATGTCATCAAAGTAAACAACATCTATGATACGTATCACAACATAGTTATAATATAACATATGCTATGTTATAACACAACATATATATTATATAACATAAGATATACTATATTATGTAAAAATATACTTTATTTACTTTTAGGTGAGACGGTAATTCAAATCAAATTATTAAAGAGAGAGTATTAATGTCCATTAGATATTCTAAATCAATATTTCATTTCTCCGCAAATTAATTTTCATGAGAATTCAAATTTGTTTTATAACCTTTTTTTGCGATGTGTACAATTTTTTCTCAACAATAAAGATAGTTTTAAAGGATAAACTAAAATAATAAACTAAACATACATTTTACTCCTTCCGTCCAAAAAAAGATGTCTTATTAAAAGCGGACATAAAAATTAAAGAATAATAGTATTTAATTGAAATAAGTATAAAGTAGAAAGCAAAAGACTAAAATACCCTTACTTTTTGAATGATTTTAAAAAGTAGCTTATAGTAATAATTATGGATAATTTGAAAAAGTAGAAATAATTTTGTTATAAAATGGGATCACGATTGCTAAATAAAAAAATAAGACAATTATTTTGAGATAGACGAAAATGGAAAAACAAGACAACTCTATTGGGACGGAGGAAGTATTAAATATATATCATTATGTAATTTGAAATGGTCTGCACGTATACTTCAATTTTATCAAACATTATATGCATAAAAAATTAATATCATACTTATATACAAGTTGTTGCAATAATAAACTATGCATTTGGATATACATGGCTATATATAAAAATTTTCAAGTCAACTTTGCATCCAACCTGGATGTAGAGACATGAAAAAAAAAAAAAAAAAAAAAAAATATAGTATAGCTTCATTAGTTTGGTTATCATTTTAAATTATAATTTCTAATTTGATTTCAATATTTAAATAAAATATTATTTGATTAATAGTTGAATTATACTCTCTTCGTTATAAATGAACATTTTGAGATTTTATAATAAATTAAAAAATAATATTATTTTATTGGTCAGTGAATGTGTGTAAGAAATTTTGATATTTTTTTGTCTTTGACTTTGTGTATAAAATAAATGTATGTGTAATGGTATGTTTATAATATCTGTAAAAGTTAAGGGTATTATGTATAAAGTAATTGTATACGTAATTGTATTTTTGTAATTTATATAAAATTTAAGGATATTTTAGTATTAGTATATGATTACTTTTATTAAAATAAAAAAAAAATAGATACTTTGGAGTGAGACATATGGAAATAATAATGCGGATATCCCGGAATTGAATAGAGATTAGTTGAAGAAGATATATGTGATACCTCTAAAATTCAATAGATATTAAATAAATTATTTATCTCAATAATGTGCACATTCATTTTTTTCGAAATTTACTCAAAAGAACTTCACGAAAACTTACATTGATCTGTGGAGCTGGTGACTTACAGACCGAGGTGTTATTATATGTATATATTATTCAAAATATATGATGAAGTATTTATATGCAATATAGATATTATTTTAAATAAAAATAGAATATTTATTTTCATATAATATTACATTAAAATACTATTTAAATCAAATTAAAAATTTCAAAAATAGTTTCAAACGAACAAACCAAAAAAATTGAATTTATAAAATATTTTTATTTCTTTAGCGAAGAAATATAATTAAGATATTAGAACTAGTCATGGTACTAGAAAGATTTCGAAAAATATTTGAAAAACTAATTAAATTAAAAGCATAGTATCGACAACAATCCAACCGATAACCAATCACGCCCTAATTTAATATGGACAAAACTTGACAGCAAGCTGAAAAACAGTATATATAGATGCCATTGCAGAAAGAAAAAACTTAAGAAGATCTACAGATCTTTCATAAATTAATTTGAAGGCAGCCGGCGATGGGGCGAGCGATTTTACTAATTGCCGCAATCGTTCTTCTTGTTCTTGCTCGTAGCGACGCTAAGTTCTGCAACGATTATCCCCAGACGTGCTGCAAGGGATGCCGCGACGAATACCTCAGCTGCCTTCAAGATTGTGATGCTGAGCACTTACTCGTATGTAGTGATGCCAAATGCTTGGCGCCAAATAAGGCGTGCGCTACCAGTTGCGGAGGATGCTTATAATTAATTTATCCACGCCCGTCTTGTTGTATTTATTTGATGTTCGAATCCCACGTTCATATTACTTGTTAGATCGATCAATCGATCGATCTTTTGTTGTTTTTTTCGTTGATTGTGTTTTATGCAATTGTGTTGATCGTTTATTTCATCCTCCATAGCCTCTTGAATTTGGTTATGAACTTGTTTTGTGTATGTTATGGATCTTGTAATTGATGTTTCTATAGAATTTGTATTACATTAATGTTAAAAAAAAAAGAAGAAACAGTTCGTTTGTGGATTTTTGCCAAAAAATTTACTCAATTCGTCCGCCTCTAAGAGTAATATTTACGTTTTACGTCATTGTATTTAACATTAAAAATATCTTTATATTTGTATAATTTTTTATACAAATGTCATTCTATTAGTATTATAAGACACTGATAAAAGTATTTTTGCAATCTTTTTTAATTTATATTCAAAGATCAACCGGCAAAAAGTAAATGAGATCCTTACGGCCAGACAGAGGTAATATTTTTTATCAATTTTTTTTTTCAAAAGCATCAATCAAACATCTATCTTTTGTTTTTATATTATACTAAAATTAATTTTACATTCAAAATATTGTATCAGTGTTTATTTATATCACATCATACAACTATTCTAATTCAAAATTTTTACTATTCAAATCCTAACTTAAAATCCGAACCCCAAATGAACACATTCTCGGAGTTCTTTAAAATTGAGACCCAAATAGAATTTTTCTAAACTTTGATGCAAAAAATTGAGTAATAATATTGAAGGTTACTGCAAGAAAATAAATAGCAGATGCCATCATGAATTTTACATGAACGAAAAAAGATATAAAAGACAATTACAAGAGTAAGCTCAAAGCGATTTTCACCTTGAAAAAATTATGTTCTTTTTTTTTTTTTTTGTCATTATTTTTTTTTATTATTATTATTTTAGAGATCATCTATTCCACGAGCTTGCCATTACAAAGTTCCTTCATATTTTCTAGAAATGTTATATGTATGAACAAAGGTAATTAAACTCGATCATCTTTAAGTGAAGTAAAAATTAAATATGTTTAAACTCAACTAAATTTTCTACACACCTTATACCGATACTTCAATTTATACGCTATTCAAATTAAAAGTAAGCGAAGTTGTGTATATTGTTCGTTGATAATATATCACATTGATCTATATAAAAGTAAAAGAATAACAGTTGCAGATTCCCAAGTCATATAAAATATATATATATCTATATGTATATATATAGTTGAAAAAAAGCATGTCGACGAGCCCTCCAACGGATGAACAAGTCAGTTGTTATCTTCATCTTGATTTTTCAACGGAATATTGTTTATCTTTATGTCAACTTTATATATTTTTTAAATATAACAGTTGCAAATTCTCAGGTCATATAAAATATATATATATATATGTATATATATAGTTGAAAAAAAGCATGTCAACAATCCCTCCAACGGATGAACAAATCAGTTGTTATTTTCATCTTGATTTTTAACGGGATATTGTTCATCTCTATGTCAACTCTATATATTTTTAAAATATATATATATTTTAAGAATAGGTTATTTAGCTATGTGGAATTAATACAGGAAATTTACGAGTTGTAATTAATGTAAAGAAATTGATTGTTCTTTTTGCACAAAATTATAGGGTTTGTTTTTTAGTGTTTATAAATTGTTATAATTTTTGCTATTAGTTATGAGAATGGTAAAAGTATTTTTGGTAATTATGATTTTGTCTGAGGGAGTTAATTTTCACTATTTTTTTAAATACTTTATAAAAAAATAATATTATATATGTTTAGCTCTAAAAATCACATTTACATTTAACGTGTTGCTATTTGAATAATAATTATTATATTAAAATATAGTATAAAAAAATGATAAAAATACTTCTATTAGTCTTATAATAAGAAGAATATTTGTACAAAAAAATTATACGAATATAAGAATATTTTTAATATTAATATTGAGTAAAATGATGCAAAATATAAATATAACATTTAAAAACGGACGGAGGAATATGCTTTTATTGAAAAGTAATAATAATAATAATAATAATAATAATAATAAAAAAAAGATATTGAAAAGTTTGTAGGGGTAAAAGAATAATTTCAAACTTTCTGTTTGTTTAGAGTTTCCTTTAACCATTTGATCTTTATATTTTTACTAAAAAAAAAAAATATATTATATATAATTTCTTCATTTATTTGGGCATGAAAAAAAAAATAATATTAAAGGGAAATAACAAAAAAATAAGTTGGAAATGTTACAAAAATTTTATTAAATTATTGATCTGATAAAAAGATAATTGAGTAAGTAAACAAAACATTAATAAATTAGTTATTATTTATTAAAATAAGAGTAAATAAAATTATAAAGAGATAAAGTTTATTATAATAAATAGATTATATATAACTTTAGAGAATCACTAAAAAAAAAAAAAATTAGTATATTAGTAACGGAATTCCGTTTCTAAAGTGTGTGTAGTTAACGCAATTCCGTCTCTAATGTCTTTAGTAACGGAAAAGAGGGATTTAAAGACAAAAAAATTTTGTTACAAAATTAATATTTTTTTGTAGTGAATAACTAAAAAATATTACTCCCCCGTTCATAAACCAATGTCCTACTTTTTTATTTGGGACTTTTAACAACTATTGTCCTATTTTCTTTTTTAAACACAAATTTTATATTTTTACCCTTCATTCATTTATTATTTTTAATCTCTACCGTACAATTAAAGACAAATTTGACAATACATAATGAAAACACAATCACCTAAAAAATCGTGCAATAAAAATTGGACGGAGGAAGTATATAATTTTAACGAATGAAAAAAATATATTTTTTTTATAAAACATCTTATCAAATTACTCCCTCCGTCCCGGATAATTTGACCGCATTACTGTAGACACATGAATTTAGGAGGGGTATAATTAGTAAATAATTAAAAATGTATAAGTGAAAATAATTATCGTATAATAAAAATAATTATAGATTAAGATTAAGATAATTGATTAGTATAATTAAAATTAAAAAAATTAAAAATTAAATTTTTAAAAATAAGATTATAGTGTATAATTATTTTTTAAAAAATGAAAGTGACAAAATAAGTGGAACGGACGGAAATTGAAAGGTGGATATGAGAAGTGGGACGGAGGGAGTAATATTTAAACTTAAATCCAAATCTCAAAGGAAATGCAATTATTAACTTTAATTTGCTGTAACACAAACTTAAAAAATAACTTAGGTCAACTTTGCATTAATCACATTGTTTCAATAATACGATGATTATTATTGTCATTTGAATATTGTTATGACATCACATAAATATATCACTGCAAATCAAGCAAGCTGTATTTACCAATTTTTATTTTTTATTTTTTATTTTTTATTTTTTATTTTTTATTTTTTTCATGCTCTCCACGCATATACATAAACAATTAAAGTCAATTTCGAATGATAATAAGTGTAAAATATATAATATCCTGGTATTTTAATTTATTAAAAATGCACAAAAATTTTCGTATTTTATTTATTGCGCGAAATTTTATTATATTAAATTAAAGTATGCAAACAAAACACCAATCTTCTTCTAAAGTTGATGTTTTGTTGTAAATACGAAATTTGTTTGATTGTTGTTTCAAATTGATTTAAAATGAAATGTTGATTTGAATTTTGTTTAAATAGTATCTTTGATTTGATTTGATATTTTATAAGATAAAATAATATATTTTTACTGCAATCCTTACAAGGTAAGTAGTTGTGATTTGTGTTTGAAATTATAACTAACCATGAAAGTTTAATTTTATACCTAAAAATTATAAAAAATCTTAAATGGTATTTTTTTTAATAAAATAAATAAATAAGTAATTTATCAATAATTCATTTAATAGTTTTTTTAGATGAATTGTTACTTAATTTTTATAAAACGAAAGATTAATCATTTATTTATGTATAGATAAATAATGTTTTTGTCTCGTACCTGACCCTATTTGTTATATCAGAACTTTAAATGAACCATATGTGAAAATAATTTCGCAAGTAAATTTTTTTATTGAAAGAGTCCTCCAATGTCGGATTTGGCACTATGTCTCGTCGGTGCTGATGTGGCGTCAGTATGGCTAAAAGATCAACGTCATGTGATACGTGAGAATTCTTTTTTTTTTTTTTTTCTCATTTGAAATCCAAATTTTAACTTTGATCAAAATTAGACCAAATTGTAGATATATATATATGTATATAATTTATCAGTCAATTTGTCTTTTTTTTTTTAAAAGATTATAATTTTAAGTGATAAGTTGTAAAAAAAATTTATAGGTGAAAAAAAAAGTCAATTTTTATTTTATTTTATTTTTACAATTTTGATTTATAAATTATATACTTTTTTTTGCCAATCAAAAAATTTATACTCTCACAAAAATCAATATTCATTATAAGAAAAAGTTACAATTTTTTCAGGCAATTTTTTTTCATTAATTATTTTTACAACTTTGACCGAGAAATTGTAAAATTTATTGGCAAAATTGTTTTTTTTTTTTAAATAAAAAAAACTCAAACTTAAATCCAAACCAAAGGAACAATTTGAGTTTGACCCAAAAAATTTGTATAGGGAATATAAAAATAGTAAATGTATGTAGTGTATTAATTTTTTTGGAAAAATATATGAAAAAAATTAAAAATAACAAAGCCAGAAGAGTTTGCTCAATCGTGTTTCATAATTCCATTATGACTATATATATATATATAGTAATGTGTGTTTTTTCACCTCAAACTCATTGTATTATACATGTATATTTATTTATAATACATTGTATACAAAATTTGTTTTCAATTAGAACGAAACATCTATGTTTTATCGATATCATATCAAATGAATTTATCTTGAATCACAATTTTGTCAACTGTGGCTCAAAATTATCTAAATTTTGCTAAGAGAACAACTTTATATTTCACTTTTGAATTGGTTAAGATATGTGGAATTTCTCCTTTCTACCGAGGATTAGATCCAATAACTAGCGGTTTGTGGCTATTGCAATTATGTTCATGCAGCAATCCCATGTATAGGACCAATTGAGGGATTGGTCATGGCTCAAATGACATTTTAAGAAGCCATAAAGACCTATATATAAAAATTTTATTTCAATTTTTTTACTATTCCTAAAAGACACAAAAATATAACCAAACAACCCATAACTTTTCTCATTGTTGTTGCAAAAATATCATTTTCAGTTTTGACATATGGTACATTAATGCGGTAGGTGTCGAAACTTTTGGTCGACACCAAAATGAAAATGTGTTAAGACTACTACTCATGAACATTCTTGAAATGGTCAATTTATATCTAGTTTGCCCAATATGGTTAATGTTGAACATTCAAATGTCTTAAAACTTTATAAAAATGACATAGCCAATTTTCATAATGTGAAAGCGGAGTTAATTTTTCATTGAAAGTTAAATTAAACAAGGTATAAGACTAGTCTGTGTCTGAATTTGTATATACGTAGTGTAAGACTATGAAACTTTGTACCGAGCTAGAGAAATTTTTTGTTTTCTCTTTATCTTTATGTTATATATTTAGAGCATTCATGGAGACTTGAAATTCAACTGAAGAAGAAGAATTTAGTATTCCAACTAAAGAGGAAGATCAACACATAAGCATACTTACTCTCAATTAGACAAGTAGTTTGTAACTATTTAATTGTGGTTTGATCATTATTTTCTTATAGATGATTATCTAAAGACAATTCTTGGAGAGTATAATAGGTGGTCAATGTTTTTTGAGTTCTAGTGTCATTGTTTATTTTGTGATAGGTTTATTGGATGTCTTCTTAATCAAAATCCCGAAATATAGGTTGTTGTACCAAATTGAGTGTCATTAAATCTTGTGTGTTGTTTTACTTTTGTTCGAATTAATCAACCTTTGATAGGTTTTTTAAATTCATAGACGTTATAACCACTGAGCAACCACGTATTTTCAAAATTGCAAACTCTTTATGATTTCATTATTCTGCTGTCAATAAACTCGAAGAGAATGACTTCTAACCTTGTATATATTAGTCTTGTTTTTCCAACAATTGCAAATATATTCCCTTATTAACTCTGCTTTAAAAAAAAATGCTTTAAAATATATATCAAGTTGTTGAAACGTGACTTGGATTTAGCGGTCTATCCGACCCGAAACCAAAGCGAAAGGGCTGTTTCAATTGGCAGGAGTTCATTTTGGGCTTATCCTAATTAATAACAAATAGGCTTAGGATTTAGGGTGTTTTAGGTTGCTTATAAATAAACAACTATGGTTCTTAGTGGGATGACATAATTGTAAATCTCTGAATCAGTATAATAAAATCTCTCCGGTTCCTGCCCGTGAACGTAGGTTGACACACCGTCACAGAACCACGTAAACTTTTGTATTCTTTATTTGCTTTCTTTCTCGTTTTCTCATAACACAAGTAAAATTTGAATTAATCATGGCATTTATACAATATAATGATTATCGACATTTAAAAGTATAAATTATTGTCGATCGTGATTAGCATATATAGATATCATTGCAAGCAAACAACCTGTATTTTATCATTTACTTTTACATGTTCTCCACACATAGCCATAAACTATTATGCCCAACTTTGAATTAATAATAGATATTTTGATACGAAAAGATTGCCTAGGGCCAAATGTGTTTACTTTGTGATTTTTATTTTTTAAAATAATGGATTGGATACCATGGATTGGTATATTTGTTTCATTTCTCAAATTAAATTCAACATCATTCAGTACACACAATTATTTTAAATAAAATTATACTAAAATACATAAAAATATTACTCATTTCGTCTCGCAAGAAGGTTGTCATTGATTTTTTTTTGTTATATTTGAATATTAATTATTATATCAACACGTAGTACAAATAAATAGGAAAAAAAACAAAAAATACGATTATTAGTCTCTATAATACAAATACAATGATATTTGTCGAATAAATTATTTAAATATAAGCATATTTTTTATGTTAAGTACAATGACGCAAAAAACCAAATGACAATCTTCTTGCTGGACGGGGAGTATTTAAATTAAAATTCAAATAAAAATTTCCTTCCTAAATCACAAACAAACACTCTATGTACAATAAAATACTATTTTTCCATAGCAAATAAATAAATAAATAATTCAAAATAAATAGAGCTTTAGGATTCATAAGGTTAAGGTTTGAATTTATGTTTGAAATTTAAAAAAAATAAAAAAATAAAATTGAAGTAATGTTTAATGATATAAATAAGTGCTTGATAGGAGTAATATTTTGAATAATAAAAAAAATAAAATAAAAAATAAACTGTTTTTTTAATCCCGTAATTGGACTCTCTTATCATTTTAGTATAGTAAGTGGAGCCCGTCGCAAACTAGTTCCATAAGTAAAAGTTTTTCGTTGTTTTAGTCCTCCGGCGCCGGAGACGCCCGCGTGGCTCGCCGGAGGCCACGTGTCTGCCAGGTCAGCGACATCTGGCGGACACGTGGATTTTATTTTTTATTTTTTTAATTTATTTTTAATTTGGTCCAATTAAAAAAAAAAATTAAAAAAAAAAAAATCTACGTGTCCGCCAGGTGTCCCAGGTGTCGTTGACTTGGAGGGATACCTGGCGGACACGTGGCTTCCGGCGAGCCACGCGAGCGTCTCTAGCGCCGGAGGACTAAAACAACGAAAATTTTCCATTTATGGGACTAGTTTGCGATATGCTCCACTTACGAGATAAAATGATAAGGTGGTCCGTTACTGGACTAAAAAACAATTTACCGGAAAAAAATTATTTAATTCAATGATTTTGGGAAAGAAAATATTTTGAAAATAGTAGAACTTGGGATCCAATTAATTCTAATCCAAACACACCCTTAAGTAGCCACTTGAAAGGCTTAATTAATTAATTATATTATAGGTTGTAAGTAAAATGTCAACTCTTCTCATCGATCAGCTGTTTAATTAACAATGCATCAACGTGATCGTGCCTCCGACTGAACTACTAAATAATCGAATACATACAATATATGTATATATATATAATTATATATACACACACATATTAGTTCAAAGAAGTAAAAAAAGAAGGAAGTGTTTGGATCTAAAAGCAGCTAGCTTAGGATGAAGAAATTGGTGTTATTGACGATTGTTCTTCTTGTGGTTGTATGTATCGGCGAGGCCGGGTTGGGGCCTGTCGCTACGTGCTGCCAGAATTGTAAGAATGTATTCATCGATTGTCTCTCGTGCTTTAATCCCGAACATTTTTCGGTAGATGTCATTTTGCAATGCGAAGTTCCATACGAGACATGTTCGTTACCTTGTGGAGGATGTGTCTGATGGATCCGTCGTAGCTTCTGCTTCTGCTTCTGCTTTTAATTTGTATTTGTGGCGATCTTTCAAGTTCTTACATATGTATAAGTATGTTGTTATTTTAAGTGTATCTTGAATTTATCTAATTTTGTCGATGAATTCGCCTGTCGATGTAATGGAAATGTGTTATATATATATATATATATGATGTGTTTTGGTTACGATCATGATCATACTCATGCCTATGCCTATGCCTATGTCTATGTGTTTTAGTTGAACGATTCCAAAATAACTTGGATGATTGAAAACACAAAACTTCAAACACAACAAATATTACGATGTTGATATAAAAAAAAAAAAAAAAAAAAAAGAAAGATAAGTTGTAAGAACATCTTGACACTAAACTTTGAGTTGAATGAATATAAGATTAAAATAAATAAAGAATCAAAAAATATAAAAAAATATTTACTTTACATTTGTGTTTTATTTTTTTACTATTGAATACCTCTATTAACTATTTTTTTAATCACATTCAATATTAGTCATCTTCTGCATAGTATTATACTCTAGTATAAATAGACCATTTGATTTCATAACAAAAATTAAGAAAAATAAATGTGCTAGAGGTAAAAAAAGTAATAAAAGGAAAAAATATAATTGGAGATAATTTTTTATATTTATTTAGTAATTAATGATTGTGAATGGAGAAAATATAATAAATATAGTTAAAAATTGTACTAAATAAATGTTGAAGAAAGAATAATAGTTAAATGCTGAAAATTTGATTTTATCAAAATTAATAATTAATGAGCTGAATTTAACAAATATATTGAAAAAAAAAAATAATAGTAAACTTGGCAGAAGAACGAAATATCTAATAACCATTTCATCTCAAATATAATTAACCGGAAGCAAGATTATTGTCTATATCGGTCACGAAGCAATCAAATATGTGATGGGAAAGAACAAGTGCTTCAAAAGTTTGACAAGCAAAGGAGAACTTTGTGGCAGAACATCGAATTTCGTTATGTCCATTGGTATTTTGTGTTAATTTTTTAATAGTAGGATCAAAATTGATTAAAATTATCTACAATCACTATCAACAATAGTATTTTTGTAGCAAAATTTTTACTAATGACATAAGGGACAAAATTAGATCTGAATACATTAAATTTCATTCCTAAAATTTGCATAGATAATGTCATTCGTCCCTAAATTTTATTACAAATTTATTATTATTATTATTTTGTAGTGAATGAGACTAATATTGATGAGATTTCTTATATTGAAACTAAAATTGATTGTTTTTTTTTTTTTTTTTTCAATTGGACAATTTTTTTCCCCCCTAAATAATAATAAATAGATCAACAAAAAATAATAATGATCAAATTGATCACCGACAATACGTCCAAAAATTGACAGTTATAAATTGTCAACTAAATTAATTAGTTAGGTATTTTTATTTCAACCATAATTTTATTTTTCCCTAATATTCTTCAAATATTCTTTTGGTATTGCAATATAGCAACGCCAAAAAATGGTACAGAATTTAGCGTAGTTGGAGGCAACCGATGTCAAATCCGTCAACCCACCACCATTGGTTGTAAATACTCTTATTCTTCTTAAATCAGGTACAAAATAATGGTAAATAAGGCTGAATCCACATGGACAAAAGACCATTGGAAGCAAAACAATTACTTATAATAATATTTCCAAAGAATTTCGAATGAACCAGAATAAAATTCAAAAAAAAAAAAAAAATCATACATATTTAGCAAGATTTATAAATTTTTATTTTAAGGATTGAATGAAAAATCAGATAAATTTTTTTACTATGGAATTAAATAAACTAATCGATCAAGTGATAAATTGATTATATACATTCGATATAATCAAACACCTTATTTTTCGTATCATTGTCGGTGACAATATATGGTATGACCAATTAACAACACCTTTTACAGAAAGAATTTAATTAGATAAAAATTATTCAATTGCAAATAGCACGATAAAAATCCAATTTGATTATTCAATCAATTACTATATATTTCTTTATTTGATCATTCAACTAAGTTTGTTAACCTATTTATTACTTATCTAATAACTAAATAAATACAAATCCAATTATCCAATTAGCACATAATTGAAAAATCAACTAAAAATTCGGCCACGATAACAAATAACACCTAACAAAAATATTAATATCTTATTTACATTTATTATTTTTATATTCTCTACACAATTTCCTAAACTTCACTTAGAAAAATATCTTTCAAATTATTTTCATGAAACAAACACACCCCAAGTTTCTCTTTGTTCTTTTAACTTTCACTTAGACATATGCATACTTAAAAGGATGTTAAAATCTGAAATTTTAACACCAATCTTCATTTTCCCTTTTTTTTTTTTTTTTTTTTTTTTTTTTCCTTCAATCAAAATTTATGTAAGAACTATTCAAAATGAGGATAAAAATTTGAAATTATCGGGAAAAAAAAAAATCAGATAAACTTTTTGTTCAGATGAACTTAGGATTTTTTTTTTTAATTTTTTTTTAAATGCAAGCAAAGATTACTTGGTTTTTAAATTGTAAGAGAAATGGTCCAAACTTTCTAAATAAGTTATAAATAATTATGTGAAAATATAATTAATTTAGAAGTAGCAATACAACAAAGAAAAAACAAACATTTTCATTTTAAATGAAAACTATTTTGAAGACTCAGTGAGCTCACATTCGGTTCGATGCCCAATTCGATTTCGCAACTCGGTTGGGTATATTATTAAATAGGGTAAATTATTTTTTTAGTCTCGTAACTGTATCCTTTTATCATTTTAGTCTTGTAAGTGGAGCATGTCGCAAACTAATCTCATAAGTGAAAAAATTTCGCTGTTTTAGTCCTCCGGCGCCGGAAATGCCCGCGTGGCTCACCGGAGGTGACGTGTCCGCCAGGTGTTCCGCCAGGTCAGCGACACCTGGCGGACACGTTGATTTTTTTTTTTTTAATTTTTTTAATTGGACCAAATAAAAAAAATACAAATAAAATTTAAAATAAATTAAAAATAAGTTTTAAAAAAAATTAAAAAATGAAAATAAAATAAAAAATCCATGTGTCCGCCGGGTCAGCGACACCTGGCGGACATGTCACCTCCGGCGAGCCACGCAGGCATCTCCGGCACCGGAGGACTAAAACAGCGAAAATTTTTCACTTATGGGACTAGTTTGCGACCGGCTCCACTTATGAGACTAAAATGATAAGGGGGTCCAGTTACGGGACTAAAATGATAAAGGAATCCAGTTACGGGACTAAAAAACAGTTTACGCTATTAAATAATGTGGTATGCATAATTATAGTTTACCAATTATTTCATATACTTCTAACTTATTGAATCCAATCTTAAGAATAGGTTAATTATTCATTAAACATTTGAGTTTTAGAATTATCGAAACCCTACATTTCTAATATCTAATTTTGATGTGAAATTAATTTTCAAATAAATATATAAATAATATTTTAATAAATTTACGAAATTAAATCTATGTAGTGCTACAAATTGTCATGTTATTAGTCTATAACAGCTTCGGAGGTATCCTATTACTTCATTCGTCCCACTTATTATGTCCATGTTGCCGTTTCACATCTCATGTCATTTTTCTTTTTTGAAAAATAATTATCCATTTTAATCTTTCTTTTAAATTTTCTAATTTAATTTTAATTAAACTAATTAGTTATTTTAATTTTAATATATAATAATTTATATTATATATTAATTATTTTTCCTAATACATTCTTAATTATCTATTAATTATACTTATTTTAAATTATTGTATCTACAGTGATCAAGACACTCATTGTGAGATGGAGGTAGTAATATTTTTTGTATCAAATAACTTTTTAAAGTGCCACTAACTTGACTAAAAAAATAAATTTATTCCTTTAAATAATCTAATTTTGATTATGACTCCTACCCAAACCCAAAAAAATCAAAAGTTGCAATTTAAAACCTTTTGGATAAGTCTACTTGGTTAAACCTAAATCATAAAGACAATGATATATATATTACTCCGTCCCGGATAATTAGTAAATAATTAGAAAGTATATTAGTAAAAATAATTATTATTTAATAAAAATAATAATAAATTAAAATTAAAATAACTATATAGTTTAATTAATATCAAAAAAATTATAGATTATAAACAAATTTTAAAATATATATTTTAAAATATGAGTAAAGTATATAATTATATTTTCAAAAAAGAAAAAAAATTATGTGGAACGGATTAAAATAGAAAAAATAGACAATTTATATAGGACGGATGAAATATATGATACTACCTCAGTCCGGCTCTAAGGGTCTCATTTACTTTTTGTGTGTTGATATTTAAATATTCCTTCTGTCCCAATAAAATAGTCTTGTTTACCATTTTTGTCCGTCTCATAACAATAGTCTTGTTTATATAAATAATCATATCACTATAAAACTACCTTTACTTTTTCATTATTATTACACAATTGCCACTACTTTTTACACTAATACACTCACAAGGGCAAAAAAGTCTTTTACCCGTACTTTTTACCGACTATCAATATAATATCAGTATTCCTTAAATCTCGTGCCAAACACAACCCATACTATAGTTTTGGGACGGAGGGAGTATTAATTATTATATAAAAATGTAGTACAAATCAATGGAAAATGATATAAATATTTCTATTAGTGTCTTGTAATACTATTATAATGACATTTGTGCAAAATATTGTACAAATATAAAAAAAATTTAATGTAAACTGCAATGATACAAAAGGTAAATAAGACCCTTAGAGCTGGACAGAGAATATTAAATGACCACGTCCTCTCACGTGCAAAGAGATATATGCCATCATACAAATCTTATACATTAATAACGATAAATGAAAACAATGAAACTCTGAATTCGAGATTTATAACTCAGACATTTACGTTAGATGATGTTAAACGACTGTTACTCCTAAAAGTGTAATAGTAAAATAGATCTTCAACAAACACTTTGGAACTACTTTTGTAGTCAGTCGTCTTTGGCATGGTTTAGTGGTAATAAATTAATTTCATCTCATTCATCCAATAATCCACTGAGAATAACTAGTGGAAGAAATAATTTATTTTTATTACAAACCTTATACATATGTAGTGGCTTGCATACATATTGTTTTTCTAGTGGGTGTTACAGGTGCGTTTCCTTTGATGAGTTTAAAAAAAAAATTGGTTTGAGTTTGATATGAAAATAATGTTTGATGTGATGTTTTATAAAAAAAAAATATTTTTTTTTCGAGAAAATTATGCTAAAGAAACATACATGTCACATTGTTTTGGACAGGGGGATTGTGTTTATATTTGACATTTTTTAATTTTCCAATTTTTTTCTTAGCAGTATGTGTTTTTTTTTTTTTTTTTTCAAAATAACATTCTATACATTTCTTAATATTTTTTTGTGATGTCAATTTATAATTATTACGTAGAAATAATAATAATAATAATAATAATAATAATAATAATAATAATAATGATGGTAGCAGGGTCTTAAAGAAGGATGATTGACGATACGGAGGTCGGACAGGGACAAGGTCGGGCACGGAATATCGGACGTAATAAGGTCAGACACGGAGGTCGGACAGGACAAGGTCGGGCATGGAGATCGGACGTGATAAGGTCAGACACGGAGGTTGGATAAGACAAGGTCGGACACGGAGGTCGAACATGATAAAGTTGGGCACGGAGATCGGACAAGATAAGGTCGAGCCCGGAGATCGGACGGATGAAGGAAATGATATGCATCCAGATCGGACGGCATATAGGTCGGGCAGGATGAAGTCGGGCGAAGAAGGACGGTTGATACGGAGGCCGGTCGAAATTGGAAGTCGGGCGAAAAAGGACGGCTGATACAGAGGTCGGTCGAAAGAGGAAGTCGGACGAAGAAGGACGGCTGACACGGAGGTCGGTCAAAAGAGGAAGTCGGGCGAAGAAAGGTCTGTTAATTGGTCGTCCAATTAAGTGAACAGTAGTTCAGTCGCTCGTTTGGGGCGACCATTGAATCGTCTAGAGAGATCAGATGTTGGTCGCTTGATGTGGCGACCAATAAGTCGTTTGGTTTAGCGACCAGGTAGTCTCTGGAATGGTCGGTCGGACCAGTTGAGTTCTGGAACTCGTAGAAGCGTTTGGCGAGACGGTTTAAGACACGTGTCGACAGAGGAGGACCTTGTGGGTAGTTGACAGCGGTTGCTGTAACCGACCAGACGACGGTTCAAACCGTTTCTTTAAGGGGTTATTTAAGGATTCGGGTCTGTTCTGAAAAATGATATTCAATCGACATCAAATTCAAGAGAATTGCTTTTTGGGATCACCACTTTATTTTTCCAGTCTGTAGTATTTAGTTTTCCTATTTTATTTATGTATCATACGGTGTCCAGAGATTCTTAATCTCAGACATTTATTTTATCAAATTCGAAAATAATTTTTATTTTCGAATTTTACTTTTTATTGTTAAAAAATCGCATCCCAAATAATCTTATTATGAGTTTGTTTACATATATATTTTTTTACATGTTTTGACACTATAAGTTACACATTTCTTAAAGAAAATTACGAAGAGAGTTAATAAAGTAAATTAAAGAGGACTCTACTGAAAAATTTTATGAAAGAATTTATTACAGGTTACATGAAAGATTCATCGAAGAGTATTAATAATGAAGGCTTGTAGGAACAATACACGTATAAATCACACACACAATTTTCTTTGTGTTCTTCTTTTGCTTTTTCCTTTTTTTTTTTAGTTTTTTCTTTTTTACTTTTATTTTCTTGTAATTTTGTTGCTTTCATATCCTTTATATTCTATTATTTTTATTTTTTATTTTTATTTTTTTATCGTTCTTCCTTTATGCTTCTTCGATATTTTATTCCTTCAACTCCAACATTACCGTATTATTTTATTTATTTTATATGCATAATAAGGGACGGAACTACACTAAGGTTTGGGGTGCAATTGACCCCTCAAGCCCAATTTTTTATGATTTTTTTAGTGTTAAAAATATTATTTTTTATGTATTTATATGCAATTTGTCCTTCCAAAACTATTCAGGCTCATATATAATCCTATCATTATTTTGTATTTAAATTTATTAGTTAAATATTAAAGAAATTATAACATTTTGTCTTCCCGGAATTTAGATACTAGTTTTGTCACTGTGCGTAATTTTATACCCGAGATTGAGCTTGAAGGTTTTCTTCTGTTGGCCAAAGATTCAACTTTCTATCTATCTATCTATCTATCTATCTATCTATATATATATATATATATATATATATAAAAGGATTCAAATTACAAACATAAAGTGGATTAAAGTGCAAATTATTCATAACCCATTGTGATTCTTGCCCTAATTTACATAGTGGCTGTTTAGCTAAACTTCTTCTAAAGATTTTGTAAATTGTAAGCTATCTGATTTTTTTTTGACAAATGCATACATACATATATATATATATGTGTGTGTGGAAATTAATAAATTTAGCTATGTATTCTATGATCAACTATTGGAATTGCTTCATATGTTTCTCTATTATTAAGAAAATAATAATAATAAAACCCCTATTTGTATCGATAGTCCTAATTGCGTGTAAATATCTATATATATATATATATTAATTTTAAGTTTAATTTTTAAATAATAAGATATAATATAATTATTTTTAAGATAAATAATTAAAATACATTCAAGAAAAAAATAAATATGAATGAAAATCAAAATTAATTATAGATACATGACTCAATTTATAAATTTCTTGCACACATATATGACCATAAAATTAGTCATTTGGGATGGGGAAATATATACATATAGTACAATATAAACTTAGGGTATGTGCTTTTGGAGCTGTTTATTTCAATTTTGATCCTTTTTTTTTTTATAATTATTTTACTATAAAATTTCATAATATTTTTATAAAAATAGACAAAATTGTTTATATTAAATATTATACCCAACGACTATTTTACCTACAAAATCAAAACAGACAAACATAAATACAATTGCAAAACAAATTCATTTGTATTTTGGATGAAATAATAATTCAAAATGATATTTACGTATAAAAAAGTAAACACATATATACTTTTATTGAGAACTTTATATTTTACATTGTACAAAAAAAAAAAAAAAAAAAAATCTTTATTCTACCAAAAACTTATAAGTATATCTTTTTGGAAGCTCTCTTAAACTAAATCACAAAACTATGCTATGAACACAACATTCAAACAAAAGAAAACGAAAACTCCGAAAAGCTCAACGACATATATATATATATATACACTAACAAAACCGATCAACTTCAAGAAAGGCGAGCTTTGATGGCGTTTCCAAGGCAACGGATCGATCATCTATATATCTGTGGGAGGTGAAAAGCTGTATTCGGAACCAGGAATATAATGATGAAACCTCGTATTAATTGACGGTGGTGGAGGATATACACCTCCAACTCTAAGTTGTCTCTTCTTCACCAAAACATGTGAGCTTTTGTAGCGCCGTTGTTGTCTAGAAGTAGCCGTGATCGAGGACAAGGATGAGGACGAGGAGGATGAGTTTGTAATAAAAATTAACTCATCGAAAAATAATACTAATAGAAGAAGCCACACAAAATATGTTGCTTTCTTCATTAGGATTGATAAATATTTGAAATATTTTTCAAATATTATAGTTCTCTAATTTAGTTAGTTTTGTAGTTTTTCTTTTTTTGTTATTGGAATTGCTTGTATATTTATAAGAATAGCAATCTGATTGAGTCAAGGTTGAGTTTGGATGTAGATATTTAATTGGATTTGGGATATATTGGGAATAGTAAAAAGTTATTTTTTTATTTTTATTATAAAAAAGAAAATTTGATGAATACTGGAAGTCGGATCATAATCCTACATTTAAAAGACAATTCATTGAAAATTTCACAATATCTATTTTTATCAAGTCAATGGACCAATGTGTGTTTCGTGGTTTTGATTTTAAATCAAAAATATTTTTAATAAAATGATATTATTTTTTTTATAAAATATTATATGAAAATACTATTTAAATTAAAAAATTTAATTTAAATTTTTACTATCAAACCTATTTCAACTTTAAAAAAAAAAAAACAATTTACCCCGTAATAGTTTGGTGGCATAAATTAAAATATAATATATTAAAATACTAAAAAGACAATGTTTGAAATATGTTTAACGCATTGTGGATCTTTTTTCTTTTTATTTGAATTTTAATTTCAATAATATTTTACATAAGTGAATAAAATTAATTTTGACTTGCAAACTAAACAAACAATGTGGTTTGATGTGAATTTGAATTTGGAGGTATTTATTTATTGTATTTAGTTTGAAATATTTTTTATATTTTGAATATAAAAAAATATGCTGATAATATAAAAACTAGTATTTATATTAAATAATTACTTTTTTTTTAAGTGAGTATAGTATATAGTATTTATTATATTAAAGTAAAATAGGTAAAAATATATAATTATATGAAATCAAATCAAATTTTTATTTTTAATATTATTATTTAAAGTGTATATTAAAAATACCATATCAATAATTATTTATACTACATCAAATAACTATTCAAATTTAAATTCTTATTATTTCAATATAAAACACAACCAAACAATATACCTAATAAAAATTAGGCACTAATTATAATGGAGCATATATTTACAATAGTGGATGACTTCAAGTCATCGTCTCATTATGGGATGAGGGACTCTCTGCTTTTTTTTGGCGCTTTCAATATTTTTTTGTATAATACATAAATAAATAATTGAGTAATTATATATATATATATTTTTTAAGCATATATTCGTATATTTACAATTAAACATTTTTGTACTCAAAACATATTTGTAACCTTTTTTTAAATTTATTTACTAAAATAATAAAAAAAAAAATTGAAGAAAATTTTCTTAGTTGTCTTTATTCTTTTAAAAACAATTATTAACCACCCTCACTAAAAGAAAGTATATTAGTTTATCACATAAAATATTACATCAAATCAATATACAAAAAATATAAAATAAAAATACAAATCAAGTATACTAGAAAATACTCCCTCATATTATGTCCACGTCCCACATTCTATGTTGAAAAATAATTATTGTCCGCCTATAAAAAATATAGTATAAATTAAGAAATGTGACCTTTAAATTTGGCTTCATTTTCAACTTTATCCGCCAAAATATAGTATAAATTAAAAAATATGACCATTAGATGCGAACAAATTTCGTAGTTTTCTATATAAATGTTAATATTTGAATAATATTTATTTTACTCCTTCCTGCATCCAAATTTTATTCACGTTTTTTTTTTTAGAAAAAAATCATTTTTCTATACCAAAAAAAAAATTCTTTTCGTTTTTTTAGTAAAAAAATCACTTTTCTTTACCCAACAAAAAAAAAAAAAAGTTTTTTTAGTAAAAAAATCACTTTTCTTTACCCAACATAAAAAAAAAAAAAAATTCTTTACCAAAAAAATAAAAATTTCTATTCACGGAGGGAGTATAAATCAGTGTTGTAAACAAACCAAGGCTCAGTTTAACAATTTGAGTTTCTTAAATTTTTTATTTAAATTTTAATTTAAATAATATTTTTATATAAAAAACATAATATTTTATTTCATAATATATATTATTAAAAATTGTACAGAATGATTTAAAGCCAAAACCAAAATCTATGATAAATTATAGAACATATATATGTGATCATTTTTAGATTGGAGTATTTTTTATTCCTCAACACCATAATATACTTCTCCCAAGACCATAATAATTCAAGAAAAGAAGATAGATTTGGTTTCGAAAAATTTGTATTTCAATTAATATAAATAATTTGTAGAAACAAAAAAAAAAAATAATAATAATATAATATTAATATTTTTTATAAAAATCCTTCCAGAGAATTCTGTTCAATTTTGAATTTTAATTTTGATAGTAATATTTTAAATATAAATATAAATTTAAATGTAATAAAATTAATAAAAATGGAATGTTACTGTTTTTTAAAAAAATAGAAAAAATATAATAATAAAATCTGATATAAAATCTGGCGCTGTACAGACACAAACAACATACATACATACGTCGGTGTTGTGCATACATCAAACACTGCACTCCACTCATTCATTCATTATTATAATATTATTATTAATATTAATATTAATATACACACGTACGGACGACACGACCAGCAGACTACCCTACTGCACCAAATGAAACCCTAAACCCTAATTAAGATCATACATACATATATATATATATATATATATTGAAAAACATATTTATTTATTTATTTAGTTATTTATTTATCAGTAGTGTTCTTGTACTTGGACTCGTCGATCTGAATACCCTCCTCGGCGGCGCGTTCCCCGCCGGACTTATCGAGGGTGCTGAGGCCCCCCTTCCTGCCCATCTCCTGGTACCCCTCCTGCCCTAACTGCTCCTTCCTGGTCTGCCCGCCCCGGCTCCGCCCCTCCGCCAGGTGCTCCTGGGCCTCCAGGCTCTTCCCGCCGGTCCCGCCGGGCACCACCACCTCGCCCTTCCGGGCCCGGGCGTCCAGCTCCTTCCTCTCCTGCCCCGAAGCCATTAATTACTATATATAATTATTCGGAAATTATTTTTGTCGTTGTTCTGACTGACTGATTGAATATGTGTGGAAAGAGGGTTGACATGTTCGAAGGTATTTATAGGGAGTTCCGGGGGGCGGCGGTTGTGCGCCGAATGGGGACAAGTGGACGCCGGCCTGCGGAGATGGCGACGCGTGTCAGGACGGAATGACACGTGGCTTATGCGGGGAGTGATACTTGGACGGGCTGTCTCTCTGTTTGGTTGGAATTTCGAAACGGTGTTTGCGGTTTTTCTTACTTCACCTCATTTTCAAATGTCTTCAAACTTTAAAAAAAATAAATTAAAATTAAAATTAAAAAAAAAATAAATTAAAAAAAAAAAAAAAAAACTGAGGGGTGCGGGTGTTTCGATTTTTATTTTTATTTTTTAGATTTTCTATTTATTTTTTTAGATTAAAAAAAATCAATTTTAAATGTGATTTTTGATTAAGATGCATTTTGTGTAAGATATATATAGAGAATGTTATTCTCGTTGAAATGAGTATTGAATTTAATATAATTTTTTAAAATGAATTGTACAAAACATGTAGGTGAAATTAGATGTATTTGATTCATATTTTAAACATAGATAAAAATATATTTTTTCGTCGTTGTTTAAATTTATATACTCCCCATCCTCAAATCAAAGGGTTTAGGTAGGTTTCGCAGTAGATTAAAAAATAAGATTATTTTATTATAATAGAGGTGTCTAAGAGTTTTTGACGTGGCAGTTGACCTAGAAAGTACGCGACCATGTAAAATTATATATGGCCATGTATATTTCAGTGTATAATTATACATGATCATGTTGTTATACGGCCATGTACAATTATACACGGCAATGTTGTTACAGGGCCATGTATATTTCAGTGTATAATTATACATGGTCATATTATTACACGGCCATATACAATTATACACGGCCATGTTGTTACATGACTATGTATATTTCAGTGTATAATTATACATGACCATGTTGTTACACGGCCGGCCGTGTATCTTTCTGTTTCGGTCTATAATTATAATTTTTTGTTATATTTTTAAATTTTTTTTTTTGAATTTAGAATAATTGATATAGTTAAAATGAAAAAAAAAATAATCATAATATAATTAAAATATATCGATTTTAGTTCAAATATAAGTATTTATCGAGTATTTTCTTTTGGAAGATTTTGTCTAAAATTATACTATTTAGCAAAAAAAACTTCTCTTACAAACATCTAATTAATGTATTGAAATTTTTGCTAAATAGTAGAATTTTAGACAAAATCTTCCAAAAGAACATACTCGATAAATACTTATATTTGAACTAAAATTGATAATATTTTAATTATATTATGATTATTATTTTCCATTTTAACTATATCAACTATTCTAAATTTAAAAAAAAAAAAAAATTTAAAAATATAACAAAAAATTAAAATTTTAGACCGAAACAGAAAGATACACTGCCGTATAGAATTATACGTGGCCTTGTAGCAATATGGTCATGTATAATTATACACTGAAATATGCATGGTCATGTAACAACATGGCCGTGTATAATAATTGTACATGGCCGTGTAACAACATGACCATGTATAACTATATACTGAAATATACATGGCCGTGTAACAACATGGTCATGCATAATTATACACTGAAATATACATGGCCATGTAACAACATGGCCGTGTATAATTGTACATGGCCTTGTACTTTCCAGGTCAACTGCCACGTCACCTCCGTCATGTCCACGTCAGCAATTTCCGTTAGTTTTTTAACGGTGGGACCAAAATTGATAAAAATTGTTTATAATGAGACCAAAATTGATTGAAATTGTTTATATTGGGACCAAAATTGATGAGTTTTTTACATTGAAACTAAAATTGATAAATTTTGGTTATATTGGGTCATAATTGATGAATTTTTTATATGGACCAAAATTGATTTTTTTTCAAATTTTTTTATGTTAATAAAAAAACTGTGTTGATAATATAAAAAGTTGATAATATAAAAATAATATTATTCATAGTTGATGAATAATATATATATTATATTGATTTTTATGTATATTTATATTTTTTAATAATATTTATAAAAAGTTATTCGACTGAATAAAATATTTTTATCCAAATATTAAGAGCAAATAGTAATGATATATATATTTTTTATAACAATAGTAAGTTAAGAAATATAGTAAAAGAAATATCTCCCATCTTCTTCTTGGTCACCTCACCTGTGAAAGAATTTTCTCATTTCGTCTCCCCCACTTCACCCGACCCTACCCCACCAAGGATTTCTAACTTCCCCAAATTATCACCCCTGACCGCACTCTCCTCTATCGTCCCTCCGATCGGCCCATCCACGACCACCGCAGTGCCCTCCACCGACGGATTACAGGCAAGACGCAGTAGAGCTCCCCCCGAGGCGGTGAGTTCACGCGAGGTCGCGCTTTCCCTGATCTTGGTTTATTATTGCCTGATTTCCCCCATCGAACGGTGACACCATCGGCGACGGGCTGTTCCTGGATAATCCTCGAATATCTGCCGGCGGTAAATATAATCTATCTCCACTTCGTTTCCCTCAATTAATTTCAATGGATTTCGCAACGGCCGTTTGGTATTCAGCCTTTTGTTCTCCGTCTTTCGGAGTGCATTCTCAGATCCATAGCCCCTGTTACTGATTTATGTTTAAATTTCTGATGCTTTTTTAGGATCCTTTCGGCCTTACTCCTAAATTGTATATTGAGGAAGAAATTGCTGTGATAAGTGAACACAATAGTGATACTTTCGTATCAAATTGAATAGCAGTGTCTGGTGAATTCTAATATTTTTCTGTGAGTCAATTTTGAGTTATGATCAAGATCAGTGCTTCTGAATGTGGTGTCTCAAATGTTGACTAAAATGTGTTGTTGTGTCTAACATTTTGGCCTTGTTAAGCTGGAAACAGATTTTCTTAGTGACAGTTGTTTTTTAATTCTAATTTTTAGTTATGGGTCTTGCATTATATGCATGGACATATTGCAAAAATGAATTGATATTCAATTTTCCATGAATGCTCGTGGACTCAATATTCCTTTTGAATAAATAAAAATGTTAAACCTTGTTTCTTTCGCCTCTGGAAATCTGTTCAAGGTTCAAATCTTGGAATTGGTGAAGTAGGATTTGAAGAAGATAATAGAATAAAAATACTTGTTTGTTCTGATTTCGAGCTAATATATCTGGATATTGTCTTTGAAACATCATGTTAAAACTTTGTTCAGTTTAAACAATTCTAAGTTCCTTGATCTAAAGTGACTGTCCATCTTCTGCAACCCTTGAGTCCTGGGTATGGTGATTGTTTAGCTATGTGCTATCTGCTAGCTTTCTTGAAACGAAATGCTCTGATGCATCTGTATATCTCATGTTCAGGTTTCTATGTAAATGCAGCCATAAGCCAAATTCACTAAGTTTTGAGATTTTGAAATAAAAAAATCTGTTTCTCCATAATCTAGAATTGAATGTTTTGCAGAATTTTCCTTTTGTTCATCCATATGACTAAAATAACCCAAAATCTGGTCTTTTGAATCCAATTCAAGGAATTATAGCTTCCCATTCCGGTGACATAGATTGTGTAGCTTATGCCCAAAATTTCCAGGTTTATTTAGATTCAACGGATCCTAGGCATTCAATCATGAGCTATTGGACAGTGAAGAATAACTGATGGCTTTCATCAAATATGAATGTATCCTATTTCGCTAGAGAATTCATCAGGGAATAGCAGTTGGATATCTGTAGATGTAGCTGTATTTAGGTATCCATTAAAGTGCGATATTTGTGGTTACAGGTGGTTCCTCTTTTAATGTTCTATATATTCTTTTTTCCTTCTTTTTTTTCATTGTACATAGATGAATTTCGATGTAAATATATTACAACATATTAGGAAGTTAAACTAAATTTGATCCCATTTAAAGTGTTTGATCATATTGAAAATTAAAATAAATCACATTTTGTCTTACTATTAAGTTATGGTACTGATGTGTCTATAGATGTGAACACAACATAGGTGTGTTGGATGAATTATATGCTGACCAGGCTATCTGCACCAACTGCCACATCCACATCTGTTGGAAAGTTGGGGAGGCAGGGGGGGGGGGGGGGTAAAAGAAAATTAAATGGGACCACATTTGATTAATCTTTTTTGTGATTAATCTTAATAGAACTTACTTTCCTAAACCTTATTTACGGCCCATTATTACAATTTCTAGAATTATATTTATTAAACAAAATTTAGAAAGATATTTAGCAAAATCTGATAGAGATTCTACCATATTAAATATAGCGGTATTATCATAATTACCCTTTATTTGTAATGATTTATTAACAATATATTTCTTTAGAGTTAGATTTTACAATAATTTTCATAACCATTATTATATAAAAATTTCTTGTTGCTATATATATATATACATTAAATTTTTTAACCAAAATTTCAACTAGGCATTATTATTATTGTTCTTATTGTTATATTTGCATTATATTTTTTCATATTATGTGATTGTCATGCCTAGATTGTCTAACTGGGCTAAGGTGCAATTGTGCCAAATTCTGTCCATGCAAGATAATTTTGTGCGTTAGCTGCATACCAAAATTAACTTGTATATAAACATCTACCCTAAATACTACAAGGAACATTAATTTGTTTCTTCCTGCTTTGGCGGATGAGAGATAAGCACAAATCTTTATTCATGCTTCTGTATACGCACTGATGCAATCTTCTTATTAGTTGTCTATATGTTGTCTAAATTAATTCGGGGCCTGTTTGGTTGGGGGTATTTGGGCTCAAGTCATTTCAAATCCAATGATTAAATTATAAAAATCTGTTTGGGTAAGGGTGGATTTTTAATCCACAAGGTATTTGAAAACTAACTACTATTTCATTTCAAATCCATCGTAGAAGTGGTCATTTCAATTCCGTCTCTGTTTCGCATCTTAACGCTTTTTTGTTTGGTGATGTTGACATATTTTTCTGGCTTCTCTAGATATTAGTAAAATATATATTTCAAAACAAGGAATTTGAATTATTGATTAATTTCAAATTTAATGAATTCCAAATCTATTAATTTTAAATCACCTCTCAAATACAAATCCTCCTATCCAAATGTCGCCTCAGATCTTTTGGAATCTTTCTTTAACATTTTGGTTCTGTTCCAAGTTTGAGTTATTTTTGGTAGATTGTGATGTGCTTAATATCTTGGAGAAGTCATTAAATGTTATATAATTAAGTTATTTTTTTGTTCATTATTCCTTTTAATGTATTATGAAGTGTTTCTCTGTTAGCTGAAAGATTACACACTAAAGGTATTTTTTTTGTTTGTTTATTCCTCAGATGGATTATATTCACTCTCTTTTATAGCTAGGAGCATCAAAGGAAATTGATGTCTCAATCTATTATTGCTATGTCTTAATTTCCACCCCGATTTGTTTTATGAGGTCAGGCAATTTCTTATGCATCCTTTTTTTTTTCTTCTGTAGGTATAACATTTGCACTATTTCAAAGTTGATTGCATTTTGGTATGTGCAATATGCTATACAGTGATAATTATAAGATATATCATGAACGTTTTAGATCCTTAATTCATATGTGAACACTTGAAGGCCAAGCCGGATGTGATGTAATGTATGGGAAAAAGTTGGAGTTGAAAACTTGAAATTTAGAATTTTGTTTCGAGGGAATAAAAATGAACTGTTATGTTAGAACCTAGTAGATGTGTTTGTTTGTTACATTTATGTTCGCCATCTGATTAGTGGGCTTTTCGTTTTTTTATTTTTTATGCTATTCCCTGGAATATTAGGGCCAGGAATAATAGACTTTTATATTGCTCCAAAATTTTGTAATGTATCTTGAAGAATTGTGCATATTGCAAGCAGGTTTTCCATGTAAACCCAATTCTCTTGCAAGAAAAGATGTGAGGCAATTTTACATGTTTCTGTTTCTGGTGCAGTGTTATTTAATTGGGATCAAGCTTTAATTTCCTTTTTTTTGTTTCTTCCAGCCCGCCTGCCCGTTCGCCACATGAAATTATTAATCCTACTTTTGGAAAAAAGTTTAAAGACCAGTGAATTGTAAAAGCATGGACTCATATGGTGAGCCTCTAAGATTTGTTTTAGATGATGTTAAATTATGTTTGCTTGTTTATATATGTATTCCATGTAAGTCTGAGATATGATGTCTTGCTTCCATGAAGGTTAATGGATGATCCATTTACTTTTAAGTTAGTTCACTAGATCAATTGAGCACCTTTTGTCAATATTATGTTCTTTGTTATTATTTTTATATTTTCTAGAAGTGTGAGTTGTTACTTTCAGACTGAGACATCCATCAACATGAACAGAGCAGACCTTCCCAAGATATTACTTTTCGAAGTCTTGTGAAATATGTCATTCTGTCTGGATGAGTGAAGATTTTATTGTAATTTTTTGAACTGTTTTCGATTTGGTAATTGGTAGTGTTCTTTGTTGAGTTTCTTGAGTTGGAAAGAGAGATAAAATGTTTTTCATAATATAATTTTCCCATCTACGTGACTTCCTTGTCATTATTCTGATTCCTGAAGAAAAAGCGAAGATGTAAAATCATGCTTTCATGATTTAGTCACAATTAGAAAACAAAAGGTGGTGGTAATTCCCACTGAATTGCTTTTGACTTTTCTTTTCCTTCTAACTGCAAGCGGAAGTCCTGGAATCATGCATCCTTGTTGGTTTTTTGTCCATTAGATGTGGTAAATTCATCTTGTATCCTTTCCCACAACTTTGATTTTTTTCCTGTTGCAGATGGTTTTCTACGGGACACATCTGTTGTTGTTGTTACATTGGACTCGAGTGAAGTATATATTGTTGTTAGTTTGTCTACTAGGACAGACACTCAGGTTATATATATTGATCCAACAACTGGAGCTCTTCGCTATACTGCAAAACAGGGCTATGATGTTTTCAAATCCCAAAATGAAGCACTTGATTACATCACCAATGGCTCAAAATGGCTTTGCAAAACTGTAACCCAAGCACGGGCGATATTAGGCTATGCAGCCCTTGGCAGCTTTGCGTTACTGCTGGTTGCAACGAAGTTGTCTGCAAGCATACCAAATTTACCTGGTGGAGGATGTGTTTATACTGTAACCGAAAGCCAGTGGATAAAAGTTTCTCTTCAAAACCCTCAGCCACAGAGTAAAACTGAAAATAAAAATATTCAAGAATTGACTGAGCTTGATATAGATGGGAAACATTATTTCTGTGAAACTAGAGATATTACTCGCCCTTTTCCAAGCCGTCTGCCTGTGCAGAATCCTGACGAAGAATTTGTTTGGAATAAATGGTTCTCAATGCCTTTCAAAGAGATTGGGCTTTCACTGCATTGTGTCATTCTTTTGCAGGTTTTAGTCACACTTGGTATTTTTACATATGTTCTATCTAAACTATACTTATCTTGACTTTTTTATTTTATTTTTTTGAACATTCTCTTATTTTTTTTATGAGCTCTTTAGTATCAATGAATGATGTTATTGATTACTGAAATTTATGCAGCTCCATGCCCTTTGAGTGATAGTCTTTACATTGAAAGTATGTTTCAAAATGAAATTTTGATGTTTTTAAGGTTGTATCCTGTGAATACCAACGACTCATTTGTAATTAGTGGAGTTTCCCAGAGAACTTTATCACTTTCACTTTTTATGAGCCATAGGAAGTGATATATTTTCTTTTCCTAATGCTAAAAGCCTATGTAGAATTTACAATTTATGTAGCAGCATGTTCGGTTGAATACACTTGAGGTGTCAACTGTTGCCAGCTTGAAAAGTTATATCTAAATTAAAATGCTTAAATTATGCCTAAATGCTTTTGGACCAAATCTTTCTAGTAGGTAGTCCTGTACTGTTTTTGTTCTTTTACTAATTTCATTTTGTAGCCAAGGGTTTGAGACAATGAATTTATGACAGGTTTGGAGTTAGGATGGGGAACAAGCACAAAAACCAACTGATGTTAAGTCCTTAAATGTGCATGCCCAAATTGCTTAGATAGAAAGTCTGAAAACTTTGACGGCATTTGAATGTAGATCTAATGAAACTGTTTCTTTAGTTCAAGGAATAAACTAATCTAGCTGCCATGTACTAGCATGCATAACCTTCAGTGGTTAATTTGCAAATGATTTGAGCCATACTTCTTATACATTCAATTTGTTCCCATTGAAAAATGCTTAGATGAATATTACCCACTACTATAGTGAGCTTGTAGTCTTGTACCTTTTATCTTTGAGAAACTTTTCAATGTAACATTTACATTTCAAAACCTTGATCACTTAGCTTTATTACAGCTGAAACATTTTCTGTGTTGTTTTCCCATCTGATAGAATTTACATGAATCGTGGCAATAAGGAGTAGATATCTTACTCATGTGAAAGTTCCCTTTTATTACTTAATTATTACCCCTTCTATCTTTTACTTGGCTTGATTCAGTACTCAGTCATAAACTGACATATCTTTTTCCTCATTTTGGTTAAGTGTCATCCGAACCAACAAAGTACTGCAGTTAGACCAGTATAGTTGGCAGCACTAAACAATCTAATCATTTAATGTAGAGCATTTTACGATAAAAAATTTGAAATACTAGAAGCATTTTATTGTAATCTGAATTATCATCCCTCTGGTAATACTCAATTCTACTTTCCACTAATTACAAGCAAAGCATTTCTCAAAGATTATATAATTTATCATTCGCCAAACTCTATTACCTTTAATAGAAAGAATCTTAAGCTTCCAAACTACTTGAGTGTGCTAATCAAACTTCTGTCGCAGTTAGTATAAGAACATAGAAAACTTGCTATAATAGAACTCGTGAATCTTGTTGTTCTGTAATGAATATGGAACATTCACACTACAGATTGGCTGGGGAACAGATGATTGCTGCATGAAGGTTGAATGCTTTGTAGAAACTTATGTGCATTATGTTCCCAATAATTATCTAAATAAAAATGAAATTTTCTTTAACTCTTAAAGACACAGCTTATATGCTTTCAAACTGCTCTTGTTTTTCCCACTATCATGCAAACTATTCGCTTTTCCGTGTTTATGTTTGCATAAATACTCAATATTCAATTCCAAGCAGTCGATTAATCTTTAATAATGTGCACCTGTTTCTCAAAGGTTGTTATTGACATTCTTGAAGGTATTTTAGTCTGATGCTTTTGTTATTGTAGATAATTGTGTTGACTGGTTAATGACACACTCAATTATGTTGTAAAGGGTTTTGCAGAGCAGAGGACTTTTGGCAGTCTTGGGCAGCAGGAAGGTTTCGTTGCACTCACTGCTCGCCGTAGTAGGCTGCATCCTGGGACTAGGTACCTAGCGAGAGGTTTAAACTCGTGTTATGGCACAGGTGATATACATATATATGTATTTATATATCTTCACTATTTTTGAAGGGTTTTTGCTTGATTTGAGTCTCCTTTTTCTTTTTCGGATAAAGTTCTGTTATATTAAGCATGCATAATTATGCAGAATTTACTTAAAATGATGATTTATAAGTCCATGGGCAAAATTTTGCTTGGTCCAAAGTTCTTTCATTATGTGCATTATCCTGTTGCATCATCTACGTTTGAGTTGTATCATACATTGAACTTATTTTGAAACTGTGTTGTTGAATTGTATAAAAATATGTTGAACCATTTATGAAATTTGCTGAACCATATAAAAGACACCATGGTACTAAATTGTTGAACTACGGTGTAAATCTGTTGAACTATAATGCAAATATATTGAGCATATTTTGTAAATTTGTTCAACACTTTTAACAACAAAATATTATTGAACCATAGTGTAAATCTGCTAAACTACACAAAAATTGTTGAGCCACGTGTAAATCTATTAAACCGCAACCACATAAGAAAATCTGCCTCTGCATCACTGAAAATTATTATGTTGTCTGCAAGATCTGTTTTGATGTAATATAAATTGACTATTTGATGTGATTTTTTTTATATTGAATAAATTTTAGATGTTATATTTAACTAGAAACTATAGCTTTGTTCTCATTGAGTTTTTCATTTTTAGCTTTCTTATGTAATCTCAAAATTCCCTATAGAAAACATATGAAATTTACATACAAAACAGCACATCCAACAACTATTTCACCCAAAAATCAATACGCAAACACACAGACACAAAAAATCAAGTGAACAAACCTGATTTGTATGATATAATAATTTTTGGAGGGAAAAAAATAGGTTACTATAGAGGGATGGTATGTAAGTTGTTTGAAAACACAACCAAACAGTCCTCGATGCATTGTTGGGGCAGAATATAAAGCCTTGGCAAATTTAGTATGTGAGGTCTTATGAATACAATAGTTGATGAGAGAGATTGATCACAAACTTGATCTTCCAGAAAAATTAAGGTGTGACATGCTTTGTTTATAGCATCTCCGGTATTCCATGAACAGACAAAGCATATCAAAATTAATTTTCACTTTGCTTGCAACAAATTCCAAGAAGGATTTTGCTCTATATAATATGTATAGTTGTAAGATTCACTAAGACATATATTCTCAAAGAATTATGTAGAGTACAGATCACTCATGTTCAAAAAAACTAGTTGGGCATGATATACATATATATATGTTCCAGCTTAACCGGGGAGAGGTGTTGACTATATATATAAGTATCGATGTAGATAGGATATTTCTAATGATTAGAATATGATTACTATTTCTGTTTAGATAGGCTCCTAACTGTGTATATATGTGTGTAACCTAACCTTATTAAATAAGAAATATCACATTCACACAAAATATAATATGCATAATTATTCATCCCCTTTTGTTGCCTATCCTCTTCGGCAGTTGTAACATTGTTTGACAGTTTCTTATGGTATGTTTACATGATGAATGGCATGTAAGTGTTTTTACTACCTGGTTTATGCAGCCACATTGTTTTCTATCAGTATTTATTATCATAGTACTTTCCACAAGGGTGTTCATTCACATGTGACCAATTGCTTGTTATGCCAGGCAATGAAGTAGAATGCGAACAACTTGTTTGGGTTCCAAAAAAGGCAGGACAAAGTATTCCTTTCAACACTTATATTTGGCGTAGAGGCACCATTCCTATGTGGTGGGGTGCTGAATTAAAACTTACAGCTGCAGAAGCAGAAATATATGTCTCTGATCGTGACCCTTATAAAGGAAGTGCCCAATACTATCAGAGGTTGTCTAAACGATATGATGCACGAAATCTGGATGTAGCTAGTGGAGGGCATCCAAAAAGAAGTGCTTTGATTCCAATTGTATGTGTGAACTTACTGAGAAATGGAGAGGGGAAATCAGAATCGATTCTAGTTCAGCATTTTGAAGAATCTTTGAACTATATTCGTTCCACTGGAAGCCTTCCATACACACGAATTCATTTAATAAATTATGATTGGCATGCTAGTGTAAAGCTGAAAGGAGAACAACAGACAATTGAAGGACTATGGTATCTTCTAAAGGCTCCTACAATTTCTATAAGCATTTCTGAGGGTGATTATTTACCTTCACGACAAAAAATTAACAATTGCAAAGGCGAAGTTATATATAGTGAGGACTATGATGGCGCCTTCTGCTTAAGATCACATCAAAATGGAGTTATACGTTTCAACTGCGCCGATTCATTGGATAGAACAAATGCTGCTAGTTTTTTTGGTGCACTTCAGGTTTTTGCTGAGCAATGCAGACGATTAGGCATATCACTTGACAGTGATTTAGCACATGGTTATAACTCTCCTGGTAACTACTCTGGATATGTTGCCCCACTGCCTCCTGGTTGGGAAAAAAGGTCTGATGCAGTGACTGGGAAAACATATTATATTGATCATAACACGAGGACAACTACTTGGAATCATCCTTGTCCAGACAAACCTTGGAAAAGGTTTGACATGACTTTTGAGGAGTTCAAGAGATCTACAATCCTGTCACCTGTGAACCAATTGGCTGATATTTTTTTAATTGCTGGTGACATTCATGCAACTTTATACACGGGGTCCAAAGCCATGCACAGTCAAATTCTTAGCATTTTTAGTGAGGATGCAGGCAAGTTTAAGCAGTTCTCTGCAGCACAGAATGTGAAAATCACATTACAGAGAAGATATAAGAATGCAGTTGTAGATAGCTCGAGGCAGAAGCAATTAGAAATTTTTCTGGGACTAAGGCTCTTCAAGCATTTTCCTTCAGTCATGTTCCATCCCTTGAATGTATGTAATTGTCGGATTCCACCATTTATCTTGCTTTGTGTCCTTGATGTGTTTTCTGCTTTGCTCTTTCTCCTCTTTCAAGCTCTATATTGTTTAATAACCATCTTATTTTCATTTTTAATCTGTTTAAAGCATCCTGTCATTTGTTTTTAGTTATTTGACTTAAATTTATCACTGTCCTTGCCTTTAGAAGTCTTTTATTTGATGTCTTTGGTAAATTTCACGCAAACAAACTTTTTCTCTTTCTATCACTCTGTTGGTAGGTTGTCCTAGAACTTTCTTAGCTGCAGCATCAAAGTGTGTTACATTTACAAATCAATTCTTAGATCTTTTGAATTTCAGTTTCTCATCTGTAAAGAATATTTATTAACTATGATTGAGGAAAGATGAATATGTTATGTTATATGTATATAGAATAAAAGATGAATATGTTATGCTATATGTATATAGAATAAAAAGTTATTAAAGTACATTGGTGCCAATCTCTTTGAGGAAATTCAGCAACGCAATTGTACCGTATGCACTGCTCTTGCCTCCACCAATCATTGGGTCAACAAGCAGTTTATACGGGGCATTGCCATGGCTTACTGACTGGATTTTAGTTTGGAGTGAAACAATATAAGTGCTAGAATGTTGAAATTTATGCTATGTTAATTGAACTTGGAGATTTATCATGCCTGGATAAGAGATCGCTGCAGCTCCACGCACGGATTTAAATAATTAGGTCACTTATATTCATTAGGAGAACTAGTGCTGTAAACATTAAGTTCTTGTTTGCTAATCATCATCGTCATCTAAGGCCTAAGCTTTTATCTCACCGTGAGGGATTTCTGATGGCTTTTTCACTCCATATGCTACAGTTCTTATGTATGGAATACATACAAATTCAGAAGAAAAAGCATAAGTTACTTTACCATCTCAGTGGTGTTCTTTATCTGTAGCATGTAAGGTATCTATAATATTTGAGGGGAAATTTTCAGATCACAACTCTCAGGTTTATTTGAAATGGGTATGATGTTTGAGGTTCATATGCTTTACTGTTCCAAGACAGTACTTATATCTTAATATTTTTCTGTTTAGTTGTCGGTATTGAGATTTATAAATGACTAGTGGGTGACTATCAATATCTGCAAGCATTCTCCAATTCAATCAATGCTATGCATTAATTTGTTGATTATATTATTATTATTTTTAATTAAGTTTCCGTACATGCTAATTTTTTATTGATCTCATACTGAAGCCACCTGTATTTTACGATTTATGATGATTCCTTAGGTACCTTCACGTCCCTTTGGATGCTTTTTGAAGCCGGTTCCGAGCATGTTTTCATCTTCTGATGGTGGAGCAAGTCTCTTGAGTTTCAAAAGAAAAGACCTTATATGGGTACTCAATTTAATGCTATATGTATAAGGACTTAAAAAATCGATGACCCTGTTTTTTAGGAAAAAAAAAAAAAAATTGTTATTTGAAGTATTAATATAACCTATGTCATCTTTTCATTTGTTTATGCATACAACAGGTTTCTGCACAAGCTGCAGATGTAGTTGAACTCTTTATCTATCTTGGCGAGCCGTGCCATGTCTGCCAGCTTCTTCTTACTGTGGCACATGGTGCTGATGATGCTACTTTTCCTGCATCAGTTGATGTTAGAACTGGGCGATATCTGGATGGACTTAAACTTGTTCTTGAGGTCTGGTACATCTCATCTCTTCATTGATCTTCTGAACTTTCTTGAGCAACAATTTTTTACATAGTTTTTCCATCTTGATTTCATAGTATTGTTATGTTCCTTCTGAACCTTGTGAATTGTGATAGTAAGTCTTTGGAATGCTGACTTGCCTTCCCAGTTGACAAGAATAATGATAATGAGTAACTTAAGAGGTCATGAAATGTTGTAGCTAAGGCTAGACTATTGAACTAATTGAGACCACTAACAATTGTTTTAGCTTGCCTTTGGTGATACCAGTTAGGACTTGGGATGGTTGAACCATTGGATCAAGAATTTTAGTGAAGGATAAAAAAAATGCTTCAAAAACCACACTGGATTTGGAAGCATTCCATGCCCACTAATTTTATAGGTCCCTCCGGGCCTTAACTGCTGCTGGGGAGTGCAGTTGCAGTATATCTTCAATGCATACTGAGAGATTCACCATATGATGTGAGAATCTGTAACTAACTGTGTATGGAAGCAGGTGTTGGAGGCAGTGAGACACTAGGGTTGTGTTTGGTACAGTGAATTGGCGGGGATGAGTAAGAGAAATGGAAGTTTAGAATTAGATCATTTTCATTTCTCTCGTATTCGAAAGAAATGAATGTTGCAGTATTATTTTTTTTTAGTTTTTTATCTCTTCTGTTCTATTGAAATCTTTTAATTTTTAAAAATTATATTATTTCAAGTTTACAAAAATCACATTAAATTTATTATTCAAGAATTTAATTTTTACGATTTTTAAAAAAATTGTACTAACATATAATCTTACACAACATCGTATATAATTTATAAGTTTTTTAAAACAGTCACCAAAAATATTTTTTCATGAATTCTCACTCGTTAAAACTCTTTTTTGTCCAATTAATCCTTTATTTTTTGTTCGATCCATTCAAAAAGCTCTATTTTTTTTTACATTTTTATTTTACCAAACAAGAGAATTAATTCTCATTCTCGGTCAATTGATTTTCTCTTGCAATTCTATTCTCTATTATCACTTTTCTGAGATTCCATTCTTGGCACCAAACGACCCCTAGGAATCAACCTTATTATAGGAAGTTTTAGAAGTTCAACCTTTTTGAAGTCATATAAATCATAGAATTGATAGCCAACAGCTGGAATCCAGTCACTTCTAGAGTTTAACCAATGCTTTCATTAACCTTATTTACTTTTCTGTTATCTGTTTGTTCTACTATTCATCATGAGCTTTGTGATAGTGACAAGGTTGATAAATATTTAGCATGCAGACTTTCATTGTCTTTAGAGTCTAAATCTAACATTAACTCTTAACAGGGAGCTTCCTTACCTCAATGTGCAAATGGGACAAACATTCTGATTCCATTGACAGGACCCATCAGCCAAGAAGATATGGCTGTTACTGGAGCAGGTACGCGTTTGCATGCCCAAGAGAACTCTAGCCCTTCAAGTTTATATGATTTTGAAGAACTGGAAGGAGAAGTGGATTTTCTTACTAGGGTTGTTGCCATAACATTTTATCCTGCCGTGGCTGGACAGGGTCCAATGACAATTGGTGAGGTATGAAAAGTCAGAACAACCAATATTTGAAGAAACTTATAGATAGATCAATATTTATTTTGGTTGCTTATGCAGGTAGAGATCCTTGGAGTTTCTCTTCCGTGGAGGTCAATACTTTCCCATGAAAAAAGTGGTGCTAGGTTCATTCCACACGCAAATGGTCATCCAAAGGAAAGCAAACCTGTTGTTTCTGAAACAGATGCTAATCCTTTCGCTGCTTCTATAACAAATAATGAGCCTAATCCATTTCAACCAGAATCATCGCCCAGCCCCCTGATAGACCTTTTAACTGGAGAATTACTTCCAGATCCCATTTCTCAACCAGTTGCAGACACTGTGGTTCACAAAGAGAGTGACTTGCTTGACTTTTTGGATGGTGGCACCACTCAGCTAGTTTCTGATGGAACTGACCACTTGAAGGATGGTGCATCACAAAGACCTTCTGATATTGGTTCGCAACAGTACCTTAGATCTTTTAAACTCCTTGCTGGTCCCCACTGGGTAAGTTTATTGCTGAATAAATATTTAACTTGTAACATGCCTGTTTATTTGCTGCTGAATTTCTGGTCTTCTTTGATATGTTTGTTGTGTACAGACATTCCATATTTTCTTGATTATACAGTAAGTTTGACCCCTTACAACTTCTACCAGCCATGCATCTGTGATTAATGGAACATGATCGTGTAACCTTCATGCATCTATGATTTATAGAAGACATGAATGTTCTGCTATTGTATGCTGGTAATGATGCTCAAAATAGTAGATGCCACGGGTCTGAATTCAATTTTCAACACATGTAACCAAACACATTTTGTGCATGAACTTATCACATTGCAAGTGTTGATTATTATTTTTAAATAATTACTGACTGAGATCTCAATGTAGTATGGAAGTGTTGCTTTAACCTACAATCTGTTATTCATCTCCCATCTGATTTAACCAAACGCTGGTCACACAGCCTGATGCTTTGATAAGGGAATGATTGTTCCCAGCATTGATTAAAATGATTGAATTGTTTGCTAAGTGTGAAGTATGAGCGTTTGTTTTCATCCATTTGTTAGATTGAGTTCTTTGTATGGTGCTGATGCTGAGTTAGATCGTAGTAGAATTAATAATTGTATTGCTGCAAGTTTCAAGAAAGTTGTTTGATTTTCAGTATTAAACTTTTAAACATGTAATATTCCAAATTCAAATTGGTTTAAGAAATAAGTTAACTATAAAAGTATAATTATATAATTATTGAATCTGGTATAAAGAAGTCCAGATCAGTTTTTGATCCTTCCAACTATTTTTGTTTCTCGTTTAATATGAATAAAAAGATAACAATGACTAGTTTCTCATTAGAGCATACTGTACCAAGAATAGGTAACAGAGGAATATGTCTTCTTTGTCATTTTTTCCAGGATTTATGTCTTGAATTTGCAAACTCATTTGGCATTTCAGGGTATTTGTGAATTGTTTCCAAGTAAATTTAATCTCTTTTAATTTAACTTTTACTTCTGTTCTTTGGCTGTGATTATCTTCATATTTGTAGCTTTGGTTGAGGGAATCTTACATTTTAATGGTATATGCTCATAGTACACCACGAAACTCTTGATCACTTACATTTTATCTATAATTCTATTAGTTATGCAAACCATGTATGCCAATGTATTTCCTTCGAAATTTTCATGTTATCATATACCTTGATCACGTTTCTTATTGTTTTATCGAAATGATATTTGAGAATATCATGATATTTTTTAAACTTGTGCCATGTTTCAATAGAAGCAAACTTGTCTTCTTATTTCTGTCTTTAATGCAATTAGGAGGACAGAAGATTAGATTTCAATGAAGCTATTAAACTTGAGATAGAACGCCTTCGGCTGAACCTTTCTGCTGCTGAAAGAGATAGAGCACTTTTATCCATAGGCATTGATCCTGCCAGTATAAACCCCAATATGCTACTTGAGGATTCGTACATGGGGATATTGCACAGGGTTGCTGGTGCCCTTGCTGTACTTGGGCAAGCTTCTGTAGAAGACAAAATTACAGCTTCAATTGGGCTTGGAATAGTTGAGGAGAACTCTGTTGATTTCTGGAACATTAACTCCATTGAGGCTAGGTGTTCTCTAGGTTCATGTCAAGTTCGGCATGAAACTGGGCAAGGTGTGGGGTTATCCCCGGCATCCTCTCCTTCTGTGGCCTCAGAATCCATCTTTGTCTGTTCAGAATGTGGTAAAAGAGTTTGTAAAGTGTGTTCTGCAGGAAAAGGAGCTCTTCTCCTTAGAGCTTTTAACTCAAAGGATGTGTCAGGCTACAATGGTCTAACTCAGGGTGGAGCAATTCCTGGATTTTCAATTGATACATCTTCTAATCGCTCAGTGTCACTTGATGGGGTTATCTGTAGAAGATGTTGCAACGAAGTTGTCCTTGATTCATTGATTTTGGACTATGTTAGGGTTTTGATCAGCGAGCGAAGAAAAACTCGTGTAGATGCTGCTGCAGAGAAAGCGCTGAATCACTTGTTTGGGTTGTCTTCAATAAATTCTATTCTTGAGAAGGATCAACCTTTAAATAGTCAAGGAACTGATGGGGTATTACAGAAGCTGACAGATGGAGAAGAATCACTTGCAGAGTTCCCATTTGCCAGCTTTCTACACCCGGTATTTGGATTTGCTTTTATTTTCCTTTCTCATATTGGTTTATGTAATATTACTGAATGCTATTTCTTCTTAGGGTGTTTTTTTTTTTTTTTTTTGAATTATTAATGTAGATAATATTATTTTATCCAACCTAATCACATAGTTACTATGCACTATAATAGCCTGAAATTAAACAAAGCCCGGCATAGTGGTAGCATACTTAAGGATTATTAATCTCTCCCTTGTAGGTAAAATTAAATAATATTAAGATAGGAGTATTAATTTTATTATATAATTAGGGGTATTTCCTAAAGTGCACTGGCCGAACTGCTGTGGCTGCTATTTAAACCAATAGTGCAAATTTTCCTACTCTGGGTAATATCATATTAATTGTGGTCTCTTATGAATATGGTATTAATACTGGTCAAATTTATAGTGTGGATTGGTGGATGATAAATCTTGTTTATTGCATTTATTGGTTGAAAATAGTGGATCGAGAATTTTATTACTAGTGTCTTTGAGGAAAAAATTACTCCTCTTATCTTTGGATTGCCAAAAAAATGAACTGGAGTGATGGATAAGGATGGGATATGTGGAGTATTTTGCCACACCATGTGGTTTTCAAAGGTTTTCCAATTCTCGTTGTCCTGCATTCCCATCTATAAACTTTGAGTCCTCTTCATTGTTCCCTCCTTTCAGTTTATTAGGTAAAGTAGGTTGTCATCACTTATTGTTTTAATCATTCCTAACTTATATACTAATTTGATGTTTGGAAGTCGCATATTCTTATGAGCCATTTCATCTTTTATGTATTGTTCATCTATTACAGCAATCAATGAGGATTAATCATATTTAATTCAAAATTATTGTTGCTGTATTGGAATGCTTTTCTGTGTGAATGTTAGCTTTTATCTTCTTTTATGTAGGTTGAGACTGCAGCAGGTTCTGCACCCTTACTATCATTGGTATCTCCCCTAAATTCTGGGGAAAAGGAATCATTTTGGAGAGCTCCCTCCACTGTGTCATCAGTGGAATTTGTTATGGTCCTTAGTGATACTTCTGATGTCTCAGGTGTTGTCCTGCTGGTTAGTCCATGTGGGTATTCAGCCTCTGATGCACCTACTGTAAGTGCGCTCCCAGCTATCTCTTAACTATTTATTGACTAGACTTGCAATGGGTAAACTTCTTACTGATTGGGTGTATATGTTTCGCAAGAAACCAAATTCTGGTTGAGATTTGTTTTACCTGCCATGTATGTTCAAACTTGTGATCTTCGTTCCTAGGCGCACAAGCTTTACTTTACCTGCATGGCTTGTTAATCTTAAGTGGACAGTTTTTGCTAAGCTATAAAACTTGGGCCCCGTGCAGCACCTATACATGGGCGTAATATTGCCATCTTGTTCATGTGAATTGGACAGTTGGTCTGCTTATTGGGCTATGTTTACTACTGCTGCACAGTAAACAGGATGAATATAACATCTGAAGTTACTGCCTTGTAATTTATCCTGAGGGGAGCAAACCTAGTGCTAAGAAAAAGAGCTAGAGTGGTAGTACAAGTTTACCTTTGTTGTTACATACCGGTACCAACCGATAAGTGATAGCTGAAACTCTTTATTTTCTTTGTTGGTATTTGTTAGTATTGTAGATTTTGGTGGCTATTCACTTCATATTGGAGTTGGGGTCTTTGCTGTTGTCCCCAACTTTACTCATTTTCATATCTGCTGTACCAAAATCTTCATAGAATTGCATTGAATATCGAAATTGTATCCTTCCATTTTTTGAACTTGGCATTGATCAGTTCTCTATGTCTGCAAGTTGATAATTGACATGCCTAGTGGTTACATTGTGAATCTTGAACTGTTCCTGTAATTTGTGTATTCAACAATCTTCACCAAACCTAATCTTGTATGCTAGCATCTGACAGTTTGTCTTCTCTCCTTTCCACAGCCCTTAGTGCTTCCAACTACTTAATTTGAAACTGCTGTATACCCTGTCTAAAACCGAAAATTGTGCCACTACCCACACCTGTTATGTATGCCATACTACATTTTTGTAAAAGCTCACCTGATATCTCTTAATAATGAAAAAGAAAACATTAAAACAAAATTATATTTGCGTAATTCTTTTGTACTTATTGTTGATTTGCAACTTACGTCGCTCAAGTTTGCCTGGCTGATTGGTTTTTTTCTGCTCTATGTACAGGTGCAAATATGGGTTAGCAATAAAATAGACAAGGACGAAAAGGTATGTACAGGGAAGTGGGATATGATGTCTCTGATTGCATCGTCTCCTGAGCTCTGTGGCCCTGAAAAGTCATTTAAAAACAATAAGCTACCCAGGCATGTGAAATTGTCATTCAGGAATACTATCCGTTGTCGCATCATCTGGATCACCCTCCGTCTTCCAAGAGTTGGATCTAATTCTGTCAACTTCGAAAAAGAATTTCACAATTTGTCAATGGATGAAAATCCTTTCTCACAATACAGCAGACGCTCTTCTTTTGGTGGGGAATTTGACAGCGATCCATGTCTTCATGCCAAAAGAATTTTAGTGGTAGGAAGAAGTGTGAGAAGAGACACAGGGCTAGCTCCGCAAGTTTCTGACCAAATAAATGTCAGAAACTGGTTGGAGAGACCTCCACAGCTGAACAGATTCAAGGTGAAGATTAATCTTACCAAACTACTCTTAATACAAGTTTACTTTACATTGTTTGTCTTTCGCTATTACTATGAAGTATTTACCTATTGAAATAAGTTATTTCAAATTCAGTGGATGAGAATCGCTTTTGTACTTTTCAGGTTCCTATTGAGGTTGAAAGGCCAATCGACAACGACCTTAGTTTGGAACAGTTTCTATCCCCAGCTTCACCTATGGTAGCTGGATTTCGTCTGGATGGTTTCAGTGCAGTGAAGCAGCGCGTTAACCATTCACCGTTCACGGCTGAAGATATATGGGGCACGAACCTTCTTCTTGAAGAGAGGTTCATATCTCCGGCAGTGTTGTATATCCAAGTGTCTGTCCTTCAGGTACTTGCTAAGATTCCTCTCTCTACTTATATTTTCAAAACTGTTTTCCCATTGTTTATGAAAATTTCTCCCTCTAAAAACTATCTCATCCAAAACCTATTTACTTCATTTCTATTCAAAATATCACATTCAATCCCTATTTTTATCTGATCAAAACGTCTGTTCTTTTTTTGATTATTTACTATTTCCAAACCTACCCGAAAACGCCAAAACATTCTCAAAGCATATCTGAACACACTTAGTTATCAAGATTTCTAGTTTGTGCTGTAGATATTAGGTGACTAAAGCTAGGAGTAGAAACTTTGATGAACCCTTCAAGAAAGTGATCAGCTCTAGGAATCGATGACTAAAAAAAGATTCCATCATGCTCCTAGAATCATCAGCTGTTGGATCCTTACAACTCTGACATTATTTCCCTTTCCACCATTTTTATTGTTCTACTTTACTTACTCTCGGGTTTTCACATTCGTTTGAAAATATGAATCTCTGAACAAAAGAACTATCTTAGGTTCTTATACTCTGATCTGACCTATTGACAGGAGTCCCACAAAATGGTGACAGTTGCTGAGTATCGGCTACCAGAAGTGAAGCCCGGGACAGCCATGTATTTTGACTTTCCTCGACAGATAAGCAGCAGCCGCATCAGCTTCAGACTTCTTGGAGACATAGCTGCATTCTCAGACGATCCGGCAGAACAAGATAGCTCGGAGAATAGAGGAGCTCATCTGTGGCCTGCAGGTTTATCTTTAGTTAACAGAATTAAGCTGTACTATTATGCTGATCCCTACGAACTCGGAAAATGGGCGAGCCTATCGGCTGTCTGATTCAAGGAAAAGATTTGATTTTGAACATTGTCTGTCTGTAATGGCGGTAATATTAAGTAAGGTATGCTTCCTGATTTCCTTCTTTATTTTTTTTTTTTTTCATTTTATTTGTGGATTTTTAACATTTCACCACATTTGTTGGGGATCATTTCATAAGCTCTTTAATAGGTTACCTATCCCTATCATACATATTTGTTTGTTGATTCTTCTTGTAGTTTCACGTGTTGTTGGACAATGATTTTTTGTAGTTATTACAAAGCTTTGGACTTGAGTATGATCAATATTAGTTATGTTATTGTGTTTCTGTTTCTGTTATGTTATTCGAAATTTGAAAATCCGAATTAAACCAAGCCGATATTTAAAATTTGATTCGGATTATTTAGATTTTTGAATTGGTTCGAATTGAATATTTTGTAAATTTTGAATTTTAGGATCCGTATACTAAAAATCAAAACCAATTCAAAATTCAAAATATAATATTTAAATATATATTATCACTATATCTTTTTAATATTTTAATAAAAATATAATATTTTAATTAAAATAAGAACTAAAAATGATTAATTATATATTTAATATACTTATTTCTTTTTATTATATATATATTAATACTCTCTCAGTCCCATAATATAAATTATTTATAGATTATGAACGGCAATGTAGACATAATAGGTCGGATGGAGGGAGTAGTATAAAACAATTATAAAAATATGAAATAAAATGTAAAATTTAAAAAAAAAATAACAAAAATAAAGAATTTCGGATTTTTCAGTTCAATTCGAGTTTTTTTTAGTTCCGATTGAGGTTATTTTGGATCTGTTCGAATTGATTTTTGCCAAAATTTCGGATTTTCGAATCGGTCCGAATTTGGCGAAATTCGAACCGAAAATTCGAATGCTCATCACCTAGTGTTGGATAATTTTATAATCTTTATTCTAAGAAATAATAATTAATTTGTTATTATTTTTTATATATTCTATTTTTGTCATTTTCTAAAATAAATTTTTCATAATATTTATTGTTTACCTATTTCATTTTAATATTAAATATTACTTCATCTGTGGCATATAAGGTGCAACACTTGATTTCATTAAATAAGTTTATATATATTTGAATGGTGTGATGATATAAAATGATATTTTGTGTCTAAGAACTTACATAAGTTAACCTAATGGAGTGAGTATATTTTAGATGTGATGATATTTTAAGGTAAAAAATTTAATAAAACAAAATTGAAAATCTGATTAAAGAGACATTTTCTTTTTAACTTAATAACTATAGGGTTTTTAAATAATGAGTAAGAGTATGCAGTCAGTCAGATTGAATATTGGATGAAAATCAAAAGATGGAAAATAAATTTGAACACTTTGAACATATAAAAGTGTGTTGAACAAAAATTGGATAAATGTGTACCACATACATATACTACTAACACACAAAAATCAAGCATTGTTATATGCTTTGAATTTCAAACAACTTAATATATAATACTTTTTCCGTCCACAAATTAATGTTCTGTTTTTCTATTTGAAATCTTAAAAAATGATTATCTTCTTATATATAAAATTTACTTTTTTACTCTTATTTTATTTTATTTTTTTTATATCTATACGCAAAATAAAGGGCTATTTTGTCAATTTACAACCTAAAAACTAATTACCTAAAAAAATATAAATATCACTCAGAACATTAAGAAAAATGGACGGAGGGAGGAGTAATAATAATAATAATAATTTAAAAAATAATGGTTTTAAAGTTATTCAATGTAAGGACAATAAGAAAAAGGGCAATGAATAAGACTTTTGTAATTAATTTGTGATGACTACTACCACCAAGTCTTTAAATTAGTTATAACGTTTTTTGTTGACCCAATTTGTACATCTAACTTAATCAAATTGTGTCTTCTTTTCTTTTCTTTCTAATTTTTTTTTTTTTTTTTTTTTTTTTTTTTTTTTTTTTAATGATGTGGGACCTGCAGCCGCTATATGGTTCGCCTAGTATGACTTTTCCGTCGGACCTGATTTGCAGGGTATTAAGTTCGGCTGGAGTTTATCCAGTGCGTATTTTCGGATAACAGCTGCGAATTTTCACATCATAGAAATATATATATATATATTTAAAATTGTGTCTTTTTTATTATTATGGAAAAGGTAGTGTAGTTACATTATGCATATCATATATCAATTAGAAAAATTTGTCATATGTATCATAAAAAATGTTTACCATCGTCAAGTGTAGAGTAGTAAATTATTGAACCAAATTACATCACCATATATATATATATATATATATATTAAAGATATAAAGAGATGTAGATATTATTTAATAACTTTGATTGCATTATTATAGGTCAAGAAATTGTACCCTCTTTTCTGCTACAATTATTTTGAAACAAAATCTATACTAATGAAGGGTGAGAATTTGGTATATTATTATTATTATTATAATTATTCCATGGATTAAAAGTGTATTTGGTTCATGATTTTTATTTTTTATTTTTTTGAATATTAATTTAGATGTGATAACGTTTTATATTCCCTCCGTCCAGTTAGAAAGTATACATGTTTCTATTTTGGGACGTTCAATTATTAATCATTTCATTAAATACCCTATTTTTTCTACAAATATCCCTACTTTACATCACATCATTACTTTTATACCAAAAAAGTAAAGGCAAAATTGTCATTTCACTACTTTTACCTACCCACTATAATTAAAATATTATTATTCCTTAATCTCCGAGCCAAAAGTAAATGTATACTTATTTTATGGACGGAGGGAGTATAATGTATTTAAAAAATCACCAAAAATTCAGGATGATCTATTGGGATGTAATAGGAATTAAAAAGTGCATTCTTTCCGTGTTTTAAGAAATTGCAAGAGTATGACTTGCCTATCGAACTTAGTTTGCAGGGTATTACGTTCGGAAGGAATTTACCCGGTGCGCACTTTTGGACAACAACAGCAGGTTCCTTATATATATATATATTTGCAAGAGCTTTACCTATAATTTACAAAACTCTATACAAATTTCTCATCTTTTAAAAAGTTATTGGAATGCTAGGGTGTTTTTATTTGATGATATATATATATATAATTAAATTTTCGGTATATATATTTTTTTAAATAATAATTTGAATGTGATGTTTTAAAAATAAATACATTATAATTTTTTTTTTTTTTTATGAAGAATTTGGAAGATTGCATAGCAAAAGAAACTAAAAATATATATCTAAAACTTTTTTGGGATTTTGATTTCAATAATTTTTACCGTACAACCATCAAAATTATTATAAAAATATATTATTTTTTTTCACAAATCATTAAATCGAGATGAACGACAATTGAATCTTCCATCGGCGTGTATGGGCTCCACATGTGGCTTCCGACTATGCCATTCGATGGTTAGTGTCGTCTTGACATCAAGAATTCAATAGCTGAAGAAACAAGGTGAAGAATAAGTTCGATAATTTCGATTATGGTTGTGATATGATATTGGATTTTAAAAGAAATTCTAAGTTATATATTGATAATAAAAGTATAACTTTATTGCAATTATGGTATAAAATACTATTTAAATAAAAATTCAAATTTATCACTCTATTTAAAATTAATTTCAAATAATAGTCCGTATCCATATAATGTTTAATACTCCATTCGTCCAATAATATCTATTTTTCTATTTTAATCCGTCTCATTACAAAGTATCTATTTTTTTTAGCAACGGTACTATCTACCGAACATTACAAATACCCTTACAACTTACAATATATTATACAAATGTCATTACCTTTATATCACACTATACTAATAAAGTTATTTTAGTCATTTCTATTTTATTCCTACTACATCTCAATATAATACTAATATTTTTAAAACTACTTGAAAAAATAAATGAATATATAGTTATGGGACTGAGGGAGTATAAAATATTATATAAAACAATTTCTATTATATTTTAAAATGAATTACAATAAAACATAAAAACATACTAAAGGTGTGTATAAGTATAGGCATTTGTATTTGTATTTGAATTTAAATAATATATTAAATTTATATTTATAATTTAAAAAATGTGAGAGTAGCATATTAAAAAGGTAACTATAAAGTGTATCTTCTGTTTGAGAAAAAAAAAAAAAAACATTCTTCTAAAATAATTAATATATCATATATTTTTATTAATTTTTTTATTATTAATATATTTTTTTATGCAATCACACAAAAAAATATCTTTTAAAACTATTTTACAAAATAAATATATTTTTAAAATACTTTTGTCTTCTAATAAAAATACATAAAATACCTCATATTTAATTTATTGTAACAAAATTTTTTATATTAAATTAAAATAGGCACAATAATATCGTTTTAGTTCAAATTGATGATTGATAATAAATCCACATATAATTACGTACATTTTATATAAATAAAAATACTAAAATATATTTTTTTGAATAAATAAATATTAAAAAAATTATCAAATTATTCATTTTATAATTTTTTAAAATTACATAATAATTTGCCTAAAAAACTATTTAATTTAAATTAGGTAATACTTCCTTGTCTCGGTCAAGATGACCCTTTACTTAAGGACAAAGGTATTTTAGGCAGTGTAAATTAGTAATTTATTAATAATAAATTATAATATTATTTTATATTTTTATATGAGTAGTGTTGTTGGTATTTTAAATATTTTCAGCACTATAAATTAATAAAATATATACAATATGGATATCATTTTGTAGAGAATAAAATTTTATATAATACAATTAAATACAAAATTAATTAATTTATTTATAATTAACTTAAAATTAATTTTATTAAAAATAAGAAGTTTTAAATATAGATAAAAATATTTATTTATTGATAAGATAGATAAAAATAAATGAATTTTGACTTTCGAATAAATCTGTATAAGAGATTAAAAATTTAATTAAATTAATTTATATTTATTAAACATATTTAAAATAAATAAATTTACTAAAAATAAAGATAAATATCTTTAATAAGACGGACAAAAATAAAATAAAATTGATCATCCGTCTCGAAAAAAGTATTTAAAAATATTAAAAGTTATGACAAACGGTTATCTATTCTAGAAAAAGAATTATATTTTTTTTTAAGACAAACTGCTGTCTAATTTAAAATATATAGCGGTTTAGGGTTTACGCGACCTTTTAACTTAATTTAGATATTATTATTATTATTATTATTATTTTAAAAAGGCAAGAAAAGTAAAAACGTGAGAGGCAGAGAAAAAATCAGCCGATGAGCTGTTTGACCATTGACTCAATAAAAAGTCATTAAAAGCCACCCCAAAAGGACCGGGACCCTCTCCCTTCCTCCCCACTCGCATTTCCCGCGCGTGCCGATCAAATCCTGCCATCCCTTCCCAATATATTCACCTGTTTTAGGTAAAATAAAATTTCAATAATAAGAAATATATTCTAGTCGTCCTATTTAATATGTCTATTAATTATTTTTATATTCGTTTTTCTACATAAATGATCTTTTTTTAATTTTAGAAATATAATTATATATTTTAAATATATTTAAAAATTAATGTTTTATAAATTTTTTATTTAAATAAAATTATTTAATTTTTTTTATTTTAATTTATAATTATTTTTGTTATATTATACTTTTTCCGTTCAACTTAAATTGTCTATTTTAAATTACACACAAAATTTTAGATACTGAATAATTAGTAAATAATAAAAAATATATTCCTAATAAAAATAATTATATATTAAAATTAAAATAATTAAATAATTTAATTAAAATAAAAAATTTTAAAATTTTAAAATTTAATTAAAATATATAATTATATTTAAAAAATAACAAATTATATGAATAAATATAAATAAAAATAAAGAACAAATTTTTGAGATGGAAAAATTATTTATTTTTATTAATATATTTTTTAATTATTCAGTGAGGATTGACAATCCTTGTACCGAGTCTCATCTCGAAAACGACGCCGTATTAGCCATTTTCGTGTATATATATATATATGTATATAATATTCCCCAAATTCGCCTAAAGTCTGAACGGCAAACAGCAAATTAAAATCAACGCAGAAATTTTTGAGAGAAAAAAATTAATAAAAGAAATCATGCATTGTGCTGTGGCCTCACTTCCCAGCTCTCCGATGTTCACGCCGTCGCCAAGAAATCTGTCGCCGATTTGCTGCAAGACGGCGACCTCACCTCCGCCTCCTCCCCCGGCCTCGCCGTCTTTGTTTGCGAATAATAATACTAAGCATATTAGGAAGCTGTTGAATCGAGGGGACGACGGCGATTTGGGGTCGTCGAAGGTGCCGCCGATGCTGAAGAGGAAGAGACCTATGCGGATTGATGTTCCGGTGGCGAGTGTAGGGTTTGAGGATGTGAAGGCGAAGTCGGATGTGGATAGTTCAAATTGGATGGAATTTGAAGGGGAGGGGTACTCGGTGTACTGTAAGAGGGGGAAGCGGCGGGGAGATATGGAGGACAGATACTCTGCCGCGGTTGGCCTTCAAGGGGATTCGAAACAGGTTCGTGTTTGGATTTTTGAGCCATTGATAAATCTGTGACTAGATGTGGTATTGTTTTCGCTTTATTGATCTACTTTAGTAGTTTGAATTTTGTTGCTGAATTGAAATTGCTGTTGGTAATCTGTATTTTCGAAAGTTTGAACTACTGAGCATTGATTGATTTGGTTGTTCTGAGACGGAAAATAAATCAATAACATTGCCGTAAATAGCTTGTGTGGGAGGGAACGAATCTGCAGTTGATCCTATTAATGAGAAGCAGTTGTTCCTGAACAAAATTGAAATTGAATGAGGATCCTTTGATTTGTGAATGGATTTGTCAAATTTACACCTGGTTCAGTTCAGTTCAATTTCGTTGTGTTCATCTGTGCTTGGGAGATTTCAGTATAGTATTAGCTCATGGATTAGCATTAAATTATGGTGACTGAAATCAGTTCTGATTTATCTACTGTCTTTTGTTATATCAAAATCTAAGATCTGCGTTAGTTATGATCCAGGCATTCTTTGCTGTATTCGACGGTCATGGAGGAGCGGGGGCTGCAGAATTTGCAGCAAAGAACTTGGAGAAGAACGTTATGAAAGAGGTGTCCAAGCAAAGTTCAGAGATCGCCAACGCCGTGAAGCAGGGGTACCTCACAACCGATTCAGATTTTCTGAAGGAAGATATCCAAGGCGGGACTTGCTGCGTTACTGCAGTGGTATGCAAAGGAGATCTAGCAGTCTCTAATGCTGGAGATTGCCGTGCCGTTATGAGCCGTGGAGGAGTTGCTGAGGCACTCACTGTGGATCATAGGCCATCTCTAGAAGATGAACGGGAGAGAATCGAGAGTCTGGTAAGCAAGAGCCAACAATAACTGTTACAACGACATGGAAAGAAATTCGACATGAGCTTTGAAATTCTCTTCTGTAGGGCGGTTATGTGGACTGCTGCCATGGCTTTTGGCGAGTGCACGGATCCCTTGCAGTATCACGAGCAATAGGAGATCGACATCTCAAACAGTGGGTGATTGCTGAACCGACCACCAAAGTTTTCAAGATTAGACCCGAGTGCGAGTTCCTAATCCTGGCATCCGATGGCCTATGGGACAATGTAATTTCGCAAACCCCAACTTCAATCTCTATATGCACGAGCATTCATCGTGCTAAACAGATTCCTCTTATAATCTCTTTGCAGGTTGGCAATCAGGAAGCAGTCGACGTTGTCCGATCGCACTGTGTAGACGTAGACAGGCCAGAGCCATTTTCTGCCTGCAAGAAACTCATGGATTTGGCACTAACAAGAGGATCCCTTGATGACATTAGTATTATGGTTATTCAATTAACTCAATTCATCTCATAACTTGCTTTTACTGGAATATCTTTAAAATCCTGTAAATGTTTTGTTGCCCGTTTTTCCTGATAGAATTAAAATAGCTTTTGCAAAATGATTTGGTAGCGCAGATACATAGGAGATATAATTGTACATTGTTTCGATCCTACAGGGTCGATTCTTGAGTTTTTAGCAAACCATAGCTTCCAATCCTGTCTATCTAATCCATTGTCTATCCATCTCCATTGCATATATATAGATATGGGATTTTGTTTGTTTGTGTTTTTTCTTTTGCAGATTTTCCATGTTCAAAGAAAGCGCTGCAATTTATGTGCTAGGCCTTCAGTTTGGTCAGGTATGGCAGGTGCTCCTTTGCTTGTTCTTCAATTTCTTTGGGGCTAAATTGAATGTCTATGTTCTTAGAAAAGATTTATATCTTGTGCTATTTATTAATTTTAGAAAAAAATTTGAATTTCAACATTTATGTTTCATGCATTATTCTATAGATTGGATGTATGCAAAATTTTCCAGAACAATTTTTAGTTTAGTTTATATTGGCTGCTGTGTTATGACCAGACTAAGATAAGATGGGAACACAATGGCTGACTTCTAAACTTTGTATGTTTAGATAAATGTGTTTTTTTTTTTTTTTATATTAACTATAAAGAATAGTGTCGATAATATAAAAAATAATATTATGTGTTAAATTGTTAGATTTTTGTGTATGAATATAATATTTTTTCATAATATTTATGGAGAATAATGTCATTTGAAATAGATGGGGGTGAACAAACAATGTTAAATATTCATGTTTTGCAATGTTGCATGTAATAGAAAATAGATAACTAATAGTATTGACATTACATTTTATCTACCTTGTGTGGGTTCCTCGTGCTCATGAGTTGGGATTCTTTTTATCTTTCTTCAATGAAGATGAAAAGAATTACTCATATTTTTAATAATATATTTTTTAAAATCATACATGTTAAAAGAATATAATTAAATATTTTAAAAACATTTAGTTATAATTTTATGGATAAATAGTTAATATCAAATAATTATTTTACTAAATATTATAATACAAATAGTTAATATATTGAGTAAGTTAATCATCAACTAATAGTACTTTTAAACATCTTAGTATCTAAAATTTCATTGTATTGAAACATAGTTGGATTGTTACGAAATAAGAAACAATCCTGTCTGTTCACTCAGTATTTTTTTTAGATGAATTGATATTTTGTGTGAAAGAGGAAACTGTATTGGTATTAAATTATTTTAATGAATAATGTATATATATTATATTAATGCGTGTGTATATTTGTATTTTTTAATAATATTTATAGAAAATTATTACATTTAAAAATAGAGTGAACAGACTCATTATATAGACCCATTTGATCATCACAATCACAAAAACAACAGGTTTGGAATAGAGGCAAAGTAACCAAAAAAATTTCAAGCTGAGGCCATATGATGCAGCCATCAAAATTCATTTTCATCAAAATTTGAGACAATTATCAATCAAATAAATCACATCATTTTTTTTCTATACTCCACCAAATACACTTTTTCTCCAAGACAAATATGTTTTCCCACACAATTTAACACCACAATACACAACATTAAATATTCAATGGCACGTAACTTGTCACAGTGAGATTATGGGTTCAAACTTCGACCTCTCCAGGTCCATCTGTCACACATGATTCGCGACTTGCCTTATCGGGCCTAGTTTGTAAGTATTAAGTTCGGCCGAGAATTTATCCAGTGCGCACTTTCGAATAGTGCTGCGGATTCCCACATTATCAAATATATATATATATATATATATTCAATGGCACATAGGAGGAAAAACAATATGAGTGTCATAAAGCTAAAAACAATTGTTTAATTTTTGAGTGTTTGGATAAACTTTATCATTTGAATAGGTGTATAAGGCATTGTGGTTGCATTACTTTTCTGGTAAGTCTCCAAAATAATATGTACAACACAAGCTAATAACAATGTGTTTTAAAACATAACAAACTTGAGAAATCAAAATTTGCCCTAAATTCCAAAGTAAACTGTGTTTAAAAGATAGAACAAAGTGTAACAAAGAAATGGACAAACTTATATCATAAAACTCTAGAAGAGTCAAGGCTAGAGGTCAATGAATCTTCAAGACCATTATACGTAACTTCACGAACCACAAATGTTGGTATGACCTCCAAAAATTGTGCCCAGGCACGGCTCGATCTTCACGAAAATTATCGGACCTATTTTTTGAGGTCCAAACACAATTTTTTTGTACCGTCCTCGAACGGGGGTTTTGAGTCGTTCTTATTTTTGCCACATTTACTTAAAATGACATAAAAAAAAAAAAAAGAAAGTGAAGAGTAATATCATTTTACACTTCAATCTTATTTATTTATTTTTATAAATGTTGATGTTGGGTTTCTCAGACGAATCGTCTTGTTATATGTCATTTTAAGTAAATGTGGCAAAACTATAGGCTCCACTGTACAACAAAACTATTTTTACTCTTTTTTATTATTATTATTATTATATTTACACAAACACCACTACAATTATCACTTTAATATACTTTTTCAACCCTTCATAAAATAAGAATAATTTTATACTCACCTTCAATTTAATACTATTATCGTTTAAATCTCGTGTCTATTTCTAATAAGTCATCTATTTTAGACGGATGAAGTATATAAAGCTAATACTTCTTCCATCCACTTGATAGATGTAATACCCTCAGAGTAGTGATATGAGTTGGGATGATGAAATATCCCAATGTTGAAGAAGAGGTTAAATGAATTGAATAAATTACTCAAATCAACAATGTGTACATTTTTTTTCGAAAATCTTACTGGAAGAATTTGTGTTGATAAGTGGGGGCTAGTCTACGACATGCTCGGCTTCGCGTGGCTTGCGGGCTGAAGTGTCGCAATAAGTATACATTTTTTGGTTGTCCAAACACAAAGGTTTTGTTCTTCCTGCTTTTTCTTCTCCTACGTTTTCCCAAAAATATTAATACATTACTACGCGCATTCACTATTTTTATATTTCATCCACTATTTCTTATACTTTATATAAAAAAAATTATTTTTTAACATTCTCACAAAACAAACACATATCTATTTTTTTTTAGTATATATGAACTTCACTATAAATTACAAATACTTTCACATTTATATTTATTTACATCAATATTTTATAGTAAGAGTAAAATATTTTTTATATACCAAAATTATTATTAATTATCATTAAAATATAGATATTATTAAACTTCTTAAAAGAAAAAAGTAAATATTTAGATCGTTTATTTTGTAATATAATTTGAATGCTTATTTATATATATGTATGTGAGAGGAGAAAAAGTAAACTATAACTATTCAATTTAGAAGATTCGATAATAGTTAAATAGTAACAAATGCATAAATACATTAGGGAACTAAATTAATTTCAAATGATTTTCTTAACCTCTTAAATATATATTTTTAAAAGTATTGTTCATTTCTATTTATTGTGGAGGTTTATTAATATTCATTTTAGTTATAATATTTAAACAAAAAATTAATACTCTTTCTTTCTAAATGAAATGTATTTTTTTTATTTAATTAAAAAATATTTTATTAATTAATAATTTTATTAGTAAAAATATCATATTTTGAATACTAAGAATGAAAATGAATGTATTTATTTTATTATTATTTTTTTATAAGATCTGAAAATTGTTAATTTGAATTTAGTATTAAAATAATTGTTATATAATATAATTAAAAACTAATATGAAGAATATAAAATCGAACCATCTAGAAAATATCGCTATACATTAATATCACGTCGATAGTTAATAATAATAATAATGAAAGGAATTACAAATTAGTTATTACATGATTACGGTTTTTTGAACGATAAAGAACATTCCTATGCAGAAAGAAAGGCTTTTTAGCTACATAACGTACATTTCTCGTTGTAGATTTTCGATCGTTGAGCGGAAGCAATCCCTCCACAAATTTGTGCAGATCTCTGCTGTGATTCTCTGTCTGTGCCGGAGAAAAATTTCGCCGTTGCTGCTGCGGGAGATCTCGGTGACGTTTGCTCAATCACGGTTGTAATTTCGGGTTATTTCTCGATTGGGCGGTTGCATTTCCAGATCAGGAGTTCCAATTTCCGGGCTTTGATTCGTCGCCAGTCATGGCGGCCGCGAACGCTCCGATCACCATGAAAGAAGCGCTAACGGTATGCGTGTGTTTTCCAGTCAGCTGAGTTTCCGATTTTGATTGCATTTCATAGGGAATTGAGTTGGAATGGACATGCACACTGCTGGGGATTGATTTTCGGATACTTGATTTGATGCGCTGGTATTGCTGGCCATTGAGGATTCTGTAGTTTTTGGTTTTGATTCGCCATTTTTATTTATTAATGATCGATGCGTTGGCGTGAGCGCCGTTGATTATTTTGTTTGATTGCAGCTGACTAGCATAGGGATCAATCAGCAGTTCATTACATTCACGAATGTGACCATGGAGTCTGAGAAGTATATTTGTGTACGTGAGACGGCGCCTCAGAACAGCGTGGTAATTATCGATATGAACATGCCAATGCAGCCTCTTAGGCGGCCTATCACTGCTGATTCTGCGTTGATGAATCCAAATTCTCGAATTTTAGCACTAAAAGGTGAATAATTTTTCGTGTAGCTTATTTATTTATTTATTTCCATTGCGATGAACATTTTAGAAAATTAGAGCTTCTGTTGATTCCTTTTCTGTGTTTGTGAATCCAAACTCTAGAACTTTAGCACTGGAAGGTGAATAAAAATTTCTATTGTAACTTATTTATCAAACACACTTCATTTCCGGTACATTTGATCGATGTAGAGAAACTCTGCCTGGGATGTTTATTCTTATCTTTGGAAAGCTTAAGCAAATTAGAGTTATTTGTGTGCAGACTATTGAATCCTTTTCATGAATTAGGAATTTGCAGAATTAGGGTAGGGTTCTTCCCAATTTTAGAATCTGTCCTCTTGGTACACGACTTTAAATCCCATGCAATCGGTGATGGGATAAATGCATAGTCTGAAAGTATATTGGATGCTGTCATGTATAGGATAAGTGCTGGAGACAAGCTCTTTTAGGACTTGGTGACCAGTAGGGAACTCCTCAAGTTGCTTAAACATGCGGATTCTTTTGCAGATTCCTCTTATGCCGTCGATTTATTCCATGAGAATTGTTGAATCCACCTTTTATTATTATAATTATTATATGTTTTTTTCCTTATCCCCTATCAAAGAGTGAGGTAGGATTTTGGGTCTAGATTTTGTATGCCAATAACATGAAGATGATAGTTATTTATAGTCTTGATGTGAAAGATTCCAGGTTTTATGTTGCTGATGTGTATATATCAAGAATTATTTTAGGATTTTTGTTTGACTGACAAAATGGTTGATATTTCTACATTTTTCATTGTCATGTTTCTTAAAATTTCCAGCCTGTGTTTGTCTGGCTGAATCTATTCAAGAGGGTTATGATTGGGTGGGGTGACAATATATTGTACATGTAGATTTTGCAACATCCTTGATGGGGCTGACGGAATAAATCCATTTATATTGTAATCGATCATGCATTTCTTTGCTTTTGGTACAAATACTGAAACTATCAGTTTCCTGGTTGAAGCTCAAATCCCTGGAACTGCACAAGATCACTTACAGATATTTAATATTGAGGCAAAAGCAAAACTGAAGTCGCATCAGATGCCTGAGCAGGCAAGATCATGTTACCTTTTGTGCTTGTTGATGCTTCATCTAGTAATATGTATGTGTATTTGTTTCCTTTTCCAGCTGCTAGAGTTATTTAAAGTTGGGTTCTCTGGATATTATACTTTTCACAGGTTGTGTTTTGGAAGTGGATTAGCCCTAAGATGTTGGGTTTAGTTACACAATCTTCAGTATATCACTGGTCAATTGAAGGTGAAACTTTATTTTGGTCCTCCTTGTGATTCTACATAATTGTTGTTTCCTTTTATCTGCTCTCGTTTGTATTGAAATATTTTCTCTTTATGGACAGGTGATTCTGCTCCTGTAAAGATGTTTGTCCGAACTGCCAATCTAGCAAACAACCAAATCATCAATTATAAATGTGATCCTTCTGAAAAGTGGTTGGTTCTGATTGGGATAGCTCCTGGTTCTCCTGAGGTGCGGGGTTTTGATTTCTGTATTATTATTATTTTTTTTTCATGATCACTTGAAATTGTTGGGAAATTTGTTGGAGTTATCTAATCGAACATAGTAGCATTATAAAAGAAATACTTATGCCTTGTTTGTGTTCTTTCCTATTGAGATGCCGGGCTAAAGTTAACGGCTTGCATTTTTCATACTTTTATTTACTGTAAATTTCTGTTGTAACAGAAATAGATGGTTAAAATGTTGTTTCATCTATTAATGTGGACTCTAGAAACTTGTAGCAAATAAAATAACAACAAAGATTTAACCTCTACATGTAAAAAAAGATGGATACGTTTACAACAGAAGATGAATTCATATTCTTGTAACGCTTATATATTCAGTGCAGAATATCTAAAACATACCTTATTTCCCATATACCTTTTGCTTTCCCTCATAATAAAAATGCCAACCGGACTGCCATTTATTTATTTATTATTAAATTATTATTATTTTGAGGGTGGGGAGGCGTTACAAGAAAAAATGTCGTTATTTGACGAATCTTGTTTTATGATTTTCTCATATTGTTGAACAGCAATCACTGACATGGTCAATATGCTATAATTATCAATTGCTTTGAAGGCTCTGCATATCCATTTTATTTTGTTTGAATAAGTTTTATAATCTATTTTCAAAATTTACAGTTTCATTGAAGGCACTATGATAAATTTAATCAGCTTTTGGACAAAGTTGTAATCTAGGTTTATTTTGTGCTATATCATACATTACTAGTTTGATTTGATTTTGATAGTTGTCTTTTATCTGGAATATTTTTTTCGCCCACCTGATATACCACAATGCTTATATTGCTTGGTCTTATTTGCTTCTTAAAGTTATTTTCTTGCTGTATTTGGAATTCTTCGATAAGTTCTTTTTTCCGCTTTGCTATATTTAATGAGCTATTTATGTAAAATCTATTCAGCACATTGTTGTATCTTGAAGTGGATCAACATATGCAATGGTTTGTTTTGCTGCACTGACTCAACATATATACTATATTATCCATCCATTTCTTCATTTATAGGTTTTCTTGACAACTAATTTACTGAGATGAATTCTTTTTTTTAGCGGCCACAACTTGTCAAAGGCAATATGCAGCTGTTTTCTGTGGATCAACAACGAAGTCAAGCTCTTGAAGCACATGCTGCATCATTTGCATCTTTAAGAGTAAGGAGCTTTTTATATAAATTTGTTATGAACTGATTCCTTAGATTTCTTATTATTTTTCATTGTGTGTATATGACCAGGTGCCTGGGAATGATAAAGACTCAATTCTAATTTCTTTTGCCACAAAGACTTCTAATGCTGGTCAAATAATGTCTAAGTTGCACGTGATTGAACTTGGTGCTCAGCCAGGTGGATAAATTTTCCATTGTATCCACCTCTATGATAGTGTTCTAGCGCCCTTGATTGCATATTGGGCTTACATAAATGACAATGTTTTCTGATTTGTGGCAACCCGTTTCAGGGAAACCATCATTTACCAAAAAGCAAGCAGATCTATTCTTCCCTCCAGATTTTGCTGATGACTTTCCTGTAGCAATGCAGGTTTATAATCTTGGCTTACTTTATATTTGCATATCAGTTTCATTTAGATGGTTCTTATTGTTCCTGTGTTCCATGCACTTATGCATTTGTATTTGATGCTGGAGCTATCCAGCTTTTCTGTTTCATTATTAGTCCTTATTGATTATTTTTGCAGATATCCCATAAGTATGGTCTTATATATGTGATTACAAAGCTTGGCCTGTTGTTTGTATATGATCTGGAAACTGCTGCAGCTGTTTACAGAAACAGAATCAGTCCAGATCCCATATTTCTGACATCAGAAGCTTCCTCTGTTGGAGGCTTCTATGCAGTTAATAGGCGTGGGCAGGTTCTACTTGCTACCGTGAATGAAGCAACTGTCATTCCTTTCATCAGTGGCCAAGTATGATTATCTACATTAGTGTATATTAATCAAGGAATGTTGTTAAAATAACCGTGTTCTTTAACTCGTTGATTTCAGTTAAATAATCTGGAACTTGCTGTCAATCTTGCCAAAAGGGGAAATCTTCCTGGTGCAGAGAACTTGGTAAGTGGCTATACCATTTAGACAAGAGACTTTTGGGACTTTTGAAAAATTTTAGATTAGTAAAAAGTTAGTATTTAATGTGATGTTTTGTGAGAGAAGAAATATATTTGATGTGATGTTTTGTGAGAGAAGAAATATATTTGATATGATGTTTTTAAAAAAGTTGAATAGTCCTAAAATTCCAAATGTGTTGTGTAAACAAAGCAACTAGTACTTTTGGCCCCCTCCATTTTTGAGATCTCTATGGTATACAGCTATAGGTTAAATTCTTAAGTAATGTTTGTAGAGTGAAGATAGGATTTCATATTCTTTTTATATAGTTATCTTGGGCTAGGATTGCTATATATGATTACTATTTTTATTTCTAAGAGCTGGAATCTATTTAAGAACTGGTAGCAACTATCTTCATTGTTATCGAGTTGAATAAACCATATGCCAATACTTTACATTTCTCTCATGTTTGCATTAAAAATTACATTGAATAGCTATATGACGCTTCTACTGTGCTATCTTTGTTTTAAAAATTATTTTTTGTCAAAGGTTTTTAGTGGTATTGACAATCCTTATATCTGTTTTTCTCAGGTTGTTCAACGTTTCCAAGAATTGTTTGCTCAGACAAAGTACAAAGAGGCTGCTGAGCTTGCTGCAGAATCTCCCCAAGGCATCCTTCGGACTCGTGAGACTGTTACCAAATTTCAGGTGATTTTTGTTAGCGATCTATATTTTACTATAGGCACCAGTTTCCTTGAACTTATTTTCAACTCCACCGTGATTAGAATCTTCCGCATGTTTTTGCTTATTTGTAACTCATTGATTTGTGTTTTCAGAGCGTTCCTGTACAAGCTGGGCAGACACCACCATTACTGCAATACTTTGGAACACTATTGACTAAAGGAAAGCTCAATGCATTTGAGTCTCTGGAGCTATCCCGTCTTGTGGTTAACCAGAATAAGAAGAATCTATTGGAGAATTGGTTGGCTGAAGATAAACTTGAATGTAGTGAGGATCTTGGAGACCTTGTGAAGGTTAAATGTTTTTCTATAAGTTCACTCTATCCAGTCTTTCAATGATTTCTTAATCCATGTTAATTTTCCAATTATATTACCTAACATTTCCCTATATCCATCTGCAGACCGTTGATAATGACCTTGCGCTGAAGATATATATAAAAGCTAGAGCTACACCAAAAGTTGTTGCAGCTTTCGCTGAGCGTAGGGAGTTTGACAAAATTTTGATATATTCAAAGCAGGTCACTGGTGTGATAATGAATGACAAAACTTCTTGTTTTCTTTTCTTTATTTACTTAATGTGAGTGTTCCAGAATATATTTTCCTATTGGTTATTATTGATATCATATATAATGTTATCTTCAAACAGGTTGGTTATACCCCTGATTATCTGTTCCTTTTGCAAACAATTCTTCGAACAGATCCCCAGGTATGCTTGTATTACTTAAGACAACTTCTGGAATATTGACTATATAAGGCATGCTTAACTTTATTATTATTATTATGATAGCAGGAATTTAAGATTTCTGAGTTTGTTGTTACTGTATTGTTTCTCCAGGGAGCTGTTAATTTTGCATTAATGATGTCACAAATGGAGGGTGGCTGTCCTGTTGACTACAACACAATTACTGATCTGTTTCTTCAGGTGCAGCTTAAAGTTTTTGCTTGTTTGACACTAAAATTTCAGCCCTGAAATGTCATCCCTTCACTATTCTCAGTTCTACCAGAAGCTTGCTTCTATCTGCACAATTTTACTTCAAGTTGTGGTTTTTTATATATATATATAATTCTGTATGTTTGATGCTTTTTTGGCTGCATCAGAGGAATATGATTCGTGAAGCAACAGCATTTTTGTTGGATGTTCTGAAACCAAATTTTCCTGAGCATGCTTTCCTGCAAACTAAGGTCAATTCAATTTTCTTGAATAAGGTCTCTGTTGTGGATTCAATTTCATTTTTCAGTCATGATGATGTCTTCCTTTCTTTCCAATTAAGGTTCTGGAAATAAACCTTGTGACCTTTCCAAATGTTGCTGATGCTATTTTGGCAAATGGGATGTTCAGTCACTATGACAGACCACGAATTGGACAACTCTGTGAAAAAGCTGGTCTTTTCATCCGAGCACTTCAGGTTTGAATGTCTGCTCAACATTCAAAAGCTCTGCAAAACAAGCAAGGTGTGATACTCATGCATCCTAAGAGAATCTATTGATGCTTGCAGCATTACACTGAATTGCCTGATGTCAAACGTGTCATTGTCAATACTCATGCCATTGAGCCACAGGTTATCATACTTCTAGTTTCAGTGTGGTTTTTCCTTCAAATTATTGTTTGAGTGCTTAATAATTAGTCAACACAGGCACTTGTGGAGTTCTTTGGGACGCTTTCCAAGGAATGGGCATTGGAGTGTATGAAGGATCTTTTGCTGGTCAATTTAAGAGGAAACCTTCAGATAATTGTTCAGGTTGAACTTTTGTTTAATGTTATTGTAAAATTTGTATCATGCGATATTATGGATATAATGCCATCATAGGAGGCTGTCCCAAGGATCGTCTTTCTAGGAATCATGTACTTGAAATATGGTATATATTTGCTGGGGGTAATGACAGTTGGTTTTAAGTGGTGTTATGCACTAATTTGTCTTATGTAGGTTGCCAAAGAATACTGTGAACAACTGGGAGTTGATGAATGCATTAAGCTCTTTGAAAAGTTTAAATCATATGAAGGATTATATTTCTTCTTGGGATCGTACTTGAGCTTGAGGTAATCTTGGAAAACCTGGTCCAGCAGTTTTTGGCAACCTGTTTCATCCATGACTTGTTAGTTTGTGTAATAATTATTGATGTCTGGCAGTGAGGATCCTGAAATTCACTTCAAGTACATTGAGGCAGCTGCCAAGACTGGACAAATTAAAGAGGTTGAGCGTGTGACAAGAGAGTCCGATGTCTATGATCCTGAAAAGACTAAGAACTTACTAATGGAAGCGAAACTTCCCGATGCTCGGCCATTAATCAATGTGTGCGACCGCTTTGGTTTTGTGCCTGATCTCACTCATTACTTGTACTCAAACAACATGCTTCGTTACATTGAAGGTTATGTTCAAAAGGTAAGAATCTCTTCCAGGCGCAGGCTCTTCTTTTATAAATTTCCATTGGCTTAAAATAATTTTTCTGCAGAGAAATTGATGTTTACTTTCTCTGAGAATAGGTCAACCCAGGAAATGCTCCATTGGTTGTAGGGCAACTCTTAGATGATGAGTGTCCTGAAGACTTTATCAAGGGTCTTATCCTTTCTGTCCGTTCTCTGCTTCCAGTTGAGCCCCTGGTTGCGGAATGTGAGAAAAGGTACCATTCTATTCTCCTGTTACTTTGTTTGGAGCTGTCTTTTGGATGATATGCTTATGCCTGATCTTTCGGCATGCAGGAATCGTCTTCGCTTGCTTACTCAGTTCTTGGAGCATCTTGTAAATGAAGGTAGCCAAGATGTGCATGTGCACAATGCGTTGGGTAAAGTCGTAATTGACAGCAACAACAATCCAGAGCACTTCCTCACAACTAATCCATACTATGATTCACGAGTTGTGGGTAAATATTGCGAGAAGCGTGATCCGACCCTTGCTGTCATTGCATATCGGAGAGGGCAATGTGATGATGAGCTAATTAATGTTACAAATAAGAACTCATTGTTCAAGCTGCAATCTAGGTTTGTTAATGTTTTACATTAATTCCTGGTTTCATCCTTTCCCTTTTTCTTTTTTTTTTTTTTTTTTTCTAGATGTTGACACACTTCCTTTTTTCAGGTATGTTGTTGAAAGAATGGATGCAGATCTCTGGGCAAAAGTTCTTGATCCTGAAAACGAATTCAGAAGACTGCTGATTGATCAAGTTGTATCTACTGCCTTGCCCGAAAGCAAAAGCCCAGAGCAAGTTTCTGCTGCTGTTAAGGCTTTCATGACGGCTGATCTTCCTCATGAACTAATTGAGTTACTTGAAAAAATTGTTCTTCAAAATTCTGCTTTCACTGGAAACTTTAACCTGCAGAATTTACTTATCCTGACTGCAATAAAGGCTGACCCATCAAGGGTTATAGACTATGTTAATAGACTTGATAATTTTGATGGCCCAGCTGTTGGAGAAGTGGCTGTGGAAGCTCAATTATATGAAGAAGCTTTTTCTATATTCAAGAAGTTTAATTTGAATGTCCAGGCAGTCGACGTGTTGCTGGATAATATTCGAGATATTAACCGAGCTGTTGAATTTGCTTTCCGGGTTGAGGAAGATGCTGTTTGGAGTCACGTTGCCAAAGCTCAACTTCGGGAAGGAATGGTCAGCGATGCAATTGAATCATTTATTCGTGCTGACGATGACACTGAATTCCTGGAAGTAATCAAAGCTGCTGAGGATGCTGATGTTTATCATGACTTGGTGAAGTATCTTCTCATGGTTAGGGAGAAAACGAAGGAGCCGAAAGTGGACAGTGAGCTCATTTATGCATATGCCAAAATTGATAGGCTGGATGAAATTGAAGAATTTATTCTCATGCCAAATGTTGCAAATCTTCCTCATGTTGGCGATCGCCTGTATGATGAAGCTTTATATGAAGCAGCAAAGATTATTTTTGCTTTTATTTCTAACTGGGGCAAGTTGGCAATTACCCTAGTGAAGTTGAATCAATTCCAAGGTGCTGTTGATGCAGCGCGGAAAGCTAATAGTGCAAAGACATGGAAGGAAGTCTGCTTTGCCTGTGTGGATGCGGAGGAGTTCCGATTGGCTCAGATATGTGGTCTCAACATTATTATACAGGTACTATTAGATCTTCAGAGCTTCCTTACTGTAGAGGATTCATTTTATATAATTGACTTTCCAATAGTTAATAACATAACCCAGAGATATTTGAACTTCTATTTATATTCTTACAGGTGGATGACCTGGAAGAAGTCAGTGAATTTTATCAGAACAGGGGGTGCTTTAAGGAGCTTATATCTCTTATGGAGAGTGGTCTAGGGTTGGAACGTGCACATATGGGCATATTTACAGAGCTGGGTGTCCTTTATGCTAGATACCGTCATGAAAAGCTAATGGAGCACATCAAATTGTTCTCTACTCGTCTCAACATTCCAAAGCTGATACGAGCATGTGACGAACAGCAGCACTGGAAAGAACTTACCTACTTGTATATTCAGTACGATGAGTTTGATAATGCAGCTACAACTGTCATGAATCACTCCCCCGAAGCCTGGGATCATATGCAATTCAAGGATATTATTGTCAAAGTCGCAAATGTTGAGCTATACTATAAAGCTGTGCACTTCTATTTGCAAGAACACCCTGACCTCATCAATGATGTTCTGAATGTTCTTGCTTTTCGTTTGGATCATGTCCGTGTTGTGGACATAATGAGAAAGGTTTTAACCCTTTTTGCTTGTTTTTGTTTCGTTCTTTTCATCTTTTGTATTTCACAGCTCTGTGGTTTTGAGTAGTAGCTTTAACATCTGAAACGTCTTGATGGTATCCATCCAGGCGGGCCATTTGCGACTTATTAAGCCATATATGGTAGCCGTACAGAGTAATAATGTCTCAGCAGTAAATGAAGCTTTGAACGAGATCTATGTAGAGGAGGAGGACTATGACAGACTACGAGAATCAATTGATTTGCATGATAGCTTTGATCAGATTGGCCTTGCCCAGAAGGTAAATTATAGTTTGAATGTGCGGCTATTTATTTATTTTTTCGTATCAAAATTATATATTTATACCTTGTTTGGTGTATGTACAGATTGAAAAGCATGAGCTTCTTGAGATGAGGCGTGTTGCAGCCTACATTTACAAGAAGGCAGGCAAATGGAAGCAATCAATTGCATTGTCAAAGAAAGATGGTGTGTACAAAGATGCTATGGAGACGGCTTCGCAATCTGGTGATCGCGAAGTTTCTGAGGAGTTGCTAGTTTACTTCATTGAACAGGTATGATAAATTAAAACTTTATTAGATTATATATCCCAAAATATTGGATTCTCTGTTTTGGTTGGTTTCATAAGGTTCAGACATTGCTTTGTTGTGAATGATACAAACGATTTTTATTTAAAACCACTTTCTTTATGTTTTTGCTGTCTTTTATGTTGCTTTAGGGAAAGAAGGAATGCTTTGCGTCATGCCTCTTTGTTTGCTATGATTTGATTCGGCCTGATGTCGCACTTGAACTTGCCTGGCTGAACAACATGATCGACTTTGCCTTCCCGTATTTGCTACAGGTAATCACCACACACAACAGTTTTATAACTACATGAATTGCACATAATTCTTGATTTATCCTCTTTCTCAGTTTATGCGAGAATACGCTAGTAAAGTCGACGAGTTAATTAAGGACAAGATCGAGGCAAGAAATCAAGAGAAAGCTAAGGAGAATGAGGAGAAAGACATAGCTAAGCAGCAGGTATCTTATGACTGCAATCTGATTTAGCAGCCGCATTGGTGTAGGAACTTTAGCTCAGGCTCATATCTTGCATACGTGAAAACATATTCAATGCAGAACATGTACGCCCAGTTGCTTCCTCTTGCTTTACCCGCACCATCAATGGCGGCTCCTGGAATGGGTGGTGCCGGATTCAGCGCAGGACCCCCGCACATGGGAATGGGCATGCCTCCAATGTCGCAATTCGGAATGCCACCCATGGGACCCTATTAGCATGTCAAGATTCTTGGCATTCGACGCTGTTCCTTGTTGCAATGAGGACAAAGACCACAACAATTTCCGCAAGTTTCTTTGTTGTTTTTGTTCGACTTTCAGGGAGGTCTGGAGGTGAGGAAGGTTTAAGGTTTGATGATATTTGGGGAATAATGGTGTGCTTTCTTTTAGTGTCTCTGCTAAATCTTTGATGAAGAAGGTGTGGATATGTGTTCATTTTTGTAGCATTCTTTGGGTAGTTTGGAGTCATTTTTGCAGCGTTAGTTAGGCTGATATAACTTGACATTATTTATTTATTTTTGTTGTTTATTATTATTACTATTATTTTATTTTTTAAAAAATTAGTTGGCCAAATGATAATAAAGAATTAGTGAGGCTCATTATTGGGTTTGGGTTTGAGTTGTATATTGCTTCGTTCCAAATTGTATTGTTTGTTCATTTTTGTCAAATATTCTTCTTTCATTATATAATTAGATATTCTTACCTTTGGGATTGCGAATAGGTTTGAAGGGTTTGATGGACAGTGATTGATAGATAATAATTATACTTTATTAAATAAATTGAATTTTTTATTAACAAAATATTATCTTAGTTTATAATATATTATTTTTAATTATAAATATATTATTAAAAAAGAAAAAAAAAACATATTTTACAAAATGAAATCCTTTTTTCTCCCTTCTTATTTTTCTTCTACTTTGTTTTTATCTTTCCTTAACTCTTTTTTACAGCATCCCCTCCCACCATCTTCTTATTTGTATTTCTTTTTCTTTCCTTCTTTCTCTAATTTTATTCTTTCTCCCTTTCCATCGTTCTTTTTACCGAAAATTGAAAAAAAATCAAAATTACCCGAGATAAACTCTTATTTCCGAAAAAACCGTATAAATTTCATTGAGAATTAAACCGCCAAAAGAATCCTTGTAGATCAAGCGGTCAGATATACCTGACTTGAGGGTTGAGTTTTATATATATATATAAATATATAATCAAGATTATATTTCACCACTATACTGAAAAATTTACTCTTTTTATTTTTGGGTCATTTTCTTATATATATATATGTATGTATCTTTTGTGTGTGTATTATTTAGACCGACAGACAGTCAGCATTGCAAGAATTCACTCACTGCAAGAGATCAATGCAATATGGATAAAGTTCTTACAGTGTTATACATTCTTCTGCTGATTTTGATAACTTTTTTGAGTGAGATTTTCTTTTTTTTTTTTTAATTTAATTATATTTTTAGAATGCCTAATAAAACAGAGTTGGTGGGACAAAGCTCTATCTCTATAGCTAGCTAGCTTTTATTATTATTTTAATTTTTTTTTTATGACGTGGGAATCTGCAACCGCTACTTGGAAGTGTGCACTGGGTAAACTTTCGATTGAGTCTAATATTCTACAAATCAGGCCGATGAAAAAGTCACCCTAGACGAACTATGTGTACTGAAAAATTATTATTATTATTATTATTATTATTATTATTTTATTTGTAGAAATGAAAGGGAGAGTGTGTACTGGAAAATTGTTAATTGATGCATGTCCCACCAATCCCAATGCTGATACTGTCAGTAATTTGCACAATATTTCAGAGAGATAAGACTGTTGAAAATTGTGACATAAGATGCTTTTCTTCTTCTTTTCTTAAATAATTATTTATTTATTTATTTTCATTTTCAAAACGCTGCTGTACATCTGACAAACTCAATTAGAGTACGTGTCTTCTTGTAGTAAACATATAAGTTGTATTCTTTTTTTAGTTTTTATACAAGTTTTTACTCCATCCGTCCCAATATAATAATCTTATTTACTATTTTTGTCCGTTCTAACATAATAGTCTTATTTCCATAAATAACCATATCGCCATAAAACTACCCTTACTTTTTCATTTTTATTATACAATTGCCACTAATTTTTACTCTAATACACTCACAAGGGCAAAAACGTCTTTCATCCATATTTTTTACCAACTATCCATGTAATATCACTATTCCTTAAATCTCATGTCCAACCCAATTAAGACTATATGGGACAGAGGGAGTATTATTTATTTATTTTTGCTCAAAAATATCAAATCAAACAATTATTTTTCTTTAATACTCCCTCCATCCCAATACAATAATCCTGTGTACCATTTTTGTCCGTCCTAAAACAATAGTCTCATTTCCATAAATAATCATATAACTATAAAACTACTCTTACTTTTTTATTATTATTATACAATTGCCACTACTTTTTACACTAATACACGGGCAAAAAAGTCTTTTCTCCGTACCTTTTACCCACTACTAATATAAAATTAATATTTCTTAAATCTCGTGCCAACCACAATCCCGACTATAGTTTTGGGACGGAGGGAGTATTATACTACAAATTTATTTTATATTCAAAATATCATATAATATCTATTTATATAATATCAAATAACAATTCAAATTCAATTTTTTACTATTCGAAAATTTAAACCCACAAACAAACACATCCATAATAATATTTCAGGATTAATTGTTTTTAAGATATATTATTTGGGAAGTTTTTTTTTTTTTTTTGTATCTTATAAAATAATATAATATGTTTTTATAAGTACCTAACAAAAAATTGAAAAAAAACTTCAAAATCTATATATTGTCCAATTTAAATTTTTTGCAACATCAATTATATTTTTCCTAATAATATTATATGCAATTCAACACACCTCTTTTGCCACCATCAACCCTCTTTACCAATGGTTAGAGATCGAAATGACGACTGATAACCTAAAAGTTTAAACTAATAGAAATATGAATGAGATATATACGAAACTTACATGTAGATATATATCGGATAGAGACAGTATGACTAAAATTCGAGATCCATGACTCTGATACCATATCATAATATTTGTGAAATTGAAATTGTATATTAGATAATAGGGTCACAATATGCATACATATCAGAGTATATATACGACCGTTAATAGATTATGTACAATATATACGAACACCAACAAACCTCTCCAAAATTTAGATAAATAAGTTTTATCAAACCGACTTTAATATATAACCATATATATATATTTATAAATATTTTTTGCAAAATAAAAGATTAAATTGTTAGTTGATTTTCTCAAATAACTATTCTTGAAAATATATAAAATAAATTAAAACTATAGTGTTCGCTTTGCATAGTACTAGTAAAAGAGAGAATCGTATCATATTAGTAAGAGATAATTTGAGGTGTAGAATGAGCCTGTGATTGTAAGATCATAAATTCAAACGGAATTATTTAGAACATATTCGAATAAATAGCCTTTGTAAATTTCCACGCCATCAATTCAATTCAATCAACCCTCCTACTTGTTTAAATCAAATCTTTTAAATATATTGTGTTTGTTTGGGAAACTTTCCCAAACTTCCGCTATTCATTCAAAATTTTTCTTAAAAAAAAATCAAATTAAACACTTATTTTTTATTTTTTATATTATATTAAAAAATCAATTTTATATTCAAAACATCACATCGACATCTATTTATATTACATAATACAATTATTCAAATTCAAATATTTTACTATTCAAATCTCACCTCAAAATCCAAACCCCGTAAGAAGTATTAGTACTAGTACTATTACAACCTCGTTCTGTCCAAATCCAACTGAAAGATCCTCTAATTGATTAACAACACATACACACATATATATATATATATAGATACATATATCTATATCTATATCCATTCATTATATTGATTCTTCATTCTTGCATGGCCTTGAGATGACTGCAAGATAAGTCCAATAATCAATTATTATCAATAGTCTGCCATAATTCCCACATCTGACCAATTGGGAAAAGTTACAATACATCACACCAATCACCATCTTCATTTTCAGATCACACAACACCTCTTAATTCCCACTTATATATATATATATATCTATCTATCTATATCTATATCTCGTATCCACACAAAAACCATCTATCATATATCATCACAAAACACTTTTCTACAATTCTTTCTTAGCTTCTTTCTCTGTGTCTTTTTTTTTAAAAATTTTTGGGATTCAAGATTGCAGCACATTCCTAATTTCTTTGATCTACTTATTTAATTATTAATTTTTTATCTATGGATTATGGCTATTGGCCTCATCAGGACAGCTCTTCCTTAATGGTGCCATGGCTTAATTCCGGCGAGGATAGGGCGGCGGCGACGACGGCGGCTTCTAGAAGCCATAGCGAAGCCGAGAAACGACGAAGGGATCGGATCAATTCGCAGCTTTCGACACTCAGGAAACTCATCCCTAAGTCTGAGAAGGTATATATGTGTATGATATATAAATTAATTTAATTTGTTACATTAATTCCAGTTTATTTGTGTCTTTATGCATGTAGCTGAATTTGCTGATCTTAATTGACACATTTTAGTTTGATTTACAATTTACTCATTTATTTATATTTATTTTCAAGAATCTGTAAATTTTGGGTAATTGCAAATATTGTTTGATTCAATTTGATTGTGTCAAGATTTGCAGTTTCATCACTTGCGTTAGTCCAACACGTCTCCTTAATTATCTTAGCAAGTGGGGCTTTATTATTATTATTATTATTATTATTATTATTATAGTGAAACATTTCATGTGTGAAAATTATAGTGAAGAATAATTATGATAAAGGGGATTTGAAATCAAATCTCAAGTTTGTTCTATTTGAATTATTTTTTTATTTATTTTTGTTCACACTGTACCTATCTTTATATATATATATATATATTATAATTTTTTTAAAAAGATCACATCCAATGTTTATCTTCTGTACAAAAATCACATTCAGCAAACTACTTTGTCTATAAAATATTAAAACTCAAAATACAAAAAATGCATACAAATCATCAAAAGGGCACTCTTAATTTACTTTATAATGCATATTGCTCATGGCTAAATATATATATATATATATATGTGTGTGTGTGTGTTAAAAAGGTATATAAAGTGTTGTTTTAATATATATATATATATGTGTGTGCCGAAATGATTAATAAATATTAAGATTGATAATATTTCATATATATATATATTTATTTATTTTTGTTGGCTTTTGAAAAGGGATGAAATATATCCTAGACTATAGTATTAATGGTATCTTTGAGGATGGAAAATGAAGAAGAGAGAGAGAGAGAGAAGGAGTCATGGTTGGCATGTGATCCTCATAAATAGCCCATCAATATCAAATGTCTATTTCGTGATCATATGTAAAATGCAACCTTTATTTTATTGCTCCAAAATCAGTCTGGCCCATTTCATTATTATCTTTTGTCCCTACCCACAAATAAAAGGTCCAAAAAGTTTGTTAGGCTGCTTAGAATTTTTTGCATATACAATGCATCATTATACATATATATATATATATAGAGAGAGAGAGAGAGAGAGAGAGAGAGAGGGAGGGACAGGGAGAGATGTGTGGATACTTGCTAAGGAGGTAAATTTTCAGTAGATTTCGTACATATTTAACATAAACTTGTTAAAAAATTTATATTGTGTTCCAACATATTTATTTTCTAACATCACCTTTAGTTTTCTCTCTCTCTCTCTCTCTCTCTCTCTCTCTCTCTCTCTATATATATATATATATATATTTAACTACTTGGGGACATACTATCTTAAGATATTTAGGGTTTATATCAGCAAACCCTAATACTTCTTACATTATGCAGACGTGGCAGCCCTATCAGATACATTGAGAGAGAGAGAGAGAGAGAGAGAGAGAGAGAACGAATCAATCTTAATTTATTTTCTGAAATATTTAGGGGTTTAAAATTTTCATTTGGATTGGAAACATTTATTTAGGGTTTGCATTTAAAAATATATATATATATATATTGGATAATGTTTTGAAATGTATTTTTTTAAAGAAACACATATATAGTCGAATTCGAAATAATAAAATTTAGGAAATAAATCCCAAAGAAACATACCATTTTTAATACAGAAAACCCTAATTACAGCCTGTTAAATGCAATGCAGATGGACAAGGCAGCTCTATTAGGGCAAGTGGTGCACCATGTAAGAGAGCAGAGCAAGAAAGCCAAAGAGGCCACCAGCAAGGTGTCTACGGTGCCGGCAGAGGCCGACGAGGTGATCATCGACGACCACCGCAACGTGGACGACCAAGAAAACATTTACATGAAGGCTTCCCTAAGCTGCGAAGACAGGCCGGAGCTGTTCTCGGAGCTCAACAGCGCGCTCAAGGGGTTAGAAATCGCCATTGTTGATGCACAGATCTTTACATTGGGAGGCAGGACAAGGATTAACTTTGTTCTTCGCGCAAACGGCGGTGACCACAAGGGCTCGCCGTTGCTTGTCAGGCAGTCGGTCAAGGTAGCGTTGAGCCGTGTGGTCATATCGGCCGGGGCCGCGTGTTATAGTGCAAGAAGCAAAAGGCAGAGGTTCTTCTACCCTAATAATAGTAATTGACATATATGATATGTATAAATATATATATATATATATACATACAAAGAATATGTATGTGGATGTTTGTTATGTTGCATAATTGGGAGGGATGTTTGTTGAGGATCATTGGTATAGAAAAGGGCTGAAATGGTTTCTTGGAAGGTATATATATATATATATATATGTGTGTGTGTGTGTGTGTGTTGTTAAATTTGGGGTAAGGTAGAATGTAGGTAGAGATCTTGTAGAAGTTGTAGAATATGATGATTTTATGTATTTGGCAATATTAGTGTATATATATATATATGGTAGTATGTTTCCTTTAATTTGTAATTTTGTTAGTTTTTGTTGGATTGTAAAGTCTCATAATAAGTCTAAAGCCTAGAGATATTTTGTTAGGATTTTGTTGGCATGAACCATACATATATATATATACATATATATTGGTTAGGATTATAAACTTATACATACATATATATATATATACATACCTTGTTTTTGTTTTTTTAATCACTTTTTAACATAATTTGTTTTTTCTAATGCCAAGATCGAATAAGCTATATTATCAGGAAATCAAATCGATATCGAACAAAATTTAAAACAACTTTTATTATTACGGAAACAAAATTGATTCAGACTCAGTTTATCCTCAAATCAACAAAATCGACACCGAACACACATCCAAGATCCAAGCCACAAATGACTTGTTATGGAATCGCAATTAACACACAAACCCGAACCCTAATCTAGGGAAACATAGCCGAAATTAAAGTCTAATACCATCGCAGACAAGATTATACCACGAACCAACAATAAGGCACAAACCGTAGAACCATCAAGGTTCGAGTCGCGCATTGACAAGGAAGAAGGACCTCCCAACTCGCCGGACAGATTCACCGGAGAACGCAGGCAGAGATCGATCGGAATGTGTTGGCGCTAGGGCTTGAGAGAGAATCGGGATGAATAGAGTGAAGGGTCGGTTCTGATTGTGTTCTGTTGGACCGGTCCAGGGATCAACAATATATATATATATAAATAGATCAGCAAACCGGTTCAGATCCAACTGAACTGATTTATCAAGGTAATCAGCAGTCTCACAGATACTGGGGTTGGGATGCGGGTTACATATCCGGGCTTCAATCTGGCGGATCAATTATGTACGTGTTAGGTCTTAATAATCACCGGCCAAAATGGATACCATATTCTTGGTTCTTACTTATGAAAATCTTGACTTGGCAACACAAAGAAATGTATGGATCAAACTAGATGATCAAATTATCTTAAACTTCATATTGTATTTTTATTTTTATTTTTTAAATTATACTCTTTCTAATGTTTTAGTAATCTTCGTATTCTCATTGTTAGATTCAATGGAGTCTACTACATAATTTAGAAGATGCAATTTGAGGATTACTTATTTGAGAAGGATTTTTGTACAAACTTTTGGACATAGATATATATGATCAATATATTAAAAAAGAAAAAAGAAACTAGCTTCAAAAAATCCAAAACTAATGAAAGGGTGACAAGTTTTACTTTTTGGGTACATCTCCGACACAAATTCCAACACTAGGAAAATTTGAAATTTAACTACAAAAAATTTATAACAAAAAAGTTTTTGCGACAAAATAAATTTCGTTGCTTATACTGTGTTGGTAAAAATCTTTGACGACAAATTTAACTTTCATAATGAAATATAGTTTTTTAAATGAAAGTTAAGAAAAATGATATTTCTATGAAAATATATTTTCGTAGGTAAAACTTTTTTGCTATAAAAATAAAATTAAAATTATGCATGATTTAATTAGCCAAATGATTTTAGCTATGAAAGATAATTTTGTAGCTAAGACTCTTGCGCTGTGAAAATATAATCTTCTAGCATAAATATTTTAGCGACGAAATTAATTTTGTAGTGCATAGAAAAAATGAAAAACTTCTCGAAAGTAGTTCAAATATTGAACAAATTTCTGAAGCCAAAATGAAAATTTATGATAGTGATCTTAGATTAAATTCGACAATTAATCCAATCTTATAAAAACATGATCAAAACCAAGTGAACAAGACCGCATAGCATAATAAGTCGACAATTAAATTTATTTTCGAGAGAGATCAATGGTAAAAATTCAGTGAATTAATAACCAATCAACATATCAATTAATTCTTGTCTTCTTCGATCTTCTTACTACAATTACTTAACAATACAAATCAAGTCAATCACAAATATAATTGCAAACACATCGTTCGCCAGGGCCGGCCGATGTGATGCACCGTCCAACTCCGGCATGATCTTTAATGCATCGCACATAGCAAGCATCTTCATTGCATTTGTTTCCGCGATATAGGATGGTGCATAGCCTCTTTGCGGGGATGGATTCTGCGCCTTCTGCTGCTGCAATGACTGTAAGAAAAAAAAAATTACGATGTTAGCGCGCAAATGGGAGGAAGACAAACAACATTAAGACAATAATCAAGATTCAAGAATAGATCGATATGATGTGTGCCTGTAAGGAGGAGGACGAGGAGCCCGATGATCTTCGACATGTTGGTTATTTTTTGTTTAGAAAACCCTAAATGATTGTTGAGATATAGATATACGATGATGATGATTGATTGAACTTTAGCTTTTGTGCCTAATATTTATAGGCAGTATTGAATCTCCAAAATGATTAATTGTTACAATTTATTTCTTTTTTAGTAAGTATCAATAATTGTGGTTTACAATTTTCCACTTTATTATTATTATTGTTATTAATTTATCCATCCTATAAGGCTATAACAATAAATATTATTTCTATTTTAGCATGTTCCATAACAAATAATACTCCCTCTGTCCCATAAATAAATATTTATTTGCTTTTTACACGTAGTTTTAGAAATATTAATATTATATTGGGATATAGTATAAATAAAATAGAAATAACTAAAATAATCTTATTAATATGTATGATATAAAAGTAATAAAATTTGTGTAATATATTGTAAATTGTAAGGGTATTTGTAATGTTAGGTAGACAGTACAGTTATAAAAAAAATGAAATGAATATTTTGTTATGGAACGGACTAAAATGAAAAAATTGATACTTTGTTATGGGATGGAGGGAGTATATTTTTATATGGAATAAAATTTACTATTTTAAATATACTTAACAAATCAATTTAATTAACTTTATAGCAGATAATATCATACATATGTCAAGTAAGACCATTCAAACCCTTTTATTTTTATTATTCTCTTCAATAAATAAATATTTTTATCTATATTTAATAATATTTCTCATCTTTTATAAAATTAGTTTATATTAATTATTAATAAATTAAATAAATATATTTTATTTATTTATTTATATTATGTAAAATTTTATTATCTATAAAATAATATTTATATTCTATATATTTTTATTGAAATATAATTTTTAAAATATTTAGGGGGTGTTTGGCAAATAGCTTTTTGAAGAGCTTTTAACTTATTGAACAGCTTTTAGCCGTTTGACCAATCAAAAAGCTAATTTAGGTGTTTGGTAAATTAGTTTTTGGAATAGCTTTTTGAACCCAAAAAGCTAATTTCTGCTAACTTATCCAGCGTTTTGAAATAGCTTTTTCTGTAAAAAAACAAAAAAAAAATAAATTATTCCTTATATGCCCTTAAAAATTTATTATGTATTTTACACAAATAAATATATTTTGATTATTTATTAATTATATTAGAATATTTTATTGTAATATAGTTTTACTTTTATAAATTTAAAATAATTAATTTTTATATAAAAATTATTTTAATTGTAAAATATATAAATTTATTAAAATCAACATAAAATAGAAAATATAAATATTAATAATTTATTTTTATATTAAAAATTACATTATATAAATTTTATACTAAAAATAAATTAAATAAATTAAATATATTGAAAATTATAAATATAATGAACTAATCGATAACTAACATAATAAATATATACACGAAAAATTTATTATTTTATATTTTACTAGAAAAAACTATTTATATATTTTAATAAAAATATATTATTTTTTAAAATCTAACTGTAATAAAAATAAATACTTTTATAACACTTTTACAATTTTTAATAACTAATAACAAAAATTTTTTAAACATTCTAAACTCAAAAAGAACATTTGAATATATTAGAAAAATATAAAATAGAAATGTCTTCAATTGTCATTTTACGTATAAACAGCTAATATCAAACAGTTATTTTACCAAACATTTTAATACAAACAGCTAATCGAATCAGCTAGTCAAACTAGCTAATTGAATCAGCTAACAACTATCAGTTAATTGAATCAGGTAACAGCTAACAGTTATCCACTAATTGTCAAACACGCCCTTAATATATATTCTAAATTTCATTTAATCATATATACTATTTTTTATATTAAAATTACTAACAATATTCCTTACATAAAAAATAATAAAATAATATTACTTTCGTCCGGCTCTAAGGCTCTCATTTACTTTTTCGTCTTGATCTTTGAATATTAATTATTATATCAAAATGTAGTAAAATTTTTATAAAAAAATGCAAATTTTTTTTCATTAGTGTCTTATGCTACTAATAATACGATGTTGTGCAAAAAAATTATAAAAATATAAAAATATTTTTTATGTTAAGTACGAAAAAAAATAAATGTGATGATAGAAGCGGATTGAGGCAGTATCATAAATACAATTTAAACATCACCACTTTAATATTGCATTCCTAATCAAAAGTATGTATTTATTATGGGATGGAGAGGCCATTATTATTGTTTTTCTATATTTGTTATGTTGGCTAATTTTGGTATGTCTTTTATATAAATATTTTTCAAAAAAAAAAAAGAAATACAGTAATATTATATATATATTATTTATATATTATCTGTACAATTCTATATAACTAAAATAAATATATATATTTTTTTCAAATCATTTCATAAAATAAACACACCCAAAATATTCAATCCGTTCATCAAATTTAGTTTTTATTTATTTTTTATTTTGTCAGTTAAATTTATTTTATTATTAATTTTGACAAAGTAAAAACGTGGATATTTTAACAATTATCTTTCATTAAATATTTATTTATCATAATTGTTACTATCTTTATTTTTTTTTTAATTACTAAGGGCATGTTTGAATTGGCTTAAAAAATAAACAGAAGCAAAAGTCAAAAGTAAAAGTAGTTCGATTTTGTGTTTGGATAATTCATTATAAAAACAGTTATATATATATATAAAGCCGGTTTCAATGTAATAGAGAAAGTGTTTTAAAACTGTCAAAATTACTCTCAAAATGACACCTTGTTAGTATAATTGTATTTTTTATAAAAATTATATATTTTTTAAATTTTTATTAATTATATTTAAATATTTGAATAAAAGTATAGAAAATATATTTTTAAAATTTAATTATTTATATTTTAAATTTTTAATTAAAAAATATATAAATTAAAAATAAAATTATAATATAATAGGAATATTAAATTATTCGTATTCTCTAATTTATTTTAAAATTTTATAATTTATATTTAATAATTTTAGTATAATTAAAAAATTATATACTTCTATTTAAATTTGATATATCAATTATGATTTTAAATTTTAATTCATAAGTATAATATATAAATTAAAAATAATTATATAATTATATATTTTTATTTTTTAAATAATATATAAATTAATTATTTTTATTATATATTATTATTATTATTAAATGATGAAACAATAATTTTAGCTCAAAAATTCTACTTGTGCTTCTGAAAAACAAAAAAAAAAATTCGAGCCTCAAAAGTTGTTTATCCTTTTGGACATAAGTCAATACAAACAGAAATGAAGTATTTTTTTTAGAATCAGAAGCCAAAAACAGTCACCAGAAGCCAATCAAAACGGAGCCTTACTAAATTTTAAAAAATATTCTCTAACTACGTTTATACTTTTCTTACTTTTTGAATAAAATTTTGGGTAAAATATATTTTTGGTGTCTTTTATGTACTTATGTATCAGTTTTAGTCTCTTATTCATTAAATTAATTTAATTTTAGTCCTTAATCATTGTATTCTGTAAAAATTAATATATATAATTATTACTACCTTTTCACAAAAAAATATGAAAATATGCATTTTTATGAAGAATCGTAAGTATATATATAAAAAAAGTTCGCACAACATTAAAATTCATCATTTCATAACTCTTTTTTTTTACGACGGAGGTAATATATGATCTTTATCCGAAAATATCATTTTCATTCGTTATTTACATTAATTTATATTATTATTAATTTTTAAATATTTTCACGAAAATATGTTTTTAAGCAAGTCGTTCCAAAACAAACTTAAACAACCAATTTAAAATCGTCCATCTAAAACAACATAATTGCTTGTCTTAACTAAATTATTGACATAAAATGATAAGAACATGATATTAGATATAGTGATATATACCTCTTTTGTTAATAAATACTATTAAAAAAAGTGATTTATGTGAAATGATTCAAGGATAGTCTATTTGTACGACAATACTTATAACTAGTATACCTATTAATTTTTCGAGAAAATGATAATTAAGGACTAAATTTAAACTATATTAATTGATATGAGATTGAAATTGTCATTTTAAAAATTGAAGGATTAAAATTAATTCAAATTAACACGGATGTAAATAAAGAAAATCTAAGATATATTTTATCCATATATATATACTCTCTCCGTCCCATAACAAAATATTCATTTATTTTTTGCGTGTTGATCTTTGGATATTAATTATTATATCAAAATGTATTACAAATTAAGGAAAAATTGCAAAAATATTTCTATTAGTATCTTATAATACTAATATAATGACATTTGTATAAAACAATTATACAAATATAAGAATATTTTTAACGTTAAGTACAATGACGCAAAAAGTAAATGGATACATTGTTACGGGACGGGACGGAGGGAGTATTAATTTTGGCACATGCTCCAATGTTTTGTTCTGTTTTGTTTTGTTTTGTTTGTTTATTTATTTTTCTTTAATTTTTTTAATTTTTTTTATTTTTTTTATTTTTTTGGACAAGAGAAGTACTTTGTATAATTGATTGTAGATTTATCGATTGTTCTTTAATGTTGGGATCCTATTTTATGTGAGCAAGGGAAATATGGAATTATCTGATGAATCTTCTCATGAATTCACAGGCAGGCTATTCCCGATTTTATGGAATTTGGTATAAAAACATAGTATATAAAAGGAAACTATTAATTTGATTTTGTTCTTCCATGGAACTTTTAAAATATGATTCTATTCAATTAATTTTTTTCTTCAAAATATATATATATATTAGATTATTCATCTATTTTTTTTATATTATACAAAAAAAAAAATCGATTTTATATATAGAATATTACATCAAAATTTATTTATATTTTGCTACCTCTCTCTTTCAACTCATAAAGTATATTCTCCCTTCGTCCCAGGAAATACAAGTCTATTAATATAGATACGAGAATTCAGGTAAAGTATAATTAGTAAAAGTAATTATAAATTAAAATAATTAAATATTTTAATTAAGATTAAAAAATTATAAAATATAAAATTTAAAATGCGATTAAAGTGTATAATCATATTTCCAAAAAAGAAAAGGACAAATTATATGGGACGGACAAAAAAAAATAAAGACAAATTATACGAGAGAGAGTGAGTATTTTTTATTTTAGATTATCCAATTACAAACTAATCATTTCAAAAATAGGTTTTTTTTTCCTATAAATATCTCTATTCTACCATGACATTAGTACTTTTACACTATAAAAAAGTAAAAACAAAATTATCTTTTTACACTAATTTTAACTCTTAATTACAATTAAAATACTATTATTTTTTAAATTATGCGCTGTATATTTTTAACTGGACGGAGGGAGGATCAAACAATTAATCAAATTCAAAATTTTACTATTAGAAAATCTAAACCCAAAATTCAAACTTTCAAACAAACAAATGGTGTGTTTGTTTGGATTTTGAATTTTGAGTTTAGAATTTGAATAGTAAATATTTTGAATTGAAATAATTATATGATTTTAGAAAAATAGATATTGATTTAATATTTTAAATGTAAAATAATTTCTTAATATAATAAAAAAATAAAAAATAATAAGTATTTAATTTGTTGTTCTGAAATAGAAAAAATTGACTGAATTATAAAAATTTGGTTAAATATTCCAAAAGACCACAAAATTATAAAATATATAGTTTTTTATTTTAAATCACTGCATACTAAATAAATAACTTTTGATTCAGTAATGAATTACTCACTCGGTGTCTCCATTCAATGTACTAAACTTATTTTTTTATATTAAATTAAAAAATATATTATTCTATTTATTAGTAAAATTGTATAACGCTGTTTTGACATTTGTCCTTGAAAAATTAATTGTACGAACTTTTGGGATTATTTATAAACGATTTGTACAAAGTTTTGGGAGATAAATCTGTATATATGAAAAAATAAAAAAAATAAAAAAGAAGAAAAAAAAAATAAAGGAGGAAAGGAAGATATCAGGAAATAAATAAATAAAGTTTATCATAGGTAAAAACTCTTTGTTCGTGGGTTTGGATTTTTTAGTTTGAATTTTTATAGAAAAATTTAAAATTAAATAGTTATTTGATGTAATATAAATAAATGGTATTGTAATATTTTAAATATAAAATATATTTTTAACCTATGTAATGAAAAATATACTCCCTCTCAATACAATAGTCTTGTTTACCATTTTTGTCCGTCTCAAAACAATAGTTTTTCAATAAATAACCATATCACCGTAAAACTATCCATATTTTTTTTTATTACATAATTGTCACTACTTTTTACATTAATACATTCACAAGGACAAAAAAGTCTTTTATCTATATTTTTTACTAATTATCAATATAATATCAATATTTTTTAAATCTCGTGTTCAATTCAATTTAGAATATAATTTTGAGATTGGGGGAGTATAAATTATGCTTTGATTATTAGTATGAGTTGTCTCTTAAAGACATGGTTTTGGAGTACGGAGTATCATTTCACTTTTGTAATTCAAATACTCCTTCCGTCCCACATAATTTGTCTCTATTTTTTATTTTCGTCCATCTCATATAATTTGTCCATCTTTTTTGGGAAATATAATCATACACTTTAATCTCATTTTAAATTTTAAATTTTATACTTTTTTTAATCTTAATTAAACTATTTAGTTATTTTAATCTTAATCCATAATTATTTTTATTATATGATAATTATTTTTACTAATCACACTTTACCTAAATTTCCGTATTTACAGTAATAGGCCCATAATACATAGGACGGAGGGAATATTACGAAAAGCTACACCTCCGGATATTTTGGAATTGTCTATGTTACATATAATGCCTATTGAAAATGTGGGAAAAATATTAGAATAAAAAACTCGAAAGGAATGAGAGTAGAAGCTATAACATCATACACATCCTAGGTTTGAAAAAATAAATTGATCTCTATATAAAAATTGGATGAAGAAGTCTATACCAATGTTGGATGAAAACATGTGGTTTCAAATCCCGTAAGGGATCCTCTGGTGGTGTGGGGGTTGGACTTGTGATCGTGAAGTTATGAGTTCAAATTCCCGACGCCTCAGTTCACCTGCTATACATGGTTCGCCTAGTGTAATTTGTCTGTCGGACCTAATTTGAAGGGTATTAGGTTCAACCGGGGATTTACCTAGTGTGCATTTTCGGGTAGTGGGGATGGACTCTTGACTGTGAGGTCAGTGATTCGTCTAGTGTGATTTGTCTTGTCAAATCTAGTTATTTTAGGGTAAACTGTTTTTTTTTTTTTTTGTTTCGTATCTAACATTTTTTTATCATTTTAAGATTTTAAATTGATCATATCTAAAAATAGTTTCGTAAGTAAAAATTCTTAGCTAAAATGGTCGTCCGGTGCTGGAATTGCCACGGTGGCCCGCTGTTGCTGACGTGGTTGACATGTCATCGCCACGTCAATGACACGTAGGAATTTTTTATTTTATTTTATTTTATTATGTTACAAAATTCTTCATAAACTATTTTTTTAATCTTATATCTATGACCTCATTTATTTTAGGATTTTACATGGATCATGTCTGAAAATAACCTCGCAAATAAATTTTTTTTGCTAAAATAGTCCTCTGACGTGCCCACTTACGTGACGATAACATGTCAGTCGCGTCAGCAATGGCGCACCAGCGTGACGAATCCTACACTGAAGATCATGTTAGCAATTTTTTTTACTTACAAAACTATTTTCAGACATAGTTCATTTAAAATCCTAAAAGAATAAATGATGTCAGATACGAAACTAAAAAAACAATTTACTCAAACTATCAAGATGTTTCTATTTTTTTCATAAATGATGTCAGATACGAAACTAAAAAAAACAGTTTACTCAAACTATCAAGATGTTTCTATTTTTTTCAAAAAAAATATTAAACCAAAAAGAATACTATTTAATGATATAATTTGAACATAAAATGAGAGCATACTGAAATAAAATTACTTGTTTCGAATGAAAAAGAAAAAGACGAGATGGTTGCATTCACTGTGCAAGATAATGAGAATGTCAAAGAAGATGATGATGTCAACACTACAGGGATGAGATGACAAGAACTTATTGAAAACTATGAAATGATTATTGCTAATAAAAATATATTGATTTCTCAAAATGAAAAACTCGGACCATATGTTGGTCCGACCACGACCCGATTCATTGGCCTATCGAGCCGAATACGGCTCGAAAAATTCTGAATCTATTTTTTGAGATCTAAACATTAACTTTTTCTTACCGATTTTGAATTAGATTTTGGAACTATATATTTTTTCGAACACGGCCCAAGTCATTGACGTGCCGGACTTGGCACCGTCTAAACAATTTCAAACTTATTTTTTATGGCCTCGAAACACAATTTTTTCTTACCGAATAAATTCTTGAACCATATTTATTTTTGCGGGACTACTTATATACTTGAAAAATTTTAGATAACCTCAACTTACAACTAAGATAATACTAACAAATGTGGAGCAATAACCTCAATTTTAGTGTGCTTGTTTGAGGGATTGGATTTTACATTTAGTATTTATCACATTTTTTCTCTCAAAAAATATTAAATTAAATACATATTTTTTAACTTTTTATATTATACTGAAAATCAATTTTACATTCAAAATATCACACCAATACCTATTTATATCATATCATACAACTATTAAATTCAAAATGTTTACTATTCAAATTTCATCTCAAAATTCAAATGCACATGCAAAAACAAAAAATCCCCTAAGACATCATACTACACTACAGTGCCGCCCGAGTCAACTCGGAGCGAGGCGCGGCAGAGCGGACAACTCGACCGAGTCGCGAGCCACTTATCGACGCAATCCGAGTGAAACCTATGGCGGCACGCCGGCAGCATTTTCAATTTGTCGCCGCCGGAAAACGTGCCCAGGCAGATGCAGCACCCGACGGGCCCCTCGCCGTCGGTGGCGGCGCAGCTGGAGGGCGAATTTTCATAGACCAAAATTGGGAAACTGTTAATTGTCGCCAGATCGAGGCCGCCCTGAGCGAGCGGCGGCACCGGCGGCGCTGCCGCGGCGCGAGCCGCCGACGGCGAGACTGGGCCGACGCTGCAGATCCATCGGGCGTAGAGGAAAAGGAGCGCCGCCAGTATCACGGCGGAGAAGACGACGGCGACGTAGAAGAGGGACTCCCCGCGGAGTTGGAGTTTGTTGTCGCCGGCGAATACGCCGTCGTTCCACCTGTACGGAAGCGCCGCCGGGTTGTGCTGGTAGGACATGGTTGTCGTCTCGGCGAGGTGATTCGATTACATATGTAATATTGGTGTGTTCATATGCGGCGGCGCCGGCGGTGGCGGTGGTCGGAGGCGGTGGGGGAATTTTAGCAATTATTGAAGTAGTTGGGGGTTCAGTGTAAATTTAGAAGGAATGAAATAATTGGGAGGAAGGGATAAGCCACGCGCGAGGTGGGGCGCCTGGGTAAGGATGACGTGTGATGCTGACAGTGGCGTAGGTAGCAGTTGTAATTTTATGAATACACTCATTAATATTATTGTATAAACGGCAAATTGGTCTCAAAGGGTCGTGAAATTGGATAAAGTTTGAAGTATGATATGTATTTTTCTAATTATTTTCAATTATATTTAAATAAAATATACCCCTTGCGAAAATTATACTTCGATCTCTAGTAAAAATTATACGTGAAAATAATTATGTTATAATATAAATAATTATAAATTAAAATTAAAATAACTAATTAGTTTAATTAAAATTTAAAAAAAATAAATTAAAAAATTTAAAATGAGATTAAAGTGTATAATCATTTTTCAAAAAAGAAAAGTGACATGGAATGTGGGACGGACGGAAACGACAACGTGGACATGGTATGTGGGACGGAGGGAGTAATTTTTTCATCTCATATCTATCAATCCGTTTACTTTTTAAATAAAATTTTAAAAATATTAATATTATATTAGAATACAGTAAAAATAAAGGTAAAAAAATTAACTAACCTTATTAGTATTTTATTCATTTCCATCCCACATAATTTATCTCTATTTTTATTTTTATCCGTCTCATATAATTTGTTCTTTCTTTTTTTTAAAAAAAAATGATTATACACTTTAATTATATTATAAAAATTTATAATTTGTAATTTTTTTAATCTTAATTAAAATATTTAGTTATTTTAATCTTAATGTATAATTATTCTTATTAAATAATAATAATTTTCATTAATATACTTTTAATTATTTATTAATTATATTTTACCTAATCTTCCGTATCTAAGGTAATACAAGCCTATCTTATCTAGGATAGAGGGAATATGATACAAAGGTAATAATATCTATATAATATATTGTAAATTAGAATATTATTTGTAATGTCAAGGAAATTGATATTTTATTATAGGACATACCAAAATGACAAAACGGATAAATTATTAAAGATGGGTAAAATACTATTTTTATAGTTTTTCTAAAAGAAAAATAAAAATACACATTTATGGTAAAATTTATAAATACAATTGGATAATAAAGAGAATATTAGTTTTTCTTTTTATCCATTAAAATCATGTATAGTCTATTTCCTTTTGAAACAATTTATCTTATTACTAATTGAATTTGAAATGAAACTTTCCTTATTAACAATAAATATTTTATTTAAAAACTAATAAAAAATTTCAACCGTCAACCACCAAGAGTCGGCAAAAATTGATCGACACAATAATCTGACACGAATTCGATACAAAATAATTGGATTTAGGTCAAAGATTTCAACCCGTTTGTATATACGGGTCGACACAAACCCGACACGATAATAAACGTGTTGGGCTAGATTGGGGCTCTCAACTTGACACGACAACCCGATTATAATATATTAATATTGATTAATATATTTATTATATATATGTAAAATAATCCTAATTTAATAAAAATTAACATAACACGAACAAAAAATAATTTAATTTGAATCAATGAATTTCAACTTAATTATGTATATGGGTCAACACGAGTCAACATAAACCCCATACGATAATAAACGGGTCAACATAAACATGACACGATAATAAACGAATCAAATTAAAATTGAATAATTTAACCCGTTTAAAGTATTCAACCTGACACAAACCCTACACGAATTGACCATTGCCAGTTCTAAAACCTAGATTTTTGTTATTTTTTTTTAAGTAAAATAATATTAATATCGTTATTTATAAAAAGATAATAACTAATATTTAATATATAAGGCGGAACGAAATATTCTTTATTCCTTTTTTCTTTTTCTTTTATTTTTTTAATTTCCTTTATTTCTACTAATGAAAGAGTGCCACTAGGTTGAGAGAAAATATCAATATAGAGTTTATGTATCTTTAATTATATTTTCAGTACTTTCCGACTTTATTTTGTTCAAATATAAATATTTTAGATTATATTCAACAAATTTTATATCTTAATTTTTATTATATTATTTTTTCAAAAAAAAATATCATGTTCAAATACTATCAAAACATAATTTTATGACCGAAGTAATATACAAACTATTTAAATTTAATTTTTTTATATAATATTTAAATCCAAAATTTATAATATACTGATGCAAGTTTTATGAAAAAATAATTAAGATTTATGATTTAGGCATTATAGTTTATTATATTTTTATTATTTAACATTTTTTTTACATTACTTTATAAAATTTGTAAGAATATTATTTAAGCATAAAATATCAAACTCAAAACAAAAATAAATCTTTCAAATATTATATAAAATTTGACTATAAATAGTATTATAAGTGGTATAGCTTGACAAAAATAAAAGTATGCTTTTATTATAACATACTAATATAATAAAAAAAAAAATTGAGATGGAAAAATAATTGAAATAAAAATTAAGTTAGGATATAATTTTATTTTAAAAAATAAACTGACAAATAATAAAAGTAATACATAAGATCTATTGATATTTTAGTTTTGTTCGGGTGAAACGAATACTAAAAAATATTATTAAAAAATAGAATATCGACACAAATTAGCACATATATAATACTCTTAGCGTCCGCCTCTAATGATTATATTTACTTTTGTGTCATTATACTTAACATTAAAAATATTCTTATATTTGTATAATTTTTTTTTTACAAATATATTTCTATTAGTATTACAAGGCACTAATAAAAATAATTTTGTAATTTTTTCTTAATTTGTAATATGTTTTGATATAATAATTAATATTTAAAAGATTAATACGCAAAAACTAATGAGACCTCAGAGCCTGGCGGAGGTAATATATATTTTATTCACTCACAAAAATTAATATTTAAACAAAATATATTATTTTTAATATTACTTGAGTCCGGATTTTATTTTGAAAGGTGCTTCGTCATTGAGTCGAGGAAAATTAATGTATAAGGGTTGCTGATGTAAGTCAGGAACGTAACAATTCGCGTTGGTCATGTCGAATTTTTCGGTTGCTATTATGTCATTTAGGTCATAGTTGGTAGGACTTCAATCTGAAGCTTCAGGAGATGGTGTTGGTGATTCAGGAGGAACAACTATTGATCGTCCTTGTCTGCGTTCTCGGGTCTTACAGTCCTTTTAATTTCAGGATCAAATCTTAACTTACCTGTGCGAGGAAGACGGGACATAAACCAACAATTAAATTCAGAATATAATCGAACTAAAAATAAAAAAACTCAAAAATCAACCCTCGGCAGCGGTGTAAAAAATTGATAGCGTTCTAGCCATGCAATAAAATTTCCTACTTTCTAATCGACGAATCGGAGTATAATAAATAGAATCGTCTCCACAAGAATCAGTTGATTTACTTCTACTCAGTAAGATCAATTAAAATAAACGGGATTTTCTAATTTTAAATATAATCCTAAACTAAAATAAAAGCAAACGCAAAACGAATAAAAAAATTTTAAAAATGAAGAAAATCAAATAAATCAAGATCTTCACATATAAACAATAAAAACACTTAGCCCAATTATTAATTTCAGAAGTGAACCTCGGGTTTTGATTACGATTTTATATTTTATTCTATTAAATCTGTTGATAAATTTGTTATAAAAACTGACACGCATCTAACTTCTAAATTTTATGTACTTAATCGTTAATAAATGTACAACCATTAATTAATTTCATAATTGATAAAAGAAATTCGAGTACGACCAAAAACAAAATCAATAGGATTAAACCCTAGAAAAACCAAATTATGATTCGCAAACTCATACGCAGGGTTTTCAAAATCATATCGTAAATTCATAAGATGATTAGTAAGCATCTTATTGTCACTAGATCAAATAATCACATAACTACGCAATTATTTAATTGAATATAAATGATTAATTCAACCTACATATCTCGTCACAATACTAGATCAATAAAATAACCTTAGATATGCTATACCAAAAATTTTACGAAAATATTTTTGTAGTTAGAATATGTCATACAACAATAAAAATTAATTTTGCCGCTAAAAATAAATTATATACTACAAAATTAATTTTTTTCCTAAACTTCTGTTGCAAGAAATTCCTATTTTCGTAACAAAATGTTTTGAACTACAAAATCTTCTTTCAAGCTAAAATTATTTGACTAAAAAAATTATACATATTTTATTGCTAAAATTCTTTTGTTATGATTTTTTTTTAACAGCAAAAAAACTTAGCTACGAAATTATATTTTTGTAACTATATATCTTTTTATAACTTTCATAGCAAAAAACTTATATTTCATTATGAAAGTAAAATTTATCGTCAAAGATCTTTACCAATGTGGCATAGGCGACGAAGCTTATTTTTTCGCAAAATCTTTTTGCTACAAATTCACTACCTTTCGCTATAAAATTTTTTGTAGCTAAATTTCAACTTTTTTTGTGGTGATAGAAATTATCAATTAAAGAGTCAATCTCACAAACCATAGAGTTCAAATCGTTAATCGATCATTGAACTAGATAAAAAAAACTTAGCTACTCGCGAATAAAAAAAAACAGGGAAAGAAAGATAATATTGCATTTAGGTAAGTTTCTGTCTTGACAGGATCCTATCGGTTCATCGTTTTCATCTAAGAATCCGATATCACAATGTTGTCCTTCAGAACTTGCGCTCGTGCCTCACTTCTCTAAGTCCAAGTATGATTTATGCGCCGTCTTTTGTTGTTGGAGATGTTTTTGGTTTATTTTGCATCAGTCCAACCCCCCTCCCCTTTTTTTTTTGCTTAATCGGTAGAGAAAATTGGCTTGGTTGAATAACTTCACCACATGTTTAGGGCCTTCTAAATATGATAGATTTGATTGTGATGTCATAAGAGTAATTTCACTACAAGAAAATATCATTTTTGTAACGAGATTTTTTCGTCATTAAATTCACTTTTTCTGTTACTAATGATATTAAAGACGGAATTAATGATGAAATTACTTTAGCTACGTGATCTTTAGTGACGGAATTCCGTTACAAATATACTATTTTTTTTGTACTGTTTGGTCCACTTGAATGAATCATCCGATTCGAATTTCTAATTCTTCACTTGAAATTTAAGACAATTTACCCGCTTTTAGTTATAGGCATGACTAAGGAACATATTTTGCTTTGTTTTCGGATTTTATCTTATGTTGCATGCTCGTTTTAAATATTACCTAAAATATCACAAAAATCAGTAGAAATATATTCAAAATTCAATATATATATTAAAAGTGCATGCAAAATATAACATATTAGTTACAAACACAATTCTTCATATTTAACATTAAAAAAAAGTTACATTTAAAAATACAAATTAAAGTGAACAAAATCTCTATGTCTTCAAGTGCTTACTTAACAAAACTAACCACAAAAATAGAAAGTTTTTTTCTACTTATCGACAATAAATATGTTTAGTTAAATAGTAATTAAATAGGATATTTAATATGAAATATGAAATATGAAAGTATTTTTATTAAGAATAATAAAATTAAGTTATTTTTTTTATTAAAAAAATTAAAAAGTTCTTTTCCCGGAGAACTAATTCTACAAAAAGTTTGTAATTTTGAGTTTATTTCTTTGTGATTTTAAACGAAAATCAATATTGTTTATTATGTCCAATTTTTAGTAAAAATATACTATAGAAAATATTACGTTAAAATATTATTTAAACAAAAATTCAAATAAATATTTTACTTTAAATCAATTTCAAATCTCAACTAAATAAACTTTATGAACTCATTTTCATATGTTCTTTAACTACTTATATTATCATATTTATTCCTAAATAGTAAAAATAGAAAAATGGTCTCACCTAAATAGTAAAAATAGAAAAATTTGTCTCTACCTACTTTATCTTGTGTTTTCATTTTCTATTTTTATGTTTTAATATAAATTTAATATTTAGTTTATTGAAAATATTAGTATATCAAAGCATTATTTCATTTCAAAACTTTTGAAAATAAGAATGAAAAAAAAGTTCTCTGATTGTTATAAAAATTAACTAATTAATACTCCCTCTGTTCGAGCTATCGTATTCTGTTTACTGTAGACACAGAAATTTATAAGAAGTATAATTAATAAATAATTAAGAATATATTAGTAAAAATAATTATTATATAATAGAAATAATTCTAGATTAATATTAAAATAATTGATTAGTCTAATTAAAATTTAAAAAATATATATATTAAAAAATTTAATATGTGATTAAAATATATAATTTTTTTCCAAAAAAAAAATAACATAATAAATAGAACAAACAAAAATGAAAAGCTACACACGATAAGTGGAACAGAGAGAGCATATATTATATATAATTGTACGTGTGTGTGTTTTGTTTGCATGAGTTTCGAAAAAATTACTTGAATTTGATAATAAAATACTTCATCCGTCCCACATACCGTGTGTAGCTTCTGTTACACTGTAGATACGGTATTTTAGGAGACGTGTAATTAGTAGATAATTAAGAATGTATTTGTGAAAATAATTATCCTATAATATAAATAATTATAAATTAAGAATAAAATAACTAATTAGTTTAATTAAAATTAAAAAAAATAAATTAAAATATTTAAAATGAGATTAAAGTGTGTGGAACGGGGGAGAGTAATATTTAATGAAATCTTTTGTGAGATTTTTTTTTTTTTTTTTCGAAAAATATGGAATTTAAATAGTAAAATTTAGAAAAACAAATAACAAAAGAAACACATAATTTGTATATATAGATGTGTTAAATGAGTGTGCTTGCTTTATATGTTTTTATTTACTAAGGTACGTAGAATCATATCCTTAATATAAAATATGATTTATTATATTATATTATTAATTTTATAAATAGATAGGATATATTTATATTTCATTCGTCTCAATATAATACTCTTATTTATCATTTTGTCCGTTCCAAAATAATAGTTTTATTTTCATAAATAATCATATCATCATAAAATTATTCCTACTTTTTCGTTTTTATTACACAATTGTCACTACTTTTTACACTAATATACTCTCAAGGATAAAAAGTCTTTTATCCATACATTTTACCAATTACCATTATAATATCAATATTTTTTAAATCTCGTACTCAATCTAATTAAGACTATAATTATGGGATGGAAGAAGTATATTTTTATAATTATTTATAAGAATTATATGAATAAAAACAATAATCATGTGAGCAACCTCTGTATATAACATATTACTCCCCCATCCCACATAATTTGTCTCTATTTTCTATTTTCGTCCGTCCCACATAACTTGTCCTTTCTATTTTTGGAAATATAATTATGTACTTTAATCGCATTTTAAATTTTAAATTTTAAATTTTATAATTTTCTTAATTTTAATTAAACTATTTACCTATTTTAATCTTAATCTATAATAATTTTTACTAAATAATAATTATTTTTAATAATATACTTTTTAATTACTTACTAATTATATTTTATCTAAATTATCGTGTCTCCAGTGATACAGTCATATTAAATGAGACGGAACTAAACAAAGAGAAGCGGCGTAAGAGGCGCCATAGATAAAATGCACAAAGTATGTGACGCAAGCATTTTTATGGTGTTTTAATGGTTATGTGTAATATTTTGGTGGTTTATTTGAAATTTAATTAAATTTAGTGATTTAATGTTATAATGTTATAATGTTATATTGTATAATTAAATATTATAATTGATAATAGGCAGATTATTCTATTTTCATATTGTCGTGATTCGGGCTCCGTGACGCTTAGGCGATATAGCAGTTTGATGGCATCGTGCCTAAATTAAATCTCGTTGTAACAATGTGATATTAAAAATCAATTTTATATTTAAAATATCGTATCAACATCTATTTATATCGCATTCTACAATTATCTCGATTCAAAATTTTTACTGTACAAATCTTAAATTAAAATCCAAACCTTCAGACAAACATACCCTACTGAAAAAATTGTTATATATATTAGTAAGATGGAAGGAGTATATATGTTATCCAGATAATACTTTTTCCACCTCACTTACTGAGTTTATATTTTTATTTTCGTCTGTCTTATTTATTTATTTTTTTTTTTGAAAAAAATATAATATACTTTAATCTTATTTTAATTTTTTTAATTTATAAAATTTTAATTTTAATTAATTAGTTATTTTAATTTTATTTTATAATTATTTTTATTATTTAATAATTACTTTAATTAATATATTTTTAATTATTTATTAATTATAATTTTTTTTAATTCATATGGAGATCAAAAGAATATATTTTTTATAATATTTATCACTATATATATAATAAAAAATACTAGTCGAATAAACCCATTGTCGAACCTCTGATCAATTTTGCTAAATTTGACATTGATATAGTAAAAGTAGTAAACGTCTGACACCTGCTACGTAGCCATTTGTTGTACCAATTGTAGCCATAAATTTGTTTTTTTAATGCTCTATCCATCCGTCCATTAATTTTAATTTATTTTGGTCTAGACCATCAATTAAAAAAAATAAATATTTTATTAAAAAATAATAAATAATTGATAATATTTTTGGAATTTAATTAAAAAATAAAATAAACAAAGAGAAAAAATATAATAAAAATAATAATATTTATTATAAATAAATGTTAAATAAAAAATAATAATTAAATATTATTTGTTAATTTTGTCCAAATTAATAAAAAATTTAATGAACGAAGTAAAAAAAATAAAAATAAAATTGATATACGGACAGATTATATATATATATATATACATCCGTAATGAATTGGAATCATGTATGCACCTGTTGCATATCTCTCACTTTCTCTCTCGCTCTCGGATGCCATTATCTGACACTGCATACATTCATACATATATGTATTATCTGTGTGTACATATAATATATATATATAAGTACATATAATACACAGACATATAATACATATATTTATATACTCTGTCATTGTCATCGAAAATTATACTTATATAGTTAGACATGAATTTTAGAAAAAATAAGTGAAAATAATTATTAATATAGTAAAAAATATATAAAAATGATATTTTGTTTACTAAAATATTTTTTTTATTCTAATTTAAAATAAAATGAATATAAATTTAGATGACAATATATATTTTACATATACTCTATATTCATAAAATGTTGTTGTTAAAGGCTGCCATCCATACACTACACAACTGCTCTTACTCTGAATATTACTGCATAGGCCGATGCTGATTGAGGGGCCTGCTTGGACAACAGGAAATCCATTTCCGGCTACTGTGTATTCATTGGATTCAACTTAATTTCTTGGAAAGCCAGAAAGCAATCGACTGTTAGGATATCTACTGTAGAATCCGAGTACCGCAGTATGTCTGCATGTACTAGTGAATTGGTTTGGCTATCTTATATTTTTGGTGCCTTGAAGCTCAAGATCCCTACTCCTATTTCCCTTCACTGTGACAGCCATTCACATAACAGAGAATTCAGTTTTTCATAAACGAACGAAACACATCGACATTGCTTGTCATTTCATCCGGCATTATTACGATTGCAAATTCACTGTTCCCGTCTATACACGTAGCAGTGATCAATTAGCCGATATTCTCACGAAGCCCCTTCCCAGGTCTACTTTCTTACGTCTTCGTGCCAAACTTTGTAGGGATACGCTCGGCGCGAGGGGAGTGATTAGTAGAGGATCACCGATTGAAGACTGGTGCCCAATATTGGGCCTCTTTTGTAACTGGGACATTAGGACCATTTATTACTACGGTCATTTCCACTTTTTTTTTGTTTTTTAAATAACTCGTTGTATCTCTCTCGTTCAATGAATTAGTCGGTTACCAAAATTTTTTCAAATTGTTTTCTCTAGTTTGTTCATCAATAGTTCAGGATAATTTTACTGTTAGAAATTATTTAGGTCTTCAACCTGTGTTTTTTTATTTTCTAGGCTACGCTTATATGGAAAAAAATAATAATAATAATAATAATAATTGAAGAAGTAGATATGAGAGCTCCAACTACGCTTGGCAAGTTTGGAGGCCTAAACGAATGCAACAGAAGAATATGAAAACAACCTTATTTTGTCCAAAGTCGGCAATAAAATTGTCCGAATTTCAAATTCAATTTATTATTTAATATGCATTGAAATTCAATGAGAAAGTAAACACGACAAGACAAGTGTTACGAGATCCGAGGAAGTAGACTCGAGATATAGTCTTCATGTAAGTGGGGGAAGATGATACACAAACATGAATTGAAAACAACCACAACAAGGTTACTATTTGAAAAATTGTATTGTTAAATTGTGCCAACCTACAGTTTTATTTTATTTTATTTTTTAATTTTATTTTCTTTTTACATGTATTCAAAATTAAACAAAATTCATATATTTCATTTGAAATAGTTCAACAAGTCAAAGACATCGCTTAACCCTGATATAGTGTTATTTGACAATTCAAAATTATTCGAGACTTCAAATTGATATTTTGCTATTTTTCAAAGTTTTTTTTTTAATTTCAATTATTTTTTTCTTATGCTTGTTTTGAGTTTTCGAAATTTCAACTGTACAAATACCTATATATATATTTTTTCAATCAATATTTTATTTAATAAAAGAATTTGATCTTTTAATTGGCAACGATTTTCTTGTTCTGCTACTCTATCACGCATCATTGTCTATTGTTTATGTTTTTTACAATAAAAGCTTTTATGCACAGTTTTTTAAAAAAAAAAAAATGAAAAAAAGGAGAAGAAATATTTTTATCTGGTATAATTTTTTTTAAAAAAAAAAAAAATTCATAACAAGTGTTACACAAACCAAAATCAAACAAATCCAAAAAGTCAAATTAGAAATGCAAGTGACAAAAGGTTTAATTTAGAAGTGATTATCTTAAATGGATTAAACAACGAACTTGAGATCCAATCCTCAAGCGAGAGATATCTCACCGTTTGATTTGCAAGGGTTTGACGGATGTAATGGAAACTTGCATAAAAAGAACTTCGCTTTCTATTTGTTCTTTAATTTTTTTATTATTATTTTATTTTTTTGCTCTTTTACCCTTCTTTATTGGAATTTTCCTTTGTTTTCTTATATTTTTTAATATGCTTTGTTCATATATTTAAATTGTTGAATTCCAATCACATTAGATTTAATTTTCAGCTTTATTTTGTGTAATTGTTCATCCTACTACAAGAAAAAATCATTTTTGTAACAAAACATTTTTGTCTCTAAATTTAATTTTTCCGTTACTAATGACATTAGAGACGGAATTAGAAATGAAATTACATTAGCTACATAAACTTTAGGGACATAATTTCGTTACAAATATATTATTTTTTTTTGTAGTGTCCATGCAATTTAATTTCCCTTTTTCATTTTTATTTATATCAAATTAGATCCAAATTTATTTAGCGCGTGCCGGTTCTGCTTGGTTCTGTTTGCGCGTTGATTTATATTGCAAGACAAGCTCGGATACTTTTTTGAGTAGACCGGAGAACTCAAATTACATCGATTTTGAATAACCTAGATTCGTTGGTTCGTCATCGACAAATTTGAACGATAATATATATATATATACCTCCGACCCATAAAATATATATAAATTTTTAAATATTACTAGAATTATATATATATCGTATAAATTAAGATAAAATGATATTTAAATCCTAGTGGGACTATATATTATAAAATTAACTAAAATACTACTTCCTTTTTATAAGATGGGTTTTTTTTTTTTTTCATTTTTGTTCATCTGAAAACAAGGGTGTTATTTTATAATTTAGTAATTATATGTACTACCTACTTAACGTTATAAAAACTATTCTAATTTACAATATATTGTATATATATTATTACATTTATACTACACAATACTACTAATATTCAAAATTTACAAAAAGTAAATATTACTCTCTTTATGAGACGGGGGAGTATTATATTATAAAATGGTATTCAAACCCTATTAGGAGTTTGCTGTCTGAATATTATGATATAATTAGCCCAACTGTAAGAAATTACATACTTCATCGATTCGGCTCGATTGACACTTTTCATTAATGATGGATATTTAAAATAATAATATTTAATTAGTTAATAATAATAAATTATAACCTTTAACTTTTATATAATTAATAATATGATTAGTTTTATAATAATATAATTTATATAATTAAAAACATATAATATATATTAAAATATTTTTAAGAATATTACAATAAAATATATATGTAATATAAATATTATTTTATAGTTATAAAACAAGTAAATAAAAAATATATATTTATTATAATTAATATAAACTAATTTTATAAAAAGATAATATGAAGTTTTATAAACAAATACTATTGGAGTTTTAAATATAGATTAAATTATTTATTTTATAAAGAGAAATAAAAAATAAAATAAAATTAATGGAAATGTATAATATATATGTTATGTAGTTAATTAAATTAATTTATTTATTAAATATATTTTAATTTAGTAAATTTTACTAAAAAAAAATTTGTTAATTATTTTGAAATAAATAAAAATAAAAAATACGTCAATTAGAAACAAAATAAATGAAATATGTATTATAAAATTAATTAAAATACTATTATAAAATGGTATCCAAACCTATTAGGAGTATACTCAATGTTTTATATTAAAATATTATTATTTTTAATTTGTATATAAATATTACGTCTTAGCGTCCAAATTTACTTCCATTTTATTTTTAATAAAAATATATCACTTTTTCACTTTTTTTTACCAAAAAAATAAACATTTTATTTTTACATGAAAAAGTATATTATAAAATTAATTAAATTAATTGTATATAACAGCCATGATGTAAAAAATAATATTATAAAATTAATTAAATTAAATTTCCACTCATTAAATTGTAACATATCAAAGAAAATATAATAAAACTAAAATATATATATATCTATTGTTTCGTGACAGATAAAAGTATTTTTTTATAGTATTGCATTTAAAATTAATCTTTATTCACAATATCTTATCAAATATTTATTCAATTCAAAGCTTTTTTTTCACTCTCAATCTCATATCTTACTTCCAACCCAACCAAACCAAACCCCACATGCAAACACACTAGCAATATTTTTTTAAATCAAAACACCATTTTCAATATCTAACTTTAATTTTATTCAAAATAACAACACTAGAATTCTTTGAAAAAAAAAAAAAGAAAAAGGAAAACACTCGAGAAGCCAAAAAGATCTTAAATACATTACACAGATCAAGACATAAAATATAGTAGATTATAAAAAATGTATTACATTCCCTAGAAGCTAGACAAATCAATCAATAAGAAAGAGAACACACATACCATATCCATATTTTAAAAAAAATAATAAATATACCATATCCATTTCTCTCTTTTTTCTAACAAAAATAATAATAGTATTATTATCTGCAGGGTAACAAAATGTAAAAAACAATGGTTCCTGATACGTGGTGAGAATCGGAACAGCACTTATCATTTATAATACCTATATTAAATAAAAAAATCTATATATATCAAACATTTATAGAAATTGGGTAAACTATCCTTTTAATCTCGTAACTAACTGTATTTTCTAATCGTAAGTGAAACCTGACTCAAACTAGTCTTATAAGTGAAAAATTTTCATTGTTTTAATTTGTTTTAATCCTCCGACGCTGAAGGCCACATAGCGGATATATGGATTTTTTTTTTCATTTTTTTAAAATTTATTTTTTTTCAATTTATTTTATATTATTTTTAATATTATTTTTCTTTTTAATTTTTTTTATTTGATCAAATTGAAAAAATTAAAAATTAATAAAAAAATAAAATCCTCGTATCCGCCAAATGTCGCTGACCTGACGGACACATAAATTCCGAAAAGCCACGAGAGCGTCTCCGGCCCGGAGGACTAAAACAACAAAAAATTTCCACTTATGAGACTAGTTTGTGACAAGCTCCATTTACGCGAATAAAATGATAAAAGAATCCAATTACGAGACTAAAAAAAACAGTTTATCCATAAAAATATTATTTATATAAAATAAAGAGTCCCATTTAATAAATAAATAAATAAACCAGAGAAATTCCAAAGTAAGTTGCGGAAATTAATTAATCTAATTATACATAAAGCTAACAATGATGAAACATTTAAAAATTTATAACATAAATTAATTGGAAACAAGAGAAATGCAACAATATATATACACAGAATTAACCTTAATTGTTTGTAAACAGTATATAATTTCAACCTTAATTAATATAAAAAACACTTATTTAAAAAAAAAAAAAAAAAAACTGCCCTGCATGCTCGATCGATTGATCATAAACAAAAAATACAACCCACATAAAATCTAATCAAATTAGTATAAGACGTATAATAAATACCTCTTGAATTATCCTGTATATATATATATATATTGATCTCCTCCATAGGATCATCTTCTCCAACTTCATACCCACCATTGTCCGAAATCATTCAACTCTTGTGTGCAAGAATATCTGAAGCAAATCCTCCCAAGAAATTAAACTTCAAAAGGATCGCAGCAATAATATAAATATATATATATATATATTATGCAATTAGGGCAAACTTTGGTAGAAACCCTAATTTCAATCCGATTAGATGCTGTCGAAAAACAACGGATCATCATAATCCCAGATGCTCGTCGGAGGGTATTCATCTTCTCCTGCCAACGGCCACGACGGCGAGGTGACGTAGCCGTTGAAAACTGCGGAGGGATCGGAGATTGGCGGCGGCGGTGGCGGCGGCGGCGGCGGCGGGGGAAGTGGTTCTGTGGATGCGATGGAAAAACTCGACCCGACAGAATCGACGAGAGAACTGAAATCATCGTACACGACAGTAGGGTGCAATTGTTGCAAATTTTGTTGTTGCTGGTGGCTGTCGTAATCATTGCAATTAGGGTTCGGATAAGATGCGGGAGGATCCGACGGTGGCTGTTTGATGGTGGGGTCGGCGCTGAATTGCTGCTGCGCCATACCCATCTGCTGAGCCGCCGGCAATTGATGAGGTATTAAATTAGGGTTGTATTGTACGGTAGGGTACAACCCGTACTGCACGAAAGTACTGCTCCCCGAAGCGAGCGGGAGTTGGTGGGGCGTCGGGGAAGAAAACGTGAGCCCAAAACCAGCCGGTCGGGGGAGAATCGGCCGGAGAGTTTGGGTCGAGGAGGAGGAGGAGTTCGACCGGGACGAGTGGGATGAACCGCCGCCGGAGTCGGGTCCGCCGGAGGCGGTCCCGCCGCCTCCGGATGGCTGGAGATTGAGCTGAGCTCTGGAGCCGTATAGCATAATGGCGGCGCGGTCGTAGGCTCGGGCGGCGTCCTCGGCGGTGGCGAAGGTGCCGAGCCAGCGGCGCGTGCGCTTACGCGGCTCCCGGATCTCGGCGACCCATTTTCCCCAGCTCCGCTGGCGGACGCCGCGGTATCGGAACTTGGAGTTGTCAGGGCCGCCCTTGCCGCGGCCGCGCTTGGTGGTTTTATTGGTGGTGGTGCTTCCGCCGCTGTCGCTGCTGGTGGTTGGGTGGGTGGGTATTGGGGGGTCATTGGTAGGGTTAGGGTTAGGGTTAGTGGAATTGCAGCAGGGTTGGCCTTGGGGGAGGCGATGATTAGTATCTGGAGGTGCAGCGGCACCGCTCATGGTGAGTGGCTGAGCGCGGAGGCGCCGCCTGGAATTATGTAATAAAATTGTAGAGAGAGAGAGAGAGAGAGAGAGAGGAGAGAGGAGAGGAGGGTGAGGATGGTGGAGGTGTGCGGTGGAGAATACCCAATTGAGAGTGGAGAGATCAGTGAATGGCTTTTCTTTCTTCCCTTTGATCAGGCGGCTGTTTGTTGCAGTAGCAGCTGCTGTCTTCAAAGAAGAGTTGGTCTGCAAATGGTGGACGAGGGCGGTGCTCATGTGGACATAATTCTTATATACATACAACTATATATATATATATATTTATATTTACATGTATGTATATATATATATCCATTTCTACGTGTTTACATGGAATGGGATATTTTTTTTTTTTTTTTTTTTTTTTAAATGGTGGATTGCTGTGTAGTGAAGCAACGAAGCAAGTTTATTTAGATAGAGTGTCAGAGATATTTAGGTATATTAAATTAGCAAAAATTTAGATTTGGAAATGATTAGGATATAAGATTGCGGCTAATCAGTATTATAGTATTATATTGATTTATTGCAACATAATGTACGAAAAAATTGACCATACAAGATATGTAGTTAGTCTATTTATATATTCTATGTTGAGATTACTTATAATATATTTTTGTATAATTTATTATAATTCGTTATTAGTTAATGTATTATATTAATATATAAGAAAATTGCCATAGTTTATGTACTATTTGTATAAATTTATATGTTGTTAGCGTTGTGCTAAATAATAATAAAATCACGATGTAATGTAAAAAAGAGGACAAGATCCTCGACTTTCAATACCATTTGCCCTTCTCTCTCAACATTCCTAATATATATAGGAATAGTTACTTCCTTGAATTTTTTAATTAGCACATATAATATATATAATATATGTTCTTATTATATATAATACATATTGTGTCTGAAATAAAAGTATGTATTATTTGTTCAAAATTATATGTGTTGTATAAAAATATATAATATGTTAAAATCAATTATTGTGTGATGTATGTGATTATAACATGTATTGCTAACTTATGTGTTGTATTTGTAATATATTAATATAAGAAATATACTGTCAGAAATAATACATTGTGTTGTTTGTTATTACATGATGTGTCTAACACAATGTTAAATTTTAAATTCAGCACAGTAACCGCTATATATATATATATATATATATAGTAGGAGAGAAGTAGACTATGGAACAATTAAGTCTCGATTATTTTAATTCAATATTAAATAATGTTTTAGATAAGAAATTTATATTCAATCATACATGGGAATTGGGGATAACAATAACGAACGAACGAACATAGGTCATTATAATCAATGTATAAATTTCAAACATTTTAAAACTTCATGGACATTGGTGATAATTAAGCTCTATAATTGATGTTATTTACACAAGCATTTTTAAAATTTTTGTTACTATTCAAATTTACTACTCTTTTAGTCCATTTTTTTAATGTACTATTTGGAGTTTTATAATAAATTAATAAATAATGATATTTTATTTATTAGTAAAAATATGTAAAAAATTTTAATATTTTTGTCATTTGATTTTATTTATAAAGTAATTGTACGACTAATGATATATCTGTAATTTAAGTATATTTTGATATTAATGTATAATTATTTTTATTAAAATAAAAATAATAATATTTTTGAGTAGACAATGGTAAAAAAAAATTATTTTTTGAATTGGGGGAGAGTGATCTCATAAAATACAGTTGATTCTTCCTTAAAATATTAAATTAAATATTATTTTTTTATTATTTCAATTATTTTTTTTCAAAAACTCCAAAATTTTATAGTTTTTTTTTTCTTCCTTTTTTTTTATCGGACCAATTTCAAAACCCTTTTGTCTTAACGGAGCATCAATTGTACAAATTATATTTCAAATATCAACAAAATGCTTTTTATTTTGCATTTCAAAATCAAAACTACATTACAATTTTTAATAAAAGTATATTAATATTTTTTTATAAAACAATACATCAAAATATATTTAAATTAAAATGTAAATAAGAATACACTCAATTTCAAACCCAAACCAAAAAAACACAGGGTTTGTTTATTTAGTGAAATAATTTAAAGATATATTTTTTTAAGTAAGATATATGATATTGTGTAAATATTATAAAAATAATGAGTATATGTACTATATTATTCTTTTTAAAATATATTTTTGGAAAAATATGTATTTTTTTAAGGAAAAGAACACATCCACATCTTTCTATAATTTCTTTTATATTTTTCTGGTTGTAAATGAAACGAGGCAGGCACAATTTTTGTCCAACATTTATGCAATTTAGGCTCTTTAAAATATATTTCCTCCGTCCCATATCTATATATCCATTTGTTTTTTACACGAAGTTTTAGAAATATTAATATTATATTGAGATAAAGTAGAAATAAAGGTAAAAAGATTAAATTAACCCTATTAGTATTGTATGATATAAAAGTAATAACATTTGTGTAATATATTATAAATTGGAAGAGTATTTGTAATATTAGATAGATATTATAATTACTAAAAAGGGAAATAAATATTTTATTATGGAACGTACCAAAATAAAAAAAATAGATAGATTGTTAAGGGACGGAGGACAAACTTATATAAGTTTGTTTGTCATAGGTCATTATTCAATAATAAAATGATGTTATTAAAACATTATAGAATTTATTAAAAAAAAAAAAAAGGTTAATAATTAATAAACTTTTTGAGTTTTTTTAAACAGGCAATGATAGGATCGGAATAAATATATAATTATTTAGAACGGAATTAAATAAAAGATTAAAAAACATATATTCAAAACATGACTTGATAATCTTTTTGTCACAATTAAAATAGGCAAAATTTTGTGCCTATATATAAATGAATTAATCAAGTTTAGTACCATAATTATGAGATTTTCATTTTCAATGTGTGTAATAAAGTTGTATTTTTTTCATCAATTAAAATTATAATTTGTAAATATATTTTCAATTCAAAGTCCCAAATGGTTTTATTAAAAAATTTAATTAAAACTATTATTTATTGATTTAGTTTGAATCACGCAAGAAATGTGCCTGAACAATATTTAATTTTTTTATTTTAGTTTATAAAAAAAAAAAATGTACACAATACATATTGATATTGTGAATCTTGTAAATTGATATTTTAGGGTTCCTCGATTGTCCCCCAAACTGTCTACCGATCATTTAATTTATTGGCATGAAAAATTTAAAATCAGTGCAGGGTGCATTAAATTGGTCAGAAATGATTTATTTATATTTAATATTTATAATATTTTCCTATTATTTGATTTTATGTCAAGAAATAGTATTAAATTTTAAATTTAATAAAGATTAAATATTATATACTTAAAGTATTTAATATTTCAGCTAAATATTTAATGTTTTAATGTGTAAGGTTTTTAATATATATATATATAATTTATTTAAAATATTATACTACCTCCGTCCCATAATAAGGTATTTTGCGTCATTGTATTTAACATTAAAAATATCTATTATATCTGCATAATTTTTGTACAAATGTCATTATATTAGTATTATAAAACACTAATAGAAGTATTTTTGTCATTTAATATATTTTTATATAATAATTACTATTCAAATATCAACACAGCAAAAAATATAAATGAATACCTTGTTATGAGATGGAGGGAGTATAGAACATTTCTTACCATCCTTATCATTTCCAATATATGTTTTTAATAAAGTAAGTGTGTTTGTTTTGTGAGATAAATTGAATGAATATTTTTTTTATACGAAGTATAGTGAATTGTGTAGAAAATATAAAAATAATAAATATATATGATATATTAATTTTTTTGAAAAACAGACGGAGAAAAATGGTGGAAGAACACACCCAGTTCATAAAATATTTATTATTAAAATAGTAAAACATATTTTCTCTAAGTGTGTGTTCTTCTACAATTCCCAAATAATACATTTTTCCAAAAAAAAATAATATTATACATACTTAATATTTTTTATATTACTTATACAATTTTGTATACTTCACATAATATATATATATTATTTCAAACAATTTTATTAAACAATATTTTCCCAAATATCACAATTCTCCAAAATATTTTCCCAATTCTTTAAAAGCTATCAACATAAATCCTATGAAATTTAAAAACTTACATTTTATTCTCAAACCAATAATTGAATCTATGTGGTTCTTTTGATTTAAAAAAACAAAATACATTTTTTTTTTATAAAATATGTTATTATATATTATTTTAATATCAAATCAAAAATTTTCAAACCAAATAAAAAGAAACACATTAACTCATTGTATTATATATATATGCATATTGGAATTACATTGAGTCGAAAAAGAATCACTTTTTGTATTTGATTTTTGTGTCATTCTACTTGACATAAAAAATATTATTAAATTTGAATAATTTACTTTATAAATATCATTATATTTGTATTATAAGAGGCTAATAAATATATTTTTGTCTTTTTTTTCTTAATTTGTACTAGGTCTTGATATACTAATTAATATTCAAATATTATCATGCAAAAAGTCAATGACACCCTTGCAGCGGGACGGAGAGAGCATTTAATTTGAATTTTAAAATACTTGTCCATGCATGCATGTCCCGATGGTTGTGAAACTCAAATTAAAATTAGGGTAAACTGTTTTTTATAGTTTGATCTATTTATTATTTTAGTCCGGTAAGTGTAGCATGTCATAAACTAGTCCCTTAAGTGAAAAATTTTCGCTGTTTTAGTCCTCCGGTGCCGGAGACGCCCGCATGGCTCACTGGCGGACACGTGGATTTTTATTTTATTTTTTCATTTTTTAAAATTTTTTATTTTTTTTTAATTGGACCAAATAAAAAAATAAAAAAATAAAATTAAAAATAAATTAAAAATAAGTTTTAAAAAAAATTTAAAAAACTGAAAAAAAATAAAAAAATCCACGTGTCTGCCAAGTCAGCGACACCTGTCGGACATGTCACCTCTGGCGAGCCACGCGGGCATCTCTGGCGCTGGAGGACTAAAACAACAAAAAATTTTCAGTTATGGGACTATTTTACGACAAGCTCCACTTACAAGATTAAAATGATAAGGAGGTCCAGTTACGAGACTAAAAAAAAACAGTTTACCCTTAAAATTATTTTCTATTTGATTGTCATTTCACTAAATTGTACAAAATCTTTGACTAATTAGATTTACGCATTTATATATACAATGTATTCACTTCATGTAGTTAACGTCGTGAAAAATACTTATACATAGACCTAAGTATGTCGTCTTAGACGTAATTCATATTATAAATTCAAAATCCTCTAAATCCAAACACTTAACTGAATAGAACCTCAGTTAATTATCCTTTAAACACTTTCATTAGGCCACCTTAGCCCATTTAATTATACTTAGTCCAATTCAATCAAAATTCAAAATAAAAGATGAATAGATAAAATTATTTATTATAAATATAATATATATAAATTTAACAAATAATAATAAAAAAAAGGTAAATTATTTTTTTTAGTACTGTAAGTAGAGCATATCGCAAACTAGTCTCATAAGTGAAAAATTTTCGTTGTTTTAGTCTCCGGCGTCCACGTGTCCGCCAGATCAGCGACACCTGACAGACACGTGGATTTTATTTTTTATTTTTAACTTTTTAAATTTTTTTTTTTAAAAAAATTTTATCTGCCTTTATAATTTATTTTTAACTTTATTTGTCGTTTTAATTTTTTTTATTTGGTCCAATGAAAAAAAATTAGAAAGATTAAAAAAATAAAAATAAATAAATAAAATTTACGTGTCCACCAGGTGTCGCTGTTAGGTCAGGGACACCTGGCGGACACGTGGCTTCCGGCGAGCCACGCGGGCATCTCCGGTGCCGGATGACTAAAACAATGAAAATTTTTCACTTATGGAACTAGTTTGCGACAGGCCCTACTTACGGAACTAAAGTGATAAGGGGGTCAGTTACGGGACTAAAAAATAATTTATCCTAAAAAAATTTGATTGTATAGGGAGTATTATATAGTAAATCATTGTCTATAGTTAAAATGTTAATATTCAAGTGTATTTAACATTATTATTATAAAATTTAAAATGTTAGAATTTGCATAAATTAATAAATACTACTCCGTCCGTCTGTAAGGATCACATTTATATTTTGCGTTATTGTATTTAATATTAAAAATATTTTTATATTTGTATACTTTTTTGTACAAAGATTTTTTTATTAGTATTATAAAACACTAATAAAAATATTTTTACAATTTTTTCTTAATTTATATTATATTTTTATATAATAATTAATATTTAAAATTAACACAAAAAAAAAAACGAGCCGTTAGAGCATGACGGAGATAATAATATTTTATCTTCATAATACAACAATATGATGTATTGTAATAAAGGACACATAAAAAAAATATGATGTATTGAATTTAAAAAAATTAAGTAATTAGTACAATAAAATGTTGACATATATATATATATATATCAAGAAATTAATAACTATGAAATTAATGGAATATCAACATTTATTAAATTCATACAGTTGATTAAAAAATTCCCTTCCCAAAAGAATGCATTAAGTATAATTTAATTTAACATAAAAGAATACATAAGATATAGTCTTTTCGACCCATAAATATAGTTTTAATTGAGTTTTAATTGAGTTGGACACATAATTTAAGAAATATTGATATTATATTGGTAGTTGATAAAAAGTATGGATAAAAGACTTATATTAGTGAGTGTATTAGTGTAAAAAGTAGTGACAATTGTGTAATAAAAATGAAAAAATAGGAGTAATTTTATGGTGATATGATTATTTATGAAAATATGACTATTGTTTTAGGACGGACAAAAATAAATTATTATATTGGAACAGAGGGAGTAAAATATTTTGTATATTTATACTGAAGACACAAATAGGTACTTTAAAATTTACCTTACATATATAGTCTAAGATCAATTGATTCATGTGTAAAACAACAATTCAACCCAACTCAAACATAGCATTATTCTCGCTCCGTTTTAGATACTTTGTTTTTATTTTTTATTTTTGTCTATTCCGCATAATTTATCAAATTTTTTAAAATTATACACTTTAATCACATTTTAAATTTTATAATTTTTTTTAATTTTAATTAAACTATTCAATTATATTTATTTTAATCTATTATTATTTTTATTATATAATGATAATTATTTTTACTAATTATCTTTTTTATTTATTATTATTTTTATTATATAATAATTATTTTTACTAATAATCTTTTTAACTAATTCTCCCTCCCCCCTTCTCAATCTTACTAGGCTTTTACCCTATTTCAGGCTTTTCGATTAATGGGCCCAAATTTTTGGCCCAAATTGTATCTTTTCTTCTTTGATTATCTTTCCATGTCCAAAACTAAGGTTTCAAAAACTAAAGAAAAGCATGCGATGAAGGAAGGATACATAAACGTGTGTTTTTTTAATATAATAGTATGATTATTTTAATTAATTATACAATTACATGCTAAAATACTTCAATATTTAATATATAGAATGTTTTCTTTTATTTTGTTTTTCTAGTAGCTCACATCCATGCATTATTATTATTATTACTCATCTGTCGTTCAAATCTATGCTCACTTTTTTTTTTAGGTTATCTTCGAAAAATATTTTTATTTTCTTTTTAAGTAAAAAATTATTTTATTATTTTATTTTTTTTACTATAAAAGAAAAAATTAACAATTATTACTCACTTTTATTAAAACTCGTGCCTGATTAAATTAGCACACGTTTGCACGACAGAGGGAGTATTATCTATCCAATTTTATTTCGATGAAATTTATACATATATAGGTGTGGTTATTACTAATGAGTAATTTAAACAGACAAATTCACCATCAATCAAGCGATAAAGTGAAGCCATGATCTATATAACAAATTATACACACGATTTGTATATATAAATATATTGTTCTTAGTTTTGAAATTTCATTTTTTTTATTTTTATTTTACAAGTGCAACTATTTATATATAAAAACATACTCACTCCATCTCATGTAATTTATCCTTATTTTCTATTTTCGTCTGTCCAACATTATGTCTTTTTTTTTTTTAAAAAAATATAATTATACATTTTTATCTCATTTTAAATTTGATAATTTTTTTAATATTAATTAAGCTATTTAGTTATAATTTTAATATATAATTATTTTTACTAATACATTTATTAATTACTTACTAATTATATTTTACTTAAATTTTTGTATTTTCGTATCTACAGTAACGTGCCCATATTACATGGGACGAAGGAAATCTTATTTTATCTCACATAATATGTATTAAAAAAACATTGAAATTTGTTGTATCATAAATAAAATCAGTTGAAAATGAGAATAAAGATGCTTCAACATAAATTAATTAATTTAATTTCTCGAATACAAATTAATTAATACTATAGTTCTACATAGATTTTTTTTATTTCCAAAGTTCAAAATATTTATTATTATTATTATTATGAAGCAAAGGTAGTCATGTCATGGACCATGGGATGAGTTGGTTGCTTCTTATCCATGTTGAAGGAATGGTTGGCTAAGAAACCCTTTCATTATTTTAGGATCTTCAATTCCACACACAAACACACACACGAGATTTAAGGAATATTAATATTATATTAGTAGTGGGTAAAAAGTATAGGTAGAAGACATTTTTCCCCTCGTAAGTATATTAGTGTAAAAAGTAGTGACAATTGTATAATAATAATGAAAAAATAACGATAGTTTTATATTGATATGATTATTTAAAACAAATATATATATATATATACATAACGCATGCATACATACTATTCAAAATTACCTTATTTATTTATATATCTTGTGTTTGATCGAGCTATATGCTACCTAGACATTGGATTAAAATACAAATAACTTTTTATTTTATTATGATGATCGATTTAGTACAAGGTTCTTACACAAATTATTCACTCATATTGGACCCACATTTCCCCTTTTATAAATAACATTTTATATAAATAGTATAATTTTCTATGCAAATCTTGCAATTTTTCATAGCTAACAATAAAAATATTTAAAGTATTCAAAATATTAAATTAAAATATTCATATGAAACACTATTTACTTTTAAGTAGAGTTGTCAAAATAAATTGACGAAACGATAGATTAACCCACAGTGCGTAATGACTTATAAATAAACGAATTATTTGCAGGTCGATTCACGATAGAATAATTTGAATTTTACTCAGCACAACCCAACGTATCCACCGGTAGGTGTTGAGTTACGGGCTAACCCACCACTGACTTTTTAATAAATTTTAAAAAAAATTAACAATAGAAAATATGAAAAAATAACCATAATTAATTTTACGAATTTGTCGATAAATTGTAAATGAAGAATAATTATAATGTAATAAAACATAAAAGATGAACAAAATAAATGATAAAAAATCAAAATATAGAAAAGAATGACATCTACTATAGAGTTAGAGAAGAAGGCAATGCCATAGATAATATTAATTAATTAGGCTATAGTTACAGTAAAAAAAAAGTCACAGTTTTAATACAAATTGGTGACTTTTTACTAAAAAGTCTCGGAAAAATATACGGAATTATTTTTGTGGAATTTTGCTGATGACTTTTTTTTAAATGGTGATATTTCTGTGACAATAAGTTATAGTATAATACCATGACATGTCCGTGACTATATATAGCAACAGAAGCTGCAACAAAATTTCGTGAATATTTTATAATGGTGATATTTTCGTGACAATAAGTTACAAAATAATACCATTACACCTCTATGACTTTATATTAACGAAAGTTGTAACAATTCCGTGATTCTATATTTTTGAAAAAAAATATTATATTATAATTTTTGTTTAATGCAACCACATACGATTATTTTTTTCGAAATCCTTATAGTTATTAAAGACTTACATGACCTGTCGTACCAATTTAGCTATCTACTCTAAAGTATTACTTTTTGTTTGTTATTATAATTTAACTATATAAATATTATTGATTAGAAATTTATCTTTTAAAAATATATACATATTTATTTAATATATTATCATGAATTTTTAACAAAAATTGAATAGCTACGAACGATATTGAATAAAGATATTGAAGATGATTTTATTATTTTGTTATTACTTTGAATAGCCACGAACAATAATAAGAAAAATTTATAGTTGTTTTTGTTACTTATGTTGTGACATTTGATTTTAAAAAGTCACGAAAATTATACTATGAAAATATCTGTAATAATTTAAAATGTTGGAAATATTTTGGTTATTTTTACCGTAACTTAAAATAGTCAAAAAAAAATTTCGTGACATTTTTTGTGACGAAATAATCAAAAGACACGAAATAGAAATATCTTGGATATTTTCGTTACATAAGCCGTTACTTTAAATAGTCACGGAAAGTTGTTTGTAACTTTTTCTGCAAATATTACTTACGGAATAGTCAAAACAAAAAGTTATGACATAAATTTGTCATGAAATTACTTTCGGTGAAGTTTAATTGTCACGGATTAAAATTTGCGACAAATTTTCATAATTATTAACCTTTTTTTTCTAGTAGTGCAAAAGTATAATATTAAAGATATACCATACTATTATATTTACTTAATTCACGGGCTAACACTATACTAACACGTTGTACCGCAAACAAACTCACTTCCACTCATGACTCGCATGTTAACGAATTTAAAAAATTACAATTCAACACTCCTTATAAAAAAGCGGAAAGGCGGGTGGGCTAACATGACCGATTCAACCTATTTTAATAGCGCTAATTTTAAGTTGATTTTATTTTTAATTACTACTATATTAGTTTGTGTGTTGATAGAGTTTGAATTTTGCTTTGAGTTTTGAAAAATAAAATTTTAAATTAATAAAATAATTATTCTATGTAATATAAATGGTATATTAAATTTAAAATTAATTTTTATTATAACATAAAAAATAAAAAATTTATTATATATTTTATTAAAAATTTTCTTTATATGTATCAAAATTTTATAAATATATATAATATTATATTTAATAATTATTGCTCAATATATACATATGTAAAATGGCAGCAACTAATATCATACAATGTAGATTGTTGGATAGAGAAAATACATCATATAAGGACATGCAACTCATATATTATGTTATAATACAAATACAACAAATGACATAGTTCCACGTAATATATACTCTCTCCGTCCCAATACAATAGTCTTGTCTATTATTTTTGTCCGTCCTAAAACAATAGTCTTGTTTCCATAAATAACCATATCACCGTAAAACTACCTCTACTTTTTCATTTTTATTATACAATTACACAACTTTTTACACTGATACACTCATAAGGGCAAAAAAATCTTTTATCCATACTTTTTACCAACTACCAATATAATATCAATATTCCTTTAATCCCGTGTCCAACCCAATTAAAACTATATTTATGAGACGGGTGGAGTATAAGGACAAAAACACACGATATAGAAATATATACTATATAAATATATTAATATAATACGAAGGCAACAATTAAAATATACAAAAATATAATTATAATACATGAACTAACAACGCATAATATAGCTTCATACAACATATATATATATATATATATATATGCTACAATTGATTTCATCACAACAAGTATATTAATCGAGTGTGGATTCTATGTTGATCGGTCAAATCAACATGGATCAGTATATGCCGTGAAGGGAAACAAGATACATTTCTACATAGTACAACATATATTGTATTATAGAATATCATATGATGAGTTATAACATAATATATATTGTATTGTAAGTATATTGCGATATATGTTATACATGTTATTTACATATATGTTACTCCGTCTGTCTCGTGTTAACATATATAGTCATTTTTATCTGTCAGGCATTAACACGTGCATCTTCAATTTTAATAATTATGGGCTTCACTATTTAATACAAATACTCCAACTTTATTATATATTTACTATTATATCATAATTTTTTACATTAAAAAATAGGGACAAAATTATTTTTACATTACTTTCACTATAATTAAAATATTATTATTTCTAAAATTTCAAAAGAAATTAGTTGTATACATATATATATATCCCATTAAAGGTTAAAACAAAAAACAATCCATTTCAACTAGAGCATAGATTTCAAATCCTGACGTCTTCAAATCCACCTGTCATATATGATTCGTCTAGTGTGACTTGTCGTTTAGATCGTTAAAATCAATCAGATTAACTAAGTAATTCCAAATTCTGACAGACAAAAAAAATGCCCAAATTTAATTTGTTCATCAAAATTAATCAGATTAACCAAATAATAATATTCAAATCTCCCAACAACAACGATAACAAATATAATGCTATTACACTGTTTACTAAAACAAAAGCGCGCGCAGACACAGTAATAATATAATTAATTAAACCGATCGAAGTCCACTTAAAAAAGATAACTTGAAACACAAGTAGGTAGATAGATAGATAGATAGATAGGTAGATAGGTAGATCAGATAATTAACAAAAGATTCTGTCTGATCCACAATTGAAATGAAAATATACATCGATTACTTAATTAATTAAGATCCAACGGTCATGGAGACGACAGATCAGCACAGCAGCAGGCCTACGGGAATCGGAGAGGGCTAAACTGATCAAACGCCAGGTCGAACTCGGCCACATCCATATACGGCGGCGGCGGCGGCGGCGCTACGGCGGCGTCCAATTCCCCCAAGCGATGATCGTGATCAATACTGTCGAAGAAGGCCGCGGATGCATGATCAATGTCAGAAGGATCTGGCAGCGGCAATGGCGGCGGCGGAGGGGGGCGGGCGGCGGCGAGGCGGGCCTGGGCGAGGAGGAGGTCGTTCTGGAGGTGGAGCATGGTGTGGTGGAGGGAGGCGATGGCGCCGATGCAGCCGTAGACGGGGTCGTGGAGGCGGAGGTCGGCCTCGTAGACAAGGGAGTTGACGGCGTCTTGACGGCGGTCGTGGGGGACGTCGGTGAGGATCTTGGTGACGTTGCTGGCGCCGAACACTTTGTGGACTTTGGCGAACTTGTTGGGCTCGTCGGCGCCGAAGTAAGGGGCGAACACGCACTCGCCGCGGATGCACCGCCGCTTCAGGAACTTGCACGCCGCGCACGACCGCCCCTCCTGCTTCTTCATCGCTATCGACCTTAATTTCTCTCACTATATCTATATATATGTATGTGTATATATGTATGGTCGTCGATCGTGCTTAATTTGATCTCTTTTTTTTTCTCTCTCTCTCTCTCTATATATATATATATATATATATGTGTAGGAGTTATTAGGGTTTAGGGGGTGTTGTGAGATTGTGAAGTCAATGAGAAATAGGGTGTGTTTTAATTTTGAGTTTGGTTTGAAAAGAATATGGCTCTATTTATAATAGAGATTTTTTTGAAGTTATGAAATTTTGAAAAATGCGAAATAGTATTTTGTAAGAAAAATATATTTCATGTGATGTTTTTAAAAATTTGAATAGTATCAAAATTTTCAAAATTATTGTCTTTAAAATGGATAGCATGAAAAAATAAAAAACTCAAAAATAGCATATATACACCATGGAGCTTAGGGTTTGTTCTTTTGTGCTTTATATATATTATACAATTTTTTTAATGATATAATATATTTACATCTTTATTTTTTTTATATATAAAATACCATATTTAATAATTATTTTTGTCACAAAAATGTAAGATAAATATAAAATAATAATTATTTTTATCATAGCTTGGCCAATTTAACTCCTTTTAAGGATAATGGAGTTTTAAGGTTTTGAGTCCTATGTTGCCCTTAGCTTGTCCTTTCTTCCCTTTCTCTTGACTAATTAATTATTATGTCCTAATTATAACATAATTAAATATTATTTCTTTAATAAAAAGGTCTTGGAGTATTTTATTGAAATCTGGGGCAGTCACTAATATTTTAATAATATACATTTACATGCCAAATAGAATCCGTTATATGTACTTTCATATGTTTAATAAAAGTTCTCATACAAAAGTTGGATAAATTATTTTAGTGTATGTTAAAGAAGATCCGGATATTCAACTTAAAACCAATTGGTAATAGGTGGAGTGGTCCTTCACCCTTATATACTAGGGGGATCCCACACATTTAGTAATGTGGGACAATATTCAACACTCCCCCCTCGAAATGATAATCTCGAAAATCCATACACGATCCAAACCCAATACGGGCACCATGGCTCTAATACAATATTAAGAAGGGATCCGGGCATTGGAACCCCGGATCCCCGTATTAACAATTCATTGCCTAAAATCTATATTGAACAATATTTTAAAAATATATCATATTTGTTGAAACAAAAATGGGTCAGTTCTATTCGAACTTTATAAATTTGTCACATTTCGTCCTTATTTTGGAAATATATCTTTCATTTCAATCTCAGAAACTTTCATGATACTGTCTGCAATTCGTGAGTACCACACTGCATTTGATTTTTATTATAACTTATTCCTTTTCTTTCAATATTAGAATAATAAGGGCTTTGTTTATTTACGTCTTCAAATTGTTTTTTACTAAACATAATCACAACCTTTTCTTTTCTCTTTTTTTTTTTTTTTTTTTTTTTTGTATAGAACATATTATTCTATCGTAAAAAAATATATTGCATTCAAGAAGAAACAATAATAATATATAGTGGTTTAGAATGTGATATTTTGTAAAAGAAAATAATAATCTGTTTGAAAATCAACTATGTAGTATTTATTTTGGTTTAAAATCAAACTAAATAAACCCTAGAAATTATGAAAGTAATTTGAAAACTTGTGATGTTTGGGTGAATTGTAAGAGGAAAATAGTATATTTGTATTGAAATGTGTAAATATATATATATTTAAGAATAATGTAAAAATAAAGATCAAACATGTTTCAAATTTAAAATTAGTAAATGATGAATTTGTTTAAAGTGAGTGGCTAAAGGTGGCTCAACCCTTGGCTATTCACACTAAAAATAGCATCCTCCCATGACATTATTATTATTATTATTATTATTATTATTATTATTATTATTATTATTATTATTATTATTATTCTTATAAAAATGATAGACAATTGAGCTTCACAAGTTTGGGTAGATGTGTTTCATTATTTAACCCTATAATAAAGTGGACACATATGGATATGATCATGTCAAAGCAAATGATTACTTCAATTCACAATATTTTAACCTACCTTCATTTCATCATGCATCAAGGGACCTTTACATTTTTCATTCTTTGAAAGGATGCAATATACATATACATACATAAATATATATATATATATATATGTGTGTGAGAGTAAACATTGAATAACAATTTCAATATATTATAAATTTAATTTGAGAGCATTGAATAACACTTTAGTGTCATGTGAATTTTATATTACAAATAGTATGATTATCAAGAATGGTTAGAAGCACATTTATCTTTTTGGATCCATTATACACTTCCTAACACATAGATGATCCCCTAAAAATTACTCCTTTAGCTACTAGTTCAATAGTCTATAGACCAGTCTCATGGTCACAGATTCTAACTCCGAACCATCAAATCATATTGTATTATTTTACATTAATCAAATAAATTATATATAACATATATATATATATATATATTGGACCCTATTTGTATTGCACCTTGGGCGGAAGTATCTTTCATCCGGACCCAAGGCCGGCCCTCACAATATTCAAACGCCACACCAACTTGACCACACCTTATCGGTGTAGAGAACTACTCTCTCTCTCTCTTTTTTTTTTTTTTTAATAACATAGATATTTTTAAAATAATAATAAAAGGAAATATAAATTGTGAGTGAGTGAGGCACACATGCATAGTGAACAATAAAATGTCAAAAAAAAAAAAAACTATATAAATGAGGCATGATGGGAAATGATAGTTGGACAACAAGATAGACGAGACAATTGTGGCTTTATGAGAATATATAAATGGGACCTATCAAATATTGACTCATCAACAAAGTTAGATGACATGTTTCACAAATATTTACACATCTATTCATTATCATCCATTACAATCAAGTTCCCATTTTCATTTTTATTTTCTCTTTTTTTACAATTAAAGAAAACCCTAATTGGATTCATGCACAACACACAACAAATTAAATGAACTACTTACTTGCACACTTGGAAAATTAAATACAAAATATCTTGAGAAATAGAATTATGTTCACTCTAAACCATTTGATTTATTAAAAAAATAATATATGTGTGCCAACTAAAATTCATTATAAATTAATAAATCTTCGATTTTTTTTTTATGACGTAGGAACCCGCAGCCGCTATTCGAAAGTACGCACTGAGTAAACCTCCGACAGAACCTAATACCCTGCAAACCAGGCCCGACGGGAAAGTCACACTATGCGAACTATGTGTAGCAGATGACCTGAGGCGTCGGGGGTTTGAACCCATGACCTCACGGTCACAAGTCCAACCCCTACACTACCAGGCCATCCCTTACGGGATAAATCTCCGATTTTTGTTAGAGAGACAGAGAGAGGAGAGAGAATTAGACCAAATGGCAACACACACTATTTACCAAAGTAGACATTAAAAATACATAAATAAATTACTACAATAAAACAGTTGAACAGTCACAAACAAAATGTCATGTAATTGTACTTGTATCTATTTACTCTGCTATAAAAATTGCAAAAAACTATTTCGAAAGTACACGTATCATCAATTTAATGACTTTAGGCAAATTTCGATAGCTACAAGTATGTTTTCTCTATGCATCGCCTAATGCTAGTAATGTTGAATGATTGACAAATACAAATTATTATATTGATTTCATATATATATATATATATATATTATATGTGAAGTCAAGATTAAAGTTAACATTCACTATAAAAACCTTCCACTTCCACCTTGGCTTATTAGGATTTGTTTAAAACCCTTTCCTAAAGTGATTTTGAAACCACTTTATTTAGAAATGAAACTTGTTTCCTACCACCCAAATTGCCTCACAAAGTGTGCCAACAATTTTTTTTTGTAAGTCAAATATTTTATACTCTAAAATTCCACCAAGCCCATCATTTGTTCCATTCTTGAAAGAGCCTAATATTGTAGTATTATAATATATGGTAGATGGGTTAAAGAGGGCAAAAATTTTTCTGCTTTGATTTGATTTGATTAAATCCATTATCACGAAGCACTCACACTACTCATGAATTTCCTCCTCCATCATTTTTCTGTAATAATTCAGAATCTTAGTAAAAAATCGAATAAAAATCATCATACGTATGTGTGTGTGTGTATAGTTGTGGAGGAGAAAAGGGAATAAAAACATTACGCTGCTGTGTAACAGAAAAGTACACGACGGAAAAGGTAACCTACCATTAAAATTAAAAATAAAAATAAAATTTAAAATCAAGAATCAAAGGAGCTAGGCAGTAGCCACACCCCTCTACCCCCTACCCACTGCAAACATATAATATATATATATATATATATATTATAATTATGGCTTGCATCAAATCTAGGAGCACAATGGCAATTCCATGCTTATAATGATAATACTAAATTCGTTCAAATGTGCTTTCTTTCACCCAAAATATGTTTTTTTTTTTCTTTTAATATAAAATATGAGATTTTTTTTTAAAAAAACGGTATATGCATAATATAATTGAAATAAATACTCCATTCGTCCCATATTTATCTATCTATCATTTGTTTTTTTGTACAATATTTTAAAAATATTAATATTATATTGTAGAAATAAAAGTAAAATTACTAAACTATGGGATGCAGTAAAATGGATGAGTAAATAAAATTAAGTATAATTTGGAGAGATAAAAAGAAGCCAAATTAGAGATGTATGTAAAGAATAAAAGTGTAAGTGGGGGAGAGAGATACCAGTGGGGAGGAGAGAACAAATGAATAAAAACAAGAGAAATTAAAAAAAGAAAAACGGAACGGGAAAAATAGTCACTTCAACAAGACGGGAGGGAGTAATGAAATGTAATAATGGTGGAAAATGGGGATCACAGCGTAGGTGGAATCAGTTGTCGTTACCAATTCCAACAAATAACGGAACATCACTGATGGACTCCTCATCCCCACCCCTCTGCACCCCCTCCCCCTCCAAATAATTTTCATTTCATTATTTCTCTATTATAACTATTTAATTTCTTTCTCTAGCCACCTACATCTACATCTACATACAACTAATAATAATAAGTGTATAACGGGGATGGGATGGGATGGGAGGAAGGGCCACAACTGAACTGAAATGAAAGGAATGCAGTGCAGGGCAGCAGATCAACCTCGCCACCCCACCCCACCCCACCCCACACAATGAGAATAGAATAGATAGATAGGTGAATGCATGCATGCATGCATGTGTCTTACTTCATTATTTCATTTTAACAGATCCACTTTGGAATGTTATGTTGTGCCCCTCTCTCTCTCTATTCTCTTTCTCTACTCTCACAGGCTTGGCTTTGGTGGTGTACTAGTACTACCCCTGTGTATGTCTTCACAATTTCCATTATTAGTTAATTCATTAATAAGACTAACCAAATTAAACTTACTTACTAGATATATATATATATATATATATACAAACTCATGACTTACCCTAACTAATTAATGTGACCATCATCATCAGCATCATCATCATGCTCTTCCAATACACCACTGACCACACCACACCACTTTCTGCCCTACCTACCTTGTCTTCCACTATTATTCCACTATTTAATTAATAACAAGGATATTATGCATGTTTTATATATATATACTTTTACAGACGAAAGAGGGAAAGAGATTCATGTACAATATTGTTTTGTATTCAGGAATTACTACTTACTTACATAAATACATAAATACATACAAGCCTAACTTATTAACTAACTCATTAGGTCAGATTTTGAGCTACGTACGCATGGTGTTAAGTGGCATAGTCTTTCATCCTTATATATATAAAAAAGAAATGGTTCCCACAAATTTTCAATGTAGAATATATTCAACAATACATTAACACCTAAAATTTCTAAAATTAAAATTGTTAAATAGAAATATCTCCTTATTTCTACTTTGGCATATGAACAAATTACTTTCCGCACAACCGCTGTCACAAGATTCCAAAAACACAATAAGTTACTTTCTGCTGCTGCAGAGGAATGTCATATTTATCTTCAGAATTGGCCAATTCCATTTATGTGCTAAAAGAATTATTTGTTCATTAATTTATACTTAAACCAGACTGTTGTATATACAACATAGGACAACCTCAGTTTAGTGAGCGAACACATTTGAGAGTGATGTTATTGGGTGAACTCAACAAGAGTATGATATTGTCCACTTAGGACTTATAAGGTGTATAATTTCTTCACAACTTCCAATGTGGGACTTGGGTTTGCGCCCCAACAATCCTCCCCTCAAATCAAGGACCAACCAATGGACATTCCCTGCCCACCTTGTACCGCCTACCACAAAGGGATCTGCTGTCTAACCACCTCAATCGGGACCGACCCAACACCACCAAGAAACTTTCGATACATGACATATCCACAGGTCACGAGGGCGAGCCCGCCACCACAACCAATGCCTAATGCCACCCAGTTCACTTCACCGTCTAACCGGGCTATGATACCACTGATGTTATTGGGTCAACTCAACACTAGTATGATATTGTCCGCTTTGGACTTAGCCCGCACGGATTTGTTTTTGGATATTCTCCAAAATGCCTCATACTACTGGAGTTCACTCGGGACTTATAAGGTGTATAATTTTTTTCACAACTTCCAATGTGGAACTTGGGTTTGCACCCCAACAGAGAGCTTATCCTTGAAAGAAAAATTATTGTAAAAGCTCTCATTCGGGTCTCTCCTCGTCTCCATGATTTTCACTTGTGTTTGATACACAAACTCACCGGAGGAGTTTTCGGAGATCCAAAGGAAATGAGAACCAGCTTGTTGGGTGAATTACTCTAAGCTTGTTAGATACACTAGTGTCAGTATGCATTTGTGACTTCCAATACCTGTGCATTGAATGCAAGATAAGCCTTTATAGAAGATATGGGTTAAGTGAGTGTAAGGTTGTTATCTACTATTTTCAGTATGCATTTGTGATTTTCAATACCTGTGCATTGAATGCAAGATAAGCCTTTATAGAAGATATGGGTTAAGTGAGTGTAAGGTTGTTATCTACTATTTTCAGTATGCATTTATGACTTTCAATACCTCTTTGATTGGAATCTTTAGATATAGATTGTTATAACCCAACTAGATTAACAAATATTTGACTCATTTATTATTTTTCTGCTCAAATATTTATATTATTGTCAGTGAGATGTTATTACTGTGAGTCAAATACGCTTCAAGAAAAGTTGGCATATTTAAAGTGTTCAAAGCCAATTCGTCGATTCATCATTTCCCAACAAAAATCCTTCCCAACTATTGTTACATATATATATATATATATATATATATTCCAATTTGCTCATCATCAGCTGACCTGACCACCTCTCCACACCCTCCACATTATATGACTAGAGATTTCTTAGCTAGCTAGAAATTCAAAACCATCAATCAAGATAGTGTCTGTAAGCGAAAATTAACAACTTCAACGTCCAAATCTTTCTATTTTATTGATTAAGTATATCAAGAAACCTGCCAGGCAATCATAAATCACAACTATAATACCATACAAGGGTTTCTTAGTAATTATCTTTTCAATTTCCTCTATCATATATATGATGTACTAATTTAGCTATCTCATATGTTCTCCTTTTTCTTTTTTCTTTTCAAAATGAAGTCCACCTAAAATCTTATATCCTAAATAAATATACCCATGCAAATTCAAATTTTTCTATTTTTCATAGGATTTATTAAGTATATATAGATGTATATATATATATTATTTATCTATATTATTCTCTATACAAATAAATTCACGTTCTTTATGTTAAAGGAATTCAAGAATAATTATACGAATAACTGAGTGGATCTAATTTATCACAGCCCAATGGGCTTGTTCACAAACATCATTCAACTGATACTCATTAGAGTGGGCCTCAAATTTATCTTAACTCCTAGAAACTGTGGCCTACGAATTACAATGCAATAAAACTAATAGCCTAAAGTTTTTATAAAAACTTAGAACTTCTATGTATCCATTTGTTTGGGGATTCTCCTCTCAAATACACTATTCATTCTATTTTTTCTTCTCAAAAATATCAAACCAAACACCTATTTTTAATTTTTTATATTATACTACTAAAAATCAATTTTATATTCAAAACATTACATCAAAACATATTTATATCACAACATTCAACTGCTCAAATTCAAAATTTTTACTATTCAAATCTCAACTCAAAATCCAAACAAACACACCCATAGTGAATCTAGTGCTGGTTATAACTAGTTAGCACATTACTAGTTCAAATTCAAAATTTTATAGTATATTATAAGTTGGTATATTAAATATATATTCTATACCTTGTATAAAGGGTAAATGATTAATTAATTGATTAACCAACAATATGAAAAACAACATGCATTGCATCTACAAATATTACATTTGATAATAAAAAGCAACATATGAACTACTGTTGTTAATAAAAAATTGTAGGGTGGACTAGTTTCCACGTCATAAAATAATAAATAAAAATAATGTAACCAAATTATTTTGTATTACTCCCATTCTATAACTAAATACTAAACAAACAAACCCATACATTGTGTCAACATTCTATATATATGTAAGTATTCAGCATGAAAACTAACTACAATCACCACACCAAATGCATACATAAACAGATTTTTTGTCTCTTAAATCTTAAAAGTAATAACACTCTACACTTACTAAAACAAGTATCTTAACATATGAACTCAATATATTGAACTAGAAGACAAAACCATATATAAATATAACTATAAAAAACAAAAACAAATCAGCACCAAATCCCTCCATCTATCTATTCATCAAATTGTATCATATTCACAGGAAATATATTATTCACACAACTTAAATAAATAAGTCGAGAAAATTCAATGAATGATATAATAATAGGCCGGCATGCTACTAAGTTTGACTTTAGAACAACAGCCATCTTCATAATAACTCCTAACTATGAATTAATGATAATTAAATTACTTTTCTTAGATATTCACATCAAATTTACTGCAAGAATTGCCAGGCTGAGATTCAAATTTAATTTATAATTAAGTAGACTAACCTTGAAAATATGTCTGTGTTCCACGTGGCAGCAGGCCAAGATTTCAAGCATGACTCTCCCCAACAGCCATCCTTATTGTCATCTACGTAAACTACAAGCACAAAAGAGTCAGAATTCAAAGGTTATATTTTAATGTCCATACCAATTAATGAATATTTTTCTCCATCATATAAAGAAAATAAAAGAACCAAAGACCAGGTCATTTCATCGAACTGCAAATTCAATGGATGGCTTTGCAGCAAATGCAATACCTGCTGCAATGGTGTCATCTGGATTTCTTCCTGCAGGCTCCTTGCTGGAACTGCTGATCCAGATCTGCAATGAACTGTCCTCGTTAGAGAAGAAATCTTTCATACAGATAAAGAACATTTCGAATATGGCGAGAAGGATCAGACGCCTCTATTCGTTGTTCGAAGAGGTTAGCGAAGTGGATAAGCCTCTGCCGCCATCGACAATCCTCTGCCTCACCGAGCTCCTCTCTGTTTTCCAGAGAGTGAAGATTCTGACTGAAAGTTGCAGAGATGATAGCCTGTTATGGAACCTGTTGCAAACGGAATATATATCGAATCAGTTCTATGCATTAGTGAAAATGATGGTTCGTGCACTTGATATATTACCTTTGAGCTTGCTTCCATTGACGGCTGACACCAGAGAGCAGGTTGAGCTTCTTCACAAGCAGGCGAAAAGAGATCAATTGTTCGTAGATCAGAGGGAAATACAAAGAAGGGATGAGATCAACCAGTTGATGTCCATATTCAGCACCCAAATTAACAAAAAGAACAAGGAATTAATCGATTTACGAAGAGCTGGAGATGTACTGGGCAGTGTTGGTTTGAGAAGCCCTTCGGAATTTGATGAAGAAATGTCGAAACTAGAGGCAGAAGCTAAGAAGCAAGCCGGCACTGGCGGGCTGATCGTCATCTCCAATATAAAGAATCTCATATCCTTAATTTCTTTCGTAAAATTGACAATTTTCAGCCAAGATGATCATCTGAAAGCTCATGAGGATCCGAAGAAGAGGAAAATTCCAATGCATGGCGCCGGATATCAGCTCTCGCTTTCTCATTCCATGCCTGATGAATTCCGCTGCCCGATTTCACTAGACTTGATGAACGATCCAGTTATCATCGCATCGGGACATACTTATGATAGGAATTCCATAGCACAGTGGATCAATACAGGGCATCACACATGTCCCAAAAGTGGGCAGAAGCTCATACACATGGCTCTCATACCAAACTTTGCCCTGAAAAGCCTCATACATCAATGGCGCCTGGAGAACAATATCCCAATTCTCGAATCCACTTCCTCTTCAGATGTAGAAGGTAACACATTGAAAAAGAGATCAAGCGAAACATTGATCGATCATATTTCAGCAACAAAAGGAGTTACAGATGCTGTAAAGATGACAGCTGAATTCTTAGTCGGGAAACTAGCAACTGGATCGGCAGACATTCGAAGACAGGCGGCGTACGAACTTCGTTTACTAGCAAAATCAGGAACGGATAACCGAAGAATAATTGCCGAAGCAGGGGCTATTCCATTTCTCTCGACTCTTCTATGTTCTCGCGACTCGCGAATCCAGGAAAATTCAGTCACTGCTCTACTCAACCTTTCCATACACAACAACAACAAAGTTCTAATAATGGCAGCCGGCGCACTCGACAACATTGTGGAAGTTCTGCAATCAGGATTAACCACGGAGGCGAAAGAGAATGCAGCAGCCTCGATCTTCAGCCTCTCACTAATGGATGAATACAAGATAACTATCGGCGCACATCCGAGAGTAATTCCAGCATTAGTGCAGCTTTTAGGAGAAGCATCTGCAACCGGTAAAAGGGATGCTGCGACCGCACTCTTCAACCTTGCAGTAATTAGTGTTAACAGAGAAAAGGTTATATTGGCCGGAGCAGTTCCTCTGCTAATTGGTCTGTTGACAGACGATAAAGCAGGAATCACAGATGATGCCTTAGCATTGCTGGCACTTCTTCTTGGATGTCCTGAAGGACTTGAAGAGATAAAGAAGAATAAGGTGTTCGTACCGATTCTGATTGAGCTTTTGAGATTTGGATCATCCAAAGGTAAGGAAAATTCGATAACTCTGCTCCTGGGACTCTGCAAAGATGGAGGAGAGGAAGTTGCAAGAAGGCTTTTGATGAATCCTCGCAGCATTCCTTCTCTGCAGAGCTTGGCAACTGATGGTTCATTGCGAGCCCGGCGAAAAGCCCATGCTGTCCTTAGAATACTCAACAGATACTGTTCTCAAATCACAAAGACAGATGGATGAATAACACAAAATTGATTGTTGAAAGAATCTATTTATAGGTTGTAGGGAACTTTTACTTTGATCATAAATAACATTACATACTGTAATGTAGTAGCATCTTCTTGATGTTCTAAGATGCTAACTTGGGTGGGGAAACATTTATTGTACAAAAGCAATAATTTCCTGATGTATCATATGCCCAAATGTCGATATGCAAAATAGGGAGATGCAGTTCCCGACCACATATGTTTCACATATTGCTCAAACCTTGCAGTACTAGATGACATGCAACAGATATTTTGCAAACAAAAGAGTCCGAACTAAATGAATGTTGTAATGTAATTATCCTAATACATTTATGAGAGGGCGTGGGCGTACCACTGATCCAAGAGTGTGATTTCTACTGTCAAGATTCGAGGAAAGAAAACTCAAATGACACTAAAGAAGTTTACACAGTTGACAAACAAACAGATGTTGTAACAAGAGGGATTATCGAATTCCCATATCTAAGCATACTGCAAAAGTGCACAGAATGCATGTCTAAAACTTGAGTAGAGGCAATTCTCCATGAAAGCACAACCTGATAATGATGATCAATAACGAATAGCAATTTAGATTCAAAGCCCCTTTTATATATCACAAGCATAAATATTCAGATCCACCATGTACTGAGTAGGACTCTGCGCAGGCTAAGTTCCTACATTGTAAGGCAAGTTAGTTCCATCCCATTCCTCTAGATAAAAATTTCAAATCCGCTGTGTTCAAAGCAGGAACAAGTATCAGTAGAAGCAATGTCAAAGCCCCTACATAAGATGAGCATCTCCCTAACTCTTAATGTGAACATTGCTTAATTATCACTAAGAATCTGTTATTACCCTATAATTTGTATTAAAAGCAATCCTGGACAGATGTGTCAATTTTTCAGCACCGCTTGACAAGATCCACTAGCAAACACAAGCTAAGCATTCACATCTAAATGGTTTGTGTCGTTTATTAACCAGAAGCATATTCACCTCAATGTAAAACTTATCGACTATGACAACGAACGAAGGATAGAATTTCCATACGAAAATGGTGGACGAAAGAGATTATCAGGATATACAATACCGTCGGAACGTTTCATACTTGTTGTGCATCACTAGACGGACACCTCGCGGCTCATCCCCGACCAGTGACACTTCCAATTCTCACCGCGCCGCCGCAGTCAAAACTCCTTATTCCACATCTCTCCGATATTCAACACAGCTATCGCCTATCAATCACCACGAATTTCACAATATCCCTGCCATGCCTCAAATTGCCGCTTTAAAACTCCTTCCTCCGAAACTCGAAGAGTAACACATACCTTGAATTGAATTCTGGTATAAATTAGGTCGATTCTCCCTAATTTATCCAGAAAATTTAAGTCTGCGGCAGCAACATGCAGTGCAGTGGCGTTTTCCGCGGATGATGGATGCATTGCGTATTTTTATATTATTTATGCAGTTATTAAAAAAAATATTTTTTCGCTTATTATTTTTATACTATTTACACAATTTTTTAGGTAAAAATATTTTCTTTCAACTAAAAAATAAAACAATTTTTTTAACAAAATTAAATTATTTTCTGACAAAATATTATAGTATCAAAATATTATTTAAATTATATTGTAAATGAAAAACAAAAATAGCAGTTTGCTGATTCTTATTTTTATTTTTTATTTCTTATTATTTTAGAAATAATTATATAAAAATTATTAAATGCTAGTATAATACTTCTTCCGATTTATTAGAGTTTGCTCATCTTCACTGTGGCATGGTATTTAAAATAATAAAATTTAATTAGTTAATAATATTAATTTTCTTTTTTTTAGTAGTATTATTGTAGTTAAATAAAAATGAATATATATATAATTAAAATTTTGGGTGCTTGAAGTTTTAAAATTTTAAAAATAATAATAAAACTAATTAAATGTAATATTTTATAAAAATATATATATAATGTATTATTTTTTTAAAAATAAATACTATCACAATTTCAAATGTAGGTTGGATAAACAAAGCCCAATATTATTTTAATAATAATATTTGCATTGAGCAAGTAATTTAATTCTCTCACCTATAACATAACTGCTTAAATCATCACATAAAATTGATATTTATTTATTTATTTATTTGAAAAATGAAAACTAGATAAATTTTAAATCAAGCCAATAATTTACAAACCAAACGTCAATTGAGTAAGTCACAAAGGGATGCCTTAAAAATAACTACACAGGATTATATTGATTATATTATTTAATTATATAAATTAAAATTATGAACTAAGGCGTAAGTATGAAATTCAAACCCTAACTTCACTCGAAGTTAAAAGGACAAAAATAATTTTATTAGTATTAAATTATATAAATTTAATAATATTTGTATAATATATTGTAAATTGTAATAATATTTTTAATATTAAGTGGACAGTATAATTACTGAAAAGAATAGTTTATTAAAAGATAGAAAGAGTAACATATTTTTGAGAGATTTCTTTATATTTTTATTATTTATTAAATACTTTTTAAAAAAATAATATCAAATCAAATATTTTTTTATATTAATTTAAAAATTAATTTTATATTTAAAATATTACATTAACGCATATTTGTATCATGTTATACAACTATTCTCATTAAAAAATTCTTCTTATTCAAATCTCAAGCTAAAAATCCAAACCCCAAACACAATATACTCCCTCCGTCCCCCAAAAGAGACGTCTTATTGGGTGTTCATACCGGAATAAAATAATAATAGTATTTAATTGAAAGTTGGTATAAAGTAGAATCTAAAATATTAAAATTCCCTTACTTTTTAAATGATTTTAAAAATAGGTTGAGTAATAATTAGAGATAATTTGGAAAAGTAGAGATAATTTTGTTATAAAATGGGGACTACGCTTACTACATAAGGAAACGAGACAATTATTTTGGGACAAATAAAAATAAAAAAATAAGACAACTCTCATGGGATAGAGAAAATATATTTTTTTTTAATAAATAAATGACAAAAGAATAAAAGTAAGAAATTTGCCAAATCTGGGTGTGTTTCTTTTCTATAATTTTTTAAAAACATTTCCCAAAAACTTAATATACACATATTCACTATTTTTATATTATTTACATAATTTTATATACCTTAAATATAAATAAAAATAAAAATTAAAAATTAAAACCAAAGCACAAAACAAACACGTCATAATACTTCCTATGTCCCATATAATTTATCTATTATTTATTTTCGTTCGTCTTACGTAATTTATCTTTTTTAAAAATATATATATAATTATACACTTTAATCGTATTTTAAAATTTATAATTTGTAATTTTTAAATTTTAATTAAACTATTTAATTATATTAATTTTAATTTATAATTATTTTTGTTAATATAATTTTTAATTATTAATTAATATATTTTACCTAAATTCTGAACGGAGAAGTTATATAATTATCATACTGAAATTGGAGAAGCAAGAGGTTTTGGGTGCCCAACCCTATATTTACTTATTTAGTTGCTCATTAATTCAATAGATTCACCTCCGAACCGTTAAATTAATAATATTATAAATTCAATCGATTTAACTAATTTAGCCGAATCTACAAAATAGCGATCGCTAAAAGCTACTATAACACAATTATTGTAGTATTTAAATTAAATTGTTCCCGCTAAATAATAATAATAAGGGTAAACTGTTTGTCCAGTAACTGAACCCTTTATCATTTTAGTCCCGTAAGTGGAGCCTGTCGCAAACTAGTTCCATAAGTAAAAAAAATTCGCTGTTTTAGTCCTCCGGCGCCGAAGACGCCCGCGTGGCTCGCCGGAGGTGACGTGTCCGCCAGGTCTCCAGCCAAGTCAGCGACACTTGGCGGACACGTAGATTTTTTTTTAATAATAATTTTTTTAATTGTACCAAATAAAAAAAATTAAAATACAAATAAAATTAAAAATAAATTAAAAATAAGTTTTAAAAAAATTAAAAATGAAAAAAAATAAAAATCCACGCGATGACCTGGCGGACACGTCACCTCCGGCGAGCCACGCGGGCGTCTCCGGCGCCGGAGGACTAAAACAGCGAAAATTTTTCACTTATGGGACTAGTTTGCTACAGGCTCCATTTACGGGACTAAAAAAACAATTTACCCTAATAATAATAATAATAATAATAATAATAATAATAATAATAATAATAATAATAATAAAATTATTGTCTTAATAATAATAATAATAATTCTATAACAAAGTTGATTATAACTAGAAATCTTAACTAATTCATTTCAAAATAAATACTTTAACTAGGTGTGTTTATGTTGCAAAATTTCCCTAAATTTTATTATTTGAACTCTATATTTTTTTCATACAAAATATCTTATCAAATACTATTATTTTTAATATTAAAGTCAAATCAATTTTTTTCCAAAACTATATTCTAAATTATGCAACAATTGTAGCTATGAAAATCACCCGTACGGTAAATTTTATCAATTTAATGTGGATATAATTTTTTTGAATTTTTGTTACTCGACATGTGAGCTCATTGATCCGATTCAACATTAGATCTGAAAATTTGCAACTCGATTTGACAAACTATTAAATAATACTCCCTCCGTCTCGTCTCGCGGAAGATGGAACATTTTGTTAGGGACACGGTATTTTAGGTAGTATAGGTTATTAAGTTATTAATAATAAGTTAAAAATAATATTTTTTTTATTATTTTTATATGTGTAGTGTTGTTGGTATTTTAAATATTTTTACAATTACATCTCAATAAAATATATGCAATATGGATATCATTTTGTAGACAATAAAATTTTATATAATACAAATGAATTAAAAAATATATTTATTTATTTATCATTATCATAAGTTAGTTTTATAAAAAATGAGAAGTTTTAAAAGTAGATAAAAATATTTGTTAATTGATGAGAAATATAGAAATAAAGGGGTTTTGAGTGGATCCTACGTGTAAGATGTTAGAAGTTTAATTAAATTGATTTATATTTATTAAGTATGTTTAAGATTGATAAACTTGCCAAAAATAAAAAAAGAGTCATCTTTTGTGGGACGTACTAAAAAGAAAATGAGGTCATTTGTGGCGGGATGGAAGAAGTATATATATATATATATATATAGATAAGTATATTGTACCAATTACTCATCTATTTATCACTTACCAAAATTTAATTTTGAAAATATAATAAATATTTAATTTAATATTTATTCAGCATTTGATTTTCCAAATTCAAATGAGAACACCTACATTTATGTGCTGAATTTAGGGTGTGTTTCTTTGCGCTCAAAACCCTCGTATTTCTACTATTTAGATTCTGTATTTTTTAAAAAATTATATATTTTTTTTTCACAAAAAATCACATCATACATTATTTTAATATCAAATTCAAACTAAATTTTTTTTCAAACTCATAAAAAAAAAAAAAAAAAACAAAACAAAACAAACCCTTATGATTTAGATTTTATAAAAACAATTCAGTAATTATATATATAAATGTATTGAATGAGTATTAGTGTGGTTTTGTCTGTCACTATAAATATGGTTGACTAAATATTAACAATATGCTGTCCATATTTATATGTATAAAGATGTTCAGTGTTAGGATAAGTTATTTTACCAAATAATATTGAATGAATATCAATTATGCTAACTATATATTAACAATGTTGAATAAATATTAATCACGTGTTCTCCATTTTATTTATTATTGACTACATATATTAATGATGTGTTATTTGTATATTATATAAAATTATTTAGATTTTCAAAGTTATTTTTTTTAATAGTATTAAATGAATGTTAAGTATATATATATTATCTATATGTATATATTGTTGATAATGTATGAATAATATGTTGTTTGTATCTAAAGCTGTGTTTGGATTACCTTCCATTGAGTTAAATCACCAATTTGACTCAATCAATATATATTTATATATGTATAAATATATATATCAATATAATATATAACATATATTTTGATAGCACATTTTATCCAATACACAAACATATTTATAAAAATAAATAAATTATATATTAATATAATATATAATATATATTTTGATAGCACATTATATAATTATATCCAGTACATTGAAATTAGATAAAAACAATCAACAAATGAAAAATAGACAAACAATATTGTCTATTTAAATTTATATGTGTTATATTAATATATATATATATTATGTGTTGAGATTAATTATATTATTATATACTATTAATTTATATATTGTATTTGTATTATATTAATATAAAATTTGAAATATTCAGTAATATATTTTGGTTATTATTTCTAACTCCCTAAATTGACGTACCCCAAAATTTCACACTCTTTGCACCTGGAGCTAAATTAATGGAGGCCTGTTTTGGGCTTTGTTTGGCGCCGAAATCTCTTCATGTCCACGTCACCTAATCTCAACATTAATTACACTTTAACGCACCAATTAATTATTAATTATATATTCATACCCAGAAATCCTCTCAAAATTCCATCGGCGCCTCCAATGGCCACCGCCAAATATCTCCTCACCTCCATCGCCGCCGCCCTCCTCCTCCTCCTCCCCCCGACCGACGCCGCTGCCTTCCGCCGCCGCCCAACCGCCGTCTTCGCATTCGGCGACTCCATCCTGGACGCCGGCAACAACAACTTCTTCCCCACCCTCTTCCGCTCCAACCACCGGCCGTACGGGGTGGATTTCCCCGGCGGCGTCGCCACCGGAAGATTCTCCGACGGGAAGCTGGCCACCGACGTTGTGGTTTCGGCTCTGGGCATTAAAGAGCTCCTGCCGGCTTACCTGGACCCGGTCCTGACCGATCCGGGCCTTCTGACCGGCGCCAGCTTCGCGTCGGCCGGTTCGGGCCTGGACGATTTGACGGCCCGGCAGGCGAATGTCCTGACCATGGGGAGACAGCTGGCGTATTTCCAGGAGGCTTTGGGGAGAATGAGGAGGGCCGCCGGCGGGTTGGCGGCGGGCCGGGCCGTGGAGAATGGGCTGTTCATGGTGGCCGCCGGGAGTAATGACGTCATGTTCGGGCTGCTGCTGAGGAGGAATTGCAGTGTGCCTGAATACCATGATTTGATGCTTGGAAATCTTGAGGTTTTTATTAAGGTAAGTTCCGTACGTTTTCATTTAAATTTATTATCGGTTTTGTTTTTAGTTAAAAAATATTCCTCCCTCCGTTGCAAAAAATTTGTCTTATTTTTTCATTTTCGTCTTTCATTTTTCTTATTTAGTAGCTGTAGTCCCCACTTTATAACAAAATTATTCATATTTTTCCATATTATCTCTAATTATTATTCTAACGTACTATTTAAAATCATTCACAAAGTAAGGACATTTTAGTCATTTACATTCTATTTTATACACAATTGGAGATGGAGTATTTTATTTTACTATAAAAAAATAATAATAATCATTTTTCTTAAAATTTGTATTTGTTGACTCTGGTCAATGGACATAAAATTTACATAATAGAGAGAATATATGTTACTACTTTCGTCTCAGAATTATAATTTTAATGGCATAAAATCCTCTATACTCAATTTTTTCTATTCCCTCTATTTTCTCCAATGAAATAGAGCCACATGCATGATAAAGAACGTTAATAAAATTTATGTATTTCTTTTTAACTATAATTCTTTCATTTTTATTTTTTTTTCAAAAAGAATATCTTTAGAGTGTGTTTGTTTGGGGGATTGGATTTTAATCACACTATTCATTCCATTTTTTCTCCCAAAAAATATCAAATCAAACACCTATTTTTTACTTTTTATATTATATTAAAAATAAATTTTACATTCAAAACATCACATCAACACCTATTTATATGACATCATACAACTATTCAAATTCAAAATTTTTACTATTCAAATCTCAACTCAAAATCTAAACCCCCAAACAAAGTATATTATAATTTATAATTTTTCTATCTTAATTTTTCTATCTTAATATTATAATCCAAACCCCCAAACAAAATTTTCACTATTCAATCTTATTTATACTTTTTCTATTTTAATTTTTATTATATTTCCATTTTACTATAAAAAAGTATATTACTATATTTTAAAAATATAATGTTCAGATGTTGTTTAAACATAATTTTATAATGATATTTTTTATATGATATTTTATGAAAAAATATTAAAATTTATGATTTAGATACTTGCTTTATTTATTAAAATATTTTCTTCAAAAATAAAATAAAAAATAATATGAAGTTTAATTTAATTTATTTTTTACGTTACTTTTTAAAAAAATATTATTATTTAAACATAAAATATTATATTCAAAATAAAAATTAATACCAAATTCAAATAATTTTTTTTAAAATATTATGTAAATATTGAATCTAAATAGTAAGTGTGATATCTTGAAAAAAATAATAATTTTTACAAGAAAATAATACAATAAAAATTGAGATAGAATATAATTTTTATTTTATTTTAAAAAACTAGGAAGCAAATAAAAAAAAAAAAAACGATAACTTCTTTTTTCTCCTTACATGTGACAACTTTTTATTAAGAAATAATTATATTTTATTAATTAGTGAAAGTGTGTAAGAGTTTTTATATTTTTGTCTTTAACTTTATATATAAAATAATTACATTGTGTAATGATATATTTGTGATTTAAGTAAAGGTAAAAAAAATATTTTAGTATTAATGTATGATTATTTTTTTCTAAAATATGAAATAGATACTTTGAAATGAGAGAGAAAAAAATGGTCAAAAGAATACTTAGATTGGAAGGGAATGAGTATTTACTTCATCTCCCCTTAGTTGTTCATTTTTGTGTTGATAGAAGAATCTAGATAAATATATAATTAGTAAATAATTTAAAAATATTAATCAAAATAATAATTATTATATAATACAAAGTATTATAAATTAAAATTAAAATAAGTAATTAATTTAATTAAGATTAAAAAATTTTAAATTATAAAATTCAAAGTGCCGTTAATATGTATAATTATTTTTTTTAAAAAAATAGAAAGATAAATTATATGAAATTGACAGAAATAGAAAAATATAAATAAATTATGTAGAGGACCGAGGGAGTACTAATTTATATATATATTTCTACATATATTCATTAAGATCCATCTGTTTACATTGGCTTCGCAGCATTTTTGGATAAAATAATTTTTTAAAGTGTGGTATGGATAATTGTATCAAAAATATAAAATAAATTATTTTGGATTTAATTTTTGACTTTTTAAAATTTTTAAAATTGACTTTTGTATAAAATATTGTATTTATTATTATTATTTTTGAGGAGTCGAAAATTGTGATAGGAGAACAAAGCGATTGTGTTTTACATTTGAGTTTTTTTTTTTTTAATTAAGTATAAAAAAGTACATCTTGACAATATCAAAAAATAATATTTTATATAAAAATATAGTGTTATATTGTTTTATATTATTAATAGGAAAGCATATTTAAAGTTTTTTGTTTGTGGACAAATCTTTCTCAATTTTTCTTTAGAAAAATTATGTGTAGTGAACTATTTTGTTTTTTTTTTAAAAAAATATATTATTATTCATGTCAAAACACTAGTACAAAATACATATTGACATATATATTTTTAATTACATTTTCGCAACATCAAACTCGAAAAAACTGATATTAAATAACTTGCGTAGAAATTAGTGAATATGGGAGCGCAAAAATTCGCGGTTCTTGGCCTCCCGCCAATAGGGTGCCTACCGTTACAAATGGGTCTTGCCGGTCATCGGGCGAGTCGAACATGTGTGGCTAGACAAAATATTGACGCCCAATCCTACAACACCAAACTACAAGCCCTAATTTTGCGGCTACAAATATCACTCCCCCTCGGCTCCAAACTTGCATATGTCGACATCTATACTCCCCTCATCAATACCATTTTGAGCCCTTCTGCCTACGGTAAGTTATTCTTCGACTTTTTATATTTTTTAAATTCTTGATTTGTTTAAAATCTTCGCTATATATGATGACAGTGAAAGTCGATTATATTAGATAATTATATCGCTACTAGGATAATTGTAGTTTTATATAAGATAATAATAATACTAATAATAATTAAAAAAAAAATTGTTATCTGAGTTTTATATTTTATAAAAAATAATAGAATTTTATTGTTTTTAACAATTTTTATAAGGTATTGAGTTTGGACCATGATATAATAATTAATGAGGGATATATGATTCAATTCATAAGGGTTTTTTTTTTTTTTTTTTAAGTGCAATTGAAAGTTGGATTTTAACAATTAAAATAATTTTTTTATTTAGTTAATATGTTGTAGTATATCCACAATTTTCTTAATATAAAAAATACATTATTTGTCTCGTAAGGGATAACGGGCGACTATGAGGTTATCAACTCAAATTTCCGACGCTTTCAGAATTTATCTGTCATGTATAGTTGCCGAGGGTTTACCCAGAGCAAGAGGTGCTATTAGGTAATTATAACATAATTTTAGCGAATGTAAAAAATACTTCGTTCATCCATCAATTTATTTTCATTTTTTTTTTCGTTCATTGATTAAATTTACCTCATTGCTATATTTAGAAAAATCAAAAAATTTATATTTAATTATGAATATGGATCAAGTGTTGAAATAGAAACACTCGGCACCATGCTGAATGACTTATAAATAGTTCAATTTATATAATTAAGTTTAATTATTAATATAATTATTAGAATCTCTATCATTTAATTATTATCTTTCATTCAATACTTATTTATTGCAAATACCATTAACTTCATTACATTCTATCTCATCATTTTTTTAAATTATTGGGTGTGTTTTTTTGGGGGATTGATTTCTACTATTCATCTAATTTTTCCCTCCAAAAAATCAAATCAAACACCTATTTTTTATTTTTTATATTATACTAAAAATCAAATTTACATTCAAAATATCACATCAACACCTATTCCAATTAAAAAATTTTACTATTCAAACCTCAATTCAAAAGTCAAATCCCCAAACAAACTAACTAAATTTTTCAAAAATACCTCCAACTATCTTTTTATTTCTTTTCACATTTTTAATAAAATATTTTATTTTTTATCCTCGTGCCGAGTCCAAATGAACTAAATATGACGTAACGGAAAAAATATCAAATAATTATTTTACCTAAAAAACTTTAAAATTAACAAAAATAATTTTTGTATATATACTCTCTCTCTCCTAATGTTGATTTGGATTTGGACTTGGATTTGGATTAGGGTTTGAGAGAGCAATGGAGGGATGCTGTGGGTCAGGGTATTTGGAGATGGGCCCACTCTGCAATGCACTGTCAGCAGTTTGTCCAAATCCATCCAACTATGTGTTTTGGGATGCTGTTCATCCTACCCACAAAACCTACGCCATTCTTGCCGCCAATTTCTTGCACAATGTCCTCCCCACTCTTTATTACTAGCTATTAATTACTATTAATTTTAAATGGATCATTTTGTAAAGCAATTTATTACAACTTTTATCAATATATAACTCATACCTTACATGCAGGGCCGGCCCCGCCCGGGGCGGGAATAGCGCCCACGGTAGACAGGGTCTATTATATATTTATATCATATATATATATATATAATTTATATATATAATTTACTTGATATATATGAATAAAAAACTTGATATATATGAAAAGAAAAAATTATAGTTTGCACAGTGGTATAGAGATTAATTTTTAATATTGAAGTTTTAAGTTCAAATTTATATGTTTCAAACATTTAGAGATATGTTTTTATGCTATTTTTCATCTAAAAATCCTAGAAAATTATTTTATTTAATTATTTATATTTTACTATAAATATAAATATATTATTTATATATATATATTTAGGGTCCATAATTTTTTTCCGCCCTAGCCCTTCTATACTAAGTTTTCATCTAAAAATTCTAGAAAATTATCTTATTTAATTATTTATATTTTATTATAAATAAAAATATATTATTTATATATATTTAGGGACTATTTTTTTTTTATCGCTCTGAGCCTTCGAAAGTAAGAACCGGATATATATATTTCAAATTTCAAATTAACTACTATTTTTATTAATTAGTCTAAATTTATGCTTACATTCTATGTAAGTCTCTCAGTCAAAATTTATATTATCATAAATAGCAACTATTATTTTAATCAACGCAAGTATCATTTATATTTTAAACAAATAATAATAAATTTTCATTAAATCATAGATACTATCAATTAAAGAGACTAAGGCCACATAGGGTGATCATGCATTCTATTTTTCGATTGGGATTTTATTAAATACGATTCAAACTGAAAGTCGGAATTTCATATAAAAAAATAATAATAATAATAAATCAAATCGAACTAAAATGTCCAAAAATCCAAATTTTGAATTATAAAATTCAAACCTAATCGAAAATTCAAAATTGCATGATACTTACTTAGTCTACTCATAAACATACGTATTTATATTTTAGGTTGTCCAATCAAAAATTAATCATTTTTTTTTTTTTATAATTATGAACCCTATTTTTTTTCTACAAATATTTTTACTTTATTATCGTATTATTACTTTTATGCCAAAAAAAAAAAGTAAAAGACAAAATTATTTTTAACTATCTATTATAATGAAAATATTACTAATTTTAAAACTATTTATAAAAAGTAAATACATACGTTTAAAAAGGACGGAGGAAATATATTTTGGTGTGTTTGTTTGAGTGTTTGAATTTTGAGTTGAAATTTGAAAATAAAAAATTTGAATTAAAATACCGGTATGATTTAATATTTTGAATGTAAAGTTGATTTTTAAACTAATATAGAAAAATAAAAATAGGTATTTCATTTGATATTTTAAAAAAAAATTGTGTGAATTGTAAAAATCCTTTAAAATCCTTCAAACAAACACGTTTTTTTTTTTTTTTTTTAATTTGTATTATGTTTTGATATAATAATTAATATTCAAAAATCAACATGCAAAAAGTAAATGAGACCCTTAGAACCGGACAAATGCAGTATATATTTATAACTATTGTGTGTCCACCCAATAATTTTTTAGTGATATAATTTTCGATAAATCTTACTCCCTCCGTTCCTTTTGAAAGAGGTTTTTTGAAGTTTTACAGCAAATTAATAAATAATAATATTTTTATTGATTAATGTATGTGTAAGAGATTGGCATTTTTGCCCTTTTTGTATAAAGTAATTGGATGTGAAATAATATATTTGTAATTTAAATAAAAATTAAAGATTTTTTTGATATTAGTGTATAGTTACTCTTACTAAAAAAAATTGGTACTTTTGAGTGAGACAGAAAAAAATATTAAAAAAAAGTACATTGAATTAGGACGAAGTGAGTATATATATACACACTAATGTACTTCATCTACTTAAAATTAAAAATTTAATACAAAATATTAAATTATTTGATATTACAAAAGTAATTCTCCATACTTAAGATAAAAAAATATATTATCCAAAAATAAAAATTAAACTTATTTTTATATTAAAATATTAATATTCTTTTATTAATTATTAAAATCATTACTACAACGGATCAAATCAGTTAGTTATAACTAAAAATATGATTTAATCACATTGAGAAGTTAGTTATACTAAAATCCAAAAACAACTCATTCATATCGATTGAATATGGCGACGGTTAAGGTGTTGATTTGGTCAAATTAAAATTGTACTAATTTCACAACTATGTGAGCACATTAACCTGAATAATTTGTATTCTATCACAAGACAGAATTATATATTGTATTATGTTATATAAAAACATGTTCTGTGTGGGATATATATTATACTATATTGTATAATATACTTATTTTGATACATAAAATTATATAATGTGCTGTGAAAATATGTGTTATATAATGTATTACCATGTACTGTTTGATACTCCCTCCGTTTTAAACAAGTTGTAATATTTGTTTTTGGCACTGAGTTTTTAGGTGGCTAGTATTAAGTAGGATAATTTAGAAATTAAGTGATGTGATAGAGAGAGAAATATATATTTTATTTTTTTATTTGAATGATGTGAGGGGATAAAGTATGGGGTAGAAATATATATTCTATATTAAAATTCCTGGCTTGACAGCGCCTCCACACGTAGATCATTCTGATCAAATTGGAGCACGGTTTTCCAAAACCAAAACCCTAGCTGCCGCCGCCACTGTTCGCCGTCCATCGTCCGCCCTTCTCTGGCCGTCGTTTTTCGGTTGCCGACTCCTGCTTTGGTTCCCTACGTCATGGTGTAGTTGGTATTTTTGTCAGAGTTGATTTCATTTTGCGAGTGTTACCGGTTGGATTGTTTGATCTACTTTCTTGATTTGGGCTTTGATTTCGTGATTCACATATTTTTCTATGTTTTTTTTTTGTTATAGAGCGTATGGACGTTCATTTACCTATTACTACTATCTTGCCCGGTAATTAGATATTTGGATGTAGTCTATGAAAAGTTTCTTAACAGGTAGAAAGTTATGGCGAAAAAAAAAATGTTAGAAATTTTGAGGGAAAATAATGAGATTGTCTTATTGACTATCAAAATAAGGAACCTATATATAGACAATACAAAATAGTCTCGATAGACTCAAATCTAAGTAATCTAAACTATGAATAAGATCAAATCTACATATAAATCTAAAACTGAATATCTAAAATATCTCAACATCCCCCTCAAACTCAAGTGGTATAAGAGAAACAAATTTGAGTTTGATGAGAAATTTGAATATAAATGCAAAAAGAAAACATTAATAAAATTAGCAATTGGCTCTCCACCCACTGAAGTAAAAAATGAGATGACTCTCCACCATAGTCGAAAACGAGATGACTCTCCACCGGAGCAAAAAATAAGATGACTCCACGGGAGCCGAAAACGATATGACTCCACCGGAGCAAAAAATGACAGGACTCCACCGGAGTCGAAAACGACATGAGCCAAAAACGACATGAGCCAAAAACGAGATGACTCCACCGGAGCCGAAAACGACAGGACTCCACCGGAGTCGAAAATGAGATGACTCCACCGGAGCCGAAAATGACAAGACTCCACCGGAGCCGTCGAAAACGAGATGACTCCACCGGAGCCGAAAACGATATGACTCCACCGGAGCCAAAAAACGACAGGACTCCACCAGAGCTGAAAACGAGCCGAAAACGAGATGACTCCACCGGAGCCGAAAACGACATGACTCTACCGGAGCTGTCGAAAACGAGATGACTCTCCACCGGAGCCGAAAACGATATGACCACCGGAGCTGAAAACAGATAAATCGCAAACATCGGACAGATCAGATCTCATGCAGGCAACAGATAAACAACGGACAGATAGCAGATCATAGACAGATTTTCGCCAACAAATAAGCAACGAAAGATGGCAGATCGCACGCAGGCAACAGACAGGCAACGAAAAATGGCAGATCGCAAGCAGCAACAGACAGACAACGACAGATGGAAGATCGCACGCAGCAACAGATGGCAAATCGCATGCAGCAACAGACAACAACGGGCATATGGCAAATCGTTTCAGATCACTCGCATGCAACAGACAAACCACGAAGATTTCAGATTGCACACAAGCAACAGACAAGCAGCAGACATATGACAGATCGGAGACGAGACGAGACAAATTTGCAAAAAGACAATTTGCAAAGACATTAACTCAAAATTACAAGACCTCTGGGTACAATCCAGATTGAATGTACCCGGAGAAACACGGGTTGGTAGGCTATATCTACAGCATGAGAAAAATATGCTCTGATACCATGTTAGAAATTTTGGGGGAAAATAATGAAATTGTCTTATTAATTATCAAAATAAGGAGTCTATATATAGACAATACAAAATAGACTCGATAGACTCAAATCTAAGTAATCTAATCTATGAATAAGATCAAATCTACATATAAATCTAAAACTGAATATCTAAAATATTTCAACAAGTATAATTAATTATTTCCTATTTTTGTAAATATTGCATGGTGTTTAGGACATACCAAAAAAAAATGTTGCAGGTGTTTGAGACGGAGGGAGTATATGTGTTGTGTTTTTTTATAAACATGTGCTGATTATGTCAAATCAGTACAATAACCAAAGCGATAAAATATATAATTTGAAATGTTTTGTTCTTTTTTTTTTTTGACACCATTCCCCGTATATATTATTAAAAAAATACAATATATACACACATTAATAGAATATATAATATATATTTTATTCACTTACAAAAAATCAACACAAATTTTTATTTTTTATATAATAACAATAAAATTCTTCATATCTATCATAAAAATATATATTTATTCAAAAATATAAATCGAACCCAATTTTTCTTTTGATTTCTTATTTTATATATATAAATTTTAAAAACTAAACTATAAATTAACTGATTTGAATTAATATTTAAATTATAATTAAATAATTTTCTATACATTCAAATAAGAAATATCTCACCATTTTATCTAGAAAGGTTTATTTTATTTTTTTATTTGTGGTATTTACAGTTTGTATAAATAGTTATAGTTATATAAAGATAATATTTCATATGTCTCATCTGTCTCATTTTAAATGATCTTTTGGATTTTGTAGTAGATTAAAAAACAATAGCAGTAGTGTGTAAGAAATTTTAACATTTTTGAATTGGGACCGAATGAGTAAAAAATACTACTATCATCTTGTTGTAAGATAATCATTTTGGTACGTATAATTTGTTTGTTTATGATTTAAATTAATGTATATTTTTTAGTATGAGATATAAAGAACTATGTGAGTAATATAAAAATTAATAAACTTTTTATATTGACTTATTGATTTTTATGAGAGGCCAAAATATAAATATTATATATATTGATAATCATATAAAAAAAAAATTAGTTGATGAACAAACACGTACGAGTTTAAAAAATAATAATAACTTTTATATGTAAAAATAATTGTATTGGCCGAAAAGATAACAATACCTTTTGATTTATGATATTTATTTGAAAATTTATTTATTGGTAAGGGTATTATTTACCTATAAGTAGCTAAATGAATGAATTTGTATCTAACAACTAAATAAGGTAAACCGATTATATAGTTATCTCAATTTAGTTTTAAATGGCAGTGTAAATGTATATTTTGTGAGATGGAGCAAATATAAGTTCACTCAACATTTTTCAATTAAACAATTTTTCATAAATATTATTTTAAAAAATACAAATATATATACACATTAATATAATATATATTATTCACTAATAAAAAGTCAATCATTCAACATAAAATATTATTTTTTATATTATTAACACAATTTTCGATACCACACACAAAAAAAATAAAAATCAATTCATTTAAAAACTTTGAGTGAACAGACTGAATTTTTTACAAAAGTATTCAATTATTTTATATTAAAAAAAAAAATTGAAATCAAATCTATAATACAAAGCACAAAATTTACTGAATTTTTTTCTTATGTTTAAAATCTTTTGAAAGTAGTCATAAGGGATGATTTGGCGGTGCAAGGAGCGAACGTGTGAGCTAAGTCTCGCATTTTTTTTTTTTGTTAGATCTAGTTTGCAGGTTTATCCAATGCGTATTTTACAGCAGCAAGTAAGAAAAAAAGGAAGAAATTATTTTGGGTAATATTCTTTATTTAAATAAAAAGGTTTTTTTTTTTTTTTTTTTTTTCAATAAAAAGTACTATAAAGTTAGAAATACAAACAAACAATTTTACTTTCAAAATTAATTGGTTCTTTCTACACTACGTAGATTTATAATAACTTCTCGCCTAAAATATTATTGAAATTTAAATTAAAAATTACTCAAATCTAAACCGTAACATTACAAGTTGCTGCATTTAAGATGATTTCCCTATTCTTTATTAATTTTTAGTATCATTTAATTGTTTTCTTTTAAGATGGATACAATCAAACTTTAATCTTTCGTTTAAATTTATTTTTATTCTAAACATATATCCAACCCATTCAAAACATTTGCCAAAACCCCATATCTATATGTCTATATATATTATATATATATATATAACTCTCCTTGCAAAAAAAAAACACCACCTACAATGAGAACCGCCGTACACCTCCTCCTCCTCTCCATCGCCGCCGTCCAAGTCGCCGCCGCCGCCGCCAATATAACCGCCGTGTTCGCCTTCGGCGACTCAATTCTCGACGCCGGCAACAACAACGGACTCCTCACCATCGCCCAAGCCAACCACGCGCCGTACGGAATCAATTTTCCGGGCCGGGCCGCCACCGGCCGATTCTCCGACGGAAAGTTGACGTCAGACATCATCGCGTCGGAGCTTGGGATCAAGGCCGCCGTGCCGGCGTACCTTGACCCGGCGGTGACCGACGGCGACCTCCTCACCGGCGTCAGCTTCGCCTCCGCCGGGAGTGGGCTGGACGCGGCCGTGACGCCGCGCGTGGGCAATGTTGTGAGCCTGGAGAAGCAGATGGAGTACTTCCAGACCGCGGCGGCGAGGATGCGGCGGAGCGCCGGCGAGGCGGCGGCGAACCGGAGCATTGAGAACGGTTTGTTCTTGATATCGGCGGGGAGTAATGATATGATGATAAATAAGTATATATTGCCGTTAAGACTGAATTTCAGTGTGTCTCAATACCAGGATTTCCTTATCCAGAAAATGGACGCATTTATTAGGGTAAGTTTTCTATTATTTGTATATATTAATTGCAAATCTATTTATTTATTTTTGTTTAATTTGTATATTAATTACTCAATCAGTCACTGCTCACTTTTTTTTTTTTTTTTTTTTTTTTGTTGTCATAAAAAAAAAATATATATTTATATATATATATTAAGTAAAAAAATTATTGGAATGCAAAATTCAAGTCCCACATTGGAATATTAAAAAAAAATCAACACTTGAGATCTTTATTAGTACGAGGTCTTTTAGAGTAAGTTGAAAAAATAAATTCAGGCTTAGCCTAAAGCCAACAATATCATAGTTGGCCCAATTTTAATAATTACACATTTGTATTTTTTTTGTACTATAACAAAAAATAATAATTATTATTATTCACTTTTTACACATACAAGTTTTGGCAATGATGTATGGATTTAAAATTTAATGGAATTGTTAGGACAATATATATTTTTATAGAAAATATCACTTGAAACCGCTATTTTATCGAGATAAAATAAATTTACAAAATATAGACTAAAGACACGTTTTTCTAAAATTTTAAATATTGATTTCAATGATAATAATTATTACGTGTCATTTAAATGGGAAAAGAAAAAAGAGAAGAAATAATATATACACATAAGGTTTGTCCCACAATTTTTCAATGTAGAATAATGTTCACCTATCTCTCTTGAGATATAATCTTGAAATCCTAACAAAAATAAATATTCAACAATTTATTTCCGAAGTTCTAACTTAAAACTAACTAAATACTAAATGGTAGTAACTGTTTACCATTATATTCAAGGGGGGATTTCCCACAAATTTTCAACGTGGGACAATATTCAACATTCACAGTAATGTTTTTTGGATGATATTATTTTTTTTAATAAATATTATAAAAATATAATATATATTTGTATTTTGTGTTGAATGGTTAATAGTGGATAATGTATATATATATATATTAATGTGTTTATATCCGTATTTTTTTAATAATATTTATAGAGAATTGTGCCATTGAAAATGAACAGACTGAATATAATATATTATATTCATTACAAAAAAAATCAACAATTCAAAATAAAATACTTTTTCCGTCTCAAACACCCTGCAATATTTGTGTTCGCCACGGGAATTTAGGTGGGTACTATTAAGTATGGTAATTTGGAGATTAAGTTATGTGATTGGAGAGAAAAATAATTATTTGTATTTTTTATATTTAAGTTATGTGATGGGATAAAGAGAAATGTACATTAATATATATATAATTAATTATTTCTAAATTTAAAAATAATGCAATGATTTTAAGATAAATCAAAAAGGAAATGTTAGTAGGGTATTTGGGAATATAAAGTAAGGAAAGGAAAAAACTGAAGACCTTGTACGTAAGTAGAAACTTTATTAATTGCATTAGACAATTTATTTATGACTTGATATTTTATATATAGATAATAATTATTTTTATTAAGAATTATCTAAACTAAAAATAATGATTTCTTAAAAAAATAATTCAAATCAAAATCAAACGCATGATACAAAGTGCTGAAAAAATATAACAAGGAGATTATTCAATAACAATATTTAAATCTTGACGGTGCAAGAATATGATAAATATAATTATAACAAAAATATTTGTGATAAATAAAATGTTAGGGTACGTAACATAATTCAATCATCATACATTAACTTGAGCTAATCCATATATCTATTAACAAATTCCTTAACTAATTAATAAATGTAAGAAATGAACACATTATTACCTTAATGACAAGCAAGAGTAATAATACGATGCGTTTGTTTAGTATTTTTATAATTTTATTTTTTTACTTTTAATGATGCACACAAATGTTAAAAAGAATAAATATCTTAAGTGTTTTTATTAATTTTCCCGTGTTTTATTGACTTTTATTGTTACATATCCATATTGTAAAATTATACTCTCTCTGTCCTAAACAAGGTGCAACATTTATTTTTGGCACGAGTTTTTAGGTGAGTAGTATTAAGTAGGATAATTTAGAAATTAGGTGATGTGATTGAGAGAGAAATATATATTTTATTTTTTTTATTTGGATGATGTGAGATGATAAAGTGTGGGGTAGAGATTAAGTATAATTAATTATTTTCTATTTTAGAAATATTGCAGGATGTTTGGGACATACCAAAAAGAAAATGTTGCAGGATATTTGAGACGGATGGAGTATATTTTATATTTTTCTCGTTCCAATTTAAAGTACTTTTATTACATCTCATTGAAAATATTCATTTACTATTTAAGAAAGAGTAATTATACACTAGTATAAAAATATTTTTAATTTTTATTTAAATTATAAAAGTACCATTAGCATATTAATCGAATTAACCTATGCTATAGAGGTGATCAACATATATTTATGTATATATTTCAACATATGCTATATTAATATTCTTGAAAGGCTACTGATCTTGTACTGATCCGACCAAATCAGCGTGATATTGATTTGATTGGATTAGCATATCGACCATTGTATGTTTATACATATTTATCATATATATGTTATAGCTATCTTCAAAACTTGATTATAATAATAATAATAATAATTAATAAATATAATAAATAATAAATGCAGGAATTGTATAGTGTGGGAGCAAGAAGAGTGGCGGTGCTGGGGATGCCGCCGCTGGGGTGCGTCCCGCTCATAATTACCTGGGAAAAAATCAAACACTTCCACCTGCCCGGTTCGGACCGGACCTGCGTCGATGCCTACAACTCCGATTCCGAAGCCTTCAACCTCAAGCTCCGACAGCTTTTGTCTGATCTGCCGCCGTCACTTGGCAGCGCCGTCAAAGTTGCCTACGTGGAAACCTACGCTCCGGCAATGGACATGATCAATAGACCTGCCGCTTATGGTACGCCTCCAATTAATTACTAATATTTCTTCATTTATTAATTCATCGTGCTAGAGATATTTTAGTTATTGAGTTTTATACATTAGATTTATTTATGTTAGTACTTCCTCCGTTCCGGCTACAGTGTCTCTAGACACAGGAATTTGAGATGAGTATAACTAGTAAATAATTAAGAATATATTAGTAAAAATAATTATCGTATAATAAAAATAATTTTAGATTAAAATTAAAATAACTAATTAGTTTTATTAAAATTTAAAATATATATAAAAATTTAAAATTTAAAATGAAATTAAAGTTTATAATTCTTTTCCAAAAAAAAAAAAGCAACAAAACAGACAGAAATAGAAATATGGACACGATAAGTGAGACGGATGGAATATATGATTCCGTTGTTATTTAGTTGGTGGCGATCACTGATTTGATTGAATCAATACATAAAATCAACGCGGATAGCATACAGTTTTATAATCTATCAGTCCATTTTCTATTGTTATAATTGTTATTTATGCATTTTTTTAGATAATTTTTTTTTTTTTTTTGTTACGAGTTGACAAATTTGTTCTTTTATCTTGTATATAGAAAAGAAAATAGTAAATTTTGTATATAAAAATAGAAATATAACAATAATTATTGGACGTTTCAAATAAAAAAGTAGAACATTAGTTTATGGACGGAAAGTATAACACAAAATATACACTGCTATATAAAAGTATGTGTTGTGCAATTTATATATTATAGTGTATTGTGTATATATTTATTGTGTTAACAATTAATAATATGTTGTGTTGATTATTGTAATATTATACTCCCTCCGTCTCATATCTATCTATCAATTTATTTTTTGCACAAATATTTAAAAATATTGGTATTATATTGCGATGCAGTAGAAATAAAGGTAAAATGACTAAACTAACATTAGTAGTATTTAATGACATTTATGTAATATATTATAAATTAAAAGGATATTTGTAATGTTATGTAGATAGTACAGTTATTAAAATTTGTTATGGGACGGACCAAAATAAAAATATAGATAGATTATTAAGGAACGAAGGAATATGATGGCAGTATATGTGCTGTTATATTGTGTTGCGTCTGATGATTTGATCAGTATGAAATCATTTGGTTATGTTCATTAGATTATTACATTAGTTTTTATTATTTTAGTTTATCGAATCTATATCATATTTATTAATAGGCTCTGATTTTTATAATAAATATTATTTTCATCCACCAAATATATGTCTATTTTTCTATATTATTTATTCATAAAAAAATATGCCCTTTTCATTTATAAGAAACACGCGTCTAATCCAAATTCGCACCTACATTTAGGTTGTGTTTGTTTGGGAGATTGAATTTTAAATTCACTGTTCATCCTTTTTTTTTTTTTTCCAAAAACATCAAATCAAAAATTTATTTTTTATTTTTTATATTATACTAAAAATCAATTTTATATTCAAAATATCACGTCAACACCTGTTTATATCACATCATACAATTATTCAAATTCAAAATTTTTACTCTTCAAATCCCAACTCAATCCAAACTCCCAAACAAGCACACCCGGAGAGAATATAACCTAAATTTTGTAGTTTCGTAAAATAATTTTACACATTATTCATTCATTCTATATAGCCTGCCTGTTACATGGATATATGATAATCATTTTAATAGTCTTATTGAATGAAATTAAATTTAGGGTTTGAGGACACAGTTTGGATGCTGTGGATTTGGTACAGTGGAAATAGGGAATCTGTGCACAAAGAGTTCGATATTGTGTAGGAATCCATCAAAGTATATGTTCTGGGACTCTGTTCATCCCTCCCAGGTTGTCTACAACGTTTTCTCTAACATCATCATCAACAATATTCTTCCCAAACTAATCTAATATAATATTATCTATATATATATGTGCATATTAATGTTATTCTTGTAATTAAGAAATTAATAATCATGTGTCACCCACCCTACCCTACCCCACCCCTCCATGCATCCACCTAGCACAAAATATTGGCAATAATTGGATTGACTGATATTTCAGATTTGAATGATTTCAAAAATTTTAATTACATAAGTTATAATTGAAATTCATTTATGATTGTTCGGAATATTGAGTTTGTTCTTTTTGGATAAAATGTTTTCTATAAATATTATTTGAAAAAAAAATATATATATATGATATGTACATGTATTAATACAATATATATTATTCATTCACAAAATGTCAATATTTCATTATAATTTTTTTTTTATATTATCAATATAAATTTTTATATCTAATATATATATATAAAAAAAAAAAATGCACAAAGTGAATTGGACCCATTAATTTGAGATAGCACGATATTTAGTAGTATTTAAAATATTGAAGGGATATGAATTTGAAATTCATATTTAATTTTGAAGATCTAGAGTTGATCACATAATGAAATGAAACTATTCTTTTATATCCATCTATTTCATTTGACAAATTAAATAAATTTCAAGTTTACAAAATCTATAGTAATTCAAATCCAACATTTTATATGCTAATTAATACTAAGGGGGTGTTTGGCAAATAGTTTTTTGAAGAGCTTTTAGCTTATTGATCAGTTTTTAGCTGTTTGACCAGTCAAAAGGCTAATTTAGGTGTTTGGTAAATTAGCTTTTTGGAATAGTTTTTTATACCCAAAAAGCTAATTTCTGAAAAGCTAACTTATCCAGCCTTTTGAAATAGTTTTTTCTGTAAAAAAAATTTTATTCCTTATATGCCCTTAAAAATTTATTATACATTTTACACAAATAAATATATTTTGATTATTTATTAATTATATTAGAATATTTTATTATATTATAGTTTTACTTTTATAAATTTAAAATAATTAATTTTTATATAAAAATTATTTTAATTGTAAAATATATAAATTTATTAAAATCAACATAAATAAAAAATATAAATATTACTAATTTATTTTTTTATTAAAATTACATTATATAAATTTTATACTAAAAATAAATTAAATAAATTAAATTTATTGAAAATTATAAATATAATAAACTAATCGATAACTAACATAATAAATATATGCACGAAAAATTTATTATTTTATATTTTACATCATTTTCAATAAAAAAACTATTTATATATTTTAATAAAAATATAAATTTTTTTAAATCTAACTGTAATAAAAATAAATACTTTTATAACACTTTTACAATTTTCAATAACTAATAAAAAAAAAATTTAAACATTTTGAACTCAAAAAAACATAATTGAATATATTGGAAACAAAAATAAAATAAAAATGTCCTCAATTGTCATTTTACGAATAAACAGCTAATATCAAATAGTTGTTTTACCAAACATTTTAATACAAACAGCTAATCGAATCAGCTAGTCAAACCAACTAATTGAATCAGCTAACAGTTAACAGTTATCGGCTAATTGCCAAACACGCCCCTAAGAGTGTGGTGTTGGTGTTGGTGTTGTTTTAATGTATTTTGAATTTTAATGTTTTGTATTAAGATAAATTTTTTACTGTGACAATTTTTTGATAAATAATTAATTGAGAGCTTTTTTAGTAATAAATATAAAAGATAACAGTCCACAAAGAAAAATAAAATAAATTGACGGATATAATGAGTAATATACAAAGAAAGTGAGCTAAAATTGAGGGTTGAAAAAAGTAATATAAATAATACGTTTAAGTTGCAATTATTTCAAAACAGAAGTGATTCAAATATGTTCATTTATATTATCTTAAAATCCAAATCCATCAAAAGAAAGATGTATATGTTTGTTTACCTTAGTACAATATTTGTATTTTAACATAAATGAAAAAATATATATATATATATATTTGTAAAAATATTATTTCATAATTTACTATATACTACTCCCTCCGTCCATAAACTAATGTTCTACTTTCCAACTAATGTTCTACTTTCCTATTTGGAAAGTACAACAACTATTGTCCTATATTTTTTTTTAAACACAAATTTTACATTTTTACCCTGCGTTCATTTATTACTTTTAATCTCTACCATACAATTAAGGGCAAATTTGTCAATTCATAACAAAAAGACAATCACCTAAAAAATCAGTATTTGTTTATAAAAATCTCGTAAAGATGAGATTCAATGCATTTTTATTATTTTTAGTGTAAGATAAGTTATGTAATATGTATATATATATATATATATTATTTCATGCATGTATAAATATGTGTTTTTACAAAAAGAAAAAATGTAAAAATCAATTATATGGCAAAAATTATGTGTAAAAATCGATATACATAAATTTAGGTCCCAATTGGAGGGCAGCCCATAAAATTGGAACATATTCGTAAATTTACAGAAAAAGAAAAAATATAGGACACAAATTGTCATCATTGGGCCCAATAAAGCTTAGGCCCAATAAATGTAAATGTAAATAATGGTGTATATAAAGTAATAATGTCAGATCAATAATCAATTGATTTTTATAAAAATACACCTCAAGAATTAAACATTTAATAAAAACAGAAGAAAACTATATATAGAAGAGTTTAAAATAACTTCAAAATAGTTTTTCAACTCTCCTATTTTATTTTTTTATTTTTTATTAGATGAAATGTGTATGTTTAATTATTCATAAAATGCATTTTTTTTTTTTTTTTTTAGATTATAGTTGAACACTGTAATTTTGATAAAAACGTGTATTTTGTAGCCTTTTTTTCGAAACTGTTGGTGATGATGTGCAACAGTCTTGTATAATTTTGGTGCAAAAATAGTATTATTTGATGTATTAATATTTTTCTGCCTGTTTGTAATTTATTTTTTTATATTAAAATCTTTGTTACACATATAGCCCTCAATAAATATAATAAATATAAAAATTGGGATAAAAAGAAATTTTTAAATTGCTTCGGAAATTCCGAACCAATATATTGCACATTAAATGGCCTCGGAATTTCCGAGACCATTTAAAATACAATGGTCTACGCGCGGGTGACGGTGCGTAATGGCCTCAGCAATAGCTTCGGAAAAATTCCGAATCTTTTCAAAAATAACCTCGGAATTTTCGAACCCACATAAATGGCAATGGACTTTTCTCTGCTGGTACAATTTGGAGACAAAATCCGAAGCAAAAAATAATTTGCCTCGGAACCTTTTTAAATTCCGAGGCAATTTTTCCGAGACCTTTATAGCAATTTATGGTAGTGATTATGGACAATCAAATTAACAAAATAAATACATTAGTAGGAAAAGAGAAAAAGTACTCTATTCGTCGTTTAACAAATTGCATATGCTGCAAATGAAGACGGACGATACTCGAGCTCGAAATCTAAAATTCTAATACTATGTCGGAAGTGCAGAATGATCGTTCCACTTAAAAGTTCAAACAATTACAAAAACACAACCATTAATTTTTATCTGGAAGTCCTCAGACGTCTCCTAATTTGTACTTATATATATCAATTCTACTGATATTTAAAAAATGCTTAAGTGAGGGAGGGAGTATTATGTATAAAGACTCTTTTTTTTATATACAAAAAAATATGCAAAATCACATCCTTGGGTTTCTAGAATCCTACCCAAATTATTTTAGTATTTTGAATTGTTTTGAAACTATTAAGATTTAAATAAGAAATAAAATTTTGATATAATATTTTTATTATATATATATTTGCACAATATACAATAATGTTTGATTATATATATTTTTTAATAGATTTTCATAAACAATTGTATAGTTAAAATTTTCATAAACAATTTTCATACCCCAAAATTAAATTATACTCCTACATCTTTTTTATGAGAAATTTTGGTTTGAACGAAAAGGACTAAGATAATTTAAAGAAGGAATCGAGTATCAGCATTTTTCTTCTTTCTTTTTTTTTTTTTTTTTTTTTTTGAATTAATAAAAATAAAAATAAATATGAACCCTAAAATTTTATTTTTTTTCCTCACTTATATTTATATATGTTGTAGGGAAAAATTAGGTCTGAGTATTTTATCTTCGTATGTATCATAGACTCAGATGATCAGACAAAGATCTGCATCCATTAGTTTCTTTAATTTTGATTTCATGTCCCAATGCAAAAGATTCATGAATTTGATAGACACTATGCATCAACTAATTAATTATTCCTCATTTTGAATCTCCCATTAAATTAAAATTTCCAAAAAAAAAAACCCTATATAATATATTTATGTGTATATATATATATATATATGTGTGTGTGTGTGTGATTCTTGCAAGAATAGCAAAGAAACAAACAAAACAAAGAGAGTAAACAATATTATACCTTGGCAGGGCTAATCTGTGCTGTCTGAATTCATTGGCATTCACATTTTTTGCAGTTGAAAATCTCACTCAGATTAATCAATCAATTGTCCTCACACCTCATTCACAAACTCAGATCTAACTTGCTTGCATTCTTGTCGCCTTCTCCGGTCTCGGCGACATCTTCTTTCCCCGGCGAAAACAAAGAAAGGGACAGCCTACTGTCTACCTCAGGACAGTCACCATTACTAATGTTGTCAAGCTCCAAGCTTTTCTTCAATCTCTTGATCTTGTTGTCTGGCCGCGGCTCCAACGATGATTTTAAGGATAGTTTTAGATCGAGATCAATTTCATCGTCGTCAGAATTAGGGATCTTCCTCTTCGAATTGGTGCTCATAATATTATTCATGGCTTGTAAACACGGCTCGTGTTGAGGCAACCGGATCGCGATGTCCTGGAATCTGCTCGACGAAAAATTTTGGGGTTGCCAATGTCTTTCTAGAAGCTTCCAAGAAGGATGGAGTCTTTTGTTATTGTTGTTTGTGTGGAAGTTTTGATCAGAAGCCATTGATGATGATGAGCCATGGTTGAGCTCAAAAGGTGTGTAAGGGCTGTAACTCATTGAACTGATTAATTGGCTGCCCCAAACTGCATCTCTGTACCTAAATATGGTTAATTAAAGAGGGGAAAATCAATTAGGGCTAAATTCAAGATTAGGGTTCTTGAAATTAATTGGGGACAAATTTTAGAGCTGTAAAGGTAACCTTAAGCTTGGAATTGATGAGCTGTTGGAGCTTTGCAGCATTGGGAGTTGGCTGAGGTTGTAAATGTGTCGATCTCCCGCGGCATCGAATCCGAGCCTTTGCTCAGCAAGAACTGTTTGATTGAAATTGGGGGAAAATTAAACCTCTAAAATCAGAATTGAATTTTTAAGTTCAAGAACAAAAACCCTAATTTTATTTATTATACCTTGATTTGGATCATCAATCTTCTTGCTTCTGTACATCTGATTATATAGCCACATCAAAGCAAAGATTAAATTCAGTAGCATATCAAATTAAATCAAATCAAATCAAATCTAAAAACCCCAATTTTTATTGAATAAGGGTTTTGAACAGAAAATTAAAATTGTAATTACCTGAAGATGGCTCTTGACATGAGCAATGCTAAGCCCTTTAACATTCATCAATTGAAGAACCAACTTAGGAGTTGCCCCTAAAACACCAATTAAATCAAAAATTAAATAAAATCGAAACCAGATTATTATTAATATTCTGAAAATTAATATAAAGGGTTTCTTTTTTTTTTTTTTTTTTTCTTACTCTCTTCTCCTCCCAATCTTTCAACAGCATGAACAAAGCAGAGGTGGAGCTCCGGCGTCCACCGGAGCCGGGGAGTTCTCGACCGATTGTACGGCCTGACAGATGATCCACCAGCACCACCACTTGTTCTTTTGCCATTGTTGTTATTTTCTTCGACTGTGCTATTGCTCGAGCTGTTGTTCCCATTCGTCTGCTCGTCGACGTCTCCTTCGATCTTCGAATTCTCCATAACATCACTCCCTGAGTTCATATTACTTGAGGAATGATTTTGTGCTGAGAATGATCTGATCTGAGTTTAAAAATTATTCCTTTTCTTTTTTTTGGGATCGAAGGATGGATGGAATCGATTAGGAGAGGGAGAGGGAAAATTAAAAATAATTTGGTGAGGAGAAGTGGTTAGAATTGGGAATGAATTAATACTTGTTGTTTATTTTTGGTAATATAAACAAGAATTTCCTCTCTGTCCCTCCAACTACTTCCTTACTTTTCTAGATGACATTTTTTGTACAATGTATTTATATATGTATATGTGTGGTTCGAAGAAAATTAATATATATATATATAATGAAATATTTGAAAACGAAATGCCTAATTGGGTAAAGAAACTTGAAGAATTTGGATTGGCACTGCAGAAAAGTCTTGGGGTTTGTTTGATTAGTTGTTCCAGTTTTTTGCAATTTTAATTAGTAATTATGGAATTTTTACAGTTTGATGACGATTAAAATTTTAAAACCCTAATATCTTATTAATGACAGATTCTTACAACCACTAAACGAATTTTATACAACACTTCTTTGAGAATTCCACGTAATCTCTCTCTCTCTCTCTCTCTCTCTCTCTCTATATATATATATATATATATTTATACATATATAACCCTACCTCGATCCAATCTTTATCTTTGAAATAATTCATCCTCAGTTTTAGATAATTATGTCATTATTTTTTTTTTTTGCTAAATTTATAAATAAATCATTTATAATTAATAATTTTATTCACACACAACATAATGTCATCATCTTTATTTTTAATAAATAATAATTAATTTATTATTATTTTTTTAATTTTTTATTATTTTTTAATTAACTATTTAATAAATTTATTATAATACTCTCGCTTTATTTTTTACCTAACTACTTATATATTAAAATTTCATTAATTTTTAATTTTTATACCCAACTAAACAAGCATAAAGATCCAGATCGTAGTAGAGCGTATCATTTTTTGTATCACATATAAGCCATGTTCTTTATTTGAATCCTGTTATAAACAGTAGCGGAGCCACGTAGGGTCCCGAGCCGTTGTCACCGCCGTTACGTTGATAATATATATTATTTGTTATATAGATCGTTTGTCTGTTCAAATTCAATCAATTTTTAATAAATTGATATTTTTATATTAATGGAATACATTAAAATATATATTTTTACCATCAATTCCATTCAAAATAATAAAAATTACTTATTTTTCGACTTCAACGAAGCCTTTAACCCTTCGGCGAAACAAGTCTAGCTCCGCCACCGGGCATTATCGAATCTAAAAATATTAAATTTGTAAATTTCCTTCTATATTCTAATTACTCAATATGCCTTGATAATTAACCTAATTAAAATTTGAATAAAAATTGTGTGGTGTCCGATTTGATAATAATCAAATAAAAATGGTTTTTTTAAGTCCCATGAACTATAAATAAAATAAAATAATTGAATATGAGTAAGGACAGACATATCTTTGTAAGAAAGCTCATATATCAGTTTCCCATATACATACATGTGCCCCCTTGATCCACTCCAGTCCAGTCCCATTCTTGCAAGATCCAGGACTTCAACGCCCATCACTACCACTTCAACGCTTCTCAATCTGCAGCGGGTGCTGGAGTCCGGGTGCTTCCCAACCCTATCAACCCTACAAGCATGTCTGCCTGTAAACCTTGCAATTAAAATTAACATAGACAGATAATTTTTTTATTACACAGATTCAGAGAAATGACAAAAGTCTCTTAAGTCAAAGATCAATAAAATTGTCTTATCTGACTGACATCTAGACTTTGGTCCTATTAATCTGTTGTCAACAAATCAAATTAATTAATTAATTTAATTCAGTACTCAGAATAATTTACGGGAAAATTACATATATGATGTTGAATTATTTCATTAAGTAGTATTGTAATGACATCACACGTATTATTACATATAAATAAATAATGCGAAATACAAATTAACACGATACAAATACAATATATAAACTAACAATTATAATATAGTCTGCACAATATATATATATTAAAGATGATCTCAATACTATCTTAATTAAAATTATATTTTCTTTGTCCTAAAAAAGTTATTTTATTTTTTCATTTTATTTTTCTCAAAATAATTGTTCTATTTCCTTATTAGTAATCGTGGTTTTTATTATACAAAAAAAAAATTATTATCCCTACTTTTTAAATTTACTATACATTACAAAAAAAAATATTATATTTGTAACGGAATTCAATCCCTAAAGTTCACGTAGCTAACGTAATTTTTATCTTTAATTCCGTCTCTAATGTCATTAGTAACAAAAAAATGTAGATTTAGGGACCAAAAAACTTCGTTACAAAAGTGATATTTTCTTATAGTAATATTTACACAAATATACTTTTTCAACCCTTCGTAAACGTAAAGACAAATTTGGTCATTTATATTCTACTTTATATCCACTTTTAATTTAGTACTATTATTTATTAAATTTTACTTTTCTATTATTTATTAAATTTTACTTTTAGGAAAAATGAAGTATATTATGTGTCAATAATTTGTACTACATACACATAAAAACCCTAAACGCACTTGCATGTTTTTGCTGGTTGTTTTATTATTATTATTAATCAATGTATATTTTTTCTAAATACTATATACTCCCTCCGTCCCGTTGGAATGGTGACGGTTGCTTTTTACACGTAGATTTTTTAATATTAGTATTATATTGGATTGTAGTAAAAAAAGATAAAAATACCCTTATTAATACGATGTAATATAAAAGTAATGGCATTTGTGTAATATATTGTAAATTAAAAGGGTATTTATTATGTTAAATAGGTAGTACAATCACTAAATTAAAAAATGGTAACCTTATTTTGGGACTGACAAAAATAAAAAATTGTAATCTTTCACTGAGACGGAGGGAATATAATATTTATTTTTATCTCAAAATTATAAAAAGAAAAATACTATATATTATAAAAGAACGCATCACTTAATAAAATTTATTTGTGGGTTTTGTTACTGAAGATTCTCATGACGATCTGTAGCTAACATATATTAATAATTTACGTTAATATATATAAAATTTAAATTATAAATTATGTAAGAAGAATACAGTAAGTGCCAAATTGTTGGTGTGAGGTGTGTACGCATATACTTCCAAATATGTCAGATCGGTCAACTATAATATAATTAATTAAATAAATAAATTATGCGTGATTTAATTTTATGCTAATATACTCCATCCATCGTCCCACATAATTTATTCCTATTTTCTATTTTCATTCGTCCCACGTAATTTGTCCTTTTTGAAAAAAAAAATTCATTATAATATTTTAAATTTTAAAATTTAATTTTTTTTAATCTTAATTAAACTATTTTATTATCTTAATCTTAATCTATAATTATTTTTATTAATATACTTCTTAATTACTTACTAATTATACTTTACCTAAATTCTCGTGCCTACAGTAATATACTCATATTATATGGGACGGAGGGTGTAATTAATATAATCGTCGGCTTAAATCAAAATATTCTAATTTTTATCTAGTCAGTTTTTATCTCGTAATTTAATAAGCAAATGCATTCGAGTTGGTGCTCAATTTGTGTGTTCTCTTTAATCTATTTTTAATTATTTTGGATTTGAGTTTTAGTGTTTATAATATTTTGATTTAATATTTTGTAAGAAAATATAATATATTTTTATTAAAAATAAAAAAAATGATAATAAAGCAAAATGAGCATATACTAATATAAAATTGTCTTGGTTTTTTTATTTGAATTCGATCTTTTTATTATAATTAACAAACTAAATTCAATCTGGATTTGTTGGCTATTTTTGTTTTGTGAAATAATTTAAAAGAATATTTATTTTATGTGAGGCACAGGGACTTGCGTAGGTAATATAAATATAATGAATGTGTGTAATATATTACTTCTTCCGTCCCAAGCAAGGTGCAACATTTGCTTTTGGCACGAATTTTTAAGTGGGTAGTATTAAGTAAGATAATTTAGAAATTAGGTAATGTGATGGAGAGAGAAATATATATTTTATTTTTTTATTTGGATGACGTGAGGGGATAAAATATGGAGCAGAGATTAAGTATAATTAATTATTTTCTATTTTGGAAATATTGTATGGTGTTTAGAACATACCAAAAATGAAATGTTGCAAGGTGTTTGGGACGGAAGGAGTATTATTTTTTGAGAAAATGTGTAAGAAAAAATTTAAAAAAAAAAAAAAAAAAAAACCTAAAAGAAAACACTCTTGTAAGTAAAATGATTAATAGATTAAATGTTTTTTTATAAATATATATTGTCGGATTAGCAAAAACGACTGTGAAAACGCATCATTAATATATTGTCGGATTAGCTCGCACGGATTTGTTTTTGGATATCCTTCAAAAGACCTCATATTAGTGGAGTTCACTTGGACTTATAAAGTATGTAATTTTCTTCACAACTTCCAATGTGGAACTTGGGTTTGCACCCCAACAAGGAGTCTCCAAAAATATATATATATATATATATATATAGTTTTTTAAAACCCTAAATTCAATTTAGTTTTGAACTTGTTGGGAAGGCCCTAAAGAGCTATCAAGACGCGCTACGCTACACGTATGTATATAAATGCTATGCGCGGACTAAATAATTTCCGATTTATTTTGTGTGACTAATTATTATATATAATTAATTTATTTTTTTTATTTTTTTTTTCCGGCTAGGTAGTGTATTTATCATTTATGAAGTCATGTGATGCACAAGAAATAAAGCTACGTGCAACCATTCACTTTATTTATTTTAATTTGATTTTGCTTTTGTTGCATGAAAATTAAATTAGAGTACAATATTCCATGCTCGTGTGAGATAATTAATTCGATATATTATGTCATTTGAAATTAATTAATGGACTGCATAAAAGTTGTTCCTACTTCATCTATCTTTAAATAAATAAATAAATAAAAATTAAAACACCACTTTTGACATTACATATGATCACAAGTATCTTGCCAAGAATTCATCAGACCACAAATTACACATAAAGAAAGAAAGAAAAAAACATTTCTTTTGTTTCTTGTGATACTGTACACATAATGATTATTATATTGTATAGCAATCAAAAAGTTCTATAATTTATTTTTGGATTATTCACCAAAAATTATCTCCTAAAAAATATTTTATCTAAATATACTTTTATTCGAAATATTAGATAAAAATTATTCTATATTCAAATTTAAATATCATGTTTATTTTTTTATATTATTTTATTTTTTTTGAATTTTTACGATTTTTACCATTATAATATATTTTCAGTATATATTAAACAATAATTCAATAACATTTTGGCAATTATCATATACCGAATGCAGCATATATCTTTATGGACAACAACAACAACAGAAATAATAATAATAATAATAATAATAATAATAATAATAATAATAAACAATTTAGAAATTAGTAATGAATATATTTAGTAATTTTTTTATATTTTCAGTTATTGTTTTTGTTTTGGTTTAAATAGTAGGTTCAATGCAATATTCAATTAAAAAAAATGTATATTTTTTATGAAAAATCATGAGATTTGTATAATAAAAATTCATAATAAACATAGTGTAGTTGCAACAATTTATTGCATATGAACATCACATCCTTATACAAAACTTAGCAAATTAAATATTTAAATTCCGAATTCGAACTAAATTCACAACCAATAAATCAGCACCTCCCATCGGGCCAAATAAAAAAATAAACAAAAAAGTATCTACATTCATCGGTAAAAAAAAGCCCAAATTAAATAGTTCGGTATTAATTAAAGTATTCGCTCGTTTAGGGCTTTCCATCGACAATTCCCCGGTCAAAACAAGTTTTTGCGACAACGGTTAGATCAATAAAATCGACATCTTTAATTGTATATAAATTTCATTGTGCTTATAATTTAGAACTTATAATTTATAACATAAGTACATATGCTTATTTAATTTAAAAATAAAAAATAAAAAAAAAAATCTTCACATTTTCTACTTTCTAAGAAGAATAATTGGATTTGATTTAATTTACAAGTCGAACTAACACAAAGAATATTAGTAGAATCAATTATGCATTTTCAATTGTACTACGTGATAATATATAAATTAATGTAAATAATTGTGTTAGAAAATATATTTATTTATTTATTTATTTATGTGTGTTTGTCCCACGTGAGTGACATCTCACCAGCCACATTGTCCATTGCAGGTTGCCCTAATGTTACACAACGTTTTTTTGATAGCAACTAGGATCCATCATATCATTATTGATTGTTAATTATTAATTCTCTATATATACATTATTTTTTTCTAAAGAATTTAAATAGTGTTGCAAATTACCTGCTGACAGAGACAATTGTAGAATTGGAAATTGAAGCAGTAACTAATTGGAGATCTAATTTGGGTTTTAAAATAAGCCAGAATCTCTAAAGATGGATGCCTTTAGTTAAAGATTAGCTAAAAATAGGTAAATAATTATATTCTCTTTGTTCAAAAGGGTTTGAATCGTAAAAATTTTAAATTAGAATGGTTATATTATGTGATATAAATGGGTGTTGATTTTATATTCTGAATGTAAAACAATAAAAATTAGATTTTTTATTTTTATTATTATTATTTTATTTTTTTTTTGAAAAAAAAAATTGGTAAATACTGTAGTAAAATTTGAGGTAAATTTGGATTCTATATTAACAAAAAATAATAATAATAATAAAATAATCAAAAAATATTTTAATATAAAACCCAAATTAAAAAATTCCAAATCAAACTCAAAGAAAGACACCAATTTTAGGCCCAATAAAGTTTAAATTTATAAAACGATGAATCCGGACGTGATGTAGTTTTTTTAGACGTGAAACTAGCCCAAATGTCACTCCTCCTCTTGTTTATCTCCCAATGTATAAAATTTTGTCAGATTCATGAGTTCTTTTTCAATTACGTTCTTTTTAATTATAACTTTTAAAAATATTTGTTATTAATTATTTAAAATTATAGGTATTATAAAATTTTTATTTTTATTATTTTCAAACTAAATATATATATATATATTCACTCCAAACCAATTCAAAATATTCCCTTGAAAGGTTACTATTTTTTATTTTTTATTTTCGTTCGTTCCAAAACAAGGTTACCATTTCATAATTTAATAATTATACTACCTAACGTAATAAATACCCTTTCAACTTACACTATATTACACAAATATCATTACTTGTATATTACACAATACTAATAGGAGTATTTTTGTATTTTTCACTACAATCTATTATAATAATAATATTAAAAAATCTACGTGCAAAAAATAAACGACAACCTTACACTGGGACGGAAGGAGTTTTTTTTTTTTTTTCCATTTTCGTCTCATTCAAAAGTATCTTGGTTTTTAGTAAAAATAATCGTAATTAATACCATTTTTTTTTTCCATTTTCGTCTCATTCAAAAGTATCTTGGTTTTTAGTAAAAATAATCGTAATTAATACCAAAATACACTTAATTTTTATTTAAATTACAAATATATTATTATTGCATGCAATTACTTTATAAATAAACTTAAAATCAAAGGGAAAAAAATGTTAATTACAAAAGTATCTTGTTTCTGTTTTACTATTTTAGTAAAGATAATCATAAATTAATACTAAAATACACTTAACTTTTATTTAAATTACAAATATATCATTATACATGCAACCATTTTATACATAAAATCAAAGGAAAAAAAAAATGTCAAAATCCTTTACACATTTTCAATAACCAATAAAATATTATTTTCTCCGTCCTAAAAGAGATGCTATAGTGGGAGTGGGCATGAAAATCAAGAAATAATAGTATGTATTAAATTAGAATGAGGTATAAAGTAAAATGTAAATGACAAAATTATTCTTGCTTTTTTAAGGGTTTTAAAAAGTAGATTAGAGTAATAATTATGGATAATTTTGAAAAAATAAAAATAATTTTGTTATAAAGTGGAGACATGACAATTGTTTTGGGAGAAACCAAAATAAAATACAAGATTATGTTTTTTGAACGGAGTACTATATTTTAATCTACTAAAACATTCCAAAAGACCTCTTAAGTAGGACGGAATCAGCATATTCTTATTAAAAAATATGAATACCCCAAAATCAAATCAAATCAAAATATCATAATTGTAAAAATATTCAAATTCAAAAATTTTCAATTCAAACCCCAAACAATGGACACAAAATATTATTCTCTTATTCTATAGACACACTTCCAATACCTTATGTAACAAAAACATTTCAAACTAAAAATATAAACAAACACTGTAGCTTACCGTTCAAGTTCAATATAATACCAAAATTCTAAAATGTCAAAAAACTTAAAAAACATAGACAAACACTTTAGCTTCTAATTACAAACAAATATACATATTTCTATTTTGAGTTTCAATTATTTTTTTCTACAAATACTTTTGCTTTACCATAATCGGAGTATTACTTTTACACCAAAAAGTAAAAATACAATTAATTTACATTATTTTTAACTATCCACTACAATTAAAGTACTATTATTTATTATGATTTGTTTATCACGTTGAAATCAGCATATATTATATAAAATAAAAATATATTATGTATTGTCAAAATCCATGTTATATATACTATTAACATATTCTATCTGATATGTGTTGTCTTCTTTACGAATATATATTGAGCAAGTTAAATCAACAGTAACTAAAGCATAATAAGTCAAAACCTCTATTAAGAAAACAGTGAAAGGAAAGAATTTATAAAATCGAAAGAACAAATTAAACTAAAATAAAATACATAAATATATTCTCCCAGCACCATTTTCCAATTTCTATTCTTCAAAAATAATAATAAACACTACAAAATACTTTTTAACAAAAAGTCAAAAAAAAAAAAAAAAAAAACTTCAAATACATGCATTATAATCAATATTCAACTCAAAATAATAGTAGTATATATTATATTTTTAACGTAATTCTTCATATCTTCCATCAAAAATCAATTTATGAACGATAAATATTTAGTGTGAATTTACTCGGCATCAATACCAACTACCATGCGATGTAAAAATTACACATAGCAATGCTTGCTGCTCAGATCATATTTATTGTCAAAAAAAAAAAAAAATGTCAAAAAAATAAACACAAGTTCACGAATAGACTCAAAGAGTGTCATAAAATTGACCAAAACACAAGAGGAATCCCGACAATATTAATCAAAATCTATTGCCTTAAGTCTTATGATTAAAACAAACAAAGCATGCCAAGAAATTCATTAGGGCGCAGCTTGTTTCATTTTATGCAAAGTTAAATCGAAAGAGAAACGTAGCAGAACCTGGATTGAATAAGAGCACTGGTCTCGATAGCGGGCAGAGATAGAAGAACTGCCTTTCGGGTACTGAGGAATATGGCGAGTTGCCAACATGAATCGACTAGTGGGGCGACGAGAAACAGAACTGTATGCCGGTCTTGCCCATATCGTTTTCATGTTGTTTCAAAATGTAGCAATAATTCACCTGACGAATAAGTTTCCGGTGTCAGCAAAGGGTATTATTACATAAGAACAGTATGAAAGTGTCCATTTTCGGAGCCTGCAAAGCTAAAAGAGAACAATCGTATAACAGCAGCTGATAAGTAGATAAAAAAAAAGTTCGAAACTTACCTCCATTCGGAAAAGCTTGGTGGGGACAATGACACCAAATCCTGCTGAGCTTCTTACCGAATCCTGAAACTTCTGGAGAGTGAAATGTTTGTTTGCAATTTCAGACAATTTAGTCAGGCTACCGGCACAGGCAAATAAGTGTCCATGGATCCCGGCTTCCCTCAGAACTTTCAATGGAAAATCAAAAGAGAGGTCGGCAAAGGCAGTGAGTGCCAGATCTCCTCCAACATGATCTATGCCAGATTCGTTATTGTTTCCGCCATCGGAGTTATCTTTCATGTATCTTCTCGGCTCAGCGGGACCCAATCCCCTGGCCTTGAACCCCAGCACTGATGTGGGCCCTCTCAGAGAGCAAACTGGAGAAGAATTACCACCCATGAAGAACCGCAGAGGCAAATATGAGGGTGTGTTCAAGAAACCGGTTCCCCATGGCAGCATAAGACCACCGGAAACTCCAAAATTTAATGCAGCCTGGTAGAAACCTAGTGGGATGGCGTAGCGGAGATCGAATTCCTGTTCAGAAAAGACAAAATGTTACATAGATATACAATGGACAGTTTGGCTGTAGTATTGGGTGCTTGTTTGGAAATTCATAGCTTCGGTTTGGATTACTGCGAGCAATATGGCACATCATCGTCAATTTTATACATTTTTCGAATTTTATTATTGCAGAACATGAATCACAACTCATTATTAACTCTACTCCACAATACAATATATACACGCATATATGCCCGTATGTATGCACATAATTTACAGAAAACACAATAAGCAATATAGGCTTTGAAAAAGAACGGATGATTAAGAAATGGAAAGCGTATCTGAAATAAAAAATCTAAAGCACTATTATAATCGATTAGTAAAGAAGCAAAACTTAAATGTTTCTGAGAAATAAAATTATACGAAAGAAAGAGAATCCAAAGAGAAGAACAAAACCTGGCGTATGAAGCGCAGGCTTCGAACATCAGGAAAAAGACCACCAACTTGAGTTGTTGAAACAAATGCATGTCCTTTAGTAGGTCGCATTGGCGAATCTCTTCGATCAATTTTAAAGGTATACTTTAACGCTGACAGCAAACTATGCCCAAGCTGCCTCCTCACAGCATGGGAAGACATTTGAGACGGATCTGTTAAAGTACACCAAGAGAGATTGTAGGATAAATCATGTTTTCCAGTCGATAGCAACCCCAGAGAGAGGCCAAGTGCACGCTCTTTATAGGATGAAAATTTCAACCAATCTTGCGAAAGAAGAGCTAGTCTAGCAGACAAGGGAGTCGACATTCCTTTAAATCGGGGTAAAGACAGTCCCGTGCTTACTTCCAATACTTGACCCCATCCACATGCAACCGAACCATCCCAAATATCTCCATATCCGAGCAAATTCTTCAGTTTCAGTGCCCCTTCCAGAGACCAAGATCTAGCCTATGAGATCAGCTTAGAAATTCAATACTAACAATACCGTCAATTCACGTTTAAACTAAGGCATCCATTTTTCATTCGGAAATGCAAAGAATAATACGATCAAATCAGCATTCACAATCCTTCATTTCCAGTTCTAATCATCAGAATGATACCAGCCATAACCAACATTTTCCTGAAGTGCTAGATTGATTATGTTCAGCTAGAACAAATATCCATAGTTGCAAAAATGAAAGCTATGATAACAATTTTAGCTCAATTCAGAAATTGACATTCCAAACACAATGCTTATGTAATTTTCTATAGCAAACCCTCCGCACCTTATAAGCATTTTCAAATTACCAGCAGCAAAGAACTCAAATGATCAATCATAGATATTATCAGTTCGCCAAACATCATAGTACATAATTACCCAGAACAAGGAATACTTCAAAAACAAAATTGGTACCTCAGGCTTGGAGTAAACCCCTATAGATCCAGTGAGAGGGTTTTTGGCCTCGACAACCTCAATGACGACGTTTGCAGTTCCAGGAAGCTCCGGCGGACCAGCATCGAGGGTAATATTGACCGAATCGAAGATATCTAGGCCCTGCAGCCGCATATTGGCAACACTGGCGGCTCGCAGCAGCTGCTGGAAGCTTGAAGCATCTCTGAACACCGCCTCCACCTCGGCCTCGATCAAATCGTCTCTTGTCTTGTTGTTTCCCTTGATAATTATGTCGTGGACGCGGACCGGCACCTTCTCCGACGAGAGGCGCCTGAAAAGAGATTCCATGTTCGCGTGTTCCTTCCGCATTCGCGCTTCTGGAGTCAAGGTTCTGGATCCTTCATCGTCCTCCTCCTCCTCGAAGTCGTCGTCGTCGTCTTCGTTCTCCTCCTCGTCTTCGGTTTCGTCGTAGGGTTCAGTATTGGGATTGAGGCGTTCCGCGTGATTGGTCTTGCGGCCGGACTCCGGCTTCGATTCCATGGACGGAGAACCGATCGTTGACCGAATGTGGTGCGGATTGTGGACTGAAGAAATGATAGGTGCGGCGGCGGAGGCGGCGATCGGCGGCGGACAATTTTAGGGAACGAGAACACTGAAACGACACCGTTTGGCTTGAAGCTTTGATCTGCGTCTGAACACTTATACGGAACTGGCGAATTTATTTTTAGAATAATTTTATTTATCTTATTTTCTATATATATTTTTTAATTTTAATATTTTTAGATAAATAAAAAATCAATTTTATATCTTGTATATATATTATCTTTATTTACAATATTACTTCATTTGTCCATTGAAGTTTTGTAATATATTAAAAAATAGTAGTAATATTTTATTAATTAGTAAAAATATATAAAATAACTTAGATAATTTTATATTTTATATTTTTTAGTGTACAATAGAAAAAAATATAAAAGTAAAATACTTTCAATTATAATAAAAAAAAAGTATATTTTAATTTTTATTCTAGGCTTATTATTTAACACAAAAAACATTGAATTTTTTTAGTTTGTAACATAAATTATAATTATTCAATTTATACGTCTATTCAGTAAAAATATTAATTTAAATTTCACAAATAATATTTAAAAAATATTTTCAAATTGGAATCGATCTTTTTGCATTTTTTTTTTTATGAATTTAAACACCGTTTGAATGAAATAGTTTTATGTATTCATCTTATCTCCTTCTTTCGGTCATATGTATATTTTTAAATATTTTTTCTATTCAAAAGCAATAGTTATTTGCAATAAAATTTAAAGAATAATAATATTATATTAAAGGTGAATATAAAATAAATAATAAAAGACTAAAATATTTTTTTAAATATATTTATGTAAAAAATAATGATATTTGTATAATAATACTAATAGTAAAATAGAGATAATTTTATGATGATATAGTTATGTATAAAAATAGAACTATTATTATGGGACAAAAAGAGTAATTTTGTCTATTTTATTCAAATATTTTTTCTATTATAATAAAAATAATTTTATACTAATAAAATGAATGTCGTATCATCACTCGATTTTTAGTTCACAGTCATACTAATTCCGTCCAACTCTAAAAATTTTATTTACATTTTGTATATTAATTTTTGAATATTAACTATTATATCAAAAGAACGCAACCTAGTGATTAGGGCACGATGGCTCGAAACTATTTCATGAAAATCTTTGAAAGTATGTCAACTTCTTGTAGTGAGTTGGAGTTTCCTCCACCTTCTCCTATTTCGAATTGTTAAAATATTTTTAAAAAATATATATTATATTTATGATAGTTATTTTATTTAAGTTATTCATATAATTTTTTTATCATTTAAATAATTTATAATTCATTATAAATATATATAATTTATTACAATTGAAATAAAAAATTTCAATTTCATATTAAAGAGAATCCGACCTTTAATAGCCCTGATATTGATAGATTCCCATCTCGATTTTTTTACTAGCATTGAAAAATGTGTTGAGAGCACCATTATGCACTTCATTTGAAAGGCATTCGATGTTGGATCATTTGTTAGATCCCTAAAAGGACGTTTGATGTAGAAAATGGAATTGCAGATAAATAGAGTTGAGAAATGTAAAACAAAATAAATGGATCGGATAAGAATAAATTATTAATCTAACAAATGAGAGTTTTAAAGAGTGAAAATTCATAAAAAATTATATATATATATATTTCTGGTGACTTTTTTTAAAACAAAAAGTTATAACTTATATACGAAAGTTTTGTAAGATCATATTTTAGTATAATTTTTTTAAAAAAAATGTAAAAAATTAAATACTTGAAAGATAAATTTAATTTAATTTTTTTAAAATTGAAATAATATAATATAAATAATTATAAAAATTAAATAGTAAAAAAATAATAAATAATAAAAAAATATATACTGCAACACCATTTCTCTCTATTTATAAAAATATATATACGGGCCTCAAAATATATATATATAAGTAATATATTTTTATTTATAATAAAATATAAATAATTAAATAAAATAATTTTCTAGAATGTTTAGATAAAAAAATATTTCTAAATGTTTTAGACATATAAAAATTGAATTTAAGACTTCAATCTTAAAAATTAATCTTTATACCACCAAACTACAATCTTTTTTATTTATACATATCAAATAAACTATATATATATATAAATTATACATATATAACATAAATATATATGAGTCATTTGCTTACTGTGGGCTCGGGCTGATGCCCGTCCCGCCCGAGCCAGGGCTGGCTCTGGCTAAAGTAGGACATGTAAAAAAAGTTGGACAAATCATGCCAATTAGTTTGTGTACCACTGTTTATTGACTAATTCTCAAAATTCTAGTAAGGTGTTTTCGGTCATGGCCGGCAAAGTACATCAGCCCTTCACAAGTAGCATTTCTCATATCTCAAGTTTGAAGATTAACTTTGAAAAATCTATCTATCTATGACATATGATACTTGTCAACGTCTTGCCTCAATTTTAAACATTCGATATGTGCTTGGTCTCTCTAGATATCTCAAATTTTCTATTATATATGGGAGACTCACTAAATACTTTTTTTCAATTGTTGATCGCCAAAAGTACGAGAGGTTTTCCACACTTGGGCCGATCAGGTTTATTTGGGCTCAGCCCACTTTTTTGTCTTGTGGGCTTTGACCCACATGTGTATATATATATATATATATATTCATAACACTAGGTTAAGATCACTCTGTCGTCGACTTCATCTCTTCACTCTCATCATCATGCACAGTGCACAATCCATCTCCATTATCATTCTCACTCATACACTTCCATACACACGTTATACGCAATTGATTTATGGCAATTACTTGAATCGCGTCACTTCGTATCACATCTCTCTCGTACTCGAATCAATCTCCGTATCGATTTTCTCTCATACGCCTTCTTGTTACTCTTTTCACTCTATTTTTGGTATGTTTCTTCCACTCTTCTTCCTTCACAAGTTATGATCTATTTCTACTATGTTTGTATGGCTTGAATTGAACTCTTGATGTACAAGTTTAAAGGAAGCACTTATGTCAAAACTGATGATTTAGTTTACATCGTTTGGTTGTATTGTTCCTCTTATTCACTCATTCTTTTGGATGATTTAATTTGTGATGTTGGGATTTCTCTACCTTATAAGAGGTGAATGGAATTATATTAGGTTTTTTTATTGTTTGTTGAATTTATATATAATTTTATTTATTCATAATTTTATTATTCATATTTTAATAAATAATAATTAATTTTTTACTTCTTTTTTTTAATCCCATCATATTTTTGTCAATTCTTTAAAAAAATTTATATAATACAATTACTTTATTTTTTATCTATTTTACATTTACATTACAAAAAAATATAATTTTTTAGTTTCCCTGAGCAATCAAAGTGGCATAATAAATCACGACAAAAAAAAAAATTATTGGTGTGTTACTTAAAAAGGTGAAAAAGAAAAAATATGATATTTGTATGAACGTAATATTACTTATATCATCAAAAATTATATTTTTCAATTTATGTAAATAAAAATACCAAAACACAAAACAAAACAATACGAATCATAATCTTGCCATCCAACCATCCATTGAACTAATTAATCAATCCTCGCCGTCGCCGTCGCCGTCGCTGTCGCCGCCGTGAGGAACACAGACGGCTGGCCGGAACGCCAGCGGCCCGGCGGCGTACACGACGGCCTCGTAGTTCTTCTCCATGATCTTCTTGTCTTCATAGCGCAATGGCGCGCCGTTCAAGCCATAATTAATGTTGGTAAGAACGTTGCACGTCTTAAGAGGCGAAGAGACTAATCGAACTGAACACGAATGCAGAGGGTGGTCCAAAAAGTAGTTGTGCATCTTGAAGCCCTTAAGCTCTGCCCAGAAGTAGCCGTTGTCGTCTGTTTTGCACGCCTTGTAATAACTCACTCGGCGCCGATGGTCCTTGCAGATGACGCCGACGGTGGCCGATGCGATGGGCTCGGCCGCCGTAAGGCTCCACGTGCCGTAGGTTAGGCACTTTTGGCAGTAGACAATGCCTTCGACCACCGGGACGACGGGCGGCACCGCCGCTTTTGGCGGCGTGGAGGTGGCGGTGGTTGGGTTGAGGAGGAGGAGGAGGAGTGGGATGAGAAGGGTATTTGGGGTTGTTGCCATTTTTATTTTTTTTTTGAGGATTTTTTTGGTGTGATGTTGTGAAATGATTGATGTGTTGTATGTATTTATATATATATATATATATATGAACTGAATTGGGGATGTGTTTTGCAAGAAATGAGACATGGCAAACGTGGTAACGACTAAAAACTTAGTTATTGCAAAATTCGTGAAGACCACTTTCATGCTTTATATTATATATATATATATGTATGTATATATTGTGTATGTGTGTATTGGGGGTATGGTTTGGACTATGGAATTTTGGGGGTTGACTTGTCTCCATTGAATCAATTTACCAATTATTGATTCGCTAATTCTTTGTTGGGCATATTCTGCCTAGTCAAAAATATTAAAAATAATAATTAATTAATTATTAGTATTAATGAGAGTCTCTTATATCTTTTATTAGAAATTTTTATTTATACTATCATAAATAATGAGACAATCATTTATATATTTTATCAATAATAATTAGTTATAAATAAGAGATATAATTATTAATATGGAGTATATTAATTATATAATTTATTAATATCATATTATATGCATATGCATATATAGTTTATTAATATCTATATGTTTATCATTTAATATTATTTATTTTGACATATAACATATTTTAGGTTTATATTTGTAAGATTTTTTTCTTTATTTTTTTTTGTCAATTTGAATTCTGATAAATTCAATTTAATAATTGTTATAAAAAGAATTTATTCAATTTATTTTGTGTTTCAAAATTTCTTAACTTTTGCAATTTAACATAAAATAAATAATGATAATTATATTGCGGTCTATTTTAAAGACAAAACCATAAAATTTAAAATAAAATAAATATAAATATTTATTGATGATCATATTCACATATCTCTAATCTTATTCATATTTCTTTTCTACGTCTTTACTGATAAATATTCTGGTCAGAATCTGTCCATTTAACAACATCCTTATTGATTATTGGTATAAGTTGTACATATATAGTATATAATTTTTTTTTCTTTTTTTTTTTAGTCATCCCATACAAAAATATTTTTTTTAGTAACTGTATTTTCTACTTACATTAAAAATATCTTTACATGTGACAATATATTACACAAATGTCATTTGTATCACACAATACTAATAAGGTCATTTTAGTTTTTTATATTTTATTGATACCACACTCCAATTTCATGCAAAAAGCAAACAGACAAATAAATAAGGGACGAAGGGAGTATATGTTTATATTTTAATATCAATATATAAAAGTATATTTAATTTAATAAAGTCTGTTTAAATTTGTTTTTGACATGAGTTTTTTTTCTTATACTTCTACTACTGAAAAGTATATATATTTTAAAATATATTGAAAGTGACTTCTGAAATAAGTAAAAATATTTTTTGGTATACAGAATTTGATATTTGATATACATATAATATTATATATACCAATAATTCGGTATACAAAATATTATACAAAAAATTTTCAAAATGGTATTCCCTTCATCTACGGATAAAGTATATATTTATTTTAGGCGCGGTGTTTAAGAAATAATAGTATTTTAATTATAGTGGGTAGTTAAAAGTAGTGTAATGACATTTTTGCCCTTACTTTTTGATATAAAAGTAATGATGTGACGTAAAATAAGGGTATTTATGAAAAAAATAAAGTATTTAATGAAATGTTTACTTTGTAATTGGACGTCCCAAAATAGAAATGTGTATAATTTCTAACGGAGGGAGTATATAGTATCCCTTGTTGTTGTTGTTATTATTATTATTATTATGTAAAATTTTGCAAGTAAATACTACCCTTTGTCCCAAAGTTTTACTAATTTTTGGGCACAAAATTCAAACGATATTAATGTAAATATTTCTAAAATACTACAATTAAATCCTTATAAATGTATTGTTTAATTTAAATATATTGTTTAATTTAAATACATTTATAAGGATTTAAATGTATTGTTTAATTTAAATATTTCATGTAATAATAATAATAATAATAATAATAATAATAATAATAATAATGATAAAAAGTAAAAATTATTTTAGTAATTATTTAGGATAATAAAACTATTGATTTGAAATGAAAACAATATATCATCTAAATTTTAAAAACAATTACTTTTTATTATTTCCTATGCCTCTTAAAAATATGCCTACTGATATTTTTCGTCCACTTCTTAAAATATTCGTACTTTTTATAAAAATTTATACTTTATTCGTGCTATTGAAAAGTTATTATTTTTTATTTTCGTTCGTTCTAAAACAAAGTTACAATTTCCTAATTTAGTAATTTTACTACCTACTTCACGTAATAAATATTCTTTCAACTTACAATATATTACACAAATGTCATTATTTTTATATTACACCGTATTAATAGAGGTATTTTTGTCTTTTTCACTACAATTCAATATAATACTAATATTAAAAAATTTACGTGCAAAAAACAAATGTCACCCTTCCAACGGACGGAGAGAATATTATTATTTTTACTATAAAAATAAAACATAACAAAAAACACACATCATATTAAAATTTGAGCCCAATTATATTTATTAATTTTTTTAAAAGGTAACAAAAACAATACACACCACATTAATATCCACTACCAAAAGTATGAACTTATTTTTTTTAGACCGAATTATACTAATTTGTCTAAAGTAACAAAAAAAAAAGAAAAAAAAATACACCACATTAAAATCCACTACAAAACTGTTTCCGTTTTTTTTTTTTTTTTGTTTTTTTGAAATGGAGGAAGGAAGTTGTCCCTTCATCTCAGAACTATAGTCTAAGTTATATTTGACAAGGAATATTAATATTATATTGATAGTGGATAAAAAGTACGAGATAAAAGACTTTTTTGGCCTTGTGAATCTATAATATAAAAAGTAGTGACAATTGTGTAATAATATTGAAAAATGAAAGGTAGTTTTATAGTTATATGATTATTTATAGAAATGAGACTATTGTTTTAGAACGGACAAAAATAGTAAACAGGACTATTGTATTAGGACGGAGGGAGCACTATATTTTAAATTGGAGTAAACAAAACCAAATTTTAAAGTTCATAGCTCATTTATATATATATATATATATTTTTATTTTTTTTCTTTTCTTTTTTCTTTTTTCGTATGAAAATATGCCTAAATCCCACCCTGAATCAAACAGCTTCAAGATCGATTGAATAACATCCGATTCAACTCAAATCACTCCCGATCAAAACTATACATACATAGATACATACATATACATATATAACACCAAAATTTTCAAAATTCTCATCACGCTAAACTCCACTGTACATATACATACATACACACAGAAACACATATACATAATCCGCCATTTCCGAGCTTCAAATTTTCCAGATTCCTCCAAACAATGAAGAAGAAACCACTCCATAATCATATCCACCTTCAACTTAAACTTAAATAGCCTCACTCGACATGATCTCAAGCTCAGCCCACCAAAGAGGCGAAAGTTTCGGTATCGCGCCGTCCGGCCCGAGCCCGGTAATCTTCCTCAGCCACGCGCAAACTTCCCGGATCGACGGTCTCTTCTCCGGGTCGGGATTCACGCACGAGCCGATCACACCATCCATCTCTTCAAGTTGATCTTCCCGGTACGTTCTTAGAGTCGGGTCGACCGTTTCTCCAAGAGGCCGTGCGGCTTGCAGATAATCCGACGCCCAGTCGTCAAGCGAGTTGTTGCCCGACGAGTACGGGAGCTTGCCGGTCATCATCTCCAACAGTAGGACGCCGAAGCTGTAGACATTGGCCTGTGGGGTAGGCCGGGTCTCAGCTGCCAATTTGTCGCTGAAGAGGAAGTTCGACACTTTGGCGGCGTAGTCTTCGGATAGGTAGATGGAGGAAGAGGTTAAGCTTCCATGGGGTATCGGCGGTTTTAGGTTGTGCATGTGGTCGAGACAGTTCGCTATTCCCATGGCGATTCGGAGACGCGTCTCCCAGTCCAAGTGCTCGGCTTCTTTTACTGCAGAAATTGAAGTTATGTGTTAATTCGACGCCGAGTAGGAAATACGATTCATTGCACCAAAAAAATTAAAAAAGATATGAATTTTGTCTTATAGATGGCATCACTTATCATTTTGGCATTTATACTAATGGTCCTAAATCATCCCATGATACGAACCCCCGGCATCACATTTTCAGTAAGCACACGAAAATATCGCACATAGAATTAGGATCGAGCTTAAATACAATAATTACAAATTTTCTTCCTAACAAATTAGGTCAATGCCTTTCCTCGACCCCTTACATGTGTTGTTCTAGCATTTTGTCCAAAAAAAAACAAAAGGTGGTCTATGTATCACTTCTCTAACATATTATCTGAAGATCGATATCAATTTACGGGTGATTTTCATACGGCTGAATCTCATGGCATGCATCTTTGTATATAGTATCAGTAGCCGAAGAAAATTGGAAAAGCATCAAATAACTACTTTGATAACACATCTATCATGTAAGGGATGATTGTGTCTATATATTTTAAAGTTTAAAGACAATGCACTACGATCAACCCGTAAAGAACTAACAAAAAAATACTCCCTCCGTCCCAGATACCGTATCTGCTACAATGTAGACACGGTATTTTAGGAGGGGTGTAATTAGTAGATAATTAAGAATGTATTAGTGAAAATAATTATCCTATAATATAAATAATTAAAATTAAAAAAAATAAAATTTAAAAATTTAAAATAAGATTAAAGTGTGTAATCATTTTCCAAAAAATGAAAGTGACATGGTATGTGGGACGGACAGAAACGGCAACGTGGACATGGTATCTGAGACAGAGGGAGTAAAAAGTAAAATTGCTCGTAACTTTCCCGTGATTTCAAAATTCAGCGAAAAATCTTTTTGTACTTTAAAAATTGTACGACACCCCCTTATATTTTAAAAAACATTGCAGGAAACCTCCCTTGTATGATTAGAAGATGATTTCTTATATACTCCCTCCGTCCCGAAACTAAGTATCCATTTGCTTTTTGCACGTAGTTTTAGAAATATTAGTATTATATTGGGATATAGTAGGAATAAAGTAGAAATAACTAAAATAACCTTATTAGTATGTGTAATATAAAGGTAATGACATTTGTGTAAGTTGTAAAGGTATTTGTAATGTTAGGTAGAAAGTACAGTTACTAAAAAAAGGAAATGGATACTTTGTTATGGGACGGATTAAAATGGAAAAATGGATACTTTGTTATGGGACGAAGGGAGTATATATTTTGCATGGCGTAAGATTTCATGCAATATTTTTTAAAGTAGAGACGCCATGCAATTTTTTAAAGTAAAGTGAAAATTTAGTCTGAGTTTCAAAACCATAGAGATGTTTCATTAACGTTTTTTAAAATATAAGGGAGCGTCATGCAACAATTTTTAAAGTAAAAGAGGAATTTACGCTAAGTTTCGAAACCACAAAGAAATTATGAGCAATTTTGCCAAAATAAAAAAATCATTCGACATGGAGAAAGAGACTGTTAACGCTTACTCTGTAAATGCTCAAAGAGGGTTCCGTTGGGAGCATACTCGAAAACCAACATCCTGGTAAAAGGTTCCTCTTCCTCACAATAACCAAGTAAGTTGACGAAATTCTTGTGATTCACCTTCGATAGCATCTCAATCTGTAGTGTACAGATCATACATTTAGCTTCACATAAGTTTTGTATAACCACAGGCTTTTGGTAAAACTTGAAATGTGTTCGAGTTTAAAAAACCATAAGAATTCGAAGATTAAACTGCTGAAAGCGGGTGTAATGAAAATGGCAGACAACAAAAGCACACGGGATTACCTTCTTCCTGAACTCCGATTCCAAGCTACTTGACCACTCTTTCTTCGATGCTGCAGCAATGGATGCAACGGCTATCTCGACTCCGCTCGATAATGTACCTTTGTACAATGTGAAAACCGTCAATGAACCGATCACGTTGCTAAAATCTTCACAAGCAACCTCAAGTTCAGATCTCTTCAGCTTCGGAACCCCTGAGAAAACCAAAAAATGTTATCCACTATTGAAATTTGGTGTCTAAAATTTTGAAAATTAACAAATACAAGTGTTGAAGAAAAGATACCCGTTACAAATGCTCTTTGCAGCTGCCCACTTAGCCCTGTAGCCCACGGCTTGACAGTAGAAACCTTGCCACTTCGATAACAGAAAATCCCGACGCTGGTGGCTAAAAGCACCAAAAAGATAGGACCTCCAATGGCCGCATACATTATGCGTTTAGGCTTTCCGTTGGAACTTGCTGGCTCTTCGGGCAGCGGGGTAGGTGGACTAGGAATGGATGATGATGGTCGGGATGGAGTTGGGGGAAGAGATGCGGATGACCGTGGAGTCAGGTTTCGGGGTAGGGTTAGATTACGGGTCCGATAATTAACAGGCTTAGGAGATGAAGATATAGATGAATTTACGAGAGAACTATAATTTAGAGGTTTTAGTTTTTTAGCATTTTGCAGCAACTTTCGTCCGGTAGCCTTTCTTTTATCCTTTGATTTCCTACAAGAGTTAAATGGAAGTGATTATAATCCATCATCGAATATTAAAGAATACGGCAAGAAACAGAAACAACAATGCTCAAGTTGGGTATTTCTATAAGCGTGACAAAACTATACACGTCGTAATAGTATAAGATTTGTGCTTTTTGGGATCACAAACATTAGAAAAGTTGCAACGAAACGATCAACAAAGTTCAGACTTATATGAATTAAAATTGTTACGACTTGAGAATTAAATATTTTTTCTTACCGTGAGATAACTAAGCTTTTATAAGGCGAAGCCTGTCCAGATCGAGATGACCGGTTCTCTTCAATCTCAGACAGCCTACAATCACGACTAGAGCTATCTAGAAGCTCGTTGTTGTCCAGCAAGCTGCATCCAAAGGATCGAACCAACAAATTATTGAAACTATGAACACCATTGATAAAGCAATCTTCTCAACGATAAAACAATGCATTGTAAGCTTACAGGATAAACACGGACATATCATCGCCAAGATGACAAGGAAGCTGCCCACTTAAATTATTATACCGCAGATCTAACAACTCCAAATTTTTCAACTTAGAAACCTCGCCGGGGATGGTACCAGAAAAAGAATTGTTATACAAAACTCTGCATTGATTTCAATTTAACAAAATGTCAACAACTATTATGGAATCGAACATTGTTGTTAGAGTAATAAGTGATATTGAAACATTATATCTTACATAGACTTTATGTGAATTAGGTTGCTGACATCCGGAGCAATTGTACCTCTCAGACAAAGATCCTTGAGGTTCCTGCCAACATTACTCGATAAAATCAGACAACATAAACTTAATAAGTTTCAATAGAGCAAACACAACCAAAAGCTACAATCCGAATCTATCAACAATATAATGTCCCAATGCAAATTCTTATTGAACATATGAAGAAACCGAAAGTCCATAAACAATCAAAGAACCAAAAATGAGATGAATTTAGACAACATCAAACTTACAGAACAACAACGTATCCATCCGAGCACCCAACTCCAAACCAAGAACAAGGATTCTCCACTCCCACTTCGTCGATCCAATTCGATAAAGCCCCTTGAGGATCACTAACAATTTCTTCCTTAAACCTCAGCAAAGCCACCCCTAAACATTAACCACAAATCCAAGAACATTACATTAATGAAACCAAACCCCAAACCTTTAGCTATAATATTCTACACAGAAAAAATTCTATTGATAAAAATAGCAATAAAAGGCCAAGAAATTCGATCATACCTTCATCATTAAGAGAGAAACAAAAGCTCGAATTCAGTACAAAAAAGCAGCAGAGTATAAAAGCATCCAACACACAATCTTTGTATCTCCAGGAACCCCTCATTCTCTCACCCAACAAACGCTCCAAATCCAATCAAACCCTAAACACAAAAATCCCTGCGGTACAAGTGATTTTGTTCGAAACTAAAATTCAATTCAATCAAACCACTCCGCCAGAGCCGACAAACGTGCAAAGCTCCAGAGTTGAATAAACAAATTCCAGCACAAACAAAATGCTGAAAAATAAAAAAATGTAATAATCATAACATGCAAGCGAATTAATTAATGGCGTGATGGCGACTGTGTAGCAAATGAATAATACCAAGTCTACGGCCCCTCTCCTTCCAAAAACGCGTCCTGGTGTTGATGAATTGATGAGGAGGATGATGATAAGGCCAAAAAAAGTAGAACCCCCAACAGAGACGTATTTGTTTGACTTGAAAAGGCAGCCGAAAAAGAGAGAGAAACGTGAGAATTGAGGGTTGGATTTATGTTTTTACTGGCAGTGGTTTTTTGTGGATCCTTCGAGGGAATTTCGCAGGCAAGAAATACACAGATCAGTGTGCTCTGGAGAGAGGGAGGGAATGGTTTGCTTGGGTTGGATTGGATTATTGGAATTGACGTGCAATTAATGAATGGAGTCTGGGACCTGTGGGCCAGGACCTCGTGGAACTGCTGACCGGGTCGTGTTTGGTTTAGTTTGGTTTTTATGGTTTAGGTTTTGATGTTCCAACAAATTTCAGATTTGAAAATTCATGGAAATTTCCGAATATTTTTCTACAGTGATTGGCATCCTTTTTAATTTTTTTTTTAAAAGGTGCTTTTGTTCCTTTATATTTCTACCAGATTTATACTTTTCTTTTTTTTGTTTATTACAAAAAATACTTTTTTATTTATAGTAAATAAGTGCTACATATTTTTTCATTTATATCATAGATATTACATTTATTTACAAATATATCATTAATACCTACTTATTCAATTTATCAAAAAAAAAATTAATTTTATTAAATTACTCACATAATTTTCAAAATACTATTCCCTTTTTCTCATATACAGTCTCTAGTCTCTGTTGCACTGTAACACGGTATTTTAAGAGGAATATAATTAATAAATAATTACGAATGTATCAGTAAAAATAATTATCTTATAATATAAATAATTATAAATTATGATTAAAATAACTTATTAATTTAATTAAAATTTAAAAAATTAATTAAAAAATTTTAAATAAAATTAAAGTGTGTAATTATTTTTTTAAAAAAAAATGACATGGAATATGAAACGGATAGAACGCCAACGTGGACATAATAGAAGAAAATGAGGGATTATTATTTTATATTAAAATAAATCAATATAATATTATGTTTATTAAAATCGATGTCCGACTCAAATAAGTAGCAGAACTACGTTTAGGTTTAGAGGCAAAGACCTCCGAGATAGTACTTTAAGGGAAAGACCTCCGAGATACTACTTCAAGGGTGGGTTTGTTTGGACATTGGATTAGATTTATATTATTCATCCAATTTTTATTTTTTTTTCAAAAACATTAAATTAAATACCTATTTTTCATTTTTTATATTATATTAAAAATCAAATTTACATTAAAAATATCACATCAACACCTATTTATATCACATCATACAACTATTAAAATTCAAAATTTTTACTATTCAAGTCCCAATTCAAAATCCAAACTCCAAACAAACACACCCTAAGAGCAAACGCAGTGATACTTCTGTAGAAGCCTTCTTATCAATTAAAGAAGATATTCTTATCATATTTTAAAAATGAATAGCCAGTGGCCTTTATCTCCAAACTGAAATATGAAGATCTGCTGAAATGCAAGAGAAGCTAGTCTCATTGTACTTTTTTTTTTTTTTTTTGTTCCCTCACCCTTGCTCTCTCTTTACATTTCTATCTTTCTCTCTCCTGTTTTTCTTTACTTTGTATTTTGTATTTTGAATCATTGTGTATGAAATAAAATTTTAAAACACATACTTCTTTTCTGACTGGACAAATAAGCAGTGGAGGCTATTTTAGGTAATTATCACTGTCGTTTTCTTGGTAATAACATGTGTAATAATATTCTCCCTCCGTCTCATAACAAACTATTTATTTTTTCATTTTAGTCCGTCTCATAATAAAATATTCATTTTCTTTTAGTAGTTGATCTACCTAACACTACAAATACCCTTACAACTTACAATATATTAGACATATATCATTACATTTATATCACACAATACGAATAAGGTTATTTTAGTCATTTCTACTTTATTCTTACTACATCCCAATATAATACGACTATTTCTAAAACTTCGTGCAAAAAATAAACGAATACATAGTTATGGGACAGAGAAAGTATTAATAATTTAAGTTAAAATTAGAAATATTTTAATATTAATACTATTATTTTTAATAAAATAAAAAATAGATATTTTGAATGATAAATAATAAATAAAAAAAAAAGTTCTTTAATTACAACCAAGAAAATATTTATATTTAATACTCCCTTCGTCCCAATATTTTTGGCTTATTACTGTAAATGCGAGAATTTAGGTAAAGTATAATTAATAAATAATTAAGAAGTGTATTAGTAAAAATAATTATTATTTAGTAAAAATAATTATAGATTAAGATTAAAATAAGTAAATAATTTAATTAAAATTAAGAAAATTATCAAATTTAAAATATGATTAAAATGTATTATTATATTTTCAAAAATAGAAAGAACAAGTTATGTAGAACGTACGAAAATAAAAAATAAGGACAAATGATATGGGACGGATGAAGTATTAATTTTGTAAAAAGATAATACTCCCTCCGTCCCATAAAGAAGTATCCATTTGCTTTTTGCACGTAGTTTTAGAAATATTAATATTATATTGGAATATAGTATGAATAATGTAGAAATGACTAAAATAATCTTATTAGTATGTGTGATATAAAAGCAATGTAATTTGTGTAATATATTGTAAGTTGTAAGGGTATTTGTAATGTTAAGTAGATAGTACAGTTACTAAAAAAAAGAAATGGATACTTTGTTATGGGACGGACTAAAATGGAAAAATGGATAATGAGAGGGAGGGAGTATATAAATTGAGAAAATATTGAAAAGAAAAATAAAAGATGTGAACAAACAAACTTTAGGATTGTACAGTAAGGGTCGTGGAATGAAAATATACTCCTTCCGTCATAATACAATAGTCTTGTTTACTATTTTTGTCCGTCTCAAAACAATAGTATCATTTTTATAAATAATCATATCACTATAAAACTACTCTTACTTTTTCATTATTATTACACAATTGTCATTACTTTTTACACTAATACACTCTTATAACGGCAAAACAAATCTTTTACCTATACTTTTTACCTAATACCAATATAATATCAATATTTTTTAAATTTCGTACCGACGCAACTCAAACTATAATTTTGGAACAGAGGTACTATATATTTAGATTAAGGAAATATCGGAACCTCCGAATTCAAAGAAAATTCTGTGTATGACGATTTTTGCTGACGTGTTAAGTGGAAAGAATTCTGCCGACGTGGCTGATAAATCCGCCCACACGGTGGATTCAAGTGACAATTTATGATGATGTGGCATACATTATATGCGTTGTCAGCAAAAAAAGTCATTATGATTTGCCTGTCGAATTTAATTTGTAGGGTATTAGGAGAGTTTAGCATTTTCGAGTAACGATTCTCACATTATAAAAAATAAAAATAAAAAATTATAACACAATTTTTTTAGACGTATATAACAAAAATATTTGTCAAAAATTGCCATGTTGGCAAATCCTAATGGAAAATGGTCGTAAAATGCAGCTGGTAAAATGCAATGTGAAATCTACATGCAGTGTTGTGATTTGTAATTCTATTTAAAAAAAAATTAAATTAAATATAAAAAATCGACCTCTTGACTGCCCAAATATGTAGACGCCCAATACATCCTCAAAGTTGCCATTTAATATGTTATTATTATCATTATTAGTATTAATGCTCAACTCAACTCTCCACATCGTGATGGGGTCTCCAAACAGAAAAGACTGTCAGATGGGATTCATTAATTCCAAACATAAACTATATTATAACTTCGTATCTCGTCTCACAAAATATATAGTAATTTTTCTTTATTGATATTTAAATATTAATTATTATATATAATATAATATAACAAAAATAACAAAAAATACACGATTATAATTTTTAAGTATAATACACAAATATAATAATATTTTTAATATTGAATACAATGATTTAAAAATATGTGTTTACTTCATAGTTGGACGGAGGTAGTATAAAATTAAAATTTTGAACGAATTAGAATTTTAATGTAACAATTTGTTAAAATAAATAAATTTAATGGAGTATAATATTTATTTAAAACTATACCATAAATAAAGTAGTATTTCTTCTTTGAGAAAAAATATTATATTATTGAAGATATATATATTTTTAATTTGATGAATAATAATTATTAATTTTTATTTTTTTTAAAATTTTTTATAATAAAACATATGCTATGTCAAAAAAAAAAAAAGACAATTAATAGATATGCTTAATATTTTTAGATAATAGAGAGACTATATGGAAATAAGTTTTTGAATATATATATATATATAAATTGAACTCTGTTTCAATAGAATTTTTTTAAATTTTGAAAATAATAAAAAATTATTTATCTAATTAATATTTTGTTAGGTAAAAAATATACTATTCTGTCTCGCAAGAAGAATATTGTTTGTTTTTTCTGTGTAATTGTATTTAATATTAAAAATATTTTTATATTTGTAATTTATTTTACAAATATTATTGTATTTATATTATAAAAGATTAAAATATATATTTTTTATTTTTGCATTCATTTGTACTATATATATTAATATAATAACTAAAATTAAAAAATTTATATTTCTTTCTTTTGAGATGAAAAAAATATTTGATTTAATAATTTTTATTAATAAATAATATAAAAAGTTTAAAAATATAAATATACATCGCACAAAATTATTGGCTACTTAATTATTACTATAATTATATATATATATATATATATATATAAATATATAAATATATTCCAACCATAATCATTAATGCTAGGGCCGCCTACTTACTTCACTACACTAAACATTTCATAGTCATTTACTTGCCCCATCCATAGGGCAACGTGCTGATTTTAATACAACCACCTTGTCTTAAATCATTATGTATGGATCCTTAGTTTTATTTGATTTTAATTTTAAATAAAAATAATAATTATTTTTATTTAAATTTAAATTCATTCTATTTGTTTAATAGAAAAAAAATTACTTATATATTCCCTCCGTTCCATAATTAAATATTCATTTACTTTTTGCATGTTAATTTTTGGATATTAATTATTATATCAAAACGTATTACAAATCAATGAAAAATTGCAAAAATATTTATATTAGTGTCTTATAATACTAATATAATGACATTTATATAAAAAATTATACAAATATAATGATATTTTTAACGTTAAGTACAATGACGCAAAAGATAAATGAATACCTTGTTATGAATCGAGGCAATATATGTTTTTCAAAATTCATGCGCACTTAAATGGACATATTACTATTTAATATTTATTAATAGAAATATATTATATTTTCTTATGAAATACTCTCTCCGTCCCACATACTATGTCCACGTTGCCGTTTCTATTCGTCCCACATATCATGTCACTTTCAGTTTTTGAAAAATGATTACACATTTTAATCTCATTTTAAACAAGATCATTGTTTTCACTAATACATTTTTAATTAGTTACTAATTACACCCTTCTTAAAATACTATGTCTACAGTGTAGCAGACAGGGTACGTGGGACGGAGGGAATATATTTTTTCCGCCAATAAAAAAATCTTCTTTTTTTCTTTATAATACAAAGAAAATAAACACTTTTGGTAAATGAAATTAATATTATTTAATAAAATATTAAATTAAAGTACTATTTAAAAATTTTAAATCAAATATATGTCCTTTCTCTATCTTTAGAAATAAAAATCATACTATTACGGAGTACTATGTTTTTACTTATTAGGTTTTCAATTTTTTTTAATAGTATTAATCGATAATATCATTTTAAAAAAATCATATCGTATGTCTAATTTGTATTCAAAATATGTTTTTTTTTGTACATTTGGATGTATCTATATTATACTACCTATCCCTGAACTATAGTTTGGGTTGTGTTTAACACGGAATCTAAGGAACATTGATATTATATTGGTAGTGGATAGAAAATACGAATAATATATTTTTTTGCCCTTGTGAGTGTATTAATGTAAAAAGTAGTGGCAATTGTGTAATAATAATGAAAAAGTAACAGTAGTTTTATAGTGATATGATTATTTATAAAAATGAGACTATTATTTTGGGACTGACAAAAATAGTATACAGAATTATTGTATTAGAACGAATGGAGTATTAAATATAAAAAATCATATCCTTAAAATAAAAATAATAATATTGTATATTTAATTATTAACTTTTTACAAATGAGAATAAAATATATTATATATATTGTGTTTGTATATATACATATATTATATTTTTTATAATATTCATTATGAACCAAGTCATAAAAATATTAGGTGAACACATTTATTATCTAAAAAATTTAAGTTTTTTTTTATTTGGAATTTGTTTCAATATTTGTTAATATGCAATCTTGTGATTCTTTAGAAAATTATCTTATTTTTTTCATAAAATATTAAGGTAAATTACTATTTAAATTGTGATTCTTTAGAAAATTATCTTATTTTTTATCATAAAATATTAAGGTAAATTACTATTTAAATTAAAAGTCAAAATTATTCTCCATTGAAAATATTGCATTCTACATTTATTTCTATTACCTCGAATACCAGTGTGTTTAGTTATTATTATTATTATTATTATTATTATTATTATTCATATATACAATGATTTAATATAATATTTTATACGAGAAAATAATATATTTGAATTGAAAATTCTATTGATGGTAAAAAATATATATATAAGGTTGCAAAAGAAATAAAATCCTATTTACTATTCAATTATTTATTATTTCTAAGTCAATTCAAAAAATTTAAATAGTTTTATAAAACACATCCAACCTGTATATATGTTTTCAAAATTATTTATATTATATACCTTTCAATATTTCAAAACAAATTTATTTATACTTTTATATTCCTTTCACTTTTTTAAGGAAATAAATGCAATTATATATGTAAATAACATATTAATTTATAAATTAATTATTTATATATATTATATATAATTTAATTTTTAAAAGAATAATATTTATTTAAGTATAATTTTGTTGATGTATTATATTATAAATATATTAACACAATGTTTATTAACTATGTTTTTTAATGGACTTAGTGTTGGTATTGGATACCAAAAATTATATTGGTAATACAAAAAATAATTATATATATATATATATTACATTTTTAAATAATATTTATGTGAAATAAAGTCATCCTTAGTCTTTTATTTAAATATCTATATTAATCCATGTATTTAATCCTAATATATTTATGCTATAATCAATTATATTTAATAGATTACATATTATTATGATTATTATAAAGGAAGCATCATGTGAGATTAAAGTACAACTACCACCACTATCAACTCGATATTAATTATAATAATGGATATGTCGCAATAATTGGGACCTACACATTAATATTTGGCCCTAAATGTTTTACTTAATCAAGTCTTCCTTCACCGGTCCAAAAGTTTTCCATATAGATCAACTTCCCTATTCCATCCCAAAGCAAAATGTCACTATCTATCTTATTCAATACATATATATATATATATTGCAAGTAGTACACACACAAAGATTCCAATGTAGGCCCATTATGTTTAGGCCCAAATATTGGAAAAACCCAATCCAATATAATGACTTAACATAATATAGTTCAAAATAGTAGAGCATGATCTGTTTCATGAATACACAATAATACTACTTATATAATTGAATCAAATTGGATTTCATTTTAGTCAGAGTCTTCTGGTTTACTATTTTTGATCAATACTATATATATATAGGCAAAGCAACTACTCAGGTAAATATAGACCAAATATAGAAATGTCTATATATATATATTGTATTTATATGCATGTATGCAATAAATCACCTGATCTAGCTTTGCTCACATCTTAGCACCTCTGGTGATCATTATGTCGCCATACGCCTCTGTCTGTTCGACTCTCACGTAGTCAAGTGTAGCAAGAACTGCGGCAACATTATTTGATTAAGCACATTATGCGTTACAATGGAGGATGCAATTTCAGGAATTGTAGAGAAGGCTGAAGAAGATGATACCACAAGTCTGATAGAAAAGAGTAGCTGCAGCCTTTTTGCTCATTCCGAAAGCCAACTGGTTTAGGTGCTCGGCCTTGGCAGTTCCCTGTCTGTCGAAATGAGCCTTGAAGTGCCTGCAAATTCATCAGATTACTTATGGATGGAAATAATTCAATAAGTTTGAGTAATTTTGATGTGATCACATTCTGATGGAGTCTGTTATATGGTCAAGCGGCTGCGGAGTGGCAGACGGAGGCTTCTGTGTTTGCGTCGGTCCTGTTTCCAGTAATGGCTCTGCAGTTTATACAGAGATTAGCTGAAAGAAATGAAAATAGTTAAGATTTTAACTAAGAGAAATAAATACGAGAGTTCTTAATTTTTACCATCATTTGGTGCTAAGTTAAAGTTAGGATCCGAATGCTGCCACGAGAGCTCTTCAGCGACAGGTTCGAGTCCTTTCATGCTGTTGTTGGAAGCTGAAAAGGGTCGTTTTTTGCCAGACCTAAATCAAGTAAAATAATCAATAAATGCATTAGTAATGCTTCTTGACATAGGCCAATGGACAATTTCTGTAATAGTTATAGCTCACCATCCAGAACTGATGTCTGAATTGTGTGAGAAGCCATGGCCAGACCCTGAGCTCGGGATCGATCTTATTTCATCACCTACAGCATCATACATGGACGTATGTGGTTAAAATGCAATGAATTTATACGTACACAACGAAAGTCCAGTGCATACCGGAGTTTCCTGGAGTAGCCGTCATATTAATCTTAGATGCACTTAAGCCTTCATTTCCATCTTTCATTTCGAATCCATTGTCTTTAAGGTTGTTCCTGAGCTCTTCCAAAAATGTATCGGGCGGCAGGTCATGGTTATTGTCCTTTGCTCTAGCTTTCTCAATGGAAATTTCCTTCGCCAGAGTGTCAATTCTACTGTGAAGATCTTCGAAAGGCTGCATTATTCAAGTTCTTAATTAGTCAAAAAGAGCCGTCTTGCTTTTCAACAATTTAGAAAGAGATGCTCTAGTTGTGACACACATCACCCATCTGTTCCCTAAAATGCACTCTTTCTGGTGGAGACGATGAGGATGATGGTTGTGGTGGGACATGAGAGGTTCGACCTGTAAAAACATAGGTTTTAGCATCTGTTCTGTCTTTTTACAAATCATATCCTCCATACAAAGTGAAGAAGATCAGACCTGAAGGCGAATCATGGGGAGGTTGGGTGCATCTGATCCACATTTCCATCAGGGGTGCTGGATAGTGAATTTGCCTATTCCCACTTGTGACCAACCTCTCCACAAGTACAATGGAAGGAAGTTCCATCAGAGTAGCCATCTTCATTGTAGACAACAAATCCGTAGGCAACTGCAAATTACTCGAACGTTATTCTTCTTAATACTACTATGTAAAATTTCCAGGGAAACTAGGCATAAAATAGACTTTCTTTGGTGTATTTAGCACGTAAATGTGAAGTTCTGTTCTGATAGTTGGATAGAAAGCATTACCTTTCGCTTCTTTCTTCTTCTTGAAATAATATCAGAAGAATTCTTAAGCCAGGATTGATATGTCTGGCCTGGAATTATGTTTTGCTCATAATCCATAGCAAGAACTGCAGGTCTTTTTCCCTTCCTTCGTGCAACCCTTTGCTTTGCTTGATTTTTTTTCTGCCAAGAATATACTTGAAAGTTATTGGTTTGATGCATTATGCTGATGCTGCATTTATATAGGTGAATGCTAAACAACCTCGTTAGCCTTCTCCATTTCATCGCACTGTGGCTTGAATTGTTCCTCAGGGTGATTTTCTTGGATTTCATCAGCTATGAGAATTCAAAACATTAAAATGGAGGCAACACCCTAACATTATAATAAATTTATGCAACCTATGCAAATTGAGTTGTGAGACTCTTTGGTTTCAAGGGCTACACAGAACCCAAGCTGCAAAAAAGTGATGAAACAGAAACATAAAGACAAGAAGACTGCAATTCAGGTGTGTCCCATTACCCCAACAATGCAATCAGTAAAACTTATTTGTCCTTACATTTGCGGATATCCTCATTTTGAGGTGGTGATGGTATGAGACTGGTTGGGATCTCAGTGAACTCTGGTGGAGTGAAATTCATATGAATTTCCCCATCCCCTTCTATATCAAACCTGTAGCACTAATCTCAGAGTCAAGAACCAAAACCACAATGTACAAAATCTAAAGGCATATATCATTAGTTTTATTTCACCTTTCGAAGCGATTGAATGCAGAAGCATCAGGTTGATATGAATCATAATTATCAAGTAAGGTAATATTAGCAGCATCAGCTGCAATGGAAATAAAAAAAGAAATAGTTGCTTCTTAGTTGATTAATACCAACCAGAAAACTTGCAAGGAGTTCACAAGCTTAATAATTCATTGATTCCCTCGTTTTACAGGAATTAATGATACCTTGATGGTGGTCATTGTTCAGATCATCCGAGGGGATTTTACTCGACAAAAGGTCTTCAACACTGTCCAATCTCTGCATGTTGGCAAATTCTGTTTTAGCACTTTCAATAAGCAAATTTTGCAGCAGAGCAAATGTTGAAGATAGCAGATACTGGATGCACTACTAAGTGCATCCTTCATTGCTGATTATAGTAATCAAACAAACAAGCAAAAGTTTATGCTGGCAAAAAATGATGTGTATGGTTTCTAAAAGGCCTCCGCAGCCCAGGTATGCATGATACCTTAAGTCTGTTCTTATAACTACTAAAGGTTTTTATAGGGACTTTTTTTTTTCCATCGATTCAACAACTTAGGAACCCTTACCATGGCAATATAAGAGGTCTGCTGAAAACCCATCATGGTGGTTCCATTAGAATGTGTAAACGCTTCCTCAGTCTCCCCCAGGTCTTCCTCACGATTAGGTGGTAATGTAACAGCTTCGTATCTACAGAATCAGTTGGAGAAAAAGAGAAGATTAGATGCATTCCGATGAACAGCATTAGCATTTCCAGTACTGTCACTTTATTAGTGACTATCTTTGCCAACATTTCAAATTATAGTTAGAATTTAGTAACTGCTGTAGAAAAGGTAATCAGTTACAATTGCGCTTGTCTTCTAGATTCTTATATTGCTATAATGTTCATAGATGAAAATCTTCAGCTATGCTTTTTTTCTGACTGAACTATATCAGAGGCAGCATTTTAGGAGTTATGGAGTCATCAAATATCAATGAAATTCTTTCAGATTCAATTCAAAATTAGTGAGAAAAGAATTAAAGCATGGAGACTTGCTTGGCTTGTGATTTCCCCTTGGGAAGTCTAGTTGGATCCGATGGAGCAGTTTTAACCCTCCAAGCTTCATTTATTTCCACCTAACAAAATGTAAACCGCAGTAATGTCCTAAACCCTTGACCAGAAAATCTCCCAACTACAGTTTCAGCAGTGATGTTACCAGCAGACGGGTGACATCATCTGTAAACAACAGCATTATGCAATTAAGCCGTTGTAGTACCCATTTTGAATAAAGAAGTAAGAAAATCAAGACAAGTTTAAGTAGATGAACTTACCGTAGAGAAGCTTAACTTTTCTTTCGTAAACAATTACAACTCCGCCTGAGAAATATCGAGTTTAAGGGTAACGTTGAGAAATTGTTGATTGTAATTAAAATGAATGAAGCAGAAATTGAAATGAATAAATGCATTTCGATACCCATTAGAATTCCAGAGAGCCTGAGAGCCATGGGAACTGAAGGATTTAAGATCTCTTCGCTGAAACAAAAATATCTGAAATTAGAGAAACGTACATACACACATATATATATATATATATATATCAATAAATAAATCACAATATATGAAATTCAAAGGAAACTTGCATCACCAGATTTTGATGATGTCGAGCTTGTCCAGCCTTCTCCTGTGAATCTTCGCATGCATTGTTGCTGCCATCCTTTAAACAGAGACACACACACACAGAAAACACAAGTCGAATCCATTGTTCAGAGTTTTAACGTAGCAAAACAGATTAGATGTAAAAAGCTGTCCAACAGATTGCAATTAAGAATGCTAAATTCTCAGAAACGTTGATGACGACTTATATATTATTCAGAGTTAAAGAATTAAAAAAAAAAAAAAAACACGAAAATCAAACACACTAAACGATCAACATATTGATATCCACAGTGAACCAACACAACAGACACCCTTGCAACTTCATCAAACTCAAGAACACAGCCAAATGTTCCGACATAAAAACAGAGTACAAACTTAAGGAAAGCCACAATCCGACTAATCAACTGAACACTAAATCAAATTTAGCAACGTAGCAGAGACACTGCGCCAACTCAAGATCATAGCCAAAATTCCGAACTCCAAACAGAGTATAAACTATCAAAAGAGCCTCAATCCATCAAATCAACTAAATCTTCAACTAAAACTAATACTGCACCAATCTAATTCTATATACAATTTCAACAACATTACACACACGGAGAGACACCAGCATATAAAATAAGGAAAATAAATTCACCATATCTGGCCGAGCGGAGCTTTGCGTGCAAGAAGCTGATGAGAGTAAAACATACTGAGAGCGTTGAAGAAGAGAAGAACTACAAGTAGGACGTAAGGAAATGCAGCTTCCGTGAGCAGTGCAGTCTGCAGCAGGAGGGAGGGAAGCGTGGGCTTGAGTATCTGTTTGTATAACAGTAGAGTAGAGTAGTGAGTGCTGCTGTCAGAGTGTAACGAACTGGTTGCCCGCGGCGCCAAGGAAGAGAAATTTCAGAATGCTGTGCGGTGCACGCACACCACGCCATCGCCGTGGCACCGTAGCCGTTCTGTTCCATCCCCGGCCATTCATAGGCTCGCTGATAAATAAATAAATAAAGGCCTCGAATAGAAAGCCGACGTTGGTTTAACATCGCAATATTTATCACAAAATACTCGGTGCTTTCAATTTCATAGGAAATTAAAAAATAATATTTGTATATAAGACAATTTTAATATGTATAAATATAAAAATAAAAATATTTTATGATTCATTTTCTTATGTAATTAACATGTATTACTATTCAAAATTCAACCTATCAATAATTTAATTTCATTTGTATATAAATGTATTTCTTGAGGATGTGTTTAGTCAATAAAAAATGTAAGAGTATTTCTTTTTTTTTTTTTTTTTTTTTTTTTTTTTTGCGTAAATTTTATTTTTAGTTTCGCAAGTGGACTCTTGTAATTTTAGTTCTATAAGTAGAGTCTATGGTAAACTAGTCTCGTAAGTGTAAAAAATTTTGTTGTTTTAGTCCTCCGGTGCCGGAGACGCTCGCGTGACTCACTGGAAGCCACTTGTCCGCCAGGTGTCCCGCCAGGTTAGTGACACTTGGTGGACACGTGGATTTTATTTTATTTTTCATTTTTTTAATTTTTTTTAATTTTTTTAATTGGACAAAATAAATAAAATTAAAAATAAAAATAAAAAATAAAATCCACGTGTCCGCTAGGTGTCGCTGACCTGGCGGACACGTGGCCTCCGGCGAGCTACACGGGCGTCTCTGGCGCCGGAAGACTAAAACAGCGAAAAATTTTCAATTATGGACTAGTTTGCGATAGGCTCTACTTACGAGACTAAAATGATAAAGAAGTCTACGAGACTAAAAAAAATAGTTTCCCCTGTATTTTTTTTTTTCAATTTTTGTATATTAATGTTTTATTTTTTAAAAATATAATATTAATTATAGCTATAAAAAGTTATTTTAGAAAAATAATATAAAATATTTTAAAAATATTTTTTTTGAAATTAAAAATAGAATTAAAAATTAAATAAAAATACAATAGGAACTGCATTCATGAATTAAATATGGCTTAAGCATTAAGAAATGTGGCTGTGGATGTGAATAAGCCGCTCTGCTCGTCCGAACCAAACCCAAATAAAGGCAACTTAGGCTCGGACTCTGAGCTTGGGGCTTGGGCTCGGACTCGTGGCCCTTTGAGCTTGGTAAATATTTGACTTGATGAGATTAAATTTTATTCTGAAGCTCAAGCTCAAATTAAAAATAAATTAAAAAAAAAAAATCTTGTTTTTCAAAAATAAAGATAAAGCTCCGGGAAATAGTCTTTTTTTTCTTTTTTTTTTCCAAAAAACAAATAAATAATTGTTTTTCATTAAAAATATTTTATTTATTACTAAAACGTCATATTACTTTTTAGCATTTTAACTATTTTTTCTACATTTTTTACTATATAAAAAAAGGAATACAACACATTAAAATCGACGCTTAAAGTTAATAAGTTTATCTTTTACCTAACAAAAGAGTATATTATATTAAATAATTATTTTAATTTAAGACCCAAATTCAAAATCAAAATTTTACGAACAAAACATACTCATAACTCTCAAAATATAGTAAGTAGCAAAAGGACAAAACATTAGATAACAATGGAGTAATAATAATTCTCCCTCCGTCCCAAATACCGTGGCCGCTACACTGTAGACACCGTATTTTAAGAGAGATGTAATTAATAGATAATTAAAAATGTATTAGTAAAAATAATTATTCTACAATATATATAATTATAAATTAAGATTAAGATAACTAATTAGTTTAATTAAAATTAAAAAAATAAAATTAAAAAATTTAAAATGAGATTAAAGTATGCAATCAAAGTGACATGGTATTTGAGACGGTTAATAATAATAATAATAATAATTAATAATGTATTTTTCAAGTGGTTGGGCCCACACAAAAATTTTGAAAAATAAAATAAGGGTGTGTTTGTTTAAGAGTTTGAATTTTGAGTTGTGATTTGAATAGTAAAAATTTTGAATTTGAATAATTGTATAATGTGATATAAATACGTGTTGATGTGATGTTTTGAATGTAAAATTGATTTTTAGTATAATATAAAAAATAAAAAATAAGTATTTGATTTGATATTTTTTAAGAAAAAAAATAGAATGAAAAGTGGAAATCCAAACAAATTCTTCGAACAAACAAACCCTAAGTCACACATAATTACACGGCATCAGTTGCCAAATATATATAGTCTTAGATTATATATTTAAAAGAGATTAAAAAAATACAAAATTAGAAGTGAATCATGTTAAACAAATTTACAGAAATTCATATTCTAATTGATATGATCATATACTCTTTCGTTCCAAAATATCATATTTAATACTCTCGCTTGGCCTATTAAAAATATCTATTTATTATATCAGTATGAATAATTACATATTACTATTAAAATAATATTTACATTTTATATAAATTATAAATATATCAATATACATACCACGTCATCTGCCATATAGATTTATTAGACTTTTATAATATTAATACAATTTTATTTATAGATAAATTATTTAAATATAAAAATATTTTTAATATAAAATATAAACTAACTTGCACCGCAACCGAGAGTAATAAAACTTAATAAAAATGCTAATACGAAGATATAAGACTTGCAGAACGGAAATTTCTCCTGCAGCTTTTGAAATTTTCATGTTAGAAAAAAAAAATGATTAATATATTAGTCTATTATAAAATAAAATAAAATACTGTCCGGCCATAAGTGCCAGCGTTTGTCTCTCTGAATCTCACTCTCTACGTGGGGCGCCATTAATTTACTTCTCCTTCCTTCAGTCAAACCTGCACCCTCCAAAACCGCCGCAGCTGTCGCCGGCGACCGTCCTCCGCCGCGATGCATCCTTCTCTGCTCCTCCTCCTCCTCATCCTACTTCCGCTCTCCGCCGCTTCATCGCTACCGCACCACCATTCCGATTTCACCAAAAGTCGCCTCCGCCGGTCCTCCGAACCGCCGCGAGAATACGTCGAGATCGCGCGTCCTCTATCCACCGACTCCCTCACTCCGTCATGCACGCTGCAGATCCTCTCGCACAGCTTCGGAAACTGTTCCGCCTACCGCGCTCCGACCAATACTACCTATTCGCATCCTCTGAATTGCAGGTGGTCACGCGCCGTGTTGCATCTCTCCGCCGCGGCGAACGGATCTCAGCGCGACCGAATCGCCGCCGTTTGGCTCTCCGGCGCGGAGATTCTCCGCACCAGTCCCCCGGAGTCGACTTCTAACGAAGCAGTCTGGAATGTTCGGAAGGATGTTACGAGATACTCCTCTCTCCTCCGGAAATCGAATCTCACTCTGTCGGTTATGCTGGAGAACGTCGTTAATGGCGTGTACCATCTGAATCTCACCGTTCTGTTCTACGACGTTGCTACCAACGAAACCGCCGTCTCCGTTAACTCTCCGTTATCTCTGTTTTCGCCAAATCGGAAGGCAATGATTAGGGAATTAGGAGAGCTCCAGCCTGTATCAATCCCAGAGAATTACTCTTTGGAAATGGATGAAAATCCTGCCGATTTGATTATCCCCATATCTGCAAGCGGAGAGGAAGGATTTTGGTTCAAAATCCAGAGCCAACACGACGCCATCTACCATGGAATCAAAATTCCACCAAACACGTACAGAGCTGTAATTGAGGTATATGCTTCATTCCATGGATACGATGAGTTCTGGTACTCGAACCTCCCTGATTCCTACATACAGTTGAATCATTTGCCTACAAAAAGAGGCAACGGAGCGTATCGAGAAGTCGTAGTAAGAATTGATAACAATGTTGCTGGATCATTGATTCCATTTCCTGTAATCTACGCAGGAGGAATCAATCCATTGTTCTGGGAACCTCTGGTTTCAATTGGGGCTTTTGATATTCCTTCTTATGAAATCGAATTGACTCCATTTCTAGGCACATTGCTTGATGAGAAAGTGCACTATTTAGGGCTTGGGGTCTCTGATGCTCTATCATTCTGGCTAGTCGATGCAAATCTGCATTTATGGTTAGATACTAAAGTGGACAAGGTTCAGGCTGGGGTAATTAGCCCCGGCGATCCGAGCAAATCTGAGATCGAGCGCGAGTCTAAGTTCCAGCAGCTGGATGGGAAGTTTGAGGTTGAGGGGACGAGGAAAATCGAGGTCTCAGGGTGGGTGAATTCGAGTGCTGGAAATATCACCACCATTGTTACCAGCAAGGTGAAGCTCGAGAATGAGATAAAGCTGAAGAGCAATGGAACAGTAAAGGACATCGACCATGAAGTAAAGATGACTAGTAAAGTGACCCTAAAGTCTGATGCAGGGCAGATCATTTCCTACGTCGAAGTGGAGAAGAAGTACCCTCTCGAAATGACAATAACCAGCCTGCCCGGATCAGGATCAGATGACTACTTGATGATCACAAAGCTGGAGAATTCAATGGAGGAGGAGAGGAAGAATGGCACGTTTAAGAGCAGTCTAACCAACACTCAGAAATCGAACGGGTGGATGTTTGTGGAGGATTGTAATGTGATATCTGGTGCATCGAGCACGCATCAAACGTATGAAATCAAGGATAGTTTTGGTTGCTATAGCCGTGATGTTCTTGCTGAAGATGGCTCGATCAAGAGCGACACCGAGTATCTTGTCTGTGCAGTTGTTGCTGCTTCATGAGATGAGAATGGAGCTTAAGTTTGGTAATGATCTCTTCCCTTCTTCAGCTCTTTTTCTTTTTATGAACATTTGAATGCCTTTTTTTGTTGTGTGTTTGGTTTTAGGAGTAATGGTTTGGTGTTGTTTGTGTGGGAAAGATTTTGTGGAATCACTGCTTGGTTCTTGAATGTTTTAGATAAAAAGTTGGCTCTTTTTATGCCTGTTTAGTATATAATCTTTGGTAAGTTTAATAAGATAGGTTGGATCAAATCTTAGAGGTTGCTTTATTCTATAGTGAAAGAGAAACTTCTTCAACTTTTAGTTTATGAGCTTATTGTGAAATACTGTGCTAATAAGATGTTATAATATTTTATACGACACATTGTAACATATTATTATTATTATTATTATTATTATTATTATTGAAAACTGTTACGAGAAAACGAAAAACGAAAAAGAAAGAAGACAGAGATTTTACGGGATTCGGTGACGGTGTGTAACCTATGCCACGGGCAAGAACCGAATAGATTTTATTATACTGATTCAGAAATTTACAATTATGTCATCCGACTAAGAACCATAGTGTCTATTTAGAAGCATCCCAAAACACCATAAATTCTAAGTTTATTTGTTATTAATTAGGTAGACCGCAAAATCAAGTCCTGTTTCAACAATAATCATATTTTTTCACACTATTAACTCTTCAACCAAAAATACTATGTTTCTAATAAGTTGTTACAATATTTTACATTACACTCATGAGTGAAATTGTAACACATTATTATTATTATTATTAACCATATTTGTTCAGACTATTGACTTTTCAACAACAAATACTATTTGTCTAATAAATTGTTACAAAATAGGACACTCATGGGGTAATATTGTAACACATTATTATTATTATTATTATTATTATTATTATCATTATTATGTGTCTAATAAGTTGTTACAATATTTTACATGACACTCGTTGGGTGAGATTGTTATATATTATTATTATTATTAACCATATTTGTTTACACTATTGACTAACAACAAATACTATTGTCTAATAAGTTGTTACAATATTTTACATGACACTTATGGGTAAGATTGTAACACATTATTATTATTATTATTAAATATATTTGTTCACACTGTTAATTCTTTAATACAAATACTATGTGTCTAATAAGTCGTTACAATATTTTACATGACACTCGTTGGGTGAGATTATTATTATTAACCATATTTGTTCACACTATTGACTCTTCAACAATAAATAATATGTATCTAATAAGTTGTTACAATATTTTACATGACATTCATGGGTGAGATTGTAACACATTATTATTATTATTATTATTATTATTATTATTATTATTATTATTATTATTAACCATATTTGTTTACACTATTGACTCTTCAACAACAAATATTATGTATCTAATAAGTTGTTACAATATTTTACATGACACTCATGGGGTAAGATTGTAACACATTATTATTATTATTAACCATATTTGTTCACACTATTGACTCTTCAACGACAAATACTATGTATCTAATAAATTGTTACAATATTTTATATGACACTCATTAGGTAATATTGTAACACATTATTATTATTATTATTATTATTATTATTATTATTATTATTATTAATCATATTTGTTCACACTATTGACTCTTCAACAACAAATACTATGTATCTAATAAGTTGTTACAATATTTTACATGACACTCATGAGGTGAGATTGTAACACATTATTATTATTATTATTATTATTATTATTATTATTAAACCATATTTGTTCACACTATTAACTCTTCAACAACAAATATTACGTGTCTAATAAGTTGTTACAATATTTTACGTGACACTCATGGGGTAAGATTGTAACACATTATTATTATTATTGATAACTATATTTGTTCACACTATTAACTCTTCAACAACAAATATTATGTATCTAATAAGTTGTTAAAATATTTTACATTAGGGGTGAGATTGTAACACGTTGTTATTATTATTATTATTATTATTATTATTATTATTAATAATAACCATATTTGTTCACACTATTAACTCTTTCACTACAAATACTATATGTCTAATAAGTTGTTCCAATATTAAATGATATTCATGGGGCGAGATTGTAACACATTATTATTATTATTATTATTATTATTATTATTATTATTATTATTATTATTATTATTATTATTATTAACCATATTTGTTTACACTATTAACTCTTTAACAATAAATATAATGTGTCTAATAAATTGATACAATATTTTACATGACACTCATGGGGTGAGATTGTAGCACATTATTATTATTATTATTATTATTATTATTATTATTATTAACCATATTTGTTCACAATATTAACTTTTCAACAATAAATAGCTTTATTTAACTGCTTTTAACTTATTAATTTTTTATTTTTTTATTTTTTTATTTTTTTTTTTATGGTCAACCGGTTTAGTAAACTAGTATTTTCAAATAACTTATAAAAGTGAAAAAAATTAGTTTTGAAAAAACTAATAAATACAATGTTTCATATTTGGGTGTGTTTGTTTGGTGGATTGGATTTTAAATGTATTATTTATTTCATTTTTGTCCCAAAAATATCAAATTAAATACTTATTTTTTAATTTTTATATTACACTACATTTAAAACATTACATCAACATCTATTTACATCACACGACTATTCAAATTCAAAATTTTTACTATTCAAATCTCAATTTAAAATCTAAATCCCCAAACAAACACAATGTTGCCTTATTTTGCCTTTTTTTTTATTGTACTCTGCTGAACTTTTTATTTTACTCCCTCGGTATTCTTTTATTTTTTGCGCCTTAATCTTTGGATATTAATTATTATATCAAAACGTATTACAAAATAAGAAAAAATTGCAAAAATATTTTTATTAGTGTCTTATAATGCTAATATAATGAAATTTGTATAAAAAATTATACAAATATAAAGATATTTTTAACGTTAAGTACAATGATGCAAAAGGTAAAGAGTATTATTTTTGTTTGTCTAAATTAAAACTTTTTATTATTCTTTTAAAGTAAACATAACTTTTAACTAAATATTAAAATACTTAATTTTATTATTATTATTATTATTATTATTATTATTATTATTATTATTATTATTTTATTACAATATATATTTATAAACCTAATTATCTTAATTCCCGCGCAAGGGGTTAAATGGAAAACTTATCGATCAGTATTATTTTAGTATATCTATTTTTCAATTAGGTTCTAATTTTAATTTTATAAATTCATGACAATTGAAAATATTAATTGTTCTATATAATTTTTTTTTTTTTTTTTGTAAATACATAAATTGAATTTGAATTTTTATTTCATTTATAAAAATTATTAATATCAAATATTTTTTACCAAATGTTTTAATATAAACACCTAAAACAATTAATTAACTAGTCAACTTAATTAATCTAAAAATAACAACTAATGGTCAAGTAAAACCTGTTCCAAAAAATCAAATTATGACACTTTAAAGAGTGAGAGAAAATGTAGGTAGAATATACTCCTTTATTGATTCAAATCTATGTTCATTTTATTTTTTGAATTGTCATAAAAAAAATATTTTTATTTCTTTTTTAAATAAAAAATTATTACACTTTTATATTTTTTTACTATAAAATAAAAATGTAATTATTATTACTCACTTTTATTAAAACTCGTACCCGGTCAAATGAGCACATATTTGTACGATGAAGGAAGTAGTATTTATTATATTTCTATTACTTACTAATTTTATGTTTTTCAATATTAAAAATAAAAATTATATTCAATCTTAATTGTTATTCAATTATATCTTATCCAAATTTTTATTATATTATTTTACAATAAAAATATAGTAATTTTTCAAATATAAAAAGAATAAATAATGTGAATAAAATTTATCATCCGGATGAAAATGGTAAAAAGATATTTAAGTCGGAATAGAAAAAATAATATTTTAATATAAAATGAAATGATAAATTAAAAATATTATTAGAAAATTATTAAATAATTAATAAAAATAATAAAGTAAATAAGAAAATTATGGTAAATTGATTACTATTTATAAAAAAAGAATTAATATATTATACTTACTCATTATTGTGTCTGTAATAATAAAAATAATAAGTAGGTATAATATATTATTTTTTTAAAAAAATATGTGTTGTTTTTTTAACAAAACAAACAAATATGTAGTATTTTGAATATAAATAAAAATTTATTTATGATATAATAAATAAAAAATAAATATATAATTCGTCATTCAATAATTTTAGGGGAAATAATTAAAATACTAAAATCATAGCTAAAATTTCACAAACAAATACATTCGAAATTACACATTTCTTATTGGATAAACTGTTTTTTTAGTTGTGTATTTGACCTCTTTATTATTTTAAGACTTCAAGTGGAACATGTTTGAAAATAGTCTCGTAAGTAAAAATTTTTCACTAAAATGATCATCCGGTGCCGAACTCGTTACAGTGGCCAGCCGTGCCAATGCGGTGCTGACGCGGCTGACATATTATCGTCATGTAAATGTCACGTCGGATGACTATTTTCAGACATAATCCATTTAAATCTCCTAAAAATGATAAAAGATGTCATATACGATACTAAAAAAAATAGTTTACCAAGACATTTTATAAAATTTAAAAAAAAAAAAATTCAATGCGTCACTGACGTCGCATTTACGTGACGATGATACGTCAGCCGCATCAGCGCCACGTCAACAACGGTGGGCCAACTTGGCGAGTCCGACACCGACTATTTTAACAAAAATTTTGTATTTATGAGACTATTTTAAAAAATGATCCATTAAAATCTTAAAATGATAAATAGGTTAAATACATCACTAAAAGAATAGTTTACCATTTTTTATTTTATATTATATTAAAAAAAATTATATTTATAATATCATACTAATAACTATTTATATCATATAAAATAGTTATTTCATTCAAATTTTATTATTCAAAATTTAAATTCAAACCAAAAAAAAAAAAAAGAAAAGAAAAAAAAACTTATATATATACATATATTTAAAAAAATACGGACCCATAATAAATGCCAATGAATACTCACCCATTTCAATTCAATGATATCTTCAATTTTATATTACATTATTCATATGTATACATATCCAAAATCTTAGAACTCATCCTATTTAATACATACTTTTCGTACAAATTTTTATTAATTTCGAAATGATTAAAAACATCAAAATGATTTCAAAATGCTCCTTCTGTCCCACATAATTTGTGCCTATTTTTTATATTCGTCTGTCCACATAATTTGTCTTTTCTATTTTTGGAAATATAATTATGCACTTTAATCGCATTTTAAATTATAATTTTATAATTTTTTTTTAATTTTAATTAAACTATTTACTTAGTTTAATCTTAATCTATAATTATTTTTACTAAATAATAATTATTTTTACTAATACACTTTTAATTACTTACTAATTATATTTTACCTAAATTTCTGTGTCTACAATAATACACATATATTAGATGGGACAGAGGAAGCATATATTTAAGAATCATTGATTCATCTTTGGATACCATACCAACAACATATATATATATATATATAACCAAATAGAGCTATTCCATCGTAATCATACATAGGAATAATACATAGGGTGTATTTGTTTGGGGATTTGGAATTTGAATAATAAAATTTTTTAATTTAAATAATTATATGATGTGATATAAATAGATATTTTGAATATAAAATTAATTTTTAATATAATATAAAAAAAATAGATATTTAATTTAATATATTTTTTGAAAAAAAAATTGGAATAAATAGTGCATTTGGGGTAGAATTCCCGAACAAACACACCCTTAATACAAAAACAAAAGTACAATAATATGACCGTACACATTGTTATTCAACACCTTTATAATTTTGCCCACCTATAATTTTATTTAATTATTTTTGTTGCATGTGATAGAGAATTATTGGACATGTTAGTCACACGCACACATCCACACCTTTCAATTTTCTTTGTTAATTTAATTATCCTTAAATTCAAATTTTCAATTAGCACTGACACGACTTATTTTTAAGATAGGTACAAAGCTATTGATTAAAATGAAAATGAAAGCTATTTATCATCCTCACAATAATTAACACATTTTTCATATTTATTTGTCTGACATCTTTTTATTTTAAATAAAATTTATTAAATTTAAATATATTTAATAAATACTATAAATCAACTTAATTAACTACATAGTATATAACATAATACATCATGTAGGATCCACTCAAAACTCTTTTATTTTTGTGTCTCATAAAAGACAAATATTTTTTAATAAATATTTAAAACTCCACATTTTCTATTAAAAGGTAAACGGTTAGCAGACCATCTTTATCATTTTAGGATTTTAAATGGAATATGTTAGAAAATAGTCTTGTACGTAAAATTTTTTCGATAAAATGATCCTCCGGTGGCGGACTCGTCACGTTGGCCCGCCATTGCTGACATGGCGCTAACGCGATTGACATGTCATCGCCATGTAGATGCCACATTAACGACACATGTTTTTTTTTTTTTACAAAATGTCTTGGTAAACTATTTTTAGTATCGTAAATAATCTCCTTTATCATTTTTAGGACTTTAAATGGATAATGTTTGAATATAGTCTTGCAAGTAAAATTTTTTCGTTAAAATAGTCATCCGACATGGCATCTACGTGGCGATGTCAACTGCGGCAACGCCACGTTAGCAATGGAGGACCATTTTAGCAAAAAAGTTTTACTTACGAAACTATTTTCAGAGATGATCCACTTAAAATTCTAAAACGATAAAGTGGATCAGAGGACTAAAAAATAGTTTATCCTATATAAAATTAATTATATCAATTATAAATAAATAAGCGTATTTTTTTTATTTAATTGTATCATAGAAAATTGTATTCTTTACAAATTGATATTCATATCGTATGTATTTTTTTATTATCATATAATTTTTAAAATATTTAAATACATATTCTAATTTTTTTTAATCATATATATTAAATTTAGAGAAAAAAAAAAGTAGTGCTATTTAATTATATTATTATCACTTTCGGTCCATACAAAAAAAAATAATAATAATAATAATAATCAAAACTAATCTTATTCAAGTAATTTTTCATTAATTTTAGTCCTTTTCTTCACAATCCAAGGGAGTGCATTGATGTAAAGGTAATAGACGCTAATGTATTGATTAATTTCAAATAAACACGGCCGTGCTTACGTTTTCACGTTCAAACAAGCAGCAGTAAACACGCCCGTGTTTCTTCTCCTCCAAATCAGATGCTATGTTGAAGAGATCGAATCGGCGGGATTGCAGACGGCGACTGATTCTATTCCCCTGAAGCTATTAGCATTTTCATTCGATATTTATACTCATCCCGGTAACCATCAATTCGCCTTAAAATTCTTGTGGTGCTATGAGATTGAACAATATATATACATGACAATGTCTCTTTTCAGATATTTTGATACTCCCGTCGTCCATGAACAATATATCTATTTTTTTATTTGATTCGTTCCATAACAAAATATTTATTTTATCTTTTTAGTAATTATACTTTCTACTTAACATTACAAATATTTTTTCAACTTACAATATAGTACACAAATAACATTACATTTATATCACATAATACTAATAAGATTATTTTAGTCTTTTTTACTTTATTTATACAATATTCCACTATAACACCAATATTTTTAAAACTCTATGCAAAAAACAAATAAATATATAGATATGAAATAAGATTACTTTGTAGCTACCTATTGAAGAAATCATAAGGAACTCACACGACATTTGATTGTTCCATCCCACGCCTACGCCGTCTCTAAGATAAAGCGGTTATTTTTGTTCAAAAACTCATTAAAAATATCTAAAGATTCTATGGATAATGTACGAGTATAAAGCGGTGAGCACGACGGCGCCACTGGCTTTCTTAATTTATTTTATTCAACTTTCGTTGTTGCCTGTATTTTTTCTTTACTATTTGAACACGGGCGTGTTCGCCCATGTTTCTTTTAAATCAATTGCCGCACCAATTAATGTTGAGCCTACATTGTGACGGAAATGACTAAAGTTGATAAAAATTTGATTGAATGAAACTAGTTTTGATTAATTTTTAAGTATAGGATTAAAAATGAAAGAAAGTGATATTAAATGGATTGATTTTTTATCTTAAATTTATTTTAAAATTATCAATGTTAGTTATATAAAAAATAATATTATAATTCATTATTATTATTAACTAGTTAAATATTATTACTTTAAATATATATATTAATAAAAGAGGTCAATTATCATAATCTTGCTAATGAACAAGCACATAAGATAAAATCTTTCCTAATCAAATGTAAACAATTTCCTTAATAAAGTAAAAAAAAAATGGAATTATTAGTTTTGCTCAGTGTTTTAATTTAAAGTGTTTTTTTAATTTTTTTTAATGTATTGTATGAATATTATAAAAAAAAAAATAATATTTTGTATTGAATATTAATTTTTATAAGAGAGTAATATATATAAATATATTATATTAAAAATAGTATAAAAAAAAAATTAATTTGCCCAAACAAACCAAGTTTAGTTTATTTCTTGAATTTATTTTCTTTACTCCAAATTCTTATGATTTCTATAAAATGTATATACATATTATTTTTATAAAATATAATATCTAATTCATTTTAGAAAAAAATAATCTTAATAATAAAATATTTAGGATCTGTTTAATTGTGAGTTTTTTTTACCAAATTTTAATATTTTAATTTTTTTTACATTTAAAATATTAGAGTAGCTATTTTATTATTCAAAATTAAAATCAAATTAAAATCTTAAAGGAAAAACACCTTTTCTTTCATAAATTGTTTGCCATCTTATCAGTAACCTAAATTTTCAGGAAATTCTCTACTCTACTGTACTTCACCATGTGTCTACGCCCTCTCCTCCTCCTCTTCCTCCTCCTTCACCGCTCCTCCGCCGCCGCACTGCCGCCGCGGAGCCGCCACTTTTACTTCTCCGATTACTCATGGAGCGCCGCGCAGCAGCCATCGCCGGAGTCAATCGAAGTCTCACGCCCTCTCCCCTTCGATTCGCTCATTCCTTCATGCACGCTTCCTCTTCTCTCCCACAGCTTCGGCAACACCGTCGGCCTCCCCGCCACCGTCGCCGACTACTCCCCTCCTACTGACTGCACCTGGTCGCGCGCGGTTCTGCAACTCTCAGCTTCCTGTAACGGCTCGCAGTCGGACCAGATTGCCGCCGTCTGGCTCTCCGGCGCGGAGCTCCTCCGTACCAGCACGCCTAACCCTACGTCGGACGGAATATTCTGGAATGTACGAAAGGATGTTTCTAGATACTCCTCTCTCCTCCAGAAATCAAACATTAGCTTGGCGGTTATGCTCGAGAACGCCGTTAACGGCGTTAATGACGGCGTTTACCTGCTGAATCTCACTTTTATGTACTATAACGGTGCCGGAATTAGTAACGCCGATGATACCTTCGATTTTCCGATGTCTATGGAGGTTTCGAATTTGGAGGATGCCTTCAGTTTGAACGAAAATCCAGCGGATTTGATTGTTCCTATCTCCGCAAGTGGAGGCGAAGGATTTTGGTTCAAAATTGAGAGTGAATCCGACGCCATTAACGAACAGATTCAAGTTCCTGCAAACACATACAGAGCTGTGATCGAGATTTACGTTTCCTTCCACGGAAACGACGAGTCCTGGTACTCAAATCCGCCCAATTCCTACATCGCGAAGAATCATTTGCTCACAGAAAGGGGAAACGGAGCCTACCGCGAAATCGAGGTGAAGATCGACGGTTTCTCCGTCGGATCAGTGATTCCATTGCCGGTGATATATTCCGGAGGGATCAATCCTTTCTTCTGGAAGCCTCTGGCTCCGATCGGCGCATTCGATCTGCCTTCATACCAGCTCGAACTAACTCCAATCCTCAGCAAATTGCTCGATTCGAGGAGCCACACGTTCCAGATTCAGGTAACCGACGCGATTTCGTATTGGCTAGTGGATGCAAATCTGCATCTATGGCAGGATCATAAGTCGACAAATGTTCTCGCTGGCGGAATCAGGTACAGAAATCCTAAAACTCGAGTGCAACGCAGCGAGCAGTTCCGATGGCTGGACGGCAGGGCGGTGGTGCAGAGCAACAGGCTGTGTGAGTTCAAAGGCTGGGTGTCGTACAGCGGCGGCAATTTCACGGCAGCGGTGGAGCACAAACTGGTGGTGGACAACACGGTGGAGTTCAACCGCCAGGGGAAGGAGAAGCTGCTGAAAGTGCAGGTGGAAATGAGGACAATAACCAAAGGGAAATTTCAGAGTATGGAAAGCTCAAACATGGAGGCAGAGGCAAAGTATTATCTCCGTTCAGTAACAAGCGAATTTCCGGCGACAATGGCGAGGCTGGAGAATCGGGTGGAGGGGAGGAAGGTGAGGGGGCAGTGGTCGAAGGATTATGACAACATGCAGCAATGCAGAGGGGCGGCGTCGGGGCCGGCGACGACTTATCATAGGTATGAAGAGAGGGATCGGGCGGGATGCTACCGGCGCCGGGTTTATGCGAGAGATGGGTCGATCGCGAGCGATACGACGACGAATCCCTGTGGAGGTTCTGCAGCTGTTTGATTAGGTTTCCATGGCGTTTTCATGGAGGTTTGTGTGTGTTTGAAGGTGCATTAGAGGGCTTGGTGATGGATGTTTGATTTGTTCTACTTGTGGGTCTTATGTTTGTATGGAGTAATAATCTCTCCATCTCCACCTTCCTCTTGTAAAATTATGCATAATAATAGTAACATTTTAATGTTAAATGATATAGGCAAAAAGTAAAATAAAATTATTATTAAAAAATTATTAAATAACTGATAAAAAATTATTGAAAAATAAATAAAAATAATAGTGATATTATTGTTGTTTGTTAAATTAAAAGTAATAAAATTATGGAAAGATAAAATTATTTATTATAAATAAATTATGAATAACGACGGTTCAACTGACAAATCACACTAGACTAATCATACGTGGCAGGTGACCTGAGAGGTCGGGGATTTGAAAGTCATGAATCCAACCCCACACACCTGTATGAACACATTCTATTTAGAAGGCTTTTTGCACTCCATATTTGCTCTTAATTGGCCGAAGAATAGCCATCTAATCGTTACTTGGTAACCACCGATCATGAGAGAGTTTTACGAGGTTTTCTCAACCGAATAAAATTATTTATTTTTAAGATAAATTTATAATACTTTTTATACGAAGGAGATCGTGATTCCAAAACTCTTCATATTCCTTTATTCCATCCAATAAAAATATAACATGCGGCGAAAGCTAATTTATTTTTTTATTTTTTTAAAATTTGCGAATAATTTCACACGTTGCAATTTGTAAATCAATCCATCTGGACAAAACTGTGCGAAATTCATTTTTTCGATTCCTTCCACAATCATCGCATCGTCCGATTCTCATATCGTCCTCCAGCGTCCACTTCGTCGTTGAATTGTCGTTATCGCCTGCCAGTCGTCCACACCGACCAATACTTTCGGATAAATAAAAAAATAAATTAATTTTCACCACGGGTGTGTTTGTTTGGGGGTTTGAATTTTGAGTTGGCATTTGAATAGAAAAAATTTTGAATTTGAATAATTGTATGATGTGATATAAACATGTGTGATGTGATGTTTTGAATGTAAAATTGATTTTTAGTATAATATAAAAAATAAAAAATAGGTGTTTGATTTGATTTTTTTGGGGGAAAAATTTTGGATGAATAGTAAAATTTTGATGATAAAATTCTTCAAACGAACAAACCCGTGCATGTCATTTTTTACCAACTATCCCCTCAGCTTTTTATACTATTTATCCTACGAAATTTCTTATATTAAATTAAAATATGTATAAAACACATTTATCTATATTAAAACGAAAAATAAATAAATATATATATATATATATTATGCGATTTATCTTGTTTTTAACTTTACCAACTCAACTTCTCGTATCTAAAAAAAAATAAAAATACAGTAATACGAAACACAATGTGAAAACCCCCCCCCCCCCACGTGTGTAACAAAATCGAAATAATTGTTCGTGTGGTATATTGTTCTTGTTCCTCAAAACATAACTCTCCCCTGTTCGCGCAAAAACTACGAACACAATATGAATATTAAGTTACAAAAGACATACCTCACTATACATACACTTCCTTCATCTTCACCCTTCATCTTCAGTTCCCCGCCGGCGGCCGCCAAAACCCTTTCCGGCAAACCAGAAACTTGTCCCGATAAACTCCGACGTCCCAGTGAAGGGATTTCAAAATCGGCTTCAGCCTCACCGCGACGTCCAGCGTGTCTTGAACCACCACGTACCCGCCCGGTCTCAATATCCTGTCCATTTCCGCGGCCACTTCTACCAGATCGCATCTGAGAAACGCAGATTCGATTATCCACAGCTCGCTCTTATTCGAGTCAAATCATAAACATAAAAAACACGTACCTTTTCGACACATTCCCAAGAAGGAAGCTCGAGTGAAGAAGATCGTAGGTCCGAGGGTATGTGTTGAAAGATTCGCACCAATCGTGGTATACGCCGATCATCCCTCTGTCGAAGATGACGGGAAGAGTATCCGGTTCGTGGATAGGGACGACGTTCATCACCCACACGGGGAGGTTTATGAGCGCAGCCGCGAATCTGCGGCGAAATGCCAAAAAAGCAAGAAATCAATTTTCGCCGTAAATCCTTCGATTCAAATTAATCAGAGTGTACAAACCCTCCGTAGCCTGCGTTCATGTCCATAACGTTTCTCACGCTCGACCAATTTACGTCGATGCCGCCTTGATAAACCTCCGAGACGAGCGCAGACCAGTGCCGGGTAACGCCTCTAAAAGCTTCTGCAGCATCCGGTTGTGCCGGGAGGCTTCTGGGTTGTTCGGTGAGACGTTTTGGCCAGGGCGGCGGCCATATGTTGGAGTCTTCGGGAAGAGGCGCGAGGCAATCGTCGAGCGGCGCATACCTAGCGTGATTTGGTAAACGATTCATACGACGACGATAAAATAGGATCAAATCGACGACATTTTATACCATGAGCTATTTCGCTTGTTTCCGGATTCGCATAGCGGCGGATCCTTCTTTTCTCGGCTCTGATAGCAGGCGGACAACGAAGGTTTCTGATAAACGACGACGCCGATTTGGGATGATTCAAAAAACGTCTTCTCCACCGTCTCCCAGCAGATCGATTTTGTCAGAGCCACCATAGCTGCAAAAGAAATCGAATGTCTCGCAATGTCAAGTCAGTCGATTAGGCGACGAAAATCATCAGTGGGAGAATACTAACATTTCCAGACATTCTGATCTCTTTCGTTGTTTTTATAAACCGGCGTCGCTGACCATACGAAATATCCTCCGGGCCGGAGAATTCTGTTCAGCTCCATCAACGGTTTCCCACCTGCAATAGCATCGAATGAGTATAGAACATTCGACGATAATCGAGACGAGTATTGTGTGGGGTGAGCCATACCGTCGCCGTCCCAATGGACCCGACAACGAGCACAGTGAATAAGATCGTAAGAATTGTCCGGGAACGGCAGCTTTTGCGTTCCGATCACCGAGAGCGTAGCCGGGATTCCTCGTTCGAGGGCAAATTGTATTTGAGCCTCGTGTTCATCTTTTGGGGCAAACGACATCGTGAGGACATTTCTCTCCATCATTGCACCGCCAAAGCTCGCAACGCCACAACCAACATCAAGAATCACCCGCATTTTCTTCCCCAACTCAATTTCCGGTAAAGCCTGTGTTGTAACGAATTATGATTAATGATCGAATAACAGATAGAAACGTAAAGAAGACACAGATCTACGTAATTCACCAACAACGTGTTTGCTACATCCATGGACAGAAACGAAGAACAGATTTATTGAGGATGGTAGGTTACATATTACATATACTAATTTTTGATACAGATTAACCTAGATTACATATCTCTAAAGTCTATTCAAATAAACTAAAAAAATACATCAAACGGGCTCAGTCCAATATGAACTCAAAAGCTCAATGCTCAATGTATAACACGAAACCTCATATAAATGGCAAATTAGATTCAAAGCATAATCAAAACCACGATCAAGACATGGAATCCCTAAATATCGTATTCTAAACAAGAGGGCACGAATCAAATCGAGCAGTAAATTGTAAGAAACCGTGAATCTCGCAAATGAAACCATTCGACTCATATGCATTTGCACAAGCTCTATATCTAAAAATCAGATGTATTGAACTAACTACCTTCACGAGGGAGTTAATGTACTCGTCGACTCCATTCTTGAACTGCGTCCCGCCGCCTGGGAAGACGAAATAGTCGCCTGATTTCACCACCCAATGCTGGTCTTTCTTATATTCGACGAGCTTTGGGTGAGGAACATTGTTGTACCATATCTGCAATACTTATCCAATCAAGAAATTGAACATCCAAACATCCAAATTCATCGTCTCCACATAACCACATCGATCAATGCATAAACACAAAAACAAATTGAATCAAGTAATCAGTTCAATTCAGTGGTGTAATCTCAACATCGAAGTTCCTAAATCCATGAATTATCTGAAGTTCAGAACAAGTTCATCGAACTCTTAACAGACATTTCAACAAACACCTTGTATGCACACTGAAATATACAAAACCTTACCACCGAAGGAACCAGTCATCTCACCATATCCCTGCTCTTCGGCCACGCCACCGGAGCTCGATATCCGGCGGGCAACGGAACCAAGCATCTCGGACTCGGATCGGGGCAGTGCCTCTCCCGGTGCTCCATGTGCCTGCGCGACGGCAGCTTCTTAATCGCCTCCGAGTTATCCAAGCACGGTATGTAATCCACCGCCGACGATCCCTTGCAGAGCTCCCACTCCACCCCGACCACGCGGTCGTCGTCGTCGTCACCGACCGCACCGGAGTAGTCGACGGCCCCACCGACATTAGTTTCGTTGGCAGTTACGGTTGAATTGGCGATTCCCGAGCTATTGTTGAGCAAAACGCCGCCGTTTGGTGGACCGCCGGGAAGAGACGAGCGCTGATCGGAGACGAAGGAGACCGGCTCGGTTAGAAACTCGGAGTCGGAGATTAGAAGGTAAGTGAGGAAAATGAGCAGGAGGAAGAAGACGAGTGCGAACGCGTTTTTCTTTTCTTTCCAGAAATTGGGAATCATCGATGATATCGCCATTTCTGATTCGTGATGAACGGATTCTAGCTTCGGATCTTTGGTTGCGCAAACATGGCAGAGATGAAAGAGCTGTATGTCGTCGATTGGATTCAAGATCTGCGAGTCTGCAACTGGTTGATTTGCTGGGGGAATGGGAAAGGGACGAGTATGATATGGAGGTCCGGGAGTTCGAGACCGGATAGATCTTTGCCGTAGAAGATTGTGGGTCCTTTGAGATTAGCGGCTCAGATCTTCCGGCGTTGAGCGGCGTGGGAAATTTGTGGTGGAGTGTGTGACAGTCTCAGCTGATATCACATCATAGAAAGCATTTATTAGAGGACAGGGTCAGAGATGTTTGTTTGTATTTTATTACTACTATTGGTTTATAAGTAATAATTATTGTAGTGATGGTAAAATGGAAGAAGATCATGGGACGAGGTTTAATTACATTTTTGGTATGGTTTGTAAAGAAACATTTTAATGTCCAGATTTGTGTTTTAGCTGTACTCGTTGTTTTGGGTTCAATTGGATTTCTTGCTGTTTTGGGTGTCAATGGTTCCAATTTTAATATTTATATTTATTTTTTGTACTCGGATACAAAAACATATTAAGAAATTAATAATTTAGTCGTCCCAATACAATAATCTTATTTACTATTTTTATCTGTCTTAAAACAATTGTCTTATTTTCATAAATAATTATATCACTATAAAATTATCTCTACTTTATTATTATTATTATTACACAATTGTCACTACTTTTTACGATAATATACTCACAAGGGCAAAAAAATCGTTTATCCTTACTTTTTATCAACTACCAATATAATATCAATATTTTTTAAATCTTGTGTACAACACAATAAGACTATACTTTTGGGACAGAGGAAGCAGTATTTTATTAGTTAATCGAAGTATGTAAGAAATTTTGACATTTTTGCCCTTTAATTTTATGTAAAAAATAATTATATATGTAGTATATATGAAATTTGTACTTTGAAGTGGAGCGGACAAAAATAGTAAAAATAGTAATTTGAATTGGGATGATAAAGTATATTTTCGTAAGAAATATACAAAAACAGTGTAAAGACTAAATTGTCTTTATATTTTTTTTAAGTAAAGGTAAGATAGTAAATAAATATAAAAAATATTAATAGTTAGTAATAAGGTCCTCAGTTACTAAAAAAAACATATAAATCTTTCAATTGGACGGATGGAACTATAAATATGTAAACCTTAGAAGTACGAGGGATTATATTGTACTCCCTCCGTCTCAGCTAATTTATTTCATTTATCTTAGGCATTGAGTTTCAGGTATTGTATAATTAACAAGTAAGTAAAAAGTGTATTAGTGAAAATTATATGATTTAATAAAAATAATTATACTCTCTCCGTTCCATTGAAAAGTTGTCATTTTCTAATTTCGTCCGTCCCAAAACAAGGTTATCATTTCCTAATTTACTAGTTGTACTACCTACCTAACACAATAAATATCCTTCAAACTTACACTATATTACACAAATGTCATTATTTTTATATTACACAATACTAAAAGGGGCATTTTTGTCTTTTTCACTATAACTCATTATAATACTAATATTCAAGAATCTACGTGCAAAAAATAAACAACAACTTTGAACCGGGACGGAGGGAGTAGATTAATATAAATAGTTTAATTAAAATTATAAATTATAAATTATAAATTTTTAAATGTAATTAAAATGTATAATTATATTTTCAGAAATAAAAGAACAAACTATATGATATGAAAGAAAATAGAAAAAATAGACAAATTAAGTTAACGAAAAAATATAATTTATATAGTAATTATTTTTATAATATTTAGGGAGAATTATGCAAAAAAAACATAAAACATACAAAGTTTTTTTTTTTTTTTTTTTTTATCAAAAATACTCCTCCGTCCCAATTCAATTACTCATTTTATTATTTTCTTTAGGATTAATTTTTCTATTATAATAAAAATAATTATATACACAAATATTTTTAACTTTTACAAAAATATATTCCATCGGTCCTGTCAAAGATGATCCTTTGTTTTTTTTTATCTCATAAAAGATAATTATTTTCTATTTTTAATAAATTTATTCATTTTATACATTATAAATAGAGCTGTCAAAATGAGTTTTGAGGTTATTACGGCCTAAACAAATACAGTTCAGGGCTACTTCTAGAGACTTCTCAAGTGTAGGGGCAACAGGAGGATGACCAAGTTGGAAGGCGTCGGGAAAATAGAGACGGAACCATAGTTCCAGGAACCAAAAATGACCCGACGCAGCAGTGTCTAATTTTTTACCATCTTTATCAGTAAGGCAGACACTAACCCTGGATAGCCTTCAAAGAGATTGACAATGAAAATGGTGCCTAATGAAAAGAATCGACCCGAGGCTATGTGTATAGCAAGATCAAGATGAGAAGGGAGGACACATTTCGAAGGGGAAACTACAACATACTTACAGAGCAAAAAGAGCAGAAAGACTGTGTGTTCTCGGTCGATTACAGGGGTCCCGTCTGCTCCTTGTTGGTCTATTAGGAATTTAGTCCAGCCCCATTATTTCACGTCTGTCAGAGACCAGCCCAAGTGGTCTGAGTTGGGCTCCTGCCCATCTAGGGTACCCATTACAGGGTCTTCCCCAACAATTGGCAGATGGGTGATCATGGCCACGTCTATGAGAGTGGGGCCGATGGGGGCTGTTGGAAGAAGAAAGGTACAAACCTCATGATGCTATAACGCCGCCATGGCCAGGAGAACTTTCTCATGTAAATGACATGGGAGAGTTGATAGACGTATGGCTTGGTCGATTTGTTGAGTTTTCCATTACTCCTGGTAATGTTCTGCTACTCGTTGGTACCAGGTACGATATGGATCATTGGGGTCCGTCAAGTGCGTTTTGATGTTGTCATGGAGGCGAGTGGCGTTGTAGTTGGGGTTGTTGATCGCCAGCAGATTCTTTGCCTCTAGAATTTCTCTCATTCGGTTGAAGTCTTCGGCAGTTGTGCAATATGGACGAACAGTTGGAGTGCGTATTTTCGTCGACACAAGAGCAGTTTTAGGGAATGATCCGTCAACAGGGAGTGTAGGGATGCATTGATTCGCCATGGCTAGAATTGTAGAGATTATGATCTACCAAAGGGTTTTAAAGAAAGAAAGGTTTTGTGGGATCAGGAGCAGTTGCCAAGGTAATTTCTCAGTAGGGTTGTGATTTGTGAACTTCCAAACGACGATTGAGAAATGGCGTTTGAAAGTCCTTTGGCAGCGGGCAAGTTGTTACGTATGAAATTTAGAATTAGGTTTAAAAGCCCAAGGAAAAAAGAAAAATGGGCCTAGCAATCGAGTCGATTGAACTGGCCGAGGGGCACTGTGGGAAACACAGGTAAAATGGATATATTTCTAAGGAAACAGCGGGTCGGAAAGTCCTCAGGTCGGGAAGTCCTCAGGTCTGGAAGTCATCAGGTTGGAAGGTCATCAGGTCGAGAAGTCATCAGGTCGGAAGGTCCTCAGGTCGGAAAGTCCTCAGGACGGAAAGTCCGCAGGTCGGACGGTCCTCAGATCGGGAAGTCCGTAGGTCGGAAAGTCCCCAGGACGGATAGTCCGCAGGTCGGAAGATCCTCAGGTCGGGAGGTCTGCAGGTCGGATGGTCTTTAAGTCGGGAGGTTTGCGGTTGGACCAATAAGTCGGATGGTCTGTAAGTCGGGAGGTCTGCGGCTGGACCAATAAGTCAGATGGTCTTTAGGTCGGGAGGTTTGTGACCAGACCAAATAAGGTGGAAGATTTGCAGTCGGGCCAAGGAGGCGGAAAGTCTGCGGTCGGTCCAGGGAGTTAAGTGAGAATGATACTGTGGTCGGTTGAGAACACGTGTCAGGAGGAGAAGGGTTAGCAGACGGTTGAAAAAGAGACATTGTAACCGTTTGGGCGGCGGTTTCTAGTACTGTTTCTCAAGGGATATTTAAGGATTTGGATTTTTCGGGAGAAATCATCTTCAATCAACTTCAACAAAGTAAAGTCAGATTCGGGGATCACCACTTTAAATTTTCAGTATTTTTGTTTTCCAGTTAATTATCTTATGTACTGTACAGTGTTTAGAGATTCCTAATTTCAGACGCTAATTAATCAAATTTAAAGATATTTTCCATATCTTTGAATTTTACTTTTTATTTATTAAAAAAATACATCAACAATAATAATAATAATAATAATGTCAATGGGAAGACCTAAGTTCAACTTGAACTAAAGAATTGAATTACATGCTGCGTATTGGCAAAAATTAGAGTTTTAATTATTATTAATAAACTTTAGAACAAAACATTAAAATCATATTTATTATTAAACATGTTTCGCCCAAGTCATATTTATTACTTGTTGACTTTGTAATAGTTAAACCTCAATTATTTGTAGGTCTAATTTAAATTCAAGTTGTACATATTGAATTGTAAATTATGTCATGTTTATTTGTAAAATTTATCTATAATATATTTATAATTTTATTACTTCTTCATTATATTTTCATTAATTTTTTTTATAATACTTTCATATTAATTTTTAAATATTCTATTTTTTATACTAATATATATATTACTTCAAGTAAGCAATATCACAATTCTTCAAAATGTTTTTATAATTTTTTATTACTATTAATAAAAAATTTACAAATTATAAAATACGTGTATTCTTTTGAGGGTTTGTATTTTGTGTTTGTAATTCGAATAGTAAAATTTTGAATTGAAATTATTATATATTGTAATATAAATAAGTTTTTTAATGTTATCTTTTAAATATAAAAGTACACTATAAAAAATAAAAATAGATATTTAATTTGATATTCTTAAATAAATGATGAAAAGTAAAATAATGAGTAAAAACTTAAAAAAACACACCATCTCAACAAGAAATTGTAAAGTTATCATCTCAACAAGAAATTGTAAAGTTATATTAAAACTACAAACACTAAAATACTATATATATATATATATATATATATAAACTAATCGATATGATTCATAATATATAGTATATATATATTGGAGACACTAAAAATATATCTCTAAATTCAATTAAATATCATGTATTTTGAAAGAAAATAAAATTCCAATGAAATAAATATCAACCATTAATGAAAAAATCTGCATAAAATATAAGATATCGTACAAATATTAAGTGCATAAATAGAACCATCAAAAATTTGACAGCAAAATAAATTAATCGTGTCAATAAATGAAGTATATAAATTAATATCTTTCGAAAAAGACAATAATATAAAGATCTTGGCAATAAAGAAAGACACGCAATCAAATCCTTCAGAAATATAAAACGACATCTGATGGAAAATGAAAGATTATAAAATCTTTCTGTTGGCCAATTAGAACGTGCCATGGGGCACCATTAAAAAAGGAAGTCGAGGCCATGGTCAGTTCATTTGAGACACTTAAGTTACATCGAATATTCAAACAAAGGGGTAAGTTTCTAGACTCTTTCTATTGTTCTTTAAATTCTTCGTGTCCTTTGAAGCGTTTTTCGTCGAAAGTCACTAATTTTGACAAATGATTCAATATTGGTTGACGAATCGATGGAGTTAATGTTCTTTGTCGTATGCCTAAGCCAGAAGAAGGATCAAAACTTCCAAAGCTGTTGAGGAATTTGTCAAAGCCAAGGGAAGATCTTCAAAGTTTTTCTCAAAGATTCGAGGTGTTCATCGCGTTCTTCACCAAAGCATCAACTCGGCTCTCTTCGATCCAAAAGTCAAAGGAACACGCCGCCAAAAGTGTTATGGAACACCAAATGCACCTCTTCAAGGATTAAAGCTCCAAAAGCCGTTGAAGAATCCATCAAAGTCAAGGAAGAGCATCCAAAGTTCATCCCAAAGCTTTAAAGTGTTCATTGCGTTCTTCACTAAAGCATCAATCAGACACTCTTCGATCCAAAAGTCAAAGGGACACGCTGCCAAAATGTTATGGAGCACCAAATTCACCTCTTCAAGGATCAAAGCTCCAAAAGCCGTTGAAGAATCCATCAAAGCTAAGGAAGAAATCCAAAGTTCATTCCAAAGTTTGGAGGTGTTCATCGCGTTCTTCACCAAAGCATCAACCAGACTCTTTTCGATCCAAAAGTCAAAGGAACATGCTGCCAAAAGTGTTATGGAGCACCAAATCCACCTTCTCAAAGATCAAAGTCACGGATCATCCAAAGAAGACATCAAATTCAAATCCGACGATCAAATGCCCACACGGAGACCAAAGCTCTTCAAAAGCAGCGAAACCAAACTAAAAATCAAAGCCTCAGATCGTTCAAAGAGGACATCAAATCCAAAGCCGACGATCAAATCGCCCACACGAAGACCAAAGTCCTCTAAAAGATGGCGAAGTTAAACCAAAGATCAAAACTTCAGATCATTCAAAGAACACATCAAATCCAAAACCAGCGATCAAATCGACCACATGGAGATCAAAGTCCTCCAAAATGTGGCAAATCTAAATCAAAGATTAAAGTCTCGGATCGTCCAAAGAGGACATAAAATCCAAAGCCGACGATCAAATCGCCTGCACGGAGACCAAAGCCCTCCAAAGTCCGGCAAAATCAAACCGAAGACCAAATATCTTCGAATCAAAGAAGCCATAGAAAATTAAGTTGGAAAACAAATTGACCCGGAAGGAGAATCAAATGACTCATTAAGACCCGCTTTAAATCTAAATCAAATATAATTTGTACAAATTTTATATTTATTAAAAATAACACAAGTTTTTGTCTACATATATTATATCATCTCATTAATATTTTTACATTATATTAAAAATGATATATAGTATATCAAATAATAATTTTAATTTTAAATTTTATTACTAAGATACACACCTATATGCTCTTGTTTATTTGGTTTGTTTTTTTTTAAAAGAAAATTATGTAATAATTGTGATTTTCTGATAATAAATTATTATTATCTTTTAGAAAATTATTACATAAAAAAAAAATCCAAACAAAAATAAAAAGTAAAATCAAAATTTAAAAGAACACACAATTTATAATTCATAATAGTTTATAAGAATATATATATTTAAAAAGAATAAAATTAGGTTTTGCCGGAGGCTTATTTAGAACGCACTCAATGAATAATGGATGCAAATTTTTACATTATTTATCTAGAGCGCAATCGGCGAATAACGCCTCATCAAATATCTTCTATTTTTATTTTTTTATTCAATGAATAAATATTTTTATTTACATTCAAAATTATTTATTTTATTAATAAAATTTAATTTATATCAATTATAAATAAATAAATTTTATTTATTTATATTATACAAAATTTTATTTTCTACAAAATAAAAAATATTATACTCCCTTCGTCCACCTCTAAGGGTTACATTTACTTTTTGCGTCATTATACTTAATATTAAAAATATCTTTATATTTATATAGTTTTTTGTTCAAATGTCATTATATTAGTATTATAAGACACCGATGGCTTTTTGTAATTTTTTCTTAATTTTTACTACGTTCTGATATAATAATTAATATTCAAATATTAACATGCAAAAAGTAAATAGACTCTTAGAGCAGAATTTAAATGTATCTATTTGTTTTTTTCAAAGTTTTTTTTACACTTTTTTCCCAAAAAAATTAATACGCTATACATATTTATTATTTTTATATTTCATACCTAATTTCCTATATTTCACATAAAAAAAAAATTATTTTCCAAATATCTCACAAAACAAACGCATCAATTTTTAAAATATTTAAATATATATTTTAAATTTCTTTTATAATTATATATTATTACTTATTTTAAAACTATCAATAATAACACTTACATTAAAAGAAAAATAATAAAATAATAATAATCCACTACTTAATTTTACTTTCTTAAATTGTATATTACTCAATTGTCATGGGACAAATAAAATATTACTATAAATAATCCCACTTTACAAAAATAAAATAAAAATAGTTAAGATGAAAAAAGAAATAACCAAACAAGGAAATTTTAAATAGAAAATTAAACTTGAATATAACAATTTGTAGATGCTAGGAGTCAGCAGATTGTTTTTTTTTTTTTTTTATTTTGTAACGATCTTTTATAAATATTTTTTATTTCTCATAAAAAAATCGTCATTTAACGTTTGCTAGTATATTTTTAAATATTAATTATTATAGTAATAAATAGCATAAATAAAAAAATATAAAATTATTTATATTAATTTTTTATAATATAAATATAATACTAAAAATATTTTTAATATAAAATACAATAATCTGAAAATTAAATAACATCTTTCTCAAGAGAAGGAAGAAATATTATTTATATTCGGTTGAAAGTTTAGCCAATGCACATTTTTAAGTAGTGCAGCATATTATCAAGTAATAAAAAGAAATAAAAATATTATTTATAAAAAAATACAATAGACATATATTAACATAATGTATATATTATTTATTTACAAAATATTATTTTTATATTACCGAAGTTAATATAAAAGATGCATCCAATCCTATATAAAGCCATTCCGAAATGACTATTTTACCCCTAAGCATGACAAGTGACAACTGATTCCAACAAGAAAAAACTTCTACTACTATTTCTTTATAATAATAATAATAATATATTGTAGAATAAAGAAAGCTTTTTGATCTGGTGTGAACCTGTGCGTGCTTCGAAACCTCTTTTTACCCCTCACCCATTGGAGAGCGATTTGGATTTGGAATGGCGGTGGAGTGATTCAGCAGCCCACGCCTTCGTCTCACTGCCTCTTCCCTGTCCATACCCGAATGTGGATCGATCTGCTTTTGCTTGGGAGCGACCGAATCAGTTGTTAGTACGGATTTTTCGATTTGATCCGATGGTAAAAAGGTGGGGTCATTTCCTGGAATTTCTGTTGCTCTGGTTGGATTTTTTTGGTGTTAAATTGCGGTGTTGGTTTATGGGCGCCTTTCTAAGATCTGTGATCCTGACTGCGGTTGTTTTGTACTGTTCGTTGCGATTGTTTCTGGATCTTAGATTGATTTTTGAGAACCTTGACAGTTAGGATTAGGTTTCCGATTGAATTTCTAAGTATGATGTTAATTGAGCTGTGTGTCATATACATGTGTGTATAATACAGTGTGGATGTGTTTGGAATTTATGTAATCGCAATTTTCTGAAGAGGAAATCTGAATGCAATTGGAATTTTAGGCGATTTTGATGGCTGCAGATTTTCTATCACAAGAGGTTTTTCGTGTTCTGTGTGAATGAGATGAGTGAAGTATAGATTTAGGATGTCACCACAATGTATATATGGTATGGATTGATACTATGATTCATTCTTGAATCCTCAATTTGTTGCATACCCCAATTTATAGTATACTAATTGATGCTCTTGTTGCATACCCAGTTGTTGTAATAACGAGCCAAATTGACCTAAACATTACTTACTCTGCGGTGAGAACTGAGATTTTATGCCTCATATAGTGGATAGGATGAAGCCAGTGTTGATTGGTATCTGCATTCGATTGAGTGTGCCAATGGAGGCAATTTCAGATTTTTCTGCTGTTTTGTTTCATCATTATTTGAATTTGGGGAATCTTTGCTTCACCGTGCTAGATAATTTCGCACTTTGAGCTTCTTAGGAGTGTGGAAGATCAGATCCATGAATTGATCTCAGATGTTACTGAATAAAATTATTTCTATGTGTTGATTAGAATGAAATTACATAGGTGATATCAAGTTACGAGTATATAGTTGTGCATAATGTGATCTTGTATTGGTCGGTGGTGAAAATGCTTAGATTTATTGAGGGGGTTTATCACTTTTCCCCATCATCGCCTGAAACCTCGCTTTGGTATTAAATGTAGTATAGTTTGTAATGTCCATTAGAATAAGGTTGAGGTTGAAATGAACGGTCCAATTGTAGAAATTATTTGTTTTTCAATATCTTGTTTAATTTGCCAAACTCGATGCTCTATCTGTTTTAAAAACATCTGAATAATTTAGTGATATCTTATCCGTAAATTCATATAGTTCTGATTTTCCTTTTAGATCTGCTGCTCGAAATGCTACTAGTTGTAGAATTGAAAATGCGATTTGCTCTTTCAGACTGCCCTCACATTAATATTTCGTGCTGATCTATATACATACATATATATATATGGAGTTCTTGTTTATCTGTATTGAATAATGGTTTTGATGTGTATTCAACAGGGATTAATCTATTAGTTCGATCATTCTTTGCCTGCAACAGCCGATGAGCTTATACATGACCTGCTGTATAAGTACAGCAGCCTTTTTCCAGAGCAATACTGAAACTTTCATCTAGTTTCTGAAGACATGGTTTACAGTAAACTTGCAGAACTGTTTTCCTCTACAGCAAATCGTTTTTCCGGACAAAAGGCTTCTACTCCCCCAAACAAATCTTCTGGATTGCCGCCTTTTCCTACTAGTTCTCTTAATGGGAATCCCTTCTCCAACACAAAGAAGATTCCCATGAGACTGTCGTCGTCTCTTCAAGATCTGTCTACTTATAATCTACTCGACTTAGAACGAGGCAACCCTAGCACTGGACCAGTACCACCATATCTCTTGCAGAAAGATGATGGCCTATCGAGTTTTTCCAAGGAGAAGGCACCTCCCGGAACTTCATCCAGACAGAAAAAGTGGGTACGAGTTATCTGTGTCCTCATCGGGTTATTGTTGATTGCTTGTCTTTCGTTTGCTCTCCGGTTTCTTTACTCAAATTGGTCTCAGGAATCCTCCAAGTATTATGTTGTCCTTGACTGTGGCAGCACTGGAACCCGTGTTTACGTTTATCAGGCATCTGTTAATCACGATAGAAACTACAATCTTCCGATTTTGTTGAAATCTCTGCCTGAAGATTTCCAGGTCAAATCTGGTGCCCAGAGCGGTCGAGCTTACTCCCGAATGGAGACTGAACCTGGATTTGACAAATTGGTGCGTAATATCTCCGGGTTGAGAATAGCGATCGACCCTCTCGTTCAATGGGCGCAGAAACAAATTCCGAGTGAGTCGCATAAGACTACATCCCTCTTTCTTTATGCTACGGCCGGAGTTCGCAGGTTGCCGAGTTCAGAATCTGAATGGCTTCTCAAAAATGCTTACACAATTTTGATGAATTCGCCGTTTCTATGTAAAAAAGAGTGGATCAAAATCATAAGCGGCATGGAGGAAGCTTATTATGGATGGATCGCGTTAAATTATCATAACGGAGTCTTGGGATCCCTTCCTAAACGCGAAACCTACGGTGCACTTGATTTGGGTGGCTCGTCGCTGCAGGTAACTTTCGAAGGTAAGCAAAGTGGTCACGACGAAACGAGTTTGAAGCTGAGCATTGGCCCCGTTAATCATCATCTAAGTGCTTATTCGTTGGAGGGTTACGGGCTCAATGACGCATTCGATAAATCCGTCGCTCATCTCCTCAGGAGACTTCCCGGTATCAGTAACGCCGATCTTGCTGGTAAAGAAGTTGAAATTAATCATCCTTGTTTGCATTCTGGATACAAGGCGCGATACACTTGTTCGCAATGCTCGTCGATTAAGCTAGAGGATGGAAGTTCTCCTGTCGGAGTCAAAGAATCGGGGAAAGGAGGAAAGGTCGGAGTTCCGCTACAGCTTGTCGGATCTCCAGACTGGGAACAATGTCGCGGGCTTGCGAAATCTTCCGTTAATTTGTCTGAATGGTCGGATCGTAGCCGTGGAATCGATTGCAAGCTCCATCCGTGCGCACTTCCCGAAAACGTACCCCGTCCGACCGGCCAGTTCTTTGCAATGTCGGGATTTTACGTTGTGTACCGATTCTTTAACCTAACTCCCGCCGCATCTCTCGACGAAGTACTCGAGAAGGGCCGTGGATTTTGTAAAATGGAGTGGGACGCCGCGAGAAAAAGCGTTGCCCCTCAGCCGTTTATCGAGCAGTATTGCTTCAGGGCGCCGTACGTCGTGATTCTTTTGAGGGAAGGGCTGCACATTCAGGATAACCAAGTGAGTATTGGTTCCGGAAGCATCACATGGACTCTCGGGGTTGCGCTGTTCGAAGCTGGAAAAGTTTATCCATACATGGCGCGGTTTCGAAGCTACAATGTGTTCCGGGTTAGGATCAATCTGTTTGTTCTTGTTGCCATTTTGTTTGCCTCGCTGTTCGTCCTGCTTTGCGCGTTGTCCTGCGTTGGCAAGGGCGGGCTTCCGAAATTCTTGCGCAGATCGTATCTCCCAGCTTTCCGGCACAGCAGTGCGGCCTCCGGGCCAGGCCTCAATCTCCCGGCGCCTTTCCGGTTTCAGCGATGGAGCCCGATCAGTACAGGTAAAGCTCAAAGATTTGTAGTTTCTTGAAAAATAAGTTTTTTTTTTTTTTTTTTTTTTTGAAGTTGTGAAAAATTGTTAGGGGATGGAAGGGCTAAGATGCCGCTGAGCCCGACGGTGGCGAGCGGCCGGCCGAGCCCATTTGATTCCGGGCCGGGCTTTGGCGGCGGTGGCGGAATCCAGTTCTCCGACTCGTCGCTGTACTCGTCGTCGAGCGGCGTGGCGCATAGTTATTCGTCAGGGAATTTGGGGCAGTTGCAGTTTGATAACAGCAGCCTTGCGTCGTTCTGGGCCCCGAACAGAACCCAAATGCGGCTTCAGAGCAGGCGGTCGCAGTCCCGGGAGGATCTCAATTCTACGCTCGCCGAGGCGCACCTGGCAAAGATTTGACGGGAAAATTGAACAGGGAGCTACGATTATGTTATGAGGTGAAGAGGATAAACATATGGTGAACGGCGAAAGTGTGTACCGGTCATGAGATGTGTATCTGATATCGTGGAAGAAAAGATTATATGATTGTTCTTCGCCAATGCGATACGAAATGAAAAGAGTCGATGCCGTCGTCGTTGTCGAAGGCCTTGGTGAATATGGAAGAAGTGATTTCCCAGCAGAGTTGAAGAGCCTGTGAAGGTTTTTGAAGAGTAACTGCAGCAGCCATAGCCATTTCTGGGATGCATTGCTTGTTATAATGTACAGTTGATGGAGAGGATATTATTATTATTATTACTGTTATTACATGACTTCTTCTAGATTCATTTTTCGGGGAGATTTTTGGGGAAATATTGGTAAGTTTTAGAGTTAGAGTTAGAGTTAGTGTAGAGCTAATAAAATGATCATACCATATGAGAGGGAGAGACCTTTTTTCACTTTGTAGTTTTCCACTTCCCCAAAATGAACGGATTTCTGTCTTATCTGTGTTCTAGTCATTAATTTACTCTTGATTTTGTTCGTTTACTTAGTGCGTGTTTGTTTGCGGAATTTCCCCGAATCTACTATTCATCCAATTTTTTACTTCGTATTTTTTATTTTTTATATTATACTAAAAATCATCAAATCAGCGCCTTTAATATATACAGAACATATGTTATGGATAAACAAGTGTACTCTGGGTAAATCTCAAATGAAATTTGGAGGTGTCGATTTTGAATTCATGATATCACAGTCCCGAGCTCATCCTCGCGCCACCATATCAAAAATAATGGTTTTTTATTGTACATTTTGTAGTCCTAGACTCTTTACTTATGGTTTGTTTAGTTTGAATTTGTCAGACTGATTTATTTTAAAAACATAACAATGGACTACTTGAAATTTTGATTGTATTGTTTATATTTAATACTACACAAAATTTATCTAATCACATTATTATCTTACATCAATCTAATGTCTTCTTGCAGGATAATGAAGACGAACATGAATGAGATCAATTGGCTTTTTGTATAGAACTGGAAAAAAACCACTCATCAAATTCAAATGGGATTGTTAAGAGTAGGGGCTTTAACTACAAAAGCTGCTCTTTTTTCTGATCAAAAGCAAGTGTAAAATCTAACAAGGTGATAATATCTAATTAGAAACTGTTAGAATCCAAGAATCAGACCTATAACTCCGTTTTCGGCGACGAACTAGCATCGACTGGGAAAAACCATCGCAGAATTTGCGAAAATATACCCGTTGGTGTTATTAGTTCCGGGCTGCAAAGCGCGTTGTAGTCATGCTTTAAATGAGGGGCAGCTATTTTATCCTGAGGGAATCAGCCAAATACGAATTTGTAAAACTACTTTGCTAAATTTATGAATTAAGGAATCGAAAACCTGGGCATAAATATACCTTGAACACCTCGAACCGGCAAAAGTCAGAATTTCCGCAACCCTATTCCAAGAGGAGGAGATTCATCGTTACAAAATGTTCAGGGAAAAGACTTCAATAAACATTTTCAAACCACGACAACGATTACAAAGAATAAAACAATAATGAGCTTACCGCCATTGGAAGAGGCTGTTCGTTGTGCAGTACTTGCACATAGTAATTGTTCGTATTGTTTTCCGGGCAGCTATATAGAACTAACATGTTATTTCCGGCGAATGGGGCGACTGTGCTGCCATACCATGTTCTCTTTTGGGGAGGTTTAGGAGGTAGTTGCAAGGGTTCTTCCTTTCTTATTTGTTCAAATTCTGAAATATCAAGTGGAACAGCACGACCGTGAGTCCGGGAAGAAACTATGAAATAAAACATCTAGAGAGAGGGACTGAAAATGTTGTCGTAGAATGTTGAAAGAATTAAGCACTCACCGGATCCATCCAGAAATAGCCCAATCAAACACGAAAATGGAAGTAAAGTTTCAGCATGAGCGAATCGTAATTTGGCCATCTCATAGGTTCCAGGAACAAGTCCATCTATAAAAGCAGAAGAAAATTATAGTTGAGGTCAAATGAAAGGATTGGGGATAACAGGGACTAAATAAATCGATTTTCATATTAATCATATTATAATGATCTCTTAAAAGAGCCTACAGATGGAATCAGCTTTGATAACTTCAACTAAGAATATCAAGAAACATATTCAATTATTCACACCACATGGTATACATAAATTCAGGAACACGGATACACCATCGTGACTCGGATTAGATCATGATGTAATAACACATCAATGAGAAATAATTCAATGTTAAGAAACTAGGCTGCATGCGACAGGATTTCGATGTATAAGCACTTGTTCCCTTTCTCTGCTACTAAATGGCTTCCAAAGATTGCAAATAAGCTACTAATGAAAATCTTTGTTTAAGTATTCAAATAAGAAGCTGAAAATAATAAGATTGGTAAAAAGCAAGAGTTTCAACTTTAAACTTTTATTGTTCTTTGTCTGAGCAGCATTTAATCCTCAAATTCAAACTTTTTCTTTCCTGTCGTTTTTCAAGTATAAAGCTCCCCTTTCAAACGGTTTGCTTAACCATCTTAACAGCCCCACGTTATTGGTTACTAGAGAATCAAAGTGGATTCGCCAATTAATCACGAAATGCTGTGGTTCTCACATAGAATTTTTTAAGAAGTAATTTGCGAGATCATGCACCTTTCTTTCCTAGTTCGAACAGAGGCCCTCAAATGTTTTTCTAACAGGAAATGTTTCAAGTTTTGAGAAAATCAAAGATAGGAAGAAACATACCTGCTTTAGCCTTAATAGCTTGTTCCATTGAAAGAATGACATCATTAAGTAATGGAACTCCCATCCGATAATTTAATGAATTACCATAGCCTTTCAGTACGAAGACCTCCAGATCATCTGTCCACTCCAACAAAGCAACCTACAAACAAAAGATGTTTCTAGGTTAATGGTCCAAAGGTTTACGAAAGTAGGTGCTTTAAGGTATTGACACAAGAATCAATGAAATCACGAAAATTGTGGAAAATTTATTAAAATGATTACATGCCTTTCTTTTCAAATATAAGCTTCTACTATGACATGAAATAGATGAACAAATCTCATCCTGCACGATATTTGGGAACAGGGGAAGAGAAAATACCTGAGATGGACTGAAGAGAGAACAAGCTTGATCTGTTTTGTTTAGTAAAGAAGCTTCCTACAAGCCCATGAAGAAAATGTATATACATTTCAATATGAAAACCAAAAAAAAAAAAACAGAGAGAAAAAGTATATACATTTCAATATGAAAATAAAGATAAAAAGTCTCATCCATTTGGACTACCATTAAAAAATAACATGTCCCACATTAGTGTTAACCTAAATGTAATGTAAATTCAATACATACAAGAGTCCAACAAATTTCAACTTGTCATCAATCCATAGGCACCATTAGAAAATATATAGGCTCTCGAAGCAAGCATGAGTAGGTAGACTTATGAAATTAAGTTTGGTGAGGATCAACATTACCTGTTTGCAAAGAAACCAAAGGGATGATACATCCGCTCTTGAGAAATTTAGGCTCCATTGCTGGGCTAATTCCTTAGATATTTCATTTAGCACAGGTTCCTTGAGCTTTAGAACTTTCGGTTCCTGACTTTTCCTGAATGCCTTTGATAAAAAATAAAAGAAAATTGCGAACTTTCAGAATATATATAAGTGATTAAGAAAATAGCTCTTTAACTAGACGAGTTGAGACCCAATTCTGAATTTTACTAAAATCACAGCAGTTTCTGTCAATGAGCAACGTAATAGACAAGACATCCATAAGTCTAGTTACAAATAAAGTCAAGCAAATAACAACAGAAGAAGTCCAAAACACTCCATAAGGTGTTCCATTGAAAAGAATAGCCATCAATGCCAGAACAACATATGATAAAAATCCCCAGAACAATGACTTAAAACCAATAACGTATAGCAAAAAATTGAAATGGTTAGTCCCCCAAGTTTGATTGCAATTAAATTCTACAAACTTTTACTGAGAAACTTACCATACTAGCTTAACCATTTAAACAACACCTAATTTGAGAAATCAAAAGATTTAATACTGCACAATATTTACCTTATAGTTTTGGCAATGATCATGGAATCTCAAGTATATATCGCTTGCTCGGCTTTCACTGGTAACTGCAAAAGCACGATGATGTCCTGGTCCAAGATTGCCTCGACCACTAAAAAGCCCCATGCCAAATGCTACTGCACTAACTGCAGCTCGAGCAACCTGAAATGAACTATAACACATGAACATTCAAGTACATGGCTCGCCAATCAGACGCTGGCACATGTAGACTATCATTCACAAATAACTTATTTAGATATTGAAAACAAAAGAATAATCTTAACATTCATCCAAAGAGAAATAGAATATATAGCCATGTAGATTACTTGCTCCTCAAAAGAAGATAATATTAACACCACCAAAATGATCGCACACATTCCCTAATTCTTAGCACAAAGAATGATTTAAAACATGATAACAATAGACAAAATAAGGTGTGGAATAAAATATGCAGAGAATCATGGATGCTAAACCTGAGTAGCTCTAATTGGATATATGTCAGGGTGGTAATCCTCTTTAAACAGTTCGGGAAATTTCTCTCTGACTCTAAGTCCAAGCTCATACAGTTCGGTTTCTCCTTCACTAATCAACTCTCCACCCTTATACTTTCCTGTCCATGGAGATCTCCACCCCTTTAACCATCCAGGAAAAACAGATGATTTCTGATCTTTTACATTTCCTGTAAGTATTAACAGGCGCGTGGCCAAGGCTTCCAGATCTTTCATCTTTTTCTTCGTAGGCGCTCTAGTCCCATGCCTAGCCTGCCAACTCAATCATAAGGAAAAATCTCCGGGCACAAAGATACACAAATTCAACTTGAAACAAATTTTTCAAGAAAAATGCATAAATCAACAGTGCATAAACATGGTTGCATCTTATCTGGGAGAGAATTACCACAAGATTTAAGTGAATGGGTCTACATTGACTCGGAACACTCGAAACAATGTTTGAATTTGCAGAAATATCTTTGGCGGTTTGATATCTGCAGTGAAACATAACATCCATAAGATAAGAAGCATTTGGCCTTACAAAATCTAACAAAACAGATTTCTTGGACACTAATTCACTGACAAAATTTTGATTTATCACAGAATTCAGCTTCTCCTAAAACAATATTCCAATTCAAAAACACTAGAAGATAAACTAATGAAACGGATACTGTTCCATCAAGTGCACATAGATTAGAGAAAGCTACAATATTCGTAACTACGACTCCCATTAACTTCTAATTACAAGCCAAACCAGCATGCACTCAACACGACAGCAACAAAATCACGCAAAAACCACATTTCTACACATGATTGCCCAAATTCAAATCGTGAATCGCGATCCAGCAATAAAGCACCCAACGAGAACTAAACTATAAAACTAGAAACACCAAAAACATCTCCGAATTCACCAGTTTCCAAAAAATCAGAAGGGCGAGATGAATTATGGATAGATACCTAGTAACAGTGGACAAATGGCGACGAACGTCGAAACTTTCTTCAGCGACCACAACAAAAAGTGCTGCCCCAAATAATAAGAGAGAAAAACAAAGGATTTGCGGATGAGCTGCCATGGCTTCCCACAAGAGGAGGAGCGTGGTATCGAAAAGAATTTCTTGTTCTCTCTCTCTATATATATATACATAAAACAATCACATCTTTAAATACAAAACCCAAACATCTTTCCAATCAAAACCGAAACAAACACACCTCTGAGGAAATACGGAACTGCGAATAAAGAGGGCAACGTCGAGAACATAAAACTTAAATAAATAAATACTACCTTTCGGTACACGTGGCGAAAATCTATTGGATGTATGACGGTGCCGCTTCTCTCTGCCTCGTCGGCCCTCGCTTTTGACAGATCACAATTCGCAGATGTAGAGTTTCGAACAGTCGATCGGTTCTGTGGTTCCGAACCGCCGGTTCAGGTCTAAACTGGAACCACCGTCAAACCGGAAGCAAAACCGAACTTTGTTAATGATGTGTTTGTTTGGAGAATTTGTAAAGATTTTAACTATTCATTTATTTTTTAAAAATATATATATATAAAAAATCAAATACTCTCTCAATCTATCTATTTTATCATTTTAGTTTGTCCATCGCAAATGTATTCATTTACTTCTTTTTTTTTTTTTTAGTAAATATATCTTTCACTAAAATATAAAATTATCCCACTATTTATATAATATTACACAAATACCATCAAACAACACCACTTAATACCATAAATATTAAAGGTATAATAGTCTTTAGGTACCACGTATCAATATAATACTAATATACGTGCAAAAAATAAACAGATAGATAGGCGATGGACGGAGTATTTTTTTTATATTCTATATTATATTAAAAATTAATTTTATATTTAAAATATCATATCAATTTTTATTTATATCATATTATACAATTATTTTAATTCAAATATTTTACGTTTAAACTCAAAATTCAAGCCCAAACAACCACACCTTGGGGTAGGTAGGGTAGGGGTGGGAATTTGGGAAGAAGTTTGAGGACGATGGGCGGCGGCTGTAGTAATCAGGTTTAAGGTAATCTCATAATTTTATTCTTTTTAAATAATATAATTAAAATTAAAATTAAGGAAATAAATTAATAGTCGTCCCAATAAAACTACAATTACTGATGGCAGTTGATTTGAAAATAATATTACAATATTCAATTATAAATGTTCATATTGTTGTACTGCTATGTACAACTATGCACATATATGTTGTCACACAACACTATCATATTTTTTTTTTCTGTTTTCGTATAATAGAATATTTATATAATAAAAAATTAATTGTACCATTTGAGAATGTTAAGTCAACTTGGACTGTGTTGTGCACAGGTAGCTGTCTTATCAATTTTGTTATGTTTACACGAGCAATTTTTATTAATTTTTGAATGATAAGATTAATTTTTTTTATAATAAAATTGAAATTAATTAATGTGTTTATTTGAAAGCAAAATTGTCATATTAGAGTATTATTGATTTTTTTATTAAAATTATTATATATTATACCCTTTTGTCAAATGTACTTATTTATTTTTGTAGAAAATTAAAAATAATATTCTTTCTGTTTCAAAACATTATTCAATATTTATTTTTGAAATGAAAATTTAAGTAAACAGTACTCCTTTCATCCTAATCAATTTGTCCATTTTGATTGGAGTATAAAATTTTATATATTATGTAATTAATAAATAATTAAAAATATAATATAAAAAATAATTATAGATCAAGATGACTAAATAATTTAATTAAAATAAAAAATTTAAATTTTAAATTTTAAATTTTAAAATATGATTAAAATATATAATTATATTTAAAAAATTGACAAATTATCCGAAACAAATAAAATGAAAAATATGAACATATTACGAGACAAGGGAATATAATACTATATTTATTAAAAGTGATGTTCAACATAAATTTGAGTATTTTTATCATATACTCTTGGTATTAATATACTATAATCAAATACTATGTATTGAATTATTGATTAATTAATATCATGATACTGTAGAAACATTCCAAACTGAAAACATCCCAAAATACCAAGACAAAAGCAATAAAAAAAACCACACAAAACATTCCACCCAGTGATGAGCAAGAAATATAGAGAGGAATGGATGAAGCTGTGTGGCTAAAGACCATAATATCTATCTCTCTATCTCAAATCTCATTTCCAAATGATCAAAGGCTGGCAGGAAGATACTAAAAGGGCTGGCTTAGCAGGGGTGTCTGCTGTCTAAGTCAAAGCCCTTAACATCTTACCAACCAATCTTATTTGGAACTCACACAACAAAAACACTACACCGCAAAATCATAAAAGATGGATGAACATAATAATGCTCTTATTAAGACTTGACTCACTGACTTACTTACTGGGACACAATTTTACGCAGCAGCACCCTCGTGAAGGAGCATCTGGTCGAAGTGCCACACGCCTATCACAACACAATCAAAATACATACAAGAATTATTACACAATATTAGTAGAAGTAGAAATAGAAACAGAAATCGGTTATACTACTGGGGTTTGGTTTTGTAACTTGTATGATGCACATACCATAGCCTTTGCCCACTCTCCTCAACTGGGCTACATATTCGGATATCTTCTTTATCGACTCCACCTGCAGAGGAGAAATGGGGGTTTGATATGATGATAAGAAGAGCTCGCTCATAAAGGATGTGATGGAAGATTATATGTAATCCTCATACCTGCTCGTCTAAGTACTCGCCCTCGATGAAATCAGTTAGCTGCACGTCGTTGTTTCGGGAGGCTACCTGCGAATGCAACAGTAGGTGTGTTTTAGCGTATAATTGACAAATTCTGACCCACAATCCAGCTTCAGATCGATAATGTTTATATTACAATGTTGACGATACTCGTGGATAATCTATAGAGGTAAGAAGCAACACTTACAGAATGCAGATTTAAAAGCTTCTCATTTGTCAGCTTCTCTAAAGAAAGTGCCAACTCCATAGCTGTGGAGAAATAGTGAATAAGTTATTAACACAACGAATAAAGAAAGTGATTCCCATTCCTGGAGTAATTTGACAGATCGTTTATATTTAATGACTTTCACTTCATGAGTTACTAAATTGTCACTTGTTCATATAGCTTCAGAAACTATGCAGTCCATTTAAGTATGCATCTCTAAACAAATTGAACACCACGAAACCTTAAAGGGAAATTGTAGCGGTTTCATAAAGTTGATTTTTTGTAGTGATATTACACCACCGGCTAATGGGTTCCACCACTTCAAATCATAACATTATCACTATGAATCACATACATCAAAATGCAGTTGACGGAGAAGTGGATTCCAAATACGTGTCCGTTCCAAAATATAAAGAAATTGCCCAGTAGATTGTCATGGTTTTTTTACCCAGAGAAATTACACCACTGAGCAGCAGGCTCCACCTAAATAGTATATGACCATCCTAGAGAATCACATGTGGGCCCTTACCAGCAGAGGAAAGGGGGGGGGGGGGGGGGGTAATGAAGTGTCATGCCCAAAAACAACTTTGAGACCCAGTCAAACCAGTGAAAGAGCATGAATTGCAGATAAGAAATTTCCATAAAACATATATAAATCAAGGCATCTACCAAAGGGCACTGTACTTAAACTGCCAGTTCTATAGATCCAATCACATTAAATTTTTAATAGTCAATTATAGTCATGCTGAGCAGCCAATTTCACCTATAAGATCTCCAATTGAAGCATCACTTTTAGGGATATGTTAGTTCAGATTATATTCGCCTTCATGGCTTCACATAATGTGGAGGGTTTTCTTAGTAACTATACGACATCTATTTCCATTTCTTTTTGTTAACTTCTACTTCCCATGCTTGCAGTGTGGTTGAAAATTCAGTGGTTTACAGCTAAAAAATGTGGTGTAGAAATGATGGCTAGGTGAAAAAACAGAATGAAGTGGACACAGCAATGTTCAAATATGATATTGGACCAACACAGGTGAGATGATTGCTAAGTGGATTCAGCAAGTTTTCACAAGGTGAATAACTACTGGAGCAATTTTCAAGTATTTGAAATGGATGCAAGAGTTGATTATGATCAGTAATTGCTTGCCCCACAGTAATTCAGCATCAGTTGTAATAAAAAATGTGACAGAAAAGTTGGTAAACCACATCAACAAACATCAATATTTTTGTGAAAAATATATCGTGATGAGAAGCAGAATGCCCCCAGAAACAGCTATATGCATACTTCCTAATTCAGTATGGACCGATCCAGGACGAGGATAAAGACAAACCTTGGTCCCCATCTCATATGTCACCAAGAATGGATTATCAAACAATATTGACAGATGCAAATATATATACCATCCAATTACTTATAGGATAATAATGCAAGCTCTCATCAGATAACACATCCTACTCTATAATCTTAAATACATAAGCATGAGCTAAGAAGCATTTACCATATAATGCATCCCCCTTTTCAGCATGGTCGAACTCAGAGAGCGGCATCAATATTGACTGAAGCTTCACTTTTCCACCTCGCTTGTTCTGAATATTATTGAAGAAAGGATAAGAAATCAGTCTATTCCAGAAATATACGTCAAAATCGAGAAGAGAAAATATGTGAAAAACAATCAAAAGACCTGGTATTCCATTAATTTCTCAGCGTGCTGCCTTTCTTCTTCACTTGACTCCTTGAAGAACCTTCGTAAGATACGAAGCAATTAGATCCTCTCTCCAAAGAACAAGGAGATTCAAAGTTCAGCACAGTGAAAACAGAAGGAAAACATCAACAACTTTGTTTCTTACTTTGCCAGTCCCTTGAGTGCAACGTTGTCTCTATCAAAGTAGGCAAACATGGCATGGTACACATATGAAACATTGTACTCCACACTGGAAGGAAAAGGTCATTAGACACAAACAAATAACAGAGCAAAAAAAAGCCACAAGACAAAAGCAGATAAGGCGGGAGAGCGAACCAACACAGACATTTCAAACCGAAAAAACAGATTTAAACACAAGAGATCCAGAAATTCAACAGAGTCCCTATCTTAACCTACTTGATTTGTTCGTTGATAGCGGCCTCACAGTCCTCAGCGTACTTGTGACGAGCAAGTGAATCCTGGGGAACACTGGGCACAAGCGAGAGCTCCTTCTTCACTTCCTCAAATGGCTCGAAAACGACGCCGCTGACCGTCTTGGTGGTGGTGCTTTTCGCCGCTAACATCAGGACTCCATTTCCATTCCTTCCCTCGAAACTCCTCGCCGGAAACGAAGACGGAACCGGCGACGAAAACAGGGCATTCAGACCTTCGCCATGGGAATTCAACGGGCTGAAAGCCGGTGCAACCTTTAGAATCATCCTTAACGGATTACAGCAACGAGGAAGACGACGAACAAGAGAAGATGAGATTTGCTCGAGGGATTTGAAAAGTTGGGAAGCTGTAGAAAATGGGAGAGATGAGCAACAGCGGATGAGTTTGGATTATATGTATACGGATTTTTTCAGGGGTTTGCAGTAGACCGTTGGATGAATAACACGTGGACGGATAGGATTGAGTATTGGGCGGGAGCGCGTGTCTGGCTCGTGGAATAGTGTGGAATTTACAGTAATAAAAATAACCTCCGTAACTAGAAAGTCCGGATCCAATTCCGGATCGGAATAGAGTTCGAATCCGGGTCGGGTTGGACCGTTCTACTCAATTTTCTTTTTCTTTTTTTTTTTTAATTTAAATTATAATGCGATCTCATGTATATATATTTTATATAAAATTTCATACTAATATCTAATTAAAATAAAATATAAGAAATTCAAAATAAAATAAAAAAAAAAACACGAAAATTGTTTCCTTGTATTTAGTTTTGTGTTTTGATTTTTAAATTTTAATTTGAAGATGACATTTATATAAAAAAGTGTATAGTAAAAAATAAATTAAATTAAATTTCAAGTAAATAGAGAAGAAATAGAAATAACAACACACCCTAAACACCCTTTAAATGCTCTTGCCTTTTTTTACAGCAAAATAATGAATTAAAATATTTTAAATAAAAAACTTATATATATTGGGTTTAAAAAAGATTAAGAATTGTTTTTTTATTCTTACATTATTTAATATTTTTTTATATTTTATAGTTAAAAATATATTATTTTCTTACCAAATATTTTTAAAAAAACAAACTGTAATAATCAATTCACTTCAATGAAATCGCAATTCCCCTACAAATTTTTTTTTAGTTTTAAATAATTATTACTAAAATTCTAGCAATCAATTCACTTAAATAAAATCACAATTTCCCTACAAATATTTTTATAGTTTTAAGGGTAAATCGTTTAACTGGACCTCTTATCATTTTAGTCCCGTAAGTGGAGCTTGTCGCAAACTAGTCCCATAAGTGAAAATTTTTTGCTGTTTTAGTGTCCTCCAGCGCCGGAGATGCCCGCGTGGCTCACCGGAGGTGACGTTCCGCCATGTGTCGCTGACCCGGCGGACACGTAGATTTTTATTTTATTTTTTCATTTTTTTAAAACTTATTTTTAATTTTATTTTTTTATTTGGTACAATTAAAAAAAATTAAAAAAAATGAAATAAAATAAAATAAATCCACGTGTCCGCCAGGTGTCGCTGACCTGGCGGGACACCTGGCGGACACGTCACCTCCGGTGAGCCACGCGGGCGTCTCCGGCGCCGGAGGACTAAAACAGCGAAATTTTTTCACTTATGAGACTAATTTGCGACATGCTCTACTTACAGAACTAAAATGATAAAGGTGTCCAGTTACGAGACTAAAAAACAGTTTATCCTAGTTTTAAATAATTATTACTAACATTCTAGCAAATTACAGGGAGTGTTTATTTTGTGAGATTGTTAAAAAAAAAAAATTATGCGAAGCATAAAAAATTGTATAGAGAATATAAAAATAATAAATGTTTATAATATATTACTCCCTCCGTCCACGGATAAAGTATACATTTACTTTTGGCGCGGAGTTTAAGAAATAATAGTATTTTAATTATACTGGATAGGTAAAAGTAGTGTAATGACATTTTTGCCCTTGCTTTTCTGTATAAAAGTAATGATGTGATGTAAAGTAATGGTATTTATGTAAAAAAGTGGGGTATTTAATAAAATGATTACTTTGTAATTGGACGTCCCAAAATAGAAATATGTATACTTTATAATATTTGTTTGAAAACACTTGGGAAGAAATACTATAAAGAACAAAGTCATTGTTTGCGCGCAGTTTGAAATTGATTTGAAATAAAATATTAAATTAAATTTGCATTTAAATAGTATATTAATATTATATTTTGTAGAAAAAATTATTTTCATTAAAACTTTTGCAAAATGTTGATTTCAATGTGAAATAAAAAACAAACAAACCCATCAAATATTAAGAGTGTGTTTGTTTGGAGATTTTTCGACTGACATGCACTATTCATACCAATTTTTTTTTTAAAAAAAATATCAAATTAAACATCTATTTTTTATTTTTTATATTATACTAAAAATTAATTTTACATTAAAAAAAACATTACATCAATAGTTATTTATATCACGTCATAAAATTATTCAAATTCAATTTTTTTACTATTCAAATTTTAATCCAAAATCCAAACCTTCGAACATACACACACTAAGGGTGTGTTCGGTTGAGAGATTTAGACAAAATCTCACTATTCATCCAAAATTTTCTCCCCAAAAACATCAAATCAAATACCTATTTTTTATTTTTTATATTATACTAAAAATCAATTTTACATCCAAAACATCACATCATCACCTATTTATATCACATCATACAACTATTCGAATTCAAAATTTTTACTATTCAAATCCCAACTCAAAATCCAAACCCCCAAACAAACACACCCTAAAAGTACTTTGAGTTTGAAATAGAAAATATAAAATTGAAATATTTGTTCGCGATGATTAACTATATTTTAATATGATATTTTAAATATAAAAATTAAATTTAAAATAATATAATAAATTAAAAATAAGTATGGTGTGTTCTTCCAACATAGTTTTTTTGTCATACTTCATTCTTGATCAATATTATAAAAATATTAAATATGCATATACATAATTTACACAATATCTATGATATTTAAGGTGTGTTTGTTTGTGTGAGATAATTTGATGAAAAGAACTTTTTACGTGAGATATAAAATATAATAAATATATGTTATATATTAATATTTTTGAAAAAATATGTATATATATATTTTTTTGTTAAAAGAACACATTCATATTATCCACTAATTTATTATTAATTTTTTAATAAATTTCTTATAATATTAATTACTTAGTTTTACATGTATTTTTTTTTTTAAATTTTATATCTACAATAATATGGACAATTTTTATTGGGAAAAGGAAGTATAAATTTGGAAGAATAATAATACTTCATTCGTCCCATAACAAAGTATCTATTTTTTCATTTTAGTCGGTCTCATAATAAAATATTCATTTTCTTTTTTAGTAACTGTACTATCTACCTAACATTACAAATACCGTTACAATTTACAATATATTACATGTCATTACATTTATATCACACATACTAATAAGGTTATTTTAGTTATTTCTACTTTATTTATACTATATCCCAATATAATACTAGTATTTTTAAAATTACGTGCAAAAAATAAATGAATATTTACTTATGAGGTGAAAGGAGTAATAAATTTAAAGTGTGTTTGGTACAAATAAATGATATAAAATACAATAATATGGACAATATTTATTGGGAAGAGGGAGTATAAATTTGGATGAATAATAATAATAATAATAAATTTAGGATAGGTTTGTTATAAAGAAATATAAATAGTTTTATTTCTCTTATTTAATTTAGCAAGAAAATTAAGAGTTTGACAAATAAATCATTTATTATTTTATTTTTCGGTCCAATATAAAAAAATGCTTTATGCAGTATATTTATTTTTATTTTTTATTTTTTAAATTTTTACTATTATTTTGAAAAAATTATACTAAATTTTGATATTACAAGATATTGTATTTAATTTATTATTTGAACAAAATTAAGTTTTTATGAATTCTCATTAGGCCATCTCCAACCCTCCACTTTATTCTTGCCGTTGCTACAGTAAAAATTGCAGTTGATCTACAGTAATTTTACTCCAATCATAAACTTCAATTTTTACTCTAAAAAGTATATTCCCTATATATTTCTTTTTTATATTATTTTATATAACTTTTCATATTTATAAATTACACCCCAATTTTAATTTATTTTTATACTAGATCCATACACATATAATTTATAAATTATTTAAAAATTACATATATAAAAATTAACATTTATAATTAATAACTATTACAAATAAAATAATTTTAAATAAATAATTAAATGCTATCAAGACAAATAAATAAAAATTATCACTTTTCAAACAGTAAAATTATATATCAATTTAAAAAATAAAATTATATATTTCTTTTCAAAAACTAAAATTATATCACTTTTAAAAAATAAAATTATACATTATTTTTCAAAAAATAAAATAAAATAACATACAATTTTTTAAAATATAAAATTATATCTCATCTACTAAAAAATTAAAATTAGACAATACACAAAAAAAAATACGAAAAATATCCCCATTAATTATTTATTTTTAATTAAAATACCTTTTTTTTTTTTAACATTTTTCAACTCACTTTTTTGTCAAATGATACTTTCATTTATCTATAATTTCATTATATTTTTTCTGTCTCATAAGAAGGATTTTATTTTCCATTTTCGTCTGTCATAAAATAAGAGTATTATTTCTTAATTTAAATTTAGTAACTGTACTACCTAACTAACATAATAAATACTCTTTCAATTTATAATATATTATACAAATATCACCACTTTTATATTACACAATACTAATAAAGATACTTTTGTCTTTTATACTATAATTTAATAGTATAATACTAATATTAAAAATTTACAAGTAAAAAACAAACGTCAGTTTTTATATTAGATTAATTTTGTCATAAATTCCACTATGGGTGTCTTTGTTTGGGAATTGAATTTTAAATACAATATTCATTCTATTTTTTCTCTAAAAAAATATTAAATATTTATTTTTTATTTTTTATATTATACTAAAAATTAATTTTATATTCAAAACATCACATCATTACTTATTTATATCACATCGGATCGTGTAATTATTCAAATTCAAAATTTTTACGATTCAAATCCCAAATCAAAATCGAAACCCCAAATAATCACACCCATATTGGTATCAAAAGAGTCCTGAAGGAGAGAGAGTTGATCGAACATGTTGTCCCCACCACCACTACACTACACTACGCTACACTGCAACCGCCTTTTGATGATCGTCAGTCACACAGTCATCACTCTCTCTCCCTCTCTCTCTACAGTCTACTCGAAGAAACCCTCGCCCCTTCCCCTAGCATTCCATTTCCATCTCCCATGGCAGCCAATCCGCCGGAGGGCTACGCCGCCGACGACTTCCTCGAGCAGATTCTCGCCATTCCTACCTACGCCGCTCTCCCCGACGGGGCCACCTCATCCGATACTACTACTTCCTTGAACGATGATACCGTCTCTCAGCTCGTCCCTTCCGCCGCCCTCCACCATCCTCCGCCCATGTTCCCCTTGAGCCTCAGCCTCGACAGCGGCCGCGACAACGGTGCCTTCTCCGTCAAGCCGGTGAGTTCCGATTTCGCTGTTCTCCTATTTTTATTGCTTCCTGTGCCGATTTTTTGTTGCATTTGCTCGATAGAGATCGAGATCGAGCCTTCTGTGTACTTGACAGAACCTTCATCTGCACAAAGGGGCAAAAAAAATTTTAAAAAATCCGATTGGCGATTACAGCTACCATAGCTATCGAATTCGTTCTCTCCGCATAACATTTGCAGTATCAATCATTCGAATTTCACGACAAACAATTGGTTTCAACTAATTCGTCTTCGGTTTTGGTTAGGTTTTCATAAATGCACAAATTTCTGTTTGCAGGAAAGGGAAGCAGTTGATAATAATTTAGGGAATCTGTATCCTGCTTACGATCATTTGCAGCCTCATTCAGTGCGTCCAGTGCCTCAAGTTCAGCAGGTCACACTCACTAATTGATTGATCAACATGAATTTCGATATTTTTTTCATACGGTTTGCCTTCAAGTAATCGATTGAATTGAGGTTTGTGCTTGCAATCATGTGAAATGGTGACATTTAGTCAGAACTGATTCTTGTAACATGCTGTTTGGGGATTAGATCAGATTGAGCCATCGTGCATTTTCTACTACAATCAAAGAAATGAGTTGGATTCACTTTTTATTTGGCATGCTATGTTTGATTTCTGGGATTCATATTAGGCTGCACTATTCTTGTAGTGACGGACGTTAGGGTTTACGTTTTCGGCGGTCGATTGTAGTTACAAGGTTGTAAGTTATTCCCCGAGCTTATTAGCATTCTTCTATATGTTATGGAGTTGGGAGAAATAGGTTAGATACGAGGATGAGGATGTTATTAATGAAGAAATCATAAACTAAAAGCATCTTAAAATGCTACGGTTTCTTACTTTTGTTTGTGCACTTTCTGTGTCGTCGAGTATGGAATTAACAGAATAATTTTCGAATAAGAATTTAATGCTAAGATTAGGCTGTGAATCATTAGGTTTAATTGTCATCTCAAATCGTTAGTGTTTAGACATTATATGCTTTCGAAGAGAAGACTTATTTATTTATTTTACGATGCAATCGCTTTAGTACGCTCGCTTGAACAGGCCTTTCAAGGTCACCACATGATGCCGTGTACGACAGCCACTTTGCCACAACCACCTGGAATTAGGCCTAGAGTTCGAGCAAGAAGAGGTCAAGCGACGGATCCCCACAGCATCGCCGAGCGGGTATCTGTTAAAATTCTCCAAAACGACACTGTTTCTGATTGAGAAATAACAAAATTATGGCTTCTTTGTTACAGCTGCGTCGAGAAAGGATATCTGAACGAATTAAGGCCTTGCAAGAACTTGTTCCCAGCTGCAACAAGGTGAGTATTTTTCTAAAAAAAATTATACCGCTACTATACGTTTAGCTATCGAAGTTCTTTTATGTTCTGTATGCATGTGATTGAAACCTCAAAACCTCACATGATTACATATTACTGCTCCTGACTTCCTTAGAAAAAAAAGTGCGATTTTTGTAATGACTCACATGGTGTAAGAGTGCCCTGAGCTGTGTAGGAAGTCTACGATTAGCTGTTCCTTTTTGTTTAATTTTTGCAGACGGATAGAGCTGCCATGCTCGACGAGATACTGGACTATGTGAAGTTCCTACGACTTCAAGTCAAGGTAGACTCCGTAGTTTTTTTTTTTTTTTTTTTTTTCCGCACCAAAATTTGATTCGAAGAAATTTCAACTCCATCCCCACTATATTCTTATCACAATTGATCAACAGAATGTCCAAATATGCGCAGGTCTTGAGCATGAGCAGGCTAGGCGGGGCAGGTGCAGTGGCGCAGCTCGTCTCCGACATTCCCCTGCAAGCCATCGAAGTACTCGAGTCGCCGTATTCTTACAATCGTTTCACGGACAAGGACAACTCACGAAGTTTTTTTTTTTTTTTTTTTTTTTCAGGATGATGGGGGCGAAATGGGATCGAAGCAGCACGCGTGGGAGAAATGTTCGAACGAGGAAACCGAACAGGAGGTAGCTAAACTCATGGAAGAGGATGTCGGGGCTGCGATGCAATTCCTCCAATCGAAATCTCTCTGCATCATGCCGATATCGCTTGCTGCGCTCATCTACCCCGCGAACCAATCGGAGGATTCTGTGCTCGTCAAGCCGGAGCCGGCGGCGCCTTCTTAAGCCTACCTAGTAAGGTTTTTCTACAAGCACTCCCTTCATCGATACATACATTACAAATAATATATATATGTATGTATGTATAATGTATGTATCTATTGGTGTCCTCACTACCCTACCCTACCCTACCCTACCCTAGCCGTGGAAATGCAAGGAGATTGCTTAAGTTGCTTTTGTTGTTGTCTCGATCAGCCATTGCTAATGTGTCTCTTTCTTGCTTTAATCCATAATCTCTCTTATATCTGGAGTAGGGTGGATTTGTGGGGGCGGATTTGGTTTGTCTTGTATTATTATTATTATTATTATTATTGTTATTATAGGAATATTAGTATGTTACTTTGTGAATCAGAATTTGGGGTTTTGTATATTATGATTTTATTGTGATGTGATGATAGTCATTATTGTGTTGTTAGGTGGTCGAGAATCCAATGATAATATGTGGGGGACTGACTGATTGCAAGATTAGATCGGGCACTTCATAAGTCGTACATAATTTGATCTCCTTTTTATTTTTATTTTTTATTTTTAAATATTATTATATATTTTACTCATATTTTAAATTTTATAATTTATATTTTTTTAATTTTAATGTATAATTGTTATACAATACACCTCTTAATTATTTATTAATTATGTTTTATTTAAATTTTCGTATCTAGTTGCTACAATATATATGGGTATGGAAGGGATATTATTATTACTATTATTATTCTTTTCGCTCCATTTTCTTGTTCACTATTTTTATTATTTTTGTCTTTTTTTTTTAATTTTTTTTAGAAATATTATTATATATTTTAATAATATTTAAAATTTTATAATTTATCATTTTTTTAATATTAATTATACTGTTTAATTATTTTAATTTATAATTAATTTTATTATATAATAATTTTTTTACTAATATATTTTTTTTAATTATTTATTAATTATATTTTATCTAAATTTTTGTAAAATTATTATTTTTTATATCAAAATATATACTTATGACGCATGCAGGAGAAAGTTATAGTACTATTATTTGTAATCGATTATATTAATTTTTAAATCAATAGTTGTTATAACCCTAAGGATAAATTTGTTCCTCACTCCGCCCGGTAATGTTTACTTTTTAGACGCGTAGAACTTTTAATATGAGTATTATATTTACATTGTAGTCAAAAATAAATAAAAATATTTATATTAGTATTGTATAATATAAAAGTAATAACATTGATATCATACTATCTTCGAGTTTTATTTACATTTTGTTTTACATATTAATTTTTGAATATATAATAGATATAAAATATTTAAAAGGTATAATAAATAATTACATAATTTATTTATTTTTAGAATAAACACCCCCAACAATTCCCCAAATTGGAGGAGGAAAAAAATTTAAAAAGATTGCCTCCCCACACATCTCTTCTCCTCTTTTAAACCCTCAAACCAAACAAACTCTAAAAGAAATAATTATTGTATATAATATTTTATAAAAACATATACTTTTAATTTTTTGATAATCTAATGTGGATATAACATTTCAAACTCTCTCTCTCGTGTGTGTATATATATACACTTTCTCCATCCTAGCTACAGTGTTTATTTTTACCGTATATACGAAGATCTAGAAAGGGTACAATAAGTAAATAATTAAGAATATATTAGTGAAAATATTATTGTATAATAAAAATAATTTTAGATTTAGATTAAGATAACTAAACAGTCTAATTGAAATTTAAAATTTTAAAATAAGATTAAAGTATATAATTATTTTCTAAATAAAAAAGAAAAACGACATTATAAATGAGACGCATGTAAATGAAAAAATGTACACCGTTCAAGTAAGTGGGACAAAGGAAATATTATTTCTTTCGTTATTTAATATTTACTTAAAGATATTATATTTATTTTTTATATTTTATATAAAATATTATATCCAATAATTATCCATATAATATATATTTTTAAAAATATATATTTTTTATTTTCATATAAATATAATCAATCCTTCGGTTCCTATTATTAGAAGAATAAATTACAATTACGATAACTTACGTGTTTAATTTGATGTATATATAGATCTCGATATTGAATTGCAACATATTGGATTTGTATATGGTTGTCGCGATAATTCATTATATATATTTTGAATTTTTCCGAATCTAGAGAGGCTTTAGGGTTAATCAAAGCATAATTAATATATATGGTTTGCATTGTATAACTAGTTTTGGTTGTTTTTGTATATGCATTCTTTTTCATTCGAAAAAAATGACTCCAAGAGTACTACTCTATACGACACATCTAAGACAACTTGCGATATAAGTTTTTTGAAAAGGAATGTGCATTGAACATTAACTTATTTGTTAGAATTTTGTGTTTTATATTTTGACGTCGATGTTGCAGTGCACAAACAACATCGAGAACATTCTTAATATATATATATATATATGTATTTTTATATGTTGTTTGCGAAAATAAATAGCCTTTTTGTATTCAATTAATCATTATCTCTTGTGTGAATTGGTAATTTATGTATGTTTATAATACACATTTTCTCTTTCTTTAATACTCCCTCCGTCTCGGAACTAAGTATTCATTTGTTTTTTGCACGTAGTTTTAGAAATATTAGTATTATATTGGGATATAGTAGAAATAAAGTAGAAATGACTAAAATAACCTTATTAGTATGTGTGATATAAATGTAATGACATTTGTGTAATATAATTGTAAGTGTATTTGTAATATTAGGTAGATAGTACAGTTACTAAAAAAGGAAATTGATACTTTATTATGGGAAAATAGATACTTTGTAATATAAATGTATGATTTTTTTTTTTTTTTTTTTATAAATTACAGTTGTTGAATAATATAAAATATTTTAAACATATGTGTAATATTTTCTAAGAGAAATAATAATTATAGATAATATTTTATAAAAGAAATATAGTAAGTCTGCCCTCGCACCATTATATCATTCCTTTTCACAATTTCATGTCATGCGAAGCTTTTTTATTTTTATTTTTATTTCCATGATAGTTGCTTGTGTACAGTCTAAATTATATTAATATTTTTTCTCATATTCTTTAATTTAAAATATTACATTTAATTCTTTTAAAGTCATATATTTTGAAAATTGTAAATATGAATAAACATTAGATATTAAGTATAATATTTTAAATAGATATTATAATATTAATATATTTTTTATATGCTATTTTGAGTACAAAATAAATATCAGGTATATATTAATTTTTTTTAAGAAAAAATTATCTTTTAACCAACTGTTTTGTTCACTTAGTGATTTTAGATGAAAGTATATATATATATATTTTATATTAGGTATGAGAAATTATATTGTATCAATGTGTATATATTGTATATTTTTAACAATATTTATAAAAAATTATTTCACTTAAAAATACTACAAACCCAATATATTGACTATTGAGGGTGTTTGGTAAAAAAATGAAATTGCAGAAAAAATTAGATTAGAGAATGAAATTGCATTAAAAAAAAAATGAATTAGATAATGAAAATTAATTCTCTTATTTGGTAAATAGATAATTCAGTTGAGAAATGTAAAAAAAAAAAATACAGAATGAATGGACCAAGAACAAATGATTAATAAAAAAAAAAGAGTTTTAACAAGTGAGAATTTATAAAAAAATATTATAAATTATATACGATATTTTGTAAGATCATAGTATATTTTTTTAAAAATATTGTATAAATTAAATACTTGAATAATAAATTAAATGTGATTTTTGTAAAATTAAAATAATATAATTATAAAAAATTATAAAAATTAAATAGTACAAAAAAATTAAATATTTTTAAAAAATACTCCCTCCGTCTCACCCACCATGTCCACATTGTCGTTTCAGTCCGTCCCACATCTCATGTCACTTTCTTTTTTTTTTTTAAAATAATGATTATATCCTTTGATCTCATTTTAAATTTTTTAATTTATTTTTTTTAATTTTAATTAAATTAATTAGTTAGTTATGTTAACCTTAATTTATAATTATTTATATTATAAGATAATTATTTTCACAGATACATTCTTAATTATCTATTAATATACTTAACCTAAATTCTCATGTCTACAGTGACCCAGACATCCAACGTTGGAAGGAGTATATTGCGATATTTATTTCTCTCCATTTATCCAAATATAAAAAAAATAAAAATAATTTTCATTTCTCTAATTTAAATAAACAAAAATAAAAAAAATATATTTTCATTTCTATCTGATCAACTCCCTGTACCATACACATCATAGGGTTTTATCCCCAATAATTTTGTGTGTATATATATATATATATATTTAATTTATGTTAATATTATTATAAAATTATATAATTAATATTAATCAATGACACAGTTTGGCTGCAGTCAACAGTTAGATGACATTCATTCATAGAGCACCCAACCCAATTGGAATTTATTAATACCAAAATGTTCCCTAACTAATTGCTTGCTTTTTAGGGTTTGGGTGGTTGAGTTTTGATACTATTATTATTATATTTATTATTACTATTATTATTATTGGTATAATATTTTTGTATTTTATAAATTTTAATTTTATCTTTCAAACTAAAAGTAGAGATTGAATGTGATATTATATATATAAATTAGTATAATAAAAAATGAAAAACTAGAGGTGTGTTTACTTATGGGTTTTAGTTTTGGGTTTTGATTTTAAATAGTAAAATTTTGAATTGAAATAATTGTTTGATATGATATAAATATATGTTGATGTGATATTTTGAATGTAAAATTAAATTTTAGTGTAATAAAATAAATAAAAATTGAGTGTTTGATTTGATATTTTTTTTAAAAAAAAAAATTAGAATAGTAAAATCAGGTTACACCTCACAAGCAAACAAACAAAGGCTACATGTTTAATGTTTAGTGCATGTCTTCTAATTCATTTTTTAATTCTATATATATATATATGCATGTTCCCTCCCTCGTGCAAATATGTGCTCATTTGACCGGACACAGAAATTAATAAAAATGAATAATAATTGTTATTTTTTCTTTTTATAATAAAAAAGTACAAAAATATAATAATTTTTTTATTTAAAAAAAAAACAAGAATAATTTTCGGTGACAAAGAAATATTATTTATATACATATGCATCTATATAAATATATATATTTGTGTGTGGGTGTGAATATTTTATTTCATCCCACAGATGTCTGGTGGATTTGATGTATGTATAGATTTAAGATTAATTAGAAGAACCATGTTTACTCTTTTCAGATTTACTTATTTTCGCATTGTTCGTTATTAATACTATTTTTAAAACATAATATTATAAATTTATTTATATACAAAATATTATTTAACACATTATATTATATCATAATGTTATTTTATTCAACTAATTATTTTCATTTTTCAAACTAAAATTTTCAAAATATTTTCAGTTTAACATTAAACTATTTTACTATTCATCGATTTATTTTCTTAAAAACAACGAAACAAGTATTATATTTTTTATACTTTCTCTGTTCCCATAGACTGTGTCTGCTACACTGTAAACACAATGTTATAGGAGAGATATAATTAGTAGATAACTAAGAATGTATTAGTGAAAATAATTATCCTATAATATAAATAATTATAAATTAAGATTTACATAACTAATTAGTTTAATTAAAATTTTAAAAAAAAAAATTAAAAAGCTTAAAATGAGATTAAAGTGTATAATCATTTTTAGAAAAAGGAAAGTGACATGGAACGTGGGACGGACAGAAACAGTAACGTGGACATGGTATATGAGACGGATAGAATATTAAACAAAAAAAAAAAATATCAATATGTATTATACTTCCTCCGTCCACTTAAAATGTTTACAATATTTCTATTTTGGGACGTCTAATTACAAAGTTAACATTTCATTAAATACCTCACTTTTTTCCACAAATACCCTTATTTTATATCACATCATTACTTTTACACAAAAAAGTAAGGTCAAAAATGTCATTATACTACTTCTAACTACTTACTATAATTAAAATATTATTATTTCTTAAACAACGCGCCAAAAGTAAATGTAAACAATGGACGGAGGGAGTATATAATATCAAAGAAGCTGTTTAAATTCCAAAATTTTAGTATACACTACTCATACTCAAAATCCAAACTTCACAAACAAACACACCCTAAAGACTTTAAGGGTGTGTTTGTTTGTGGGTTTTAAGTTTTGAGTTTTGATTTTTAATAGTAAAAAATTAAATTTAAATAGTTGTTTAATGTGATATAAATATTGACATGATATTTTGAATATAAAATAAATTTGGAGTATAATATAAAAAAAATAATTATTTGATGAGATATTTTTGGATTGAAAAAAGAGTTTGAATAGTAAAAACGGTAAAACTTACAAAAGAACGCAACCTAAAAATTTGTTTGATTTTAATTTGAAAGTGGGACAGTAATTTGAATTTTAGTTTAATAGTATTTTGATATGATATTTATAAAAGAGAATAATAGATTTTTATTGAATATTGTACCAAATAAATAATAAAAAATTAAAATTTTCTTATTATTTTTTTAAAACAGAAAGAACAAACGCACCCTAAATTATACTCCCTCCGTCCCACCTACTATGTTCATATTGCCGTTTCTGTTCGTCCCACATTCTATGTCATTTTTTTTAAAAATGATTACACACTTTAATCTTATTTTAAATTTTTTAATTTAAATTTTTTCTAATTTTAATTTAACTAATTAGTTATCTTAATATTAATTTATAATATTATATATTATAAGATAATTATTTTCGATAATATATTTTAATTAGCTACTAATTATATTTATCATAAATTCTCGTGTCTACAATGACGCAATCATCCAAATGAAACCAAAGGAGTACTACTACTGCTGCTAGATTTTCAGGGGACGAAAAGTTAAAATTTTATTGGAAATTGAGATTTATCTTAGTACTACCATTCCATATAATTTGTCTCTATTTTCTATTTTCGTCTGTCCCACATAACTTGTCCGTTCTATTTTTTTTTGGAAATATAATTATGCACTTTAATCGCATTTTAAATTTTATAATTTTCTTTAATTTTAATTAAACTATTTACTTTTCTTAATCTTAATCTATAATTATTTTTATTAAACAATAATTATTTTTATTAATACACTTCTTAATTACTTATTAATTATTCTTTACTTAAATTCCCGTATATACGGTAATACACTTATATTACATGAACGGGGAAGTACATTTTTCCACAAAGTCAAATCTAATAATAATAGTATTTATTATCATGCACACAAATAGTATAATAATCTGGTTTTGTTTTTCAAGAAATAACATCCTTACAATACATCAATCACATATTACAGTTTAAATAAAATAAAAATAAAAACAAAATTAAATTTAATAAAACACACGGGTGTATTCTTTTACACAAAATTTTTCAAACGCATTTTTTAAAAAAAATTAATATATTACACACATTCATTATTTTTATAATATGTACATAATTTTCTATATCTCACACACAAAACAAACACACCCCAACTAATTTCCAAACTAGGCATATTTTCCACTTGAAACTTTGAATTTAGTCACCTAGTGTTCCTAGGTGAAACGAATTTTTCAAATATATTATTAAAAGATATAATATAAAAATATATTAGCACAATATATACTACTTTATTCATTCACAAAAAATAATAATTTAATAAAAATATTACTCTCTTTTTTCCAATGCAATAGTCTTATTTACTATTTTTGTCCGTCTCAAAACAATAGTTTCATTTCCATAAATAATCATATTACCATAAAACTATCCCTATCTTTTCATTATTATTATACAATTGCCACTACTTTTTACACTAATATATTCACAATGGAAAAAAAATTATTTATCCTTACACTTTACCAACTATGCCCAACGCTATAAAACTATACTCTTGGGAGAGAGAGAGTATTATTATATATATATATACTTTATAAGATTTTAGTGTTAGTTTCACTCTTATTTTTTAAAATATTAAGGGTGCGTTTGGCAATTAGCTGATAGTTTTTAGTTGTTAACTGATTCAATTAGCTGATTTGACTAGCTGATTCAATTAGCAGTTTGTATTAAAGTGTTTGGTAAAACACCTGTTTAACATTAGTTGTTTATACATAAAATGAATTTTTTAAAATATTTAATTTTGTTCATTTTGGTTTGAAATTTATGAAGATTTTTGTTATTAATTATTAAAAATTATAAAAAATTTATAAAATATTTATTTTTATTTTTATTATTTAGTTTTGAAAAAATTAGTTTTACTAAAAATAATAATTTTTTATTGAAATTTTGTAAAATATAAAATAATAAATCGTATATATATTTTTATTATGTTAATTATTATTTTAATATATATAAATAAATTAATAATCTTTATTTTTTCTATTTGATTTAGTTTTAAAAATTTATATATTTTACAAATAAAATAATTTATATGTAATAATTAATAAAAGTAATTATTTTAAATTTACAAAAATAAAAATATAATTTAATAAATTAAATATATTAAATAATTAATAAATACTGTTATAAAAATATATTTATATATATAAAAGAAATAATTAAATTTTAAAGGTAAATAAGAAATAACCAAAATTAAAATGAAAAAGCTCTTTTAAAATGTTAGGTAGACGAGCTTTTCAGAAATTAGCTTAACTCTTTCAAAAGCTAATTTACCAAACACCTAAATTAGCTTTTTAACCGGTGAAACAGCTAAAAGCTGTTCAATAAGCTAAAAACTCTTCAAAAAGCTATTTTCCAAACACCCTCAAAATTAAACATTTATTTATTTATTATTTATATTACATTAAAATTTATTTTTACATTCAAATATTACATCAATATACATTCATATTATATCAAAAAATTATTTTAATTTTTAAAATTTTACTATTCAAAACTAAAATTTCACAAGTAAACAGCAAATCTTTTATCATTTAATTCGTATAGCAACGTTATAAAAACAAAAAAAAAAAAAAAAATACTATTTTTTAAAAATTACATGTATGCATGAGGATTACTATTCATCACATGATGCTGCCATTTCCCAAACTAAATTAATTATATATGCCTAATTAAAATTTAAAATAGAATAATATCACTCTCATTGATTGACTTATGTCTATATACATATATATATTATACCTACCCACTTCAAATTAAACTAATTAATTAATAAACCATCACTTTTCACAAGATATCAATTGCTATTATTTAAAATAATAACACTTGAGTAATTAATTAATTAATTAAACAGATTAATCCAACTTCCAATTATTGACCTAATTGTCAAAATCCCTTGGCAACTTTTTCTCACACCAATTATATATATATATATATATATCATTCATTACTATAAATATCACACACACAAAAATTAAGTACCCTTCATTCTCATTTCTTCTTCCAAATATATTTCTTCTACTTCTAACTCTACTTCAAGCTTTCTTCAAAAAATTTCTAGAGAGAGAGAGAAGAGAGAAGAGAGGAGAGAGATAGGAAGAAATGGGTGGAAGTCCGCCGTGCGCGTCGTGCAAGTTGCTTAGGCGACGGTGCGCCAAGGATTGCATATTCGCGCCGTATTTCCCTTCGAACGATCCTCACAAGTTCGCCATTGTTCACAAGGTTTTCGGCGCTAGCAATGTTAGCAAAATGTTGCAAGTAAGTCGCACGTGTATATATATATATATATATATGTGCATAATAACGAACTTGTTTTAATTTGTTACATTATTTATTATTTATTGCTCTCTCCGTCTCGTTATTTTTACTAGTTTTGATTTTAGCATTGTTTTAGGTGAGTCAGCGGTTACAATGCTGATTTAATATAATTAATGCCATAATGAAATTACAACAATATATATACAAAATAATATTACTTTCGTCCGACTTTAAGGGTTTCATTTACTTTTTGCGTGTTGATATTTAGATATTAATTACTATTAAAAACATAGTACAAATCAATGAACAATGACAAAAATACTTCTATTAGTGTCTTATAATACTATTATAATAACATTTGTGCAAAAAATTATACAAATATAAGGACATTCTTAATATTAAATACAATGACATAAAAGGTAAATGAGACCCTTATAGCCGGACGGAGAGAGTACATTAGATATAAATTGCCACCATATATATAAAATTGAACCGACTATACATATTAATAATTTATACACCATATGATGCTGCATTGTTTTATTTTAATATGATATTTATAGTATTATCGTGTATTGATTGAGACTATCAATATGGTGACAAAGTTTTAGGTGACATACAAGTTCCTCTAATTTATTTTTATTTTTTTCAAAATATATTTTAAATAATTTTATATACTATATTTAAAACAATAAAAAAAATTAAAAAATATTTGGTCCGTACTAACTCAAAGTACTATTTTTACTATTTTTATTCGTCCAACCCTAAAGTATTCATTTTTTATTTTAGTAATAATACATTAATACAAAAATATTATTATTTTTTTACCTAAATTACAAACATATATTACATATACAATTATATATATCACGACAGGAGCTGCCGGCGCCGCAAAGACCGGACGCGGTGAGCAGCCTGGTGTACGAGGCGAATGCGAGGGCGAGGGATCCCGTTTATGGGTGCGTGGGCGCGATATCGTTCCTGCAGAGCCAAGTGTCGCAGCTGGAGATGCAGCTAGCCGTGGCGAAGGCCCAGATATTCTATGTTCAAATGCAACACCAGGCGGCGGCGGCGGCAGCGGCAGCGGCGGCGACGATGATACTCGATGAGGAAGACGGCGGTGATGATGTGATCGGAAAGAAGGTGTGTTTTGATGAAGAGAGAATATTAAGGTCTTCTAGTGAATTATTATATCATGAGATGCTCAATTTTGGACACCATAATAATAATAATAATAATAATAATTCGATTAGTGATTTGATTTATTACGAGGATTTGAAGGAGTCGTCGTCTTTGGACATGCTTTCTTGATTATTATTATTATTATATATTTGAGGAATTGTAAGGTTTCTGCTTACTTTTTTATGCCAAACACACATACGCATTAATTTATATTCTAATTTACTTCTAGCGTGTGTTTGTTTGAGAGATTTTGTGGGATTTTTATTATTTTTATAAATCTTTTCTCTAAAAATATCAAATTAAATATTTATTTTTTATTTTTTATATTATATTAAAAATCAATTTTACATTCAAAATATCACATCAATTCTTATTTATATCACATCATACAACTATTCAAATTCAAATTTTTTACTATTCAAATCTCAATCCAAAATCCAAACCAACAAACACACCCTATAGTATCTTTCGGTTCCAATTCAAAATAATTTTTTTTTTATCATTTTCGCATTTCATATTTTAAAATATATTTTCTTATTTAAAAAAAATAATTATAGATTAATACTAAATTATTTTTAACTTTGATAAGATATACTATCTCCGTTCGACTCAAATAGTTTGTTTACTTTTTGCATATTGATATTTAAATATTAATTAATATATCAAAATATAGTACAAATTAAGAAAACAATTGCGAAAATACTTCAATTAGTGTCTTATAATACTAATAGAAGGATATTTGTACGAAAAATTATACAAATATAAATATATTTTTAATATTAAGTACAACGACGCAAAAAATAAATGTGATCCTTACATGCGGACGAATAAAAATATATTTAGATTTTTGTTCTTTTTTGATAATTTTGCCAATTTAAAAACATTTTCAATTTTACTACATTCAAATATTTTTTTCTTCTAAAAAAAAATGCTTTTATAACGGTATATTCTAATACAAATTAAACTGTTTTTACTTTTTACTTTCTACTTATTACTCCATTCATACATGAACTAATATTCTACTTTTTCCTATTTGGGATGTCCAACCACTATTATTCTATTTTTTTTTTAAACACAAATTTTACTTTTTTTACCCTTTATTCATTTATTACTTTTAATCTCTATCGTACAATTAATGAAAAATTTGTCAATTTATAAAAAAAGACAATCATTTAAAAAACCGTACAAATATACTATATTACAATAGAAAATGAACGAAGGGAGTATTATTTTATTTAAAAAAAAACAATTTAAATTGACTAAATATATGATAAATGAATACGTGCACCCACTTTGGTAAAAATGTGAGAAGGGGTCGTTGTAATAAAATAGGATGTTCACGTGGAACAATAGTATAGTGCATGCACTTAAACCACACTTGTGTCAATTTATCTAATTATTTTAAATCATTATCATACGTGATTATATATAAATACAAATATATTTCTTCTACACAAATTGTTATATATTCCTAATTAATTTAATAAGTAAATAATGAATCACCTTTTTACGTTGAATTTAGGGTATGTTTGTTGGAATTTGAATTTTTTTTATTGTTGATTAATTAACTAAACCAAATAAATCAACGATACGATTATCTTTAATTATATATTGAAAATAATTTATTTAAAAAAAAAAAATTTAAAATATGTCAAACTTTAGAAGAAGCCAAACAAATTGAAGTAAAAGCAATTTGGAAGCACATTGGCCTCGAGCCCTAAAAGGAAGAAATTAAAACCCGTCCAGGATCACACACACACACACACACACCCACATGTATGTGTGTGTGTGTGTTCGGAAATTAATTAATTAATTAATTAATAATGTAAGAAAGAAAATCGAGGATGATTGATGTCACAAAAACAGGATTGTGAATTTTGTCTTTTATTGTATCATAATTTTTGACCTTTCGCATGTTATGTTGGACTACCTATCGAAATATTTTGGTGTTTGTTTGGTTTTTATAAATATCAAATTCAAAATTCAAACTAAAACCAAACGGTTCATTGTCTCAATACAACGGAGGAAAATAAAATTCGTTTCTGAAGTTATCCAAACACGAATTCTAAATCAACTTAAATTGGCACCAAAGCCGTGTGAAATACCAATTGAAATGAAGTATTGATTTAGATTTTTGTTTAAATAATATTTTGATATACTATTTTATTAAAAAATAATATATTTTTATTAGAAATTATGTCATATGAATAATATTAATTTAAATTTAAATTTGTTTGTAACTAGTCCCTTAGAAACTTTTGGGTGTGTTGGTTTATAAAATTTTAAGAAATTTTTATTGTTCACTAATTTTATTTTTTTAAAAAATATTAAATCAAATATATATATATATATTTTTATATATTAAAAATTAATTTTACATTCAAGATATTAAATCAATACATTTTTATATATCTATCATATAACTATTTAAATTTAAATTTTTTAATATTCAATTCTAAACTAAAATCAAATTTCCAGACAATTTTCAAGGATAACTATTTCATTGAACAAAGTAAAATTTGATAATTTAGTGAGATAGATATAAGGGCTTGATTTATTTTATTTTATTTTACTTTCTACTATGTAACATCACTCTCTCTATGAAAATAATACATCAATTTTTCATATAGAATACTATCATAATTATATCTTATAAAATGTATACCATACACGTACACTTCAAAATTATTAGAAAAATGTCTATAAAATCTTTCTTTTACACAATTTCAAATACATATTTTATATTTTTATAAGAATTAATGTTCAACATAAAATATAAATTTTTTATATTATTAACAAGTTTTTTTATACATCACATAAAAAAAATCAAATCAAAACACTAAACAAACTATTTCTTACTTAAAAAATAATAATACATAATGCTATGATTATACATAATATAATGTTAAAAGTATAAATATTAGTATAATATACAAAAATAAATTAAATATGTTAACTTTATAAATTAACAAAAAATTGTTGGGTGTGTTCTTTTGAAAGTTTGGATTTTGTGTTTAGAATTTATATAGTGAAATTTTTTAATTCGAATAATTATATGAAAAACCAGTGTTAATATGATACTCCCTCCGTCCCAAATACCGTGTCTACTACACTGTAGACACGGTATTTTAGGAGGGGTGTAATTAGTAGATAATTAAGAATGTATTAGTGAAAATAATTATTTTATAATATAAATAATTATAAATTATGATTAAAATAACTAATTAGTTTAATTAAAATTAAAAAAATAAAATTAAAAAATTTAAAATGAGATTAAAGTGTGTAATCATTTAAAAAAAAAAGAAAGTGACATGGTACGTGGGACGGACAGAAACCACGGACGGAGGGAGTATTTATTAGTATGAGTTTTCATATATTACTACAACTTATCTGCTTCTTACTGCAGTAATATCACAACATAATATTTCAATAAAACCTTACTTACCCCTCAACTGGTAACACCAAAAATGGACAATCTTCAAGCTTCTGCCGACCTCCATCACCCCCACAAGGTTGCACTGTAAATTTCACGCCGGAGACGCCGGAAACAACTTCCATCTCCGATACATAGAATGCATTTCCGGCAGCCGTTCCGACGTACTCGATGCTGCCCCCGGAAGCTGCATTCGTCATCTTGTCAACATACACATTGCATTTATCAAACACGTCGTCATCGTCGACAGTTTTCCACACGAGCTTTACGCTGAGGCGCTTCGACCCGTCCGGGCCGGCAGAAGTCCAGACGATGAATCGGGACTCGATGAGCCACGAATTTGCCGGTGGAAACTTCGAATCGTCTCCGTCCGACGTGATCTTGATGTCGCCAAGCGTTGCGTTGTATTCCAACGAAGAAGGGACCGATCGGTAGCATATGGCCCGGATTTCTTTCAACGTGTGCCCCGGCATGTCGACCGTGCTTTTTTGCATGAACCATCCCGACTCGTCCCCGAGACTCGTCACTTCGCGCGGCATGATCACGGTTTCGAAATGTTTTGCGAACCGGGTTGTCGTCAGCAAAGCGTTCCCCGGGGCTGCGAGAAGTATACGCTTCTCTTCTTCGACGGCAGAAGTTGAGATGAGGGCGAGGCCTAATAGAGAGTTATTGCTCGATTTCACCTGCATGAATCGGAATTTTTATATTCAACGAAGGGATCGATTGTCGAAAAATTGTATTTTTATAGCTTGATTAATCCCCGAGAAGCATACCGAATACGTAAACGAGACCGGAGATTTCCCTAGACAAAGCTCCGCCTTGAAGAGCCTCGCCGTGAATTCAGAAGCCCGATCGTCAAGAGTTCCCGAAAATGTGATATTTCCTCCGCCGTTGTAAGACGCATTTTCGAGACTGTAATTTCGTATTTACACCAGACGACGAATTATACGATGATGGAAGTTAAGACAATACGATGAAAAACGATCTTCTTACTTGACGGAAACTTTGATCGACGCCTTGGCAGAGTCCTCGGCGTATTCGATGAAAGGCTGTTGAGATTTTCGTCGTAGAAATCGAAGTTAAAAGCTGAAAAAATTGTCGGAGAAAGGGCAAGAAACAGTATAGTTCGCGAACCTGAAAGCTTTGCAAACTAATATTGTTCCACGGCGCGCTCGAAACTTGTAGTCCGTCATGGTATACATGAAAACCACGACCCTGAAAAACAATAAGTTCATCGACAAAGTAGCAAATGTTCTGAGTACCAGCTATATAGAAAACCTGAAACTGATATATAGTTTGTCGAAAAGAATCACAATCGACAAAATGGCGAGAAGATAAGTACCTGATCAAAATTCGAGTAGAATGGAAGTTCTTTCGGATACTTCTGTACGGTTCCCCACGAATTTTCGACAAGTCCCCACCATCTGTTCATTCAACGAGAATCATCAGGCGTATTCGATCGCCTTAAACATGGAAGTAAACGACGAAATTAAGAAACCGGAATTACCTATTTTGAGCAGTTTGAAAGTCCGGCTCTTGTTTAGTTTCATAGACCCATCCGGGCGCAAAAATGGCTGCCGAAACATCACTTTTCTTTATTACATCGAGCGCGACATTCGTCTGTGCACAGACAATAGATCCTAACAATTTAAAGAACATTCGATTTTTTTTTCGAACAATTAACGCCTAATACAACGAAGAAAACATACAGTCCATTGCCCGCCACCATAAGTGTTCCTTCCAAAAACGTCGATTCCCACATACACGTCGAATTTTCTGTCGCCAGCAACATCTCCCGATAGCTTAGGATAGTTTTCCTAAATGATACCCGAAGGAAAACCTCAAAAACTAAACAGAGTAGCCGCCAACAATGATTTCAAATATAAATTAGATACCTTCCACGTATAGTTTGTAAATATGCCATCGCATAAGTCGAAGAACGCCTTGTTTTTCTCATTTAACTGATCCTGCCACGCAAGATCTCCGTCAACAGTAACACTGTCGTACCTAGATCATCAAAATTATGCGCAAATTTTCATTACATAACATCCAAAATCCAACATTCGAGTTCTAGTTAGGACAACAACTACCATATAACCAATGAGCCAGGCAGCGACGAGTGCATAGCCTTGCTTAAATGGCTGACAAATTCTTTCAGATTCGGAATTTGTTTAACATCCAATTCAACTTCAAAATTAAGCTGCAGTACAAAATTAAAAATTACGAATACAGAAACATATGTAAGAGAAACAATGCCAAGCTAATCTCCAGCTGATCTGCTTGCCATGAATAAATGCATCGAAATATACGAAGAAGATGAAGATAATGTACCAGCCAGCCATCGAAACCAAGAGCAACTGCAAGCTCAGTCAATCTTTCGGCATACATTCGAGCCGACTCTTTTGTGGATAGCAACTTATTAGCTTGTTCTTTACCTTCATCCCATTCGAAGATGAAAGTTCCTAACACCTTAATCGTTCAAAAACTTCGACAATTAATTTAAGAACACTAGCAAGAACGCTACAACGGTACAACCTCGTTATGTTCATTTGATGAACAGAGATTGGAAAAAGGATGATCACAACAACCAAATGATTCAAACAATCGCATTGAACATCAGAATTAGCAATGGAACCAATCAAATCAATCATTATCACAATCCAATTAGGCTAACTCTGCTAGCAATTGATCCAATTCGAAATTTAACCTAGATTGGAAAAATCCCCAAATTAGTTCAATTCATAATTTACCCTAAACCGATAGATCCCCAAATTCCAACGAAATTGAAACGTACAGGAAATCATCCTAAGAAATCTCTGCAAATACCTTAACGCCATGGCTGTGAGCGGTGTTCGTCCAGCACGGCGGCGGCAGAGTCACCATGTTGTGCGAAAAATAAACGAAAACATCGATTAAATACCAATGCCATATCGCGTACGCATCCGCGTTATCTCCGCCCTGCACAAACCGATCGTCGGTATAACCTCCGGCCATGTCGTGGCAGACCAGAATCCGCGGCCGATTCGGCAGCGCCGCCGCAGCTCCTCCCAGCTTGACCGCAGCTCGATTGAACGGGTAATGGAAGGAGGTGAAGTAAGCGCGAGACTCCAACTCGTCGAGCGTTTTGAGAGGGTACGCGATTGGTACCGCCGGTTTGGAAGGGTCGAAGGGAGGCGCGTCGGCGGCATGGGTGTCTGCAGCGGCGGGGGATGAATCCATGACGATTGAGGAGAGGAGTGAGGTGAGGGTTTTGAGGGCGGAGAAGAGGCGGGGATGGTGGAACTTTATGTAGGAGAGGAGGGGGAAGCATGGGCAGCGAGGAGGAGACGCCATGCGAGTTGACTTCTTAGGTCATCGACTCTGATGAGTCTGAGCATCTATCTATCTGTACGTCCTTCTGATTTGCGTTTGCATTTATTACTATAATCTATGGCATCAAATTTGTACAATAATAATTTCATGTATTCTATCATAAGTACACCTTAGGTTTGATAAAAGACTCTTTTTTTTTTTTTTTTTTTTTTTTTTTTAGGGTTGAATGATTTCTATATATTATTAAAATAATATAATACTCCATCCGTCCAGCTACAAAGTATACATATTTATATTTTGGACATTCAATTTAACTATTTCATTAAATATTCTATTTTTTTTCACAAATACTCTTACTTTACATCATATCATTACTTTTATTAAAAAAAAAAAAAAAGGACAAAAATGTTATTACATTGCTTTTACCTACCCACTATAATCAAAATATTATTGTTTTTTAAACTCCGCGCCAAAAGTAAATATATAATTATTGTTTGGATGGAGGGAATATATTTTACTCGCTCAATCAACTATTAAATATTATTTTTATATTACTAATATAATTTTTTATACACTGTTAAGAAAAAAAATCATTCAAAAACAGAACAAAGAGTGTGTTTACATATAAGATTATGGTTTTTGATTTTGGTTTAGTAAAATTTTGAATTGAAATAATTGTTTGATGTGATATCAATATGTATTGACTAATGTTTTAAATGTAATATTAGATTTTAGTGTAATAAAATAAATAAAAAAGAGTATTCGATTTAATATATTTGGAGAGAAAAGAAAATTAACAATAGTAAAATGAAGATAAAACCCACAAGTAAACAGAGTCTTTGTATTTTATTATAAATATATAAAATTTTATAATAAAATAATTTTTGTTTCATTTATTACAGGTATATTTTTTTTAAGGAGTCTGGAAACTTTTTTGTTTGAATTTAATGTTAAAATAACGTATGATTTAATATTTTGTAAAAATAAAAACTACAGTCCTAACTAATTTGTCAAGCTGAGCACATAGTTTAAAATAATATGTAATTACTAAGAAATTAAGAAGTGTATTAGTAAAAATTAATATGATATAATAAAAATAATTATAGACTTAGATTAAGATAACTAAATAGTTTAATTAAAATAAGGAAATATAAATTATGAATTTTAAAATGTGATTAAAGTGTATAATTATATTTATAAAAAAAGATAAATTATGTGGAACGAACCAAAATAGAAAAACAAATCAATTATGTGGAACGGAGATAGTAATATTTTTTTTAAAAAAAATAATATTAAAAAAATAGAACGATTATTATTTTTTATCTATTAAAAAATACATTTGAATATTACAAAGATCTAATAAAAAGAAAAATGATACTCCCTCCGTCCCAGAACTATAGTTTTAATTGGGTTGGACACGAGATTTAAGAAATATTGACATTATATTGGTAGTTGATAAAAGTATGGATAAAAGACTTTTTTGCCTTTGTGAGTGTATTAGTGTAAAAAGCAGTAGCAATTGTGTAATAAAAATAAAAAAGCAAGGGTAGTTTTATGGTGATATTGTTATTTATGAAAATAAGACTATTGTTTTGAGACGGAAAAAAATGATAAATAAAACTATTGTATTAGGACAGGGGAATAGTATAATATTAATATTATGCATGGTTCCTTAATACTTCTCCATTTGATTTTGTTACATAAATGAAGGGATCTTAAGTATTTTATTATTAATTAGTCAATAGTATATAATATTGTATTGCTTATAATGTGATTGAAAACATAACTAAAATAAGATAATGATGTATTTAAAGTTTTAAATAAAATATAAAGATATTTTAATTATTTGTGTAAATACAACGTTTACTAAATTGATATAAATAACATAATAAGTATATATTGAGTGTGTTTAACACAAAATAGTAAAATAAATATATTCATTTTGGACAGTAATACAAATTATTATAATGATTTTTTATTGTAAAATTTTGATCAAATGATTTAATTATAAAAGTGAGTTTGATTCGTGTTTGTATTTATATTTATATTTGTATATACATTTGTTTGATATAGAAAGTGTATGTTTTTTTTTTTAATTTTAAATTGAGATTAATATATTTTTTAATATAAAAAAAAATTAATTTTTTTCTTACAAAACATTAGTATATCAAAAGAACATTTAAATACAAACTTAAATCTACATTTCATTTCAAATTAATTTTAAATCACAACTACAAACGCTTATAGATATTATTTTTTATTACTATTTTCTAATAAAAGAGGTTGAAAATGATATTTACATATTCTGTACTTTCTAAATACAGGTAATATACAAAAATAATACTCCCTCCGTCCCACATAATTTGTCCCTATTTTCTATTTTCGTCCGTCCCACATAACTTGTCTTTTCTATTTTTGGAAATATAATTATGCACTTTAATCGCATTTTAAATTTTAAATTTTATAATTTTCTTAATTTTAATTAAACTATTTACTTATCTTAATCTTAATCTATAATTATTTTTACTAAATAATAATTATTTTTACTAATACACTTCTTAATTATTTATTAATTATATTTTACCTAAATTCTCGTATCTACGGAAATAGTCTCATATTTTATGGGACGGAGGGAGAATTATGTATAAAATTATTAATTTCGCATAAATAATAAAAATATATATTATATATATATCGTGTTAATATGTATATATTATATATTTTTTCAATAATATTTATGAAAAATTGTTCACTAAAACACTATGAACAAATCCTTACAATTAACAAAAACATAGTATGATTATAATTTCAAGTGAATTGTAAAAATATTTTATTAATGTATGGTGATCACATTTTTTTTTTCGTAAATTGTATCAAATAAAACATTCATTTTTCAATTAAAACATTTTATTAAAATTTAGTTTATATACAAAATGTTATATTTATTTACATCAAATTTTAATATAATGTATATATATATTTTTTTGTCTTTTATAATAAAAAAATTAAATAAAAATACTAGTAATTAATTTTTGGTCAACAAATAAAATAGTATGACTTTTTATTTAAAAAAGAAACGAATCTATCTTTTATGAAAGGAAAGAAAATTAAGCTTATTTTTTATGATAGAGATAGTATAATTTTTTACTATTTTTAATTTTTTTTTTAATAATTGTTCTCGTCACACTTTTGTCTAATTTCGTGGTTGATATAGAGAAAACAACTATTCTTCGGGTAAAGTGGACGAGAAGAGTGAATCTCGATCTAACTATTCTAACCGAAGGGATGATAGGGGACAGGGTGAGACGGAAGCTAGTCCGGACAAATATTTATATTAAAAAAAATCTATTTTAAATTTAAATAATATTATAATCTACTATAATTAATTTATTAAATTTTACTATTCTAAATATCATATCATATCATTAATCAAATGTATTGGTTGATTTGGACAAAAATAATATAAATTAAGAATATTTTAAATAAAAATTATAATTATATTTAATAATTTATTGAAGTAAATAACATATGGATTTTTTTATTATTTTTATTTTTTTATGGAAAATTTTTATTTTTAGTTTGGTATTTTAAGAACCCCCAAATAAATTTGGTCAAATTTTTATTCATTAAGGATAGTCCGATTCTGATATTGGTCATCGCAATAGTTCCCATTTGAATATGATGCGTATTGATTCTTGTTGCGAGATTGAGCCCGAATTATTTCCTGAAGAGGTCAAAAAATTCGATTAATGTCAATTTTGACTGGCCTAAATTCGTTAAGCCGTTATCGATAGAATTTTTGCGACAACAACAAATTCCTTGTGTAACACATTCTATATATGCATTAGAAAATAAAATTTTAACAAAATTTCTCATTCATCACTCTAACTTGTTGTACCATTTATAATCTATGATTTTACTTTTCTTAATCAATCTAAATGACTATAATAATATGTTATTACTTTTCATTTAAGTCAAGTAAAGAGATTGTTAAAAATAAAATAATGTTGTTCCTTTGTAAAGAACCCTCAAGGAAGAATCAAATATTCACTAGAATTTGTTTGGTTTGAGTTTTTAATTCTTTAAAATAATATTGTAATATAATATTTTATTATTGAAAAACATACAAATTTAATAATAAAACACTAGTTTGAAATAGAGCTGACAATGAGTCGATTTGTATCGGGTTAAATATTTTAAACAGGTTAAATTACTCAATCCTAACCCAATCCACTTATTATTGTGTCGGGTTCGTGTTGACCCGTTTATTATCGTGTCGGGTTCAGGTTGACTCATGTTGACCCGTATACATAATTAAGTCGAATTTCTTGATTCAAATTAAATAATTTTTTGTTGTGTTGTCGTCTTATGTTAGTTTTTATTGGTTTGAGCGTAAATTAGGTTGAATTATTTAAAATTAAATTTAGTTTAAATTAATTTATAAGAAAATTAATAAATTATGATTATTTTACATATATAATAAATATATTAATTAATATTAATATATTATAATCGGGTTGTCGTGTCGGGTTAGAGTTGACTCTCAACTCTCAACTCTAACCCGACCCGTTTATTATCGTGTCGGATTCGTGTCAACCCGTAAACATAATCAATTTGAAATCTTTGACCCAAACCCAATTATTTCGTATCGAGACATATCAAATTGTCGTGTCGTGTCATGTCAGTTTTTGCCGGCTGTAGTTTGAAACACTAACCAAGCAAAGCCCTATATTTGCACGTTATAAAAAGAAAACGTACAAACAAATTGACCTATTAACTTAACTGATTCTTAGCATAAAACAGATGCAGGGAAAAACGTTATGGTTTGTTACTTCTACAAATTTCTATTTTCAATTAATTTTTTTTTTTAAAAAAAATATATACGCAAAAACTTAAAAAATACTCCCTCCGTCCCAGATACCATGTCCACGTTGCCGTTTCTCTCCGTCTCACATACCATGTCACTTTCTTTTTTTTGGAAAATGATTACACAGTTTAATCTCATTTTAAATTTTTAAATTTTAATTTTTTTAATTTTAATTAAACTAATTAGTTATTTTAATCTTAATTTATAATTATTTATATTATAGGATAATTATTTTCACTAATACATTCTTAATTATCTACTAATTACACCCCTCTTAAAATACCGTGTCTACGGTATAGCAGACACGATATCTGGGACGGAGGGAGTAATATTTTAATTGTTATTGGTAGTTAAAAGGAATGTATATACAATTTTGTACTTAGGTTTTGATGAATATACGAGTGATGGTAAAATAAGAGTATTTGTAGAAAAAAAAAATAGAATCTATAGTTACTAAAAAAAATTGTTATTTTGTAATTAGATAAATTAAAATAAAAATATGTATATTTTATGAGTGAATGACGTATTACTTGACTATTAGTAGTTGTCCAATATATTCTTGTTGACATTGACTATTATTTGGAATTTTCTGGTTCATCTGTACATGTTTCAATTAGAATTATATCATAAGTAAATATAATAATTCGGACATTTGAAATTATGGTTTTAAGTAATAATATATTGTTTTAACTATATAATTGAGTTATTAAAATGATGTTTTCGAAAATTTTAAAATTACGCTTGATTCAATATGAATGTAATTTTATATAGTTCAAAATTTTATACAAATAAATAAATATATACATAAATTAGTTTATAAAAATTAAATATATAAATATTTGTATATTTAAGAGAAAAACAAAATTTGTGGAAACGGTATGATTAAGGTGTTTGATTGGACCTAATCAATACATAAAATATAATATTGTTGATGTAATTTTTCAACAAAAATAAAGTAAAATTTAAAGATATAGAAAATATCCTTAAACTTGATTAATTAGTGCCTGAGATTAGGAATCTCTAAACACTGTATGGTACAGAAAATAAACTGGAAAATAAAAGACTGAAATTTAAAGTGGTGATCCCCAAATCTGACTTTGCTTTGTTGAAGTTGATTGAAGATGCCTTGCCAAATGATGATCCAAATCCTTAAATATTCTTTGAAGAAAACGTTCAGAACCGTCGTCTGGTCAGTTACCATAACCGTTGTTAACCGCCCCAAAAGTTCTCTTCTATTGACACGTGTGTCAACCGTTCTACTACGTCCGACCTTCAAAAAACCGTTCGCCAGTTGCAACTTCCTCTAACCGCCCCAGAACTGCTCTCTCACCCGACCTGCACATGCTACTTCACTTGGTCCGAACTTCGCATCAGCCGCCCTCCGTCTTTGACCGACTTTAATTGGTCCGACCATGGACCAACCAAATGTGGTCCCGACCACGGACCAACCGACCGGCTCTATTTGCCTTATCTCTTTAGAAGGACAGACTGTCCTCTGGACAGACCTCCGCATCTGTCCGTACCTCTTCCTTGCCCGACCTTTCTCTTGACAAACCTTCGCGTCTGCCCGACTTCGTCTTTCACCCGATCTACGGTTTACCCGACTTGGGTACACCTTTTTTCAGACTCCGCCCGACCTTTCTTCCTTCCCGATCCTTGCATCTGTCCGATTGCACCCGACTTCTGGGTCATTTAACTTATATTCAGACCCGTCCAGAATCCCACTGCCATTATTTATTATTATTATTATTTTTTTTGTGCTTAACAAATATGCTAGCCGATGGTTTTAATCATTACTATAAGCGTTATGTACATTATTTTCACGTGTGGACCGTTTTCATATTTTATTAAGGTGTGTTTGGAAACAGCGTTTTGAAGAGCTTTTAGTTTATTGAACAACTTTTAGCTGTTTGACTAGTCAAAATGCTAATTTAGGTGTTTGGTAAATTAGCTTTTTGAAAGAGCTTTTTGGACCCGAAAAGCTCATCTACCCAGCATTTTGAAAGAATTTTTTCATTTTAATTTTGGTTATTCCTTATTTACCCTTAAAACTTAATTATTTATTTTTTACATATAAATATATTTTTATAGTAGTATTTATTAATTATTTTTAATATATTTAATTTATTAAATTATATTTTTATTTTTTTTTTGTAAATTTAAAATAATTACTATTATTAATTATTAGATATAAATTATTTTATTTGTAAAATATATAATTTAAAACTAAATTAAATAGAAAAAACAAAGATTATTAATTTATTTATATATATATTATAATAATAATTAACATAATAAAAATATATATACGAAAGATTTATTATTTTATATTTTACATAATTTTAATAAAAAATTATTATTTTTTAGTAAAAATAATTTTCTCGAATCTAAATAATAAAAATAAATATAAATGTTTTATAATATTTTTATAATTTTCAATAATTAATAACAAAAATTCTCATGAATTTCAAACCAAAATAAACAAAATTAAATATTTTAAAAAATAACATATCAATGTCTATAATAGTCATTTTATATATAAACAGCTAATGTCAAACAGTTATTTTACCAAATAGTTTAATATAAACCTCTAATTGAATCAACTAGTCAAACCAACTAATTGAATCAGCTAACAGTTAAAAGCCGCTAATTGCCAAACGTACCCTAAGTGTATTGTATTTTGTTTTTGCTAAAATTAATAATAGTTTGTATTGTGTGGACTATTATCATATGTTGTCTGTTTTTATATTATATTTGTATTATATTAATATAAAATTTATATTATTAATTCATATTTTATATATTGTCATATGTATTATGCGGATTGTTCTGCATCTATTTCAATGACTGTTAATTTACACTACACAAATATAATTCTACTACAAATAAACCCATATGGTTAAAATAGCTTTTTTGTTTTTTTTTTTGTTTTGTTTTTATATATATATATATATATACAAATTACTTATTTATTGGTATATCAAAAAACTTTATACCATAGTTTTATATTGATATTTTTGGTCCGGCATACACTATTAGGTGAAATTTACAACATATCGTACCTTCTGATCCATAGCTAAGATAAAAAAGGAAAAAATAAGATTGTTGGTAGTATTTAGTTTTAATTAATTATTAAAATAAACAAGACAAATTTAATTTATAATTAATTAGCAAAATTAAATTAAACAGAATTAAACAAATAATTTTTATTCAATTTAATAATAATAAAAGTTATTTTGCTAAATATTTTTATTTATCAATATAAATATAAAAAATATGTGTACATTTGAAAAATAAGGATATGTAAATTTTTACATTATATATATATAAAAACTTATAACACCTAGTGGCGATTCCCTTCGTTATGTCGATTATATTGTTGATTATATTGTTGATAACACGTAACGGAAAAAAAGAAATGACAAATAGAGTTAAGAAAAGATTCAAGACCATCCGCATGGGGGAATTATCTATTTAAGAAAAACTTTCTTTTCTACTTGACAGAAAATATGATATTATTAAATATATTAAAAAAATAAAAAAGTGATTTGAGTGACCGGAAATAGAGAGAAATTTAACAAAATTTTTTCGCTTTTTGTTTTGTATTTATTTATAACAATTTTATTTATTTTTTATTTTTTATGTTTTTGTATGTTATAAAATTGAATTATCTACAAATTATATATATTGATATAGTATTTTTTTTTTATTAAATTTATTTTATAAAATAAATTATGTTGAAATAAAAATAAATACTCCATCAATCCGGCTAGTCTGATTTACCTGTATTATAAGACAATGGTCATTTATATCATTATGTAGCAAGTTGGACGAACATTGACAATCATTATAACAAACTCAATTGATTAACGAACAAACCCAAATTTTGTTCACGAATATTCTTCAAAATAACATATTTATTATAAATATTATATATACATAAAAAATTATAAGTTATAAATAAATAAAATAATTTTATATTTCCACTTTAATTTAGATATAAATTCTAAAAAGTTAAACAAAATGAGCTTAATTGAACCAAATGCAAATACAAGGTCAAACAATAAAAATTCTTAACGAGTCAAACTCAAACGCTTAACAAATAAACACAAACCTTGTTTGCAAATATTAGTGAAAGAACACAAACTCATGTTTGATCTAAAGCTAGTACATTTCCAGAAAGATGAAAGATCATTTGAATAGAATGAATAGCTAGGCAGTGTAAAATCAGATGAGCATACAGTATAACCAGCAACTATTAACCAAAACTCATTGTGAAATTACAACACATTCAAGGAGAAGCAAGTATTGAACTCTGTTTCAAGTAATCGATATCTAAAAATCAAAAATCAATACCCGAAAAAACCAGAACACGACCGAGTTCGTAAATAGCCTTTGTGTTCCTACCCATGCACAACGTCGGGACACCAAAGGCATCTCGGGTACCCCTCGACCCATCCTCCTCGATCACCTTAAACACTTTCACTGCCGAGAGCACACAAGATTTAGTATTATCGTGTAATATAGGGATTTCGAAGGTTACCTTGCCTTGAGTGATGATCATCGTCCCGGCATTTTGGATTGTTACCATCTCTATTCCCTTGAAGAATTCCATTCCCAACACCATCTTATGGTCGTTCATCAGGATGACAGTTAAGTTCACCTCGCCGCGCCAATCCGCAAGTTGCATTGGTACTCGCTTGGCCACGCCGACGATCGGCTTTGGTTCTGCGTCCACCGCCTTGAACCATCCGGCCTCCTTCGTCACCTTTATGCCCAACCGAGCCGCCTCGTCCTCGGCTAATAAATTGTTGGTTGTCCCCGTGACGATCATGGCATTGTTGACTCCCCCGTTCACCTTTGCCTTGACGTACATAAGACCACCCTCGGTCTTCTTCTTTCTCGATGAAACATCCGTCGCTTCATTTGCTTTCAAGGGATCGAGGAATTGCGTTGAATCCATTTGCTCCTCCTCAGCTACCTCATTCTTGTGCGGGCATTTCCGAACAAAGTGTGGACCACCACACCAAAAGCAACCCTCGTTCTTAGGCCCGACATTGTTCGACTTCGCCTTACATTTAACGGTTTGTTTGTTCTCCGTCTTGTTGGGTTTTTCTCCCCCGCCATTCTTCTCGACCATTTTTTTTATTTCTTTTGGATGTGAAATCCTTTCGGAACTCGTCAACGTCCTCCACAACCGCAATTGCTTCGGACAAGTTCTGGACTTCCATTCGTTCCACCTCGAGCGCCACCCATGATTGCAATCCGTCCAAAAAAGTAGAACAATTGATCTTTTTCGTGCATATCGGGAAGCTCGAGCATAAGTGATGTAAACTCGGTGATATACTCTTTAATGCTCCCTGACTGTGTTAGGCCATACAATTTCTTCATGGCCATCGCTTTGGCATTCTCCGGGTAGAATTCTCGCTTCAAATCCGCCTTAAATGCATCCCACGTATCTATCCGAGCCGTCCCTGTACAATGTCATTGTGGCGCCTTCTCCACCATAATGCGGCATAGTCCGACAAATACAAGACTGCCATCTTGATCTTTGTCATCATCGTTTAATACTCCTACAAGATCCAAATAGGTTTCGAGCGACCAAAAGAAATTATCGATTTCCTTGGCGACATGCTTACCCGAATATTTTGGAAGTTCTGGTGCCAGATTGCACAACGTCTCCCGTACCATGGCACCACCCGTCACGGCCTCCTTGCATAATGCACAATCCTTCTCGACACGGTCCAATCGCAATGCCATTTCATCCCTTAACTTGGCTCTCTCTCCAAAAAATATAGCCTTCAACTCGTTAAGTGCCGTCAACATGTTGTTCTCGACCTCGCCCATGTCCTCCTCGAGGGTGTCCAATTTCTCTATGGACTCCCCGACCGCAATCTCGAGCTTGGCCACCCGACCGTCCAAGCTATTGAGTGGATCACGAAACTCTCCCTTTGATCCCCACTTGTCCTTGAATTTATCATTCTCACATTTTTTTTTCCCATTGTGCACGCTCTTGTGGATATCTCCCGACATTCTCAAGGCTTGCCAAGATCGTTGCTCTGATACCACACGTCACGGACTAGCTTCTATCCGTCAAATTAAATGTGTATCCCTTAGCAACTCACTTTTTCGATTACTAAGGCAAACTTCCCGACTTGGCTAAGCACCTACAAAAGCTAAAGGCCTTTTACAAAGAGAAAAAATGTGTAGCTAATGATTGTATTAATGCTTGGATGATCACAAAGGAGGTGAAGGTCTTTTATAGGCCAAGGACTCTATACAACTTTCAAGAATGAACAACTATCTACATGATTCTATAGTCTTTCGAAAAGTTCCGGAAAGTTCCGTAGTATTCCATCATGTATTGGAAGAATCCAGAACATTCTCGAGTCTAAAACCTTCCACCAAGTTTGAGTAAAGTCTCCACATACCGAAAGATTCTAAATATAACTAAACCAGCATCTCGAGACCGTTCCCCAGCATCCGCCGTGACAACACTCTAAATAAAATTGTCTTTCATTAATTATTTTCATGCTATATTTTAAAATCAAAACACTTTTGTTCTTTTACATTTTTCGTTCTTAATAAAAAATAATTTGCTTCTAAATTATTTAAAATATAATAAAAAATAAATATCCATAGCATTTTCTCAACTCTCAAAATATTTTCACAATATCCTGGAATTAACAACACAAATCACACAAAATAAAAAAATCATTGGAAGAACACAGCCAATAGACACCACACAACAAACACAGCCTTTTTAATTCCCGGTATCAATGGATGCACATGATAGAACAATACAGAATTCAACAAAATGCAAGCCGATGGAAAAGTAAAATCAAACAAATTAATAGAAAAAACTCCCAAATCAAATTGTGATGATGATAATACAGACCAAACTGTATCTCTAATGCCATTAAGTGTTATAGAAAAGATCCAACAGCTTTGCCCTAATTTCAACCTCACAAACATATGCAAGCATTCTCCCAAACAAGAAACGAGAAAGAACACATCAGAATTTGCACATAGAATTTCAAAATAATTCAGAAATCACACCAAGATCTAATTCCGAGAATCAATCCACCGCACAAACATTTCAGAAAAAAAAAAAAAAAAACATTACCTAGAAATTTCACACCATACACTAAACAATCGAAGAGATAGTGCCGTACCGAGAGCGAAACGAAAATCACCAACAAATCACGCACCTACTGGTTATTATCTTCCTTGCGCAACACAATCGTCACCGCGGAAACCAGAACCGCAATCTATTACGTATTGCAAAATCTCTTCCCGCGCACACACAAACCCTAAATCCAAAACTTAAGATTCTGCTTTCATTTAGGTTTTATAACTGTTTGAATCTAAAATCATCAACAATCCGTTGTCGTCCAGCGGTTAGGATATCTGGCTTTCACCCAGGAGACCCGGGTTCGATTCCCGGCAACGGAACTTTTTGGGTTTTGGGCTTCGTCTTCTCGTGGGCTTGGCCCATTTCATTAGATAACGTAGAAGAAGAAAAGGATTTGTGAAAGTACTATGTTACCCTTATCATGTATGCTTTTTATATATGATGTGAGAATGGTTGGGTTTGTTTGAAATACACTAATTCATCCCATTTTTTCCCTCCAAAAATATCAAATCAAATATTTATATTTTATTTTTTATATTATACTAAAAATCAATTTTACATTCAAAACATCACATCAACACCTATTTATATCATATCATATAACTATTCAAATTCAAAATTTTTACTATTCAAATTCCAACTCAAAATTCAAACTCCCAAACAAACACATAGAAGATTCGGTACCTATAATGCATTACATGGATATATATATATATATTTATAAATTTATCTAGTTAATTTATGGTTGAATAATGGCCGTTTGGTTTGATTTTTTAAAAGAATACAAGTTAAAAGTAAAATTTCAGACCAAATAATAATAATAATAATAATAAAATCAATTTTAAAAATATTATTGATATATTAATTAAATACTGTTGAACTATATATATTACACTCTTTGTCATCCAAAATTATGCCTACATGATTTTGCATGAATTTTAATAAAAATAGATAAAATCAATTATCTTTTTCTTTTATATTAAAAAATATAAAAGTAATATTTTAACTAAAAAAAAGTAATAAGATTTTTCTCTGACAAAAAATGTATATAAATTTAAATGAAATAATATAATGCTGGATGGTATTAATGAATAAGTTGATTATTGATATTAAAAGGCACTATTTCAAAATTTTTTGGCACTATTATTTGAAAAACTATTTCATCAAATATATATTTCTTCTCATAAAATATTCATTAAATATAATTCTTTTAACATTTCTTCTGTTTTTCTTTTTTAAAAAATAAATCAGAGCCTTAGTTAGGAATAAGTTTAAGTTTACATATATATATTTTAAACATTTTAACTTTATTTATCTAACTATTTAAAAGAAAAAAAACATTATTAATTTAAAATTTTATATAAAAGATATTAAATTAAACACTTAATATATATCCATCACAGTAAGTTTTTACTATTTTCAAAACTCTTAAAAACAAGTTTGAATTTTAATAGTAAATATTTTGAATTGAAATAATTATTTAATGCGATATAAATATCGATTGATGTGATATTTTGTAATAATAACTGTGTAACTGGCATGTATATACAAGAGAATAGGGAGAGAAAGACTTATTACCAAAAAAACGAGGTTTGGTGTGGATTAGTTGTTTGTTTGATGTCAAAGTTTGTTAAATAATTTCTTGGGTTTGTTTGCTGTTTGTTAGTTTAGGTGTTTCCATCACATTACCCATTGCTTCTTTCATTCAACAAACCACTCTTTAGAGTTTGTTGACTCCTGCCCTTATTTCTCTTTTGATATTATGTGATAACCCTCAATAATAATAATAATAATAATAATAATAATATTCACAAAACTTCTATCTCTTAACAAATTATTTATTTTTCAACAAAACAAAGTAAAATCCGAAAATATTATCGAATTTGAGTAAAAATTTATTTGTAGAACAAAGTAGTAAATACATGAAAATAAAGGGTGACCCCTAATAGGAAATTCACAATTAATTTTTGTCTGATTGAAGATTCCTTTTCTGAACTTCCCTAAATCATTAAATAATTCCTAAGGAAACGTTTCAAAACGTTACTTGATCCTTTACCGCAATTGCCATCGATCGTTCCACACATTAGTCCCCAACTGACACGTATCTTAACCGTCCCACCAATCGCTCCTGTTAGTTATCGAATTTAACTGATCGTCCGACTACCCCCGTACTACCCTGTCTCCTTAAACGGGCGGCTGACCAACCGACCGCTTAGTTGCCGATCCTTCCGCTCAGAGAAACCCTTGGCTCCTTAGACGGACTGCTGTCCAACCGACCGCCTCAAGAAGCCCTTAGACATCTGATGGGACCAAAGACGGGCCCACATCTCCTCTTATTTCGGACCATTACCATAATTATAAATTTTATACTCAACAATTACATTTTTTAGTAACTGTACTATATACATAATATTAAATTTACAATTATAATTTACTATATATTATACAAATATCATTATATTTATATCATACAATACTAATAAAATCAATTTATTATTATTTTTTCTTAATTTATAGTGTATATTAATATTAAAAAATTTACATACAAAAAATAATCGAATACTTATTTAAAGGACGAAAGAAGTATTAACACGTGACACTTCAAGAATCTTATTTGAAGTGTTACAGAGTTAATATTACCAATATATATATATATATATATATAAGAAGAATAAATGTTGTATATAATGTTTTTGTTGAAATTAGAAACGTAAATATTTGTAAATAATATGAAAATAGTTAAAATAATCAACATCATGTTGATTAGTTCATTCAACACATTAACATAAATTATAAAGCTCGTGAAAAAAAATTAAATAATATATGTTAAATAGATTGTTAGCATGTAATATCTGTTTTAGTTTATAAGTTTGCTATATTGATGTACACTTTGTGCTTAAATTAGTTATAATTTGTATTATATGAACTACTATCATATACTTCTGTTAATTTATTTGTTATATTTGTATTAGATGATTTTTTTTTTCTTTTTTAAAAGAAATTATAACTTAATTTTTAAAAATACTCGTAACTATCTTTTTATTTTTATTATTTTTTTAATAAATTGTTCATTTGTTAATTTTTGTGCCGGACTCAAGGGTGCTAATTTTACTGAACGAAGAAAGTATAGGTAAAACAAAGGTAAGTTCAAGCACAAATTTCAACTCATTAGTTATCGAGTGAAATTGGAAATTAGTATCATACAATACTTACTATGTATCACATTATTTGTCTAGTTTTTCTATTTGAGTCTGTATAACATTTTTTTTTTCAAATAAAATAAAATTATACACTTTAATTATATTTTAAATTTTATAATTTTAATTAAAATAATTATTTATCTTAATATATAATAAATTATATTGTAAAATAACTATTTTAAAAATATATTTATTAATTATTCACTAATTATTCACTAATTATGATTTTTTCTAAAATTTTGTATACTTTATATTGTTTTAATTTGAGCATAAACTTATAAAAAGTTGAGTAATAAAAACTTGGCTTTGAAACAACAAAATTTAATAGTTATATATATAAAAGTAGTTAACAATATTTTAGGATTAATTTAAGAATATTTGAATTTAATATGATATTTTCTTGTCCTATAACTAGAATTATATTTATGTTCTTATTTAACATTAAAAATATCTTTATATTTATATTATTTATTATACAAATGCTTTTATTATTTGTATTATAAGATATATTTTTATCATTTTCTTTTATTTGTACTATATTTTAATATGAAAATTAATATTCAAATATCAATAAAAAAAATGCAACTATTGTTAATGGACCGAGGTAGTATAAATCAATGTTTAATACAAGGTTTTAAATTAGAAAAAAAAAAAAAGATTTTCATAGGTAATAATTTAATTAGAAATAAGTAGATATGGCATGGAGACAAAATTTGAGATTTATTTTTCAAAGTCTCAAAACACACTATTTTTTTAATAAAATAAATATATACGGTGAATCTATAGTTTACTCCCCACACTATCAGACCATACTTTACGGGATGAATATAATATATTTTTGAAATATTGTAAAATGACTTCAAATAGAATTTTAATCATCTTAAATTTAAAATATTATTATAATTGAATTTTATAATTTTTAAAAATTAGCAAAAATTAAAATAGAACACGCTATTAGTAAAATATTATAACTAAAATATTTACCTAGTAATTAATAAATATTTAGTAAATTAGTAGTTTTAATTTATTATTTTAAGTTCCTTTGAGGCGTGTTAATTTATGCTCCCACGATTTGCCAAGTTTACATCCAAGTCCTTTGTAATTATAATAGAATTGAATATAAAATTAATGGACGGAGAAAATATAGTATATTTATACTTTTGAATTAAAAGAATGGTGTAGATGTAATATTTGAAATGCAAATTTTATATTTTGTTTAAAAAATAATATATTAAACTATAAAAATAGAAAAATAATTAGACTAATTTTAGTATCTATATCTATTGTTTTTAAAAAATTACACTAATATTAAGAATACATATGTATGTAATACAAAATTTATTGATTTTATAAATTATTTTCAATATATATAATTATATGTACTATGGAAAATAATACAGATAAAATAATATACAAATAATTTATTTATTTGTATATAATGTAATATTTCATAGGGTAATTATTATTATTATTATTTTGAAAGAATATTGTTAAAAATTATTGGAAAGGCAAACAAGCTTTTGGGTCAAGATAAAAAAAAATAAAATGGAATTGTACAAAAAATTGGGCAAAGTGCCAACTCATGAAGTAGAAGTGTTACCAAAAGTTAATTTTCTTTCCTTCACTAAACTTCAAATTCCTCCAAGCTCCATTTTGATAAATATTTTTAATTTTTTTTTTTTAAAAAAGAAAATAATTTAAACATGGATATTGATACGATCTTTTATAATAAATATAAATATTTAATATAGTATTTTTTTATAAAATTACTATTAATGAATATTGCAATTTTTTTATATCAATATATATATATATATTTGTAAATAGAGGCTAAATTATTTCACCTTTTTTTTTTTTTCCTCAAAGTAAATTAATTGCAATAATTTAAAAAGTGAAGACAATGATTTGCTACCTTTCCAACCAAAAATATTAATCCCCTTATCTTAGAAGCCAAGAAAAACTTGAAGGTTTCACCATCATTGCAAATATTAATATAACACTATGAAATCATTTCATATGTAATAATTGTTTCTTTCAATAATATTATTAGTTGGAATTTAATATATATATATATATATATTCAAGATTGAAACAATTCGTACACAATCAACTCAAATCAAATTTTATTTAGGAAAAGAAAAAAAGGTTCACCAAACAATAATGAATATTTAATTTTATTTACAACAAATCAAATTAATAAATATTTCTTTCATATCTAAAACATTGACTTTCAATCAAATAATTCTTACACAAACCAACCCCCAAAAATACATCCACCCCACTACATACTAAATCGGACTATTAAATTAACCACCAAATTAAAATAATATATTGATCTAATGTAAAATATTATATATATATATATATATAATATGGGCTCTATTTGTCTACCAAATGTATGCCATTTTTACTATTTTTGTAAAAAAAAGTTCAATATTTTTTTTAAAAAAAATTATATACTATTTTTTACTTTATTTATATTGTTGTAACTGACTGACATCTTATATTTCTTATATTCAATTTACTTTAATGCAAAAAATATATTTCTTCAATCCGTCTCTAAGGGTTATATTTACTTTTACGTCATTGTATTTAACATTAAAAATATTATTATATTTGTAGATACTAATAAAAGTATTTTTGTCATTTTCTTTTAATTTGTATTATATTTTGATATAATATTTAATATTCAAAGATGAATACACATAAAATAAATATGACCGTCAGAGCCGAATATCCTTGCTTAGAAAGTTTAAGCAAATGCTTTTGTAGAATGGAGAATAATATTTTGCTCAATCCTAATTATTTACTATTATTTTTAATTTGAAATGCACTGAAACTTTTATGAAGCTTCATTTATGGAACTGGTTACGTTGCTGCTGATGAAACTAATTAGCACAATATTGATTAGTTATAATCAACATATTGTATTTATTTATTTTTTTGATGGCGTGGAACCCGCAAATATATTATATTTATGGGTAAATTATTTTTTTAGTCCAGTAACTGGACCCTCTTTTCATTTTAGTCTCGTAAGTGGAGTATGTCGCAAATTAGTTCAATAAATGAAAATTTTTCGTTGTTTTAGTCTTCCAGCGCCCGAGATGCCCGCTTGGCTCGCCGGAAGCCACATGTCCACCAAGTCAGCGATACCTGATGGACACGTGGATTTTATTATTTTTTTAATTTTTTTTTTCGATTGGACCAAATGAAAAAAAAAATAAAAAAGGCAAAAATAATTAAAAAAATTTTAAAAATGAAAAAAAAATAATAAAATCCACGTGTCTGTTAGGTGTCGCTGACCCGACGGACACGTAGCCTCCGGCGAGCCACGCGGGTGTCTCCGGCGCCGGATGACTAAAACAGCGAAAAATTTTCACTTATGAGACTAGTTTGCGATGGATTCAACTTACGAGACTAAAATGATAAATGGGTCAAGTTACGAAACTACAAAAACACTTTACCCTATATTTATATACACAAAATATAGTTGTTCTTGAAACAATATTTGTTGTGTATATGCCATTGGGTAAACTATTTTTTTAATCCCGTAACTGAACCCCTTATCATTTTAGTCATGTAAGTAGAGCCTGTCGCAAACTAGTCTCATAAGTGAAAAAATTTCGCTGTTTTAGTCCTCCGGTGCCGGAGACGCCCGCGTGGCTCGCCGGAGATGACGTGTCCGCCAGGTCAACGACATTTGGCGGACATGTGGATTTTTTTTTTTTCATTTTTTTAATTTTATTTTTAAAACTTATTTTTAATTTTATTTGCATTTTTTTATTTGGTCCAATTAAAAAAATTAAAAATAAATGAAAAAAAATAAATCCACGTGTCCGCCAGGTGTCGCTAACTTGGCGGGACACCTGGCGGACACGTCACCTCCGGCGAGCCACGCGGGCGTCTCCGGCACCGGAGAACTAAAATAACGAAAAAATTTTCACTTATGAAACTAGTTTGCGATAGGCTCCACTTACGGAACTAAAATAATGATAAAGAGTCCAGTTACATGACTAAAAAACAGTTTACCTTGTGCCATTTGTGTGTTGTCTATTTGGTGTTGTACTAATATGCAATATATATTGAGATCAATTGTTAAATATGATGTGTTTGATTATCGTCACATTATATGCCAATTTATATTATGTTAACATAAATAATATGCTGAGTATCTATTTATTACGAGCTTCGGCCTTCTTTTTATATATATATATATATGTGTATATATATATCTTACTATTTTAAATATAATATATAAAATTATTTTACATAAAATAAATTATAAAAATTACACCTAAACAAATGTTCCAAAATTAAGACTTATTCAAATGTAGTGCATGTACATATCATTGATTATCATATGAGCATTTCGTGTGTATCACTTCACATGTTTATGCAACCATATTTAATTAAATTAATTTCCAAGAAATCAAACTACAATTAAATAATAATTTCCACATATATATAAAAACAAAAAATTTTGATCATTGCATAGAAGTATTTATTCCTCACACACCTTCCAAACTCACAAACCAAATGTTTCACAATACAATTTTTTTTTCTTAAAAAAAAAAATCAAACAATAATAAATGAAGCCGCCGCCGTCTTCTTCCCCTTCTTCCGGCGGCGGCGCCGCCGCGTCCCTCCTCCGCAAGGGGCGGCTCTCCCCCTACCTCTTCACCCTCCTCGTCTTCATCTTCTTCGTCGCCATTCTTTACGGCGAGGACTTCTCCTGCATTCTCAACGGCCAGTTCGATTATCTCCGCCTCTCACCGTCGCAATTGACGGTGACCTTCTCGTCGCCGGCGACGGCCAGTGAGTTCCATCTCTGTAACTATACGATTCCGCCGTCGTCGATTAATTAATTAATTAATTGATTTGTTAATAATGTGGTGGTGATGGTTTGATTGATTGATTGTTTTTGGCTCTGCGGTAGAGAAGAAGTCGGCGGCGGCGGCGCTGCCGTTCGCGGTGGGGACGACGGCGGAGAAGAAATGCGATGTGTTTAGTGGGCGGTGGGTGTGGGACGAGGCGCGGCGGCCGCTTTACGAGGAGTCTGAGTGTCCGTACATCCAGCCGCAGCTGACGTGTCAGGCGCACGGCCGCCCCGACAAGGACTACCAGCACTGGCGGTGGCAGCCTAACCGCTGCTCTCTTCCCAGGTAATTAATTTACTAATTATTAATTAATTAATTAATGAGAACTGCTGATGAAGGCTGTTAAATGACCGGAACGACAATCTCACCTAAAAATATGAAGACTCTCGGATGTAAGAAAAAATAATTAATGACGCATATCCTAGAGAGTTTAAATTTTTAGGTAAGACAGCAATTTCGATCATCTAACATTCTATCAGAACCATGGGTCTCGAGTTGGACGTATATCCATATACTTGATCAACCATCAAATTTAATTATTATTTATTAAATACTTATTTACCACGTCTGTTACTACTTTTATTACATTTTTTCTTCATTTCATTTAATTACTAACTAAATTCCAAATATATTAATTGTCATGTTTTTCCATTTTCGTCCGTTCCAAAACAATTGTCTTGTTTCTTTATTTAGTAGCCGTGGTCCCCACTTTATAACAAAATTATTCATACTTTTCCATACTATTCCTAATTATTACTCTAATATACTCTTTAAAATCCTTAAAAAGCAAGAGCATTTTAGTCATTTATATTCTACTTTATACCCACTTTCAATTAAATACTATTATTCCTTAATTCCCGAGCCAACTCTCAATAAGACACTTCTTTTGGGACGGAGGAAGTATATTGTAAGTTGAAAGAATATTTATTATGTTAGGTAGGTAATACAATAACTAAATTAAGAAATAGTAACATTATTTTTGGACGAACGACAAAAGAAAATATTAACATTTCAATGGCACGGAGGGAGTATATTTTTTAAAATATTATTTTAATACAAAATTAAAATCTTTTTTTTTTTTTTTCTTTCTTAAATTCACCCAAAAGTTAAATCAACTCGCCACACTCCTTGTCTCTCTAACAAATGATATTAATTAATTACATTATAACTCTAAAATAGATTGTTGTCTTAATTGCCTTGCCTTAAAAAGGAAGATTGGGTCAAGTAAGTTTTAACGAATCCCTAATAAAATCCGCCGGCGGGGCTTATCTTATTAAAAGTTGTCAAATAGCCGGTTGTGATTAGCTCATCCGTTTCGATATATATATATATATATATATATTTTGAATCCTATTATTTAACATTGTATGAAAATTGATGTTTTTAACTTTAGATAAAATTAGATTTAGTAAAATATATATAAAAAATATATACATATAGGATAAAATTATATTTTATGATTGACTATATAATAATTAATATAATGTGCATTTATTTAAATTTAAACTTGTAAATATGTAGTCGTTTAATATGATAGTCGAAATATTCTATATTTAAACAGGGTTGGTTTTAACTTTTCAGGATTCGGGGCAAAACAAAAACATGAGCCTCTAAATATATATATAAATACTACATCCGTTCGATTCTAAGGGTCTCATTTACTTTTTGCGTGTTGATATTTGAATATTAATTATTATATCAAAATATAGTATAAATTAAGAAAAAAAATTGTAAAAATACTTTAATTAGTGTCTTATAATACCAATAGAAGAATATTTGTATAAAAAATTATACAAATATAAAATAACTTTTAATATTAAATACAATGAGGTAAATATGATCATTTTTGCACCGTTACAAAATAACCTCATGCTACTTAAATTACATTTCTTTTAATTTTAAGCATAAAATCATTTTTTTTTAAGTAAAATTTAAACACAATAATTTACTTTAAAAAAAATGTTTATTTATTTTTCGTTTGTTAAAACTATTATTATTTTTTATTAGATAAAAAACCATATATAACTTTTTGTATAATTTTTTTTTTGAATGAAAAGTAAAAAATAATTAAAAGTGTATACTTTTAATAAAATCCATACCAAAAAATATAAGCCATAATTTATTTATTAATTTTTTTAAAACTAAGAGAGTATAAATAAAAAATAAAGAAAACATCAAAATTTAATTAGGTTTGACACAAATTTTGGCTTATACATCATCGGTCTCTTTAAATAATACTTTTTTCGTTTCATATAATTTGTCCATCTTTCTATTTGGATCGGTCTCACATAATTTCTTATTTTTTTTAAAAAAAAAATATAATTATACATTTTAAATCACATTTTAAAAATTTATAATTTTTATTTAAATTAAACTATTCAGTCATTTTAATTTTAATCAACAGTTATTTTTATTAATACGTTTATTAATTAATTACTAATTACACAATACCTAAAACTTCATGTCCAACTAAAGTAAACAAATTAGCTGAAAAAATGGAATATTTCACTAACTCTAAAGAAGTATACCAATGTGTTAAGGTTGTAATTATTTTTTTAGATTTTTTTTTTTACTATTTGAACCACACATATATATTTCAAAAAACATAAATATATATATATGTATATTTTTTTTTAATTTTATATAAATATTATTTAAATAAAAACTCAAACATCCAAACTCAATCTGGTTCAAAAATACACATCAATGGTTTCTTTGTTGTAACGAAATTGAAAGCTACACTCTTATATTTCGGGCATTTTATTAAAATGTGATCGCGATGCGACGAAGTTCTAACAAATGAATATTGGTTGGGACAGTTTCAATGCAACGATGATGTTGGAAGCCCTTCGAGACAAGAGGATGATGTTTGTCGGTGATTCACTAAACCGCGGTCAATTCGTGTCGATGATTTGTCTTCTCCATAAACAAATCCCTAACAACTCAAAATCCATGGAAACTAACGGTTCACTAACTGTCTTCACTGCTAAGGTAATTAAACCTCAAATTCTTGTAGATATGTTGTCTGAAAATTTATTCATGTAAGAATAAATATATATATATATTGATTGATTTTTGTTCATCAGGATTACAATGCGACGATTGAGTTCTACTGGGCACCTTTCCTTCTGGAATCCAATTCTGACGACGCTGTAATACACCGAATAAGTGATCGAATGGTCCGGAAGGGGTCGATCAACAAGCACGGGAAACATTGGAAAGGAGTCGATATAATGGTCTTTAATACATATTTATGGTGGATGACGGGCCTCGAGTTCAAGATCTTGTAAGTTCAAATTTTTTAGTACTGTTGGTGGTCGTAAATTTCATTATAATCGATCATTTCATCGAAACACATCCTCCCTCTTCTTAAAAGAGTGTTCAAAATTTTTGGACACGTAAATTAAAAAATTAATATTTTAATATTTTTTTATGCTTTTAATCATAAAGAAGTATAGAATAATTATCGGTGACAATAATATGAATATATAAAAAATAATTAATAGACATTTAAAGAATGATTGAATTTTTGTTTTTTACTAAATATGATATCAACACAATTTTTTACGGACAATTTTTAATATACATTTTTTTTTTTTTGTTGATAGAGGGAGTTTTTAATATTATGTCTTAATTTATTTTCTAGTTTTAATTATGGAGTAGTTTTTTAATATGATTAATATGTTCGCTCAGTGTTTTTAGATGAATTAATTTTTTTGTGTGTGGAATGAGAAACTATGTTGGTAATATAAAAAATAAAATTTTATTTTGAATGATTGACTTTTTATGAGTGGATAATATATATTGTATAATGTGTGTATATTTATATTTTTTTAATAATATTTTCGGAGAATTGTTTCAGTGAGAAATGCTATGTGAACAAACTGATCTATCATTTAAAAATAACTTTCGATTTACTTTATCATCGTACACTTGACATGAATCTTATCTATTCGACTATATTTGGTTAGGCAAAATTCTTTCGACGACGAGGAGAAACACATAATAAGCGTGTCGACCGAAGACGCGTACCAAATGGCCATGAAAAGCATGTTGCGATGGGTAAAGAAAAACATGGATCCAAACAAGACGAGAGTGTTCTTCACTAGCATGTCGCCGTCACACGGAAAGTAAGCAATGATAACATCAAATAATTTTATCTTCTTTTTTTTTTTTTTTCTCGATCTATGTCTAAACATTCACTTTACTTAAAATTTTCATAGGAGTATCGATTGGGGAGGCGATCCAAAAGGAAATTGCTACAACGAGACAACATTAATACAAGACCCATCATACTGGGGATCAGATTCGCGAAAAAGCATAATGCGTGTAATAGACAAAGTGTTTGGAAAATCCCGAGTTCCCATAACATTTCTTAACATCACACAACTATCGAGCTATCGAAAAGACGCGCACACCTCGATATACAAGAAGCAATGGAACCCTTTAACCCCCGAGCAAATTGCGAATCCAACGAGCTACGCGGATTGCGTGCATTGGTGCTTGCCGGGCTTACAAGATACGTGGAACGAGCTCTTGTTCGCAAAGCTTTTCTATCCTTAAGAGTTTCGAAAAAATGTATATTTTTATTCGTTGTCACTGAGGTGATCGTTAATCGATTTTGTTGTTCGATTGTAGTGATTTTTTTGGACAAGAAATTCTCTAAGTTTGGGAATGTGTATGTAACAATGCTAATTTTTTACAATTGTTAAAACAAATGTAGTGAAGATTTAACGAAATAGGTTGTCAATTAGTGAGTTTGGATTGTGTCTGTGTGGGGTTAAGCTTTTGTTATAAATAAAATTTTGCAAATCCAAACACAATCTAAACTCAATATTCAACCTGAAACTTCAGATTAATTCGAACATTACACAATTTTTCTTCAAATCAGTTTTAGGTCAGCTTAATTTTATTTAATTAAAAATATTTAAATATTATCTGTGTTCTTTTATCAAAATTTATAAATTTTTTACTATTCACTAAATTCTCTTCCTAAAATACCAAATTAATTTTAATTTTATTTATTATTGTTAGGGAATAGGTGTTGCACAAAAAATAATTCGAACACCTAAACAAGGGTCAACTTCTGAAGCGTAGTTATATTACAGTGTTATAACACCATACTTCCAACCGAATCCATGCAGAAATACAAAGCAGTAAATGAGACAATGTTTGTTTACACGGTTTGGATATAAATAATCCTATATCCGGGGATACCAATTCCAGATAAGTTCACTAATATTAAGAACAAAGACAACCACAACTTCTTCAACCCATACCTCTACAATGATTACCTTGAAAAAATTCCTCAACAGGTTAACATTGTCACAAGCTCGTACTGACAACTACCACAGAGCATGACTGCTCAGAATTTGGACATCTCCCCTGATCGGAACTCCGATTTTTCCTTCCTCCGACGAACTCTCCGGCGGATAAAAGTGACTAGCACACTCACTCAATATATAGAGAAGAGAAGGGTTGAGGTTGAGAGGATTGAACACACTTTCTCTCACTACACACAACTCTCAAAACCCTTCACACAATCAAACTCACTCCACAATTATCTATAGTACCACCTGTTGTGCATGTAAGACAAACACAATTAAAACCCCTTACACATAAATGGTATTGTGTGACTTTGCATGAAACATGCAACCAAATTGACCACTCAAAACATCCATTCATTTGTCTTATGTGCTCACCAACCGAGAGAGTTAAGACAAACAATGTTGTTATTAGCCTGTTGCAGTAACCAGATGGGACATCTTACTGTAAATGGAAACATGTGAACAATAGCAGCAAGAAATAATGGAAGTGTCCATATGTCAAAATAGATTTGGGATTTCTTGTTCAAACAATTATACTAAAAATTATTTTTACATTCAAAATATAACATCAATATCTAACACCTATTTATATTACATTATACAATTATTCATATTTAAAATTTTTACTATTCAAATCCAAATCTAAAATCTAAACGCAAGCAAACACACCTACTTTATTTGTAACATTTTGTATCTATTGATATAATTTATTTTAAAATGACTGTAAAATAAATTATCACATTATAATTGTTGAATCATATATAAAGGGCATTTTAGATTGAGTTAAAATAAAGAAGTCAATTAGAAATCAAAATTAAAAAGTAAAGATAATTTGATTTTCGATTTGGATGAATTTTCATAAAATTATTTTTTATTTTAAAAAAATAATTAAATAAAAAAATGAATTACTTCTAAATTATGAAAATTACAAAAAAGGATGTACTTAGGATTATAATATTAAACTTAGGATTATATTGAATATATATATATATATATGTATGTATTATATTGTTGGGCTCAGCCCAAAAATAAAGAAACCGAGTGAATAAGACAGCATTTGGGTTAGGGCTTTGTGTGTTGGGCTTGAAACATGGGTTAATGGGCCAAGAAAATTAATTGGAATGAGAATTTGTTAACCTTTTTTTTTTTTTTTTAAATTACATGATTTTCAATAAATATACAAAAAATACAATATATACATATATTAACACAATACATGTAATATATTTTCTATTTATTAATAAAAAGTCAACAATTTAATACAAAATACTATTTTCACGGTCCTGCCATAATTGATATGATTCCCATTTTAATATGTCTCATAATAGTACATATAGAAACAACTCAAATTTTTATTTGTATCTCTCTTTAATCTCACTTAAAACATATTTAATTCTATTGCTTCTTCAATTCCATTCAAAATTCTTTTATTTTTACATCACTTCTCAATAAATAAATATTTTTCTTTATCTATATTTATAAATCACTTTTATTTTATTTTATTTAAAGTAATATATGTTAATCATACATAAATAATTTTTTTATTTAATTGTATTATATAAAATTGTAATTTCTACGAAATAATATCTATATTCTATATATTTTTTTATTGAGATATAATATTTTAAATATTAATTATTTTTAATTATATATATTAAATTTTATTTATAAAATATAAAAAGTGTTTGAAGAGATATCTTTTTATGTGGGATATAAAAAAATTGTATATCACTGCTCACATAAAAATAAATAAAATAATATCATAAACTATTCTCATTAATTTACTAAATTATATTTTTCTTAAATACCACGCACTAACCAAATGGGTCAACTGTGGCGGGACAAAGAGAATATTTATTTATTTTATTTTTTTAATAACGTAAAAACTCGCAATCGCTACGGAAGCATGCACTGGATAAATTCTCGGCAGAACCTAATACTATGCAAACTAGACTTGACAAGACAAGTTACACTAAACGAACTATGTATGACAGGTGATTTGGAGACATCGAAAGTTTGATACAATTCAACGTACTTAACATAAAAAAATATATTTATCAAAAAAACACAAAATGAACAAATCCTAATTGCCATAAAAAAGAAACTTGAATAGTTACAATGGAGGTTGATTGAGACTAAATAGAGTGATGATTAAGTTGCAATCAACAAATAAAAATATAAAACAAAATAATATTTCATCTGTTCATTTCAGAAGTATATATTTATTTTTGAGAAAAAGCTTAAAAAATAATATTATTTTAATTATAATACATAGTTTAAAATAGTATAAAAATAATTTTATCTTTACTTTTTGTTGTAAAAGTAATGGTGTGATGATATAGTATGAATATTTGTAAAAAAAAAAAAAAAATAGTGTCCATTGTTACTAAAAAAAAATTAGTTTGTAATTGGACAATTCAAAATAATGTGTATATTTTGTGAATAAACTATAGAAATAGAGCAAACACCATTTGTATAGAGTGTTAGCATATCCGACCGGATTTTTTTATTTTCTTTTTAAATAATATACATTGTGTATTGAAATTAATTTTAATATATGTTCTGTAAACTACAATTATGTACTGTATGTATATTATATGAACATATTCTTCCCCCGTCCCATAACAAAGTATCTATTTTTCCATTTTAGTCTGTCCCATAACAAAATATTCATTTCATTTTTTCTAGTAATTGTACTATCTATCTGACATTACAAATACCCTTGCAACTTACAGTATATTACACAAATGTCATTACCTTTATATCACAAAATACTAATAAGGTTATTTTAGTCATTTCTACTTTATTCTTACTACATTCTAATATAATAATAATATTTTTAAAACTCTGTGCAAAAAACAAACGGATATATAATTATGGGACGTAGAGAGTATCATGTGTTGTCCATTTATATGAGTATATTATATTTTCGGTATATATCATGCACGCGTGTTATACATAAAAAAAAAAAAAAAATGTAAAAAATGGAAGGACTAATATTAAAAAAAATAAACTTTGACATTATATTTTATTAGAAGAAAAAATATTCAAATATAAATAACGATCTAATAGTATGGATAAACCTTTTTTATTTTGCTCATCGTTAATCCTTTATCTTCTTCATTTCAAGTATCTTAATTTCATGCATTTTATTCATCAAATATGCTTTCATTCCTTTTAATTTGCCTTCCATTTTACTTTATATATTATGTAATTTTAAATGCTTATTGCAATCAAATAATTTTAGTTATGAAATATTTTAAATTCAAAGCAATTTGAATTCATTAATTTAAAATTCACTTTAAATTCAAATTGATCGAATCAAATGGACCTCCGAAAAAAATTAAAAGGAGTGGGAGCCACGAGACGAAACTTTGGAATGGAATTTATTACAAACATGAGGATCAAATGATCAAATCAAACTAATTAATAATAATAATAATAATAATAATAATAATAATATTAAAATGATGAAATAAATCAAATCAAAGTAGCCACCCACCTTCCCCACTTGCATGTAAATTTCTGTCTCTTTTTTCTCCCTTTGCTTTTTCTGCCCATTCTTCTAACATAATAATAATAATAATAATAATAATAATAATAATGATGGTAAACTGTTTTTAGTCCCGAAACTGGACCTTCTTGTCATTTTAGTCTCATAAGTGGAGCCTATCGCAAACTAGTCTCATAAGTGAAAATTTTTCACTATTTTAATCCTCCAGTGCCGGAGACGCCCGCGTGGCTCGCCGGAGGCTATGTGTCCGCCAGGTCAGCGACACCCGGCGGACACGTGGATTTTATTTTATTTTTTTCATTTTTTTTTAAATTTTTTTAAAATTGATTTAAAATTGATTTTTAATTTTATTTGCCTTTTTTAATTTTTTTTATTTCGTCCAATTAAAAAAAAATTAAAAAATTAAAAATAAAATAAAATCCACGTGGCGGACACGTGGGTTCCGGCAAGCCACGCGGACATCTCCGGCGCCGGATGACTAAAACAACAAAATTTTTTCACTTATGGAACTAGTTTGCGACAGGCTCCACTTACGAGACTAAAATAATAAGGAGTCTAGTTAGTAGACTAAAAGAAACAGTTTACCATAATAATAATAATAATAATAATAATAATAATAATAATAAAAAATTAGTATTAAATAAATAAATAAGTAGATGTAACAAGTTGTGTATATATGTACAGAAAAAGCATATCAAGTTGGGAGTCCATATTTCAATTTTCAAATGTGGTGAGATCTCTTCTTCGTTATTTAATTTCATTATTATCAACTGTTACTTTGATTTGAAATTTTCTATAAAAACAACTCTCGATATTTTTTCATTAATTTGGTGATAAAAAATTTGGAAACAAAAAAACATCAAATAAACACGTGTAATTAAATATTCAACATTCACTCATTTAATCCTCCTTATTATGATTATTAATTCTTCATTTTTTTTTTATTTTTACAAAACATCAAATAAAATATTTATTTTTTATTTATTATATTACACTAAAATTTAATTTTACATTCAAAATATCACATCAATATATATTTATATTATATCAAATAACAATTTAAATCCAAAATTTTATTATTCAAAACCAAAATCCCACAAAAAACCACACATTTTAAATAAATAAAAAAAGATTTGAGATTATATCCTCTTGATGAGTTTGATTTTAGTTTCTTTTAACATGCAATAATTATAATTTTCTATAAAAATATTTACAATTTTCAAGTTTTAATTTCCTTTACACACATTGTATTTTTTTTTTTTTTTTCTTAGTTACTTATCTTTGAAATGTTTTGTATATATTACTTCTTAGACTATTATTACGTTCTTTTAAAATTCAATTTCAGTTTTTCTTTTTATTATATAATTATAATAATTTTTGTAAAAATTTCTCTTCTCTCTTATAAAAAATTTAACCTACTAATCAAATAAAAAAACAAGTTCTAACTTGAAAAAAACTTACTCTATAAATATATATATATTGTATGTCTACTTATATTTTATTTTATTTTTTCTATTTTAATGTTCTAATGATATTTTACAAAAAATAGTATATACCATAATAATTCCTAAATTAAATAAAAAAAATAATACAAATAAACAACAATGTAAAGAAATGCAAATCAATTTACGGAAAGTGCTATCAAATCAAAAAATAAGTATATATATGCATTTCGAGCATAATTTGCAGATTATTAGCTTTGACCGGAAGTTTGAAGTATTTTTTTGATGTGAAATATTAAACATTATTTCGGTAATATAAAAAAATAATATATTTTTTTTATTGAATGTTAATTTTTATAAAAGAATAGAATATATATAATATTTCCTTCGTCCCATAACAAATGATATCATTTTTATTTTAGTATGTGTCGTAAAAAATAATTATTTTCTATATTCGATAAAATTTATTAATTTAAATATACTTAGGTATATTTTTTAAACTCTTTTTTCCTATCTTTCTTTAATAACTAAATACTTTTTATCTACATTTAAAGCTCTCTATTTTTTTTATAAAATTAATTTATATTAATAATAAAGAAAAAAAAATATTATATTATTTATCTGTGTCATATAACATTTTATTATCTATAAAATAATATTTATATTGAATATATTTTATTGAAATATATTTTTTAAAAATATTTAAATATATAATTTTAATTTTTTAATCATATGTATTACTTTTTATTACAAAATTATTAACAATACTCTTACATAAAATAAAAAATTAATATCATAATTTATTATTATTAAATAATTAAACATAATCATCTAAAATATTATCCCGAAAAATATCATTTAAAATAAGACGGAAAAAATATATATTAGGTAAAATTGTGTGAGTGAACAAAGCCATACATTCTTCATTATATTTACATACAAAGTTTATTATACATATATCATAATATAGTATATCTTAAAAATATTTTATAATATATATTTATTTGTGTTTATTATTTAACTTAATTTATTATTTGAATTATTTTTCTTAAAAAAAGGAAATAGTTGACGAGTTCTTATAATGTAAGAAAGAGTTAAGTTCTTGATGAGTTTTTAATCCGGCATGGCATGACGTGAAAGAAAAAAAAGAGTATAAAACTAGTTGATATACATATATATTTTCCGTTTCTTTAATACTCTAGATCACAAAATTACAAGTGTCGTGTTCACTTATTTTTTTATCCCCATTTTCACACTATATATTAATTGTAAAATTATATTTTTGTTTTTTCTTTTCTTTTTTACTCTATATATTATTTTGAAATTAAATTTGACAGTGTAGCTACACTATTAGTTTGATTGTAATTTGAAATTAATTTCAAATAAAGTGTTAATTTGAATTTTTATTCAAATAATATTTTGATATGGTACTTTATAAGAAAAAAGAATATTATATTTTTATTGAAAGCAATATAAAATAAATATTATTGATTTGAATTTAAAATGATAAAATAACAAACTAAATTTCCACATTGTATACACTTATATTTTTATCTACACTCAATTTGCACTATTCTTAAAATAAAAGAACACAATTAATATTACTTTTTCATTTGAATATAATGTTTAATACCAAAGGCTTTGTACTAATACTTTACATGAAAGAGATATTGAATTTCATATCTTTGGAAAATATATTGACAACCTCAGGGTTTATTTAATTAGTGTTTTGATTTAATTATTTTATTTTAATGTGAAATATATGAAATTGTGTTGATAATATAAATAATATATTTTGTGTTAAATGTTGATTTTTGTATAATAATAATATATATATATTCAGAATCGTATGAAAAAAAAATATATAAATAAATAAATTGTGGAGAAAGAACCTTAGCCAAAGTGAAAACCAGCTGACTAATTATAAAATAGATTCGGAATTGGAATGATTACACAAAATTTATATACAAAGAATTTACAGGCACAATCAAAATGAAATAGTAACAAAAATTTAAATTTAGAACCAATCCAAAAGAAAATCCCACAATCTACATGATTCCCATTTCAACTAAAAAAATAAAAAAATTTATTTAGGTCGATTTTTTAATTTTCTAAATTATTATTATTATTATTGGCAACAATAAGTTTAGCCAAAGACTGCAGATTGCACCTAACAATGGTGTCCACAAACGCACACGTTTCTTCCTTCGTATTCCCCACCGGCACATCCACCACGTACGACTCCACCACCACCGTCCCGCCGCCGTCCGCCGCCGCCGCCGGGTGGAGCGTCGTCACCGACCGGTAATTCCTGAGGCGGTGGTCGCCGCCCACAACGCTGAAGCTCGTCACGTGCCTCTCATCGTCCAATATTTCCAACCTCTCCGTGCTACGCGCCGCCGGCAGCCCCGACACCACGCGCACCTCCCGGAGCGTGCCAACACCGCCCTCCCCCACGATGACGTGGCAGCTCCTCACGAAGTGCTTGTACGCCTGCGGCCGGTCGAACCGGCGCACCACCGCCCACACGGCTTCCACGTCAGCACCGCCGATCGCCTGAACCGCCGCCGAGCAGCACTGCCCCGGCGCCACCGCGTGGGTGTGGTGGCCCAGCACCTCCTCCGGGACGGCAATATCGCCGGAAACGGGGCAGACCGTACGCGCCGCCGCCTGCAGCCTCTGATCGTGTTTCGACGGCGGCTCCGCCGCGGCGGCGGCGGCGGCCGGAAGAGTGATGGGAGTAATTCGGTGAAGCTGAAGAGCGGAAGGCATTTAATTAATTTATTTACAAAATAATAATAATCATAATAATTTCTAAGTTTGGGATCATGAAATGGCACGAGAATGCGATATATAAGATGGGATCCGTACGCCTATACATACACAAATACTGATATATATATATATACGTAGCTTATTAGCTAGTTGTAATAAAATTGGGATGTTTTGTTTGCCAACTGCAATGTAGCTAGAGGGAGGGCAAGTGGAGAGACAAGTTGCATGCATGGCTAGGTTAGAGGGGGTCCCGGGAGTCCGGGGACGGAGTCATCTGGACCGTTGGAGATCATGTGAAGGACGGTGTGGATGAAGTGGCGGTCGTAGATGGCATGGCAGGTTGTAATGACAAGAATGCCCCTGGGAGAGAGATACAGATGTATGTATATATAGATAGAAGGAAGGGGTTGCCGACGGGACCGGTCCAGATCTGGAGCAGTGAACTGAGGAGTGGTATGGGTGTGGGGGATACAGATACATAGATATATGGGGAAGAAGGGTACCCTGCTTATTATTATTATTATTATTATTATTATTATTAAATGTTATTTTAAAAAAATTACTCTTTTTATAGAAATTTGAAAAATATAAATTTTTCTGATTAATTTTGAAGATAATTTTGATGTCTTTATTTTTTATTTTATATATAAATTAATTGTATACATAATGATATATATATATATAACTAATGTAAAAGTTTAGCTGAGCGTATTTTTAAGTGAGACAAACGAAAATAGTAAAAATGATACTCTCTCCGTCCCATATCTATTTATTCATTTGATTTTTGCACAGAATTTTAGAAATATTAGTATTTTATTATGATTTAATAGAAATAAAAGTAAAAAACTTAAACTAATCTTATTACTATTGTATGATATAAAAGTAATGACATTTGTATAATATATTGTAAATTGGAATGATATTTGTAATGTTAAGTAGATAGTACAATTACTAAAAAAAATGAATACTTTGTTACGAGAGAGACCAAAATAAAAAAATAGATAAATTGCTAAGGGACTGAAGAAATACTTTAAATTGGAACGAAAATAGTATTATTAGGTGGGTAGAGAGAATTCATATAATAATATTTTAATATTCCATCCGTCTGACCTATTATGTTAATATTGCCGTTTCTGTCTATCCCACATCTCATGTTACTTTCTTTTTTGGAATATAATTACACACCTTAATTTAATTTTTTTAAAAATTATAATTAAATTAATTAGTTATTTTAATATAATTATTTATATTATAGGATAACTATTTTTACTAATTGATTCTTAATTATATACTCCATCGTTCCCATAAACATAGTTCTAATTGGGTTGGACACGAGATTTAAGGAATATTGATATTATATTGGTAGTGAGTAAAAAGTATGGATAAAAGACATTTTTGCCCTTGTGAATGTATTAGTGTAAAAAATAGTGACAATTGTGTAATAAAAATGAAAATGTAGGGATAGTTTTATGGTAATATGGTTATTTATGGAAATAAAACTATTGTTTTGAGACGGACAAAAATACTAAACAAAATTATTGTATTAGGACTAAGGAAGTACTAATTATACTTGCCATAAATTTTTTTGTCATACAGTAACCTGTACATACAACGTGGGAGAGGAGTATAAGATAAAAAATAAATATGAATATTATATAAAAAAAATATTAAGAGTTAGTGAAAAAATAGTGGGTAAATTATGCCTAAGTTTAACAAATCATAAAATCAGAAAAAAATAATACTATAATTATCTTGAATAGAAGGACTACAAAGTAATACTCCATGTTCATCCGCTTTGCCATTTTAGTTAGTTCAAATCAACAATTTTATTATTTTTTATTTTTTAGAAAAATTAATTCTCAACTAAATTTTAAAATAAATCTGCTTTTTACTTTTCTACATTTTTTCTAAGAGTAAAATAGACATTATATTATTTTATTATACTATATATCTATAAAATACTAATTTATCTTAATTTGTGTGAAAAATCAAATAAAAAACTTACAAGTGAAGGGAGAAAATAGTAAAGTTTTCAATAATACACTATTTTCTTTAATATTAATGTTATTATTTACTTTATGTATGTAAAATTTTATGACATGAATTAGCTACTGATTTGATAAGTCAGCATGGTACTAAATTTTAAATATTACTAATATTATATATATATATATAGTACAACAAGATGATGAATATATAATTTATCATAAAAATATATTGTTACATAATTAAAATATTTTAATAGAATTATTGTAATAGTAAGTAAAATGTACTAGTTTTTCTTTTTTCATTTTTTTTTTGTTTAATTTATGGTGACCACAATTATTTAAAAAATGATTAATTTTAAATAGATCATAATAATTAACCAAATCTTTATAGATCAAATGACATGACATCATGGGTTGGGGTTATGACCCGAGTTCGATTCCGAGTACTTAAAAAATTGCAATAGTTATAAGACATTATAAATAATAATAATATAAAATTTTCTTCACAACTTCCAATATGCGAGCCCCTGTTCTGTACGGCCGACTAATAACCGGGTGTGACCTAGGCGCCAGACGTGTCGGCTTCCGGACACGTTACGAATTTATCATAAAAGGAAGGAAATAGTATTAGTTTTTATAAAAAATAATTTCTATTATATATTTATTCTTTCATTTTATTATTTTCTCTAATATGAAGATCTAATGTTCTATAGAATTTTTGAAAACTTCACAAATTAACAAAAAATAAGTAAAAAGTTGATATTAATTATATATTTGATGTAATATATATTATTTTTAAAAAAAATATTATTAAAGAATTAGTACAAAAAAGAAAAATTCAAAATGTATGCAAACAATTTAATTTAACTACTTGATAAACAATTTGTTTCAATTATTTAAAAGTTACCTTAATAATGGATATCCAATACTATATAATATGTTTGGATATTTTTTATTTTAATTTTGTATTTGTATTTTGTGTTTAAATAATACTAGTTGGATGTGATTTTTGCCAAAGAAGGTATTGTACTTCTATAAAGAATATTAAGGGTTTGTTTGTTTCTAGTTAGAGTTTGATTCTTTTACTTGAGTATTTTTAATTAAATAGGATATTTTAATGTACTATTTTGGAATCAATACAAACACACCATAAAATTGCTTAAAAAAAAAACAACTCTAAATTAACATGCAAACCGAATTTTTTTATATAAACACGGAAATCATGAAATTTAATTAAAAATTTATTTGATTTCAATATAAAAATTTATAGAACTATAATAATAAATAAAATAATAAGCTTTTTATGCATGATTTATTATGTCAAACTATAAATAATATAATGTTAAAATAGTATTGCCACAATTTTTTGAGTGTTCATTTAAAAATATTATTAAAAAATACAATATATATTACTATTTTTAATAAAAACATTTATCCACATTATTACATAAAAATATATATTATTTTTTATATAAAATATTTTTAAAAGAATAAAATTCATCCAAATAACATTACAATTCTCCAAAATATTTTAGTAATTTAAATAAACAATAACAAGAATTCTTAGCACTCTCTTCCTTTCCATAGAAAATATTTCTACTATAATATCGTGCAAAAAAAATTTGCATTAGAAAATAATAAAAAACATTCTTGAACTACATAAACATTTATATACCTAAGTTGGCATTAAACATTTATATGCATATATGTTTATTTGGCCAATTCAAGGGGTCATTTTATCCAATTTATTTTCGATTATTTTTATTGAAAAATAAAGTATAATATATATGTTTAATAAATATACTACATCCACATATGGTGTCCATATTACCATTTATGTACATTTCACATCTCATATAATTTTCATTTTTTAGAAAAACTTATACATTTTAACATTATTTTTTTTTAAAAAAATAAAGTCTAGTTTTTTTTTTAAAAAAAAAAATTAATTAGACTAATTAGTTATTTTAATTTTAATTTATAATTATTTTATAGTATTTACTTTCACTAATACATTCTTAATTATTTATTAATTATACTTTTAAATTTTTGTGTATACATTAAATAAGACACGGTAGATGGAACGAATGAAGTACTATGTGTTCTATTTATGTACTCCCTCTGTTCTAATACAGTAATCTTGTTTACCATTTTTGTCCGTTCCAAAACAATAGTCTCATTTTCATAAATAATCATATCACCATAAAACTATCCCTACTTTTTTATTATTATTATACAATTGCCACTACTTTTTACACTAATATACTCACAAGGACAAAAAAATCATTTATCCTTACTTTTTATCAACTACCAATATAATATCAATATTTCTTAAATCTCGTGCCCGACACAACAAGATAATACTTTTGGGATGGAGAGAGTATAAAAAGTCAATAATTCTAATATAAAATATTATTTTTCATATTAACAGTATGATATCTATACCTCACATGTTTAATATATAATATAAAATACATCAATTCTGATGATACAAAGTGAACAAATCCGAGGTATCTAATTCAAACGTATTTTTTCTTTTGTGTGATATTATAATTAAAATAATTTTGAGAGCAAAAAAATTGTACTTCCTCTGTCTCAGATACTGTGTCCACATTGCCGTTTCTGTCTGTCCCATGTACCATGTCACTTTTCCTTTTTTGAAAAATGATTATACACTTTAATCTCATTTTAAATTTTATTTTTTAAATTTTAATTAAACTAATTAGTTATCTTAATCTTAATTTATAATTATTTATATTATAGGATAATTATTTTCACTAATGCATTCTTAATTATCTACTAATTATACCCCTCCTAAAATACCGTGTCTACAGTGTAGCAGACACGGTATCTGGGACGGAGGGAGTAGTAACACAAGTCTCGCGTTAGTGTATAGACATAGGGTACTATTCGATTCATACTATTTAATAAGCATTGAATAATTAGAACTATTATTCATTTTAATAATTTGTTTGAAAGTTTAAATTTTGGGTTGGAATTTGAAAAGTAAAAATTAAATCTGAATAGTTGTATGATGTAATATAAACAAATATTGATGTGATGTTTTGACTGTAATAGTAATTTTCAGTATAATAAAAAAAATAAAAATTAAGTATTTGATTTTATATTTTTGAGAAAAAAGATTTATATGACCCTTCAAAATCATTCGAACAAACACAAATTGGAGTTTTTAAATATAACTCTAACTAATTATTTCATCCCTATACAAATTTATTCGTTCAATGCAAAATATACACCTCATGGTTTTGGTTTAAAAAAAAAAAAAAAGTCATCGCGATGAAAAAAAGAAAATTTCTAGATGTATATTAGAAGAATACGACTATATGTTTTGAAACATGTATATATGTCGATAATCAAGTATGTAAGAAGGTAGACAATAATTTAGAGCTGGCAAAAACTAACCCGACACGATATCTGACACGACCTGACACAAAATAATTGGATTTGCGTCAAAGATTTTAACCCGATTATGTATATGGGTTAACACGAACCCGACATGATAATAAACGGGTTTGGTTAGGGTTGAGACTCTCAACTCGAACCCGATATGACAATCCGATTATAATATATTAATATTTATTAATATATTGATAAAATATACGTAAAATAATCAAAATTTATTAATTTTCTCATATATTAATTTAAACTAAGTTCAATTTTAAATAATTCAACCTAATTTACACTCAAACCAATAAAAACTAACATAACACGACAACACAACAAAAAATTATTTAATTTGAATCAAGAAATTCGACTTAATTATATATACGGGTCAACACGAGTCAACCTGAACCCGGTACGATAATAAATAGATTGGATTAGGGTTGAGTAATTTAACCCGTTTAAAGTATTCAACCCGACACGAATCGACCCATTGCCAGCTCTACCATAATTAATTCAAAACACTTGAAACTTTAAGGTTCAGTTGATGATATATATATATATATATAATAATAATAATAATAATAATAATATATATTAAAAAAATTACTGTAGATAAATAATGTCAAAATTTATTTATTAATCTACAAATTCGATCATTAAACTGCATCGAATTGGTGTGGATCTTAGCATATTCTGTCGATTAAAATTGTGGTGTGCCAACATACTAAAATTGGTTATTTTTATAATGAAGTGAATGTGTTCTTTACGAATTGATTTTATTTATTTATTTATTTTTTTTTTTTGGGCCCTTCAAATTCAAGCTTATTTTTATTTTTCCTAAGAGATATTAAGGACCACTTCATCTCTATAAATAATGGATAATTAATATATACACTAAGCACCAACTAATTCTGTAATTTTCATAATTAATACCCACTTTAGAAAAAAATAAAAAAATAAATAAATAAATTCAAAGTTTATATCATAAGATCTTTTATTTGCTTGATATTTTTCATTTTGTTATAGATTAATCACATATCTATTATGACATAGATATTTATTCATATTCACATAATGTTAAATGTATTAAAATTTTTTTTGCTAAAATGACCATGCATAGTTTTCAATGCACACACATAATATTATGTATGTCTTACACCATTATGCACATTTGTGAGAAAATTGTTAATAGATTGAATGTTGTAAATAATTATGATATATTTATAAATAAATATAATATCGAAGAATATAAATTAAAGAGTACGTAAAAATTGCCTACTATAGAAATATTTATATAGTTAGTGTCTTATAATGTTAATATAATAATATTTGTACAAAAAATTATATATATAAAGATATTTTTAATGTTAAAAATAATGACGTCAACTATAAATGAGTTAGAAGATTAGTGGTGGATGAAAGTAATATTATTTAAATAAAAAATCAAATAAAAATTACTAATTTTAGTTTTCATTTTCATATACATAAAAAACATATTTAAATTTTTTTATTCAAGATATTAAATTAAGCATTTAGATTTTTCTAATTGCTCGATTATTTTTTCAATTTATTTAGGTTTTGTTCGTTTGAAGAATTTTACCAAAATCCTACTATTCATCCAAAAATTTTCCCCAAAAATATCAAATCAAACACCTATTTTTCATTTTTTATATTATACTAAAAATTAATTTAAAATTCAAAATATCACATCAACACCTATTTATATCACATCATACAATTATTCAAATTCAAAATTTTTACTATTCAAATCCCAACTCAAAATCCAAGCCCCCAAACAAACACACCCTTACTATACATTTTCACATTTTTATTATAAAAACATATTAATTTTCATATACAATAGTATTATATTTAACTTACTGTTTTTTTTTTTAAAAAAAAAAAATCCAAAACAAATACTATTTTCACTACAAAATTTTCAAAATTTAAAATTCTAAAGATAATGTGCTTAAACCCGCCATTAAGGGAGCGGGGGTGGGGGGAGTTTGAATTTTTTTTTTTTTTTTTAAAATAATATTTAATTTAATATTTTATGGTTTGAGGAATGTAGAATACTATTCATAAAACCCAATGTAGAAACAAAAATCGAAAAATCTTGTCTTGAAATTAGGGTTTGTTCGCCTAATTTTTTTTTTTTCGATTCGATTTTTAATATATATAATATTTATATTCTTTCTTTTATAAAAATTAATAATTCAATACAAAATATTACTATCTTCGTCCGATTTTAAGGGTTTTATTTACTTTTTGCGTATTGATATTTGAATATTAATTATTATATCAAAACATAGTACAAATGAAAAAAAAATTGCCAAAATATTTAAATTAGTGTCTTATAATACTAATAGAAGAATATTTGTACATAAAATTATACAAATATAAAAATATTTTTAACGTTAAGTACAATGACGTAAGAGATAAATGTGATCCTAGAGACAGAAGGATAAAATATTTTTTATATTACTGACACAATTTTCTATATCTTAAATTATAATATATATATATATATATCAAACACACACTGAACAAACAAACCCTAAATTTTGAAATAAAGATTCCAATTTGGCAATTTCCGTGCAACCCTAGATTTCTTCATACCCCTTTTGGCTTTGGGTCCATTATATAATATATATATATATATATATATTATATTCCTCTGAATTCCCACCAAATTTCATCATTTTATATTAACAAATTGAAGAATAAATTAGATTAAATTAAATTAAATTAAATTAAATATGCATGAATTTCTTTGTGTGCATAGCAAGGTGTAGTTGCCTAAAAAGGCAACCAACTTGGCCATAACATTTAGGGTTATGAACCCAAACTATCCTTTTTCCAACAACTTGTTCCATGTATTATTATATAATACTCCGTCCATTCGTCCACTTATAAGGTTTACATATTTCTATTTTGGGACGTTCAATTACAAAGTAAATATTTCATTAAATACCCTATTTTTTTCACAAATACTCTTACTTTACATCACATCATTACTTTTACACAAAAAAAAGTAAAGGCAAAAATGTCATTACACTACTTTTAACTACTCACTATAATTAAAATACTATTATTTCTTAAACACCGCGCTAAAAGTAAATGTAAACATTGTAAGTGGACGGATGGAGTATTATCCCAGAAAAGATGTCTTATTGAGAGTGGACATGAACATTAAGAAATAATAGTATTTAATTAAAAATTAGTATAAAGTATAAAGTAAAGGACTAAAATACCTTTCATTTTTTGAATAATTTTAAAAAGTAGGTTAGTAATAATTAAGGATAATTTGAAAAAATAGAAATAATTTTGTTATAAGATATGGACCACAATAACTATATATGATGAAACATGACAATTGTTTTGAGACGGACGAAAATGGAAAAATAAGACAACTCTGTTGGGACGGAAGGAGTATATAATATATATATATATATCATTATATTCCCACGATGGATAAGGCAATTCTTGGAAGTTCAATTATTTTGTACGTACGTACGTAAAATGATTATTTTAGTTTAATTTAAAAATATAGCCACGAAATTTTCCAGAAACATGACTCCAAACATGGCTTAAAATTGGGTATGTTTGTTTGTCTGGTTTTAGTTTTGATTTTGAAATTTTGAATATTAAAATTTTAAATTAAAAATATTTGTTTGATGTAATATAAATATGTATTGATGTGATATATATTGAATATAAAATTAAATTTTAGTATAATATAATAAATAAAAATTAGGTATTTGATTTGATATTTTTTGGAGAATATTTTTGAAATAATAAAATCTAACCAAAACCCTATATGTGTGTGTGCATGTGTTTTTTTTTTTTTTAATAAAATATACTTACATATCATATCATATTACTCTTAAAAAAATATATAAATAAATACAGAAAAATAATAAATTTATTTATTTTTAATAAAAAATTTTTCTTACAAAATATTAAAAATGAGTTTCACTCAAACATTATAATTTTGTAAAATACTTTTACAATTTTTAATGATTAATAATTTTTTTTTTACCTAATATTCTAAAACAATTAAGAAAAAACATTTGAAAAAGTTGTGGCATAAGGTTAATCTAGTGCATGGGAGACTTCACCAAATTTACAGAGTGTTACTATAATTAAATATGTAACATTTGTTTCACTATAAATTTTTTTGAATTTAAATAGGTAGTAATCTATTGAATTATTTTGAAGAAAGTAAACACTTTAGGGGTTGGTTGTTATTATTATTATTATTATTATTATTATTATTATTATAAAATTACATCTAATATTTATTTTTGTCTTAATATCATGTTTGATCACTCTTTTAACTAAAATAATTGAAATTTATAAAATTTAATTACTATACCTAAAAACTACAAATATATATATATATATATACATACAATTAATAAATTAATAAGCAGCAATATATGGACTATAGTTAATAAATTGAAAATTAAATTCGTAGCATCGACTGAACGAGTGTTGTAGGTAATTAAAGACTTATTAAAAAAAATATGATTGTAAATGACATTATGAGTTTGTTTTTTTAACTTTTTAAATCAAAGTCAACATTATTTATCTTGTATTTTTTTCAATAAAAAAAAATATTATTTTATCTCATAAAATGTCATATTAAAATACTATTTAAATAAAAACTCAAATTTATATTTCATTTGTAATTAATTTCAAGTAACAACAAAACAAAATCATTGATGCAACGATATGTTTTACACCCATTTTATAATATTATTTTATATAGTTGAATAACATTTTGGCAATTTTTTTTCTCGATCTTTACAATGTCCATTTATAGTGAATAATTTTAATAATTCAAATGCTTAATTTTAAATATATAGAAAGCACTATAATTAATAAATAAATCCCATAGAAGAGGGAAAAAGCTAACATAAAGTTGCAATATTGAAGAAGTTGAAAAGAACACCAAAAAAAATATATATATATTTATTTAATGCCAAATTGTGTGTATATATATATATATATACATACATATGCATATGTTTTATATATTTCAATCAATTTGCCAACTTGCAAACTAATAGTAATGATGATGATAAGAAAACGAGATTGTTAAAATTGTGGGTTAAACCCTAGGGTATGTTTCTTCTTCTTCTTCTTCTTCTTTTTTTTTTTTTTTTAAAAAAAAAAAAAATTGTTTTAAAAATTTTATATTAAATATCATGTAAATAAAAAAATTTAAATCTTCAAATCCAATCCATATTGAATATATATATATATGTATGTATAATTGTTTATATTGGTCGATAGAAGATTTGGATGGTTATTGGAAGAAATATATATATATATATATATGATATGAGTTGAATATAGGAAAATATAACATATCTTGAAAATAGTATTTGTATGCTGATTGAAGAAATATATATGGTATGAGTTAAATATAGAATAATATGACATCTTATGAAATACTATTTCAGTCTGGTATTTTATTTATTTTTTAATACTTATGATAAAAATACTTATATTAGTGTTTTATAATACTATGCACCTTTTTTTTTTTTTGAATATGTACTTTATTTGTTGAAAGGATATGTGGTTTCTTTATCTTTTATGTGTTTATTGTAATTATTCAACAGAGTGTTTATTAACTTTGATCAACATCGTAATCTTTTCCATTGAAAAGGGTTTAGCTTCTAGTTAAAATGTATTATTATTATTATTATTATGCACAAAAATAAAAAAATTACTATATACTGTTTAGGTATTTTTAAATTGTTTTAATTTTTAATAGAGATAAAACAATTATTGAATATGATATTTTTGATAGAAAATAGATATTGAATATAGTATTTTGGAGAAATATCAAAATATTGAATATTAAACAAAAAGGAGACAATATAATATTTATTTGGACTTTGATATCAATTTTTCTGTCGTGCAACTTTAACAATTTTCTATAAAAATAAATTGTTATATTTCATAAAAATATTATATTTAATAAAAATACATAAAACATACGTAAACTCTTACAATTTTTTATAGATGTAATGTTTTTTGAGAATTAATAAATCTAATATAATATGTTTTATCGATGAGAAACATATTTACAAAATACATAAAATGTATGTGAATTTGTTTGATAACATGGTGCTATTTCTAATACCAAATTGATTGCCTAAATCAGCATATAAAAAAAATAAAAGAAATAGAATATAAAAATATATTATACCATACATATTGTATAAAATATTAATATATCTGTCAATTTTATTTTATATGTATATTGTAAATTTGCACCTGATTTGATATTTGTTATATATTATTGTACCATCGGTATAGAAAGATTATTATTTAATCTGCACTGTAACTGTTCCATAAGGAACCCTATAAGCTTCCTATCAAATACTATATATGTCCAACTCTAAGGGTTTTATTTATTTTTTGTGTGTTGATTTTTTAATATTAATTAATTATTATATCAAAATATAGTACAAATTAAGAAAAAATTGCAGAAATACTTCAATTAGTGTCTTATAATACTAATAGAAGGACATTTGTACACAAAATTATATAAATATAAGGATATTTTTAATATTAAGTACAATGACGCAAAAAATAAATGAAACCTTTAGAGTCGGATAGATGGAGGGAGACTATTTAAAAGCCACTAATGAACAAACCTCAATAGCTAGTATATTAATATTTCTTTGTCCCACATATAATTAGGACGGGCAAATGAATAGGGTCGGGTCGGGTTTAAGTTCGCGTTAGCTTTAAACTGGTTTTAAAATCTTTGACTTGAACCTGACCCATTTAAATTAAATGGGTTGATATTTGTAACTTTAACCTAATTTTTTATTTGTCAAGTCAACCTTAATCTGACCTGTATAACCCGTTTAAGTCTAAAATTTTTATATTTTAATTTAAAATTACAACTTATACTAACAAAATTTTCAAATGCATAATGCATATACATATAAAAGCAAAAAAACTATTTATTCATATCATGAAACCGATATTCAAGAGTCGAAATAACAAACACAACACAATCATTTGTTATTTTTATTTATTTTATAAAATTTGCCATAAATATTGAATTTTATTGGTAAAATTTAGAAAATATATTTAAAATTAAAATAATATTAATTAAATAGATTAGACGGGTTATTTTCAAGTCGAAAATTTAGACCTTAACTTGACCTATTTAATTAAATGAGTTAAACGGGTTTGACCCAATTATTAATTTGGTCTAAAATCTAAATCCAAACCCAAGTATTTCAGGTCAGGTTCAGATAGCTTAATTTTTGTCCCCCTTAGGTGAAAAACTCTAGCTGTTTTAGTCCTCCGGCGCCGGAGATGCCCGCGTGGCTCGCCGGAGGTGACGTGTCCGCCAGGTGTCCCGCCAGGTCAGCGACACCTGGTGGACACGTGGATTTATTTATTTTTTAATTTTTTTTAACTGGACCAAATTTTAAAAAATAAAAAAATGCAAATAAAATTTAAAATAAATTTAAAATAAGTTTTAAAAAAATTTAAAAAATGAAAAAAAAATAAAACAAATCCACGTGTCCGTCAGGTGTCGCTGACCTGGCGGACACGTCACCTCCGGCGAGCCACGTGGGGGCGTCTCCGGCGCTGGAGGACTAAACCAGCAAAAATTTTTCACTTATGGGATTAGTTTGCGACAGGCTCCACTTACGAGACTAAAATGATAAGGAGGTCCAGTTATGGGACTAAAAAAACAGTTTATCCTATATTTTTTAAATCACATTTTAAATTTTACTTATTCCGTCTCGGCTACGGCGTCCCTTTACTGTAAACACGAAAAATTATGAGGAGTATAATTAGTAAATAATTAAGAATGTATTTGTAAAAATAATTATTGTATAATAAAAATAAATTTAAATTAAGATTAAGATAACTAATTAGTCTATTTAAAATTAAAAAAAAATTATAAATTCAAAATTTTAAATGATATTAAAGTGTATAATTCATTTTTAAAAATGAAAAGTGCCATAATAGTGGGATAGAAGTAAATGAAAAAAAGGACACAGTAAATAGTAAATAAAACGGAAAAAGTATAATTTATAATTTTTTTAATTTTTATTAAACTAATTAATTATCTTAATTTATAATTATCTTACTATATTGTAATCATCCTAAGACTATGTCTCGGGACGTAGGGAGGACAAAGGAAGGACACGGCGTAACAAAGAATATACCTTCATTAAAATAAAATAGATAAAACATTAAATATTATCAATTAATATTCATCTATTTAATGTACACATACGTAAAAAAAAAAATTGGAAAAAAAAGAAAAGATAATGTATAGTAGTGTATATCATGAATTCATTCACGCACTTAGTAAATAGGGATGTGCAGTGCATGGGTTGATGAATTGAATGACATATAACTGCAGATATATTGATTATGGGAAGATTGCATAAACTATTCTGTCCATATTTCTAATTATGAGACTTTTTTTTTTATTATTATTATTTGTCACAAAAATATATTTTACATATGTTATAATTTAGTTATTTCACTATCTTAATTGCGTGCGAGTTTCACAGCTTGTTAAATTCACGAGTGGCTGCCATTCAATGAGACATGACATAATATTAAATAATATAAAATGTGTACAAAATATTTTTAGTGAAATAGCGACATGTACATCGTATATTTTGCTAAGGTATCCATGAAGTGTAAATTAATGTGATTGAGATAAAAAGAAAAAAAATTCACGTTTGATCAATATACTAAAATAGCAAAGCTGTAATACATGCAAATCATATTATATTAAGGTGATAATTAAAAGATATAAATAATAATAATTAAATTTATGTACATGGTGTTTATTGCAATTATCCCTAAAAGGTATATATATATAAGTTATATATAAGGTTTGAATATGATTTTATTCCGTCTCTAAGGGTCATCTTTTGCGTCACTGTACTTGAAATTATAGATATATTTATATTTGCATAATTTTTTGTACAAATATCTTTCTATTAGTATTACAAGACACTAATAAAAGTATTTTTACAATTTTTTCTTAATTTGTACTATGTTTTGATATAATAATTAATATTTAAAGATCAACACACAAAAAGTAAATGAGACTCTTAGAGCCGGACGAAGGTAATAATAAATAAAAATATAGACGTTTGATTTGATATTTTTTGAAAAAAAAAAAGTTAGAAATAATAAAATCGAAAATAAAATCCAACAAGTAAACACAGCTGAACCTTCAATCTTAACTTCAGTCATAGAACTATTCATCTTAGTTGTAGTTATAGAACCATGTAATCCAGTTAGGGGTGGCAAAAATAAACACGACCCAAAAATTCTATAATGCACAGATTTTGATGTGTATAAAATAATATTATTACAGCAAATAAATATTTTTATAATAGTTTGGGATCATATGTCAAACTCCAACATGATCCCGTTAGGGCGCGCGAGGAGAAGTAGAGTTTTCGGGTTTCTATTGGGTGATTCCAAGATGCACGAATTCTACTACATTACACGAGATAGGGTTAGTCAGTGGGAGTCCTATATTCGCTATCACAGACTATGAAGCGTTTTGTGGTTAATGGAAACAACGCTCGGCTATCCATATATTGATTGTGGGAGTTGTATGGTGGGTATATGAAAGTGACCAGATGACCGTTATATTATTATGGCTTTATCAGGTCCTTCATTGAGCCGATGATTTTCCGGCTATTTATTGATGATGGTCTAGTGAGCTTGTTATTATGGGGCCGAGGTTATTTCGACTGCTCACTTAGACAGATGTAATGAGCCTATTATTATGGAGCCGAGGTTATTCGGGCTGCTCACTTCAACGGATGTATATATATATATATATGTGCGTTGTTGTCGAGATTGATATCTTTGTTGTATCATTTTACTATTGGCATGACATGACATGTATTTAATGATTGACGGAGATTAAACTTTATTTTAAAAGGTATGACATGACATATTTCACATTAGTTCTTAAAATATATTTAATTCTAGACTGCTTTTAAAAAAAATATTTGGTTCAGGTATGCATGGCACCTCCGGGACAGGGGACGTTTCGGGATATAGAAAGATGGGCTGAGTGAGTGAACTTACATCTATTGTATTACATGTAAATTTTTAACCGGAAAAATCTCTTGTTTAAGAGTGTGTTTTATAAATATTCATAAATAAGATTTTGTTATATAATAATGTGCTTTTATAGTTAATTCTAGCTTTAATACTGTATTGTGGGGCCTGAAGTAGGAGGTGACGACCTCATGATGTAGTGCGGCGGTAACATTTCTAAAACAAGCCAAATGGGGGTGTTACAAATCCGGTCCAAACCCGGTACAAAAAAATTGTGCTTGGGCCTCAAAAAATAGACCCGAAATTTTTCAGGGCGTGCCTAGCCCGGCACACTAATCAACCGGGCCATGCCCGGGCCCATAAAGGTCTAACCATACTTGGCCCGACCCAATTTATTGAAATTATTATTTAATATATTTATTTATATATTATTAATGAAATAATCACATAAATTAAGAGATAGCTTATGGTAATATATGATGTATATATATGTGAGTTACGAGTTAAATTTCTATTTGGACCATTTAAATATAAATTTTATTAAATTAATTTAAAATTCAAAAACAATATCATTTAAAATAAAAATAAAAATAAAATGGCTCAGCCCAGTGCGGCCTGACCAAGACTAATTTTAAACTGAATTGTGCTCGGACCTAGTTGTTCAGGTCTAGTTTTTTAAATCGGGCCATGCCTGTATGGTCCATTGCATAATCGGGTTGGGCTGGCCCGACAAAATTGGCCCGGCCCGAATTTCCATCCATAAATCCAATCATATAAAACACAAATAGGTCGCATGACAACTTTTAAACCATAAATGAAAATGATAGATTTTTTAGTAAACTAGAATGGGTATTATGCAAGTTACAATTGAATTTAAACACATTAGTTAGTTTGATGTTGTTTTTCCAATTATTGTGCAAATGATTAGCCAAATGACGAGTATATACTACCATTTACGGGGATAACACTAGCTTTTAATATTATTCATCAATGTCTTTGTATAAGATTCGATTAATATTTGATAAATATTTTCTGAGTTTTTTGGACGAAGAAAAGAAAACAAAAGAAAAAAAATAGAGTGAATCTAAATTATGAAAAGATAAAACATTGTCTTGCCTCATACATTACATACAGAGATAGAAAATTTGATTCCATAATAGAAACAAAACAAAGATTATTATAACTCAGTTCGATATAAATCAAATCCTACAAATCTTCATCTGAGCTGAATTGATCCATTTCTTGCTTTTCGATCATTTCATCCTCGTTTTCATCTTCATCTCTCAAATTACAGTGCTCAGATGGTGCCTAGACAAGAACCCAAAACATGTCATTGGACAAACAATTCTATTTAAAAAATATATATATATATGTAATATTCTAAAGAATACTTACAAACTGAGGAAGCATAAACTTTATTTCAATCACCAAAGCTCCACACAAGTTGCAAACTTTTCCATTTTGTTCATCGAATGTGAGATCATGTTTGCATTTAGTCTTCTCTTTCTCATATGTTTTTCCTCGTTTATTAGAGATGGGATGAAACTCAGATTCCTGTGGAATATTAAAGGACAAATAAACCTTAATTTCATACATTAATCCGAAAAAAATTTAATACATCGTTCAAGACATACGATGCACTAACCATTTCCATTTCTTTCAACAATATATCAACTTCTGAAACTTCTTCTTCAATTTCCATTTTTTCTTCGAATTTGAATTTGTGCTCCATGGAACTATCATAGTCACTTGATAATGACTGCTTTACATATATCGAATCGCAGAATAAATTTTTAAAATTAAGAATTATCGACAAAACCTTAGGTTTTTTCTGCTGCAGATGATATGTGAACTCTAGTTAAAAAATTTTACAAAAATCTTCAACAAAGTCTTCGAGCCCTTAAATCAGATGTATAAAAGTTCTCCTGAAAGTTCTAATTTCTTCTCATCTAGAAATGTAGCAGACAAAACACATTACAACACAAAAATAGGCAGAAAGCTCAAAATAAAAATCGAAATTACTAGGAAAGAATCATCTATCTAATCAGAAACTATGATCCAGCTCAAGTCTAAATAAAAAAAGAAATTATATGTGAATGCTACCATCAAGAATGATACAACCTAGGTGTGAAAAAATAGCGGAGATATATCTAGGGCTTCTGATGTGTTAAGCCCTAAATACACCTACAATTGATACAACCAAGAAAGATAGAGAGAAAAAGAGAGAGCCTCGGAGTTGGGCCTGACCAACTTCCGTGTATAGATGAGCCAATATTAGACTATATGAAGTTCATTAGAGATTAAATGAATTGAATAGATTATTCAGGTTAACAATGTACACGTTCTTTTTCAGGAATCATACTGAAAGAATTCTAGAGTAAACATGTTTGCTCTAGAGTAATTTGAGGATGGTTGACATCTAGGAAATCTCCCAGGGTGCGTGTGAATGAAGATAGAAGCACGCTGAAAGAACTCGTGATGACTTGTAGGGTACTCTAAAATTTTGACAAACCTAGCTTCGCGTAGCTTGCAGGTCAGGGTGTCACACACACAGTAAGAACGTTGATTTTGAAATAAAAGGACACCCAGAGTCTATTTGATTTGGGAGCAAGTTAGTGGCAATGGTGTGGTATGTTGCTCGTTTAGAAGGGAAGGTGTAGTGAGGGTATTCTTATTATACAAAAGTGGACGGTTTAAATTGAAACGAGTTGCTGAAAATAAACGGTCTAGAGTAAATCTAATTAGCTTGTGGGGCCATGAAAAATGAGTAAAATAAAGAGGCTTGTCAACCTTTTGAGATAAAATTGTATTATACGATTCATTTTAACTATGGTTTGATGAATCTACATATATATATATATACCACTCATTTTAAAATGCAAATGTTATAAAATTGATATTTGATTAATATAAAATTATGAATTTGTTCACCCAACAAATTTTGAATAATATAATTCTCTATGAATATTATAAAATAAAAAATGTATATATATAAACACGCTAGGACAAGATATATAAATTAAATGATAAATTGAATAATATTACATGTAGTTTATCAAAAAATCATCATTTTTGCTCGTAGTTAAAAGAAAATTCGTAAGATCTATCTGTGTTTTGTATAATTCTACCCAAAACCCCTTAATTAGAATTTAACGAGCAAATATCTTAAACGCTTTACATATTTCAATATATAAAGACAACTAAAGTGAATAGTTCTAGCAACTAAGATTGGAGATTAGAGTTTTACAAAAATACATGTATCTCACATAATTTTCAAATTAGATGTTATGCAATTTAGCCTAAATTCGTCACAAATTAAACAAAGATCTTCATGACTGTGATTCTAAATTCTTAAGTAAACCCATAAAGCAAAACAATTTCTTTTAATTTTTCTTCCTTCCTAAATTAGCTAAATGATGCATTAAATAGTATTTCGATTCTTTATATTGTTATTATTATTTTTCTAAACCACTTCTTACACATAAAATAATAAAGCTCTCTATTGAGATTAAAATTTATTGATTTTCAATGGAACTATCATTGTCACTTGATAATGATTGCTTTACATCAAATCACATAATAAATTTTACTCCCTCCGTTCCGACTAATTTGTCTCATTTATATTAGGCATGAAGTTTTAGATATTATGTAATTTGTGAATAATTAAGAAGTGTATTAATAAAAATAATTATAATTTAATAAAAATAATTTTAGATTAAAATTAACATACTAAATAGTTTAATTAAAATAAATTTTTTTTTATAAATTATGAATTTTAAAACGTAATTAAAGCGTATAATTGTATTTCCAAAAAATGAAAGGACAAATTAAGTGGGACAGACACAAATAGAAATAATGGACAAATTAAATGGAAAGTAAAAGTTAAGAACAATCGAAAGAGTCATGATTTATTCATTCTACAACAGATTATATGTTCCACTTTTGTTAAAAACTTCTACAAAAAATCATCAACAAATTAAGTTTTTGAGCCCTTAAATCTATCTCATCTCGTCGATGAAAGAATTATTTCATAAGGGCATAAAGCTCTAATTTCTTCTCATCCAAATGTAGTACAAGACAGAAAAACAGGCAGAAAGCTCAAAATGAAAATCGAAATTACCAGGGAAGAATCGTCTATCTAATCAAGAATGATAATCCAGCTCAAGTCGCAGAATCAAGAAAGAAATTTGATGCGATTACTTCTACCAGAAAAGAAACGATACAATCTAGGTGTGAAAAATGATAGTAATATATCAAGGGCTTCTGATATGTTAAAGTCCTAAATATACACAAACCCTACACTCGATACAACCGAGAGAGAGAGAGGATGTCTCAATTACTCATTCACACTGACACATAGAGTAATAACATTGAATTTGAAACAAAACGACACTAAGAGTCTGTTTGATTTGGTAGAAAGTTAGCGACAATGGTATGGTATATTTTGCATGGGTAATCGGAAAAAAAATAAAGAAAAATAAGCGCAGAGCAGGAACTCGTTTGGGAGGGAGGGAAGGCGTGATGAGAGTATTCTTTTCATATAAAATTGGATGGCTTAAATTGAGACGAGGTGTTGAGAATGAAAGTACGAGATTGGATCTAATTAGCTTGTAGGGCCATGAAAAATGAGTAAAGTAAGGGGCTTGTTTTTGTGTTCGACTTGATGAGATAACTGTTTTCTATATTCATTTCAATTATATTTTGATAAATCTACATATATATATATATACTTGTTTTAAAATGCAAATTTAATTAAATGATATAAAAAAAAAAAAAAGTAAAAAATGCAAATGCAAAATATTATATTTTATATTATCAATTCTCATATCTAATATAAAAACATATTAATCCAATAATTTTGTGTGTTGTTTTTCATTTTTTATTAAGTTTTTTAATATTTAAACTTTATGCTATATATGTCAAAAAAATTATTGTATGTGTGACGAATAGGCTTATTTTCTTCGGGCATGAATATAAGAAATATTGATAGTTGGTATAAAATAATGGTCAAAAGATTTTTTATTTTATTTACCGTGAATGTATTTTAACTCATGTGGAAAAGGAAAGACATGGGTATTTATGAAATAAAAAAAAAATGAAGGTAATTTTATGATTATATAATAATTATAATAATAATATGAGAATTATTCACATGCTAATAATATGTCAATAGTTGTGTTCACATTAGTTGCATAATAAATAATAAAATTACTGAATTACCATAACGAACAATGCAAGAAAAGGGGAGGTACTTATCAGTATAAAACGTATGTAAATATTGGAATTCTAATGAAAAAAATTGTATGTGTGGCGACGGTTAATAGAATTTTACATAATAATAAAATCATCTATTTTTATTACTCCCTCAAGTCATATTACAAATTATGAGAAAATAAAAAAAAAAAAAACTTTTATTAGCGTCTTATAATACTAATATAATGGCAAATAATAAATGAATATTTTTTTATGGGACGGAGGCAGTACAATATTTTTATAACGTGGGAATCCACAGCCGCTACCATTCGAGTATGCTTTGGATAAATTTTCGGTCAAACTTAATAGCATATAAATTAGATCTAATAAGACAAGTAACACTAGGCGAACCATGTTTTGCAGACAAGATCTGAAAACCTAGGGTAATCAAAATTCAACTATTTATCATATGTAATGGTGACCACGTATACTCAACTGTATTCAGGCGGAACTTTTAAGGTTTTTTTGTTTTTTTTTTTAAGGTATGGAATGACATGAGGATTAGAGGGTTGAGAGATTTGCCACAAGTTTATATTCTTATTCTCAACTTTTAAGTTACATACATAAGAAAGGAGATAAATTATATAATATACATTGTATTTTGTGTTAGATTAAAATTTGCACAAAATATCATATTTCTCCAAAACTGATATTTGATTATAAATACGGATTTAAATTATGCAGGTTTTATATAAAAAAAATACAATTTTTTAAATAGTTTTTTTAATAGAATAAATAAATAAATAATTGATTAATCTTTCTTTTTATAGTTTATGTAAAAATCATATAACAAGTTGTCTAAAAAACTATAAAATGTATAATTAATCAATTGTTTATTTATTTATTCAAAAATATTATTTAATATATTTATCTTTTTTTATATATATAAAACTTGGATAACTAAATTTGTATTTACACTCAAATATCAGCTTTGGACTATAATAGTATTTTGTACAAATTTTAATTCAACACAAGAGGATTTTACGCAATAAAACGCAAAGTGTTTTACAGATTTGTATTATAAATATAAGGAGATTTTATATAATTTACTCTACAAAATATTATAATTACATCATAATTTATAATATTTCAAATAATAATAAGAATAAATTTTTATCACTTTGGAACTATAAGACTATGTGCAATGCAGAACATATTTTTACATTCTTGAGTCTTCTTTTCTCTCTGCCACGCGATGGCACATAAGATTAAGAACCCAACAAGAACGGATCCAATTTTTTACTGACATTGTATAACCGAATTTTACGTTCCCTGAATTTTTCCTTTTTCCATCAATAAATTTATTATTTTATATTATATAAATTATATTTTTATACTATAATTTTTAATTTAAATAATTTAAAATTTAATTATAAGAATTTATAAATAAAATTTAATCATTTTGTATAGTGCAAATATATTTTTTATAAAAATAATTAATTTTTAATATAAAATTTAAAATAAAATTATATTTTATATTAATTATTTCATATAATAAAATTATTATTAAATTAATTTATCATAGTAAATAGAAGTATAAATTAATTTATAATGAATCTTGTTCGGTTGTCCCATACTCTCATACACAGGGCGGATGTATGTGGGGGCAAGGAGGCTCTAGCCCCTCCTTCCCGGCCCCACTCCCTTATAATTTTTAATTTTTTATTATTATTTTATAATATATAATATAAAAAATAATAAATAAATTAAAAAATTGCAAAAAATAGATAGAATATTTATGTAAAAATTTAAATTTTGAATAATAAAAAAAATTATATCATAATAATTTTTTGATAATATAAAAATAAATATGAACAAAAAAGTAATAAATAATAATTAAAAAAAAATTTCAACCAAATACACCGGAAATGATATTTTTAACAGTTTTTTTTTAATAAATGTTTTTATTATTTATCAATTCCATATAATACAAAAGTCATCTTGTAATGTAGATTGATATTTTGTAAGATTTTCGAAATAGGATAACTCCATTGATAAAATTATTGGATAAAAATAAATGATGATCGTTTCAAAATTTTAAAAATTAACCCCCTCATCCTGATCTGGTTTCGCCTCTGCTCATACACACTATATATATATATAGATATACACGAGGATAGGGTAATAAGACTTGTTTTTTAGACAGGTGATCCATGGGCAACCGGAGACGTTTTCCAAAGCATTAAAAACCAGTGTTGAACATGTTCTTATATGTTATGCTCGCATTCTATGTCCTTGCCAAACAAGCAAATCTATAATCCCAATTCTTTTAAACTGGTTTTTCAATTGTTTTCGAGGTCAATCAAAGTTTACTAATTTAGTACACAGCTAAGAGTAGTTTACAGAATCTGAAACTAGGTCGAGGCAGAGACTAAAGATCTTGAACAACACTATTCATAAATTCACGGACCCGATTCAATTCAACGACGACATATAATATCCCATAGACCTAATTGGGAAGAACGGAAGGAGGAGAAAAAAAAAAAAAATCTTTTAATCGGGAAGAACGAAAGAAGAAAAAAAAAAAAAAAACTTTTTCTTTACTAGGTTTGCCTATAAATATAGCTACCCTTAAAAGAGAGGGGTCGTCGATACTGCTATACGAAAATCCGAGGCTTGAATGCAAATAAAAACAGGTTATATTTCTATTCTCTAATATTCGGAAAAAAAAAAATGAAACTAGAAAATGAAAAACCATTTCCCAAATGGAGATACACAACATTGTATTTTTTTCAAATTTATTTATCTTCGTATTAAAAGAAAAATAAGTGAAACTAGATTATAAACAATAATTTATTTCTTAATCTTAAATTTCTAATTCAACCAAACAAAAAAAAAATAGAGATATTTTGTAACAAACGCACACCATAGTATAATTAATAGGTAGATGTAAACAATATTCAAATATGATTGTGGATCATGCGCTAACTCAATTAAATCAGCATGATACTAAGATGATGGGGTCAAGTAATCAGCATATATTATATGATATCATAGCATATTTACGATTCAAACATATATTATATTATAACTCGGCATACGATATCTTTTAACACATCATATGCAAAGTTACGTAAAAATATATGTTGTATGCCTTGATGGTATATGCTGATTTAACCTAATCAACACCCGATCCCGATCGGCATCCATAAGAATTAAGACATATATATAAGTCTCAAAGCACAAACAAACACCAATCATCATCCAAACCAAAATGTATCGAAACATAAGTCGAAGCTCAAACAAACAAACAAACAGATCGTTTCCCAAGTACTTAAAAAGTTTCCAAAAGCCAAAGCAAAGAAAACATACCTTAATTGATGATGTTCTTATCCTTCCCACCTCGGATCAAACTCGAAGCCTTCTCATTCTTCATGATCTTATGAAACAGCGCAGCCCGATCCTCCTCAACGATCTCCCTCAGCAGCTCGTCCTCGATCTTCGGCGCCTGCCAGTGCGACGGATCCTCCACATGCTCGTCGCTAAATATCATGTCCGAAACCCACTCCTTCCACGTCGTCCTGCTGTGCTTCTCCTCCTCCAAAGTCCCCGTCGCCAGCAGCTGGTACACGTACACAACTTTGTTCTGCCCCGGCCGAAACGCACGCGCGATCGCCTGCTTGCTCTTTGAAGGATTCCACTCCGAATCGAGTAGGATCACCCGCGAAGCCGCCGTCAGACTAATGCCCTCCGCGCACGCCGTGATCGATGCCAACATTATCTTCGACGGGCCCATGGGCTCCTCGAACTTGTCCATCACGCGCCCTCGTTCGAAAAGCTCGATGTCACCCTGAAGCACGAGCACTTCGCGGCCCTTGCGCCAGCCGAAGAACTTCTCGAATATCTGGAGGAACAGATTTATCGGGGCGATGTTGTGGCAGAAGATCAGAACCTTTTCGTCGCGCAGTAGGCACCTCGGGATTAGGTTCATTACGAATCTGATCTTCGAGCCGGACTTAATGTCGTACTTGAATTGCTCGAGATAGTCCAGTTCCTCGGCGTTGAAGTAATTTTTCGACGACAGGGTCGTCCGAATCAACCAGGGGTGGATCGCGCCGAGCGTAATCAGTAACTCCAATTCCAATGGGAATCCGCGGTACGCCGGGCGCTGGTTCTGAAGTTTCACCAGAATCTCTTGCTGAAAACTCGTCGACTTCATCATCAACGTGTAGCATTGTAAGCCCGGGAGATTGTCCGAGCTACCTCCTTCATAAACGTCGATGAACTTCCCCGTCAGTTTCTTAAGCGTCTTCAGAGCTTCTTCCCTTTCCCCTCCCTTTCGCGAGTCAATCTTCTTCGAAACCATATCAATCAAAAGCTTCCGGCCCCGATTCTCGAGTGAGAACTGCGTTCGTCGCTCTTTGTTTCGGCTCTCGTACTTTGGGTCCAACTCCTTCAAAACCTCGTGCACGAAGCTCGGCCGCGCCAGGCAGAGCGTGTTGAAATATTCGCCGAAATTATTCTGAAACAGCGTACCCGAGAGCAGAATCCGGAGCCTTGTGTCGACCTTCATCAGACCTTTCCGCAGCCGCGATTTCGTGCTCCTCGGGTTGTGCCCCTCGTCGAGTATCAGAATTCCGGGGCATCGCTTCAGCAACTGCGCCATGTACTTCCTGTGCGCGTAATGGGAATCCTCGCGCGTTAAGGTCAGGAACGAGGTGTAGCCCATGAGCAGGATGCTCGGCTGCGACAGCCAGCGCTGCATCTTTTCGAGGCAGTCGAGAACGTGCATCACGTCCTGGTTGCGCGGCAATCCCGGAGCGAGCTTCATCCTCTGCTTCAAGACTTCGCCTTTGTACGTCTGACCGCCGTGGATTTGATAAACCGGCACCGGCACTTTCCACTTGAGTATTTCCTTGTACCACGTGTACAGTGTCGTTTTCGGTGCGAGGACGAGCGGTCTTGACCCGGGAAACAGCTTTAGGTAGCTGACTAGAAAGGCGATGATGAGCAGAGTCTTGCCGGCGCCGGGAGTGTGGGAAATGACGCAGCCGCCTCGTTTGTCTTTCCGTTTCTCCATTTGCGACGGCATCAACGACCCCGCGATGTTCCTCCAGAGAAACTCGAAGGCCTTCTTCTGGTGTGAGCGCAGTTGATCTTTGAGGTCGGGTATCAAAGCCCACACATTGTTGTCGTCTGCGGCAATGTTCGACGGCGTAGTCGAGGGAGCGGGAATGGAGAATTGATCCATCTCTTTGTTTTCAGTCTTTTGATCCTGTGTTTCATCCTCTGTTCTACGCTCCTTGTGCGCAGAGTACACCGACGGCGCCTAGACAAAAACAAAAAATCCGTCGTTGGAGGAAAATCTATCAAAAGAGAAAACAATTCTTTAAAAAAAGAAAGCGCCGTTGAATATATATATGTATATAATCGTCTGCTTACAAACGGCGGGAGGATGTGTCTTATATCAGTGTCCACAAATCCACACAGCTGGCAAACAGTTCCGATTTGTTCATCGAGCCTGAGATCGTGTTTGCATTTGTCCTCGGGCTTATCCGCCATTCGTCGTTCATTGTGAGAATCCTGAGGAATATCGAATCGCGCAGATATTAAACAATAATAGAAACCACAGTATCTATAAAGACACCCGAAAATTGTACCTCATTATCATCGAAAAGATAAAACGACGCAAGAGCGAGATCCATTTCCTTAAACAAAATCTCCATCTCCGAAACTTCTTCTTTTTCCACGGGGGGTTTCTCCTCTTCCACTCGTTTATTCGTCTGCGCCGACGACTGAATCTCTTTCCACTGATCGAGCACAGGCGGCCCGACCGGCTCATTTTTAAGAGTGGCGTCAATGTTGTTCATGCATCGCTTGATCAAGTCGCGGCATAGCTGTGCAGTCGAAGAGCCCTTCCTGAAACTTCTAACATCATAAATGCTCTCTCGTACGTAGACCGAGTCCTTCTTAAAGCTCGCAGAATCGCTATGATTCCTACGGTACTTCCTTCGCATACCCTTCTTGCTCCCTCGACTCTCGCCTCCGAACTCCATAAAGTCAAAATCGAACATATCCTTCTGGCCCGAGGATGGGGATCGATTCATGTAAGCATATTTGGACATTGTCGCTCCCAAGTCAAACGTACCATCTTCCGCAAATTTGTAACGGAGATTCGAATAATGCGCAGCCGAAGGAACTACAGCAAGCTCCTCGGACACAACTGATTTTTTCCTTCCTCGTTTATTTCCACCCAAATTTTTGTTGCCTTTACTCTTATTCTTACGAGCGGACGAGTCCTTATTCCGCTCGTGAGACTTCATCCACCTCTCCAAACCACCGCGCTTCTGGAATTCATTATCGGCCTGAACGGACAACGGCATGGCTATATCATCGAATGAATCGTACTCTTCACTCTCGGATGACATTTCACCGTACTCTAATTTATACGTCTTACTTTCGCCTAGTCGCGACACCTCAACCTCATAATCTGGAGGATTATCATAGCCCATATAACGATCGGGCTGCACATTTCGACGCTTGGACCTTCGCAGCTCAATGAGATCATCCGAACGCAGAAAACCAACTTCAAGTCCCTCGGATCCTTCTTGAGGGGTAGGGGGAGTGTATGGTAAGAGGACCGGCGTTAAAATGTCGTCGTTCTCGACTTTGAAACTCAGTGTGTGAGCAGGATTCTGAGGACTTTCTCGGACTACGTCAGGGTTGTATTCCGAAACCTCGTAGACAAGACGGTTTTGCAACGACCTCACATCGAACGCAGTCTTCTTCTGAACTGATGCCACGATAAGCCATGTAATATCCGAGCAGAAGATCCCGGTGAAGAATTTGAACTTCTTCAGCGAAAAACAGTTCTCGGTAAAGCCCCAACGGTAGAACTGATCTTGGCACGGCTTCATCTCAAGCCTCTGGAGAATATAAATTTGATCGACTTTAATAATCCTCGTCTCTTTGCTGAGCCGTTTGTTTTCCATATGAAGATCCGGGTTTTGGTCTATGTAGAAGCTGACATGAAACTGGCAGTCGCACAAACCGTCGTGAGGTTTTCTCTCAATAGACCTTAGTCGCGCATCGATCCAGACCTACACGCCAATGAGAACAGTGAGAAAACTAAACATTACACGGGACTGAAAGAGCTACAGATTTAAACTTACGGGTTCGGCGTTTGAGTTGTTGGAGTTTGGAGACGTCGCAAGCACACATATATCAATTCCCGGCCTTAAAAAGGATGAGCAATCAAACCATGTTGCTCGTCTCGACTTAACACGAAGATGTGACATAGAAATCTCCTCCTCAGTGGTCACTCCATTATCGACTAGTCTTGTCGAGATAACCCCGCCAATGATTCTCAAGCGCTCGACCGGGTGCCATGATCCGCACCAGAAGGCCTCGAAAGCTGCGAATAATCACGAGCCACAACGAGTAATCATTTTTAAGGAAATTCAAGCAATGAAGCGACAGTAATCAAGACATATGTAGGATAAGAAAGTAGACAAGTATCGATGCAATAATAACAATGCGCTGTGAAACTTACGATGTTCATTGAACAAATGAGTAGTTTGGTATATTGACTTTCGCTTCATGAGTAGATACGGTCTTTGTCACTTTTCGATAATTAGAAAGAACAAAAATATCCGCCTGCGCTAACTGTTGACGTGGCGTGAGCTCTGTAAAAGGAAGTGTCAGCATATGCAGCTAAATCATTGCTTTCCGATAAAAGATAACACCTTGAAGATACATGTGAGGCACACTCGAAATACACAGCAACAATTAAGACCATTCCGAATATGTAAGAACATTCCCAATCCGGCGCAATCAAAATTCTGAAATAAATTCAATAAAGACACATCTGGATTTGTTGCTGTCCAAACTCCTTGAGTAGTAGTATGCAAGAAAAACATTCGGATAAAACATACCGACAAACAATGATCATCACGAATCTGTTCCTTTCCTCTTTTTATAGTAAATCCATAAAGCAAAGCACATTAACAACTTCCGTTTGCATCCTTCCAAACACTCCAAGATTAGTTAAAACTCACAATTTGATTCTGTTTGGATGGACTTTTTCGGAAAAAAAACATTCATAGCCTTCTTATGTATTGCAATTCAAATTCACCCATACTCAATGTGTAAAATCACTAACTTTGGTAATATATTGCCATCTAAATCATCAAAAACCATTTCCCCCCTTTTTCGACTATTCAATCTTACAATTTTCCTCCAAAAACATCACATCAGACCCGCCAATTTTCATACATATACAACCACAGCAACAATATCAAAACTCAAACCACAGATTGTCACCATCTAAATCATCAAGATCCCTCATCACCTACTTAAGAACAATCTAAAAAAATCCCTAGGTATTCTGCAACAGATCATATGTTCACAGCTTTTACGAAAAAGACATAATCGTTTCCATTCCATTTAACCAAAACGAAATCCCAAAAACAGGAAAATGATAAGACACAGAGATCTCAGCACCGATCAAAGGGAAAAGCCAAACGCAAGCAACCATTTCATCAAGGGCACAATCAATTGAAGTTAAATTAATTAACCCCCAATCACATAGACAAGCAATCTAAAAATTCTCCTTAATTAGCCCCGATTTCTCAGCCAGAAATGTAGCAAACAAACAAAAAACCCTTGCATGAAATGGTAAAACAATCACAAAACAATCCCAAAAGGGGGAAACACAGAAAAGGCAGTAAATTCAGAGAGCTCAAAATTACCAAGTCCAGAACGATTAACTTAATCACGATCGAGCTCGAGTCGCAGAATCAAACACCGCCACACCGTGAAATCACCGATCAGCGTCACCAGCAGCGAACAAACAGCAATCGAAATTGAAATTGAACCCAGATTGATTAAAATTGGAGCAATGGAGGGCCCAATTCGAAGCGGCGGGTACGAGCAGACTCAGAAACCCCCCCAACAGACGAGATAATCGAGGGGTTCTGATGGGGGAAGGAAGCGGCCTTTAATGGAGGTTCATTTAACCCCCAACTACACACTCAGCAGGCAATAAATAGCATGTGGGAGTGCAGTGAGAAACGTGAAAACAATCACTCTTCGATTTAGCCAACCTCATCAGCACAGTAAATTATATTTTGAGGAAAAGGACAGTGAGAAAAGGGGTTTGGGAATTTGTGCAAAATAGTGTGATTCCTTTTTTGCATGGAACCGGAAAAAGATGCAGAACAAAAGCTAATTGGAAATCGGAATTTGGGAGGAAAGACGTGAGGGTATTCTTGTAATACGAAAAAATGGAGGGTTGAGATTGAGAGGTGTGGAGATTGTACGGCTGAGATTTGGTCTTGTAAGGTCTTGAAAAGGAGTGAAGTTAAGGGGATTGTTATTCTTGACTTTTGGGATAAAGTGTATATATTTTTCAATCGTAGTCTAGCTTACTTTAATTGTAATTGATTTTAGGTTTTGCATTTTTTATTTACTAGATATTTTCAGTGATTATGGTTACCAGTTGAATTACTGAGTCAAAAGTTGAAAATTTGGAGTAACTTATTTAATTAATATTCTAATTTATAATATAATATATTTAATTAAAAATTAAAAATATGTATCTAATTATTTTAATAAAATAATTAATCAGTTTATTTTATTTTATTCAAAAGTAGACTGATTGAAAATTTTATAATATTTATTTTTAGGTGATACAAGCTCATTTATTTCCTTTTTTTATAGTAGAATGTTATTTTAAAATTTCCATAATGTTTATTTTATACACAATAATAAGTATTTGATTCCTAATATTATTTTTGGATGGAAATAATATTGGATACATACTTCAAAATAATACTGGAAAAATTTATGCAATAAATATAACATGCCATGATTTGTCTATTTTTAATAAAATACAAAAATTATAGTATTATTATAATTTACTATGTGTGGCAGGTGACCCGAAACATAAGAGGTTTGAACCCATAACCTCATAGTTATAAGTCTAACCTCTATTTTCTTTTCTTTTTTTTTATATCGGGACTATACAATATTTAGTTTTGGGCAAAAGAATTTTGGTGGCAGTAGACTTAACAGAAACTAGTTGATGTGATGAGAAAAAAGAGAAGTGTGTATTTATTTTTTATTTAGATAATATGATCAGATAAAGTGTAGTCAATTATTTTCTATTTCATAGTATTTGGAATAAACTAAAAATAAAATATTGTAAGGTATTTGGATATGAGGGAGTATTTTCCAATGAAAAATATTATTTTTACTATTTTCATATATCTCACTCAAAGTGTCACTTTTCAATTCTAATAAAAGTAAGTATATATTAATATTAAAATATTTTTAACATAATTTTGAATTTGAATAGTTGTATGATGTGATGTAAATAGGTGTTGATGTGATATTTTAAATGTAAAATTGATTTTTAGTATAATATAAAAAATAAAAAACAGGTGTTTGATTTGATGTTTTTGGAGGGAAAAAATGGGATGAATAGTGGAAATCTAGTCCAATCCCCCAAACAAACACACCCTTCGTATATCTTTTTATGTTAGTTAAGGTTGGATGTAGTTAAATTTTCACGAGTTTTTGTGTCATGTATATTTCAGATATGACAACATTAGAATTTGAAATATCCTCATCGGTACAGGGATGTGAATTGCTACTGTGGAAGGAAAGCTCTAATGTGCACTTCATGGACGATATAAAATTCTAGAAGAAAAATCATAGATTGTAATAAATCAAATGTGTCGATATTTGTGATGGAATTGATTTGGGAAGAATAAGACCAACACTCATTGTACTCTTTTTGAATAATATGAAGGGAGGAACATAAGCAATATGTAGTTTTTTCTGGTGCAAAGATCCCTTGATGTCCCATTCTAGTTAAAGTTATCGTCTCAAGTTTATTAAAAAAATTGAATGTTTGATACGTTGAAATTATATTATTGAAGCAACATGTTAGAAAATTACAATGTATGTTTGGAATATCTTGCATTATTCTTGTAAGTTTAGAAAATTAGGAAATGACAGTAAATGTAAGTTTCAATCAAGGAAATTGAAAATAGTTATTTTTCTATGTTTTTTTTGCTTTTTGTTTTTTTTTGTTTTTTATGTCATTGAGCAATGTTTTAATCATGGAATTATAAAGTATTGTTAATATTGAGCATTTGTATTTACTATGAAATCAAGTTTTAATAGTAATGCCGATATAATTGTTATGCGTATATATATTTTTTTATAAAGTAGAAACCTGCAGCTAGTGACACGCCATCACACCTAAGTCATGACATATATGTGACCAAAAAAAAGGTATCATGTACGAACATATCACCATCCCAACACCATAAATCGACAAAAATCCTGGCACGTATAATCTAGTACGAAGACTATCTAGCCTAAATAAAAAAATCGATAACAATCCCGGCACATACAATGGAATATGAAGACTATCCAACAACTATTCAATCCACATGCAAACATTCAATCCACTCGATTCCAATCAACCTAGAACTATCCAATCCATCCATCATTCCGAACACAAATTAAAAACAATATTTCTTCTATTTACTTGTACAAGCAGTGGTGGACCTTCTTTGTACGTAGTCCATGCCTCTGCTCAAAGTTTCTACCTTTTTCCGCGAGTTTGCTGAATTGTTATTGACAAACATGTATAGCCGAAAGAAAGGGAAAAACATATTGTTTAATTGTAACTGGAATGTTTATGCTCCCGTGATAATTGATTCAAAAGTATCATCGTATCATATGTCAAAAAAAATAAGAAGATTGATAAGAATATTTTTTCTATTTTGCCATATAAAATAATTTTGCATTTTGTCGTTAGATGTTTAAAGCGACACCAATTAGGAAATCTGCAACAAATTGCAAAAGTTGATTGTGAAAATCTCTTTAAATGGACAAATCCAATAAATAACAAATTTGAATTATCAAATATTGTTTAACATATGAGAAATAAAGCATATATTTCAAAAGTTCTATAGAACATATAATTGTCTCGATTCAAAAGTTCAAAGTTAGAAGAAAACAAGTTTCTATGTTGACTATATTGAGTGTGTGAGATTGAAAACGAAATTTAGAGTAATTATCTTATAATGTGTTCTTCAATCATTTTTTGTGCAAAAGAAAATTTTCAAACTTCTATAGAGTTCACAGACCGATCATTAGAATGAGTAAATAGAAAATAAGTACATATATTCTGTTAGTGTCATTACTACGGAATAACAACTAATTTTCTATGCATTGCGATTCAAAATAAATTTTAGGAGAAGATAATTGTTATATGTTTGTTGATATTTTGTGTATGTATGAATATTTTGATACATCTAGATTGAAATATCTCATATGTAGATATTAATATCCAACTTGGCCAACAAATATAGTGTTTTTGTTTATTCTTGCACTCAGACAAATTATAAGTCTTAACAAATTTTTATATACTAATCACATAATAATCACGCATAAAATAATTGTATTTATCAATTATGATATCATAATTTTCGCTAGCAATAAATTTGAAAGACATTACAAAAAAAAAAATAGTATATTTGTAACGGAATTCCGTTCATAAAGTTCACGTAGCTAACGTAATTCCATATCTAATTTCGTCTCTAATATCATTAGTAACGAAAAAAGTGAATTTAGGAACGAAAAAACTTCGTTACAAAATTGATAATTTCTTATAGTGAGAGTTGACATTGATAAATTATAGAATTATAGTTTGACACTGAAAGTACAATATATTTTTTTTTAGATATTTTACATAATTTTAAATTAAATATTTCATAATTCTATGAGATTGAAAAGAGAAAATATAAAATTTTTAATAAATTGTCATTATTTTTTAAACTAAAATTTTAAATTGATGACAAAAATGAAAAAATATATTATATATTTTGAGATATTTCAAATTTAAAATTTCTAAATTAAATTTTCAATAATTCTATAGATTGAAAAGAAAAAAATATGGAAACTTTAATGAATATTTTTCATTATTTTTAAACTAAAATTTTAAATTGATTACAAAAAACAAAAAAGTGTATATTTTGAGATATTTTAAACTTAAAGAATTTCAAATTAATTTTTCAATAATTCTATAAATTGAACATAAGAAATATAGAAACTTTAATGAATTATCATTATTTTTCAAATTACAATTTTAAATTGATGACAAAAATGAAACAAAGTGTATTATATATTTTGAGAAATTTCAAATTTAAAAAAATTTAAATTAAATTTTCAAGAATTCTATAAATTGAAAAGAATAAATATGGAAACTTTAATGAATTGCCGTTATTTTTCAAACTAAAATTTATAAATTAATGACAAAAATGAAAAAGTGTATAATTTATTTTGAGATTTTTTTAATTTAAAGAATTTTTAATTGAATTTCAATAATTCTATAGGGTGAAAATAAAAAATATGAAAAGTTTAATGAATTATCATTATTTTTCAAGTTAAAATTTTAAATTGATAACAAAAATGGAAGAATGCAGTATATGTTTTTGAGATATTTAAAAAATTTACAGGATTATAAATTAAAATTTTTATAATTCTATAAGATTAAAGAGAAGAAATATGAAAACTTCAATAAATTGACAATAATTTTCTAACTAAAATTCAAAATTGATTACAAAAAATAGAAAAATGTATAATATGTTTTGGTATATTTTATAATTTACAAAATTTTAAATAAATATTTCATAATTATTTGACATTGAAAAGTGGAAATAGGCAAACATTAATGGCTTGCTATTATTTTTCAAAACTATATTTAAAATTGATAACAAAAATGAAAAAGCGAGTTACATATTTTTTATATATTTTAAATTTGTTAAAAGATTTTGAATGAAATTTTTATTATTCTATAGATCGAAAAGATGAAGGGTTTGTTTTTTTTTTTAAGAATTTTCTAACACGTTGATTTTTTTTTTAAAAAAAAATAATATATTGAATTGCACATATTTATTACTTTTATATTATCGGTACAATTTTTATACTTCACATAAAAAATTTCTTTCAAATAAAAAAACACAAACAAACACATCCAAAAGTTGAAAACTTTAAGGAATTATAATTAATTTTCAAAATTAAATTTAAAATTGATGACAAAAAAATGTACATTATATATTTTGAGATATTTTAAATTTACATGATTTTAAATTCAAATTTTCATTATTCTATAAAATTAAAAAGATGAAACATAATGCATCAAGTGTTGAATAGTTTTAGTTCAACACTTTGCTAATACTTAAAAACTAATTAAACTTAATTAATAAAATTAAAATAATTATATATAATTAATTTATACATATGCTGAAATATTATTTTCAACACCCTAATCTAAGGGGAAGATCGAAATATGAAACCTTTAATTTAATTGTCATTATTTTTCAAAAAATAAAAATTTATATTGATGACAAAAGTAAAAATGAATTATATCTTATGAAATATTTTAAAGTTAACATAAATTTTAAATTAAATTTTCCATAACTTTATGAGATTGAAAGGAGATAATATACACTTTAATGAATTACTATTATTTTTCAAATAAAAACTTAAAATTGCTGACAAAAATGAAAACATGTCTTATATATTTTGAAATATTTTAAATGAATTGCTATTGATTTTCAAAATTAAATTTAAAAGTGATGAAATAAAATGAAAACTTACATCATATGTTTTGACATATTTTAAATTTATAGGATTCTAAATTAAAAAATTCTCTAATTCTATAGATTGAAAAAAAGAAAATATGAGATAATTTTACGGAATTGTCATTATTTTCCAAATTAAGATTTTAAATCAATGACAACATTGAAAAATTGCAATATATATTTTAAGATATTTTAAGATATTTTAAAATTTACAAGATTTTAAATTAAATATCTTATAATTCTATGATATTGTAAAGAAGAAGAAGAAGAAATATAAAAAATTTGATGAATTGTTATTATTTTTTTAAAATTAAAATTGAAATCTTTGAAATAAAAATAAAAATTTGCATTATATGTTTTGAGATATTTAAAAATTTACATGATTTTAATTTTTTTTTTTTTTAATTCTATAGATTGAAAAGAAGAAATGTGAAAATTTTAATGAATTGTTATTATTTTTTAAAATAAAATATTTAAATTGTAAAGTGTATTATATGTTTTGAAATATTTTAAAATTTACAGGATTTTAAATTAAAATTTTCATAGTTCTATGAGATTAAAAGAAAAAAGAAATATAAAAAATTTAATCAATTTTCATTATTTTTCAAACTAAAATTTTAAATTGATGACCAAAATATAAAAATGCATTATATATTTTGACATATTGCAAAATTTACAGGATTTTAAATTATATTTTTCATAATTTTATGAGATTGAGAAGAAGATATAAACTTTAATAAATTGCCATTATTTTTCAAATTAAAATTTAAAATTGATGACAAAAAAATATATTTTAAGATAGTTTAAATTTTTTAGGATTTTTATTTAAAATTTTAATAATCCTATGAAATTGAAAAGTGGGAGAATATTTATATATATAATTAATAAATTACTATTATTTTTTAAAATTATATTTAAAATTGATAACAAAAATGAAAAAGTGCATTATATATTTGAGTTATTTTAAAATAACAAAATTTTAAATTAAAGTTTCTATTTTTTGTAGGAATAAAAAGATGAAATATCAAAACTTTAATGAATTGCCATTATTTTCCATACAATTTTTACATTGATGAAAAAAAAAAAAAAATTTAAAAAATGCAATATACATTTTTAGATATTTTTAATTTTACATGATTTTAAAATAAAAATTTCTCATTATTCATTAAGATTGAAAAAATGAAATATTGAAACTTTAATCAATTTTCATTATTTTAAAAAAATTATATTTAAAATTGTTGACAATAATAAAAAAAATGCATTATACTTAGAGATATTTTAAAATTAATATAATTTTAAATAAAAATTTTCATTATTTTACTATACTGAAAAGAGAAAGTATGAAAGTTCTAATAATTGCAATTATTTTCCAAACAAATTTACATTGATGACAAGGCTGGAAAAAGACATTATATGTTTTGAGATATTTTAAAATTCATATAATTTAAAATTAAATTTTTCATAATTTTATGAAATTGAAATGAGAAAATATAAACTTTAATTGATTGTCTTTAGTTTCCTAGACAAGAATTTAAAATTGATGACAAAAATGAAAAGTGTACTATAGATTTTGAAATATTTTAAAATTTATAGGATTTTGAATTAAATTTTTCATAATTCTATGAGATTGAAATATAAAAAGTTTAATAAACTGTCATTATTTTTCAAAATTAAATTTAAAATTGATGAAAAAATAAGAAATTGCATTATACCATATTTTTGAGAAACTTTAACATGAGTTTAAATTAAAATTTTCATAATTTTATAAATTGAAAAAAAAGAAATATAGAAACTTTAATGAAATGTCATTATTTTTAAATTAATATTATAAATTGATGAAAAAAATGAATGCATAATATGTTTTGAGATATTTTAAAATTAGCGTTTAAATTTATGCTATACACGGATATATAATCATAAATTATATAATATTCAATTTTATTATTACTATATTTTTATAAATTTAATAAAAAATAAAGTAATATAAACTAAATAAATTAATATAGAACTTGATTGATGATCTAGTATTAAATATATTAATCATTATAAATTTTATTCATTAAATCAATAAAAACAACTTTAAAATGTACTTTATTCGATATTTATATTTTTTTATTTATAAATACTAGTGTTTAAACCTGCTATGCACAGATATATAATAATAAGTTATATAATTTTCAAATTTATTTATTATAATATATTCATTCAATATTTTTCAATAGAACAATTTTTATAAATATTATTAAAAAATATAAATATATACACACATTGATATAATATCTACATTATGCACTCATAAAACGTCAATTATTCAATACAAAATATTTTTTTTTTTTTTATTACTAACACAGTTTCTCATAGCGCACACAAACAATCAATTCATCCGAAAACGCTGAGTAACATAATGATTATAAATTATTTTTAATTGAAAAAAAATTATCTTCCTATATACGTCAAATATTATAGAGAAAATCAAAACTTAATACTATTTTTATGGCGGGACTGGAAAATAGTATATATTTTTTCTTCTTCTAATGTATTTCATGCCTCTTTGACTCCGTATTCTCCAAGTTCACACTCATTTTTTCTTTCCAGCTTCAACTTATATCCACCTAAAAGAAATTAAAAAATTATCAATTTAATAAACAATATTAAAAATATGAACTTTCATATATTCAAAAAATTCAGAAATCTAGAAATTTAAGAATAAAAAAAATCACATTCTTCTTAAATTTATATCGGATATATATAATATGATAAAATAATATAAAATAAATATATATAATATAAGATTTTCATTCCTCTTCTTCATCCGCTCCGTATTTTCTAAGTCCACGTTATTTTTTCCCAAACTTCAACTTCATATACATCCAAAAAAATTTAAAAACACTATCACGTTAACAAACAATTTTTAAAATATAAAAAATCGTATAATTCAAAAAATTCAAAACTCTAAAAATTCATGAATAAAAAGGATAAAACACGTGTTTTCTTAAATATATATCTCATATATATGACAACGACTACAGTGTTAAATTTAAAATTCAGCATTGTGTTGAACAACATATAATATTACTACAAACAACATATTGTATATGATAATATAATATAAATACAACAAATGAACAAAAAATATATGATATAGTCTTAACAACATATCGTTGTTGTTTGACAGCACACAATATTACTGCAGACAACACACAAGGGAATCCCTCACCCAGTTCCATATGGGGATGACCCCCTACCTCCATCAGGGGTTTGGGGAAATTTCCCATGACAAGCAGAACCCCAGTCACTTTTTTTTTATAGTGGGTTCTCGTACAAAAGCACTAGTATCAGAGTTTGCCTCGATTTGGTACCGCTCTCGCGGCCCGCACCGAAAGGAGCAGACGATCTTGGCTTAGAGAAATGCGCCAATATTATTACAGACAACACATTGTACATGTTAATATAATACAAATACAACACATGAACTAACAACACATGCTATAATCTCATACAACACAAACAACAGTTGATTTTAGCACATGATATGCTTGTATACATCACACTTGTTATTATTGAAAAATAGCACATACCTTAATTATACACAAACATGTGTTGTGTATAATACTAATGTGTGTTGTGTATAATACTAATGTGTTGTGTGTTGTTTATATATATAATGCGTGCTGATGTGAAAAATCAGCACCATGTTAATTTTTTCAAACCAGCATAATGCTGATCTTAAATATATATCTCATAGATATATATATAATATGATAAGATAATATAAGATAAATATATGTAATATAGGATTTTTCATAAAATATTTATCAATTTTTTGATAATTTCCATAAAAAATATTATTTTTATCATTATTTTTAATGTAGACAACCTAAACTACTATAATTGCTATAAATATATTAATAATTATGCTAAAAAAGTCTCAAAATTTCAAATTAGTATAATTTTCGATAAAAATTATAATTATTCATACAAAATTATATATATTTTAGTTAAAAAAAAACAACCTCAAAATTTATGATTATTGTAACCAAAAATGAAAAATCCTACACTATTCTCAAATACATATATTAAATTAGATTAAATATAAAATATTAATTTAAACGAATTTAAATTGAAGATATTTTTAGGGAGAATTTTTTTATCACAAACATAATTCATTTTATTTGTATTTTTTGTTTAAATACTAATTTACTATAATATTTTATAGAATAAAACAATACATCACAACAAATCAACAGTAAAAGAAAAAAGAAATTATAAAGTGAACAAACCTTTGAATCCCATCACAATTTTTTTCTATTTTTGTTTCCTCTTTATCCAAACTCACATTTTATTAACAAGGAATCCATAACATACCCACCACAATTGCTAAGGAATGAGCGGGTGGCGTGGTAATTATCGTGAATGTGAAATCATGCGATTTAGCCAATATTCACTTTTAGGTAACGGTTGAGAATTTTTAAATTATAAAAAAATATTAAATATATATATTAAAAAAATTATGGCATTATTCTAAAATACACAGGCACACTTTTAGAATTACAACATCGTATTTTATAAGTTTCACGTCTAACTCAACTACTAAAATATTTTTTTTTTTGAAAAAATTTCAAAAAATAAAATTGTAGAAATTCGACCCAAAGCAGATAATATCAAACTAAAATTAGACTAGCCATTCCCAACGATCAAAAGGTTGAATTTGAACTTATAAATCGATTCATAACTCCTATATATATCATCCGCAAAATGTACAATCAATTGATATTTGGATAAAAACTCTTCCTAGCATTATCGCATCCTAAAGATTGATCGAAGAAAACCAACACAAAGCATGCAAATAATAAAGTAACAATCAAATTTTCTATACTCCCCAAGGGCGACAAAGATTTTTATCGACTAGCTATGATCTTTTACAATATGAGAAATCGAAATCTATTTTTTTGTATATATATTTTTCTTCTCCCTTTCTAATTTTCTTTTTGTTTTCTTTCTTTCAAACTCCGAACATGAGCTCGAGTTTCCCGCCTACTAGACACAATATCTACACAACACAAAAAAACCTCAATCGGTATCCTCAAACTACATGACCCCCGGGGTTAAATTCCTCTGGCCAAAACAAACACAGCCACACAACCAGTATCACATCTGTTCCGACAAAAACAAAACAAGACGGCGAAGAAGAAGAAGAAGAAGCGCACCTCATGTTTATCGACACCAATGTATGGAGCTCATAAGCTTCGCGACTTGTTGCCATTCTTCTTCGATTGAGGAAGAAGTTCTAACATCGTACAAAAATGCATTTCAAAGTCATAAAGGAGGAACTCGTCTTCATTTATTAGGTATGTAGAAGACCATTGTTGTGCAGTCCCGGTTCTTGAGCGCAGCATGTAGTATGCACCGGGAGAGAGTCAAACTCGCTCCAAAATGATCCAAACTGGATTCTACCTGAATATAAATGCCCAATGGCTTGGTTCTGTTCCTCGACTAATCGAGGTGGAGATTGGCACTGTAGGGAGCCGGACAACCTCAGCTACTATTTTCGAAGGAATATCTCTGTCGAAGACGATTCTTTCGTTTCGAGACAAATTTGTTCGAGATGAGCTGATCCATGAGAACTGTCAAGTAGATATCTCGGTCCGGTAAATATGTCTGGAGCGGCAACTGCTCCATAAGACAGGCAACGCAAGTTTTGATGAGCGGTTGAACGTAATCTATGACATCTCTCCGAGTTCTTTTGGAGTAGAGAACTATTTCACGCCTGCAAATAACTGATTCAAGACCAACCTTAGCTTTCCACATCCCACGCTTGAGTCGGAGATATGTGATGGATTACGACGTTCAACAGCTCATCAAAACTTGCGGTTGCCTGTCATATGGATCAGTTGCCGCTCAAGACATATTTACCACCGGACTCCGAAGAATCTCCGGTGCATAGCATCTACAGGCTGAAGAAAACTCCGAATACTAATTCAGGGAGACTCGGCTTATCGGGTCAATACCTGGTGCTACTACCTAATAAATGAAGACGAGTTCCCTCCTTTATGACTTTGAAATGCATTTTTGTACGATATTAGAACTTCTCCGGCGAAGCTTATGAGCTCCATACATTGGTATCGATAAACATGAGGTGCGCTTTTTCTTCTTCTTCACCGTCTTGTTTTGCTTTTGTCGGAACAGATGTGATATTGGTTGTGTGGCTGTGTTTTTTGGCCAGAGGAATTTAACCCGGGGAGTCATGTAGTTTGAGGATAGCGATTGTGGTTTTTTGTGTTGTGTAGATATTGTGTGTAGTAGGCGGAAAACTCAAGCTCGTGTTTGGAAGTTCGAAAGAAAGAAAACAAAAAATTAGCAAGGGAGAGAGAAAAAATTCATACACAAAAATAGATTTCGATTTCTCATATTGTAAAGATCATAGCATGTCGAATAGCAAATTATTCAAAAGTAAAGGAACTATATCGAAGATCCTTGCTATATCGAAGATTCCAAGATGAACACCTAATCGGGTAGGAACTCAAGACACAAACCAAGGGTACCCTCAACAAGAATAGTGTTTAGAATAGTACTAGAAAGAAAGAGAACTAATCTCCATTGTTAAATTGAGTTTGTAGCCTACACATAGATAAACTAGCACAAACATACGAGTATGAACAAATGTAGAGCTGTTAAAAAGTAACAATAATGCCTTGATGCTAAATTTGTAATTTAAAGAACCAAAGTAGGTCCTTCACATCTAAACCTCTCAAGGTATCATCAGCTTTTGGTTATATCCCAAACCAAAGGAACCAAAGAGAAAAGAAGTGTCCTGTACAAAAAGAATTACATAAACATCCTATGCACCGATTTACCGATTTTCCATTTCTTTGTTTCTACAAGAGAGCTCCGGTCTTAACCAGACTTACGATCGTCATTGTTCAAACCCAAATCCAACTGAGATTCACCGGCTTCTACTGCCAAGTTTGATTCCAAATTCATTAGGAGATCGTTAAAGAAGGTATTGTAATCTTCCTGCTCATCTGTGGTCAATAAGCCCAAGCTAAGTTCGTTTCCAGAATTTGTCTGTTGCTCTAGAGGAGTATTAGCATTTTGGTCGATATCCTGACTGGCTCCGGCATTGTAAGGACAGTCCAATTCACAAAGCAGTTTCTCCATATCAAACATCTCGTCCATCGATATATACAATGAAACTGGGGATTCCTTCCCGACTTCTTTAATTTCAGCTTCATTCTTTACTGCCTCCATTGTAGTTTCTTCATCCTTTACTTCCTCCCTTGGAGCTTCATCCGGTAATTCCTCTTTGACCATGCTACTTGACGTCGTACTAAAATTATCTAACCCTACTAGGTGCTGGTTGTCAACAATCTGGCAAGAACATCCAGCAGCCTCAGATTTTACCGGGGATGTCCCGACTTTAGGCTTGAAATCCTCGTGACAAACCTCAGAAATGCTTGAACTTGTAGAATCCGACACCAATGTAGACGTAGTAGTATTATTCCTATCTTTATTCGCCACATCCAATGGATCATGGCCGGGGAAATTAAGCCGGGCACAGGGGCCGTACATTGCTCTTGCTGCCTCATCATAAGCGAGAGCGGCTTCGCGTGCTGTGGGAAACGTGCCAAGCCACAGTCTGCTTCCCTTATGCGGCTCCCGGATCTCGGCCACCCATTTACCCCATGTCCTCTGCCTGACTCCTCTGTAGCTGCAGCGAGCATTATCCGGCCCACCTTTCCCTTTCATGCACCCTTTCTTTGACCCCTTTGCCGGCACTTTGCGCACCGGTGAATGACCATTCAAGTGCTTCCATTTTGCGAGTGTATCCGCAATGCTTCTACTTCCGTTCCTCCGGCTTCTTCGCTTTCTTGTGAAATCCATGGATTGGGACAATAAATTGGAATCATGTTCGAACATAGTCACATCCATTTCCTGTAGTAGTAACAGCATTCACAATTAGCTACCAATTGCCTGCAATTCTACATTATCAAACTACATGCTCATGAAGACCATAGCTTTGAAACTTCTCAATACACTACCAGCAGAAGTTTGAAATCAGAGGATTAAGATAGTCCAATTTAGTTAAGAGTATATAATATAAACACATAAAACTAATCAATACAGATTGAATCAGAGAATTAATAAAGTCCAATTCAATGAGTATAAACAGGCTAAAAAACGTATTAGCTAACAAAAGATCTGCGTCAATGTTCAAGCTTTAAATAAAATAAAGTTTTATCAAAGTGATACTGAGTTCCGAAACAGAGAAAGGGAATTTCATTTACAATATCGATAGTTGTTTTCAAATCTAAACCTAAAACCCCGAAACCCTAACAATACCCCACCTCAAAAACAGGACACAGAAACATAAATCTCATAGCAACCTCAAAACAATCAATCAAACAAACAAACTAAAAAATAATTCACAAATAGAGGGTAAAATCGATCACTTAGAAATAAAATCAGAAAGATAAAATAAACGTACTTACAAACAATTAAAATCAGCGGATCAAAATCGTTTCGATGAATGCTTATCGAGTCCACGATTTCCAAGGATTTGAATTAGAATCGCCTCTGTATTAAGAAATCAATGTAGATATTGTGCACTCTGTTCTGTTCAACACTGATCTCGCGATATTTATATCTTTCTCCAGATATTTTCCATATTATAAAATCGAGATTTTTTAATTAAATATTGGTAGAGTGGCGTGACGATGTAGATGCAGGATATTGCAACACGTGTCACATGACTCATCCCCAGCCACATATTATTTTTGCGGGTTTTGATCCCCTGCTACGCGGTCTACTATTTAGCTTGGGAACTAAGCACTAGTCTTCTTTCAATCTTCTGCTATTTGCTCTCATGTACTAAAGTTGGGTCTAATTCTATTTCTTACCCTACTGTTTTGGTTATTTACGAATTTATCTGACTGGATTTTGGAAGGTTTTAATATAGTATTTGGTTTTTTATGGTGTACGAGATAATTATTTCAAATAAAAAAATTTAATATTTTACTTCCACCATTTTTAATAAAAATATATTATTTTATCTCATAGTATATTATATCAAATTGTTATTTAAACTAAAAATTTAAATAAAAAAAAATTAATTTCAAATCAAAAATCAAACAAAATCAAGATACTTTTCATTTATAAAAAAAGGAGATTTTTTATTGAAAACTAGACCAAAATCTTAAGTAATTTTAGAACATATTATAATTTGGATTATTATCATTGCATAGTATGGTATTAATTTCCTAGTACCTACTAAAGAATATCCATTGTATGATATTATATTCCATATAAAATGAAAGATGGACCAAATTAATAGAACTTTCCATTGTTTTGAATATTATAATATAGGAAACAAAATATTAATAAATTATAAAGATAAGATTAAGATATGACCAAATATATATGTTTAGTTGGTAAGTTTTTTTCTAGAAAAATAAAAAAAATAAAAATATTTTAAATAAATTCACTAAACAAGGAAACCCAAAATAAAATGAGAAAACAAAAGAGAATGAATAATCCAGCAAAGTAGAAGTAGGACTGAGTGGAAAGAAGCAAATGGTGCAGTTGGGATAAGATGGGGACCACCTTGCTGAGACAGAATCTCCAATGTTCTAGGAATCTTGCATGCGCGCCACGTGTCGAAAGCGCAGCTGCACAACTATATATGAAGGCGCTGACTTCTTTGACAGATAAAGCGTCAGTTCAACATAACTTCCTGAAAAATCGCAAGAAATGCCGTATGCTTCCGGACATATGTTAATTTGTTATACATTATTTTTTTATTTTTTTTATTTTTCTATTTTTTTATTTTTTTATTTCACATATTTTGTCCATTCTTTCGAATTCTATTTTTATTTTTTTTTTCACATAACTTATTTATTAATTTTTGGAAATATAATTCTAAATTTTAATTACATTTTAAAAATTCATCATTTATAATTTTTTATTTTAATTAAATTATTTAGTTATTTTAATTTTAATTATAATTATTTTTATAATATCATAATTATTTTTACTAATACACTTCTTAATTACTTACTAACTACACCATACTTAAAATTATATGCCCCAATTAAAATAGACAAATTAACTTAGATGGAGAGAGTAAATAATTAAAAAAAAATATGTTAATGTAAATATTTATTTTATAATATAAATAATTTTACATTAAAATTAATTTAATTAATTAATTTAAATTAAATTAAAATGTTTAAAATCAAATTAATCGTTTGTATTTTTTTCTAAAAAAAATAATAAAAAATATGAGACGAATAAAAACACCAATATAAAAACGATAAATGAGACGGAAAAATAAATAAATGTTTATCCTTTTCCGGTGTGTATTTGTCTCTTTTCCTCCCAATCCAAAATAGTCTTTGGATTGTTACAATAAATTAAGAATTAAAGCTAGTGCTTTATTGATTAATAAAATATATTAGATAATTTTAATATTTTTACTCTTTATACTTTAATTTAATTATGAATATAATATATTATTTATAATTTATATAAAAATTAAAAGACATTTTTATCAATATATAATTATTTTTAATATAATAAAATATAAATATTTTTGAATGAGATAAATAAAAATTATGAAAAACATCGTTTCAATTGTAACCGATGGGATACCTCTTTATATTTTGTAGAATCTTGTATAAAAGAAATATGAAAAATTAAATCTGCCTCTAAAAAAATATTAATTAAATAATGAAGATGAAATTTTTATAATAATAGTTAAATTATAAATTTTGTGATATTATCATAGGATTAGCCAATAGAAATATTAATTATTTTCACCGCTAATCACAATTTTATATATTGTATATAAAAGTAAGTATATATATATATATAAATGTGTGTGCACGATAGTGTGTATATTTATGTATGTATATTGTGTGTGTGAGTTGGTATATATATAATATATAATACTCCCTCTGTCCCAAACAAGGTGCAACATTTAATTTTGGCACGGATTTTTAGGTGGGTAGTATTAAGTAGGATAATTTAGAAATTAGGTTATATAATGGAGAGAGAAATATATATATATTTTTTTTTTATTTGGATGATATGAGGAGATAAAGTGTGGGGCATAGATTAAGTATAATTAATTATTTCATATTTTAGAAATGTTGCAGGGTGTTTGGGACATACCAAAAAAAAATTGTTGCAGGATGTTTGGGACGGAGGGAGTACTAGATATTTATTGTGTTATTAATGTAAGTAATTAATGCAAGAGAGAGGGGGAAGACATGAAGTGGTAGAGGGAGAGAGTAAATGGAAGTGAACTATCATATCATTCACTCAACTTGTATTTATAGGTGCAATATACAACAGGTAAAATTTTGATTAAATGTAAAAATATCTACGATTCATCAACCTTAAGTAGATGTGTACTATACGTGTACATTTCGTAACAATAAAGATATTTTGTTTTTGTTGATTTTTTTTTAAAAAAAATTATATGTGAAGTATAATTATTGAAAATAAAACTAATATATTATTATTGAATGAATTAATAACAAAATTAAATTGATTTCTAACAAAATAATAATAATAATAATGATAATTATAATAATAATATTTTCTTCGTCATATTCATTTGATTTGATTGTGTACGAATTTTAATAAAAATAGACAAATAATTAATACTTTTTCTTTCATAATAAAAAAAGTGTAGAAGTATAATTATTTTTTATGTAATAAATAAGAATATTTTTTTAATAATAATTCAAAAAGAAAAATGAACAAAAGAGTATTATATTTCCTCTTAAATATGTTCGCCTATTATTTAAATTAAAATTAAAATACAAAATCAAACACAAACCAAATATATCCTAGAATGGTGTTTTTGTGGAGGTGTACACCAAATTCAAGCAAGTTATTTCTTTGAAAAATTATGTTCAACTTCATATCTGCAATTTCGCCAAGATCTCTTCATTAGTTAGGAGAAGAATCCAAATCAAATTTTTTTAGTTTGAATATTTACAAATATATGTTGGAATTAAACTTAACCTAAATTCGAAACTGTAAACTATACTCGAACAAAATTCCGGTCAATCGAAAATTTAGTATCATTTGCAAATAATTTGGATTGAGCTGAATACAAGCAAATGTTGTTGACAAATAAATTCAAGTTTTGAATTGAAATAAATCACTTTATAGTGTTCAAAATCAAACCATAAATTTCACATAAAAAGAATTCAATGATAATGTGGAAATAGGGGTGAAAATAGGTGAGATAGTCTATGTATGCATAAGGCCTGACTTGGTTTCGCTTATTTATTAAAAAGATTTAATTTTTATTTATTTTAAAATCTATTTAATTAATTAGAATAGACTCAGACTTTCACCGGATAATTTGTAAATATAATTTTAAAATTTTAATATAAAAATTATTATATTTTTAAGTAATTATAATTTTTTTAAAAATAAATTTACTAATGAAAACTAAATAAAATTTTGATTTATTTTAACTATAATTATATATGTCTACATAAGAAATAATTGTATTTATATATTCTTTTACTAATATTAAATTTTTAAAAAATAATTATTATATAGGCTTTTAATTAAATTGGTATGTTAAACCAGGTTTTAAAATAGGCTAGACCTAAGCGTTACAATTTTTTTGTTTCAGACTAATAGATCAGGTTTAGGTTATAATTATTTTTTTCTAAATAGACCTGACCTGTTTAATTAAAAATATTAAGCAATTTATCTTTCACAATCAATAGAAACATAAACTAAATCAAAATACATTTGTTTGAACAAGATGAAAAGAATTTATACACATATTTTTTACGCCTAAAAATCAAGAGAAAACATATTTTTTTTTTGGAGACAATCAATAAAATCTGAAAATAAGGAATTAAAGAACATACAAACAATTATATTTATATGATTTTTATTTGTAAAAAATATACTATAACCGGCCCAAAAGAAGAGTACGACTTTTGCGAATAGATTTTTAAATATTAATTATAATATTAATATTTAAGTACAAATCAAGAGAAAAGAAAAGTATTTCTATTATTTTTATAATACAAATATAATGATATTTTTCGAATAAATTATATAAATATAAGAATATTTTTAATGTTAAATAAAATTATATAAAAAGTAATCGGTACCTTCTTATGAGACGAAGGTAGTATATATTTATCAAGAACAATACGATTACTCCAGAAAACAAAAGCAATAAAACCACCAAACATTATAATAAAATAATTACGATCTTTCTTTCGGGTAACGGCTGCGGGTTCCCACGTCATAAAAAAAAAAAAAAAAAAAAAAAACTAAACTACGATCTTTCCGATAAAAATAATAATAATAATAACTAGGCATTCGGGCCTAGTATGGAGGCTATTAAGTTTAATCGAAAATTTATCCAAAACACTCTTGTCGAGTAACGGTCTGATGGTATGGAAGAGAACTCGTAATCGTATAAACAAGGTTTAAACCCCCAACACTTCAATTATTTATTAATAATGTCTTCTAATCTTTTATAAGCAGGCATAATCATTGAACTATGACACTCATTATTAGTGTGGAGAACCAAAATATAACATTATTTTGCCATTCATACTATGAAATATATAAATACAACTAAATTATGTTGTCGAAATTAAAATAATAAATAGAAGTACTTAATATAATACTTACCTTAAGAAAAATATGATATATATATATATAATTGATAATATAAAGTAATTTTTTCATATTCTCTCCGTCCAATTTCTATTGTCCTAAAGTATATTTGTACGGTTTTTTTAGGTGATTGTCTTTTTAGTATGAATGGACAAATTTGCCCTTAATTGTATAGTAGAGTTTAAAAGTAATAAATGAATGAAGGGTAAAAATGTAAAATTTGTATTTAAAAAAAAAAAGAAATAGGACAATAGATATTGGACGTCTCAAATAAGAGTAATAAGTTAGCTTCTGATCGGATGGAGTATTTTATATTTTAAAATAATAATTTTATTATGTATGCACAATTATAAAATTAAAGTTCATACATAACAAGAAATACAACTATAAGAAACATACAAAAATATATTTAATTTAATTTTTTAATAAAAATATACTATTATTTTCTCTAATAAAATATTATATCAAAATTAAAATTCAAACTACCAATCCACCTACCTGTTATTGTGGTGAGTATTTATAACCGTACAAACACCGTATAATACAATTGAGTTTTGAGTTATATATATACACGAGTAAAAATCTATTTTTTTTTTTTATTTTTGGTTTCATTCAAAAATATTTATCAAAATTAATTTTATAAAAAAAAAATTATTATTTTTGGTCTCATCGTTGAAAGTTTCACGGAATAAACTGACGTGGCCATAACGGAAGCTGATGTGGCAAGTGATATGGAACAAATACGACCGTGTTATAATTAATATGACCATCTTATTTCAATCAAATATTATATCACCATATTTATACCAACACGGGTGAAAACGCCCGTGTTAAAATTGAAACAATAATTTCAAATTCATGTGCAGGAATAGGCTGCTGCGTAATAATGTGTGCGACCGTAATAATCATTATAATTATATATACATTCATTTGATTTATTTACTAATATTTAAAATTAAATTTTATTTTTTTATATGTCTAAATTATATATTTTTTTTCTATTTCAGTTAATTTGTCCATTTTAGTTGGACAAAGAATTGTAGATATTATATAACTAGTAAATAATTATAAAGTGTATTAATAAAAATAATTATAGTTAAAATTAAGATAAATAAATAGTTTAATTAAAATAAAAAATTATAAATTATGAATTTTAAAATGTAATTAAAGTGTATAATTATATTTTTTTTAAAAAATAAAGAAAAGAGAAAATTTATGTCGGAAGGACGGATAGGAAAATAGTGGATATTAATTGAGACCAATGTAGTATTATTTTTATTTTTATTTTTTGTCTAAATTATATTATACTTTCATATGACATTTTTTTTTCTTTTTTTTTGTATATCTCATAAAAGATGAAGCATTTTTATTTTTGATAAATTTATCAATTTTAAATATATTTAAGAAATATAATTAATTAAATTAAATTTATGACACCTTACATGTACGACTCAATCAAATTTTTATATAATATAAATAAATAATAAATATATTTATTTATTTATTATTATTATAAATCAATTTTACAAATAAAGGTATATACAAATATTTGTTAATTGAAGAGATATAAAAATAAAAAATTTTTAAGTAGATCGTATGGATAAGAAGTCATAAATTTAATCAAATTAAGTGTATTTAAAATTAATAACTTTATATTAAAAAAAAATCATCTATGGTAAAATAGGAAAAAAAAAAAGAATAGTCTGAAAGTATAATTTTTAGACAAAAAAAAATTATAATTTTGGCCCATAAAAATCAAAATATAATTTTAAATATTACTAATAATGTATATATAATTAAATATATTATATTAAAAAATTGTAAATAAAATATTAAAAGTAATTATAATAAAATATGGGATCACATTCATTATTTTGCACCAGTCTTTCAAGCCGCCTGAATTCCAATTTGAACACGGGCGTATTCAGTTTGAAACACGCCCGTGTTGGTATAAATATAATGATATGATATTTAATTGAAACACTACAGTCGTGTTAATTATTACACGGCCGTGTTTGTTCCATATCATTTACCTCACGTCAGCCGGTAGGATAAAAAAATGATAATTTATTTTTTGTATAAAATTAATTTTGATAATTATTTTTGAATGAGAAAAAAAAAAAAAAAACAAAAAACAAAAGATTTGATTGGTATCAAATTTGATTTTTACTCTATATATATAAACACAATACAAATATAATACTCCATCCGTCCATATATTTTGGGTCTATTTTCGTAGTTAGGAGAATTTAGATAAAGTATAATTAGTAGGTAATTAAGAAATGTATCAGTATAAATAATTACTCTCTCTGTCCCAATACAATAGTCTTGTCTTATTTATCATTTTTGTCTGTCCAAAACAATAATCTCATTTCCATAAATAATCATATCATCATGAAATTATTCTTATTTTTTCATTATTATTACATAATTGTCACTACTTTTTACACATATATACTCACAAGGGCAAAAAAAAAAAAAAATCATTTATCCTTACTTTTTACTAACTACAAATATAATATCAATGTTCCGTAAATCTCGTGTCCAATACAACAAGACTATACTTTTGAAATAGATGGAGTATTATTTAGTAAAAATAATTATAGATTAAAATTAAAATTAATATTAAGATTAAGATTAAAATAAATAAATAGTTTAATTAAGATTAAAAAATTATAAAATTTAAAATGAGATTAAAATGAATAATCATATTTTCAAAAAAAAAGAAGACATGAATAAAAATAGAAAATATGAAGCAATTATATGAGTGGTAGGGAGTATATACTATTGTTAAATATTTTTATTTATCGCATTTATAAATATACACTTAGGTGTGTTTGTTTGGGGTTTTGGATTTTGAGTTGGGATTTGAATAATAAAAATTTTGAATTTGAATAGTTGTACGATGTGATATAAATAGGTATTGATGTGATGTTTTGAATGTAAAATTGATTTTTAGTATAATATAAAAAATAAACAATAAGTGTTTGATTTGATGTTTTTTTTTAAAAAAAATTGAATGAATAGTGTAAATCCAATCAAATTCCCAAACAAACACACCCTTATAAAAAAATATATAGAGTTCCAAATTCTGAATTCAATTTATCGTATAAGAGAGAAATACAAATTACAAATGATGTGCTGCAATGTAATGCAATGGAGGACATACATGATTTCGTCCTATATTCTTGTTCTAACTACAAATCCAAAAACCAAAACAATTTTCCCAATTTATGATCAGAAAAGAAGTATAAATCGCTTTCCCGCCCTTCCTGCAGGCCACCGGACATCAATTCCGCCGCTTCCACTAACAGAGGGGAAGATCCGGCGGCGCAACGTCGAGCATCTCCGATTCTCCGACGCCGTCCTCCACGACAAACGCCATCGCAAATCCCCAATTGATATGAACATCCAGATGGCAATGCATTATCCACACCCCTATATTTGCAGTTCACAATTCTCCGTCAGTGAATTTTGAAAAGTGAAATTAAACTTGCACACAAGGTGTTTGTGTTATTGTCTCACCTGGATTATCAGCCACAAATCGAATAACCGTCCATCCGCCGACGGGAACTCCGGCAGTGTTGCGCAGAGGAGGATCGACGAGGTTGAATTTGGCGGTATCGGTGGTCGGATCAAAGTTTCCGAATCCTTCGGCAAGGATGTAGAAGTCGTAGCCATGGAGATGGACAGGATGATTCTCGGCCGTGAAAATGCTCGTGCCTTGCAGCACTACCTGCACCGTGTCGCCGAATCTCAACGGGTAAACTTTGGTGCCGGGAACCGGCTGCCACAATGCTCGGCTGACATTTCCGGTGTAGTCGAACCTTACCGGAGGTTTTCCGGGAAAGTCGCGGGTGAAAACTCCCGGAATGCCTTGTTGATGCGCTTGAAGCAACGAGATCGGCGGGAACACGAACGACACGTTGTTCATGCTCGCCGTAATCCGCGTCCCGTTCGGGCCCTGGCAGCTGCTAGGGCTCGCGCCCAGCGGGCAATTATTGAGGCCGAGTCCGACGGTGAAGAATAGATCGTGATTTATATCGGTGGGCACGGGAACCCGTCTCGGGCTTCTGAAGCTCGTTGTGAATGCAGTTGCGGTGACGGTGTCGTTGAACGCCGGCATCGCCGGCGCAACGGGATCAATTACGACGCCCCTGGCGGCGCATGGCGCGGATATATACTCCAACACAGCCGTCGTTGTAGTGTTATCAAACGGTACGCCTTGAGCCGTTGCGTACGCGCGTGCCGCTATGTAGTATCGGGCGGGAGGCTGGTCAGCCGTGATCAGAACATCGGTCGTTTGGCCCGGCCCGAGCATGAGAACCGAGGTGACGAAGGGTTTGACGTAGGAGGCATCGGCGGCCACCACGGTGAGGTCGTGGTTCGCGACTTTGAAGAAAAGTTGCTGGTTGAGGGCGGCGTTGACGATTCGGAGAAGATTCGTCTCGCCTACATCGACGGGAACTATCACCGTGTCTTTGCTTGAGCAGTCGTAGAGGTCGCCGGGTTGGCCGTTGATTGTGAAAGCATCCGAGATGTTCGGCGCAGCTCCGGTTCTCGTGGATTGTCGAACGACGCTCACCGGATCGGCGTTCCACCATTCCCCTGCACAACAACGTTCAAAACATCGACCAATCTATCAAAATCAAAACATGAATCCCCGTTTTTCGTGTCGGGTTGGACCCGATTTCAAACCGTAGTAGGCCAGTACGGCCCAATTTCAAATCGAGCCTTAAAAGGCCGGCCTGAGTACAACTCATTTGAAAGTGAATAATTGAACCCACAATTAAACATACACAAGACAACTTTACCATTAAGCTATCCTTTAAATTTTGTCTTTATTTCAAAAATTAATATATATATTTATTAAATTTTAAATATTAATTTTAAAAACTGGGCCTACCAAACACGGCTCGGCTTTCATGAGCCCGGACACCGCCTGGTACATTAGCATCAAGCTATATTTTAAGGTTTGTCTTTATCTTAAAAATTAATATATATATATATATATTTATTAAATTTTAAATATTAATTTTAAAAATTGGGCCTGACCATACACGGTCCGGTACATTAGCATGTCGAGACAAGCACGGCCCGAAATTTGTTGAGCCTATTTTTTTAGGCACTAGCACAGTTTTTTTTATGCGGAATTCGAACCAGGTTTTCGGACTGTGCTTATTTTTGCACTCCTAATCGAGAGGGAAGTCTGGGAAGTTAAAAGCTACCGAGAAGTAGAGGCGTTTCGCGCTTCGGTTTCGGGAACGGATACGAGGCTCCGGCTCTTGGACGAATGATCAGAGCGCCGTAAACGGTCGCTCTGAGCCACGAGCTGTGGGCGTGCCACCAGAGCGTGCCTTCTTGCCCTCGGATCGTAAACCGGTATGTGTAACTCCCGCCCGGCCTGATCGGGCATTGGGTGATGAATTCGGGACCGTCCGCCCACGCCGTTCGAAGCTGACGAACGCCGTGCCTGAAAACGCAACACCATCGAGAATCGTAAACCAAACGAGAGAAATTCGACCCCCCCCCCCCCCCCGACAATAACCTTACCAGTGTATCGTAACATTGTAACGAGCTCGATTGACAACCTTGACGACCAACGAGTCCCCGTTATTAACTTCCAATGTCGGCCCCGGTAACATCCCATTGACGGTGATCGCGCTCCACGTCCTGCACAGCCTCTTTACTGCCGTCGCCTGCACCTGTTGATCATCGCCGGTAAATTAAAATGCAATCAAATCGCGGCCGGGAAACAGGACGACGTAAAGGATACTTACTACAAATTCGTGGTAGTGAATTCTCGTATTCGCTGCCGCCACCGTGGCGGCGGCAACGGCGGCGGAAGCGCCGATTCCGGCGAACAGAAGCAGAGAGAATAGGGCAATGCAGCACAAGGGGCTACTGCTGGAGGATCTGTAAGTCTCCATTTTTCTGGGTGTGTTCTTCTTGAGGGAATGTCTGTTTGTTTTGGTTTTTTTTTTTTTTTTTTTTTTTGTTTTATTTTTGGAAGAATACTTAGGGAGGATTTTAGTATATAGAGTGGGAAAGGGTTGTCCTGAAGTTGGCAGATTAGGTTTTGATCAATAGAGAGTGGAGAAATTAATTTATACTATGAATTAGTCTTACCTTAATTACCGAGTTGGTTGCACCCACTGGGAAAGTTATTTTCATGTAATTCTTAATTTAATTCACAAGTTGGGATTGTCGGTGTATCACATAAAAAGTAATCGACGTATATAATGATATCGTACGTCTGAATTATAACATAACATATGTTGTATTGTAAATATCTTATGATAGTATATAATATATCATAAATATCTATCTTTATGTGATATACTGACCTTATCATACTGATATAATTGGATCAACATCGACTTTGCAGTCAATTTATTTGGCTAATTACTTTTTTATTAATTAATTAATTGGATCAGAAATAAAAATGGATTCTTGATTCTAACGGTGTGTTTACTGTGTGTTTTTTCGGTAAAATTGAAAATTATTAATTTGAATTTGATGTTAAAATAATATTTATGAAAATTCAAATAATAGAATTTGAAAAAAATAACAAAAGAAGCACACTAAATGCTGATCAGGCCAATAATAGTTGATTAGTTCTCAACGCAGGACTGAAATTAAATAAGATATGAATAATTATCATTTGCTGCCAATTTGTACTATTTATTTATGTTAAAATCAAGAGTGATATATATATTTTGTTGATTATTATGGTATGCGGAGGCGAACCAGACCGGGATGAGAATGGAGACTAACTTTTCAAATTTCGAAGGGATCAAAATTTATTTGTTATCCAATAATTTTATCAATAGAATTATCATATTTTGAAAATATTTCAAAACATCAACTTACAGTAACAACTACTTATTACAAGATAATTTTGTATTATATGAAATTGATAAATAGTAAAAAAAAAATTATTAAAAAAATAGCTTTTAAAAATATCATCTCCTATGCATTTAGTTGAGAATTTTTTGAAGAATTTTCTTTTTTTTTAATTATTATTTTTTACTTTTTTTTGTTCATATCTATTTTTATAGCATCAAAAAATTATTATGATATAAACTTTTTGTTATTCAAAATTAAATTTTCACATAAATACTCTATCAATTTTTATCAATTTTTAAAATTGTTTATTATTTTTTATATTATATATTATAAAATAAAAATTAAAAAGAAATGGGGTGGGGGGAGGGGGTTGGAGCTCCCCTTACTCCCACATACATCCGCCTCTGATCGTATGCTGTAAATTTATACTATGTATTTATTTTATATTAACATGTACACTATATTAATATCAATCACAATCTATGTAGTATGGATTACTAGAACAAGCTAAATTAAAAATCTAACCATTGTCTTGTGTATATATGAATTTTTGCTAGTGTTCTCCCTTGGAAAAGTCCATCTTTTTCTTTTTCTTTTCTCACCAAGATGTAGGAAAAGTTCATCTTGTACATGTAAATGTTTCTAATATATTAGGTGACCTTTTTTAAAAAAACTTGTTGCATAGTTATATCTTATTCTTTGAGGTGAAATTCCATCTTTAATTCACCGTTATTTACGAAGGAAATGTTTAATTTTTATGATAGTAGAATCTTGATTTTAAATTTTAAAAAGGTAATAGATTTGAGACTATTGAATTAGTCCGCTTTAAAATATAGTTGGCTGTAGGAATCGTAGCTTCTATTTTTTAAAGTTAATTTTAAGAAAGTATTGGTTGAATAATTTTTAAGCTATCATGTTATAGTTCATCTAATCCATCTTACTGAATTGTAGATTATGGTGAGTTGTGGGTTAATTTGTTCCATCAACCCATCTGGACAATTCTAAAAATTTAAATTATTTGGTGTAAATATATATCATTGCTGATCACATTTTAAAATTATAAGTCAACTCGTTGATCATTTGGATAAAAGTTAGAAAAAAAAAATAGATAATTTTGGAGGTAATCAATTATCATATAATTGAAATATTTGGATTAATGAGCAATTTTGGAAAAAATGCCAGAATTATCTAAAATCAATCTGAATCTCGAATTGTAAGAAAATTTTGGAATACTCTCAAGGCTTAACATTGACGAGATATTCTTTCGCCTAACATATCGTATAATTTGACGCATTAGCTTCAAAATTGGATATTGAACATCCGACAAAAGTGATTTAAATTACTTTTCAATTTTTTTAATATTAAATATAATGATTATATTCAAAATGAAAAGATAAATTAAAAATCCTATAGAAGATTTAGTAGGTAAGATATGAGTTAATAGGTGTTTCAACACCCCCAATTTAATTTAATAGGTGTTATTACAAATATAAATTGGATCTTAATATAATATTAATATATATATATATATTTATAATCTAGGGTGTGATAATTTCAATTTGTATTTTATAATTAGATTATTTTTAAAATAATTATTTAATATAATATTTCAAATAAATAATTATATTATATATAATAAGTTTATCTATTAAATTAAAATAGAGATAATATAGATATAAGATAACATTATTTTTTATATCTTTATATTTAAAACTATTAAGGATGTTTTTTGTTTTTAGTGCTTTTTGTATTCTGATTTTGTATTTATTTAAATAAAATAATTATTAGATATAATATCTTATAGAAAAAATAAATATATATCTGGATGCAAATTCAAATCTTATATTAAAAAATTAGAAGTATCCATACATTATATATAAATCTCACATCTAATTCCATTAGTACGGGACATTTTTAGTTAGTCAGAAATAATATATAAAAAAATTAAAATAAATGCAATAAATATATCATTGATTACATATTATATAATTTTTCGTAATAGTTTTGATACTGCTTTATATATATATATATAAACACGTAATTAAAAAGTATAATTAATTAAATTTGAAATTTATGAATGACCATTTCCCTTTACATATATTATAATTACTATTTATGCATATATTTAAAATGATTGAATTTGGTAGTTATAAGTGGGTTTGAATTATAGATTACTAATTGAAAGCAACATAATGGGAAATCACATAAGTACAGTATTTTCTTTTTCCACCTAATTTTAACTTTTAATGTTTTTTTACTAATGTAATTTTTTTACTCCTTATAAAAATATTTATTTTACATAAAGTATCACATTAGGTAAAAAATTGAGGCTAGATTTCGATTTTCGATAATAATAATAAAAAAAATTAAATGTTTGATATGGAGAAATATATATTTGATTTAATATAAATATATATTTAATAATGACAAAACTTTCAAACTGATATATTTAAAAAAAAAGTAGAATATTTGATTTAATATTTTGGGAGAGCCAAAGATAAAAAATAATTTTTCTTATTTGATGGAGAAAATATTAAATTTTAATTAGATATTTGTAACCTGAGGGAGCACAAGTGACTATAGTATACATATAAATATATAAATAAATTTGCATTATTTAACAAATAATTTTTCAATTTGAATTAAGATTTTAATTATTTACATTAATAAGTATTTTATTGGACCGGGTTTGTTTGGGCTGGACACTTTTGACTCACTTGGTTTGGGTCCCACATAGATTTTGAACAAAAGAGCCCATGTTAGGCCCATATATTGTTCAACCAGACATATTTATATTGGGCCGGTCGGGGCTGGACCGCTATTTAAGGGCTCATGGGCTGGCACTGTGTTAATATATGAGGTTAGTTTATCCAATTAAATTTATACACATACTATTTAAATAATAATTATTTGATACAATATAAATAAATATTTATGTGATATTTTATATATAAAATTAAGTTTTATTACTCTCCATTTCCAAATCATATGGGTCATTTGAGATTTTATAATAAATTAAAAAATAATTATATTTTATTAGTTAATGAAATTATGTAAAATAGTTTTCACACTTTTACTTTTTGTATTTTATATATAAATTAATTGTATGTTTGTAATATACGAAAAAATAAATTATTTTAATATTACTGTATTATTACTTTTATTATAATAAAAATAGATATTTTTAAGCTTTTTATGTATACTCAATTATCACTTTTGTCACGTGCTAATGCATGAAATATATTTTATCAGCTAGCTAAATAAATGATAAAAATGATAATTGAGTATACGTAAAAGATTTTTTTATAATTTTTTGTTTTGTTTTGATATATTTTAGTGTTTTGTGTGTTTAAAAAAAAACAAAAAATAAATCTAATGAAAAATAAATCCAATAATATATTCTTGCTATTATCTAAATTATAATTAAAGATTAAGAAATAATACTAATACTACTTAGTGTGTTTTTATTTTGTATTTTTAATGAACGTGGATGTGTTCTTTGTGGAAAATATATTTTTTTAAAACACATTTTTTCAAAAAAAAATTAATGTATAACACGTACTAATTTTTATATTATTTACATAATTTTATATATTTTACATAAAAAAAAATATTTTTTTAAACTCTCTCATTAAACAAACAACCCGTCAAGGTTTTGTTCTTTTAACATTTTAAATAAAAATTAACATTATTCATCATGCAATTTTTAATAATAATATATTATTTTTTTTTACAAAATATCACATCAAAATCTTATTTAACCAAAAATTCAAATAATATTTCATTTTAAAGTTCAAAAAATTTCAAACTACAACAAACAAATCTTAAATTTGGAAAAATTTAATATTGAATTAAATAATGTATGTCATAAAATATAGTATATTTCTAGGAATTAATAATAAAAATTACAAAAATAAATTTATACTCAAAGTGTGTGATTTTCGCGATTTTCATACTCTATTGCTTGCTTAATAGTATTGCTCTATTTTTTTATATAATTTTTTTTTAAATACTACTAAATATAAATTTGACAAAAATATTACACAATTTATAAATTTAGTATTAAAAATTAATATAATTTAAGGGTTTGTTCACCCAACTTATTTTTGGGTGGCATAATTCCTCATAAATATTATAAAAATACAATATATGTAATATATATACTCTCTTACCTATAAAATCAACAAATTCATCGTAAAATATTATATTTTTATATTACTGATACAATTTTTCATATCTAATATAAAAAAAAACACAGAGTTTGTTTGTTCATTGAAATGATTTGAAAAGATATTTTCTTACGCGATGTATAAAGAATTATGTAAGTAATATAAAAATAATGAGTATGTGTAATATATTATTTTTTGGGAAAAAATATACTTTTGAGAAAATATATTTTCCACAAAAAAAAAAAAAAACCTTAGTATCATAAAACTTAATTTAATTACCATATAATATTTTTAATAAATATTTAAAATACACAATTATATTTTTTATAATTATAGAAGATAATTATAAATAAAAAGATAATATAAAATAGTTTTAACAGATTTATTACAAAATTTATAAAGTATATAATTGTGTTTGTTTATTACCAAATTTATAAATTTATATAATTATATTCATTATTTAGAAGACAAAATATATTATATATATCTAAAACTTTGTATGTTTTTTTTCTAAGTCCCGGCGCTTGGTCTTAAGGCACTGGGTAGGACCAAAGCTGAGTAAAATTATATAGAGTGTAAAGATCACGCCTAAATATATTTTGTCAATAAAATAATAGGATATAAAAATAATAATTTTGTATATGTATAGAAAATATTTTTTTTTATATTTTTTCTATATAGTAATATCATAGTATTATTTTTATTTATTATACTATTTTTATTAATTCTTTAATAAATAATTGATTTACTTTTTATCTGTTTTATTTTTATATTAAAACATATTATTTTTCGGTTTTTGTATCAAAAAAATATATATTTTATGGAAAAAAAGAATAATGTTTAATAAACTTTTGTTGTTACTAAAAAAAAAAAAAAAAAAAAAAAAAGGGGGATAATCCGCAATCTAAATAAATTGAAATAAATTCTTGTTCATGATAAAAGTCTTGCTTAATTTCAAAGTCATGCTAAATGATTGCAAAAATTAAAACTTACTTCTACTCGATAGACTAATTCAAAGGTTATAGATAATATATATATATATATATAACTTGTAATGAAAAATATCATGTTATTATTTCAGGTCCATTTATTTGGTAGTACTTTTTTATTCCCTCCGTCCCACATAATTTGTCCCTATTTTTTATTTTCGTCTGTCCCACGTAATTTGTCCTTTCCTTTTTTTAGAAAATTAATTATACATTTTAATCGTATTTTAAAATTTAAAATTTAATTTTTTTAATCTTAATTAAACTATTTAGTTATCTTAATATTAATTTATAATTATTTTTACTAAATAATAATTATTTTTACTAATACATTTTTTAATTACTTACTAATTATATTTTACCTAAATTCCCGTATCTACAGTAATACACATATTACAGGGGACGGAGGAAATATTATTTAACATTTTCAATTTTTTATTCAAAATAATATATATAATTTGTTTGCTTGAACAACAAAAAAAAAAAAAAAAAAAAAAAAAACCTCAAAATACAAACAAATATTTATCTATAGATAATGCATCTATTATAATTTTTTACTGTGATTGTATTAATTTATTTTGATTTTATTCTAATGTTTTAATTTTCATAATTATAAATAATCATTCAATATAATATTTGAATAAAAAATAATAAACTAAATAGAGGAAAAAATATTTGTTTGTTTAGTATTTTTGTTTGAGGTATTTTTAATATAATATATATTCCCTGTCCCAGTTAATTTGTCTAATTTAAATTATGCACAAAATTTTAAGTATTGTGTAATTAGTAAATAATTAAGAAATATATTAATAAAAATAATTTTAGATTAAAATTAAAATAACTAAATAGTTTAATTGAAATAAAAATATATAAATTATGAATTTTAAAATGTGATTAAAGTGTATAATTGTATTCCTAGAGAATGAAAGACAAATTAAGTAAGACCAATGAAAATAGAAATAATTGACAAATTAAGTGAGGCAATAATCATATTTTTATATTAAATTACCAACTTTTATAAAGGAATTGAATATTTTTCTTTATTTCAGATAAATTGTCCATATTATTTTAGATACAAGAATTTATGTAAATTATAGTTAGTAACTAATTAAAATGTATAATAGTAAATATAATTATTAATTTAAGATGAAGATAACTAAATAATTTAATTAAAATTAAAAAATTATAAATTATTAAATTTACAATGCAATTAAAATATATAATTATATTTCTAAAAAAATGATAAATGATATGGAATGTATGAAAATAAAAATTATGGACAATTTATATGGAATGGACGGAATATATTATATGTTATTTTAGTGTATATGTATATTTTTTTTAATAATATTAATAAAAATGTTGTAATTTTTTATTTGGTTGAACCCAATATTTTAAGACACAAATTGAGTTGCCATTTGTATCAGATGCTGCCCGATGAATTCAAACTTAATTATATTAATTTATATAATTAAATGAAATAATTAATATAATTAAACAAAATATACTTGTAAGCATAACACAGTTTAATTCAGCACTTTGCTCAAAATCAAAACAATTATTAAATACTCATTTCGTTCGGCTACAAAGTATACATATTTTTATTTTGGAACGTTCAGTTACAAAGTAATAATTTCATTAAATACCCTTTTTTTTTTCACAAATACTCTTACTTTACATCACATCATTACTTTTATATCAAAAAAATAAATGCAAAAATATCATTACAGTACTTTTATCTATACATTATAAATAATATACTATTATTTCTTAAACTCCGCCTCAAAAATAAATGTATACTTATTGTTTGGACGGAGGGAGTATAATTGTTTGTTTAGTATTTTAATTTAAAATATCTTTTTATATAAAACACGAATAATTGTATCGGTAATATAAAAAAAATTATTTTATATTAAGTATTAATATTTCGTGAGAGAATAATATATTTAAATATAAAAAATTATATCAATAAAAATTTTGTTGGACAAACAATCCTAATGTGTGCTTGCTTAATGTTTATAATTTGAGTTTTTATTTTATTTTATGTACGAAGAAGAATGTTAGTAATATAAATTATACTAATATATATCAAATTATTGTTTTTTGTGAGGAAACAAAATATATACTGCTTTAAACTTTTATTTGATTTTTGCGCGTGAATTTATCTAAATTAATATTTTATAGATATGTAATAAAATAGTGTAATATCTATTTTGTCTTTGACGAAAAAAGCATAATTAAACACAATTTCAATTTTATCTTTTTTTAAATACTATATTCAATATATAATAATTTTATTCAATCATTACATCAAAGGTAAAAATTAAATAATATAAAAAAAAATAGCGAAATTGTTTATAATACACCAATGATTTGAAAAATTGATATTATACTGGCATAATTTAAAAATTATATAAGATTCTTCATATTTTACAAACATTATACAGAATTTCTTAAATTTTATACTAGACTTTCCTGTATTTTTAAAATATTGTATAGAATACTCTAAAAAAAATTTTGTATCCTATTTAAAAAACACAGAGAGTCTTATGAATTATTTAAACAATAAAATAGAATAATTATTTAAATAATAAAAAAGAATAATACAATTTTTTAAACCAAAGATAATTATAAATAATTTTTTCAAAAGAATAAAATAAAATAAAATTGCACCTAGACAAGCTCTTTTGACTCTAGAAAGTTTTTGAATTTTAAAATTTTCTTAAAATAATAAAAAGTTTACTAGTTAATGTCATATTTATAGAAGTATATATATATATATTAATATAATAATTTTCCAAGTTATTGTTGAAGAATATTTTGAAAATTTTCAGAAAATGTCTAGACATATTGTTGATGTATTTTTTCAACAAATAAAAAGTAAAATTCAAAAGATATGGAAAATATGCTTAAATTTGATTAATTAGCGCATGAGATTAGAAATTTCTAAACACCGTACCGTACATAAGAAAAGTAACTGGAGATAAAAATGCTGAAAATTTAAAGTGGTGATCCCCGAATCTGACTTTGTTTTGTTGAAGTTGATTGAAGATACATTCTTCAGAAAAATTCAAATCCTTAAATATTCCTTGAAGAAAATGCTTGGAACCGTCGACTGGTCGGTTACAGCAACCGCCGTCAACAACCCAAAAGAAACGTTTTGAAACGTCGCCTGGTCAGTTACAGTCTCGCCAACTGCATAACCCAACCGACTAATCCAGCGACTAACTGGTCGCTGGACCAAAAGACTCCTTGGCCGCCCCCACCAAGCGACCAAACTACTGTTCACTTAAGTGGACAATCAATTATCAGACCTTACTTCGCCCGACCTCCGTAGCACCTGACCCGCAGACCTTTCGACCTATGGACCATCCGACCCGCTAACCAACCGACCTGACTATCCGACCACAGACCTTCCGACCTGGCTATCCAACCGAGGACCTTCCGACCTGCCTATCCGACCGAGGACCTACCGACCTGCTTATCCGACCACAGACCTTCTGACCTGCCGATCCGACCGAGGACCAACCGACCGAGGACCAACCAACCGACCAAAACAACCGATCGAGGACCAACCGACCTGAGTGCAAATTTTTCTTCTTTTCCTCATGACTTCGTGTTTAATTTCCTTTAAAATACTGCTATCCTTATTTTTTGTGCGTAATATATATATATATATAGCAAAATTAAATAATTCTTATCTTCCCTCATTTTTTTCTTTATTTATTTCTTCTCCAAAAAATATAATTATTAAATATAATGTTTTGAGCAAAATATTATTAATGTTAATTATTTTTTTTGAAAAAAAAACTAATTTTTCTATATATTCACTCAATTTTCAATTATTTATTATTATTATTATTATTATTATTATTATTGTTGTTGTTGTTGTATGTGTATTGTGTGTGCAATTTATTCAAAGTCAGGAGTCAATAGCTGTTGACGTTAATGCATGTCTTACATCAATACATGTTTTATCATCACTCCATAATAAAATAAAATATTTATTTTTTATATTATATTAAATTTAAAATATTCAATCAATATCATATCAAATAAATTATTTAAATTATAAAAAATTTTAACTATTCAAAACTCAAATAAAAAATGTAACTTCTAAACCAAACATGGCTTAAAGTTCCATTTCAATAAAGATTCTTTTTTTAGAGTTTTTGAATTTTAAAAAAATTTGAAATTTTTGATGTGATTTTTATTGGAGAAAATAAAAAATTCATCCGTCCAAAAATTGTATTGGTTGTATAATAAGAGTTAGTTCACTTTTGTATTTTTTTGTTAAATGTATTTTTATATTAAGTATAAAAAATTATATCAGTAATATAAAAATAATATTTTGTATTGAATTATTAATTTTTCGTAAGTAAATAAAATATATATAGTATACATATTGTAATTTTATAATATTTATGAAAAATCCTGCTAAATTCATTATTACAAAAGATGTCATAAAAAGAAGCAAATAAATTTAGAAGTATTTTTTTTTTTTTCATCCTTAATCATACATATTAAATTAATTTATACAATATATATCTATATATTACCTAATGGATGTTTGATTATGATTTCAAATTGAAAAAACATTATTTACCCTATATGATGCTCAGTAAAAATATATTTACTCCGTCCCACATACCGTGTCTGCTACACCGTAGACACAGTATTTTAGGAGGGATATAATTAGTAGATAATTAAAAATGTATTAGTAAAAATAATTATCCTATAATATAAATAATTATAAATTAAGATTAAGATAACTAATTAATTTAATTAAAATTTAAAAAAATAAATTAAAAAGTTTAAAATGAGATTAAAGTGTGTAATCATTTTCCAAAAAAGGAAAGTGACATTGAATGTGGAACGAACAAAAACGGCAACGTGGACATGGTACACGGGACAGAGGGAATAATATTTTACATTACAATAAAATTATATTAAAATACTTTTCAAATAAAATTTAAATTAAGCGTTTCATTTCAAATTAATTTAAAGCCACACCACTATTTTAAACATATCATGTACATATACATGATTATTTTTAATACTTTATACTTAATGATTATTCACGTTAAATATACTAAAATAATAAATACAAAAATTTAAAAATAAAAAAAGACAAAAGAATTTGAGTTTGATTGTAGTCAAATTTTTTTACAGAAGTAATAAAGAAAATAAATACAAAGTAATAGTAAAAAAGAGAATAATAATAATAGAATTAATCTGGTGTAAAGATAAAGTTATGATGAGTCATGAGATAATAACTTTAAATTTTCTATGTTTTCAACTTTCACTCCGGACAAAAAAGGTATATATAATTTTGAAGTTTTGAAAAAAAAAACTATAATAATAAAAAAAAATTGATATTTGATGTGATATTTTACGAAATAAAATATATATATTGTATTTAGTATTACTTTTTTAGAAAAATATATATATTATTTCCATTCTTTAACAAACAATTTATTTTTATATTTTGGTCAATTTTGTAACGAAGTATATTTTTTTTTAATAATTGTATTATCTATTTAACATTTAAAATATTCTTACAACTTAAAATATAGCATTATACAAATATTATTACATTTATATTATATAATACCAATAAAATCAATTTTGTCACTTAAGTTAATTTATACTACATATCAATATTATATTAATATTAAAAAATTTATATATAAAAACAACTAGATACTTAATTAAGAAATGAAAAAAGTATTATTAATTAATAATACCAAATCTTCTAAAAATATGAATAAAAATTATAAAGAACAAAATAATAATTTGTATTTTTAGATGGTAAAAATTAAAATCTTTACAAGATTAATATTTTAAATTTTGGATTAAAGTAAATTAAAGTGTATGAAATATAGTCATAAGTGATAATGCTGTAAATAGAAAACAGAAAAGTAGTAAATACAAAATTTAAAAATAATTGAACTATATATATATATATATATTTATCATATTATCTTACACCCAAAGATAAATGTATATATTGCTTCGAAAAATAAAAAATAAAGAAAATCGAATAATTATTCAGGTCCAAATTAAAAATTGGACCGACTCTCGACGAATCTAGTCTCACAACCATACACGTGTCAAGCAATTTAACAATTCCTGTAAGTTTTTCCCAACCATTATTCTCACACTCACACATCTCAATCTGGACTTTCATTTCTCATTTACTCTTTAAATTTTTTTTCAAATTTTACTATTTAAATGTTATACTCGTTCCTAACTTAGCAATGTATTTAATTTTTTATTTTGGTTTATTCCATAATAAAATATCAATTTTTTTTTAGTAATCTTACTTTCTATTAACATTAAAAATAAGATTATTTTAGTCTTTTCTATTTTTTTTTATTATACTCCAATATAATACTAATATTTCTAAAACCTCGTGTAAAAAGCAAACAGATAGATAAACGATGGACCGAGGAAGTATTTTTTTCAATTATATCAAATATCATTTTAGTACTAAATTCAAACCAATTTTTTTCAAAACTCGAATAAGACACACTTCTTCACAAAACTCGAATGAGACACACTTCTTCACATTTATGTTAATTCACAATATACATACATATCCTGTATATATCTACATCTATCTATATATACTATGTATCATTCATTGGAAATGAACTATTAATCCATTCATTACCAAAAAGAAATCAAACAAACAAACATGGTGAAAGTGTCTCTAACAAGTCTTCTTACGATCGTCATCTTCTTAATTACTACCAATCTTTCATCAGTTTCTTGCAATCCCAAAGAGAGGAGAGCTCTTCAAAAGTTCCAACAAAGCCTCTCGGATCCTTACAAGAGGTTGTCGACGTGGAACGGTCCCGATTATTGCGGATGGGAAGGCGTCACGTGCGACAACGTGACCGGCCATGTTGTCGCGCTCAATCTCCATAACAAAAAGTTTGTCACAAAGCTAGTCGCAAAAGAGCTCGATTCGTCCCTTTTCGAATTGGGCGAGTTGCGCCACCTCGACTTGTCATTCAACGATTTCCAACATAGCTCGATCCCGGAATTTCTCGGATCGATGAAACAATTGGAGTATCTAAACCTTTCGTTCGGGAACTTTGGGGGCATTGTCCCGAGGAGCCTTGGAAACCTCTTAAAATTGCGGATTTTGGACTTGTATGGAATGGAGGATTTGGTGATCGAGGATCTCGCGTGGGCTTCGAACCTCACGAGTTTGGAGGTTTTGGATCTAACCAATATTAACCTTAGCCGGACGAACGATTTGATGAAGGTATTCGGCGGGCTTCCTTTTCTCGAAAGATTGGTTCTTACGAACACCGGGATTGGGCCTGGTAATTTAAGCCCGGATCCGTGTTCGGGCTCTTTATCGCTCGCTAGCGTCCGATATCTTCACTTGAGTTGGAACTCGTTCCGCGGTGAATTCCCTTGTTTTGTTCTTAACATGACTTGGTTAAGAGTTTTGGCGCTTTCAGACAGTGGGCTCATGGGTCGGATTCCTGAGTTGCTCGGCAACTTTTCGTCGTTGACGGAGCTTTATCTTTCTTACAATGAGTTTAACGGTCGTATTCCCGAGTCTCTTACAAACTTGACGGCGCTAACGCAGTTGCACTTGTGTACTAACAACTTATCCGGTCCGATCCCATCGTCGATCGGTAGGTTGAGAGGTTTGAGACAACTCTCGCTCGATCACAACAAGTTGAGTGGCGAAGTTCCCGTCTCTTTAGGACAATTGTCGAATCTCGACAGTTGTGATGTGTCTTGGAACTCTCTCAACGGGACGCTTTCGGAGGGTCACTTCGCCAATCTCTCGATGCTAAGATGGTTTGCGGCGGATTACAACGCGCTTACGTTGAACGTTAGAGTCGATTGGATTCCTCCTTTTCGACTACGACACCTTTCCATAAGATCGATCAAAGTCGGGGGTCGATTTCCGCGATGGCTCCGGACTCAATCGAAGCTCACCTACCTAGAGTTGACGAACACGAGCATCTACGGCGATCTTCCAAAATGGCTCTCCGACATCAACTTTACCGAGCTACACACACCTCAAAATCGCATAACGGGGCCAATTCCCGATCTCTCTCCAACCGTTAGGGGGCTCGATCTTTCGGACAACATGTTAAATGGTTCGATACCGCTCTCGATATGTAAGATGAGGGGCATGGATATCCTTGATCTTTCCAAAAACCATCTATCGGGCCCGATCCCTCGTTGTTTAGTTACTTTCCCCAACATAACATCGTTACGATTGTCATCCAACGAGCTCACGGGTTTTATCCCCGACGCCTTCAGGGACTCCCGTTACTTAGAAATGTTGCACGTGAGCTACAACAATCTCGTCGGGGGAATCCCGACGAGTTTGAAAGATTGCAAGTACCTCTCGGTCCTCGACATTGGGAATAATAAGTTGAGCGAGACGTTGCCCGAATGGATCGGGTCGCACTTGCCCGAAATGGTTGTCCTAAGATTGAGGAACAATAACTTCTCCGGGGCAATCCCTCGAGCCCTTTGCCAATCTTCGAAACTTCAAATCCTCGACTTGGCCAACAACAATTTGACGGGGCAAATCCCGACATGCTTCGGAAATCTTTCCGGCATGATCAAGGGCAGCAGCAGCCAAGTGATACCATACGCACATTGGTACGACGAGAGCTACAACCAAGTCTTGAAAGGATCGGACATGGAGTATGTCCGAGTGACGACAAGATTCGTTGTAAATTTAGATCTCTCGAACAATAAATTAGTCGGAGAAATCCCTCCGGCCATCACAAACCTCTCCGCCTTGATCGGATTCAACTTGTCCCGTAACCATCTCGGCGGGAGAATCCCCGAAATGATCGGAAACATGGAGTTTTTAGAATCGATGGATTTGTCTTACAACGATCTATTCGGGGCTATACCGTCGAGTTTGTCCGAATTATCTTATCTAAGTCGCTTAAATTTGTCGCACAATAATCTTTCGGGACAAATACCGACGGGGAGGCAACTCCAAACTTTACATGACCCTTCGATGTACGGTGCCAATCCCGGGTTGTGCGGCGACCCGTTGCCGAAGAAATGTCCAAATGTGGAAAATGGCGGGAAAAGAGACGACAATGGCGGCGACGACGACGATGACGGCACGGTCGAGACTATATACTTAATTGGAGTGATCGTAAGTGGGTTTGGAACGGGATTTTGGGGCTTCATAGGAGTTCTTGTGTTCAAAAAGAGTTGGAGGGAAACTTATTTTCGTAAGATGGAACGTATCATGCCCAAATTAATGCTGTAATTATATTATTATTATTTGTTGTGTTTATTTGTAAAATTTTGGTTTTTTGTTTTGATTTTGAATAGTAAATTTTTTGTATTGAATAGTTATTTGATGTGATATAAATATATATTGATGTGATGTTTTGAATGTAAAATTAAATTTTAGTGTAATATAATAAATAAAAATTGGTTTTTGATTTTGTATTTTTGGAGGAAAAAAAATTGAAATAGTAAAATCATGTGGAAAGTTGTAAATCAATTGAAACTCAAGTGGCGAGGTTATGCATGTAAAATATAGAACTTTCAATAAGAATAACCAAAACAACAACAATATAAATAATTAATCATCAAATAATAATAAAAAGAAAAATAAAGAAAAGAATTGTAAATCATTACCTAGGAAATGTTATGCTATTATCAAATATGACTTTGTGTAGTCAAATTTTAGGTGATGTATATTGATTGAATTTGAATTGTTCTTTACTTGTGTTTAGTAGGTGAATATTCGTGATATGATAACTCTTTTAAAATCAAATTTTTTTTTTCTTTTCTTGTTAAAAATAGGTGTTGGAACTTTTTTTTTTTTTTAAAACTAGTCTACTGGAATCTTTTTTTGCTGCTGAAATCTGCAAAAAATTTAGTTTTGACATAATTCTGAATGTTTGAATGCATGTTGTTTTTGTCTTGTTTGTGTATTCTTTGTGAATAGTGAATAATATGTATTTTTTAGTTGCTTTGTGGAGTAAATCAATTTTTGCTGTTGTGATTTGATTTTAGTTCTTTGTTGTCTTTGTACTTTGTGTTTGTGTTTCCTAGACTAAGTAAACAATTTAGGTTGTAAGTTTTCCGGGAATATTTGAGTGTTTGTCTAACTGCATGTTAGTCTACTAAGCTTTTTGATAGAGTTTGCTTAGGCTATGTGATAACTTTGTTTCTCTTTGTGATAATGTGTGCAAACCTATATTCTTAACTTCTTTTCTTACTAAGATATTCTTGTAAATCAGAAGTACCAGACGCATAATCTCCCGTGATGATCATATCATCAACATAAAGTAATAGTATAACTATCCCAGATGAATAACGATGAACAAATAAACCAGAGTCGTAAGCGCATGTGGTAAAACCAAACTTCAATAGTGCAATATAGAATGTGGTATACCAAGCCCAAGGGGCCTACTTCAATTCATATAAAGCACGACGTAAGTGACAAACCTTTCCAGAAGACGAGAAACCTGAATGAGAAGTCATATAAACTTCTTCAGAAAGTATGCCGTGTGAGAATGCATTTTTTACATTTAACTGAAGAAGGGACCACTGATGAACAACAACAATAACAATAAGACAACGAACAGTAGTGAGACGAGCAATGAGAGCAAAAGTCTTTATATAGTCAACTCTATGCCCTTAGGAATAACCTTTGGCCACCATACGAGCCTTGTAGCGCTCAATGAAACCATCAAAATTAGTTTTGATTTTGAAAACTCACATGCACCCAATGATGGAGTCTTTGCCAGAGCCTTCAATTCCTCAGTCATAGCTTGCTGCCATAATGATGGATCAACACTCGCCTCACGAAATGACCTAGCTCATGATGAGATAATATGACATAGTAACAATGATAATCATACAAGTGAGCAGGTGGGTGACTTACTCGATGTGATTGACGAGCTATGACAAGTCTAGGGACCGCAGATGGATCATCATCTAGAGACAATGTCGGAGGTAGACCAGAACCCTTAACTAGAGGTGGATCAGAGGTCTAAATTGGAATAGAATCTGGAAATGGTGATGGAGCCGTAGGATCAGGATCAGAAAACAAAGGAGGACATGCCGACAGGAAGAAAGGTGAACCAGAAATAAATGGGATATGAAATTTAGTCAGGGTGGAAACAAGACACTCTCCCAAAAGGTAACATGATGAGATATACGCAACTGTTTAGAATCCGGATCCCAAATACTATAATCTTCCTACTCTACCCCATAACGAAGAAGACAACATACAAGCGCACGAGATTTCAATTTGAAATGTTCATGCGGAAGGATAGCGACAAAACCGAAGGGACGAAGGGTACTATAATCGGGTGGTTGACCATATAGATGCTCGAAAGGGGTGCTATTATGGAGGACATATGATGAAATACGATTTATGATATAGACAGCAGTGAGAGTGACTTTCCCCCGGAACCTATCAGAACAAGAGGCAGACAATAGGGACGCACGAACAATATCTAGAATGTGACGATGTTTGTGCTCAACGCGACTATTCTGTTGAGAGGTGTATGGACAGGAATGTTGAATCAATGTGCCTTGAGCAGAGAGATTAATAAGATAAAATCTCTATACTCAAGAGCATTATCAATACAAAAGGTCTGTATGGGACATGAAAATTGAGTTCGAATCATTTGAGCAAATTTTATGTATGTTTGAGATAATTCTGAACGGTGTTTCAAAAAATATATCCATGTAAAACAAGAGTAATCATCTATGAAAATGACATAATAACAACACCCACTTATCGAGGGAACAAGGGAATGATCCCAAATATCAGAATGAACGAATGCAAACGGTTTACTTGCGACCGATATATTTTTTAAAAAAGATAAGGCTGGTTGTTTTTCCAAATGACAGTGTAAGCAATCAAATAACTCAAAACGAGTAGAACCCAAATGACCTTTACTTACTAACGAGAGACTAAATTTTACAGGAAGACACATGACCAATACAAAGGTGCCATTGAAGACTAGGGGGAAGGAAATGTAATAGCAGTAGAGAAATTACTAAAAAGAATTTTAAAAAATTGTACCTCATATAACTGACCTACTTTTCGATTTGTCACAAGAATTTGACCCGTACGTGGATTCTGAACTTGCACACCAGAAGGAAAAAAAGTAACAGTAATCCTTACTCAACTAGTTGGCCAACCGATACAATATTTAATATAATAAAAATATATAGAAAGAATTTGTTATTTTATATTTTACACAAATTTTGATAAAAAAATCATATAAATAAATAACAAAACAAATATTTTAATAATACTTTGTAAAAGTTTCATTAACTAATAAAAAATTCTTAGAGATTTTACACATAAAAAAATGTAATTAAATATTTTAAAATAAAATATAAATTATCTTTAATTTTCATTTTATCTTTAATTAATGATCAAACTGTTATTTTATCAAATACACAAATTACTAGTATATCAAATTAGTCAGAGCAATTAATTACATCAATGCGCAATTAATCTAATTTGCTAAAAGTAAAAATCTAACTAATTGTAAAAACACCATAAATTTTTTATAATCATAATTATTAATTGCAAAGGTGATTTGGAAATTATAATTAAGAAAGTATTATATTACTTAATGATATTTTATTGTAATGAAATATCTATTCAAAATACATAACATTGATTAATTGCATTTTTTATATTTAAAAATGTTCTCATTGTAGATAAATAATTAAACGATGTTGTATCCTAATATCTTAAATTTTTAGATAAGTCGGTCATTTATACCTGTTATGAGAAAACGAGAAAGAAAACAAATAAAGAACATAGATGTTTTACGTGGTTTGGTGACGGTGTGTCAACCTACGTCAACGGGCAGGAACCGGAGAGATTTTATTATACTGATTTAGAGAGAGTTACAGTCATGTCATATGACTAGGAACCATAGCTATCTATCTATTTATAAGCACCCAAAAACACTCTACACCCTAAGTCTATTTGTTATTAATTAGGATAAGCTCAAAAGGAACTCTGCCAATTGAAATAGACCTTTCGCTTTGGTTTCGGGTTGGGTAGACCGCTAAATCCAAGTCACGTTTCAACAATCTCCACCTTGACTTGGAGTTTCTCCAACTGCCAAAGGTTCGTCCGCATCTCTCAGTTGCCTCCTTCCTGCCAGATGCCCCAAGAGGGCTTCGCCAAGTTCAAGCAATGCTCGAACTTCTTCGTCGGCACTGCCTTTGTCAACATATTAGCTGGATTGTATTATGTAGCTATTTTTTGAATAGAAAACTTGTCTTTTCCAGAACATCACGGATAAAATTCAACTTTACATCAATATGTTTGGTTCTCTCATGATATACTGGATTTTTAGCCAAACTCAAAGCATTTTGACTATCACAGAATAACACCAGTTTCTCCACCTTCAAACCCAAACTCTGCACCATATCATGTAACCAGATACCCTCCTTAATACCTTCAGTCATTGACATGTATTCTGCCTCAGTCGTCGACAGTGCAACCGTAGGTTGTAAAGTAGACTTCCAACTGACTGCACATCCAAACAGAGTGAACATAAAGCAGGTCAGTGATCTTCGTTTCACCAAGTCACCCCCGTAATCAAAGTCTGCATAGCCAACAAGACCATCACCATGGTCTTTTCAAATATCACAAGATATTAGACGCTCCTTTCAAATATTAGACGCTCCTTTCAAATATCACAAGATCCACTTTACAGCTCCCCAGTGAGCTTTACCCGGATTTAGCCATAAGCCTGCTCACTACACTAACCGCATAAGCGAGATTCGGTCTCGTACATACCATCGCATACATAAGACTTCCAACTGTACTTGAATATGGAACCGTCTTCATGTAGCTAACCTCTTCATCTGTAGCTGGTATAGTGTTTCGATCAAGTTTAAAGTGTGCCATCAAAGGGGTACTTACCGGTTTGGACTGATCAACATAGAATGCCTGCAATACTTTCTCAATATACTTTTCTTGAGAAACCCATAGCCATCCTGCTTCTTTATCACGCCAGATCTCCATACCAAGTATTTTTTTTGCCGTACCCAAATCCTTTATCTCATACTCACCTTTTAGTAGAGCCTTCAAGTCATTAATTACAACCATGTTTTTAGCTGCAATTAACATATCATCAACATACAACAGAAGATACACAAAGGAATCAGTAGAAACTTTCTTTGAGTAAACACAATTATCAAACTGATTACGAGTATAACCATTAGACACCATGAATGAGTCAAATCTCTTGTACCATTGCCTCGGAGACTGCTTCAAGACATATAGAGATTTCTTTAATAAGCATACCTGGTCCCTTTTAGAACTGTAGAACCCCTTCGGTTGAGACATGTATTGAGACATGTAAATCTGTTCTTCTAGATTACCATGAAGGAATGTTGTTTTTACATCAAGCTGCTCTAGCTCCAGATCAAAAGTACCCACCATTGCCAAAAGAACCCGGATGATTTTGTGTTTCACCACAAGAGAAAAGACTTCATGGTAATCGATTCCTTCATTCTGTGAGAACCCTTTTGCCACCAGTCTCGCCTTGAACCTAGCAGGTTCAACACTAGGAATTCCCTCATTTCTTTTAAAGACCCACTTGCATCCCACTAGCTTCACTCTTTTTGGTAGTGCAACAAGATCCGAAGTCTTGTTCTTTTCAAGAGACTGCATCTCTTCATTCATTGCCATAATCCAGGTTTCTGCATTTTTACTTACCACAGCTTCTTTATATGTCTTTGGCTCATCAAAGCCAAGATCATCACCAACCGCCAGTGCATAAGCCACAAAATTCATGTCACATGTATTGACACATCCTGCAAACCTAGCTGGTTTCTGAATATTTCTCTTTCCTTTTCTTGCTGCTATGGAATCTTCAACCTCAGTACCAGCGTCATCATCTTCCCCCTCAACCGGTTTCCCTTGAGGTTTTGACTGATCTGGTTGATCAGATTGATCAATAGTATTATCCTGCTGCTCTTCCTTTAACATAACTCTGTCAGGAGTCTCAAACTTTACCCTCTGGTCAGCACCACAATCTTCTGTATCTACAATACTTTCACAACCTCTACTCTGATAAAGCATAGCAGATTCATCAAAGGTTACATCTCTGTTAATAAAAAATTTACCAGGATTTTTACCTTATGTACACCACAGTCAATAACCTTTTACTCATGTTGCATACCCTAGAAATATGCATTTTACCGCCCTCGGCTCCAGCTTACCATTATTCACATTAGCGTATGCAGGGCATCCAAATATTCTTAGATTAGAGTAATAAGAGGGTTTACCAGACCATACCTCTTGAGGAGTCATTAAGTCAATTGAAGTTGATGGAGATCTATCAACCATATAGTTAGCAGCGTTAACTACTTCAGTCCAGAATTGCTTAGATAAGCCAGCAAATATGCGCATGCACCTAGCACGCGCCATGAGGGTTTGGTTCATTCGCTATGCAACTCCATTTTGCTGTGGTATGTGTCGTACAGTGCGGTGCCTCACTATACCTTTTTTCTTGCAGAAATCATCAAATGGAACATTGCAGAACTCCAACCCATTATCAATTCTTAGAGTCTTGACCTGTTTACCCGTCCGTTTTTCAACCATGGTCTTCCACTCTTTGAAATTCTCAAACACCTCATCTTTAGTCTTCAGAAAGTATAACCAGACTTTTTTCGAATAATAATCTATGAAAGTGACAAAGTAAGAACACCCGTCCTGCGATTTCACCGGGGAAGGACCCCATAGATCTGAATATACATACTCCAGAATTTCTTTTGAAGTGTGATGACCGGTACTAAACCTCACACTGTGTTGCTTCCCTTTTACACAAGCCTCACAGAATTGAATTTTACCTATCACATCCCCACCAAATAAACCCTGTTTGTTCAACACAGACTACCCTAGCTCACTCATGTGACCTAATCGACGGTGCCACAAATTTGTTCTATCATCATGTTTATCCAAGGACTGGGATACCGCCGCTGTTTCCATCACTGAACTGCCCTGTAGAAAAAAAATTCCATGTTGCAATTTTCCCTTTATCATTACCAGAGCACTTTTCAGGATTTTCACCCACTCACCTTCACCATGATATTTTAAACCATTTTCGGCTAAGGTGCCAAGAGAAATCAAATTCTTTCTGAGTTCAGGAACATACCAATAGTCAAATTTTCTGACAGTACCTTCATGCAATTTTATCTGCACTATCCCGATCCCCTTTATGGCTAGAACCCCATCATCACCTAACTTCACCGTTCTATTCTACTCCTTAAAAGAAGTGAGTAGATCATGAGAGAACGTCATATGGTGAGAAGCACCGGTATCCATAATCCAGGAATCAACAGTACTAGCACTACACACTGTTAGAACTTCACCAAAGTCACCATCATCAGAACTGTCTTGTACCACAACAACACTGATGCCACTGTTACTAGAATCAACTTTTGTATTTCTCTTCTTCTGTGGACAATCCCTTTTAACGTGCCCTTTCTCATTGCAAAGATAACACTTAACTTTGCTAGAGGATTTTGATTTTGAACGCGACCTCCCATTCCCGTTACCCCTCTCATGCGGTCTTCCCCTACCTGCAAACAGACCTGAACCAGAACCCTCTTCCAGAGAAACCTTTCTTTTCAATTCTTTGGACATAAGGGCATCTTTCACATCACTAACAGAAATTGTAGTTCTACCATATAGTATAGTATCTACAAAATTCTCATATGAACCAAGTAGTGAACACAATAAAATTAGGGCTTGATCTTCATCATCTATTTAAACCTCAACCCCTTGAAGATCAAGAATGATACGGTTAAAGGTATCAAGATGATCCTTTACCTGAGTACTTTTGGACATTCGAAAGGTGTAAAGATGTTGCTTTTGATATAGCCTGTTCGTGAGAGAGTTGTTTTGGTACTTCTCACACAGTTTATTCCAAAGCCCAAAAGCCTTTGTCTGATCTACAACCTCCCATAACACCTCATCAGTAACTGACAGCAAGATCGCGGAATGAACTATTACCAAAATCTCTTTATGTATCTTATGTTTTGTGTCTTTAGGAAACTTGTCTTCTCCCTCCAAAGCAGCCGCACATCCTTGTTGAACCAGAAGTACCCTCATCTTGATCTTCCAGAGCGTGAAGTCATTCGACCCATTAAACTTCTCCAGATCAAACTTATATGAGGAAATTTTCAATCAATGAGATATGACTCTGATACCACTTGTTATGAGAAAACGAGAAAGAAAGAAAATAAAGAACACAAATATTTTACGTGGTTCGATGACGGTGTGTCAACCTACGTCCACGGGCAGAAACCAGAGAGATTTTATTATACTGATTGAGAGAGAGTTACAGTCATGTCATACGACTAGGAACCATAGTTATTTATCTATTTATAAGCACCACAAAACACCTTACACCCTAAGCCTATTTGTTATTAATTAGGATAAGCTCAAAAGAAACCCTGCCAATTGAAACAACCCTTTTACTTTGATTTCGAGTCGGGTAAACCGCTAAATCCAAGTCACGTTTCAACAATATCATTAAAAAAAAAAAAAAAACTCACTAAATGTTATTTCTCTTTGATTAAAATATTTTGGACTATATGTTAGTCAATATTTATATATGTTGTAGCTTAATTGCAGTGCACCGTTGCCACTTGGTGTGTCCACCACTAATTGTAATGCTTTTGTTAACATAGGAAAATTACGTCCCTGATTTTCATATATATATATATATATATATAGATGTATATTGAGATTGAGTAATTTATCAAATTTTATAATTCTGATTAATTGCATTATTTTTTGAATTTATAAGTAAATCATATAAAAAGATATCTAATTTTTATTGAAATACCTTAAACAAAATATAATAAAAACGCTGACATAATTTGTATAATATGTTACAAGACACACACTTAAAATATTATTTCAAAAATCAATAATCATACTTTATGATGCACTAATGAAATATAAACAAAATATCTATTTATTAACAAATGATATATTTTTCTCTCTATCTATCAATTAATTAAAATATAAACAAATAATATATTATGCTTCATCCCTTTTATATCTATATATCCATTTATTTTTTGCATAAAATTTTAAAAATATTAGTATTATATTGGTATATAGTAGAAATAAAAATGAAAAGATTGAACTAATCTTATTAGTATTGTATGATATAAATATAATGATATTTGTGTAATATACTGTAAATTAGAAGAATATTTGTTATATTATGTAAATAGTACAAAAACTAAAATAGAAATTGATACTTTGTTATCAGACGGACCAAAATAAAAAAATAGATAGATTGTTGAAAGACGGAGGTACTATGTCAATACAATTTTATTTATAATATTAAATATATTATTTGAATTTTAATAGTATATTAGGGCTAAGTCCTATCCGTGTCTTGTGTCTTTCTTCCCAATGTAATTCTTACAATCAACCAAATAAATCAAACTGATTTTTGAAAATTTACAGAAAAATAAAAGAGGAAACTAATTCAATAATGTTAACATATTTTTTATATATTGTCTTTTGGGACATATATATATGCCTATATATATGACATTGAAACTTTCATTTTTTTATTATAATATAATTTTTATTTTTCTGAAAACATTTAAACATTATATCAGAACCAAGTTAGGGTTTATTTTGCCCTCACCACCGCCGCCTCGTTTCACCGTCGACCGCCGCTCACCGGACGACACCGGCTCCTCCTGTTTTGATCTCCGATGTCCTTTATGGCTCTTAATATGAATCGTGTGGACGCTTCCGGGATATTGTCCTTCTTTTTTGAGATAATTTGATTTGTGGGTTGAATCCATGAAAAGCTTTTTGATTGGTAAAAGATTATGGCACTATGTTACTGACAACTTTTCTGCACCGGTTGCTTCTTATGTCACCTTAACGGCGCCCCTCACCAATAAGGAGCTCATGGACTCATAGAATGCCTTGGATGAGTGAGATAATAAGAATTACATTATTCTTACTTGGTTCGGAATACCTCTTCTAAGTCTATTCAAATTCAACTTTTCCGCATAGATACTGCCAAGAAAACTTGAGATTATTTGCAACATCATTATCAGGCCACTAGAGACATGCATTATTATCAACTTATCATGTCATTGAATGCACGGACACATGACTCGCTCCAGGATATGAATGAGTTCCTTTCTACTGTACAGTCTATGTGGGATCACATTGATGAGACAGACATACAAATTGAGCACCTTTGGTTGATTCAAATCTTGATGAAGCTTGGTCCAGAATATGAGTCTGTGCGTGCTTCTTTGCTTCATCGTCATCCTTTGCCTTCCTTAGAAACAACGATTAAGAAGATTTTGTTTGAGAACACCTGTCTCAAGATGCTAAAGGCTCCTACCCTTTCTTTGGCTTTGGCAATTTCCTCTTCTACTCCTCATCACCGAGATAATCATAAGGATTCCCGACCACCTCAGTCTGATAAATGTCACTGTCGCCCGAATGTTGATCATCTTTATATCCACTGCCCTAAGGTTGAGTGTTATTAATGTCATCAGAAGGGCCTCATCTATTCGCATTGTCCCAAAAATCCCAAGGCTGATAAGTCCTCTCCCAGCTCTTCCTCTGCCATTACTGCTGCCACTAGCATATCACAGTCGCCTCAGCCGCCTCCAATTCATGAGGACCTCCGTCACATGCTCACTCAAGATTTATCAGTTCACCCTTCCTTAGCCTCGACATCAGGTAACAATATATGGTATATTGATTCTGCCTGTTGTAATCACATGACACTTGATTCTCGCCTTTTACATTCCTCCAAACCTGTCACCACGTCCTCTCCTATACTTACCGCTGATGGCACCTCCATGTACATTACCCATACTAGTCATATCTCGTCCCCCCACCTTAATGATGTTTATGCACTCCCAAATTAGCCCTAAACCTTGCGTCTGTCGGTCAGCTGGTTGAGTAGGATCTTGCTGTAATTTTTTCTTCTTCTGGTGTGTAGGTTTAGAACATGCAGAAGGGTCAGATACTTGGGACGGGTCGTAAGAAAGGCCGCCTATTTGAACTTGACTACCTTCGCCCTCGCCAGATACCATTTATTTCTGCTGCAGTTTCCCATTCCTCTTCCTATCACTGGTACCTCAAACTTGATCATGTCTCCCTATCTAAACTCAAGTCTCTTGAAAATACAGGTGTTTTAGATTTAGTTCGTTTCGAGTATTATGATTGTTTGCATTGTAAACTTGGAAAATACAAGATTTACCTTTTTTGAACAACTTATCTATCGCTGATAAACCTTTTTGTTAGTACATTCTGACATTTGGGGGCCCTCTCCTATTGCTACTCTTATTGGGTTTCATTACTTTGTACCTTATATTGATGATTACTATCGATTTACTTTATGCGTAATTAGTCTGAACTTGCCTCAATTTACTTTGTATTCGCTAAAATAGTGCAAACTCAATTCTCGTGTCCTAGTTAGACTTTTCGCACTGACAATGCTCTTGAATACAATGATTCTGTCTTTCTCAGTTTTATGTCCATCTAGGGTACTCTTGTCCAGCGTTCATGTCTACACATTTCAGTAAAATGGTAGGGCAGAGAGCTAGTATCGTCATATTTTAGATACAGTTCGAGCCATGTTGTTATCTGTTAGTTGTCGAGATCGATTTTGGGGTGAGGCTGCTCTTACTACTGTTTATAATATTAGTTGTTTACCCTATTCTTTCCTTCAGGATATCACATCTTTTGAGAGGCTCTTCCGCTAGGTATCTGATTACTCTCATCTTCATCCTTTTGGTTGTGTCAGCTTTGTTCATATTCCTCATCATGAACGAAATAAATTAGAACCACACACTTGTCTGTGTTGGGATCTTGTGTCGAATCGTCTACATATCTCTCGGGATGTTACCTTTTGGGAGAATAAGTTCCTTTCTTCTGAGTCTAAATTTTTTATTCTCTTTGAGTCAGAGTTCCCGTTCTTTGTTCTGAATTCCTCTCCTCATCCTACAGGTCTCGAATCCCTGCTCATTCTTGTTGGTCTGTCTGATGCTAATCCTTCCCCACCTGCGCCTCCTGAGCCCGTGTCCGATCCTCCGGATGTTTCAATTTCTGCCACCACTGATTGGAGACCCACCTGTGTAAGTCGCCCTTCATTTTGTATATTTGATTATTATTGTTTTTCTGAAATTTCATCTCACAATGAACCAGGACCTTTCGTGAGGAGAACTTTGATCCCTTATGGCGCGATGCTATGTTTGAGGAATTGCAGGCTAATGAGAAGATTGACACGTGGGATATCGTTTATCTCCCTCTTGGCAAGAAAGCTATTAGCTGCAAATGGATGTACAAGATCAAAACTCACTCCGATGGTTCTATTGAGCCCTACAGAGCTTGCCTTGTAGCCAGGGGTTTCTCGTAGGATTATGGTATTGATTATGAGGACATTTTCTTCCGTTGCTCGCTTGACATCTGTCCATTGTCTCTTTATTGTTTTTGTTGTTCGATATTGGTAGTTATTACAGTTGGATATGAAGAATGCATTTCTTTATGGAGATTTGTCTGAGGAAGTGTACATGACTCCTCCACATGGTTCCGATTTTTTAGGGAAGGTATGTAAGCTGCGTTGTGCCCTTTATGAACTGAAGCAGGCGCCTCGAGCTTGGTTCGCCAAGTTTAGTGTTGCGCTTTTTAAGTATGGCTTTTCTGCATCTTCTAAAGAATCCGCTCTCTTTATTCTTTGTTCTCCTGTGGGGATCATCATTCTCTTATTGTGTGTGGATGACATGGTTATTACCGGTGATGACACCTCTGGTATATCCGATCTACAAAACCTACCTCTATCGACACTTCAACATGAAGAGTCTTGGTCAGCTCTGCTACTTTCTCCGACTTGAGATTTTTGACGCATCAGATGGCATATATCTATCTCATGCGAAATATGCCTCTGATCTCATATCTCATTCAGGTCTGACTGATAGTTAGATTGCATCCACTCATCTCGAGAGAAACTGCCGACTTGCTTTTTTTTACGCACTCCATTAGAGGATCTCTCCCGTTATCAGCAGTTGGTGGGATCCCTGATCTACTTGACAGTCATTCGCCTTGACATAGCTCATGCAATCCATGTTGTTAGTCAGTTCATGACTAATCTCCAGACAGTTCACTATGTTGTTGTGTTGCACATCCTTCGTTATTTCAATGGAACACTCCTACATGGTCTTCACTTTTCTGTTGGCTCTCCGTTGGTTCTTGCTGGTTTCTCTGATGCTGATTGGACAAGTAATCCGACATATGGTCACTCCATCACATGTTATTACTTGTTCTTGGGGAGTTCCCTTGTTTCTTGGCGTAGCAAAAAATAGACTATCGTTTCTCACTTTAGTGCAGAGTTTGAGTGTCGTGCTCTTGCAAATTAGACTTCAGAGCTCCTTTGGCTTCGTTGGCTTCTTTATGATCTCGGGTTCCTCAGTAGTCTTCCACTTCCCTCCATTGTGACAACATGAGCGCAGTCCAGATCTCTCATAATGATGTCTTTCACAAGCGCACCAAGCATATTGAGATTGATTGCTACTTTGTTCGTCAGCTTGTTCGTGCAGGTACTGTTCATCTATCTCCTGTCTCTTCCGAGGATCAGACTGCACATATCTTCACCAAGTCCTTCTTCCCGGGCCGGTTCTCCATATTTTTTAGGAAACTCAAGTTGGTTTCTACTTTACCACCTTGAGTTTGAGGGGGGAATGATAGCATATTTTTTATATAGTCTTTTAGGGCTCACATATATGCCTATATATATGACATTGGAACTCTTTTTTTTTTTGTTATAATATAATTTCTATTATTTCACAAATATTCAAACAAATAAAAAACCAGATAGATGAAAGTCCGGGTTGATGAAAAACTAAGCCCAAGGAAGTAAAGAGAAGACTTGAGACCTTGAAAGAATTTAGAGTTATGGTACAAAATTTTGGAGAGAAAAAACCCGATACTTTGAAAGAAGATAACCAAAAGAAGTAAAAAACATCAATTTGATGGAAGACTACTTCTTGAAAATTATCATTCTCACGATTGAAGGCCATTTGGTGATTATTCCTTTTTCAAGATAGAAAAATAAGCATTTACATCTTGGGTTTAGTCGTGAAGGCCCAAAAGAAGGTATTAAAGCTTTACTTGATGATGTTGGCTAAAGAAAAATGGTCTAAATAGAGTCAATGAGAGAATGGGTATCACTAGAGGAGTTGAGCCATGTGATTGCTCATGAATACAAAGAAGAATTGAAAAAAAAAAAAAAACCAAAAAAATTGGAGGAAGTTTAAAAGAAATAGTTAGAATGAAAATTTTATAGAAATTTATGAAACTTAAAAGTCTACTTAATGTATCGTAATGATAGAAAATCTTTTCGATAAGTTATGCTGAAAAAGAAATTACATGAATTTAAAAAAAAAAAACTTATTTAAACAACTATACAACCTTTCAAGAAGAAATTAGAAGACACTTATTAAAGAAGAAATTACAAGATACTTAATAAAGTAATAAAATATCTTTATTAGAAGAATTAAATGAGATATCTGATATATTAAAAGAGAATAACACTTGCGAAAATGAAAATGACCAAGAATACTTCAAAATTATCTCTTCCTCTACCCTTTCCTTTTTTTTTCCTTCTCTCATTGTTTTTTATGTTTTATTTTTGTACTTTACTTCCTTTACTTTCATGAAATTTATTTTATTTCTTGTTTCTCTCTCGTTCTTATTGAATTTCTCCCGTTGTTACTTGCTCTTTTTTTTTTTGCCTTCTTTTACAATATAATGTTGATTTCACTGTATTTTCATTCATATATCCATCATTCGCGAGATTAATCTGGAAGTTTTTTTGAGTCAGCCCTGGAAGCTAAAGTTCGATCCTATTTGTTTCAACGATTTTGAAAGATTAGCACCGTGGAAATACTGTGCTAATTTGAATCATAAAATCGCAACCTTACCCCACATCATTATTTCCTCATATCACTTCGGTCTCAGGCTTTGTCAACATAGATGTAGAGAATAATTGAAAACTTGTGCTAATAATTGTACTCGCGTTCGTTGTAGAGTTGTATCGGCTTCAATTTCCTTTATTTTAATAGATCAAATTTTAATTTAATTTATATCAAATCAAACAGCACATTTAATTATTACTCATATTTTCTTTAATAATATTTAAATACCATTAATTCAAACTATCACATTAATATATTATTTTTTCAATAAAATAATAATTTTTCCAACATAATCATTGCAAAATCAAACCTCCAAACATAATTTAAAAATCAGCAAAATTGCCCATAACTCCCTTGTGGTTTCGAAACTCAGCGTGAATTTTCAGTCTACTTTAAAAATTGCATGACGCTCCCTTATACTTTAAAAAATATTGCATGAAACCACTTTGTGGTTTCGAAACTCAGCATAAATTCCCATTTTACTTTAAAAAATTGTATGATGCTCACTTATATTTTCAAAAATTTTGCATAAAACCCATCTGCCATGCAAAACATGTAGATATGAAATCATCTTCTTATCACACGAGGAAAGTTTCATGGTGGTGGAGTTTCATGCAACGTTTTTTAAAGTATAAGGGGGTACAATGCAATTTTTAAAGTATAGGGAGATTTTACGCTGAATTTTGAAACCACATGGGAGTTATAAACACTTTTACCTTAAAAATCTTCAAAAATCTAAATCAACATTCAAACATCCAAACAAACACAACTTTCAGCTACAATAATAGTACCATATTCAATATTGTTGATGTCATCCTAGTTGTGAATAGCCTTATTCATGTTACACTTACTTCATAACTTGCACATTTGCTTGCAACAATACTTTATGTATTGTATTGAATATATTGTAAATTATCTTTTATTCTTTCCTACAATTTTTTTTTTTTTTTTCTAAATGACAAATTATATGCTATGAGTGTACTCGTAGTAACCCTTGTACGCATCATCAACAGTGCAAAATTCTACCACGTTTTAATTAGGGTAATCTTTACAATGTAGATGATGATATAAATTATAAAATATGATGTACATAATTAAATATGTTATACTATGTATATTTAAATATCGGTGTGAGATTCCTTCCGTATCTTATCCCATATTAGTCATTTTTTTCGTAGTCTTTGGTCTCTTTTAATTATTCATACTATGTCGGTTCTGCTCTGGCTTATTCTTTCATTGAATCCCAATTAAGACATCCATCCAAAAAATGGGCATCAATGTGGTTTCAAAATGTCAATATTGTGCAGGGTAGAATATGAGTAGATCATTTTTATGATAGGTGAGCAATCCAAAGAAGCTCCTAGATATTCTTTTAACCTTTTCCACCCCCTTATATCACAAAATTATTGTACATATTTGTTATTTTTTGGAATCTTTCCTTTTCAGAACCCAACGTCTTTCATATTCACATAGTTTTAACTTTTATGATCTTTCGATTAATTTGGACGGAGCAAAATGATACAAAGTGACATGGATGTCCGAACGCCAAGATTCATAATTCTAAAACTTCTTGTCGGACGAGCTTCGAGAACCGAAGAGACACCATGCGTTGACAAATTAAAATGTTTGATGATGAAGATTGAAAGTTGGGGAGCGATTGAAGCCTATGTTGCAATGGCCAAAGATTTGTCGAGGGATACCGATGTTGGAGCTTGCAACGTCTTAATCAGACAACTAACATAAAATTTATACAAACCAAGAAGTATGTTAAAAATAGAAAATCTAATATATAATTTACATAAACCTTAGATTGCATATGCATTAAGAGTAGGGACAATGGCCCTATTTTCACCGCCCTCGCCTATGATCTCGTGAAGAATTTTTCAAAAATCGAAATAAATAACCTACAACGACCCACTCTTCAAAATTAAAATCTCGAGCTGAAGTCGCGGCCACCCGGTGCAGGCGAGGGAATGTCGAGGAGGTGCGTTTCTCGATTTCGTTGTTTTGTTCTCCTATTCTCCTCTTCTTATCCCATTTTCCTCTTCTCCCTTCTCCCTATTTTTCTTTCCCTCGCTTCATCATCTCCCCGTAGATGCGAACATCACTTAACTACATCATCTAGATTTATCCCGTCGTCAATTGTGGACTCCGATCGTGAAGCATTTTCCCATCATCTCAGAACAGATTGCTTTGAAAATAATTTTAAGGGAGATGAGATTCAGAAAGAGTACTCATAGCAAGGAGTATCACGGAACAACTACTCACCGGTGTCTTGGAGATGGGAGTGTTTCCGACGGAGTCGCTGGCGTTAGCACTAGGGTTCTTGCTGGAGAGGACGATGCGGTGTGTTAGGGCTGTGCGAGGGGATGTATTTGCGTAAATATATGTAAATAATAAATAATTGAGAAAATTTTATTTGGAGAGTGATTTTTGGTGAGCCACTATGGTTTTATTTTAATCTCACTTCCAAATGGGCTTTGACATACGACCCTGGGCTACACGTTGGACTGAAGGGCTGGATGGAGGCAAAGGCCATTGTCCCTGCTCTAATGGGGCCCATCCATTGTGACCACATATATATATTAAGGAATCTCACATGCCTCTCACATGCATGGGGGCCCACTAGGCTAGTTATTTCTCATTAGAGGATTCTTCATATAATCTATCCCACATTGGAAAATGTATCAATTGTCTCTTTCACCACTCCTATAAATAGATGTCTTGGGTGTTTTGTAAGACATACCAAGCAAAATTATATTTCAATGAATATTTGATCATTTATGATCATTCTCTTTTATGAAAGTTATGTTTGATAGCAGTACTTCTCTTTTAGTCTAATATTTTATGGAATACAATTCCACTTCATGCTTCAATAGTTCCAAAATTCGCGTTTGAGTATAAAACCTCAAGTTCGTAGCATTTGGAGAAGGTGAAAGAGTTCTTCAAATTGTCAATCGAGATGGTGTGTTCGTAGAGGATAGTTCGATGCTAAAAGGGTATCGGGTCGTGCTTGCGATTGTATCGGCTTAGGTTTGATTCTCTTTCAATTGTCTTTTTCTTGCTTTATTAGTTTCCCTTAGTTATTTCATTCCATTTTTCTTGCTTAATTAGTTTCGTTGAGTTGTTTATTAGTTAGTTCCGTCTAGTTAGTTTATTCCGTATATTGTGTAGTTGATCAATTCGGTTCATGACACAAAACATATGCATACTTAATTTACGTTGGTGCATGATTATTTGGATAATCATTAATCATTTACATACTTTTCACTACTATGGAAAGCGCACTTGGAATAAGAATTTCAACACTTCTACAAGAATGAACATCAACTCCATTGTGATTAGTCCAAACATTCCAATGAGAATCAATTGAAAGAAACTCAAGGTTGATTGGTATAAAATAAATGTTGTTGGTATCCGGAATGAAAAATTTGTTACAATCCGGCATGTGTAGAGTAATGAGAAATTATCTTGGTTGTGTTATATTTGCCTTTCATAACCGGCTTTACATCCCTTCAAATCCAATATTTCAACAACCTTCGGGCTATTCATCATGGTCTTGTGTTTGCTTCTACACAAAAATTCACATCGATTTGGATTGAGACCTACTTAAATTTCTAGAAAACCATGCCAATGGATCCTCCAAACCACTTTCCTAAAAATTGCGATTTTGCTTCGAAACATCACATGGAAAATATCACACGTCGATTGAAAAGGTAATATTGAAAGTTCTGTCTCAACTATCCTCTCAAGTGATTTAAAAATAAAATATTGTTATAAAAGCTTAGATGAAAATATATATTAATTGAATTTCTAAATATATTTCACTTTCATAGTAAGTAATATTTATATAAAGCAATTAAAATCGATATTTGTTACTTCATTTCTAAAGGTAATAATAATACAATAATAATAATAAATAAATAAATAAAAGATGTCGCTCGATAATTGTGGGGCATTGATATTGAATAATTTTGAAAAATACATATATATTAGATTTTGTCTGTTACACATGTTTCAACCTAATTAATGTGACTTGTTTTGCCATGCTAGTTTGCAGGTTACACTGAGAATTTATCTAGGGTGTATTTGTTTGGGGATTGGATTTTGAGTCGGAATTTGAATAGTAAAAATTTTGAATTTGAATAGTTGTATGATGTGATATAAATAGGTGTTGATGTGATGTTTTGAATGTAAAATTGATTGATTTTTAATATAATATAAAAAATAAAAAATAGGTGTTTTGATTTGATATTTTTGGGGGAGAAATTTTGGATGAACAGTAGAATTTTGATAAAATCCTACAACGAACACACCCCTAAAGTATATTAAGGAGAATAATTCGAATAAGAGAGTAAAAATAGGAAATACTTAATAATATTACTAATAATGATAATATAAAAACAAATATGTATTCACATTATCATGTTCACAATCTAAAATGCCTTCGGAACTTAAGGTTGTACTTAGATTAATGTAATATTTTTAAAATATTACTGTAAAAAAAAAAAAAAAAAAAATTTAATTCAAAAAATTTCAAAAATAATATCTTCTGCAAATCAAACGCACCTTCGATATTCTAGTCATTTCTACCGCCATTACTGCACTTCTTCAGTCGGCGTACGTTAGCGTTCTGAATTACGGTTTCCCGCAGCGCAAAACTACAAACCCATGGTTATATTTATGGGCTGGCAAATGCTGCCAAAGGCTCTGTACATTTGGCGTCGCGTTGATATCTCCGCAACACTTAATGGCGATAGTTCGTTTTGTTCTCATTCGGCGGATCTTTTCCTCGTAATGTGTAGAAATTGACAGCTTCTACTGAGAATTGTGCGTTTGAACGGACTCGAGCAGAGGTGGGTGATTTTTTGGAGTTCTAATGGTTTTTTGAGTGTTGGTGTTCCCTTGCCTCGGTTAGCGTTGGTTCGTCAATGAAACTGGTTATTTTGTGTGTGAATGCAGAATTGTTCCCCTTGTTGTGTATATTTTGGTGTTTTTGCTTGTTTTGTGGAGAGTAGGTTTTTGATTATTTTGTTCTGTTGCGTTTGATGCAGGTGAAGTTTTGGTTCCTTGAATCGTGAAGAGGAGTAGAGAACGGAAACCACATTTCTGGTTGGAATGGAGAACGATAAGCTTTTACCTTTTTTTATGTTCTCGTCTGCTTTCTAGAATTTCTGATATCTGTAGCTGCAAACATTTTATTTCCATTTCTACCGTGTTACAGTGATCAATTGAACTTATTGAGTATGGTGTTTGCCTTTTCTGGTCGATATGCAATTGGCTATAAATTGTATCGTTTAACCTTTCCGCTGCATATGAAAGTGACTTCTCCCAGTTGCTATGCTGAATTTTTGACAAATTTTCTTTCTATGTTCATAGCTGAGCTATGGGGGCAGGAAAGAATAACTCACGAGCTCTTCCAAACAAGCAAAAATCTGGAGGCACCAGGACGCTCTACACTGGTGCAAATTCTAGGAATTTATCTAAGAATGAGCTTGGTGGAGTTATATTTGGGTGCAAGAATTATACATACGATGAATGTGTGGAGAACAAAATCTTTGGTGTGTTTTCCACTTTGGCATGCATGTTTATGCTTTAAGGTTTTGGTTATTGTATCAGCTCTAACATTCTTTTTTTCTAAATTCTTGAGCAGGATTGCCGGCACCACATATTTCGTATGTGAGGAATGTCACCCCTGGTCTTGCATTATTTCTTTTCAATTACAGCAGTCGAAAGCTTCATGGAATTTTTGAGGCAGCTTCCCATGGGCAGCTAAATATTAATCCATTTGCGTGGATTACAAACGAAGGCACTGAGACTACTCCATTTCCTGCGCAGGTAAGATCCCGATGTTGATTTTTATATCAAATGGATGTTCTTTTATGCTCACGCACGTAATGGTGTTGATAATAAATTACAGCCACGTGTTTCGTAATTACTGTTTGATCTTAGTTCGGTGATTTCACGTGTGGTTGCGTTGACTTGGACATTCTGTTGTACATCAGGTCCGGATTAGTTTTCAGAGGCAATGTCGGCCTTTGTACGAGGAAGAATTTAAGCCAATCATAGCAAGAAATTATTATACTGATAGGCTGTTTTGCTTTGAGCTCGACAAAACACAGACTACAAAACTGATCCAATTATTCATATCGTCATCAGTGCCAGAACCGAAGCCTCAACAACCGAAAACCGTCAAGATGACCAATGTAGCTGCAGCCAAGAAGAACAATAAATTTGGCATTTTGTCTAGCCACGAGACTGAGGACGACACTGAGGAACTAGACCCACCAGAATCTTCTGGATGGCCAGATCTGAAGCAGACTGCATATTCATCTGCCTCAGGTAATATTGACGTCAAGTGGGAGTATCCCTCTTCAGGTCACGACACAAACTGGTACCTTCCAGAACCTCTGGGTTTAGTTATTGCAAAGACCGATTCATCTCTCCAAGAATCATGGGATGAACTTGGAAAACATGAAAGGAAGGATTCTCTTGTGGCTGCACATTCATCTGCCTCAGGTAATATAGATGTCGAGTGGCAGTATCCGTCTTCTGGTCAAGACACAAACTGGTTACTACCTGAACCTTCGGGTGTAGTTATTGGAAAGGCCGATTCATCTCTCCAAGAATCGTGGCAGGATCTCGAGAAACATGAATCTAAGGATCCTTGTGTGGAAGTTCACACCCAAGACTCATGGTCCGACTACACAAACATGCCACAATCAGAGAGCTTACCTTACTTAGGTGTAGAGGCTGGAGTGTCGATAGACACAGAGTCTGAGCTGGTTAAGGTGGATACTGATGCTTTGAATTGCAACAAAGAAGATGTAATATCTGACAATACTTCGGAACCCATGGAAAAGAATGAGGATCTTCCTAAAATAGATACTATTGCTACGTCTTCGGAAGTTGAAGCAGATTTAAAATCTTCTACTCATGAGTCCATCATCATTAAGGTTGCTAAAGATATCTGATCAATTATGTAGTTATTTATATTCTGGATTATTTTTCATTGGTTTTCTCTTTCTCATTCATTCGTTGTCGTGTTCTATGAAGTTAATGCACGAAGTTGAGGAATTGAAGGTGACTCAGTTGCAGCAGAAGCAGAAAATCGAATTCCTTGAGCAAGCATACAAGGTTGATTTTCAGGGTTTAGTAATCTCATATTATTTATTTATTTCTATTCAGTTGTTCTGTTCTCCCACCTAAAAACTTGATCAGTATAATCTTGAAGTTTCCTTTGATTGTGAGTGTCTCCACTTGAACTGTCAGGGCCTTTGTACGGGAACTATCCCAACTCATGCAAGCGATCACATGGATATAAAGAACTCCAAATCAGCTAGTCTTCCGTCAGACGATAATGTTTTCATAGTTGGAGGTTATGATGGATGTTCGTGGCTTCCAGAGTTGAGTTCATACTCACCATCTCTGGACCATATTATTCAACTTTGTCCAATGACTTTTACGCGGACATACAACGGCATAGCTCAGCTCAATGGTGAACTCTATGTCTTTGGTGGTACTGGTACTGGTACTCATAATAAAGAATGGTTTGACACAGGTATATTTCATGAGCGACGTACCCTTTGACTTAATTCTGTTTCGAAAATCTCTTGAGTTGAATTAATGAATCTTCTTGATGGCAGTTGAATTGTACAAACCTACATATAATCAATGGTTCCAGAGGCCTTCTTTAAATAAACCAAAAGGAAGTTTAGCAGGTGCATCCTTGGGTGAGAAAATTTACGCCATTGGTGGCGGAAGTGGATCCGAATGCTACTCCGAGGTGGAAGTATTTGACATAAACAATGATAGGTGGATCTTCACTGAGCCTATGCTCGAAAAGGTATGGCTTTCAAACTTCTACTTAGTTTAATTTAAGGTATGAATGGCAACACAGTGCTTATCTGCAATCCTTAGGTGAAGATTCAATCATCTATCATTAGCACTCTTGTACATTTGTATTGTCTTGGGACGATTAGTTTTCATTTTATTTTTTTGTTGTAGCGTTTTGCACCGGCTGCTACTACTATTAACGGTGCAATCTATGTTGCTGGTGGCTATGATGGGAGAGTCTACTTAAGGTTGAACACGCCATCTTTGAATGCTTCGTTAATTTGTTTTACTCATGTCATCAATCTCATACTTAAGGATTCCTACAATCTCTATGTTTCAATCTGATCCAGGTCTGTCGAACGATTTGATCCTAGAGAAAAAGCTTGGACTGCAGTTGCAAGCATGAACTCAAAGAGAGGATGCCATTCTTTGGTCACATTCAATGAAAAAATGTAAGTTCAATTGAGTTCAGTAACCGTCTAGTATTAAATAGAATCGTAGTATTAAATAGAATATATATATATGTTAAAACAAAATATTTGATTTATTCTCTAAAAAAGATTCTTTATTTTTTTCCTTACTTAGATGTACATATAGTGATTATAAGTATTGTATTTTGATTGTAAATGAAAAATAAAATTTACGATGGAATTTTTTTTTTCTTTGACATGGTATCAAAACATGTTTGCATTCACTCCCATCTTCTTCGGTGAAAAATAAATAAATTGCATCATATTTTCCATTTTTCATTTACAATCAAAGTACAATATTTATAATCGTCTGTAAGTTATATCTAAGGAAAGGAAATAGAGAATCTACACTAGTTACAATGAATCAAATATTTTGCTTTTAACATGTCTATATTCTTTTTAGTACTAGATTATATATTAGTTAATGTTAGGATATATTCAGACACTACACATTCTAATATCAGAAACATGGTTAGCTATGTTCGATGAGGTTTAAAAAGTGCGATGTCACTCACATTGTCTGGATATAAAATCTTGTCTATTATCTCGGACTGTTATCATTGTAGATATGCTATGGGCGGCCACAACGGAACCGAGATGGTGTCTACAACTGAGGTGTTCGATCCGCGCACCGGGTCTTGGGCTATGGATGAACCCATGCATTTCGCGAGGGGATATTTTGGGTCTTTTGTGCATGGGGGGAAGATATATGTCCTCGGGGGCGTGATGGATAAAGTAATATTGAATAGAGTAAGTGATTTCACGACTCTCTAAACCTTAAACAAAGAATGTTGTGCTAATTATTGCCATACTTTACAACGATGGCAGGTCGAGTGCTATGAAGAGGGCTTAGGGTGGCGAAATGCTGGGCTCGCCGGTGCCGGTAGGAGATGCTTCTTCTCTGCCATTGTTATGAAATGAATGGCAAACTGATGGGACTGTATCCTTAGGTATGTTCGTCTTCTTTTTTTCTCTTGTTGGCCTGAACTCCATGAAAATGGTTGTAGGCCCTTGTGGCTTGATGCCTTTGCTAATATACAATGCATGCATGATCTTCTTTTGAATGCTTGTTTTATTTCTTCATGTTTTTTGTGCTTGTTTTATATGAGGCTTGAGTGTATGTTAAAAGTATTTTAAAATTTATAATTATATATAATATAATATTCTCCTTTAATATATACTCACTCCTTCCGCTCACGTTAAAAATATTTTTATATTTGTATAATTTTTTAAACAAATATTAGGGGATTTCTACTAGTGTTATAAGACTTTAATGAAAGTATTTGCAAAAATCCTTAAAGTTGGACGGAGGTAATATAAGATTTATATTATTTTTTTCACAAGTATTTTAAAGACAGTGAGTGATTGAAAGTAGTAAACGAATATTTGTCTTTATTTTTTAATATAAAAATAATGATATAATGGTAAACTGTGGAGTTTTTGTAATGAATTTAAGATCATCTCTAATCCACCTTGTAAAAACAGCAATTTTGCAATTAATATTATTTATATTTATATTTTGCAATTAACATTTTTTGTATTTATATTTTAATATTATAATTAATATTATTTTTTATATTGTATTTAGTATATTTAATTAAATAATATTATATATTTTTTTCTATTTTGCATAAATATTATTTAATAATATTAAAATTTTAATTTATTTAATTTAAAATATTTATTATTTTTTAAGATCAAATAATAATAATAAAAATTAATTTAATTTATTAATAATATTTAAAATATTTTAAAAATATTTAATGTTATTTAAAAATTATAAAATATAGAGAGAATACTATTAGACTCTTGGGAGTATGATTAGAGAAAAAATAAAGGGAATGGTGGAAGATGGAGAAATTTGTTTTGGTTTTGAATAATACTCCCTTCGTCCCATAACAAAGTATCTATTTTTCATTTTAGTCCGTCCCATAACTGTATTATCTACCTAACGTTACAAATATCCTTACAACTTACAATATATTATACAGATGTCATTACTTTTATATCACATGTACTAATAATGTTATTTTAGTCATTTCTATTTTATTTTTATTATATCTCAATATAATATTAATATTTTTAAAACTACGTGCAAAAAGTAAATGAATACTTCTTTATGGGAGGGAGGGAGTAGTAAAATTTTGAATTGAAATAGTTTATTGATGTGATATAAATATGTATTAATATGATGTTTTTAATGTAAAATTTAAATTTAATGTAATATAATAAATAAAAAATAAATGTTTGATTTAATATTTTTTTAAAAAAATAAAATTAGAACAATAAAATCAGATAAAAAATTGTACGTGTAAACACAGGCATTTACACGTGACATTGAGGAGTAAGGAGTTACAATTGAACCGGCGACATAGATTGCATCGCCAGGCATTGATTCGGTCAGTAGTATTATTAGTTATCTTACCCAATATTATTAGTATTAGTTGCTTCACTTTTATTTTTACTCCATCAATAAAATATGATATGGGACCATTTCTAATTTATTATTATTATTTTTTAAATTTTAATTGTATTAGAAATTATATTTTTTCCATTAATTATTTAAAAAGCTATTTTGAAAGAAAAAATTCACCACCTCTGTAGAAGAACATTTAAATATACTAGTTAACATATTTTAAGATTTAAATGGTAAAAAATTTGAATTTGAATATTTTTATGATGTAATATAAATAAATATTAATGTGATAAGGGTGTGTTTGTTTAGGAGTTTGGATTTTGAATTAAGATTTAAATGGTAAAAAATTTGAATTTGAATATTTTTATGATGTAATATAAATAAATATTAATGTGATAAGGGTGTGTTTGTTTGAAGGATTTTGAAGGATTTCCACTATTCATCCAATTTTTTTCCCCCAAAAATATCAAATCAAACACCTATTTTTCATTTTTTATATTATACTAAAAATCAATTTTACATTCAAAACATCACATCAAATCCTATTTATATCACATCATACAACTATCCAAATTCAAAATTTTTACTATTCAAATCCCAATCCAAAATCCAAACCCCCAAACAAATAAATGTAAAATTGATTTTTAGTATAATATAAAAAAATAAAAAATAAATATTTGATTTGATGTTTTTGGGAAAAAAATTTTGTGTGAATTTAGCATAATTTTTCTAAATTCCTTCAAACAAACACACCTTATGAGTTTATTTTAGACGCACTTGCAAAGTATTTGAAGATTTTGGATTATTTTGGGATGATATAAATTTGAAAAAAAAATAGATGTTGAATATGATATAAATAGTAAAAATAATAGTATTTGGAATGAAAAATATGTTTGATTTATGCTTAAAAAGTAGTTGAATGTGATATTTAATAAAAATAGAAATGTATTTTATCATGAACAATAAGAAGATAAAAAGAAATTTAAAAAAAAAAAAAAAAAAAAAAGAAAGAAAGAAAGAATAATATAATGGTATTGTGTAACAAACATATTGAAAATTTTACACTCAATTCTCCATTCATTTAATTATTCATTCCTTGGCTTCTAATAAAAATATATTAATATATTTTTTTTAATAAAATATTATATCAAAATACTATTTAAATAAAAAATTGATAGTTTGATGTAGTTTGAAAATAATTGAAAATAAGATATTAAATCTGAATTTTTATTTAAATATGATGTTTTGTGCGAAAAAAATTAGTATATATTAATTAAAAATCCTCAAATCAAAACTTCATTTCAAATCAATTTCAACTTCAGCCAAACAAACCCTAATTTCATTTATACATCAACTAAATAATACACAGCCAACAAAGATTGGAAAATGCATATTTAAATTATATGGGAAAGAATGTGATTCTTCTTGATCACTTTGATGATTTTGACCGTTGATTAGTTGACATGAACACACCCAAAAAAAAAAAAAAAGCCTTATTGTTCTAAAGTTTGGCAGATAAAAAAACAGATATTAAAGTTTGGAATAATTTGGAGTAACTCAATTTGCACATTTTTATGTATACGTTACAATATCCGAAATTAGACACCTTTACTATGGTGAATACGTACGATGTTCCGAATCTATCCAGAAAACACTTGTATTATATTCGACAATAACATATTCTATTAAATCGAAACTCTTGTAAATTTTTACTCGGCGTTATTATTTTCTAATACTGGATTTAATCATCAACAAAACAAATATAATGCACAACTTTTCAGATTGATCATTTATTTTTATATCCCGCTCTTACCAAATTTTTCTATGATTTAAATATAAATTTGATGCAAAAAAAAAAAAAAAAAAAAAACTTGGGTTAATTAGATATAATTTTATAAAATTTTAAAAATAGTAAAAATTAAATATTTAAGGTTCGTCTTAAAATAGATATTCTTGATGTTGTAATATAATGCTTGTCTTACAACTCTTTGATGTAATATTTAGACGAAAATCTAAACCTTTGAAGATAAATATCCTAAATTCTTGTTTGGTGTTGACATAATTGGACTGAAATCATTGGACGCGCGTCGATTAGGTGCTGATATAATCAAATCAATATGCTAATTTGATCAGGTCAACATATCACATAAATGTCGATTCAATCAAAATATGCACGGCCCGAAAATCTGATTCAAATCCGACAAGAAAAAATTATGTTTGGGCTTAAAAAAATAGACCCGAAAATAAATCGGATCGTGTCTGATCCAACACGATAATAAACCGCGCCGTGCCTGGCCCGGCCCCATTTTATAATTTGAATATATTAGAAATAAATAATTTTATAAATATATTAATAAATAAACATATGTTAAAAATTGAAGTATAGTCCAATGATTGAGGTTTTATATTATTATTATAAGTTATAGATTCAATTTCTATATGATATTGAGGTTTTATATTATTATTATAAGTTATAGATTCAATTTCTATATTTATCATAATAGATTTGTATTATAATTTTTAAAAGTTTTAATTTAAAAATAAAAAAATTAAATCGGGCTAGCCCGCCCGGCACGGTTTTGACCAGAGCCGTGCCAGGTCTAAATTTTTAGGCCTGATATAAACCAGGATAGGCTTGTCTTGATCCAAAATAAATCAGACCAGTTCGGTCCGACACAAAAAAACTGTGTTGGCCTGATATTGTCACCTCTTCATAAATGCATACGACATACTCCTATATATTTTTATAATACAGTATATGTTTATTATAAAATATTTTATGTTGAATTATAACATAATATAAATATGTTATAGAGGATTTATTTAAATTAATCTATTTTGTTTGAGATAATATAATTTATTTGAAATTTGGGAAGTTATAATGAATTTTTAGTTCACCCCATTTTAACATTTTAAAATTATAATAATTTTATATATTTTATAATATCATAATTTATCTTTTATTTATTTATTTATTTATTTTTATCAACAAGACCTATTTAGTTACAAAATGACCTAAAAAGAATGCATCTAAATGACGACTTGAATTTGGTAATTTTGGGACATACAAATGTCAAATGAGTTCAGCAAATCTACCTATGCCTGCTGCTAACATATAGCAATTTTTTTTGCTTGCACACTAAACAATAATAATATTAATATTAATATATTTAAAAAAAAAAATGAAATGACATTTCTTGTTTAAGTAACAAACTTTTTGCATTGAACATTGGATTGGATTTTCCCTAATGAAGAAAATTTCATTTCCCAATAGATTTTCAATTACATACAACTCCCAGTAAGCATTGAAATTAAGGGTGTGTTTGTTAGTAAGTTTGGATTTTGGGTTTGAATTTATAATCAGTAAAAAGTTAAATTTAAATAGTTATTGATGTGATGTTTTGAATGTAAAATGAATTTGTAGTATAATATAAAAAAAAAAATTGTTTAAATTGATATTTTCGGAGAAAAAGAAAATTTGAATAGTAAAAATGTGAGTTAAAACTCACAAAAGATCATAACCTAATTTTTTTCCAATTAATTATGTAACCTCCCTCTATAAATCATCATCATCATCATCATCCTCTTGAATCTTGCACGCAATTAACTCTAATTGCAATCATTTGAATTTAATTATTATTACATATATATATATATATATTTATGCCATCCTTTTATTTTAATTTAATTGAATTAATAACTACCACAAGAACACATGCATGCATATGAACTTTTGATAGGAATGTGTTCTTTTTGTGTTTTGTTTTGAATTTTTTTAAATTTGATGTTTATATTTCTTTATAGTTTGAATTGGGTTTGGAATTTGAGTTTTTTTATTAATATAATTTTTGATGCGATGATTTATAAGAGAAAGAGATTTTCTTTTTAAGAACTTGTAGTCCAAATAATAAAAAGTTAGATAATTTTTTTTTTTAAAAAAATAAGCTATTTCTTTTTACGAAGAATCGAGAGATTTGAATAGTAAAAAAAATATATAAAATGGAAATTTCTTGGGTTTGTTTGTTTGCGTGTTTTTTTTTTAATTATATCTTTGTGCAATGCAAGGCATAATAATGTTTTTATTTTATTTTGAATAAATTTTTTATGGTTTCCATTTTTTTCATGTGGAACTCTTATCATTTTTAATATTAATAAAATATTTTTTATAAAATATCATATCAAATTACTATTTAAATAAAAAATATGCATAAAAATAAAGTCAAAACAAATCCTAACATTTTGTTATTAAATTTTTTTATCATATTAATTACTTTTTTTTTTTATTTATTTAGAAACTATATTTGAAAATTTAATCTTTTATTCAAGATATCGTATTCAATACTTAATTTTAATTCAAATTTTATTGTATTCTTATCCATGATATATATATATATATGTGTGTTGGCGCACGTGGAAAATCAACTCGAAGATTAAAAAAAAAAAAGAAAAAAAAAAAAAAGAAAAGAAAAAAAAAGAAGGAATTTTTAGTTATTACAACATTGATTAAAGAAATTATGAAAATGAATTTTGCTAACTTAAGATATAATGGTAATGAAATACGAATTGCTACATGAGATTATAAATTGAAACATTTGTAGTAATGTTTTTGTTTTTTATCTTATATTTTTATGTGCTCAAACTTTTAAGCTAAACCCATAAAAAGTAGCTACATGGATTTACCTTTGTATGTATATCATATGTGTGTGTTTGTAATTGATTGAGTTTTTATTTTTTAATTGTTATATTTTACAGAATTTCCATAAATGTATATATTATATTAATAATATAAAAAATTAGAAGTCTATAAACAGGCATGATAAATAGAATCAAATAATAATAATCTAATTTAATGAATATAATCAAATAATATCGAATAGTAAAAATATAATCTAAACTATGAATTAAATATCCAAAATATCTCTAACACCCCCAAACTCAAGTGGTGACCAAAATATAATTCGAGTTTACTAAAAGAGCTCGAAGATAATGTAGTCAAAATTGTTCAGCGTGTAAGAAACATCGTTGCTAATTGAGTTAGACTCGAATTCATACTTATAAACAAAGACATATATTATCATTGAGTCGGCCTTTGTTTTTCTACGGAAAAGAAATAAATGTGTGGATTATCTCATAAGTTGATTGAATGTTATTCGACAATATAGTGTTAAATACAATTTTCAAAACATGATCTTGTTCATTTGTTCGTTCGAACAAATAAATATGGTAAATGGAATGCTTCCTATCTATGCAAAAAATAAAAATAAAAATAGGAGACTAAATTTGATTGGTTGTGTTTTGAAAATACATAACAATAATTTTGAATTAAAATTTGTTTAATATGATATAAATCGATTTTAATGTAATCTTTTGTATGAAAAATAAATTATATATAAACATATTGTATTAAAATTAAATATATGATGTAATCTTTGGAGAGGAAAAAAAATTACTGTAAATACACAGTAAAAATAAATGAGAAAAACACGATAAAATATACTCTAACAATCCCTTTTATTTTTCTTTATTATTATTATTATTATTTTTACATTACCCATAATTAGCACATAATGTATGAACTAATAAATATAATAATAGTTCAAAACAACATAAATTACGACTGATCTCAATACAAAATACTTGTTAACCTAACACAAATGAATGATATGAACTAATAGCATATAATAATAGTCCACAAAATACATGTTACTATTGATCTCAGCACACAAGATGCATATTAATAAAGCATATGAACATATATGATTTAATTCCAACAATGCACTAAGAAATAATTGCTCGTATAAAAAAAGAATATATATATATATATATAATTGTTCATATATCGATTATCCCTAATCAACACCATAACTGATTGTCGATAATAACAAGTATTTCATTGTATTTATCTAAAAAAAAAAAATTTCCTTTCTATTTGCTTGAAAATTCTTCAACAAAATTTTCAAATATATATAATTGCTTGATAGAAAAGGAGAATAAACTAAAGAAGTGCCCCCACCTGATTAGTTGTTGCATCAATTTTAATTTGCTTGTGCATTCAAGTTACATTCTCAAATGTTGGAACCGACTTTCAATATATATACCTATATAAATATATACTCCCTCCTTTTCATATTTATCTATTTATTTACTTTTTGCACGAAATTTTAGAAATATTAGTATTATATTGGGACGTAGTAGAAATAAAAGTAAAAAGACTAAACTAACCTTATTAGTATTTTGTGATATAAAAGTAATGATATTTGTGTAATATATTGTAAATTAGAAGAATAGTTGTAATATTATGTAGATAGTATAATTACTAAAAAAAAAATGAATACTTTGTTATAGGGCAGACCAAAATAAAAAAATAGATAGATTGTTAAGGGAGCGAGAGAGTATGTTTTAGTTTTTACCAAAAAAAAATGTTTACTTTCACAATATATGCTAATTTAATAATATATATATATATATAATTTTAACAAAGATCCATGTTAAATAGCATGCTAAAATTTAAATGACAAAATTGTCTTGAATTTAATATGAAGAACTATTTTAATACCATCTATTGGATATGTTGGAATAATCTTATAAGTTTAAACATTAATTTAGACTTGAGGATGACTACAAATTTTGTTAATCAACACATTCTGATAGTACAATTAATATATATCACACAATACATTATATATAAAATTACCGTACATACATAAAATAGAACTGACAAACATATACCAATACTTATACCTTATGTAAAGTTTGTTATGTTTTCATATGCTATCGATAGCATTTTTATGTACAAATTGGGACAATACACATAGTGTTGATGAATTCTCAGCCAATACTCTAATTGAACCGATCGATATATATATATAGTGTTGACAATTTATATATACTAAGTGTAATATTTTTCTTATATCTTCTTTTTGTTTGATCTGAAACAATATTTTATACATAAAATATGAAGTTCATAACTTGTATTTAAATCTTGCTTAATCATAATTGATATATGAATAAATGAACATTATGAATATAGAGATATATTTGAGTATTGATTAGGGCTAATAAGTACTATAGTGATTATTTCTAATCAACACATTAAATAATCTGACAAGCTCTAGTTACGGGGCCTAAAATGATAAAAATATCCAATTATAGAACTAAAAAATCAATTTACCTTTTATTTTTTTATATATAGTTTGTAGACTATGACATATATTCTCAATTGATATATTATATTAATATATATTGTGATATAGAGTTATACTTATGTGTTGCCCGTATATATGTTGTCTTGTCAACACTGTATTGAATATAATTACTTAGCTAACAATTTTATTGCTGAATACATCTCTTAATAAATCAACATCTTATATATAAGCATATCATATAGTTACATACAATCAAAAAAATGAAAGCATAGTTCCAAAAACGATGACCGGTGATGTGGGGATGGACTCACGGTCACGGATTCAGACTCCGGCGCCTCCAAGCTATTAGGTTCGACTAGGGGTTTACCGAGTGCGCACTTTCAGGTAATAGCCGAGGTTCCCGCGTTATCAAGAAAAATAAAAATGAATACATATATAAAGTTTTATAATCTTTTAATTTTTTTTAAAATTCGCTTACCAAAATCATACTCACTCCGTCTCGGTATTATATCATTGTTACTGTAAGACACGAGAATTTAGGAGATGCATGATTAATAAATAATTAAAAATGTATTAGTACAATTATTTATAATATAATATAAATATTTATAAATTAAAATTAAGATAACTAATTAATCTAATAAAAATTAAATAAATTATAAATTATAAAATTTAAATGTGTTGAATAATTCTTTTATAAAAAAAAAGCGACATAATCTATGAAACGAACAAGAATGAAAAGTGTGACATTAATGTGGAATATAGTATATTTTATATATAGACTCAACACACTGAAAAAAGAAAAAATTAAGAACAATCTACCGAGGAGGTACGACGTCGGATTTACCTCAATTAGTTGCGATTGATAAAATAATTTATGTATTCTAATGAGCTCGTAGCAAACATGTATATACACAATAAGAAAGAAAAAAAGAAAAAACAAACAAACAAACCCGAACGACTTCTACGATAAAATGGTATGATCATTATTAATAAATACATCATTGATTGTGATTACTAACTAAACACAAGACTCTTGTGTATAATACACACAAAATAAACTATAAAATTCAAGTTTATCGATTATATATACATATATTTTAAATTATTTTTCATACAAAAATAATACTCCTTCCGTCCCGAAACTAAATATCCATTTGCTTTTTGCACGTAGTTTTAGAAATATTAGTATTATATTGAGATATAGTAAGAATAAAGTAGAAATGACTAAAATAACCTTATTAGTACGTGTGATATAAAAGTAGTGGTATTTGTGTAATATATTGTAAGTTGTAAGGGTATTTGTAATGTTAGGTAGATAGTACAGTTACTAAAAAAAGAAATTGATACTTTGCTCTGGGACGGACTAAAATGAAAAAATAGATATTTTGTTATGGGACGGAGGGGAGGGAGTAGTACAACACATCAAATATTTTTCAATTTTGATACTATTTAATCTATAATAGATTTACCTGTTTTTTTTCCAATTTAATTTAGCATTTTATCTCTAAAATTTAACCAAAAAAATATCAAAATAAAAATGAAAAAAAAATACAAGTGAGTAAAAATGTGACTCTATTGCATATTTTTCAAAATTGTTTTTGTAGTATGCATACTAACATTTCACTTTAAAATATGTCACTTCCCAAACTTATTTTTTGATTCAAAATATTAAATAAAAAATAATTTCTTCATTCAAAACTTAATTATATTATATCAAATACATAATTTTTATTGAACTTTTTACTATTAAAAACCCATAATTACCAAACCCATTTATAAAACATGTGTAAATCCATGTTATATATATATATATATTAGTAAAAAACAAAAAATATCATATCAAATATTTAGGCTACATTCCCATAAAGAAATCACCTTCAGACACTATTTATTTGTATTATATTTTTAGAAAATATCACATTAGATAAATATTTAGGTTTTATGTATATCTAGGTTTTGTTTACATAGATAAATTTGGGGCTTTTTGTATAGTATTTTTTAAAATATATATTGTACTTTTGTTATAAAAAAAAAGAAGTATATAATCTTTTCTAATAAAAAAATATTAAATACTAAACTGTTTTATTATTTATCATTTTTTTAATTTTAAAACTTCAAAAGTCTGTCTAAACTATTATTTTATTCGATAAATATTTTATAAATACTTAGTATTTGGGTGTGCTTTTTAGTGTTTTTTTTTAAGTACATTTTTCTAAAAAAGTTGAATACTTTATACGTATTTATTATTTTTATATTACTTATAAAATTTTCTATATCTTATTTAAAAAAATAAAAAATATATATTATTTTTAAATTATTTAAAAATCAAATCTAAATATAACTTTATTATCTTTTAAATTCAAAAATATTATACCGTAGTACAATAAAATCTAAAAGAATGCTAGAGAATCACAAATGTGGCCAAACAGCTTTTTTACACCATTCCTTTTCTCTTTCACACATATATAAATTCTTATTAGCTTAATTAATTTACATATTTTTGGTTTATTCCCTCTTAATTTAAAATTAAAATCAATGTTATTCATCTTTTATAAGATTAAACAAATAAATTGTTTTTTTTTTTACAAAATATTAAATCAAAATATTATTTTAAAAAAATTTTAAATAAAGACTATATTTTAAATCAGAACCAAACAAACAGACTCAATTTACATAATTGACTTGCACTCATTTGTCATTATTCATTTTTAAAGAAAAATATCACAGCAAATATATTTTTTTTTTACAAACATCAAATCAAATACTCATATTTCATCCAAATTTATTATTAGTTTTCGTTTTTTAATTGTCATGTAAAGTTATTCTCATTTTATATTTTTAGTAAAAAATATTATTTTTTTCTAATTATTTTTACCCTAAAAAATAAAAAATAAATATTTTTACTTATATTTCTTAAAGTTCATATCGGATTAAATGAGCACGCAAATAATGACAAAGGAAATAGTAACTTTTTAATTTTCTTTTTCAAAATTCTATAAAAGTTCTCAAAAAATAACCTCAATCTAAACACAAGTCTTTGACACACATCTATCTATATATACACATATATACAAATAACAACATACACCACCAAATAAAAATATAAATAAAATAAAATAAAATGGCCATGGCCATGGTATCATCTCCTTCGTCTTCCTCAAAGCCTAATAACTTCCCAGACATCTTCTCCTGGCTCTACAACCTCCCACCGTTCCATCAATGGCAGACCATGTCCGTCAATCTCAGCCGTCCATCTGATCATCTCACCCTCTCCATCAACAACTCCAACAACTCCTTCTTCTCCCTCTCCATCTCCATCTCTTCCAATTACTCTCACCTCCCCGTCGCCCTCTGGACCTCCAAAAAGCTCTTCCCAAACCCTAATTCCCTCAAACTCCTCGACGCTTCCGACACCAACAATCTCCTCCCGACCCTCCTCTCCAATTTCATCGAAGACGTCCTCAAATACGGCCCCAACAACACCCACTCCCTCAAAGTCGCCGCCGATCTCTCCGGCGCCGCCGCCGCCGCCGCCGACATCCTGAATTTCTCCTTCCTCAACCTGGCCCTCGCCGTCTGCGTCTATGAGGCCCCCGACGACATCCGCGGCGGCTGTCTCGCCGCCCTGGTGGAGCAGTACGGCGGCCCGAAGTCGAGGCGGGCGTCGAGGACGATGATGAGGGTTTTGGGGTCGAACGTCGAGGAGCAATGGATGAGGTCTGTTGAGATATTTTACATATTCGGTCGTAAATTTATACTCGGTCAATCTCTTTATAATCTATCAATTTTCATTCATTTTGGTCCGTCCAATAATAAAGTATTTATTTTTTATTTTTTAAAAGTAATTGTACTATCTACTTAACATTATAAATACTATTTTCAATTTATAATATATTATACAAATGTCATTATATTTACATATTAATAAGGTTAGTTTGATATAATACTTCATCCCGTCCCTTAACAATCTATCAATTTTTCTACGTTGATTTGTCGTACGATAAAGTATATATATATATTTTTTAGTAATTGTTATATCTACTTAACATTACAAATACTCTTTTCAATTTACAATATATTACACAAATATCGTTACCTTTACATCATACAATGCTAATAAGGTCAAGTAGTTTTTTTACCTTTATTTCTGCTACATTCTAATATAATACTCTTCCGTCCCTCAACAATCTATCCATTTTTCTATTTTGATCCGTCCCATAACAAAGTATTAATTTTATTTTTTTAGTAATTGTACTATCTACTTAACATTACAAATACTATTTTAATTTACAATATATTACACAATGTCATTACCTTTATATCATACAAAACTTATTTCTACTACATTATAATGTAATATTAATATTTCTGAAATTCCATGAAAAAAACAAATGGATAAGTAGATATGGGACGGATGGAGGGAGTATTTAGATTTGATCTTATCCATATATTAAATTAGTTAGGTTTGAGTATATCGAGTCAATTTTATATTAGCTATGTATATAGACCCCTTATTTTGATGATCAATAGTATATAATTATTTTTCCCCAAAATTTTTCAAAAGGTCGATGAATTTGGCGATCACGAATTGGATGGCAGAGGTGGCGGCAGAGGAGGTGCGGATGCCGATGTTTTCGTACTCGGTCTCGACGGCGGGGCTTTGGAAGGTCCAGGTATACTGTCCGGTGATGGCGATGGAGGTGGAGAAGGCGAGCTGCGGGGCGGCAGCAGCGGCGACGGCGGACGAGCGGCTGCTGTTCTCGCTGAGGTATCATCAGGTGGAAGGGGTGATACAGCTCAACTATGTTGTGGATGTTCAGGACAAGTGGATCGAAGTTTTGGTCAATACTGATAACATAAGGTATGTTTTTCACTTGTAAGAAATTAATTTTATCTATTTTGTCATTTTCATATGTTTTAAATCAATTTTTTTTTGTTTTTTTGTTATACTTTTCAAAATTATTTCAAAATAAAATCTGCTTTGTTTAGATTGAGGTTTTTGGATATTTTGAAAAAAAAATAAAAAGTTAGTATTTGATTTAATGTATTGTGAGAAAAAAAATGTATTTGATGTGATGTTTTTTAAAAAATAAATTATTGTCAAATAAGTGAAAGTATGTTGCGTAAACAAAACTATATTTTACATGTTATTATAATAATTTCGATAGTTTATACATAAGATAATATTCTTTCGGTTTGAATTCAAAGTATTTTATTTTTTTTTTACCATTTTTATCGGTCTCACTCATAAGTATTATTATTTTTATTATTATAATAAACCTAATTAACACTAATATTAAAATACTATTAAATTTTACTTAAATTATAAATATATTATTTCCTCCTTTGATATTATGTCTGCTTTACTATACAGAATAAAAATAATTATAATTTAATATTAAATAATTAATTAATATAATTAAAATTAAAATAAGTTAAAATAAGATTAAAATGTATAAATTTTTTTCAAAAAATGAAAGTAACAAATAAGTGAAACTGACGAAAATAGAAAGATAGACATGATAAGTGGGACCGAACAAGTATTACATATATAATTAATTTACACATAAAATTAATAGACAAAAATATCAAAATCTCTTATATACTTTGGCGGTCCAATAAAATATCAAAAATGTAATTGTTCATTTAGTTATCTATTATACTGCTATAGGAAAAAAAAAATCGAATTTTAAAAGTATAATTGTCTATTCATTAATATACTTAATGTTGAAAATTGACAAATAAGTTTATAAGCACTCTATTGAAGAAAAATGAATTTAAATAATGTAATTGCTCAGTCTTGCTTAATTTTTTTTGTAAAATACAAAAAGAGTGAGTGCAAAAATTGTCAAGGGAGAAAGTAATATTTATAGGGTGTGTTTGTCTGGGGGTTTGGATTTTGAGTTGGGATTTGAATAGTAAAAATTTTGAATTTGAATAGTTGTATGATGTGATATAAATAGGGTTTGATGTGATGTTTTGAATGTAAAATTGATTTTTAATATAATATAAAAAATAAAAAATAGGTGTTTGATTTGATTTTTTGGGGAAAAAAAATTGAATGAATAGTGGAAATCCACCAAAATCCTTCAAACAAACACACCCATAGTATATGCATACTTAATTTAGACTTTATAATTTATAATCATTCCGTCACACAAAATACGGAGGATAAAATTTTATTAATTAGTGAAAGTATGTATAATAATATTAATATTTTTGTCTTTATAAATATAAAGAAAAATAAATATTTTTACCAAAGTTACAATTACTTTTATTTTTATATATTAATTACTTTTATTATAATAAAAAATTAATACTTTTGAGAGAATATATAAAAATAATAAAATTGATAAATTAGATTCGAACGAAAAGAATATTAAAGTTTAAAATTCTTCTAGTATGATTAATTAAAACATAAGATTTTTAGACAAATAATAATACTCCTCATGTCCCATTGGAAGGATACTATTTTTCATTTTTGTTCATCCAAAAAAAATATATATCATTTCCTAATTTAGTAATTTACTATCTACTTAACATAATTAATACCCTTAGGATTTCTAATATATTACACAAATATCATTACTTTTTTATCACACAATCTAATAAGGGCATTTTTGTCTTTTCTACTATAAATCAATATAATACTAATTTTCAAATATTTACGTGCAAAAAATAAATGTTACTCTTTTTGCGGGACGGAGGTAGTATAAAATTTCAAAATATTAATCACAATATACACTAAAAAATGAATTGAAAAAAGAAAGAAGTGAATGATTGTTTTAAAATACTTTCACGCATAATACATATTTCTATTTTGGATTATTCAATTATAAAAGTGATACTCTCTTCATTCTTCACCAATCTATTCATTTGGCAATTTTAGTTAGTTGGTCACAAATGTACCCGTTTTTATTTTAGTAAATGTACTTCCACTTAAGTATAAAAATACCATCATTTTTCATATAATATCACACAAATATCATTAAATAATAATATATTAAAATATAATGGTATAATAGTTTTTATATATGTAAATTATACTACATATTAATATTAATATACTAAAATCTACTTGCAAAAAGTAAATTGATATATCGGTGCCGATAGAGAGGGTATTTTATTTTTATTTTTACAAATATCCATATTTTATAATTACATTATTATTTTTACACAAAAAAAAAAATAAATAAAAGCAAAATTATTCTTACATCATTTTAATCATATACTGCTACTAAAATACTACTATTATTCCTTAAATTTCACATCAAAATATACTTCATCTCTCCCTTAACAATCTATCTATTTTTCTATTTTGATCCGTCCAATAATACAGTATTCATTTCTTTTTTCGGTAACTGGATTTTATACTAACATTAAAAATATCCTTACAACTTACAATATATTACACAAATGTCGTTATGTTTATATCACATAATACTAATAAGATTATTTTAAATTTTATAATTTTCTTAATTTTAATTAAATTATTTATTTATTTTAATTTTAATTTATAATTATTTTCACTAATATTTCTTAATTATCTATTAATTATACTTTTACCTAATTTTGATCATTTACATAATAAGCCCAAACTATCGAAAGCCGAAGGAGTAATATGACAAATAAAGATAAAATGAAAGAAAATGATTATACACAGGTGCGACGTGTTCAAGCTGCTGACGGACCGGCAGCTCCGGGAGCGCGGCGCCGGGGCGTCGGAAAAGCACTTCCCGTCGCGGATCTCCCTCCAGATAAGCCCGTCGGTGCAGACGAGCGTGCTGAGCGTGTCGGTCAGCAAGTCCACGCAGAACCCCCGCCGGGACCTCGGCGTCGAGAAGGGCATCGAGGCGTCGTTCGAGCCGCCGACGGCGATCGGGCTCCACATCTCCGCCGGCGAGTCGGTGACGACGACTCTGAAGCCATGGAAGTTCGAGCAGTCGGTCCACGCCAACACCGCCAATCTCCACTGGTTCCTCCACGACTCCGGCGACGGCCGCGAGGTGTTCTCCTCCAAGCCGTCCAAGCTCGCCCTCCTCCACCCCAAGGCCTGGTTCAAGAACCGCTACTCCAGCGCCGCCCGCCCCTTCACCCGCCAGGGCGGCGTCATCTTCGCCGGAGACGAGTACGGCGAGCGCGTCACCTGGCGCGTGGACCGACGCGCCGTCGGGCGGGCGATGGAGTGGGAGATCAAGGGCTGCATTTGGCTCACCTATTGGCCTAATAAACACCGCACTTTTTATACTGAGACCCGGAAGTTGGAATTTAGAGAGATTCTTCTCCTCAATTTGCCTTGAATGGAGATTCAAATTCGATTGTCGTATTCTAAATTCAATCAAATTCCTTGTATGATTCAAAACATTTATTTGAAATATATATATATATAATAATACGATGGAAATATATACACACACAAATGATTTGTTTAGTTGGTGAATATTTTTTTATTTTAGTTTTAACTTTAGTTTTTTTAATTTGAATATGATTCTTATATTTATTTTCATAGAAATTTACAGGTCGTGGCAATTCGGGCCGTCTGATTGCAAATTGGGACTACAAAGGTAGGCCCGAATACAATCCGGTTTGAAATCATGATATGCTATGTCGGTCCTTTTTTTTTATATATATATATTATATATATACAAATTTATTAAAATTTAAATATTAATTTAAAAATTGAGTTAGACCAGGTACAGCCCGGTTCAGTAGCATCCTGGGTTAAACACAACCCAAAAATTTTCGAATCTATATTTGAAGGTCCAAACACAAATTTTTTTTTGTGCAAGCATCGAGCTTTTGGACCTTACTTTGAAACTTATAAAATATAAATAGTAAATAAAAATTTGTATTTTTCTCCATTTCTAAATGAATAGAAAAAAAAATGAAACAAATAAAGCCAAAAAAATTTTATTTCTCTCTCTCAATTTCTATACACCAAACCTACCCTAATCTAAACTTCAAATCCCCTTCACATTCTGGTGTTGCACCACCAAAACCGACACCGGCATGGCAAGGTCCGGCGCCGCCAGCATGTCGCCGACGGGACCCATCTCCCGCAGGTCGTTCCACTCGCTCAGCCCCAACAGCTGCGGCGTATCCTCCCGGTGCCGCCGCCCGACCATTATGAGGTCGAACGCCTCCTCCATGGCGTGTATCAACAGCGCAGTCTCGGCCCCGTCCTTAACCCGCTCCTCCTTGTACACCATGTTGTCCTGATGCGCCCCCTGCATCCGCATGTCCTTAAGTATCTCGGCGTCGAGTACTGCGTCCCACTGGTTGTCCCCAGCGTAGATATCCCAAGGCACGAACCGGACAACGGTCAGATGCACGTCCGGCGACTGTGCCATCCGCTTTGCGTAGGCCAGCGCCTCGCGGTCGTCGTTCCCGCCGAAGAATGCGACCCCGACATTGTACGTCGGGGACGGGTTGCGACGCACCTTGTGGCGGTCGACGAGGATGGCAACGGAGCATGGAGCCATCTCCAGGGCGTCACAGTTGATCGCGCGGAGGCTGCTGCAGTCGAGGATCATCTTCCCCTGGTGGTTCCATTTCCGGTGGAACGGGAGGATTATCAGCGATGCGAGCTTGTTGAACGCGAGCGTGCAGATGTCATGGTGCATGAACTTTGTCAGAGACATCGCCGTGAACTGCTGGACGGCGACGAACCCCGCGAACTGCTGCTCGAACGCGGCGAAGATCTCGATCATTTTCTGGGTCCGTGTCCCGCCGGACGATTTCTGGCCGAGCTGGTGGTCGATCAACTGGGGGTGAGCGCGGCCAGCGAGCTCGACGAGATGGATGGCATAGACGGCGAGGGGGCTTTCTTTACTCGGGAAGGAAACTTCTAGAAGCTTCTTCGCGGCGAGAACGTCGTCGACGCGATGGGAGGAGACGAGCACGCGCAGCTCCGAGTTGAGGGAGGTGTGCTGAATGTCGCGCTTCTGGTAGCCGGTGTACATTCTCGAGCTGTCGTAGAGACGCTTCACGATGAGATTCGACGCGGCGGCTTGGGTCAGGACGGACATCGTCAGCATCGAGAAAGTTTCGGTGTCGAACGTCTGCAAAACATCATATCAAATGCTGCACTAAGTAGAAAAATCCGATCGAAGAAATCGTACGACACCTGATTTACGGCGTTGTAGTAATAAAACGACATCTGAACGACGCCTTGAGCGGTCATGATGAACGCGAGCGCTCCAGCATCTTTCACGGGCACGCCACAGAACAACGCCGGCACAAAAAATGCCGCCAATTTCATCAACAAGCAAAGGGAAATGACGAGCCACACAACGCCGATAAATCTAAGATCATAAAGCTCGATTAAATTCACGTTCATCCCGCAGTAGGTTACCAAGAGCGGTGCCAGCAGTCCCGACACGAGAGTCTCCAGCCTGTCGACAAGAGTCGACCCCAAAGGCGGCCCATCCGGAACAGCTAAGCCGAATAGAAACGGACCGTACTGATAATTAAGTCCCACATTGTCCGTAAACAAGACGACGACTAGGACCAAAGTAGCGACAAGAATGACGTGTATTCTGCTGACGGGCTTTCCTTCGGGGGTCTTCTGAACGATCCACAAGCAAATCGGCCGCCCCACGAAAAGGATAAACAAGATTAGACAGATCGTTAAGAATGTCGAGTGAATCATGATAACGCTCGCGAATCCCATCTGCCCGACTCTCCCTAACGTAATGACGCTGAAGGTAAGGTTGCTGACGAAGTCGCTGATCAGGGCGCACGCCAGCGCCAGCCTTCCCAGCTCCGAGTTCATAATTTTCAAGTCGACGAGCATGGAAGCGATCACGGGAAACGGGAACAAATTCTCAATCCCGACAATACTTTTAAACGCCGGCCACCGGTACCTGTGAATGTGTTTCTGATTCACAACACTCATAATCATGCCGCCGGTGATTGGAAGCGTTACCCCAAGAACGCCTATCGTCCAGGCCTTGACGCCGGTTCGCAGAACTGTTCTCGGATCCATCTTGACGCCACAAAGAAATATGAAGAAGATGTACCCGATTTTCGACAGCAAGTCTAAGTAGACATCCCCTTCTTTAGGAAACAATGCATCTTGAATACCGTCGATCTGTCCTAGGATAGTCGGTCCGAGGATTATTCCAGCCTGGTCGAAACAAATGCCGAGTAAGTTCCTCAAATTTCACACATATACATAGTCGATTATATACAGCAACGACGCCTGATAGCATCCTTAACATTCACAACATTCAGAGGCAGAGTACAGGGGAATTCGCCGAGGTTAATTTTCGATAATCTAAAGATTTCAATAAGTCCAGTTGAATTATAAACACCAGCAACAACAATGTCTAAACAATTCATGTATAGAAAAAGGTTTGAGATCAATAAGATTGCTTTTCAAGTATAAATCAAAATGTCGAACAACAAAAAGCATCAAGAGCTTCAAAATCATGTGATATTAATTTGGACTGCTTTAGGCATCGATCATAGACTTTCATATCAACGAAAAAGGTTAATAAATCCATGAAACCCTAATTGGAGACGAAAATAGAATTATTTCAATAAACTTGAAGAATCTTACTTGGATGGTTCATTCAAGCATTTTATCGAACACCTAACAGGCAAAGGAACAAGAACAAATTTCCATCCCCAATTATATGCATCGAAAGAAAGAACAAAGATGATAGAAACGCACCAGGATCTCGGAAACAAGGCGGGGCAAGTGAAAGCGGCGGAGCATAAAATGAATCGATTGGGTGAGAATGAAAATGATGGCGATTTGAAGCTGCAGGCGCGGCAAGGCGAAGTGGAGGATGTTTCTGGCGCCGGTCTGTCCCCAAATTCCGGTGGAGTGCAGTGCGATGTCGACGTAGCAGAAATCGTTGGTGACATTCCCGGGGATCTCCCGGCGTATATTTCTGTAAGATTCCGAGCTGTCGTCCATGGAATCGACGAATTGGAATCCTCCCCGATGAACGGATGGAGAAGGGGAAAAGTTTGAGGATCGGTGTCCTCATCTGTAATGTAGGGTGAAAGTTGATTCTCCGGCAACGGATGGAGCGATGGGATTCCCGCCGACAAATGTGGGCAGCCATTTGCGATGCCAAAAGCTGTTTTTTTGGGACTTGGTTTTATCATATTTATATTTTGTGATATCTATATTGACATTTATGTACATATAATTTTTCCTACGTGCTGAAGAAATTATTATTATTATTATTATTATTATTGGGACAGCTATTTTTGGTGAGTGTGTTGATGTATGAGACATGTCTTTTATTCACAGCTTATGTTTGTTTGGAGATTTTATATATATATATTTTTTTATATTAATATTCAATTTTAATTCAAAATATTATAGTATCAATTTTTATCTATATTCTATTATACCATGTGTATTTATATCACATGATTAATATGAATGACTAACTTTTATGAAGCTGAATAGGTTAAAAAGTCCATATTTTAAAACAATTTGTTAGTGGGTTTTAGTAAAGTTTAATTTGAATAGTTATTTTACTTGATATAAATAGAAGTTGAGGTGATGTTTTGAATGTAAAATAAATTTATAGAAAAATAATAATAATGGTAATTGTTTGATGTGATATTTTTTTTAAAAAAAAAATTGAATAATAAAACATGTGTTAAAACCACAAAATAACACAACCTAACTTATTCTAGGTGTGTATTTTTCTGTCAAATTTATCCCCACTTTATTATTTGAATTTTATATTTTTTTTAAAAAAATATTTTTTACAAAAATATGTCACCAATTATTATTTGAATACTAAATTCAAACAAATTTTCTCAAAACACACCTCGCACTTGTTAAAAAGGCAATAAAAAACTAATTAAAAAATAACAAAAAACCAACTTAAATAGAAAAGCTAACAAAACCTCATATGTCCTTTTTACATTACACACCATAATTTAGAAGAAGTATAATTAATAAATAATTAAAAATTTAATAGTGAAAATAATTATTATACAATAAAAATAATTTTAGATTATAATTAAAATAATTAATTAGTCAAATTAAAATTTAAATAATTAAAATGAGTTTAAAATGTATAAATTCTTTAAAAAAAAACAAAATGACAAAATTAATAGGACATATGGAAAAAGAAAGATGGAAGGAGTAGTAAATAGAAAAACAACTAAATAAAAACTAATTCAAAAAAAAAAAAAAAAAGAAAGGACAGCTAAGCATTTTTTAACAAAAAAATAAAAACAAGCTTTAATTATTTAAATAATTAAATTAGATTTAATCTTTAAAAAAATTATGATTTCAGAAAATAAATTAAATTATCATTATATAAAATAAAATTAACCATAAATATTACAAATATATATATATATATATAAATAATGGACCTTTAAAATATTGTAGGACTTCTACAATCTTTTATAAGATTTTACAAAAATCTATGTATAGTTCGAGACACCAATACTAAAATACTAAAATATTTTTAATTTTTATAAAAATATAATTTTTTTTGTATTTTCAATGACAAATATGTCAAAATCATCTTTAATCTACTAAAATAAAAAAATAAATAAATAATAAACAGATACATTGAGTTTAGGCCGATGGAATATATAAATATAATAGGTTTATCAAGGGTTCAGTTACCCTATCTTCAATGTATTATATCTTGTACAGGGTAGGGTAAGTGAGCCAGTTTATTATTAAGAATAAAAGATGTTGGGGCGTTTGGTTAGAATTTTGAGTTTGAATACTAAAAATTTTAATTTAACTAGTTTTATAAAATCTAAATATGTATTAATATAATTTTCGAAAAAATGTAAAAATAATTTATTCGTGCAATATAAAATAAAATTTATAGATTGGGCCGGATCCCAATCAAACACATCCTTATTTTATTTTAGTTTTTATTTATAACTAAATATAAAATGTAACCCATCATCGGTGCGTGCAGTATTTTGGGCCAGCCCAGTCCCCAATTAAAGAGTCGTTAAATATAAATAATTGTGCATTTTAATTAATATAATTAAACATAATAATTAATTATTGCCCACGGTCAATTGATATAAAGAGGATGAGAACGATGACGTGTGTCACGTGACAGCATTGGATAAGGCTATTTTGGAAGCAGTACACGCCCGCCCCCTGTCTGTCTCTCACGCCCCCCTATTATCTTGAATAAAGCACGTGCCCCATCACGTGCAGCAGTTCAGTCCAAACCGACCTTTATTTATTTATATACGGAGTATTATTTAAATTAGACTCAATGAATGAATGATAAATAGCCTCCTTCTTCTTCCTCAGTCCTCACTCTCACTTCGGCCCCTTTCTTTCCTTCGAGATTCCTTCATCAAGGTAAATCACACTTCTCTCTCTCTCTCTCTCTCTCTATATATATATATATATGTATATGTATGTATGTATATGTGTAGCTGTTGTTGATCTATGAATCTGTGAAGGTGGATTTGCAATTGAAAATGGTGACGTCCGTACTGAACCCTAACGCGCCGATGTTCGTGCCGTTGTTTTACCGCGCGGTGGAAGACTTCTCCGACCAGTGGTGGGACCTCGTCCAGTCCTCACCGTGGTTCCGCGACTACTGGCTGCAGGAGTGCTTCTCCGATCCCCAAACCGACCAATTTCTCGATGCTCACGTAGACGACGACGAGGTTCTCAGCGAAATCGCAGTTTCCAAAAGTAAGCGAATCCTTCAAATACACCTCCGATCCAATTACTGTTATAACTCGCATAGTCAATTCACTCCGCAGGAAAGGAACCGCGCATGGATCTGGTGGCGCTGGCGTCGTTAAGGTGGAGAAGGCCGCCGCGAGCGGCGGATCTGCCAAAGTACTCCGAGAAACCGCCCAAATTCGTGAACGTGAAGACTCGACCGAGTCCGAGGCCGATCCAGCAGCCGCGCTAGACCGGGTCAGGAATCGCACGGAGCTTAACACGCTTTTGGTACCGTTTCCGCTCTGTAAATAGCGACTTTAGCATTGTCGACTTCCTACAGTGATGTTTTCACGATTTCTGTGCATTCAATTAAACTTTAGATATAAAGTCGCGCTTTCAATTATAATGGTATTATTCATTCTTCGAAAAAATATCCAATCAAATACCAATTAGAATATTTGGAATGAGCGAGCACACACATTAATTACTAATTTTTTACTTATTTTATTTTTCAAAAATTCCAAAAAACCTTTGTCTAAACAAAGCTCAGGTCAACTCGAGAATTCAATGAATTATCTAAATTAAATCTGAGAAATTTATGGTTTATTGTACATCAAAATGTCAAATAAACTGTATACAGGAAAGAAAATTCAAAATGTTAATAGTACATAGACAAATACAAACAACAAACAAAATATCTTGAGCGAATACTCGAAGAAAATGGGCTATAACATAAACCCCCATGGATTGCATCCTTACCATCAATTTTAACATAATTTCATTAATCCTGCAAGCAAATAAACGATTTCGTCGATTAACCAACCGGGAACTCAAAGATCAAATCTTTTCGGGGTATAGTAAGCATTTCAAATACAAAGATATTGGAATGGCTTATGTTACCTTTATAAAGGTCTATCCAGCATCTTCCTTCGCATCCTCGGAATCGGAATCACTGGCATTATAACCTAAAGCAGAAAATTGTGAAATCGAGCAAAACATAAAAACATATTGAAAATTGTGAAATCGAGCGAAAAATAAAAACATATTGATCGATACATTGCAGGTAGAACATAGGCAGGTATATACCGGGATGTTTATCGCCGACTTTCCATGCTGATGACCGATGCCTTGAGGCTCGGCTAATCCAAGCTCTTCCCTACAAGAACAAACCTTGTGAGTTTAAATACACCAAACTATGGCTCCAAACCAAAACCCATTGATTTCCAATCTCTAGCACGATCCCGGAATGCCAATTGGGTTTTTCTTCATTTGTAGAATAACACAAGAAGCAAAACAAGATAGCAAGAAACTGAGATTTCACGGCTGCCCGAGTCCGAAATTTGCCTTTGCTTTGTCTTCCACTTAAACTTACAAATTACAACCCCACAAAGTTTCTTGTGTTGTGCATAGAAGAAATAAAAGATATGAAACTATTAGATTGAGTTTACACGGAGCTGCGGGTTTCTACGTTATTAAGAAAAAATATATATGAAGCTAATGGGATAGACGTGACAGTGGGATCATGAAATCAAACCTTATACCTAATAAGACTTGACTTATTGTATCTAGTTTACAAACTATTACGTTCGACCGGAGCTTTACCCAAATGGCGCATAATGTGACTTGGCTTATTGTATCTAGTTTGCAAACTATTAAGTTTAGTTTAACCCGGAGCTTTACCCAAAGAGCCAATACAAGGAGTTCCCAAGTTATCAAAAAATAAAAAATATATAAATAAATATGAAGCTAATTGAATCAAACTAGCCATTCATCACACAAACACGCAACTTTCAACTCTATGTAACCACAATTGCAAACCTAATAGCCCCACAAAGACACAACAATAAAATCAACAAATAATAATTATGATAAGGAGATTCAGTTTGTACCAAAGAAATCTCTAGAACTTATTACTTTACATAACCCCAATTTGAAGAAAGTAACAATTTCAAATCTCAACAAATTACACTTAAACATAAACAAACAAATTTAACCAACAATCTACACACCAAATCTATCATCCTAAAAAATATTGAGTAAAAAATATCACCAAAGCCAAAACAATCAAGCCAGACTCACCTTCTGCGCGTCTCTGGCGACGCCATAACCGCTGTAATACATCTGGGCGACGAGGACCTGCATAGAAGTATCGCCATTCTTAGCCTCCTTCAGGGTGTCCTGGAACCACCGCTTGACGCAATCCTCGACGACCTCCGCCAGCGGCATCCTTTGCCGGCGCTCCGAGTTCTCCCCGGTCTCCATCCGTATCCTTAGCTCGTGAGAGTCGAATTTGGACAGAGTCGAGTCAGGGGAAGAAACGGCGGTGGGTAGGGAGTTCAATTGGAGGGGGCGGCGGCGGCGAGTGTCGGCGGAGGCTACGAAGCGTGCGAATTGATGGAGCTTGGGAGGAGACGATATGGATTTGCCCATAAAGAAATGGGATTTATAAATCTTTAAAGGGGATTGGGATTTCTTGAGGAGGAGGGATTGACAAAATTGGGGTTCTTTTGGGTAGAGATTAGGGTTTTAAAAGGGCTAGTGGGAAAATATTTCCAATTTTGTCGTTTAGCTAGGGATATTAACGTTTTTGGTGTTTGTTTGTAGTAGATTTTAAAATAATAATAATATTTTATTAATTAGTGGAAGTATGTAAAATGTTTTGATATTTTTGTTTTTTTGATTGGATGAAAAAAGTAATTATATTTAGCAATGGTATGTTTGTAATTTATGTAAAAGTTAAGAGTATTTTAGTATTGGTGTATGATTAATCACTTTTACTAAAATAAAAATAACAAATGAATACTTTAGAGTGAAACGGACGAAAATAATAAAAAATAGTACTTTGAGTTGGAACGGATGGAATATTTATTTTCTTTTTTAGTCATAATACTATTTATATGTAATATTACAAATACCCTTCTAATTTTTTATAAAAGATATATATTACATTAAATATTTATTATTATATCAAAACTATTTTAAATTTTAAAATTTTCAAAATCTTTTAGCTAAATTAAACTATATTTTTGTTGATTTGTGAATAACTACTACCTTGCAAGTAATATATTCGTAATGTATAAAAAATCTTCTAAAAATCCAATATAAGATATAAGAAATTCTTCTTGTGTTCGGAATAATTTTTTTTATTGTCTATTAGATTTAAATTTATATATAATTTATTTATATTAAATAATTTTTTTAATTCATAATTTTAAATTTTATTTTTAACAAATAATAATTAATTTGTTATTATTTTTTCTATTTATTTCACTATTTTATTATTAAAATTTTAATAGATTTCCTATAATCTACTTTACTTCTTTATATGTCTTATTTTTATATTAAACTATTTTTTTTAACTTCGAATATTGTGGCATAAATAATCAGGACAAAAAAAAAAAAAAATACTATCTCCGTCCGTCCGATTCTAAGGGTCCAATTTACTTTTTGCGTGTTAATATTTGAATATTAATTATTGTATAAAAAACGTAGTAAAAATTAAAAAAAATTATAAAAATACTTTTATTAGTGTCTTATAATATTAAGAGAATGACATTTTTTTTAAAAAAATATATATATATATAAATATAAATATATTTTTAATATTAAGTACAATGGTGCAAAAGATAAATGTGACTTTAGAAACAGACACATGGAGTATTAAAGTGACAGGTGTGTTTGTTTTGTGAGATTGTTGGAAAATAATTTTTTTTTACGTGAGATATAAAAAATTGTATAGAGAATATAAAAATAATAAATGTGTATAATGTATTAATATTTTTAGAAAAATACGTGGACAAAAAATAAAAAAGAACAAAAAGTAAAAGAAATCAATTCAAACATAATATATTTGAGCCCAAAGTCCAATAATGGAAAAATCAAAGGCCTTGTATAGCAAAACAAATTGATCAACACAAAAAGCACATCAGCCCAACAAATGTAGGCTGAATAAAAAGCTCTCTCTATGGATGCCATCCCTATTAATTGTTAGTTTTTGTTTTGACATTATTTTTTTTAGTAATATAATTTTATTATTATTATTATTTTTTTGATTAATATGGAAACCTGCAATCGTTACCGAAAGTGCATACTGGGTTAATATAATTTTAATTATTTTAAAAACTATTTTGGCTGTTTTTTTCTTTAGTTTAGAATATCTTTATAAATAGTATTTGGAATGATAAATTTATAGAAATAGTGTGTAAAAATAAAGAAAATTACAAATATTTTCTAAATTAAAAATAATGTACTAAAACTTTTAGACCTTAAGTCATTGAACATATTATTTATTTATTTAGGCCATCTTTAACTAGAAATTCTATTTATGTTGTTTTAATTCAAAAAATACAGTTGTTATAATATTTTTATTTTAATCCGTAACTCTATTTTTTACTCCAAAAAAAATATTCTTCAAATATTCTATATATTTCTTTTTTAAAACCATTTTCTATTTTTTACAATTAATATTATTTTTTTTAAAATTAATAAATACTGTATTAATTAGGAAATAATCAACACTGTAACTATTACCATTATTTAGTGAAAAAAAGGGTTATTTGAATATTGAAATTAGCTCTCCCAACTTCATTGAAGTTGTTGATGTAATTAGTTAGTTATAAAGCCTCCCTACCACTCAAAGTAATTATTTTGAACATTAGACAGTGCTACGATTTCCGACTATTTTAGCCATGATAATTATATTTACGGGTCGACTAATTGCCTCTTCAAATATCCTTTGATTTTATTAGTATTTTGAATGGTATTAATTAAGTAGTGTTGGCTACAACAAAGAAAATTTAATTCAAGTTCTTGATTAAAAATTTAAATTTATAGTCTAGGATTTCTTATAACTATTGGCTTGTCAATTTATTTGGCGCGCACACACACAATTGCTCTAATTTTTTCACCTATTCTACACTTAACCCTTTGCAGTTAACTTTAATATCTCAGTCAAGCAGTGAGACATCTTTCGCTTGAGGGTTGGGTCCCAAGTTTCAATTCTATTTTGTTAAAGAACTTAAAAACAAAGGCTTCATTTAGATATAAGTTTTGGAATTTTTAGAGTTTATTTTTTTTTTTAGAATAATAAAAAAATTAATATTTGATGTGATATTTTGTTAAATAAATACGATATTTCACGTTATTTTTCTATTTAATGAAAAAGTAGAGTTTGTTTGTTTTGGTTTTTTTTTTTCAATAGTATTTTTTATGGAATTTTTGTGAAAGAAAATAATATATATTATTAAAAATTGTGCAGAATAAATAATATAATTTCTTATTTAAAATAAAGAGACACCTCTAGTATTGGTAAATAGTATCAAAAGTTTAAAAAATATCTAAATAAACTCAGCTAACACTTGTGGTTTTTGAATTAATGATTAGAGAAAAAGTATTATTATTTATGTCATCCAAATTTATACAATTTTTTTTTATTATCATAAAATAAAAATATTTTTGTTTTTTTTCCAATAAAAAAGTATACCAGTTTGTATATTTTTTTATTGTAAAAAAAAAAAACCTTATTATTACACACTTTAAAATATTTATATATATAGTTACATTTTAAATAGAGCTAATCCTGAACTCACAAATATATATGTATATATTATTACATCATTAAATTAATTAAGTTCCCAAAATATGATGTATAATTAGGGTGATGCCTGCCAAATCATTTATTTAATTAAAAAATTAATATATATACATACATCGAACTACATTAAAATTAAGCCTAACAAAAACACCATCTCTCTTAAATAAGTTTGTCGAGAAAATTGCAAAAAATATATTTTTTCATTATCACTTTTATCTTATATTTATTTTCTGACAATTTATTCTACATGTTTGCAAAATATATTCACACCGCGCATGGTCACGCGAGGCTAAGCGCGACGAAATGATAAATATAAAATAAAAGTGACAATAAGGTGTATATATATATAAGATATTTTTTGCAATTTCCGTTAAGTTGGTCATATGAATAATGCGCGCATATATATATATATATATAATCAAGCCTAACACCTTTCTAATTTAGTGTCATAATTAGGCCGCATATACCAAATTTCGATTTTATTTCATTCTTTAATAACCTATGATTAAAGATGAAAAAAGAAAAAAAATACTTAAATTTATATATAGGGAAGAGCCGTATTTCATAAACAAATTATTGCATATTGGTTTAGTTCATTTAATAATATATATTTTTAAAAAATAATATTTTATAAAAAAAATATTGTATTTTAATAAAAATCGTACATGAATAATATTGATTTCAATTTAAAATAACAATAGAATATATTTTCTCCTATTTTTGTTTTTTGTTTTGCTTTTTCTTTTTTTAATTTTTAATTTTATATTATTAAATATTTGTATACTTTGGGTCTATTTAGTTATCTCATGGAATATCAATTGATTTTATACTTTTATTTTTTTCAACACAATTTTTTTTTTAATTTTTTAAATATATAATTTTCTATTTCTCTATTTTCTAAACTCTCATATATATATATATTTAAATTTTATAGACTAATTTTGTTAAATATGTATAAATAGTTAGTTATTTGTTTGTATTATGTAAAATTTTGTTTTCATTGAAATTATGTCTATATTGATTTTATTATCGTATGTTTTGTAAAATTATTAAAATAAAATCTAAATTTATTTTTAAATCATAACTGAATTAGCAATCAATAATCTACTAAGCGAATTATGTGTGGTAAACAAAACTTATCGTTAGAGTTTGAACTCATGAACTAATGGTCACAAGTTCATCCCATACTGCGGGATTAAAAACGATAATTTATTTTTTGTGTGGGACTAATTTTGATAATTATTTTTAAATAGACCAAAAATGAAATAAAAAAATTGATTTGATTGTGATCAATAATGATTTTTTCTCTAAAAATAACTATTTTTTAACTATATTTACTATATCTTAAGATTAAATAATAATAATAATGAGTATATCGGTAATTTTAAAGATTTAGAAATAAAGATTATAAAAATTATTTGTATTTTGGTGGCATACAAGTCAAATAACATTAAATAAAAACGCTCGAGAGGGTTACACGCGGAATTTATGAAATCAAAAGTAAATTTGACACAATTTTTAAAGTACGAAGAATTTTGTTCAATTTCGTAAAATCCGGTGGAATTGCCTTTTTCTTTTTATTCTTTATCATCTCATTGGGGATCCTCTCGCCCACACCGAAACTCACACGCACCTGATTACACCCTCCAAAATCAATCTCAACCGTAGATATAACAACAACGTGATATCTCACAGAAGAACAAACGCACACCGTCAGTTTAGCAATTCAATTTGCCGTTACCGTTAGAGGCACGTGACCGTAGCGTCCAAACGGCATCGTTTCAGATAGCGAGCACGTGGCCGGGTACGGACTTCCCGACCCGATTAGAAAGGCTGCTCTCCCAAACGGAGGAGAAATGTACCGGCGCCGGCGCCGCAGCCGAGCTATCTGATTGGTCTGTCACGCCGATCCGCGTGACAGTCAGGGAACTGTTGAAGTACTCCCGGACCTCGATGATCACACCGTCGGCTGTCAAAGTCCAGGCGTGGACCCAGGCGATGTCGCCGGACTGGTTAAAGCCCTCGGCGACGACGGTGGTGCCGAAGGCGGAGATGCTGTGGGGGACGAATCGGAAATCTGATTCCTGCTCGCCGCCGGTGAGGATTCGCATCAGAAACTGGTGCGCCGGCGGACCGTGGAACCACCACTCGAGGTCGGCGGCGAGAAGCTTCTGGATGGCGTCGGCGTCGCGGCGGTTGAGGGCATCGTAGAGGGCGGCAACCGCCCCCTTGGTTCTAGAATCTTCAAGAATTGGCGCCAGCTCTTTTGAGGAAGGTGTGATCTTTTTGTTCTTTGAGCTTTGATCGAGGATAATGGAACAGTTACATGTGGGAAGAAACATTTCTTTATATTGAGAGGGAAGGGTATCACGGAGATTTCGCAATAGAATTTATCTAAGATTGTCTTGTCCTATTTACGGGATTTGATTTTCGATTTTACTATTAATTTTTTTTTCTTTCAAAAATATCAAATCAAATATCTAATTTTTATTTATTATATTATATTAAATTAAATTTTACATTCAAAATATCATATCAGTACATATTTATATCACATCAAACAACTATTTCAATTCAAAATTTTACTGCTTAAAACCAAAACTCAAACTCAAAATCAAAAACTTACGGATAAATTGATAGTTAGAAATTGCATGCGTTTTATATTCATATCATATGCTTTGAGTGATTTTGATTGGATTCTATCTAATTTATATGCGAATTGTTTATTTGCTGTGTGTAGAGGGCAAATATCAAATTTGGCATAATTGGCAGAAAAAGGGAAGAAAAATTCAGATCTGCACAACCTAGTTAGTCATGACCATGACTAACTACACCCTCTTCGTATGATAAATTAATTAAAGGCCTAAAAGCCCATCTACAAAATAATTAGGGCAAAAAAATTAAATAAAAGGGGGGAACACACGGAAGAGAGAACGGCTATGGCAGAAACGCACATGAGCAAATCCACAGAGAAGATTTCCCCCTCCCACTATGACTTCATCTTTCTCTTTTATTCTTTGTTAGATACTTTTCTGGTTTGAGGGGCGATAATGTTTTGGTTCTTTTGTTTTGGAGATTTTTTATTTTCTTTGTAAAAGTTCTTTTTTATTATCAATATTTGTCTAATTCTGAGAATAACGTTTGTGATTGTTAGATTGATTGAATATTTTGGTATCGACATTTAAATTAGTCTGATAATCTAAAGTCAATTCAGGTAGGATATCCGTAATTGTATTCGCACTTGAATAGGTGACAACCGGGTTGAATAGTTCATTCCCGGGGGTTAGACAATCAAATCTAATTGCTCATCTTAGGTAGTAATTGTTTTGAATTGGGTTTTTCTAGATTGGAATGCGGTTAGGCAATATTCTTAGGGGCGCACCTAGGTTTATTTGCTTAATTAAAGGTAGTTAACGGTCGTACCTTAATTACCTACACTCTAAGAAAAAATTGGTTGTTAAAGCTTGTTGATAACTATAACCAATTTATTGATACTTTAATAAGAATTAACTTTATTGAATTTATGATAAAACACAAGTGTCATAACTGCATCATCCCTTAAGCCAGACATCTCATTGATAGTCAGTTCCCCTTTAATTTAATTGCTTTGTTATTTTATTTTAATTAGATAATAAAAGAAAAATCTCCTTTATTTACTGCATTAGAATAGTGAATCACACAATCCCTGTGGAGACGATCACTTCCCCTGTATTACATTAAATTGTGATCACGGATTAGATGAAATATTTGATTGACTGCGCGACAGGTCATAAATACACCGGTTGTTTTTGTATTTTTGGAGAGAAAAATTAATTACTATTATAAAACAAATAGGATAAGGTAAACAAGCATTAAAAATACAATTAAACAAATTCATTGAAATAAATTAGCATATTTTTACAAAAACGTGACATTATATAGGAAAAAAGTTATTTTAAACATCTCATTATATATATATATATATTTCAATATATAATTATAGTAAAATAATTATTTAAATAATATTTAGCATAATATTTATTCTACAAATAAAATATTCAAATATTTTTATTTGTTATTTTATATATAAACAACTAATATCAGTTGGTTTACTAAATACTTTAACACAAATAACTGATAGAACCTGCTAGTCAAATCATCTGACCAAATAAGCTAATTACTAATGACTACTCAATCAGTTAACAACTAATCAAATTAGCTAATTATCAACTAATTATCAAATGCGTATGAATATCTAAAGAATATTAATAAAATTATGAAAAAAAAATAAAAATTGAGTGAATCAATAAATATAGGAGATAAGTATTTCAAAATAATAAATATTTGCAATTAATTGATTACAAAAATAATTAGGATTTAGGGCGGAATCTAAGTGCCACAGGCCTAAGGTAATTAAGTGATTATGTACATAATTGCAATTAATTAGGATCCAATATTGCATTGTTGCCATTTTCTTTTATATTTACTTTTTGCGTGTTGATATTTGAATATTAATTATTATATCTTAACGTAGTATAAATTAAGAAACAAAAATACTTCCATTAGTGCCTTATAATACTAATAGAGGAATATTTGTACCAAATAATATACAAATATAAAGATATTTTTAATATTAATTACAATGACGCAAGATGAATGAGACCCCTAGAGCCGGATAGAAAGAGTATTTGTTTATGGTGGAGGTTTTGGTGAGCGTTCAGGAACCTACGACTATGTTGTTTTATATGTATAATTAATTCGTTGCATATATATCATGAGTTCCCAAATATTACATCTAAGTGTAATCGACGAAGTTTTGAGTGCGATGAACTTATTAGCCAATATTTAGTGTCGGTCGGGATCTCTGTGAGCGTTTAATAAAATTATGATTATATCATTATATATTTTTGTTTAATCTTTTTATTAATGATTATTAAAATTTTATTTTAATCATAATCTCTTGAATAAAAAATATTAGATATGGTATTGATGTATATATATTTTAAAAACACCAATTGTTACGTATGAAAATTATAATTAGCTTAAAAAAGCCCAAGCTAGAAAGGGAGATGTGCCTATGATTGGGTATGTTAGATCGATCAGGTAGTGTTTCGAGAAAATCGGGTGAGATAGACGTATTTCTGAGGAAATAGCGGCTCGAAAGGTCCGCAGGTCGGAAGGTCCGCGGGTCGGAAAGTCAGCAAGTCGGATGGTCCGCAGGTCGGAAGGTCCGAAGGTCGGATGGTTCGCAGATCGGAAGGTCCGCAGGTCGGAGAGTCCACAGGTCGAAAAGTCCACAGGTCAGACGGTCTGCAGGTTGGATGGTGTGCAAGTCGGACGGTCTGTAAGTCGGATAGTCCGCAAGTCGGGAGGTTTGCGGCTGGACCAACAAGTCGGGAGGTATGCGGTCGGACCAACAGGTCGATTGGTTGGTGGTCGGATAGGCAAGTCGGATAGTCCGCCAGTCGGGAGGTTTGCGGCTGGACTAACAAGTCGGGAGGTCTGTGATCGGACCAACAGGTCGGTTGTTGTGGAAGTCGGATGCACTGCGGAAAGCAAGTGAGAACACTAGCTTGGTCGGCTGAAAACACGTGTCAGCTGAAGAGGAGGTAGCGAACGGTTAAGAGAAATATTGTAACCGTTCGGGCGACGGTTCCAAGTACCGTTTCTGAAGGGTATTTAAGGATTGGTATTTGCAACTGACAGGGTATCTTCAATTATCGTCAAGTGACATCAAAGTCAAGAGATTCGGGGATCATCATTTAAATTTCCAGTATTTTACTTTCCAGTTTATTTTCTGTATCATATGTTTAGAGATTTCTAATCTCAGACACTAAATATATCAAATTCGAAAATAATTTCCTATTTCTGAATTTTACTTTTGTTTGTTGAAAAAATACATTGACACTAATAATCTACTTATTTCCTCCTTTTGGAATACTTATGTTAGTTTGCATTTTTTTTTTAATTATAATTATCACCTAAAGTTATGTTAGGCTTTTTATATTATTTAATAACTTATAATTTTATTCTTTCTACTTTAACAATTTATAATCAATGTGTTACGCTTTTTTAAACTTAATTGCCTCTTACTTTTTTCTTTTTTTTTTTAAAAAAAATCTAATTCATTACAAAACCCTAGTTTTCTTTTTTCTATTCAATTTTTATATTAAAATATTATATTCTCTATTTAAAAAAATTAGTGAACTATAACTTAAACTTACAAGTTATTTTCCTCGTAATAAGAAAGCCAAACTATTAGTATTATTATTTAAATATATATATATTAAAAAATAATATATTTTAAACAAATCTCAATAATTAAATACTAAATAAATATAAATATATAGAAGATTAGAGAGAAGTAATCAAAGTTCTAATGTGAATAAATATATATATTCTACACATTTTTAAAATATTATAAATATTTCTTTAAAATAAACTTAAATGGTTAATATCAAATCTAATTATCCATCAATTTTTTCTATAAAGTGTGCTAATAAATTGATATAAAATTCAAATACTTAATTATAATATATATATTTTAAAAATCTTAATTACTTTTAAGTAATAGATATATATTATAAATTTATAAATTTAAAATTTATAAAATATATAAGTATCTTTTATATATTTTTATTTCAAAGTTATGAATTAAAGAGAATTCTTCTAAAAATTAAGTTTTCATATGTATCAATTTTTATTTTTGTTTCTTTGTAAATATTTTGTTAATTACATCAGAATAAAATAGAAAAGAAAACAGAAAAATTGGGCAAACAATTACTTAGGATAAAATGTGTCAATGTCGTAATAATTAATTTATATTATAATTTGTCATTGTTTTCGATATTTACTGTTTGATTAAAAAATAATTCGATAAATTAGGATTATAAACCTATTCAACATGTTTACCATTGTTATATAAGTATTAATATATATATATATATATATATTTAAAAGATAAAAGAATAAACGTTTGGTTTATGTAAAAATAAATAAATCTCGACCCTAGATCTCACACAAATTTGATATTTCGACCTCAGTCCATTCATCAAAAGTGAAAATGGATCTGTATATATAAAGTTCTTATTCATTACAGGACTTGTTGAGCTATCAATGGCTATGGGCATTGATGCCAAAAGGGATATGTTTTGAGAAACAAATTTAAAATAAAAATTTGATTCAGGTTATGACGGAGGTCCGAGACTATGTAAATACTTCCTTGACAGTAATGCAAATTGGCAGATTATTCGGACCTTGGTGATCACTCCATCAGCCCTCACAGTCCAGGCTAGCGCCGAAAGTAGACATATTTTGGGGATGAATATTCAAACTCTAAAGTAGTAGATCCATTTTCTTGGTCGAAGCGGCGGTTATTACGTTCTTCCGGAGACTTCTTGATCAAAAGTAGTAGATCCATTTTCTTTTCTTCTTCTATTCTTTCTAATGACGTAGGAATTTACAGTCACTGCTCGAATGTGCGGACTGTGTAAACTTTCATTTAATATCCGGTAAACTAAGCCCGATAAAGTAAAACTTCGCGTAAAGTGTATGATTAATATTTTGAAGAGGGTATTATTGGGATATATATATATTATTTACACAAGAAGGGTATTATGAGAATGTGAAGATGCATGATGAAATTAAACCTAACTGAAAATTTAACCCTAATAATATTATTTGCTTTTGTTTACGTTCTTGTTGATTTATATAGTAATTGATTGATTGATTGATTAATTATTTACTGTTAATATAATTAAGCATGGTTGGTTGGTTGGTTTTTACTGTTAGAGGAATTCATTTGGAAACTTAATATATAATGAGTTGAAATAATAATAATAGTTTCTTCAATTCTTATTGCAATTTAAGAATATCGTATGATTGAAAATTGTTCCACCATGTAAAATATTTAACAATTATTTTTACACATACTTTATTCATTTTCATAGAACATTGAATATTTGTTAATGATTTATATACTTATACTTTATGTATAATAATATAAATATGTGTATATTAATTAAATTTTAAATGATTGTAATTGATTAATAATATCATCAATTAAGTGCAATCGTGAATTTATTTTAATTTGGACAAATATTGCATGTGGCAGGGTTGGAATTGGACTGGACTCATTCCACTTATAGAGTATTAAATTTTACTTAAAAAATAATAATTTTTTTTTAATGGGTATAAATTTAAATAACAAAAAGAAAATAATATTTGTTGGAAAGTGATTTATCGAACAAAACACCTTCGAACACTTCAAATGGCCAACTTCCAAAACGTAGTTGGTTTACAATTTAAACGACGTCTTAACAACAAATAACTATGCAGAACTCAAAACAACACATGAGATAAGATATTTGTTGACCAGGTTCAATTATCAACTAATACACATTTAGAGATACCAATCCATGAGAGATTCTAACAATCACAACTCCTTCTACCCACACTCCTATTATGGATAACATAGGACAAAACTTCAACAAGGTTCACATTGCCGCAACCTCACAAACACCATACATCAGAGTAGCTTAGAGTCTGATCATTATCTCCGGTTGGAACTCTATTAACTCCGATCACCGTCGACCTCACCGGTAGAATTTAGTGTAAAATACTCTTTTAGAATATGAAAAATAGAAATGAATAGGTGGTGAAAGCTTCACTCAATAATCTTTTCTCTAAAACAAATACACAAATTCACTCAGAACCATCCACTTTCTTTCTTTTTGGATGTATAATCCATATGCATTTTGGATATAACAATTTCCTCATTAATTTTCCTATGCATGAAATGGGATGGACTGATTTAGGGTTTAGGGTTTAGAGTGATCTTCAATGAATCTGCACGATTTTGACTACGGTTGAATAATGTCAAACCTATATTGCAAACTGCACCAGGATTACAGTGACAAACTTTCTGTAACTTCAGAATATTTAAATAAAAGACTTCCTGTTGAAAAAAATAAAGCACAATGGTCCATATGTCAAAATTAAGTTAAATAGTGTATATTCATACACTATAAGAAAAAATTATTTTTGTAACAAAACTTTTTTGTCTCTAAATTTACTTTTTTCGTTACTAATGACATTAGAGACGGAATTAGGAACGGAATTACGTTAGCTACGTGAACTTTAGAGACGGAATTCTGTTACAAATATATTATTTTTTTTGTATTTTTGTTCAAAAGTAAAAAAAGAAAAAAAAAATCATATTATTTTATTGTAAAATGTCAAGCGCAATTATCATTGCATGTCCATATATATATATATATATATATATATATAGGTTACGTTCTCATTTCTAATAAATTAATAAATTGTTGAAATATAACTAAGCAAGTATAATAAAAAAATAAAGGGGTCAACATAGAACTAAAAGTTGGGGTTAATTTCCAATTGGCTCTTCACTACCAACACATTCTCCATTTTGCCCTTTATTCATTACTGAAATTCCCATAATACCCTTAACCAATTTTCCTATATATAGCGGCGAAGCGTTTTTCTTCCTTACTGTACGTCTCTAAACTGCAACTGCAAGCAAAGCTTCCATATCAATCCTTCCGCTGGCGCTAACTCAGCAAATTCTAGAAAATTCTAGAAGCATGGCGGTGGTAACCGCCCTCTACGACGCCCTCAACCGCCGCGACGCCGAGACCATCCAGAAGCTTCTCGCCGCCGACCTCGAGTGGCGGTTCCACGGCCCGCCGTCGCACCAGTTTCTGATGCGACTCCTCACCGGCGGCGAGCATGAATCAGATTTCCGATTCGTCCCCCACCGCATCTCCGCCTTCGGCGCCACCGTCCTCGCCGAGGGCTTCAACCAGTCCGGCGACATCGCCTGGGTCCACGCCTGGACCGTCACCGCCGGCGGCGTGATTACCGAGGTCCGGGAGTACTTCAACACTTCCCTGACGGTGACCCGGATCGGTGTGACAGACCAATCAGATTGCGCGGTTCCGCCGGTCCATTTCCCCTCGGTTTGGGAGAGCAGCCTCCCGAACCGGGTCGGGAAGTCCGTACCCGGTCTCGTGCTCGCTATCTGAGACGACGTCGTTTGGAGACTAACGTCACGTGCTTGCTAACGTGTAGGTTCTTTTTCTGGATGGTTTGAGATCTACGGCTGGGATTGAGTTATGGGGTGTGATGTAGTGTATGTTAGTTTGCATGTACCCGAGAAGATGACCAATCAAATGAGGGTTGGGAGATTCTCGTTAGCTGATTCGACGTCGTTTTAGTGCCCAAGTGTTTGCTATCATCGGACTCTTGTTGCAGTAACACGTGCTCAATGCTCGGTTGTGTTTTCACTTTTTAAATAAAAATAATATATATCGAATAGGAGTGTTTAATCCTTTCCCGCATATTAATCTTTTAATATTAATTATTATATTAATACGTTATACAAATTAAAAAAAATAATAAAAATATCTCTATTAATTTTTTATAATACAAATATAATAGCACTTGCGGAGTATATTATATAAATATAAAAATATTTTTTAATTAAATATAATAAAACAAAAGACAAATATAACCGATTTGATGGCACTAAATTAATTAATTTAAGTGTGTTTGTTGGGTGTATTATAATTGAATTTTAAATTTTGAATTAAAATATTTTTTCTGTGAAAAAGACAAGCTATTTGTTTTTTATACATAAATTTTTTAATGTTATTAGTATTATATTGTATGTAAATATAAATCAACACAAAAAAAACAAAAACATTTTTTATTATTATATAATATAAAAATAATAATATTTGTATAATATATTGTATTTATAATATTAAAATAATAAAATAATTTTATTTTGAAATGAATTTAAATAAAATAATGAAAATTATTATTTTTGCTGATCATCTTTTATTTTTTGTAATTTATTATCATAAACATACTTAACAAATATAAATCAATTAATTACAATTTTAATTTATTATATTAAAACTCATTCAAAATCTATTTATTTATATCTCTTAATTATTATTATTATTAATATAAATCTATTAATTATTATTTTGATTTTAATAAACAAATATTTATATTTATATTTAAAACTTCTCATTTTTTATAAAATTAGTTTCGAGTTAATTGTAAATAAATAAGGGTAAAATATTTTTTTAATCTCGTAACTAGACTTCTTTATCATTTTAATCCCATAAATGAGGTCTGTCGCAAACTAGTCCCATAAATGAAAATTTTTCGTTGTTTTAGTCCTCCGGCTTCGGAGACGCCCGCATGGCTCGCCGGAAACCATGTGTCCCACCAAGTTAGCGACATTTGACGGACACGTGGATTTTTATTTCTTTTTTAATTTTTTTTCAATTGGACCAAATAAAAAAATAAAAAAAAAGACAAATAAAATTAAATTAAATTTTAAATAAATTTTAATAAAAAAAGAAAAAAAAAACAAAATCTACGTGTCCGCCAGGTGTCGCTGACCTGGCGGATACGTAACCTCCGGCGAGCCACGCGGGCGTCTCCGGCGCCGGAGGACTAAAATAGTGAAAAATTTTCACTTATGTGACTAGTTTGTGAAAGGTTCACTTACGAGACTAAAATGACAAAGGGATTCTGGAACTAAAAAAACAATTTACTTATCTTTGATAGGCTGTTGCCCCAAACTGTGTTTAGATCCGTTTTTTGTTTGCGGGAGTGGTGATTTTGATTTGAATTATTAATTTGTATTTCTTTTAATTGTTTTTGCATTAATTTTTTTTTTAACATCATTATATTTATTCATTAAATTTAAAATTTATAAGTTCCAAACCGAAAGAGCAAGATAATTTATGAGTATTATTATTATTTTTTTAAATCAAGCTACATTTGATTTTAGATATTTGATTTGTTTATTTTATATTTATATTTACATATATTTTATTTTAATTTTCTCTCTAGTTATTATACATTACTATAAATTTTCCATTTATTTTTACTATTATATATATATTATAAAGTGATTGCAATTAAAAGAAAAGAGCAACAACAACGAAGACAATGTACTAATTTCAGATAATTGAATTATTTGTAATACAATTGAAAATGCATAAATATGTAAATAATAATTAAACAAGCTGGGCAGTGTTGTTGCAGTCTATAATGCAAAAGCATTGGGAGTCCCTAATCTTACAATATCCAGTTATTGCATTTTTACCGTGGCAAGAACGGATGCACGGAAGCTCCTCACAAGGTCCTTTTATATCGTTATTCAATACATCACAAGTCTTGCCAAATACCGCCGTTGTCTCCCCTGAAATAAATATAAATAAAAATAAAAAATTATAAATACAAGTATTTAAAATTACGTCATAAATATATACATATCCGATCGATCGAGGACTTACAACAAACCAAGAGCACGAGAAAAATTACGACGAAATGTTTAGCCATGTTGATATGGAACTATAGCTTATTGAATATTGACATCTAAATGGTTTCTCTAACCCTTTATTTATAGCTAAGTTTTTCGGATTATTATTATTATTATTATTATTATTATTATTATTATTATTATTATTATGTATATATGTTGTACATTGTATATTGTAAATTTTAGAATTTCTAATTACATTTAAGCAATCCTATAATAAATTATTGCAACTTTAGACTTTTTTTTTTATGACTAATTGAGATTTTATTTTTATTATTATTATTATTATTATGTATATATGTTGCACATTGTTTATTGTAATTTTTAGAATTTCTAATTACATTTAAGCGATCCTATAATAAATTATTGCAAACTTTACAAATTGAATTTTTTTATTTTTTTTAATGACTCTTTCAAATTTCATTGTTATTGATATTATTATGTACACATTGTATATTGTACTTTTTAGAATTTATAATTACATTTAAGTGATTCTATAATAAATTATTGTCACTTTACTAAGTGAGATTTTAATACTAGGAAAGTTGAACTAAATAGGCACAAAATTGTTTTTTCTTCTTCTGTAAATACATGCATAACTACGATGTTGCGAATATTTTAATATTTATGTCATAATTTTAAATAATCATAAATTTTTACACAAATTATTCAATTGCAATATAAGTAAAAAAATAAAAATATTGAAAATGTTATTGTTACTTTAAATAATTGGGAATTGTAATAAAAAAATTGTGAATGTTTCTGTTTTGTATGTCATAACTTTAAAATGTCACAAAAATTTTATAATATGACAATATTTGTGATATTTTGAAATGTTACAAATATTTTTATTATTTGTATTGCAACTTAAATTAGTCACGAAAAAATTACATGATAATATTTGTAACAAAATAACAAAAAAATACGAAATACTAGTATCTTGGATATTTTCGTTGCGTAAACCACTTCTTCAAATAGTTAGGAAATGTTATTTATTATTTTTTCTGTAAATATTACATATAGAAATTATAACAAAAAATTGTGATATAAATTTGTCAAAAAAAATTATTGTTTGTGACTTTTAATTATCCAGAATTAAAAAATTCCACAAATTTATGCTGTTATCATTATTTTTCTAGTAGGGTGTATATTATGAGTATGTTTGTTTTGTATTTTTAATTGGATATGTTTTTTTTTTTTTTTAATATCAAATTGGGAGAAGTGTATTTTATAAAAGTAATATTTTATATTAAATTATTAATTTTGCTAATAAATAAAATATATATCATATATTGTGCGGATATATATGTATATATTATTTTTTTATAGTATTAACCATGAAATGTATAGAAAATATTTTATTAATAGAATATGCGTGCCAACTTTATTGAAGATTTAATACAATAAAATTATTCAAAAACCAATCTAAAGGTGTGTTCACCAATTATTATTATTATTATTTTTTTTAACTTTCTAATTAATATTATTAATAATATAATATATAGCGTCCTCATTACTAGACTTTTTATTTATTTATGTTTAAATCATTTTTTTTTTGTTTTTTTAAGTAAAAAGTAACTTTCAATTGAATATCAAAATGCTTTTACATTATATTTTTCATATTATTTTTATTTTAATCTTAATTATAAAATAAACATTACACTACTTTGTTACACTATATATCTATAAAATACTAATTTATCATAATTCGCATAAAAAATCAAATAAAAATCATACTAATGGACAGAGGGACTGTGCTATATTAAATTTCAACAAATTGAAAATTTCAACATAAATAAAATATTAATTCTTTTATATATTATCTAAAATACGGTGTCTCTAATCAAAAGAGTTCATCTCTCGCGGGACGAAAGGGAGTATTTTTTATATCACCGTCATGGTATAAAAAACAATTCAAACTCAAAATACATTATTAAAGATTATTTCAATTCATTTTATCTTTAGTTTAAGAAAATTTTTTTTTTAGTCTTAGCTAATTATTATATGACATGTTTCAAAATATTTAAAAAAGAAAATCCAAATGTATTATTATTATTATTATTATTATTATTATTATTATTATTATTATTATTATTATTAGTTAAAAACTATATGAAATAAATAATACTTAAATTTTGATTATATATATATATAACAAACAAAAAAATGCACTGAGATATTTGGTAATTTAATTTAATTTTGGAAAGTTAGTGGGATATGATGGTGGTCATTTTTTGTTGGAGGCTTCCTCTTACCGTACCATGTTGCTTGTCTTCACTATTACAACATCATCATATCATCGTCCTTTACCTTCTGCCAAAGGCCATTCGAATTCAATATGTAAATGTTGTGTTTATTTGGAAATTACAGAAATATATTATTTCAACCGACAATGTATATAGACTTCTGTAATTTTATGTAAAAATACAATAAAATTAATGGATCTTTAGAGTTTATGGATGATTCAATATCTAAAATTTTAAATTTTTTTTAAAATTTTAAATCGAATATCTCAATCTTTTAAAATTTAAATTGAATATCTTTAAATTTTATTATTGTTATTATTATTTAAAAAGTACGAATTGTAGTCGCCTAAAGTTTTTTTTTTAAAAAAAATTATTGTTGATGATAATGTCAAAATTCAAAAAATTGTGTATGTTCACATCAATATGAATCAAGTGTTGAATGCTTAAAAACTAATTAAACTTAATTAATACACATAATTAATAAAATTAAAATAATTATATATAATTAATTTATACCTATTAAGCAAGTGCTCAAATATTATTTTCAGCACCTGATCCGAGGGGGTGTTCACGTAGGCTTAATTTATGATATAAGATTGGTATTTTTGAAGGATTGTCCTAACCCTTTCTTAAAGGGCAGATATATATATATATATATATATATAGATCTATGGTATAATTGGGAAGCCAAAGTTTACATAACATCCAAAGATAAGAACTAAATTTAATTAGCCATCCTACTTTAATATATAATATTAGGATATATACAAAATTTATTGACTAATATAAAAAATATATTGTTAAATTAACTACTTTCTTGTCTTCATTACATACACGGACACCCTTAAAATATATAAGAGAGAATGTTCATGGTAATATTATATAGGGTAAACTATTTTTTAGTCCCGTAACTGGACCCCTTATCATTTTAGTCTCGTGAGTGGAGCATATCGCAAACTAGTCCCATAAGTGAAAAATTTTCGCTGTTTTAGTCCTCCGGCGCCGGAGACGCCCGCGTGGCTCGCCGGAGGTGACGTGTCCGCCAGGTGCCCCGCCAGGTCAGCGACACCTGGCGGACACGTGGATTTATTTATTTTTTTCAATTTTTTTTATTTTTTTAAATTAAATCAAATTTAAAAAATTAAAAATATATAAATAAAATTAAAAATAAGTTTTAAAAAAATTTAAAAAAAAAAAAAAATCCACATCCGCCAAGTCAGCGCCAGGTGTCGCTGACCTGGCGGACACGTCATCTCCGGCGAGCCACGCGGGTGTCTCCGGCACCGAAAGACTAAAACAGCGAAAATTTTTCACTTATGGGACTAGTTTGCGACAGGCTCCACTTACGGGACTAAAATGATAAGGGGGTCCAATTACGGGACTAAAAAAAAATAGTTTACCCTATTATATATATCGAGAGAGAGAGAGAGAGTTAAAGTACATCTCCTTTGTATTTAATATTTGTTCAGTTGATATCGAAACATTATTCTAATATCATTGTTCTAAAGGTCTTGAAAATTTTGAAATTCAATATTGAAATATTAAAGTAGAATTTAAATATAATAATTAATATGTAGTTCAATTTCTGAGCTTATATATACATATATATATATATATAAAAGGGTTGTCTTGTATCTTTTTGGGATTTGAGCAAACACAGTAGTATCTGTTAGGATTAAAAATCCAATTATGGGTTAAATGTAATTATTTAAGCTATCAGTCAGATTAATTTATTAATTTATTGGGCTTAAATATATTTAGTAAGTGCGGGTCTTCTATGTTCAGAAACTCGATAATTTATTAATTGGGTGATGAAGCCAATTAATAATAAGAGATATAAGTAAGATTATAATGACGCAACAATCATTATTTTTCTTTATTAATAATAAGAGATATAAGTAGGATTATAATGACGCAACAATCATTATTTTTTATATGTCATCATGAGAGTAACCGCAGAAACCCTAGCGGTTTTTTTCAGGAGGGGTTGCGTCATCATAGACTTAAAGAACACAAAACCCTCATTTGAATTATAGATTTGAATCCGACTATGCTGAAGAATAAGATTATATATAATTTTCTTTATTTTTATCTCAATTATTTCAATACGACAGATCCTGAACTTCTAGTTTAATAGTTCCAACAATATCTCAAAGTTTGAAAAATAAGGACTCACGGAGGGAAAAAGAGAGAGAAGAAAGAGGGGGAGACAAGTTTGTCTCGGTGGGTGGACGCGACATGGTGTGAAAGAGAAAGGTGTAGGCAAAGACTGAATTTGGAAAGATGAGGTGCAGTGTGTTTATGAAGAAGAGATAGCAAAAATATATAATTAAAGTTTAAAATATAATATAAAATTAAAATTAAATTGAATAATTATAAAGAAAAAAAATATAAACTAAAACTTAAAATTTATTAATATGGTAACATTTGAAAATATGGGTCTCTCTCAGTCAAAGATTCTGAACGATTGCTCACTCTACTCCGGCTAAGAATCGTATGTTATATATATATATATATATGCTAAGAGTTCTTGAAAATATGATTTATAGAAGAATATAATTTTGGTCCTATAAGTGATTTTCATATCATGTTGATAATTTAGGTGAATATTCTTTGAAAATCAATTTGTATATTATTCATTGTTATTCTAATATGTCTATATTTTTGTGTTACATTTGTGCATAGGCTTCCTACTTGTTATTCTCCGGAAAAAAAAATAAAAATGACTGAGCTATTTAAATTAATTCGATTCGTATAACAATTCTATCATCATGTCTTGATAGACATATAGATGAAATCACGAACAGTGTTTGAGTTTGTCTGACACTTTTTATCAACTTAACAAACGGAAACAAATTTCTATTTGATTTTTTACATCCTGATTATCCACATATCCTTGAACTCCCTTGTGGGATAAACTCATGCCCGAAAATTTCGATAAATTTTACATAGAATTAACACAATATATATATTTGTGTTAAAAGTTTAAAAATGCAAATAACACAACAAATGAATAGTCACGAGTTCAAAAACCTAAAACATTATTTCAATAAATAGTACTAAAACTCTCGCAGTACACACAACTCATCATAATTATTATTAATCACCACAAGGGCGAGCTCGGAGAAGGCCGTAATACAAACAGCAGCGACAGCCGCAGCTACCCTCAACCATGCACCGCTACCTTATTATTAATACGCGCACGCACACACAAACATAAAATCACACAAATACATATATATATCATATAATTGATCAAACTCTTATTCAAACACAAAATATATTTTTTTAAAATATATATATCTACTAGATTTGTGTATATAATAAAATAATTAAGCGCGACGAGTCCATCATTAACAGGAGTTGTTGTAGTAGGCTTCCAACAAACGCCCTGTGGCATTGTAGAGACAACTGTTTTCGACAAGATGAAGCATTGCGCCATTGTTGCTGCCATTTCCTCCACCATTTCCTCCTCCGCTGCTTCCTCCTCCTACAATGCAATCTTGAACGACACAGGTAACTACTTGTGGCAGTCTCGGGATGTTCTGGGCAGTAGCCACCATTGGAGGCTGTGTGGAGGTGTAAGAAAATACCAAAATTGTACAAAGGATAGCAATTTTGGTAAACATGGATAGCTCCATTTTTATTATATTGTACGAATTAAATGATATATATATTATGTTTGGATCGATGAGTTTATTGTATTTGTATGGAAAATGGGTGTCCTTGGGGCTTTATTTATAGTGTTGGATTTCGATCATTAATGGCTCTCCAAGTTCTTAATTTGTTGCTGTTTCATCCGTGTTTGAGTGGTGCTTCTTCTTCTTTTTCCCCCTTTGTTTCTTTTAGCAATATTTGGGTCTATAAGCAATAGTTGTGTTTAATTTTGAGTTAGATATTTTGATACAATATTTCATTTTGAAAAAAAAAAATATTATACTCCCCAGCCCAAAAAATTTACTCTTATTTTATTTGCGGAACAGAGACAGTATTTTTTTATTGGAAATAGTGAGTGCTGAATTGTGTAGATTTAAGGTGTATTTGTTAAAAATAATTAAGAGTAGAGAAATAAAAATATTTTCACTTTCCTTATTTGTTTGAATTAGATAAATGAAAGTTGAGAAATAAATGTTTTCTATTACTATTATTTTTCCTTATATCAAGAGAAATTGAGAAAAATATTGATGTAGTGTATTTATTTTATTTTTAATTGTTTTTTGAAAAATACACTATTTCAATATTACAATATTTAATCTATTATTAAGTATTTAATTTTTATAATTTTTAAAATATCACTAAAATCTGATTTTACAAAACATTGTATTTAATTGATTAAATAAATAAAAAAGTCACTAAAATATTTCTTCATAAATTTTCACTTGTTAAAATTTTCTCTTACTCGATTAATCATTTATTCTGGATCTATCCATCCGGATAACTGTATTTTTTTATCTTTTTTTCTTCAATTGAATTATTTGTTTTACCAAACAAAAAAATTAATTATAATTCTTTAGAAAAATCTTCTACTATTAATTATCTGCAATTTCATTATTTATACCAAATGTCCCTTCGGTTCAAAATAAAAAAACAAACACTATGTTCTTTTGGTGTTTTCTTTTCTTTTATAGGTTTGGAAGTTGGAATTTTAATTTTTTTTAAAGTGAAATAGTTGTGTCAAAATATATTTAGAATCAATATATTATATTTATGATAGTTATCTTATTCAAGAGATTTGTAGGATTCTTATCTAGAAGATTTGTATATCGCTATAAATATGTACATATTCTTATGATTGAAATAAAGAATTTCAGTTTCATATTCTGACATAGTATCAGAGCCAAATTCTTTCCGAGTCCCTCCATAACCCGTTATATCTTGTATATATTTTTCATATTTTATTAATATATTTGCTTCTATCAACAATCATGATATCATTTTCATGTCGTCTTCGTCTCTACTACTTCACTAACAGAGTCTACTTTCAACTCTAACGCCTTTGAGAGTCTTGTTCTCGACTCCAACTCTATTGAGAGCGAGGGAGTCCTGTTTCTGACTCTAGCTCTGTTGTGAGCGAGCGAGTCCTGTTTCCGACTCTAGCTCTATAGAGTGAGCGAGTCATGTTTTCGCCTCTAGTTCCGTTGTAAGCGAGCGAGTCCTGTTTCCAACTCTAACGGTATTGAGAGTTCTGCTTCTGACTCTGATCCAGTGGGACGGCTACTCCACTTTCAGTCAATCTTGGCGAATTCAAATTTGTACGTGGAAGATCTCGGCTATATATTTTTTCGGTCACTTCTGACAAACTCAAGTTTGTTCCATCATACCTTGAGTTTGAAGAGGAGTGTTAAAATATGTTTAGAAATAATATATTATATTTATGGTAGTTATCTTATTTAAGATATTCGTAGGATTCGTCTTATTTAGACGATTTGTATATCACTATAAATATATACGTATTCTTATAATTGAAATAGAGAATTTAAATTTTATATTCTAACAAGTTGTTCGATGTTGTGTGTGCGTGTGTTTTTATAATTTGAAAAAATTGAGAGATTTCTGATTTGTTTTTAATTTTTTTTACTGTACAATTCATCGTTTCTTACAAAGACATACTTAGATTTTTATATTGAATATGATATCAACCATCGTTTCACTTAAAAACACACTTCAAACTGAAAAAATTGTACTCTATTCGAATTTAAAGTTTAATTTGATCAGAATAGTAATTTCAATAAAATATTTTATAAAGAAAAGTAATAAATTTTTATTGGGTAAAGTAAGAAACTGGATAGTAAAAATATATAACCCAAATTTCAAGAGAACATAGCTACAACTTAGATAGTCATTGAATTTAATTTTTTTAGTTTAGTAAAATAATAGATTTGTTCTTTAACAATTTTAAATTCAAATCAATACTATTTATCTCAAACAATTTCAATAAAAATATATAATTTATTTTCGTAAAAATCACATCAAAATACTATTTAAACAAAAATTCAAATTCAACATTCAATTTCAAATAAATTTCAAACAGCTATCGAACAAACCCATTGGTTTTTTTATATGATATTTTAAATAGAAAAATAAAAATTTAACATAATATATATTTTAAACAGGTTTTCATTATTTAATGTGTGATTAATTTTTAGATTTTATTTAACAAAACTACTATATTTACTATTTCTTAACAAACTGGGTACACCAAATTAAACCCTCTTTTGACTCCATTAATTAATGCAATATGAAATGAATGGATGGATTCACTCTAACTGAAAATTTAAATGATGATGCTATTAATCTAACCTAATTAGGGTTTTATTTTTTATTTGCATCTATCCTTTGATGATGAACTTAATATTATTATTATTTTCTTATTTTTGTGGGAAAGAATCTCAAAGAAGTTCTAAACAATTAGAATTGGTTTATTTTCGATTTGAATTTATTTGGACGCAAACAATTAAAGAGCTTTATTTTGCAGATGTTACTTTTTCAGAAAGGAAAAATATATTTCATAAAGGAAAATAAATTCTTCTTTTTATTTTATGATGATCATAGCTATTGTCATTTAATGCGATGCTATTTTCGACATGTAGGACATGCACAAATGATCGAGCACAAAATTATTTTAACAATATTTTTGTATTGGATATTTTCAAATTTCTTCTTCTTCTTCTTCTTCTTCAAAAAAAAAAAAAAAAACATAATGTATCTAAGTGTTTGCTTACTTGGTTACAGATTTTTGGATTTTACTTTAATTTTTTTTTTTGTGTGTTTTATAATAGAATGGATGTGATATTTTGCATTGTAAAACACCATATATATTACAAAAGTCATAAGAATCGCATAGCGAATAAAAAAAAATATTTATTCAATAAAAATATTTAAAACATAATATCTTCAATAAAAATATTTAAAACATGATATCTGATATCAATCTTTCCGTACAAAAATAATAAGAATTAAATCACCAAAAACAAAACCAAATACAAATAAACATATCTAATTGTAGTTTTGCTTCGACAAATGTATTCTTTGATGTTTTGGTAGGAACTTTTCTTTGTTAGAATTTGAAGACTATTAGGTACAAGGTTTAATTTAGTAGCAGTTCTAAAAACTTATCCATATTGTCCAATAAGTTGAACTTAGAGTACTTTTGAAATAAATCCGTCACCCCAGAATGAAGGGGGTGATCTCGTAGTTTTTGGTTTGTGAAGATGCGTTGTTAGGTGCTCCATTTTATTTTTCCATTGAGGCCGGATATTGTATTCTAGTCGATATGAGATTCTCTATGACGCTGAAATACGGAATTGCTATCTAAGTTAACAATGAGATGATTGATATACATAAGTGCCTTACTGATCAATTTTGTTAGTCTAAAAAATTCATTAACTTCAAGGTTTTAGGAAATTAATTTTCGATTCGTGCTTGAAATAACTAATGACGGATCGGGTATGGTATAATATATATGTTTGTTGTGTATGTGTACTTAAATATGAGTGAAAGTTAGGGAGAAATGAAGGATTTGTTTGTTTAGTGTTTTGGTATGAGGCATATTTTTTATTGTGGAAGTAATACAAAAAAATAATATTCCTTCCGTCCAACTAGAAAATATACATATTTCTATTTTGGAACGTCCAATTAAAAAATATATTTTATTAAATATATATATATATTTTTTTTACAAATATTCATACTTTACATTACATCGTTACTTTTACCAAAAAAGTAAGAACAAAAATGTCATTACACTAATTTTAATTACGCGAGTCAAAAATAAATGTGTATATTGTAAGTGAACGGAGGAATTATTTATATTGAATATTAATTTTTTTATGAAATGATAAAATATAATAAATATATATTAAAAATCTTGTTGAAAGAAGTTGTTAGAACAACAATCCCGATTTCTTGGAGGTTGGTGGTTCCAATTTTTTTTAATTTTTTTACTATATTATTTCGTTAGTTCTAATAAAAACATAGTAATAGATATATATATATATATATATATATATAAAAGCATCATATCTACTCGTTATTTATCTAAAAACAACAAAATTAAAAAGTTTCAAGATATAAACCACTATTTCTTCCCATCTAAATATCTATTTGGGGAGTGATTATGCTACTATTATTAACATTTATTTTATTCTACCTTCATTATTATTTAATTTCTTCTATTTATTTTTTTTATAACGTGGAATCTATTATTGCTATTTTTTTGAGTGTGTTATGAGTAAATCCCTAGTCGAACTTAATATCTGGATCATAATAGGAAAGATCCGGAGATATGTAAACTCAAGCGTTGCCGCCTAGACCCAACACCTCTAAACCAATTGAGAATCGATCGATTTGGCTAAAAACTCCGGTCTGTTTCGGAAGCCACGAACCCAAAGAATCAATCCAAAGACCCAATTTGAGAATGATATGTGTATACAAGGAAAACCTTCACTCACACACTAATTCCAATATAATGAGATCAAGTGCCTTATTTATAGGGGAGAGTAGTTTGACAAAAGACTCTACAACCAATGTGGGACAAAAATACACATTATTTAAAGCCCATTAATTTAAAAAATAAAGTAAAGCCCAACTAATTAAATAACTAAGAAATGTCTAATTAATTGGATTAAAATGGTCCACTTTATTAAATAAAATAGAACACCTCTTATCCACATGAGATAATGTGAATAGCAAATCTCATGAGTGTATAAATTGTGATCTTCAAGGAAATAAAGTGTATGGATCATGGATGCACTCCAGTGTAGAACTAATGTCATAATATTAGCTTAAAACTTTTTGGCACGATCAATTTGGCTTCCTCATTCATCTTCACGAGCTAAGTCCAAATTGTTTAATGGACTATATGATTGGACCAATCTTGATAGGCTTGACTTTGACTATTTTATAAACTATATGCTTGAATTAATTTTTTCTCCTTAAAAAAAAATAAATAAAAAAAATTGAATTATTTGATTGATGTTAAGAGATATATACATAGTAACACGAAGCAACTACGTAGCATATATATGTTTTTTTTTTTTTTTTATCTTCCTTCTTATTGAAGTTTTCTTATCTATAAATACTGCTGCAAAATGTTTAATAAATCAATCAACTACCTGCATTCAATTTTCTTATGCTTACTTTAAACATTCTGCATAATTATTATCGTACTCCCTCTCTCCGTCTCAATACAATAGTCTTGTTTACTATTTTTGTTCGTTCCAAAACAATAGTCTCATTTCCATAAATAATCATATCACTATTAAACTACCCTTACTTTTTCATGATTATTACACAATTGTCACTACTTTTTACACTAATACACCACAATGGCAAAAAAAGTCTTTTTATCCATATATTTTATTCACTACCAATATAATAGTAATATTTTTTAAATCTCATGTCAAACACAACCCAAACTATAGTTTTGAAACGAATGGAGTATTTATATATAAGTATTGTCTTATATATATACTGGTATATATAAATATATATATATATATATTAATGTACACCCATTTTCCCTAATTCTCTCTCCTTGCATCTTTCATTTATAAATATATATATACATAAATATATATAATATTTTTATCCCACACAACCGCATACATATATATTACTTATATATTATATTAATTATTTTACAAGACGTTGTCAGCTCAAAAACTCTTATCTATTTTATTTTTGGTTAAATGGATGTCAATCAAAATGATACAAATATGTGTTTCATTGACAGTGCAACGACACATACTATATTAAAACACAAAAAATATTTCTCTCATTTGAAAAAGAAAAAAATGAATATCTATATAATAAGTGGTAGTGCAAAATTAATTAAAGACTCTGGAAAAGCCATTATATTTCTCCCTGCGGGGACGAAAATTGTCATACAGTATGCACTATTGACCACTAAAGCTGAAAGAAATTTATTGAGCTTTCATGACATTCGGAAAAATAGTTATCATATTGAAACTATGAATGAAACTAATGGTGAATTTTTATTGATCATCAATATCATTGATAAAAAGAAATGCATGATTGAGATATTACCCTCACTATCTACTGGTTTATATTATGTCAGATTAAGTGTTGTTAAAACACACATCACGATAGATCAAAAGATTACCGATTTTCAGATATGACATGATCATCTTGGGAATTCTAACAGTATAATGATGAGGTGAATAATTGAGAATTCGCATGGTCATTCATTAAAAGGTCAAAAAGTGCTAAACTCAAATGAGTTAACCTGTGTTGTCTGCACTTAGGAAAAATTGATAACCAGGTCATCGCCAGCTAAAATGGGTATTGAATCACCTACATTTTTGGAAAGAATATACGGGGATATATGTGGACCAATAGACCCACCATGTGGGTCATTTAAATATTTTATGGTGTTTATTAATGCATTTACCAGATGGTCACATGTTTGTTTATGATCGACTCGCAATATGGCATTTGCGAGATTGCTTGCCCAAATTATTAGATTACGGACACAATTCCCCGATAACCCAATTAAGACTATATGTCTGGATAATGCTGGTGAATATACATCGAATGCATTTGATGATTATTTCATGTCGATTGGTATTAATGTAGAACACCCAGTTGCTCATGTTCATACACAAAATAGTCTGACAGAATCACTTATTAAAAGATTGCAATTGATTTATAGATCATTACTGATGAGGTCTATGTTGTCCGTTTCAGTTTGGGGGCATGCAATCTTATATACAGGAACACTTAGAAGAATGAGGCTGACAAACTATCATAGTTATTCCCCTATGCAATTAGTATTTGTTCACGAACCAAATATATCTCATCTACGTATTTTTGGGTGTGCTGTTTATGTTCCTATTCCACCATCCAAACGTACAAAAATGAGTCTTCAACGTAGATTGGACATTTATGTCGGATATGAATCGCCATTAATTATAAAATATCTTGAATCCATGATGGGTGATTTATTCACTGCAAGATTTGCAGATTATCATTTTGACAAATCATATTTTCCGACATTAAGGGGAGACAGAAATAAACCGAAAAAGGATATTAATTGGAAAATCTCATTGAGTCTTTGTGATCCTCGTACAAAGCAGTGTGAACTAAAAATTCAACGCATCATACATTTGCAAAATATTGCAAATCAGTTACCGGATGCTTTCAATGACTCGAGCAAAGTCACTCGATCATATATTCAAGCTGCTAATGCTCTGGCTAAAATAATTGTCCTTGATGGAAAAATTACAAGTGCTAATGAATCAGCTATCCGCTTAAAGAGTGATAGACCACTCGATTTCAAAGACAAACATGCTGGAAAGAAAGAAAACTTAATGAAATTGTGAGATATAAAGCCCGCCTTGTAGCTCAGGGATTCTCACAAAGACCTGGAGCAGATTTTAATGAAACATACTTTTCAATTATCGATAGAATAACATTTAGATACCTTTTGAGCCTAGTAGTGCGAGAAAAACTCGATATGCGTCTTTTAGACGTAGTTACTGCATATCTTTATGGCTCATTGGATACTAATATTTATATGAAAGTTCCTAAGGGAATTAATATGCTTGAAGCATACAAATTAAACTTAAGGGAATCATATTCCATCAAATTGAAAAAGTCATTATATGGACTTAAACAATCAGGGCGAATGTGGTATAACCGTCTCAACGAATGTTTAATAAAAGAATGTTATACTAATGATCCAATATGTCCATGCGTTTTTATCAAGAAAAATATATCAAATTTTGTCATTATTGCAATATATGTTGATAATCTCAATTTAATTGGAACTTCAGAAGAGATCCAAATTGCAGTTGAATATTTAAAGAAAGAATTTGAGATCAAAGATTTTGGAAAGACAAAATATTTTCTGGGATTACAAGTGGATCATGTTAATAGTGGAATATTTATTCATCAATCCACATATATCCAAAATATATTAAAATAATTTTATATGAATAAATCTCACTTTCTGAGTACACCAATGGTAGTCAAATCCCTTAATCCCAATAAAGATCCATTTAGGCTAATAGAAGAAAATGAAGAAATACTTGACCCTTATGTACCATATCTCAGCGTTATTAGTGCATTAATGTACTTTGTGAATTGTATCAGACCAGATATATCTTTTTCAGTAATTACTAGTCAGATTTAGCGCATCCCCCATAAAGAGCCATTGGAATGGTATCAAACACATTTTCCGTTATCTTCAGAGGACTTATGACCTCGGTTTATTTTATTCGAGTGAATCTCGAAATGAATTAATTGGTTATGTTGATGCTGGTTATCTGTCTGATTCATATAAAGCAAAATCTCAAACTGACTATTTATTTACTTGCGGTGAAACAACAATCTCTTTGAGATCTGCTAAATAGACGATAACAGTTACTTCTTCAAACTATGCTGAGGTTTTAGCAATTCACGAAACCAGTCGTGAATGCATTTGGTTGAGGTTTATGACTCACTATATCCAGAAAAATTGTGGCTTGATTTCTGATGATATATTACCTCCCACAATATTATTTGAAGATAATGCAGTTTGTATAGCGCAATTAAAAGGATGATATATTAAAGGTGATTGGACAAAGCACATATCTCTGAAGTTTTTTTTCACCCACAATCTTAAAATTCGATCGTCTGAAAATTTTGCAGATTTATATATGAAGGCGCTACCGACCGCAACATTCAACAAACTGGTGCAAGGAATTGGAATGTATCAGATGAAAGACATCAAATAAAGTCCAAAATAGAGGGAATACATTAATACAAGAATGATGTACTTTTTTCTTTCATTAAGATTTTTTTCCACTGGATTTTTTTGTTAGTAAGGTTTAAGGCACATTCTTTGTACAAAACATTTAAGAGGGAATGTTACGAAATATATATATATAATAACACGAATCAACTACGTAGCAGATATGTCTGTTTTTTATCTTCCTTATCTTTCAATACGGCTGTGAAATGTTTAATGAATCAATCAACTACATGCATTGTATTATTATATTTATATATAAATAGTGTCTTATATATATACATATATATATATATTAATACACACCCATTTTTCCTAATTCCCTCTCTTTTTTTCAGCATCGTTCATTTATAAATATATATAATATTTTTATCCTATACAGCGGCATACATATATATATATATACTTATATATTATATTAATTATTTTATAACAATTGATTGATTTATTTATTTTTTAAGTATGTAAAAGTAGTTACATAATATAAAAAGTAATTCAATTAAATATTTAACTTTTTGGAAGATATTACATGTGTGGTGTATATATGTGTATTGGGATGATTAGTGTGCTGATTCAAAAAAAAATTGGCACCATGCTCGCATCAGCATATATTATATATATAAATAGCACACATTAATATTCCACACAATACATGATATGTATAATAAAGATATGTGTTTTTTTAATAATAATAAGTGTGTTGTATACAAGTATGTCATGTGCTAAAATAAAATATTATGTATGTTGTATGAGACTATAATATGTGTTGTTAGTTTATATATTGTATTTATATTATATTAACATATAAAATATATTGTATGTAGTAATATTGTGTGTTTTGAGAATATATCATGTGTGTTTTGTCTATGTATTGTATTTGTATTATATTAATATATAAAGTGTGTTATTTGTAATAATATTATGTGTTGCCTAATAACACAAGATGTAGATGTAGTAATATTATTTGTAGTAATATTATGTGTTGCTTAATATACAATTTTTTTATTTGAATTCCAAACACACCCGCAGTTTTATAGATATGAAAGAGCAAAGAGATCACATAATCAACTCCATTAGAATACTCAAAGCTAGATGTAGATGGATCGGTATATCATTTCATTTTCTAACTGAAACGGTAATCGGCATATACTTAAACATGACCAAGAAACAAGCTATATATCCACGTCAGAACCGATGATTTTAGTAATGCATAACTTCCCTTTCCCGGACATGATGATTTCACAAAATAACGCTACGCAAGCTAGTTACCACATTTTTATTACACATTCTACGACGAGCAATTAAACCGAAGATTCACAAAAATGATTAATTTCCCACAATTTCACGACAAGTCACCGTGCTTACCAAAGCTCTCAGAGAGTTAAAAAAAAAGTACATCTCCTTTGTATTAATATTTGTTCGGTTCATATCAAAACATTATTCTAATATCATTGTTCTAAAGGTCTTGAAAATTTTGAAAACTTCAATATTGAAATATTAAAAGTAGAATTTAAATATAATGATTAATATGTAGTTTAATTTATGGAGCTTTTATATATATATATATTTAAGAGTTCTTGAAAATATATAGTTTACAAATTGTAGTTTCCCACAATTTATATAACAACTCTACCATCATGTCTTGATAGACATAGATGAAGCCATAAAAGTTTGAGTTTGTCACAGTTTCTTTTATCAACTTAACAAATTTCTATTTGATTTTTTACTTCCCGATTATCCACATACCCTTGAACTCGCACGTGGGATAAACTCATACCCGAAAAGTTCAATAAATTTTACATAGAATTAGCACAATATATATATATATATTTGTGTTAAAAGTTTAAAAATGCAGATAACACAACAAATGATAGTCACGAGTTCAAAAAACCTAAAACATTATTTCAATAAATAGTACTAAAACTCTCACTATACACACAACTCATCATAATTATTATTAATCACCACAAGGGCGAGCTCGGAGAAGGCCGTAATACAAACAGAAGCCACAGCCGCGGCGACCCTCAACCATGCACCGCTACCTTATTATTAATACGCGCACGCACACACAAACATAAAATCACACAAATACATACTTATATATATATATAATTTATCAAACTCTTATTCAAACAGACAATTTTATTTTTATTTTTTAATATATATATATATATATATATCTACTAGATTTGTGTATATAATAAAATAATTAAGCGCGCCGAGTTCATCATCAACATGAGTTGTTGTAGTAGGCTTCCAACAAACGTGCCGTGGCATTGTAGAGACAGCTGTTTTCGACAAGATGAAGCATTGTGCCATTGTTGCCGCCATTTCCTCCACCATTTCCTCCTCCTCCTTCGTGTCTTGCGCTGCTTCCTCCACCATTTCCTCCTCCTTGTCCTGCACCGCTTCCTCCACCATTTCCTCCTCCTCCTTCTTGTCCTTTGCCGCTTCCTCCACCATTACCTCCACCACCATTTCCTCCTCCACCATTTCCTCCACCACCTCCTCCCTGTCCTGCGCCACCATTTCCGCCTCCTCCTTGTCCTGCGCCGCTTCCTCCACCATTTCCTCCTCCGCTGCTTCCTCCTCCTACAATGCAATCTTGAACGACACAGGTAAATACTTTAGGCAGTGTCGGGATGATCTGGGCAGTAGCCACCATTGGAGGCTGTGTGGAGGTGTAAGAAAATACCAAAATTATACAAAGGATAGCAATTTTGGTAAACATGGATAGCTCCATTTTTATTATATTGCACGAATTAAATGATATATATATTATGTTTGGATCGATGAGTTTATTGTATTTGTATGGAAAATGGGTGTCCTTGGGGCTTTATTTATAGTGTTGGATTTCGATCATTAATGGCTCTCCAAGTTCTTAATTTGTTGCTGTCTCATGTGTGTTTGAGTGGTGCTTCTTCTTCCTCCCCCCGTTTCTTTTAGCAATATTTTGGGTGTATAAGGAATAGGGTGTGTTTGATTTTGAGTTTAAAAATTTTGATATGAAAATAGGTTTGTTTCTTTTGATGGGTTTGAGAAAATTTTGATTTGGGTCTGATATTAATATAATAATCGTATGATGTGATATGTTGTGAGAAAAAAAATATATATTTTTTTCGAAAAAGATAGAATTCAAATAATAGAAACATAAGTTTTGGATGTAATATTAATTTTTTTTTTTTTGGAAAAAAAAATTATTTTCCCCTGTCCTGAAAATTTTAGTCCTATTCAATTTTCTAGACAAGGGAGTATTTTTATTGGAAAAGGTAGGTGTTGAAATGGTGTAAATTTAAGGTGTGTTTGGTTAAAGAATTAAGATTAAAAATTTAAAATATTTTCATTTTTTTTTATTTGTTTTGAGTCGCAGTAGTTGAAAAATTTTTTTTTTTTTTGTTTCTTTCTTGTAGGTAGATAAAATTTTTTATACTATTTAATTTTCATAATTCTTTTTTAAAAATAAACTATTTCAATATTACAAAAAATCATATTTAATTTATTATTAAGTATTTAATTTTTATGATTTTTTTAAAACCCACTAAAATTTGATTTTAACAAAACATCCTATTTAATTTATTAAATAAACAAAAAAGTCACCAAAATATTTCTTCATGAACTTTCACTTGTTAAAACTATCTCTTACCCAATTAATCATTTATTCATGATCAATCCATCCAGATAGCTATATTTTTTTATAGGTTTTTTTTAAGTGAATTATATATTTTACCCAATAAAATAATTAATTCTTATTATCTATCGAATTCATTTTCTTAATTTCATTATCTACTTTTATTTATCTACAATTTAATTCTGTATACCAAATATCCCCTGGTGTAAAAAAAACAAATACTATGTTCTTTTGGTGTTTTCTTTTCTTTTATAGGTTTGGAATTTTGAATTTTAATTTTTTTTAAAGTGAAATAGTTATTCAATATTGCGTGTGTATTTAGAAAAATTGAGAGATTTGTAATTTGTAATTAATCTTTATACCGTTTGATTCATTGTTTCTTATAAAGAGATACTTAGATTTTTATATTGAATGTGATATCAACAATCATTCTACCTAAAAACACATTTCAGACTGAAAAAATTATACTCTATTCGAGTTTGATTTTTAACTTGATCGAATAGTGGTTTCTTCTTTTACAATTTCAAATTCAAAACAATATTGTTTATCACGTACCATTTCAATAAAAGTATATTTCTACTTTTTATTCTCATAAAAATACTATTTAAATAAAAATTCAAATCAATATTTAGTTTCAAATAAATTTCAAATAACTACCAAACAAACCCATTGTTTTATATATATGATATTTTAAATAGAAAAATAAAATTTTAATATAATACATATTTTAAACAGTTTTTCATTATTTAATATGTGATTAATTATTAGATTGTATTTAACCAAACTACTATATTTATAATTTCTTAACAAACTGAGTACACCAAATTAAACCCTCTTTTGACTCCATTAATTAATGCAATATGAAATGAATGGATGGATTCACTCTAACTAAAAATTTAAATGATGATGCTACGTAAAGATTAATCTAACCTAATTAGGATTTTATTTTTTATTTGCATCTATCCTTTGATGTTGAACTTAATTTTTTTTTTTTTTTCCTTGTGGGAAAGAATCTCAAAGCAGTTCTCAAAAATTAAACTTGGTTTATTTTCGATTTGAATTTATTTGTACGCAAACAATTAAAGAGCTTTATTTTGCAAATGTTACATTTTCAGAAAGGAAAAATATATATTTCATCAAGGAAAATAAATTCTTCTTTTTATTTTATGATGATCATAACTATTGTCATTTAATTCGATGCTATTTTTGGACATGTAGGACATGCACAAATGATCGAGCACAAAATTATTTTCACAATATTATGTATTGGACATTTTCAAATTTCTTCAAAAAAAAAAAAAAAACATGTATCTAAGGATTTGTTTACTTGGTTACAATTTTTGGGATTTTACTTTTAATTTTTTTGTTTAATAATATAATGGATGTGATATTTTGCAATGTAAAATACCATATATATTATAAAAAGTTATAAGAATGGCATAGCGAATAAAATATAACATTTATTCAATAAAAATATTTAAAACATGATATCTGATATCAATCTTTATGTACAAAAATAATAATAATTAAATCACCAAAAACAAAACCAAATACAAATAAACATATCGAATTGTAGTTTTGCTTCGACAAATGTTTTCTTCGATGTCTTGGTAGGAACTTTTCTTTGTTAGAATTTGAAGAATATTAGGTACAAGGTTTAGTAACAATTCTAAAAACTTAACCATATTGTCCAAGAAGTTGAACTTATTAGAGTACTTTTGAAATAAATATATATTGTATTCTAGTCGATATGGGATTATGAGTCTGAAATTTTGAAATAAATATATATTATAAATATATAATATATTTTTTTTATATAAGGATATAAAAGTAAAATTTAAAATCCCATGGAATGGGATTTAAAAGTAATAAGGGGTACCACATTACTAATAAATCCTTCATTTGTAGGATTTTGGACCATGATTTTAAATCCCATCATTTTAAATTCCATTATTTTTTTTGAACCAAACATGCCAAATTCCATGAAATCCTATCAAATCCTTGAAACAAACAGCCCATGAGAGTACTTTTTAAATAAATGTTTATTGTATTCTAGTCGATATGGGATTCGCTATGAGTCTGAAATTTTGAATTTCTATCCAAGTTAACAATGAGATGATTGATATTCATAAGTGCTTTACTTATCAATTTTTTTAGTCTAAAAAATTCATGAACTTCGAGGTTTTAGGAAATTAATTTTCGATTCGTGCTTGAAAGAACTAGTGACCAATCTGGTATGGTATAATATATATGTTCATTGCGTATATTTACTCAAATATGAGTGAAAGCTAGGGAGAAATGAAGGGTTTGTTTGTTTAGTGTTTTGGTATAAGGTATATATATATATATTTTTTTTTTTTTATGTGAGATATAAAAAATTGTTGAAGTAATATAAAAAATAATAATATTTTATATTGGATGCTAATTTTTTGTGAGATGATAAAGTATAATATATTATCACGTTGTTATTAAGATTTCTTTTATTTCTACCTTCATTTTTCCTTTAATTTCTTCTATTTTTTTATGACGTGGAAATCTACCATTGCTATTTTTCGAGTGTGTTCTGAGTAGATCCCTGATCGAACTTAATATCCGACAAGACAAGTCACACTTGTGACAGATAAGACTTGAAGGTGTCGAAAATTTAAATCAATAACCTCAAGGTAATTTCTTCCATTTTTCTTGTTATTGCGAGCTAATAATTTTGTTTAACCTTCACCTTCCTTATTGATTGTCAATTAATTCTTTCATTTTGGCTTTCTCTTCCCTTGATGACATTTTTTTTTTCCAAGTACCCACTTTAATTTACTTAATTTGGTTTCCTCATTAATCTTCAGGAGCTAAGTCCAAATTATTTAATGGACTATATGATTGGACCAATCTTCATAGGCTTGAACTAATTATCCCTCCATTAAAATAAAATAAAATAAAATAGAACTATTTGATTCATTGATTTATTTTTTAAATATGTAAAAGTATTTACATATTATAAAAAGTAATTCAATCAAATATTTAATTTTTTGAAAGACGTGTGGGTATTATATATGTGTGGTGTATATATATTGTATTATTTTGAATCATTTTTTTTTTCCATTAACAATAAATTTTCATTTAAATTGATTCATTCAAATCATTATTCTTTATATATATACATATATATTTCAACTGAATTATCTATTTTATCAAATAGAAGAATTAATTATCATTATCTGTTAATTTTTTTTTTTTTCTATCATTCTTTTGTTTACAATTTTTTTATTTGAATACATAATTAACTCCATTCGAATACTCAAAGCTAGATGTAGATGGATCGTTATATTATCCTATTATCTAACTTAAACGGCAATCGGTATATACTTAAACATGACTGAGAAAAAAGCTATATATCCACGCCAGAATTGATGATTTTAGTAATGCATAACTTCCCTTTCCCGGACATGACGATTTCACAAAATAATGCTGCGTAAGCTAGTTACCACATTTTTATTACTCGTTGTATCACGATCGAGCACTTAAACCTATCGAAGATTCATAAAAAATGAATAATTTCCCACAATTTTGAGACAAATTGCCGTGCTTACTCAAAGCTCTACCCTTTAACCTAGCTCTTAAAAATTGCCAATTTTATTCGATTGATCATCGATGTTATTAGAATAAATAATAAAATAGAATGAATTAATTAATTAATTGATGATGAAGACAAAGATCGATGTCATAGTTAGGGTGGATTCTTTGCACGCACGAGTACACCCTCCTAATTAATTAATTCGACATATATATATATATATATATATAGAGAGAGAGAGAGAGAGATATAGAAGCATGGAATTATTTTGTAGGGCTATCTCTAATGTTAAATCTTCACGTGCCATCGCTTATGACAATGACTTCTCCCCCCTTCTATTCCATTTATATCATAATAATAATAATACTCTCAATGAAAGTGACTTCCAATTTTCTTCGGATATATTCCCATCACAATTATATCATTTCTATTTTCGTCTGTCTTATAACAATTGACGCATATTTATTTTCAGGTGAAACTTACTACGTCAAAACATATAACTTAATTAACTACACAATATATTATATCATATCTCATATAGGACCCACTCAAGATCTCTTTATTTTTATCTCTCTCCTAAAAAATTAAATATTTTTATCTACATTTAAAACTTCACTTTTTTTACAAAATTAATTTATGTTAATTATAAATAAGTAAAAGTATTTTTTGTTTACTTGTATTATAGAAAATTTTATTATTCCATGTTGCGATATAAATTTAGAATATTCAAATACATATTTTAATTTTTCAATCATGTATATTAAATTTGTATTAAAAATATCAATATTATTAATTACATAAAAAATACTAATAATATAATATCATAATTCACTATTATTAATTAATTAAATATTATTTTGTTGAATACAGTGTCCCTAATGAAATGTGTCAACTATCTTATTTTTTTATTATTATTACTCAAATATCACTATTTTTTTTACATTTATATTAAAGCACATTCATAAGGGCAAAAAAAAGTCTTTTTGTACCTATATTTTCTACCAACAACTCATATAATATCAATATTCCTTAAACTATGTGTGTAATACAAATTAATTTATTTTTTCGGGATGGATGGAGTATATTATTCTAAATATCATATTCAATATCTATATTATTATACTTTTTTAACTATTTCAAGACAATTCAGTGTATTTTCAAAATATATCTAAATACGTATCCTATGATTTTGAATTTAATTCATTGTAAAGATAATATCTTTTTTTATTGACTGTGTGTGTGAGTAAATTTGGAGGGAAGACTTTTGTCTTGGATGTTAAATCATGTCTTTGTATATAATGTGTGTATATATTCTCTTATGTTTGGCATTGTGTGATAATAAAATTACATCGAATTTTATTTGTATTTTTCAACTTTATGGTTTTAGTGATTTTGTTTTGGTTTGTAATACTTGCATGTGAATGTACTTCCCCTTCCCAAAGAGGTGATCACGTGATTTATTTAATTTGCATATATTCATGAGAATATAAAGAATATAAAAAAATGAATTAATAATACATTGGGTGCTGTAATATTATTTAATTTTTGATGATATCTTTGCAGATAAAACTACTATATTGGAAACTAGTATTTTTATCAATTTTAATTTTGTTTAATATAATTCGTCTTGATATGAAATAGAAAGATGCAAAAAGGCATGAATATATTATATATGTATACATACATATATATATATAATTATGTTTGCTTGGGTGGAACAAAGTTTATATAGTATTTTTATTGTTTTTATTTTTGGTTTGATCATTGTTGGATAATTTATTAGTTATTTAATTGATAAAATTTAATTTTGAAAAATTAAAATTTGAATTTACAAAACCAATTAATGAGTTAGTAAAAATACAATGAACTAATAAACTAAATTAATTGGATTAATTTGGATTTAATATAATATTGGATATGAGGTTTGATTAATATTCGGCTATTTTTTTTGTCTCATGACAAATCATATTGTGAAACTCAAAAGTTAAATCTGAGTACGTGTATAGCCTAAGTTGCAGTATTGTCTGAATAAGATTTGATCCGATGTATATATCTATTATAACTTCAAATAGAAAGTTTGAAGTTAGCGTAAATTTCGACTATTTCAAACAAAATTTTTCAAATTATCATAAATTACGGTCATGACAAAATGGAAGTTTTGAAAACGTCAATTACGATCTTTAATTACATTGGTAACTAAAGCCGTCATTATGGCCATTGATTCCTCCTCGCCATTTTAGTCGGGTGGAGACGTCTATATAAAGGATCTTATCTTCATTACTCTGAACACCAATACATTATCTCATCTCCTCTCATATTAGAAGTGTCACTTTCTTCGCAGATGAAAATCGTTTCATTTTTGGGATTAGAACGCCAACTACCAAAGATACTACCGGTGCATAATCTAATTGCGGAGAGAAGATTTTTTGGATTCAATTTCACAGTTATATTGATTATATTCTTGTATTAATATTTTTTTGCTAATCAAATTAGATTAGTTATGCAAGAATATAATTAAGATCATCGTGAAATTGAGTCGAGGAATGGTCTCTCTTCACAAATTAGATTACTTCCTCGTAATTGGCATTTTATCCAAAGATGAAATAGTTTTCGTCTCCAAAGAGAGTGACATATCTAATCGTTGAAGCTTTAGCAAACTAAAATGAAGAATGAGATTGAGCTGTGCTAGAAGGCTTTCCAGAAAGGTTTGGGAGGGAGGAGAGGATATGAGAGAATATGGCGGTGTTCAAAGTGATAAGGAGGAGGCCCTTTGTTAAGACGTTTTCATTCGACTGAATTGGAAGATGAGTAATTAGTGATTATAATGACGATTTTAATTATCGGCGTAATTAAATACCATAATTTATGTTCATTTCAGACCTTTCGTTCGACATGAACGTAATTTACGATAATTTCAAATATTTTGTTTTAGATAATTATAATTTACACCAACTTTAGATATTTTATATGATAATTTGTAAGAAAAAAAATTTAATACTTCTGTATCCAAATTTATTTCTATTTTTCTTTTTTATTATTAATATCATTTAAATTTATTCTTATTTGTTTAGTAGAAAAACACTACTTTTTTAAATTTTTCGAAAATATTTTTATTTTTATTTATTTTTCTTAAAACTTGTGTCTAATCAAATATACTTACTTTTTTAATAAGAGTGCGATTATATTTTTACTAAGTACAATATGAATTGAATAGTTAAAATTTGAATTTAAAACACAAACCAAACACACTGTATCCTAGAATTGGCTTAGGGTTTATTTCTTTTATTTCTTTTTTGTATTTATACATATATGTTACGGAAATTCCAGGAAATTAAGATGAGACAACAAGAACAAAAGAACACAATAATTTGGTAATCTAGTTCGATCACAATGATCTACGTTTGGGGGCGTTGCCAAGCAAGAAATGTTACTATAATGTACGCAAGTACATGTTAAAGTAAAAATACATGAATATTTATAGGCTAAGCCTATGCCAAGAATATCCAAATCATATCTCTAAAATTTAGAATATAATATCTAAATCATATCCCTAGATTTTAGGATGTAATCAGGCTTCATATCTCAACAATCTTCCACTTGAAGACTGATTTCATCTTTCACTTCAACATTTTACTTCATCGGCAACGACAGTGCAAAGTCTCCTTCTTCACTCATCGAGGCCACTTGAGGTTGAACACAATCTCAATTCATCTAAGTTCACCACCTTAGACTGTCTTTCAGGATTGCTCATAAATCGGTTCACTACTCCCACTGCATGTGCTTTCCACCTCCTAAAGGTATCAAAAGCATCATATTTACACTTAAGGAAATATACTCATACCTCCCTTGTAACGTCGTCAATGACCGCGGTGTAATACTGTAAGCCTCCAAGGGTCGATACAAAAGCTGGTTCCCGCAGGTCCGTATGAACCAACTCCAACATTTCCTTTTTCCAGGTTTCTCCCACCCTTTGAGAACGCCACCTTTCGTTGCTTCCCAAAAAACCAGTCCTCGCATACTCTAATATCGACGGACTTGAGACCTGACAATTTTTCCTTTGAGATGAGCTCCCCTATCCCTTTCTTGCTCATGGGTCCGAGGCGAGAATGCCATAAATTTGTATCATTATTTATGGCCACAGAACTGATTCCGTCTTGCATGATTTTCGTTTGGTAGAGAGTTCCATCTCTTCTCCCTTGGGCCACCACAATGGATCCTTGAGTTACCTTCAACGACTTAGTTTAAAAAACTATCGAGTAACCTACCTCATCCAATTGTCCCACGGAAATCAGATTCTGTTTCAGACCCGAGACATGTCTTACGTCATTCAGTCTCCACTCCTCACCATTCGGTGTTCTGATTCAAACCATCCATTTACCTACAATTTTTAGTGTCTCTTCATCTGCAAGATAAACAACACCAAAATTACCTGCGGTATAGGATTTCATGATTCTCGAATCACTGCACGAGTGGAATTACGCTCCTGAAACCAAAATCCATGACTTCATTGGACTGCTGACCCTAAGAATCAGCACATTGGATATCTCTTCTGCTGCGTTTGTTGAACCTTGACCCTTCTCCGGCACCCCGCACTCTCGTTTCAAATGCCCCTTGCAGTTCCAACACACTACCTGACTTGCATTTTCCTTGTCCTTGTTCTTCGACTTCAACTTTAATCATTTTTTATCTCCACCCCTTTCCCTTTGTCTCAGATCTAAATTCAGTCGAGACATTCTCCCAAAGGGTTAGTCGAACCGCACTCATCGTCTTCTTGTCGATCTTCTTGTACTCAGCTTCATCCGTGTCTTCGGATTTCTCCTTCAACGCCGCCTCTAGATCTTTACCATATAGTAATCTTCTAGAAACCGAAGTTCATTCCATCGAATACCTTGACAACACGACGATCACCCATTTTGATTCCCACAAACAAACCTAAGGCTCACTTGATATGAGGACACATCGGATATCTCCTCCGCTGCATTTTCCGAAACCCTTATTCTTCCCTGCCCACCTTGCACCGCCTATCACAAAGGAACCCGCTGTCTGACCTACCAAAACTGTCGGGACCGACCCAGCACCGTCAACAGACTTTCGACACAAGGCACCTCCGCAGGTCACAAGGGATTCCCACAGCCACAACCAATATCCTATGCCTCCTAATCCACCCTACCAACGAACCAGACTCTGATACCACTTGTTATGGAAATTCTAGGAAATCAAGATGAGACAACAAGGACAAAAGAACACAATAATTTGGTAACCCAGTTCGATCACAATGATCTATGTCTGGGGGCGTTGTCAAGCCAGAAATTTTACTACAAAGTACGCAGGAACATGTTAAGTGATAATACATGAATATTTATAGGCTAAACCTATGCCAATAATATGCAAATCATATCTCTAAAATCTAGAATATAATATATAAATTATATATCTAAATTTTAGAATATAATCAGATTTCATATCTCAACAATATATTTAACTAACAATGCTCAATGGACAAAAAAAAAAAAAAAACAAAAACAAAAAAAAAGACATGTGCTTGATTATTTATTTATTTAATGTGTAAAATATATATCATTTTATTATATGTTATTATGTATGGTATTAACATTTTAATATTCTACTATTAAGTTCAATTTCTTTTAATTATTATTTAAATTTTTAAAAAATATACTATGATGCCTATCATAAACTATTTGAAAAAGTGAACATACAAACTCTTTCATTTATGTTATAATTATAACCAAAAATAGGAAATTTATATGTTAGATGATGGATTATATACATTTTTTAACACACCCATTTTATTGGGAAATTTCGGATTTAAACTCCGAATGCAAGTCTTTCTAAGGAAGGATGTCACTACTTGGCTATAGCCAAGTTGATTGGATTATATTTTAAATAGTCATGGATTATATTTTGTTAGATTTGTTTTTTTTTTTTTTTCAGCTAATTTACAATAACTGGGGATGTGTGGGTTTGTTTGGATTTGTTTTGGAATTTTATTTTATTTTTAGGATTTTTGTTTTGTTTTGTTTTGATTCTTTTATGAGATGAATGATATTGAATGGGTTTTGTAATACGATGTTATATATTTGATTAAAAAGAAATTGAAAATTTATAAAGTATTTTTAAAAAATTATATTTCAATAAAATGTGATCAATATACAAATAATTTTTTAAATAGTATAATTTTGTATAATACATATAACTATAAAATATATATCTACATACGGATGGTATAATTTTTTAAAAAATATTTAGCAATTTTGAATATATTTATCTATTTATTTTGGAGAAACATAAAAATATAATATCATCCATTTAAAAGGAAAATAATAATAATAATAATAATAATAATAATATATGGAGATTATGCATTAAAAAAAAAAAATGTTTGGCCCTTAAATGTGGATATTAAATTCATTATAATATGATGCATTAATGGTACAAATAAGGTATCATTTCAAATGCTAGGGTTTTTCAAAATTGACTATTCTCATGTACTTTGTGGCAATCATGGATTGTCAATTATATATATATATATATAATGATTTTCTTTGTTATTCTTATTATTTTTATTAAATATATATATTTGGGCAATCTATATATGGAGGTATACACACACATACACTTTAGTGATTACATTCATTGATGTGACACTGGAATAGAATAATGTTAATTTACCATTGTTATCAATATAATGAACAAATTAAATTAATTAAGATGTGGGATCTATTTCAATATTTGAATTTAAATCAAATTTAAATTATTCTTTTAATTCAACCATTTCATAATTTGCAGTATAATTTTAAGAAAACTGCCTGATCAAACTATATATATACAAAGTCATGACTATTACCCGTGACTATTTGGAGTATCCAATACTGAGACAAATAATCTAATCCTCATATTAATATTCAGCCAAATAGTAAGGTTGTGTTCTTACAACCAAAAATATTTACAAAAAATTATTTACGTAGTACATATATTTATTATTTTTATAATATCTACACAATTTAGGGATACATAAAACAATTTAGTGACACAATTTGTCTAGGAATTTTTGTTCGAGTCAATATTTCAAGACAAATTGCAAGATGGGTATATGGTATTTACGAATCTTGCATTCAGACGACGATAAATAGGAGCATTGGACACGGGATTTCCCAGCTCTGATACTATATTAATTAATTGATGTTGAATGATCGTCTAACCTAAAATTTTAAGGTATTAGTATTACTAATAATTTATTTATTTATATATGAGGGAGTCAACCAACAGTTTTTGTTAGATTCGTCACGAGTTTCTATCAATGAAGCCGGTTACATATTTAAAACCAATCGTACTTTAACGTGTGAGATAATATTTAAAACCTACTTCTTTTGCAATATTAATTTTTAAAAGTTTAATGAAATCCGAATAGTTAATTTAAAATTTTAAATATATATGGATATATAGATATAGATATAGATATATATATAGATATATATATATATAAATGTAATATAAGTTTGAGATGAAAAGAAAAGTGGGATTGTTTTGTTGTGATGATGAAAGGGTGAACATGTGAATAGGTGGGTACCTGATTTCTTTTGTCATCCACCAATCCAGACAATATAATGTTGCTGTAACCCTCCCTAGCTACAATCCATATATATATATATATATATATAAATTACTTTTATTTATTTATTTATGTTCCACACACACACACAAACTAAATATATTTATATATATATTGTGATCGATAACATCTCGTGATCATAATATTTGTAATGACTCAATGCATGCACACATAGGATGCAATAAATTCATAAATTCTATATATTTATATATGTCTGTCAGGCATCGAGCTTCATTCAATTTTATTTTATTTTTATTTTACAGACATCTCCAGCCAACAACAACAACACACATTTGTGGGCCTTTTTTTTTAGTTTTTAATTTTCTTTCTACATGCTTCTTTTTCGAGTTTAATCCTTATATATATATATATATATATGTGTGTGTGTGTGTGATGTTAAGAATTCTCAACCAATTTTTCTTTTTTTTTTTTCTCAGATGTATGAAGGTTAAGGTCGTTTGTTTAGCTTACTAGTTTGAAATTTTATCTTATTTTTAATGTAAAATATAGAAAATAATATTTTAAATTAAATATAAACATTTTACGAAAGAATATAATATATATTGAAAATTGTTGAAGTAAAAAGTTTTTTGGACAAACAAACCTTAAAAACTTAAGCACTTTCTAGGAATGATAAATATTGCAGTAATTAAATTTAAAAATTTAGGGTTTAACCAAAAGTGTGTATATATATATATATATAATTTATTTTTATTTTTTTTGGCTTCCTTGAAGATTTGTAATTAATTTCTCATTAGTTGTGTGTATTTAAGTATATATATTTTAATTTTTTATTTTATCAGTTTGCACATTGTCTTATTATTTTGCTCATGTAAATCACAATAATTTGGGGTTCTGATTCTATAAATTCACGTGAACTTCATGCGTCGTCTAACCAAAATCACAAATTAATGCAACTTACAAAATCAAAACCATGACAATACAAAATGATAGAATAATAGATAATTAATCCACATATATATATATATATATATAAATCCCAGTTTTACTTTTTATTATTATTATTATTATTATTTCATGTACTGAGGTACAACAATCACAATTCAAATAGCCAATAATATCAATACAATAATATCATAATATCATTTTTCATAATATTATATTTAATATTTAAAATAATTTAAATCCCCAAAATATTTTAAAAACATATCTAAACCGAACGAGTTACAAGAACTATTTGTTAAAGAATGCTCCAAAACTCCCGTGAGGAGCTTTTTGGACCTATTTTTAGATGCTTCCACTCCCTTCACTTTTTTCAATAAATATACATATATATATATATACATACAATTATTTATTTATTTATTTTATTTTAATTTTTTTGTGTACTTAAAAGATACAAACAATTGGTGTATATATACATGAACTTAGCAGCTAGCCCTAATAATTCCATGCATCTGTGTTTTCACATACAGCCCATCATCACGAGCTCTTTATTCCTTCTCTGCTATCTGCTACAACAATAATTTATAAATATTATATATATATATATATGCTACAGTACCCATTTTTAATATAATTGTTTTATTCTTTTAATTTAATTATATTTTATTCACTTCATGCTCTATGGAGAGTATTTTTAATTGTACATATTGCATGATCAGTATAAACCATTCCCAAATTATAGGACTAAGTGATTGGGTCACAAAACCTAAATAGGTTTTAGATACAAATTTGGACTCTATTTTGTCATAATTATTATATTGTATTTCAATTTTTTACAACTATAACATAAAAAGACTATTTGTCTTTTTGACATGTAGCAATTAAAAAAAAAAAAAAAAGAATTAAATATCCTATTAGGTTTCACTACAAAAAAATAATATATTTGTAACAGAATTCCGTCCCTAAATTCACGTAGCAAACGTAATTTCATTCCTAATTCCGTCTCTAATGTCATTAGTAACGGAAAAAGTAGATTTAAAAACAAAAAAAAAATTGTTACAAAAATAATTTTTTGTTGTAGTGTTTACTTCAAGGTGAGAATATTGCAAATGTATTTCAATACTTTGCAATTCAAAAATATTATTGTCACACAGTAGGACTGTCCTAAATATGTCTCAAAAGCCACTTAAGAATAATCATTTTAAATATCAACTTATGTAAACCCTAAAACCCAATTCCCAGAATCTTTTTTTTTTTAAATAAAAAAAGCTTCTGCAAAAATATAAATTTCTCTTTTGAAAATTTATATATAAGGTGATATATATATATATATATCACATGCATACGTACAAATCGGACAAATTCAAGTACAGAACATTAATGCACACATATATATACAACCACTGAACACAAACACATTTCTTGATGTTATCCCTAAAAGAAACACTTCCAATTTTACAGGACTAATTTATATCACCTCATCCTCATCATCTACCCACAAATATTTACCAAGTGATAGTTGAAATCACACACACAAATACATGTATATAATGATTTATATATATATATATATATGTATGTATATGATGATATATTTGGTGAGAATTTCTAATTGAGTTCCATATGTTGAATAACAAAATTATAAATCTATTATCAGGCAAGTTACAAAATAAATATATGGAAATAATAACCACCTAATATAACATATAGTAACAAGTATATGAAATATATCTCAACAATATGAGTTAACAAGAGATAGATAATCTTAATTGGAAATGGAAAAAAATAAAATAAAAGGATCAACACAAACTATTAATATTGTTGGATTTACTCAAATCCCTCTCCGATCGATCCACTCTTACCATTTTCCCGTAAACATATGATCGTTACATCCAACACTAACTCTTCGTTCAAAACATTACATCCAATAATTATATTTGCCTAAAAAAAAAATTAAAACCTAAAACACACCCCCTAAAATACAGCACTTCTAAATTCCAACACTACTTCAGCTTGAAGTTTTCCCTTGAGGAAAGGGCAATACTGTAGTTTCACACCAAATTATTACACATACAATTATTATATATATATATATAGATATATATAGACATTGTAATTTTGTGATCCATTTGAGCTATGTATCACATAAGTTAAGGTGATATTTTGTTTTTGGATGAGAGAATCAAACAAAAGATGACACTGATTTGAGAGGGCATCCCCTCTTTAAAGGGATCCATCCAGCCATCCACCCCGCCCTCACCTCCGCTAATCTAATCTAATCTAATCTAATCGATACAAACACACAACTTCGAGCAAATTAAAGCACACGAGGGTCGTCTACCAAATGGTTTCGAGGGAGCACAAGAGAGCCGAAGCAAAGCTTCGCGATAAGTTGCAGATTCTTCAATCGGTTACTCACTCTCGCGCCGTAATAACTAAGTTTACCTCTTCTTGATTATATTAATCGATTTCTTTGTTTGATTGTGTTGATTTTCTATATTAGTTTGAATATATATCTGTATATATATATATATAAATACATCTTCATCTGTCGAAATGAAGGATCTTGAGTATTGATTGATAAGTTTCTTATTAACTTTTTTTTATTATTATATACACATAAATTTTATATGAACTTTTTCTTTACATAGAGTGATTATTAAAATTCAAACTCATTTTTTTATTTTCTTTGCATCTTGGGATCGGTTTGATTTTTATTTTTATTTTTAACCTAAAAGGAATCCAAGAAACATATATACTACATACAAAAGAGCCACTAGTTTGATTACATGTTCTCATACCTATCGATAAATTCTTCAAACTCACATACATCTTAATTCTTTGGCCAGGGTTTTAAAAACCCAGTTATATTTTAATAACTAACATATATTGCTATAATATACAAACTAATATTTGGAAGAAAAAAATAAAGAAAATGATTGTGTGGTTGATTGGATCTCATCAAGTTAAACACGATTTTAAAAATTGCCCAAACTTTTAGGGTTTGGATTGTCCACATGTTAATCATTATTAATCATCTAAAATACATATATGCATATATCAAGAAATTATTCTTATCATCATTGCTGTTGTTTTGTTCTCTTCTTCTTCTTCTTCTTCTTTATTGGTGTTATTATTATTGTTGTTGTTAGTTTTGTTGTTTTTGTTTGGGTGTCTATTATCCTTAATTTTAATTAACAAAATTGAGGTATTTTGTACAGATAAATGACAGCTCAATTGTAATGGATGCCTCAAATTACATAAGAGAGCTGAAACAAAAAATAGAAAGATTGAAGCAGGAAATTGCCACTTCAGAAAGCTCCTCCTCATCATCATCATCAGTCCATCAAAACAATATGTGGCCTGTAAGTCCCCACCCCACCCCACCCCACCCTCTTATAATACATACATAATTAGATACATATTAATGATATATATATATATGTATATGTGTGTGTGGTTTTGCAGAGAGTGAGTGTAGAAACCCTAGAAAATGGTGGGGGCTTTCAAGTGAACATAAGGTGTGGTGCAGAGAGGAGCTGCCCGGGATTGTTGATGTCGATACTAGCGACATTCGAAGAGCTGGGCCTCAATGTTCTTGAAGCTAGGGTTTCATGTGCCCACACTTTCCATTTACAAGCCATTGGTGGTGCTGGTGGTGGACCAAATCATGTAAGATTCAATCATATATATATTGATTAATTAGTTTGTTTGTTTCGAACACATTTTTTATTTGATGGATCGAACGCGCTCATGAAAAGAAAGAAAAAATAAAAATTCCATTCAGAATGAGGACGACGAAGAAAGCATCATTGATGCGCAGATGGTGAAACAAGCAATTTGGGATACGATCAAGAATTGGAGCGAAAGCATCGATGATGAATGAGACTCGAGTCGATCATATATATATGTTTTTGTTTTTTTAATTTATTATTTTAGTATATTGATTGGAAAATGGTGAAGGGAATTAATATGGGAATCATATCCTTTAAATAATTATGAGATGGTGATCAAAGATCACTTGTAGTTTTGATCATATTCAAACTCCTATTTATATTTATTTACATATATATATATATATTGGGAATAAATATATATATATATATATGTATATGGTTTATGATTATAATTTGTAATTTACATAATATATGAAGAAAAAAAGAGCCCTAAAGGAAGAGATTTTTTAATAGAGATACAAAAATGCCAATAAAACAAAACATCAAAACTTTGATCATATAATATATATAGGTTTATATATACACAAGCTGGATCTGATATTGAATGAGAAAATTCAAACTGAATTATTTATTTTAATAGATTTTGTATGTGGTTTAGGAATTGAACAAATAATATAATTCAATACATTTCCTTATGCGAATCATCGATACAGTTCTAAAAATACATTATTTAATCATCCCTAATTATAAAATAAAACTAAAAATATAAAAATACATTTTTTAATCATCTTTGTTGGGACTCCCGTCTGCGGATGGTTGAGTTTCCCTAACAGTTCGAACTTTTAGGTGAGACGATCATTAAGCATCCGACAATCCTTAATTATAAAATAAAACTAAAAATATTAATTAATTAATAAAGGATATAATTAGCTAGGTTCAACACCATATTAATATATTTCAATTAATTATATATGATATACATATATTAATGTTGCATGTAAATAGTATGTGAAAAATCAACTAAGAATATGTGTTTGTTTAGTTGTTTTAAATCGATTTCAAATCAATTATTGATGCCATTTTATTTATTTTTTTTAATGACATAGGAACTTAGCTGCTACTCTTCGAGATAAACTCTCGATCGAACCTAATAATCTAAAACTAACATTGATAAATAGTATTTTGATATAATATTTCATAAGAAAAAAATAATATATTTTTATTAAGAGCCGCATAAAGTAAATAATATTAATTTAAATTTAAAATCAAGATAAAGAATATATATATATATATATGTGGTAGTAGTAAGGGCCACACACATAAATGCAAAGAGAGACATAGCACCTGATTAGTATCAGTTGTTCATATATAGAAATATAGAATAGTGATGATATATGGCTAAGTGCTTTGCAATCTGTAAAACTTTGTCTCAACTGAGACATTTTTTGTTCATTAATTGGGATTTTGTCTTCATATATGCATCATTTCTATATACTATATTATAAATAATACTAATAATAATATTAATAAACATTTAAATTTTTCTAAATATATATATATATATATATATTACCTAAAGACTCCAAGAAAGTGGGGATTTCGATGCTTGATTTATATATAATTATGTTGGCCTATCCATTTGTACGTACATATCCATGTGAGGTAGTTAGGGTACTATTTAGAGTTAATTTTTATTCGTGTGTTTGTACATAGCTTTTAGTTTTTGGGTTTGAATTTTTAATTAAAAAAAAAAAATTGAATTTGAATAGTTGATTGATATCATATAAATAAAGATTAATGTGATATTTTGAATGTAAATAAATTTGTATTATAATATAAAAATAATAATAATTATTATTTGATGTGATATTTTTAAAAGAAAAAAAGAATCTGCATATTAAAAATCTGTGAAAAAACTCACAAATGAACACAATCTTTGTGATTTTTGTAATAAAAAATTATATTGCTTATCGACTTTAAATAATACAAAAATAAATAATATATATGTAATTGTTTATGTTGTATTTTGTTATTTTATAATATTTTTTTAAATACGACACTTGAAGAATAAAATTATCTCTTGATATTAAATCAATTGAACTATTGTTAAAATTAAAAAAAAAAAAAAAAAAAAAAAAAAAAAAAAGTTTTCCTTAAACCAAATTTTGGTTTCGCCTCATGTTCATACCATATATTTGTAATGTATTAATATATATGTTTGTGTTGAAATCAATCATAACATATGTTATTTAGATTATTACGATATATTGTCTGCTCATACTTTATATTTGTATTATATGATATGCACCTTAATTATACAGACAGCTTTTAGCGGGAGTAGGTTGAGCAACTGCTCAGGACTTCTAACTAAGAAGGATCCATATTTAAAAATATTATTTCATTATTATTATTACATTTTAAATTTTAAAATTAAATTATAAATTATAGTTTTTTTTTTTCTTCTGAATTATTCAATTCAATTTTAATTTTAAAGTTAAATTTTAAATTCTAATTATATATTTTTCCAATATTTTCTTCCTAACCATGTTGCACCTCATCTTCCCAAATCTAATGGTAGCTAAATCTCTCCCCTTCACGATTTCACCGCGCTGCGCCATCCACCCAGACCAAATTCGCCTCTTTATCTCTTTCTTCTTCCCTCAGGCTCTCTCGCTTTTCAAATTTCCCGACACCACTGTGAAACGCAGTCGGTCCTTCTTTCATCTTCTTCTCCCGAATCGACACTGTCAGACCGCCGTCATCAACTTTTTATCCCGCCCACGTCAGCATTTGTGATATTATTTTGAAAATATATTTAACCGTATATTTATAGAGCCTAAAATATATTTTTGTTCAGGGCCCCAAAAAAGTTAGAAATGATCCTGCTTAATTATAATGTGATCAATGATGATCGCATGTATCATATATTATCAGTTAATACTCCCTCCGTCCATTAAAATTAGTCCATTTGGACTCGGCACGGGAATTAAGAAAAATGAATATTTTATTGAAAATGTGATATGTAGTTGATGGTATTTTTAGAAATTTAGTTAAAAAGTAAAGTAAATGAAGAGAGATAATGTAATAAAGTTAGTGGTATTTGTTGTAAATAAGTGTTAAGTAATAATTAAATATTGATTTATTGATTTTGTCAAAATTAATAATGTCATAAATTTAATGAATCGAGTAAAAAGAGAAGTGTCTTATATACTGATTAGCTATATTCACCAACCTAATGAGAGAGATAGAGTGAGTTTAGTGGCTTTCTCAAGAAGAAACATTTTGTCATGATAATTTCTGAAGCCAACCCAAGAAAGGCTTTATATATTATTCGAGTATTGATATTAATTATTTATTTCATAAATTTTTTAAGAAAAAAAAAATGTGTATTTATGATTAAGTGTTTAGGCTAACAATAATAATTATTATCAAGAAATATTTATAGCATCATACTAAATTCTTAAATCAGTACACATGAAATATACAAATAACATATATTTTTATTATGCATGTCACATATTGTGTGTTTATAACTATATAAGATTATATCATAGGCTAAAATTAACATTTGCATGTGACGTGTGAATTTATATCATATATTGTTAATTCATGTATAATATTTTTATATTATATTAATATAAAATATAAAATAAATAAATAAAAGCCCTAACCACAAAAATTATAGGCCTTCAAAAAGCAAAGGCCTTAGAGGCCTGAAAGCCTTAAAGCCCATTCAAGGTTCAGAGGCCAATTAAAGAACAGTACATTTGGAAGAATTAGTTATGTACTTTAAAAATGCTATGTGGGGCAAGGGCCCCCCGCCCTCCCCCCTTGATTTTTTATTTTTTATTATAATTTATATAATTTTCAAATAATATATAGTAAATATATATACAAATTTGGTATATAAAATTTTTTTTATATTAAATATTGTAATATATTAAAATTTCTGATGCCAAAATTATTATTTTAAATTTTAGTATTTCACTACCAGAAAATTAGTTATTTCTGTGACAAGAAGGGTTTTGAACTAGTGACCTTATAGTTATTAAAAACTTACACAACCTGTCATGCCAACTTAACTATCTACTCTAATGTATTACTTTTTGTTTGTTATTATATTTTAACTATAAAAATATTATTGATTATAAATTTATCTTTTAAAAATATATACATGTTTATTTAATATATCATCATGAATTTTTAACAAAAAATTGAATAGCTACGAACAATATTGAATAAAGATATTGAAGATGATTTTATTATTTTGAATAGCTACAAACAATAATAAGAAAAATTTATAGTTATTTTCGTTACTTATGTTGTGAAATTTGATTTTAAAAAGTCACAAAAATTATACTATGACAATATCTGTAATAATTTAAATTGTTAGAAATATTTTGGTTATTTTTGCCGCAACTTAAAATAGTCAAGAAAAAATTTCGTGACAATTTTTGTGACGAAATAATCAAAAGACACGGAATAGAAATATCTTGGACATTTTCGTTACACAAGCCGTTACTTTAAATAGTCACGGAAAGTTATTTGTAGCTTTTTCAGCAAATATTATTTACGGAATAGTCAAAACAAAAAGTTGTGACATAAATTTGTCACGAAATTACTTTCCGTGACTTTTAATTGTCACAGATTAAAATTTGCGACAAATTTCCGTAATTATCAACCTTTTTTCTAGTAGTGTTTTGATATAAAATAGTATATATCGAGATATTATATCAAAATTTCGGTATGGTATCAATATATATATTTATCCTACCGATTTTCCGATATATTGAATTTTTGAAAATAAATAAAAATTAGCTCCCCCTTTATTCGAGTGAGTTTTGGTTCTACAGCTGATTGTACAAGAGTTGAAAAACATATTGTGTTATATATAAATATATATTGTATATTTTTATTACATATGTTGATTGCATACAATCTTGTATTTATTTATAAAAAAAAAAATTTTTTTATTTTTTTATTTTTGTATTATACATAATTTTATTCTTTATAAAATGGTATGTATACTCCCTCCGATCCATAAAAGGATATCATTTTTCATTTTTGTCTGTCCCAAAACAAATATATCATTTTCTTATTTAGTAATTATACTACCTACCTAACATAATTAATATCCTCACAACTTTCAATATATTAAACAAATATCATTATTTTATATCACACAATCTAATATGGGCATTTTTGTCCTTTTCACTATAAACCAATATAATACTAATATTAAAAAATCTACGAGCAAAAAATAAACGTTACTGTTTTTCCGGTACGGAGGTAGTATATCGATATATTTTTCTTTAAATTTATCTTTAAAAATAAATTATATTAATATAAAACTAAATATATATGTAATATGTTGTTGAGATGCATGGAAGAAAGAGATGATGACATGGAAATAGAAAAAAAATTTAATCCAATTTTTTTTTTTATGCGGATAGTCTTAGTTTTTCAATTATTTTCTTGACATATTACATTTTAAATTTATGGTTTACATAAATACGACACAAGTTAAATTTCAATGGTCGATTGCAACCCATTATCATCCATTTCAATGTAATTATAGCATTCTTTCTCAATATTTTCATGGACATTTTATACATCAAAGATCTAACAAAACTATATCCAAAAATTGCTCAAAACACATCCATTTCTATTTTTATTGCAAATGCCATGCCCTACAAAGACATTAGTTTTGACAACTTTATTATGATTGTCATTACATTGCTCAAGTACAAGGATGACTACAAACACATCGATTTTCCGGGTTACACGAGCCATTTGCATTTGGGCCAAATCTTAGTCGACAAAAGAATTGGCAAACCCCATCTCGGAGCCGGGGGCAAATCCCAATATCGAGCGTGCAATTATTTGCCATCACTTTTTCTGTTTGAACAACTGCATTTACGAAGAAAAAAATTATAAAATTAATTCATACGTAAAGAACATGAAAATATCTACAAAGAAATAACAAAAAAAAAAAAAGATACAAGAAAGTCAATTATGCATTATTTTGATCCACTCCAAAAATATTTCCTCCAAAATTGTTCAAAAATCACATTGTAAATCAATATATGTATATACAAATATAAGAAATTCATCTCAAATACTATGAAATATGCATACATAACATATTTTTTTTATTTGAAAAAAAAAAAAGGAATAAAATGAAATATAGAAATGAAATCCTTACCTAAGACAAGAAAGAAGAGAGTGACAAGAAAGAAGGTTGTAGCATTTGCCATTATGTGTAATAGTATATGAAATAATTACAGCCTGCCCTTATTTATAGACTGTTTGTTGCACCTATTACCAAAACTTATTTCTATTTCTGTAAGTTTTAAATATTTTAAAATTTCTTTTATTTACATTTATTTTTATATTTATTTTTCAATTTTTTAAATCTAATTTATAAAATATTCCATATGAAAAGTAAAGATATAATAGAAAAGTATCTATCAAAATTATAGGGTTTGTTCACTTAGTATTTTTAGATGAATGTATTTTTTATGTTAGGTACGAAAAATTATACTCCCTCTGTCTCATATTTATATATCTATTTGTTTTTTGCACGGAATTTTAGAAATATTAGTATTATATTGGGATAAAGTAAAAATAAAGGTACAAAAACTAAATTAACCATATTATTATTGTATGATATAAAGGTAATGACATTTGTATCATATATTGTAAATTGGAAGGGTATTTGTAATGTTAAATAGATACTACAATTACTTTAAAAAAAATTGATGTTTTATTATAGGACGGACCAAAATGGAAAAATGGATAGATTGTTAAGGGACGGAGGGAGTATTGTAATATAAAAATTAATATTTTGTGTTGAATTGTTAATTTATTTTGTCCGTGAGTAAAAAATATATATTGTTTCACTATATGAATATTGTATTTTTTTTATTATATTTATGGAAAATTATTACATCTAAAAATACTAAATAAATAAACTCATAATAGCACCTAAAAGTTGCAAAAAAAAATAAAAGAAAATAAACAATTTTAAAATTTTGGAATTGATATATATATATATATATATTGTAGTATTTCATGTATATAATATTTCATTTTAAATAAATAATATAGAAATATGTAATAACATACAAACAAATGCATTTTAAAATATATGTAACAATATATTTACCAACTAATTATATAATATAAGGATCTGACTCTCTTTAATTTGATTTTTTTTTTCAGCTTTTAATTATATAATTATCATATTTGACTATGAAAATATAATATTGTGTTTTTTCACAGACATTCAAGTATTATTAATTAAAATATTCGAGTATATTTTTTTTATAAAAAAACCCAATTAAATTATTTTTTTATTATTTTATTATTTCCTCTATTTTTGTGCCAACAAAACCATTAAATTATGCAGGATTACACATTAATATCTCCAAAAATTTTTGAGAATATTCTGGGAATATCAAGAATATTCGAATGTATTATATAAGAATATTCTAATACTATTTTTTTAAGAAAATATTATATCACTTACTTATTTTTTATTTATTATATTAGATTAAAATTTAATATTATATTTAAATATTACATTGGTATACATTTATATCATATAAAATAATTATTTCAATTCAAAATTTTACTATGTATAACTAAAATCTTACCATTAACACACGATTATTTCAAAAATTCATGTATTCGTTATTTGCAATCATTTATTATAATATTTTGTCAAATATAAGTGTATTATTATTTATATAACTTTTTTTTTTGCATAAAAAATAAATACGAATATAAATAAAATAAAAAATATAATTTACGATTTTTGAAAAAAATATTAAATAAATAAATAAATATAAATTAATAGTTCAACAAAAATATATATATTTAAATATCTATTTCACCGTTATTGTAATGATAATATAGTGTATTCGATAATTGAAAAGAAAAGACGACAATAATACATATTTATTGTGATAATAATATTTTTTAAAATTATATTTATAATATAAAAATATATATTTAAACAAAATTCATAATAATTTGTTAATATATTTTAGTTTTAAATTATTATTTTTATTAAAAATTATAATAATAAGTAATAAATATTATCATATTATTGATCACATATATAATAACAACAACAACAACAATAATAATAATAATAATAATAATTTTAAAAATCCATCAGAATTTTGATGAGGAGAGATTTTTTCCTATACAAAATTTTCAAAGACTTTTAAAAGTCTATATTGAATATTTAAAAAACTTTTAAAACTCTGGATTGAATACCTCTAAATTTCAAAAATCTTTTCAAAATCTTAATTGAATACACCCAGATTTTGTAAGTTGAACAAAATTTTACAAAATCTATATTGAATACACCCCCTTACTTTTACTTTTAGCATATTTATTATACAATCTTTTTTGTTCGGAATAATTATATCATATTTTTTATTGTCGTTACAATATACAAAATTTATTTATAATAAATAATTTTATTTATTTATAAATTTATTATTTGTATTTTAACAAATAATAATAATAATTTATCACTATTTTTTTTTTACTTATCATACTACTTTACTATTAATTTTTTAATAAATTTCAAATAATAATCTCAATTTACTTTTTATTTTTACCTTTCACACTTTTACATTAGAATACTACAATATTATTTATTAGTCTTCTTGTCCGGACATTATGGCATAATTAGCCCGGATAAAAGGGAGTACAATTTTGATAGTTTTTTATCTCTGTTTTTTATTAGATATATTTTTATAATTTGTCTTTTGAAAATCAGCCTTAAAAAATAATTAGGATTTGTAAAAACTTTATGAAAAATCCGAAAATGAAAATAATACTTCATTTGTTTGAAAAAAAAAAAGTTTATAGATTATAATCACATTTTTAAAAAAAATTAATTAAACTAATTAATTCATTATCTTAATATATAATTAATTTTATTAACATGTTTCTAATTATTTACTTAAATATATTACTTTTAAATTTGTATCTAAGGAGCACAACACACGTCTAAGGAGGGAGTAGTAAAATATTTATGATGGTTATTATTTATGTATTGATTGGATCATAACAACATGGTGTTAATTTAATTCAGTCATCAGAAGTTTATAAAAAAAAAATAAAAATATAACACATATTAATATAATGTATAATAAATATTTTAATGGCAAATTATATAATTAAATGTAACAAAATATAATTCTCTATTCAACATAATGTATTATGACCCAATAAGCAAATATTTATAACGAAAGTAATACATATTAATATAATATATAAAAAAATATTTTAATAGCAAATTATAATTTTTTGTAAAAAATATATATATAAAAATATATTTTTTAAAAAATTAAAATATTACACATATTTATTATTATATAAAAAAATATTTCTTTAAATCATTTTTAAAAAACAAAGGCACGCATTTCTTGTGCTTAGGGTGTGTTTGTTTGGGGGTTTGGATTTTGAGTTGGGATTTGAATAGTAAAAATTTTGAATTTGAATAGTTGTATGATGTGATATAAATAGGGTTTGATGCGATGTTTTGAATGTAAAATTGATTTTTAGTATAATATAAAAAATAAAAAATAGGTGTTTGATTTGATGTTTTTGGGGAGAAAAAATTGGATGAATAGTGGAAATCCACCAAAATCCTTCAAACAAACAAACAAACCCTTAAAAGTATTTGAAATGAATAATTACTATATTCTTACTAAAAATTTCAAGACAATCAAATATTATGAAAATTGTTTTCTTAAAAAATAATCATGAATTTTTTTTATTTTTTTATTTTTTTTATCCTAGATGGCTCTTTCAATATTATACATACATATATATATATATTTCTTTTTGTCCAGGTTGAATTGATTTTTCATTGGTGACACAATATTTACGATAACGATATTTAGTTAATTAATAATAGTGAGTTATGATATTAATTTATTATTTTTATATAATTAATAATATTGGTGATTTTAAAATAAATTTAATATATATAATTAAAAAATATAATATGTATTTAAATATTTTAAGAATTATAATGCAATAAAAAAAATATATGCAATATAAATATCATTTTGTAGATAATAAAATTTTCTATAACACAAGTAATACAAAATTGTGTTTATTTATTTATAATTAATACAAACTAATTTTATAATAGAGATGAAGTTTTAAATATAGATAAAAATATTTATTTGTTTATGATTGATATAAAAATAAAAAAATTTTAAATGGTCCTATATACGATGATGATGTTATATATTATTTAGTTAATTAAGTTGATTTATATTTATTAAATATATTTTGATTTAATACATTTTATTTAAAATAAAAATATGTCTATTGTGAAGTACACTTCAACTTCAAGCCCATTAATAAATAATTTATTTAGGTCCATTTATCTTGAATGATTAAATTATAATTTCTAAATCATTTCAATAGATTATATAATAATGAATTAATTAATATAATAGACTTTGTCCATGTAAATACTAGATAAGGTTATATTATGCTTATTCTATTGTATGAATATTTTTTTTTTACTCAAAATACTCTTAATAACCCTTAATTTATCAATTATTTTCTTGACCTATTTACATATTTTATTTATGGTCTACATGAATACGACACAAGTTAAATTTCGAAAGTCGATTGCTACAAATTACCACCGATTTCAATTTAATTATAAAATTCTTTCTCTTAAGTTTTTCATAGACATTTTATACATCAAAAAATCTAGCATGTCATCCTCATTCTATTCAATATAAAATGTGAGATAAAAGAAAATAATAATATCCAAAAATTGCTCAAAACACATCCATTTCTTATTTTTATTGCAAATGCCCTAAAAAGACATTAGTTTTGACAAGTTTATTATGATGGTTATTACATTCCTCAAGCACAAGGATGAGTACAAATACATCGATTTTTCGGGTTACACGAACCATTTGCATTTACGCCAAATGCTAGACGACAAAATAATAGGCAATGCCCTGACTGAGGGCAAATTCCATAATCGAACGTGCAATTTTTTGCCATCACCGTTTCTGTTTGAACAACTGCATTTATACAAAATTTGTAACTTAATTCATATAAAATGCTATGAGCAGAGAGAACACCTTTTCAAATTACTACTTGATTTGAAATTATAAAACCAAATAGAAAACATTAAAATTGTCTAATTGAGAATAAATAAATGATAAAAAAGTTTGTTCACGAAATAATTATTCCATATACGATTTTTTAGAATATTGAGAAATTAATAACCAATACATATACATATACATATATATATATATATATATCCATGAGGAAACATTCTATCATTTTTGCAATCTAGTCTCTCAAATTTATTAAAAAAATAATACTCCCTCCGTCCCACCACAGATGACCCTTTTTTTTTTTTGGTATGTCCCACAAAAGATGACCCATTTTTATTTTTGGTAAGTTTATCAATGTAACAAATATAAATCAATTTAATTAAACTTCTAACATCTTACACGTAGGACCACTCAAAACTCTTTTATTTCTATCTCTCTTTTCAATTAACAAATATTTTTATCTACCTTTAAAACTCCTCATTTTTTATAAAACTAATTTATAGTAATAATAAATAAATATATATATATATATTTATTCATTTGTATTATATAAAATCTTATTATCTACAAAATGATATCTATATTGCATATATTTTATTGAGATATAATTATAAAAATATTTAAAATACAAACAACGCTGCACGTATAAAATATAATAAAATATTATCATAACTTATTATTAATAACTTAATAACTTACACTACTTAAAATACCGTGTCCCTAACCCTAACAAAAGAGATCATCTTTCACGGAACGGAGGGAGTATTTAACAAGGCTCGTTTTCATTAAAATATCATATCAAAAATTTTATTTTACCTAAGAAAAACAAACAAACAAACGCAAAAATGATAACAATAAGTAAACAATCAATTGTTATAAATAAATATAATTAAAAAAAAAAAAACTTACCAGCAACAAAAAAGATAACGAAAAGAGCAAAAAGAATGGTGGAGCCAACGTTAGCCATTGCTTAGATTTTAGTATGTTTGTGTTTTGTTTATATTGAAGATATATATATATATATATATAAATATATATATATATTTCTGATTTGCAAATCAAAATCATGCAATAATGAAAAAAATTTATCAAATCTGCAATATAGATTTTTTTAATTTAGTTGCAATTTCCACGAAGATTATTTAATGCTTTTTTTTTTCATTTTTTTAGTGACATTAAATTATAATGATATTCCTAACAAATTAATATAATTATATTATATACCAAAAATTTGAAGAGTAAGTAATTAATTAAAAAATGTTTTAATAATATAATTATACTCTTAAATATTTATATTAATTTTTCATGTTTTTATATATAGAGTGAATTTGGTATTGTATATTTTGAAAATTACAGTATGATATTCAAAAGTTATTTGTGAGATGGGCCTATTCAATTAAGTGGAGCCCATTATTAATAGTCGATTTAATATATTATATTATGCTATAAAAAATAATTATATACCTATATGCTATATTACATATATTTTAAATTTTTTTAAATATTTTATATTAATAAAAAAAAATTAATAGTTTTTATAGCATATGTATTTTATTCTTTACCCAATAGCATACATATTAATTACTATATTTATATAAATATATTTTAAAATTACATTGTACTATCTTATATATTTTTTCTATCTCACAAATAGTGCTTATTTTCTAGCCCTCTATCCCATAATTTTGTTCCCTTTTTGTTTTTTAAATACACAATATTCGTATTTTAAATTATAAATTTATAATTTTTTAATGTTAATAAAATTGATTAGTTATTCTAATTTTAATTTATAATTATGTGTATTATAGTACAATTATTTTTTATTAATATATTTTTTAATTATTTAGTAATATTATCTTACGAGATTGTCTTATCTACAGTATATTGGACAACCCAAGTGGGAGGAGGTAGTAATATTTACTAATATTTACTTTTATTTATCCAAATAATTTTTTTACAAATATAATTCCCAATATAAATAATACTATATAAATTACTCTCTTCGTCCTATAAATATAATCTTAATTGAGTTGGAATATTGATATTATATTGGTAGTAGGTAAAAAAAATGGATAAAAAATTTTTTTTGCCCTTATGAATGTATTAATGTAAAAAGTAGTGACAATTGTGCAATAAAAATGAAAAGCATGGATAATTTTATAGTGATATGATTATTTATGGAAATAAGACTATTATTTTTGGACGGATAAAATGATAAACAAGACTATTGTATTGAGACGGATGGAGTATATTTTTAAAAAAAATAACATTTAATACAAAATATTATTTTTTATCGATAAAATCACTTCACATTAGAAAAGTATCTCAAACTAAAACCCAAAACAAATGCAACATTTATATTTAAGAACTTTTCAAATTTGAATTTCATCTTTTCTATTAAAAAAAATTAAAATCTAAATAATAAAACTCCTGTCTAAACAGAAGTTTTTTTTTTTTTTTCTTTTTTGTGTGTCTTTAGGTACACTAATTGTAATAATAATCCTAAAACATTACTAAAATTAAATTGGGATTGATTATAGTGTGACATTACTAAATAAAAACCGACCGCAATCTTCCATTTCTATAATGTAAGTCTGCAATATATATAATAGGTGTGAATTAATTTAAATTTTTATAATTATAATAGATGTGAATTAATTTAAATTTTTATAATTTTATAATTAGTAATAATTTTTTTTTTTTTTTACGACCTTCAGCCGCACCTAATAATTTGTAAATTAAATCCGACAAAGCAAGTAACACTAGACAAACCACGTGACACACAAGACTTAATGCACAATATATGTCTCTTAAAAATATCATCTATTTACACAACACACTTTCGTTCATTCAGCACTATTCAATTTTTCAAAAAATATCACATCAAATATATTTTTTTTCTCACAAAATATCAAATCAAAAATTAATTTTTTACTTTTTCCAAGCTTCCAGAAATCTCTATCTAAACAAACTCAGATCTAACAAGCCCAATAAACTCACATTAATTGGGTTTAAGAGTTGGATTTGGATAAAAGGATTTGAGTTTGGACAGAATTCAGTAGACCGAGTTACGGATTACACCTCGAATGGCCAGGATTTCCAATAATATTCTAGTTTAATTGATTATTTTCATATATACAATAAATTCTAGATAAGATTTGGCCATTTGATTAAATTTATGAGCACAATTTTATGGCTTGTTTAGATGTGTTTAAAGTTTTGAAAATAGTAATATAAATTATTAATAAATGTTTGATGTATTTTTAAATTTTTGTTTTGTTTTCTAAATTGTAGTCAAATACAATATTTGATTAGATAAATAAAAAAAAAAATGTATATTTATAATTAAAAAGCATGGAAATCACATATTAAAACAATTGAAAAAAAAAATAGTACTCGAAATAAAAATTGCATTATTATTATTATTAATCACTATTTATTGTGTTTGCAAAATTAAGTATTAAGCACAAGGATGGACACAAAAACAGTAAACTTTATTACAATAACTGCTTAATCCATCGGATCCAAATCGCGCTAGACAGGAAGCATTGCACGCATCCGGTGACGGGCATTTCTTTCCGATATTGTCTGTACATGTTCCCGTTCTACACATTACAACTTGCGATTCAAAACCTGTAGTCGCAAATGAAAATAAAAGCGTTATTTGATATTATGTAAAAATAAAAGTAAAACAATTTATTATAATGCAAGAAAAAAATATATATATATATATTGTAAACTAGAGAGAACTATCTTTCCAAATTTTAGAGAATTAAAATATTAAACGGCAAAAATATAATAATAATTTAAAAAATAAATATATTACCAGCAACCAAGAAGATAACGAAAAGAGCAAAGAGGATTGTTGAAGCAGCTCTCGCCATTGTTTAGATTTGAATATATTTTTTGTGTTTTGAATATATGAAAACACCTATTTATAATATTTTATTTTTCTTGATTTACAAATCTAAATCAGATAAGTAAATAATCAAATCTGATTGAAGAATTATTATATTTGGCAGCACATTTCTAGAAAATTTTATTGACTATCTTTTTCTATCGTTTTACCCTTTTTAATAGCATTAGAGTATGTTTGGTTTGTATTACAAATGTAAATCTTACTATATACTCTCTCTTTAATTCAATTTTTTTAAAATAAAAATAAAAAAATATTATATTTTTTATTTTTTTATTATAAAAAGAAATTTTAATTTTTATTATTCACTTTTATTTAATAAATGTGTGTTAAGTCAAATGAATATGCAATTGATAACGGTGTTTATATCATTTTTAATAAAAATATAATAGTATTTTTTAATCATAAAATATCACATTAAAATGTTATTTAAATTAAATTTTAAATCAAAACCAAAACCAAACGAAGCACTAAAATGGTAATATAATCCACAGAAATTAATATAATTATATTATACCAATACTTTAAAAATATTTGAAGTATTAGAAACATAATTTAATAATATGATTTGCTTATCAAGTATTTAATTGTCATTGATACGAATTTGTATTTATGTGATTTGGAATATCTTCTTTTTATTTTCTTTATTTCTTATTATTCTTTTTTTTTATTATTATTCATTGTTTCCAATATAAATGTAATGCTTTTTTGAAAAAAAAAAAAATTAATACTCTTTCCGTACCATATAAAGTGTTCAGCATTTTTATTTTGGTTTATCCTATATAATTTATCATTTTAAAAAAAAAAATTATATATTTTAATCACATTTTTAAATTTTATAATCTACAATTTTATTAATCTTTATTAAATTATTTTGATATATTAATTTCAATCTATGATAATTTGTCTTATATTATGATTATTTTTATTAATATATTTTTTTATTATTTACTAGTTATAATCTTCCTAAATTCGGATATGTACAGTAACTTGAATATTTTATCGCAGAATGAGAGTATCACATATTCACTATTTTAATCCAAATTTAAAATTAAAATACAATAGTATTAAATACAAATCAAACACAATTTTACAAATCTAATAAGGGCCTATTTAATGTGTTTATCCATACTAGTAAGTTATTCTTTACCGGACATATTTTTATTATTATTTTTTATGACGTAAAAATCTGTAGTCGTTACTTTTCAAGTGCGCTTTGAATAAATCTACTGTTGAACTTTATTTCTTATATCTTGTTTCTTGTAAACATTTGCATTTGCTTTGTGAAATAGTTTAAATGAATATTTTTCATGTGTGGTATAAAAAATTGTGTAGTAATATAAAAATAATAAATATATATAATATATTAATTTTGAAAAAAATATACATGTGTAATTTATTTTATTTTGTTTTGTTTTATTTTTTTGCTAAAAAAACACACCCTGTTCTTTACCATTTGAAATCCAAATTACCATTGTTTATTCTACACATTTTTTACTAAAACTATATTACTTCCTCCGTTCCATAACAAAGTATTCATTTTTCCATTTTAGTTTGTCTCATAACAAAGTATCTATTTCCTTTTTTAGTAATTGTACTATCTACCTAACATTACAAATACCCTTACAACTTACAATATATTACACAAATGTCATTACCTTTATATCACACATACTAATAAGGTTATTTAGTCATTTCTATTGTATTCCTACTATATCCCAATATAATACTAATATTTCTAAAACTACGTACAAAAAACAAATGGATATTTAGTTTCGAGATGAATGGAGTATTTCTTTTCACAAAATATCACATTAAAATACTATTTACACAAAATACTCAAATCAATTTCAAACTACAACCAAATAAACTCGCATGCATATATTATATTTTCTAAAATTTGATTATCTCCGACAATATAATTAATTAATTATTATTCAAATTTATTATTAATTTATCTTTATAAATATAACTCAAATTTATTTCAAAATATAATGTTCATCTACATGCTTTTCAATCATATTTACTAATTTTTTATATTCAATTTCAATCATTAGATTTTTCTAAATTCTCAAATTCAATTTCAACAAAATGGCAGACAAAATAATACTTCATCCGTCCACAAACTAACGTCATACTTTCTTATTTAGAATATCCAACAATTATTGTCCTCTTTCTATTTTTATACACAAAATTTACTCTTTTACCTTTATTTTATTTACTCTTTCATTTTCTATACACAAAATTAAGGACAAATTTGTCATTTTATAACAAAAAATCCTAATTGCCTAAAAATACTTGTAAATATCAAATATGACATTAGAAAATGGACGAAGAGAGTAGCATCTTTAACTAGCTCTTTAACCAAACTGTCTGAAAAACAAATATTCTTTCGGCGATGCATCAATTCAAATTTATTCAATTATATAAATTTTTAAGTACTAGTATTATCATAAATTTGAATAATTTTAATATTTTAAATATATAATAATAAAATTTATATAATATTATCACAGTTTATATAAATTAATATCTTAAATTTAAAATATTAATATTATCTAAAAAAATATTGGTTATATATTATTAGACAAAAAAAAAACTGTATAAAATAATAAAAATAATAAATCGAAAGTGATGGTAATTGTTATGAATATGATGTATATGAACAAACCTCGTATTGTATAGAAATTATTGTTATCATTATTATCACTCCATTTGTTTCATTAAAAGTGTTTAATAAAATAATTATTATATAATAAAAATAATTATAAATTAAGTTTAAGATAGCTAAATAGTTTAATTAATTATAAAAAAATTTAAATTTTAAATTTTAAAATTTAAAACGAGATTAAAACGTATAATTATATTTTTTTTAAAAAAACAATTTTGGAACGAACAAAAATAGAAAAAATATATTTTTATGTGAAAATGAAGGAATATTGTTATTATTATTATTATTATACACAGCAAATCTATCATTTTTTCTCTTCTATAACAATATTATACAAAGACTAATGTGCTTGTACTAAAAAATTTCAATTATTTATTATAACAAAAATTCTAAATTCAAGTTATATAATGGATCATTGAGACAGAAATGTCAGTTAGTAGTAATTTATTGAAGTGGCAAAATAACGAAATATGAATTTGCAAACCACATGAAAGTCAAGTGCTCGAAAACTTTACCCCATAAATTATATAATTTAATACAGTAATAATAATAATAATAATAATAGTTACCCGACATAATATATAATTCTTTCACTGCACTTTAATTAATAATAATTATTATTTATAATTATAATAATAACACCGGAAATTACAAGAAATAGATAATCTATATATATATATATATATCAAATCTTGAGAGCATCTCTCTCGACTTGCTGCTGATTATCATCCGACGGTTGGGAAGCGACGATCGATTCCAAACCAACCTCAGCCGTCGATGCATCCACCGCAGCTTTGTCCTCTCTATTCTTCCCCCAAAGAAAAGCATACAGCCCGCCAATCAGCATGACTCCTCCCAAAACACTGCACACGTCAGCAATGTCAAATGTCCATTTTGCCCTTCGTAATAACAGCATCAACAACTTAGAGCTGTTAAAAGAAATTCGGCTCGATTCGACTCGGTTAAAGCTTCTTCGCGCATGTTAACGAGCCGAACTGAACAGCATAAACAGATTGTTCGCAAACGTTCGCGAACATTCGTTTAAATAATATATTTATTATAAATATTATATATACATATAAAATTATAATATATAAATAAATAAAATATTAATTTAAAATATATAATAAAATAATTTTAAAATTTCTTTATAATTTATATATTAATGTAAAAAATAAAACAAACGAAGGAACTCGAACGATCTTAATCGAGCCGAACACGAACACAAGCCCAAACAACAAAAATTCTTAACGAACCGAGCTCGAAAGCTTAACGAACGAACACGAGCCTTGTTCACGAACGTTAACAGACACTTAAAATTTGGCTCGGCTCGAATCGTTAACAGCTCTATCAACAACAGAAAAAATTCAAGGAATTTATGAATGCAATAATCTCATCAAACAAACAGACCTTCCCCAGTGCAGAGATTCATGGAAGATTAGGGCAGAAAAAATGGCTGTAAGGATTAACGACAAGGGACTGAAGATGGCCGTAAAGACAGGGCCACTCTTCCCGACAACCCAGACTTGAAGCGAATTCGTCACGCCGGTGACGAGAATACCCTGCAGACATTAATGGTTTCGACATAAGCCGAGACTAATCTAGAATCAGTGTCGAAAAAAGAAGGGACGAATCAGACATACGCAGAATATAACGGTCAAAAGATTGACATTCCAGCCGAGCTTCCATGACGATGCTTGCCTTTCGACAGCGGCTGCATAAATTGCCGACGTTACGCAGCTGAACCAGCATTGTAGAGTGGTGAGCCGCAGCGTCGACGGGTATTCCCTCAAAATCGGAGTCTGTAAAATAAAATGACATTTGAATTCATCACAACATTTTTCTAAAATTCTGAAAATTAAAAAATATTCTAACATGGTATCAGAACCGACCTGTACGATGAGCCAAACGGCCCAGACGAAGAATGCGGCGAGCGTGAGAAGCGAGCCTTTGATCCACTCTTCTTTGGTGTACCTCTTGGCAAATGCATGTGGGGAATCGCTTTCGACGCCCGCGTACAGATCCGGGCCCTTGTAGAATGTAAAGACCATTGCGCCCCCGAGGCAGAGTGCCGATCCGACAATTTTGGCCAGGCCTTGTTTCTGAGTTATGGACATGGTTTCCATCCTATTACAATCGACAAAATAGAATTAATGTAAATATATATATATGTATATTCGAATGGTTGTAATGGGTGGGTATAATATTACCTTAAACAGATGGCGAGGATGAAGACCATTGCAGGAATTGTGTTGTTGGCAACTGTAGAGAATGTTGCCGAGACATACTTCAACCCGGCGTAGTAGAGGTTCAGTGAAAGCGCCATCCTGTATCAATCGATATTGCAACAACTTTAAAAACAACGCACCAATGCTAAAAACAAACCAGTTCGAACATACCCGCAAGTCGAAATTATGAAAATCTTGAAGAGCAAACACAATGTAAGCCGAGGAGGCGTTTTCCTACACACCATCGGAAAAAAATAATAAAAATAAACCAATTAATACGTGCACATATATATAATTAGATGAGATAAGAGAACAAATTAAACAGTAATTTTCTAAACCTATGAGAGAAATAAGCAAAAGGAGCCAAAGCAAGAGTGGCAATGGCCTGTCGATAGGCGACAAAGACAGAAGCTTTGGTCCCGGCAGAAATGGTGGCTTTGGAGAGGAGAAACATGGCAGTGTAAATGAACTGAGTAACGACCATTGCAATAAGGGGCATTTGGTTTTTCATGCCCATTGTGCACTTGATGATCACAGAAGAGGAACCTTTGTAATTCATCTTGTACGATCAAGTTTAAAGAACTATGACTATTGTTGTTTTTTCTGGTTTACAAAAAACTCTCCCGGACAATCCAATTTATAGATGAGATGATTTACATGTGATGAATATTGAAGTATTTGAGTGCATGGTCTCACGACCACTCGAAGAAGAATTTATTCCACCTTGATTTGTAGTTATATCAAGAATAGTATTTATTCCGACACTATTAATTATACGGTGGGTTCAGTAACTAGTGTGTCCGTTCAATGTGTTGCAAGAATTTAGCAATGGATAAAAGAATGTTTCGATGTTAAAATCAACATTAGTGCTTGCCGCTACAAGTAGTAATTTGTACCTTATCTTATGACTTATATGTTATCTAAGTCTAATTAATGAATATGTTCTCTAATTCATTGAACAATTTGCAACGATACTTAAGTAGAGTTAGCTTGCGTAGTTTTGGATTTCCATTTCGTACTTAAATGCTTTTAGTTTTAATTACCCAAAAGTTTGCAATACTTATATTCGTAATGGTTTCAATCAAAAGTCAAATTTTGTATATATTGGCCGAATTCAGGTAGCTAAAAAAAATGCAAGGCAAATGAGTGAGACTTTAAAAAAAGCAAAAAAAATTCCTATGCATAAGCATCAGCAACATCAGAAAAATCGAAATAAAATTATACGGGAAAAACAGATGATGGATCGAAGAAACTTACCCGATGTTAGATTTGACGTCGCCATCCATGGCATCCATGTAATGTAGCATGCCATATTCAAGTCGGATAATCTCTGGAAAAAAGAAAATTGATGAGGGGAATAAATTGATTCACTATTCACAATGCAATGAATTAAGGGGAAAATGAAAACTAAATTAACTTCCAAAGCAGAAATTGATATGACAGTCGAACATATCTTGCTAAAACTTACATGATGATGCTGTAAATTTTGCATAAATGAAAAAAGAAACCCGACAATGATAATATGCGCGAAAATATAAACTAAACGCAACGTTTTAACATAATGCCAAGATGTCATATGAAAGAATCTCTACAAGTGCTGGCTTTCCACAAAGATTACGACAGGTTTTCATATGCTTATCATCAAATCTCACACTTAATAGGCAACCAAAGAATGAAATCAAACAATGCAAGAAACTGCACTAATACAAACTTTCGAAGATATTTCAATTTATTCTTCTACGGAATAAAAACTTTTAAGCTCACTTCATCGACAAGCCTCATGTAGTCATGTACTAAATGTACTGTCTTCACTATGGCAAAAAGATCGAATGCAAGATCAGAAGGGTCACCTCATTCCTCATAGGCCTACCCTCGCCGCCTTGCCTTGTTCCTTCCTTCCCCCCTGTCTCGTTAATGGCGCCACAGACTCAACAGTGAGCATTCAGTCAAGCACAGAATTAAGAATCCAGTGGCTCCTAATTAAAAAACTATATTCCTAAAATTTTGAAAAATATGATAACCATCCTCAATCTATAAGAATTTCTAACAAACTGTTGGAATTTATTCATTGGATATGTCTAACAGATCAGATAAGCCTCAATACAGATTGAATTATATGGTCCACAGAAATATAACGGTATGAGAAACATGATTTTATTTTGTTTTTTTTAATTTATCCTTGGAATCTAACAATGAAATGATGATTACCTTCTGTAATAGAGACTACACAGAATTTCCATACAGAAGTTGGAATCCAAACAATTTTTGAGATTTCAAATGCACACACTAAAAATTTCAGGTTATTCGAAGCACCAAATCTAGTCCAGTTATTCTCACTAAAGTGGAGACAGACTAACAACGTATGAGATAAAAGATGAAATCTACACCAATGAAAGGGACGAGCCAGTGTGTGAGGAATCTTACTTGCTTTCACGCATTCAGCCTACTTGAACATCTTCATCTCGCTTGTCTGCCGCACGCTATTAGAGAAAAAGTTATCACCACAAACAAAAACGGACAGACCGATTGCTTTATCGCCAGCACCATTGATTGGCCAGATCGAACAATTTCAACTTTCTTATGACCAATTTCAACGCCTTCCTTGGTTCATCCGGTTTTTTAGGTCTTGCTTCAGATCCAATCGCCATTTCCGGCCCCATCTTGTAATAGATAATTTGATTTAGGAGTATCGTATTTCTCCCGATCAATCAAACCGGCGGTTCCGGAATCGAAAATGGGTGGTGAAGAGGAAGAAGAAGGAAGAAATGAAAGAATCGAGGAAGAATGGAGATAGAGGAAGAATTTTTTAAATTTTAATTTTATTTAATTTTTTTAAAAAATTACGTGTCTTTCAAGGTGCTACAAAATTATTTCTATACAAATTTAAGTTACAAATAAGTACTCCCCGTCCTCGTATATTTTTGGGTTTATACGAAAATTTAATTAATATATAATTAAAAAATATATTAATAAAAATAATTATAAATTAATATTAAATAAATAAATAGTTTAATTAAAATTAAAAAAAAATTTAAAATTTAAAATTTAATTAAAGTATATAATTATATTTTCAAAAATAGAAATAACAAATTAGGTGGACGAACGAAAATAAAAAATAAGGACAAATAATGTGGAAGAGCATTAAAATGATAAAAAAAAAAATCTTATAAGATTAAAAAATCAGTTCTCTCTAAATTAAAAATAAAATGAATTTAAATAATCTTTAATAAGTATTTAAATAATCTTTAATAAGTATGTGTTTTTATTTTGTATTTTGTATTTTAAGTTTGAGTTTATTTTTTATAGGAGGAAGATGATATATACTTAACATTTTTTTTATGTTGAATTCTTTTATTTTTTAAATTTTATATAATATATATGTTATTTAAATATTGTATATATTATATTTTTAATAATATTAATTGAAAGGACTTCAAAAATATTTGGTTTAAATAATTTTATTGTATTAAATCTTCAATAAACTTGACATGTATATTCTTTCAATAACATTTTTTTATATATATCACACAATTAATACTATGAAAAAAAAATTATATATTAGTAAAATTGATAATTTAATATAAAATATTATTTTTATATTACATTATCCATCATTTCTTCTTATTTAATATAAAAAATATATCAAATTAAAAATACAAAACAAATACACTCATAATATATATTCGCAGGCACTTGCATATTTTAATTTTGTATAATTAAAAGAAACATAGAACAATTTTGTAAAAAATTTATATCACAACTTCTTGTTATGACGGTTACATATGTAATATTTGCAAAAAAAAATAATTATAAATAATTTTTCGTGACTATTGGAAGAAGTGACTAATGCAACGAAAATGTCCAAAAGTATTACTATTTTGTGTCTTTTGGCCATTTCATCATAAATATTATCATGTAATTTTTTTTGTGGCTAATTTAAGTTGCAGCACAAATAATAAAAATATTTCTAATATTTTAAAATATTACAAATATTATCTTGTTATAATTTATGTAACTTTTTAAAGTCATGATATACGAAACAAAAACATCCACAACTTTTTTTTTACAATTCACACTTATTCAAAGTAACAATAGAAATAACAAAATTATCTTCAATATATTTTTTTTTCTTATATTGCAATTGAATAATTTGTGTAACTATTCATTATTATTTAAAATTATTACATAAATATTAAAATATTCGCAACATTTTAGTTATGCATATATTTAAAAAAAAAAAACAATTTTATGACTATTTGCTCCAACTTTCCTAATATTAAAATTTCAATTAGTAAAATTGCAATACTTTATTATAGGATTACTAAAATGTAAATAAAAATTTTAAAAAGTACAATGTACAACATACATACCTACATAATAATAATAATAATAATAATAATAATAATAATAATAATAACAATAACAATGAAATCTTAATGAGTCATTAAAAAAAATCTCAATTAGTAAATTTGCAATAATTTATCATAGGATCGCTTAAATGTAATTAGAAATTCTAAAAATTACAATATACAATGTACAACATAATAATAATAATAAAATCTCAATTAGTCTTTAAAAAAAATAAAAAAATCTCAATTAGTAAAGTTGCAATAATTACATAATAATAATAATAATAATAATAATAAAATCTCAATTAGTCACAAAAAAAAATATATCTCAATTAATAAAATTCAATAATTTATTAGAAGATCGCTTAAATATAATTAAAAATTTATTTGAGATAGAGTGTTATTTAAATATTAATTTAAATAATATGTAATATTTTATGGAAAAGAAATAATACATGGTGATATATATAGTAATATTTTGAATTTCATATTAAAAAAACTCTAAATGTCAATAATAATAAAAAAAATACCAAAAAAAATCATTATTTTATATAATAGTCATTCTATTCTTTATTATCTTACCATAAGAATATTTAAAATCATAAATAGTAAATAATAATAACACACTTACTTAAAAAATAATAATAATCCGAAAAACTTAGCTATAAATAAAGGGTTAGAGAAACCATTTAGATGTCAATATTCAATAAGCTATAGTTCCATATCAACATGGCTAAACATTTCGTCGTAATTTTTCTCGTGCTCTTGGTTTGTTGTAAGTCCTCGATCGATCGTATTTATGACGTAATTTTAAATATTTGTATTTATAATTTTTTATTTTTATTTTGATTTATTTCAGGGGAGACAACGGCGGTATTTGGCAAGACTTGTGATGTATTGAATAACGATATAAAAGGACCTTGTGAAGAGCTTCCGTGCATCCGTTCTTGCCACAGTAAAAATGCAATAACTGGATATTGTAAGATTAGGGAGTCCCAATGCTTTTGCATTATAGACTGCAACAACACTGTCCAACTTATTTAATTTTTATTTAAATATTTATACATTTTCAATTGTATCACAAATAATTCAGTTGTCTGAAATTAGTATATTGTCTTTGTTGTTGTTCTTTTCTTTTAATTGCAATCACTTTATAATATATATATATATATATATTCCCTCAGTCTATTTTGTAATGTTTTATTTGATATTTATACGGTATTTTTAGGCAATTAAGATTTTTGTTATAAGATGACAAATTTATTTTTAATTTTTTGTATAAAAAATAAAAGAATAAGTAAAGTAAGGAAAAAAAAGTAAATTTTATGTATAAAATAAAAATTGGAGAATAATTGTTGAACATTCCAATTACGAAAGTAGAACATTAGTTTATGTATAGAGTGGGTAATATATATTCTGTTTGATTGTGGATTGAAACTTGAAAGTTGGTTCGTTTGTATGTGAGATTTTGATTTTGGTTTTAATTTTATTATTTTAAATTTCTATATCTTTAGACAATCAAATTAAATATTTATTTTTTTATTTATTATATATTGCATTAAAAAATAATTTTACATTCAAAATATTACATTAATACATATTTATATTTCATTAATTATTTATATCAATTCAAAATTTTATTATTTAAAATTAAAATCAAACCAAATATTTATTTTATATTTATTATACTAAATTAAAAATAAATTTTTACATTCAAAATATTATATCAATATACATTAATATCACATCAATAAACTATTTTAATTCAAAATTTTACTATTTAAAATTAAAATTCAAAATCAAAACCACGCAAACAAAACACACCCAATATTTTTATTTTAAACAATTTTGATTTTTTTGGATGAGGTTAATTTATAATATCATGCTGATAAGACTACTATAAATAACACTCCTTGTGTCCAATACAATAGTCTTGTTTGTTCGTCCCAAAACAATATTTTTATTTTTATAAATAATTATATCACCGTAAAACTATCCCTATTTTTTCATTTTTATTACACAATTTCTCCTATTTTTTCATTTTTATTATACAATTGTCACTATTTTTTACACTAATATATTCACAAGGGCAAAAAAATCTTTTATCTATATTTTTTACCAATTATTAATATAATATCAATATTTCTTAAATTTTATGTCTAATCTAATTAATACTATATTTATGGGACGGAGGGAGTATATGAAAATATAATAAAACTTTACACGTTATATAAGGTATTTGTACCATTGTACGTGTTATACTGCTATTTGTTTTATTTTATATATATTGTAAATTTATATAGACAATGTATTACTTTTTTTCCATTTTATTTGCTCACTATTTTCATATCAGTTTGTCCTACATAGATTCTCTTTTTCTTCCTTTGAAAATATAATTATAGATTTTAATCATATTTTAAAATCTATAATTTATAATTTTTTATTTTAATTAAATTATTTAATCATCTTAATTTTAATTTATAATTATTTTTATTATATCGTAATTATTTTTATTAATATATTTTTTAATTACTTACTAATTATATCATACTAAAATTTCTGTGTCCCAACTAAGGTGGATAAATTAGGTAGAACGGATGGAGTATATTATTATGCTATGAGAACGGTGAAATCCGCCAAAGCCAAACAAACAAACCCCATGTGTATATCTGTAATAAATTAATGTATCGCAGGTCATTTATTTCACCAAAATTGTTCCCAACAAAGTGGTTAGTTATTGCCTACGTGGAACTTGCTGCTTAATCAATGCGTCACTGTTCTAAATAAATTTTATTGTCGGTCGTTTAAAGGACTTATTGTCATTAATTAACATCGTGTTGAGAATTATAGATTTTCTGGTCACCTGCCGCACATTGTTAGTCTAGTGTGATTTTTTTGTCGGATCTGATTTGTAGGGTATTAAGTTCGATCAGGGATTTATCTGGTACATATTTTTGGATAGCGATTGCGGATTCCCATATCATTAAAAAAAAAAAAACATTTATTACTCACTTTGTTGTTCAATTATGTATTCAGATATTTAGACACGAACTTTAATAAAAATATATAATGATTCTTAATTTTTTATTTTTATAATAATAATAATAAAAAAAAGAATATATTTTTTATGACAAATTTAAAATACATATATTTAAATGATAAGAAAAGTATATAATTTACTCTATATCAGTGAAAGTGATATGTGAAATTTCTATATTTATAAGTTACAAAAGGATTTCACAAATATCTTATCTTATTTTATATAAATATATATTAGCGGATAATCCGTGCTAAGATCGAGTTTATGTAAACTTTTGTTTTTATATTATTATTTTAACATATTATCTTTATTTTAAAAACATTTCATATAAAAATACTGATGGTAATCTTTATTTTTAATTTATATATTTAATTTTTTTAAATATATTATTTTTTTAATGTTGTAGAAATTGAGACTCTATTCATTCAATATTTTTAGATGATTGATTTTTTTGTGTAATATAAGAAATTATGTCAAAAATATAAAGTATACTTCATCCGTTTCTTATTGGGGTGGTCTTTTGGAGTTTTGTAGTAGATTAAAAAATAATAATATATTATTGGCTAGTAGAAGTGTGTAAGATATTATGAAATTTTTGTCTTTTAACTTTTGTATAAAGTAATTGTATGTATAATGGTATGTTTGTAATTTTGATAAAAATTAAGGGTATTTTGGTACACTAAATGTATTACTCCCTCCGTCTACAGCTTATCTGTCCGTTTACTTTCTGCACATAGATTTTAGTATATTAGTATTATATTGATATGTGTTACAATTGATATACATAAAAACTATTATACCCCTTAATATTTATGGTATTAAGTGGTGTTATTTGATGATATTTGTGTAATATTATATAAAGGGTGGGGTAATTTTATATTTTAGTGGAAGATACATTTACTAAAAATAAAATAGATACATTTGCGATGTACATACTAAAATCACAAAATTGATAGATTGGCAGTGAACGAGGGAGTATTACTTTTTTAAAATAAAAAAGTGATACTTTGAAATGGAACGGGCAAAAATAGTAAAAATGGTACTTTAAAATGAGACGGAATGAGTATTATTTTAATTTGAATATTTGACTTTTTGTAATGGCTATTTGAATTTTTCTTCGACTTTGCAAAAAATATTTTGTGTTATTTATTACTTCCTCCGTCACGCCTATCATTTCCACTTTAGTATAGGTAAAAAAATTTAGAAATGATATAATTAATAAATCATTAAAATATATTAATGAAAATAATTATCGTATAATAAAAATAATTATATATTAAAATTGAGATTGAGATAACTGTCTAATTAAAATTTAAAAAATTATAAATTAAAAAAATTGAAATAAAATTAAAGTGTATAATTTTTTAAAAAAATTGACAAAATAACTAATGAAAATAGAAATATGAGCATAGTAAGTAAGATAGCTGGAGTATTGTTATTTAGATTCGCAATTAAAAAATTGATTTGAATAAACAGAGCGTGAATGGAATCTAAATTTAATATTATCATTGATTTCTACCGGCAATTAGTTTTCTTCTCCTATTAAAAATAAAATTGAAATTATTATAAATGGATACATTAATATTAGTCCATAATATCCTAAAAAAGAATTTTTCTTAAAAATATTTTATTCTATATATTATTTTAAATAATTTTAAATATTTATAATTCACATTCAAATTTTACTAATATTATTTATATAATCATTTATTATTACTTCTTAATATGTTTATAGTATACATAAATTATTATTAAAGAAAATAATATTAAAATTTAAACACAATAATAAAATACTAATTTAGATAAAATAGATCTAAAGTTGCTCCACATGGGAATTTTCGTATATTCTATTATAATCAACAAATATATATATATATATATATATAACAGCACAATATAAACAACATTTCACTAGTCCATAGTTTTTTTATAATATTTTTTTTATTATTATTATTTTATCTGTAATGATTGTTATCGTTTAATATTTGTATTATTAGTGTTTGTAATTTTATTTATTTATTTTTAATGTAACAAATATTATTGCATTTCTATGTAAGTATATTGTTTTAGAATTAAATTAAGATGTTAAATTTTGTATTATTATATTTGTCAATTTAATTTAATTTTAATATATATTTCATGTAATTAAATATTTATTTTATGTATATTTACAACAAAATTTATATATTTTTATTCATTAAAAAATTTAAAATATAATTGTGCGATATAATAAATAAATACATACATAAAATTTTAGTGTAAAAATTTACTTTGAATTTAATTACGAATGTTATAATCATTCAACGTAAAATCAAATACATTGAATATATAATTTAAATTATAAAAAAAAATTATAAAGTTTAATAATTCGTAAATAATTAAAACTTCAAATGTATAATGCATAAATAAAATATGATTATTTCAAATTGGTCAATGCATCATTATAGCAAATACCAAAATGTTACATATACTAAAATTTAAAAAATAACGAAAGCCAAATTTAGCGTGTGTTCTTTCATAATTTTCAAAAAATATATAATTTTTTAAAAAAAATTAATATATTACATACATTATTATTTTTATACTATTTTTTATTTGACATTGCATTGTATCGATGCTAAAATTTTTGCTTTGGTTGGAATCGACACACGCCAAATTACCCAATTTAGAAGCAATCATAACTTTGTTTTGTATTTTTTTGGATGAATGCAATATTTATATGGTATATATCCATTAAATTTTTTTATTTTATTTTTTTATTTGTCTACATAAAATATGTAATTATAATTTATAATAAATATTTATTTAACATTGAAAATATTTTTTATATTTGTATAATTTTTGTATAAATATCATTATATTAATATTATAAAACATAAATAAAAATATTTTTGTCATTTTTTAATTTATACTATATTTTAATATAATAATTAATATTTAAAGATGTAAATGCAATCCTTATCCTTATAGTCATGTGGAACCAGACATAAGCAGTATTTATTTACAAATTATCACAATTGCTTACAAACTTAATTTATCAACTATTTTTTCCACCCCATTCATTAGCTCATATACTTTTTCAAATATTCTTATTTTATATTACAATTAATTAATATAATATTATATTAATTAAAACTCATTTTTCCAACTCAAATGAGCATACAATTAGTGGACATAGAAAGAAAAGATAATATTATGTATTAAATTGTTAATTTTTTAAAAAAAATAAATTATAGTATATACTATTATGTAGTGTATATAGATAGTTATGTGTATATATTTTATTTTTTAATAATATTCATAAAAAATCGTATCAATATAAAATAATTAAGTGAACACACATGTATTGTCAGTAAAAATGAAATGTGGTTGAATACTTAAATTAAGTGTGTTTACCTGTGAGGTTTTGATTGTAATTTAAAATTAACTTCAAATAATATATTAATTTGATTATTTATTTAAAAGTACGTTTAGTAAAATATATATATATATATAATTGTAGAGAAAAGATAACAAAAAAAACTTGGGATGGTAAAGAAATAAATTAGTCTGAAAAATGATGATTGATTATTCGGATTGATAAAATAAAAAATTAAAGTGAGAGAAATGTAATAGATAATAAATTATCATGGTGTGTTCCTTGGAGGCATTGAATTTTAAATACACTATTTATTTTATTCTTTTTTTTCAAAAAATATCAAATCAAACGTCTAATTTTTATTTTTTATATTATAATAAAAATCAATTTTATATTTAAAACATTACATGATCACCTATTTGTATCATGTCATACAACTATTCAAATTTAAAATTTTTACTATTCAAATTTCAACTCAAAATCCAAACATTAGACGAACACACCCTATATGTATCTGGTACAAATTAATAATTTAAAATATAACAATTAATTTATTATTATATACAACGAATGACATGATAACAGCGACAAAGACAAAGGATAAGATTTGAAAGAATATAATAAAAGTAGTTTTTTATAAGAAAATGAAAATGATTTGACAAAAAATGTTTATTTTCTCGAACAAACAAATAAGAGAAATGTATTTATTTCTATTTTTCTGTTATGATTTTATGTACCAAACATCCATAAATACTATTTTGATATAGTTTGTAAAAGAAAAATAAGATCGTTATTTAACAAATTATCTATTTTTTTATTTTGGTCTGTTTTCTAACAAAATATTCGATTATGTTTTTATTAACCTATATACCTAATATTAAAAATATTTTTATAATTTACAATATATTGTATAAATGTTACATTTATATTTTACAATACTAATAATATTATTTTTGTTATTTTTTTTTAATTTGTACTATATATCAATATTTTATTAATATTAAAAATTTTAAGTAAAAAATATGTTTCTTTTGATAAATTTGGAAAAAAATTGATTTAAATTTGGTATAAAAATAATATTTGATGAAATATTTTGTGAGAAGAAAAAAATATACTCTTTCGAAAAAAACGACTGAATCCAAATAATAAAATTTGAAAAAATTATGCTATAAAAACCTACTCTTAATACTTACGAAGGAGGGAGTGTATTTTAAGTGAGAAGTGTATGAATTGAACATTACACAAAATCTAAATTTTTAACGGTCCATCTTTAACTTCATGGGATATTAACAAATTAAATGTGATCGAAATTTATTTGAATTTATTACAAACCAACTCCATAAATACAAATATGAATAAGTATTGGGGTGTGTCGGTGCATTAAACAAAAGATGTAAGAGAGAGAGAGAGATTTCAATTCATAGAAATTCAGCAGAACACAGAAATCAACATCAAATCTTGATTCCAGTTGTCTTTTAGATATTTAATAAATTCAATAAATCCAGACCAAACTAATCATAATTAGTATTTGTTTATGATAATTATTATGAAAAAACACACACTGCACTGATCCTCATCTCATTAATTACTTAATTAATTAACTTAATTACAGATCGAAAGCTCCGATCTTCTTCTTTAATTTTTCATATGATAATAGTGATGTACATACAAATCCGCGGATTAATTACATCGTAATTAATCGGCATTAACTATCCAATAACGTTAATTATTACTAATGAATTAACCTTAATTAATCCGAATCGAATATTAATTACCCAATTCATCATCAACGACCGACAACGATGGCGCGAACCGCCTTCTTCAGCTGGCTTCCGTACCCCCTCGGCCGTACAAAGCACAGCGTCGACGTCGGCGACGCGCCGCCGTCCCCCCGCCGAGCGTCGCACGACGCCGCCGACGAGAACGACGAAGTCGACGGCGACGGCGACAGCGCGAACATTTTCTTCGACGGCGCCACCGATCTCCAAATCACCGATCCGAATCCTCCCGATCTCGAATTCCCCGGCGGCACCTTCGATTTACTCCGCCGGGACGGCGGCGGCGCGTCGTTGCCCGAGTACGAAGGCGGCGGCGTGAGCGGCGCCGCCGCGGCGCTGTGGGCGGAGTGGTGTTTGGGAGTTCCGGGAGCGGACTCCCATACGAAGGGCACGGACCCCGTGGCCCCGCCGTAGTACAACACTCTGAAGCTGGCCTCCCCCTGCTTCCCGGAGTTGTACCTTTCCCTCGACAACAGCCTGGAGAGAAACCTGTCGTCCTGGAGGAACCTGGAGGACCGGTCCCGGGACCCCGTCAGCATTTTCGACATCTACAAAAAATTGAACTTTGGAGATTGGAGATCCAGGAGGTGTGGTGGGCTTTGAGCTCGTTATCTGCATTACTGTTTCTCAATTTATATATATATAGAGAAAGAGAAATTATTTATTTTATTATTATTATTATTATTATTTAAATCGAAATGATGTTGACTGGAAATTTGGGATTATTGCAATAAAAGTTAGGATATTATTTAATTTTTTAATTTAGGGGGGGCAAATTGTGAGGAACCGTAAGGCGGAGATGCGGGGAGATCCCAACCGTCAAAAAATTATTATCGGACGGATGAGGTAAGCCGTGTCGAGTAGTTAAGGAAGGATTTGGTGACAGGTGGGCATGGGGATAATTAATGGCCATTCACTGTTACTTCACTTCATGTGAAATTTTATTTAATTTATTTTATCGAATAAGTATTGTTCACGTAATATACATTTAAATCACAAATATCAATGTAAAATGATTTTTTATATGCGAAATGAAATAGTGGGTGATGGTATAAATTTGATCTCATTAATGTCGAAAAATACATGTGAAATTAAAGAGCCCAAAATTGGTCCACATGGAAAAAGACAGGAATTCAATCATTAAATTGGAGGCTCATAACAAAAGTTAAAAAGAAATAAATTGTCCCATTCTGAAAATTATTTATTGAAGAAAAATATATTATAGAAAAAAAAAAAAAGGTGTGGAAAATGCAATATTAATCTACACAAACAATGGGCGTGTTAATTTTTTTGGATAATATTTTAAATTGAATATGATTTTTTTGTGACGATGAATACTCATTTTCATACTATTAACAAATAATTTCTTAAAAAATTATATTACACCTTATACTTAATATTATTAAAAAAGTTACTATTTATAAAAAGATATTTAAAGCTTAATTCCTATTTTTCATTTAAAAAAATATCATATATAATTATTATCTTTTAATGGTTAAATTGCACAAAATCTGTTTTCTGAAATTGCAATAAATCCTCCATACTTTTAAAACTGCGTTAAACCCCTCGTGGTTTCATAAACTTTGCGTCTAACCCCCTCAGCGGTCCTTATTTAACGGTATTTGACTTAAATGCGCTTAAACTGTGAATAAATTTTAGAATCTCAATTTCTAAACCCCTAAAATTACAAATATATTTATTTTTTATATATTTAGTCTAAAAAAAATTGTAAAGATAAACTCTTAAAATCTGAGAAAAATAACTATTTTTTAGTATATTTACTATTTTTTTAGGGTAATTAAATTAAAAAAATAAATATATTTATAATTTTAGGGGTTTATAAATTGAGATTTTAAAATTTATTCGCAGTTTAAGCGAATTTAGGTCAAACACCGTTAAACAAGGACCACTGAGGATGTTAGACGCAAAGTTTATAAAACCACGAGGGAATTTGACGTAATTTTAGAAATATGAAGAATTTGGTGCAATTTTATGAAACCACGGGTGGATTTTGTACAATTTAGCATTTTTTTTTATTATCAAAACAAACTAACACAAACAAATAATTAAAAAACACAGCTAAATATATACATTTGTATCTTGTAGCACTTGCTTATAACGACATAAATATTATCTTATATTATAAAATAGGCAAATGTTTTTATATAAAATTATTGTCACCGTATTTACTCGACATGTCCACATTAAAATAATCAGAAGCCACACGTCATGCCTTTACGTGATCATCAAAGAACTCATTTTATTGAATTTTTTTTTTTTTTTTTTTAAAAAAGAAGGTATCTACATTTTATAAGATTTACATATAATTCTATGAGCATGAAATCTTTTAAAGTAGTCCAAAAATAAATCTATACGGGTGAATAATATATATTTTTATTAGGAACTGTATGAGGTGCATAACATTATTTCGATTTGAAATTACAATCAAATATTAATATTGACTTATTGTTTTTTTCATGATAGTTTTGAAAAATAATTTTATTTATTTATTTACTTTTGATTTGAATAGTAATTATTATTATGTAATAAGAGTATTTTGTAATAAAAATGAAAATTTTTTATAGAAAATAATCCAATATGACATAACAAAAAACTTTAAATTAAAATAAAAATAAAATAAAATAGTCTAGTTAATTAAGCATGCATTTCATTGCATATGGTGGCCATTAAATTTTCTGGGCATAGTAATGATTCATAGCTGTGTCTTGCTCAACAACCTTATTTATGTTCTTCAATTATTATTATTATTATTAGATGAAAAAAAATGATAAATTATTTTGTGTGTGTGTTTTTTTATTATTCAATCATAATGATTTTTATAATAATATATTGTATTTTCTTTCATATGATATATTACACCAAAAATACTATTTAAATTGAAAATCAATTAAAATTTTAATTTTGAATCAAAATCAAACAAATCATTTAAATTAAGAAAAAAATAAAAAGAAATTCAAGGGAAAGATTGATCAGCATAAAACTTTTACAGTGTATGCTGATATATGTTTTTAAATTTGCTTTGGCAATTGGCATACTTCATTGATAATTTATTTTTAAAACATATCAAATGAAATATTTTTTTTTTATTCTATTATTAAATGAAAATTTTACTTTCATTAAAATATTGCATGCAATAACTATTTATATCATATCAAATATATACATAATTTTAATTTTTAAAATTATTAAATAAAAAAAATTCAAGTTGTGTTTGCATGGAGGTTTCGATTTTAGATTTATATTTTGAATAGTAAAATTTTTAATGTGAATTGTTATTTGATGTAATATAAGTGTATTATGTGATATTTTGAATGTAAAATAAATTTTTAATATAATATAAAATATGAAACATAAATATTTGATTTTATATTTCCAAAGAAAAAAAATATATATATATATATATAAATAGTAAAAAAGTTGTAAAAAACTTAAAAACACAGCCCAAAAACACTTTCAAAAACATATATTTATTTAACATGACATTAATAACTCTTTAGGATGTGATGTAACATAAGTAATTTAAATTAAAATACTACAATAAAAAAAGCAAGTTAGATTATCATTCGATTAAAATTTAAGAATATTATATTTGAAATAAAATAGAAATATTTTGAAAAATATAGGAGTAAGTTAACGAGATTAGAAAATATTTTTGATAAAATAAGTGTGTAACTAATTATGAAATTTTTTGAATAAATATAATGTTTAAATATATAAATTAAAATATACTCTTATCTAAGAGTTATTTATTATAGATGAAAATTACATATTTTTTAAATAAAAAAGAAATAGATATACATTTAATAGCGTAATAGAATATTAATTTCGGTTTGAAATCATAACGAAAGATACCCCTATATATATTTTTTATTCAATTAAATGTGCATGGCATGAAAAAAAAACATATAATTAAAATATATGCATATTATTTAATCATTATAGTAAAAAAAATTAAATAATTTTTGTAACAGAAACTATAAAAAAACAATAAAAATATGTATGGTTAGTGAAGGGATCCAATGGCTAGATTTGCTCCGGAATCAACGGCAGAAAACCATTTTACAGTCACGTGCAACTCACCCATGCACGTGACCTTTTTCACATGCTTTCATCTTTTCTTCCCAATTTATAACGTAACAAATAAATAAAAGGGTAAACTGATACTTTAGTCCCGTAACTGGACCCTTTATCATTTTAGTCTTATAAGTGGAGCATGTCGCAAACTAGTTCCATAAGTGAAAAATTTTCGCTATTTTAGTCCTCCGGTGCCGGAGACGTCCGCGTGGCTCGCCGGAGGTGATGTGACACCCGGCAGACACGTGGATTTATTTTTATTTTTTTCATTTCTTTTTATTTTTTTTAATTAGACAAAATAAAAAAAAAAACAAAAAAAATTTAAAAAAATTAAAAATAAGTTTAAAAAAAATGAAAAAAAATTAAAAAAATCCACGTGTCCGCCAGGTCAGCGACACCGGGCGGACACGTCACCTCCGGCGAGCCACGCAGGCATCTCTAGCGCCGGATGACTAAAACAACGAAAATCTTTCACTTATAGGACTAGTTTGCATGCTCCACTTACAAGACTAAAGTGATAAGGGGGTCCAGCTACGGGACTAAAAAACAGTTTACCCTAAATAAAAAGATATTTGTAATTCTTTCTCATTTTCTATATTTCATTGTTATTAAGACTATTGTTATTCAAATTTATTCTCACTTTTATTTTTAGTAAAAAATATTATTTTTTCTATTTTATCTTTATTATAAAAGAAAAAAATTTATATATTTTTTTATTTTTCTTAAAATTCTTACTCAGTCAAATTGATATACTTTTACATACGAAATGAGTATTATTTTCATTGTTTTCGATAAAAATATATTACTTTGAAATAGAAACATTAAGGGGTTGTTTGGTTCATTAATTTTTTTTAATGAGTTTTAGGTTTTACAGTAGAATTTATATTCTCTCAGTCCCTTAATAATTTATCTATTTTTTCATTTTGTTCTGTCTCATAAAGTATCTATTTCTTTTTTTCTATTAATTGTACTATCTACCCAACATTACAAATATCATTCAAATTTACAATATATTACACAAATGTCATTACTTTATATCATCAACAATACCAATAGGGTTAATTTAGTCTTTTTATCTTTATTTCTACTTTATCCCAATATAATACTAATATTTCTAAAATTTCATGCAAAAAGCAAATAGATATATAGATATGAGACGAATGAAGTATATGATAAGATTTATTGCATTTATGATTTGAAAATTTTATATTTTTCAAATTCAGTTTGGTTTGTAGGTTAATTGAAGAATTTAAATTTTCTTATTTTTAATAAAATAATTATTATCCCACCAATTTTATTTGTTGTGATTAATTAAAAACATTCATATATCTCTTTTTTTTGAACTTTAATAATTGTTTTTACCAAATTAGATGTATTCTAAAAAAAAAAATTTAATACAACTTTTGATTGATATTAAAAAATATAATATATATATATATTCATACAAAACATATAATAGGATATAATTTATACACATAAAAAATACAGCAATTCAATATAAAATATTATGTTTATACTTAGAACACCCTTTCTGTAAAAAACACATTAAACTAAACATGCAAAACTAACACATCAATCAAATAATCTTAAAATTATTAATTCATTTAAAATATCATTTGTAATATAATTGAATTTAAATAAAATTAATTATTATAAATAAGTGTTACGGAAATTCCCAAAAAATCAAGATGAGACAACAAAGACAAAAGAACACAAGAATTTGGTAACCCAGTTCGATCACGATGATCTAAGTCTGGGGGCTCTGCCAAGCCAGGAATGTTAGACACATGTTAGTGAGAATATATGGATATTTATAGTTTAAGCCTTTGACAATAATATCCAAATCATATCTCTAAAATCTAAAATATAATATCCAAATCATATCCCTAGATTTTAGGATATAATAGCTTCATATCCCAACAATCTCCCACTTGAAGACTGATTTCATCTTCCACTTCAACATACCTCATCCAATCTCCACTCCACACCATTCGGTGTTCTGATTTGAATCATTCATTTACCTACAATTTTCAGTGTCTCATCATCTGACAACACCAAAATTACCTGTGGTATAGGATTCCATGATTCCCAAATCACTGCATGAGTGGAATGACGCTCCTGAGACCAAAATCGATGACTTCATTGGACTGCTGACGCTCAGAATCAGCGCATCGGATATCTCATCCGTTGCATTTGCTGAACCCTGATCCTTCTTGGGCGCCCTGCAATGTCGTTTCAAGTGCCCCTTGCAGTTCTAACATACCACCTGACTTGCATCTTCTTTGTCCTTATTCTTCGGCTTCAACTTTGACTTGATCTTCACCATTTCCTTTTGCCTTAAATCTAAATTCAGTCGAGACATTCTCCCAAAGGGTTAGTCGAATCTCACTCATCGTGTTCCTGTCGATCTTCTTGTATTCGGCTTCATTCATGTCTTTGGATTTCTCCTTCAATACCGCATCTAGATCTTTACCATTCATGTAGTCTTCTATATGCATATTTTAGAAACCGAAGTTCATACCATCGAATACCTTGACAACATGACGATCACCCATCTTGACTCCCACAAACAAACTCAAGGCTCACTTGATATGAGAGCACATATATGATATCTTCTCCGCTGCGTTTGCCGAAACCCTTATCCTTCTCTGCCTACTTTGCACCGCCTATTACAAAGGGACCACTGTCTGACCTACCAGTCGGGACCGACCCAACACTGCCAGGAGACTTTCGACACAAGACACCTCCGCAGGTCACAAGGGATTCCCACAGCCACAATCAATATCCGATGCCTCCCAGTCCACCTTACCAACGAACCAGACTCTTATACCACTTGTTACGGAAATTCCTAGGAAATTAAGATGAGATAACAAAGACCAAAGAACACAAGAATTTGGTAACCCAGTTCGATCACGATGATCTACGTCTGGGGGCGCTGTCAATGCAGAAATTTTACTATAAAGTACGCATGCGCATATTAAAGTGAGAATATATGAATATTTATAACCTAAGTCTTTGATAATAATATCTAAATCATATCTCTAAATTGTAGGATATAATCAGACTTCATATCCCAAACAATAAGTATATGTATTTGTATTAGTATGTTTAAATAAAATTTTAATTATTTATAGAATCAACTAAATATAATTTAAATGTATATAATATAAAAAGAAAAAATAGAGTTATTTTGTTGGATGGAAGGATATAAATGTAAAAATTGAAATGCAATAAAATTGATCTTTTAAAGTAACATGAGGTACATTTGCATTAAAAAATTCTTAGTTTAGAATTTTTAAATCCAAAATATTTCAAATTTCATTTTATCTTTTTTAATCAAACATGAATTCATTATAATTTTAAAATTCATCCCATAAAATCCTACTAAGTACTTAAACCAACCATGCCCTAAATCCAATTATTATTTCTTCAAAAAAAAAAAAAAAAAGCATAATAAAAATCAAATTTTATAAAGACAAAATAGAAAAATTTAAAATATTGTTAAAGGTGCGTAAATAAAATTGCCACGACAATTGACGTTTGAAACTAAACAAATTATGGATTTAATTTAGGCATGATAGCTCATATTACAAATCCATGTCATTTATACGTTGAATTATCCTTATTCATCCAATAAGTTTTACTAATTTTTTATTTTCACATATATTTTTGTAAATATTAGTATAATTCAAATAATTTTTATTCAACTTGTCCTTTTACTCTGTTTTAAATGTTTTTATAAATTAATAAAATTATATATATATATATATGTGTAATAATAATAATAATAATAATAATAACCACAATAATATATAGAGTTTATGCATGTGCGATAAACAACATATGTAGCTAATTTGACAAAATATATCCAAAATTTGATATTGCGATAATATAGGTAATATTGTATATGTAATTTAAAAATATGTGTATCTAATTTAACAAAATATTTTCGCAACTTAATAATGTAGAATAATCATTTAAAATTGATAATCAAAAGAAAAATTAAATTCAAAATTCTCAAAACTGATTAATAGACTAACAGATATGCTAGGGGCCCAAAAAATATTGAGACTACGCATTTAACAATAAGCTAAGTTGGCTAATTAAGGACTTGTGAGGATTGGCAAGGGAATAATTAGTTAATTTTATAATAATCATTCTACATTGGCAATTTTATTGCATAAAAAGAATACATGTAGAGTTGACAAAAATAGATACAATCTAAAATTTGATCCAATCTAATAAAAAAAAATTATACATGGATTTTTTTTTTAAAAAAAATAGATTTATTAAATATGAACTGGGCCATGCCCGAGCCCTTCAAGATCAGGTAGTACGTAGCTACGTCTTATGAAAGTCCGGCTGTGTTTGACGCAATCCTATTTTAAAATTAAATATAAAAATAATTTTAAAACTGATTTACCTCTATTTACATTTTACATAAATATTTAAAAATAACAATATTTAACATGTAAAAAGAATTGCATATATGTAAATATATATATTCTGTAATGTTGTTGTAAATATATTGAATGATATTAATACATTTTATGAGAAATGAATAAGAAAGAGAATAAATATATTTGTGATGGGCAACTAAATATATATTTGTTTAATGAATGTGTTATTATTATTATTTTTTTATGATAAATATTAATTATGTTGGTAATATGAAAAATAATATCTTGTGTTGAATTTTTAATTTTTGTGAATCGATAAAATATATATTATATATATTCTATAATATCTTGTGTACATTATAATTTTTAAAATAATATTTATTGAAAATCATTTTATTAAAAAATACAAGCGAACAAATACTTTTCTATATAATACTATAATTTAAATGTATTTTTGGTCCATTTTGTCCCACTTACTTTTGTCCGGAATACTTTATAAACTAATAAAAATTGTATATAAGATGGGAAAAAAAAAAACAAGTAAAGCGGTATGTAAATAAAAACAAGTTATAAAATTATGAAGCATAGCAAATAATAAAAATAAAAAATGGGACGCATTTAATACATTATTTAGTTACATTCAATATATTATAAATAGCGAAAAAAATTAGCAGATATTACACAAAATATATTTAATAAAGACACATTATTTAATAATGAAGTTTAAGGAAGATTGCACAATGTGATCATATTGTCTTAATCTTTATAAATTTGGGTAAAATAATAATAAAAATATATAAATAAAATAGGTTAGTGTTTGATACAGAGGAATTAGGCTAAAGAAATAGAAATAATATCATTTTTCTTGTTTGTTTGCGAGAGAAATGAAATTTGAGAAATAAATCATTTTTATTTCTTTATTTTTATTTTTCTCCTATATGCAGAGAAATGGAGAGATGTTGCAGTATATATTTTTTTATTTTAAATTTTTTTGTACTAATTTAATTTTTATAATTTTTTAAAAATTATATTATTTTAATTTTACAAAAATCAAATTTAATTTATAATTAAAGTATTTAATTTTTATGATATTTTAAAAAATTGTACTAAAATATAATTTTAAAAAACATCGTATATAATTTATAACTTTTTTTTTTAAAAAAAGTTTTTATCAGGTTAATCATTTATATTAAATTTATTTTTACCATATATACTATAATTTTGGATGTGCTTTGCATAATTTTTTTAATATTAATAAACGATATAATTATAATATTTTATTTCATATATTTTTTAATTGTAGTATTTTTATTCAAAATTCAGTAATTACTTATATTTTATTAATTTTATAATTGATTTATTATATAAATTTTACCATTTTAATAATAAATATTTAATATTTTTACTTTAATATTTAGATTTATATATAATTATTTTAAGTAATTTTTTATTTATTTTTCTTATAATAATTTGAAATTTATTGAATATTTTCAATTTTTTCTATTTAAAATTTATTTTTTATAAAAATATTATAGTGTATAATAATTCTTTTTAATGATAATATTTAAAAATAAAAAAATATATATAAAAAAATATACTTATATTATATTTGTTTTTTTTGGAAGATTCAAAAGTGTTTGAAGATCATTGAAGAAAGGCTCCATTTTTGTGTCATTGCAACTCTAACATCTTATAAAGAAGATGTACATTATCAAAAATATGGAGTTCTTACATGTCAAGAAGAACCTGCGAGTCTGCGAAATTCCAGAAATCCACCACTGAAATTCACTGTGGCTTTTCCTCTGCTTTCCGTGGCTGCACGAAAACACAGATCGAAGAACCCAAACCACATTTAATGCGAGTGCTATAGTAAAATGGAGATTCACATTAGTTCATAAGCAAAGCTCGATGGCAATCAATAGAAGGATTCCTATTTCCTGATCCTGAGGAGTCGAAATATGGAATGTTCTTGAAGTAATCTCGCCACACAACATGTTCGACGAACATAATCATGGCCGAGGACAAAGAAAAATTCGATCAATCACATCACAACACCAAAAAATAAAAAATTAAGGAAGACAAAAGGCGGCTGTAAAATATATGAAATTGGATAAACCCTGCAAACCAGACCCGACGGGAAACTCACATTAGGCGAACCATGATTAAAATAATAGAATTTATCTACACACTATAATTAAAATACTATTATTGACAGCTTTTTGAATTTTACTTTAAAAATAAATATTTGTATCGGTTTCTATTTAAAAATAGAAGCATCTTTTAAAGTTGAAAATTATTTTTTTAGGCAGCTTATCAGAAATATTTTTTGGTTAAAATTATTATTTTATTTTCAATAATAATAATATACTATAATATAATATAATATAAAAATAATTAATTTATACTCCCTCTTAGGTAAAAGTAGTGAAATGATATTTTTGCCCTTACTGTTTTGGTATAAAAGTAACGATGTGATATAAAATAAGGATATTTGTGAAAAAAAAAATGAGATATTTAATGAAATGGTTACTTTGTAATTGAACGTTTCAAAATAGAAATATGTATACTTTCTAGCTGGACGGAAGGAGTATATTATATTTTAAGAGAAATTTTTTTAAAAAAATATTGTATTAAAATTATGCTGAAATTATTAAATTTAATTTATAAAATTTGAAAATAAATTATCAAATACACATAATCTAATATTGTAAGTTTATTTTCAATTTATATATTATCCTTGAATTAAAATTCTAAAATATAAATAATTAAAATTTTAAAAAAATATATACTTAGATAATTTAAAATATTTAAATATAATCAATAAAATGAAAAAATAAATTATAGAATTTTAATAGAAAAATACAATATATTAACAATATTCATTTTGAGTAATTTTAATAGTTTGAAGCACTTTTAAAATAAAATGAAATTGTTTATACTTTTGCTTTTGGTTTTTCTTTTTTTTTCTTAATTTATTAAACTAATTCAAACAAACCTAATACACATTGATTATTTGTGTTTTATAATATAAAATAAAGTATTTTATATTTTAATATAATAATTTCAGTTACTCCACATTTTAAAATATTTTAATTACATTAAAGTAACACACTATAAAAAAAAATTATTTTAAAAAATACAACAATAACAACTATGTACAATTTCAGCACCCGATTTCTAATCGCAAGTGTACAAATCATTGAAACTAACCATTGCAATGCACTTCTATAAAGGCAATTTTGATAATGAAGAAAAAGAGAGAAGGGCGGATTGAACAATTTGAAGAAATTGAAACCTATTTCAAGACAAATTTTTTTCAGTCTTTTTACCCATAGTCAGATTTGCTCAAAATCCAAACCAAATTTCGAATAAATCAAAACCTATTTTTAAAAATATTTCTCAAAATAAGAAAGAAGGCTATAGACAAGGATAGCCAAAAATGAATTCAATGTTATTTAAGTATTACGAGTTTTTATAAATATTATTTTTTAAAAAATATCATATATATAATATACTTATTTATTTATAAAAAAATTAATAATTTAATATAAAATATTATTTTTATATTACAAATACAATTGTTCATGCATAATATATTTTTTAAAATAAATAAAACGCATTCCCTTAAAAAACATAAAAGTGAATAAACCCATAAGTATTTGGTTTAGTACAAATTATGAATGGGACAATATTTAATCATTAATAATGATCATAGAGCCTTTTGAGGTTGACCCTCCAACCACACCCAATTACTTATCGTCGTTCATTATTATTATTATTATTATTATTATTATTTCCAATCACACCACACTAATTATATTTACTCTTCAATTAAATTTAAATTCACAAAATTTAAATTATAGTACTTTAAAATGATTTTAATTTTTTTTTATGAAATAGAAACAACAAGCTGTTATTGTTCAAGTGTGCTTTGAGTTTACATTCATTCACACATGTTTTAAAAGTTGTTATATTATTCATTGATAATAATTTTTTAATTCTCTCATAAAAATATTATTTTAAATATTGATTTAATTTGTATTATTTAAAAAAATAATAATAAGGCTTTATTTGTTTGTTTAGTGAAATTGTTTGAAAATATTTGACATGAGGTATAGAAAATTATATAAATAATAGTCTATCTGTTCCATTTTTACTTTTGTTCGTCCCACCTTATTTGTCCTGTCATTTTAGGAAATATAATTATACATTTAAATCTCATTTAAATTTCATAGTTATTAATATTTTTTTAAATTTTGATTATTTTATTTAGTTATCTTAATCTTAATTTATAAATAATTTTATTATACAATAATTATTTTTATTAATACACTTTTTAATTATTTACTAATTATATTTTACACAAATTCTCATATCTATATTAAACCAGATACAAAAGATGGAACGGATAAAATATAAAATTAATGAGTGTATAATAAGAGAGATAAATGATGTAATAAAATAAAATAATTATAACAACAAATGCTTTTATACACTTAAATTGTCTTTGCTTGCATGTCCATTATTACCGTATAGTCTAAACTTGTCTGCTAAGCCCATGTACAATCCAAATTATATAAATCGTTCTTATATTTTATATTACATGAACTCATAAAAAATTCAATCAATTATTCTCTCATAATGTAAACGCAAAATAAAATTTTTAAATTTCTTTCTCTTCCCCATCAATAACTTTATTATTTTATTTAATACAAATATTATATAATATATATTTAAAATGCATCTTCTATGTATTATAATATTTTGAGTTTAATAAAGAAAAATGTAATATTGTATACTTATGTTTAAGTAATATAATATTTTAATATTTTAATAATTAAAAATTTTATTTAAAAAATATAATAAATAAATAACTAAATTATATTAGTTATTTGATTTATCTTTAATATTATTATTGTTAATTTTAAAAATAAAAAATAACTATACATAATGTTATAATTTATATTAAATAATATATATAATAAAATTTTAAAATATATAAGAGAACAGTTCTTATGTTTTAATTTATTATTTTTAAAAAAAATTAAATATGTGATATGATTTGCCACATCATTATATTATACTACTCCCTCCGTTGCTTAACAATCTATCCATTTTTTATTTTGGTTCATCCCATAACAAAGTATTTATTTTCTTTTTTAGTAATTGTACTAACTATCTAACATTACAACTACCATTCCAATTTACAATATATTACACAAATGTCATTACATTTATATCATACAATACTAATAGGGTTAATTTAGTCTTTTTACCTTTATTTCTACTTTATTCTAATATTTTTAAAACTCCGTATAAAAAACAAATGAATATATAAAACAAATAAATATATAAATATGAGACGGATGAGCTGTGGAGTAAACACCCCATTGTAAGTGCTCTAAATCAACTACCTAGCTTGTCCACAAATACAGTCACATTTGATTTAATATAAAAATAAATTAATAATTTGACAATATACTAACTGAGACAATATATACTTTAAAAACATTTTTCAATTATGTTATGTGATTTTTTTATTTTTTTGAAAGCAAACCAATTTTATTTTACTCTCATTTCAAACAAAATATGAAAAAGATTTTGTTTGAACATGACCTTGTAAAGATTATGTACAAATTTACAAAATCTTTATTATGATAAAAAATATTTGACCAATCATGATTTTTTCTTTTTTTATTGACATTAGGAATTTGCAGCCGCTACCCGAAAATGCGCACTGAGTAAATATCTGATCGAACTTAATATCCTACAAACTAGATCGACAAGCAAGTCACACTAGGTGAACCATGCGTGACAGGTGACTTGAGGCGTTCATGATTTTTTTCTCTCTTAATTCTACTGAGAGAGTGTTTACTTTTTTTATGTTTTTAAAATAAAATATATATTATGTGTAAAATATTTTATAAAAAATAAATATTAAGTACTCCCTCCGTCCCGTTGGAAGGGTGACGTTTGTTTTTTGCACGTAGATTTTTGAATATTAGTATTATATTGGATTGTATTAAAAAAGGACAAAAATACTCCTACTAGTATGGTGTAATATAAAAGTAATGACATTTGTGTAATATACTATAAGTTGAAAGAGTATTTATTATGTTAAGTAGGTAGTACAATTACTAAATTAGAAAATAGTAACTTTGTTTTGGGACGAACGAAAATGGAAAATGACAACCTTTCAATGTGACGGAGGGAGTAGAACATTCTAAAAATGAAAAATAAAATAGTAATAAAATAGAATGATGAAAGAAAAAACACTTAAGGGTGTGTTTATTTAGATATTGTATTTTAAATATGCTATTCATCTTATTTTTCATCCAAAAATATTAAATCAAACATCTATTTTTTTATTTTTTATATTATACTAAAAATTAATTTTATATTAAAAATATCACTCAACACTTATTTATATCACATTATACAATTATTCAAATTCAAAATTTTTACTATTCAAATTCCTAACTCAAAAGCCAATCGAAACACACCCTAAAAACATAGTCTCTTTTTCCTGCAATCACGCAAATAAAAAGTAAAAGAGTGTGTGGGCATTGATTGTAATATTAATAATGTGACTAAAAAGGTGATACCAAAAGTGAATTAATAGCACATCCTTTTACCCTTTTTCGCTCTAAAAATATATTAAATTGAATTATAATTAAAGCCCCTTTTGCCATTCAAAATTTACACAGCCCAAACCTATCCACACACACATTCCCAATATTTCCTCTGTCTTAATTAAAAGTATAATATTTTATTATTTTTATATATTTTATTTAAAATAGTAATTTTATTTTAGTAAAAAAACTTAACACATTAATATTACAATATTTTTAACTTTTAGATAAACTATGTATATCATCTATATACATAAATACAAAAAATAAAAATATTAAAATTATTTACAAAATATTATTATTTTTTATTTTGCTTTAAATTTTCAAAAAAGTATATTCCTTTAAAATAGAAAAAGTATTTGTTTTATAATAGTAATTTAATATTATGTAAAAAAATTTATTGAGCATTATGAAAATTATATAGTAAAAAATTCTGAGTTTTTCTTTTGCAATCTTTGGATTCGAAGATCCGGACAGCTTTTTAATTTTCTAGGATAGCAGTTTATTTGATAAATTAGAGAATATGGTAATATAATTTTAATTACATATATATTCTATAGAGTATAAAAAATTTTGAAACAATAATTTGTTGCATCGAAAGTTTGAACTTATGACCTCATGATTACAAGTCCAATCCCTACACCACTAGATCATCATTTACGGGACATGTCATGCCTTTTTTAAAATAATAATTAAAAGGACAATAATGTAAAAAAAAAACAAACAAACAAAATGTTTGTCATAATTCTTGAAAAAACACATTATTTTTTTATAAGTTATTTTTATTAAATTATTATTTAAATAAACAATTAAATACAAAATACAAATATAGAGCCAAAGTAGATAAATATTATATATATATATATATATATATATATAAGTATTTAATACTTAGTCCGGAAGAGATAGCCCCTGGGGTGGGTTTGAAACCCCGATTTTATTAAAAGAAAAAGGAAAGTATTTAACACTTACCTCATTCAACAATTTTAATTATTCAATAATTTTTAATAATTTAATGAGTCAAACAATTAATTAAAACATTTAGCAATTACTAAATATTTATGAAAGAATTTGTTGGAGCCTCAATGCTCATTTTAAAAAGCTATATTAGTCAGAATTTAACAAACATTTTCATTCTAAATTTCTTGATCCTAAAAACTATTCATATTTATATAGCACACTTATTGTTTTTTATTTTACAAAATATTTATAAAAAAGTAATTTATTATTATTTAATAATTCCTAATAATGAATAAAGTGTTAGATTTTCTTCAAATTTTTCAGTATAAGACTTGAGTTTGCACCCCAATAATAATAATAATAATAATAATAATAATAATAATAATAATAATAAGCATATATCTTAAGTCAAAATAAGTTAATTGGTAAATGAATAGCTTAACAATTCATTGTAAAATACTTGAGTTTGTTCTTTTACCATTTAAAACTAAAATCAATACTATTTATTTGTTACATTTTTTAGTAAAATATATAATTTTTTTCATAAAATATTATATAAAAATATTATTTAAACAAAAATTCAAATTAACACATCATTTTATATCAATTTTAAAAATTACAATCAAACAAACCTTGATAGATTTTTTTTTTAAATTAAAATCTACATTATTCATTTCGTATGATTTTCAATAAAAATATGTTAATATATGTTATAAAATATCATATTAAAATATTATTTATATAAAAACTTAAATCAATACATCATTTATTTAAATTAATTTCAAAACAACCAAACAATTTATATATTGCATTCTTACCATATATAAAAAATAATAAACATTTAATCTAATATTTCTACATAATACTCTCTCGAGCCTATATAAAATGTTTAATTTATTATTTTTATCCGTCTAACGTAATTTGTATTTTCTAAAACAATTATTATATATTTTAATTATAATATAAATTTTATTATTTAATTATTTTAATTTTAATGTATAAATATTTGTATGATATACAAACAAATATACGCGCAAGTAAGTATGCTTGCAAAATATATTTAATGAAAATGACTCAAACAAATACAAAACAAATTCGCGGATTCACTTTTCTTTACCTATTTTTGTATTTAGTAATTGACAATAAAATTAATTTTCTACACAATATATTATACTTAAAAATTTAATTTTCATTAAATAAATAAAATCATTCCATTCCTATTTTCTGTTAAAAATAATTAAATCATTAATACCGAATTAAATTCAGAACACAATTAAAGCAAATCCTGGTACATTGAAAGAAAAATGAATCAATTTTACTATAACTATAAAATAAAATAAAATAATTGAGAGTAATAATTGTGAGTGAAAAAGAAAAGAGAGATGGTCCTAACCTTGAGGTCTCTCTAATGGAGGCGGCCATGGCGATGAAGGCACGCCGTACTGTCCTCTGCCGTCTGGCGCAGTGCAATTGCCGCTAGCGGTTTGCAGGCAGTTTGACCCACCACAGCCCTATTTTTGCACATTTGCATTTACATTTGCCTTCCGAACACCATCATTGCATTGCAGTTGGACGACAATCATGGTGCTGTCTCTGTAGCCGTATATAAACAAGTAAAGGAAGTTTCCGTTTCTGAATTCCAGAAATTCCTCAATTTTGAGGTCGATTGCCATGGCGGAAAACGCGGAATCTGGTTTTTCGACGAAGAAAGTGGTGGTTAACAATAACAACCCTAGGGCGGAGATCGACACCTCGCCGCCGTTCGAGTCGGTGAAGGAGGCGGTGGATCGGTTCGGCGGGAGTGGGCCGTGGATTCCGCATCACTTGCTTCGTATTGCTGGCGTTCATGTCAGTTTTGTTCTTATTTATTTCTGTTGTTGTTGTTTGCGGCGGCGCGTGTGAATCACGCGGATCGGTTTTGTTGATTGCAGCAGCAGGACGGCGGCGGCGACGTCGAGGAGGAGGCGGAGAAATTGGAGAGGGATCTGACGGCGAAGGAACAGGAAACGCTGAATGTGTTGAAGGAACTGGAAGCTACTAGAAGATTCGTCGAAGATTTGAAGCTCAACTTGATGATGCCGCCGGAGATGGCTTCCTTCATGGCGGTGGAGTTGAATCAGGCGAAATTGAACCTCAACAAAACCTCCGTCGACCTCGCCGTGATTCAAGCCTCCGTCGATTCTCTGAACCAGAAGCTCCGCCGCGACAAGGTTCTCCTCGAACAGACGACTAAAATCCAGATACAGAGTCACGAGGATCACCTTCCGCCATACCTGCAGCAGGCTTTCAACGGAGACGAGAAGCTGCAGCTCTGCAACGAAACGAATCAGAGAAGCTACGAGGCGGAGCAGTTCAGGAAGATGACGGAAGCTTCAAGGTACGAAGTGATAAAGGCGATGGCGGAGATAGAACAGACGAAGAACAGCATAAAAATGGCGGAGATGAGACTAACCGCCGCGAAGAAAATGGAGGAAGCCGCGAAGGCGGTGGAAGCCATCGCCATTGCAGAGACGAAGCTCCAAACCAACGGCGAAAGTCCTTCACCATCACCACCCAATCTCCTCCACAACTCCGACGGAATCACTCTCTCCTTCCAAGAGTACAGAGCTCTCGCGCAGAAAGCCAAACAGGCTGACAGTCTCTGCAACACCAAATTCATCGACACCACCGCCAACAGCGCCGCACTCCGCCGCAGCGCCGAACCACATCCGCCGGAAGCTCCGATCCTGGAAAAATTCGAGCAAAACATCACCCCCAACCCCAAAAATCATCCCCAGGCCCAGACGAACGAAAGCAGATTCAAATTCCGGAATTCCCATTCATCAGGTCGATCGAGGGAGAGCCCGACGCGATCAATTGGGGAAGTGCTGAGCAGGAAATTCATGGTGCAGGACGACGTGATGGTGGAGAAGGAGCATGGTGGTTGGGAAGGTGTGCAGCAGCACGTGTCGCTGAGCCAAATGCTGAGGAAGCAGAGCAGAGTTGTGCTGAATCCAATTCCAAGCAAGAGGGAGGAGGAAGCTCACAGCAGCAGCAGCAGCAGCAGCAGACATTACTATTTTCAGAGGAAGAAGATCGGCTTCTTTCAGGTCCCCATTCCGACCAAGACCAAGAAGAAAGCTCAGCAGCAGCAGCAGCAGCAGCAGCATTCCAGCAATCCCAATCCCAATCCCAATCCCAATCCCAATCCAGGTGAGTTCTAATTCTATCTCTACTTTACTGTGCTTCGTTTCATAGTACATATACGTACATATATATATATATATGTATATTTGTGTGCTTCGTTTCTACTCTTGGCTTGGCTTGCTTTTGATTTGAGAGTTGTTGGTATTTCAAACAGTAATTAAGTAGTATATATGGTATAGCATAGTATGATTTGGTGGTGTAGTGTGGCTCTTAATTTAATGCATCATCTAAAACTTGTTTCATATCATTGCAATACTACTACTTCTTTTCCTTCAAATTTGTTTGCCTTAAATTTGTGTTTGCTTTTGGGTTTTAATTTAATTTTAATGATGACTGAATGTTATATGTTTTTTTTTTAGTTTCGATTTTCTATTTTCTTAAAAAGATAGCAGAGTTGCATAACACTCATTTGTAATTTCGAATAACACCACCAAATCCGTATGTAGTTTTAAAGTTGCGTTAGAGTTCCATGTACTTAAATCACATTGGTCACTCTATCTATTTTATAATCTTCTCTCTCTCTCGTCCAAATCTATTTCCACTTTATTGTCATTCAAATTTATTTTTCTTTTTTTTTAAGTAAAAAAATATTACTTGACCGGACAACACAAATCACAACTAGACGGATTATACGTAGCTGACAAAATATGAAAACGTCGGTGTTTAAACCCATGACTTTACGATGACGAACAGTGACGGACTTGTTCAAAGGCCCCACCCACCCATCCCATGTTATCCTTATTTCATTGTTTATTTATTTACCTAAAATATATATATATATATATATGCATATATAATCTACGGACGATGGTTGAAATAAATAAATAATAATAATATTAGTGTTGAATTGTTTTTTCTTTTTATGAAAAATTGTATTATTTTGAATTTTAAAAAATATAAATAAATATTCATAATATATATAATCATAATGTATAATTGTCGATATTGTTCTAATTTGTTCTTTTTTAATAAAATAAAATAAAATAAATTATTTTATAAATAAAAAATATTTGCCCCCCTTCAAAATTTGATCTGGTTTCGCGCCGTTGATAACAAATTCATTTCCACCCCATTCATTTCCTATGCGATTTTTTTTATTTTTCTTTTTCTTCATTATTGCGTATGCTATGCTCTTATAAATTATAATCCATCAATCTTTCGCTTCCGAGTAAAATTATCGTCGTTCTCATGTCATCAATTCAGACGATATCTCCAAGCTACCCCTCATTTGTCTTTAGTGCTCCCCCTCCAGGGAAGGGTAGTTTAGACATTTCAGTGTGTGGGAAGGAGATTTGACGGCGGTCCGGTTTAAGAAAACGTGTCGAGCAGAACACGAGACACCTCTAAAGTTGTTATCCTAAACGGGAATTATTCACACGACTTTAGTGCGTCCCGTCTTGTCTAACGTCCCGCCGGCCCAATTTAGCCTCCCTGCTAAAATGCGCCACCATAACATCATAATAATTAAATAAATATAAAAAAAAAACACAATTAGTTGATAAATAATTATTGATCCGCTGAACACTGGAAAAATATAATAATATTATTATTACTGAAAATATTAAATAGGATTAGTAATTGTGCATTGAGTTGGCGTACCATATCATGTAAGAGCTGATCATGGCTAAGCTACGCCAAGCGCATGTTAGTTTTGCGCCTGGGCTATCCTCTCTATAAATTGGTATTTCTGGTGTTGGGTGTGAAGGTGCATTTTTGGAGCTCCGAAGCTTTGCTATAATGGCTGGGAGTTTCAATTTGAATCAATGATGTACCAGTCGAGAGCAGGAGAAAAGGATCCACGACTTTCGCTATGGTTCTGACTGCAACAACGCCTTCCGGAAATGGTTTGCGGTTATTCTTTTTTTTTTTTTTTTCTTTGGATTCTTCTGTTTTTTAGTTTAATTTCGATTTCCGCTTCTTCTTTTAATCTGGAATATTGTTGCTACGTTTTTGGTTTATCGGATTTTGGCGTGTTTTGATTGCTTGGAAATAAGATGCAATTCTCTGCGGATTTTGTGTTGCCGTTGATGATTAGGTTTTAAAAAAATTGCGAAGAAACTGATGCTTCTTTCTGCTGTAGCTTAAAAAGTTTAGAGCAGCGGAAGATTCTGGATTTCTGCAGATCAGTTTATCATGTATATGTATGTAGACATTTCATCTCTATTTCGAAAATTTCTTCAGTCAATCGTATGTGTTCTTCGATCCGTGTTGATTTTTGCATCCAAGTTGCTATAGGCTTATGCAACTTTTTGGTGCACTTTCTGGATGTGGTTGTGTGTGACTCTCTGCATATTTATGTTTGGTTGGTTAATATATTTTTCTAATCAATCTACAAAAGAATTGTGAAATCATAGCGTCATATATATTGAAATCCACTAACTAAGTAGGACATGCATATATTGGGTGTGTTTATTTCCTTTAAAATCAATTTTTTAGTATAATATTCTCCTCATCTCAATTTAATCGATTATTTTTTGTTAGACTATTGGTGATCTCACGGTTACGAGTTCACCATATCACCAATCATCCCTTAAGTAAGACTATTTTTAGTTTGTTTAATTGCAGTTTGAAATTAATTTGAGATGCTGATTTATTATTTAAATAATTTTGTTATATAATATTTTATAAGAAAAATAATATATATATTTTTTTTATCAAAAATTCTACTATGTGAATAATATTGATTTGAGTTGTTTGTAGATAAATAAATTAATGATGCGTATTAAACTTTTAAGTAAGACAATTATTTACATAATCTAACGTGGAATCTTACCGTCTCCATATGTGGTCGTCTACATGTAAAATAATATAATTTTGAGGAATAAAATTGGTTATCATAATTTGATTGTTATTAACTTTGATATTTCTTTATCAAAATATAGTCTTTTTTTTTTTTTTTTTTTTTTTAATCTTATAGAACGGCCCATTGTCATATATTTTTTACATTTTATTGATTCAAATGAAAATTATATGATTAGTTTATAAACTTTCTTTTATATACATTTTTATTGTAATTTTGCATATATAGTAACTTTCGTAGGTATATTCTTTATTTTGGATAAATTGAATTTTTAGTCCGGTAATTTAACTCTTTTATTATTTTAGTCTTGTAACTAGAGCTTGTCGCAAACTAGTTCTGCAAGTGAAAATTTTTTGTGCTTTTAGTCCTCCGACGCCGGAGATGCTTATGTGGCACCCGCGGCTCGTCGGAGCACACGTGTCTGTCAGATCAACGATAATTGGAATTTTTTTTACACTTGGATTTTTATTTTTATTTTTTAAATATTTGTTTGAAAATTTTAATTTTTACAAAAAAGACAATAAATAAATTAAAATTTAAAAATAAAATAAAAAAGAAAAAAAATCCAAGTGTCCGTTAGATGTCACTGACTTGGCGGACACGCATTCTCCGGCGAGTGCGAAAATTTTTCACTTACGTGACTAGTTTGCGACAATCTTTAATTACAACACTAAAATGATAAAAGAGTCCAGTTACAACATTAAAAAAATTCAATTTAACCGTGTATTCATTTTTTAAGTTATTAAATATTGGTTATTCCATCATTTGTTATTATGCTATAGCATTTTAGGATTTGATTGCTATTTAATAATTCTGTGAGATTAACAAAAATACAATGCAATACAATGTCAAAACTCAAACAAGTAGCAGAATCATCTTTGAATCATACTGATATAATTGTAGTGCTTTCTTTTTTGTAGGGAAATATCATGCAATGATAGAACCTATTTTATTGCACCATGTACGGATTTGGAGAGACCATATGAATTAAAGCTGAAGTTGGAAGCATTGATGTATGCATGGGGAGGTGATTGCATGTTATTGCAATGTAGTATAACTTGGAGGCAAGTTCATCATTTTGGCTATTGTAATTAGACATCTTTTTATTAAATCATATTAGGCGAATTATATGTGATATGCAAGATTCGAAGGTATCGAAAGTTTGAACCCATGCATTACTTTTTGATAAGAGACTGAAAGATTACTTTTTTGTTGTAGTTGTTGGAGAGATATGATCACTTTTTCTTGTGTTTGTGGTTGAAATTAAATTACTACTATTGAATCTTGAGGAACTTAGGGTGTTATCATGTGTGTGTTATTATTATTATTATTATCATTAATATTATTTTCAATCTCTTAAAATCTTTTTATAAAAATAATATACTTAATAATTGTTTCATTTGAAAAACATCAAAATTTAAAATACAAGTGAAAAAAAAAAACGGAAAGTATAATCAGCATATTATAATTTTTTTTTTTGTTATGACGTGGAAATCCGCAGTCGCTACTCGAAAGTGTGTACTGGAAAACCCGGCCGAACCTAATATCCTGCAAATTAGGCCCGACAAAACAAATTACACTAGGTGAACCATGTGTGGCAGATGGACCTAAAGACGTAGGAGTTGAACCAATGACTGATGTTGAAAAAGACATATGTTTGAATTTTGTATTTTCTAATAAACGTGTTTTTTTTTTATTAGGTATGAGAAATTATGTTGATAAAATTAAAAAAAATACTAGTTTGTTCAACCAGCCTTCTAAGATAAATTGATTTTTGTGTGGTATGAATAATTGTGTTGATAATATAAAAAATAATATTTTGTATTAAATAATTGAATTTTGATGAATGAATAATATATATTTTATTAATGTATGTATATTTATACATTTTTTTTTAATAATATTTATGAAAAAATATTCTATTAAAAAATGTTAGAGGAACATTCTGTCTATATTAAAATATGTGGGGAGAAGTTTTGTTGGGCAAACAAACCCGTGTAATGCATTAAAAAAATTAAAATAAAATTAAAAAAGAATATAATATAAATATATTTATCTAATTCTATTATTCTACATTTAAGTTTGCATTAAGGAAAAAAAATGATAGTTTTTTGTTATGCTTACTTTGAATTTTTTGGATTTATTCCGTATTAAGATAATATATTAATTTTTTTTATAAAATATTATACTAAATCATTATTATATAAAATTTTAAATTTATTGACAATTTTGGGAACTAAACTGTAGAGATTTGAGTTTAAAACAAAAAACAAACACATCTTTGGATTTTGTTCTTTAAAAAGAAAAAAACGTTGAACACGATTTCTAATATATGCTTTATCATAAGAAAAAGCAACATTCAACATTAAATATTATTTTTATATTATTTACGTAATTCTATATAATTCACTTAAAAATATATATATATATATCATATATCTCAAACCAAAATATTAAACAAACATACCAAGAGTTTTAGAGTTTAATTATTAACCTTTTTTTTAAATTTTTTAAACACACTCAGTTATTACATATGTATAAAAGAAACATTTTACCAAAATTTTACATTATTAAAAAAATAAAAATAATATTTCATCCATCTATGTACTATGTTAGTGTTATTCGAAAGTTTATGAAAAATATAATTAGTAAATAATTAAAAATATATTAATAAAATTAATTATAATATAATATATATGAAAAATATAATTAGTAAATAATTAAAAATATATTAATAAAATTAATTATAATATAATATATATAATTATAAATAAAAGTTAAGATAATAAAAAAAATTACAAATTATATAATTTAAAATGACATTATATGCGCAAGTAATAAAAATTACTAATATTTTATAAGAGACTATGAATTAAGAGGTAGATGGAGGCCCAAATTGAAGCCCATATGAAATAACAGCTGCTTTATTACAGACGATTCCTGAGATCTTTCCGACCTCTGAAAATGGAGAATGCTCTGAACTTGAGACCCTCCTCTCTACTTACCTCCACACTCCAACCACCATTATGCTCGCGCCACCCCGCCAAATTCACATTTTCGGTACGTTCTTCGCTCCTTACTGCTGTAATTCGCAACGGTTGTTTCTTTTCTTTCGGTTGATTTTGAGTTACTCGAATCTTCCGTGGACAGAAGTTCAAACGCTCGAGCTCGGCGGAGCAGCAGTGCCGAAATAAAGCTTTATCGGTGCGGAACGCTTTCGGTTCGGATGAAAATGGGCAATTCAATGGATTCCCTAATATACCCAACAGGATTTTTATGGAAGAGGTGCATCTATTTTAACTGATATTTTATGTGCATATATATTGTTGATTTTTATGTGTTGTGTTACTAGAGCAATTGAGAATTTAGGTTTATCTACTTTGTGAACTTGATTAATTTTGGTGGATTAGGGTTTACTTTAGTTAGCTTTCAAGAATTGTTTCTCTTGAATTGCTGCACTTGTACATATTGCTATTAAATCCATTTTTTGCCTGATACTTTGTGATCTTTACTAATTTTTTTTTAGATAAGATTGGTGAGCTATTTAGGGATACTTCTCCATGGAGGCTCATTTTATTTAGTGATTTCGTGCAGGTAATTGGAGCTGAATATGGTGAGGGTTTTGAGACATTTAGGCCCGAAGGTCCCCTTAAAGTTGATGTGGTAAGCTTATGGTACCATTCTTTTTCTTGTCTCAATGCTATCTACTACTTTTTCTGGTTTATAATTATTTTTGTATGTGTGTTTTTCAGCATGTGTAGATGTCTTGTGATGAGCACTAATAGTTGGATTCTTGTTGTTTCTAGGACTTTTTAAATGATAGAATGCAAGAAGGATTTCTTCAAAGGATTCGATACTCCATGAAGCCTGATGAAGCCTATGGCCTAATCTTCTCATGGGATAATGTTGTGGTAAAGCTTTTATTATCATCGTAGTTGTTATTATTGTTGTTGCCAGCTTGAACGATCCATAGCCATGTAGACACGTTATTGTTTATTCTTACCTTTGAAAGAAAATGAATTAGTAGCTGGAAGAATAAACAACCATTGTTATGTTACTCTTTTCTGGGTATGAATAAGAGTTGTGATATTCTATTGGATCAAATATGTCACAACAATCATAAAAGTAATAACAGCTGTCAGATTGAAGATTCTAATCTGTTAATGCACCGATATACTGGTGTATGGTTTTATTTGACGGTGGTTTGAAGTGATCTAACCATAGTTTTGCATGAGATTAAATGGTAGATGGAAAATCTGTTGAAGATTGAAATGAGTGTCTGAAAGGAAAAATTTACCTGTTTCTTCAGATTTATTACTCTGAATGAACTGCTCATAATCTTGCTATTGCTGTCTGATATCATGCTTTGCATGTAGCTCCGTGGATTTTCAAGTTTGCCCACATCATTGCCCCATAACAAGGGAATTCTTTATAACTACTGTTAACAATGTTGATTCACGAACTCATTTTAACTGAAAGATCACTACTTGCAACTTAGTGACTTCATAGTTGATTATATTTTTATGACAATAATTATTATATATCATCAGACAATACTGTTGGATCACATGGTTTTGGGTTTTCTTGATCATATGTGAGATTTGCTGGAGACAATAACTAAAAGAAAGCATGATAAGGTGTCTTTTCCCTACATTAGTGACACATGGCATATCGTGTCAGAAAGACTCTTTTGGTTTCATGTCTGGTGCCTTACTGAAGCACATAATTAGATTGTATAGAAACAAAATGCCTGTGCTACTAATAAGTCACAGTGTATTGAAAAGGCCGGAGACATGAGAGCAAATTAACAATTCTCACCATAAGATCTTAGCTGTAATTCAATTTTTAGCATTTATAATAAAGCTGATTTTCCAGATTTCGTTTGCTCCTTTACCGACAATTCTGTAATTTTGTTACAGGCAGATACTAGAGCATTAAAGTTGCAAGCTTGGGAACAGCTTGCATCTGAAGAAGGTACGCAGAGTCTTGTTTTTCTTTTACTGTAGCCGGTTGCTATAAGAACACTATTTAGTTTCACATTGTAAACTCATATTTTCTCTCTTATTCTTTATCTGTGTAGATCACAGATACTCTATTCAATACTCTACAAGTTTCTAGGACATCCTACATTTTTTAGGACAATAAGTAGGCTATGCTTTCTAGGAGAATGAGTATGCTATGCTTTCCCATACACCAATCATAATTATGCAACATATTCCAATACAGTTAACACACATTTTTGCACAGCGAAAACGTCTACTTTATTAGTCTAGATATTACAGGCTTAAATATTTAAGCTATTTTTTGGTTATTAAGTTTTCATCACCAACCCAAGAAAACATGCACACCAAAATTACTCCCATGGAGGTGGAATTCAAAATAGTGTTCATATCTAAATGCATACATGCAAATTTCAAGTTTTAATAATTATATATATATATCTCAAAGCCAAATCATTCCATTTAAACACTCAAATGTATTCATTAATTAATATGTATATATCAAATCACTAATAATCATTTTTTTATACCATCACATCGTTCAAATATTTGAAAAGTGGACCCTATTCCTATTTATGTTTCTGAAATCACACCTCATTTAGTATTTGAACAGTAAACAATTATTAAACCCACAAGATAGCAATACATCTAGATACAACACTGAATGTAGTTTTTCAAATGTGAAAGCACAAGCTGGAGAGGTGGAACTGAACCCACTAGCCTGTATATGATGCTGACTGAACCAGTGTGTGTGACAATCATGAAAAAAAGCTTCAAAAAATATATGGAAATCAAAACAATTTGGAATGAAATTGTGACACTGATGGAGCCTAAGAACTAGATATTTTGTCTGTAGTGGTGCAATTAGATTCGTGTATAGAACAATTTCGAATACACTGTAGATATGATGGGGTACAAAGACTTAACCATATTGATGAGGCACGATAGTCCCTAATCTTTCACTTGCTCGACGGTGCTATTTGTAAAAGGTTACTCCTAGAAATTGAGTGGGCCGAGGTCTGACTAAACAATTTCTCCGTTCTAAAATGCATGAACATGTAAATTGAGCCGTGCAGGCTTTCCAATCTAGTTCGACTGAAGAAGTTAATGATTTGCTTTAATATAAAAGACAAAAAGTCCTGTTGTCTGATTTGTTTTTACACTCCCTTGAGATGATAGTTAACCTGAGACCTCTCGTATCTTGAATATTTCTGCCGATCATTATTAAGTATATATCCTGGTGCAGGAAAGGAGATCCCTGACGATGAAAACGTACAAAGGCTTATGCTGGCTGCAGGTGCCGATCATGTTCTGCACAAGGTCTGGAATTCTGTACTATTTCAATTTCATATATGTTTTACCAGGTTCATTTAGTTTATTAAAACCATCATACTGTATCGAGAACTGAAAGTCTTATAATATTTACCTTGATTGCCTTTTCCAGAAGCCCATGGAGTATGTAAATTTATTATTCACTGTTCCACATGTATATACAGTGATTAATGCTCCCACTTAGTTTTATTGTGCTTTGAGGAAATAAAGCTTTTGTAAGGCGGAAGTTAGTTTCTTGGACGAGCAGTAGGAGCAACTTAATTATCCGAGCAAGCAACAAAATTCACTGTTATAAGAAATGAGTGCCTTCCTTTTGAGTATTAAGTATTATATTACAGGTAGTAGGTATATATAATGTTCTATCCGTGTTGAAAGATAACGTTTTGATCCGATTATACCTCTGATCGTGGCGATACATCAAAGTTCATCATATGAAAATTCCAATACTACCAAATACTTGTTTACATTGGCTATTCTAAGAAAAGTGAAATATTTTAACCTCTCTGCTCGAACATGATGGTAAATATTGTCTTGCCCAAAATTTCAGGTGTTGTTGTGGGGGAAGGCCGAAGATGACATAGATAGATTGAATGCAAGGCTCTCTCAATTATATTACGATAATCTCCTCAAAGTAAGATTGCTCTGTAAATTTAATTTTATTATCTGCAATATATCCTGATTCAGCTGAGCAATGTCACACTCATGCCTTTTATATATATATATATGATTTTATTTAGCTCTCGGAACCTATAGAGGGGCTAAAAGAGTGGTTAGATGCTGTCGCTACGTCTCGCATCCCTTGTGCAGTTGTTTCTAGTCTCGACAGGAAAAATATGGTTAATGCCCTTGAGAGAATGGGGCTGGAAAAGTCTTTTCAGGTTAATTCTGAATTTCATGTCAATATGCAAGATTTGGAACTCTATGAAAAACTGCTAAATGTTTTCGATTTGGGAGTTGCAGGCAATCGTGTCCGAGGAAGATGGAATGGAATCCATAGCCCATAGATTCCTCTCATCATCTGTTAAGGTATGTTTGGCTGCAAAAACCTTGAGCTTGCTCCATACGAAATTTCCTTGCGACTATCATTTGCCAACCTTTTTACAGCTGGACCGAAAACCCTCCAAATGTGTGGTGTTCGAAGACGATCCCAGAGGAATAACTGCAGCTCACAATTGTACAATGATGGCTGTTGCCATGATCGGCGCACATCCAGCGTACCCATTCACCATTCTTAGTTTTTATCTTTCACATTATATTATCGAATGCTGATTATGGCACAAATCCTGAAATTTGCAGGTATGATCTTGGACAGGCAGATCTAACAGTGGCGAGCTTCAACGAGCTTTCGGTGATCAATCTTCGAAGATTGTTTGCCCACAAGGGGTCATCTTTCATGGAGCTGCAGAAACAAGTAGTTGAAAAAAGTCCTCCAAAGAGAAAGCTGACCATTGACACCATCTTCTGAAGAGCTTCTTTGCTCTGCACTTGTATATTTCTTGTAAGTACCCTTCGTCTACACTTTTACTTACATCTATATCTCTAATTTTTATTATTATTTTTTGGGATAAAATAAATAAATGGATTATGCAAATTTTATTTTAGTAAAGTGGAAAGGAAATATGATGTTTCCTTTTAGGATGGCATTTAATTCTTTTCAGATATGTTTCTCCAAGTTCGTTTGGAACTCGTATGATTAGTTTGAGAGTAGGAAATAACCCATCCCATATTTGACTACACATACACATGATATAATTCTATAATTATATGATATTTTATGAATTTTAGCACACTATATAAACTATACAACATCATTGCATCCGTTATCCAATTTTTTTATTCTATGTGGTGACTGATCAAATGATTTGACTCAATCAGCCATGTTGTTTGTAAATAAAAGAGAAAAAAGCCGTCCAAAGTATAAAGTGGAGTTGTTAATGACTCCATTTATGTTGAGGTATTGATTTAAATTTAAGATGACTTGCAAGTAGTTCTAAAATAGATATTATTTGATATTGTTTGGTTTGGTTTTAGTTTTTAGTTTTTATTATTATATTCAAAATTATATTAAAAGAATTATAATATTACTATACTCCTCCCATTCCAGTCGAAAGTATATATTTGAATTTTTATAGGAAATTAAAAAACACACTCTTTGTCCCAACAAGGATGAATTCTTTTGAGGGACACTTATTTTAGGTACATTCATCAGCAAGTTATTAATAATAAATTATAATAAAAAATAGATGAAAAATATATTTGTAATCGAAGAGAGATGGAAATAAGAAGAGAGTAATAATATTTTATTAATTAGTAGAAAAAATTAAGATGATTTTGACATTTTTTTTTTTATTTGTATTTTTATGTGTACGTGAAAAATATATTTATAATTTATTTAAAAGTTAGGTATCATGATATGAGCGTGATTATTTTCATTATAATAAAAAGTAAATATTTTTTAGTGAAAAAAAAAAAAAAAACTTTTGACAGGCAAGTTTATTTTTGATTCAGCTATGATCACACCAGTTGGAAATACTTTATTACTATTATTATTTATTTTTTTACTTGAGATTTCGGTTATCTATTGAATGTAATTTTCTTTAAAAGAACATCAATCAGGGATTCAGGATTATTTCTATATGTGGTTGTTCATCAAATAACTTTTCAGTAACATAATGCTCCATTAATATTACTAAAAATATATAATCTCCATCCCTCCAAAAAATATAGGCTTACTGTGTTTTGCGAGATTTAAAAAATATATATTATATGGATAGTTGGTAAAAAGTAAGGATAAATATATTAGTGTAAAAAGTAGTGACAATTGTGTAATAATAATTAAAAAATAGAATAATTTTATTGTGATATGGTTATTTATGGAAATGAGACTATTGTTTTGGGACGGACAAAAATGGTAAACTAGACTATTGTATTAAGACGGAGGGAGTAGTATTTATGTGACTTAACAAATTATCTATTTCTCTATTTCGGTTTGTGTCGTCACAAAATATTTATTTTTATTTTTTTAAGTAAATGTACAATTTATCTAACATTGCAAATATCTTTCAATTTACAATATTATATTACATTCCAATATAATATATTTACATATAGATAAATATGAATAAGAGAAAGTATATTTTATTAATTCAAAAAAAAATAAAAATACTTGTTTATATTATCATATAATTTTTTATATTTAATTCATAGTAAGAGTGTATTCCATACCACCAAATTATTCTATTATTGTATGATTGCATTCCTTTAAATGTAATAGAATACAATAAATCCGAATGAGTCTGTTTTATCTTGTTTTTTGTTTTTTATTTTTGGTAAAATAATTGTTAATTGTGGGTTTATTTATTTGTAAACAAAGTCATGAATTCGGTTTGTTTACCTAGTCTGTTTTTGGTACAATTTCTTATAAATATATATTTTATTTATTTAAAAATTTAATAATTCAATATAAAATATTACTTATATGAATTTTCATACCTAATGTCGTATAAAAAAAACACTTCCGTCCATAATACCAAGTGAACACACCCGAAAACTATTTATCTTTATAGGCTTCAATTGTTTTATTGTAATCTGAAATTAATTTGAAATAGAGATTTTGAATTTTTACTTAAATAGTATTATGATATAATATTTTATAAAAAAGTAATATATTTTGATTTGAAATCACAATCGAACACACACCAGGGTCTTTTTTATCTACTATTTTTTTAAGGATACTTATGGAACTAAAGATAAAATTGTAAAAAGATAATATTATCACGTTTTACAAAATATACATATTTTTATTTTAATTGTCAAATTACAAAATAATTATTTTATAAAAAAAATTATTTTTTTACAAATAGTTATACTTACTATTATACTCCTTTTATCATGTATAATTATGCTCATTTGATCGAGCACGAATTTTTAAAAAAAATGAATTAAAAAAAAAAATTTTTTTAATAAAAAAATAGAAAAATAATATTTTTATTAAAAAAAAGAATAAATTTGAATGACAATATTTAAAGTACTATCTACTGCACTAATTGGATGAATAAAGTATATTATATATATATATTAATGTATTCTCTCAATCTCAATATAATAGTTTTGTTTACCAACGGAGACAAAAATGTCTTTACCTACGTTTTACTCACTATATTATATTATATTTTTTAAATAATATTTATATGATTTATTTCTTTGTGTTTAGAGAGAAATAGTTCATCTTCCCAAATTCAATTATCTGACTGAAACAAACCAAACAGCTGGAGGATATTTACATGTTATATTCTGATATCCCATTCCCATTTGCTATAGGAGGAAACCTCTCAGAAAATATCTGAGGAACAAGAAACCAGAATCAAACTATGGCGGAATTAGGCCGTCTCTCTCTCTTCTCCTCTCCTGCTCCATTGCTTTCGTCTCCTCCGCCACTTTCTCTTCGCCTCTTCTCTTCTTCCAACCATAAACATGCGGTGCGTCGATGCATTAGCAACAAATTGCCCGGGGGGGAGATCGAATCGAATGGCGCTGGACTTAGGGTTTCAGTCGGAACCTCAAAAAGCAAAATGGAAGAGTACAATCTTGCTATGAAGAAAATGATGAGAAATCCTTACGAATATCATCACGATCTCGGTCGGTATAGCTTTCGTCTTTTTTATTTTATTTTTAAATAAATTATTTATATTAATATCTTCTAGCACTTGTTCGATTCATAGAGTAGTACTGTCTTTCGATTTGGATTAGAAAAATCTTGTGTATGAAATCTCTCGAATACGCTTTTCAGCAAGGTTGCGCACGAGACTTAATTGATTTGTGTATAATTTGGAGAGCACACACATGCTTGAATAGTGAATAGTGAATAGTGAATAGTTAATACACCTTATAGCTGAAAAGGTGGATCTGAACTTTTTCCTTTCACCTTTCCAATGTCCGTTTCTTGTGCTTTCTACTCGATAAAATGTCGACATTTTTTGCAAAGCGTGTGATTACTTTGTGATTTATTTTAATTTATATTTTTGTACCTAGTGGGTTGGATTTGATGTCGAAAACTGTGCAGTTTTTGAATAAGTGAAGATTGTATAATAAAAAGCTGAATTAAATCTCAATATATATATATATATATAACTGTAGAATATATAACTTGGAATGGCGCAGACCCTAATTGTGGCCTTGTGAGTGTTGGTAAAGAGGTGATTCAGTGTATTATGCCTTTTTGTGAAGTTTTACTGTGAGAATGGAAGATTTTGTAGCAGTGCATAGTGTTGTTCCTTTATTATGCCAAATCTCAATATGAAATTGAAGATGTAATGTAATTTATCAGACTATGGTAGATTTAATTCATCACATAACTGTCAAAAGTATTTGGTTTCGAGGGTTAAAGACAAAAAACTATTAATGGCAGAGACATAATCTTAATAGATCCATGCCTTGCTATAAGTTAAGAGTGCGAAGGCGTCGACTATGGAATTTTAATAAGAATTTGGTGGTTTCAGGCATGAACTATACATTGATAACCGATAATCTTATTGTCGGCTCCCAACCTCAGAAAGTTGAAGACATTGATCACTTGAAGGAGGAGCAGAACGTGCAATATGTTCTGAACTTGCAGCAAGACAAAGATGTCGAGTACTGGAACATAGATCTGAATTCCATCGTAAGTAGGTGCAAAGAGCTTGGGATTTGTCACATGAGAAGGCCGGTAAGCTAAATCCTCTTCACATCATAATTGCATCTCATTGCTCAACTGCTTAACCTGTTTTACGATTAATTACGAGTTGAAGAAGTTATTTAATGAATCAATTCGTAATTTCATTCTCAGCGTAAAAAATATTCTTCGGTAACTGGCATGTCTTATTCATATATTGGTTAGAAAGGACACTCTTCTTGAATCCTCAAATTTCGTCGGTTAAATATTACTCTAGTGGTAGTGTGGACGAGATTTTGAAATTTTTGCCTTTGACTTTTACGTATAAAGTAATTGTATGCGCAATGATATCTTTATAATTTAGATAAAAGTTAAAAAAGGGTATTTTGGTATTAGCGAATGATTATTTTTTCTAAAATAGGAAATGATACTTTGAAATGGGATAGTCGAAAACGGTATCATTTTTAGGAAATTGCAAAGTGTTTGTGAGCATGGCAAAATTGTTTATAATCACCTAAGATTTGAAAAGTCTGTAATATTCTTTTCATGATTTAAAAACTAACATTGCACAGAATACAAGAGTCCTATGAAATTTTTAGGGGACTTTGTGCAATATCTTTAAAGACACAAAGAGAGCTTCATGCAGTATGGTTCAGACTTTTCAAACTACGAGTAGATTATAAATAGTTTTTTATATACATATATGCAATTTGACGACACAAAATGAAGTAAGGATTTGATAGAAATATACTAACCGGTATCAGGCGAAAGATTTTGATCCAGATTCGTTGAGAAGTATGTTGCCTGGAGCAGTGGCCTCAGTAGAGTGGGCGATGTCAGAGGGGAATGGGAGAGTATACGTTCACTGTACTGCCGGTTTGGGGAGAGCGCCGGCAGTGGCAATAGCTTACATGTTCTGGTTCTGCAATATGAATGTAAGACCAACAAATTAAATTCGAGAATCTTGTTTTTGCTCGTATGCTATAATTGTGTCGTCCAACATGTCTAGCTGGAGATGGCGTACAGCACGGTGACATCGAAGAGACCGTGCGGGCCTAACCGGAGAGCGATTAGAGGAGCAACGTATGATTTGGCTAAGAGCGAACCTTGGAAGGAGGCGGCTTTTGAGGAGTTGGGAGAAGATGCATTTGAGGATATTGCAGATTGGGAAAGGAATATTATTCAGGATCGTGTTCGAGCCCTCCGATGATGATGTTTGATATCAAAACGCCAGTTCTCAGGTCTTTCTCTCTCTTACTCGCTCTATATATGTATATATATGTGTGTGTGTGTGTGTGTATTATATCATCTTGTGTCTGTTTTTGAGTTGGTTTTGATTTCTTGAATTTTGTGTGGCTTAAAAATTTTGTAGTGCTCTTCGTCGTTAAAATGGGTTAGATGGAATACTGGGTCCTATGATCATTTCCCTCTTTAGTGCTATATTTGGACTCTGGATTTTTAGTATGATTGTAAATTGGGCCTTCGTAGCCTGCCAATAAATGTGGGCCTATAAGTGATGGGCGAACAGGAGGTTTGATACACTCACGTGTGTCTGTAGGAAATGGGCTCAGCATAATATTGGGCGAGGAAGGCCTACTAACATTGCATGTGGCCACAGGCATTCTGAAGCCATGTGGGCCTGTCGGAAATGGATGAGTTCTATATACATGGGAATCATGAAAATGGTCTGAGTGTAGGCATTTGGGCCTATAGGCCCAGCGCAAAGGTATTATTGGACCTGGAAGGCCTGCTAAAATTGTATGGGCCTGCTGGAAATTGGCTGACAAACACCTGATGACACATGGGCCTGTCGGAAATGAGGTGACACTTGAGTTTTCTATTGGGCTTGATACAAATGGGCCGACAAGAGTTGATTTTCAATATAGGCGTGTACGCAAAGTAATAGTACTGGGCCTGAAGAGCCTGTCAACGTTATATGGGCCTGTCGATATGAGCCAACAACTCCTCAATTCTCGAATGGGCCAAATAATCATGATTTCATACGGACCTGTCGGAAATGGGCCCAAAAGAGGTGAATTATAATTTGGGTCTGTCGGCAATGGGCTGACAATAAACATGGTTCATATAGGCCTGTCGGTTATGGGCAGACAACACATAAATTCTGGAATTGAGCCTGTCGGTAATGGGCCAATAAAAGGTGAATTTTAATATGGCCCTGCCGGCGATGAGCCGAAAGCACATAAATTCTCGAATTAAGCCTGTCGGTTATGGGCCAAAAAAAGGTGAATTTTAATATGGACCGTCAGTAATGGGCCGAAAAAACGTGAATTTTAATATGGACCGTTCAGTAATGGGCCGAGAAGAGATCAATTTTCATATGGGCTTGTCTATTATGGGCCGAGAGCACAGAAATTCTCGAATTGGGCTGTCGGTAATGGGCCGACAATAGATGGGTTTTAAATGGGCCTGTCTTTAATAGGCCGACAATAGCCATGGTTCATATAGGCCTGTCGGTTATGGGCCGACAACACAAAAATTCTTGAATTGGGCATGTCGGTAATGGGCCAACAAAAGGCGAATTTTAATATGGCCCTGTCGGTAATGGGCCGACAATAACCATGGTTCATATAGGCCTGTCGGTTATGGGCCGACAACACATAAATTCTCGAATTGGGCCTGTCGGTAATGGGCCGAAAAAAGGTGAATTTTCATATGGACCTTTTAGTCATGGGCTGAGAAGAGATCAATTTTTAATATGGGCTTGTCTGTTATGGGCCGACAGCACAGAAATTCTCGAATTGGGCTGTCGGTAATGGGCCGACAATCGATGGGTTTTAAATGGGCCTGTCTTTAATGGGCCGACAATAACCATGGTTCATATAGGCCTGTCGGTTATGGGCCGACAACACAAAAATTCTTGAATTGGGCCTGTCGGTAAAGGGCCGACAACACAAAATTCTTAAATTGGGCCTGTCCGTAATGGGCCAACAAAAGGCGAATTTTAATATGGCCCTGTCGGTAATGGGCCGACAATAACCATGGTTAATATAGGCCTGTCGGTTATGGGCCGACAACACATAAATTCTCGAATTGGGCCTGTCGGTAATGGGCCGAAAAAAGGTGAATTTTCATATGGACCTTTTAGTCATGGGCCGAGAAGAGATCAATTTTTAATATGGGCTTGTCTGTTATGGGCCGACAGCACAGAAATTCTCGAATTGGGCTGTCGGTAATGGGCCGACAATCGATGGGTTTTAAATGGGCCTGTCTTTAATGGGCCGAAAAGAACCATGGTTCATATAGGCCTGTCGGTTATGGGCCGACAACACAAAAATTCTTGAATTGGGCCTGTCGGTAATGGGCCAACAAAAGGCGAAGTTTAATATGGCCCTGTCGGTAATGGGCCGACAATAACCATGGTTCATATAGGCCTGTCGGTTATGGGCCGACAACACATAAATTCTCGAATTGGGCCTTTCGGTAATGGGCTGAAAAAAGGTGAATTTTCATATGGACCTTTTAGTCATGGGCCGAGAAGAGATCAATTTTTAATATGGGCTTGTCTGTTATGGGCCAACAGCACAGAACTTCTCGAATTGGGCTGTCGGTAATGGGCCGACAATCAATGGGTTTTTAATGGGCCTGTCTTTAATGGGCCGACAATAACCATGGTTCATATAGGCCTGTCGGTTATGGGCCGACAACACAAAAATTCTTGAATTGGGCCTGTCGGTAATGGGCCAACATATGGCGAATTTTCATATGGCCCTGTCGGTTATGGACCGACAACACATAAATTCTTGAATTGGGCCTGTCGGTAATGGGGCGAAAAAAGGTGAATTTTCATATGGACCTTTTAGTCATGGGCCGAGAAGAGATCAATTTTTAATATGGGCTTGTCTGTTATGGGCCGACAGCACAGATTCTCGAATTGGGCTGTCGTTAATGGGCCGACAATAGATGGGTTTTAAATGAGCCGACAATAACCATGGTTCATATAGGCCTGTCGGTTATGGGCCGACAACACAAAAATTCTTGAATTGGGCCTGTCGGTAATGGGCCAACAAAAGGCGGATTTTAATATGGCCCTGTCGGTAATGGGCCGACAATAACCATGGTTCATATAGGCCTGTCGGTTATGGGCCGACAACACATAAATTCTTGAATTGGGCCTGTTGGTAATGGGCCGAAAAAAGGTGAATTTTCATATGGACCTTTTAGTCATGGGCCGAGAAGAGATCAATTTTTAATATGGGCTTGTCTGTTATGGGCCGACAGCACAGAAATTCTCTAATTGGGCTGTCTGTTATGGGCCGACAATTGATGGGTTTAAATGGGCCTGTCTTTAATGGGCCGACAATAACCATGGTTCATATAGGCCTGTCGGTTATGGGCCGACAACACAAAATTTCTTGAATTGGGCCTGTCGGTAATGGGCCAACAAAAGGCGAAGTTTAATATGGCCCTGTCGGTAATGGGCCGAAGCACATAAATTCTCGAATTAAGCCTGTCGGTAATGGGCCGAAAAAGGTGAATTTTACTATAGACCTTTCAATAATGGGCCGACAAGAGATCAATTTTAATATGGGCTTCTGTTATGGGCCGACAACACATAAATTCTCGAATTGGGCTGTCGGTAATGGGCCGACAATAGATGGATTTTAATATGGCCCTGTCGGTAATGGGCTGATAGCACATAAATTCTCGAATTGGGCCTGTTAGTAATGGGCCAGAAGAGGTGAATTTTAATATAGGCCGGTTGGTAATGGGCGGATAAGAGGTGAATTTCAGTATGGGCCTGTCTGTTATGGGCCGACAGCACATAAATTCTCGAATTGAGCCTCTCGCTAATGGGTCGACAAGAGATGAATTTTAGTATGAGCCTGTCGTATATGAGCCGACAGCACATAAATTCTCGAATTGGCCTATCGGTAATAGGCCGACAGTATGAGTTTTTCCGGATGGGCCTCTCCTCCCAGTATTGGGACGGCAAGGGCTGCAGACGTCTCATGGGCTTGTTGGAGACTGGCCGACAGGCAGCTATTGCCACATGGACCTGTCGGAAAGGAGCCGACAGCACATGAATTTTCAATTTAGACCTGTCGACAATGGGCCAACATGATGTAATGCATGGTAACATTGGACTTGTATGGCCTGCCAAACATCACATGAGCCTACCATAGATGGGCCGACAGAACGTAAGCCCGTTATAAATGAGAGCCAATAGAATGTCCCACTGTCGTTTGTGAGCTTATTGGTCTATCCTTCATCCGACAGAATTAACGATATCGTTTGGGCATGTTGGGCTCGGGCCGACAGCTTGTGGGCCTTTTCCGTTGGGTTGACCCGTTGAATGTATGCTATTTATTGTTTCCTTCTAATAATTGTGCTCCTTTTGGGCCTTGTTTTGTCCCTCTGGCTTTTGGGCATTAATTTTCTCTATAATATAGCAATGTCAATTAAAGTTATAACGAAGTACGAACTACTCGATTTAACAACGTTAGTATAAAGTTTCTTAGAAAAACTAGATATTTACAAATTTTCTCTTTTTCAATAAATATATATTTACATACCATTCAGAATTCCACATTTTTTTTCAAAAAGTTAATATATCATAGTAAACTTTGTTATCTAAAACGTGTCCTTATTTATATAAAAAACTATTAATCATTATTAAATTTCTTTTAATCATCTTTATATATTATAAAAAACACTATATATTGAACATTAATTAAAAAATAAAAATAAAAATCTATCTAACTTAGGGTGTGGTTATTTAGGGGATTTTTTCCCCCCCCAAAACATCAATTCAGACACCTATTTTTTATGTTTTAAAAATCAATTGTATATTCAAAACATCATATCAACATCTTGTTTATGTATTCAAAATTTTTATTATTCCAAACCTCCAAACAAACACACCCTAACTCTCAACCATGGCAAGACATTCTATGCACTTTTCAGAACAAAGCTCTGATGAATAAAATGAGATGAGAGTGACTTTACCGGAGATTGCATTTCATTGCCTGCTGATTTGGACGTACAGAATGCATACCCCTCCCTCCTCCTGCTTACTGATTATACTATTCATAACCTTAATTGCTGGCTGCTGTTTCTTACACCCAAACAAACTTAAAAGTCCACAAATCAATTTAAATGAGATTAAAACATCTGCATTGTATGCATGTGGTTGTTCGTACCTGATCATTTGCACCATCCGAAAGAAGAATTCTATCAGCTACCACCATCAACAAGAGCAAAGAGTAGGAGATCAGATCAAGGAAGGTTGAATCATGACAACAACTGAACTAAATTACCAACATTCCCCTGAAGAAACATTACATATTACAAACAAGCAAACAGTTAAGCCAAAGACTCACAAGATTGCAAAATTGGAAATATAAGTAAAGATAAAGAGAGCATTTAATCCCATCTATTCGAACCATTCTACCAATTTTAAATTCAGGTCTCATATGTAGTCTATATTGTAGATAGTTTCTGCCTCCTGAGCCCCAAGATCACAAGACAGGATCTTCATAACAAAGAAATTCCTATCCTGTCATGATAACTTCTTTTGATATATTGCATGAAAGGTATAACTAAATTGGACGGTTCTTTGCTGGGAAGTCTCTAATACCAATCGCAGAATGTGAGAGAGGATCGGGATTAATGGCCATGTCACGATTATTTGGAGGAAAGGAATTGATGCAAGGAGTTTCAAGAAGTAATTGAGAAACGAAGAAAGTGAACGTAGTAATTACATGTATCATACTGAAGCACATACACCACAGGCATTTTCTAATAAATAAAACATCTTATCCTTTTTCACTATATATCATGTTTTCTTTCTGATTAGTCATACAAACATGGAGAAATGAGAATTAAGGTTCTATTCTCTTTCGAGTTTTTTTTTTTTCAAATTTTCTAATATGCAACATCCCAATTCCCAGTAACAATGTACCAATTTTCGATACAAAATATCACATCCAATAACTATGTTATCCAAAAACCAAAACTCAAACACACACACAATATGTATATATACATATATATAACAGAACACACCCTAACATTTATAGGAGAAGGGAATTTACCTGGACAAATTGTGAATGCCGGAGGAGATATAGAAACTGAAAGAAGAAGGGAGATCCTTCTGATATTCTCCAAACTGTGAGCATATATGTATCATGATTTATCCAACCCATCTTATAGGATCAAATTCAGCCTGTATAATAGATGAACACTTTGATTCAATAAAATTTGCAATTTCAGATAATTTGAAGATTGTGTGTGCATAATCTGTAATTTAATCAAGAGTAAGAAAGAGAATGTTGAATGTTAACCAATTATATAAAATCATGCAATGGTTGAACCTCAATTAGGAAAACTTCTAACTACTTCACCTTACATGTAACTCTTGATAATTTTAATGCAAAGGCATGGTGTTTGAAGCAGAAGGATTCTTTGTAGATCAAGCATTTTAACTGAGGAAAACGGATTATGCAAATTTGCTAGATTTTGCTTCAATACAGGAAAGTACAGAATTTAAATGGCAGAGAACAGATTATTGCATCACGGAAAGCATCATACATTAGTTCAGATAAGATCGGAGTTTTTCATCTGCATCAAAACCGCCATTGAAGCAACGCAGTGTTCTATCTGCAGAGGTAATGCAACAAAACAAAACAGCATAATAAAAGTATAAAACAGCAGATTGGTTCAGAGTTCGCCGTATTACAGATCTCGAACTCATATATATGCATGTATCGATTATTGCATCAAACATGTTCGTCGGCATGAATACAGATTTCTTAGGAACTAAGGATGTCGAATGACAAGAAATTAACTACTACTGAACACGAAGATGAAATATAAAGTAAATAAACACTGCATCAATGCTCGATTATTACCAATTTTCACCTCTCTTCTTCGATGCCTTCGTTCGGAACTCGAATGGAGTTCCAGGAGTCGGAAGTCGTATTAATCCGCACGCTTCCGTTACTCGGACTACACCTTGTCGCTCTCCACACCGCCGCCGGCCATACGACTGCAAATAGCATCCGCATTACTGCTCTCAACCCTAGAATATATATATATATATGAAATTTTGATCAAGTTGGATAAAATTGGTGTTATATTTTTAAAATCAATGGTATGTATAATTACAGTTAAGTGATTAAAACATATGGATAATGTATTCAATCATAAAAGAGTATGATGAAAAAGATACCTAAATCTTCAATCCGGTATATATTTATCTGAAAAAAATATCAGAGCATGGATGATGATTGATGTATATTAATCAGATTACAATTTGGTTTTCAGTAACTTTTTTATTGCCTTTTTCGCCTATTTCAGCTGTTTTAATATGATACTCCTGGTGTGTTGAAGAGATTAAATTGAATAGACTGTCACTCAATACTGTGCATATTTCTTGTCGATAACTCGTTTTAGATAACATTTGTGTTTGTGTAAGATAATTTCAGGATGAGTGACAAGTCATCTTGGTGCGCCTAGTGAGAATAGCGCAAGTCATCTTGGTGCATACATTTTTATGGACTATGTATTCGCAACAATTTTAAATTTTAAACCATTTATAGAAGTTAAATGTAAAATTAAATTTTAATAAATAAAAAAAGAAAATTATACTTTTGTTTTAAAAAATTATCGAATAGTAAAATTTATAAATAAATAGAGTTATATTGTTATTAATTTTCTAAGAGCATAATAATGTGTACTTTTATAATATTTTATTTAATTTTTACTATTCATTCAAATTGTTTTTTAAAAAAACATCAATTATGAATCCCGTTATGATCCACCCACATCCATGATTGGGATCCGAGTTCATTTTTGTATGGTTCTAGAAATTAAAGGTATTTTTTTTATTTTTGTATGATTACTTTTAAAGAGATAATTGGAGTGAGATAAACAAAAATAGTAAAAAATATTGTTGATATTTTTCACAACAAGAGTAATTTGAGTTGGGACGGAGAGAATAATATTTTAATTAATTATATTTATTTTATATATGTATATATTTGTTTAAATAACAATACATTATACATATATATATATATATATATAGAAAGCCTCAGCAACCTGGAAAAATGAGAGAAGATGGACAAAGCCATTTACACAATAAACCAACCTGGTGATGGATTGAGTCTGTGCTTCGCTTCCACAGTTCTAACCTACAAAACGTCGCCTGCCTTGCCTTTCCTTTAACTTCCGGCCAGTCGAGACGACGCTGCTCGCATCGTCGCAAGCTGTGTTTGCCGCCGGCCTAAATTAAAACCTACGGCTATCCATACAAAACAAACCTGGATGAACAAACAAGCTTCTATTAGTTTATCTAGACTTCATTTGCCGCAAGAAGTAGCAATCGAATCAAAAACTAAAACCAAAACCAATGCGTACAGGCAATGCAAACAGCGAGGTTGCGGATGCTTTGCCATTTAAAGTGCTGAAAAGTAACTTGTACAGCCCGGCTGCAGACGCGTCCCCAAGCCTTTGCACGATGACATCTATGCATACCTGCACCGACACAATTTTGACAGTAAATAATGCATAACATATAGATAGATAGATAGATAGATAATATTGATGTATACACAATATATCTGCCCTTTTGTTGTTTATTTGGATTTTGGTTTTGGCTTTTTATCAGAACAATGATTCGGATGTGATGTATTTTGAGGAAAAAGGTAGTACTCCTTCTGTCGTTAAAATATATGCTCAAATGTTTGGGCATGATTTTAGTAAAAAAGTACAAAAATAATATAATTTTATATTAAAAATAAAATGAGAAGATTTTTTTCTAGTAATTCTAAGAAAAAAAAAGTGAGCATGAATTTGAAAGACAAATATAATATATTTTTATAGAAAATCTTAAAGAGTGCATTTAGTAAAGAAACTTTAAAAAAGGAAAAAATATTTATCAAAAGCTTTCCACTTAAAACTATTAAATCAAACATTTGATTTTCATTTAAAATATTACATCTAATACTTAATTTTTCATTCAAATTTTTACTATTAAGAAATATCAAAACATATCAAGGCAGAGTTAGGAGTGCATAAAACCTTTGCTTTATACTTCTCGTCTTGTGTGACAACAGTAAAAAGTAGTTCTCGCCCGGGCCTTGCAACAACATACATAACCACCTGGCAAGAAAAAGAGAGCAGAAATCAAGGGATGCAACATATGTTTTAGTTCAGTTGGGGATTCCAAATTAGGCCATAAATGAAATCAAACCTTCCGAAGAGTTTCAGATATTGCAACAGCTATCCACGATGGCCATACAGCTAGAGCAACCAGATTTAGAAACCCAACAAACGGTAAAGAGCAAATAGCTATGGTGACCCCAGCCGTAGTGAGGATGCGCCCCTGCCAGAAAAACATATTTTCTGAAAATATTCCTTTGGAGGTGACTATAGTGAGCATCAACGAAAATGAATCAAACACAACTGCACAAATATTGACAACTACATAAAAACTTTTCATAACCACCCCCCAATCCCCCCACCACAAAAAAAAAAAAAAAAAAAAAAGAAAAAAGGGAAGATTGTCGAGGAAATGGAAATGTAGAAGTTTTCATAATGTAAGTTTCCAAATCAGTTGAAGGCATCAGCCACTCCATATGTCCGGCCTAATCCTTACTGTTAGAGTAAGTTGTCCGCTGAGGATGAAAACAGCAATAACACTGTTGATTTGTGCAAACAATTTTCTTCTACCAACAGGACTTGCAACTGCATCGGCAATAATAGTTACTTTCTGCAGTAAAATGGGGAGATAGAATAAGTAAGTTGGCGACTACAGTCTAAATGCCTTTTAAGTCAAAGTTACAGACTGATTTGAGCGTTCGAAGCCTAGAATCATGCTCCATTATACACGCATAATGATAATGCTTCTATAGTTTAAGTCCCACATACATAATTCAAACATAATATTGCTTGCTTCACATTGCATCCAAGTCTTTCCTAAGATAATGTACAGAACTAAGGCTACATCAGTTGAAGATAATGTAATAAAAAAACCGAACACTCTTAGCATATTTACTAGTGCGTAGCATTTTTGTATCATGATATATTTGTGTACTTATAATGATTCAGTATAACCAATGTGGAACAAACCTACCAATGCATTCTCACCTGGAAGTAGAAGAAAGAGGATATCACTGCACTTAACCATAGAAATAGAGCAACTTGTAATAAATAACTTGAAGATAATATAAGCTGCAGTCCCTCGAAAATGACCCAGATCTGATGTTTTCCTGTAGTTCTGGGTGAAGACGTTTTTATAGAAGTTTCATTTTGCCCATCATCTCCATTGGTATGATCAGGATCACTTTTTCTACAAGAACGAAGAAGCAATTAAAGTTAACATTAGACATGAATCCTATCCAATAATTTTTCCTCAAAAAATTTAATCCACGCACATATGAATAATTTTAAGTTAATATATAGATATATACGTAAGTACATTATAGCCTAAAGCAAAGAAATGAGGATCTCGTCTAGACATGGTTTCAAGCCCAACAAAATGTGGTGAAAAAAATAAATAAATCTATATTTGGTAATTCCCTACACTATGACCATATTGAAGTTCAATACTGAGACAAATTGTAAAGTTGCTTGTCAATTTAGGCAGAGAAATACATGCAAATGATGGTGTGCATACAATCCAATAAAGAAATGGATCAAGGATTCAAGATCCAAATAGAATTCCAATAAAATTTATTTATAAAGAATATAATTACTAAACCCAATCATTCCTTGAAACTTTCTTCATCAGTCTTCAGATAACATATCCAGACAAAAACCAAAAAAGAAAAAAAAAAAGGCAATTATAATTATAGCAATGAACATAAACTATGAAACATGGAGATAAAAATATAAGACCTGATGGGAGTCAATTCTTCTGGATGCTGAGGAATCTCCTTGTGTATACCTTTTGAAGATTGTGCGGCAAATTCTAACAAGAGTGCAGAAAAAAGCAGCAAATCTACAAAAAGCAAAACAACAAATTCACAGTCACAAAACAAATAAGTGAGAGAAAGAGAGAGGACGGTATATATAGAAGGCATACATGGGCCTAACCAAGCCATTCCTGTGGCAAAGAGCGAGCCGAAAAGTTGCCCTAGTGTCGCTCCAGCACCAATAAATCCAAAGAGTCTTGAACCTGACTGAATTCAAGAAAGTCATTGTGCACGTAATCCCACTAGGACATTAGAAGTTAGAACAAGATGCATAATCCCAATCCTAGTCTACTGCATGTTAAAACTAAGACTCCGGAAAACAATGGTTTGAGTTTAGCTAATTCTTGCCCTCTGTTCAACTAAATCAAGAATAAATTCTCACAGAAATAGATAGCACACCAACCTCGCTATCTGTCACGTCAATCACCCTCGCCCATGTAGAGGAGATTGTTATAAGATTAAGCAACGCAACCTGCTGACAACAAAGTACAAAAGGAAACTACAAAATTATTTCGGAGGAAACTACAGATGCTGATGCCATCTCAAAGCAAAAGCATAAGTTTACCCAAAGAAACATCGATATCCTCACTACAATGTAAAGCCACCCATGAGTCTTCCACACATCTGAGCTAGCTGAAGCAGTCTGGTTAACTGCAAGCTTCAGCTCATGTTTTACAATGGAGTTAACTCGATCGGTTTCCTGCACAAACATATGTTCCAACAAAATTATATAAACATATAACAGAAAACTCATAGAGCCTGAAAACATGATGCACTTGCCTTGGTGTTCACTGATGAATTGTCAGGTGTCGACAATACCCACAGAATGAAGAAGAGAACAAGGGACAAGCTAAAAAACCGATGTATCAACACCAAAGCCTGTCAAATTTTCCAAATGTAAGGTTTCATAAATGGAGAGCAAAGAGTAATGTAGATTTTCAGAATACGTACAAATGAAAATTCAATTTACAATCATCAATTCGTAGATAAACCAATTTTACAATGAAATTGAAAGTCATCACTGCAACATAATTTCCTCAAAAATTCATACGATTCATACCTTTCCTTTGGACAGATTAGGTCGTGAGAAAATGAGAGTGGAAACGGGGGCAGCAACCAACGTTAGGCACAAAGAACCAACGAAAAGCACCGGAAGATTCTCCAACCCTAGCGAAATCGCGCCTTCATCTCGCAACGGAAGAACCACGAAATAGGCGCTCAGAATCTGCACCGAATGTCCAGAGCTTAGAAACACAGTAATCCATTCAGTGATACACATTCAAACAAAAATTTCAAGTCGAATTGGCTTACGAAGAAGAACGAAGAGGCGGATGAAATCAATGCAGATATCTCGTGAGGGTAAACAGTAACGAATATCGACACGATCGATTCCACGCGGGATTTATCAATAATCATCGTAATTCCTGAATTCGTCAACTCTTCTGAAATCTGCGCAAGCGGAATCTCTGGAGGTGATGACGAATTGCATGGAGACAAGGAATGATCGGAGGAGCGAATGAATCTGCAACCTCGATCGGTCGGCTTGAAGATGAACGTCAAAACGGGAGACCGGCAAGAAGAATGCGTATTTTCCCTTGGGTCCTCAAAGGTTCTCTTATTTATAATTTCACCCACTTGTATTTTCCTATTAACCTTTTTATTTTGTTGTTCGAGCCAAGTGTGGTTACAGTTCGAATGTGTTTGTTTGGCCGTTAGAATTTTGAATTGGGATTTGAATAGTAAAATTTTTGAATTTGAATAGTTGTATAATGTGATATAAATAGGCGTTGATGTAATATTTTGAATGTAAAATTAATTTTTAATATAATATAATAAATAAAAAATAGGTGTTTTATTTAATATTTTTGGGGAAAAAATAGAATGATTAGTAGAAATCCAAACAAACACACCCTTCATATATTTGTAAACAGACAATTATGTATTCAAACAGAGCTGAACAATATTCAAAATTGCCTATAGTACTCGAATTCAAATTTTCGATTAATCATCGTATTTGCAAATTATTTGAATTGAGTTCAATTCATTAAAAAGTAAATAAATTTTCAATTAATTAAAAATATATGTAAATATTTCAAGTTAAACCTAACGGTATTTAAATTTTATTTTAAAATTAAATTTGAAATTAAAAAGTAAATAAATCCATTATTTAAAAATTATACTTCTTTCTTTTTGATTAAAAACAGCATAAATTAATAAATTATTAATAATAAGATATAATTTTGAGTCAGATAACTCATTTTGTTAGGAATTTAGATAGTGTAGATAATAAACTATTAATAATTTATTTTATCATTTTTTTATATGAATAGTATTATTGATATTTTAAATATTTTTAATATTATATTTCGACAAAATAGTATACAATATGTATATTATTTTATAAATAATAAAAATTTATATAATATAAATAAATAAAAAATTGATAAGTTTTAAATATAAACAAAAATATTTGTTATTGAAAAGAGAAACATATTTGTTAAATATGGTATAGAAAAGATCATTATAGGATGAATAAAAAAAAAAAAAAAAAACGAATTATCAATGGACGAAACGGATAGAGTATATTAATACAAGGGTAAATTATATAACACGATCTTTGAATAAAAATGCATCAAATATTAAAATTTATATGAACACCATTCTTATCCAAAAATAATATTTTGTTTTAAATAAAAATTTAAATTACGCAATATCTTAAATAATGTTTTAAAATAAAATAAGTAAATAATTTTTATAAAAATCAGATAACAATTTGTCTTAAAAAACTATAAAAATAAAGAATTAATAAATTATTTATTTATATATTTTATTCAAAAAAATATTTAAAATATTTTTGTATTTTTTATTTATATAAAATTTGTGTAATTTATGTCCTTATTTAGAATCAAATATCAATTTTGGATAATAAAGATGTTTGTTAAAAAGAATTTCACACAATAAATAAAAACCACAGTATTTTATATTTTGTATATTTTCACTAAAACATGAGATAGTGCTATATAATTTATATAATTTACACTTAATACAAATATATCCGAAAATGAAGGGTGGGCCCTTATTATTTAAATGGCCCCACCAGTCATTTAATGCCACAATAATTATGAGCTGCATCAAAACTTTGGCAGTTTGTTCGCTCCATTAAAATCTTAAATACAGTAACAACAGTTCTAAACACCTCAAAGAATTTTGTGTTTTTACGTTAAATTTTCTGGTATTTTATTATTTTGAAAGTCTTGATTTAAAATATATATATATATAATTTCTTTTCTCACAAAATATTTTATTAAATATTATTTTAATGTCAAATTCAAAATAATTTTTTTCAAATTCTCCCAAAAGAAACACACAATTTTTAAAATACTTTAATATATATTAAATTAAATTTTAAAATAAATATATTATTTGTTGCATCCAAATTTAAAATACTTTTTTTTTCTATCTGTTTCATTCAAAAATATTTTTTTTTATTTTAATAAAAATAATACACTGATACTGCAATACTATTAATTTTTACTTAAATTACAAATTTACCATTGCATATACAGTTAATTTATATATAAATCAAATAATAAAAATATTCAAATCTCCTTAACACTTCCAATTACCAATAAAATTCTACTCCCTCCGTCCACCTAGTGTACATGTTTCTATTTTGGACGTCCAATTACAAAGTAAACATGTCATTAAATATTTCACTTTTTTTTACAAATACTCTTACTTTACATCACATCATTAGTTTTACACCAAAAAAACAAGGCCAAAAATATAATTACACTACTTTTAACTACCCACTATAATTAAAATACTATTATTTTTTAAACATCGCGCCAAAAATAAATGTATACTATGTGTGTAGACGGAGGGAGTATTATTTTTTAATTAATACAAAACCCCAAAAAGATAATTGATCGCAAACCCGTTCAATTATCACCTCAATATATTGGGTTTATTCACTTTGTATTTTTTTTTATATATATAAATGTATTTTTATGTTAGGTATGAGAGTTGTATTGTTAATATAAAAAATATTTTTTTTGTTAAATCATTGTTTTTTTTAAATGAATAATATACACGATGTTAATATGTATATATTATATATTTTTTTAATAACATTTATAAAAAATTTTTTCACTAAAAAAAATAGTCCTTGTTTAAAATACTTGAGGCTTGTTTACTTTTATTTTTATTTTAACCGCACAATTTATATGAAATTAGCAAAATATTCTGGTGTAATCTAATTAAATCTAATTTTCTTTAATTCACTCTAATCCCTTTGGATGGCTTTTGACTTTCCCTTTTATTACACTCGTTTGACTTTTTTTGCCACCAAATTTCAATAATTACAAAGATTCCTTATTAGAAAATTACAATCCCTCCCATATATATATACACACACAAATAACACCCAATTCTATACATTTCAACTTTCTTCTCTTTTGTGTTCATATCTTATGGCTAATTCTAGAATTGTGATTTCCATTTACATTTTAATTGTCTTGTTTTTTCTTCTTACTCCTTCAGAAACTTCAAGATTATTCGCAAAGATCTCGACCGACGACGCTGAGATGAAAAAAAAATTTCAAAATCAAATCAAGTTCGAGAGGAAGATCGAGTCCAGACCCATCAATCATATTTCAAGATTGATATCTACGCTTAAGGGTATATTATTTAAAAAGGTAATTCCAAAATCAGGTCCGAGCGGAAGAATCAACAATTCTAACAATTAGTTAGTCGGAAATTTATGTTATTGTATATTTTTGGTTATATTTTTGCGAATATTTCAATATATATATATATATTGTGAGTATTTAAGGAGACATGAAAAATATTGGTTTATTTTAACATTCAAGAATAAAAAAGTCGTGTTTACATAAATATTATATTAACTATTAATTTTTTATTGTTCCTGATTTTATTAAAACTTCGAAACCGAAAAAATCTCTATGTAAACGAAAGTGTTTATATATATATATATATATATTTGTTTCATTTTATATTTGTGGAGTAAAATAACTATTGAATATAAATATATTTAGTAAAAAAAGTAAATGTTAAAGAATTAAGAACAAGACGATAATCCGCTCATGCAATATATTTCTTTAGTTTTCACACTATGTAATTTTATATATATATATTTTTTCAAAAACTGAAAACATTAAATTTGATAATTTACTTCAAAAAATTATTAAAATAAAAGTTAATAATATTTTAATTATGCTAGTATTATATAACAATGATTGATATTATCTTGTCATGTGTATTGTTACTATTGTATTCTGAATTGTCATGATTTTGCAATGTTTATTAAATTTAATTAGAAAGTTTGTAAGCATTAAATTGTGTATTAACTTTCTTGTAATCTTATGCATATAATATTGTAATATATATATATATATAGTGAATGTTGTGATATAAAAAATCATGAATTTGATTTTGAATATTTCGTCTTTAAAGTTAAGGAATTATTAATTTACTTTTTTAAAAAAGGCTCTATTTATTTATTTACGTTTTCAGTTATATATATATATATTTGAATATACCTTTAAAAATTAAACATAGCCTAAGACTTCATTTTTTATTGAATAATTTTACTATTCTCAATAATACATACATATATACTCTTAAAAAAAAAATATTATCACTTCCCGTAAAAAAATAGTTTAGTGATGTAAAGTGAATTCGTGACCATAATGTCATAGTTTAAATACTAGACATCGAATTAGTTTCAATACAAATATAGATTATAAAAAATAATATATTTGTAATGGAAATTAAAGACACTTGATGTTAGCTACGTAAATGTTAGAGACGAAATTTATTAAATTATGTCTCTAATATTAATAATAATAATAAAAAAAAAGATTTATGAATGAAAAAAATTCGTTAGAAAAATACTACTAATATTTTCTTATAATAACAAGACATCGAATCACGACCCATAAGATATGGAAGATATGGAGGATGGCCTAAAGCTCACCCATCAACTATTGATGTGTTTATTTAGATTTTTTTTTAAAAAAAAATAATTTTTTATTTAAATTATATATTGATTTGATATTTTATTAGATAAAATCAAGATGTATAAAAATAAATAGTAAACAAATAGGAAAAGTTGTCCACAATTTATATACTCCCTCCGGGCAGGCCTATTTATGTCTTATTTACCGTAGATGCGAAAATTAAGGAAAGATGGAGAAGTATTAATTTCCTAATTTAATAAATAGTCTCACACGAATAATTAAAGGGTGTGTTTGTTTGGGGGATTGAATTTGATTTACACTCTTTATCCAATTTTTTCCCCTCAAAACATCAAATCAAACACTTATTTTTCATTTTTTATATTATACTAAAAATCAATTTTACGTTCAAAATATCACATCAACACCTATTTATATCACATTATACAACTATTCAAATTCAAAATTTTTACTATTCAAATCCCAATTCAAAATCCAAACCCCTCGAACAAACACACCCAAACTCTTAATACTCCTATTTTATTTAAAATTACAAGAACACACATATATGTATGTATATATATATATCTTATTTTACTTTTTCTAAAAACGTCGAAATTCGTAGTCGCTACTCGTTGAATGCGTACTGAGTAAACCTTATGCAAACTATATTAGCAAAAAAAATCATATTAAGCAGACCTGGTAGTAAGTAAGACAAAATAAAATAAAATAAAAATAAAAATTAGATACATACATCATCCTTTAAGGAATATTTTAGTATATTTATATTCTTATTGAGTATCCATCACATATAAATTATATTTTGCGAATTGTAAATGATTTAAGATGTGTTTAGGGATGTTTTGAATATATTTTAAGGAGACATTTCATACATGAAATTAAATTATAGTGAAAAATAAGAATGTATTTTGTCTGTGAGATTTTGGAATACGTTTTACTATTTATTTTTTATTATATTATATTATACTAAAATTTAATTTTATATTTAAATTACTATATTAATATATATTTATATCAAATAAAACAATTATTTCGATTTAAAAACAAACACATTTGTATAGTATAAAAGCAAAATTGATAACAGAATCAAGCAACTCTAAAAATATTTTCTTTCAACTAATCTTTACTTTATTTGTTAATAAATTTAATTGCAACGAATTCAATATTATTAATGATAGCTTTGAAATCACTCCCGTTCATGATGGTGATGGATCACTATATATGGCTTAGTTTGCAAATTAAAAGTAAAATAATTTGTTAGTAAAATAAACATCGATCTGTTATACGTAAATTTTGATATCACTCATTAATAATAATTTTAAAAAATTAGTATATTAAATATTTCTCCAAAACATCGTTTTAAATACTTAATTTTAATTATTCTTAATTCTTTAAAGAAAAAATTAAAATAAAAAATAAAAAATTATATTCAAACAGAATTATTTATTATTATTTAATGAAAATATTATATTTACAAAAATTTCTACTTAGATTTGACTCAATCAGCATATACAATAAAAATATACAATATATAATTCTGAGTCTATTCCTACACCATTAGACCATATCTTATGGGATTATAACAAGACATATACTTTGTTATAACAAAATATATATTGTGTTATAAATATATTACTCCTTCCGTCTCGGTGGAAGGTTGCCGTTTACTTTCTGCACATAAATTTTTTAATATTAGTATTATAATGAGTTATAGTGACAATGACGAAAATACCCCTATTAGTATTGTGTAATAAAAAACTAATGACCTTTGTGTAATATAGTGTAAGTTGAAAAAATATTTATTATGTTAAATTGGTAGTACAATTACTAAATTAAGAAATTGTAACCTTGTTTTAGAACGGACGAAAATGAAAAATGACAATCTTTCAATGAGACAGGGAGAATATTATTTATATGATCTATGTTGTATATCTTTATTATAAAATCTAATTGAGTCAAATCAAGACTATATTATTTTAAATCTGTTGTCTACTTAAAAATATCAAAATAATATAAAGATCATCAAATAATCTATATTATTATTATTCGAGTTATACTCTATTGTATAAATGACTAGAAATTTGATATTTCAATAAATTAAACATAATTTTTCTTCCTTTTAAAATCATTACTATTTATATTGCAATTGCTTAAGAAACAATTTAGATGATTAATTTTTTGGTATTTAAATTTAAAAAGTTATTTTGAATAAAATTCAAATCAAAATCAAAATCAAACCAAACCAAACAAACCATATGCTTGTTTTTTTTCTTTTATTTCAATAAAAAACATAGTATTCAACATCATATAATATAACATCAAGAATTAAGAAATTTTTATAGACATATATTTAAACAACACATCGTTAGTGTGTAGTAAACAATATATATAAATACAGACAGTGCATAATTAACTTTTATTCATTACATATTTGATCGAACGACTAAGATTAAATCAGCCATTACAAGCAAAAACAAAAATAGGACCTATGATTTATATAGATAATTTTTCTATATATTCAACAATTTGATTTATGCAAACAAAATCCAAATATATAAATCAACTATCAAAATAATACATAATGCAAAGAAAAAGGTGTAAAGAACAATACTCTATACCCTTTCCCTTTGTCTATTTAAACTCCCTTTGTCTATTTAAACTCTAACCGGGGTCATTGGGTGAATATCAAATTAAAAAAATTTCTCAATACTCTAAAAAAATAAAAAGATCGATTTTATTTCTTATGGCTAATCCTAAATATCTATTTGGCGTCTTTGTAATTATCTTATTTTTCATCTCTGTTTTCTCATCTCGGCTTCTTGATGACCCCAAAACATTTGAAGTCGTAAAAAGGAATAATAAAACAAGTTTTTCAGCAGAATCATCATATGGAAATCAAATGGCGAAAGGACATGAAATCAAGAGAGAGGTGCTCGAACAAGCATCCACTCATATATTATACAACAAGAAAACTCCAACGTCAGGTCCGAGTAGAAGAATACACGGCTAAATACCCGAAAATTATTGCTACAATAAAATTATGAGGTATTTTCTATTGTACCTGATTATTTGTAATATCATATATATATTAAGGATGTTATTTTCTTGAAGTAATTTGGGTGTGACAAATAAATTGTGTGAAATTTAAGTAATATCAAGATTATCTTATTCACTCATTTACACTATTCATACGCTTTTAATACCAAATTGAATTTAAAGCATATTATTGAATGTTTTTATTTTTACTTTTAGTAATATAGTTTTATGTTGATATATATTATTATTATTATTATTATTATTTATGCTCTTGTTAGTATTTACTTTTTAGAAATTTATTACTATTTATTAACAATGTTAAGAAAGCATCGTATTTTTTTTTACAAAAAAAATATTACATTAAAAAAATCAATTTTTTAATATTTTTAAAATTATAAAAAAAAATCAAAAGAAAAGACTATAAACAAATAAATAAAAACGGATTATTGGTCAACAAATAAGTCCAAAGAACTGACAAACAATTAAATAAATTGAAAAAAACGATGCATGAAAAATTACATCGAAATTGAATAAAATCGGCTGAAATTGCGAATTGACGAACACATGGCTGTTAGATGTTCAAGACTTTTATTTTATTTTATTTTATTTTATTTTTCTGCTGCATACCTAACAACAACAATAATAATAATAATCTGAATTTATGAAAATAATAATGTCTGGTCTTATCCCTACACAACAAACCTCATCTCTCTCTCTCTCTCTATATATATATATATATGTATATATATATAAATTCATGTATTCTATATGTATATGAGCTATGGCCAAGCCTAATGGTGAATTTGGCTTTCCCATCTCCATGCTACTCCTTGTGTTGTTTTTCTTATCTATGATTGGGCTAGCGAACTCGGCCCGGCCCGCGGCGATCGACCGAGATCAATGTGCGAGAAGCCCGGGACGTCATGATCTCGAGATTGGGAAGGGCGAAGGTTCTAGAAGGAAGCTCGATGGATCGGAAAATCGTAGTTGTAATGAATCGTGTTTAATGAACATGTTGTCTAAGAAAGACACGCCCGCGTCGGGTCCAAGTAAAAAGATCAATCTCTAACGAGTCAGACATATGTTAAAGAAATTAAATTACATTAAAAAAAAATGAAAAAAAAAAAGCTCGAAGGCAACTGATGGTGCTTGGTGTTTCTTCTTTATCTAGCAATGCATAAGATGTATTTTTGTTACAATGGTTATTGTTGTTCTTACCGTGGAAAAGGCTTTCCTTCTATTTACATAAAATATTAAATCAAATACTATTTTTTTTTATTTTTTTTAAAATTTTCAAAAATCTCAAAAAATCTCTATCTAAACAAACTCATTATTCTTTTCCACTTTATTGGTCCTATTAGAGTTGATTCATTTGTATTGTAATATAATATTTAAGGGAACAATATTTAATTAGTTAATAATATTGAAGTAAAATATTAATTTTTTTTTTTATGTAAATAGTATTATTGTAATTTTAGAATAAAAAGTAATACTCCATTAGTTGCATTTCAATGGTCTCATTTTTATTATTATAGTTATTATTATTATTTTTATATTCCACTTCAATTAACACGTTTCGATTTTTGACAAAATTTACTAAATTTAAATATATTAAATAAATATAATTCAATTTAATGAATTCCATAACACATAATATTATACAATACAGGACCATTCAAAACTCATTGTATTTCTCTTCTCAATAAACAAATTTTATATACAATTAAACTCTCATTTTTTATAAAATTAGTTTATCTTAAATATAAATAAATCAATATAATACTTTTTCAACTTATCATATATTACATAAATATCGTTAATTTTATATTATACAATATTAATAGGAATATAATACTAATTTGTGTAAGAGAGAGTAATATATTTTAATTTGTGTGTAAAATTACAACCAAACAAACCCTAAAAAGTTTTGGGCCCATGAGCCAATCAAAGCGATGCCCTTTGGAATCTATGGTCAGGCCCAACTAGCTGGCCCAGTTCGTAGGATATGTTAACCTCGATCTTGTAAGAAACATACTCCACCGAATAGGTATGAATTTCCTTTGACGAGTTAAAAGAAATATTAGGATTTATTTAGGGTTTGTTTGTTCTTAATTTAAATTTTAAAAATTTTAGCATTATATTAATATAATTTTTAATAAAAATACATTTTTTAAAATTTTTTTTAGTATTATATTAAAATATTATTTAAACAAAACTCAAATTATTATTTCTAATTTCGAATAAAAACCTTCCGGTTAAATAACAGTTGGTGGCTATTTTTTATATAAAAATGTTTTGCTCTTATATTTTAATTTGACGGTGGTATTGATGCAAATAAGTATAATTTCAAAAGTATTTATGGTGTATAATATGGTAATATTTACAAAAAAAAAAAAAAAAAAAAAAAAAATTGCTCTTAAATGTATTTTACGTATAGTAACCAATGTTGATTTTAGTTTGAAATTATAGACTATTTTTTGTGATTTTAAATTGAAATTAATATTATTTATTATGTATAATTTTCAATAAATTTATATATATATATTTTTTACAAAATATTAGATCAAAATACCAATTTTTTTTTTTAAAAAAATCAAATTAACATGATCATTTCAAATCAATTTCAAACACAACAAATTTCAATAAATATACATTATTTTCTTTCACAAAATATTATTTAAATAAAAATTAAAATCAACACCTCATTTCAAATTAATACCAAACCACAACAAAAAAACTCTATATGTTCATCTAACAATTATATATATTTACTGCTCATCTATCATAATTTTTTCTATAAAAATATACTATTCACTCTAATAAAATATTGTATTCAATTATTATTAAAAAAAATAAAAATTACCAACTAAAGACAACTTAAAATATTATTAAAAGTCATTTGACAACAAAATAATTACTAGCAAAAAAATGTGGTTTATCTTATTGTACAAAATTCATCTGTGGTTTCATAAAATTGCGTAAAATTATTCGTATTTTCAAAATTGTTTCAGATTTAATAATAATATCATAAACTCTACGTCTAACTCTCATATCCGTCTTTATTTAACAACGTTTGATATACATGTGTTTCAGAATCTTTACTAAACTCTTCAAATTATAAATATACTCGTTCTTTTTATACTTAGCTTCAAAGAACAGTAAAACTATACTAAAAATAGTTGCTTTCCTTTGGTTCTAATTTTTTTTTTATTTTTTTACAAATTTTTTATGTTAAATATAAGACGAATGAATATATTTGTAATTTTTCAAGGATTTAAAATTGAGATTTTGAAACTTATTTGCAGTTTGAGCACGTATGAGTCAAACATCATTAAATAAAGACGGCTGGGAGGTTAAACGCAGAGTTTATAAAATCATTAAGAGTTTAACGCAATTTTAAGGTTTATTTGGTTGGCAATCGGATTTGAATTTTTCTTATTTAAGTTTTGATTAAAATAATATTTCTTAATGATATATTTATGTTGAAAATAGTGTCATTTCAAATTTCAAGCAAATATTAATATACATATATACACTCAGTATTATTAATATATTTTTCATTGGTTCCAATTTATTATTGAATTCAATAATTCTATATAAAAGAGTGATAATTAACTATTAATTTATTTAATTAGTTATATATGAAAGTTATAATTGATATTTAAGGTAAAAAAAAAAGTTATTATGAAACGATTAATTATATAATTTTTTAAAAATCAGTATTTAGATTCCAGTATTTATTATTATTTTTTTAAAAAAAATATTATTACCAAATATTGTAATTAACAGATAACTAAAATTTGGTTTCCAGTAATTTTTATACAAATTCACAGGGAATTATATTCAAAAATCAATGAGTAGGATTTTACAGGAAAACGATCAGATATAGCAATTGTGTGGTTGTAGACCCTGAGTAGTTATCACAATTATTTATACTCTTTTTACTGGTGAGTTTTCAGGTCGAACAGAAGGATTTTTAAGTCATGAATTTCAAATGTGAAAATCTTTAAGAAAGCGACGAAGAATGACAAAGAATGCAAGAAAGGATCCGCTTGCAGCAGATCCGAAGTTTAACTACTAAAAACAGTAAATAAAGCAATAAAGATGAGGTGAGCGGAAGCGAGTGAAGCGAAGGTGGTGGAGTGCCAGAGGTAACCAATTGATCGGGACATGAGTGGAAGTGGGGACCAGATGAACGGGACATGGATAAATCGCGGTTACCAGATGATCGGGACATGAGCGAGCGGCACCTTATATATATATATATATATGTATATGAGCGGATTAGAGTGGAGGAGAGGTGTTGTGTCTGATCTGTGCGTTACTAAATGGATAGGTTCTCCTGGATGTAGTGAGTGAATGATGTAAGTGTGTTATCGGAAGAATATATGTATATTACGGAAGTGATGGGAAGAAGATGTTGTAATTATATAAACTAAATTGTAAAGAACTCATAACACTGGAATGTTTGGCATGGGGGATTTACAATAAGTCTTCAATGTCACCCATAATTAAGACATTATAAGAAAGAAACCTTACTGTCACTAGGATTTTCTGCGACCTAATAGACCCCGCCTATGTCCACTTAATTTTCCCAATTTCTGCCTCATTAGTGGCTTTACCCCCTGATGTTACTACTATTTAATCAAAATCAAATTTAGCACAGCAGTTAAGCTGGTCGACAAGGCTCCCGCGTACTTAACTACATTGAACTACCTTAAAACCGCTTTGGGCGCATAACAAGGTTTAGATAATCAATTCTTCTCTCGCTCTAAACCAGTGAATTGAAATTCTCTAAACTTGATTTATATAAGTGTGGAAAAGTGTGAAAGAATTTAGTTTGAAGAAGTTAATGATATTTCTTTATATATTACGAAAGCGTGAAATAAACGAAAACAGTAATCTAATCTAAGAAAGCAGTAAAGACGTGACCAAGGGAGAGGAAAAACCCCTACACCTATGGCCATTCCTGTGGAGAACTCCCTTACAGGGTTGGAGCTCTCTGAAACAGGAAGACGACGAATGCTAAAGTATAGAAATCACCAAAAATTCGATCTATTTTACATAAAGATATCTGGCCCTATTTATAGCAGGTGTAAAGAGACGGTTGCAAGTAGTTGCTAGGCAGTTCCAACCGCTGGGCAGTTAGGCGGTTGCTGGTAGTTATTCTGTTAAAGCAGTTGCTGGCCATAACTCCCAGGGTGTCTGCTTCGCTTGCTTTGAAGGTTAAGGGCAAACACCTTCCTCGCTTGCTGGAGAGCATGAGGGCATCAGCGCAGCTCAGCTCGCTTGTGCTAGCTGGAATTGGACTGCCTGTACCGCTGTAGTTGAAGTACTTAGTCGAAATCTGGTGATAGTTTGCAGCGATGGGTATCTGGACTGTCGCTTGCAAGCGGGAGAGGCTATCGCTTGCGGGCTGTGAAGGTGGCAGCTTGCCTCTCATGCCTTAGTATTTTCAAAGTGTGTCCTGGGCGCTTGCGAGCGAAGGCGGCTGTCGCTTGCGGCGTCTGCCTTAGCTTTTCTGGTTCTAGATAACCGTTTAAAATGACAAAAATCGTTAGTAATCTCAACAACGAACTCTGGATCATGCCTAGTGATATAAATCAATATTGTATGCGGATTACGAATTATTTTGATGGTTCTTATGCAGAAATTAGACTAATACACATTTTTGTCAAGCTAAGAATATGCTCATATTTGGAGTCATCATTAACCATTTGATTTATTAAAAAACTATTAAATAAACTAGAAATGTTGAATAATCCAACAACCAAACACCCTTTTGTTTTATCCACAAATCATAAAGATAAGTTTGTTTGTTTTGTGTTTTGGGTTGAAAGAAAAAAATTTAATATGAACTATAGAAAATTGCTTAATTATTATAAAAATAATGAGTGTGTGTAATATATTACTCCCTCCATCATTCAAATATATATTCACTTTTCTTTTTGGGTTTTCATTGAAAAATATTGTCGTTTCTTTTTTAAGTAAAAAAGTATTATATTTTTATATTTTTTTTACTATAAAAGAAAAAATATAACCATTATTACTCACTTTTATTAAAATTCATGTCCGGTCAAATTAGCATACATTTGCACGATAGATGGAGTAATATTTTTGAAAAAAAATATGTTCGAAAATTTTTGTTTGTAAGAAGACAATTTTATTAATGGACTACAATACCTAAGAAAATATTCATTTTGTTGAAAAGCATTATTTTATTCGACATACAATTTCATTTCATTAGACATTAATATCAATGTAATTTCAATATGTGATTACTTTTAGGCATATCTTGTTAATTAGTTCCATATTGTTCTTATCAACAAATAAAATTAAACATTTGTAATTATTTTATAGATAATGCATGATATTGGTCATTAGATAGTTTTCTAGTAAACAAGGTGTTGCTTTGCTTTTCCAAATTGATATAATATTTTTTTAGTTAATTTAATAATTAAATAAATGTGACAGGTGTAGTGGACAGTCTAAATATTTCCAATTTTCTAATTTCACACCTGAGAATGATAATCAACATTATCATCATTAATTTTGACCCAAAATTAGAAATATTAGTAAATAAATAAAAAAATTGTGGATAATTCTCAACCTGTCAGGCAGTACTAAAGTCGTAGAACTTTAAAACACGCTTTCGTTTACGCAAAGGTGCTGTGTATGTGTCCCACTATACTTTCCCTTTTTTTAAAAAAGAAAAAATATATGTGTTTTTCTTAAAGAAAAAATAAAAATTATTACAACTCATTTCATCTAATTTTTAATAAAAATATTTTTTTTATATAAAATATCATAATAAAATACAACATTAACATCAAATACACATGACACATCAAAAAAAAAAAAGTCAAATCAAATACATATTTATTTATTATTTATTTATATTATATTAAAATTTAATATTTATATTAAAAATATTATATCATCACCCTTTTAAACTACATTAAACACTAATTCAAATTTTAAATAAATAATTTCAAACAACCACATATTTTAGTCTGATATCTGGTCTTATAAAGGTAAATAAATTTCATAAATAGAATATTTAATTTAATTGATGTAAAGTGTGCACTGTAATATCCATTTTAACAAATAAGCCCAAAATTATTACTGTCTCAATATCATATAACATTGATTTTTCATTAAAACTATAATACCTAAAACATTAAACTTACAGTATATATTATCTTTTATATTACATAATACTAATAAATTTATTTTAATTTTTTATACTTTATTTATATCATACCTCAATTTAATATTAATATTCCTAAAACTCTGTGCAAAAATCAAACGAATAAATAGATAAGAGACGGAGAGGGTATTATTGACTCTTCACAATTTTTAATAAAAATATACTCCAATTGTCTAATTACTAAATATCCATTTGTTTTTTCACGTAGTTTTAGAAATATTAGTATTATATTAGGATATAGTAGGAATAAAATAAAAATGACTAAAATAACATTATTAGTATGGTGTGATATAAAGGTAATGACATTTGTGTAATAAGAAAATAGATAGTACATATACTAAAAAAAATAGATACTTTGTTATAGGACGGACTACAATGAAAAAATGGATACTTTGTTATGAGATGGATGAAATATTATTTTTTATAATAAAATATCACATACTATTTAAAAAAAAAAAAACTCAAATCAATACTAATTTCAAATCAATTTCAAATCGCAATAATATAAATTCAAATATTACATTAACATTTTTTTTAGTAAAAATGTTATACTATCAAATAAAATTTACTGGTTTGTTTGGTGTGCCTTCAATTTGAGATTTTTGTTTGAAATTTATTTTAAATATTATTTGAATATGATATTTGATTTTGACATATATATATAATATACTTTTATTAAAAACAAATTGAATAGTACTGTATAATTTTTTTATTTGAAATAAAATACAAACAAACCCTATTATATCTCAAATAAATTAAGAAGTATAGACTGTAGAAAATACTAACAGGCGAGATCCTATTTACCACATATGTGTCTTATGATTCAAATAAATATAAAATAAAATAAAATAAGACAACAATAATAATAATAATAATAAATTTAATATTTAAACATAGATATATAAGTGATTGGAAAGAAAATAAAAAATAATAATCAACAGTACTAATTAAAAAATTTCAAAAGTTCGATAATTACATAGTGTGAAATTTATGACCGCATTTTATTCATGGAATATAAACAAATTTAAGAATGGACCTAAATCAAAATATTCGTATACAAATTGAATATGGTCTTAGATAGAAATTGCTTAAAAAATAAAATAAAAAATAAAATAATTCAACTATTAGCCATAATTGAAGTGAAGATTTTAAGAGTGTGTCTCTTTAATGATAATCAAATATACAATTTCAAAAAATATTACTGATAAAATATAATAAACTCATAAATAGTAAAAATCAACTAAAATACAATATCAATTTTTTATACTCCCTCCGTTCCATAACAAAGTATTCATTTTTTCATTTTAGTCTGTTCCATAATAAAATATCTAATTTTTTTTTGGTAACTGTACTGTACTATCTACCTAACATTACAAATACCCTTACAAACTTATAATATATTACACAAATGTCATTACATTTATATCACACATACTAATATGGTTATTTTAGTCGTTTCTACTTTATTCCTACTATATCTCAATATAATACTAATATTTCTAAAACTACGTGCAAAAAGTAAATGAATATTTACTTATGGGATGGAGGAGAAATATTTTCATAATTCTCTTTACTCTCTCCGTCCCATAGGTAAGTATCCATTTGCTTTTTGCACGTAATTTTAGAAATATTAGTATTATATTAAGATATAGTAGAAATAAAGTAGAAATGAATAAAATAACCTTATTAGTGTGTGTGATATAAAGGTAATGACATTTGTGTAATATATTGTAAGTTGTAAGGGTATTTGTAATGTGAGGTAGATAGTACAATACAGTTAAAAAAATATATATATTTTGTTATGGAACAGACTAAAATAAAAAAATGAATACTTTGTTATGGGACGAAGGGAGTATTACTTTTCAACAAAAAAAAAACATCTAAAATTACAAATAATATACAAAATAATTCTTAGATAATAGCAACATGCATTTGTATGACGGTACAATGCAATGAACCAAAGCTTAACAAGTAAATCAAATAATATTAAAAAAGTTGAATTATATGCATGGGACCGTACGTGTTTTAATATAGATATATAAAATATTTTATATAAATGTTATTGGATAATTCAATCTTGGATAATTCAAACTTGTGCTATCAAAATAATTTATATAAATATATGTATATATTGTATTTTTTAATAATATTTGTGAAATATTATTTTACTTAAAACAATGCTAAGTGAACTAATCATGTACTCCCCGTGTCATCAAATTATGTATTCAATTTTATTTATTTATTTTTTATATTTAATAAAAGAATTGAGGACCGAATTAGATGACAAAAGTATTAATATTTTTATTAATTAATATCATGGAGCCTATAATCATTAAATACAAAATATGTCTATTATTACGAGACGAAGGAAGTATTATTTTTTTAATTTAATAAATATAATCATATATGATAAAATATTTCACTAAAAGCATATATATTTTTTTTTTACAAAATAGACCATCAAAATTATATTTAAAAAAAAATTTAAATTATTGTTACATTTTCAATCACAACTAAACAAATATTTATATTTATATTTACATTTCAAACATCACATCCAAGTACGGTAAGATATATATATATATATTTACAGGAAGTATAATAAATGTTATATTTTAATAATAATTAATAATATTTTTTGTATTAAAAGATTATTTTACTTTTATATATAAATTTGATTTAGATGGTGTTGGTAAACAATAATTTTGGAGAGCTTTTAGTTTCTTTAACAACTTTTGTTTGATCAGTAAAAAATTGATTCAAAGTGTTTGATAAATTAACTTTCTGAAATAGATTACTGACCTTAAAAACTAATTTTTAAAATGTTATATAACCAGCTTTTTAGAATAACTATTTTCTTTAAAAACAAATTTATTCAAGTCATTTCGTTTATAAGTAATAATTTAATTTTCATTGTATTGTAGTATTCATTAATTATTTTAATATATTTCTTAATAATTTATAAATTTAAAATAATTATTAATATATGTATTTATACTGTATATTTTTTGTCATATAATTTATTTGATAAATAACAAATATATTAGAATAAATTTATTTCAAATTATAAAATTAATAAAAAATTAATTAATTAAAAATTAACTTAATAATAATATATATACATTTTTCTTATTTTACACAATTTCTAATGAAAAAAAAAATCATGTTTTTTTAATAAAAATACATTAATTTCTTAAAAAATATTTAAAAATAAAAAGTAAATATTTTAATAAAGTTTTCATAATTTTCAATGAGTAATAATAAAAATTCTAAAAAATTCTACATATGAAAAAAAAACACAACTAAATATTTAAAAAATAAAATACAATATGTTTTTAATTGTCATTATATTTCACGTATAAACAACTACTCCCTCCGTCCCATAACAAAATATCCATTTTTTCATTTTAATCTTTCTCATAACAAAGTATCAATTATATTTTTTTAATAATTTTACTATTTACATAACATTACAAATACCTTTACAACTTAGAATATATTACACAAATATCATTACCTTTATATCACACCATACTAATAAGGTTATTTTAGTCATTTATATTTTATTTCTACTATATCCCAATGTAATACTAATATTTTTAAAATTACGTGCAAAAAGCAAATAGATACCTAGTTATGGGATAAACGGAGTAATATAAACACTTTAACACAAACGACTAATTAAATCCGCTGAAACTATTTATATGTAGAGTGAGAGTTTATATTTAATATATACTCCCTCCGTCTACACACAAAGTATACATTTATTTTTGGCGCGGTGTTTAAGAAATAATAGTATTTTAATTATAATGGGTAGTTAAAAGTAGTGTAATGACATTTTTGCCTTACTTTTTTTTTTTGTGTAAAAGTAACGATGTGATGTAAAGTAAAGGTATTTGTGAAAAAACGTGAGGTATTTAATAAAATATTTACTTTTTAATTGGACGTCCCAAAATAGAAACATGTATATTTTTTAGTTGGACGAAGAGAGTATATTTTAACATAGTAATTCGCAGTCGCTACTCGACAAATACATTCTGGAGGTGAACTATATGTGACAGATGAACCTATGACCCAATGATCACAAATTTATTTGCCATACCACAAGATCATCCTTTACGGAATATATATATATATATATATATTTAGACGAAAGGAAAATGACAACAAATAGTTTAATAGGGAGTGGAGAAGTAGAGTATTATATATATAAATAATTTCCTCAAATTTAAGTGAATCAGACTTTATGAGTATTATTGAGGTATTATTGAATTAATATTATTATTATAATAATAAAAACAATGATTCTATTGGTACATATCATGTGCAAGATTCCACCTCACAAATATTAAACTAAGAATCTCTCAACTTTTTCATAAATTAGTAAAATTTTACAGAATAACAACTCTAACTAGAGTGATTATCAAAAGCTCCGGGGACCCGAACACCAAACCAACGGACACCAATCCCGACATAGCAAATTTCCCCGGCGTAGCGAGTCCCGGGAGCTCGAAAAGAAGTGTGAAAAAATAGCCAAAACGGTCTGAGTCATGAATAAAAACACGGACAGGCAGGCCAATGGCTAATGCTGATCCAAATCTACAATGAAAACTAAAATCCAAATTAAATATTATATTAGAGTTTCGAGTAAGGTTTGGGGCCAGGACAACAATTATGCTCAATTTAAAAATATTATAATAATTAGTATTATTTTAATGAATTAAATTCAGAAAGGGTAGTGCTTTATCTATATATACATATATATATATTAAAGGTCTGCCACAATATGCATCTGTGTCTCTTATGATCATCAGCTTTCTCTCTCTCTCTCTGCTCTAAAAGACACATAAATCATAATAATAATAATAATAATAATATATCAGAAATATAATTAAGATTAGAGATTTAGAAGAAAGTGAGTTCATTAATGGAGGGGATTAGTAGTAATGGAGGAGGATTAGCAGTAAGTGTAGTGTCTGTATTAGTAGTAGTGGTGTTATTTGCAGGTGGTGACGTGTCAGGCAGAGTGGTGCCTCAGCCTCTACAACCTAATTATTTGAACAAGAACATTTATGACACTTCCAAATATGGGATTTGGCAGCTCGGGAATGGCTTGGCCAACACTCCTCAGATGGGGTCTCTCTCTCTTTAATATTTCTTCTTGTTTTAATTTATGGAGTTTTGGGTGTTTCTGAATTTTGGTTTATATATATTGATATATCTTGAATTTAGTCGGTCATTTTATTGAATTTTTATGAAATTTCGCTGCCCGATCAGCGAATCGGAGGTTAAAGGGGCCGAATATATTTTGCCACATTGCGTGGGTTCTGGGGGCGCAAAGTGGTACCCAACCCGATAGTATGTAGTATTGGACTTTTAAATTTGTATTATGTTGAGCCTGTATGATTTATTTTATTAGTTTATTTGAATAAATTTTGAGATATGAAATTATAATCTGTAACTAGCTATTTTCGTTTCTGTCGGTGGATCATGTAAATTTGTATTTTTTTTACGTTTGTGTTTTTTATTGGATCATTAATCTTAATTTGTTAAAATAATATATATATATATATATTTATATGTATCTGTGATGTGCAGGTGGAATAGCTGGAACTACTTTGCCTGTGATATCAATGAGGAAGTCATCAGGGAGACAGGTTGCTTGCTTGATGATTACTTACTATGAATATGAATTATTTCATTTCATTGATCTGCTGCTCCTATTGCAATTAATTATTAATCTTTTAGTTTTTTTGCGTGTAAATTGAATTAAATTAAATTAAATTAAATGAATAATATATATATATATGTGACGTTTGAACTTGAACTTTCAGCTGATGCCCTGGTGTCGACTGGCTTGGCCAAGTTAGGTTACAATTATGTCAACATAGGTACGTAACCAAATTCAATTAATTCCACGTCATCATCATACTATATGGATTTATTTGATTGGATATTTGGATTGGATTCGATTGAATTATCCAAAACATGCATAATAATAACAACAATAATAATAATTTATTTGCCTCGTGTCTTCTTATTATGCGTGTGGTGAATTTTGCAGACGATTGCTGGTCTGAACCCGAGCGTGATTCCAAGGTAACGGTGTGACCTGTTATAAGATTTTATCAAAATTTTACTATTTAGTCTAAGTTTTTTTTTTTTTCTAGAAATATCAAATTATAACACTTATTTTTTATTTTTTATATTATACTAAATATTATTTTTACATTCAAAACATCGCATTATACAACTATTTCAATTCAAAATTTTTATTATTCAAATCACAATTCAAAATACAAATCCCCAAACAAACACACCCTAAAAGAATTCATAATTAATTTTAATTTTAGACTTCTCTCTGTTTCATACTATTTTTTTTTTATACTTATACAGTTTTAGTACCGTTTATCAATTAATAATTTATTTTTTTTCAAAAAATATCGCATCAAATTTTTAAAAACTTCAAAACTTCTATCTAAAACGCAACCGTTTTGAATTTGAACGTTGTGCAGGGTCAGTTAGTCCCGGATTCTAAGACCTTCCCGTCGGGGATAAAAGCTCTCGCCGACTACGTCCACGCGAAGGGCCTCAAGCTCGGCATCTACTCCGATGCAGGGTGCGAAAAAAAAGAAAAAAAAATCACTTTTACGCTATTATCTGATCGAATTTATTGTAGATTGCAAAAAAAATAATAAAAAATAATAAAAAAATAATAAAAATTTTATTCTGAAACTCATATGATTTCATATATAATTATTATATGATTGAATTTGTTGCAGGGCTTATACTTGCCAAGTCCGGCCGGGATCACTCTTTCATGAAACCGATGATGCGAAGCTCTTTGCCTCATGGGTAATTTTTCAATATTCGGCATTTGTCTTGTATCCATCGATCATCATAAAAAAACTCTCGTCTCGATTTTGTACTGTAGGAAGTTGATTACTTGAAGTACGACAATTGTTTCAACCTCGGAATAGATCCGGAGAAGAGGTTAGACAATCGTAACATATCTCGTATACAAATTCAACATTAAAGACGTAAAATTCAACTCAGATCCATGGCTTTTAGGTATCCCCCGATGCGCGACGCCTTGAATGCATCCGGACGAACGATGTTCTATTCGCTCTGCGAATGGTATCCACTAGATTAATTGAATTGTACGTTTTCTCTACGTAAAAACTTATACTAATTGATTTTGCGTTCGAAGGGGCGTGCACGATCCCGCCGTGTGGGCTGGCAAAGTCGGGAACAGCTGGAGGACGACGAACGACATCAACGACTCGTGGGCAAGGTTTCGATTGTGCATCCCCTGCATTTTTTGATCGATTATACATGGATCTTTACTAACGTAGACTTCGTCGTTAGCATGACAGAAATCGCCGATATCAACGACAAGTGGGCAGCCTACGCCGGGCCGGGCGGATGGAACGGTACGTACGAACATTGTAACCTAATTCTTCGTACATTCGACAAGCGAACCCGATTTCGATTTCTTGACAATGATCAATGCTCTCGGCAGACCCCGATATGTTAGAAGTCGGCAACGGCGGGATGACTTACGACGAATATCGCGCACATTTCAGCATCTGGGCGTTGATGAAGGTATTCGAGGAATAAACTTCGTGTCTCCGTCGAATTTTGCGTTAATCAAATGTCGTATTCGATGTTTTCAGGCACCACTCCTGATCGGTTGCGATGTTAGAAACATGACAGAGGAGACACTCGAGATCCTTACTAACGACGAAGTCATTGCCGTGGACCAAGGTAGCATTCTTGCGAATGATCGTTCTACTTGAAAACTTAATTTAGTAAAAAAAATGCATCATTAATTGCATATTATATAATCTTCTTCCTTTGGATTTTCAGATCCACTGGGAGTTCAGGGAAGGAAGGTTTCCGCAAACGGGCCCGATGGATCGTATCAGGTGTGGGCAGGTCCTTTGTCGGGGCACCGCATTGCCGTTGTCTTATGGAATCGAGGGTCGAGGGCTGCGAGGATCACGGCAAAATGGGATTCTATCGGGCTCGAGTCCTCGACACGCGTCGCAATTAAAGATTTGTGGAAGGTGAGCAAGCAGAGATCGAATCCAATCGAATCGAATAGCTACTTCTTAACTGCTTTTGTTATATTTCGTAAGACTAACTTCGAAACTCGTCTTCTTTGCCAGCATGAACTTGTGTCGAAGAACAGCATTGGCTCGTTCAGCGCCCGCGTCAACTCCCACGCATGCGAGATGTACATTTTCACGCCATCGGGTGTCGCCGCCGCTGCCAGTTAATCCTAGCCGTTGATGCTGTGATCATCGGATAGACCGATGGATGGATGGATTATGTATCCTTGTTGTTTCAAAGTCTTTTTTGTTACTTGTGTTTGGGTGACATGTTTGTTGTATTATTATTGCTATTTGTGTAATGTGTCTTGATTGGAACTATTTTCTCTATTTGTACTAAATTTTTGTAATAAAATCAGTATTTATTGAATTATTTGGTTCAATTTCGATATTTAATTTTGGAAGAATTAAATAAAAGAGTGAGACGCTCTATGGCGCGCACTATCAATCTTAAAACATACCGAAATGGTTTATCTCCTGTCCGTGCCTTGCACGTGCCTTTCCCCCAAATCCATAAACCCTAATCCCAAATGCTGCACCCAATCGGAAAGAGGCGTCTCCTTCGACGCCGGCGACACCTTCTTCCGCCGCGAGAGCTCCACCGGCCGCGACCTCGGCGTCCTCGCCGCAGCCGTGTACAAAAAGTCCAACAACGTCCTCAAGGTGCTCGACGCAATGTCCGGCTGCGGAATCCGCTCTCTCCGCTACCTCACCGAAGCCGACGCCGACTTCGTGCTCGCCAACGACGCCAATCCTGACTGCGGCGGCGTTATCTCCTCCAATCTCTCAAACGCCGCCGCCGGCGCCGCCGCGAGCGGCCGGTGGGAGGTCAAGCACGCCGACGCCACTCGCATCTTAACGGAGTGTTACCTGGAGAGGAATTACTTCGATTTAATCGACGTCGACTCGTTCGGGAGCGAGTCGTGTTACCTCAGAGCTGCCATGCTCGCCGTGAAGCTCGACGGACTTCTCTACGTCACTTCCACCGACGGTTACTCCTCCGGCGGCCATCGCCCCCAGCAGTAAGTCTGAATTCTAGCATCGCCATTGTTGTTCGTATTGAATTCATCTATGTGCAATGCTGAAGTAGTGTTTATACCTTTTGCTTCACTGTTAGTACTCTGGCTGCCTACGGAGCATACGTTAAGCACGTGCCGTATTCGAACGAGGTCGGATTGCGAATGCTGATAGGCGGGGCGGTGAGGGAGGCCGCCGTGTTGGGCTATCACGTCGTGCCGCTCTTCTCCTACTACTCGTACCACGGCCCCGTGTTCCGGGTGCTGCTTCAAGTGAAGCGCGGCAAGTTCGGTATTACCAGGTATCGAAGGTTTCTTCGTCGATCTCAATGTCGCATTTGTGATGCAACGGCGATCTTCTTCGTTGCAGGCATTATCGGTTCATCAGCTACTGCAGCCGGTGTGGGAATTCGCGGACGGTGTCGTGGGATGACTTGGGTGTAACGGGTTGTTCTTGTGCTGAGGTCGAGTGCGAAAAACCGAAACTTTTTATGTGAACTGTGAAGTTCTGATGTCTGTGATCTTTGTTTCGATTTCAGGTTCCTTCGGGTTCGGTTGTTGTTTCCGGGCCACTCTGGACGGGACCTCTTCACAGCGCATCATTTCTTGGCGAAATGCAGGACTTGGCCGAGCAATGGGGTTGGACGGGCAACGGGACATCATCGGGGAAACATCTTCGAGCCCTGCTGAAAGCGATGATTGACGAGAGCGATCCTGCATTACCATTTGGATACATCAAAATCGACGAGGTATTGTTATTATGATGATAATTCATGAGAGATAGCGTACCTGTGCAATCGACAGAGTAACTTTTCTCTATGGCAGATAGCGAGCCGGGCGAAGGTCAATTCACCTCGACTGGATACACTGCTGCGAGCCCTCCACAAGGTGACTCTTTATCTAAGTCCCTGATGTATATCATAACTATCGATCCGATTTCATTATGCTGGATCGGGTTGCAGGAACAGTATGCGGCCTGCAGGTCGCACATACACGCGAATGCAGTCAAGACAAACTGTCCTATGGTGGATTGCGTGCGCCTCGTGAAGGAGCTACAACAGATTTCATCAGGAGGCCATTTGTAGATCCCAATAACTTAGCTCTACCATGTACAAAGATCTTTTTCTAATCCATTACAGATTTTGTAATTCTTTAGATCTGATTGACATAACGTATTAATATACATACATACAGCAACATTGGACTCTCCGGCATAACGCCTGATCTGAACACAAGTTCGTGTTGTTCGATATAAACTTCAAATTTTTGGCAAAATACACAATAGAAAAGAACAATTCGAGTAGAAAAAGTTCAGATAAACTATGAATATAAAAGTTGTATTACTATAGGTGTCGACGGTTTCGAGGTCTAGGCTCAATAATCAGATCTCGAGCCCACTCGACTAACAAGAGCTAAGAGCAAGACTATGTTGGTTCATCGAGCCTAACGTAAAAAAGTAAAAAAAAAAACACACACCACTGCATGCATCATGACGCGCTTAAGAGCTATGGTGGATTGGCAATGCTGAAAAGAATTCATTTATTTGCATATCGAACAACTGACAGGCAAAGAGTTAACTAACAGAAAGGCTTGCCTGAGTGTCCTCGTCGTTTTATTTCACATCTCAGTAACGGATACACAGAACATAGACTGCAAATAGCTTTTCAGATTGCCGTGACAGCGACTCCAGACATTCGTTGAATCAAGATGACTCCTGGTCGTAAACTTCGCCAGCATATTTCCAGTTCATTACCGACCATATGTGATTCAGGTAGTCCGGTTTGACATTTTTGTACTGCAGAATTGAGAAGCAACATTTACATAGCGGTGTTAGAAGTCGGAGACTTTTGGGTAAAATGCAATATACAAAGCACACTGATATGCTGCAAGCAGATTGAAAATAGAGAAGGATATTGCAAATGCTTATCTAATTTCGAGTATATCTATAAAATTAAAGAAAATTTGATGCAGGGAAAACACCTGTAAATAGTAGGCATGCTCCCACACATCAATACCAAGCAGAGGAACCAAGCTCGGTGCTTTCGTCACTAGTGGATCCTGAAAAATGAAATGGGAGTCGGCACCGGTTCGAGAACTGTACATATTCCATCTTAATGAGTTACAGATTCTTACCATAACTAAATATTTTGATTTAGGACTCATATATAATCTATAAAATGTTATCATACATTGGCATCAAGGTTTCAAATTTCAGGAAAATGAAATTTCAACTTCCAACTTCATTACAATAATGTATGGTCAATCTAGAAGGCGACAACAATCTCCCCCGCGAAAAAACTTTCCCTCGATGAACACTCATCATAATCATTTTGACATTTTTCCCAAAAATCCGCATTTAGAAATTGGAATATATATCAACACTAAAGTTAAAATAGTTAATCAACCACCCAAAAAGGGTGTCTGCTTCTCTTCAACATCTCATATGTTTCCATGTAGACATCCACAAATCATATGAAGAGCTTCGGCTGACTCAAGATTCAGTTCTACACAAAAAATCCACTATCTTGGACTATAGCATCGACGCGGAGATACATTGCCAACTACCAACATAATTCAGATTATTTACCTGATTTGCAGTGGTCTCAACTACTAAATGCTTCAGTTCCTTGTTCAGACCAAGCCACTGTACCATCACAAAAAATTTATTCGAGTTAAAAGAAGTGGAGAATTACAGGTTGTAATTTCCATTTGTGAAATAACCATTGTGAAAACACGACAATTATAACCGAAAATAATAAACATACCACCCATCCTGAACCCTGCAAAGCAGCACCTTCAGCATTCACCTTCTTGATTAGAGCTTCCAATGAGCCAAACTGATTGTCAATGGCTCCAGCTAAGGAACCCTGCGGAGGCTCACCTCCACCTTCCTATGATGAGATTTTAGATCTTACATCTCGATTAATTCCCAAAACAAAGAAAATAATTATGATACAGTAGATCATTAGGCAGTGAACATACCTTCACCGGAGCAAGATTCTTCCAAAAGATTGAGTGATTGACATGACCTGATAGAAACAAGATCTTATGCAAATCAACAAGTTTAACCAAATGAAGCACAAGGATCACAACTAGATTCTGCAAAATTTCTCTGGAAACCTTTTGTCCTCCATGAATCTAAAGCCTTCGGACAAAGGTAGATGTTTCTAGCTTCAAATACTCGACACAATTTTCCTCAGGCCAATTCAAACACTATCCATCATTACAGCATAAGAAAAGCGTTCCCCAATAACAGAGTTCCACAATTTATTTCATGAATTTCCAAGCCTATTAATGATAGCTCAAAAATAACTCGAATAGAATCATATTAACTTTAAAACTGCACATTCCAATACTTGCACAGTTAAGCTTTATACTACGAAGCTAAATCCAATCCATCTCCCAAACTGAGAATACAAAGTACCAAGTAAAAACTGAATTGAATATTAATTTCAGTTTCTGTACCTCCGCCATTAAATTTGATGGCACTCTGCAGCTTAACCGTGGTAGAAGCGTCCCCCTTATTGATTGCATCGTCGAGCTGCTCCAAAGCTTTGTTGTAATTAGTGATGTAGGTCTGGTGGTGCTTCTGGTGGTGGAGTTGCATGATTTCGGCGCTGATGGCAGGCTCTAGGGCGCCATAGTCGTACGGAAGATCGGGGAGCGAAAACGTCTGCAGACCGCGCAATCCAAGAGACGGTGCCTTGATGATCCTTCTGGCGATTAGGGTTCGGAGAGCCATTGGCGAGTCGGTGCGAGCGAGCAGGGCAGGAAGGAGAACCGTAGAGAGACAGACAAGTGTAAATAGACGATGAATGAGCTCAACACAGCTCGCTTTGAATTTTATTTATAGCAAAATTTTATTCATATATGTCTTTATCTACAATTTCAGATTACTATTAATATTCATTTCTTAAAAAAGGAATCAATTTTTATTAAACACATATACGATTTTCCGACCATTTATGGAAATTTGAATTCAACTTAACGATCACAAATCATATCTTAATGGACATATTACAAATACTTTTTCACATATTTGTGGAATTTTAATTTTAATTTTATTATTTCAATTTCTTTTCAAAAAATATTAAATTAAACATATATTTTTATTTAATATATTTAGCTAAAACTTAATTTTACATACTATTTCAAATAACATTTCATTATTAAAAACTCAAGTTTAAACCCCCCACAAACAAACACACTATTCTAAATAAGACATTTGAGTGTGTTCTTTTGGTCAAAATTACATTTATCCATAAATACATTTTTTCAAACAAACATTTTTTGTTATAGTCACATAACAAACCCTTTTTGTCTTCAAAATACTTGAGATGATTTTTAATGCTTGAATTTGTTGTGAAAATTAAAATATATGTTTAAACAATTTAAAATTTACTATCTTAATATAAATATAATTTTATAGAAAATATATTTATTTATAAAATAATTAGATCAAATGTATATACATAAAAGTATATTACAAACCATTAATGACAAGAAAATGGAACAAACCCTTTCTTGGCATCAAAATTTTGTTTTTAGTAATATTACATTTAATATTTCTTTTCTATTTTCAATATAATATATAATAATTTAAAATTAATTTGAAATAAAGGATTAATTTAAATTTATGTTCAATTAATATTTTGACATACTATTTTATAAAAAAAAATAATATATTTTTATTTTTAGCCTTAACAAAGGCACTTAGTTTGAACCTATTAACCCGTGGGAGAGTAGGGATCTCAAAATTAAACATGGTCCGAAAAATCGAATATGTTGGACCTGAAATTTTTCAGGTTTAGATTTGGTATTTCAGATCTGCAAAAAATTGGATTAACTCAAACCCGAAACGAAAAAATTTGTATCATGTTCATGTCGGATTTCGAATTAACCTGATAATCCGAAATGTAAAAAACAAGTCAGGTTTCAGATTTTGTGTTTCGGGTTGACCCGAAAAATAAATCTTTAAAGTTTTCGAGTCGGATTCGTGTCTGATTTCGGGTGACTTGAAACAAAATAAGGTCAACCTGAACCCGATCGGAAAAACTTCGTGTCGTATTCGGGTCTAAGGTTTCAGGTCAAATTTCGAGTTCGGGTTGACAGTTTTTTTGTTACCCCATGGCTCGACCCGACACGAACACGGCCCAAAAATACGAATTGACACGCCCGTGGAAGAGAGGGAATAATAATAATAATAATAATAATAATAATACCGTCGTCACCAAATACTCTTCTAAAAACTTATCTAAAACAAGCCCTTCGATTTTTTATATTATTAGAAGGGATGAATCCAAGCAACCTTAGTTGAAAACTTCATTGGGCAATTAATTTCTGCATTCTCATTGTCAATAACAAAGAGATGTCAATAATCGTAATCACTCCTCTGTTTTGTGCCATTTTTATTTCAAATTTATGAATGGATTTTCCCAAATATAGGACACAAACAGATTGCAGCAATGTCATTTATTACCATCCCAGCAGCAACGTATTAAGGAACCTATACCTGAAAATGGCAGATGGTTTATCATACCCGTAGCAGCTCGTTGGCCTTTCCAACCCACACATCGTAAATGTCATCCGAGAAGAGAACAAAGTGCACCTGAAACACATTGTAAAAGAGGTGTCGAGTTGAGACCACGTATATGATTTCATTCATTAATGAAGAATTTAGCTATAAATCCGAAAATCTGAGATCCTGTACGCGATCTCATCTATGATTTTCATACACTAAAGAAGAAATTGCAGTTTAGGTAAGAACTTAGGTGTGAGAATGGAGATTGCTGCCACTTTTTTAGAGATGATCACAAAATATTTCTACAGTGTAAAATGACTGCAGGTAACCATGAAACATGAAAAAACTGTATTGTATAATTTGAATATATGTTACTTAGGCAAAAATCAGTAACCATGCTCCACCATTGACGACAATCACAAAATCAGATAATTGCATATGGAATGATTCAAATGTCAGCAGTGGTCTCACACAACATACGATTCGATAGATGTTGAATTCAGATTGCAACAAAAAACTAAGCATTCCAACAAGAACTTACCTCCTTTAAGTCTTCTGCGAATTCTTTGACAGTGGAGATGGCCACAGAGGCAGCTTTGTCGAAAGGGTATCTGAAACCACAGAGAATGAGTCAGAAATATCGTTAAGAGTTCAAAAACCTACACAAACTAAGAAAAATCAAATAACAATCAGTCGATTTTCTTCTTAAATTGATGGTTCGGTAATGTAGTTCCTTCCCTATAATTAGAAGAATCGAAAAGTCAAAAAAGTATTTACTTCTGAAACAGAAAAAACAAGAAAAAAGGTGCATAACATAATTCTTTGTAGTTAATTGTTTATTTCAATCGGTAACACAAGAATTCGACTAATTAGCTTCATAAAAACAACATAACATCTACATACCCATAGACGCCACATGATATTGCAGTAAATGCAATATACTTGATGTTGCTGTCATTTGCAACAGCCAAACTGTTTCTGTAACACACACAAGACCAGAAAAAATTAAATTAATACACCATTAAAACATATATGAGGAGGAATTACGTAAAGTTTAAGTACGTACTTGTAAGCATTTCTCAAAGACGCCTCCGGGTTTGCATCCATGCTATAAATAGGTCCTACGGTATGGATAACATGAGAAGCCGGCAATTGGAACCCTCTACGCATATCAAACAGGCCCTCAATTTATGACAATGTCAGTGGCAACCAAAAGTATGAGGCATTTATTGTTTCATTAAAAGCACGTACGGTGTAATCCTAGCTTCTCCTGTCGGGCATCGGACTCCAGGTTTCACTTCTGGGACCTTATAGCATGCCGCAAGTAATTCTGGACCGGCAGCTCGATGGATGGCTGGATAGAAAAATGAAATAAGGTAAATAATCATGAATCATATTAATCATATAAGGGTAAGCTAAATCAAAAGTAACGACCACTAAGAATCATGTGTCTATATGACATGGCTTTTGAACACTAACACACGCCTTAATTTTTTAGATAAGAACTTAAAACAAGTCATCAACATCAATTATGTTAATTAATAGACAGCTATGTTTATTTTTAGGCAACAAGATTATCAATATAATAGCATAAGAGACGCAAGATTCTTAAAATTTTGTAAGAGAAAATTTACTTAAATTCTAAACAAAACCAGAAAAAAGATGTCAACGTTATCTATTTATTTCTCTTTATTATTAAAGAATTTCTGAGTTCGTTTGTGATTCTTATTTCTTGTTATTTTTGGACATAACTGGTATTCTATCTAGACTTTATGCTGTCAAAAATGAAAATTTTATCCAATAAATTAAACATTTTGTGTATTCCTAAAAAAGAAATACATATTTTTCCAAAAAAAAATTTATATATTACACACATTAACTATTTTTATATTACCTACACAATTCCTTTTAATTCACCCCAAACACACTCTATGCAATATATTAAAGAAAATTGAGAATATGACAATCACCTCCATCTGCACCACCACCTCCAAGCATCCGTTCATTGGCTGGATTGACCTACAAAGGAATCACACATATAAATGAACAGAAACTCAGCACAAAACGATTTGATAATGCATTATGTGGACCACTGAAATTATTACGAGATAATTTAAAATCCGGAAAGAAACTGCTAAAATTAATTGATCGAAGCGGTGTTTACATCAGTATTGATCCTAAGTTGAACGCCAATCCATTTCAGTTATCAGAATTTCGGTGAAGTGAAACCCTAATTACTCGGAAATGAAAATTCCACACTACTACGCAGCGAAAGAGGGGGAAACTATTACAATAGCATCGGAGGAGCCATCCACGGACCACCGAGTTATGTCTCCTTTCTGAATCTTGAGAACACTCGAAGGAGATAGCTGAAACTCCACCTCGCCGGCGCCGCCGCTTGACATCCCGGAAAACCTAGCGACTACCTTCGATCCGACTCCGAAACTGATCCTCCGGCCCGAAACAACGGAATTCGACCCGTACAGAGTATCAATTGAAACAGCCCCACGATAATTCCTCTTCAGGAATTCTCTAGTTCGGCGCAAATTGGGTACGAATTGACCGGAGAAATTGCGAATGATTCGATTGCACAGTGAACTCATCACCCACTTCGACACTGCCCTTTCCATTCATTTTATTTTATTTTTCATTTTATATAATATCAGAAAACGACGAAATTAAGGTAAATTTACATATATGCCCCTGCACTTTTTCGTTAAATTTAAAGTAAATAAAATCCATCACAATAATAACACCCAACAAATCATCCTCAAATTCAATTATTTTACCTAAATCAGAAATTATTCTTCAAATCAACAAACGTACAAAACGAAATTATATTCTCAGTGACTTTATCCAATATTAGTCACGACAGTAGAAAAAAAATAAAATCCTACAACCTCATCGCTACGTACATACATACAGAACTACATACGTATAAAAATAAAAATACGTATGTATGCATTATTTCAGGGCACGAGCGGGTGCAATACTTGCCACCACAGCTCCTCTGGCCTTCTTATGTCATAGGGGAAAAAAAAAATTTAAAAAAAAAAAAAAAAAAAGCGAAAATATTTTCGGACATCCTTAGAACTGTCCACCTTCAAAGGTTTGTCCGAATTGCCAGCCGGCCGGGGCGACATTGATGCTGGTAATAGTTCGGCCATCGCTAGTCGTCACCTTAAACGATAGGCTCTGACCGTCGAGCTTGTTGTTGCTCTGCCAATTTTGGCCCCAATTCTGCGACATTTGTTGCCATTCGGTGTCCGACCCCTTGATCGAGACCGAGTGTACGTCTCCGGACCCACCAACATTGGAGATCAGTACGAGATTGAAATAAGAGTGGCCATTGATAGTAAACCTTATCCCTCCCTTCTTTTCGCAAGACACCCTAATTATCAACAAATATTTATAATATAAATATTAATTAACCAACTAGAATAAAAAGAAATGTATATTGTTTTTATATGTAATTTTATTATTATCTTTTATTTATGATAGTTTTATAAATTACTTTTAGATAGATAAGAAAGAAAATTTTGACAGCAGTTTAGGTGTAAAAGGACATATATATCCAATACAAACAACATATATTTCATATAGATAAAAATATATATTTTACAGTTTATATATCATATTGTGTTATATACATATGTTTAATACTATGGAAATCTAAAATATATTACACTAAATATTGTATAAGCATATATTATCATTTATATATGTCTGTGTTGTATATATATATTAATTGGGTTAAATCAGTTGAGTTGACTCGATTAGCACACAAACTGAAGCGAAAAAATTATATGTAAAAATTACAAAATTTTAAAATATCAAAATTAAAAATAATAGTAGTATTTTGAAAAAAAATATATATATATATAAATATATATGAGTTACCTTCTAAAGGAAACCGGAACGATTCCGGCTTTGTATTGAGCGATTTGCAAATAAGCCGGTTGAGCTAAATCAAAATGTTGAAGAGGCGGATTACACCACCCACCGTCGTCATTGGCGAGGGAGGGGTTGGGCGGACAGAAGTTGGTGGCAGTAACCTTGATTGTGCCCGGGAGGCACCATTTAGCATCACCCGAGCACATGAGCTCGTAGCATGCTCCGCATGTTAACCCATTGTTGAACAAAGCGGTACTTAGTGCTGCGGTATTTGTACCGTAGCCTTGGCTCAACAAATTGCCGTAGCCACATGCACCTCCTGCTCAACATGTCGGTGTCACATGTTACATTCTTCAATGTTTAAATTTTTTTTTTTTACCAATATACTTCATACGTCTCGTAAGTAAATATCCGTTTATTTTTTACACGGAGTTTAAAGTATATTAATATTATATTGATATGTAGTAAGAATAAGATAGAAGTGACTAAAATAAATTTATTAGTATTGTGTGATATAAAGTTAATTACATTTGTATAATATATCGTAAATTATAAAGACATTTGTAGTGTTAGATAGATAGTAGATGACTTGATATGTAGATAGGAGTTATAAAAAATATATATATATACTTTGTTAGGGAAGAGATCAAAATAAAAAAAAATAGATGACTTGTTAAAAGATGTTGAAAGTAATAAAATTTGAATCTGGGTTTCATTCATTCAAAAATTAATTTTCAAAATTTTAATATTATTTATCCAAAAAACAGCACGATATATAACCAAAATCAACAAAAGTTGTAAGACGATTGTAATTTTAATTTTATAATAAAAAAAAAAAAAATAGGAGTATTGCAATTTGCGCTCACCCATTGTGCCGGAAGCATCGGCGCCACCGTAGAAAGTTGCGTGAGCGGTCTCCCATCCTCCGTAATCGGCGCCAACCGATCGTCGGAACCAGAAAATCGCTAATAAAAGTAGTGTAGCCATGGAAAGTTGAGAGGTTTCCATTGATGAAAGAAAAAAAGAAATGTAGATGAAGATGGAAAGGGTTTTTATTTTGAGTATTGAGAAATTGGTACAAAATGGGAAGAAGGAAGGGGTTCATTATATAGGGCATGGAATGAAGAAATCACGATGCAAGAAAATGACAAGTGAGCCACGAACAAGAAAATAAAATAATACTTTGTAATTAATAATAATACTAATTGAATAATAAAGTTGTCTTTACTTTTATTTTAAATTGTTTTTGGTTGTTTTATATTTAAATATGACATTTTAATTTATTATTATAAATAATATAAACTGGGAGACACCAATGAAGTCTAGTCAGTTTTTAAGACAATCTTGCACGTGGTTTTGTCTGAACTTGAACTACCAACTGTTCTTTTAATTTAATTTTTGTTTTCTTCCTATAAAAGAAAAATACTTCTTCCGTCCTATTTATCATGTCTGTTGCCGTTTTTATTCACACATCTCATTTCACTTTCTTTTTCTTAAAAAAATGATTATCCATTTTCATCTTCTTTTAAATTTTTTAATTTAAATTTTTTTAAATTTTAATGAAACTAATTAGTTATTTTAATTTTAATCTATAATAATTTATATTATAAATTAATTATTTTCACTGACACATTATTGATTATCTACTAATTATACTTATTTTAAATTTCAGTGTCTACGGTGACCAAAACACGCATTGTGGAACGCAGATAGTAATAATTAATTTTAATTTTCTTGACCTCACACTCCACATGCATATCTACTCCGCACCCTCTGTTCTAAAACCATATATATATTTAAAACAACTAAATTCGCAGCCTTTATTTTTTATGTGTGTTTCGGTAAATTTTCGGTCGAGCTTAATAGCTTACAAATTATGTTCTATAAGCCAAGTTATATTAGGCGAACTGTGTGTAACAAACAAGATCTAAAAGTGTGGAGTTTGAATCCATAACTCTGTTTTCTATGGGTAAACCTAGTAGTCAAATGAAGCTGTTTATGAATTTGGCTTGATTCGATTTGGTTTAAGAACATAAACAAATCAAATCGAACAATATAAATAAAATGGTAAACTGTTTTTTTAGTTCCGTAACTAGACCCCCTTATCATTTTAGTCCCGTAAGTGGAGCCTGTCGCAAACTAGTCCCATAAGTGAAAATTTTTCGCTGTTTTAGTCCTACGGCGCCGGAGACGCCCGCGTGGCTCGCCGGAGGTGACGTGTCGCTGACCTGGCGGACACGTGGATTTTTTTAAATTTTTTTAATTTTTTTAAATTTTTTTTAAAGAAAACTTATTTTTAATTTTATTTATATATTTTTAATTTTTTAATTTGATTTAATTTTAAAAAATAAAAAAATTGAAAAAATAAATAAATCCACGTGTCCGCCAGGTGTCGCTGACCTGGCGGAACACCTGTCGGACACGTCACCTCCGGCGAGCCACGCGGGCGTCTCCGGCGCCGGAGGACTAAAACAGCGAAAATTTTTCACTTATGGGACTAGTTTGCGACAGGCTCCACTTACGGGACTAAAATGATAAGGGGGTCAGTCACGAGACTAAAAAAACAGTTTACCCTAAATAAAATTGAACTTTGTTTGTGAACATTTGCTAAAAAATGAATATATAAATTTTTTAATTAAAAATAAATAAATACAATATTATATATGAAGTAAAAATTAAATAAAATATTATATTTATCTAAACGAGTACAAACGAGTTTATTCGAATCAAATATGAACTCAAACAATAAAATTTTTTAACGAACGAAATATGTCTTGTTGCAAACATTAACGAACAAACACAATGTTATTCTGTTTAATATTTTTCAAATTTTACTATTTGAATTATGTATTTTTTTTTAAAATATATATTTTTTCAAACAAAATATTTAATCAAATGTTATTTAAATACAAAACCTAAATTAAATATTCTTAGACTAAACCAAAGATACAGACCCTTATTTGCTTATAATTTATGTATTGTTTGTTTATATCATATATATTATACTCACTTCCTCATTCAAATTTATATTCACTTTTCTTTTTGGGTTGTCATTGAAAAATATTCTCGTTGTCTTTTTAAGTAAAAAAATATTATTATTTTTTTTACTATAGAAGGAAAAAGTAATTATTATTATTCACTTTTATTAAAACTCGTATCCGATCAAATGAGCACACATTTGCATGATGGAGAGAGTATATATTATGTTGATGACATACATCTCATACTGAGTTCAATTGTATATTTCTTTGGTTTTAAATCAAAATTTGTACCATTTAATTTGCAATATTATCAACAAAAATATATTAATATATCTATATATATATTTTTTTTTATTTTTTTTCTAACAAAGCATTATATCAAAAACTCAAATTAAAATGAAACCAGACAAATCACTATTTAGGATGTATATTTTGTATATTACCGCTTAAAATAGATTCTTTTTCATCATTCATTATTATTATTATTATTATTATTATTATAAGGGTGTGTTTGTTTGGGGATTGGATTTTAAAATTACTATTTATTCTATTTTTTTTCAAAAACATCAAATCAAATACCTATTTTTTATTTTTTATATTAAACTAAAAATCAATTTTACATTCAAAATATCATATCAACACCTATTTATATCACATCGTACAACTATTCAAATTCGAAATTTTTACTATTCAAATCTCAATTCAAAATCTAAACCTCGGAACAAACACACCCTTAAAGTCAATTGCAGAATTACAATTTAAATTAAGACTCTTTTTAATATATATATATATATATATATATAATGTTATACTATAAGCTATTTGAAAGTAAATATTTAACTATTAGACCAACAAAAGTCTTCCCTTATTACTTTTTTTTTTTTTTTTTTTCTTCTTTTAATTTTAGGAAATAGTATAATACTTTTAAAATTAAAATTTGTTGACTTGGATTATAAAAGCGTCAGTCGGTGTAGATATAATTAATAATCGCGTTGACGTTTATATTTTATTATTTTAGAAATATATATTTGAAAAATTAAAAACGATCATAATATTTGTCAAATTTAAAACTATTGATCAGATTAGTTGCATCCTTTCCCTCACAAAGTTTATTAATAAAAATATGATAAATTACTTTAAGATTCTTCACTTTTATTAGGTCAAATGTGGCCATTTAAATAAGAATAATTATTATTATATAGGGTTTGTGTTTTTATAATTTTAAATCAAAATCAATATTATTTATTACGTATAGTTTTCAATAAAAATATTATTTAAACAAAAATTCAAATCAATATTTCATTTCAAATTGATTTAAATTACAACTAAACAAACCCGGTCATTGTGATTTGTTTATTTGTATTTTTTATTATATTTTTACTATTGAATTTATCATAAATTAGAAAATATTTCTCTTTTATACTCCATTTGTTCCATTTGTAAGATACCAAAAGTTTATAAAATAAACTAAAAAAATAATATTCTATTTGTCTGTTTCTATACGTTATATTTACCTTTTACGTTATTGTATTTAACATTAAAAATATATTTATATCTGTATAAATGTTTGTACAAATATCCTTCAATTAGTATTGTAAGAAATTAATAAAAGTATTTTTGTCATTTTTCCTTGATTTGTATTGTGTTTTGATATAATAATTAATATTAAAAGATGAACACTTTTTGTAAGTTCATCCAAATATATATATTTTTTATGTGGTACAAAATTTCATAAATATTAAAAAATATAATGCATATACATATACATATACATATACGAACACAATATATAATATATACTTTATTCAATAAAAAAAAATTAACAATTTCACACAAAATATTTAATTTTTATATTATTGATACATTTTTTATGCTTAACAAAAAAATACTTTCATTCAAAAATACAACACAAATATACGAGTATTTATCATTTTCTTTTTTCTTTTGCAATTTTGCATATGAATAATAATTTTTGTTTTTCATCTGAATTTTATTTTATTTCTTCGTACTATACATTAATTTTCACGATTTTAAATAAAAATACTACTATAATATATATTCTCTTACAAAATATTATATTAAAATATTATAAATCAAAATTTAAATTCAAAATAAAAACTAAACAAACCTTCGATGCCGTAATAATACTAATTATATTTGGTGTGTTTATACATAGAATTTTAATTTTGATTTTACTAGTAAAAAAAAATTCTCTAAAAATATCAAATCAAAAAAATATTTTTTTTATTTATTATATTACACTAAAATTTAATTTTATATTCAAAATATCACATCAATACATATTTATATCACATCAAATAATTATTTCAATTCAAAATTTTACTATTCAAAATCAAAATCCAAAACTAAAACTCCACGAGTAAACACACCCAACCAATGTGATATATCAAAATTATTGGATATATCCAACTCTTTTTTTTCAGAAAAAAAGTTTAAATTAAATATTCAATATAATATTTTTAATTAAAAATAAAAGATTAAATAATAAAAGAAATGAAAGAAAAGAAAAGACACACAATATAAGTTAAAAATCTTATGCCATTAATCTGTAGTTGATTCTCATTTGTGTTCAGTATCTATTAAATGATAGTAGTATATATATTTCATTCCCTCTTAACTTAAATATGTAGAGTTTGTTTTGTATTTAAATAATATTTTGATATATGATATTTTGTTAGATAAAATAATATTTTTTCGTCTGACCGTATTAAAATTTAATAATTCAACACAAAATATTAATTTTATATTATTGATATAATTTTTTATATTTAACATAAAAATACCTTCATTAAAAAAATACAAAATAAACACATTGATTTATTGTGCTTTTCCAAGCCAAAAACAAATGTGTTGATGTATTTTTTCAACAAAAATAAAGTAAAATTCAAAGATATAGAAAATATCCTTAAACTTGATTAATTAGTGCCTGAGATTAGGAATCTCTAAATACTGTATGGTACAGAAAATAAACTGGAAAATAAAAGACTGAAATTTAAAGTGGTGATCCCCAAATTTGACTTTGCTTTGTTGAAGTTGATTGAAGATGCCTTTTCAGAATAAATCTGAATCCTTAAATAGCCTTTGAAGAAAACGGTTTGAACCGCCGTCTGATCGGTTACAGCAACCGCTGTCAACCGACCATCAAATTCTCCTCAATTGACACGTGTTACAACTTCCTTCAACCTCCCCAAACCTCTCACGCCTTAAACCGTCCCAGAAATGCCATTCGCCCGACCTAAGTGCTACCCGACCAATCCAGAGACTAACTGGTCGCCGGACCGAACGATTTATTGGTCGCCCCATCAAGCGACCAACATCTGATTTCCCCATACGATTCAATGGTCGCCCCAACCAGGCGACCGCCATCGGGTCTCTTGCCCGACCACGTATCGTCCGTCTCATTCTTCTTCGCCCGACTTCACTTGGTCCGAACTTCGTATCACGTCCTGACCTCAATGCCCGACCTGCTTCTTAGCCCGACATCATTTGGGCCGACCTCCGCATCAGCCGCCCTCCGTCTTTGACCAACTTTAATTGGTCCGACCATGGACCAACCAAATGTGGTCCCGACCACGGACCAACCGACCGGCTCTATTTGCCTTATCTCTTTAGAAGGACAGACTGTCCTCTGGACAGATCTCCGCATCTGTCCGTACCTCTTCCTTGCCCGACCTTTCTCTTGACCAACCTTCGCGTCTGCCCGACTTCGTCTTTCACCCGATCTACGGTTTACCCGACTTGGGTACACCTTTTTTCAGACTCCGCCCGACCTTTCTTCCTTCCCGATCCTTGCATCTGTCCGATTGCACCCGACTTCTGGGTCATTTAACTTATATCCAGACCCGTCCAGAATCCCACTGCCATTATTTATTATTATTATTTTTTTGTGCGTAACAACATGCCTCCTCCTCAAGGCTCCTAAGCGTCACTTCCAGTGATGTTTAGGAGTTAGTAGGCCGTCATCCGAGGCCACATCAACCTCGGATCCGACCTTCATCTTTCAATGCTACGTTGGACCCGACCTCCATTTATTGCAGTCTGGCGGTTGCCTGCGCGTCGGTCGATTTTGCACTACCATCTCTTCAGCATCTCCCCCCTGACGGAAGTCATGATTATTTTCTGTAAAAAAGGATTCTAACCTTCTTGCCGTGGATGCTAAACTGGCCAGATCTTGAAAGTCGTGGGCTGTCAGGGCCTCGCGAAGTCTGGTATGCATGTTCCTGACCACCAAATTGGTCATTTCGCTTTCATTGATCATCGTAGGACATCGTCCCTTCATCAATCGCATCCTCTCTATGAATTGGTAGCCGGTCTCTTCCGGCATCTGCGTGATCTCCAGAAGGTCTGTCAGTGAGACTGTCGGCAGAGGATTAAAGAACCTTGCATGAAAATCTGCCTCTAAATCTTCCCAAGTTTGCAACTGTCCAGGCGGCAGACTGGCATACCAAGAAAAAGTTGTTCTTGTGAGCGACAACCCAAACAATTGTAACTTGTGAAACGGATTGTTGCCTACTTCTCCCAATTGAGCCGTGAAGCGACCCACATGCTCAATGGTAGAGGCTCCGTCTTCTCCCGAAAAAGAATAGAAGTCTGGTGGCCTATAATTTCTCGGGAGAGGATGATCGTTAATGATCCTTTCTGGAAATGGCCTCTGGTAAACCGGCCAACCGGCCTGTTCACCGTTTGCGGATTCATTCCGAAATGCACCCGCAGAACTTGAGCAATATCCTCCGGATCTACTCTGGGTGGAATATGGTCGAACACTGGAATGTGATCGTGAGTCTGACCTCCCAATCTTTCTTCTCTGGAGAAGGCTGGTTCGGCTGGGATGGGATTATGAGTCTGTCCCCCCAACCTATCTTCCCTTACGATATTCGGCTGCACATTTTCAACCATTGGTCCCAAAGGAACATTATCAGGGAACATTAGAGGAGTCTTCCCCCTATCTGTTCGGTTGACAGTTGTGGCACTTGGAAATGTACTATCAACATATGATGGTTCTGCAAACGTTGATCCTGAGAAAGTCGCCTGAAAACGAGAAGGTGACACGGCTGGAAGCATGTTTGGATACAGGGTGAATCTGGAGAATGCCTGATCCAACATGTTTTGCATTAGATTTTGTTGTTCACGCAACATGTTCTGCATAAACACAGTTTGCTGATTGTTCATTTGTTGAACATAAGACAACCAATCGGTAGGTGGTGGGGAAATCTCCCTTGGATTTGGCATGACTGGTGGTGAAATATTCTCTCCCACTGGTGCTGATGATGATTGAGGTTGTGTGCCTGCCATATTGATCTTTCTGATGATTCGGCCAGACCTCAGTTGTATGGCATTTTGTGTTGATGTAGGATCAGCAATCTTGTCTTACTCCCACTGTGGTCGCCAATTTGTTGATGTATTTTTTCAACAAAAATAAAGTAAAATTCAAAGATATAGAAAATATCCTTAAACTTGATTAATTAGTGCCTGAGATTAGGAATCTCTAAACACTGTATGGTACAGAAAATAAATTGGAAAATAAAAGACTGAAATTTAAAGTGGTGATCCCCAAATCTGACTTTGCTTTGTTGAAGTTGATTGAAGATGCCTTTTCAGAATAAATCTGAATCCTTAAATAGCCTTTGAAGAAAACGGTTTGAACCGCCGTCTGATCGGTTACAGCAACCGCTGTCAACCGACCATCAAATTCTCCTCAATTGACACGTGTTACAACTTCCTTCAACCTCCCCAAACCTCTCACGCCTTAAACCGTCCCAGAAATGCCATTCGCCCGACCTAAGTGCTACCCGACCAATCCAGAGACTAACTGGTCGCCGGACCGAACGATTTATTGGTCGCCCCATCAAGCGACCAACATCTGATTTCCCCATACGATTCAATGGTCGCCCCAACCAGGCGACCGCCATCGGGTCTCTTGCCCGACCACGTATCGTCCGTCTCATTCTTCTTCGCCCGACTTCACTTGGTCCGAACTTCGTATCACGTCCTGACCTCAATGCCCGACCTGCTTCTTCGCCCGACATCATTTGGGCCGACCTCCGCATCAGCCGCCCTCCGTCTTTGACCGACTTTAATTGGTCCGACCATGGACCAACCAAATGTGGTCCCGACCACGGACCAACCGACCGGCTCTATTTGCCTTATCTCTTTAGAAGGACAGACTGTCCTCTGGACAGATCTCTGCATCTGTCCGTACCTCTTCCTTGCCCGACCTTTCTCTTGACCAACCTTCGCGTCTGCCCGACTTCGTCTTTCACCCGATCTACGGTTTACCCGACTTGGGTACACCTTTTTTCAGACTCCGCCCGACCTTTCTTCCTTCCCGATCCTTGCATCTGTCCGATTGCACCCGACTTCTGGGTCATTTAACTTATATCCAGACTCGTCCAGAATCCCACTGCCATTATTTATTATTATTATTTTTTTGTGCGTAACAAAATGGGATGGTTTTTTTAAAAAAATATATTACTCAACAAATAAATATCATTATATATTAAAAAAAAAAACTAAAAAATTCAATAAAAGTCAAACAATTCAAACCGCTTAAAATTATAATACTAAAAAAATAAATATTTTTAACTTTTGAACATTTTTAAAAATATATAATAAAAAATTAAAAATTTAATATGATGTTTAAAATATGTATTGAATATGATAATTTAAATATATATATATACATATATATATATTAGTGATAAATTACGTTAAAAACTTTTAAAAATATATTGGTAAAAATATTTTAATGTATACTTGTAGATGTACATTAAATATGTAATAAATGTGACATTTGTACAAATGTATTAAACGATATTCATTGAGTGTTCCGCCATGTGAGGAGCACATGCAAGGCCGAAAAATATGGAATTTGTTTGAATTTGGTATTTGGTTGTGTTTGTTTTGGGGTTTAGATTTTGAGTTGGAATTTGAATGGTAAAAATTTTGAATTTGAATAGTTGTACGATGCTGTTGAATGTAAAATTGATTTTCAATATAATATATAAAATAAAAAATAGGTGTTTGATTTGATGTTTTTAGGGGAAAAAAATAAAATGAATAATGTATTTGAGGGAAAATTCCCCAAACAAACACACGAAGAAAGTTTCGCATTGAATTGAATTTTAACACTTAAAAAATAAGAGTACACTATAGCAAGATTTTTTAAGAAGTTCATCTAAAAATTAGATCTATTCTCAACAATGGAAGGAATTCTAAATTAAAATTTTATTTCCTCAATCTTGTTTGTTTTTCAGTTGAGTTAAAATACATTTTTCCTCTCGTGAACGATGATAAACCACTCTAGCATTGTGGGGCTTGGGCTTGAATTAGATGAAAAGTTTGATTATAATTAGGAGGTGGATGATGGTTGATTTAATAATTAATCATGTTATTAAATATTTAAATAAGTAGTCCTATATATATAACTATAGCAAAGGGTGTGACCTTACACTTCAAATTTCTGGCTTTTTTAAGTTTATAAATTATTTTTTTTATTTATAAATTTTTTTAGGAGAAAAAAGTACAGGTAGTTTTTGTCTTAAAATTAGCGTTTAACAGTTTTATCATAATGGACAGTGAGTGGTTTTATATTTAAATTTTTAAAACAAATAAAAAGATCACCGGAGACAAATTTGCAATGAAAAAATAAAAAAAAAAAGAAGATCACAATATATACAAATCTACACTGCTTAAGAACAAGATCACAGTAAATATATCTCATTTGTTTTTCCTCTCTAATCTCTTATTTTTTTATTTTTATTTTTTTTACTCACTAAAGATACTGCCGCCGTCATCACCGATCAATTTTATATTATTTGAGTTTTTATCTCTAATCTCTTTTTTTTTTTCTATTCACTAAATTATTTTTTCCTCGTTATTTTTTTATGCAATATAGATTTTGTATATGGTGAATTTCTAAAGAGAATATGAGATCCACCAGTGCCAGAAGATACTGTCGGGGTCTTCACCAATCACTTTTATCTCTTTGTTTTTTTTTTTTTTTTTTTGTTCACTAAATTATTTTTTGGCAAAATAGTATAAAATTCCCCGTGGTTTCACAAAGTTGCTGAAAACCTCCCTGGTTTTAAAACTCCAAAAAACCTACTTGTGGTTTGTAAAACATTGTACACTCGCCCTTCCCCTCTAAATTCTACTAACAGACGTTAAATTCTATCATAATGACTGTTATACTCTTTTCTCTCTCTTACTTTTTTTTCTTCCCTTTTCTCCCACGCGCCCACTCCCATCTTTTCTTTCTTCCTTTCTCTTCTTATTTTTATGTGATTTTCTTTCAGAAGATTTGTGAAAAAATCGTCGGCGGAAGTATTAACCCGTTGTCTGTTTGCCGAGGAAGGAAGTTGCTGAGAATCGCCACCGCTACCGGTCGCCGGAATGGGCTGAAGTTGTTTGCCAGTCAGTCAATTTGTGGAAAATATTTTTCTTTCTTATGGGTCTTAATTGTTTAAGTTCCTTCTTCTCCTTTCCCAATTTTTCTTCACACTCCCATAGTCACACCAGATTCTTTCTCTTATTTCTTTTCCCCAATTTTCTTTCTCAATTCTTCTTCACCCGCAGCCGCACGCACCAGGTATTTTTTCCGCAATTTTTTCCTTTCTTCTTCTTCTTCCCAATATTTTTTTTCCTTCTTCTACTTCTTCTTCCCTAATTCTTCTTCAGGCAGCCAGCTGCACCAAGTTCTTCTCCAATTATGAATTATTTGCTCCTAAAATTTAACCTAAAAAATATCTGCAAGAATGGAGAAAGAAACATAAATTAACACTGTTTCTCTGCACATTAGATATAAATATGAGAGAAGATTGAAAAATCACAATTCTCTATTGATTTTACTAAGTTATGTGTGCCTTCACTTTTTTGTGAATATCGGTTGAGAACGTGATCTATTCGTTTCAATTTTTTTTATTCTTTGAATTGAATATATTATAAAAAGAAGACATTGGGGAAGAACTAAGCTGTATTGAATTTTAGGTGAGAGAAAAATGCATATAATAAAGTCATAGGGTCATTTTAGTAACTTCACGTACAAAATTATCATTTTCTGGACCAAAATTCGCATTTAAGGCGCGTAACATACACTCTCCGTTAAGTTCTAACGGAGGAGGGTTTTTCTGCAACGTTTTACAAACCACAAGTAGGTTTTTTGGAGTTTTAAAACCAATGGGGTTTTCAACAACTTTGTGAAACCACGGGGGATTTTATGCTATTTTGCCTTATTTTTTTGGCTATTTTTTATACAGTATAGATTTCGTATATGGTGAACGTCGCCGTCGTTTTTCTGTCTAATCTCTTACTTCTTTTATTCTTCTTTTTCTATTCACTAAATTATTTTTTTTTTGGCTATTTTTTGCCGTCGATTTCACCAATCAATATTATATTTATTTGAGTTTTTATTTTTCTCTAATCTCTTAGTTTTTTTTTTTTTTCTATTTACTAAATTATATTTTCTTAACTATTTTTTTATGTAGATGCTTTCAATTGTAGTTATAAATATTGATAGTTTGATATTATAATTTTATTTTATCTATATCTTTATAAGAGCTTTTATTTTTAGTATCTACTTTGAATAGATAATTTACTATGTATTTTTATAGTTAATATGATCAATTTTTCTTTTGCAAGTTTTTTTAGATAAATTATTAACAATAAAATTATAATTATAAAATAATTTATTTTTATGTATTTTTAATTAAAATATATATATATTTTTATTTATTTCAAATATTTATAAAATTAAATAAAAATAATATAACAATTAAATTTTTTTTATAATAATCTCTTGCATAGCACGGGTTTAAATGCTAGTTGTTATCTATGTAATATAATTATCTAATTAATTACTTATCAGCACATGTGTTGAATTTTTTTAGGGAAAAAATCAATTTTGGTCATAATATAACCAAAATTTAGGAATTTTGTCCCAATATAAAATACTTATTAATTTTAGTCTCATTATATATAATTTCAATCAATTTTGGTCCATGTTGAAACGTGACTTGGATTTAGCGGTCTACCCGACCTGAAACCAAAGCGAAATGGTTGTTTCAATTGGCAGGGTTCCTTTTTGGTTTATCCTAATTAATAACAAATAGGCTTAGGGTGTAGAGTGTTTTGAGGTGCTTATAAATAGATAGCAATGGTTCCTAGTCGTATGACATGACTGTAACTCTCTCTGAATCAGTATAATAAAATCTCTCTGGTTCCTGCCCGTGGACGTAGGTTGACACATCGTCACTGAACCACGTAAAACATCTGTGTTCTTTATTTGTTTTTTTTTTCTCATTTTCTCATAACAATCTCATTATAAACAATTTCAATCAATTTTGGTCTCACGTCAACAATTTCCGTTAGTTTTTTTACGGTGGGACCAAAATTGATTGAAACTGTTTATAATGAGACCAAAATTAATTGAAATGGTTTATAATTAGACTAAAATTGATGAGTTTTTTATATTTGGACCAAAAGTGATAAATTTTGATTATATTGGGACCAAAATTAATTTTTTTTCCCAATTTTTTAATTCAGCACTCGGTTATAATTACTTGAAGATAATGATGTCCACACATCTGAAAGTACAAATTCTGTAGAACTGTGTTGAATTTGATTTGGCGGATGGAACGGTCGCAAACACCCAGCGTCACGATCAAGTTGGCTAAGGGCAAATTTACCAAGGTGTTAATATACTTAGACTCTACTTTTGGGCTAATAATTGAGTTTTGGGACTTTGTCATCGAGTGAAGCCTTGATTCACTTTCATCACTTCGAAATTGGTTCATGTAAACCCTTTTTGATCTGAGGAGTTTCGAGAGGAAGATAACAATGCACATAGTTTATTCACTTATATTAATAAGCAAAACTTAAGTATGTGTTTGATTCTTGGGGAGGAAAGAAAGTCTTATCTTAAAATGCAAATAAACGAAAAATGGAATAGGCGAAACGGGAGAAGATAAAATGTTATAAACCCAATACAAAAATTTGATTACATATTATTTCACGAAACATCCCTTGAACCCTCTCTTTGCAGCACAAGTGGCATATTTATTTGTAATTTTGTTTTTAGTTTTACACCATTCAATTTATTTTTATTACAAAACTTACCTCCAATATCTATAATTTATACATATTAATATTAAAAATCATATTTAATAATTTTTTTTATCTATAGATAAAAGAGTAAAAAAAATAAAAAAAAATGATAACATATCATCGTAAAAAGTGATCGAGTTGATGCAGTATATTGGTTGACACCGTATGATCGTCATGATCATCGATTTGAATCTTTTCAACACATTTTTGGTCGAACCTACCACAGAAAACTTAGTGCGGCTTTTTTTATGACATATATTGTAAACTATTACGTTTAATCCATTTATTTGTTCAATACAAATTCGAAAAGTAACTAATATAATTTTCATGTTTGAAAGGATAGTCACATTACATAGTAATTGATAGGGCAACAATGACTTCTTGTGACCTAACATGTGACTTAAATTTTAGGGTCCCCCAATTACATATATATTGTCCTAAGACAATACAATACAACACAAAGACAAGACGAGAGGTTTGTATGTATGTATGTTGGGTTGTTCCTTGGAGGAAATAAATGTGTTGCTTTTCTATTTATTATCAATTACTACTTCACTACAAAATTGTACATTTCAATTATTTAAATGTCTACAATAGTTTGTAAATAAATATTTAATAGTATAATATTATATACAATTATATTTTATTTTTATAACGTAGGAATCCGCAGCTGCTACTCGATAAGTGGGTAAATAAGCAAGTCACACTAAACGAACCATGTGTGGCAGATGAACCGGAAGACATTGGCGGTTTTAATCCATTACCTCATAGTCACAAGTTCACTCTCTACGGCACCAGACCATCCCTCAAGAGACTACAATAATATATATATATATATATATGGATAATCCATTTTTTTCTTTGTCTCATTACCGGATGTTTTTATCATTTTAATACAACAACTGGAGGTTGTATTAAAATAGTTTTGTAAGTAAATTTTTTTTTGCACATTTAGTCATCCGGCGCCAGAAATGTCTACGTGGCATGCTGGATGACACGTGTTCGCCAGATTATTGCCGCCTGACGGGGACTAAAAGTGCAAAAATTTCTCAGTTACGGAACTATTTTAAAACATCCTATAATTAAGATATTAAAATAATAAATAGGTCCAATTACGAAAAAAAAAAAATAGTTTATTCTATATACACTTGTGTATTTGGTTTATAGATTTGGAAAGGAAAATATAATGAATAATATGAATCTAATCTGAAAGTACGTTCTTTTAGAATTTTATTATATCTCTTAGTGTACTTTTTAATTTTAATTGCAGTTACTTTGAAAATGACAATCAGTTTATAGTAAAAAATTAAAATTAAAATCGAAAACTTAGAGCCAAAGTTTCTTGGTGTGTTTGTTTGGGGGTTTCGATTTTGAGTTGGGATTTAAATAGTAAAAATTTTGAATTTGAATAGTTGTATGATGTAAGGGGTGAGAATTTGAATTTTTTCATTCAGTACCCAATCCCTCCCGTTATATAAGGGGTGAGGATTGCATGCTGAATAAAAAAATTTAGTACCCATGCTGAGCACTTAAAATTTGATAATGAAAAATTATGTTAATTATTTTAATTAATCATATAAATTAAAATAATTAATTTTAAGTGCTCAGCATGGGTGCTGAATTTTTCATTTAGCACCCAATCCCTCTCGTTTTATAAGGGAAGAGGATTGGGTGCTGAATTGAGCACTTAAAATTTGATGATGTAGAATTGTGTTAATTATTTTAATTAATCATATAAATTAATATAATTAATTTTAAGTGCTCAGCATGGGTGCTGAATTTTTTCATTCAGCACCCAATCCCTCCCGTTATATAAGGGGTGAGGATTGCGGGTTGAATGAAAAAATTTAGCACTCATGCTGAACACTTAAAATTTGATGATGAAGAATTATGTTAATTATTTTAATTAATCATATAAATTAAAATAATTAATTTTAAGTGCTCAGCATGGGTATATGTTATCAGTGATAACCTAGTATGATTTGTATTCTCGGCGAACCTATTTTGCAAGGTATTAGATCAGTTATGGGTTTATCCATGCGAATTCCTGCCTCATAAAAAGAAATCAAAATTCCAAATTTAACAAAAAATACACATGATTTTCAAAAATATGAATATATTATATAATATTTATTATTTTTATATTTTTATGCATATCTCACAGAAAAGAACATACCAATTTTCTTTTCGGAAATATCTTAATGAGTCAATGCTGCATTATTTGTTTTCTTTATTTGTTTGAATAAGTATTAAATTTGGTTATTATTTAAATTTTGATAGTAACTAATATTAAGTAGGTTATATAATGTATTTTAATTATTATAATTTCTATATAAAAAAATTGTTTCTTAAAAAAAAAAGAAAAAGAAAAGAAAAAAACTACAGCTGGTTTTAAAGCCTCAACTTTTTAGGGATCATTAGAAACAATACTGATTTTGAAAAAGTTATAAATTCTCATTCGTGAAAATTGAGAGATAGAAACATGATCATTTATTTTCCTCGATGGAGAAAACTATCAATAGATGAAATTTACAAAAAGTCTCAGTCTATTTCAAAAATAAATATTTATTTATTTTTTTAATAAAATTTTTTAAAAAATTATATTTTAATAATAATTGGTGATAATTTCATTAATTTACACAGTAAAAATAATAAAATGGTATTTAACAAATGAACGAATTATTATAAATGATTGAAAAATTAGAATGTGTTTCTTTTATCTTCAAATTTAAAATTTTACTATTTAAACTCATTTTTTAAAATAAAGATATTTTTTTATTACAAAACATTTTATTATAAATTATTTTAATGTAAAATTTAAATCAAAATTTTCCAAATCAAATAAAAAAATATCCAGTAAAAATAAAATAAAATAGTGGTCCACTATATAATTAAGAAGAACCTCCAAATCTTCCCAAAACCCCACTTTTTATTTATATTTTTATTTTATTAAAAATGCTGATCGGGGCGGGGCGCTTCATGCGCCCGTTGCGGATGCCCTAACGCGCTCCTCCTGCGATTCAAATTTGTATTCCTTTGTTCAAATCTGCGATTCAAATTCTTCCTTATTCAAACTTCCGCCATTGACTCCTCTAATTGTCTTTTTGTTCTAAACCAGTTCTTTTCTTTCACAAGGTTGATTGGATATAGAGTTTTGTACGCAGTCTTAGAGCTCGCAATTTTGCGTCGAATCTCCGCGCTTTTTTTTTTTTTAAATTAGCGTCAATGGGCGGTGACAATGAAGGTTGTGTTGAGAATCAATTCTTCATTGGACTTAGATCTGAATCGAAGGTTCCGTTTTTGAGCTTTTGAAATAATTACTTATTTTTGTTATGAATGTCGAAGTTTCGTTTCATGTTTTTTTTTTTTTTTTCGTGATGCAGAAAAGAGGAATATCAGATGTGGAAGAAACATCCGACTGCACTAAAGAGAGAGTGAAAACTCGCGACCTTGAATCAGTTTTTCGATCCGAGGGTACAATTTTTTTACCTCTTCCTGAAATTTCACTGTTTCATCTGATTTTTTATAAAATTGCATATGTTTCGAAGATGACGGTTTGTAAGATTAAGGTTTAACTTTGTATCTTTGAATTATTCGAAAATTTCTAACTACATTATGGATGTTTTCTTTTGTACTTTTACTCTTGTTTTGTATTCTGTGCGAAAATAGTACTTTGATACCGATTGTTTTGAAAGGAAAATTGATGTTTGAATGGTGAAAAACCAAAAATAAGAAAACTCTGATGAACAAACACTACATCTTAGTTGGATAAATATGTTTGTTAAGAAGTTCTTCAATTTTGCTTGTAAGGAACATTCTTAGAATTCTTTCGAAAATAAGTAGAATAGTATCGAAAATTGTCATTAAGAGGATAGCATTTTAAAATTTGAATCTGTTGTAGCTGAAACAGAACGACGAGGCTGCAGTGTGGCGCATTCCGATGATTCGGGAGTGCTCGATCTCAACGTAGACAGTGTCAAGAAAGCCAAGGGGCTGAATTTGGATCTAAACGCCGAAGATACATCCAGTTCAATCAACGATCCGTTCGATCCTGAATATTCGAAATGTGGAAAAGAGTCTATGAGAGTTTGGAAAGGTTTGAAACAGAACAACTACATGTCTACGCCGTATAGAGCTGTTCCTGCGCCGGTGCCTAAGCCGCGCGTTCGTAAGAAATCGAACAACGATTTGACGACGAAGAGGAAGATAGAGCTTGCGAAGAAAGAACAGGTCGACAGATTCGCGCGAGTCGCTGCTCCGAGCGGTTTGCTCAACGGGCTGAATCCCGGAATCATTAACCATGTGAGGAACAGCAAGCAAGTCCACGCGATCATCGAAGCTTTAGTGAGGTCCGAGCGAAATGAAAATCAAGTTTTTGGAAGCAAGAAAATGAATTCGATTGAAGAACAGGGGAATGCGCATGGTAATAATCAGACGAGCAATAATCCCGTGTTCTCGAAATCGGTTTGTACAAGTGAGGCTGTAACGGGAGGCGAGGTCGCGTTTCGAAGATTGCCGACGCGATGGAGCACGAGATACGTCGATGATGATAAGCTCGCGCTAAAACTTTCGTCGTCGGTAGCTGATGCGTCGGACGATACTTGTTTGTCGAACGATGGATCGACCGACCTCGGATCGGTGACTTCACTCTCTGTCAAAGGTTCGAGAAATATACTTGTGTATATATATACATATAAAAAAAAATAAGTATTTGATTTGATATTTTATAAAAATTTCAGCGGCCAATGTAGCGTCGCAATGGCTGGAACTTCTGAGTCAAGACATACAAGGCTGTCTTGCAGGTGACGAGCTTTCGTTGTGTCTGAAAGTATTTCATCTTTTTGCGATACTTACATTTTGTCATTCTTTTCTTGCAGCGCTACGAAGGAGTAAGAAGAGAGTTCGAGATGTTATTATAACAGAACTGCCCCTTCTAATTTCGAGGGAATTTCCGGAGAAGGATTCTTGTACAGTAAAACAATCGAATGCTGAAGCTCATCACGTTCGATGGCGAATGATCTTCGCGCAGATGGACAAAGCACTTTCCGAAGAAGAGAGTTATCTGGTAAGAAGTCTTCTCTGCAGTCTTACAATATCGATGATATAGAAAACACGGCGCGCGCTGCTGTCTGAAATTTTACTGATTTTTCGACAAATCTGGATCAGGAAAATTGGCTGAGCCAAGTGAAGGAAATGCAGGTGCATTGTGAGAAGGGATTATACATAAGCAGTTTGCATAATTCGACAGCCCCAATCAGGTTTAGGATAAATTTCTGTGTGTTCTTTTTTCGCCGATATATGTTGTCTGAAAATGAGTCGGGAAATCAAGACAGCCTTTGTTGCATGCTTTGTTGCACAGATCGACAGATGACACAGCCGTGAGGGCTGCAGCTGCGTCCATATATTCGACTTGTAACTTCTTGTTGTCGAAGCCGAGATAGAGCTGAGCCAAGTCGAGCCAAGCTGAGCTGAGGTATGGTGCAGCCAGCCGATCAATCGATTGGCTGTTCTTACATATTCTTGACTAGTGATTAATTTATTGCAGTGACTTTAGAGGTAAAAAAAGACAGATTTATGACATTACATTAGTTGTAGTGTCTCCGGCATGAGAGCTGATTGATTGTTGTTAGAGAAAACAGTTTTAGCAATTTTCTTTTAAGTTTATTGGCCTAACCTAATTGATTGTAAAATTAGGTTCCGCAAGATAAGTCACATTAACTGAATTATATGTGTTTGGTTTTTGCTGTTTAGTATTATGATTTTAAAGTAACAATTTACTATTAAACATTGTGTAAATTTTTAATAAGAATATATATTGCTTTCTCTGTACTTATGTATCTACCTGTTTGTTAGAGTATGAAAATTAAAAAAGATACTAATTTTGCACCATCTTTTGTGTCTTGTGCATGATAGATATGAAATTTTACAAGGTAGAATGAAAATTTCATAGGATTACAAAATTTGAAATAAAGTAAATGAGTGTAAAAAATAAGTTGGTCATCGATGACAATTGTATAAATAGATAAAAATTTATAAAAGAAAGATACTCTCGATGCATGAATTCTTTAATCGTACTTTAAATTTTATATTTTTTAATTTTTACTATATTAATTAGCTATTTTAATGTTAATATTTTGTATTACATAATAATTATGTTTATTTAAGCTTTCTTGATTATTTAATAATTATAATCTTTTTAAATTTTTATATCTACAATAAATAGAATAATTCACGTGGGAGGGATGTAATATTGTTTTACTAAATATGATATGATCATATTTTTTTGGTAGACAAATTGAAATGGTAAAATAAAGACATTTTTACAAGAAAGAATGAGTGATTTTTTATTAGTACTGTAATTAAGATTTGAATTTATAGATTAACTAACCAATTTGCAATTAAGTTGGTGCAAAACAAACACTCTTCGATGTTATATGCATTTAGGTAACAAATATTGTCTCTTCGAACAATCATTTAAAGTCTTGTTCAAAAGTTGATATTGTTTTAGATAAATTTATACATATTTAATATAATATCACATCAAATTTACAGATGATGGTACCAACCATAGGGCCACCCGATGCTGCAGAGACATTTGCTCGATTGATAGCTTAAGCCTTAGCTATTCAAAATATTGTTTCTCAACACATCTTGCTGAAAGCACTATAACTAACAACTAACTAGTGGTGATCAATCACACTTGACACCGTCTTCAACACTTTTCACGATCAAGTGCAATAATAGCCAAAGGAAAAACTCATTTTCTTACAAGCAAGTAGGCAAAACCAAATCCGGCTTCTCTTGTGTATGATGTTTGGATTGTAATTTCATCTCAATTAGTTTACGAGGAGCTTTCATTTTCATCTCAATAGCAAACAATTTGTGGGCAAGCTTGAAAGAAAAAATTTGAATAGTCTAATGTCTCACTCATATTTCAACTTAAGTAGTCACTCAGCTCTTTTGAATAAGATAATTATTTTTCTTTTACAATCCATGTAACTAAATTATAAGAGTTACGAGAGAAATGACTGACTGTTGATCCCAACGTAGAGTATATATGTGAAAACATATGTAATTGGTGACTTAAACACAATGCTATTGGGCAAGATGAATAGTGATTTAATGACCTCTCTCAATTATACATATAATGTAGCAAGAGGCTAAATATGACATATGGAATCTCTGTCAACTATGAGTAAATTCTATTTAGTATTGAAAAACAACGGGAAATTCATATTTCACTTGAACATAATTCTATAGGGAATGCGAAGGACATTAGCCATAAACGGTTTGACAAGTGAAATTAAGTACTTCCTCCGTCCCATAATAAAGTATCCATTTTTCCATTTTAGTTTGTCCCATAACAAAGTATTCATTTCTTTTTTTAGTAATTGTACTATCTACCTAACGTTAAAAATACCCTTACAACTTACAATATATTACACAAATGTCATTAATTTTAATCATTTCTATTTTATTCTTACTACATCCGCATATAATACTAATATTTCTAAAACTACGTGCAAAAAGCAAAGAGATATCTAATTATGAGACAGATGAAGTATTTAAATATTGCATGAGACACAACAAAAAACTTACTTGTAACTCAACAGTTTTTAAATTGATAGAAAAAACAAAAAAATAGTGTCAAGAAGAAGAAATGTGATGTTGCTGCTAGTGTGGATAAGAAAGAGCCAGCAAAGTCGTAGGTTCATAGGTTCAAACACCTGACGTCTCAGGTCATCTGTTAGTTCGACTAATGTGAGTTACTTGTCGGACCTGGTTTGCAGAGTATTAAATTTGATTGGGGGTTTACTCAATGCGCACTTTCGGGTAGCGACTGCGGGTTCCCATGTTATTAAAAAAAAAAAAAAAAAAGAGAGAGAGAGCCAGCAAATATCCGAGGTAAAGATTCTGAGCTTATTATTTTATTTTTTTTATTGGGATTATCTTTTATTTATTTTTTCTCTTAATTATAATATAAAATTTGAGATTTTCTATTTATTTACTTCACATTATACTATTAACAGTAGAATTGCAATATCATTTAATGATCCTGATTATACTCTTCAATATTTTTTGTAAAGTATTTTTAAGATTACAAACTAGTATTTCTTATTATATAAATTGTTCACTATGTCTATCAAACATATAGTTAATTGTTTACTATGTCTATCAAACATATAGTTATATTGGTTGATTGTGAATATAGTATGGATATTTTTAAAAGTATGAGTAAGGGTTAATGAGGTGCGAGAAAATTTTTGATAAATTGAGTGTGTAAGTAGTTATGACATTTTTATTTATAAATATAACGTGTAAAAATATAAATTAAAGAGTGTGTAAAAATAATTTACTATAAATAAAAAATAAATATCTTTTATAGGAAAAGGAAAAAAACAAATAAACAAACATCAATTTTGTGCAACCGATGGAATAGTATTTTCCAATAAAAAATAAAAGATGGAAAAAAATATACGGTCCAAAAATCCGACTTAAATGACACCAATAATTTGTACCTGAGCCTTAAAATTAGGCACAAAAAATTGGACTGGGCCAGGCCTGTTTGGCTATAAACCATGTCAGGTCTCAGATTGTGAAAATTGATTGTACTAGTCCAACCCAAAAATAAATAAATATAAATATGTTATAAATATATATTAATAAATACTGATATATTAAAATTAAGATTTAATTATATTTAATATTCAAAATTCAAAATTCCTATATATATATATATATATATTTAGAAGATTGGAAGAAAACTATTAATAAGAATTTTTTATTTATATTTATATTTTTAATTATCAATACACATACGATTTATTCTATTTGTATTTATTTATATTTATATAATTTAGTTTTAATAAAAAAATCATACAAAATATAGCTATATAAATACAAAACAAAACTTTAATAAGCTATAATTAAATATATAAAAAAAATTAGGTCAACTTGACCGCCACAGTTTGAAACAAGACCATATCCAAGCTTGGGTTTCACTTTCAGCACACAAAATCAAATATGGCCCAGTCAAAAGCAATTTCTCGGCCCAGATGAAGCCCAATTAATGGCAAAGATCAAACCCAAGTTTGAATTTAGCCATACAGGCCCAATCTTGAAAGGCCCAATACTGAGTGAAATTGGAATTGACAAGAACAAATTAATTGTACGTACAAATCTTTTTTTCTAAATGGGATTGATTATTCTTTTTCTATCAAAAGTAAAAAGTTCAAATCTTGAAAGAAAATGTGATGTCAATCTCAATACAGACCATCATTTATGGGCTCTCCTCTTCAAAACCCCACCCTACCCCACCCCACTCCAAGAAAGTGCTTCTTCCACTATAGCTTTTTAGGCAGGCCATTGTAATTTGTAAACCAACACAACACACATGCAGAGAGTTATTCCAGTTCCATGGAAAGCAAAAAACACAGCTAATAATAAAAAGAAAAAGGAACCAAATGTAGTGGGAAAGTGAGCTCACAAATCAACCTATCATAATCCTAAGACAACCTTTCTCTTGCTTTTTGAGTGCTGCTTAATGTTCCTCTGGTTAATCCTTTTTCCATTTTCAATATATTGTTTTGAGTTTCTTAATTCATTGGTTGATGTGATCATCATTCCCCATCACTAATTTAAAATCATAATAATAATGATACGAACTAAAAAAAGGTATCCTAATGAGTATGCTTCTATACTAATGGCATTCTTAAAAGAAAAGTGATGAAACAGCTCGAGAACAATAAGGATTGGAAATAAGTGATTCTCAACTAGTGGGCAATCTATTTTTTGAAGTTAAAATATTTTTATATTTAATATTAAAAATGAGGGTCTAATCAAATCCACTCTAGTTGTGCATAATAATGATTTCTTCAAACTAACAATTAAAACATAAATAAGGGCTAAGCTACAAAGGCACACCAAATATTTGGTACATGATATGATTTATTTCAAGAAAGGAACCATTCTATTCAGGCATCATTTCTGTACATCATGCAAGAATCAAATTTGACAACAAAATAAGTGTGTTTTTTAAATTAGTGGATTTTCTGCTGACAAGTGCAACAGAGTGACATGATTGTATTGGCCAACCATGGCTGCACTGCACCACAGCATATTCAAATATGGTTGATAAAGCTAACCTATATAGTATATGGAAAAGCACAAATAAATTAAACCAAGCTACAATTAATATACCATGTGCAAGGGTGATGCATGGAAATGCCAATTAGTGTTTTATTTATTTTATTGGCCTTTAATTGTGCCTTAATTGCATCTGTGTTGGTGACACAATGACTGACTGACAGCTCATTGTGCTTAGCTTTTCACATGCTCCTTAGTATCTTCCACACAAATGATCAAAACCCTACATCATAAATGCCCTCTGATTATTGGTATAATTTATTGCATGCCAAGAAAAAATAAGTAATAGAAAAAAAAGGATACTTTAATAAATTTTGTGGGGTCTTTTTTAGTATTATTATTGTGATGGATAGTTTCTATAATCTCCAAGCAAGAACTACAAAAGAGGGGACAAATGGATGGAATGAATCTTCAGAGATGAGTGTAAGACTGGGAGTAAACAACAAAAGGATACTATACACTAATGGAACAAAAATAGTCAAGAGTTGCAGAGAGATATGCATACAACAAACAGAAGAGTTTCAACCAAGAAAAAGACAGCAAGAAGCAGAAATGGAACCATGTGAATTTCAGCAAATAGGTAAGAAAGGAACAAAAAATGCATTTAAACAAATAGTGTGGTTATGTTATGAGAGAAGATGAAACCTAAAGACATGGGGGGCAGCCACATAATTCAAAGGGATTAAAAGATTAATATCCTGATTAATTAGTATAGATTAATCACACTGACTGACAGCTTCCATCTTCTGCCATTACTGTCTTTTTTTGCTTTATGGGCCTTTTTTTATTCCCACTACTTTCACTTTCTTTCTTTTATTATATACACAACTCAGATTACTTGCTTGGAAGTGGGAACCAAGAATCTTGAAAAACCCCTCAAGACAGAGACTAGCAAGTTCACTTTTTTGACTTAACCTAATAGTAATAATGTATTTGATCCATGAAAGATAGCATATCCATATTCTATGTTCTTACCTAAATAGTAAATACCAAGTTTGCCCCCATTCCAAATAGCAGTAAGTAATAGGAGGCAAGAATCAGCATTTGATGTTAAGAACAAGGTCCTGAATTAAGCCGGTGAAAAAGAATCCAGAAACCAAGTGTGACATGACATGGAGAAGAACTAAACTGCATAAACTTAACAACTAGTGCACCAAAAATCACGTTATGAAAAACACAAAAGGAAGGAAAACAGGAAACTGAGAGAGACAAAGAATTCAAAAGAGCCTAAATGTGACTTCTCCTTACATAGAAGTAATGAAATCAGTTACCGGATTCTTGTTCGCCGGATCAGCCATTGCTACTGCAAGATCCAAGTTCCTAATGGTGGTTAACTGGAATCTCCCAATTCGTCTTGGCTTTCAGAAGGGCATCGTATCAGCTCCAATATGTTAATTACTTCCGCCATGTCGGGCCTGCTTGAAGGCACCTGGGATGTGCAGATCAAGCCTAGTTTCATCATTGGAATTGCCTCCTCGGCAGGGAATTTTCCTTGCAGCTGACTATCAACGCAGTCTTCAACTTTTCCTTCTTCGAGTGCTCCCCGAACCATGTCGCAGAGAACCACAACATCATCCTCCATGTACTCAACAGGCCTCTTCCCAGTGACTATCTCCAAGACCAAGACACCAAAGCCATAAACATCGCATTTCTCAGTTATCTTGACTGTTTTGCATGCAAATTCAGGTGCCATGTAACCAAGAGCACTCTGAATCTTGCTGCTCAGCACATACCTATCCAACATCGGCAGCAGCCTAGCTAAACCATAATCAGCAACTTTAGGTTCACCAGAGCCGTCAAGCAATATATTGCTTGATTTCAAGTTGTAGTGAATCACATTCATTTGGTGTAAATGAGCTAAGCCTTTTGCAGCCCCAACGACAATATTAAATCTTTCATTCCAAGACAGATAGGTTCCATCAGATCCCTCATGAAGATGCTTGTACAAATTTCCACCTGAAACGAATTCGTAAATGAGAAGCTGCAATGAGGGGGTCCAGTAATATCCATCAAGTGCCACAAGATTGGCATGACGAACTTTTGCCAATTTTTTTACTTCCCTTTCAAAATCTTCCTGGGACTTGACTAGGCTAGATACAGTTAGCTTCTTAATGGCAACAAACCGTCCGTCTCTCAGCATAGTCCGATAGACAGCACCAAATCCCCCACATCCAAGTTCACAATCTTTATTGAGAAGGGCATGTGCACCAGTGCTAAAATCGGCATCACCTGAAAACATGACAAGCTTCCCAGAGTTCCCATCTGTAGATGGTGAGTGGCTGAAGTCATCACCGCCAGAAAAAGCGAGAGCCACAGCGGATCGAGAAGAGGCAGACCGTACGCGAAGATTGAGCACGGTGATAGCTATTACACCAATGACAATAGCAGCAGCAGCACCGATAGCAATCAGGGCAGAGATACTGAGGATTCTCTTCCCACGACCAAATGCTTCAGGTGCAGTTCCCGGCACAGTATCAGTAGTGTTTGGATTAAGAACAATTGGTTTGGGAAGAACTGTGGGGCAACTTCTATTGACTGCAGCCCCGCAAAGAGAGGGATTATCTGATACAGACGATGGATCAATGGTGTTGAAAAAGCTACCAGCAGGGAGTTCACCTTCTATCTGGTTGTGTGAAATATTGAATGACTTGAGGCTTACAAGATTCGCAAGCTGCTTAGGTAGGGCTCCTGTCAGTTTGTTGAAAGAGAAATCGACGCTTTGTAGGTTAGGGAGTTTTCCGAGGGAGGACGGGATGGGACCAGTTATTTCATTATGACTGAGGTACCTGCCAGATTCAATCAAAGAGAGAGAGAGAATACCCGGTCAGAATTCGACTTGACAAATATCATGCAAGTTTCCATACAATCAGTTTGCCGCATCCAAACATTTATGACACAAGAGGAAGAAATACTCACACTCAATCTCATAACTCACTTACATTGTAGCAACCAACCAGTCAGTTTATTTCATGGAGAACATCATTAGAAATGCAAAAAGTTAGAAACCTACGCTAGTCAAGCGTAACATGAAAGGCAAGTATCTTTCATTAAACAGTAAATTGAAATACCCAAACCAACTATACGATTAATCAACAAGATCTCAAAGAAAATAAATTTATGGCATATGAAATTTCAAAAACAAGCAAATAGCTTACAAGAATCTAAGTGAAGCACAGTTTCCAATCGATAGAGGAATGCTGCCAGCCAAAGAGTTCTTTTGCAGCCTCAGTTCATCGAGGGATGTGAGTCCTTCAATGTCTGAAGGAATACTTCCATTCAGCCGATTTTCACTCAAGTCGAGAATATTTAAAAATTTCAAGTGTCCAATACTAGGAGGAATGCTGCCAACAAAAGAGTTCATAGCCAGACTCAGAAACCGCAAGCTGCCAAAAGCTCCAACGGCATTTGGAATTGCACCAGATAGCTTATTCTGGGAAATATCCAAAATCACAAGGTTTTTCTGAGAGCTCACTGTTGATGAGGCTAAAGCATCGTCAATGCTACCACTTAATCCATTCCCAGAAAACAAGACTTGCTGTAAACCAAGTCTGAACACCCAAGAAGGAATATTTCCTGTTAGAGAATTATGACTAATGTCAACAGCCATTAGATTCAGGCAGTTGCTCATAGATTCAGGCAAGTTTCCCGTGAGCCCATTCTTGGATGTATTGAGAATCCTCAACGACTGAAGCTTCCCCAAGGAATCTGGGAGTTGACCTGTGAAATTGTTATCAGAAAGATCAAGAGTCTTAAGGCTTCTCATGTCACCAATCCACGTGGGCACCCCAGACGTGAACCAGTTTCCACCTAAACATAGATCATTGCACAAAGAAAGCCTCTGCATTGTGCTTGGAATCTCACCAGAAAGCAAATTTTGACTCATATCAATTGATCTCAGCAACAAACAATTACCAATTCCATCAGGAACCTCACCAGTAAACTTATTGTTTCTCAAACTGATTACCCTCAAATTGTTCAAAACTTCAATACCCTTTGGAATTGCACCATCTAACATATTATCAGACAAATCAAGTGATCTAATCCCAGTCATCGACCAAATTCCCAAGGGCAATGGACCAGAGAACTGATTACCAGAGAAATTAAGGGAAGTAAGAGTGGAGCACGAACCTAGACTCTCCGGAATTGGGCCTGAAAACTTGTTTCTAGCCAAGGAAATAGATCTCAACGCTCCACATTGGGAAAAGAAATCACTTGGAATTGACCCAGATAAGGCATTCTCACTCAAGTCAAGAACTCTTAGATCAGGCAGCTGACCAAGGCTGAGGCTTAAACTTCCCGTCAGATTATTTTTGGCAAATGAAAGCTTCTGCAGAAACTGCAATCGAAGAAGACCTCTGCCTAGTTTCCCTGAAAGGCCAAAGCCATCAAGAGTAAGGTCTGTTACTCGATTGGATCTAGGGTTGCATTTCACCCCTACCCAACCGTCACACGGACTGTCATCATCTTCGTTCCATGAACTCAATTTCCCATCAGGGTCACGAACATCGGCTTTGAACACGATCAAACCCAGAATATCATCATTCAAAGAAGGGCTCAAGGATTTCACCAAGAATGGAGACAAACAAATGAACAAGAAAACAGCAAGTACACTTCTCATTTTCAGGATATCAGTAAAATGCAGACGAACTAAGACATTAAATGGTTTTAAACGAATCCAACAGAGATTTCCCCTCCTGATAATAGACACCAAAATAAACCCACCAAACAAGCTTCCCTAATTTTGAGAGGAAACACAATGAAGTCCAAGAACTGAAGAATGGCGAGCAAAAGACTAACAATTCCTAAATCCTTCCTCCAAAAGTCTGCAGAAACACAACACACACATAATGTTTGCTTAAATACGACGCCACGACTTTTTTGCTCGTAACGGCTAGAAATTGCGACCAGGAAACGGCCACCAGCAAAAACCACAGAAAAAAACCACTATAGAAAAACCCTAGCAGTCTACCACACCCAATCCGGCAACCACATTAGCAAACGACGCCGGCTAAACACCCACCAACACAATGCACAGCGGCATTCTTCAAAGTCGAAAGCACAACTCGAGGGAAAACGAAAAAAAGAAAAAGGCCAAATTTCCGGAAAGAGCAGACGATTAAAGCGATTAAAGCAAGGAAAACGCAGAGTAAGAATCTGAAAAACAAAACAGTCGCTTCACGAGCTCAAATGCGACAAACAGGATTCACAAGAATCGCTTCCCCGAAACGAGCCTACCCGAAGAAACGAGCGCTGCAGAACAATCCGGCGTGAAATGCGGGAAGTGACGAAGATTCCGGCGACCGGGAGTCGGTGCAGAACATTTAATGCGCCTTCACACTCACTCCCAATACTTTAATTCCAACGGAGAGAGAGAGAGAGAGAGAGAAAGAGACAGAGAAAGAGAAAAAAGAGAGAGAAGAGACGACGGACATTTATCAACGGGAAAAAGAGGGGGAACGAAGAAAAGGGAGAGAGGGTTTTGTTTGGGTGTGGCCGGTTCTAACATAACACGACACGTGTCTTACTCTCATAGGATCTCACAAATCCGACGTGTCAGACAGTTGTCGCCGGGGGCGCACGGGACTTGCTTCTCCACAAATTTGGACATGAAATGGTTTTTTATACATTGTATTTTTAAATAATTTTGTATATATATTATCCCATAATTTATTTAATAGCAGTTTTAGGAAAAATTATTAGAATGGTAATGGTAAATCATTGGGTATAAGAAAAATAGGAAAGTAATTAAGAAATACTTTTATATATATATAGAAATAAATGAAAGTAGGTGGGGTGGGTGGTGACAGACAGGCAGGCAGTGTGTAATAAATCACAGCGGGTTGCCTTTAAAGCTTTTGCCTCACTCAACTCGCCAATTCATTCTAATTAAAGGCACCCCCACCCCACCCCCGCCATAAATGCATTTCATCTGCTTGTTTGGATTTTTTTATTTCTAGCATGTATATTTCTTTAGCAAAATTACTATTTCAACTTTGTAATTTTTTTTTAAAAAAAATACTATTTTCGTCGGATAAATATAATCTTAATTGAATTTGATATGAAATTTAAAAAATATTGATATTATATTAGTAGTTAGTAAAAAATATGAATAAAATTTTTTTTGCTTTTGCATGGTGTATCAGAGTAAAAAGTAATGACAACTGTATAATAAAAATAAAAAAAATAGGGATACTTTTATAGTGTCATGATTATTTACGGAAATAAGACTATTATTTTGGGACGGACAAAAATGGTAAACAAGATTATTGTATTGGGACGGAGGGAATACTTCTCTAATGGTCACATTTACGTTTTGCATCATTGTACTTAATATTAAAAAAAAACTTTATATTTGAATAATTTGTTTTACATATGTTTTCTATACTAGTTAAAGTATTTTTGTAATTTTTTAATAATTTGTTAAAGTATTTGAATAATTTGTTAATTTCTACTATTTTTTATATAATAATTGATATTCAAAGAACAACACATACAAAATAAATGAAACCCTTAGAGTTGGACAAAAGTAATATATTTTTTCTTTTAACAAAACATTTCATCAAACATTACTTTTATATTAAATTCAAATTCAATTTTTTCCAAACTCATCAAAAAAAACACATCATTATATTATTTATTCAAGCATTTAAATTTATAGTTATTTTTTTATAGTAAAAAGATTTCACTTTTTTTTTAACTATAAAAAAAATTCAATTTTTATTATTATTTTTTTTAAAATTCGTACTCGGTGAAATGAATGTGATTTTAGAGAACGGAAAGGGTACAATATTTAAATAGAGAGACTAAAAGATAATAGTAATATTTTAATATAAAAAAATAAATAGAAAAAATAAAATAAAAATATTATTAAAATTTATTAAAATGTTAGTAATATACTAATATAAAAAAGAGTGATAAATTAATTATTATTTATTAAAATAAAATAAAAGGTAAACTGTTTTTTTGTCCCATAACTAGACCCTTTTATCGTTTTAGTCTCGTAAGTGGAGCATGTCGCAAACTAGTCCCATAAATGAAAAATTTTCGCTATTTTAGTCCTCCGGCGCCGGAGATGCCCGCGTGGCTCGTCGGAGAGATGACGTTTCCACCCTGACGGACATGTGAATTTTAATTTTTTTTTTATTTTTAAAATTTTTTTAAAACTTATTTTTAATTTATTTTAAATTTTATTTTTGTTTTTTCTATTTTTTTTATTTGATCCAATTTTAAAAAAATTGAAAAAATTAAAAGAAATGAAAAAAAAAAAAGTTCACGTGTCCGCCAGGTGTCGCTGACCTAGTGGGACACCTGGCGGACACGTCACCTCCGGCGAGCCACGCGGGCGTCTCCAGCACCGGATGACTAAAACAGCGAAAATTTTTTACTTATGAGACTAGTTTACGACATGCTCCACTTACAGGATTAAAATGATAAATAGGTCCAGTTACGGGATTAAAAAAATAATTTACCTATAAAAAAAAAATAAAACTGTAAATATATATAATTATTTATTATATATGAATTATGTATAACTTTAATGGATAAGTAAAAAATGTGCAATAATTTTTTGTATTTATTACTTTGTTACTATGTATGTTAAAGATTATTAGTACTTCATTTGCCCTATAACAAATTTAATAATTGTTACTATGTATGTCTTATAATAAATAATATATTTTTATATTTGGTAAAGTTTACTAATTTAATATATATTTAACAAATATAAATAAATTTAATTAATTATTTTCTCTCAATAAACAAATATTTTTATCAATAATTAAAACTCTCATTCTTTTATAAAATTATTTTATATTAATCATAAATAAATAAATATACTTTTTTATTTATTTGTATTATATAAATATTTTTATAATCTATTATAAAAATCTTATAAATGAAATGTAGGAAGTAAATTTATGTTATATATAATTTTATTATCATAATATCATAATTGAATGTAATATAGGAGAATAATAAAATATTTTAATATATTTCTAATTATTTACGTTATAATTAAATCATTAAATCATTAATCAAATATTCTTTTATTTCAAAAATATTAATAAAATTAAACTTTAAACCATGTTTTTAACTGATAATCTAACATAGGATCATCATAAAACATCAAAATCCAATCAAATGCATCCTAATATTCCCGCTACAATATTCAGGTGAAACAATGATATATTAATATTGGCGTGTTCATCCAAAAATATATATATATATTTGAAAAATAGTAATTCCTATCTTTTAAGTAGGTTTAATTATTGTTTTTTTTTAATTCAATTTTTTTTTAAAAAAAAAATTGGCACGTGAGATAAGGTAGACACACCGTTGTCATTGTGTCACCTGCCGAAGACAGTGCGAGTATCATATGACAATTTTTCGACACTAATTTGACAATAAATTAAAAAAAAATATTTGGGCCAATCGGAAAAATTGAAAAAAAATAAAAATAAAAATAAAACACACTTGATTATAAAGCTGTTAATGATTCGAGCTGACTCGAGTCAAATTTTAAGTGTTCGTTAACGTTCGCGAACAAAGCTCATGTTCGTTCGTTAAGCTTTCAAACTCGTTCGTAGTGTTCGAGCTCAGCTAATTAATAATTTTTGTTGTTTGAGCTCGTGTTCAACTTGATTAAGTTCGTTCGAGCTCGTTTGTCTTATTTTTTTAAAATTATATATAAATTATAAAAGAAATTTTAAAATTATTTTATTTATATATTTTAAATTAATATTTTATTTATTTATAAATTATAATTATATATATAATATTTATAATAAATATATTATTTCAACGAACGTTCGTGAACAAAGCTCGGGCTCGTTTGATAACTAGACGAGCCTGTTTTTGTTGTTCGGCTCGACTCGTTAACGTTCGCGAACGAGCTTTAATCGAGCCGAGTTCACGAACGACTCGATTCGTTTAACAGCTCTACTTGATGAGAACATTTCTTATTTGAATTGATCGAACAATTCCCTTTGAAGAATTTTAAGAGACTTGCGACCGAATCGGAGCTTTTGCCAAAATATTTCTCAAGCCCGTCGGCATTGCCATTGAAGTCCACCTTACCGGGATTTATTTTGCACCCGAATCTCCGGTCCAATCTCCAGCAATTAAGTGTCGTCATCTATGACGCAATGGAGCTTTCTTCCGGTAAGGAGGCGCATCACTGCCCAATATTTATTTATTTTAGCTTATGATTTTTTTCGTCATTTTGTTGGTTTTTATTTGTATTTGTAATTTGTGACATCACATGATTCTCTTTGTCATTGTCCCTTTAAATGTACTTTGTAATATCACAGTTTTACAACAGTCGAAGTGAGTTTTTTTTTTTTTTTTTTTATATTATTATTGTATGGAAGTAATAATTTTCAAATACCAACTCTTCAATATGTAGGGAGAGAAGGGTATGCTCTTACATGCGGTGGAGACAATGATTTTTGGGTTGAATTTTTCTATTTTTAGAGATGGGGTGTTTATGATCATTGTCGATGATGAAATACTTAGATAGTGTGCAATAGAACATGTAGGAAGACAATGTGATGATTTTGTTATATTTGTCCGAGCAAAAGATGATCTAGATGGTTGTAATTACTATTTTTTTTTATGGTAATAATAAATATGTAATTAGTCCTGCAATAGGTCATAGTCACGATGCTTTGTTTGCGGATTATGGAGATGACTTTTTTTAGGGGAGCTTTGATGAGGCTGATGTAGAATTGAAAACGATGAAAAAACCAATATTAGGTGTAAAAAAAAAAAAGATGATAAAGGGATATGAGACGGGATGAGAAAGTCAAACTAGACGAACATGTATGACAGGAGACCTGAGGCGTTGGGGATTTGAATACAAGTCCAATCTCTACGCCACCAGGTTATCTCTAATCCCGTATGTTGCTTTTTTTAGCAGAACAAGATAAACTTGGGGACTTGATTTACAATTTTGGTTAAGATGGATATGAAAATTGAGAATAAAAAAAATTTATTTTATGTCTGAAATAAAATGTGTACAAATAATTTTATATAGGATTTGTAGTCATTAAAAATATTATTTATTGTCGAAATATTGTTATGTTTTCTATATAATATATTACAAATTGATATTAAATAATTATGCAGCAAATTTTAATAGATTTCGACATGAATTTAGTTTTTAAATAAATATATGATTATACTCCCTTCGTCCCATGTATTATGGGCCTATTATTGTAGATACGAGAATTTAGGTAAAGTGTGATTAGTAAGTAATTAAGAAGTGTATTAGTAAAAATAATTATCGTATAATAAAAATAATTGTGAATTAAGATTAAGATAACTAAATAGTTTAGTAAAGATTAAAAAAATTATAAAATTTAAAATTTAAAATGAGATTAAAGTGTATAATTATATTTTCAAAAAAGAAATGAACAAATTATGTATGACGGACGAAAATAAAAAGGACAAATTATGTGGGAGGGAGTATGTTTTAATAAAATAAAATTAAATCCAAATCAATATTATATATTTTGGTACAAAAAAAAAAAAATTCATTTTAGAGATATAAAATTATAGGTGCGTGCTTCCATAAAATATAAAAATAAAAAATTATTTACGAATAATATTATAATAAAGTACAATATATACATAATATATATTCTATTTACTCAATAAGTGAATAATTTAATATAAAATATATTTTTTTATACTAAAGATACATATATTGTGTAAATAATATATTTATTAATTATTTATTAATTATATAGTAAATTTTAAAATCTAGACGGTTTTAGTAAAATGGAGGAAGTATATTATTTTATATTTTATTTCAATGCAACAGTGTTGTTTGCTATTTTTGTCTATTTCAATATAATAATTTTGTTTATTAATTTTGTTCATTTCAAAACAATAGTTTTATTTTCATAAATACTCGTCTTATCATAAAATTATTCATATTTTTTTCATTATTATTATACAAATGTCACTGTTTTTTATCTTAATACACTCATACGAGCAAAAAAATTTTTTTACATATACTTTCTACAAACTATCAATATATCAATATTCCTAAGATATAGTTTTGAACGAGAGAGTATATTAAAAAAATCTAATAATAAAAATTACGATATAGACATAGAAAACGCATCCAAACACATCGTAGCTTTCGAGAGCGGGCAGCTTGTGGTAGGTCTACGTGGTCCACCATCCCTGCTCCGTCCAATCTTATAAGTCAAAGTTGGGGTCTCAATTCTGAACCAAAATTATATATAATTAAAAAAGAAGAAGAAATTATTCGACTTAATAATAATTTTCAGATTAAAAATACAGTATTTTAAGTTTTTTTTTTTTTTTTTTATAATCATAGTAATAATAATAATAATAAATCAAGTCAATTAAATATAGAACAAAATTAATTAAATTATTTTTCGATTTTATTTAATATAAAATATAAAAATCAGGTCAACAAATAATGTAATATTCTAACTCACTTGGATTTTGACATGATTGATATAATCTTAATTAATAATTTATGGCTGTGTTTGTCTGCCAATTTCGATTTTGAATTGAGATTTGAATAGTAAAACATTAGAATTTGAATAGTTGTATGATGCGATATAATTATGTATTAATATGATGTTTTGAATGTAAAATTAATTTTTAGTATAATATAAAAAACGAAAAATAGGTGTTTTGATTTGATATTTTTTAGAAGAAAAATTTATGTGAATAATAAAAATTCATACAATCCTTCAAACAAACACACCCTATGTGTACTCGTCAAATTTTACATTTGATTTTACTATTTTATTTTTTTCAATAACATCAAATTAAATATTTATTTTTTATTTATTATATTAAACTAAAATTTAATTTTATATTTAAAATATTATATAAATATATATATTTATATTAGATTAAATAATTATTTTAATTCAAAATTTATATTCAAAACAAAAAAATTTAAAATCAAAATCCTACAAATAAAGACACTTTCAAAACGATATAACTAATGTGTATCCCAATGCACAATCTTAATAACTATTTATATTTTAAATTATATTTCCTCTCTTATCTAAATATATGTTAACTTTATTACTCAATTTCAATAAAACACTTCAATATTGGAGAATACAATTACATTACATATCAAGTATCTAATTAAATGATTCGTCAGTCCCACCTATCATGTTTATATTGTCCCATCTATCATGTTTACATTGTCGTTTCTGTCCGTCTCATATTTCATGTCATTTTCATTTTTTGGAAAATAATTATACACTTTAATCTCATTTTAAATTTTTTAATCTTTTTAAAATTTTAATTAAACTAATTTAATTATCTTAACATTAATCTATAATTATTTATATTATAGGATAATTATTTTCACTAATATATTCTTAATTATCTACTAATTATACTTATCGTAAATTCATATATTTACAGTGATCCAGACATCCAATGTGAGACAGATAAAATATATCATGTTTTTATTATTCCGCCAAACTTAGTTGTTTGGTTCTCTGTAGGTACGAATTCTAGACCTGACTATAATTAGTAAAATAATTATATTAAAATTATAATAATTAATTTATTTAATTAAGATTTAAAAATATAAATTATGAAATTTAGAATTCGATTAAAGTGTATGATTTTGTTTTTTATTTCCAAAAAATAAAAGTAACAATTACCAAATTATTTCATTAAAAGTAATAATATATTAATACCAAAATACCCTCAATTTTTACTTAAAGTACGAATATACTATTACATACACAATTACTTTATACATAAAGACAAAGAATAAAAATGTCAAAATCTTTTACAAACTTCTTTATTAACTAATAAAATATTATTATTTCTTAATCTACTGCAATCCCCCAAAACATCCCTTTAAAATGACAGAGGAGTATTAGTTTTGAATAAAAAAAAAATGTTTTGCATAATTTAATTTAACACATAAATGTTTCACATAATAGATAAAATACAAAAGATTTTGTATATTTTTATTAAGACGTAATAATAAATAACATACAAAGAGTGTGTTTACTTGTGAGGTTTTGATTTTGAATAGTAAAATTTTTAATTAAAATAGTTGTTTGATGTGATATAAATATGTATTGATGTAATGTTTTGAATGTAAAATTAGATTTTAGTTTAATAAAATAAATAAAAATTTAGTATTTGATTTGATATTTTTAAAGAAAAAAAAAAGTTAAAATAATAAAATCAGAAAAAAAATTTTACAAGTAATCACACCCAAAGTATTTTGCATATTTTTATTATAATGCAAAAAAATGATATAATTTAACCTAAAAATTAAAATAAAAAACTTGATGTTTTTTTTAATAAATAATTAACCATTATATTTTAAAAATTCACAAAAAGAAGAAAAAGAGCAACCTCAAGTCAAAAATAAAAATTATTAGATGCTCAAACTGCAAACTACACATCCAAAGACAAAATCCAGGTAATCCAACGGCAGGAAAATTGTAAAAATTAAAATGTGGCTGCTGGGATTCGAGCCCAGGTCTCCACGGCCACAACGTGGAATTCTTACCACTAAACTACAGCCACTGTTTATGTCATATAATTCAATTAAATTATAAATAGAAAATAAAATCAAACTGAGTTTCATATGCACGTGGTTATTTGATTTTATTGATTTATTTGATTTGGACAATAAAAATTGTTCTGTTCATAATAAGCATTTACATAAAAAAAAAAAAAAAAAAACAAATACTGCATTTATCTCAAATTAATTTATTCATTTTATCAATTTGGTTCATTCAAAATTAATTCTACTTTAAAATAATTAAAAGAATATTACAGTTTACATATTATTATAAAATGTTATTACCGTAATTTATCTAATTTTAAATATAACTATTTATATTTCTTATCTCTTATATTTATAAAATGCTAATATTATAATCGAATCAGAATTTAGCTAAAGCATCACGGTAAATAGTAGCTGCAAATTTCCAAATTATCAAAAATATTGAAAAAAAATACTTATATTAAAAAATAGTTTAAAAAGTGGTAATTTTAACTATTCAAATTTTATGTTCAAAATATTATATATTTAAAGAAAATACTCACGTCTCGTTGGAAGGGTGACGTTTGTTTTTTGCAAGTAGATTTTTAAATATTAATATTATATTGAATTGTAGTAAAAAGGATAAAAATATCCTATTAGTACGGTGTAATATAAAAATAGTAGTATTTGTGTAATATTTGTAAATTGAAAAGGTATTTATTATATTAACTAGCTAGTACAAATTAAGAAATGATAACTTTTTCGTTGGACAAGAAAGTATCAAAAATTCCAAATTCAATATAAAAAAAAAAATCCACAAATTGACACACACCTACAATTAATATTTATAAGAATAAATAAAATGCAATATACAGGTCAGATAATAGAAACATAAAATAGTCTGATCTCCTGACACGTGTCCGGATGTTATTGGACAAAGTTCACCAGTAATAAAATGTTAATTTTTATCTATTTCATTTATTTTTATTCTTTTTCCGTTTCAGCGAGCTTGAAGAAGGTTCGGCCATGGCCGCTTCGCTGTTGGAGGCGCCGTTTTCCGGCAATCACTCGTCGTTCGGAGCTAATCACTTCTCCTTTAAACTTCAAACTACGAAGCCTGTTAACTATTTCATCCCTCCGGTACGTTCTCCAACTTCCGCATATCCTATATGGCTATGCGCCGCCGGAGATATTGGAGACCAAATACCACGGCAGCTGCATTCTCCGCCGAGTACGGAGAAGAGTTCTGAAGAATTTAGCGTTGCAATTGAGAGAATCATAGACCGGAGGAAGGCGGTGCGCGTGGCTTGGGAAAAGCTGGTCCGGTGGTCTCGTTCGTGGCGGTCCAGGGCAAAGACTGACGTTCTCGAACGCACTAAGAAGGTCTCCGATTCTCTCGCATTACTTTTCCTCGTTAATTGCTTCTCGCTTCTTCAATATTGATTCACAACAAGTAATGTTGTCGATTGAGCCACAAATTCGATTAATCCTTTCTTCATTTCAAAGCTACTGTTAATTTCCTTCAAATTTCACTTGCCGCTTTAATTATATTCTCTATAATGTTGTTGCAAGTCAATCCATGAATGCACTTAATCATTTTGATAATTAGGTCATGAATCATACGGATCTTATTGTCATTATCTAATTTGAAGTTCGTCATGTTTGGGGATCCAATATATATGTATATAGATGGATTTGAACAAAGTTTAGCATATTTTCAGTATCATTAAATCTGAAATTCGATTAATCGTGTCTTCATTTCAAAACTACAGTTAATTTCCTTCAAATTTCACTAGCCGCTTTAATTATCTTCTCTATAATGCTGTTGCAAGTCAATCCATGAATGCACTTAATCATTTTGATAATTAGGTATCATGTTTGGGGATCCAATGGATACCAAGGTAGATAGATAGAGAGATGGATTTGAACAAAATTTACCATGTTTTCAGTATCACTAAATCTGCTTTCATAGCAAAGCAGCATTTTCTGGCTTGTTATTGAAGAAATCCACTGTATGTGTACTTAGGTTGCACTACTTGGAGGTGGATCTTTTGGCACAGCTATGGCGGCTCATGTCGCCAGTAGAAAATCACAGCTAGAAGTTACTGTCCTCGTTCGCGATCCTAAAATCTGTCAATCAATCAACGAAAGCCATTTCAATTGGTAAATCAAATAGCATTTTCTTTTCAATCCATTTTGTCATCTAACATCAAGATACATAGTCATGTTGAAGCTACATTGATCTTGAAGTAGAATCCTTATTATTACAACTTTTTGTGCATCTTCTCTAACCAAACATCTATGTTTTCAATTTATTCCAGTAAGTATTTTCCAGAACAAAAGCTTCCGGAAAATGTCATTGCAACAACAGATCCTAAAGTTGCTCTACAAGGTGCAGACTTCTGCTTCCATGCTGTGCCAGTGCAGGTGCCAAATTGCTTTACCTTAGCCATATTGTACATTGATTTTGTTATTCAATATAATGGTACACCTTAAACTACAACTCAATTTCGTCCCTAACCCTATCGCCCTTAACGACTAAATTTGTTGCAGTTCAGTGCTTCATTCCTCGAGGGCATCGCTGAACATGTTGATTCAAGCTTGCCCTTCATTTCTCTGAGCAAAGGTCTGGAGCTTAATACATTGAGAACCATGTCTCAGATAATCCCCCGAGCGCTAAAGAATCCTCGCCAGCCGTACGTTGTTCTGTCTGGACCTTCATTTGCACTGGAGCTGATGAACAAATTGCCAACAGGTCATTCTGCAACACCTAAATACAGAGACTGCCCCTGATTATATAACTTCCAAATTAACTCGAATACTGCTTCTTATATGTGCAGCAATGGTGGTGGCATCTAAAGACAAAAAATTGGCCAATGCTGTCCAGCAACTTCTTGCCTCTAGGAACATGAGAATCAGCACATCAAGGTTGTACTTATAGAGGAGATACAGCCTTGTCCTTTGCATCTATTTTTAATAATCAGTTAGATTTTAATTTATTTTTTATTATGTGCTACAGTGATGTTACAGGGGTTGAAATTGCAGGTGCTCTCAAGAATGTACTTGCCATAGCTGCTGGAATTGTGGAAGGCCTAAATCTTGGAAATAATTCCATGGCAGCTCTTGTTGCCCAAGGTTGCTCTGAAATAAGATGGCTGGCCACAAAGGTGAGTTTTTACCTCATAGAAATAGTATAGGTTAGGTTTAACATGTGCTGAAATCGACAGTAGTATTATATTTTTATTTATTTATATTATATTAATATAAACAATGTGTTGTTTGTCGTTTAACAATTGTTTTATCGTAATCAGATGGGTGCCAAATCAACGACATTGACGGGGCTGTCCGGAACAGGGGACATAATGCTCACTTGTTTCGTGAACCTTTCAAGAAACCGAACAGTCGGGGTTCGTCTGGGATCTGGAGAAAAACTCGACAACATTCTCGATTCCATGAACCAGGTGTGTCTACATTATATTTTATACTTGGCGCCAAAATCAACATAATGAAGTTGCGCGGCGTTCAGGTGGCCGAGGGGGTGTCCACTGCCGGTGCGGTGATCGCACTGGCACAGAAATACAAGGTTAAAATGCCGGTCTTGACTGCAGTTGCTCGGATCATCGACAACGAACTTACCCCAACAAAAGCTGTAAATGAACTAATGAATCTCCCACAGGTTCGATTTCATCGCACCATCGAAACTCTCTTTTCCTGACATCTACAACTATAAACACTAAATGCTATTCTGTAGGTTGAAGAAGTTTAGCAAGCAATACCTCTTATCATACGACGAAAGCTGTGTCGCAAAACGGGTACATTCTCCCACCTGAAATTCTTCGTAATTTCAGTTCCTTCCGCGCTTAGATTTTGAGTTGATTTAGATTACAATACCTACGACATAAAAACATAGTCGTTGGCTAGGTTAGTAGACGAGACCTGTTAGCGAACAGGGGAATAGATAATCAATCCCCCGAATAGCAGATGTTATTCTCATCGGGAATTAGCTCGAAACGAATTCCCTTCAGGACAAAATATACAAAACATTCAAGAGCTAAGCAAGATTTGTTCATTATGTTGACCATAAAGTTTAAAAGACACCATAACGGCACGAGAAACTGTCGAAACAGTTCACCGTAGCCAAGTAGGCTCTAACGCCAAGGCAGAGTTGATTTTTCTGCTCCAGGATCGTACGATATACGATTTCTGTTAGTTTAGATTCTAAGTAGAGTAGGAGAGGCGAAAACTTAGGTATATGCGCAAGATGCACGTATATCATTCTCTTTTGTCCTCTTCGAGATCTTCCGTCAGCCCAAACACATGATCGGATGCAAGTGATGCTTTCCGGTCTTTCCTTTCCACTTTCGACGCCAAGTCCCCGGCCACTAACACTCCTGTCCCCGTAAGGGATATGCCCTCTTCTTCGTCCTCTCCAGTTTCATAAGCATACCTAGCCGATCGGACACAATATTCAAGTCAATTGGAACATGGACAAATACATACTTCATATGCTATGTAGTTGACAAGACTTATTGAAACAAACTAGTTTCGAGAATGGAAGAAAAGAGAAGAATTGAGTAGTCTAGAAGTTACCTGGTGGGGTTATGTGAAGGAGCTAAGAGAATGCATATAACCACCAACAACATGAAGGCGAGCAAAGTCCAGAAAGCCGGTATGATCCAGGCTCTTCGCCACAGCTCGCTTAGGGGATCGCTGGCATTGAAGTATAACTAAACAAGCAAAATATAGAGTCGTCATGAGTTTATTAAACTGATACCGTAGAATAAGTAGGATCAAAATATATTAATAGATGCTACGAAAGAATGAAGAGTAACATATAATTTAAAATTTCGGAAATGCATTCTGTTGCGGCCTAATCATATTATATACGCGTGTGTGAGTGCACGAGTGTGCTTTGTCATATTGTTCCATCCTTTTTCAAATTCTACCACTTTTTTAGTTGGTGCCGTTCGAGATTCTACTAAGTAAGAAGTTGTTGATTAAGCGGTATTTTACATATGGAGATGCCATTTCGTTAAGCAAAGGCAAGAAAGTACCTCGTAGCCGATCCAAGCAACTGAGAGTAGCACCGACACAGCCAAAGTATTGGTGAACTTTCGGTAGAGCTCAAGTTTGGCCATGCTTCTTCGTATCTGCACGTGGATGAAAAATCAAGGGTATTTTCTTCCCGCATAAAACTTCGGATCCAAACTACTATTCAAACCAAAATAAAAAACTGTTCACCAAATAAACACACCCGAAAGCTTTCCATAGTTATATCAAGAAGATAATTTGGGAACAAACACACCGGATATTTTATAGTTTTTTTTTTTTTCAACTAGGATAGGAGAATTCTCAAGGTTCCACACCAAGAAAATGAACTAAGATACATACAAATAAAAGAAAGTCCATACAGAAAAACAATGAACCACAAAATTACGTATGCACGCCCATTCATGTATATAATAATAATAGTAGAAACCTTTGGGAGTAGGAGACATTGAAAACGACAGAAATCCCTTGAGGAATTACGACCCTATTGGCAAATTCGATCAATCCTCAACAATTTATAGGACTTCAAAACCTTTTAAATATCCATTCACATATATAACTAACTACATATATATATATATATATTTATAAAATGAAATAAGATAAAAGATCGGTGTACAAAAAGAAGGGTATCGAGAAATTACCTGAAGCTTCTCCAGAGTCTTGGATAACGACGAGAAAATCCAAACAATAAAGCAGGCATCCAAAAGGGCAACCGGTAGAACCAAAAATAGCCTCGTTTTTCCTGCAAAGTCATTAATATTCCCCAAATGCTCGACAAGCTCCAGAGCTTCTGAAGCCACAAAATATACAACCCCGAGAAGAATTACTTTTGAGGTTATCCCTCCAAGGGTGGGCCGCATTACACCATAACCCATCGAAACCACGAGGATAAGAAGACGAGAAACCGTCTTCTTTATAGCAGTGAAGGTAACCGCCCACAACGTAATATTGATCGGCCTGCTCCCCGTGGCATTGAGATTTGCATACTCAAAGTACCAGAGAGCCATTTCGCACATTCCCAGAGAAATCACGGCCGTAATTTGGTAGTGAAGCTGAATTATATCTTTCCAGTGCTGTACGAACCGTAGAAACCATAGAAGACCGAGAATAAGGTACGCCAGAGACATCAAGCCGTAAAATGTCATCATTGGCGACATCTTCCCTGGTAGATAACCGTCCGGATTTCTCCAGACAGTTCTTCCGCTGATGGTCGTGCCCTTCAGCTCCGGGTCGCAGAGCACGAAATAGAGATAGTACATTCCGGTTTTGTTTATTTCAATAGTTTGAAGTGACATAGTCGCCACTTCGCTGTCCCCCTCGAACGGTGTCTCTACCCTTCTCGGCCACCCGGGGTTGTTGGGATCTTCGTTGATGATGACCTTACCCACCTTGCAGAAACCCTCCTTGGCGAGGTCGGGGTTGCAGCATATTGCGTTGAAGTTTTGATAAACATGCCCGATTTTGTTACTGTCTTTGACCTCGAATATTATGGCCTCGACCACTCCTGTACTTTGATGCATTTTGTTCTGCCTCACAGCAATATCTTTTGGTCTCCTAAATACGACAGACTCGAACCTACACAAAAAAACAGACCATACAGAGGAATAGTTACTCATTTTTTAACCATAGAAGATTGGAATAAATTTTGATTTCCTAAATACGATGGACTCAAACCTAAAAGAAAAACGGCCATACAGAGCAATAGTTGCGCATTTTTTAACCATAGAAGATTTGAATAAATTTTAATCTCCTAAATACGATGGACTCAAACCTAAAAGAAAAACGGCCATACAGAGCAATAGTTGCGCATTTTTTAACCATAGAAGATTTGAATAAATTTTAATCTCCTAAATACGATGGACTCAAACCTACAAGAAAAACAGCCATACAGAGCAATAGTTACTCATTTTTTAACCATAGAAGATTGAATAAATTTTGATCTACTAAATACGATGGACTAACCTACAAGAAAAACGGCCATACAGAGCAATAGTTACGCATTTTTTAACCACGTAAACAGAACTTATAGTGCAATAGTTACGTCATTTTCACCACAGAAGATTTAAATAAATTCCTTAAAGCCCATGAAATGCTTAAAAACTGATTTTATGGTGCAGTGATTTCATTACTCTAAGTGAATGTTGTAAAAATCCTCACTCACTTAGTCGAATACCTAATATATGTAGCCAAAATGTACATGTAAATGTGTTTCAGAAATCTGAGATGCATCATTACCGAATATAGATTTCTTATGTATTTTCACACTCACAGTCACACATCTGTCGTTTCAATTTAAATAACAGCAAGAAAGAGATTCCCTCGGCTACCTCTCCTAATAGTCGAATTTCTTGGTGTTAAATCGGTAAAAGATATATTCGGCTATTAGCTAAAAGTACCTAATAAATACAATTCTGATTCACTAAAGGAACTTCTGCATGACATCAATGAATACAGAATCCATAAATTCTAGTCGAATCAAATGCATTGATTTCAAAATAACTACTCAAAAGAATCTAAGCTATGTGACTAATACAAAAAAATTCTCGAAACAAAAATGAATCGTCCATTGAATGCAGCAAAAGCTTCGAAGCAGAAAAAAACTGCAGAAGGACAACCAAAAACCACAGCACAAATTGTCGTTTTGCTCGGGTTTCAACACCAAAACTAAATATCCCCTGCACATGTATATGATCGTATTCTTATATCAGCCGCTCCCGTCACTTAATTCACTCTCCTTATTCGCTATGCGACAGAGTTACACTTATTGAACATCTCTAATATCCCATCAAAAGTCCTCAATTCACTTCATTTCCAATCCTCATTTTAAAACCATAACTATTTTCACACAGAATTCAAATTGGTGAATGTACATTTGTTGAATTCAATCATTTACAGAACAAAACAAAAAGCTCATCACATACAAACCCAAAATGAACTTTTAACCCCTTTTATAGGAACATCTAAAACAAGAATTTTCAAGAAATGGAAATTTTACATCACTATTGTAAAATTACCTTTCCACAGAAACAACAAATCAAATAACCAAATCTTCAGAAAGAGAAATTGAACATAGATTCAAACAGATGATCGATGAGAATCAAAAATAAAAAAAAAACCCTAAGAACGAGATAACAGCGAATTCGAATTCACCTGATGAAGGATTTTCCATTGAGCGGTTTGCTGTTGTCGTCGCTCGCCGGAGTCTTCGCAGGTTCGAGAATCTTCGAAGCGTAGAGGCCTTCGCTACCGCCATGGAAGAACAGAGAATTGATGCGTGGAATGAAGCCTTCGTTCTTGTACTCGTGGATCGAAGCTTTCACGCCATTTTCCCCCGACGAGAACACCACCAGCAACACCGCGACGAAAATGGTTAGGCTTTTCCGATCACATTCGATCGCTCCTCCAAACAGCATCTCCCTTTCTCCAACTCTGGATCACCAAAATTTGTGAATGTACATGAACAAATCGGTCCTCGAACGCCGAATTCGGTCGAAACGGAAGGAAGACAAAGATCTGCGCGGAGCAACAATTGGTTGGATTTCTTCGTAAGTTACATAGAATTGGCCCTCTCGTCGTAGTGTGTACTTACTGGTGGCTGGCTGGCTACCTTAAGCAACGGCCATCAAATTGTTGATGTTAATGATCGATGTGTGTTCCCAAATCTTGATTGTAGTTTTTCTAATTAGGGTTTAATTTGATGCCATAGGACTATTAACCCTAATTGCTTCAAGCTCACATCACTTTAGCAAATGTAGAAATTCGACTATACGAAAATGATAATGTGTGTATATATTTTTATCAAATTGGGATTTTGTCCTAATGCAAAACTGAATTCTGTAATTGGCATCTTCAGATGGAACAAGTTCCATTAATTTGATGAATTTAAAATTTAATTTTATGTTTTCTTCACTTGCAACTAATATTATAAATATTAACTTATATGTGTGTCTGTTTTTTTGGGTTGGATATTTGAATAGTAAAATATTAAATTTAAATAATTGTTTGATATTATATAAATCGATATACTAAATATAAGTGTATTAATGTAAAAAGTAATATAATAATAATAAAAAAAGTAAAAGTAATTTATAATAATATGGTTAACTTAAGACAGACAAAAATAAATTATTATATTGAGATAGAGAGTAGTATAATATTAAAAAAAATTATTTAATTTAATATATTTTTAACTTTTTTTATAAAAATAAATATTGACAATATAAAAAAATAATATTTTATATCGAACATAAAAATATATTAAAAATTTGTCTATGAAAAAAGAAGTTTAGGCAAACAAACCTATAAGTTTTCACTTAAAAAAACATATTTTGATCACTTTGGCTATTGGTTCAAATTAGCATATAATCAAATATATTTTATAAAGAAAATAACATGTATTAATATAATATATAACATATAACCATCTATAAAAATAAAAATTTGATTTTTACACTGTTATATATACTTCTGTTATTAAAATACTAATACTAATATTATTTTCTTTAACAAAATATAGACATTAATCGCACTCCCAACAACTATTTTTATCTAGAAAACATCAAAATTAAGACACCAAACAAAAAAATCAACATACTCGGAGTGTAAGGAGTCGGCAAAATTACAAAACTCTTTTCTTCTTGTTCTTCCTTTCAAATACAAAAGAATGATTAATTTTTAAGAAGTAAAAACACACACATATATATATATATAAATACGTATATATATATTTTCTCTCTAGATAGAGAACACACAACACAAAATTATCAAGAGGCACAAAACTATTCCAACACAACTTTTGAATAATTAATGATATGAGGAAGAGAGAGAGAGACTGACATACACTGCAGCAAAATATCGAGTTCCTTCGTCTCATGATGTTCTGTTTATCCTTTGAGCACCCAATCTTGGGGCCGCGGATTTGGTTCCTCGGCCTCGTCCACCCAAAACAGGCCTGTGCCCGGTTGTTGTCGGTGGAGGAGCTGCAATGGAAGCCCAGAGATCATCGTCTGCTGCGCCACTAGATTTCAGATTCAAAGACTTGGATGAAGATTTCCGAGCAGGAGCAGCTACTGCGCCCCAGGGATCATCATCATCATCATCCACTGCCTGGCTGGATTTTGCACTCGAGGGTCTTGAAATAGATTTCGGAAAAGGATCTGCAACCACATCAAATAAATCATCATCATCGTCATCTATAACTTGTCTTTAGTGTGAATTGGAAGCACGAACCAATTATTTCGGATATTAGAGGAAATTGTATCGTCCCATCACGGCAAATTTTAGGAACCGGTGATTGAGTGATGAATCAATGTTAGTGTTACCTTGTGGTTTTGGAGTTGAGACGGGACGCTTTTGAGCTGCTTGAATATTTGCAAGAGCAGCAGGCGTTGCTGCTTCCTCTAGCGGCTCCATGTCATCCCAACCATCTTTGTCACTCTCCAGCTCTCCGTGAATGCCGTTGTCGAGATCTCCCCATCCATCAGTTGACGAAGGCGATGGTGGTGCAGGATGGTCCCTGAGATCAGCCAAATCTGTTCGAGAATTTACATGGGCTAGCGTTGTATCTGTGCTGTCCACTGCAACATCAAAATAGGGGAAATATCAGTAGGACTGAAAAGGCCTGAACAAATGATCTAAGAAAATAGTATTTGTTAAATTGATGTCCAGCAAGTAGGATTGGACACAGTCCAGTTATTCGCAAATGCCAAGGTACTTGGTATTCGAACCGAAATTTTCGATTAATTGCAGTATTGGCAAAAAACTCGAACCAAATAGAATCTAAAAACAAATACATTATAAATAAATGAAATTCCAATTAATTAACTAAACCGAATATAATATAATTAATAATATAAATATATTTTATTTGGTTAACCTAAAAAATATAAAAAATCAAAACCGAACTGAACCGCATAATCATCAAATACGGAGTAGTTGTATTCGAACCAAATTTGCTCAGTTAATCAAAAATTCAGTTCGGTTCAACGGTTTGACGGTTTGATTTGGATTTTTTGTCCACCCTAGCCTGCAAGTGCAAAAATCTACAGGAAAGACAAAGACATATGGAGGAGAGAAGAATACCGGTGCTGGCATAGATCGAAGATGCAGGAGGTTCGCTTGTGCTTGACGAGGTGACATTACTCTGTTCGGAATGTTTACCTTTCAAAGTCAACGAACTCATTGCCCATCTGCATAATGATCATGAAAGTGTCAAGAGAATTATATTCACCGATAAGTACACATGTCCCTATTTGGTTTGAAGGCAAAAGTTCTACTCTCCATTAAGTGCAATTTGTACAGGTTTAAGAAGCTGCCTGGAAGCTGGGCGAAAAGGAAACAAATGGGTGGCGGTTTCCAAAAGGCAGTTAGCAGTAACATCATGTTTGCTTCTAATCACCGATCATTTAACCAATATCAGAGTACCACTAAAGCGAAGAACAAACTTAAGTACTAAAGAGTTTCACTCTAGATGATTTATAAGGGTGTAAAAAGTCATCAAGCAGTAGCTGAAATGCAAAATGAGAATGCATTTATTACCTAACACCACTCCAAATTTTTGGTACTCAAAAGGGAAAATTCAAGTTTACAGTCCACATACCCTAATAAACTTGTATTTCCAGGTATAGATGAGAATCCTGTATTGGCTACATCTGTGGCATACCCGGTGGTTGTCTATAAAGAAGCAGATAAGATTGTCAATCTCAAATAGAAACATATGATAAAAGACGGAGAGGAAACAGTCACGTCAAAGTACCCTGCAGTACTGTCAGAAGTACTTAAGATAACAAAATACAAGGTGATCATGCACCCAATAAAGGGAAAACAAAATAATACAGGATTTAACGAAATGCAGATGGTGGTCCTTTCAAGATACTCCATCAAAAGGTAGAAAGCCAAAATACAGGATATTAACAAAAAGACACAGGGATAGATAAATTAAATGTGATTATTACAGAAATCTGCTGGAAGAGTTTTGAAAAGACATTCTTGGTTTACCCCTGAAAATGTTCGTCTGAATAATCCTAATGTAGACTTAATGTAAAACAACAAAATATCTCATGGCTCATGGATCAGATTAAATAGGTGGACATCATACATCAACAAAATTACACTGTTGAAAATTTTGTGGATAGCATACACAATATAAATTGGTTCATGATCAAACAAACTATTTTAAGAAAATGAAACACGAATGTAGCATATGCCAACGCCAAGCATGCTATTTCCAGTTTAAAGAGAAAAAGGATTATTCACATACCTTATCATTGTAATGTCTCACTAATTGCAAAAATTGTTCAACAGCTTGGAATGCTTTTGATCGAACATCACTGCACAAAATAGAGTGATTGAATGACCTAAAATGAAATGCCTAACAGAGCTAATTCCTGCTGAATGAAACAGGTAATAAACGTACAGATAGAGATGAAGGAAGTAGATATACGGTATATGGTGGAGATGATTACTGGGATAAGACACTACTAAGGTAAAGAAAGAGAAAGAAGAATGCCTCATATGTCAGCCTGACTAAGCCACACAATATCAAGCATTTATTATGGACGGCAGCCATAATTTTGACAGATATAATAAAATTATAAGCATTTTGATGTAAAAATTCTGAAAGCAATACGATTACAAATTACGATCACATATATATATATATATATATTTAAGAGTTATAAAATGAAAACAACCATTTTGAACAAATTTGGAAGACCTGTAATAGTAGGTTATGTTACTTTTATCATCTATTCATAGTGTACGAAGAGCAACTATGGTATTTGCATGCACACATTAACTTTCAGCAGGCCATATCAGCAAAAGTGAATAGTCTACATAAAGTATGGTATAATGGTATATTAGATGACCATCAATTAAAAGAAGAAAAAAGTACCTGTCAGGATCAATTGTCAGGACAACAACATTTGGTAAAATTCGAGTGGCAATCTCAGTGGCATCATAGTAAGAACTAGTAGCAGACAATGCCATAAGACCTAAACAAAACAAAAGTAAGCAGCATTATTGGACAGTAGGAAGTGTGGGTAAGGAAGAAGCTTGATTGCTTGAAGTTACAGAATGACTAATTCTTGAAGAAATTTTTTAGTAGAGAGTAGCCCCAGCAAAAGAATATACACCTCAAAGAGTTCTCTTGATAAAAGGATAAAAAGCAATACGATAAGTAACTATTACCTGCGCCTCGGGCAGGAGAGAATGTATCTCGCAGAGCACGGACTGTGAATGCATTTATGAGAACTCTTTTCCTTGTCTGTAGCAGTAATTTCTTAATATCAATATCACCACAGAATATTTACTCTAATACAAATTGGACAGATAAAATTTTGAACTGACCCCTTCATTTAAGTGACCAGCAATATTACCAAGCAATATTGTAGTATTTGTGCGAATTGCTGGTTCTTCATCAACCTTGACATAGAATTGGAGTAGGCATTAGAAACCTTCTGAACACTATAGTTGTAGTATAGGAATAGAGGTGAATTTTGGAGAAATCACAGCAAATTCAATCTATAACTTTTTGCCAAATGCAAATTAACTGCATACCTGAAGCTTTGAAAGGAATTTCAGAAGTGACCCTGATAGAGTTCGCTGAGAGAGCTGCACCAAAATTATACATCAATAAACTTTAAACAGCAAGTATAATAAAAATTAATGAAGAACAAAACTAGACCTATTTTTTAGGGTATCATCTACAATATCATGCATCACACATTTCTGATTTATTCAGAGTCTGATTTCATTGCCATATAGAGACTGTATATTCAAATGCATAATCAATTACGGTATATGTAAGCCCCTGAGCCTCACACAGCAAGCCAGGGGCCTTTGTGATTGAAAACTACACATAAAAATCAAACTAGATGCCTAAGTCCTTTTACATATGCTTTGTCCTTACTCATACCCATCTGGACACTTCTTAGATCCACCCATCTTGAAACTACTCCAAATCAAACAAGCTTAAATTGAAGTTGTTACGGGAGGGATCTCAAGAAGGAAGTGCTTTATTGATACTCAATAGTCAGTCATATCAATCATTTTCTTAAGTGTCCCCTAAGTATTACAATACAATAGATACACCAAGCATTTGATCTAGCATAACTTTATAGATTGATAGCGTGAAATAATTAATATAGTGCTAAACAAAGTATGTCAACTGTTAGGGCCAGATAGTAAGGCACCAATTAATAAGGAATACAGGGAAGCATAGCATTTATAACATTCTAAACTGTGGCAAGAAACATCATTTCACTTAAACCAACCTACCAGTAGATAACTTGAGCACCATAACCGAATTTGAAATCAAGTACTCAAAAAATATCAAAGTTCAATATTAAAGGGTGAAATTACCTTAGGAGCCAGGATTAGCATAGATTTCAAAGTCAGCTCCCGTAGAGAAGCAGACATGTCGGAAAACCCATTAGCAACATGAGGGTAAACCTAGTACACAACAGTAAATTTATTTAATTTCCTAATATTCAATTTAACATGTTGGATACTAGCTAAATCATTATACTGGGCATAGAGAATCAACTAATAATGACTCTATATCATACTTGCTCGTCTACAATTTGTGTAGGTAATGCCTCGCCATACTGATCAATGTGCTGAAGAAGAGCAACACGGATAGCTCGATCATTGGATGTAAAAAGTTTGACAATTGTTGGCAATACCTAAAAAAGAAAAAGTATACTATATTATATTCATTACCAAATTGTACAGCATTACTGACCAACATGATACCAAAAGTAGGATACATTTAAACAACACTAACCTTAAGAGAATACTCTTCTGGTGATAGCCAAGACCCCATTTTCAACAATGCAGTCAAAGCAGGTGCAGAGGCTGAACCAAATTCTAAGGAAGACGCTAATAATGGAAGCAGCTGAAATAGAACCCTAAATTTAAGTAGAAACAAGGGAAAGACTCCAGCATAAAACATTGGACATTCAGACATACCTTCTTCAGAACTATCTGGCGAGGAAGCTGTTCGGCAAGGTTTGGAAGCTTACGGAAAAAAGTATCCTTTTCCACACTGTCCTTCAAATTAAGAATTTCCATAAAGTGTATGGTCTCTACCAACTTATTCTGAAAATATTCTGTCATTGCACCAGAAACAAATTTTAGCCCATCAAATTATTCTGAAATTTATTCATAAAACATGTAGTGAAATTCTTTCATAGCCAACTGTGAGAAAAAAAAAATAAAAAATATAAATCAATTAGGAATGATATTCCTTAATGAATAAATAGACCAGAAAAAGGAGAAGTGGAGTCTCGGCTGTTGCTTGGATTAGGCGTGCATTAGTTTGTTTTACCTGTCTTTAGTTATGTTTTAAGTGAGCTTAGATTTTGTTATGTTTTGGATTATTCTTGGACGGACATAAGTTATTTTGGGTTTAATTTATTTTACCAAGTAGAATTTAGTAGAGATATTTAAAGAGGAGTTATAATTTAGCCCAGAGGCTATTGGCAAACAGTAGATATTGTTTGATTTATCTTATTCATTTTGTTCTATTAATTGGTCCAACTTGTTGGATTCCAATCTCATTGTCCAACAGGAGAGCGACTAGATAAACTCGAGGCTAATCAATACGAGATGAGGGAGAATATGAAGACATCTAACATCCAACTGACAAATCTTGGAGATGAATTCCAAAAAGTGATTTTGAAACCCTCTTGATCGCAGCAATCGGCAACAAGCCATTGTGAAGGTTAGCGCTACAGTGGTACACCACATTTCTTTTTCCCCCAGAGAACAAAAGGGTTAAATCCTATTTTACTTTTTTATCTAGGCACAAATAAAAGAGCAAGCACTGTCATAGGACTTAGCCCTAAACTAGTGCACCCACAAACAAAACAACATGAATATGAAAATTATAGAGAAATAATATACCACCATGTGCAGACTGTACATAAATCATAGTTATGTAGACCACACAGAATATCAAACCTATTTCAGAAATCAGGACTGACCACTATTCTCCAGAAGCTTTGATGGATTCAACCTGCGAGAAGGCATAGAGCTTAAGAGACGCTGATAATCTTGAAGTAAAGACTGCGAGACAAGAAAAAAATTCATCAAATCAAACAGAAATAAAGAAACTGCTTTGTTAAAAGCATCACACACATGCGCATATATTAGATGCATCCAGTAGTAAACTAAATTTCTAACCGGGATTTGAAGCAAAACCTGAGACAAGTTGTACAAAAGAATAAACATTCTCACCTTAGGTATGCCAGCAGTATTTCGCAATTCCTCTGTTCTACTCAATTTCATGCCAGAGAAGATTTCATAAATTAGGCAGCCTACCAATTGCCACAAGAAAAAGAATGAACAGAAATTCAGAAAGAATATAAAACAGGACTGTATTAAGGTAAATAATGTTAAGCTTACAAGGGAAAAAATAAAAATAAAAAATAAATAAAAGAAAGCAACCAGACAACCAAAAGAAAACCATGAAAATAACAGAAAGAGAAGAAAAAATAGCTCCAGAATATTAAACAGATTTGTCACAAGTTCAGAGAGGCTGGGGAAAAAGAAGTAGAAAGGGACAATTCAAAATCTGAGTAAGATAATTCAAGAAAGGCGAGGTAGTGCAATCAAGGCAGAGACAAAGCACTTGCTACACTACAAATGAAAATTACAAAGTAACTTGTGCAGAAAATTCATTTGGCTTCGGCATTGGTTAGGATTGCTGAAAAACATAACCTACAAGGAAGCCTTACATTTTATATTATACAGCATGCTTCTTGACGGGAAAAGAGAATAATATAACCAATAAAATATATGAGAATCCACTAGCAGTCAAGTCACCATGTATTATTCAATAAGAATTCAGCAATGCAGGACTGTCTTCAAATTACGTTTCTCATAAATGAATATATAGCACATAATATAACATTTCATCACAACCCTTGGTCCAGAAAGATTATCCAGCTTCAACAATCAGCCTATCAGAATCTCATAAATCATCAGATACACCCAAATCATTGGAATAGACAATGCTTATTGAAGTCTGAAAAACATACTTACCCAAGCCCCAAGAATCGATGGCCCAAGGTGGAGACTTTCTGATAACTGACCAGTCAGATTTAGACATCTCCATCGGTTTGTATTGTGAACCAATAAGCCACTCATATTGCTGTATTGAACATCATAACGATGAAAAATATTAAATACAGACCTACTAACTCGATAAAGGGCAGCACAAGTACCAGTAACTTATATTCCATAAAAGAACTAGATGAAAAGAGGGTCTAGAGTAGCTTATCTTGGACAGGTATTTTGTTAGATTGTAACTTTCATCAGGAAGAAAGTTTTATCTAGATGTATAGACACCGAATATGTGCCCTCAAATGATCAGGTTGCAAGCATATTGACAAACAGATAAAGGCGCTTAGAGGTCCTACATCTGAGTTCATACGTAATAAGCTTGGATCGTATGATTTATACGCTCGAACTTGAGGGGAAGGGGGGGGGGGTGTTAGTTAGCTCGTTGTTTATGATTGCTTTACATCTGAGTTCATACTTATATATAGTGTTTTGTAACTTGATTTTTTCTAGAGAGAATACAATAAACTTCTACATATTTTAATGGTGTATTTTCCTTTTTCGATTAAGAAAACCTCAAGAGATTAACTAAGAACCTGGATTCTGTTTTAAAAATATGAGAAGATTAGGTAGAGAAGGGAGAACATAGAGTTTCAGATTTTCTAATTTTAAATATTTTGATAAAAAGATCCAAAACAAACATCTCGACATGTAGGTTCATGCTTTCCTTTATAGAAAGGATCTTCACTTCATAAAAATACTAATGGCCAATTCAATTATTGTAAGGAAGAAGGAAACAAAAGAATAGCAAGTTCTTCATGTCAATTTTGAAATCTAACCAACATTATTAAATTTTCTTCCATATGCAGAGAAAATTTAATTAGTCTGACAATCCAATGAAAAGAAAATTCAGAAGATGGCCTAGCCAAGAACTCACAAGCATCGGTCCAGTTGAAGCTTCATTATTACCATCAAACTCAGATAAAACATCAAATGCGTGGAGTTTCCAGTCCAAGGTTTGAGTTACAACAACACTAGCCATACAAACATTACCATGAACCTGCATTAATCAACATAGAAAATATCATTGTCATCTGTGTTGAATCAGGAATTGAAAGATCTGAGTGCCACCAAAATATTTTCTCATTAGCGTAAAGACAGCAGGTTCAGTAGGAGTTGAGGCAATTAAGTTAATATCCTCTAGAGATAAATTTATGAAGCAAATATTTATTCAAAAGAAATTTAAACGGAGGGAAGAGATATACAGGGCTTTCTTTGTACAGGATACTCTCCCTGTCCTAAGCATAACAACCGATTCCTATTTTCAACTTTTAGATTATTCTAAACACTAACCTAAGGCATTTCATTTACTTAGAACATACTAATTAAATCCAATGAGCTTACCCTAGTATTATTTTTCATAACAATCGCACCCTTTTAAAAATAGCCATATTGTTAAGTCAGATGGCAGGAAACCACCAGAAGAGACATCCAAAGGCAATGATGGCGGTGGGAAACAGTTGCAGCAATAGTAGTGTCTTTCACCAATGATAGCAGGGTGAAGTAGTGGCAGTAAGGCTCTTATTCAAGGGTGGGGGCCAGTGGTGCCAGCATTCCTGCTGGCAAGTGGTGGTCAGATCTGATTGCAGTAGCAGAAGGGCATGTTCTCTTTCTTGGATCTTCCGCGGAGTCTTTGTGGTATGTGAACCATTTGACCCTGCCAATGGGGTGGGCAGATCTGGGCAGCATCACCAGCAGATCTGTGCAAGGGTTAATCCTCTTGTAAGGTGTGCAGAATTCATGGGGACAGGTGATCGGTTCCACCTTTGATTAGAAGGTTGAAGCGGGTGTTGGCCGGGGAATTGAGAAGGTTTGTGGTTAGGAAACAGACAGATGTGGCAAGGGGTTCAGTGCAGGCATACAAGTTTGTCCAATTTACTTAAAGGCTAGGCAGCTAATGGGGCAGTCAGGCAAGATGGTGCGGGATTAGTTACAGATGCAGAGGCAATCCGGGGGGGGAGTGGACAGGGCAGAGGCAAAATTGCTCAGAGGGCCACCAATATAGTGTCAAACATCTTGTTGATCCACTCACATGTCACCTAAAAGTTGAACTATTATACAGCAGATGCAGATCCAACAAACAGAAATCCTACATACATGGACCAGTATTCCTATAGGACAAGAGGAAATTCTTGTACATGGATCCAGCAAGTAGCAAAGCAAATATTTATATGAAAGTAATTAAGAGAAATGAAAGTTATACAAGAATTTCCTCTTGTCCTAAGGAATACTGGGATAGTATTCTATCCCAAGCGTAAAGGCTGATTCATAATTTCAAATTTGGAATAACGGTAACCATACATTTATAACAAACAAGTTAACACTAACAGAGCTTAGCCCTGATATTATTTTACCTAACAGGCAATGTCGTGGATAACTTGACAATTAGAGTTAGATGCATACCAATTTACAATCATTATTCAAGAAGCTCACAGCTTTAGCTATTCGGTGCAGTCCCCATGCGTAATATTCATCCCTAACAAAAGAAACAAATGAAAGTTATGGTCCAGCTCTAGAAAACAAGATATGATCCACGTTAGATCCCACAGAGTATATAACTTTCATTTATATATGTGGTGACTTCATGTGGAACATGATCTACAGCACAAATAAAAAAAAAATGTTACTTAAAGTCACTAATTACAACTCTTAAGATGGAGGAACAATGATGAAAACTCATCCAACTTACTATAGAGTGCTGGAAATATTATTAGCATACAAACCCAATAATAGCACCATATGCATAAATGATATACATTGTAAAAGTGAGAAATAGAAAAGTAAGACAACAACACACTCAAAGCTTGAATTCAAAAATCATGAGACTCAGTAATTGCACCTTTGGCCGCCTTCCAAACCCAGTTCCTTAATCTTTTCAGAAAGTGGCATGACTGGTTCAGTGACTACGTAGATGGTAACCTTCGTACTAGAACCATCCAAAGTTTCTGCCTCTGTACTATGCAGAAATGACAAAATATTCGGATGCCTGACCTGATAGAAGATGAACATAACTTTCAACATAGTAGAGAATAGTTACAATCAAAACCAATGTTTCAATGGGCTTTATTACAACTACAAGAAAAGAGGTATGATGTGGAAAAGAAGATGAGAAAACTGAACAATAATATGTGCTATACTAGAAACAGCAGTTAGGAATTAGCATTGCCTTCTCTTTCACAGAGGTACTTTAATTCTAGCTCAATCCCTCAGCAGTTAAGAAAACGGCAAAGGAAATGAAAATTCACAATCACTACCATAAAGAGAGGTAAATACTAATTCTTCATGTATATTAGCCATTACGAAAATCATTGTGTTATATGTCAAAGGGCCAAATTGCAACACATTATTCAGTTGTAGTCAATTTGAATGTGTTTATGGACTATCATATAGCTAAGAGAAAAGCTAGAGCAAATTCAGCTTCACATGCTTCAATTCCACCTGTATGTAAGTATGTCCTTGTTTATCTTTCAGGCACTTGGGGAGAGATCATAAGCTTGGAACATTTTTTTCCATAACGCACATCCTCTACTAGCAACATAATTTCTTCTTTGAGGATTCATATGAGTAGCAATAACATGTGTGATATGTCAATGTACCCACGGTTGATAGTGGTGCATGATGTACCATTGTTCACGAGCCATGATGCACAGTGAGATGTGCACCTTGTTGAAGCAAGGTACAAACAATATAATAGATACAACAAATTCATATCTTATTAATTTTCAGAAAAAATTCAAAACAACTCCAATAATGATCAGTACCACTAAACGTCCATCATTCACACTGTTTCCATCAAAAGCTCACCGTTCGAAGGCGTTTGACACCATTACGACCAGCCACTAAATGCCCATCATTTGCATTGTTTCCTGAAAGAGAAAATATAGAGACAGGAGACCCATCTTCCTGTTGAATTTGAAAGAAAAGACCAAGATTAGAGATTTTATCCATGAAAGTTGACAGTAAAACTGTGTTAATTCAAATAGACCAAGATAATCCAAACAAGAAAAATGTTCTTAGACTTCCAAACAAAAAAGAGTGTAAAATATACACCACCAGAGCAACATTATTAACCATGTTTACAGCATGGGATGCAAAATCAAACTCCTATATGAAGCAAAAGAATATTGATAATATAAAAAGAACGTGAAATTTGTTCAACCTATCAATCATCCTTGTTCACTTTTTCTTTTTTCTGATTCTCATGTCAATCTGTTATCTTCTCAGATTTAATTTTGCCTTTGTCTCAAATAAGCACAATTCATAGTGTAATAGGCCAATATACCCAATGGTGAAAATTACATGGCAAAATATTCCACTCAAATAACTTTTATGTTTGGTTCGATGTGAATTGCAAACATTGTTGCATTTATGGTAACTTTTTTTTTTCTAATCCAAAAAACATCATATCATAGTATTTAATTTTCATTCCAAATGGGACATCAAATGCCTATTTATATCACATGAAACTCATTTAAATTAAATTTTTTACCATTCTCGAAACACAACCAAACCAACTCCTTGGCTTAACTCTGATAGCATCTTGAAAATTGTCCAGGTTAGTATGCTCTAAAATCAGTAAACCTCTAATAATTTTCAATTATCTGATTAGTCATGCTAAAATACAAAGTGCACAGTGGCACGAACTTCACACGTCAGGCATCTTGCCATCAAAACCTGCCAGGCTTCTTCAGGTAAGTAAAATAATTACTAAACAATGCATAAGAACATTAGATAACTATAAATAAAGACACTTGATCTGCCTTTTTTTTTTCAGAGCGTAACTACAGAAAATTCCATTAATGAAAAAAAAGAAGAGTACAACAATACATAGTATCAGTAAGACCAACAAAGCAATCCAGAGAAACTAAACGAAAATTTTTGAACTTCTAGATAATATTAGAAAGATTTTACTGGTAAGCACGTGCTGCAAAACCTATCAATCTGGCAGGATTGATTAGTGATGCAGCCAACTACAAACAACAACCAGTTGAATCCATACTGCAACAGTACCAACAGAATCTATTTATACAATTCAGGTACATGCACCATCATGATTGGGACTACAGATGAAAATATTACAAACAAACCATCAACGTGGAACCCATGCAGGTGATGGCGTCCCCAATATGTTTCAGACAAGAGAATCATTTCCTTCATATCTTCCAAATTTTGGTTTTAAGACCAGTGATGTAATAGAAACATAAATTGGCTAGAATTAGTTTGAAAATTAATATTGCCTCCTCTATTCAAAATTTCTCCCTTTTCAACTCTTTTGTTTTTATTAATGTAGCTCTCTTTTGTCCCATAATGTGATATCACCATAGCGGCTAAATTACATTATCATGCGTACAGGCTCAAAATTCATGAAGAATTTCATTTTATTTTTTCTTCTCTTTATTAGACTCTATTCACCAAACCACTTTTCTGGATCACCATATATATGTTGACCATTTAAGTTATCTTTAATAATTTCAATACATAATTACATTGAACTATATTCATGGTCTTACAGTTCTACAATTTGCACACTTCCTATTTGCATAAGAACTGCATTTTCTGCATCGAGCGTACAGAAAAAAATGAGTAAAAAAATCACTCAACTCAGCAATGCCTTCTAGTAGCAAAAATTGCATTAGGAACTAGAAGTGAAATACAATGCAAATACGGAAAGAAAACGTAAAATGCTGCAATAAACAGTGTTATAGGAGCTCTTTCAGTTCCTACAAACCAAGAATTGATTCTATATTAGGAATTTTGTCCCTTCCAATATAAGATAAAGCAGAGTACAGAAATCTCCACCACAACTAAATGCATTTGAGATTTCACAACACTACATCTTACACAGGCATCATATTCCGCAATTTTAATTCAATCTTTTTCATCGTTTCCAATTCCACCACACCAAAATATCTATTCCCTCGCAATAAAGAACACAGCAAACACCCCAATCAGCAAAAACAGCAAATACAATACAGTCAAAACCAATCTAATTGAACACAACTCCAACAACTACAGACAATGCAAGCGAAGTACGAATGGAGGGATAACCTTGGAGGTTCCGCGGTAGTGCACCCAGGAACCCCATGCTGAGGAGTACGGCTCCCCAATATTATACGGCAGATCCTTGAGGCCTGTACCGGATCCGCCAACCACCTCCTTCAAGAATCTCAGCATATTCGATCACGGCCCGGCCCGAACAAGGATTGGGGGAGGAAAATTCGATCTGGCCTGAATGAACTGGTGATTTCCCGGAAGGGAAGGGACCGTCCGCCGTGCCGTGGGGTGTACTGATAGCCTACGAAACAGCGGATTGATTTCTATTATTGTGTTATTTTAATTTTTAAATAAAATGTAATTAGATTTAGATCCTTAATTCTATGTGAAGGTGCACTGTAGTTTCCGGCTAAGGCCATCATCAATTCACTCATTTTATTTACCCAGCTTTAATTTAAAAAATGCAGTTACATTTTTAATCCATAATTCTATTTTTATTAAAAAAATTATTTTTCAAATATTCTATCTTTTATATTTATAATTAATATTATTTATAAAAAAATAAAATATATAATATAAAAAATACAATATATATATATACAAATCCAACCCCTACACCACCAAGCCATTCCTTGTGGAGCTATTGTATAGTGATTATTGGTTATTGATGGTGTGGTTATATATATATATACACATATGAATGTCTCACTTGCAGTGGTTGTTTTCGTCAGTTAAACTTGAGTTTGGTGAATTTTAAAATTTAAAATTCTAATAATATATTTATAAAGGAAAGTAAATTTAAAATTAGTATTATAATATTTTTTTATTTTTTTTCTATTACATTTGATATAATAATTAATATTTAAATATTAATTTGCAAAACATATATGGGTAGATTTCAACGACATTTAGATTTTGGTAATAACGGAGGCATCGTCATATGGGGAATATTTAAGCGAGAGCTTAAAGAACTTTTGTACCAGTCGATGCCGAGGAGAAGGCGTGGAGCAAGATCCGTCGATTGGAGCATCAAGATGGTCATCTAAAAGAATATGTCGAAAAATTTGCTAACTTGTTGTTGAAGGCGTCAAGCATGTCGAAAGAAATGGCCCTTGTCAATTTTCTGAAGGGCTTGAAGCCATGGGTGAGGGTGAGGATCAAGGAGAAGATCCTGTCGGGTGCCAACGAAGCAATGAAGTACGCACGACAGCTGATTGAAATGGAACAATAGAAGTCGAACAGGAGACATGATCCCGAAGAAATCCTCCTCGAAATTCCTCAACCTGGTGATGTCGAGATTGCTAAAGGTTTGGCCAGGGGCGGATGTACGTGGGTCAAGGGGGCCTCCAGTCCCCCCTCCCCTCAGCCCACTCCACCTCCTTATAATTTTTAATTTTTAATTTATAATATATAATATAAAAAATAATAAATAAATTAAAAAATTGTAAAAAATTGATAGAATATTTATGTGAAAATTTAAATTTTGAATAATAAAAAAATTATATCATAATAATTTTTTAATAATATAAATATAGATATGAACAAAAAAGTAATAAATAATAATTAAAAAAAATCTTCAAAATTTTTTTAACCAAATACATAGGAAATGATATTTTTAACAGTTTTTTTAATAAATATTTTTTATTATTTATCAATTTCATATAATACAAAATTCATCAATGTAGATTGATATTTTGCAAGATTTTTTCGAAATATGATAACTTCATTATAAAATTATTGGATAACAAATAGATGATGATCATTTCAAAATTTTAAAAATTAACCCCTCTTTCACCCTGGTCTGGTTCCGCCTCTAGGTTTGGCTAAGGCGAAGGCCGAGGGGATGAGGAAGACAGTGCCGATGTATGACGGATGCTTTATTTGCGAGAATAAAGATTATTACGCGCGAGATTGTCCTATGCGAGGATGTCTGTAAACTATGTGCGCGATGGGAAGAGTCTTGACGACTCTTTGTTAATAATTGAGCCAGGTCGAACTCAGGGCATTCAATATAGTAAAAATGAAGAGTGTTATTTTATGTATTTAAGGTGTATTCTTCGATATTTTTGTTTTGAATTTTTTTTAAAAAAAAATTAAAATAGTAGTTTTAAGAGAAGATAAAAAAAATTAAAACAGAAATAAAAATCCAAGAAAACACATTATAAATTGTCTTTTTGTTTGTAAAGTATTAAATATAATGAAAAACACATTATACATTGGATTTGTTTTTTATTTTATTTAGATAACGATAATTTATAAAAATTTGTTGCATCGTAGAAAAAGTGCAATCAAGTTTAAAGTTAAACGAAACCTAGGATTGCATCCAAATACCACAAATTGAAGGAGTCAAATTGGAACAAAGGAGGACAATTAGCAAGAAGGTTCGAATCCTCACTAACCATGCACTTTCCATAATTATAATAATAATAATAATAATAATAATTAGATTGCTCTATTTTATTAATTGATTTGATTTTTGTGAACCAAAAATCACTCTCTCAAATAATAATAATAATAATAATAATAATAACAACTGATGTATAGATGCATGCCCAGAAAGTTCCAAGAAAGCAAAATATACCTAAATCACAATCAAATTCCAGAATCCATTTCAGCTGGTCCAATCTTGAATCCACCCCACCAAGTCCATCATTCTACCCCAACTCCCACACCAAAAAAAAAATTAAAATTTAATAATAATTATATAATAATAACAATAACGACAACATAAATCTCTTCTAGTTTGAAGTGATTTAAACTTTAAACTAATAGACACCATTCTTATGATTTTGATTTGCTTTTGTTTTTCATTTGATTAGTTTTTGCTTAAATAATAAGTTTATGTGATATTATATATATATATAAAACATCACACGTTTTTATTACACAAGAAACATAATGTGTGTAATAAGAACGTAAGATGTTTTGTTTATAATTATAAATATGTTTTATAAAAGGATGTCATGCTTTAAAATTAATAATTTATTATATTAATATATACAATGTGTTGTATACAGTAATAATTTATGCTGTTAGACAACACATGTTGTTGCAGCTATATAAATTTATTGAAAATGGTATAATTTTAGCTTAAAACCAACAAATAAACAATTTATTGTTGGTTTGAAACCAACAACAAATCCAAAAACAGTTTGAATTTGTTCATTTTGCATTTTTTTATGAATATATTTTTGTGTTAGATATAAAAAATTGTATTTTTAATATAAATACTTTGTATTGAATTACTAACTTTTACGAATAGATAAAATATATATTTTATATTTGTAATTTAAGTAAAAATTAATGATATTTTGTATTAATTTATGATTATTTTTTATAAGATAAGAAATAAATACTTTGAAATGAGACAGACGAAATAGTGAAAATGGTAAAAATGGTATTTTAAATTGGAACGAACAAAAATAGTATTATATATAATGTGTTAATGTGTATATATTATATACTCTATCCGTCTCTTAACCATCTATTTCTTTTTTAGTAACTGTACTAACATTAAAATATTCTTATAACTTACAATATATTACACAAATGTCATTACATTTATATTTATTTTAGTCTTTTTCTACTTTATTCATATCACACCCTAATATAATACTAATATTCCTAAAATTTATAGAATAATATTTATAAGGGATAAAACAAACCCTTTATTCCTCGTATTATTAGCACCAATCATACATTTTCAGTCAAAAAACATCGCATCAAATACATTTTTTTTTCTCATAAAATATCAAATCAAATATATATATATATATATATATATTTTCAAACTTTCAAATTTTCAAAAACCCCTTATCTAATCAAACCCTAATATAGTACTACTAGTAAAATTATAAATTTACTGAGTCTATATGTTTACCGGAGAAGAGGAAAATGGCAGTGGTCAAAATTCAATGAGATGCGGTGTGCCAAGTCTTGTGGTGGACTTCCCATTCCCATTCCCTTGTAATAATAATGAATGAAAATCGATCTCTTCTTCTTACATCAAAAATTAATTAACACATACATACATACATATACATATACAGTGACCAATGACTTAGTCAAATAAAATATTTCGAAAACTTCCTTCTTCCACTCAACGTGTTCAACATATCATACTTTCCCTAAAATCCCTACTTTGAACATCACCATCACCATTCCTTAATCATCACTAATTCCGAAATATATATATACACGTATACATACACATATGTTTGTTGTGCCTTAACAAGAAGACATTATTAAACTTATTATTGATTAACAATCAGGTAACAGTTAGTTAATATGGATGATAACCAGCAACTGGTCTACATGCTCTACCATGGCTGCACCCTCGCCAAGGACCTCGAAAACCGTCTCCGGACGACTCCGAATCCCGACGGCATCGCCGACGCCCTCGTCGCGTCCTGCGACGAGATCTTGGCCGTGTTCGCCAGCTGTAAGGAGAGGCTGCAGCGCCGCGTTCACGAGCATTGGGTTCAAGACTTGTTTAAAAGCCCGGCCCCCGGTGTGACCCGGCCGGGGAAGTCGAAAGGCTTGTTGCAAGAAGGGTTCCTGCCGTCGCCCCAATTGGGGTTGATGGTCGGCGGCGGTAGCAGCGAGACGGCGCATGGGGTGGCGATATTGGACGCACCGGATTCTACCAGAACTGCTGCACCGAGGCCGAGAAGGAGGTAAGAAATTGAAACACAATTAAGGATATATATATTATATATAATTTTTTTTTTTTTCATCTTTTTAGAATTAAAACATATATAATTTTTTGTGTAAAATATCATATTGAACTTATTGTTATACCAAAAAGCACAACAAATAGCTCGTCTAGCTACGTAAATTACGTCATTAGCAGTCGAATCAGCACCGTGTTGTCTCTGTTTTCGAATATTGGCTTTATCATATTTTTTTATCCAAAGATTCAAAAATTCTTAAAGAAAGATAAAATCAATATAAAGGCAAATTTTTACAAATAGGTTTTTCTAATGAGAAATTAAGAATAGACGCATTTACTCATAGAAAATGGCATCAATCTCCCATTGTGTATTGGTACTTATCGAGTATAGAATAAATCTGCTTCTCGTTGTTTCTACGATTAGAATTCTTCCATTATTACGAACAGAAGTTAATAAAGATAGTATAATAATATATATATATATATATAAATAAATTTATAACAAACATGTAAAATAGAATTGATAAATCATAATCTGCACCCTAATGGAAATATTCGTCGTTATTGCTAATAATTAATGTTGCAGCATTAGTTATTCTGCATGATATATTATTGTTATTATTATTTATTGGAAAATATATCAAGTTTAATAAGCTCGAAATTTGATTATATTTTAGTCGTGAAATTAAAAATCTTGCAACTTCGAAATGAATTTGGGTCATCTTTTGCTTCCATAAATTTAGAGTACATGAATTTTAATTTTTTTTAAAAATATATTTTTAACTTATCTTTATATTATGATCCATTTTTTAAATTTCAAGTCCATTCCTTAATGTTATGCCATTTTAAATACAGTCTTAATTTTAAGAATTACATTATTTTAAATCGTATTTTTATATTTTCAAACAATGGTGTAACAAAATTCTAAACCCTAATAAAGTTTTTTTTTTTTTTTTTAAATTTCTTATCTCAAATGTTTTGCTACCAAATGCCAAAAATATGTAACTCCAAAATTTGTTTAAGGGTTCGTATATAATTTAATAGCAATAAAATGAAATATGATATATATTAAAATATAATATCATAGCTCAATTATAAAGGCATGCACATACGTACTATTAGATTAAGCATATAGATTGAATTAAATGAACAATATAATACATATTATCTATTATTATTTAATATATATATATATATATGTAAGACTATATATACTTCAAATCCATAATTATGCTTAATTAACTAAAATTTTCGATTCATCGTATAGAAACAACAACGACGAAAAAGAAGTGAAGCTAATCCCAGCCCCTCAAATGGGAAATTTGGATCTTCCACCCGACGATGGTCACACATGGCGAAAATACGGACAAAAGGAGATTCTAGGATCGATATATCCGAGGTATGTAACTTTATTTTTATAAAATATAGCTATCTTCACTTTTTTTTCTAATTTTTTATTTTGCAATCTTTACTACTCCCTCCGTCTCGTAACAAAGTATTCATTTTATCATTTTAGTCCGTCTCATAACAAAGTATCTATTTACTTTTTTTTAATAACTGTACTATCTACCTAACATTACAAATAACCTTACAACTTATAATATATTACACAAATGTCATTACTTTTATATCACACATTCTAATAAGGTTATTTTAGTCATTTCTACTTTATTCCTACTATATCCCAATATAATACTAATATTTCTAAAACTACGTGCAAAAAGTAAATGAATATTTACTTATGGGACGGAGGGGGTGTATTTTATAAAACTTTTTTAACTTATAAAACATCACATTTAATTTACCTTTTAAATAATAATAAAAAAGAACAAATAAACACATTGTCATTCTTAACATTAATGAATACATTATTATATATTTCATTCGAAATCTTGTTAGATACAATGGAATAATAGTGCATTGCAAAATTAAGCACATATTTGATATCTCGTATTTTGTATATATATATATATATATATATCTTGTTTTGTTATGGTTTGAAATTGATTTAAAATAAAGTATTTAGTTTATATTTTAGGTTTTGATATTAGATTTAACGATAGCAAATAATATATCTTTATCGAAAATTGTACAAAATGAATAATATTTTTCAGTCATTTGAAATCACAAAAAAATACAATACTTTGACATGGAACCAGGGGTTGGTTTGTTTTGTGTTTTGATTTGATTTGAATATTTTATTATTTTTTTGTTTTTAATATGAAATATCGAAAATTATGTAGGTAATATAAAAATAATAAATATACGTAATATAATAATTTTTTGGAAAAAAATATATCAGATTTTTTACAAAAATAACACACCCATTTATTCTATATTTTTTATTATTGATTTTCTTATTGAATTCTACCTACCTACGATATAGGAGTATATAATAATAATAATAATAATAATAATAATAATAATAATAATAATAATAATCAATTTAAAGTGGTCTACATAAAATTAAATTAAATGGCTAAGTCCAAATAATAATAATAATACTAATAAATTAATAATCAATTTACAGTGGTCTCCATAAAATTAAATTAAATGGCTAAGTCCAATTAATGACCGGAAAGTGTCAATGGCATGGTGTGGTCTTTCTAGACCACGTTGAATTCAAAGCCCAAAGTCGGGTTTCAAACAAACGCGATTTTTCTATAATTAGGTGTAGTTGTACGAAAAAGCGTGTTTGAACTTTCAATTTCAATTTCAATCATAAGGAGAATGATGAAGAAAGAAGACTATTTAAGGTTTTTGAAACAACGGTATAACTTGACCTTCTATTTCCATAGTGACTCACTAATGTTTATTATAATTAAATTTAGTTATTATATTATTTTTATTTAATTTTATAAATATTCAAAATAAATCAAAATATCTGTATATAAATATATTTAATTAAAAAAATATATATGTAAAATAATTATATAATCTAATATATTTATATTTTACTATTTTAGTGGTTGTATTTTTTTATGAAGTGTTTTATAAAACTGAAAATTACTCTTTAAACCCTAATATGAGAAAAAATCATATAAAAAGATGTAAAATTTCAATTTATATTCAATTTTATACAAATTCTAAATTATTTTTTCGAGGTGATCCACATAATCTATCAAACATTATTTATAATAAATATTTTGCATAAAATCACTTAAATATAATAAAAAATTAATAAATTAATATACAATAGATATATAAATCATAGTATCAAACTATCAATATTAATAACTACAAAAATCTATAATTACAACTTTCAAAAATAATTATCTAATTTTAAATTTGAAATAAACGAAAAAATATAAATTATATGTAAAAATATTTTTTGTTTAGAAAAATTATGTAAAATAAAATTATCCTACCAAATTAGCATTTATAGTTGAAGTTTGCAATTGAAAATATCAACAACAATTATCCAATTTTTTTTTTTATTTGAAATTAAATTATATATAAAATTACTATAGTTTTTTTTATTGAAAAATAACCACTTAAAAAATTTAAAAATTAACTAAAATTATTTTAAATGGTCCAAATATATAATTAAATATATTATACATGATATATAAAAATAAACAGAAAAAAAAATTATATAAAATTACAAAAAAAAATAATTTTTTTATAGTTTTATAATAAATTATATCAAGCTGATTTCATTAATAACATCAAAATTATAATTTTAAACCAATTTAAAATAAATACATAAATATATATATAAAATCATTCAAAAATTTTTAATTAATATATCTTCCTAACAAATATAAAACTATCTAAAAAATATCTAAAAATATCTAAAATTTGTCCGTAGATAACAACCTTTGCACAATATTATAAGGTGTGTTTGTTTGAAGGATTTTGGTGGATTTCCACTATTCATCCAATTTTTTTCCCCCAAAAACATCAAATCAAACACCTATTTTTCATTTTTTATATTATACTAAAAATCAATTTTACATTCAAAACATCACATCAAACCCTATTTATATCACATCATACAACTATTCAAATTCAAAATTTTTACTATTCAAATTCCAACTCAAAATCCAAACCTCCAAACAAACACAAATTATAATTTTATCATATTCATATTTTTAAATTTTTTCCTTTTTTTGTAATGGACAAAAAATAACAAGAAAAAATCAATTAAATACAACCATATGAAAGATAAATTATTAAAAAAGAAATAATTTTATAATTATTTATTTAAAAAAAATTATTCACATTGAAATTATCTTCAAATTGCAACTGAGTGCTCCTATGAATAATTTTCAATGTCTATGTTGCACTCTTTATCCGAAAAAAATAGAATTAACTTCATGAATACAAAATTGTTAGATAGCAAAGGACAAAAACAAAAAATTGAAATTATAGTAAAAGTTTGAAGACAGTTTAGAAGCAAATGTAATCTAAACAAACAAAATACTAAATAAATAAATTATAACAGATAAATCGAATTCAAAATTTCAACTCAAATGAATAACTTCGTCTATCCAAAAGTAGCATTCTCCAACTACGGTAGTAAATTTCATAATTCTATATATATAAAAATAAATAAATAAATAAAAGAAAAGATAATTAAAACGAATGAGAATAAAATAGAAAAATAAAAAATAAAAAATGAATGAAAAAAAATCAATTTCAAAAATAGATTAAAAAAAGGAAATGCTATATATATTAACAAAAAATTCAAATTTTCACTAACTCACTTAAAGAAAACTGAATAAAACTCTATGTTACTAATCTACTTAAAAATAACTATGAAAACTGTAAAAAATTTAAAAATTAAAAATTAAAAAAAAAAACTTCAAAATTTTGTCAAATACCCTAGTGCTATAGTTATATATATAGGATAGGATTACAATTATATATATATATATATGTGTGTTTTTCTAAATAAAATTATTAAAAAATATTTACACTTTCTTATCTACTAAAAATATATACTCTCTAAATCATACAAATTCATTTCTCACCTTTTTTTTTTTTTTTGTCATCAAAATTTATTTTTATTTTTTTAGTAAATTTTTTATTTACCAAAAAAATTAAAAAAAAAAATTATTTTTATCTATTTTATTAAAAATTTATACCCGGTCAAATAAATACATAATTAGACGAAGGAGTACTATTTTATTATTCTTTATTATGGAACGAAAAACACACCCAAAACCCGTGTCCAAATTTTTATTTTATTGGAACTCGTGTCCAAAATTTAAACACGTATTTTGGTGACGAAAAGATTATTGATTAATAAAATTTGAGTACATATTTTAAAATTGATAAAATGTTAAGTATTTGAATTGATATTTTGTATAAATTTAAAGTACTAATATTTTAATTAAAAAATAAATATTTGATAATGTATTTTTTTAATAAGCTATTTCTGTGAATAATAATTATCAAATTGTGGTATTCTTAATTTACATTTGCTCTTTCACTTTTATATAATTTTCATTAAAAAGTCATATTTTTAATAAAAATATATTTTCTTTCATAAAATATTTAAAAATAATAAAATTTACATTATCCTAACAACATTAAGTTTTTTTTTAAAAAAAAATCAAGTATTTATATTTTTATAATAAATTAAATCAATGATACCATCTTTTTTCCATGCACGAGCTTGAATCATTGGTTCATACATAATTACAAAGATCAAATAAACAATAATAATAATAATAATAATAATAATAATAATAATAATAATAATAATAATAATAAAATTCCACATTTATTATTATTATTTTTTTTTAAAAAAAAAAACTAAATTAATACGTGGACCCTGCAGGAGCTACTACAGGTGCACGCACCAGAAATTCTACGGGTGCCCGGCCAAGAAGCTGGTCCAGCGACTGGACCAGGACCCGCGCACCTTCAAGGTCACGTATCGCGGGTCCCACACGTGCCACATGTCCGCCACCGCCCCTTCCGCCGGCGTTCCGGCGGCGGATTCACTTCCGCCGCCGATGTCCACCTCCGCCGCCTCCCTAATGCAGGCGGCGTCGATCCCGCTCAACTTCCCTGCACCTCCGACCACCCACTGGCTCTCGATGCAGAACGTCGCCGATCTCGGCGGCGCCGGAGGTCCTGGACCCTCCGCCTCGAGGGCGGCGGCGGAGATGCCAGTGGCGGACATGGCGGACGTGATGTTCAACTCCGGGAGCAGCAGCAGCAATAGCATGGACCTCATATTTTCCTCTGAAAAGTGGGATTACGAAGAAAAAAAAGATTAATTAATTAATTAATCATGTATTAAGATTTAATCAAAAGCCATAATTAACCTCAATTTAATTTGTGTAGGAACACTATTAAAAAAAAAAAAATCTTTTTAAAAGTATAAGTTGATCTTGAATTGTGAAACTTTTTGTAACTTTTTTGTCCTTTTATTTTATTAATTCAGTTCACATATTGGATGTGTTCTTTTTGTATTTTCATTTTTGTTGTATTTTAGGTGAAATGGTTCCAATTTAATATTAATAAAGATAAATTTACTTTTATATCTTTATTAATAGTGTGTAACATTATTAAAAATAAATAAATACTTTATTTTGAAACAGATAAAAAAAAAAAAAACTTTATTACATATTGGAAGTAATATAAAAAATAACTGTATTTTAATTGAACTGGTATCAATATATATTAAAAATTGTATTTTAATTGAACTGGTATCAATATATATTAAAAATTTTGAAAATGAATATTGAAAACTAATGGAACTTTTGTGAATTATATTGGGTTTCTTCATATATTGGTTTTAATTTTAGGATTTTTAATAAATATTATTAAAAAATACTATATATTTCACATATTAACACAATATAATACTCCCTCCGTCCCAAAAGAATTGTCTTGTTTTTCCATTTTCGTTCGTCTCAAAACAATAGTCCTGTTTCCTTATTTAGTAATCGTGGTCCCCACTTTATAATAAAATTATTCGTACTTTTTAAAACTACCCCTGATTATTACTCTAATCTATTTTTTAAAATCCTTTAAAAAGTAAGGACATTTTTATCTTAATTTCCAACGCTTCTTCTAGGAGGAGTATATATTATTTATTTTTTTAAAAAAATAAACAGTCCAATATAAAATATTATTTTATATTTTGAAAGTAATTCCGTAAAAAAATATAAAATTCAGCAAACCCAGAATCTATGGCTGGATTCCCATCGAGTGAGTGATTAATTTATTTGCAAAGAAGACAAGTACGTAGCTATGCTCTTGGCATCATGTTTATTTGTCATTTTCTTAGATTTAATTTTGCCTAAAGCCTCACCTACCACCACATTATTATTATTATTACTCAGAAGGGCTCGTGTGTATAATTAGAGTCTGCACTATTCTTCTTTATATTTAAAAACAGCATGAAACTCCGTCTTGTTTTAATAAAATATTGCATTTTTGGAAGTTTTGATAATATTTCTTCCGTTCAATTAGAAAGTACTTTCTCCGTCCTATAACTAGATATCTATTTATTTTTTATACATATTTTTAAAAATATTAGTATTATATTGGGATGTAGTATGAATAAAGTAAAAATGACTAAAATAATGTGTGATATAAAGACAATGACATTTGTGTAATATATTGTAAGTTGTAAGTGTATTTGTAATGTTAGGTAGATAGTACAATTACTAAAAAAAAATGAAATAGATATTTTGTTATAAGACGGACTAAAATGAAAAATAGATACTTTGCTATGGGACGGGGGGAGTATATATATTTTTATTTTGAGAAGTCCAATTACAAAGTAAACATTTCATTAAATACTTCGTTTTTTTTTCTACAAATACATTTACTTTACATCACATCATTATTTTTATACGAAAAAATAAGGACAAAAATATTATTATACTATTTTTAACTATCCACTATAATTAAAATACTGTTATTTCTTAAACACCGCGCCAAAAATAAATATTTACTTTATATATGAGTCTTTATTCTGTCTTGGACTGTTAATTTTGCACATTAGATGATTATTGACGTTGGAAAAACAAAATAAATTATTTTCATTTGGAAAACTAAACACTTATTTTGTGTTTGTGTGGGAGATTTTATAAAATTTTTACAATTTTTTTTTTTAAAAAAAAAACTAAAAATATTATATTCAACATCTATTTGTCCACGTTGCCGTTTCTATCCGTCCCACGTACCATGTCACTTTCCATTTTTGGAAAATGATTACACTTTAAACTCATTTTAAACTTTTTAATTTTTCTTTTTAAAAATTTTAATTAAACTAATTAGTTATCTTAATATTAATTTATAATTATTTATATTATAAGATAATTATTTTCACTAATACATTCTTAATTATCTATTAATTACACCATCCTAAAATACCGTGTCTACAATGTAGCAGATACGGTACGTGGAACGGAGATAGTATTACTTTGTTTGTACTTTGCAAGAACATAAATGTCAAACTATTTTATTATTTATTAATTCATTATAAAAAAAAAAAAAAAAAACAAATGACCCCTTAAAAATGAGACAGAAAAAATATTATGTATAAAATAATAATATAATTTTTTAGGGACATAAAACTGGTAGAAAATAGAAAAGAAATTAAAATTATATATATAAACAAATAATTGAAAGTAAAAACACACCTTTTTCAGAAAAAAAAAAAAAAAAAAAAAAAGAAAACTATGTATAAAAACAAAGAAGCACTACATTCATTGTATAAATGCTCTTTCAATTTTATTTCCGAATCCACCTTCAGACCACTAAATCTTGTTTTAGTGGATATCCCTCACATATATTATAATCTCTGTGTCCGGCTCTAAATGTTTCATTTACTTTTATGTGTATACTTTTGAATATTAATGATTATATCAAAACGTAATGCAAATTAAAAAAAAAAATTGCAGATATATTTTCATTAGTGTCTTATAATATTAATAGAAACACATTTGTATTAAAAAAAAATTATACAAATATAAAGATATTTTTAATATTAAGTACAATGACATAAAAAATATGTAATGTGCTCTATGTGTGGACAAGTTGTAGAGGTCATTAGCTTCAATTAAGTTTACATTTACATATATTATCTTTCTCTATAAATCTATGCAGTGTGAACATAATAGCAATAATAATTAGGAATGTGGACAAACATTTCCCATCACTGTCGAATGTTTATATTTATTATTTATTACTGCCCTCGCTCACAATCTATTGATCTATTTTTCTATTTGAAACATTTAACAATTATTATTTTATTTTTTTTTAAATACAAATTTTACATTTTTATCCTATATTCATTTATTATTTTTAATTTATACCATACAATTAAGAATAAATTTATCAATTTATGACAAAAAGGCAATCACCTAAAAAACCGTGTAAATATAGTTTAGGACAATATAAATTAGACAGAGGAGTATTATATTTTTAAAATAAATCATTATTGAAATACATGTAAAAACTTATTTTGAATATAATATTTTTTTAAAAAATGAATTTGAGTAATAAAACTAGAAAAAAAAATTATAAAACAAACCTAATTAAATCTATTTTTAAACTATTGGAATATATGTATATAATAATAATAATTATTATTATTATTAATTATTATTATTATTATTATCATTATCATTATTTAAACTAAGTCATAAATTATCATTTTTACGGGTTTGTATGTATATCTTTATATATATATATATATTATATATATTCAAGTGGGATTATGAATAAATGGAGTGTGAACATATATATATATATATATTATATTAATTCCAATAGTTGGTATACCAAATTAAATATATATATATATATTTTATGTATTCTGAGTAAATTTTTGATCAAATTCAATAATTTACAAGTTAGATTTAAAAGGCAAATCACACTGGACAAACAAGGTGAACTATTGTAATAAAAGTGCTATAAGTTAGAAATTTTATTATATATGAACTAAAAATTAAGTCAATGACCATTTTGATTAGGGACTAATGTTTTAAATAGTAGTATAATTTAATAAATTAATTACAATAGTTATAATATTATTTTATTATTTTTTAATTGTATCCAACTTATATAAATATATTTGTCAATAATTTATTTTAAAATAAAATATAAAAAATAAAAAATACAAGTTCTCAATTTATTTTAAATACGTTCCTGCACTTTCCGACAGCTGGACTCATATAATAATTCTACACATAGCGTTGACCAAGTTATGTTTGTTTCACAATTGAAGTGTAAATTGATATTATAATCTTAGCTTTATTTCTTTTTTTACTATTGTTATTTCGACTATTTTTTTAAAACTTATTTACTAAACTTAAAATGTCATATTCTAGTCTTAATATTGGTTGTGACACAAATATAGTACTCCTTCCGTCCCAAACATTCTGCAATATTTTTTTTTTTATCTTAAACATTCTGTAACATTTCCAAAATAGGAAATAATTAATCTCTACTTCACACTTTATCCCCTCACATCGTCCAAATAAAAAATAAAATATATATTTCTCTCTCCATTACATCACCTAATTTCTAAATTATCCTACTTAATACTACTGACCTAAAAACCTGTGCCAAAAATAAATATTGCCCTTTGTTTAGGACGGAGGGATATTAAACTATATGCAATTTCTATTGACTGTTTATTCATAATTTTTAGTGTGTATGTATTTTATTTTTGAAAAAAAAAAGTAGGAAACTAATACAGAAACAAAAGAAGCAGCAAAATAATAATAATAATAATAATAATAATGTGAAAGAGGGAAATGAAAAAATAATAATAAAAAATTAGATGCAACACTTTTTAATTTAAAGTAAATAAAAATAATATTTAATAAAATTATTTAAAATAATAGTAATAAAATAAGTATAATGATATTTTTAGAGCAAATAGAATATAGAAGGAAATTAAAAAGTAAAATAATGAATATTTAGGTAATTTTATATAGCTATAAGCTTTGTTTACCTTACCAATTTGTACTCAGCGTTATTTGTATTTTAAAAAATATTAGATCAAATATATTTTATTAATATAATATTAAATCAGATATTTATTTTTTACTTTTATATAATAATAATAATAATAATAATAATAATATAAAGAGTTGTATGTATGGATAACATGGGTACCGAAGAATCTGAGCGGGTGTACTGGTCCAATTCATTGCATCAGTCCCCACTTTATATAATACTATTGTCAATCATACACACATCAAGTGGCATTTAATGATTTTTTTATTTTATTTTTTTACGTGAGAATCCAAATGAACAATAATGTGTGACAAAAAAAAATTCGTAGACGTGGTCGAGAATTTAAATATATGACCTCATAATTACAAATTTATATGAATATTATTTTTTAAATATAATATTAAAATATTTAATATAATATTTTGTAAGAAAAAATAAAGACTAAATGATAAAGAAGTGAATTTGAAGATGAATTCAAAAATTCAGCAAATGTGTTGATGTGTTAATTTCATAGTTAATTATGTCACTAAATATTTAATTATTAATTATATAATATAATTATACAATTAAGTGTTGAATTAAAATAATTCAGTACTTGATCCACTTTCAAAAATAATACCTTCTCACTCTCATAGATATGGAAATTTTTTTTAAAAAAAGTATAATTAGTAAGTAGCGAAAAAAACAATATTAGTAAAAATAATTATAAATTAAAATTAAAATAATTAAATAATTTAATTTAATTTAATTAAAAAATTATAAATTATGAAATTTAAAATGCGATTAAAACGTATTATTATATTTTTTAAAAAATTAATTTAATAACTGTGGAAAGAAAAAATAAATAATGAATAGTTCGTAACCAAAAGCAAAATATAAAGAGACAGAACCTTTATTATTACAGAAACAACTCCATGTACACGAGACAACCCTAGAAATCGAATCAAACCCTCATCTCCAATACATATATATATAAATATATATGTATATATACACTAATACATATGTATATATGTAATCTCTCTCCCTCTCTCTCTCTCTATATATATATATATATCATCCAATTATGTCATCGCCATCAAAGTATATGAAACTGCTGTACAAATCTCCAATAGGATCGACCTCGCCATATTCAATCCCACACAAGCTCGTCGAATTGCCGGAGCAGCTCGGCCACTCCGGCGGGTAATCCTCCGGCGCCGGCAGCTCCGAGATCTCCCGCCACGGATAGTCATTGTCGTCGTCGTGAATCGATCTCATTTCGTCGGAGAAGCTGCAGGCAGGCTCTAATAATTCTTTCGATTTTTCTTCGACGACGAAAACGTCGGATCGACAGCTGTCCAGACTAGAATCTTCCTCGGCTTGGAAACTAATGAGCTTGCCGTAACGAGGACGAGGATTATTTATAATGTCCAATGGATTAATGAAATCGTCGGATATTGATGAAACCCTAATTTGGCTGCTGCAGGTGTGGTGATTGAAATATGTTGTTTTGTATGTGATAGGGTTTTCCTCTGTTATCTGCACTTGCTTGATTGCCTTGCACCCACCCTCCTCGTACTTGTGGGTACACCTGTAATAGCACCTGGTACAACCACCCAATGCACCCAATTAATTAACCAACATATCATCACCATATATATATATAAATATTTATATAAAAAATTATAAAAATATTTTTTATGTTAAGTACACTGACACAAAAGGTAACCACAGAGGTTGACGGGTGGAGTAATATTTTATTTTATTTTATATTTGATAAGATTTAAAAAATATATATATTTAATTTATGTAGGTGTATGAGTATGTATATTACCTTGGATATTTTGAGTTCAAGATTATTTTTTGGCCATATTTTCTCCAGGCGTATCCATCTTCTGTAGTTGGGGATTCCTTAACCCATGATTCCGAGCTCTTTCTGCACAACAATACATACATGTTTATTTTGCAATATTAAATTTGCGTGTATATATAATCAATAGCCAAATATATAACACAAAGAAAAAAAAAAATTATATATATATATATATATAATTTGGTTGCAAGTGGTTGAAGAGATGATAATTTATAGTAATTCATTACCGAAGGCTTTAAGTTATTGATTTTTAAGTTACAATAAATTAGGTTATTAGTTAATTAATTAGTTCTGATTGCAAATTTGTACCTGCCTGCATAAAGGTAAAAAAGGCTAAAGAAAACCCTTTTCTACTTTGTTTTTATGCTTCAACTTGCTTTCCTACACACACACAGATATATATATATAGATTTAGAGAGAGAGAGAGAGAGAGAGAGAGAGAGAGAGAGATCTAGAGAGAGGGTGTTTGTGTGTGGATAAATTGAATCTCCTCCACAACTGATGCTCAGTAGTTCTGTATATTTACTTTGATTTGCAAATGCATGTATGCGTTCAATCCACAAATAATAATAATAATAATAATAATAATATTCGTATATTAAGTACACAAACTTCTTTATTTTATTTTATTCATAAATTTGTTGAGAGATTTTAAGGAAGATCTAATGGAATCGATCATCAAATTCAAAACAATCAGAAGAATTCAAATCACATTAATTAATTAAATTTCACAGAAACAATTATACAGTACGTAAATATACGTATACATACATAATGTGTATATATAGAGAGAGAGAGAGAGACTGACCGCCGCTTGTAGCAGCCCCTTCGATCTTTGACCGCAAGCTTCTTCCGCTTGCCGTCCTCCGCCGGGGAGGAGGAGGAGGAGGAGGAGCCGCCGGAGTCAACGGCGGCGAGGTGCGCCGCGTCGTCGGAGCAGGAGTTGAGCTCAGAGAGAACGGAATTGAACGAATTGAGGATCTGAACGGAGAGTTCCTTGGCGGAAATGAGTCGGCTAGGGTTTTGAATTAGGGTTTTCAGGCGGACGGCGATATCCTTCCCCTTCCGAAGCTCGGCAATCACTCTCCGCCTCTTTCCATGGGGAATTCCGCCGCCGAAGGCTGCCATTCCGTCGCGCTGGTGGTGGTGGAATCCGGCCAGCCGGCGAGATCTGAGCAGAGAGGATTTTCGCTGTTGTTCCCTTTTTATTAGGGAATTTAAGAATGGAAGTGAGGAAAGAGAGAGGTAATTGTGTTGGGAAAATGTGACCAGGGGATGGGTTAAGACGGGAGTGCGACGACGTCATGCGTATGACGTCATTCAGTGGCGTTAGGGATGTTGGGATGTCGAGGTGTCGGGAGCGGATGGACTCTTTAGATCTTGGCCGTTGATTTATTGTCTTAGAGAGATGGGCGGTGCGGATCTTCTGGGACTGGAAATGGTTCTTGGAGTTTCTGGGAAGCTGTGGTCCTGATTTCTAGACGTGCATTCCAAGTTGATTTATTTATTGGTTTTCTACGGAATAAATACAGGTTGCGTTTGAATATAATTTAAACTTGTTCTTTTTTTTCTTTTTTTTTTCTTTTTTAATTTAAACATTTTAGTTTTCGATATATTTTTTTTATGTGATTTATAAAAATTTATATCAATAATATAAAAAATACGAGTAATATTTAATATTAAATATTAACTTTTTATAAAAGAATAAAATATATATACTCTCTCCATTCCGTGATAAGAATATTTTTTTTTTTACATAAATTTTTTAATATTAATATTATATTAGTTTGTAATACGAAATGCATAAATAATCTAATTAATATTATATAATATAAAAATAATGATATTTATATGATATATTATAAGTTGTAACGGTATTTATAATATTAAATATGTAATATCATTACTAAATTAAAAATTATATTTTTGTTTTAAAACGGATAAAAATAAAAAATAATACATTTCTATGAGACCGAGAGAGCAATTCAACATACCCATGTTACTATCACCAAAAATATATATATATATTTTATAATAGCAAAAATTGTATCTTAAATTTTTATAAAAATTTTTATTTTTTATTTTTTTATATTTGAATAAAAATATTAAAATCAGCACTTTCACTAATTAATAAAATTTTATTTTTTAAAAATTTATTATAAAAAAGTAAATATATACATGTGATTTGAACATAAAAAAATATATATTAAGAATTGTATCAAAATAATTGATTAGGAAACAAATTCATAAATTTTATATAAAAAATAAATAAATAAAATATAAATATTTATTTATAATTAACATAAATTAATCTACAAATAAATAAAAAGGTACCAATATATATGAATATATTTGTTTATTGAAAAATAAAATAAAAATATAAAATTTTGAATATATTTTATATGATGAAATATTTTAAAAAATAAATAAATAATAAATTGAGAATATAGTACTCCTTCCGTCTCAAACACTTTGCAATATTTTCTTTTTTATTTGTCCCAAACTCATTACAATATTTCTAAATTTAGAAATAATTAATACTCTCTCCGTCCCAAACACTGCACAACATTTTCTTTTTGATATGTCCCAAACACATTGCAATATTTCCAAAATAGAAAATAATTAATTATACCTAATCTCTATCCCACACTTTATCCCCTCACATTATCCAAATAAAAAAATAAAATATATATTTTTCTCTCCATCACATCATCTAATTTCTAAATTATTATACTTAATACTATCCATCTAAAAACTCGTGCCAAAAATAAATGTTGCACCTTGTTTGGGACGGAGGAAGTAATATTTATATACATATATTAATATACATTTCACTTTATCTCATTACATCACTCAAATAAAAAAATAAATAATCATTTCTCTCCTCAATCACATAACTTAATATCCAAATTATCTCAAATTACCATACTTAATACTCCATACCTAAATTTCCGTGCCAAACACAAATGTTGCACGATGTTTGGAAATGAGGAGTACCAACTATAGGTCGAGAAGCCAACTCTAATATTTATAGAATAAAAATTTTATGCAACATTTATTTTTGTTTTTATTTTTTTTAAAAAAAAGTATCAACATATTTATACTTTGTAAAGCAACTTGCAAATTTTGGTACCAAACAGGTGCACAATTACAATATTCTAATGTGTGCATGTGACCCTATCGCGGAGTCTCATAAATGCCCCATCTACATATTTTTTTTAATTTATGACCTCTATAAATTATAAAATATTTACCCCATCTCTATATTATTATTATTATTATAAATTGTAAAATATATTATCATTTCATATATATATATATATATATAATATGGAGTATTCAAATATTCATTTTTAAAACACATTTTTATTTGATATTTACAATACAAAGATAGTTTAATTTATAAATTATTTATCAAATACAAAACACTCCTGTGTTGTGTTTGATATTATTCAAAATTTTCCCTACTTTTATATAAATATTTTATACATTCATATTTCATACGTTTATTTAAATATTTAAGTACTCCACATTTTAGTATTTTTTAACTCTCTACATATATTGGCTCTGTTCACTTAGCGTTTTTTAATAAATTGATTTTGAGTGTGTGGTATGAAAAACTGTATTTAAAATATAAAATATATTATTTTAAATTAAATATTTGATTTTATTTTTTATTTTTTACTTTTTGTAATAAGTGTTAAATTTATTTTTTGTGTATAATATAGATAATTATGTAATAAATACAAAATATTAATTTTGGGGAATCGCAATTTCAAAAACTGCTGGACGAAGAGACTCACTATTTTTATAAATCAGATATTAGTTAAAAAGAAAAATTAACTCAACTTTCAATTTAAAATTTAACCGGTAACTAAACGTTTATATTTTCTTATTGTATTTTTTATTTTTTACATAGAATTTAATAATATTACCTTTTATTTTTTACTTAGAATTTAATAATATTACCTTATTTGTCACTGAAATTTATGTTTTTTTTTTTTTCATAAAAATAAGTTATTTGAAAAAGAATCAAACTATCTTTCGTACTTTTATTTTTTTAAATATTAAAAAGCAAAAGTTAACAAAAATATGGGTTTGTCCATTTTTTATTTTTCGATAGATATAAGAAATTGTATCGATAATATAAAAATAATATTTTGTATTGAATTGTTAATTTTTTTAATGGATAAATGATATCTTATATATTGTATTAATATATGTGTATACTATTATATTTTCTAATAGTACCTACGTCTGACTCTAAGGGTCATATTTATTTATTTTTTTTGATTTTTTTAATATTAATTATTATATCAAAATCTAATACAAATCAAAGAAAAATGACAAAAATACTTTTATTAGTGTCTTTTAATATTAATATAATAATATTTGTCCAAAAATTTTACAAATATAAAAAAAAAAATTAATGTTAAATACAAGGGATGACAATTCGGGTGACCTGGTTTTTTCGTGTTGCCCCCGTCCAACCTGACCCGATTACAAACTGTGTTGGACTAACACGACCCGGTATTTTTCTCTTAAAATGTTAAATCATTTTGTTTATTTTTTTTTTAGGTTTAAATTAATTTAGAATAAAATATAGAATTGACCCACAGCCAAACTTATATAAACCAATAATTTAATGTTCAAGCCATGCTTTAATTTTTGTTTTTATTTCAAACATTAATATATATATATATAAATTTATTAAAATTTAAATATTGATTGTAAAAATTAGGTCGAGCCAAGCTCGGCCCGACTTTCATGAGCCCGGACATGGCCTGAAAAAATTCGAGCCTATTTTTTGAGACTCAAGCACGATTTTTTCATGTCGTGCTCGGATTATACTTTTCAGAATGTGATTATTTTTGTCACGTTTAAATACAATAATGCAAAAAGTAAATACAATTCTTAAAAACGGACAGCGAAAATAATATTTATAAAGAATGGTTTCATTATAAAAAAAACTACCTGAACAAACTCATAATATACTCACGATAAAACTCATGATAAAAAATTGATAAAAAAAAATCAGCATGGTAATGCTTTATCCAAATAATGGGTTAACATTAAATATTGTCTATACCAAAATTTTATTTATATTATTTGGTATTCGTGTGTTTGTTTTTACAAAATAGTTTTAAAAATATTTTTATATATGTAGCATAAAAATTTGTATACGTAGTATTAAAATAATAAATATATATAATATATTAATTTTTTTTTAAAGAAACACTTCACTTCATTTTCAAAAAGAACACGCTTACCCAATATAACAAATTAATTATAAAAATTATTTAATTGTAAAAATATCTGATTTATAATCTAGGGAGATTCCGTTGGAGTTGGACTGTCCTTTTAGAACTTAGCATATGCACTGGTTATTTTATTCGGAGCATTATTTTTTAAATACAATTTAATTTAATCATATAAATTGGTGGGTTTGTCAACTCAATCAAGTTTTTTTTTTTTAAATAGTTTATTTTTTAATATATATAACATTTATATATATATATATATATTTATAAAATCAATACTTTAATAAAAATATATTATTTTTGATAGGATAAACTGTTTTTTTAAGTCCCATAATTGGACCCTTTATTATTTTAGTCCCGTAAGTGGAGCATGTCGCAAACTAGTCCCATAAGTGAATTTTTCGTTGTTTTAGTCCTCCGGCACCGGAGACACCCGCGTGGCTCGCCGGAGGTGACGTGTCCGCCAGGTGTCCCGCCAGGTCAGCGACACCTGGCGGACACGTGGATTTATTTATTTATTTTCAATTTTTTTTAAAAAATTAAATCAAATTAAAAATTTAAAATATATAAATAAAATTTAAAATAAATTTAAAATAAGTTTTAAAAAAAATTAAAAATAAAAAATAAATAAAAAAATCCAGGTGGCGCTGACCTGGCGTACGCGTCACTTCCGGCGAGCCATGCGGGCGTCTCCGGCACCGGAGGACTAAAACAGCGAAAATTTTTGACTTATGGGACTAATTTGCGACAGGCTCCACTTACGAGACTAAAATGATAAGGGATCCAGTTACGGGACTAAAAAACAGTTTACCATTTTTTATAATATCGACACGATGCAAAATAGAGTGAATTTGTTGTTTCTATAAAAATTTTCCAAAAAATTAATATGTTACACACATTTATTATTTTTATTTTATCTACATAACTTTTTATACTTCCATGAAAAATATATCTCAAACCAAATATTAAACAATCAAACCCATACTTTCCCCAAGAAACCTATTTATTTACTTTTTTCTAAAAAAAATCTATATTATGAATTTATTCATTCAACCTATTTTTAAATAATACAATTCCTTATAAATATTATTAAAAAATATATAATATATAAATTTTAATATAATATATTTTTTATTTATTTAAAAAATGAATAATTTAATATAAAATATTTATTTTTATTCACCCAAAAATATGTTAAGTAAATAAACACATATTGTATTTTTTAAAAAAATATTAATTAACGAATTTTGTTTTTTGTGTGTGCAAGAACTTACTCGTACTAATTTTTTTTTGTATAAAAATAATTAAATAAAAAAATAAAGAAAAATTTGTATAATTTGATATTTGGATAAATCCAAATTCATTTGGGGCCCAAAATAATATTCAGTTATTAAAATGAATGGTTAAATTTGACCCAAAAAAAGGTATCTTTGACTGAATTAAAATAATATTGAGTTGCAAATAATTATATGTGCAAGTGTCTTACTAGTTTGACCAGAGTATGCTTGAATTTTTTTATTTTTTCAATATAAATAAATTCTTGATTTTTTAATTGAATAAAATAATACTCTCTCCGTCCCACATATTTTGTTCATATTGCCGTTTTTGTTCGTCCTAAGTTCCATGTAACTTTTCTTTTTTGAAAAATAATTACACGCTTTAATCTCATTTTAAATTTTTTAATTCATTTTTTTATTAATTTTAATTAAACTAATTAGTTATGTTAATCTTAATTTATAATTATTTATATTATAGAATAATTATTTCACTAATATATTCTTAATTATCTATTAATTACATCACTCATAAAATACCGTGTCTACAGTGTAGCAGACACGGTATATGGAACGGAGGGAGTACTTCCTTTGTTTAATGTATCCGGTATTTTCTTTCTTTCTTTTTTTTTTTTTTTGAGTTGTTTCAGTAATATTTTCTTAAATAGGAAATATTAACTTCATAATACATTGTATTCCCTCCATCCAATTTTTATTGTTTCAAAATATATTTGTACGGTTTTTTAGGTGATTGTCTTTTGTTATGAATTGACAAATTTGTTATTAATTGTATGATAGAGATTAAAAGTAATAAATAAATGAAGGATAAAAATTTAAAATTTGTGTTTAAAAATGAAATAGGACAATAGTTGTTCGACGTCCCAAATAAGAAAGTAGGACATTAGTTTTTCGACAGATAAAGTATATTACTCCCTCCATCCCATTTAAAAGGTTACCATTCTATTTTTTTACATCCCAAAATAAAGTTACCATTTCATAATTTAATAATTGTACTGTCTACCTAACATAATAAATATCATTTCAACTTACATTATATTACATAAATGTCATTACTTTTATATTACACCATACTAATAGAAGTATTTTTGTCTTTTTTACTACAATCCAATATAATACTAATATTAAAAAATTTATATGCAAAAAACAAATATAACTCTTCCAATGGAACAAAGGGAGTATATCATTACATTATCCAAATAGAAAAATAATAATAATAATAATAAATACATATTTCTCTCATTTCCAAATTATAATATTTAACACTATTTATCTAAATTCTTAAGTTGAAAACTAAATATATCACCTTATATAGGATGGAGGAAATATTTTATATTTTATAAGAAAAAAAATAATACTACTATTTTTTCTTGAAAATTATATTTGTTAGATAAAGTATTTTTACCATTTATATTATAAAATATTATATTAAAATACCTATAGTGGAATAATTATGTTAAATTTTTATTGTCCGTTATATAATTTATTTATAATAAAAAAAATTTATTCGCTAACAATATTATTATTTTTATTTTAATAAATTATAATTAATTTATTACTATTTTTTCTATTTACTCCTAATATTCTATTAACTTATTAATAATTTTTTTTGTAATACCTTCCACTTTATTTTTTTTACTTATTGAAATTACTTTAAATGCTATCATTTATCAGTCTTCATCGTATTCGTATAATGTTGGATAAAGGGCTTGGACGAAGAAAGTATAATTTAAACTAACACTTAAAATTAAACCTAAACGTGATTAGATAATAATTTTGAATGTTTTAGAATTTTGGAAATAATTAAAAATTATATTTAATGTGATATTTTATAATATATATCTGATTTAATATTTTTTTAAATAATTTACTACTCCCTCCTTCCAACATATTTAGTTACACTTCATTTTTAATTTATAAAAAAAGTGTAACTAAATATGACAGACGGATGAAATATTAAACTATCAAAATTATGTATTCTATTCGTCTCGCATAAAGTATTCATTCTTTTCATTTTTGTCTCTTTTAGATATTTTTTTTTATTTTTATTTTAAAAATAATTAATCACTTTAATTACATTTTCTAAATTTCATCATTTATATATTTTTTTAATTTTGATTAACTTATTTAATTATGTTAACTTCAATTCTAATTTATATTATAAAATAAGTAATTTTAATAATATACTTTTAAATTATTTTAGTAATTATATTTTTCTTAAATTTTCAAATTGTGTATATACAGTAATATAGATATTTTTATTGGAACGAAGAAAGTAATATATATGTAAATAAAATTTGTATTTTATATGCACAAAATTTTAAGTATTTGTGTTCGTTTATTAATATTCCCGAACAAAGTTCATATTTGTTCGTTAAGCGCTCAAGCTCATTTGTATTGTTTGAACTCAATTTGTTAAGAAATTTTATTATTCGAGCTTGTGTTTGTATTCGATTCGAATAAGCTTGTTCAAATTTGCTCGAGCTAATTTGAATAAGTATGATATTTTATTTTTTAAATTCATATATATATTATTTTTCAATTAATAAATTTATATATTTATTTTTACCAGAATGGTTGAAAACAAGACTTAGGCTTGTTCAATAACAAAATAAATTTATTTATATTGCTCGACTCAACTCATTTATATTTATAAATGATCTTAAATCGAATTGAATCAAATTCATGAACATTTGATTTGCTTAATAGCTTTAATCACATCTATAAGTAATTTTGGGCATAATTCACCTCCCACTTACAATTATTAGGTTATATTTTGTGGGTTTTAGCACAGATTTTTAGTATTCAAATTATTTTTTCTTCAAAAATATCATATCAAATCATTTTTATTTTTATTTTATATACTATAAATTTATTTTACATTCAAAATATAGCATCAACCTCTATTTATATCATATTAAACAGCTATTTAAATTCAATTTTTTATTATTTAAATATCCAAATTTAAAAACTAAAATCTACCGACAAACACACCCTTTGATTTTTCACAGTATACTCTACTAGGAGGATCAAATGTCATAAAATACGTCATTATTTCATTTGTTTGACCATTTGCCAATGTTGAAACAAAATGCATCCGTGGTCTAAATTATCTATAAAAAATTTAATATTTTTTTTTCGTATTTCGACTCAAATATATATTTATTTGTTTAATATAATTGATATTGTATACTATGGTTATTATATATAATATAATAACATCAATATATAAAAACTAATCTACATTTAAAAAAAAATAAATCATTTTATCATTTTAATTTATTTATTTAAATATATATTTTTTAAATAAAAATATTTTCATTTAGATTTTGTAACTAAATATTAATTTTGTACAAAAATATACTATATTTTATGTATATTTTAATTTAACATAAAATACTATACATAATAAATAAAATATTGAATATTTTATGCCATTTTCCAAAAACCAAATGAATTCGGGTGTATTTTTTCGAGAGATTGAATTTTAAATATATTATTCATCTCATCTTTTTTTTTTAAAATATTAAATAAAATACTTATTTTTTATTTTTTATATTATATAAAAAATTAATTTATATTTAAAATATCACAACAAATTAATATATATATATATATATATATATTTTTTTTTGACTAAAACAAATGTATAGCCCATTTTAACAAAGAAGAAAAGAACGTGTGTAACGAAGGAATGGTTTCTATGCAGGCCAGCCCTCTTCCTCTTCTCTGCCGCAGGTTACGGACGCTATCCTCTCCTACCTGCCCGCGTAACCCTAGCCCCTTCGTCGCCGCCGTTCTGCGTCCTATTATGACCAAGCCCGCCGCGGAACTCCCCTCCTCAAATTCCTCCAAGTTCCCCCTTTTTGCGGACTCCTCGCCGTCCAATTTAAGCTCCCGAGATCTTTCACTCTGCAGGTGCTTCGCTGCCAGCGGCGCCATTGATGGCATTGGATCAGATTCTAACAATTTGGAGTGTACGTTGGTGGTTGTTTCGTTTTACAAGTTCGCTGATTTTCCGGACCACGCTGATTTGCGGAAACCCTTGAAAGAGCTTTGCGAGCGGCTGGTAGATTCTCTGCTTCACTTTTTCTTTGTAGAAATTTGTTTTTTCATTTATCTTATCCAATACTGTCGTTGGATTTGATTTGATTTGATTGGTTTGTGTCTTTGAGAAGGAAGTGATGGGCGATTGAACTAATTTCGGATTGATTGTCTTAGTGTGGTGCTTAGTAAACGAGAAAAGGAGCTCCCTAGTATAATTTTTGTATCGATTTTTAAGAAATGTTAGGTAAATTTCCAATTTGATTTACAGAGCATCGAAAATTAGATATGTCTCAGAATTTTGAATCTTGTTTGTGCCAAGGCCTTTCAATTGGGCATTTTGCTTTAGCTTGTTGTGGTTTATAGAACAGTCACTACTTACTGTGAAAAATTGATCTGCTGTTGAGGTTGAATAGCTTAGTGTCCTTAGAGATGTATTGTCGAATGTTCGTCGAATCCAATGACTTTCGATCATAATATGCTGATTCATTCTCTGTTGTGTGCATTTTTGAGTTTCTTGTGATGTGATTCATGACTCACTGAGCTGATGCCCTCAGCGTGTTTCAGGGGGGATTATTCTTGCTCGAGAAGGAATAAATGGAAGTATATGTGGAACCCGTGATTGTGTGGAAGAAGTGCTCTCTTTTATACAAGCGGATGACCGGTTAAAAGGGCTCAGACGGATTGAGTCGCCAGTTAGTCCCGAGGAAGAAGCTATTCATCATGGACATATGAGTGGCTCTCCTCTATCTGCAGGTGAAGATGCACCATTCCGATGGGATCATGTGAGGGTCAAGTTGAAAAAGGAGGTAACCTTGCTGTAGAGAGAAGTCAGTCGAATGTTATACCTTCGTTCAATTTAGAATTTTGATTCAAAAATGCTGTGCGTCTGTTGGAAATTTGTTTGCAGATAGTGACACTAGGGATGCCCTCGGTGTCGCCAATCGAAAGAGTTGGGAAGTATGTCAGTCCCAAGGAATGGAATGAATTGATCAGCGATCCAGATACGGTAATAGTTTCATCTCAATTCTGCTAGTAAAAATAATGCTGTATTATTTGAAAACTGTAATAGATGTTTTGCTTGCAACTTTGTCGTTTTCCATTAAGAGAACCTCTTAAGATGCCGCCTAGGATTAATTCTTAGGCTACTTATCGATGACTATAGAAACCATACACATTAATTAAGATACAAAACAGGCTGAAATAATCTGTCCTTTCAATTTGTTCATTAGCACGATATGATAACTTTTTCGATTTCTTGAATGCATATGCTAAAGACCATTGTTTGTTTACTTTATATAAAATGTTCTTTAGGGTGTGTTATTTTGGAGATTGGATTTTGGGTTGAGATTTGAATAGTAAAAATTTTGAATATGAATAGCATCGGGTTTTTGAAAACCAACACTGCATGTATTGAAGGAATTTCTTTCGTAATTTATTTTCCTTCAGGTTGTGGTAGATGTACGAAATGACTACGAAACCAGAATCGGGAAATTTAAGGGAGCAGTCGATCCATGTACAACAGCATTCCGGGAGTTCCCATCATGGGTGGATGACCAATTCAAACTCAATGAGCCCCCCGAAGATCAACAAACCGAAAAGGAAAACAAGACCCCCCGAGTGGCAATGTATTGTACCGGCGGAATCAGGTGTGAGAAAGCTACAAGCTTTCTCTTAAACAAAGGCTTCAAAGAAGTGAGATTTCGACCCACACGCCACCATTGATCTTTTTCCATAACCGTGCTACTCTTCATCGATTCTTAACTTGGTTTAATCGATATCATCCGGCAGGTTTATCATCTTCAAGGTGGGATATTGAAATACCTCGAAGAAGTTCCCAAGGGGGAAAGCCTTTGGGAGGGGGAGTGCTTTGTGTTCGACAAGAGAGTCTCGGTCGAGCACGGGCTCGTTCAGGGGACTTACAAGCTTTGCTACGGATGCAAGAAACCCGTCAGCGACGCGGACATGGAATTGCCGGAATTTGAGTATGGAGTGTCTTGTCCGTATTGCTACTCCACAAAATCGGAAGAAGAGAAAGAGCGGGCAAGAGCCCGGCAAGAACAGTTTGAGCGATGGGGCGTCATCGGCGGCCCCGATAAAGGCCGGAAGCCGACGAAAGCGCCGGAAAATGAACGTCCGGTTGTAGCTGCCAAGCAGGTACCCAGCTGAGTACGTACTGCCCTTTTCCGGCGTTTTTTTTTTTCACTGAATTTGTATTATCTGAGAAATAAATTTATTTTTTTTGTGGCAGCTGAGTTTCGATGGCTTGAGTTTCTTTATTGCTTTTTTTTTTTTTTTTTTTTTAGTTTCTTTATTGCTTATCGATACTGAGATTCGCAAAATATGATATATACTGTTATAATTATAAATTTAAATTAAAATATCATTTCAAATTATTGAATTTTCACTCAAATAAATAGGGGTGGACAAAAAAATCAAACTGAAATGAGAAATTTAGTTAAGCTAGCAAAATTAGGTTAGAATACAAATACTTTATATATGATATTTGGTCAGTTCGATTTGATTTTGATTTTTGATTTTTTTGTTGATCGAATTGAATATATTTATATTATTATATTTTAAAATTTATATTAATAATTATATTTGGTTCGATCTCAATGCGAATATTTGAAATATTTGGAAATATTTTTATTTAATTAAAATTATTTTTTTTATATATATATTTTTTTAATTTCGATTCATTTAAATTATTTACAAATATTTTCGGTTAATCAAAATTTTTGATTCAGATACAATTAATACGAATATATTTATATTATTATATTTTAAAATTTATATTAATAATTATATTTGGTTCGATCTCAATTCGAATATTTGAAATATTTTTATATAATTAATTTTTTTATATATATATTTTTAATTTCAATTCGGTTTGAATTATTTGCAAATATTTCCGATTAACGATTTCAGATATTTATTCAACGATTTGAATATCAAATATCTACATATTTGCAAATAATCCAACCGTTTCACCTCCGAATAAACTAACTAGTTTGATGACCTCCAACCGTCGGTTTAAAACCGGTTAGACATGTCTATACGAGGGTAAAACGGTAAAATAATATAGTCCTTTATTATTCTATATGAAGCGGAAGGGCAGAAAAGCAAGCGTTTGTTGTCGCCGTTCCCATTTTGACTACCGCGTTGATTCCTAAATCGATCAATCTAGGGTTTACTTCTCCATCGATAATGGCCGTTCCCGCCGGAACATCGGGTCTCTTCAAGTTTCTACGCCCTGGCATCCGTCTTCAGCCAACGGACGTACAGGCCGCCGCTCTCTGGGGGGTCGCCGCCGGCTCCAGTGCTCTCTATCTCATCCAGGTAGCTGAAATTCGCATGTATTTATTATTTATTTATTTATTTATTAATCTGGATCTGTAATTGGTAGTGCTTGATTTTGAGTAATGTTATGGTATCTGTTATCCATGTAGAGCTTGATATTTGTCATTTTTTTATTTGTCATGTTTTCAAAAAATCGGAATGGATCTTGTTTTGCATTCGCCATGCAGATTCTTCTTCGGGATCCAATGAGATTCTCTCTTATGATTCTGAATTATACGATATTACGCACATAGGTAGCATGAAATATTCCTGTGTAGCACGGGAGTAGAAGAAACCTTCTTTTGGTAAATCGAGATCTATTGTTTAACCTACTAGAACCTGTTCTACTCAGGCTAAGCTAGGAAAAACTTCATTGTTTTGCAGTTTATGTTAAAAAGCTTAAACTGATTCAAATTTTTTATTGAGACATAGTAGGAAATGCAATAGGAGTGCAAGCCCAATGTCATTTGAAATTATGAGTGAAGATGATATAATAGGTTCATGTCAAGGATCTTGTCCTTTGTTGTTCATTGAGGGACATTTTCTGTTTTTTTGCTCTACCTTGCACAAATTTATATGTTGCTACCTTTGGGAACACTTCTTCGACCACAATTGCTGAAACTTGATACCAAGAATGATCAAATGTATAATTTGATTCTTTTGATTGCTTTAGTCCTTATTTTAACATATCTGGTCTCCTACTATTTATGTTTGCAATGCATTACTAGAGTTTAGATGGTCAAATGTTTTTTAAGGTGTTCAATATGATGTGTTTCTTATGCACCTAGGTTGTTGTGACTTGTATTTGCATTGTATCAAAGGCTTATTGTTTCCAACCATTGTTCCAGCAATTTTAAGTTTAAGCATTACTGATATTTCTAGAATTTTCGATGATTTGCAATAATATATCAAAGTAAGATGCTGATTAAATCTAAGATACGTAACTTTCCAGCTTGCCTGATTTAAACCGAGATTCTCAAGTTTGGAATTTCAGTTGTATGGGAGTGTAGTTTACTTCTTGCTTGCATCTTCTATGCATATCACACTGAGTATTGATATTTGTGTGGAAACTGATAGCTGAAAATTAATGGTTCGTTCTTATTGGCAGTGATTATTCTTTGGCAGTATAATCTGTTTTAAATCTGGTTTTCTTTGTTGTTGGATGCAGCCTTTTGATTGGCTGAAAAAGACCCTCTTTGAAAAATCTGAACCCGAAGAGAAGTGAAAGGAGATGCAAATCTTGCTGGTAATTTATTTACCCTTTCATGTAGCCAGTGTTCAACTCTTCAGCTGGATCATTGAATAAGAATTTTATTTTCCTTCAATCATTCTTGAAAGTTGCACGTATTGCTGCTGTATCTACTCAATAAAATCTGGAAACAAGTTCGTTTTTACCTTTCCCCTTTTTTCCTTTCCCAATATTTGCTAGCGCTTGCAGTTTTGAATACATTTTCTATGTGAAGTGCTGTAGTCATAGCATAAAGTAATTTACAGCACTTGAAGATCTCTATTTCTACATTTTAATATTTGTATCTGGAATCATATCATGTTTCCGAATAGAGAATCCTATCATTTCTTCCAGAATTTTACTACACTAGTGTTGGTTAGCAATTGGGGTTCATTGATTTGCATATAATGGATAAAATATTGTGATTTATGATTATTCCGGACATGAACAATTATCTAGGGAGTGTTGGTGATGGTATTTGCTCATCTGGCCGTTTCTTGAACTTGTCTTTGCTGATTTCACTATTATTGTTTCTCTAGTATTGCTCTCTGCTCCCTTTAATAGATCATGAATTTCATAATTTCCATGTTGAATGGTTATTATATAAAGGGTGTATTCGTCCAATAATTTTTTGATAATATAGTGTTTTTATGAATATTTATAATTGATTGTGACATAAAGTAAGGGTGTTTCAGAAAGTATATCAATTAGTTAATGAAGGGAAAATTTTTTGATAGATTTGAGTGGATAAGTAGTTGTGCTATTTTTTTAAAAAAATAAATGTACTGTTGAAAAACATTAATTAAAGAGTGTGGAAAAACTATTTGCTATAAATCAGACGGCACTATTTACGGCCATTATTTATTTAATCCTCAAATCAAAGAATTTATGGCCATTATTTATTTATTTGAATGACGTGGGAATCTGCAGCGGCCATTATTTATTTAATCCTCAAACCAAAGAATTTACGGTCATTATTTATTTATTTATTTGAATGACATGGAAATCTGTAGCCGTTATCCGAAAGTGCGCACTGGATAAATCTCCAGCTGAACTTAATACCATGTTGGGCAGGTGACTTGAGGCGTCGGGGTTTGAAATAACAATCATATCCTTAGATGGATGCTACAATCCAGTCTAAATAGCAATAGTGCTATTAATATTATCAATATATCAACAGATATAATTTCAATTAATTAATTAGCAACTGAGTTTACATTGAAACATAAAACCTCGTCAATAACCACAATTATAACCACAATTTAAATCACTTGAAAGTAGTTTATATATATACAAACACATATAATAATATTCTAGAAAAAATAAAATGTACAGAACTATCCAAATTAGCCCCTAAATCCTAATGGCTAAAAACATAACATACAATATGAATGAAGAATGATGTCTTGTGTCTTCTTCTTCTTCTTCTTCTCCTTCCATTGGCAACTTGGAAACTTCCATAGCCACCATTCACGAAACCTTAATCAGCCAATGGATTGCTAACAACTGTCCATCTCCGTCGTCCCGTTCTGCTAGCTCCCGTCGACGTTGATTTCCCGTTCCGTTAATCTTCGCTGAGCAGCGATCGCCGCTGCAACAGAAGGCGGCAGATCCCTCAGGCTTCCTCCGGCAGGATCATGGTCATCCTCAGCAGCTGCCGGTGGGCCGACTCTGAATAAGGACTCAACATCGTGGAGTGTCAAGCACGGCTGATCTTGGTTCTTCCGGTTCCCGCTGATGAACGAGCTCGTGTCCCGGCTCTTGTTCATTTTATATATGCTTTCTTCGACCGTGTCCTTCACCTGCCGATCAATCCACAATACCGAGCATGAGCTTATATGAGTCGAACCCGAGACATTATCCAAATTTATTCTCATTTTTATTTTCTTTTTTGTTATTATAGTTTAAATTTACTTTCGTTTTCCTTTTTTCTAAAAAAAAGATGCTTGTTCCGTTGTGTAAATTTATGTCAATTTGATAGGACTCGAATTTTAAGAAAAATAAGTAAAAATAGAAATTTTTTCCTTTTATGGTAAAGAAAAGGTCGAAAAAATTGTATTTTTAATTAAAAAATAAAACGAGAATAAATTTGGATGACAAAATAATAATAATAAGTTTGAATGACAGAGGGAATATCAATTTTTCTATTATTTTTACTATAAAATGAAAGTTTTTATTTTTACTCTCGTGCCCGATCAAATAAGAATAAAATTCGACGACGGAAGAAGTACTACTTACTATGAAACGATGAACCAGCGTCTTCTGCTCCTGCCCGATCCGGTGCACCCTCCCGACTGCCTGCGCTTCGGCCGCCGGATTCAGCAGCGGCTCGAGTAGAATCACGTGCTGTGCTTCGAGAAGATTCAGCCCGTTCGCTCCATGTTGTATTAAGAGGAGCAGCACTCGAGGCGTGGAATTCGATTCCGGTTTATCTCCGGGGTCGGGATCCCTCTTTCGATCTTTACAGTTGCTCTTCTGCCCCTTGAATTGGCTTATGGCAATTTGCGATTTCCTACGGATGAAAAAATCATTGATCTTCGCACTTTCATGTAATAGTCTACGGCATTAAACCGATATTTTTTTTTCCAAGAAAGTACCTTCCGCCTTTCATCCTGACATAGCTTATGCCGTTGGCAGCGAAGGCGTGCTGTAAGACATCAAGAACGTCGTTCCAGCTTGAGAAAACGAGAATTTTCGACTTGGGATCGGTCGAGCTGATCCATAGAATTCTTCTTGTAACAGCTTCGATCTTTTTTTGATATGGAATCGCAATAAGGCTCCAGTGTCCAGGAGAAACAAAAATGAAAACGAATGCAAGAATTAATGAAAGAATCGGGTGTGTTTACCTTTGTACTATAAGAACCGTGAACGGTCATTGAAGCTTCAGTTTTGTCGTGAGCTCCGTAGGAATCGTTTTGTCTGTCATCGGCTAGCGCAATGTTTCTGAAATCACTGGCTCGCCGGCATGTCGGGCATAAGATCCTATGGCTATCGTGAAGCTTTCCGGGCGGAATCAACCTCCTTTCCGTCATTGCAAATAAACCTGCAACAATCTCATCGCATGTATTTCAAAAATATAAACATAATACTTTTAAGGATCTCATTTACTTTTTTGCGTATTGATTTTTAAATATTAATTCAAAACATAAATACAAATTAAAAAAAATATATTTACAAAATACAAAAAATAAATATGACCTCAGAAGCAGACCTAGGGAGTACAATAAATAATATGACAACTACAATTTATGTCAATATAATATATAGCATAGGTCAATAGTCGATGCACACTAATATTGATCTCAGCATATATATTTCTATACAGCAGAGTTTATAATATAATCGGACATGTATGTACTGTATTATTTGAAAACATATGTTGTCTGCCAGTAGTTCATGTATTGAACGGGATAATGATTTGTTCCAATCATCACGATAACCGGTCTCCTATAAGCACTATTAGACGTGCACAAGAACCAAATAACACAACAAACGCCGTTCTTACTACTACGATAATACTACAAGAACTCAAATCGTATATGAATTTTCGACTGTCATCAGCAAGCAATCAAAATGTTTCCTAAAAAAAATAAGATCTTAAAATGTGTAAGACATTTAAAATAAGTTCTAGCTTGAAAACCGAAGAGCAAGGTATAGCTTCATTAACAATATGCATCGAACAATAAAATGCCGAGGACTGAAGAAAACTTACATTTACAGCAAGTGACATGTCCGCACTGAAAAACCATTTTCTGATTGCCGATTTGCTCCTGACAAACAGGGCACGACACTGTATCGAGTCCGGATAAACCTCTGTTTGCAGATACAACTGACTCTTCGGATACAGCCAAAGTGTCGAAGCCGTCTGATTTCAGTTTTTGATTGGACTGCACCAAACCCTGCCAAAAGATACATAAGCAGCTGGTCGACAATTGACTTTTTCATTATATTGTACTTCCGGAAAATATGTATATCTGCAGATATATATGCACGCCGAATAATAACCAAAGCTTAGATTAAATTTATGTTAAACCACCTTCAAATAGCGAAGCTGTCCCTTTATACGCGATAATGAATCCAAAGCCAGAAACTTCTCGCTAGAATTTTCGACATCAGCGATATCCAACTCTTCTGGACTCAAAGCATCGACAGATGTATCATCCTCGTCTTCTCTAAGGCGCAATCTTGACGTTGCCATCTTAATTTCATCATGAGCACGTAAAACTTGCGCTTGAGCAATTGCCAGAGACCTTGCCAGGCTGTACTCTTTGCGCATTGCCTATGCAACAGATTTTAGGAAGATTAGACACACAAAAAAGATTCCTTCCCGAACTAAAATCAGTTGTCTGCACTGCAAGAAAACAATTGATATCCGAAAACGACAGACATTCTGAAAAAAATGTTCTCTCTAAATTGGAGCATGTACGGACACTGTGTCTTGTGCAGCTTAAGCATCGAACTGTTTTGTCATAAATGCACCGAATTAAAATTTCTGGCGTCGATCTAACTCCCAATTACAGCACCATGAAGATGATAAAATAGCATGAAATAAGGGCATCATGCAAGTGCAGGAAAAACAAAGTGCCTGACATACTTCAAGAAGGTCGAGATGCTTTCTGGCAGCCAAAATCGTGTCCTTTTCAAGAAGCCCTCTGGAGTTGCTTCTGATTATTGTCAGCACTATCTCCAAATCAGACGGCGACTTTGAGACCTGAAAGACAATTTCATAAGAGTTTGCTGAACATATTTGTTACATTTCCACAATGATGAAATTAAGGCTCAGCGTCGAACTTTTGTTTAATTTTCATGTCCGTACATTGCATCGTGGGAATACATTCAAAAGGAGTGAAAGAAGAATGTTCATGCTTTTGAATAAACCTCCATAAGATGCATATATATATATATATATAAACTTCATTCAGCAGCATCACTACAAGCGGATAATAAAGCAAAACTTTCTAATAATATTCGACAAATCACTCAAATATAAGAACAGTAAACAAGGTTTTAAAAATGGTACCGTCACTTTCTCCCCTGCGTCCCTCTTCTTTCCGTCATCTTTGTCATCAGAAGCTGATGCACTCGAATTTTTGTCCCCTCGTGATAGATTCCAATAGAACTGATTCAGTGCAGATTTCCTCTTTTGCAGGTTCACCGCCTCTTCTACAGAAGTAATCATCTCTCCATTGTTGCTTTTGTTAAGACGAAAGAGCCTAGCTTCGTAAACCTGATAGAAGAGTTTTTTCTCAAGAAATTTCCACGATGCATGAACCACATATTTGTTGGCTAAAAGAAACTACAGATTCAAACCTGAAATATTTCGTCCAACTCACAATGGGTGCATGCAGGACCGTCAAAATTAGAATTGCAGTTTTTGCAATATCTAACGAGCATGATATCCTCCTCCCTTGGATTTTCCATTGTCTGATCAATTTCCATAAGTCTATCAAGTAGAGTTTTTCTTGAATCTTGCAGAGCATCCAATCCAGTTTGAACGTAGTACTTCAGCATCGTGATAGTCCTAAAGCTGAATGATTACAGCATAAGATATAGATATTGTTATCAAATTCAATCTGCAGTGAAGCTAGAAAGGTCTAACAATCAAAATTTTTACATTAAAACAAAACAATTTAATCAACTAAACATATAAAACCAGTGCAATACTTTGTTTAGTTTTATGCCCAAGACGAACGAGAGATTTTGTTCTGATGTGCTGTTAGACAAGTCGCGTGTACACAAGAATTTGTAAAATAGTGTAACACTGGTAAATTAATGATTAGAGTTGCTAAATATGGTGATATTCTGAAGTCAAGCAATAAGCAAATACATATAGGAATTGGTGGTGAAGTCGTAACTAACAGAATGCAGGATAACACAACACGAAAAGGATAGTACAAATCTAAATCAATCCACTTCCTTAACATTTTGCTTATTTTGAACCTTCTTGAGAAACAGTGAAGTGGCCTACTTTGGAAAATTTGTAGAAATATCAAAAAGGCATTTCTTAGTCTCATAACCATGAAAAATATCTAGATAACTATACATATAAAAACAACCTATAGCTAGATACTAATCTAGATGAGGAAAGAACTCAACAGGAAGGTCAAGAATGAATATACAAACAAAAGAAAAGAATAAAAATAAAAATAAAAAAATTCACAGCTTTCCATAGGAGAGTCGAAGCTAGAAAATGCAGAGTGCATATGCGTGTGTGCTTTTTTCTAATCATTCTCTACCTCTTTAAATTTTTGTTAACTAAGATTTAGTTTGAAATAGCGGCTGAAATTTATCTAATGAAGCCTTTTAAATTTGAAAACAAATAATTGGTTTCTTTAACATCCTTTTAGAGCACTATCCCAAATGACCACCAACGTCAGTAGCATGCCCTTCAGCTTCGCATCAGCCCCAAAACACTAGCACGCAGCTTCTTATCACTAACCTGGCAATAAAAGTAATCCAAAACAGGATGGAAAAATTATCACTCACTTGGCAGGAATTCTCGATTTCTTATTCAGATTCCCAGAAAGAGCTTCTCCAATTTTCTGTATTAGCAAACTAGATGAATCCTTATCTTGCTCAATGTGATGGAGGGCATCCAACCACCAAGTGGCATTCTGATTTTTCCTTCTTATATCACAGACCTTCAAAGTGGGAGGGAGAAAGGGAATCTATCAGTGATGTGATAAACGAATAGTATGTAGAACATAAATCCCCTAACTAAGGAACTTAAAATGAACCTTGAAACAAAATTTATTTAGCATGAAATACTACTGTATGTATGGATGCAGAACAATTCTCCCGAGGGTCTATTGTAGATATTTTCTCAACTACATCATTTATGAGAAAATAGCTACAACAGATACTAAAAACTGAAAATATGCCATGTTCACTGCAATATCACATTCAGCAAAAACAGTATGCAGTTACACGTAGAATGATATTTTTAAGCATTATTTAAAATAGCTTGGAACTCATAGACCTGGTCAAATGATTTTCTGAACTCTTGTTGAGCTGCAGATAACTTCGTAGTAAATACTGACAAAAACTTCTGCTTAAGATCTTCACATGCCAACCTCAGGCTTTCGATATATCTTAAGCATGCCGAAGAATTAGGTGAATTATTAGAAGGTGGTATATCCACGCTGGGAGCATCCCCAATTATATCTCCACTTTTCATAGCATGATTGTCACTTCCATCCATATCACGAGCTTCCGGGAGTATTTTCTCATCAGAGCTTCCAGAAACAAACTTACATTGAAAACTCCTCTCTGTGCTTGGCAATGCTTCAGCAAGGTTATGATGAATGTGGATGTTTAACAGAGGATCTAAGCGAAAGTCATCAGAGTGCTCTTCGACTAAATTCAGTGCCTCTTTATACATCATGGCAGCTTGAGGGAAGTCTTGTTTTATAATAGCTATCCCTGCAAGTCCATTCAAAGCAACAACTAATTTCCTGAGGGCATCCTCACCTTCTATCTTTGTCTTGCCAATTAGAACCTGCAGAGAAATTATTTTCATTAAAAGACAACAGTAAATATTATATTGGGCAAAGCCCTTGGTCGAAATGATAAATTTGTACTCACACTAAACCCACCGACAATATCTCCTCCATTGTCATGGGAGATTTCTGCAGTGAACGTAGACCAGAACTTCCCACTTGAGGATGACAACAGGCTTGACGAAGTTTTAGGAGTGAGTTGAACAGCTTTGCAGCCTCCACATTGGTGATATAAGGTTCGAATGAAGTATCAGATATCTTGGAATCTGGTTAAGATATCAAAATCCGAATTATTCGAAACATGGAAGGATGGAACATTGATTTTACAGCATTTAGCTAACAAGTTCATGAAATATGTGATAGAATATAAGGTTACTGAAACCTGCTGCATCTTTTCTTTGGATGTTATCCTTGAAGTTTTTTATTACTTCCCGGGCGTCATCCACACAAGTTTCATGCTGCCTCTGGTAGAAGTGTTGTTCAATGGGTGAGAGAGAAAGCCAAGAGACACATTCCTCCTGAGGAGGAAGCTGTAGTTCATCCCAAATATGCCCCTTTGACGAGCGCCACATAAGTTGTTTAAAAAAATTATGCGTGAAAGCCACAGCCCCCGCATCTCCCTTCTACAAGTGGACAAATAAAAAGTGACAGCGTGAAATCACCACTTTGCAACAGTCATAACACTACAGCTACAAGAAACAATCATTGAAATCCAAAATATTTGGAGAAGTTGGCGCACGATAATGCTGCACTCTATTTCATGGAAAGTGCATCACATAGTGTGGATTTACTTGGCATGATTAGGAATCATTTAAATCAACATCAACACTACGCTATGGTGAATTGACATTCCTATATCTCCATACCTCATATGGGTTTGAAATAACATCAGACCACCATCTAAAGACATCAAAAGGACTTGCTTGAAGAAATTTCAAAAGTCCGTAGAGGTCATCAAGCTTTCGCTGTATGGGAGTCCCTGTTATACACCAACGATGTTTTGCATGCAGACGTAAAGCCAATTCTGTTGCTGCAGCAGCATTCCCTTCCACCATTTGAGCTTCATCCAAGCATAGCCTCCACCATAAAACTCTGGTTAGAAGAGTTGGGACTACTGGGTATCTGTAATACAAACACAGTTAACATTGGAGCAATGATGATGCTGAATACTGAAGCCCACGAACTTGACTAGAGGAATGAGTGGTTAATTTCAGTCATAAAAGATCAAGAAGAAGAAATGTTATTGAAAGACTTGGGATGGTTTTGTGAAAACGTTGGATCGGGTGATCCTAGAAAAGTGCTTATTTCCTGAAGTAAATGTATATATAACGATTACTCAATCAATATCCCCTTGAATAGCTCCAACAAACAAAGCAACTGCAGATAAATGAACTGTTTTTGGGAGGGAAAAAATGAAGAAGAAAACTAGTAAAGAAAGCAAACCAATTGTCAGTTGTCTTACTGTCCCAGATCTCGTGACTTGTACTAGATTAAATGGCTTCTCTTGATGTGAAATTAAAGAATCATCTATCTTATTACCCTATTGAAATGCTTCTCTTTTTCCCTTCAACAGAAACTATCATTGAAGAAGTGCATCACAGCGATCAAATTGAATGATAGAATATATACATATATATGGTGCAACACATTTTCGTAAGGATACAGTTAATGGAGAAACTATATTTACCCAAGAGAAAAGTCCTTGAGGATGCAGAAGAATATTACCTCTTTCTGTATCTCATAAAGCGTCGATCCCCTTCATGCCTTTCAGAATCATGAGGCAAATCCTCTTTAAGCACTTCGTAAGTCGTCAAGACAATATCAGCACTAAGAAGTTCATTGATATCAACGACAGGTTCGTCAGAAAATGAAGTGTGTCTAACCCCTCCATAAATGCAGATTCTCAAAGAGCCAGGATTTGTGTGACTGGTAAGACAACAGAAGACAATTGGGTAGAAAATAACCAAATAGGAAACTCATTCTAGAAAGAATAACCAAAGTAACTAATATATTCAGTATAGGTCATTTATGTTTCATCTGAATTATCGAGTTGTACTAGAACGGGAGACACATTAGGACATGGTATGAAGTATAAGTGAAAGAACAAATCATTGACTCTCTTTCATACAAAATAATGAGTGTGCATATTATGATATTAATACAAGCAGTCAGAATTTATCAAGGGAAGGAAGATCAAATACAATCAACAAGAAAATGCCAATTCAATCCAATCATATATCTGATTTCATATATGTGCATACAGAAAAATATCTATTTGACAAGTAATCATTTCAAAATTTGCGCTTATGAAATGATATTAGAATTTTGGGCACTACAAACTCAATGTAAATCAAGGTGTAGGTTCAGTGCTCTTAACTAGATTGAGGCATTAGCAGATGTGAATTCAAATCCATAGAATATGATTGGGACTTCAATGCACTTCAAAACCTTCAATTTGGGGCATATAGTGTGTATTGAGATGGATTGATAATTCATGAACTATGGACTACCGTGAAACTTTTTCTAAATCCAAATACAGCATAAATATATTCTCAGGGGAACAATGCCAAATAAAATTTTACCGGAGAATTTCGGAATGCCACTGGAGCAATATGGGAGTTGGGCAAATGATAAGTGTTGCACCTGTAGCAATCGGTGCTTCTGTTGCCTGCATCAGAGCTAAGCATGTTTGACATATATACTCTCCATCCATCTCAACTACCTCTGTATCTCTCTTTCTTTTTCTTGTTTTCCTTGAGTTCCCAACCGACGGATCCTTCAAGCTTCCCCCTCCAGTGGCTTCCCCTGATTTTGAAGATTTTCTTTTTGCAGAATAACCAACACAGTCTGCATGTTGCCAAGCATCGCAAAAGTCACACTGCACCCACAGACCTTTATATCTGTAGCTTTCATTAACAGCACCACATACGCACTCCACCCGCTCCCTTTTGAGTCTTCTCAAGCTGTTGTTTTGAAAGCTTTGCACTGACTTATCAGAACCAGCAGCCACTTTAGGAGATGGCATCCGATGAGAGAATACACATGATAGCAGTTCTATGGTTTTCCCCAGGCCCATTTCATCTATATATATTGTAATCATCAATTCAAAAGAAGCAGCCACAGAGATAGATAATGTTGACTTCCAACAGGATACAAAGGTTTAGTAGAATTGAAACACACTGGCATATAATTCAGTTGCATATTTTAAATCACAATGTAAAACCAAAACAAAATTAAGGGGGTGATCCTTTTGGTGTAGTGTAACATTTCTTAGCAACAAATCAAATATTTGTGAATTCAAAATAGGGTTACACAATATTGAAGTGAATATGTATGACGACATAATTGAAATAATTGAACTTAAGAATAATAACGTACCGGCAAGAATTCCGCCAAAAACATATGATGAGCAACTACTGGGACGCAATGAAACATTTCCACTGGAGCATCACAATGTGAAATTTCTCTATCAGATGTGTTATTCCGATAAATAATTACAGAAATGGAAAGATTCACATTTTTGTCAGGCACATCGCGAAAAATCCAAAAGAAACCACACAGTTAGCTTTTAAGCTTACGATAATAAGTGAATTTCTAAATCACATTCTGACTTAGATGATAGCAGAAAACACTGAAGAGAAAACATACCTAAAAGGATTGTAAAAAACTCGTCTAGAGGAGTCGATCAAATCTAGAGGCATACACAGAGGAGAAGCAATCTGATTTGTTTCATATCCTGTTAAATGATCAAGATCACCTTTCTCCCGTTGTACCATCCAGTAAGCTGCACGGCGCTGATATGGCCGCAGTTGAGGAAGCAAATCAGGAAGATAATCGTCCAGCATTGGTGCCTCCCTGTTGTAAAAAGTCGATAGCACGAGTCTCAATAAAAGCAATCACAGAATCCAAAGCACTATAAGTGGAAAGTTCGATCTTCCATGAATACTCACTTGGATGGCTTAATAGCTTCATAAAAGCTCGAAACATCAAATCTCGCTTGTTTACTCAATGCAGAGGAATCGTCATCTGCTACAACAGGAACATCAGCATCCATCTTTTTCGCATCATAACATCCATATCTAGCTTCTGAAGTCAGAACTTCAGGCCGCAGCCATGCCATAACATTCATCATACTTCTTTTCCACAGCTGCCTCGTATTCTCGAGTAATGACTCGGATTCATCAAACACACTTTCCATAATCTCCACTCTGATACGAATGGATGGCATGGAGTGCGATAACTCAATTCCTAAGATCGGCCTAACACTCAAGTGCTTCAAACTACATAAATGAACCAGACCGGTGAGTCCTTCGCCCGGTCCATCAACAACTCCAGACACCATCACTACATCCCTATCCCTTTCCTCTACTGTCTTCTTCATCACAAACTGCAAACATGTATTGTTCTCAGACAAAACCGGCCAATGCCCTAATTTCATTCGATCAAGATGCCCGTTTACATCATTTAACTCAAACCTCAAACAATACCTCGAATCATTGTAAAATTCCTCAGTCAGCTTATATCCATCGAACTCCTGGCTCACATTCAAGTTCATCAAAACAATTTCTGATACATCGCTATGCTCCTTCCCTAGCCAGCTAGATTTGTCAATTTGGACAAAATATGGTTCCTCTGTCTTGCCAATCCCATCCTTTTCAGGATCTCCATCTTTGCTGTTAGATTCCACTTCAGAAGAACAGCGCTCAATTACTCTCCCTGACCTACGCGGCCGATATTGCTTCTTTCTCGCCATCACTACACACTATCCAACCACCAGGTTTCAGTTCAGCAGGAAATTCAGAGAATTGTGATTCCAATTCATAAATGTTTACGCATATCTTTAATTAATGTGCTTCTAGAACCGAATGCGGGAATTGTGAACCGAAGAAATCGGGATTTACCTCGACTGTAACCTGATAAGGGTTTGTTAATTCATATTCCCATTCACAGCGGCGCAGAAGTGACGAGACAATCACCGCGGCCACTTTCCGACGCAGCGTGCAATCCCTCCGCCTTCTACACAAGTTTGAGAAATTATGCCTCTGCGATTTGCTGCCGATTTATACGTTTTTCAAGGCCATCTACCCGCAGGTTGGTCGCTAAATCCGTGTGGGCCGCAATTTTTAGTTTCCCCTAAATTCTAAAACTTCTTTTTGGGTGTTATATATAGCCTCTGATTTGGACCAGTTGACCCATTGGAATTTACTCTTCTCCGACGTTCACACCCGCCGGAGGAGGCCGCCGTTGCCGGCCTGATCATCGGAGTCGGTGCTCAGATTTTCGCAGTTCAGTCTCTCTTTAAATTGTAAAATACCCCCAAAGCTCAAAATTTTATCATCGATTTATGGCATTTTTAATGACGACAACTGGTGATTGTAAATAAAGAATCTTGAAATGATAATCACATTGGATATTAAACAAAGCATTCAGTGCTGAAGTTTTTGCAAGATTGGTGATTGATGAGCAGTGCAGAATCTTCTGTTGATTTGGGAAGAGTGATTGAGCAGTGAAGAATTTATTCAAAAACCAAATTGAAAAAAAAAAAACTGATACAAACAAAAGTATATCTACGCTCTAAGTTGTAAGAATTAAGACAGCAAATGTAGAAACATTCGTGTGCATCTATCCATGACCAAATGTAGAAATTTGAAGACGACATTAGAAGGGAATCTGCAGCTGTTCATGTCCGGTTTTTCAGTTATCCTCTTAGAGATGACCGTTGCTTTTGTCTTTCTGGTTCACTTGTTCATCACATGGCTCGGCGACGAATATCCCATTAGCTGATGAAGCGGGGAGTTTGACATCGGGAGCACCTCTTCAATCTCCGACGTCCGAGAAGGCCCGACGATTTCGACAGCTTTCGTCCCTACCGCCACGCTCCGATCCTCCGTCGCAACAGATTTCATCTTTCGATTATCAACAGGCGTTATCGAAGAACTCGTCGAAGACATCCTCCCATTGTAAGGACTTCTCCTGACTTGTTTACCCGTAGACGAAACAACCGAAACCTCGCCTTCTGTCGAGCAGCTTCTCCCCTGCGATCGCTCGTTGTCAGAATACGACGAAGCTTCGACCTGTTGGTAAGAACTCGAATGAGACATCTGTTCGAGGTTTCTCGATTCAGCAGCATTGTCGATGTAGTTATCGACGACACTCGGAGGAGGTGCAGACACATTCTTCGGAACGTACGGGACCAATCGAGTCCCTTTCACGAGCGAAAACTTCAGAATCTTCCTACAAGCATTGCACTTCATCTGTCGACATTTTCTCTCGAACAGAAGAAAGTCGTCGGGAACCTGCAACAATTCGAAACAACGGTAACAAGCGACGAACGGAGCGCCACCGGCTACAGGCAGGAGATGTTTCTTCGCCACATTGTACTTCTCTTTAAACCGCAGCCGTTTGATCTCATTCGATCTATGAATGCCCGAATTCGCCGTTTCCCCGCCCCAAAGCGAAAGTTCGGAGCTCGTGTAGTGCTGCGGGCTCGACAAACTCGCGACGACGTTACGATCGCAGCACCTGTTTCGACAGGGCAGCTGCGCCGAGTAGAGCCAGTCTTGCGGATGGCAATGCAAGCACGAGCAGCCGTGTCGGTGTCTGTAATGCACAGCTTCGCCCGAAAACGCCGGTCTCGATACGCTGCACCTGTCGCCACAGCCCTGTCGATGATCGTGCCGTAAGTGATGGTTGAGACCCGAATACGTTTCCCATAAATATTCGTAGGGCAACGGACTAAACTTTTCCTCGATAGCTCCCGCCGGAAACCTTCGATGAACTTTCGGGAAATGTATCCTGTTGAGCTGATCCTTCAGCTCGTGTACTCTTCTCAAAAGGTTCATTTTTTCCGCTTCTGAGTACGAATTTTTCTCCGACGAATTGAAACCGGGTCGAGGCGGGAGTGAACTGCGCCGACAACCGGAAATGCCGCCTTGCATCGCTCGATGTAAAGAATTTGTTGCACAATAATTCCTCTCCGGTTCACGGCTCGCCGGACGAACTCTAGACGGAACATGTCGCCGGATTTGATCATCAGTTCCATCGTACGAAGACTCGCTCCCGTCGTAGGCATAATACCCGTTGAGCGGCGAATCATTCGCTGCGGATTCGTATTTGAACTTGGGGTCGGAGCTACGGTCAGCAACTGACGAACTCCCCGCCGTGTCGATGGAGCTGATTCTTCCATAATTACGATCCGGAGGCTCTTCGTCGTCGGGGCAGGTAAGGTAATACGAATCAAGGCTTTCGTTCAGCGATCTTTGCGACAAAACGACAGCGTTATCGGAATTTCGATTCGCATTCTTTGCGTCCCTCTCGACATTCGGCTTGTCGTCTTCCATGACAACAAGCTCGGAATCATTGTTTTGTGGCGATTCGATTTCCTCCTCATCTTCGAGCTCCGGAAGATTCTGAATTTCGTCGTCATGTTCTGCCGGCGAATGTGTCAGCTCGCCGGAGCTCGGGACTTCATTGGACCCAAATCGGCTTGACTCAATACTCTCGTCGCCGGACTTGCTGACGTGTCCTCCCGAATTATCGACAATGGACGAACCATCCTGTTTCGAAGATTCTGGAACTTCGACAGAGATGTCCTCCTTAATCCCGTCGTCATTACAACCTATGCTGCATTGATCCGGCGAAGATTCCACCGACGGCGGCCTGGTCGAGCCGTCATTCGACGTTGCAGCGCTGTCCTGTTGGGTTCTCGCCGTGGAATAAGCTTCTTGCGCCGGCGATTCGCCGGCGGTCGTCTCCCTTTTTCGATTCTTGGCTGCACATTGAGGGATTCTTTTTTGTAAGAAAACATGGTACGGAATCGAATTGTTTTATTGAATTGGATCGAAACTGGATAGTGTTCTTACCTTGGAGGACAGTGCCGCAGCCGCCGCACCGATACAGGGAAACTTCCGGCAGCTCCGCGAGAACTTCCCGGCAGCCGGGGCATCGGACGAGTCGAACTGCGGTGCTCGATTGAGTGGCCATGTCTGAATCGGAATTGACCTAATTCTGTACAGTACAGAGACATATATGAATAGCATCAGAGCTGAAGAAAGAATTTCTAATTTAATTCACAAATACGAAATTGGTTGTATTGGATGGATCTTTGGAGCTTAAAATCATAAGAAAAATGAAACAAAACAGAAGAAGATGCAGAAATCAAACAATATAAATATATATATATATATAAATTGTTGCATAGTGTGAGATCCAAAGGGAACAGAAGAACTGCAGATCCAACAAAGGAGGAATCTCAATCACAGAATGCAAAAACCCTTACCTTAAACAAATCGAAATCCGAAGAATTCCTCAGAAACCCATTTTCGCAAACCCCCAAATTCAAGGGGAGAGAGAGAGAGAGAGAGAGAGAGAGAGGGAGCAGATGTTTTCTAAAAAAAAAAAGAAATGAAGTATGGAAGGTGTTAAGAAATGGGGAAACAAAAAGGGTTGTATGAACATGGGTTCCGTTTTACACCAAGAAAAGAAAGACAACCCACCTTCTAGACTTTGTCCTTTCTCTCTCCTAACTTCTATCTGTCTGGTTTCTCTCTCTCTATGTATATGTGGTCAGTCAGTGGTAATGATGCAAAAAAGTCTTCCTGCCGTGTTTAAGAAGCTTATTCCAATTCTTGAAGTGGAATTCTTGGGTCGTGCCCTCTGTGACTCCACCCCACAATTTCTCTAATTTCTAATTTCGAATATTGTTTGTTGACTCTGTATCCTTCTTCTTCTCCTTCTCCGCGTTGATTTCATATGTATTCGGATCGGATCGGATCGGGTCGAGACACGGTTAACTTAACCATTTTGGGGTATTTATTTCCATGGCGCCTCTCCAACGTGGTCCCGGACCTCCACAAAAGTCTGATCTCATCTGGACTCACAAAGTCAAAGCATCTATTTGTGTATATATAAAGAATGATGATTTTTATTATTTAATTTTGTGAGTGTGGTGGGTGTGTGGGTTGTTGAGATGCAGACAGACAGCAAAGCTTGCTCGAATTCGATCGGATCAAATGAAGGAGGTATGTGCGTGTAATGTATTGTCAGTTTTTTTTTTTTACCTAATCCATAGGGAATTTGGAAGGTGCCGAACGATTATAAAAATAAAATAAATAATACTCCTTCTCTTCCTTCATAAACTATTATTTACTTTTTTATTTGGGATATTTAATAATTATTGTTTTATTTTTTTTTAAATATAAATTTTATATTTTTATTCTCCATTTATTTATTACTTTTAATGTCTCCCATACAATTAAGGACAAATTTGTTAATTTATAATAAAAAAAACAATCTTAACCAATTGTATAAATATACTCTAGACAATAGAAATTGGACAGAAAAACTAATACAGTGCAACATCAGTTTTATGGAGTACTAATATAGCTAGGTTGTGTTGTATGTGTAATTTGTCAAATTGGATTAACTGTTGAATTAATGAATTCTCCTTTTTTGAATTTCATCAACATCATTAATTAATTAAATTATTTATTTAATTAAAATAAATAAATTTAAATTAGCTGTGGAAATTTATAGGGTCTGTTTCTTTGGGTTGTTTGCACAGTTTTTTTCCCGAGCGCTTCTCCCCCTTCCCTCGACATTAGCTGTAGAAATGGCAGCAAAAAGCTGCCACTTTATTTATTTTTTTAATTATTTTTTAAAATATTATATTTATTTAATATTTATAATAATTATACGGTAAAAAAATATATACAATATATATATTATTTTGTAGATAATAAGATTTTTTATAATACAAATAAATAAAAATTTAAATATATATATATATGTTGAGTATAATATAATTCATAATCAAATCATACAATATAAATTTTGTCAATTAAATTTAATATATATTTATATTATTTTATTCATTATCCATCAAATCAATACACGTCAAAACTTCCAAAATCCCAACCAAACTCAAATACATAAGAAACGACAAAATTCAAACACATCCCAAAATTCAAATAAAAACCAAATTCAAACCCCCTAAAGAAACACACCCTATATCAGTTTATATTGAATTTTTTACTATATCAACATTTGATCCGAAGGCAAAATGCGTGTATACATGTATCACAAACAAACAACTCAAAAAGATCTATTCAAAAATTTTACTTTTATCTTTCTTATAAATTAAATAAATATTTTTATTTATATTTAATTTTATGTATTTTTTATAAAATTAATTTATGTTAATTATAAATATATTTTTAATTTATTTGTATTATATGAAATTTTATTTTCTATAAAATTTATATTACATATATTTTTTAGAGATAATTTTTTTTAATATTTAAATACATATTCTAATTTTATATATATAATTAAATTTATTTCAAAATTACAAATATTATTAATCATATAAAAATAATAAAATAATATACTAATTCATTATTATTAATTAATAATTAATTAAATACTATTACAATAACCGTGTCCACTGCAAAAAATGTGAATTATGCCAGAAGGAACTGAGAATATATAATACTAGTATAACTTTATTTATTCACCGAAAAATTAATATTTCAATCCAAAATTATTATTTTTATGTTATTAATATATTTTGTCGTACTTAAAAATAAGAAAAATATTGCATAAAACTCTCTCTCCGTTAGTACTTAACGGCGATTGAAATTCACGTATTCAAATACATTATAGTACAATAATAGTAACGTATATTGTATTGTTCGGTTGTGCTCACCTTAACACGTAAAGTACTAACGGTCGTGCTTTTTTTTTATAAACAGTTGCACTTCGAGTGCGTGAATTGCAAGCGCCGTTAAATTTTAATAAAGATAGTTGATTATGCAATATTTTGGAAATCACGAATAGATAATATGGAATTTTAGAACTATAGGAGTTTTTAGTAAATTCTGAAAATTACATGAGATTTATAATTCTTCCGTCCCAAATATAATGCAACATTTGTTTCCGAAATAAAAATTTAGGTGGATAATATAAAATAGAATAATTTGGAGAATTAAGTAATACTCGCTCCGTCCCACATAATTTATCCATATTATTTATTTTCGTTTGTCCCACGTTATTTGTTCATTTCTTTTTGTGAAAATATGATTATCCACTTTAATCACATTTTAAGTTTTAATTTTTATAATTTTTTAAATCTTAATTAAATTATTTATTTATCTTAATTTTAATTTATAATTATTTTTACTAAATAATAATTATTTATACTAATATACTTATTAATACCTACTAATTATATTTTAATTCTCGTATATACTGTAATACATCCAAAATATATGGAACGGACGGAGTATGATAAAGAGAGAAGAATGTATATATTTTAATGATGTTATGGGACGAAGTTTGAAGTATGAATTGCATATATTTTAATTATTTTTTATTTTAAAAATATTGTAAATTTTATCTACGTATGATTCGAGCGTTGCCGGAGGGCCCTACCAGAAAACCTTCAAAAAAAGTGCCACGTGTCGATCGCGGGCGAGTGGATCACAGCTCATACATACAGCTGAGCTGATGGTGGTTTGGCTTATAAACATTTTAATAAATGCTGGTCTGGGCCCCACCTCACTGTTGGCGGCTCGCCGAGCCATTACGATCTTCCGGCCCACATCAATCAATGCGCTAGCCGCCCAAGCCTGCAGGAGCCGCTGAGTAGTGTCGGCATCGGCTCATGATAACTGCATCCAATTGTTATTGAACACGTGGCGGAATGACGCATTCCGCCACGTCACTGTGACGTTGGTTGCAAGCATTTATGCCGTGCTTATCCCTAATCCATTATCTAAGATTTTCCAACCGTTCATTTTGTATATATACCTCCTACCTAAGTTCAGAATTATTCATTTATTTCACGGAATTTAATAAATACTTAATAAAATTAGATACTTCTGTCATTATTGAAATAATTGTTCAAATATTCGAACGTCAATTTTAGTAAAAAGTATATAATAATTGTTTTTATTTTATTTTTTATTAAAAAAAACACGAAAATATTTTTTTCGATAATTCAAAATATATACTCTTTTCTTCTACCAATAAAAGTTACATTAATTTTGTATGTTCACCTAATAATTTTAGATTTAACGATTTCTATAAATGTTAGTTAAAAAATATAATATACATATATTAATACAATATATATAATATAAATTTTATTTAATTATTAAAAAATCAAAGATTCAATATAAAAAAATATTTTTATATTACAACACAAATTGTAATTTTGACTTAGATAGCAATTGGATATAACTTTTACATAAAAACAAATGTTAGGACTGAGTTCAACACTAGTATAATGTTGTCCGGGTCACGAGGTAAGTCCACCACCACAATCAATGCCCAATGCCACCCAATCCACTTTACCATCTAACCAGACTCTTCGCTTTGGGCTAAATCTGCACGGATTTGTTTTTCCTGATACTAGTGGAGTTCACTTGGACTTATAAGGTGTGTAATTTTCTTCACAACTTCCAATGTGACACTTGAATAATAATAATAAAAGAATTGCGTGTTTGATTTGTACTTTGTAGAATTTTCTTATATATATATAAGTGAAATTATTTATAAGATAATTGTTACGCACAAATAATAATAATAATAATCATAATAATAATAATAATAATAATAGCTGGATTTTAAAGGAAGTTAAAACACGAAGTCGGGCGGAAAAGAAGAAAATCTGCACTCAGGTCGGTTGGTCCGGTCGGTTGTTCCGTAGTCGGATAAGCAGGTCGGTTGGTCCACGGTTGGTTGGTCTGCGGTCGGATAGGCAGGTCGGAAGGTCTGTAGTTAGATGAGATGATTTGCAATCATTTGGTTCGCAGTCGGTTGGTCCGCCATCGGTTAAGTCGGCCAATACGGAGTTTGGACCAAGCAAAGGTCTGTTAATCAGTTGCCTAATTAAGTGAACAGTAGTTCGGTCGCTTGGTTGGAGAGACCATTGAATCGTCTGGAGAAATCAGATGTTGGTCGCTTGTTGGGGCGACCATTGAATTGTCTGTAGAGATCAGATGCTGGTTGCTTGATGGGGCGACCAATAAATCGTTTGGTCTAGTGACCAGTTAGTCTCTGGAATGGTCGGTCGACCTAGTTGAGTTCTGGAACTGGTGGCAGCGTTTGGCGGGACGGTTAAAGACACGTGTCAATAAAAGAGAAATTAGTGGACGGTTGCTGTAACCAACCAGGCGACGGTTCTGAAACGTTTTCTTGAAGGAATATTTAAGGATGTGGATTTTTTATCTTCAATTATCTTCAATCGACATCAAATTCAAGAGAATTGTTTTTTGGGATCACCACTTTATTTTCATTTTTCAGTATGTAGTTTTATTTTTCTATTTTATTTATGTATCCTACAGTGTTTAGAGATTCCTAATATCAGGCACTAATTATATCAAATTCGAAAGTAATTTCCTATTTTCAAATTTTACTTTTTATTGTTGAAAAAATACATCAGCAATAATATTTTATGAAAAATAGTTGAATAAAAGAAAATTACAAAAAAAATGTGAAGCATACTAGAATTTATCATAAATTAAAGTTAAGATAAGATTTACCGCGTTGAAATAAGTGAGAAGATGAAGCAAATAAATCCAACTTGATTCAATTAGTATAATAGCATTCATATCAATAAATTAAGTAAAGATATTGTGTTCTTCAAATCTATATAGGCAAAAATTCTAAGATTCTTCTATTGTTATTTTTTTTAAATGAGATATGAAATAGTAATTGTTGTCGCATCTAGATTTAAAATCACAACATTAATATATTATATCTTATTATTAATTAACATAATTACTCAAATAATAATTAAACAAATTTTTGTACATAGAAGTCCACACTTATTAAATTCATTTTAAGCTCAACAAATTTATAAATAGATCACGTTTAAGATTTAATCCGATAGCTCTAATAATTTACATTTAATCAAATAATTTAATCTTTAATTCAGCAAAACAAAATAATAATAAAACTTTAAAATCGAAAAGAATAATAGTATAAAAGAAAACGTATTAAACACATGTATGAATTTCTAAGTGTAAATTTAAGTTTAACTAGTCTTTAATAATATAATATTACTATAATTTATTGCAACTTGAAATTTTCATAAGGGACAAAGATTTCCTTTTCATCCATCTAGAACTAATGAAATAAATTTTCCTTCGAGCAGGATTTCAAACTTCTGACCAATTAAATGTATTATTATTATTATTATTATTATTATTATTATTATTATTATTATTATTATTATTATTATTATCTGCCTTATTGAAATTTATTTATTTATTTATTTTTTTTAAAAAAAAAATCGATGTCAAGTTTTTAATCTATTAGGTAATAAGTTTTTAATCTATTGGGTAATAATAGTCTATTTTTTATAAAATTATACTTGACATATGCATGCGAAGTTAATGCTTATTTGAACGGGATACAAATTCAATAAATATAATATTATACCCACTCCTCCGTTTTGAACTATAGTCTTAACTGAGTAAGGTACGATATTTAAGAAATATTGATATTATATCGGTAGTTGATAAAAAGTACAGATAAAAGACTTTTTGCCCCTATGAGTGTATTAGTATAAAAAGTAGTGGCAATTATGTAATAAAAATGACAAAGTAGGGGTAATTTTATGGTGATATGGTTATTTATGAAAATAAAATTATTGTTTTGGAACGAAAAAAAATGATAAGCTAGACTATTGTATTGGGACGGAGGGAGTATTAGTTAATCGTTATATAAAATAAAGATATTTCAAGTTATATGAAATAAAATTTTTAAAATATATATGTATATATATATACTAAAACATTATAGCATTTGTTTGATTTTGACTATAAAACAAAATTGATATTATTCAATCCATATTAAACTACTACTTAACAAAAACTTAAATAAAAAATCCAATATTAAACCAAAACCAAACACACCATAAAACCATATTTTAAACTTATATTAGTAATAAGTTTGTGTGATTGTATTTTCACTATTTATCTTAAATAATTTGTTTTTTTTTTTAAATATCAAATTATATTTATTTCCAATATATAATATTCAAAATTTTAAAATAAAATAAATTAAATTTTAATTTCCACGTTTTTAATTGAATCATTCATTTTTAATTTAATTAATAATTATTTTTGCAAAAAAAAAAAAATATACCCTCCGTCCCTGCTAATATGTGACATTTAAATTAGGCACAAAATTTCAAATATTGTATAATTAGTGAGTAATTAAAAAATATATTAGCCACGGATCGTACGTGTCAGCAGCAACGAAGATACATCAACTCATAAAACATAAAAACAAGCGAACTTTTTGCACATAGAATCCTATTTTTAGAACATAAAAAAATAGTGTTTGAAAATGATAATAGACGTATTTAAATGACAAAAAATTAGAGTGTATTCTTTTAGTTTTTTTTTTTTATCCCATAAACATACATTAGGGTGCGTTTGTTTGGAAATTTGAATTTTGAGTTGGGATTTGTATAGTAAAATTTTTAAATTGAAATAGTTATATGAGATGATATAAATAAGTGTTGATATGATGTTTCGAATATAAAAATAATTTTTAGCATAAAATAAAAAAAAATAAAAAATACATATTTGATATGATGTTTTTTAAGAAAAAAAATTTAGATGAATACGGGGGAAAATCTAAATCCCCCGAACAAACACACCGTAAGAAGTTTTAGACAAACTCATTATAATTGAGGGTGTGTTTCTTTAGGTGCGTTTGAGGAAATTTGGGTTTAAGTTTAATTTTTACTCACTTCGTCCGATAAAAATAATATTATTTTTTATTTCTGTCCGTCCCAAAATAAGAGTATCATTTTCTAATTTAGTAACTATACTATATACCTAATATAATAAATATTATTACAATTTACAATATATTACACAAATGTCATCACTTTTATAACACATCATACTAATAGGGGCATTTTCATCTTTTTTACTACAAACTAATACAATGCTAATATTTAAAAATTTATGTGCAAAAAGAAAACGGTGCTCAAGTATTTGATTTTAAAATGGGTTTAAGTTTTTGTGTTTGTGTTTGAGTTTGGGAAGTTTTGATATCTATTGATTTGATGAGTAATTAATATTTATTTCGTCCCACCTATCATGTCCAGATTGATAATTAATATTTTGAACATTAAATAAAATATTACTCCATACGTCCCACATACCGTGTCTGCTACACTGTAGACACGGTATTTTATGAGGGGTGTAATTAGTAGATAATTAAGAATATAATAGTGAAAATAATTATCTTATAATATAAATAATTATAAATTAATATTAAGATAACTAATTAGTTTAATTAAAATTTTTTAAAAAATAAATTAAAAAGTTTAAAATGAGATTAAAGTGTGTAATCATTTTCCAAAAAAAAAAGTGACATGGTACGTGGGACGAACAGAAACGGCAACGTGGACATGGTATGTGGGACAGTGGGAGTATTTTTTAATTTTTTTATATATTTATTAATATATCTAAATTAAAAATATTGTTTATAAACTGGGCTGGATTAGACACCGTCCGACTTACATGGGCTCAAACATGGCCCAGTTCTCAAATGTACCAAGGGTGTGTTTGTTTGGGGGATTTGATTTATACTATTCATTCAATTTTTTTCTCCCAAAAACATCAAATCAAACACCTATTTTTCATTTTTTATATTATACTAAAAATCAATTTTACATTCAAAACATCACATCAACGCCTATCTATATCACATCATACAACTATTCAAATTCAAAATTTTTACTATTCAAATCTCAACTCAAAATCCAAACACCCAAACAAACACACCCTTGAATAACATCAATAATATCTATTGGGCCTATAGATGCACACATATTATCAGTCCATTTTTCCTCTCTAATTTGTTGGTTTTGTGTATATATATTATTTAACATACGTTTTGGAATTTCTTTTGATTTTTTTTGGTTTTTTTAGATTTAAATTGGTTTGGAATAAAATTTCAAAATGATGTTTCGATGTCCTCTCTTCCAACTTAATATATCAATTTTATTATTTTTGTTTGTTTCATTCAAAATTATTTATTTATTATTATCACAAAAGTAATTCATATACAAATATCAAAATACTTTGACTTTTATAAAAATATTAATTTCTTTTTGTACTCCCTTCGTTCCAGATACTGTGTCTGCTATACTGTAGACACGGTATTTTAGGAGATGTGTAATTAGTAGATAATTAAGAATGTATTAAATGAAAATAATTATCCTATAATATAAATAATTATAAATTAATATTAAAATAACTAATTAGTTTAATTACAATTTAAAAAAAATAAAAATTTAAAAAAAAATTAAAGTGTGTAATCATTTTCCAAAAAAAAGAAAGTGACATGGTATGTGGGACGGACAGAAACAGCAACGTGGACATAGTATTTGAGACGGAGGGAGTACTTGCAAGGACAAAAATATCAATATCATATTTGCTTTCCAAATAAAAATCTTACATGTACTAACCAATAAATACTACTCCTTTCGTTCCAAAAAATTGTCCAGTTTACTGTAGACACGAGAATTTAGAAAAAATATACTTTATAAGTAATTAAGAAATAAAATATATTAGTATAATAATTATAAATTAATATTAAGATGATTACATAATTTAATTAATATTAAAAATTTATAAATTATAATATTTAAAATATGATTTGTATTATTTTTTAAAAATAAAAATAATAAATTATGTGAGACAAATAAAAATAAAAAAAATATATAAATATTTTATATGAAAAATGCGGGAGTATTACTTTTCATAAAAGAAAAATGTTTAACTTGAATCTGAATAGAGGGGGATATGATGTCAAATATTCTATTAAAATTAAATTAAAAGTATATATTGAAGTATGTTCAAGAATTATACTATAATAAAAATACATTGGATATTTGTTTGTAAAATGTTTTGATTTGAACTATATATATATATTTTTTTATGAAATATAGAGAATTATATAAATAATATAAAATAATATTTTATATTGAATATTATTTTTTATATAATAATAAAAAAATATATATATATTATTCAATAACAAATTATACAATATTTTGAAAGTTCTAATAAATTTTGAGAATAATAAAGCTATATTCTTTTAGCATTAAAAGGTTTTCTTATTATTAATTAATAAAAAAAAGGTAAAATTGTTATTGAAAATTGTGATGTTTGAATGAATTATTTTTTTTTTTATATAAAAAAAATATAGCAATAAAATAGATGTATTAAAAAAAATAATATTATATATATTATTTTTATATTTAATATAAAAAAATATCTCTTTAAAATAATTTTTTATAAGTTATGTAAAAATTGAAAGAACAAACTATATATATATATACAAAAAGATATTTCATATAATATTTTTTTTAAAAATTGACATTTGATGTAGTATTTCTATTTTAAAAGTATTATTAATGGATAGTATAATCATATATACGTAAAAATAGTATACTATTTTAAATCAAATCCGTCGTATTTCTTTATTATTATTATTATTATTATTATTAATTCTTCCATTTTGGATATAATGGAGACACAAAAATTCAAGTGTAATATAATTAGTAAACATTAAAAATATATTAGTAAATTTAATTATAAAATAATACAAATAATTATATATTAAAATTACGATAACTAATTAATTTAATTAAAATTTTAAACAATCATAAATTATAAAATTTAAAATGTAATTAAAACGTGTAATTATTTTCTATAAAAAATGAAATGAAACATGGAACAAACAGAAACAAAAAAATACTTCATCCGTCTCAATATAATAGTCTTGTTTACTATTTTTGTCAGTCACAAAACAATAGCCTCATTTTCATAAATAGTCATATCACTATAAAATTATCTCTATTTTTTCATTATTATTACACAATTGCCACTATTTTTTACACTAAATATATTTATAAGGGCAAAAAGACCATTTATTCTTATTTTTTACCAACTACCAATATAATATCAATATTATTTAAATTCTATGTCAAATACAATAATAATATATTTTTGGGACGGAGAAAGTATGATATTATATTTATGACGAATGAGTATTATTTATTATACTGGTGTTTTAACTTTTTCCTAACGAAATCCATTTAACTCAAAATAGTTCTGTGATGGCCTTTCTATGACTCCTCTTTTTTGACATCCCAATAATTTTGTTTAATTTGCATTTAAATTTGAATTTTGATATAAACTTATCTTTTATGTGATATTTTATTTAGAGTATAATACTCATTCTGTCCCAATATAATAGTCTTGTTTACCATTTTTGTTCGTACTAAAACAATAGTTTCATTTCCATAAATACACATATCACCATAACATTACCGCTACTTTTTCATTATTATTACACAAATGCCACTACTTTTTATACTAATACTCTCACAATAGCAAAAAAAAAAATTTACTCATTTTTTATCAACTATCAATATAATATCAATATTCATTAAATTTCGTGTCCAACTTAAATAAGACTAAAATTAATTTTAGGACAGATGAAGTATATATTTTTATAATGAATAGGGTAGATTTTGATTTAATTACAGACTTCTAATTTAAATACCAAGAAGATCACATTTATAATTGGACCATGCAGTGAAACTCTTCTCAAGTATTTTTTTTTTCCACATTATTTCTCTTTTCTCTTTCTCTCTCTTACATTTCTTTCTTTTCTTTTTCAATGTAATCTATTTTATAAGTCACCTTAAATGATATGATAGATTTTAAAAACAAAAAAATAAAAAAAAAAAATTTAAATTTTGACATGTCAACTATAGAGACGTTTTTAGGTAAGAAGTCCCGTGGATTTAATTACAAGAGTATGCTAACTATTTTATATCAATTCACTTTAAAATTAATAAGAATTTAACACAAGAGTCTAATTACAATATATTGTCTTAAACAAAATATGACATCATGACTTTATTTACTTTTATTTACTTTTAACCCTCCTCTCCCTCTAAAAAATTTACTACTATATGTTACGAGAAAAAGAAAAAGAAAGCAAATAAAGAACACAGAGGTTTTACGTGGTTGGGTGACGGTGTGTCAACCTACGTCCACGGGCAGGAACCGGAGAGATTTTATTGTACTGATTCAGAGATTTACAATTATGTCATCCGACTAATAACTATAGCCGTCTATTTATAAGCACCCCAAAACATCCTAAATCCTAAGCCTATTAGTTATTAATTAGGATAAGCTCAAAAGGAACCCTGCCAATTAAAACAGCCATTTCGCTTTAATTTCGAGTCGGATAGACTGCTAAATCTAAGTCACGTTTCAACACTGTATAAATTTTACAGTATATATATTTATAAAAATATACTATTGCTTTCTCCGAAAAAAAAACATACTCCCTCCGTCCCATTGAAAAGTTATTATTTTCTATTTTCGTCTGTCCCAAAACAAGATTATTGTTTCCTAATTTAGTAATTGTACTACCTACTTAACATAATAAATGTCCTTTCAACTTACAATATATTACACAAATGCCATTACTTTTATATTACACCATACTAATAGGGGTATTTTTGTCTTTTTCACTACAATCCAATATAATACTAATATTCAAAAATCTACATGCAAAAAGCAAACGTCACCCTTCCAACGGGACGTAAGGAGTATATAAATTACTAATAGTATCTAAAATCTATGTATGTGGCAAGTAAGATTTAAAGACGGCAGTATTTGAATCCATAATATCATGGTTACAAGTCTACCCCATACTACCATATGTTCTCGCGGTCACAAGTCCACCTTCACACTACCTCGTCATTCTTTACGAAATTATACAAATGTCATTATTTTTTACACAAATATAATTCAAATAAACAAAAAAAAATACGTGACTATACCAATGTCATTATTTTTAAACAAGTATATTCATACAAAATAAATAAATATTCATAATTTATATGAGCTACAAATATAACATCAATATTACTTAACTTTTATATCCAAAATAAATTTATTTATTCTTTTGGAACGGAAGGATTATTCATATATTTTTTATTTTTTATTTTTTTGTAAAACCAACCCAATGATATATGAGCAAGCATGAAATGAAAACAAATAGAAATTATCATATCCCACCCCAAGAATGTTTCAAATTTCAACTGGGTCAGGTCAATGCTGTCATTAATATTATATGGTTAAATTATTACAATACGCCCACTTGACTTTGGGTTGTCTTGTTTTTGTAATCCCTAAGTTTAATTTTTATTATTATTGTTTTATGTAAAATAATATTTAAATTTAATGTACTATAAAGAAATCGAATATATTTCTATTAAGAATTACCAAAATTATCTAGTAAAAATAATAATAATTATACGCTCTTTTGATTTACCCAAAAAAAGTCAACGGATTTAGCCAACCTCAATTATTATTATTTTTTTCTAGAAATAAAATCAAGCAATATCTGGTCAAGATTCCCTATTCAAACATATTTTAAACATATATATAATCGACCATTTCTTAAAATTTTTTTTTTATTATTAATTTTTATGGAGTTAGCGACCTAATCCATTTATAAACTTGTAGTCCTCTCCTCTCATAGGCACTCCGTGGAGCCCAACTCCCTAACGGATCTACCACCGTTAGTTTTGCACATCAACGGTCAGGATTCGCAGGATGGTGCTCTCATGTCTATTTGGTATTGTAAGTTGTTTGTTTGTTTGTTTATTTTTTGCCAGTTGGTTGGAGAAAATAATAATTTTTAAAAAAATAATAAAACAAAATAAATTATTATGGATAATTGGAAAACACGCTTTTGTGGGCTCCACCTCGAATCGGGTGATTATTATTTTGGTATAATTCGATCTTATTTAAAAAATTTATGTATTATGTATGTTTCTTCTTAAGGGGGTGTTTGTTTTGGGAAATTGGATTTTAAATTTATTATTTATTTTATTTTATTTTTTCAAAAATATCAAATCAAACATCTATTTTTTATTTTTTATATTATATCAAAAATTAATTTTACATTTAAAACATCACATCAACACCTATTTATATCACATCATATAACTATTCAAATTCAAAATTTTACTATTCAAATCTCAACTCAAAATCCAAACCCCCAAACAAACACATCCTAAATAGTCATGTTTATATGGGTATGTTTCTTTAGATGAGTTTGAAAAAAAAATTGATTTTAATTTTGTATTAAAATAATGTATAATATGATGTTCTGTGAGAAGAAAAATAATTTTTTTTAGAAAAAAAGCAAAGCCTAAATAATAAAAATCGGGAGTTTGAGGTAAAAGAAACATACCTATATATTTGATTTTGGCTTCATAAATTCTAGAAGAATTTCCCTCATTATTAAAAATTAGGTGTACGTTATTTTACACAAAATTTTTCAAACAATTTTCCAATATCAATATAATACTTTCATTTTTAAAAAATATTTTTACACTAATATAATATAATATTAATAATTCTTAATTCTCGTACTCATTTTAAATGTTTCTATTATTTTAAAATAGAGAAAGTACTAAGTTTTGGTTTAGATTATTTTAAATGTGACAATAACTATTTAGGTTTTATATAGTTTTTTATAAAAAGTATTCACTTTGTCTCGATTAAAGGTATTTTTTTTATGACTTTTGTTTGTTCTATTAAAAGTATCAAATATTTTATTATAGCAAAAATAATCATAATTAATACTCCTACTAAAATATTTTAATTTTTACATAAATTACGAATATACAATTATAAATATACATAGAGTACAAAAAAAATTAAAATCTTCTTAAACAATTTAACTAACAAAAAAATATTATTATTTTTAATTTACTCCAAAATAATAATTAAATTAATGATATAAAAAAAATATTAAAATGATAGTTTCAAAATATACTACTCTATCAGTTTTTAATTATATGTCCAAACATGTGGATACATATTTTGAGAATGAATAATAATTGATATATATATATATATATATTCTTTTATAATAATAAATCAATTTTCTTCTCAAATATATGGATACATATTTTGACAATGTATAAAAAGTTATTTTTACATTTTATAATTAAAAAGTAAAAAAAAAAAAACAATATAATCTTGTACTAAAAATAAAAATAATTTTTTTAACATCCAATATAAATTTGAACGACATGAAAAACATTAAATATTAAAAATTGATTAAAAAAAAAAAAGAAGAGAAAGACAATACACAATACACAGATAGTGCAATAATACAAAGAAGAGAAATATATTTTTGTGAAAAGCAAAGTCGCTAAAACCTATATGAAGTATTTACAGAAAAGCAGAAATGCGACTTTAGGTCATTAATGAAAAGAAACGAGGCGTTAGTCACACGTTTTATATTGTTCTGTAGTTGGGCAAAAATGTATTACTATTATTATTGGTGAACGGAAAAAAGGAGCAGCAGTTCCTTTATTACCGTTGAATAATGAATGGGATTGATTGTGTTCTGAATCTTCCTTCCTCTGATTACCCATTATTGCCTCCCTCTCTCGTCTTCTCCCCCAGATGATTCTTCCACTGCTTCAATCCTCCCTTTTGCAGAATCCTTAGCCAGTCGTCGATTGGTGCGATTTCTGCGTGTTATAGGTCCGACTGTTGTTGATACTACTTCATTCTGAGTGTGCTGACTTCGTGTTCGTCAAGGAATCTGCTACCGGGGGTTTGATTTGAGGGGTTTGGGAGGTTTTTTGTTCGAATCTGGGGTTTTGGTTCTTTATGGAGACGTCGAGTTCTGACACTTCGAGTTTGGATTCTTCTGCGCCTTCGTCGCCAAGCAATGGGGTGGGAGCAGCCAGAATCCTGCAGTTGCGTGCCATACGGTTCTTGCAGTCTCCAATTTCGTCGTTACTTGAGTATTCTGGTCTGTTCCGTGTGGGGCAGGGCGGTTATTCGTACTCGGAAGCCCGGCCGCTCAATCCCGATGGTTCGAGTTCTAATTCCAGTGTTAGTGGTCAAAACCCTAGCGATTCAGGGCGTGGTGATGGTGTTGATGAAATTGGAAATACTAATTCGGCTAGTGGTAGAAATAATGGCGAGGTTTCGATTCGGATTATGGGGGAGGAGGATAGGGTTAGGGTTGGGAATAATGTTGGGAGTGGCGTGAATGGCGATGCGCCTGATGATGTTAATGGCAGCACTAGCAGCGACGGAAGGGAAACGTCATCGCATCAGAGATACGATATACAGCAGGCTGCGCGGTGGATTGAGCAGATTCTTCCATTTTCGCTGCTGTTGCTTGTTGTATTTATTCGTCAGCACTTGCAAGGTATCTGTGTGGTATTTTTGTTGGATTTTGATTGCTTTTAATTTGTGATTCTTTGTTCAAAGCATGATCGTGATGTCTGTTGAGTTTTTTTTCGTTGAAGATGAACTTCAGGCATTTGGTTGAATTTGTCGTGTTGATCTCCTTTTATCTAAACATTAAGCTAACTCGATCGACATTTCTATACAATCGGGAGGTTTTCTTTGATTGCTTTTATTTGTCATTCTTTAATCAATGGATAATGGTGAAACTGTCTGAGGTTTTTTCGTTGAAGATAAACTTCAGGCATTTGGCTAAATTTGTCATGTTGATCTCCTTTAATCGAAACACTAAGCAAACTTGAACGACATTTCTATAAATTTGAAATGTTTCTTTGTGTTGTCTTATGAGTTATAACAATTCTGTATTGCCATCTTCAAATTGGTGTTCAGGATTTGTTGTTATCATTTATTCCACCGCGATCTTGTTCAAATCCAACGACATTCTTCGGAAGCAAACTGCTCTCAAGGTGCCGTTCTGTTCCATTGTCTTCAGTTTTCATGAAAAGGGCAAAAAAGCAAAACTAATAAGGTCTAAGAAAATGGCTGTTTGCAGGGAGAAAGGAAGACTTCTGTATTAGTTGGATATTCTCTTTTATTCGTGCTGCATATATTCGGCATCTATTGGTGGCATCATAGCGATGATCTTGTATTTCCACTTCTCATGGTTCCTCCGAAGGCAATTCCACCGTTTTGGCATGCAATATTTATCGTCTTGGTAAATGGTATGGATTCGACCATTTTATCACTTTTGTTCGTTGGTCCTATTTTTAGAAAAGAAAATAGATTTTGCAATCGAATTATTTATAGTTTGGACATCTGTAACCAATGGATGGATTGTATTGGCATAATAATGCTTCGCAAACTGTAGCAGCAGATCACTGCGACAGTGAATTAGGATTTTTAGATTTTAGATTCAGCATTGTAATTTTGATTATGCAGATACATTGGCGCGGCAAGCAGCAATGATCCTGAAGTTGGTTTTGTTAATGTATTATAAGAATGGCAGAGGGCACAATTTTCGTCGACAGGTAACATAATTCTTGATCTTTTTTACATGATCTACCCATGTTAAACTTTAATGACTTGTAATCGAACATTGGTAATTTTTTTATTGTTCAGGGTCAGATGTTGACTCTGGTTGAGTATGCCCTGCTTCTGTACCGCGCGCTTCTACCAACGCCAGTATGGTATCGATTCTTCTTGAACAAAGAATACGGAAGTCTTTTTTCATCACTGACGACAGGATTGTATTTAACATTCAAATTAACATCAATTGTCGAGAAGGTACGCCTACTAACAGCTTACCTTTTTACCTCCATTCAATCTGTAAAATCAAGTATGACAAAAACTGACGAATATCTTGGGTTCTTCAGGTCCGATCACTTTTCGCTGCCTTGAAGGCTCTATCCAGAAAGGATGTGAATTACGGGTCTTATGCAACATCAGAGCAGGTCCCATATTTCTCACCATACCTAGCATTTTAATTCTTCAACCATTAGAATGATCGAGCGATCAATTGATTCAACTCTTTAGGTAAATGCTGCCGGAGATCTTTGCGCTATTTGCCAGGAGAAGATGCACTCGCCGATTATATTGCGCTGCAAGCATATTTTCTGCGAAGATTGTGTGTCTGAATGGTTCGTTTTCATCTTAATTGACACATTTCGCTATCCTAGTCGATTTGTGATGCTAATTTTTGCTGAATTCAGCTCTTAAATGAAGTTTCATGTTAAGTTTTGCCCCTTGCGACGTTTTGTTAGCTATAAATTTTCGAATAGCTTCTTTTATCTCTAATTCGAACTCAATGATCTGATGCTCGACAATTTTATTCAGGTTCGAGAGAGAGAGAACTTGCCCGTTATGCCGGGCTTTGGTGAGGCCTCCGGATCTTCAATCGTATGCAGACGGATCTACGAGTCTTCTCTTCCAGCTGTTTTAGTCGTCAAGCTGATGCTCGGCTGCGGTAGGATCATCATCGATCATCTCCCGAAACTAACTCGGACAATCATCCGACGGCGAGGATTCATGGTCATACATACACAAGGTACTTGAATGAATATGGCGTGTCGATTATTGTGAAAATTTTTACATGAATTGAAGAGAGTAAGGAATGGCCATATAGTATCTCTTTTGTCTACATGAATTGAAGATTGAAGATAAGCTACAATCTGTATGTATTTGAATATATATATATATATCTCAATATATAATATTCTCCCTCTTTCTATACTATCAAAATTTCCCTTTTTTAATTTTTTATTTTTTAAATTTCTCGTAAGAGATGACTTGGATGTAGGGGTTAGATTTGCGATCGTGTAGCGACTACGGTTTTTACGACATCTCGAAAAAAAAAAAATTCCTCTTTTTTATTTTGGGGGTAAGTAACCGTCCCGTGAGTGTTCATGTCTTCAAATTTAGGATGTCTTTTTAAATTTTATTTACCCCACAAAGTTCGTCTAATAAAATTTTATTTTGCCTGAGCGCACTAAATATGTAGCATTTTGTGAGTTATTCCGTCTATAAAAAAAATGATAATAATCAATGTTTTTGTCTCTGATATGATTAAATTACTTTTACTGTGCTTAAAAATTTATAATAATTGTTTGTGTATATGAGTTTGTTTTATTGTGGTTTTGTTCAAAAAATTTACCATTGTGTCAGTTCTTAATAAAAACACTTTATATTATTTTTTTAAAAAATATTAATATATTATTTAAATTTAAATTTCAATAACATGAATCATAATTTTGTTGTGTTTTATTTGTTTGATTTGTTTAAATAATATTTCGATAAGATTGCTATTCAAATATTATTAATTTTGATTGTATTTATTTGTTGGGTTTTAGTTTTGAATAGAATTGAAATAATTGTATAAGATGATATAAATATATTGACGTGACGATTAAAATGTAAAATTAAATTTTAGTTTAATATAATAAATAAAAATTAGGTATTTTATTTGATATTTTTTCATTGTTGATATTTTTTTTTGGTATGTTTAAAATATCATGCAATATGCTTAAAATATGAAATGATTAATTATACTTAATTTATATTTTATATTCTATTTTATCATATTATTCAAATAAAAAATAATAATAATATATATATATTTTTCCATTACATCGTCTAAATTTAATTATTTTATTTAATACTATTAATTTAAAAAGTTAAAATAGTAAAATTTGGTTTACTAATGGAGACCATAATTTTGTTGGGCTTACTAATGTAGACAATAACTTTGTTGTGCTTCGAGCTCTTATATTTATTTTTTTATAACGTGGGAATTTGTTGTGTCTATTTAAAAGTATGCATTGGGTAAATTTTCGGTCGAACATAATATTCTATAAATTAGGCCCGACAAAACAAATTATACTAGGCGGCAGATGGACTAGAGGTGATGGAGTTTGAACCCTTATTTCAAGCTCTTGTTAATATTATGAAAATTGAGTTTGGTTGATTGTAGTTTAAGATTAATATTTTAATTTAAATAATATTTTATAAATAAATAGATATTTTTTTTATTAAAAATAAAAATATATAATTTGAATTTGAAACACAAATTAAACACATGTGTTGCATTGTTAATTGTATACTACCTCTGTCCGGCTCTAAGGTCTCATTTATATTTTTTTTTGTTAATTTTTGAATATTAATTATTATATCAAAATATAGTACAAATTATGAAAAAATTAAAAAAAATACTTCTAATGTCTTATAATACTAATAGAATGACATTTGTACGAAAAAATTATACAGAAATAATGATATTTTCAATGTCATGTACAATAACCCTTGAAAGGAGACGGAGGGAGTATTTTTTAGGACACGTTTGGTTGGTTGTCTAGCTGTGTTTTAAAATATTTTTGTTAGAAGTTATTTTAAAATAATAGCAAAAATTTTAAATAAAAAAAAAATATGTAATACTGATATAATTTTAGTTCTGTTGTATTAAAATAATTCTATATGTAATTTGTTGGGGCTAATTGGAATTTTTGTTATTGAAATATTGCTATGTAAGCTGATGTAACAGTTAACCTATATAACCACATGACAATTATGGTTGTTATCTATACTGTTTATTTATTTTTATAATAAATAAATGATTTAGATTAGTAGGGGTATGATTGTATGTAACACCAATTTTTTTGTATATTTATATAAAAAATCTAAACTTGCATTAATATTTTAGTATTAGAAATTATTCATATGATACCATATCAATGCATATTAAATATTCATTCTGACCATCTTAACTGACATACTTTTATTTTTATTTGTTTTATACTAATATGATTTTTTTTATTTAGGGTAAAACTTACTTAAATCAAAACACAATTAATAAATATAAATTATTTTAATTAACTATATAATATCTAACATTATATGTAATGTAAAATTTATTTAAAATTTGTTTATTTTTATTTCTCTTCAAAAAATAAATATTGTTATTTATATTTAAAATTTCAATATTATTAATTAAATAAAAAATAATATTATAATTCATTATTATTAACTAGTTAAATATTATTATCTTAAATATCGTATGAATGATAAAAAGATTCAATTAAACCATAAAGAAACACAAGTATAAGATTATTTTAATATATTTTTTCAATTAAAGAATCAAAATAATAAAAGATGGGCAAAGATATTCATCTCTGTTTTTAACTATTTATTTAATAAATGTAGTTGAAAATAAAGTAAAAGTGAAAAAAATTTCAAAAAATAAATACAGTGTTTGATTTATTATTATTATTATTACATTCCTTGTCAATTCACTTGTATAGGGTTTAAATAACACTGGTTTCAATTAATGAAGTAAAATTATTTGATTTTATATTGTATTTTGTTTGATATTAATTTGAATTTAAAATTAATTAATATTTTTTATAAAATAATATTATATTCTTTATCAAAAATATATTAAAAAAAAAAAGCGATGATTTAAGTTTGAAAAAGAAAACACTTTAAGTTGTATAATTATTGAAAGTAATATTTTATATAAAAAATTATTATTATGTTTTTATAAAAATTTTACATATTGAATTTTAGCAAAAAATTAAAATAAAATTATATTTGCATAATATTTTAGATAAATATATATATATATTTTTTGTTATAAATTGACAATTTTATTATTTTGGTAAGTTAGAGAATAGAGATAACATACTCAAATAAAAATGATATAAATGAACGATAAAAATAAATCTTTTGTATAAGAAATGAAATAAGATAATAATTATTGGATATTCCAAATATGAAATTAGGATATTAATTTGTAAAAAGAAAATATATATACTCCATTCATTTAATTTCAAAGCATTATTTTTATTATTTTTTTCCGTCCCATAAATATTTATTTTTTATTTTAGAAAAAATAATTATATACTAATATTAAATATCTTTTAATTTTTATTTAAATTACAAATTTACCATTATATATACAATTATTTTATATTAAAAAATTTAAAAGACAAAAATGTCAAAACCTCTTAAATCACTTAGACTAATAAAATATTACTATTATTTTAATTTCCTACAAAATCCCAAAAAATTTCTTTTGAATGAACAAAAAAATATATATTATATTATATTTTATTTATTAAAAAAATAAAAAAGTCAATACAAAACATTAATTTTATAGTATTACAAACACAATTATATATTTACATACAAAGTAAAGATTCATTTTTTTTTTTTATGATATTAATAAATAATAGTAATTTAATTATAATAGATAGTTAAAAATACTGTAATGATATTTTTATTTTTATTTTTTTAATATAAAAATAATAATATGATTTAAAATAAAAATATTTATAAAAAAATAAGATATTTAATAAAACATTTTCTTTGCAATTAGATATTTTAAAATAAAAATATATATAATAAAAATATATATACTTTTTAATCTGCTCTAAATATAAAAAATATATTCATATAATAAAATAAAATGAAGACACAAAAAAGTCGCAAAATTAGTTCTTTTGACTTGAATAACCATAAGAAAAAAATAATAATAAATAAAAAAATAGCGACAATGTCGGTGGGGGGAGTGGATAGTTGGTAGTGAAGGCCAAAACGGTAAATTTACATAGAGATTGAGAGCAATAAGCAAAGCGATCAAGTTGGGGGCATAATCGTAATCCTACATTACATACTGCAACACAGAACAGTACCCTGCCTGCCTGCCTGCCAACACGTAACGACACGCCCGACGGCCGACGCGGCAGCGCCACTCCACTACTCCGCCGTCCTCAGCCCGACTCTGCTCTGCTGCCTGCTTCATTCCCACTAATCCACAACCGTCAAGAAATCACATCAATGGCGCCCACCGACTCTCAAACCCCGCTTCCTCTTTTTTTTGGTAGTTCCCACTCTCAAAATCAACAGATCTTCGCCTGTCCCAGTCCTTGTCCGCTCCTCTCCTGGGACGCCATCAATGACTGGTCAAACCTCTTCTCTCTCTCTCTAAATAATTGGTGGAACGCGTTAAGAATTCTGCTGCATTTAACTGTAATTTTGCCCCTAGTTCAGATAGATTTTCACTTTTAATTTTGGGGTTTCTGCAGGCGCAGGGGGAATTAGGAATTGGGGGCATCGATGTAATGGGGAAAGAAAGAAACAGCGGTACACACATAGCCATGTGGGTGTGTGTGTGTGTGTGTGTGTGGAGGTGGTTGGAGTCGCTATCTCTTCTCTGATTCTCATGAGGAAAGTGACCCGACGACGTCTCTTCTTTCTACCTCCCTCGGATTTATTTACTTCGTTAATTCATTCATTGCTTCTCTACTCACTTTCCTCCCTTTTCTGCGTTTTTTTCATCTCTAATTCTATGCATATTATAATCTTAATTATATTTTTTTTATATACATGATTAGATGATCGCATCTGCCAATTTTAATGAGCTGTTCTTGCTCGCACATCAATGGTGGAATTAGGGTTTCTAGTTCCTGCGCAAAATCCATCCCCTCTCCTCTATTTTATTGCAAAAAACACATAATCGGATAACCATTACTGATTATTTCTAATTTCCCCTTTTTCTCACCCCAAACATATATATCTATAGATTCATATGTATATATATATTATCCCTCTGTCATCTGTTCTTATATCAGCAGCTTTATGGGTTTCTTTTTCGGAAAAAGAAAATAATACAAGGACACCTTTTTTTTTTTTTTAAAACAAAAAATCTGCCTGACTGAATTCATTCTTTATGATTATGGCAACATAAATTCCCTTTCCCTCTGTGCATTCAAGATTTAATTTATGCTGGATTTCGATTTCGTTCTGATTCTGGGCTGCGATGTAGTATTATATTCTTCTCAATCAAGATTAATAGTATTTGTGCTAGGGTTTCATTACAACCTAGATTTCTCCATCTCGGTAAATGATAGCGCCACGTATTTGTTTCTTATCGCAATATTTCGTGGCAGCCTTTCGAGATTTTTTGCCAGTTTGATCGGAACCGTGTTGTCCGGAAGGGAATAATCGACTAAATTAAGTTTCGTACTTGGATAATTGATCTTTTCTGTCGGTTCCTAATTATTCGTTAAAATTTCAGGGCTTTCTTCAAAAAATTCTACAGATCGATGCAGGATGCTTCTTGTTCTTGCCTTTAGGTTCACTAATCTCCCCAGGAAGGTAATCCGCCATACTTACTAACCATTACAACATTTGCAACAGTTATGTGTACCTACTCTTTAAGGTTTGAATTTGGGTTTGAAGTTTAGTAAAAATTTGAATTGAAATTTGATAGTGATATAAATAAATGTGGAAATATTTGAAATAGCCTTGGATGATGTGTGATATAAATAGATGTTCGAGTGTGATATGATCTTTTGAACTATTTTCTTTTTTTTTTCTGTTTGTTTATTTATATTAAATGTAAAATGAGTGTTTTATCCTATGATTTTGATGAATAGTACTTAGACCAAAGCAAAACCTCAAATAAACAGACATGTAATGTTTTCCCTTGGAGATTTTTGAATTAGTATTGCTCAATTATTTGATATATGTATATATAAAGTATGTTGTGATTTAATATTTATCAATCGGCAATGTTGTTTTAATCTCACATGCTGATTGATTCTCCGAGAAAATATTGGATTCTCGACGGTTTGTTAGCTTTTATAATATAATTAGTATCATTATGTGTGTTGTTTCTGACTTGATCCTAAAAGATTATGTCAAAATCTTCTTCCTTTTTCTTTTTTCTTTTTTTTTTTTCCTGAAAATAAAAGAAGATTTGAGTGGATTGAATTTGGGGTTATCTGATTAATGGGAAACAAGAACAATTTATATTTCAATTGTTTACATTGCAATTGCATTGAGGAAATGGTGTAAACGAGCTTCCTTCAGCCCATCATGGATGAGAAATGGAGCTGAATTACCTGCCGACTCATTCATTCAACCACACTATAGAATTCAATGAGTCGATACTATTTTGATTGAGTGAATGAAGCGGGAGGTAGTTTCTTGTTCCTCTCCATCTATGCTTGGACTGAAGGGAGCTCCTTTACATGAAAGGGTCTGTTCGGTTTGTGTTTTCTGTTTGCACACTAATTTGATTTAATATTTTTTTAGAGTAAATATCATATTTTTCTTGGGTACGGTAGGGGTTACATAGCAACGAAATAGAAAAAAAAAAAAAAGTTTGTTAAAAGAACAAAGTTTTTATTTTTTGAATAAATAGGTGGTGGTGGAATTGGAATACAAAATCTCTTCTTGACTCTGATACTATGTTAGAATGCTACATTTAAAACTTTAAACTTGTGTGTCCTATAGGCTATACATACATGTATATATATTATCTTCTATATCTAAATACTCCGAGATGCTTATTCATTGAGTTAATCTGCAAGAACTTTTAGCTTGTTGTTTCATCTTTCGTCTCATTAGATTTTTGTCATGCCAAATCATGCTGGTATAGTTCTTTTTTCTTGTTAATTGTTGTCAAATGATCATGACTGTTGATGAGCTTTGTTATTTCGTAAGTTTGGTTAGTTCGACAAAAATAACACAGAAAGCACCAATCGAGGTTCAACTTCAATAATTTGCACAGTTTCATTTACTAAGCTTCACATGTTTATTGATATTTCTTTCACCATCACCAAAGTGCGGAATCGGCCTCAGTATCCTCCCTGAATCAATTCGACTACGGTATGTGCATTTTTACCTCTTTATATTAAATTAACTGCAGTTTAGGACACAAATTAACTGGTGATGTCTTAAGATTACTATGAAAGCTTGGTTTGTTGGTTGATGCCCTGTTTTAGGAAATGGTGACTGCATTTTATTTATTTATATATTTATTTATTTGGTTGGTTTGATTAGTTAAAGAACCCTCACCCTGATACATCTGGTACTATTTTATAAAAACATATCTGGATAAATCTATGTGATGATTTTAGGTTGGTTATGGATGAAATGATTTTGCATGGTAGGGTGAAGTGGTCCCTGTGGTTTTTCTTTTCTTGCATTATAAAAATGATGGTCATAAAGGGGGCATTTAGAATCTTGTGCAGTACCTTTGGCAATAATCAATCCTCTCTTATTTTGGTGGTCCTTTCCTCATCAAGATTTCTTGTTAAATTTAGTATCAATATTTATTTATGTGCATGGACCACCTATATTCTTGATGTAATGTGTAATGTAGCCCTAAATTTTAGGGTTTCCATTGCCATTTGGGGATTTAGGGTTCTTTTTTTGTTTTGGTTGGTGGTGTTCTATCCTTCTAATTTGTGGGTGCTTTAGGTTTTGATGAATGTGATGACACAAGTTGTCATTGTCATCATTTGTGTGTGTGTGTGTATATATATATATATATATTCGATAATGAAAACTTGTAGCAGCTATTTTTCGATTGCACATCTCTCGTAAATTCTCGGAAAGTAAACTTTTCAGTCGGGTTATATTGTAGCGAATAAGTAACTTATTTTGATTTAGGTTTTGTTAAAATGTTTCTTGAAACTGCAAAGATAATGTTATTTTTGGTATTCTCTTCTTTTATGAATTGTGTCAAAGATAAATTTGTGTTAATACAAATTTTTTAGTAATTATACGATGATTTTGGTTTATTTGAAGATGATTTTAAAATGATTTTTTTTTTTTTTCCTTTTCCTTCTGTTGCATTCTCTTTTTCTTTATATATAATTACTAGTATTTTGCTATGTAAATATATTTTTTGTGTTAAATCGATAATATATTATGTTAAGCATTGTTCATGACTCCGTTTTAGGCTATGTTCTAAGGTGATTATATTCACCATCTTATTTAAACTGTTTAAGATATATATATATATAATTTAATTAAAATATTTTTTTATAATTAAAAACTATCAAATTTTAATATTTTAAAAACTAATTCCTAAATAATAGTAGTGATAAATAAATATTTTTTAATAATCGTAATTGTATATAGCTTCAAAATTTTTAATAAAAAATTTAAACTAATTTTAATTTATAATTTTAAAAATAAAATAAAGATATTTAAAAGAAAAAAGTGTAATACTAATGCTATCAATAATATATTACAGTTATTTTTTTATATTTTAACTATAAATTTTTTAATCATCCCTTAATAATAAAATTATTGGGATGTATTTGTTTTGTCTCTTAAGTGAGGTATGTGAAATTATGTAGGTAATATAAAAATAGAAAGTATGTAATATATTAATTTTTGAAGGATAAACATTGAAATTTTTTTATGTTTCATGATATAACTCTTTTTTATAAAATATATATTTAATTTTTTTTAAAATTATAAATATAAATCAAAATTACTGTAAAGAAACTACGAAATTTTTAAAATATATATAATTACGATTATTAAAGTATATTAGTATATTATTGTTGTTGTTATTTTGTAATTATTTTTAAAATTATTAAATGATTTAAATTGTATTTGGTATAATATTTTGTAATAAAAATAATTTATTTTATTGAAAATGGTGTGAATTTTAGTATTATTGATTTGTGTTTAAAAAACAAATTTAACCTACCCTAAAAAAGTTGATGATTTTATTTATATTTTAAAATAATTATAAAAACATTTTAGTTAAATTTATGTATATATAAAAAGGAAGACGATGAATATGACCATATGTTAGAACATGATGGTCTTGTTTAAACACCGTCATATTACATGGCCTTGTTCAAATAGGTGTTTAGGAATTGAGTTTATGTTAATTAGGATTTTAAATTGTTATTTCTGTGATGTAATTTATAGTATTTTAATTGTATTGATTTTTTTTACTTATCAGATGTAATAATTATAATAATTTTATTTGTTATTTTAATGTAATGGTGTGTTTTTTTTTTTTTTTTTTTTTTTTTTGTAAAATTTTCAATATTTATACTATTAATTTTTTTTTTAAAAAATATCAAATTAATATTTTTTTATAATATATTTTTATTTAAATAGTTGTTTGATATAATATTTTGAATTTAAATTAATTTTAATAGTATAATGTAAAAAAATAGAGATTTCATGTAATATATTTTTTTTTTTTAAATGAGAAATAGTGAATTTTTTTTGAGAAAAATCCAACAAATCACAAGTTTTTAATGTATATTTTAAATAATTACACCAAATAAATTGTTCAAATACAAAAATTATTTACCTCAAAATTAATTAATATTTATTTTATCTATAAAATATTAAATAAATAAAAATAGTTTTGCTTCATTACAATTATCATATTAACTAAAATTAAAGAATAATTAATTTATAATATATATTTTTAATAAATTTGTTCAAAAGAAAGTAGCATAAATAATATTTTGTATAATAATTTATATTCTCTCTGCTCGGCTTAAATCTAATTATTTGTTTTTTTATATAAATTTGAGTATATTAGTATTTTATAGACAATAGCAATAAAAAATAAAATGATAATTTTACTTTCAAGACCTGTTATTTTTTAATGACATTGTTTTTAATATTGTGTAAAATACAGATATAATTTATTAAAGTAAAAAGTACCATTATTATAAAAATGAAATAAAATTATATATTGAAATTGGATATATTTAAATGATAAAATAATTACATGGCGGAGGAAGAAAATATATTTTTGTTTAACCGCCAGAAATTTTATAATAAATATATAGAAAAAGTCTCATCCTAAATAAATAGAATTGTATTATATTGGGTCACAAGGCCCAGTTAGTAGGCCCAGTAGAGTATAGCAGCCTTAGTAATTTGTACTACAGTACTATTTTATTTTTACAGGGGCAATTTATTTTATTAATTCCGTTGATAAAATAATTGTGTTCACGTGACAGAAACTTTTTACACACGCTCCCGTGAATGTTACTCAAAAAAATATAGTATGTTCGTCCCATAATCAGGTATAAATTTATTTTTTCATATAATTTTAAAGATATTAGTATTATATTGAGATGTAGGAAGAATAAAGTGAAAATGATTTAAATAACCTTATTAGTATGGTGTGATATAAAGATAATAATACTTGTATAATATATTGTAAGTTGTAAGGGTATTTGTAATGTTAGGTAAATAGTACAGTTATTAAAAAAATGGATAATTTATTATGAGACGAACTAAAATGAAAAAATTGATACTTTGTTATGGGACAGAGGGAGTATAATACATACATAATAGTTCTACTGTTCAACGTGGTTTGGGTAATGTATTTTTTCAACAATAAAAAGTAAAATCCAAAAATAGGAAAATACCTTCGAATTTGATATAATTAGTGCCTGAGATTAGTAATCTCTGAACACTGTAGAATACATGAATAAAATATGAAAAATAAAATTAAAGACTGAAAAATAAAGTGGTGATCCCCAAAGGCAATTCTTTTGAATTTGATGTCGATTGAAGATGATTGAAGATAAAAAAATCCGCATCCTTAAATATTCATTCAAGAAAATGTTTCAAAACCGTCGCCGGCAACTGCCATCAACCGCCCACAATGAAACGTTTTGAAAAGTCGTATGGGCGGTTACGGCAACCGTCCACAAGGTCCTTCTCTGTCGACACGTGTCTTACACCGTCTCGCCAAACGCTTCTACTAATTCGAGAACTTAACTGGCCAGACCGACCATTCCAGAGACTAACTGGTCACTAGACCAAACGACTTATTGGTCGCCCCATCAAACGACCAACATCTGATCTCTCCAGACGATTCAATGGTCGCCCCAACCAAGCGACTTGTTGGTCCGACCGCATACCTTCCGACTTGTTGTTCCAGCCGCAAACCTTCCAACCTGTAGACCATCCGACCTGCAGACTTTCCGACATATGGATCATTCGACCTGCTAACCAAACGACCTGCCCATCCGACCGTGGACCTTCCGATCTGTCTATCCGACCGAAGACCAACTGACCTGCTTATCCGACTGCGGACCAACCGACCGAGGACCAATCGACTTGCCTATCCGACCGCGGACCTTCCGACCTGCCGATCCGACCGAGGACCAACCGACCTGCCTATCCGACCGCGGACCTTCCGATCTGCCGATCCGACCGAGGACCAACCGACCTGAGCGCAAATTTTTCTCCTTTTCCACCCGACTTCGTGTCTAACTTTCTTTAAAATCCTGCTATCCTTATTTTTATTATTATATTATTTTTTTGTGCGTAACAACTTGCCTCCTTCGCAAGACTCCTAAACGTCATTTCTCATGATGTTTAGGAGTTAGCAGGCCGTCATCCGAGGCCACGTCAGCCTCAGATCCGACCTCCATATTTCGATGCTACGTTGGACCCGTCCTCCATTTATCGCGGACTGGTGCTGGCCTCCACGTTGGTCGATCTTGCACTACAATTTCTTCAGCACCTCTCCCTGACAGAAGTCGTGATCGTTTTCTCTGAAAAAAGATTCTAACCTCCCTGCCTTGGATGCTAAACTGACCAGATCTTGAACGTCGTGGGCCGTTAAAGCCTCCCGCAGTTGTGTATGCATATTTCGGACCACCAAATTGGTCATCTCGCTCTCCTCAATGATTGTCGGGCAACATCCCTTTATTAATCGCATCCGCTCTATGAATTGGTAGGCGGTCTCCTCCGGCATTTGCCTGATCTCCAGAAGGTCTGTTAGTGAGATTGTTGGAAGAGCAATAAAGAACCTTGCATGAAAGGTCGCTTTCAAACCTTCCCATGTTTGTATTTGTCCAGGTGGTAGATCGACAAACTACGAAAAAGCTGTTCTGGTAAGAGACAAACCAAATAGTTGCAGTTTATAAAAAAGATTATTACCGACCTCTCCTAACTGTACTGTGAACCGACCAACATGCTCTATGGTGGAGGATCCGTCTTCTCCTGAGAAAACATGAAAGTCTGGCGGTCGATAATTTCTCGGGAGAGGATACTCATTGATGATTCTTTTTGGAAATGACCTTTGATATGCCGGTCGGTTCACCGTTTGCGGGTTCATTCCGAAATACACCTGCAACACTTGAGCGATATCCTCTGAATCTATCCTGGGTGGAAAATCTTCCCTACAGAAGGCTGGCTCGGTTGGGATGAGATTATGAATCTGATCTCCCAATCTTTCTTTTCTGGGGACGGTTGGCTCGTCTGGGATGGGATTATGAGCCTGTCCTCCCAATCTCTCTTCCCTTACGATATTCGGCTGAGTATTATCAACTATTGGTCCTAAAGGAACATTATCTGGGAAAGTTAGAGGAGTCTTCCCCATATCTGTTCGGTTGAAAGTTGTGACGCTTGGAAACGTACTATCAACGTATGTTGGCCCTGCAAACGTTGATCCTGCAAAGGTTGCCTGAAAGCGAGAAGGTGACAAGACTGGAGGCATGTTTGAATGTAGGGTGAATCTGGAGAACGCCTGATCCAACATGTTCTGCATTAGATTTTGTTGTTCACGCAACATGTTCTGCATAACCAAAGTTTGCTGATTGTTCAATTGTTGAACATAAGACAACCAATCGGTAGGTGGTTGGGGAATCTCACCTGAATTTGGCATGACAAGTGGTGAAATATTTTCTCCCACCGGTGCTGATGTTGATTGAGGTTGTGAGCCTGCCATATTGATTTTTCTGATGATTCGGCCAGACCTCAGTCGTATGAAATTCTCTGTTGACGTAGGATCAGCAATCTTGCCTTTCTCCCACTGTGGTCGCCAAATTGTTGATGTATTTTTTCAACAATAAAATTAAAATCCGAAAATAGAAAAATATCTTCGAATTTGATATAATTAGTGCCTGGATATTAGTAATCTCTGAACACTGTAGAATACATAAATAAAATAGGAAAAATAAAACTAATGATTGGAAAATAAAGTGGTGATCCCTAAAGGCAATTTTTTTGAATTTGTTTTCGATTGAAGATGATTGAAGATAAAAAAATCCGCATCGTTAAATATTCCTTCAAGAAAATGTTTCAGAACCGTCGCCAACAACCGCCGTCAACCGCCCACAATGAAACGTTTTGAAACGTCGTCTGGGCGGTTACGGCAACCGTCCACAAGGTCATCCTCTGTCGACACGTGTCTTACACCGTCTCGCCAAACGCTTCTACTAATTCCAGAACTTAACTGGCCCGACCGACCATTTCAGAGACTAACTGGTCACTAGACCAAACGACTTATTGGTCGCCCCATCAAGCGACCAACATCTGATCTCTCCAGACGATTCAATGGTCGCCCCAACCAAGCGACTTGTTGGTCCGCCGCAGACCTTCCGACTTGTTGTTCCAGCCGCAAACCTTCCGACCTGTAGACCATCCGACCTGCAGACTTTCCGACCTATGGATCATCCGACCCGCTAACCAAACGACCTGCCAATCCGACCGCGGATCTTTCAATCTGTCTATCCGACCGAGGACCAACCGACCTGCTTATCCGACTGCAGCCCAACCGACCGAGGACCAACCGATCTGCCTATCCGACCGCGGACCTTCCGACCTGCCGATTCGACCAAGGACCAACCGACCTGAGCGCAAATTTTTTTCGTTTTCCACCTGACTTCGTGTCTAACTTTTTTTAAGATCTTGCTATCTTTATTTTTATTATTATTATTATTGTTTTTGTGCGTAACAATTATTTTATTATTTTAAAAATAAAATTAATATATGTGATTAAAAATATTATATATTTAAATATTTTAAATATTATATTTGAATAAATATATAATATTAATATTAATATTATTTTGTAAAAAATAAAATTTTATATGACATAATTAAATAAATAATATTTTTATTTATCTATGATTTACCTTAACCACATTTTTTAAAACAAAAAAATAGAGAATTGCAAATATAAATAAATATATTTGCTTATTGAGAAAAAAATATATAAATAAAAAAATTTTGAGTAAAATTGAAGAAATAAATAAAAATAAAAAGGTTTTGACTTTTGAGTGTGAAAGAAAAAATAGATAGAAATAAAAAGATTTGAATGAGTTATAGATAGTAAAATATTACAAATTTAATTAAATTAATTTATAACTATTAGGTATATTTAATATTGATAAATTTATTAAAAACATAAATGAGTCAACAGTTAAAAAGCATACATAAATGAAAAATATGTCCATTATCTATCAGGGACAAAAAATATACTTTGTCCGTCCCATAAATATAGTCTTAATTGGGTTGAATACGAGATTTAAGAAATATTGATATTATATTAGTAGTTGATAAAAAAGTATGGATAAAAGACTTTTTTGCCTTTGTGGGTGTATTAGTGTAAAAAGTAGTGGCTATTGTGTAGTAAAAATGAAAAAGTAGAGTTAGTTTGGTAATATAATTATTTATAGAAAAATAAGACTATTGTTTTGTGACAAACATAGATAATAAATAAAATTATTGTATTGAGACGGAGAGTATATTATATCAATTTATAAAAAATCAATAATTTAATATAAATATTACTGTATTTTTATATTATATATCTACTGTTAAAAGAACGCTTAAACCTAAAAATAGAATGTGAACATGTTAAATTTTTATTTATTTATTGTGAATATATATATATATATTTATATATATAAATTCCACCATAATTAAAATGGCCGCAGTATGTAACTGATTGAGTAGATGACATAAAAAATATACATGAAAATTTGGTCAAACATTTAAAAATTATTTTATCTTGTATACAACTGGGCCACTGGACATGTAAAAACTAAGTATTATTATAAAGTAAAAGGAATATTTTTACACGTTATGAACACAAATTGAAGAATTATTTTTCTTGGTTATTACTCCCTCCGTCCCAGATACCATGTCTATGTTGTCGTTTCTGTCCGTCCCACATACCATGTCACTTTATTTTTTTTTAAATGATTACACACTTTAATCTCATTTTAATTTTTTTTTTTAATTTTATTTTTTTTAATTTATATTAAACTAATTAGTTATCTAATCTTAATTTATAATTATTTATATTATACGATAATTATTTTCACTAATATATTCTTAATTATCTACTAATTACACCCCTCCTAAAATACCGTGTCTACAGTGTAGCAGAGACACGGTATCTGGGACGGAGGGAGTAATTTATTTCGCATGTGAGAAGTAATTTTGATTTTTTATAAGATTTTTTTACTCGTTTAATATATATATTTTAAAATTATCAAATCAAATAATTATTTTTTATTTTAAAATTATATAGTAAAAATCAATTTTATATTCAAGACTATCACGTCAAATAACTATTAAAACTCAAATTTTTACTATTCAAAAATCCAAATCTACAGACAAATAAGTCTTTGTTTGAAAATTTGGGTCTTAAATTGGCTGTTTGAACTGTATATTTTTAAATCTAAACTTCGGTGTGATACCGCTATTTATTAATATGATATTTTAAATATAACATTATTTTTTAATATAATATAAAAAATAAAAACTGTATATATAATTTGATATTTTTAGAAGCAAAAAATTTAGAAATACTATAAATATTGTAGAACACCCCAAACAAATACAACCTTAAGGTGTGGTTTTCTTTAACATTTGGATTTTATATCACATTACCTTAGGCTGTTGTTTTTATTTAAGATTTGGATTTTCGTATTAGGTGGAAAGTCACGTCGATTTATCTCACATTACTTATCGTTGGATTTTATTTATTTTTTCAATTATCAAATTAAATATTTAAATTTTTTCTCATTTAATATATTATACAAATATTCAAATATTTATTTAAAAATCATATAAAATATTATTTCAAGTTCAAGTTCTTAGTATTCATGAACACCACGTCCAAAATCAAACCATAGAGAAAAAATATAATACTCTTATCAAATTGCTACTTTTGCAAGATAACTCCCTCTCCCTCCTTCCCCCCTCCCCCCCTCTCTCTCTCTCTCTATATATATATATTTATTTATTTAAATAAAATATCTTAAATTAATAATATATATAGTTATATATATATATGTGTATATAACATCAAAACTATTAAATGAATGAAGCCACAACATCCTTTGTCTGAGATGAAACATAAAGAGATGAGGAGAAATTCTTCCGTAACCAATCTTCTCATCAAAGTTTGGTGAGTAATTATTTATCCGATCGGTTTGATTTTTAGAGGGGCTATCAATCTTTGTGTGTTATACGATCTCAACGGTGGAGATTGAATTTTAACGGCTGATTTTAAAGTTATTGAATCAAGAATGGAGTTTGCCAAGATCGATATCGAGCGAACACACCATCGTTGACAGGTTTGATCACATTTAAATTAAATCTTTTAGTTATTTTGAAAATTTTTTGTGATGGGATTTGAGGTTTTATAGGTTTTTCATACTCTAGATTTGTAGTTTGTAGGATTGATTGCTTCTTCTTCCCATAAATGATTGCACTCATAATTCAAGAATCTTGTAATTTGATTCATTGTGTTCTTTGTGTTTTTTGATTCTTGCCTTTGCAATCACACTTGATATTCCTCTCTCTCTAGACATATATAGATATATATATATATATTGTCTTTTTTTTTTTCAAAATTTTAAAATGTAGCTGTTGAATGTGATTCTCATCTTTTTCTATGATTCTTTGTTAGTTTTTGGAGGAATTTATTCAAATTTCTATTCATCAATTATTTTTCAATAAAATAATTTCTCATAAATATTATTAAAAAAATACAAATATATACACACATCAATATAATATGTATATCATCTACTCATAAAAAGTAGACTATTCAATACAAAAATATTTTTTTATATTACAAACACAATTCTCGTACCACACACAAAAAATCATTTTATGCTGAATGAACTGAATTTTCTTTCCTATTGTTTGAATTTAGTTTAAATTTGATTTTTTTTTTCACTTTTGTTTTTAAGTATTCTTCGTGTCATCTAAATATATACTCCCTCCGTCCCATATAATATGTGTGTATTACTATAGACACGAGAATTTAGGTAAAGTATAATTAGTAAGTAACTAGGAAGTGTATCAGTAAAAATAATTATTATTTAGTAAAAATAATTATAGATTAATATTAAGATAACAAAATAGTTTAATTAAGATTAAAAAAAATTAAATTTTAAATTTTAAAATATGATTAAAATGTATAATTAATTTTCCAAAAAAGGAAAGGACAAATTACGTGGGACGGACGAAAATAGAAAATAGAAACAATTATGTGGAACGGAGTGAGTATTTATTTTTTCTTGTTATCTAAAAATATTAACCTACAAGTTTATTTTCTTAAGTAAAAAAAATTTATATTATATTATTTCTATTTTTACTATAAAAATTAAAAAGTAAAATAATAATACTAAAAAGTACACACCATATTAAAATTCATATCCAAAATTTTTGAGCCTATATATATATTTTTTTATAACAAAATAATATTATTTTAATATAATATTATGTAAAAAATAGTAATATTTTCGTATAAAACATCGTATAAACTAAATAGTAATAATAATTTTTATTTGGGCCAAAGCCGAATAAATTCATTATGAATCTTGAAGTTTGAAATTAACATGACTAGACATACCTAAAACTTGATAATGAAAATGTATTGTTCTAAAAAGTATTGCCTTAAAAATAATCAAGAGTGATATTCACCCAATATTATATATAAAAATAAAATAAAATAATATTATAGAAAAAAAAAAAAAAAAAAAAACTGTTTAAACTTAGAGATAACCATATTTTGTTATAAGAAAATTTTAAAATGTCAAATTATTTTATATAAATAAGTTTTTTATTTAGTAGTTTTAATTAGGAATATATATATATATGAATAATAGGAGATTGAAATCAAATACTCCCTATGTCCTATAACAAAGTATCTATTTTTTTTTTTATTAACTATACTATCTATCTAACATTATAAATACTCTTACAATTTACAATATATTACACAAATGTCACTATCTTTATATCACACAATACTAATAAGATTATTTTAGTCATTTCTACTTTATTCTCACTATATATCTCAATATAATATTAATATTTTTAAAATTATGTGAAAAAACAAACGGACGTATAGTTATAAGATGGAGGGAGTATTGAAAACCTTTTTATCATTTCCTGCTATATATATATATATATATATACATAATAGTTACACACCATTTTTGAATATTGATATTTGGCACATTGAAATTCAAAATTGTTTTTTAATCGTAACCAAAGCAAAGTCAAACTTTGATCTGTTTGCATGCTACGTACATATATAGCCCACATTTTTATTATGAAAATTAAATTTAAAAGTGTGTTTGTGTTTTTCAATGTGTTTTTCAAAGTATTTTGTAAATTTTAAAGAATACCGAAAATTGTAAAATGTGAGAAAATAGAAAATTAAATACTTCCGTGTGTTTGTTCGGGGGTTTGAAATTTGAGTTGAGATTTGAATAGTAAAAATTCTGAATTTGAATAGTTGTACGATGTGATATAAATAGGTGTTGATGTGATGTTTTGAATATAAAATTGATTTTTAGTATAATATAAAAAAATAAAAAATAGGTGTTTGATTTGATATTTTTGAAAAAAAAAAAAAAGAGATAGAATAATGAAAATCTAATCCAATCCCCTTAATAAAAATTTAAATTAATTTTAAATTACAACCAAATAAACTAATTAAACAGATGCGATATATCAACTTGAAAACTATATCAATATATATATATATAAAGGTAATTCTTAAGCTATTTCATAGTGTGATTAAATAATCAATAATGGCATTCTATTAATTTGTTAGACCTGTGGGTTATATATATATATGATTGTTTGATAATAATATATTTACATATCTGAAATTTTGTGCAGGATTATAATAATAATAATAATATAATTCATAAATGGGAGCAACCTCTTTCATGTGGAGTTTTTTCGCAGCTTTCTCCCAAGGTACCTTCTTTATTATTATTATTATTATTATTATTATCATCATCATTTATTTGTATAGTGTGTTTAATTGGTGATTTATTTTATTTAAATAATAGTTTTTTTTTTTTTTTTTTTATGTAATACTCCCTCGGTCCCATATACCATGTCCATTTTGCCGTTTCTGTTCGTTTCACATATCATGTTACTTTCATTTTTTGGAAAATAATTATACATTTTAATCTCATTTTAAACTTTTTAATTTTATTTTTTTAAATTTTAGTTAAACTAATTAGTTATTTTAATCTTAATTTATAATTATTTATATTATAGGATAATTATTTTTACTAATACATTTCTAATTATCTACTAATTACATATCTCCTACAACACCGTATCTATAATGTACCAGACAGTGTATGTGGGACGGAGGGAGTATTTTATAAGAATAAATAATACTAATGTACTTTGTTAGGAAATATTCCGGTGTGGCTTTTTAGGATAGTTTGAAAAAAAATTGAGTTTAAGTTTAATTTTTATTTGAATTTAAAGATAGGTTGGATATTATGTGTTTCTTTTAGGTTTAGTTTTAATTTTGAAAATTTTGATATATATTGATTTGATAGCTAATAAATACAATAATATATATATTAAATTTAAAATTTTAAAATTAATAATGATATAATTTAATTATAAATGTATATTGTATCAATATATATTTCTACATATATTATTTATTTGTATTAAAAAAAATTATTTTTTATAAAATAATATATATTATATATATTTTATTAAATTATAATATAAATAAATATTAAATAATTATAATTAGAGAATCCTGTGCACCGTGGTGCAGGGAACACTCGAACTTTAAAAAAAATATTTGAGAAAACTACATGTTAGACCGAAGTAAATTGGATGAGTTCGATGTCAATATCCAAATCTATAGTCTCGTGTGAGCTCATCTTCAATCCTTCACTCTATTTTTTAATATTTATTTATATTATAATTTAATAAAATTAGATTTTTATATTACTTTTCAACAGTAAAATTATATAATGCAGTGGATTGGAGATGATCTGAAGAACCACACCTGAAAATTGTAGAATAACCAAAGTGAATATAATTGTCAATAAAGCAGTTTTCTATTAATTTTTCTTTCAAATTTTATGCTATTAGTTCAGTTCATCTAAAAATACTGAGGGAATATATTCAAACACATAATATTTACAAATAGCATAAGATTTGAAAAAAAAAAAAACTAATAAAAACACGTTATATTTAAACATAAAATATTATTTTTTACTTTCTCATTCCAGCTAGAAAGTATACATATTTTTATTTTGGAACGTCCAATTACAAAGTAAACATTTCATTAAATACCTCACTTTTTTCCACAAATACTCTTACTTTAAATCACGTTATTACTTTTACACCAAAAAATAAGCGCAAAAAATGTCATTTTATTACTTTTAACTACCCACTAAAATTAAAATACTATTATTTCTTAAACACCGCGCCAAAAGTAAATGTTTAGTTTGTGTGTGGACGGAGAGAGTATATTACTAACTCAATTTTCTATACATACACAAAAAAAATAAAATAAAATTAATTCATCTAAAAATATTGTGTTTTCAACTAATATTTTTTTATTATTATTTCTTGTTATTACATAATACCAAAAATTTTCAATAAAAATGTATTTTAATATTTATTTTCACTTCTATCACCACAAATAAATTATTATTTTAAATATAAAATAAAAACATAAAATACAAATACAAATACATTTGTTATTTTAGTACAAAACTTTTAATATACTTTTTTTTAAAATTACTCCCTCCGTCCCATATAACATGGAAGTATTACCGTAGACACAGGAATTTAGGTAAAATATAATTAGTAAGTAATTAAGAAGTGTATTAGTAAAAATAATTATTATTTAGTAAAAATAATTATAGATTAAGATTAAGACAAGTAATAGTTTAATTAAAATTAAAAAAATTATAAAATTTAAAATGCGATTAAAGTGCATAATTAAATTTCTAAAAATAGAAAATACAAGTTATGTGGGACCGACGAAAATAAAAAATATGGACAAATTATGTGGGACGGAGGGAGTAATATATTATACAAACTCATTATTTTTATATAATCTATTTAATTTTATATATTTCACATTAAATTAGGACTTTATTTATCGATTATTGAAATGCGACTTTAGTAATGAAAACACGGACGAAGAAAGAACATAAGGGAAAGTCGTGTTTAGCCTCCGGCAATTCCAACGACTCATGTTTTCGGGAAGTCACGACTGTAGTCTTTACAGTCCAATGATTTGCTGAAAACTGCGAGGTTGTTAACGCCATAACTGCGGAGCATTTCCAGTGAGCTCATTCCATTGATTATCCAGGCAATTCTGCCGTTTTTGCCCGGGAATTTGCCGAATCTGCGTGTGTTTTGGAGTGGTGAGGTTTTTATAAATGAGTATTTGTGTTTGCCATGGCAATCGACTCCTATTTGTTCCCGTCGTACTTCCGAAACCACTTGTATTTTCGCAAAATCGAAATCTTGTAGCTCAATTGAGCGTTGAGGATGCCGCGAAACGGAATCCGTCTCGGTTTTCTGGTTCAATTTTTTCTGTTGAACGCTCTGGGAAACATGAATTTCTAGTTAGAGCTGCTGCTTCTTCTCCTTCTGCTCCCCTCGATGGAGACTCTGGTAATGCTTTTACGGCTTCGCAAGAGCACGAGGTCTTTGTTTTGTATGTGAGCTTTGTTATATATATATATATATATATTGTATTGCTTTTAGCTCTCTGCATTTGATGCAGATTATTGTGAGTTTTTGCTTGTGAGGAAGTTTAGTGGTTTTGTTGATTGATGATTGCAAGGCTGAATTTGATCTCTTATAATTATTGATCAGTGCTGAATAATTGGACAGGTTGAACAATTAGTTCATCAGATTTCGATTTCATATGTGGTTACTTGGTGTGATTCATTTCATGTAGTTCTTCGTTAACTAGTAGCTAAGTTGAATTTAGCACACATACATCAGTTCATTATCTGTTTGCTTCGATGCATAGTTAGCTAACTGTAGACTATCGAAAACAAAACTGAGAAGTCATATCATTGTTGTTTTCTTTTTAAATTTACTGCTAGAAAGCCTTAAGACTATCGAATATCTTATTTGTGGATGTTTGTTTACCTGGAATTCTAGAGGAGCTACAGGGAGCTAGGCCGGAGACAAAAACTAAAAGAATAGCCGGCACAGATCAGGAAGAAATTGAAGATCCGGTCCTTCTATCCGATCCCGATAGTTGTTTTTGTGAGTTCAATGGGGTGAAAATCCACCACAAGATTTTCGACTCAGAATCATCAGCTCTGGATAGTGTGAAACAAGGATCAGCATCAAAATGCACTGAGCCTACCAAAAGGATCAATTATCCTATGATTCTATTACATGGCTTTGGAGCCTCTCTCTTTTCGTGGCACCGAGTGATGAAACCCTTAGCTCGGATCACTGGCTCAAAAGTTCTTGCATTTGATAGACCAGCCTTTGGATTGACATCAAGGGTAGATGCAATCAACCATTCATTTGATGGTAAAAAGGACTCCAGACCCTTGAATCCATACTCGATGCCGTTCTCTATACAGGCTACGCATTACTTCATCAACACCTTAGCTGCTGAAAAGGCTATCCTCGTGGGGTATGTTTCTGTTCTTGTCGTAATCTTAAATTTCCCGCGTGTCTTTTCTTCTGTAAATTAACGATCGTTAGTAGTTTCATATTCAACCTTTTATGGCATATATTGTAATTGTGCTTGTACCAAATAGCATATCTATAAGAATGTAAATACTAATACCAATGAAGATTTTCAGACACTCAGCTGGTGCCCTTGTAGCAGTAAATGCGTATTTCCACGCCCCCGAACGTGTAGCAGCTCTGATCCTTGTTTGCCCTGCAATTTTCGCTCCGTTTCCTTGGCAGAAAACTGTCAAAAAGGAGCAAACTGGAGGCAACAGTGAGATACAAGAGAATGATTCATATTCAACTACCAGTGGGAATCTGTTTTCCATATTATGCAGCCTATTGTTAAAGATGGTTAAGTATGTCGCACAGGCTATAGTAAATACGGTGAAAGGCATGGCTAATGTGATCGATTCCCTTTACAAGAAAGTTTTATCCAATATCCTGCGGTCTGCAATTGGTGTTACACTGGTATGATTCTTATTCTGTAATAGACTTGAATTGGTAGTATTATAACAGACTTTGATGTGGTTTGATTCAGATAAGGATGTTCATTGATAGATGTGGCGTGTCCATCATTCGCTCTGCGTGGTACAATTCTAACCAGTTTTCAGATTATATATTACAAGGCTACACCAAGGCAAGCTCTTGATTATGCTTTTCTCTGAGATGCTCGAAAGCTATTCGTTCTCTAAAGTGTAACAAAGTTCGGTTATTCACAATTTGCAGCCGCTAAAAATCAAGGGCTGGGACAAGGCTCTATTGGAATTCACAGTGGCTACACTAACAGATTCTGACTCTCAAGCAAAACCATCTATAACAGAACGTCTGAACGAAATTTCTTGCCCGGGTAAAACATTTTTATCATAGATCACTAGCATTGTGTTTTAAGGTGCAGGCTTTGGTTTTGATAACTGTTGTTTGCTTAATGAGCACAGTTTTGATTGTAACTGGTGATACCGATCGAATAGTACCTGCTTGGAACTCTCAAAGACTTTCGCAAGCCATTCCGGGATCTTCCTTTGTAGAAATCAAGAAATGTGGCCACTTGCCCCAGGAAGAAAAGCCTGAAGAGTTCTTGTCGAGTATTGATAAATTCTTGCGAGCAGCGTTTGGTGTCTCGGAAGAGCCACTCCTCCAACCTGCAACTTAAGGTTCATTTCACTTCATGTAATGTTATTATTTGTGATAAAACACATGCTGATTAGGTTATCAGAATCGAATGAGTTAAAAGGGCTCTTGTATGCCGGCTAGAACTAACAACTTCATTTGCTTAACGATGTAAATTCCCGGCATGATGTAACATGGCTTGTTCCCAATTTATACAGATTTTTTGCTATGAAGAATACACAACATGCCTCCTGCTTTTTACAAGTTTGTCAAAACTAGAATATTTAAATCCAATTCCGAAAGTAGAAAGTAACAATCCTTGAGGAGGAACTGTAAATACAAAGTATGAACTGATAGCACATTATAGTAGTCAAAACAACGTATACTATAACTAATCTCAGCGCACAATGTAAATTAACACAGCACACATATCAACTAGAACATACAGCGCATGCTAACAATCTATACAACATGTGCCGTAATATGTTTATGTACTGTGTAGTGTCTTAAGCTTACATATTTTCCCTTAGAGGGGGAGCTTATAGTTGCTTCTTATTAGCACGTATCATCTTCTCGTCCTCGGGACAACCTTTCACAGAGCGCGTATACATCATTGTTATGGATCCCATACCATCATTGTCCTCAAATCCGCATTTACTAAAAAATAACCTGTAAACAACATGACAGTGGCGTAGCGATTCAATGATCATATACCGACAATATCTATGTATTAATGGATCATTTGACTACTGTAGAAGTGCTTATATAGTATTGCATTGACAGATAGGAAATTTGGAAAGAATTACCGTTGTTTCTCAGTGCAGAGTGCCGAAATGTCATATATGTCTCTGTGAGTGAGAATTCTGCAATAGAATGTTTCGAAACACCCTTGAATTTGTGTATTTGAACCAATTCATTGTTAGATAATGGATTTCTTCCAGCATACCTTAGAATTCTGTTCACAATTTTCTTGCCAATTCCTCTTCCTTGTAATGCAGGATGAACCTGCAAAAAAAATTGCGACACAGTGAGATCAATTCAAATTCTCCACGAACTTCAATTTCCGAAGAATTGATTGAATAGCAAAGCTTCAGATTCAATGAGGTCTATAGCGAAGACTAAGCAGGGTTGTGTGGATTGACTATGACATCGTAGATCGAAGCAGTCAATCCTAAATCAGAAACCGCTCGGCCGAAGCCTATGAGCCATCCGTTTTCTGGATTCACAGGCGTTACTCTTCTTATCCAATCTCCACCGATGCCGACGGAATTTCCTGATTTCGATGCTGTAGAAGGTTGGGGAGCTAGGAACTCAGGCTTGGTGAACACCGAAACGACGACGGAGCTGTGAGAAAGTGCAGTTTGGAGCTTGAGAATGTCGACCGGATCCACCCTGCCGTCGGAATCGACGGTAGGGTAACGGTGGCAGGAGTGATTGCAGATGGCGTAGAGGTCTCGGAGGTGGTGCAGATTCACGTGCTTTACGTTCGTGGATATGAATAACGGCGGCGCAATGGTTGTAGGTTTGATTTGAGCGGCGATTTTGGACAGCGACGGCACGGAGCGGCGGAATTCGTAGGGAATGTAACTCCCGCCGACGGCGGTCGCAACTGCCATTTTCCTTCCCTTTCCTTTCAAGGTTAGGCTGTTTCAGACTTTCAGTTTTAAATAACAATCATTGTTTTAGAGGTTTTTTTTAATTAAGACTGTCCTCAGTGCCATAAGTACGGGTTCATTTTATATATTTGTCTATTTTAAAATAAAATATTATTTTCTAAGCTGATAGGCCTACAATCCATACTAACTCGCAAATAAGCGAGATGTTTGCGGGTTAATTCGAAATAAGCGGGATGTTTGCGGGTTAATCCGAGGCGAGGTGGATCAAAATTTTATCAGCTCAATCTAATTTATCAGTGGATGGCAAGCTAAGCGGGCTAGTTTACTGCTTTTTTAAAAATATTAAAATAATATTAATGTTATAAATATTTTCGTAATTAATATTTAAAAATAATGAAAAAATAGTTTTATTATAGAATTTAAATAATAAATATTTTAAAATAAATAGCAAATATAAAAATTTTCAATTTTAAATATTATTAGTTGGTGTATTTAAAAAAATTAATAATAAGAAATACTTCATTTTAAAAATAAATCATAAGTAATTTTATAAATTTGTAAAATTATGAAATTATAAAATAGAAGACGAAAAAAACAAATTATGAAAAATCTAAACAAACAACAGTGACATGGATAACAGAAGAAAAACGTGTACAATATTGATAATTTATTTAAGCTAATGATAATATAAATTTTATCTTATTCGTCTTAACTTAAAAAAAAAAAAAAATCAGTAGATTAAAAATAATCATATATTATTTATTAAAGTGTACAAGATGATTTTGATATTTTTTTGTACGTTATTCATAAATTAATGGTATATATGTAATTTACATAAAATTAAAATATATTATGATATTAATATTTGATTAGTTTTATATAATTTTTTAGTGTGATCAAAAAATACTTTTTAGTTAGTCATGTGAGTACTAATTATTATATTTAATTGGCCCGCGGGCTAACCCGCCCCACTGCGGGCTAACCCACCCTCAACCCGCAGCCCACACGAGTTGGCTCATTTAGATCCGCATTTTAACATGTTTAAGAAATTACAACCTAATCCTCCTTAAAAGTAAGGCGAGACGGGCCACACCGACGAGCTCAATCCATTTTGACGGCTCAAATAATAAATATACTTCAACTTACAATATTTTATATAAATATTATTACATTTATATTATACAATATTAATAAAGATAATTTCATTTTTTTTTTTACTTACAACTCAATATAATATTAATATTAAAAATTCTATGTGAAAAAGTAAACACTGTTTTTTATATGGGACGGAGTGAGTATTATACTTCACACTCGTTATGTCATGTGTGATCACAATTGATAAAAGAAGTTTTGAGAGGATGTATGTATTTATACTATATGTTATATAATTAATTAAATTATTTTATATTCGTTGACGACAATATTTTATGAATTTATAGACATTACACGGTATTACTACATATGCGCACACAACAGTTATGTAACACATCACATATTAACAAACAACACATATATTTATTATACAAAACATATGCTATGTATAATAAAATTGTATGTTGTTTGTCTGTAATATGGTTAATGATCATTATCATATTAAGAGAGTATATTATTATAAAATAAAAGTAATGTTAATAAATATTTATTTTCTATTTTAGAGAAAATAATTATATTAATACTAAATAGTCTTTAATTTTTATTTAAGTTACACGTACAATTACTTTGTGCGAAAAGTCAAATGGTAAAAATGTCAACATTTTTTTTTTATAAAAAATAACAAATTGTGTGAGATAGACGAAAATATAAATAGTAGACAAATTAAATGAGACTTGATATTTTTAGTTTTTTAATTATTTATTACACTATCATTATTAAATATATCAATATGATTTTAAAATTTGTATTTACTTATTTTAACTTAATATTTAATTTAATTGATTATTACATTTATTATGCTAATTATTATTTTTTTTATATAAAAATCATAATAATATTATCATGATATTCTAAAAGTGTGTTTACTTTGAATGATTATATTATACTACCTCGATTATTTCAATGGATTATATAATCAATGAACTAATTTATATAAATTTTACTTTACGTGATTAAAGATTAGATAAAATTATAATATGTTATTTTGTTTAATTATATGGTATAATTATTTTTTCTTATCCAAAATACTCTTAATAATATTGTTATAAATTATTGTAATATAATTTATTATATATATTTTTTCTTTCTAATTATAGCAATATACGTATATAACAATATTGAAATTTCATTGAAATATTGTCACGGCATAATATATATAATTTGATATATTTATTATTTATTAAATATATTTAATCTTGTACTCAAAATTATATATTAAATTTTAATAACATATTATATAGCATTTTTATCACTTTATATTATTGATTAAAAATTTATAATATATATAACTTATATTTCAAATAAAATCAAAATATATTAAACAAAAAAAGATTATTATTATATTTATATAAATGTTTCTAAGTGTTTAAAAAAAAGAGTAATTTAAATAATTTAGTTAGTAGATTGTACTAATAATCTTATAATTGTAATTGTGATTGTAATATCTAACTAACATAATAAATATCATTCCAATTTACACTATATTACACAAATATAATTATTTTTATATTACACAGTATTTTCATCTTTTACTACCATTTATTACAATATTAATATTAAAAAATTTCGGTGAAAAAAAAAAGGAAATGACAAACACCGGAACGGAGGGAGTATATCAATTAAATTACTATTATGCCGAAAAAAATGTATGGATACATATAAAATTTAATCAATACATCAATTAAACTATTATGCTGAAAAATTATTATTGAAAATAATATAAAAATAAAAGGAAAAAAAAAACTCAAATAAAATCCAATATTATTAGTATAAATTTACTCCTATATTTTGTTAAAATTATGATTATAAGTTGATATAAAAAGAAAATTTCAGGCCACCAAATCATTTATTTATTTGTTTAAAATGTAGTTTGGAAAATATTGAAAGAAACAGTAATCAGATTATAAGAGCAGCAATAAATTGGAAGGCCAAAACGACCATAGAGACAGCGTTCGTGATTTGCTTTGTTTGTGGATAGGAAATTATAACTCTCTCAGCTGCTGCTGCCTTGTCGATTGTATCGATTTTGAACTCCAAAATCCATCTCAGACTTCGACCTGAACCCACATTCAAATCCAACAACTTTTTTCCCTCTTCCTTCTCCCTCCCCGGGAGGAATTGAGTGATTGATTTTAGTTGTGGGAACGAATTTGTGTGTGAGCAGGCGTAAAAGAAGAAACCCTGGAGAAGAAGTGTGGGTTGGTGTTCGAATTTACTCAGCGATTGAAGATCATTGCTAATTTTTGGGTTTGTGGGTGTTTGGATTTTGGGTTCTATTGGCCTGTTTGTGATGGGTAGAATTCAGGGGAAGAGTTACTCCTTTTGGCGTGTTATATATCATGTATTTGTGTGATTTTGTGTTTAGGGTTTGGATTTGAGGTTCGGAATCGGATATGGATGGGCGGCGAATATCGGCGAGTCCGAGGCCATGCTGCGGGCGACGAGTGGTGGCGAAGAAGCGGCCCCGCGGCGGGATGGATGGGTTTGTCAACAGCGTGAAGAAGCTTCAGCGAAGGGAGATATCCTCCAAGCGCGACCGCGCTTTCAGCATGAGCGATGCTCAGGAGCGCTTTCGCAACATTCATCTGCAGGTTCGTCTTTCAAATTTGAACCCTTTTTGTTGAATTGTTTGTGGATTTGGACAATTGAGATGGTTAGGGTTTTGTTTGCTTCTGATGATAATTAGGGCTTGATGATTAAATGTTCACTAACTCAGGAATTTGATCCCGTTTTGGCTTAAGCTTTGAGATTTGTGTGGAGCTTGGAAGTGTAGATCGATTTTGAAACTTATGAGCATCCCTAGGGTTTGAGTTTACAGTGATTGGAGAAGATGAAGGTTGCTATTGAAATGTTTGTATGTTAGCTTGATTTCAGAAATCAAATTTGGAGCATCCTCCAGTTAATAAATCGTTTTTTTTTTTTTTTTTTTTTGTGGCTGTCTGTCGGTGTTGTGTTTGATCAGGAAGCTGAGATTCATTTGTTAGCTATGGTGGGTTAGATTCCTCTGTTTTACTTTTCCAAATGGTGATTGAATCATGTTATAGCTTGAAGTATAGATCTTGTGGATTTCGATACAGTTAAAAAAAAAGTAACAGTTGTGTAGTTGCATCTTTTGCAGAATTTTGAATGCCATTTTTGTCGATTTTTTAGCAGAAAAGGCTTCTCAAATTGATTAGGAATTTGATTTCATGAAGGATTAAACGATCTTTTGTCTGTTTCTGCTTTTATTTCGGTTTCTGCATTTAAGGGCAAATCTTTTTGACAGTCTTCTTTATTTTTTTCTTATCCGCTATATTGATTGAGACATGGTATATCGACATATGCCTAACCATAATGAAGCTTGTGGGTGCCAGCTTGATATGGGTTATAACCTTTTAACGCCACAGTTTTTAGGCACGGCCATTTTTGGAAAAAAGAAAACAGAACTGTTAAATTAGGAAGACATATGGTTGTTTTAATTCATTAATGTCGCACCAATTTTAGAGGTGTATGCGGTTGGGTTTAATTGCATACATCAGTGGCGATATTAAAAAGTTAATCCTTATGTTCTTACTCCTGTTTATAAGTTTTACTATGAGAGCAGCTATAGATAGCTCAAGTTTTTTTCAAGAACCTTGTTTAGAAAGATATTAAAATGCTTTTATAGCCATTTACACACGTGTACAAAGTTATTGGAGTTCACGGTTTTTTTTTATTTTTTATTTTTTTTTATTTTAATCGTTTATTTCTAACTGCTTGAATGAGAATTTGATCGATATCCACACTTATATTGGTGTGTGGTTTTCCGCAGGGTTTGGGTGTCTCTGTAACTGTGTATCTATTATTTGTATCCACTGCTCGGTATATAATGAAGCTTCTTAAATTTCTTGTTGTGAAGCCTCCTTTTTGGATTACTAAGTCGACTTATTTGGTTTTTTTGCTTAAGGAAAAATCAGCTTCGGGCCTTTTGGCTATCAAAAAGATCCAATATTTGTGATGACTGTTTGTTTTTGTTTTTCTAGCTCATGTTTATCTTCGGTGCAGGAGGAATATGATACGCATGATCCGAAGGGGTATGCTTATTTGTCATTGCCATTTCTTAAGAAGAGATCCAAAATTATTGAGATAGTCGCTGCCCGTGATATTGTCTTTGCCCTTGCACAATCTGGTGTATGTGCAGCATTTAGCCGAGGTGCAGCAATGCTAAGTGGAAATTGATCATTTTCCTTTTTTTAACCATTGATTCATGGTTGGAAGTAGCCTTTCATATAATTAATTTTCTATATGCAGATACTAACTCGAGGATATGCTTCTTGAATATTTGCCCTGATGAAGTCATTCGAAGTTTATTTTACAACAAGAATAATGATTCGCTCATTACAGTTTCAGTATATGCATCGGACAATTTTAGTTCCTTAAAATGCAGAACGACAAGGATTGAGTATGGAAATTCTGTCTGTTATGTCAATATGGTTTCTTAATGCTCGTGTATCTCATTTCCAAACTAAACCTTTTTAGATACATAAGGAGGGGTCAACCTGATGCGGGCTTCCCCTTGTTCGAGTCTGAATCGTTGAAGTGGCCTGGTTTTGTGGAATTCGACGATGTTAATGGGAAGGTTCTTACTTATTCGGCGCAAGATAGGTAAATAAGAACTTTTTCTGCATAATCTATTTCTGATGCTCAGAATTTGATCGTGTTTGCTGATTTTCCTTGTTCCCCGATTTCTTTTCAGCATATACAAGGTCTTCGACTTGAAAAACTATACAATGTTGTATTCAATTTCAGACACGAATGTTCAAGAAATCAAAATCAGGTGTGTTACATTTTAAGAAATGTGTTGAAATAAAAAATGGTCGCTGTCTCTTTATATTGTGAATAATATTAGATGTGTTGAAATCGATCGGTTTGAACTAAAAGCTTCATAGGCATTTCTAGAATTTCTAGCATTAGGATATGGATATGCCCTTTTGTATTTTGCTCGTTAACGACATTTAAATATTAATTTCAGTTGCCTGATTTAGCTTTGGTAAGTGGTAACAGCCCAGGAATTATGCTACTGATATTTACGAAAACACAAGGCGGCGTTCCTTTAAAGATACTTTCGATCGAGGACGGGACTGTTTTGAAATCTTTCCACCACCTTCTTCACCGAAACAAGAAGGTGGATTTCATCGAACAGTTCAACGAGAAGCTTCTTGTCAAGCAAGAGAACGAGAATCTCCAAATTGTCGACGTAAGTCCTCTTTTTTTTTTTTTAGCATTTCCACGATGCTCATTCGTTACATTTACAATCTGTGCAACTGTCTTTTTTAGGTCCGCAACGACGACATAACAGAAGTGAGTCGAACCGAATTCATGACCCCTTCGGCGTTCATATTCCTGTACGAAAACCAACTGTTTCTGACATTCAGAAACCGAACCGTCGCCGTCTGGAACTTCCGAGGGGAGCTCGTGACATCGTTCGAGGACCATCTTCTATGGCATCCCGACTGCAACACCAACAACATATACATCACGAGCGATCAGGACCTCATCATCTCTTACTGCAAGGCTGATACTGACGAGCCGTTATCCGACGCAAACGGTAAGCCTCTTTGGAGACATTATACTTCTATTATCTGAACTGAATCGACAAAACTACAGAGTCTGACAACGGCGCTGTTTTTTACGATCTCCTTTTTCAGCCGGATCGATCAACATCAGCAATATCTTGACGGGGAAGTGCCTGGCGAAGATAAAAGTGAGCAACAGCGTACCCCTGAACGAGTGCAACTGCGGGGCGAGCTGTGGCGGCAGAAAGTGCAACTCGAGGAAGCGAATCTGGGCTTCGAGAATCAGGAGCACAGTGGCTGAGGCACTGGAGGACATCACTGCGCTCTTCTACGATGAAGACCGTAATGAAATCTATACGGGGAATCGGTATGGCCTTGTCCATGTCTGGTCCAGCTAAAGGTACCTTTCCTTTACCCACCCACCCCACCCCTTGGGATGAAAAACAAACAATTGAATGAACGAACTTGTGAAGCGGGAGGTTGTTAGATTTGGCATTGGCTTTTTTCGCCATTGTCGTCGTTGGATAGCTTCGGAGAACACAATGGGGGTGAGAGGATGGTTGGTTGGTGTAGAGATTTAGGAGAAGAAGAAGACCTTTGTTTGTTTGTTTGTATGTTGTTTGTTTCTATACATTTGAGAGTCCTGTGTTTGTTTGTTTTGTTTGTTATGTCGAGAAGAATGAATATTTGTTATTTACAGTTCTTCTTGCATTGTTGCCTGCATCATCATCATCATCAACTCTCTCTCTGTCTGTGTGTGTCCATGATCATCAGGGTCTGATTGATTTTTTTAATATATATATATATATATATTTATATAGTTGAGAGAGATTATTATGGCTGAAAATGGGATCCAAAGGTGAGAGAAAGCAGAATTTGTGAATGATGGATATGGATATGGTCCCTCCCAGTCCCTACCTTCTTCCTTATTGTCGTCAACATGTAATAATAATGGAGTAATATTTAGCAGTGTGTCTCTGAATTATTGATTGATTGGTTTTGTGTCGTCGTGTTTGTTTTGGGACACTGAAATTGAAACCAATTTTTTTTTTTTTTTTTAAATTTTATGACGTGGGAACCCGCAGTCGTGATCTTTACTCAAATTCAAATATACGTGTCCGAAAATGGCAGGTTGGACCTGAAGGGTCGGGGGTTTAAAGCCATGACCTTACGTCCCTACACCACCAGACCATCCCTTACGGGACAAAAGAGTATTATATTTTATTCTGTAAGGTGTTGTCAATTCAGTGCTAATTTTTAGTGTAAGTTCAATGATCTTTGAAAAATTTCTAAAATACTAATGAACCTTTGTAAATATAAAAGATTGTAAAATTAAATAATAGGAGTATACTTTTTATATGTAATTACCAATATTTAAAAAGTCGATAACACTATTTAATTACCCTTTTAGATAATTGATTGTTTAATCCATTATCATTATTTTATTATAATCGTTGTTGTCTCCATTCTCTATCATGATGATACTTGAATCTTTTAATTGCTCAAATTATCTATCTTTAATTATTATTACATTATTTGGTTTATATGTACTTACTTTATTTATCAACGGGGACTTTGAAAAAATGAATTATATTGAATATTATTTTTTTTAAAAAAATATATATATATATAGGGCTTGTTGTTTAGTGTTTTGTTTTCAATTTTTTATTTTTTATTTTTATGTGAAATTTTAAAAGTTATATTATAATATAAAAATATAATATTTATATTGAACGGTGATTTTTCGTGAAAAATAAAATATATATATTAAAAATCAACCATATATTATATTAATTTACTAACTACTGAAACCTTAATTATATATAAATAATTCAATCATATGCTTATTAATGTTACTTTACACTTTTGTATTTTATTTAATATTAATTAATGATTTGCCTTTCCAAATACTTTTTTTTTTTTTCACTTTCCAAATACTTTTGTATAATTAAATTGATGACATTGATTATTAACATTAATCTAAATATTTTATCATTGTTATATTTTAAATAAACACCAAAATCTATTTTCTATTATAATAAAGCTAATCCACTCGTAAATATTAAAATATCTTTTCTAACTTAATTAAAAATATGTTATCAACACGTCCAACATGAGATGACCTGGTGGTGTAGATGTTGGACTTGTGACTGTGAACGTAATTGTATATGTAATGATATAATAATAATTTAATTAAAAGTTAATATATTTTTGTATTAATGTATGATTACTTCTATTAAAATATAAAAATAATATTTTTGAGCTATATATAAAAATAAAATAAAATGTTGTATATATAAAAAAAATACTATATACCATTTTGATATTTTAGTATTTAGTCGATAATTTAATATATTAATAATAAAATTATTATTTTTAATATTTTCTTAAATTATAAAATAATTTTAATTTCAGTATGAAACGGTATATATCGATACTGTACGAGTAATTCGATATACTCCCTCCGTTTCATTGAAAGGTTACCATTTTCCATTTTCGTCCGTTCCAAAACAAGATTACTATTTCCTAATTAAGTAATTGTACTACCTACTTCACATAATAAATACCCTTTCAACTTACAATATATTACACAAATGTCGTTACTTTTATATTACACCATACTAATAGGAGTATTTTTGTCTTTTTTTTACTACAATCCAATATAATACTAATATTCAAAAATCTACGCGCAAAAAGCAAACACCACCCTTGTTGCGGGACGGAGGGAGTATTGATTTTTTGATACAGAATTGACATTTTTTAAAACATATCCGAAGAATTCAGTACTGGTATGGTCCGATAATTTCAGTAAATAGCACCAAATCATTGTTAATTAGAATAATTATTTGATGTATTAAATTTGAAATTGATTTTTAATGTAATAATAATAAAATAAAATAAAAAAAAAAACTTTACATTCTATATTTTTAGAGACAAAATTTAGTAAATAATAAATTCGAATTGAAAATTATGGCCTAAAATTTCTATTCAATCCATGTGTCACTTAAACGACCCTATCTTATGTAACACGTTTTTTATTAACTTATTTATCAATCAAAGTGGCGCTTATCTAAAGGCCAGTAGTTGTTTTACCTTTTTTATTTTTTATATAATCAAAAGTTATTTTTTTATTTAATATAAAAAATAATACTTTATTCGTCCCAAAACTATAGTATTAATATGAGTTGTATTTGACATGAGATTTGAGAAATATTGATATTATATTGGCAGTGGATAAAAAATACGAGTAAAAAAGTACGAGTAAAAGACTTTTTTGCCCTGATGAATGTATTAGTATAAAAAGTAGTGGCAACTGTGTAATAATAATGAAAAAGTTAAGGATAGTTTTACAGTGATATATGATTATTTATGGAAATGAGACTATTGTTTTAAAATAAACAAAAATGATAAACATGACTATTTGTATTAAAACGGAGGGATAAATACTGTACTATTTTATCTTTTTATTATTTTCAAATCTTAAGATTAAATTCAGATCCAACCCTTGAAACATACACAAATTTATGTTTATGTACTTCCCGTATAATTATAAAATTCAGGTCAAATTCAAAATCAAACTATTAATAAATTTTAAATTATCTATATTTTGAAAATTCAAAATATAGCTTACTTTACATTACTTTTTACTACTTTCAATTATTTTTTTTATTTTTCTTATTATAAAAAAACAAAAATACACATCACAATAAAATTTGCGTCCAAATAAAATCAGTTTATTTGTTTTTATATATATTTTTGGTAAACTAGATAATACATATATAGTATTTTTAGTAAAAATGCACGAAATATTTTATATATTTTATTTAATATTTGCGTGTTAAATTAAAATATGCAAAATATCTTAAATAGTATCTTTTAAATAAAATAAATAAATAATAGTATCTTTTAAATAAAATAAAATAAATAAATAGATAATCGATCAATTTTTTATTTTTATAATTTTGATAAATATAAGATATCAATTTGTCTTAAAAAATAAAATAAAAAATCAATCAATTGTCATTTATTTATTTTATTAAAAAAATGACTAGTTAATATATTTATCTATTTGAATTATCTAAAACTTGCATAAATAAATTTATATTTACACTCACATATCAGTTTTGAATTAATAAAATATTTTGTGCATACTTTAATTTACCATAAGGATCAACAAATAAAAAACTAGTTATTTTAGTGCATTTTTACTAAATTACAATAATTTAATTTATCTTATATATATATATTATTATTCACAAGCAATAATATAATTTTGATTTAACCAAAATTTTCTGAAAACAGTAAATGAAAACAACATGAGGAAAGAATTCGCCAAACGGTGTAACTGTTGAGTGGATGTGCAGAGTAACAATCACCGAATTGCAGAACCGTTAAACCAAATTGAATCGAATTGATTTTTCGGTTAATCGAACAAATTCGGTTCGAATACAAATATTGCATATTTGATATTTGTTCGGTTCGGTTTCGGTTTTTGATATTTTTTTTCGGTTCGGTTAACCGAACCGAATATATTTATATATTTATGTTATTATATTTTAAAATATATATTAATAATTATATTCGATTCAGTTTCAATTCGGTTACGGTTCGGATATTTGAAAAATTTGCAAATATTTTGATTTAATTAGAATTTTAATTATTTTTTAATATATTATTTTTTAATTTCGGTTTGATTTGAATCGAATTATATGCAAATATTTTCGGTTAACAGAAATTTTTGGTTCGAATACGATTCACGATTTCAGATATTTATTCGGTTCGATTCGGTTATCAAATACTTGCATATTTACAAATATTCAAACTATGTCCATCCCTAACTAAGACATTCCAAAAATCCAATCTTCATCGAAACCCTCTCACGTCTTTTTTATACTAAAATTTAGGCTACCTTTTATAAAATAAACATAATGAAAAAATTAAATATTTAATATAACATTTTATATTAAAAAATATATAATATTCACTCGGTTCCATACACGTTTGATTTTGGATAATATAATGAAAAAGAAAAATGTATTGATGATTTTGGATAATAAAATGAAAAAGAAAAATGTATTGATGTAATAGAATAAAGTGTAAAGTAGAAATTAAATAGATTTAATTATTTTTTATTTTAAAAATATTGTAAACAAATAAAAAAAAAATGTTATAAGGTATTTATATATATTTTAAAAATTGATATTGATAAATAATAATTGATGTATTTTTGTATAAAGATTTTTGGGTTTGTATTTTTGTTTTGATATAATTATGTTAATGTAAATAAATATAAATTTAAGATATTTATAGTACTTGGATTGAACTTATTAAAAAATTTATATTTTATGTTTATAAAAATGAAAATGATATAATAAATAAATTTTGAATGAATTAGAGAGAACATTATTTAATGAAAAAAATTAGTAATATTAATAAATACTAATATAAACATGACACATCTATCTCTGGTCTGTAATTGAGAGAAATAAATACATAGTAATAAAAGTCGAGTTATATGTGCGTGTGCTTTTAGTCTCTGCTTTGCCGAGGTGTTGTAGTGTACAGTTGCTCTCCACACACTCAAGCACCTCCCTTTATTTTCTCTCTCTACGCGCTTCTGCTCTCTACAGCTCAGACCTCAGCTACAGTTTACGTGAGTGCTCTTCATCTCTGTCGCGAATCTGTTGATTTTAAGCTTTAGATTAATAGCTGTTTGTGTGCTGGGTCGCTCTGTGTTGGTGAGATGTAAAATCTGGGGTGGGTTGAAATGCTGCTCAGATTGAAGATAGTTTTTTGTTGATTCGTCTGTTTTTAGCTTGTCGGTGGATTTGCTACTGATTTTCTCCACCTTTGGAAGCTAGATCTGATTTTGGAAGTTTTTATTTTAGGATATTCTGGGCACAATCAAATTGAATTTGCTGATTGAGGTTTCGATATATGTGGGTGTTCTAATCTTAGTTTCTGTTGAATCTTAGGTCCATTCTCGAGCAAAATCGTGTTTAGTTTGCAAAATGTTGGATTAGATTCGGATTATTCTCTATATTGAGTTTAGTTTTCTCACATTATCGTTGTTCTTGCTTTTCTGTTTGCTAAATCTGAAGGGGATTCTGAATTATACTTGCAAATAAGGCTATTGTTCTGATTCTACTGCCTGTTTTTGGACGAGTAGTAGTGTCTGGAGATTGTTATTGAAGATGGAAGTAGCAGTTGATGACAATGCTCCTCTTGATTACATCGAGTTCGACGTTTTTCCAAGCGAAAACAGGTTGTATTTCATGCTGAATTAAGCTTGTCCCTATATGCAATGCATTTACTGTATTGCCTCTGTGTTATTCTCTATTGTATGTTTATATTTCCATCGCTTGAATTGAAAATTTTCAATGTTCTGGGCTCAGTTGAATTCCTAAAATTTTCTTCTGTTCTGTTACCAGTGTTTAAAAACTTTGCTTGTCATTGCACTTAGATCTTGGTGATTTGTTGTTTATTAATTCGATTGTTTTGGTGCTTCGAAAGGTATGATGCCATTGTGTATTGTGCAAACAAGAAAGAGAAAGTGGCATCTGGTCTTTTGGAGTATCTGTCACTACATTCAGCTGAAATCAAAGACTTACAGTCCAAGGGATCTGATGCCGAGTATAGAATCTTCCCTTCGGAAATGGCAAATGACAACAAATGGTTTACAAAAGCTACATTGAAAAGGTTTTTGTACATTCTGCATTCTTGTATTTGTTGGGGATCACATTTTGCTCTTAATTACCCGAAGTATGTTCAGGTTTCTGCATATAATTGGTTTGACAAACATACATGAGGTCACCGATTCCTTAAGAACCGAGATATCTCAGCTGGAGGAAGCCCGAAGATTTCACCTTTCTCTAAATCCGAAGGTAATGTTCGTTATGTTCCAACTCAAAATTTTTGTTTCATCTGATTTCTACGGCTAATATAACAGCTTCCGTAATTTCCGAACTCTCAATTATCTCAATGTATTTTCTACAGGCTGATGGCACTGATGCTTCCAAGTAATGTTTCTCCCTCGACTATTTTTAACTGTTTAAAACAGCATATATATCCGTGCTTTAGATATGGCTGGTTTCTTACAGGAACGAGCTGCTGCGAGCCATGGACTCTAGGCTTGGTGTATTGAGAGAAGAATTAACGGCTGCCCTCGACCAAGCTGCTGGTTTTAGATATTCCCCGGTGGAGGTGACCGATATAGAGAAATTGTTTCAGCACATTGAATCGGATTCCTTTAGGTAACATTGATGCATGTCTCGTACAAAAGTATCATGATGAATTTTCACTTCCGTTATAGTCGTAATTAGTTGTATACATTGGTTCCAGCGAAACACTGCACAAGCATATAGAACTTAGACAAGAAAGTGATGATTCTTTGTCGAAAGAGGGGAAAACACAGACCAGTGAATCGTTTTCTTCTGAGACACCAGTAAGATATGGCGTATCACCAGCAAAACTTGCTCAAATAGAGAGGACAGAAAGTGATGAGTGCTCTCTCTCTAGTGAGGACGAGCTGCCATCCACAGAAAGAAGTCGAACTCTTATAAGATCTGCCTCGCCTCGGAGATCAGCATCTCCGATGCGGAGGGTGCAGATTGGACGGTCAGGATCGCGACGAGCTACTGCAATAACAATCAAGAGTTTGAGTTTCGTTCCAGCCAGAGAGAGGTCATTTCTGCCAAAAGATCCTGATGCAAGTGACAGTGATGAAGAAGGATCTCGGCGACCACCTAGACAATCCGAGAGTAATGTTAGGATCAGCGTACAAGACGCAATAAATCTTTTCGAGAGCAAACAAAGGGATCAAAAGCCATCTGATATCCAGAAGACAAGGTCCACATTGAATGCAGCATCGGTTGGAGCAGCGACCAAATCTGTGTTACGAAGATGGAGCAGCAGCGTGGGTGAGAAGTCTTCCCATTGTCTGAATGATGCTTCCCCGGAGGATTCAGCAGCCGAGATTCAGAATACAATAGAAAATACCGAAGCTGAGTGCCAGCCTGATGCTACATCAGAAGAATGTCCTACTGAGCCCCGTAGATCTGATGCCAAATCGAATTCACCCGAAGAACAACGAGACTTCAGTCCAGAAGTGCAAGAGCAGACTCTTCTGATCGAATCAGCTGAAGCAAATGAGAAATTAGCCGCCTCAGCTGAAGCAAATGAGAAATTAGCCGCCTCAGCTGAGTGGAGCCGGAGAAAGGAAGCAGAGTTAAGTGAGCTACTGCTGAAGATGATGGAGACTAAGCCAGTTAAAAGGCAGGCTGCCGCGCCATCTACCAACAAAAGACAAAGCTTGCCATCGGAGCAGAGAGGCATTTCCTATAATCAGTACAAAGAGAAAAGAGATGAGAAGCTTCGGGGAGAAGCTGCAAGGAAAGGAGCAGTGAAAGACAAACAGTTCAAAGCAGGGCAAAAGGTTCTCGATGCGAAGAAGTCACAACCAGCCCCAGAAAAGACAAATGATGCCGGCAAGAAACAAAATGTGAAAAGGGTGCAGAAACCACAAAAGGGTGTAGCTGAACCAGCAAATCCAAAATCCGAAAGCCCAAAGCTTGGTGTTGTCAAGAAAGCCTCTCCAAAACCGGCTTCTTTGCCTGCCACAAGGAAATCTTGGCCATCAATGTCGTCACCCAGAGTTCCAGGGTCATCACCTGCTACAGCCCCTCCTGAACCGTCTCGTACTGGTGCAGTGCCGGCTCGTAGAAGATCACAACCAACACAACCAGTTGCTCGGTCCAGCACTAAAGAAGAGAAACCTCAGTCAATGAGATCAAATACAATTGATACCAAGAACCGGTTGGCTAATACGGCTGAGAAAAAGCAGCAATCTGTGACGAAGCCTAAGAAGACTACAACCAGAAACAAAGTTCATTCTGGCTCCGAAGAAATTGCTTCTGCAGCGAAAACAGGATTAAATAGCAAGGCTGCCAAGAAGAGCAGTGTAGTTCCGCTGGAATCAAAGCCTTTCCTCCGGAAAGGTTCCAGAACTATCTCCAACGTAAATTCATCAGTGAAGAAAAAATTGCCTTCCTCAGGTCAGGAGCTGTTGAGGACATCTGAAGATCTATCTAAAGATGCAGGAATTGTCGAAGTTTCTAACTCTTCTGATCGGGTGGTTCAGAATGACGAGAGGGAAGTCGGAGAAGCGCACACAGCTGAGGAATGCAACACTGTAGTAAGAAGCCCCGAGGATCCTGAAGTCGAGGAGAAATGTATTCAGGTTGATTGCCCAAATGATGGTAGTTTTGACATGGCAGTGGAGCCTGAATTAAAAGGTGAGGATGAAGTGGAATCCGCCATCTCACCTACAGCTTGGATCGAAATAGAGGAGCAAGATCAGCCGGTCGCCTCCGGAGACCATAATCGCCAAATGGTTGGTTCTCCGGCGTATGCAGCCCCGGCTGGAGTCTCGAATCTTCGGGTTCGCCATTCTCTGTCACAAATGCTTCTCGAAGAGAGCAATGAACCGGATGTCGTCGACTGGGGTAATGCCGAAAATCCTCCCCAAATCGTCTATCATAAAGATGCCCCTAAAGGGTTGAAGAGGCTACTGAAATTCGCCCGTAAGACCAAGACTGATGCAAGTTCAGTCGGCTGGTCGAGCCCGTCTGTCTTTTCCGAAGGAGAGGATGATCCCGAGGATTCTAAGGTTTCCACTAAGCGAAGTGGCGAGAATTTACTGAGGAAAGCGACCCTGCATTCGAAGAACAATGGGCACCAGAAGCATTCCAAAGACTACGAACATTCTGGTACAACTCCTGTGCTAAAGTGTATATAGTTTCCTTGAATATGCTGATTTAATCGCACGACACATTGTCTTGTTCGATGAGTTTGCACTATTTCTTTTTGTTTCAGCTCAAGCAAGTGCAGGCAACTTCGATTCACCAAGTTTATTCCAGCAGATGCACGAAAGCCATGTCTCGGCTTCGGTGACCACAACAAAAGGTAAACTGCATTACACACCAAAATCCTTTCCTTTCCATTCTTTCGTTTAAACTGCGTATTAATGTCATCTAGGATTCGACCCTTTCTTTCAGCTTCAAGGTCATTCTTCTCTCTTTCAGCATTTAAAGGCAACAGCAAGTAGACGAGGGATGTGCTGGATTTGGAACGATGGCTGCCCCCACCTGTACACATACATAGCTTGCGACGGTGCATTTTGTTCGAAGCTTCTGCCAGGTACTTTTTCGGTTTTTTTTTTTTTTTTTTTTCATGCTTCTTACTGACTGTACTGCAGCAGACAGGGGGGTGGATAGTATAATGGAATCTGTAGAAATAGTCTGATTGTTAACAGGGTAGAATGTTTTAGCAATGGCTGCTGCCTATTTGATCAGTTTGGTCGATTGTTTTCTTGTTGTGTTCTTCTGTTTGTACTCGAAGCATGTAACTGCTCTCGATTGTTGGTGCATTCTTCGTCCTGTCTCATTGCTTAGTATAGTGTATTATGTTATGCTGGAAGATTTTGTGCTTGGTTTAGGTTTGAAATATGAGTTTTTTTTTTTTTTTTATTTAAATAGTACTTTGCCGTGAGAAAATTAATTTATTTTTATGTCGAATTGTCATAGATGAATAGTGAGTGAGCCGTTACAGGTTTTGTAGGAAACAAGCAAAATTGATGTTGGCGTTGAATATTGTCCCATGTTGGTTAATACGTGGGAACTCCTTACTATATAAGAGAAGACCACTCCACTTATCACCAATTGGTTCTTTCGTAATTGTTGGAAAGATCAAATGAGCTTTCACTCAACACGGAGACATATATTATAGCTAAGAAATAAAGCCTAATACATACAATTAATTATTAGTATTAAAACTATTATTGTTATGTAATAAGATTATCCCATGGATCACTTGTCCACAAATAAATCATATTTTATATCCCTACATACATAGTGTGTTATTTAATTATACATACACACACACTGAGTGTATGGGACAAGGAGGTGAATACTACTCTCCTTACAACCAATTGGTTTTAAGTTGGAATTTCGGATTCCCATCGTAACAGGCTAGTACATATGGAACCGTGGTTATAAAGGGGATAGGACATGACATTATTATGCACTTTCTCCGTTCCAAACACCGTGCAACATTTTCTTTTTATATGTCCCAGACACTCTGCAATATTTTCAAAACAGGAAATAATTAATTATACGTAATCTCTAATCCACACTTTATCTCCCTCACATTATCCAAATAAAAAAATAAAATATATATTTCTCTCTATCACATCACCTATTTTTAACCGCCTATTAGTGCCAAAAATAAATGTTGTATTTCGGAGGGAGGGAGTATATTGATGTGCCGCAGTTACTTGACAAAACTAATTAATCTAATCACCTACACCCCTTGCCTTGCTTTGCGCGTGCATATATATAAATTAATTAATATAATAGCTCCCAACTTATTATTTTGTTTTATTTATGTTTTTTTGTATAACATTCACTGTACATTTTGTTTTTTCTCGTCATAAAAGATATTTTGTTATACAATACACTATATATATTTTTGACTATAAAAAAAAAAAAACCAATTACTAAAATTCACATGAAAATTGTGTCCAAAGGTGCGAATATATTTTTACGAGTACAATTGTGTTATAAACCATCACCTATAAATACCACTCTACATTGCATCAAATGAATATACAATCCACAAATAATTAAATAAAATTACAGCAGCAATGGCGAAAAAAGTAGACACCATTACTTATCACATAACAGTAGTTTCTTCAATCATCTTCATCCTATCCTTCTTACGGCAAACCTCCGCCGCAACCCTGCCGGAAATCACCCAAAAATACGACCGCCACTTCGCCGCCGTCATCAACCACCGGAAAACCACTCTCACCAAGCTCCAGGTCTACATCCAGGCCTACTTCGCCGGCGCCGCCGAGAACCAGACGGTCTTCCAGGTGACGGAGGCCGAGATCTCCCCCGCATCGCCGGCGAGCTTCGGGCAGGTCCTGGTGATCGACAACCCGCTGACGGCGGCGCCGGATCCCCTGTCGGAATCCCTCGGCAGCTACCAGGGGATGAACGGCTTCTCCGACCTCCGACAGACGGCGGCGAACATGAACATGAATATGATCTTCCCCGGCGAGAAGTACGGCGGGAGCACCATCACCATATTCGGGAGGCAGCCGATCGACGAGGAGGTTAGGGTTTTGACGGTGGTCGCCGGCACCGGAGTTTTCAGGTTCGCCGAGGGGATAGCGCTGGCGTCGACTGTTTCGGTGGATAATGTTACAAAAGTTGGGATATATACGTACGTCTTGTATGTCGTTACTCCGGCGCCGGCGGGTGTGATGGAGTCGACGACGGCGTCGTTTTGATGTGTACGGTCAGGGTCGGTGCGTGCGTGTGCCGGGCACGTGATGTGTTAATCTTGTTGGGAATTAATAAGGTTGTGTTGTGAGTTGTGAGAGTGAGTGTATTCATGTTTGGCTGTAAGAATTGTTCGCAGATTTTGAAGAGTTTGTTTATTACCAGTGGTTTAAATTGATTTTAAATAAATTATTTTTGTTTAATAATGTTTTAATATTATATTTTATTACTCCAATATATATATATATATATTTTTATTAAGAATGATTAAATTGAACAGTCATGTTTTTATTTAAAATAAAAAATAAACACTCTAATAAATGTTTTGTTATGATACAATTATCCCGAATTTCTGAAAGAAAAACATACGAAGCATCAAAAACAATAAATAATAATAATAATAATAATAATAATAATAATAATCAATCTGGACTTGTTCATTTAATTATGCTCTAATACCCACACGGATATAGACCCGTTTTTATTTTTTATTTTTGTTTTGTATCTAGATAAATATTACTCCATTAAAAATGGACTGTACATACATAATTATATACAAAATATAATATATAAGTCAATTTACTATTTTTACAAATTTTTGTATTATCACACAAAAGTATTTCTTTTCAAGAGCAATTTATATATAAATATTAATATAGCTTTTAACTTTTACTAAATTATTTGCTTCTTTTATATTTATATGCGCAAGAATGTCAAAATTATTTTTCACGTATTCACTAATTAATAACATATTTTTTTTCTTAATTTATTATAAATAAAAATTTATTTTGAATCGAAATCGAGATAATAATTCATTTAATTTTGTTCACTCTATTATTAATTAAGGCTCTGATTAGATATAACTTCTAAGTTTTGAAAGTAAATACTCTCTTTATTCAAACTTAATGTATTTTTTTTTATAATAGATTAAAAAATAATACTCCTTTCTTTCAATTTAAAAGATATATATTTATTTTTGGTGTAAATTTTTAAAAATAATACAGTACTAGTTTTAATTGCAATTAATATGTTAAAAATAGTGTAAAAATAAATTTATAAAAAAGTAATAAAAAAAATAGAATATTTATATGGTCTGAAAAACACAAAAAAAACATAAATAAGTAATGCAGGTGCCCTGGCCCTGCGACACACGAGCTCACTATGAGACAAACATCTCTAAATCTAATTCATCCTCCCTTGCTTTCCACGCCTCTATCTAACTAATTTGAATCAATTTTCTTGAACAAAAATAAATAAATAAATAAAAACAAAAACAAACGCATCCTCTATAAATAACAGAGTAAGAGTTATGGTTAAAGCTGAAGAATCCAAGTACAAACTGCAATGGCGAAATCAATCCTCCCTAAAGTCGCCATTTTCTCAGTCTTCACAATCACAGCAATTCTGGTGGCGACGGCAACCGCCGGCCGCCAAGAAGAAAGCCCGATAAGGCTGCCGGAGAAGAAGTTCTCGAAGCTCCAATTCTACGTCCACGACTACGTGAGCGGTCCGAACCAGTCCGTCTACGACGTGGCCGAGTCGACCGTCACGGGGAGCTCCGGCACCTGGTTCGGCCGGGTTCAGGTGGCGGACCACCTCCTGACGGTCGGACCGGAGCCGGAGTCGGAGAGAGTGGGTCGCGTCCAGGGGATACACGTGAACGCGGACCTCCACGTGGCGGCGATTGGAGTGAACTGGAACTTCCACTTCGACGACGGCGAGGGAAGCACGGTGACGGTGGTGGGGAGGCTGGTGGCGTTCGCAGCGGAGGGGGAGCTGTCGATCGTCGGCGGGACGGGTAAGTATCTGATGGCGCGTGGGGTGGCGCTGAAGAGGACGCTGAAAATGGATCCGGCGACGTACAACAGTGTGATGCAGTACACTTTGTATGTCTACTCGTCGTCGCCGGCGGCGTTGGGCCGCCGCCGGGACTGATCTGATCAGATCCGGTCGCCGGCGGGGGGTGTTTTAGGGTTTTTGTGTTGATTAATGAATAAGCTCTTTGAGGCAATTAATTAATTGATGGAGTTTTATTGTATCGTTAATTCGTTTCAATCTATTTTACTATTTCCTCGCTCCACTCAAAAATTTATTATATATTTTTCATATTTATATTTCATTTTCTTCCAACAAATATTCGTTTATAGATTACAAATGGATCATCTGTCGACAAAGGAATCATGAACCCTTTACAATTATATAAAGGTATTATAATTCTTACACAAAAAATTGTACATTAAGAAAATAAAATTACAACAAAACAAACAAGCTCAAGCAAAAGCTTGACAGACTTCCCAGTCATTCTATTGACAATTGATAGGAAATAATATAGTACTATATATTTAAATAGATTTTACAAATCTAATAACATCAAAACAATTTATTTGAATTTCAACAAATTTCAAAGTTAGCCCTTCATTTCTTATTAAATTCTTCATTTGCTAGATCAACCTAACGAGCCAAACAAAATTTATCCAACAATGTATAAGCAATTAGGGTTCTAACATTTCACATTAAAAATAAATCAACACACACACACATATATATATATATATATAAGATGAGGTTATTAGTATAAAAATAAATGCTCCAAAGTTGAATTTTCATACAAAAACATGTAGAAGAAAGCTTATGTTTTCCAAGAGACATTGATTTTGCACCTAACCACAACATCGTCGACAAAAAGTGTTGGACATAATATTTATTTGAGAAATCCTTTTCGCAAGAGGACAGGATTCTCTCAGATATTCATTCGAAACAAACTGATAATCATCTTCAGCAAAAGGAATCAACTCATGCAGCAAGATTAATAAAAAAGAAAAAAGCATTAAGAGATTGAAGACTCCCCTTTATTAGGCTGCAAATTTACCCCGCAAGAGCAGCAGTAAGTGCGCTGTGTACATCTACACCAATTTGTGCTTCGGCTTTCTCCTGATCAGTTGTTGCCGAGCTGAGCTTCTGTTGGAAATCTGCAAGGCCTTTCTGGGCCAGAGCTGGGTCGATATGGTCCAGTGGTGTTGCCTCGATAGCTACTATGTCAGCAATGGAGTTTGCATGGACAAAAGCAAACCCGCTGCTAATGAAGTATTTGGTCACATCGTTGCCATCATGGACAGATAAAACCCCAGGTTTTAGCTCGGCAATTGTGGCTACGTGGCCAGGCAAAACACCCATTTGACCAGTAGTTGCAGGGACTATGACCATATCAACCTGAGACAATATAAATGCATATGCATTGATCATTATTAGAAGGGTCAGTGGAATTAGAAACATTTCATGTTTCCATGGTCCACTCAAACTGCATAGGTTTTGGTTCACCGTGACAAACAATTAATCAATCCTCACATCGCCAAAACACTCACCATTCATGATAGTATTCATGAGATTGAAGCTAAAATTAAGACATAGAAAAGGTACACATGAAATTCAGGACTGTAGTTACTTGGGTGAGGGGGGGGGGGGGGGTGTGTTCAATCTTGTTAAATGCTTTCCCAATGTAATCTGAACTTCTTGGTAAAAATAATGTACCTAATATCATTCAAATCTAACAATTAAGCTACCCAAACAAATAAATACCTTATAAATGAATCTTCTCCACCATAAACACAAGTAATTTTTGTTAACAACCACTATCAACGGTTGGTACTTTAAAATTTTGGAATGTGTAAGATAATTTGAGAGCTGAACAATAACGTAACAATTAGGTTAAGTTGCTTACATGTCAAATGCTTAGATACATTTCTATGACCAAGAACAGTTAAATACTTTGTTTGACTAAAAATGAAACAAAGTTTTCAGATAATATAATGCAGGTGTTTCTCAGTGCTTAGGTAAAATGGCCTTTACACTATGTACCTTAAGATGCTCAGAGAACCTTACAAGGCGTGATTTTGAAGTCTTTAGGCTTCGAAACAATTCCATTAATACGTTCCTACCCATTAGGAATAAAACCTCATCCCTAGGCAAACGAATTTATTATTACGAAAACAACAGAAATTCTAGCATGCAGTAAGGCATCGCACTTGGTGATAATAAATGTATAAATTAAAGATCAATATCAGGAAAATCAATTCAAGAGCAAAAACTCTCCTTCGGGAAAGGAATGCAACTTCACCTCAAATCTAATACATGATAAAGCCCAAAGAAATGGCGTTAAAATGTAGATCTTTTTTTTTTTAAAAGTAACACTATTTATTGTATCGATGAAGAACAGAACAATCACGAATCCCTAATTTTACAAAAAATAAAAAAAAAAGTTTTACTACTGATAACGAATACTTATAAAATCTTAGAAATGCAAATGAGGAAGAATTCTATTTGATGAATAAAATGCAGGAAAGAAAAAAAGTAACAGGGTAATCGGAGAATAGCCATGAGATAAGTCCTAAAATCCGATTCAATTGCGAAGGCATATTCCTAAGACAGCACTTATGTGCGACTATACACAACTCTCATCATACAATTATCCAAAATACAGTGATAATTACCAAAAAACCGGTAAACCTAATTCCATAGAATCAAATTGTCAAAACAAATTCATCTCAAAACACAGAGGCATCCTCGAGCAGCTAACACCAATCAAACAATTAACGTAATTCCTTTAATTAATCACTATAAATCCGGTACGAATCTAAAATGATAACGAAAGAGCATCCTGTATCAACAAGATCGAAAAATTACCGAATGAAATAACCTTATGCACCAGAAAATTTACCTCTTTTGCAGACAAAGCAGACTCATAAGGAAGAACAAGATTCACAGTAAGCTTCGAGGGAATAGTGGATGGCGTCGGAGGCCGGGGAGCCATGTAAGCCGAAGGTGTTTTCGGAGGGTCCATATTGGGCATCGCTTTCTTCCAAGTTTCAATGAATTTCGAATCCCCGATCTCCTCCGCAGGGAGATCAGTGGACAATTGGCGGCTCCACCTCGTGGAGGCGGCAGAAGCTCGGCTGAGGAGGAATCGTGCACCGTGTCGCAACATTTTCACAATCGATGGTTAGCTCCGCCTGAGTGTTTGGGGAAAATGAAAGATCTGAGACGGCGACAATGAGACTATATTTCCTCCTTAATGGGCCTCCCTAATTTGGGCCTTCCCAGGCCCAAAAATACTGAGCCTTAACAAAACGTCTAAATCGCATTTCACAGTAAATCACGCCTTTTTTCTTCAAATTAAACGTCAGATTTGGAAAAACGATTTATAAAGCCAATACTGCACCGGACCAGCGACGGCGCTCGGCGGAACTCCGGCGGCGTAACAGAACTTCCGTCGCCATCCATGGCTCCGGCGATCTCTTCTCCTCTCCGAAACACGAAATTGCCGCCAAATTTCAGATTACCGACAAAACTCAGCCACGTATTCTCCAATCCACCGGCAGCAACCGCCACCGCCGCTGTCGCTACGACGGAAGAGGACGTCGATTCTGCAAATCAGAAATCCAAAAAATCACAGAAAGCTCAAGCCATGGCTAGACTCATCAACGCGCAGCCTTGGTCATCTCAATTGGAGGCTCGACTCTCCTTCCAAACTCCAATTTCCCAAACAACCTTCTTCCAAACTCTCCGCCGCATAAAAACTCCATTGAAAGCCCTCCGTTTCTTCAACTGGACACGAGATTCGGGTTTTATCCACAACCATCACTCTTACTTCATGATGTTGGAAATTCTGGGGAAGGCACGAAACCTAAACACTGCTCGAAATTTCCTGCTGTCCATACCCAAAAAATCCGACTTCACTGTCCCCCTGACTGACAAATTCTTCAACACCTTAATCCGTAGCTATGGCGACGCAGGGCTTTTCCAGGAATCGATTAAGGTGTTCAAGGCCATGAAATCGATGGGGATTTCACCTTCCGTTGTTACATTCAACAGTTTGTTTACAATTCTGTTTAGAAGGGGAAAGGTAGGAATGGTCTATGAGGTGTTCGACGAAATGCTCAGGACGTTTGGAGTGAAGCCTGATTTGTACACTTTCAGCATTTTGATCAGAGGGTTCTGCAAGAACTCCATGGTTGATGAAGCCTTTAGAATGTTCAAAGAAATGGAGAGTTTCGACTGCCGGCCGGACGTCGTAACGTACAGCACCATCGTTGACGGATTGTGCCAAGCCGGGAAGGCGAATATAGCCCGGAATGTGGTGGCCGCAATGCGAAATAAGGGCGACGCTTTGAGGCCGAATGTCGTCACTTACACTACTTTGATTCGAGGGTATTGCGAGCGCCGCGAGATCGACGAGGCGATTGATGTGTTCAGTGAGATGATTGGCGACGGGATCAAGCCGAATGGGATTACGATTAACACGATTATAAAAGGACTTTGCGAAACCCGAAGATTGGATACGATGAAGGAGATTTTGAATGAATGCGAGGGAGGATTTGTTCCCGACGCTTGCACATTCAACACGGTGATGAATGCGCATTGCGACAACGGGAATCTGGACGAGGCGTTGAAGGGTTTCAAGAAGATGAAGGAGCTTAGTGTCAAACGGGACTCGGCGACATATAGTGTTCTGATCCGCGCTTTGTGTAAGAACGGGAGGTTCGACGAGGCGGAGCAGCTGCTTGACGAGCTGTTCGAGGAGGAAATTCTGTTGCGCGACGGCGATCGCACTCCTCTCGTGGCGGCGTACAATCCAATTTTCGAGTACTTATGCGCGAATAGGAAAACAAAGAAAGCCGAGAGAGTGTTCCGGCAGTTAATGAAGCGAGGGACACAGGATCCCAACGCCTTCGAAACTCTGATCTCGGGGCATTGCAGAGAAGGAACATTCGAGCGCGGCTATAACCTCTTGGTCCTGATGCTGCGGAGATACTTTACACCTCATGTTACGATCTACGAGTCTTTAATCGCGGGCCTCTTACAGATGCACGAAGCAGGCCTAGCGTTCGACGCTCTGCTGAAAATGGTGAAAAGCTCGTATCGACCGAGAACATCTCTATTCCACCGTGTTCTCATGTCGCTCATCGAAAAGGGCTCTCCTCGAGAATCGATGGGCTTGATGATGTTGTTGCTGGAGAAGGAGATTCGACCAAACATGAATCTCTCAACCGACACTGTTCGACTGCTATTCAGAAGCGGGTTGCGCGACAAGGCGTTTCAGCTCGTCACAAGTCTTTATAAGCAGGGTTACATTGTGAATATGAGCGAACTGATTCCCATCCTTTGCCGGGAGGGGAAGTCATCGGAGGCATGTGGGCTGGTGATGATCAGTTTAGCGAATCGCCAGGAGATCGACACGGGAATCTACGACATGGTTTTAAGCAGCCTTTGCAAGTCACACAAGTTAGAAGAAGCATTTAAGCTCTACTATGAGCTCTTGGAGAGAGGAATTCGACAGCCTTTGACTTGCTTGGAGCAGCTGAGGAATGCACTTGAAGCTCAAGGAAAGGCGAAGGAAGCCGAGTTTGTTCGTAATCGAATTCTAAACTTCTCATAGTTCTGGAGGCCATCTTGTGTGTTGTTTTCTGTAGAGATTTTTACAACAGAAATTGACAAGGGAATTGCGTTATTGAATCATAATTACGAATACAAAATCGATGCTGGTAGAAAATTCTTACGAATACGAAGAATGTTAAGCGCACTTAGAGTAGGAACTCTTTGATTACCGGCACTAGTGTCTGAAATTTTTGATCTAGTATTGGCGCAATGTACCTACTGGGCTAGGTGGGTTGAGCCTTAGCAGCTTCGAGCCGAGAGCTTGCTTTATCCCAGGAGATGAGGTTTTCAAAGAAGGTAGCTATATAGTCCGGGCGACGATTCTGGATTAAATGACATGGGAAATCTGGTGATAATTAGCTAACAATGTAGAATAGAGAAGCATGCCGAAAAGCTTAATATGGAAGCAGGCGAACCTGGAAGTCGAGGTAGTAAGCGTGCTGTAGGAACAGGCATAAAATGTTAGAAGACAATTTCATGTGATCACAATGAAATTATCATTAGGAATGAGAGGAGGAGAAGGCCGGGGATTCATTTTCTTACCTCCCAAACATCTATAGTCATCAGCGGCTGCAACAATTGACGATGCGAAACAGTTAAAAGGGAATCGAGATTTGTTGTAACAAGAAAGAAGCTTCATAGGACCACAAATAAGGAAAACACATAAATCGAATGTACTCACAGAATAGCCCCAGACAAGAGGGTTTATGGCATTTGGGCTCTTCAACAATGCAAGCTTTTGGTCATCCTCGGATGGGCGGGGATTCACAGCGTTTCCTACATTAAGCTTATTGGTTTTGTCTGCACAAAAAGACAGCGCCGCTATCACCTGGTCTTATCTTCATCTCTAAACAGTTACACTGTGCGTGGCTAATAAAATCGAAGGTATGTAGTTGCATTGCTTACAGACGAGCCACGCCCAACCAGAACCGAATTGCGTTGCTGCAGCTGCCTTGAATTCACTGATGAACGCATCGAATGAGCCGAAGTCTCTATTGATCAATTCCAGGAGTTCGCCTGATGGTTGGCCTCCTCCGTCTGGTTTCATGGATTCCCAGAAGAAGTCGTGATTCCACACCTAGGTAACAGAAGAAAGCAGCTTTGTTCATCGTTTCCTTGCAAGCGAGTGAGGTAGAAAGCGAATGACAGATTCGTTGGAGATGAGTATCAACAGACAAGTTTTAAATTATAACAAGTGACAATCGACTCTTTGAAAACTGAGAAAATACACAAATCACATATCGAGAATTGGAAAGTCTTCTCGAGAATACCTGTGCAGCATTGTTGAAGGGAGGGAGGAAATCACCCTTGTTATAGGTAGCAAGAATGATTTCCTCTAATGACTTTGTATCAAGTTCCGTATCAACTATTTGCTTGTTGAGGTTATCGACATAAGCTCGGTGATGCTTCCCCCAATGGAATTCAAAAGTTTGACGACTCATATGAGGTTCTAAAGCATCCTAAATACTCAGCAGAGGCAAGTTACCGACAATGTAGAGAAATCATATACACAATTTACCATAAGAATTGATAATCCTAACAGGAAACAGATCCTACTGATTCAACCATTGTCTTGTAATTGCATTAGCTTACTACTGAAAATCAACACATTCATCATTAATATCATCATCTCCGCATATCAATGAACTCATGCAGCAAATGTGAAAGGCAGTCTTACAAGTGGATAAGGGGGAGGCTTTAGATCGATTTTTGCTGTAATTACACCTCTTGAAGCTTTCTTAGCTTTCCTATTCTGTAACATAAAAAATAACCTGATTGAATTATTATACTATGAAGAAGAAGGCAAATACTGAATTGTGCTAATTCTGAACTCCGTGATGAAAAGGTGTGTCGATTACAGCTCTGTTTGGTCGTTTTGTCGAACACCTCAACAGCACTCAACCAAAACGGATCAATATACATATATATTTATATACTTGAAGAAATACCGATAAGGTGAACATATATTATACGCAGATTCTCACATCAAATTTTCTCCAGTTTAAGCCTCGAGTTGTTCCAGAAAATCCTGCAACAAAATTATACATTTCACGAAGAGGAATTCCAATCCAAAACGCTTTTAATGAGTAATTTGCTGCAGTACACGACGGAAAAAACACCTTGAGAGGAGGAGAAGAAGCCACATTTCAACGGAGTGGAAAACGCCACCGGAGCAGACGCCGCCATGGATACGCAGTCACCAGCCGGGAATCTAGCACGAGGGAAACACGTGATCCTCTGTACGCTTGAGTCGTGTGTCTTTGGCAAGTCTATTCAATTTATACTACTATTAGTTAGCAGAAATTTCTACTTTGACCCCTAAACTATATGCCGCTGTTGATTCTACTCCTGAAATTATCAAATAGGACTCGCAATGTTAATAGAGTGAGGGCAAAGGCCAAAGTGTAATATTTCGTGGGGTTGTTGAGGGGGTTAAAGTGATAAAAAGATATAAAAGGAGGGGTAAATTGAATATGATGAAAATATTAAAATATGGGTTATGTAGTTGGATGTTTGTACTGCGAGCATAACAATTTGTACTGCACTAAACAGTGTAGTACGATAATGTTTGGACAAATTGTGAACACAAACGAAATGATATTTGCATAAAATGTGTTACAGATCGTATGGGATGAGGTTTTATTTATTTATTTATTTTGAGCCTACATCTTAAAAAAAATATATATTGATGTAATTTTTTAACAATAAAAATAGAAAGTAAAATTCAAAAATAGAAATTATCTTCGAATTTGATAAAATAAATGTATGAGATTAAGAATTTCTAAATACAGTACAATATATAAGCAAACTAGAAAAATAAATACTTGAAAAGTAAATGATGATCCCCAAAAGCAATTCACTTGAATTTGTCTATTGAAGATGGTTTTTCAGAACATACTCAAATCCTTAAATAACCCTTTAAAGAAACAGTTTGAACCGTCGTCTAGTCAGTTATAGCAACCGCTATCAACCGCCCACTAATTCCTCACGTGTCTTAACCGTCTCGCCAACCGCTCCTGCCAATCACAGGACTTAACTGCCTCGACCGACCGCCTCTGAACACCTTTTCAAACGGATTATAAATCACCATCCGACTGAGAAATCGTCTGGACCATCCACTAATTGAACCTACCGAATAACCCAACGATTGACCAACCGACCAATCCAGATACTAAATGGTCGCTAGACCAAATAACTCATAGGTCGCCCAATCAAGCGACCACCATCTGGTCCGTTCAATCGGCTGAACAACCATTCGTCAAGACGATTCATTGGTCGCTCCAATCAGACGACCACCATCAAGTCCTTTTAATCGGTTGAACAACCATTCATCCAGACGATTCATTGGTCGCCCAATCAAGCGACCACCATCTAGTTCCTTCACTCGGCTGAACAACTATTCGTTTAGACGATTCATTGGTCGGCCAATCAAGCGACTGAAATACTGTCTGATCAAATGACCGGCCAATCGATCAGGCTATTAACAGACCGCCTAATTAAACGACCAACTAATAGACCTTTCTTTTGACCGACCTCCATATCGGCCGTCTCACCCTTCTTCGCCCGACTTCCTCTTGCGACCGACCTCCGTATCGGCCGTCTCATCCTTCTTCTCCCGACTTCCTCTTTCGACCCTATCTTGTCCGACCTCCGTGCCCGACCTTATCTTGTCCGACCTCCGTGTCTGACCTTATCTTGTCCAACCTCCGTGCCCAACCTTATCTTGTCCGACCTCCGTGCCCGACTTTATCTTGTCCGACCTCCTTGTCTGCCGAATCACCTTTCCTTGCCCGACTTCTTTTTTTTGACGGACTTCCGTATTAGGCCCATTGGACTATACATCAATCTAATTTATAAGTCCAATACATTATTATTATTATTATATTTGTACTCAACAATATCCATTCATATGTTATGTGTGCGCTGATTATAGAAATTAACAAGATGTCTATTTTAATAGTAAAAATTTTGAATTATAATAGTTGTATAATGTCATATAAATAGGCGTTGATACGATGTTTTGAATGTAAAATTAAATTTTTTAGAATAATATAGAAAAATAAAAAATAGATGTTTGATTTAATATTTTTGGGGAAAAAAAATTTGATGAATTAGTAGAATTTATGTAAAATCCAACAAACGAAAATAACCATTGTGTTGTGGTTTTTAATTTGTTGGATTTTCCAATCTTATCCAATCATTCAAATCCTTCGGATTTATGCTCATTTCTTGCTAGATTTTCATCAGGTCTTCCTAAACTGCTTCTCGACCTCTTTGCATTTACAAATACAAGGGTTTGTTTAATTTTGATATGAAATTGAACTTTTTATTTGAATTTTTGATCTTGATGTATTGTTTTGAAAAAAAAGAAGACATTTTTATAAAAAAATCATATGGATTAAATAAAGTTGAAATATAAATCAGACACACAAGTTTGCTATGAAACTTATATTATTATTTTTAATTATGCTAATTTTTTATTACATCCGATGTTTAGATTTTGCTGCGGTTTAAAAATAAAAGAATAAATCTGTTCATTGGTATATAAAAAATAGAATTTCACTTTCAGTTCTTTTAATACTATTTTTCAAAGATAATAATTGTTGATATATATTTAGAAACAATATATTATATTTATGATAATTATCTTATTTAAGAAATTTGTAGGATTTTTGTCTTATTTAAATAGTTTATATATCACTATAACTATAAATATGTACGTAATCTTATGATTGAATAGAGAATTTCACTTTCACATTCTAACATAAAAAAATAAAAAATAAAATATGTACGATAATCTTATTTTTTATATTTTTTTTTGAGTCCTGTTTCCAACTCTAACGGTATTGAGAGTTCTGCTTCTGACTCTGATCCAGTGGATGGCATCAATCTTGGCGAATTCAGATTTATACGTGGAAGATCTCGGCTGTATCTTTTTCGGTCACTTCTGATAAATTCAAGTTTGTTCGATCATATCTTGAATTTGAAAAGAAGTGTTAACAATAATAATAAATACAAAATATTTTATAAAAAATAAAGAAGTCAAAATACTCATTATAATAAATAAAAAATTAAATATTCAATTTAAAATAACATATTTTATATTTTTAATATAATTTTCTATATCACACACCAAAAATTATTTTATTAAAAGAAATGCTGCGAACACTGTTAAGTGTTATGAACATTTTTGAGTTGTATTGAATTTTAAAAATTTATGAAAAATAATTATTAAATGCCACATTTTATTCAGAAAAATATGAATTAAATATAATATTTTGAGTCATAAACTTTTCTTTAATTGCTGCATTGCTATTATTTTAGATTTAAAAAAATCCCACATATATAAATATAATGGATTTTGAATAATTAAAATTCAAATAATAACTGTAAGTAACGAACCAAATTGATTGATCGACATGACGATTCTCCCAAACAAAGAAGAAGAAGAAAAAGAACCTCCTCCAATGGCTGCCACCGTTTCCTTCTCTATTTATTCACTCCTCCTCCGCCGCCATTCTCCATCTCCGCCACACCTGTAACCTTCTTCACCAGCAACAATGGCAGACAACAACAGTCAAAGTCAGAATAAGCAGGAGGAAGTTCCTTCTGCAGATGCACAAAACTCGCCGCCGGCGATAATGGAGGAAACTAATAATAATAATAAGCAGAAGGAAGTTGCTACGGAAGACGTAGAACCTCCGGCCGGCGGCGCAACCAGTGACAGGCCGTCGCAGGTGCAGCAAATACTGAACAGGGCGGCGCCGTACGTGCAGCCGTTCTCGTTTACGTCACTCCTGACGTCAGCCATGGCGGAGTCTGCCTCCGACGAGCGAAATCTCGAGGAGATGATCTCACTCCACGTAACGCCGTTATAACGCCGTCAAATGTCGCCGGCGATGCTTATGAAGAAATTAACTGACGGTGTTTAATTAATTTTGAATTGTGCAGGAAGAGAAGCTGAGGGAGGAAGCCGCCGCCGCCGCCGCCGCGGCGCCGCCGCAGGAGGCGGGAAGCAGCAGCAGCCCCCGCACGGCGGAGGAGAGGGCGGCGAAGAGGCTGAAGGAGAAGGAGGAGGAGCTGTCGGAAGTTATGGCGAAGAAGGCGGAGCTGGAGAGTCAGGCGGAGGAGATGATGGCGGAGGCGGGGAGGCTGGCGGCGAGGATGAGGTACATTGAGCAGGAATTGTTGTACCTTAGAGGGGAGGCGCAGCCGGCGGCGGAGGCGGAGGCGCTGGCGTGGCGGGAGGCCGATGCGATGATGAGGTGGCTGCGTACGGACTGCTGGATTTGCAACCAGGGTAGGGTGGCGACGGTGGTGCTGCTGCCGTGCTACCACGTGGCGGTCTGTACGGACTGTGAACCGGCGGCGAAGTCCTGCCCGGTTTGCGGCGCGGCGAAAGTCCGCGGCGTTGAAATTAATCGCGGGAGCAGCAGTCAGCGCCCTCACCAATAAATTAATTAATTAGGGTCTATTAGATTATTAGTTAATTAAATATTGATCTGTTTATGGTAATGATATTATGTAATAATATGGAACAATAAATTAATAGAGTTGATCGATTACTCACTACAAAAAAATTAGTATATTTGTAACGGAATTTCGTTCATAAAGCTCACATAGCTAACGTAATTCCATCTCTAATTCCGTCTCTAATATCATTAGTAACAGAAAAAGTGAATTTAGTAACCAAAAAATCTCATTACAAAATTGATAATTTCTTGTAGTGACTGTGACTGCACAATGTTGTCACATTTATGTGTGTTTTAATTTTGTGTAAAATAATAAATAGGTGAAATAGAAATGAAAATTCGATCTGTTTTCATTCTTTAACAGCAAAAAGAAGAATAAAGTGAACTCACTCTCACGTTATCAATCAACATTTCTACATATACACTGAGGATTGAAGATCTTTTTCTTTCTTTTAATCAAATTTATATTTTACTATAAAATAAAATATTTTTCATAATTTTATGTTGGATAATATTATTGGTTAGACGATAAAATAACATATATAATAAATCATCTGTAGAAGCATTAGGATCGGCAATTCAAATGGTCTCTTATGAAGTCTCTATTGATTTTATTCTTATTATATCATCGCTAAGCACTTTTTCTAACCCCATCGACGTGTTTTTAAAACATAATTTATTCATGCAGTAATAAAATACAAATGAATCTGTCTTAGAAAATAAAAACTGAAATATAAAAAATGTTTGGGATGACAGTTTTGGTGGATATTACTTTACCATACTAGACAAAAAAAATGAAACCAAATTTGGATTGTGACCACCCAATAATTGGCAATCGTAAAATGAAACGATTCTCAAAAGAAAACTTAAACAAAAGTTTAAAATTCAGATAATCTCCTAGTTTATTAATATTTGGACTTCCGATTCCTTTTTTTACTATATAATATATAATCATAGAAATTCTTTAAATATATATATATATATATATATATATATAATGATTTTTATCGAATACAATACATTCAAATGAAACGAAAAGTCAAAAGAAATAATGAAAACAAACTCCAAAATAATATACAAGATCTCATCTAATATTATTTCATTATCATCCAAGTTTATTTTTATATTTCTTTTGGACTTGATATAAAAATTATTCTAATTTTCTTTTAGTAAAAAAATTATATTGTTTTCTATAGTTTTTTATTATAAAAAATAAAATGTACATAAATAAATGATGAGAGGATATTCTATATATGTTAAATATTTTGCATAGTATCTCCCCAATTTCTTAAATTCAAGCTCCCTATATATATTTTATTTTCCGAACATAGGACTATGGATCTTGTATTACAAATTAATTTTTCTACTATTTAGTTATATTCTCCAATAAAATATCAAGTAACCTTTTTCTATTTAAACAAAAAATAATAATAAAAAAAAATCAAAATCAAACTTAAATTCAAAATCAAACACAAACCAAACAAATCTTTAACCCTATTATTTGTTAAGTTTTTGGATTAACCGTTGCATATATATTTAATTAAAAGACACAGATTCGTTTTTAGCAGTTGAGTTATAAATCGTTGTGTTATAAATTAATTTAAATCTTAAAAATCAACTAATTGGATCGACACGACGATTCTCCCCAAAACAGGCATCTGTTGATACTAACCAGAGAACCCTTTCCCTCTCTATTTATTCACTCCTCCGCCGCCGGCAACCTCCACCGCCGGCAATGAACCACCACACCACCATCACCCATAACAATCAAATTCATCAGCGTAAACAGAAGCAAGTTGCAGAAGACTCGCCGCCACCGGCGATGGCAGAGACTAACAACAATAACTATAATCTGAAGGAAGTTGCTACCGACGACTCCCCGGCCACCGCCGGCGACTCCAGTGTCAGGCCGCCGCCGCAGCAAATACCAAACATCGCTGCGCCGTCGCCGCTCTCCTTCACTGCCTTCTTGATCTCCGGCATTGAAGCCGACCGGAATTTCGAGCAATTGTTTATATATCATGTAACACTAATTCAACACAATCAAACGTCGCCTTCGACTAAAGTCGAAAAACTGACGAAGAACATTCACGGTTTCATGCAGGAAGAGAGGCTAATGCAGGAAGCGGGAATCGCGGCCGCGGCCAAAAGGCTGAAGGAGAAAGAAATCGAATTATCGTACAACAGGGCGAGGGCAAAGAAGGCGGAGGTGGAGAGGAAGGCGGAGGAGCTCCTAACAGAGGCGACGAAGCTGGCGGCGAAGAAGGTGTACTTAGAGAAGGAAATGTTGCACCTCAGGGCGGATTTGCAACAAGCTGCAGCCGCCCGGCGGCAGGCAGAGGCGGCGGCGCGGGAGCAAGCAGAGTCGTTGAAACGGAGGGTGAGGATCGACTGCCGGAGGTGTAATCGGGTGGGAGTGGCAACGCTGCAGGTGATGCCGTGCTGCCACATTTCCGTCTGCCGGCAGTGCGAACCGACGACGAGGTTTTGCCCGATTTGCCGGACGTGGAAAACCGGCGCCGTTGAAGCTCCTCTGTATAGCCCCGACGACTAATTTCCGAAATTGCTACTAGATATGATGTAAAAATAATAATAATAACAATGAACTATTACTGCACACTTGTTCTCTTTCAATCAAACGAAAAAACTTAAATTACCTTAGGAATGATTTTTTCTTCATCTAAGCCCAAACTCTCAATCTAGGTTGAAGATCTGATACTTTTATGGTATCAATCTTTGCAGCAACGATGAAGTCATTGATACTCAACCCGCCTGCATCATCATCAACATTAATTAAATTCCAGCAAAACATCCATAGATTTTAAGCTTAAGCTTGAACTTAAACTTACCAATGGCAGAAGTCCACAATTCAGCTGTAACTTGATTGGATTCATCTTCCAAACGAACTGTGGGAAGATGACCAGTTGATTCAACACACTTGTTTATCCGATTGATTAGCTCTTCCCCACATTTGACATCTCTCACTTTCCACAAACCCTTCAGCTTCAAACACCCTTCTTCATCCACAAGTCTCCAACCAACAACCTTTAACCAACAACAATTTTCACAAAATCAATCAATCATAAGAAGATGGAAATTAAATTAATAGGAATCACACATCAATCATAAAAAATTAAAAATTAAAAATTTAAAATACCTTGAGCAATAGCTTTTTAGCTTCATCCTCCGACAATGGCTGCTGAATCTCAGAAACGGGAACGCAGTCTCGTTGCGCCAACGACAAGGCCGAAGAAGTCGGAATCAAAATCTTGTGCTCGGTGTCGACGTTTCCCTGTACTTTCTCAGCAAAATTGCTCTCCAATTCGGCTGGGAAAGGGTCCCGAGCTCCAAAATCGCCGAGCAAATCAGGGGCCGAAGCTCGAACTTTCACCAAATTACGAGACCGGATGAAGGGCAACAAGTTGTTTCTAGGCTTCTTCTTCTGTATCAGAGGAGCTTTAGAGAGAGACATAAGGGAACAAGACGAAACGTGTGGCGCCAACGCCATGGTTGCAGGGAGGAGGAAACACCAAAGCTGCTGTGAGTTTGAGCCTTCCTGTATGGGTATGGCTGTGGATGGATAAACCGGTTCTGTTATATCGATTTTAACGAACGGTTCAGAGCCACCCATTGCTTTTCGATGGATGAATCCTGGCCGTTGATGAGTACAGTGGCTTTTGGGCCTGAGAACTTAATGACTAGATATAGAATTAGTGCATAATAAGAATCTGAATCTTGTGAGTGAATCTGAATTAAACGCAGAAATGTGTAGTTAGTGCTAGAGGTGAGGTTTACCTATTTTGTTTTGGAATAAAACGGAATATATTGTTAAAGTAAAAGTAGAATCTTGATAATTAATATCTTGTCACGTTTATATTTACTATACTAGTAAAAATGAAAAAAATATACTCTCATTTACTCATTTATCTTAAGAATTTTTTTATATACATCTTCGTCGGTAGTATATTATTTATGTTAACATAATTAATAATATATGATATAACTACATACTAACATATGCTAAAATTAATTTGAAATAATTATATAAATACATTTACATTTTCATTTCCGTGTGTTCCACTTGTCATTTTTATTTTATTAAAAAGAATTATATAATTATACACTTTAATTTTATTTTAAATTATTAAATTTATAATTTTTTTAAATTTTAATTAGACTAATAAATTATTTTAATCTTGATATATAATTATTTTTATTATATAATTATTTACTAATATACTTTTAATTATTTACTAATTATATTGTACAAAATTTTGGTCTCTATAGTCGAGCAAAGAGGACATGATATTGGATTCGGAGAAAGTACTTAATGCGTTAGTATTAAATAAAAATAAAAACACACTATGTTTGTCTATTTTATATGTTCTTATTTGCATTGTTGATAGCTTTTGATAAGTTATACACATACCGACTAAAATTATACTCTTATTAAATTTTTCCAAATGTATATAGGTGATTGAATTGCATAATTTATTTGTAAACCTTTGCTTGTTTACTTGTATTTCTTAAAATTGTTTCTACTTAGATTAAATTTATTTTAAAAATTACTACTATGAAAATTTAATTTTTTATTTAAAATATTTTTAAGACACCAAATAATTAATTCAAGTTAAATTTGAAATTCAAGATATTACCTTTTCGAAAATGTGTTCTTCGTCTTCTCCACCAGGCACCAACCAACGTAGCGTTTCGCTAAGGATCGGCTGGATTGATCGGCCATAAATCATTCTCCCCTGGTCAATTCTTCCACTTCGATGTGTAAATGGCGGACGGTAATGATAGGAACGATCTTACCATGGATATTCCGTCATTCTCATCTCCATCAACGCCGTCTCCGTCGATTCCGCTCCAGGTATGCGGCTCTCTCACCGGCGACACCGTTCAAGTCCAAGGCGACACCGGCGAGCTGCAATTCTCCGTCCAATTCAACATCCATAGAAAGGACCACCGTTCGTCCGCCACCGTCAACAACTTTTCGAAGACAAACATTCCCGTAGTTGAAAGCGCACGCGATTCCTCCGACACCTTCAACCAACTTCCAAACACGAACATTCCAGAACCTGAAAACGCCGGTGGCGCCGTCGAATCCGCGCCGTGTTCTTCGCACCGGACTCCACCTTGTACTCGCGAGACCTTGATTTACAACGACGAAGCAATTTCTGAGAACGAAGAAACTTCACAGGTAAACAAGGTGATTACGAGGCTGCGGAGCGGCGCTTTGACTCCGGTGAGGTACTATCCAGCCAGGCAGCAGCGCAGCGCTTCCGCTAGCACGTCGGAGAAGAGGAGAGCGAGAGCGGAGACGAAACGAAAGGCAGCTGAGAGCACAGGCAGAAGTCATGACGTGTTCGCCAAAATGCTCCGGCGCCGGAGCCTGCCTGTACGGCCGTGCAACGCCTACGCGTACTTCCTGATCGGCAACTGGCGCGCAGTTGAGCGCGCCTCATTTGAAGAAACAAGCCGGCGATTGAGCAACAAGTGGATCAGACTCACCAAAGATAAGAAGAAGGTACGGAGCACTTACAGAGAATTTCTTCAACTGAGTTGCAGGATTGAAATTCTTCTTCACACAGACTCGATTGCATTCTGGCAGGAGTACGAAGACATGGCGTCGAAGGACAATGAACGGTACAGGAAACAATGCATGCTGCTGAAGAACGCTATCGAACAAGAGCAAAACACATCTTCCAGAGCTTGCTAAGATATGTGTTATGAAATACATACATTCATGGGGTTTTTATATGAAATATTTACATACTAACAGAAGTAGAAGAATAGCACGCTTTCTATTCCATATTTCCGTTCATAGGCAAACCAACTGAATACGTACGACGACGCGATAGATAATAAATACACAGACATGTCAAGACTTTATAAGCATAAAAACTAAACAAGCTTCAACGAAAGACTAAAACTACGAAAAAAGAAACAAGGCCAAAGTAGTTTGAATTTTTCGTACTCTGACGGCACGCAACTCACAGTGAAAACGGCTTTGTATAGACATCAAATATTTCATTGGATGTAAGCTGTGGTTCCTGCAAAGCAAATGAAAACATTACCGAGTGAAAAGATATATCACAATTCGAATCCTTATCTTATTAATATACGACACTATTTGGATGAAATTGATACCTGTTTCAGACCAGCACCGGAAGTGCTACCACCCGTCAAAAGCATGGTGATAAGTGTGGTCACGGCGCCCCCTCCGATGTCTGCATCAGTCCTGCGGATGGTAGACCTCATTGCATTCAGAACACTTCCGTAGGTTGTTCCTTGTCCTCTTTCTATTGCTTGAATGAAAGCATAGGTCATGGCACCTGTTGAAGTAACCTGGGACAGAGCCTGTTCCATGTTTAAGCAATTACGCCGGTTAGAAATGGATTAATGCAACAATTTGCTCAATCAGGAAATATGGTGCCAAGGTGCAAAAATTACAGCTGTATCAGCAGAAGTTTGATGATCGTCACAGCCACTGAAGGATATCGCCTCTCCCCCATTTGTGCCTTTCCATGCCCCGGATCGAGGACGATGATCCTCCCATATATATCGCCCAGTTCTGCATAGACACGTAATAAAATCAAACATTAAAGCATCATGCATATCAAGGCTTATTATCTGCAGGACTTGATCCAAATCAAATGCTTAATTTTTAAAATGAATCAAACCTGTCCATTCTGCAAAGATATGGCAAATCAAGCACTGTGCCACTGTGGCAGGCATCTACAAGGGCGTGAAGCTTGACTCCCCTGGGAAGAGGCCTGACTAGTGTTCCGTTAATTTCATCATCGACAATCATTCCCTGTGTCTCAAAATCTAGAGGACATATTGTCTCATCATATCCATCAACTTCATCTCCTGAGTAGCTCCTCTGCTGTGAACCGTGTCCGGAATAGTGAAAAAGCAGCGAGTCGCCTGGCTGGCAGCCTTGCAAAAGCCAAAACATAGCCATCCTAATGTTCTGCTTGGTTGGGATTCTGTATGGATCAGTTTCTTCTTCTGTAAAGACACTTCCACAGAAGGATTTAATTATAATGAGGAACTTATTAAACATAGCTTAATTGCATTAAAATATGCTTCTTTCTATACAGAACCAAAATCCTTGCACCTTCTCCAAACAAACATATTTTCTTCATAGAGATTCACAGCATAAAGTAAGTTGGAGTTGAAAGAAATTAATACACTCTTCATTCAAGACTAAGAATTTTTGTTTATTGTCATTGTCGATGCAATGTGCATATCTTCTCTGTTGTTAGATTCTTTTTACCCTTTCAACTGTAACTCATACAACTGAAGTGAAAACTACCATAAGATTCCTTACTTTTTGGCCTAAACTTAAGGACCTCATCTTAAATTTGCTATCAAAAGTTAAATCAATTCGGCATATTCACTCCCTCAGGGTGGATAATTATCAAAACTTAAATCCCCCCGACATCGACATGTAATCAAATCTAGTAACAATTTTCAATCATTTCTGGTTTCTTCTGAATCTTTCTAAGGATGTCATCCATTTTTTAGATCTCAATAATCCATGATTTGAAGACAGCACATCAGATAATTTCATTTACTATAAAAGCAAAGATTCCCTATGTTCTGACTATCACAAACAGGCAAATATACATTTTCAACATAAGACACGTGAATGGTAATTAGAAGAGCCTTTAGAATCCAGGAAAGTTCAGGATGAATATGATTTGTGCATTAGGAAAACAAGTTGCTTCCAACCAATAACTTTTCTTTAGCTTAAACAATTCAACAAACCTTCCAATAATGTTACTCGTTGAAAAATTCAACATAGACAACTGTAGCTACTGCTTACAGAAACTATTGGTGCTTATTTTCTGCTAAAAAGTTGGGGAAGACAGCAACGATAAACCAAAAGGTTTGGGGCTTTCCACCAATATGAATCAGAGAAAAAGACACAAAGAAGAGCAAGGAACAAACGAGTTCAATCAAACGGAATTAAAATCATACTTCAAGCTCTCAAAATTCAATTAAGACTTCATACAATGTTAGAGATGAATTAACATATATCCTTTCTTCATATATTAAGAATCACCACACACTATTTGCATTCCAACAACTCCGAAATCATTCCTAGTTACTCCTTGATCAATTCATAAACCCAACTTGTACATCTAAAAAATTTAATTATAATCCAGATCACGATCCGTCAGAAAGAAATCAAATCCGGAAATTAAAAATTAGTAATGGAAATTTAAAAAATCAATCTACGGAAGGAATCGAAGAGAATCAATTACCAGTGAGCATGAGAATTGAAGACTCGGGGAACTTAAACCGATTGATTAGCATATACTTCATACACTTTGCATCATTAATGCATCCTTTCAGCTCATGCCTCGAGTACCTATACGAGATCCCCACAATCACCGCCTTCTTCCGCCCGTGTGGCGATGGCGGAGGTCCTGGAGGCGCGTGATTGTACGGCGAAGGAGGCTGCTGCTGCGGAGGGTAATATCCGTTGGCGGAGGACGAACTAGATGGCTGGTAGGGCTGTGGCGCAGGGGCAGGCGGCGGCGGTCCGTGTCGGGGATCCGCTACTCGCGTAACCGCCTGGCAAATAGCGCAGCGGATGGAGGTGGCGCCGGGCGGCAGCTGGAGAGGCGTCCGGCAGTTGGAGCAGTTTACTAGCATCAACATTTCACCGGCGATCGGACGGATCGATTGCGAATCGACGGAGATTTAAATGCGAAGACAAAGTCTATTGCATCAATTAGACGATAAGGAAATGAAGTTAATGACTAATACGATGCATACGCGCATATATACATATATGTATGTATATATATATATACACATAAATTTATTAAGAAGTAGAAGCTTCCTATTGGTTAGGTTTTTAAGTCTACTTTAAATACAAAAAAATAAATTAATATAAATATCTACTAATATTAGGGTGTCTTCGTTTGGAGATTGGATTTTAAATTTACTGTTCTTTCTCATATATTTTTTTCTAAAAAAATATCAAATCAAACATCTATTTTTTATTTTTATATTATACTACAATTAATTTTACATTCAAAATATCACATCAACACCTATTTATATCACATTATACAACTATTCAAATTCAAAATTTTTATTATTCAAATCTTAACTCAAAATTCAAACCCCACCCTTGATATATAGGTTTGTTAAGATTGTTCTTCGAATCAAAATTTTTAATTTATACATACGATTTTTAATGTTTTTTTTTTTATATATAAATATTACTTTATTTGTCATTGAATTCTATATTCATACAAAAATGATTGTATAATTTTGTATTTGAAAAAATAAAATGTTTTTTTATATTCATACATCCCTAAAATACAATTGAAACAAAAAATTAATTTAAAAACTCAAATCAATACAAATTAAAGGAAATATATGGTTTTTGTGTATATATATATATATATAATATCAAAATAAAATATTAAGAGTATCTTTAAATATTAATTATTATATTAATATGTAGCCAAATAAAAAAAATGATAAAAATATCTCTATTAATCTCTTATAATACAAATACAGTGACATTTATGAAATACATTATACAAATATAATAATATTTTTAACGATAAGTATAATGACGGAAAAGACAAATATTATCCTTTTTATAAGACGAAGATGTACTAGTTTTGCTAATATTACTTTGAGTATAACTTATATGTATCTTAACATGTTTTTTGCATCATACTTTCTAAAATTTTATCATTTTATATATTTATTAAATAGTTTTGTTCAAAACGTCTAATGTTTTATTCTCACAAAAGACTACTGCCTTCGTTTTAAAGTAATAGTCTCATTTTGTCATTTTCGTCCGTTCTTAAATAATAGTCTCATTTTTATTTTTAGTAACTAGTTTTTCACTTTTTTACAAAACTATCTCTATTTTTTCATAATAATTATTTAAAATAGAGACTTTTTTAATCTTTTAAAAATACTTTTACACATACTATTAGTATAATACTATTATTCTTTAATTCTCGTGTCCATCTCGAATGTCCGGACGGAGGGAGTATAAATTTATAAGTCAAAAATATTCCAATCGATTATTTTCAATAAAAATTGTATCGTTAATATATATTTAAAAAACATATATTACATTCGTCCTACAATGGGTGTCGTGGTCACTGTATACACCGGAATTTAGGATAAGTATAATTAGTAGATAATTAAGAATATATTAGTAAAAATAATTAATTTATAATATAAATTATTATAAATTAAGATTAAGATAACTAATTAGTTTAATTTAAATTTTAAATTAGAAAATTTAAAAGAAAATTAAAATGGGTAATCATTTTCCAAAAAATGAAAGTAACATGAGATGTGAGACGAACAAAAACGGCAGCATGAACATGTAAGTGGGACGAAGGGAGTATTATTTAAGAACTTCGACGAATAAATTGAACATGATTTAGAAAACAAAACTATATTTGACAAACCAAATATACATGGCCGCCACAATTTAGAAACCTTGGAAGAAAAAATGTACAGGTTTGGAGCCAAACTCATATAAACATTGTATATAAATAATATTGAGGACCACTTGTAATGACAAATAAATATTAAACATGTCAAAATCAAGTTACAAAAAGAAAATAACATTTTACAATTTTAAGTTTCTATTTCTATCTTTTATAAAAATATATATTTTTTTTAACTTTTGTCATTTATATAAATGTGATTTTTATTTTTTTATTTTTTGTATATTTTGTATAAAATCAAATACATGATACATAGTTAAAGTTATTTATTAATATATAATTTTAAAAATATTAAAAATGAGCATGCTTGTATTGAAAATAATAAAATTGTATACTACATTACACATACTTATTATTTTTATATTATCTATAAAAAAATTTATACTTTACATAAAAATATTTCTTCACATTATTTCACAAAACAGACGTACCATCATTTTTCTTAATACCTATATGATTCTAAAAAAGAACACTAACAAATACATATATACTACTATCTTCGTCCGACTCTAATAATCACATTTACTCTTTACGTGTTGAAATTTGAATATTAATTATTATATCAAAATATAGTACAAATTAATGAAAAATGACAAAAATCGTCAGTGTACTTAATATGAAAAATGTCATTCTATTAATATTATAAGACACTAATAGAAGTATTATTGTCATTTTTTCTTAATTTATATTATATTTTGATAAATAAATAATATTTAAATATCAACACGTAAAAAAATAAATGTATCCCATAAAGCTGAACGTAGGTAATATAATATATATAATATATATATATATATATACTACATTCACTTAAAAAATTAATGATTCAATATCAACTATTCATCTGCTCACTTTATAAATATAATATACATTTATTTTTTGTACGAAATTTACTAAATATTATATTTTAATAATAATTGATGATAGTTTTCTATATCAAAACTAATTTATGCAATGGATTTATACTTATTAAAAAAATTGATACTTTTTGTTTGAACATAAAAAAAAAATAACAAAATATATATTTATCAAGTGAATTTTAAAAATATTATTTTTATATTAATAATACGAAAGATACAAGATACATACATTAAAAAACACAAAAGTAAATACACATTATATGTTCAGCATACATTTTTTTATTATTAAATGTGGCCTTATGAGCCAATAATATTTTAAAGTATATATTCTTGAAAAGAAATATATTTATAGATAATTATGAAGTAGATCTAAAATAAATAATATACTCTCTATAAATCATTTAGATTGGTTATTAACATTCAAATCATTTCACTCCCACACTCAAACGAAAAGGTAACAATCATTTATAAATTTCGTGACACAATCAAAAGCCCAAAAATGTTCCCAATCTCTCCACAATATTCAACAAAGGTATATACAAAGAAAAATAAATAAATAAATAAATAAATAAAAAGGTTTTCCCCAAATTTCAAATGATTCCCTCATTAAGTGCATATATTTTGGGGAATTTTAATACACATTAACTTTATTAAATATATAATATATTCCAAATTCCACTCAACGTGGCATGTAACTAAATCCACTATGTAGAATAAAATTTCATTTTAGTTATCTGCTAATATTATGCTTTTAATTTTATATTGTTTTTGATAGAAGATATATTAATTTTTATCATAATTTTTTTAAAAAAGAAAAATTAATAATAGATTTAAGTTTTCAAGTACTAACAATAAAAATTCATAATAAATTCTTAAATACTAAAATAATGCAAATCTAAGTATTTAATGTAATACTTATTTCATAGAGAATAAACTTATATCATCTCATTTGATACTTTTTACATAATAATAAATACTTTGTATTTTAATAGTTGGTGATATTTTTTATACTTGAAAGATTATTTTAGGAATTCATTTCCACAATACTAGATCATTTTTTACGGGACACTAAATTTCATTTTCTTAATTGATTCAATAGTTTTTTTAGCAAACTATAGAATATTAAGAATAAAACAATTATTACAAGCTTGATATTATATAATAAGGGAATCCGATGGATCAAGCGGGCAAGTGATATCGATCATATGTATCTCTTCCATGCTAACTAAGGAACATATTTCTACATATCCAATGTGTGTATATATACATACAACAAATGAAGAAACTTCCTATGAATATATATATACATATATATATATATAGTTTCAAGTCTAATTAGATATATGTGTATGTATGTATATTAACGGGCGGCGGGCAGCTGTACGGTGGCGGGAGGGAGGAGCCAGGTGGCGGCCTCAATGTAAGAGAGGCTGAGGAACTGGTTGCAGTCCGATTCGGTCATCTTCTTACAGAATGTGACGCGGCTGTTGAGGGCCGCGCCGGGGCCTCTGTTGTTGAATTCTCCGAAGTACACAGTTCTGCGTGTCATTAATTAGTTAATTAATCAATCGACCAATTAATATATATATATACATATAGGGACGGACCCGTTAGTTTCGGGCTGTCTGTTGTTGGACCATCCCTCGGGGATGACGACGTCGCTCATGTCGCAGAAGGCGAATATGACGCGAGAGTAGTCGAACCAGGACCTGCCCAGGTAGGCCGTGCCCCCGCTGCCCGTGATGGAGCAGTGGGCGAACACGTACCCGCTGCCTTCGTCGGGCTTCGACCGAGAGTGCGCCGTGATGATCGCCATTTTGTCCCCTGGGATCACGTGGATCTCCGAATTCTGCAAATTCAATGATTGAATCAGAATCGATTAATTAATTAATTAACTACGAATAGGAATAGGAGGGATTTAACCAGGTAGAGCGATTGGCCGGCGCCGAATATGAAATCGACGGTGCCCTCGATGTAGCAGTCCTTGAAGAAATGCCTGCCCTTGTCGTCGAGGAGGGTGTCCTGAAATCCATGGAATCTACAATTGTAGAAGGAGGCGTAGTCCCCCGATATATCCATCGCCACCGCCTGCGCATCCTTCATCTTCCCGTCGGGCCTCGGGGCCGTGTTCTTCATTCAAACCAATCAAAAATCAAGAAACTACAAAAATGGCCGACCATATATATACATAGATTTAGGGTTTGTACGTACGACGACTTTGATATTGACGGCGCTGAAGTAGTCCGATTCGACGATCAAGGTGCCGCTGTCGGTGGTGCCGTACTTGAGGGCGGTGCCGTCGTATATCAAGGTGGGCATGTTGATGGGGTCGCCGTGGAGCGTGACGAAGGGCTTGAGCCGGTCGATCTTGACCTTCTCGGTGTAGTTGCCGGGGCCGATGCAGACGATTACCCGATTCTGGTTGTTGGTGGGGATGCTGTTAATGGCCTCGGTCAGGGTCTTGAACTGCCCCGTCCCGTCCGCCCTGACCGTGATGATCTTCGCGCGCTTCTCGGCGCTCGCCACCATCGTGTGGAGGGCCACTTTGCGCGTGCTGAACATCCCAACCTCTTTCGCGAACCACGCCGCCAATTGCGCCTTGTCGGACGGAATCAGGACCGTCGACCGCGCCGCCGGAAGGAAAACCAGAACCGCCATTAGCAGCGCCATGTGGTAAGAAGAAGAAGAAGAAGAAGACATCTTTAATTTTCTACTCTATCGATTTTTCTATATCTATATTTTATTTCCTATTATTTATACTTTATTATTATTATTATTTATTCAAGTTCTAGCTACTTATTATTGACTATGGTTCACGACAGACAGATAAATGATATATATATATATATATGAATATGGAATGCAGGAGGGAGGGATGGAGCGCGGTTATAGAAAAGGAGTGGTATTTACAGATATGCCTAAGATTAGCTTTTCATACTTTTATTGAAAATACTATTACATTAAAGCCGGTCAAATTTAAATTAATTCAATTCGGTTGAGTTATATTGAATTGTTAATTTTTTTTTTTTGAATAAATACAATATATATATATATATATTATGTTAATATATGTGTATATTGTATTTTTTATAATAATCTTTAGGAATAGTGTCACACAAAAATATTAAGTAAACAAATCTATGCATGAATTAAAAATAAAATATCATATTTATCCAAACAAGTTCGAACGAGCCCAAACAAGCTTATCTGAGCTGAATACAAGCTCAAACAATAATATTGTTTAACGAATCAAATTCAAACAATACAAATAAATTCGAATGCTTAACAAACAGACAAAAATTTCGTTCGGAAACATTATCAAACAAATACAAATACTTACAAAACAATTTGTTTGATTCTGCTCGTTAACAACTTAGTATTTACATACATATTACTATGGAAAAAAAAAGACATAGGATAACAAGAACAATGACTATCAGCACTTTGGCCTGCCGGAAACTATCAGCATTTTACATTAGAAGACATCACCAAATTATAAAAACAAAAACAAAGAAAACACAAACAACCAACAAACATTATGCTGATCATTCACCTCCTTGATCATAGGACATGTTTTGTAGTCCTTTCACTTGATATCCTATGTTGTTCCTTCACAGGACATTCGTGCAAATAAGATAACAACAAGAATATGAAACTGAAATTTTTTTTTCTTTGTTAGAATATGAAATTGATTTTTTTTTTTTAAAAAATAATAAACTAAAATTCTTTATTTCAATTATAAGAATTTGTACATATTTATAATGACGTACAAATCATCTGAATAATGCAAAAATCTTATAAATCTCTTAAATAAGATAACTATTATAAATATAATATATATATTTTAAATATAATTTAATACTGTCAAAGGTTGAGAGGACGAGTAGAGAAACTATGGCAAACAATGGCTTGTGGACGGGGCGGCTTTCACAAGTTTCATGTCATCGGCATCGAGGGATGAACTAGTTTAGGGTATTAGTAACGGAAATAACATTGGAATTTTGAGGTTATAATCAATTTGGATCTTTCATGTGTAAATTGATGTTTTTCTGTATCAATCTTGTATTTTCGCAATCGAATCGCAATCATAATAATTGAAATTTGGTTCAATTAAATTGAATTACAAATAAGATTTATATATATAAATATATTTTGCCACCTATGGCCGGAAAATGAGCCACTAGGTGTTCACTTTAGCTCGAGTATGAACACATCAACTTCAATGTGGCAACATAGTAGCACGTATCACTACGTGTAATTTTTTGTTGCCGGAAGACAAGAATAAGAACGGTGATTTAATTATTGTCATTAAATCAAATATCTTGCAAATAATGTTTAAAAGTGATAAAAAGGCCTTAATTATAGATCACGTTACAATTTTGCAAAAAAAGAAAACACTATCTTTTAAACACAAGGTGAAAAGATTGGCTATTGGGATTCAAACAATGTTTGGTACCTAAAATTTTATTCGCATAAATATATCCTCTAATAGGTGGTATAATAAATTTGTATGTATATATATTTTAGTGATGTCGGAATTCGAAGTTGCTATTTTTTAAATATGTACTAATCAAATGTAATAGTTTGTAAACTATGTTAGACAAATCTTGTATAACAGATGATATAAAAAAAAAGTATTGAATGTAACATGTGTATACAGTTTATTGAATATATATGAAAGTTTGGCAAGATTCAATAATTTTTTAAATATCAACTAAACTAATTTGAAAATTACATTATTTCAAAAAAATTAATTCGTTAATATTTAGATGGTTGTTAAGTTTTGACAATATTTTTCTTTTTTATTTGTCTCAAACATCTTTCAACATTTATAAAATAAAAAATAATTAAATATATTTAATTTCTACTTTATTTTTATTCCATTACATCACTTTAATAAATATACATTTTTTTCTTTTATCCTATCACTTAATTTCCAAATACTCTTATGTAAAATTACACATCTAAATTTTCACGTCGGAAACAAATGCGTGGGATAGAAATAGTTTATTTTTTATTGAAAATTGTCTCCGAAATACTTTAATATATATATTTTTTCATACTCAACCATATAATGGAGAGGGAGTACGTATGTATAGGCAATACTACTTCCATAACGACTACCACAAATTTCACCACTAAAATTTCCTATTTTTCACTATCTCTACGCTCCATCAGATCTCTTCATTTCCCAAATTTCAACCCTTCTCTCTATAAGTATACACACAGATCGCGTGTTGAATCATAGTCAATAATTATTATTAGAATTGGAATAAAGAAAATAAAAACAATAAGAAATAAAACATAAATATAGAAGAAATAAGAATAGAAATAGAAAAATAGATACATAATACTGAAAAAATAAAAAAATTAAAAAAATTAAAGAAAGATGTCTTCTTCTTCTTCTTCTTCTTACCACATGGCGCTGCTAATGGCGGTTCTGGTTTTCCTTCCGGCGGCGCGGTCGACGGTCCTGATTCCGTCCGACAAGGCGCAATTGGCGGCGTGGTTCGCGAAAGAGGTTGGGATGTTCAGCACGCGCAAAGTGGCCCTCCACACGATGGTGGCGAGCGCCGAGAAGCGCGCGAAGATCATCACGGTCAGGGCGGACGGGACGGGGCAGTTCAAGACCCTGACCGAGGCCATTAACAGCATCCCCACCAACAACCAGAATCGGGTAATCGTCTGCATCGGCCCCGGCAACTACACCGAGAAGGTCAAGATCGACCGGCTCAAGCCCTTCGTCACGCTCCACGGCGACCCCATCAACATGCCCACCTTGATATACGACGGCACCGCCCTCAAGTACGGCACCACCGACAGCGGCACCTTGATCGTCGAATCGGACTACTTCAGCGCCGTCAATATCAAAGTCGTCGTACGTACAAACCCTAAATCTATGTATATATATGGTCGGCCATTTTTGTAGTTTCTTGATTTTTGATTGGTTTGAATGAAGAACACGGCCCCGAGGCCCGACGGGAAGATGAAGGATGCGCAGGCGGTGGCGATGGATATATCGGGGGACTACGCCTCCTTCTACAATTGTAGATTCCATGGATTTCAGGACACCCTCCTCGACGACAAGGGCAGGCATTTCTTCAAGGACTGCTACATCGAGGGCACCGTCGATTTCATATTCGGCGCCGGCCAATCGCTCTACCTGGTTAAATCCCTCCTATTCCTATTCGTAGTTAATTAATTAATTAATCGATTCTGATTCAATCATTGAATTTGCAGAATTCGGAGATCCACGTGATCCCAGGGGACAAAATGGCGATCATCACGGCGCACTCTCGGTCGAAGCCCGACGAAGGCAGCGGGTACGTGTTCGCCCACTGCTCCATCACGGGCAGCGGGGGCACGGCCTACCTGGGCAGGTCCTGGTTCGACTACTCTCGCGTCATATTCGCCTTCTGCGACATGAGCGACGTCGTCATCCCCGAGGGATGGTCCAACAACAGACAGCCCGAAACTAACGGGTCCGTCCCTATATGTATATATATATATTAATTGGTCGATTGATTAATTAACTAATTAATGACACGCAGAACTGTGTACTTCGGAGAATTCAACAACAGAGGCCCCGGCGCGGCCCTCAACAGCCGCGTCACATTCTGTAAGAAGATGACCGAATCGGACTGCAACCAGTTCCTCAGCCTCTCTTACATTGAGGCCGCCACCTGGCTCCTCCCTCCCGCCACCGTACAGCTGCCCGCCGCCCGTTAATCTGCACTAGGACTAGTACTATTACTCATATGTATAGTGTTCTTTAATTGTAATATATATAATGTGTAGATAGATAGATCCCATACGTGTAGCTTTTAGGTTTAAAGTTTTTGATACATATATTATATATATATGAATGATCATGTATGTATATATATATATATATGTGATGTTTCTTAATGAATGAGTTTGTAATTTTGGTATGAATTTATGATCATCCACATTTGGATTGAATTTCATTGTTTATTTACTTTTTTTTGATAAATTAAAAACTTATATATCAGGTTTGTTAGCCCACCAATTTATTGTTGATACAATTCTTAATAATACTCTGCCGATTAAAAAAAAAAAAAACGTTATTTGAAATTTTGTAGTAAATTAAAAAATAATAATATTTTATTGATCGTGTAAAAGATTTTGATATTTTTATTTTTGTTTTTACTTTATATATAAAATTGTATTTATAATGATATTTTTGTAATTTAGGTAAAAAAAATTTAAAAAGATAGAAAATGAATACTTTTGAGCGACAGTAAAAAAAAAATACTTGGATGAAGTACAAAATACTATATATATACATGCATTTACATCATATAAATAATATATATTATTTTATATAAAATTCAATTTAAAATATTATTTTTATATTATCGATGCAATTCTCTATATCTCACTTAAAAAAAAAAAATTTAAACTAAAATACAAACTAAACAAACTCACGCTCAATCTCTAATATTAGGTTAATCACCAGACCCACCTTTAATGAGACGGGTTTGAGTTTGAAAAAATCATTCCGGGTAAATTGTGGATTTTATATTTTAAATCTTTTTTTTTTCATTAAAGTTAAAAGTTTTAATTTTGAAAATTTATGTAATGGTTTTTTTTTTTAATATGCGAGTTTTTATTTTAAATTATAATTATTGAAACATAATTTTTTTTATACAATTGCATATGAAATCTAAAAAACAGATGATTCTTTACCCTCCACATTTAGGATATAGACACAAATATTCCTTGAGAACACTAAGTGACTATTGAACCAATTATTTGCATAACTATTACAAGAACTTTTGTAAAAAGAAAAAGAAATAAATAAAAAAAGAACTTTTGTAAAAAGAAAAAAAATAAAAAATGGAAGGTCGATATCCGACGGACTTTCATCAAGGTAGCTAAAAATATTCGTGGAAGTAACTAATTTCAATCGCATATGTTTAGCCAAGATTAATCAAGATATAAGTTTGCTATGATGGTTATTTCTAAATATGCATTTAGTTCTATTAGAAAATTGATTAATCCTTTTCGTAATAGGTTTAATTCCTCTTTCTGGTAAACTCCCGGACGAGTCTAATACTCTGCAAACTAGGCTCGACAGACAAGTCACATTAGACGAATCATGTATGGCAGGCGACCTGAGGTGTATTAATGTATTTTATTTATTTTTTTTTTGAGGTATTAATGTATGTTCATTGCTTGGAGTGAAGCTAAAAGTGAGTATTTATTTTTATTATTTTAATTTATATTATATAATATATATTAATTACTTGCAAGTGTCGACAATTGAACACAATTTATCCTCTTATAATGCTGGATAAAAATGAAGATTTTAAAGCTGAAAGGTGTTAAATTGATATATATTATTTTTTGGATTATATATATGCATTTTAATACTTATGTTACACGTATTGTTTTATAAACTAATACTCCATTGTTGATTTTTTTTTTTGAAATTTAACTTCTTTTTTTTTTTTTTTTTATGTTCTATGTTTATTTTTTATTATAATGTTATATTGTAAATAAATTTTTATATATTTTAAGTAAAAAAAATTGTTAGGTTGGTCCCAAACTTTTTTTAATATTATTTTTAATAATATGGAAATCCGCAGTCGCTATCTTCGGTTGCGCTCTGGCTCTGAGTAAACCCTCAATCAAATATAATAGTATGCAAATTAGATCCAATAAAACAAGTTACACTAGACAAACAATATGTGACAAACTGCTAGTCCTGAACCTTTTTATTATTATTATTATTTTTATAACGTAAAACCTGCGGCACTACCCTTGGATACACTCTCGATAAATCTTTGGCCGAACATAATAATTTGCAAATTGGTCAAACAATAGCCCCAAACCTTATTGGTTCAAGACAGGGTGAGACAGGTTTTGAGACTTGCAGAAAATAAAAATACTCATTTAGGACTATACATTTGTGATGGTTAGATATCATTACATGATGTGATTATTAAAATATCTAGGGTGTGTTTCTTTTATAGAGGTTTGCGGAAATTTGAGTTTGGGTTTGATCTTTATTTAAATTTTAGGATGAATTTTAATTTTGATGTTTCTTTTGTGTTTAGGTTTGATTGAGGTTTGAGGAGTTTTGATGTGTACTGATTTGATGAATAATAAATAAAATAATATAAATGTGTATTAAATTTATATTGTATAATGTTGGGATATGAAGCCTGATTATATCCTAAAATCTAGGGATATGATTTGGATATTATATTTTAGATTTTAGAGATATAATTTGGATATTATTGTCAAAGGCTTATGCTATAAATATCCATGTATTCTCACTTTAACATGTGCCTGCGTACTTGATAGTAAAATTCCTGGCTTGGCAGCGCCCCCAGACGTAGATCATCGTGATCGAACTGGGTTACCAAATTCTTGTGTTCTTTTGTCTTTGTTGTCTCATCTTGATTTCCTGGAAATTTCCGTAACAAGTGGTATCAGAGCCTAGTTCGTTGATAGGGTGGATTGAGAGGAATCGGGCGTTGGATCGTTGTGGGAATCCCTTGTGACCTGCGGAGGTGCCTTGTGTCGAAAGTCTCCTGGCGGTGTTGGGTCGGTCCCGACTGGTAGGTCAGGCAGCGAGTCCCTTTGTGATAGGCGGTGCAAGGTTGGTAGGGAAGGATAAGGGTTTCGGCAAACGCAGCGGAATATCCGATGTGCTCTCATATCAAGTGAACCTTAGGTTTGTTTGTGGGAGTCAAGATTGGTGATCGTCGTGTTGTCAAGGTATTCGATGGTATGAACTTCGATTTCTGAAATATGCAGATAGAAGATTACATGTATGGTAAAGATCTAGATGCGGTATTGAAGGAGAAATTCGAAGACATGGATGAAGCCGAATACAAGAAGATCGACAGGAAGACGATGAGTGCGGTTCGACTAACCCTTTAGGAGAATGTCTCAATTTAGATTTGAGGCAAAAGGAAAGGGTGAAAATCAAGAATGGTCAAAGTTGAAGCCGAAGAATAAGGACAAGGAAGATGCAAGTCGGGTGGTATATTGGAACTGCAAGGGGCACTTGAAACGACAGTGCAGGGCGCCGGAGAAGGATCAGGGTTCAGCAAACGCAACGGAGGAGATATCCGATGCGCTGATTCTGAGCGTCAGCAGTCCAATGGAGTCATGGATTTTGGTCGAGCGTCATTCCACTCATGCAGTGATTCGAGAATCATGAAATCCTATACCACAGGTAATTTTGGTGTTGTCTATTTTGGAGATAGATGAGACACTGAAATTTGTAGGTAAAGGAATGATTCGAATCAGAACAATATGAAGCCTGATTATATCCTAAAATCTAGGGATATGATTTGGATATTATATTTTAGATTTTAGAGATATAATTTGGATATTATTGTCAAAGGCTTATGCTATAAATATCCATGTATTCTCACTTTAACATGTGCCTGCGTACTTGATAGTAAAATTCCTGACTTGGCAGCGCCCCTAGACGTAGATCATCGTGATCGAACTGGGTTACCAAATTCTTGTGTTCTTTTGTCTTTATTGTCTTCCGTAACATATAATTTGGTTTTGAATTTATATTATACCTAATATATATATTTAAATTTTTATTTACTCGTATTATAAAAAATTTTATTCTCTACAAAACGACATATATATATTGTATACATTTTTTTACCCTATAATTATTATAAATATTAAATAAATATAATATTTGAAAAAAAAAATTATATTAAAAAAAAAAACAATGCAGCTTTTGCTGCCATTTGAAGCAAATGTCGTGCTTGGGAAAACTTGGTTTGGAAGCAGTAGGTCCTAAATATATATAATAAAATATATATTGACGTATATTATATTTTGGATTTCACCCGTTTGGAAGGGTGTACGCGCAAGAAATAGGCCAATTGCGCGGCTCCGTTTGTTTTTTACACGTAAATTTTTTAATATTAGTATAATATTAGATTGTAGTAAAAAAGACAAAAATACTCTGTTAGTATCGTTTAATATAAAAGTAATAATATTTGTGTAATATATTGTAAGTTGAAAGGGTATTTATTATGTTAAGTAGGTAGTACAATTATTAAATTAGGAAATAGTAAGTATGAACGAAAATGAAAAATAGTAACTTTTAAATAAGACGGAGAGAGTATATTAATTTAAATCGATTTGAAAATTCAAAATATATATGAAAAAAAATAATAATAATTATAACCAATTTGAAAATTTAAACTAAAATTTAAATTTCAGTTTAAATGGAATTAAATGTTGGAATTTCAGATATTTTATTCACCCCTAAATTTAGCTATATATCTACCCATTCTTCATGTGAGGTTTCTTCGTGAATCTTTTCATCTCTCTTCCCAGCTGATTTTAGTGGTTGTTGCTGTTTGGAATGTTGGTCTGAGCTGTCATGGAGGCCATGGTTATCCACCGAAGGATGTTGGAGCCAAAGCCTTATTGCCACCGCCACCGGAGAAGACACCGGATATTGTCGCCAGAATTGGATGATGCCAGAAAAAGAATTGATACCGATCTCTTCACCGCATTGAAACACCTCAAATTTGAAATGTCTAAACTTATTAGAGATGATGAAAGAGAATCGAGGCTAAGCTTGAGAGCCAAGTTTCAAGGACCGACATAAAGCAAATGTCTAGTTCAAAGCATTGCTAAATGACGGGATACAAATAATTATATTTACCATTTAATTTGTTTATTTCTCATTTACTGGAATTCGATTTTGGAAAAAAAATCAAAATAAAAAAATAATAATTATAAATATTCAATTTCTAAAATGAAATAGTACTTGTTAGCCTTTGATTTCTTGAATTCTCATAAAACTAAAATTCCAACATACTAATCCCATCTATGTACTGATTAACTAAATCAAACCAAATTCTAAAAATAAATGAGTAATTAATTCAAAGAAAATGTAATTAAATACAAAAAATCTATACGTTCATTAATATATAAAAGGATAAATAAATAAACTTTAGAAACACACATATATATATATATTGATAATATATAACTGTGTATAAATAAAAATTATTGGGATATCATATCATATAGGACTGATTCAAGAATTTGAATATAAATAGGCCTCCCTCTCACCCCAAGTTTTACTACTCATAAAATACATACATACAATACAATCAACAGATTCTTGGTTCAACCAGGTTTGCTTTCTAACGTCTTCTTCCTCATTCTCCATTGTTTCTCTCTCAATTAATCTCCAAATTTCACGTAAATCTGGGCTTTGTAAACTTGGATTACTTGACTTTACTGCTGTTCTTGGTCGACTAGGGATTATTGGTTTCGATTTTGGTAGATGATATGTGCCCTTTCTTGGTGTATCTTGTTATGGGTTTTGGGTGATTTGATGCGTTCTGCATTCAAATTTTGTAAATCAAAAACAAGAATTTGGATGTAATATTTCTTAGGGGGAAAGATATTTTCATAGTGCGGAATATACTTATAAAATCTATTATAAGAAAACATGAAATCTAATTTGAAAAAATCTTTAAAAATACTTGGGTTATGTTATTCAATACTAATTTTATACAAGTTCTAAAGAATCTTTAGTTATTAATCGTTACATGCAATTTTATTTAATTCTCTTCTAAAAATTATTTGTTTTCCATAAACTTAAAAAATATACTGTATATTAATATTTGATTTATATCACTAATAAACTGATAAGAAGAAATGACCTGGTAAATCAACACCATACCATACTAAGACTGAACCTTTTCTTTGTCGGTTTCAGTTTTGATTTCAACTGTTCCCATGGAGTCAAGGAAGCATGGGTCTGAAAGCAAGAGTTGTAGCACTCCAGGATCCCCTCCTAAGTTCAAGCGCCAGAAGGTTGAAGCAGTTCGAGAATTCCCGGAAAACTGTGGAACCCGGAAGGGGTTAGAAGGTCTGCACAAGAGCGTTGTGACCAACCCTGCCACCGAAGCTACTGAAGGAGAAGACGGGAACAACACATTGAATGTGGCTGCCATATCGGCTGTGCCATTCCGAAGTGTTCCTGCGATTAGTGTGCAAAGGCACTCTGAAAACATAAATCCTGCAAGAAATGATGGTGATGGATTGAAGTTGGCTAATGGCAATGAGATTGGTGCCAAAAATAAGTTCCGGGAGGATCATCTTCAAATTCTGGAACATCTTGATGCCAGGATAGCGGATGCTAAAGAATTTATAAGTTTGTTTGACATGAAGTACGGGGAATCTGAAGAACTCGAAAGAAGTCCCTCAAACAGTTCTTGGAAGCTGGAAAAAGGTAATTCCAGCAATGAAACAAAGCCGGCAGTGGTGAAGACTCTGAATGGAGTAGAAGCAGGGGGAGACATAAATGTTGCTGCTGAATGCAACACAACACCGAGCTTAGAAAGTAGTCTTTCGCGAAAAATGGTGGAAGTTGAGGCTAGGTTCCCTCGGGGAAAACAAGTAGAGAAAGCTTCGACACTGGGAAACATATCAGAAAATAAGGTGAAGAAGGTTATGGCACGGAGCTCGGCTATGTTAGAATCTATAAAAGTTGAATTTACGAAGGGAGAATCATCCGGAACTAAACTTGATAAGCAACATCCTGAGAATGGTTTAATATCTTCAGATCAAAGTGTCTATTTAGGAGATGATGGGCAAGATAAGTCATTGGCCAAGTTCACAAGAGGTGCCAAGACTACTAAAAGTTACTCCAATATTCATGCGTCTAAAAGCACCATGAAGCGGGAAGAGCTAATTAATCTAACTCCTGTGAAGCATGATGATCCTCAAGGATACGCAGTGAAGAATGTTCTAAAGTTGTTCGAAGAGACGTACAATCGGCTGCTGGAAAAGAAATCCAAGGAAAGAAAACAAGGGAAAAAATGTAAGCATACTCACGACGATGCAGCCAAATATCTGAAAGAACAGGGAATGTGCTTGTCTCACGAGAAACCTTTTGGTCATATACCCGGTGTGGAAGTTGGTGATGTGTTCATATTCAGGGCAGAACTTGCGGTCATTGGCCTTCATTGCCACTTGATGGAGGGCATAGATTACATTGCGCTTGACGGGAAAATCTATGCTACAAGTATTGTGAATTCGGGGCGCTATACAAATGAGGTTAAATCAAGTGATGTTTTGGTGTACTCAGGGCAAGGTGGGAATCCACAGTTCACTCATAATGTTGTTGATCAAAAGCCTGAGAGGGGCAATCTAGCGCTGATAAATAGCACGGAAGTTGGATATCCCATACGAGTCACTACTAAAAGAGACAAGTGGAAAGAACTGAAGGCTCTGGGTATGAGGCAGAAGGACAATACCATATATATTTACGATGGACTATACACTATACATAGATGGTGGCAAGAGAGGGATGGATATGGCAAGAATGTGTTCAAATTTGAATTACATAGAATACTAAACCAACCGAGAACACGTCAAGGCAAAGCCAAATCAATGAAACAAGTGATGCAAAATGAAGTTTGCGTTATAGATGATATATCGTACGGGAAAGAGAAGTTGCCAATATGTGCAAGGAATGGTGTGGATAATGATCGGCCACGATTTTTCACTTACATAACCAACATTATGCATTCCTCTTGGTACAAATGCATTCAGCCTATTGGTTGTGACTGTGTTGGTGGCTGCTCGGATTCTCATCCATGCCCTTGTCTTTCCAAAAATGGAGGTGAAATCCCATTCAACAAGAACGGTATGATTGTCAAAGCTAGGCCAATTGTGCATGAGTGTGGCCCGTCTTGCAAATGCCCCCCTACTTGTATGAATAGAGTCACCCAACATGGTTCTAAATATCGATTCGAGGTATTTAAGACCAAAACTCGAGGTTGGGGGTTGAGGTCAAAAAGTTTCATATCATCCGGAAGTTTTATATGCGAATACGTTGGGGAATTGCTACGAGACAAGGAAGCTGAACGAAGAATTGGTAATGATGAATATCTATTTGATATTGGTGTTGGTCGCGGTGAAGATGGATTCACTATTGATGGTGCCAAGTTTGGGAATGTCGCGAGATTTATCAACCACAGTTGTTCCCCTAACTTGTACGCTCAAGATGTTCTTTATGATCACGTTGACAAGAGAATGCCACATATTATGTTCTTTGCATCCAAGAACATCCCTCCTCTAACAGAACTTTGTTATGATTACAATTATAAGCAGGACTCGGTTTGTGATCATAACGGAAAGATCAAGGCAAAAGATTGCCTTTGCGGCTCAAGACAATGCACCGGAAGGATGTATTAGAAGTCATAGTTTTCTACCTTAGTTCTTGTGGTTCTCTAAGGATTACCAAAATCCTTGAAGTGCATCATCATGAAGCTTTCAAAGAGGGAGACCAAAAGGGATGCACTAAAATGTAACTATACTTTTTGTGAGATGCACTTTTGTATCAGCTTGGACCCAAAATGGTTCAGCTGTTGTATCAATGACCTACAGCTGTTACCATCATATCGGAATGCTATAAACATTGCTTGGGGCCTTTAAGAACTATCACAAGCATGAATAGGAATACATAAGTTTGTTCATTCTTTTCTGCACAATTGGATTTTACATTGGAACATGTAAGAGTAGAAGTGCAAAGGCAAGTTGAGTTCTTGTAGAAATTATCACAACCAAAATGTGGTTTTGGTCCAGAACCATTAGGGCCAGCCTAATTCTAAGTATTCAGTGCCTAGTTGGAAGCTTAAACCATTTAGATGTAAAAACAAATAGGGTCTCTAAGAATCCATTGTCAGATCAAGCATGATCAAAATGAGATTTATTATATTCTGATTGATCAGAATGATATGCTAGATGTCATAAATGCCTTGCACAAATCAGAATAGGAATACATCATGGTGGGTATAAAAATTAAGTTTATGTAACAACAGAATGCTGCTGCAAGTGAATTCAAATCATATCAATCCAACAGGAAAATGCAGGGAAATTGAAACAAATTATCAACATGAATGAATTGAAACGAACCCAATTTCACAATTGTAGAACAATTGAACCAAAAGACCTAAACCCTAATTTGAGAAAAGAGAGAATCAAAAGCTAACCTGAATGTACCCGACTTCCGCATCGGTAACTTTCGGCACCTCAGAAACAGCCACCCGCTGTCCCGCACCTGGACAGAGGCCGTAACTCAATTAATAATAAAAACTATAGTTTGAATTATTTTTGCACCAAAATTACAGTAAATCGTAAATTTTTTGTACTGCTCTCTCATCCATTTTTAAAGTATACATTTACTTTCCATGTAAATTTTAAAAATCAATCTATCAAACAAAATAAAATTAGGTAATTGATAGAAAGAAAATAAACGAAAAGATAACTTTATTTTTGGAGAGAAAATTTGTATAACAAAGGTACAAGGGAAAGACAATATTTATAGGTTTTTTCTATTCAAAACTAATTAGAAAAGAAACTTTCTTAATTATAACTTCAAAGAAAAATAAATAACTATAATTAAAAATCTACCATAATTAAGACTTCGCAAATTAAGAAATCTTTAACTACAGTGTTATTATATTTTAGAAAATCATAAATATGATACTTTCTTTTATCCTATTAATTTATATAATTTGGTGGTTACAAAAACTAAAAATAATAACATTTTAATATTAATACGAAATAGGTAAAAAATAGAATGAATTTATTATTAAAAGATTTGATAGAAAAAATAATAGAAGTGTTATCCTTAAAAAAAAATATATTATTTGTACTTATGAAAATAAGCGGAAGAAAAAACAACACAATTCTTCAATCCAAGCGAATGCCCAAATCCAAGTTGACGAGCACAGGCGAAATAATACTTCCTCCGTCCAATTTCTATTGTCCTAAAGTATATTTGCACGATTATTTAGGTGATTGTCTTTTTGTAATGAATAGATAAATTTGCCCATAATGTATGATAAAGATTAAAAATAATAAATGAATTAAAGGTAAAAATGTAATATTTGTGTTTAAAAAAAGAAAATAGTTCGACGCCCCAAATAGGAAAGTAGGATATTAGTTTGTAGAAAGAGGGAGTATATGAAGTAAAATAATTTTTGAATAATAATAAGATACGAAGAAAATAAAATTAGATTAGATTGAATTAGAGATAGTATATATATATATATATATATATGGGTTTAGCAGTTTGTAAGAGGGCATAAGCATAGATCATATTTTACTTTCAATTTCATGCCTTTCCTATTTCTTTCATTGCTTTCCTTTTCCTTTTTCTTTTCTTTCTGTACCGTTGCTTCTTATTTCTTTTATTTATTTTTTATTTTTTGCTTTCTTTTATTTCTTACTTTCTTTTCCTTTTTTATTTATTTATTTATTATTATTTTTGCGATAACAGTTCAACATCTTTTCCATAGGAAGTTGGAGAACTCACCCGATTTTCGATCGACAACAAGAGTAACTAGAAAAAATAGTAACAAATTGATTATTATTTGTTAAATTAAAGGTAATAATATCGTAGGTAGTAAAATCTATTGTTTATTATACATAGATTGTGTATAAATTTAGCTGACAGATTAAAAAAGATAGAATAACATAGTTTTGACGGACAAAAAGAGTAATACAAATAATTATATTTTACCATTTAATTCGTCTATTTTTCGTTTACCAAAATTCGATTAAAAAAAAAAAATCAAATCAAATATTCAGTTTCTAAAAATAAATACTTATTAACCTTTGATTTCTTGAATTCCCTTGAAACTAAAATTCCAACATATTACAATCCCTGTAGGCCTGTACTCATCAACTAAATCAAAACAAAATTTAAAAACAAATAAATAAATTATTCAAAGAAAATATAATCAAATACAAAATATATACACATTCACTAATATATAAAAGGATAAATAAATTTAGAAATATATATATATATATATATTAGTAATTCAAACTTTCAAATTATATATAATATCATCAAATTGATAATAATATATAAAAGGGTATAGATAAAATTTAATTGTGAAAGTGAATCCCTAATCTGTTGGGATATGATATGATTAGGATGAACTGATTCAAGAATTTGAATCCCTATCTATAAATAGGCCTCCCTCCCTCCCTCTCTCTCGTATTTAATTTTCTTGACACCCAAGAAATCTTACAACTTATTAATCAAGAAAGAGATTCTTGGTTCAACCCAGGTTTGATTTCTAATGTCCTTCTTCCTCATTATGTTTCTTTCGTAATTTCATTACTTTCGCATTCCACTTTCCTTTTCTTTCTTTTTTTTTTTTTTGGTGCTTGTGTTTATGTTTTGGTTGCGACCATGAGTGTGGATAGTTCGATGGATCGATCCGGGGGTTTGGTTTGGATTTATGAATGATAAAAATTTTGAATTTGAATAGTTGTTTGATGTCATATAGAGATGATTAAAATGAATTTGTAGTATAATATAAAAAAAAATATAATTATTTATTTGATATTTGTTAAGGAAAATAAAATATGAATAATAAAAGTCTCTGTTAAGACCCACAAAATAACACAACCTAAGAGTAGTTATTATTGATTTCGATATTGATAGATGGAAGATGTGCCCTTTTTTCTTGGTATGGAACGATGTTTCTTTTTATTTCTTGGATTATCTTATGTATGTGGTTTGGGTGATTCGATGTGTTTTGTATGTAATTTTGTAAATCGAAACCAAGAATTTAGATGTTATATTTTTTGGAGAGGTGGAATTAAATCACTATAAAATGTATTATCAAAATATGAGGATATTTAATTTGAAATAATCTTTAAAAATACTGAAATATTTCATTCATATTTTTAAAAATCTTTTAAATATACTTTAGAGGTATATTCAATTATGATTTTGAATTATTATGTTGAATTTTTAAAATCCAGATGTATTCGATCTAAATTTTTAAAGATGTTTTAAAATTTGTAGGAAGCAAATTTGAACTTACAGTTACTTGGCAATAGGAGATTATTCCTATCCATATTTATTTTTATTTCATTGTCATTTTACATTAAAATTATTAACTTAATAATAAATATACACTCATAATAAAATTATGCTAAAATTTTTGTATTTTTATTTAATTATTTGAATTTTTTTATCTATGAATGTGTTTCATATAAATTTCATACCAATTATATAAATCAATAAAAATTATTCTACAATGTTATGAAATCGGTATAAATACCTAAAACAGTAAACAATCTAAATAAGCTATAAAAATCCATTTAAATCAATATCAAACTTTGAGTAGATTATGTGGATTAATCCAAACTTCTTAAAATTCAATAAAGTCTAAAATGAATACACACACTCGTACTGTATACTAATTTTAAAGTAGTTCTAAAAAAATCTTTAGTTATTCAACCTTACATGGAATTTTGTGTGTTAACATAATAATTGTCATCTTTAAATTTTTATATATTAGAAATAATACAAAAAATATATTTGAATTATTTTGCGTAGCAATTGACACCTATACAAATTTATATATCATAAATAATAACAAAATTTATTTACATTTATAATAACAAATTAGAACTGTTTAAATAGTTTGAATTGCAATTTACTGTTTGAAATTGTTGTTTTGATTTGTTGAAGTGTCAAATTGAGATTTGAACTTTTTAAATTGCGGTTTAAAATTGTCGATTTTGATTTTTCAAAAGGTAAAGTAGAATTGAACCTTTTTAAGTCATGATTTTGGTTTGTATTTGTCAATTTTGTTTTTGATTTGGACAATTCCTATTCAAAAACCATATGTTCCAATTTGCACTGCCGATTTATATATATATATATATATATATACACATATATGTTAGAAATATATGTTTTTGGTAACAAATTATATACATAATAATTTATTTTTTTTTTTTTTTTGAAATCTATGAAGATTCATACAAATCCATGTAATTTTAAAAATACAAACAAATTAAATAAAATCTCAATTTAGTATAGCCCCCAAAATACATATCTGGGTATGGGAATCCCACACATGTCTTTTCCCCTCATGGAAGGGTTCTATGTTTGATTCTAAAGTTGGAGTTGCAGTTCTTTAGAATGACTTACTGTTATTCTGTTTAGATTTGTGTTGAGTTTTATTTATTTATTTTTTGATGGCCATAGGAGGAAGTAAATCTTGTACTCAAGTATCACGACCTTAATGGCCGGATCAAATGTTCTCATGGAGTCAAGGAAGCATAGGTCTGGAAGCGGGAGTTGTAGCACTCCAAGATCCCCTCCTAAGTTCAAACGCCGGAAGGTTGAAGCAGTTCGAGATTTCCCGGCAAATTGTGGAACTCGTAAGGAGTTAGAAGGTCTGCACAAGAGCTTTGTGACCAACACTGCCACCAAAGCTACTGGAGGAGAAGACGGGAACAACACATTGAATGTGGCTGCCATATCGGCTGTGCCATTGAAAAGTGTTCCTGTGATCAGTGTGCAAAGTCACTCGGAAACCATAAATCCTGCACGAAATGATGGTGAGGGATTGAATTTGGCTAATGGCAATGAGATTGGTGCCCAAAATACGTTTGGGGAGGATCAACTTCAAATTCTGGAACGTCTTGATGCCAGGATAGCGGATGCTAAAGAATTTATAAGTTTGTTTGACATGAAGTACAGGAAATCTGAAGAACTTGAAAGAAGTCCCTCAAACAGTTCTTGGAAGCTGGAAAAAGGTCATTCCAGCAATGAAACAAAGCTGGCAGTGGTGAAGACTCTGAATCGAGTAGAAGCAAGGGGAGACATAAATGTTGCTGCTGAATGCAATACAACACCGAGCTTAGAAAGCAGTCTTTTGCGAAAAATGGTGGAAGTTGAGGCTAGGTTCCCCCGGGGAAAACAAGTAGAGAAAGCTTTGACACTAGGATACATACCAGAAAATGAGGTGGAGAAAGTTAAGGCACGGAGCTCAGCTATGTTAGAACCTAAAGGAGTCGAATTATCGAAGGGAGAATCATCTGGAACTGAACATGATAAGCAACATCCTGAGAATGGTTTGATATCTTCAGCTCAAAGTTTCTCTTTAGGAGATGATAGCCAAGACAAGTCATTGGCCAAGTTCACAAGAGGTGTCAAGAATACTAAAAGTTATTCCAACATTCATGTGTCTAAAAGCACCATGAAGCAGGAAGAACTAATTAATCTAACTCCTGTGAAGCATGATGATCCTCAAGGATACGCAGTGAAGAATGTTCTAAAGTTGTTCGAAGAGACGTACAATCAGCTGTTGGAGAAGAAATCTGAGGAAAGAAAAGAAGGAAAAAAATGTAAGCATACTCACAAAGATGCAGCCAAATATCTGAAAGATCAGGGAATGTGTTTTTCTCCTAACAAACCTTTTGGTCATATACCCGGGGTGGAAGTTGGTGATGTGTTCATATTCAGGGCAGAACTTGCGGTCATTGGCCTTCATTGCCACTTGATGGAGGGCATAGATTACATTGCGCTTGACGGGAAAATCTATGCTACAAGTATTGTGAATTCGGGGCGCTATACAAATGAGGTCAAATCAAGAGATGTTTTGGTGTACTCAGGGCAAGGCGGGAATCCGCATTTCAGTCATAATCTTGTTGATCAAAAACCTGAGAGGGGCAATCTAGCGTTGATAAATAGCATGGAAGTTGGATATCCCATACGAGTCACTACTAAAAGAGACAAGTGGAAAGAATTGAAGGCTTTGGGTATGAAGAAGACGGACAATACCATATATATTTACGATGGAGTATACACTATACATAGATGGTGGCAAGAGAGGGATGGATATGGCAAGAATGTGTTCAAATTTGAATTACATAGAATACTAAACCAACCGAGAACTCATCAAGGCAAAGCGAAATCAATGAAACAAGTGATGCCAAATGAAGTTTGTGTTATAAATGATATATCGTACGGGAAAGAGAAGTTTCCAATATGTGCAAGGAATGGTGTGGATAATGATCGGCCACGATCTTACACTTACATAACCAACATTATGTATTCCTCTTGGTACAAATGCATTCAACCTATTGGTTGTGATTGTGTTGGTGGTTGCTCGGATTCTCATCCATGCACTTGTGTTTCCAAAAATGGAGGTGAAATCCCGTTCAACAAGAACGGTATGATTGTCAAAGCTAGGCCTATCGTGCATGAGTGTGGCCCATCTTGCAAATGCCCTCCTACTTGTATGAATAGAGTCACCCAACATGGTCCTAAATATCAATTCGAGGTATTTAAGACCAAAACTCGAGGTTGGGGTGTGAGGTCAAAAAGTTTCATATCATCCGGAAGATTTATATGCGAATACATTGGGGAATTGCTACGAGACAAGGAAGCCGAACAAAGAATTGGTAATGATGAATATCTATTTGATATTGGAGTTGGTTGCGGTGATGATGGATTTACTATTGATGGTGCCAAGTTTGGGAATGTCGGGAGATTTATCAACCACAGTTGCTCCCCTAACTTGTACGCTCAAGATGTTCTTTATGATCACGGTGACAAGCGAATGCCACATATTATGTTCTTTGCATCGAAGAACATCCTTCCTCTAACGGAACTTTGCTATGATTACAATTATAAGATAGGTTCGGTTTGTGATCATAATGGAAAGATCAAGGCGAAAGATTGCCATTGCGGTTCAAGACAATGCACCGGAAGGATGTATTAGAAGACATAGTTCAACCTTCAGTTCTTGTGGTTCTCTAAGGATTACCAAAATCCTTGAAGTGCATCTTCATGAAGCTTTCACTAAAATGTTACTATACTTTTACTTAGTTACTTAGTATATATACCCTGTTGAGGGCTAAACCTTGGAGCCAAAATGGTTCGCTTCCTTTTGAACATTTTGAAGTGTTCATTACAGCTTTTGAGGATTTGTTATATTGTTTGTGAGATGTATCAGCTTGGATCCAAAATGGTTCATCTTTCGATTGTATGTCTAGGAGAGTGCCTTTTATCCTTGTTTTCCATATAACTATTCTCACTAACAAATATTTTTGCCTCATGACTATCTTTTACTTTATCTATCAAGGAGTGCCTTCGATCCTTGCCTCCACTAGTTAATATGATGTTACAAAATGTTCGATCACGAAAACACATACTTGGATACTATCAACTTCGATGACCTACAGCTGTTACTACTACTACTATAGTACTATGTTTTCTAGGGGTCCCCTTACCCATCGATCATCATATTGGATCGCTGTAAACATTGGATGGGGCTTTTAAGAACTATCACAAGCATGAATTTGAATACATGAAGTTTGCTTGTGTTTTCTGAACAATTAGATTTTATAATGGAACATGTAAGAGTAAAAGTACAAAGGCAAGGTGAATGCATGTAGAAATTGTCACAACCAAAATGTGGTTTTGGTCCGCAACCATTAGGGCCAACCTAAATCTAGTATTCAGTGCCTAGTTGAAAGCTTAATAGCATTTAGATATAATAACAAATAGGGTCTCTAAGAATTCATTGTCAGATCAAACAAAAGATTAAGAACAAAATGAGATTTATCCTAATCTAATTGGTCAGAATGACATGCTAGATATCATAAATGCCTCGTACTGAATCAAGAGAGGAGTGTATCATGGGCTAATTTGCACAAACTTCTCGTTCATATGGTGGATCTAAAAATTAAGTTTATGTAACAACAAAATGATTTTCATGCTGCAAGTGAATAAAAGTCATCAGATCAAAACTTGCAACAAATTGCTAGGGATATCGATTCAACCAAAATCGAAAGCAAAGCTATCGATCCAACAGAAAAATGCCAGGAAATCGAAACGAATTATCACATGAAAGAAACAACTGGAAAATATAGGCTTGAATTGAAACGAACCCGATTCCACGATTGTAGAACAATTGAACCAAGAGACCTAAACCCTAATTCCCAAATTTGAGAGAATAAAAAGGAATCAAAAAGCCAACCTAAATGTACTTCCGTATCGGTAACTCTGGGCACCTCTGGAATGCCAACTCGGCTCCCGATAAACAGCCCACCCGCCGTCCGGCAACTGGACCGAGGCCGTAGAACATCGCCGCCCAGTCCAAACTTGGCGATGCAATGACGGGAAAGGTAGCGAGAGAAATTGGAGTGATTGGGAACGAGAATTTAGGGAAGGAAAGGAAAATCTGAAGGAAGAGGCTTCTGATTTCAGGAGCATATCTTCAGTCCTGTCAAATCCAAGATCATACTTACATACTATGTTCTTTTATCTTGTGTTTTTTGCTTACATTTTTTCTTATATAAGCATCTTTTTACCGACTCCAGGGTACTCCATAATAATAATAATAATACTGTGCCTTCATAAAAGTCTACAACAATTCAATATTCTTGAATTTGGCCTCAAAGATTCGGTGTACACTGTAATGACAAATAGCATTGCACCATAAATAAAGTCAAATATTACTGATATTACAATCGACTAATATAATAAAGTCAAATATTACTGATATTACAATCAACTAATATAATTTACTTTCATCATATTTGCATTTATTATAAAAATTTATTTAGACCAAGTGATATGATGTTAATATGTGACAAATCATATTACTAAGCAATCATGCTTCCGAGAGTTGTAAGTATTTACATATATATATATATATATATATATGGAATGTGTTCCTCCATAAGTTTTTCCATATGTTTGTTGGTTAGGACCATATAAGATATATAATTTATCCAATAACAAATAACCTTTTGTATCTTGCAGATGATTTATTTGAATAAGGTAATTAATTAATCTATCATCAATCATCTATTCTCATCGATCATTCAAAATCATCATATGTAATTTGATCATTCATTCTTCAATTAATTCTTTAATTCATTGATACCTTCGACGTTGCGGTGGTTTCCCCGGTATATTACGTGATGTTCACCACTCTTAACAATCATCTGGCATTAATTTACCTTCGATTTACGGCTATGCTTTTCTTCAACGCCTGATTGCGAAAACCTGTGTCTCAGAATTTCAATAGCATCTTCAACTTTAACTCCTCTCCGAGCCAGTAAAACCATAGCATGATACAGCACATCAGCCATCTCCGAGGCAGTCCTCGACTGGTCCTCATTCTCCTCTAGTGTCCGGCACAGCTCATCTGCCTCTTCCCTATAGAGATACGCCAAAGTTTACGCGCAGTAAGTTATGAATATTTAGATAAAACAGTTCATTACTCTTCTAAAAAATGCCAAATTTACATCTATAATAACAAGCTTCGAATATGGCAATAGCCAAAAGCTCAATTTGAAAAGGTAGCATGTATTTATGGAGTAAGGCGAACCTAATTTTTGAGCAGAGTAACTTGTCATCAAGCAATAAGCGTTTCGTCCAGGATGGCTTGGCATCCGTGCTTTCCGTCAATTCTTCTTTGCGTTTGGAAATTGTACGTTCTAGTGAGTACAGAGTCGTCAATGCAAGTTTACTTTCACCGACCTAGCAAGAAGAAACAAGACTCTCATATACTTTTTGCGAGGACAGGAAGCTTCGGTTTTGAATGATGAGTTGATGGGAGAATTAAGGAACCTTTATGATACCTGCGGGTTGTTTAGGACATCGTTGACCGAGGTGTAGTAGCACGTCTGCTCTCCAGTGTGACAAGTCGGGCCATCTGGCTTCCCAAGATAAATGATCTGAAACGTGTACACATTTGTTGTTCTACGTAAGTATGAGAAAGTTACATCAACCATTGATCTACGAAGGAAGGTTTAATACTTACAGAATCACGATCACAATCAAGAAAGATATCGCAAATATTGATGAAATTAGATGAGGTTTCTCCCTTGGTCCACAAAGTTGATCGTGACCTGCTATAGAATGTTGCCTTTCTCGAGGAAATGGTTCTCAAAAGAGCCTCTCTATTGACGAAACCTTGCATTAGCACATCTCCTGTATCAACATTTTGGGCTATTGCCACAGCCAAGCCTTTGTCGTCCCATTTGATACTATCCAAGAGGGGATTAGCCTGTATTAATTGGTTATATGACAGGAACTCAATAAATCCATAATTTGCACCATGTTACTACGCCATTCATGTCCCCAAAGGATCGTGCTTCATGCCAAGAAATACATCATGCCATAATAGAGGAACATTTTGAACAGAAGCCAAATATGGTTTTTAGACCAAATTGATATTTTCACAGGTTTCTACGTAAACGAAATTCCATGGTCGTTGAAGTTATGCAATTATAATGATAACACCGAGTACTTTGTCACCTTGAACAGAATGTGCATAGAACTTCTTAGAACGTGGTGCTTAGATGTAGCTCAAGTAATCATCAAGATTAGGGCTTTGTTTTACATATATTTTGAAATCACTTTTAGTCCTATTCATCAACAATAAACTTTTAAAAAACAAAATGTCACATCAAATACCGATTTTCATTTACATTATTACATCAAAAACTTATTTTCTATACAAAACATCACATCCAATACTTATTTACGTCACATCAAAAGCCTATTTTAAATCTAACATTCTAACATCCTCAAAACTCCGAAACACTTTCAAAATATATCTGAACTCATCGATTACTGAGGAGCAACAAACACTTCATTTGCTATCGCAAACACTCAACAATCTCCCCAACCAGACAAGCTGTAAACACCTGCCTTTTGAAATGTGAAATAAAGTGCCAATGACAGATAATAATTGAAATAAACACCTCCAAAAAACACCAAATCTCTAAAGCTTTTTATTCCACTAAAGTAATCATAGTATAATAATTGAACATTTCCAACATAAGCCATTTATGGTGTTTAAGTAAAGAGTGTGACTATTTTCACAGGTTTCAACACAAATGATACTGCTTATCCGGATAAAGTTTATGCAATCATAATGATAACACCAAGGGAGCTTGTCAACTTGAAGAAAAGGTGCACGGAATGGAACTTCTTAAAATGTGATACTTAGATGTAGCTCAAGTAATCATCAAGATTAGATTACTGAGGGACTACAAGTATTCATTTATTATCCCAGACACTCAACGGTCTCCGCAACCAGACCAACGGTAGACACCTGCCTTGTCTGGTTTAACATCTCAAAAGCACTAAGACGAAGGACCCAAACAAAAAAAAAAGGAACTAAATAACTAAACACAACCCAATCCTTGAAGCTTTTATTTCTACTGAAGCAATCAAACCATCAAAAATATTCAACAATCTATTTGAATAATTTAATTTTCTACATTGCTTCAGTGGAGCCAAATTTCTGAGCATAGATAATTCAAACATAAAAACGAAGCAAGAACTTGGAGCAATTGTAAAAAGAACTAGGGCATTATCAATTAAAATAGAAACAGGGGTAAAGATATTACCTTAGTCTCTAAATGCAAACTTAAATCCGAGGCCTTCAGGCAAGCTTGTATAGGAGAGACATGGCACCCTATTCTCAAAGGCGAGCTAACACTGCCGCATTTTGACGAAAGCTTGCGAAACGGCGCCCAGTGATTACTATACGGAGTTGTCATCTATTATCACCCATATGAAAACAATGAATATTCAGAATGAAAACAGGAAATCCTCCCTTCTGCAATTGCATCCACAGCGACCAAAAAATAAAAGAAAAACTTAAAAATCAATAGTGCAAAATCAATATATAGAGTTTGAAGAGATTGCCAGTAAATTTGAACAATTACATTAGAAAATTAGAATAACGAAAAACCTTAATTCCACAACATTATTTACAACTCATGGATCGGGCAAACTCATCAAGAAGTACCAAAATCAAAAGGAAAGCTAAATTACAATTCAAGACTATGAATTACTTGTTCGTTGGCTAGCTCATTCACTTCATGATCAACGCTTGCATTCCATTGTCAAGAATTGTTGCGGGCAGCAGCAACTGTGTTATATCATGGACAGACAAAAACAATCTATTTTGTACTCAATTTTTTCCATTTTAACTTTTACTCTTTTTTGCCTTCTTTTTTCTCAATTAATATCCATATATTTTGATTAAAGGTTTTCTTATTTTTTTTTCAATTTATTTTAATTTTCGTCTTATTTTAATTTTAATTATCAATTTATTTTTATTTTTAGTTTTTTATATTTTAAACCATTGTGTGCAAGATATTTTTCTTGAATAGGATGATATTCCATCACAGTTTCAACCGGCTCATACGAGGATTGTGATGGATTGAAGTTGGCTAATGGCAATGAGATTGGTGCCAAAAATAAGTTCCGGGAGCATCAACTTAAATTTTGGGACATCTTGATGCCAGGATGGCGGATGCTAAAGAATTTATAGATCTGTTTGACATAAAGTACGGGAAATATGAAGAACTCAAAAGAAGAGATCAAGTTCTCTCACACAGTTCTTGTAAGTTGGAAAAGGGTAATTACAGCAATGAAACAAAGCTTGCAGCGCTGAAAACTCTGAATCGTGTAGAAGCAGGGGGAAACATGATTGTTGCTGCTGAATGCAAGATGCACTTCAAGTATTTTGGTAATCCTCAGAGAACCACAAGAACTAAGGTTGAACTATGACTTCTAATACATCCTATCGGTGCGTTGTCTTGAACCGCAATGGCAATCTTTCGCCTTGATCTTTCCGTTATGTTCACAAACCGAGTCCTTATTATTGTAATCATAACAAAGTTCCATTAGAGGAGGGATGTTCTTGGATGCAAAGAACATATTATGTGGCATTCTCTTGTCACCGTGATCATAAAGAACATCTTGAGCGTACAAGTTAGGGGAGCAACTGTGGTTGATAAATCTCGCGACATTCCCAAACTTGACACCATCAACAGTAAATCCATCATCACCGCGACCAACACCAATATCAAATAGATATTCATCATTACCAATTCTTCGTTCAGCTTCCTTGTCTTGTAGCAATTCCCCAACGTATTCACATATAGAACTTCCGGCTGATATGAAGCTTTTTGACCTCAAACCCCAACCTCGAGTTTTGGTCTTAAATACCTCGAACCGATATCTAAGGCCATGTTGGGTGACTCTATTCATACAAGTAGGGGGGCATGTGCAAGACGGGCCACACTCATGCACAATAGGTCTAGCTTTGACAATCATATTGTTCTTGTTGAATGGGATTTCACCTCCATTTTTGGAAACACAAGTGCATGGATGAGAATCCGAGCAGCCACCAACACAATCACAACCAATAGGCTGAATGCATTTGTACCAAGAGGAATACATAATGTTGGTTATGTAAGTGAAAGATCGTGGCCGATCATTATCCACACCATTCCTTGCGCATATTGGCAACTTCTTTTTCCCGTACGATATATCATTTATAATGCAAACTTCATTTGGCATCACTTGTTTCATTGATTTCGCTTTGCCTTGGCGAGTTCTCGGTTGGTTTAGTATTCTATGTAATGCAAATTTGAACACTTTCTTGCCATATTGATCCCTCTGTTGCCAACATCTATGTATAGTGTATAGTCCATCATGAACATATATGGTATTGTCCTTCTTCCTCATACCCAAAACCTTCAATTCTTTCCACTTGTCTCTTTTAGTAGTGAGTAGTATGGGATATCCAATTTCCATGCTATTTATCAGCGCTAGATTGCCCTTCTCAGGTTTTTGATAAACAAGTTTATGAGTGAAATGTGGATTCCCACCTTGCCCTGAGTACACCAAAACATCACTTGATTTAACCTCATTTGTATAGCACCCCGAATTCACAATACTTGTAGCGTAGATTTTCCCATCGAGCGCAATGTAATCTATGCCCTCCATCAAGTGGCAATGAAGGCCAACGACCACAAGTTCTGCCCTGAATATGAACACATCACCAACTTCTACACCAGGTATATGACCAAAAGGTTTCTCGTGAGACAAGCACATTCCCTGTTCTTTCAGATATTTGGCTGCATCTTTGTGAGTATGCTTACATTTTTTTTCCTTCTTTTCTTGCCTTCAATTTCTTTTCCAGCAGCTGATTGTGCGTCTCTTCGAACAGCTTTAGAACATTCTTCACTGCGTATCCTTGAGGATCATCACGCTTCACAGGAGTTAGATTAATTAGTTCTTCCCGCTTCTTGGTGCATTTAAACACATGAATATTGGAATAACTTTTAGTAGTCTTTGAACCTTTCGTGAACTTGGCCAATGACTTGTCTTGCCTATCATCTCCTAAAGAGAAACTTTTGACCTAAAGATTTTAAACCATTCTCAGGATGTTGCTTATCACATTTAGTTGCAGATGATTCTCCCTCCTTAATTCGACTCCTATCAATTCGAACATGGCCGAGCTCCATGCCCTAACCTTCTTCACCTTATTTTCTAATATGTTTCCCAGTGTTGAAGCTTTATCTCCTTGTTTTGCCCGGGTACCTGGCTTCAACTTCCACCATTTTTCGCAAAAGACTTCTTTATGAAGCTTTCAAAGATGGAGACCAAAAGGTGTGCATTAAAATGCTACTTAGTTTCACTTAGTCACTTAGTATATATACCTTGTTGAGGGCTAAACCTTGGAGCCAAAATGGTTCGCTTCCTTTTGAACATCTTGAAGTGTTCATTACAGCTTTAAGGATTTCTTGTATTGTTTGTGAGATGCACTTTTGTATCAGCTTGGACCCAAAATGGCTCAGCTTTCGATCTTATGTCTTGGGGAGTGCCTTTGATCCTTGGTTTTTAAATAACTATTCTTACTAACAAATCTTTTTGCCTCATCACTATTTTCTACTATGTCTCGAGGATTGCATTCGATCCTTGCCTCACAATATGCTTTATTTCAGTTTTCCCCCATTGCCCTTTAAAACTCATTTCCCTTTAATTCAATTAGTTGGTTTGACTAGTTGGATATATTAGCTATTTTTATTACAGTATTTTTTGTACATTCCCCGCATTAAGGCCTACTCGACGAAAGGAGACAACCCCGAAACTTCAATATTCCTTTGACATTACCAAGTCTTTCCACATGAAGAAGGGCTAACCATAAAGAACAAATCATTTTGTTTGGTTGTAGTTCTAAATTGATTTGAAATGGAAATAATATTTTGATGTGATGTTATATGAGAGAAAATAGTGTATGTCTATTAAAAATGGTATATGTTAATTACTAATTAATTTGTTATTTCCTTAAGCTTGTAATTTAAGTAACTTTATTCTACTTTATTCATTATTAATATACTTGTTGTGTCCGACATAAAAAGCTACTTTGTGCCCTTTATGCAGTTAGTTACAAAGATGCATATTACCCAAAAAAAAAACAATCCTACCAATCGCGTATGCATTAGATGCCAATTAACCCTGAGTTGACATGGTACAAAATGTTTCAATCACGAGAGCATTCACTTGGATACTATCAACATCAATGACCGACAGCTGTTACAACTACCACTAGTATGTTTTCTAGGGAGCCTTACCCATCATATTGGATCGCTATAAACATTGGATGGGGCCTTTAACAACTATCACAATCATGAATTGGAATACATGAAGTTTGCTCTTGTTTTCTGAACAATTAGATTTTATAGTGGAACATGTAAGAGTAGAAGTACAAAGGCAAGGTGAATGCTTGTAGAAATTGTTACAACCAAAATGTGGTTTTGGTCTGCAACCATTAGGGCCAATCTAAATCTAGTATTCAGTGCCTAGTTGAAAGCTTAATCCCATTTAGATGTAATAACAAATAGGGTCTCTAAGAATCCATTGTCAGATCAAGCAAAAGATTAAGATCAAAATGAGATTTATCATATTCTAATTGGTCAGAATGATATGCTAGATGTCATAAATGCCTAGTACCGAATCAAATAGGAATATATCTTGCGCTAATTTGCATAAAATATTGGCTATTCCTATGGTGGATCTAAAAAAATTAAGTTTATGTAAAAACAGAATGATGCTGCAAGTGAATGCAAATCAGATTAAAACAAGCAATCAAATTGCAAGGGATATCGGTTCAACCAAAACTGAAAGCAATGGCTATCAATCCAACAGGAAAATGCAAGGAAATTGAAACAAATTATCATATGAAAGAGACAAGTTGAAAGTAAGGGCATGAATTGAACGAACCCGACTCCACCATTGTAAACAATTGGACCAAAAGACCTAAACCCCAATTCCCAAATTTGAGAGGAAAAAAAGAGAGAGAGAGAGAATCAATAGCTAACCTGAATGTACCCGATTTCCGTATCGGTAACTCTCGGCACCTCTGGAATGCCAACTCGACTACCCAGAAACAGCCCACCCGCCGTCCGGCACCTGAAACAAACCGACCGCCGCCCAGTCCAAACCTGGCGATCCAAAGACAGGAAAGGTAGCGAGAGGGAACGGAGAATTTAGGGATGGAAAGGATTGGGAACTGAGAATTTAAAGGTAGCCTTCCTTAATTAAGAAAATGTAATGATATATATATATATATATATATATCTATATATATATATTAAATTAAATTAGTAATAATATAATTTGAGTATTAATTTGTATTAATTATAAATAGATATTTTCTTTTTATTAATTTATTTGTATTATATAAAATGCTAGAGGACGAAATTTAGGTTGGCGTTCTCGTGAATTTTATCACACATTTTTATTGTACATTATATTATAAATTTATTTCAAATTTAAAATATCACATAAATATATATTTATATCATTTTAAATAATTATATTCAATTTTTTACTATTAAAAATCTAAACCCAAAATTTCAAACCCACAAACACACCATTACAATATTTTTGTAAATATGTAAAATATATTTTATCAACAAAATAAAAAAAAAAAAAAGACAAGATAATATTCTATTCGTCCCAAAACAATAATTCGATTTTGTCATTTTTATCCGTTACAAAATAATAGTCTCATTTTCATTTTTAATAACTACCTTTTCAACTTTTTATAAAACTATCTTTATTTTTAACAATAATCAGAGCATTTTGATTTTTTTAAAATATTTTTACATTTATTATCAATATAATATTATTATTCTTTAATTTTCGTGTCCATCTTAAATATCCGTAGTGTTTTTAAAACAAATGAAGTAATATAGTTAAGGATATTTATCATTTTAAGCTATTTAAAAAGTTTTCATTCCATTATTTGCTCTACTTTTTTATTTATTAATTTGTTAATAAATTTTCTATAATATCTTCATTTTCACTCTAAAACTTTGCAAGACAAAGAGATAAATAATTAGGGAAAAAGATATATTGCATATTGTATTCACATCAGCATCGACGAGGCCACAAACGCCCCGAACATCACACGGACCAGACTGTCCGTACTAACACGGCCGGAAGCAGCAGAATTTTCAGGGCCATTGGCTTTGGAGGTTCCCGGCGGCGGGAGACCGCCGCCAGGCTGAGCCTCTGGAGCGCCAGCTGGCGACTCGACCAGACTCCCTCGGACAACATTAACATGAAGCTTCATTCCCGCCAGACAGTGCAGTCGATTGCCGCAGACAAAGTAACGGTCACCCGGTCCCGTCAGGGCAACCGTCGTGTTCCCGTTATTGCTCGATAGCAGTGCATCGGTCACGTTGCATCCCTTGTATTTCTCCTCCGTAACCTCGCTCACCGAATGGTATTGAGAATATTGGAACACTAGCAAGGAAAATACAGAAGGATCAGGCGCATGTCGAAACCCTGAAGAATTCTGAAAACACAATCAAGGTTCTATCTAGAGCATCGATTCATATCATATTGAATATTTTAAACAGGTTAAATAACTCAATCCTAATCCGCCTCTTTCGTGTTAACCCGTATTCATAATTAAGTCAAAATCCTGTATTCAAATTCAATTATTTTTTGTCATGTTGTTTTGTTATGTTGTTTTTGTTAGTTCTAGGGTAATATCTCCAATAAATTAAGTTGAATTATTTAAAATTGAACTTAAATTTTAAATTATACTCTTTCTGTCGGCGTCTAAGGGTTATATTTACCTTTTACGTTTTTTATCTAATAATTAATATTCAAATATCGCAACAAAAAGTAAATAAAACCCTAAGAGCTAGACAGAAATAGTATTTTGCGTATATTAATATTATATAAAAGGATTGTCGTGTCAGATTCGAGTTGAGAGCCTCAACCCTAACATGAACGCAAACCGTTTATTATCGTGCCAATTTTTTGTCAACCCATATACATAATCGGGTTGAAATCTTGACTCAAATTTAATTATTTCGTATCGAATTGTCATTTCGTATTAGTTTTTGTCGACTCTAGTTTTGTCGTCCAATGGAAAGTAAAATCCTTTGAGATGGAACTTACAGAGGGTGTCGCCGACAGAGAATGTCTTGTCCTTGGACCAAGAATCGAGATCGGTGCTGATGTCCCAGCCGGAATTGTCGCCTACTGTGTGAACTGTTGCCCTGCAAAGATAAGCACAGGACAACACCAAAAATGCAGACAGCAATACATAAACTAGATTTGCCATTTTCGGACTGGCAGCAAACAGGCAAAGTTCATGGCCCTTATATCCCCAAGAATCGATATGGATGTTTCGAGCTGTTGGTTGTAATTAGATCGCCAAACGTTAAAAAAGTTATCAAAGAAAGACAGGGCAGTTGTCTCTCTCTCTAGATATATAAATCTATCTTTCTCCCTCTATATATATATATATATATATATAACAAGTTTGGCAGGGAGTTGAGCAGAAGTAACCCAATAATTTGACTTTAGAAACTAGTCTGCCAACAAAATCTGTTTTGCTTCTATTTGAAACCGAAATCACGGGGTATTCACAACAGTACTTAAATCAAAATTCAAATCTAACATTCAAGTTTCAACCCAAAACCAAACAAACAAGGACAATCATAATTCAATTTCAAACAGTATATATCTGAACTTCGGGATGTCAAACAATAGGATCGCATGTGTCATTTGAAACACAACATAACCAGGGTATCGACAAAAGTACAGTAGTAGCATCACTATTCAGAACATTCTGAATTAAAACACCAGAAAATGATCAATAAAAGAAAGATGCATGAAAGCAATGATATCAGACTGCTCATCTTTCTATAGCACAGAGATCCAATCTTCATATGGGTTTGATCTTGAAGTGCAGCGAGATCAGAGAGAAAACAAGGCATTTCAGATCCTGCATCAACAAAATACATGGCTAGCTTATTTTTGCAAAATATGAGAAAAAAAAAAATCCTCATATTTGGAAGCAGCACAAAGAAAAAACATCATAAATCGAATATATGAGAGGGAGGCAATTTTCATAGGAGTTGAATGTAAGTCTGCTTTTCAGGGTGTAAGTATTTATGTAGGAACTATGTATTGCACGGTACAATTAGCTCGATTCAAGTACAATGTGGCAGTACAAGAAAATTCAGATTATATAACATGACAATAAATACCTAGTCGTAACCCCTAACATTATCATGGTGAGAAACTTGCAGTATTGCACAAGAACGTGTGAAAATCCCATTATTTGTGCATCATCTTTATTTGATTGTAACCGATGGAAAACACAAATCAAAATTTGCAACAAACCCATAATCCTCCAAAGCTTACCTCTTTCTATTATATACAGGCAAACATTCAATCTAAATTACTCAACCATTGGGGTTTTTGAAAGGTTTTACTATTCCAAAAAGTTTTTCCCCCAAAAACATATCAAATACCTATTTTTTATTTATTATATTAGATTTTAGTGTAAAAAAATCACATCAAACAACTATTTCAATTCAAAATTGTACTATTTAAAACCTAAAGCCAAAACCCACAAACAAACACACCTTTAAATACTACCCATCCCGTCTCCCTACACATCATGTGATCATTACACAGTTATGTAGTTATCATAGCCTACAAGATTGTAATAAGTGCATAATAAAAAATAAATCTGCGAATACATACATACATATATATATACATATTTCTTTTCCCTTAAAAAATGTAACTGGCAACCGAATATGATCTTAAGAAAACTAGACAGCCACACTGCTCAAAGAAATCTTCGTCCTTGTCTAGTTATTAATGATGAACCCTCAATTACATATTTAGTCTTCTATATATTTCTTCATTTTCTCACAGTACCAGAACAATCTCGAAGCTTCTAGTCATAGAGCATGTCTCAGCACTCAATAGGTAAAACAAAGCCTCAAATATTTCCATATCCTTCATAGCATATGAATATCTTATATAATTTTACATTTTATCTCCTACAATCACACATTCAAGAGACTGTCTCCAATCACTTCTAGCAAAACTAATCGACAACCATAATAGTTACATTGAAGGGCATAAGATAACATTATAAATTTATAATTCCACAATGAGGCTCATTGAGATTCCAAGCATAAGTTTATTCCTTCCAAGCAGATTGGATTTAAGTCTGAATGGTTTCGATTACACACAAAAACATATATATACACACATATCCTGACATTCCAATACCAATTTAACATTCAAGAGACTGTCTCCTATCACTTCTAGCAAAACTAATCGACAACCACAATCAGGCTCATTGAGATTCCAAGCATAAATTTATTCCATCCAAGCAGATTGGATTCAAGACTGAATGGTTTCAATTACACAAAAAAACATTTATACACACACATATCCTAATATTCCAATACCAATTTAACATTCAAGAGACTGTCTCCTATCACTTCTAGCAAAACTAATCGACAACCATAATAGTTACATTGAAGGGGATAAAATAACATTACAAATTTATAATTCCACAATCAGGCTCATTGAGATTTCAAGCATAAGTTCTTTCCTTCCAAACAGATTGAATTCAAGTCTGAATAGTTTCGATTGCACACAAAAACATATATATACACACATATCCTGACATTTCAATACAAATTTAACATCAATCACATTCCCTACCAAAGAAAAACTTTTACTATACAAGATGTTGATGTAACAGGGAAAATAATAATCAAAGACATACCTGAACAAGATAATAAAAGATTCTCAAACCCTCGGGGTCTTTGCTAGTCTGAACATCCATAAGAGAGCCAATCTTCGATGTAGTGAAGGAAATGTGTTCGTTCCCCATCACAATCTCCAGCTCCTGCCTTCCGACCCGGTCGGGTTCCGGCCAGTTGTTATCATCTTCCTTCATTATCTGCAACGCAAAAAGCCCTAATAAACTCTTCCCGTACAAAACGCGAACCCTAACTGTACAAAAATGGAGGATAACAATCAAAGACAACGCTTGCCTCAGAATCGGCGACAATTCGACGGCACTCCTTGAGGACAGCGGGGGTGAGATAGACCTCCTTCCGAATCATGGTGTCGTTCTTGTAATTCGAATTGTTCGCGTATCTTAGCTTCCCGTCGGGTCGGAACTCGAATTCCAAGAACTCGTGGCCGAACTTCCCCTTGTGCCCCACGTAGTACCGCAGGTAGAACTCGTCAACGTTCTCTCCGTCCGCCATGGCCAATGCTGCAAGGACAAATCAATTCAATTCCCCTATTTGTCCCTAAGACGTGTAGTTGGGAGATGGAGAAGAGGAAGGAGGGTATCGATGAAGACGAAGAGGAGATCGATGAAGATGAAACGCGGACGAAGACGAAGGCGGCGCAGAGAAGGGCTTTGGATTAGGGCTTTTTATATAATTATTTATTTACTTATATATAAATTTTAAAATATTCTTTTAGAGCATTTTGTACATGTCATTTTAAAGTATTATTTTTATATTTGAAAAAAAATTAATAATTATATACTTAATACCAAATTTTTTTTAAAAATTTTATTTAAATTATAAATATATGAATAAAAATGTCAAAAATTATACACATTTCTATTAGTTAATATTATTATTTTTTAATCGTTTAAAGCTACTTTACTAAGTTCATATAACAAAATATATTTTCCAAAATAATAATATTATTTTCTCATTTTCGTCCGTCTTAAAACAATAGCCTTACTTTTTAGTAACCAACTCCCTGTTTTATTTTACAAAATTATCTCAATTTTTTAATAATAATTACATAAAATAAGTATTTGATTTTTTAAAATCACTTTTACACCCAGTGTCAATAATATTACTTAATTTTTCCCTATGACTATTCTTTTGAGACGTAATAAAATATTTGATATACTCTTCAGTAGCATATATTATGCGTCATATTTATTTATAAAAAGTTATCAATTGAATACCAAATACTTTAGCCTTTCATTTAAGTTGGATAATTTTTAAAAATATAAATATTATATTTCTTTCGTTCGTCTTTAAAGTAAAATTTATTTTTGTGTAATTGCATTGAATATTAAAAATATTTTTATATTTATATAATATTTTTTTACAAAAGTTTTTCTCTATTAATATTATAAGACAATAATAGAGTATTTTTGAATTTTTTAAATTTATATTACGTTTTAAATTTATATTTAATATTTAAATATCAATTCGAAAAAATATAAATATTATATTTCCTTCACTCGTCTTTAAAGTAATTTTTTTTTGTGTAGTTATACTTAATATTAAAAATATATTTATATTTATATAATATTTTTTTTACAAAAGTTCTTTTATTAATATTATAAGACAATAATTGAATGTTTTTTAATTTTTTTAATTTGTATTATATTTTAATATAATAATTAATATTAAAATATTAATATTAAAAAAAAAAACAACAACAACGTTAGATTCTAACATCAAATATAAATATATATTGTAAATTCATATTTCATATATGAAGTTCAATAATATCATATATTATATTAATATAAATATTATACAATTAATCTATATTTTATATTCCCTCTGTCCATTGAAATGTTACAATTTTCTATTTTCGTCTGTCCAAAAACAATTATCATTTTAGTAATTGTATTATCTACCAAGCATGATAAATACTCTTTCAACTTACACATTACTTTTATATTACACCAGTATATTGTTATTTTTTTTACTATAATTCAATATAATACTAATATTTAAAAATTTATCTGAAAAAATAAATATCACAATTTCAATGTGACGGAGGGAGTATATTAAGAGTCAATATTTAAGCTTTGAGAATTAGCATTTACATATTGTCTTCCCATCATTTTAAATATAAAATTTTATATTCAAACTTTTATAAAAATTAAAATCAAATTATAAAAAGCACACTAGTCAATAGTAAAAAAAACTTTGCAGTGCCAAATTTTTTTTAATACATAATAATTTAAAACTAAATTTTTACTTTTATTTTTTTTAAAAAAAAACCAATTATAATTTCGATTTATTTTTCTCAAAATATATCTTAATATTTTGAATATTTAAACTATTTTTTTAATATTTAAATAGAATATTTATAATTATAATATTTTCATTAAAATAATTAAAGCCAAACACCCTCGTCCCTACTAGCTACGCCACTGCTCACGCAATGCCCGACTGACTATAAGTAAAGCATGTCAATCTGGATAACATTAAAAACAACTTACTACAATTACAAACAACAACTAAATCAAAAAAAAAAAAAAAAAAAAAAAAAAAAAAAAAAAAAACAACTAAATCGATCGATCCATCAATGGAAGTTGGAAATTAAGAAATGACAACGATGATGACGATGATCATAATCAACCAGTAGTAGTACACTACTGTGTGTCATACTTAGCCAATCCTCTTGCACCAACTCCCCCTTTTCGGAATCCCCGATAAAAGGTTCGATTTGTCGGATACCATCGTCGAATGAATCTGGACCAGGTCGAAGAACCCGTGTGGCCAGAAACATTGCAACTGCGTATTATCGATCAGTAATGCCAAGTTGCCGTTTATTTAATCCATTCGTCGTCAGCACGCCGAAACTTCCCACTCGCACACTTGTTCTCGCTTTCGGACACTATATACATGTTCGGACACACATTCTATATATAGTAGCCTCAAGATCGTTCATGAATCTGAAGAAGATTAATATATATATGTATGTGTATATATATATAATTCTTAATTTGTCATGTTTTTTTTGTAGATACAAGAATGTAGTGTAAATTTTGCTCACTACACACCCTCGTGCATTGAACTTGCAGCGTATAAATACAGAGCCTCCTCTGTTGCCAATGTTCATTCTAATATTTTCTTTAAAGCGAGAATCATGGATGTGTCTGAATTTAAACATTTGAATAGGAATAACGATGTTTCGGAGGTGTCCAAGGTGCCTTTGGATGTGTCTGAATTTAAACATTTGGATAAGAATAATGATGTTTCGGAGGTGTCCAAGGTGCCTTTGATTGACTTCAAGGGAATGTGTCATCCTGTGCGTAGAACTGTTATTGTTGAAGAGATTGTGCGTGCTTGCACCAGTAATGGCTTCTTTCAAGTAAGTTAAAATTTTAAGTTAATGATGTTGATTGTTACAATGTATGTTATTTTAAACTGCATACTCAAAGAGTAGCGGCTGTTGTATATAAAAAAAAAAAAATAGGTGATCAACCATGGCGTCCCGCAGGGGACGCTGGACGGGGCGTTGTCTGTGGCGGCGAGCTTCTTCGAGCTACCGTACAACGACAAAGCGAAGTTCATGTCGAGCGACGTCCACAATCCGGTCCGGTTCGGGACAACCCTCGGAATCGACCGGCGGGTCCCTTTCCGGCGAGTCTTCCTCAAGCACTACGCCCACCCCCTCCGGGATTGGGTCGGGCTCTGGCCCGACACCCCCTCTGATTACAGGTATCTTCACATTTATACTCATAGAATCAGAAAAAAAAAATCGTCATTTTTTATTCGACGGCTATATAGGGAGAAAATGGGCGAATACGTCGTCGAAGTTCAAAAGCTAGCTCGGACGATAATGGCGGCGCTAACGGAAGGCCTCGGGCTCGGGGGCTCGTATCTGAGCACCGAGCTCGACGACGGGATGCAAGTGATGGCCATTAATTGCTACCCGCCGTGCCCGCAGCCGGCGCTGGGTCTGCCGCCGCACTCTGACTACAGCTGTCTGACGATCGTCCTGCAGGACTCGTCGGGGCTGCAAATCCTCGACTCATCAGACATGTCGTGGAAGACAGTCCCGATGATCCCCGGCGCCCTCCAGGTGAACGTCGGGGATCACCTCGAGGTCGTCAGCAACGGGCGCTACAAAAGCGTCGCCCATAAGGTCACCATTAATAGCGATGACTCGCCGCGCCTTTCGCTCGCCAGCCTCCACAGCCTCGGCATGGACGTAAAAGTCGAGGCTGCCCGGGAACTGGTCGACGCTGAAAATCCCGAAAAGTATCGGCGGAGCAGTTTCCGCGACTTCTTGAACTTCATTTCGGAGAACGACATCGGCGAAGGCTGTAGCTTTCTCAACACGCTTAAAATTCGCATGTAGTCGACGTTTTTTGCTCGGCCGGATTCACTGTTTCAGACAGTGAAGACAGCGGCGACTTATCGTTTTCGATCTTGGTCGTTGTTTTCGAAAGGGCCTGTCTTGATCGGGTCCGGTTCATGTACGAGGGGGATTGCTAATTATCTATGTATCTGTTATGACAAATCTTTATCTTTATCTTATCCAAAGCTGCGAAAAAAGGGGAAAGAAAACAGCTAAATATAGAAACCTTTTAACATGTGTAAGAACAACCTTAAAAACAGCTAATCTCTGGCTCTCCCAACGCCTCTATTTATATCAACGCTTAGCGTATATGCAACGGGAGCATCTAAATTCACGACACGTACTCGTCGCAATCGATCCGCATCGATCCCTCAACATCGTCTTGTCGTCGTGTTTATTAGGCCTTGACATAAAAACTTGATCACAATCCTACAATTGAAGTTCTAACAAGCCTTGTCCCTGTTGTCTTTCTTGAGTTATCGAAAATGCATCGTTCAGCCAGCACGAGCCGCGTAATAGATGACCATTACAGTTACTACACGATGTCCCCGTCATCAAAAGTCCCGACAGCCTTAAGAGCTCTGTCGGGGGAGTCTTTCGAGCTCCCCTCGTACGAGCCCCAATCCGATCCAGCCAAGAAGGAAAAAGCGCGCGCCAAATTCGCCGAGAAGGCTGTCCATTTGATTCCTCTAGTTCTTCTCCTTTGCGGATTTATTCTATGGCTCTTCTCCAATCCAAGTAAAAACAAAAAAACCTCCTTACACGAAACAACTTTTCAACGTACAGCTGAAATTAAATCATGTGCTATATAAGTTATTATCATATGTTCTCAGTAATTTATGTTATATAAACATGGATCTTAAGCTGAGATTAATTATAGCATATGTGGAAAGAATTATTACTATATGCGCTGATTAAGGCTAAGCAGATTCTAATCAGCACCCTAACTGGCCCTATATATATATATACATTATGTTCGTGTCTGAATTGTGCTCAACAACAATGGGGGCGACGAATCCGATAATCTTGTATCTGTGCATGCAGATATTAGCGCCGGAGGCGACGTGGCAATAGGAGAGAAGGTTAAGGGAATGGCGATCGACGGTGATCTGGACAGCCACGGCCATCGCCATCTGCCGGCGCATATGGGCGATATCGACAAGGAGAAGCTTGGAGATGCTGTAATAACAGCCAAGTTTCCTCGGATTAGATCGTGATTTTGGGATGGATTATCAGTAGAAGCAGCAAGAGCAGTAGTTTTTATTGCAATTAAGAAATGGATTTATTTCATTTGGCAAACTTGTTCTTGCAGAGGTCTTTTTTTGTGTGTAGTAATACGATGGAAATAGAGACATGAGGTAAAATAGGTAAGAAAACTATGGGAAATGTGTGTTTTGATGTATGTTTGTGTTTAAATTTTAGGTTAGAACAAAGTATATTATGTATCTTTGTACCTTCTGTAAATCCCACACTTCTAATAGTTATTGTCGAACATAATACCCTGCAAACCAGGCCCGACGGAAAAGTCACACTAGGCGAACTATGGGAGGTAGGTGACTTGAGGCGTTGGGGATTTGAACCCATGACGTCACGGTGACTTAATTTTTTATTTTTATCATATTATACATTAGTTAGAGGAGAAAATCTAACAGCAGACTAATGAAATTCTGGCCAAAAGTTGGAACTTAATTTTTATAACTTGAGTAGGAAATTTCAAGCTATTATACTGAAAAATTAATAAAAGTATCAATTTTTAATGAATTTTAAAAAAATTTATGCGTGATTGAAATGAATTATTGCATTGTGGGTGACTTTTTTGGTGACATGGTCATCGATTGAGGACTTAAACCTGATCTCATGGTCATGGTTCACGGCACGTTGTAAATATTTTTAAAAATATTAAACTTTGATAATTTTTTATATATTTAAAATAATTTAAAATATTTTAATTGAATTAAAATATATTTATTAAACAAATTTAAATATAGTCATAATTAAATATCCGCCTCTTAACCAAATACAATTGTATTGACTGTTTATAAAGTTTATTTTTAGTCATCCAAATAAGGTCGTATTCAATCTAATACGACTTTATTTAGTTCGTGACAAAAATTGATAAAATTTTCAATAAAATTAAAACTAATTATTATAATTCATAATGTGATCAAAACAACTTTTTTCCTAAATTAAATTATCATATAATGTATATCTAATTCATTTTGGTTGAGCTTCCATATCCTTGCCGATCTGATGTACAATTTATTGCCATCTCTATCTGTGAGATGATAATGGCAAACATTTTTATGGGTACAAAGTGTAATTAGTAAAAGTTGGAGGGCGTCTGCCGCAATCGTGCGCTGTCGGTACCCTGCCTATAAATCACACGCAGCGGCATTTTCAGCCATTATTTCATCTCCCGATTGTATTTATATTTCTCGTTGATTTCTCACGCCAAACCTCCAAACTCCGATCCGGTCAACCCCTCCGGCGTTGTTCCTTCTTGCGAGCGTCCGTCGTCCTTCGGAAGGAGAGTATCCCCGCCCCGCCCTCAGTTCGTCGAATCACTGCCTGCAATCATGAATCCGGAATAGTATATTTCTTATCACTTTTGAGATTTATTACGGCATATGGAGTGGCTGGGCATGATTTTTGTTGTGTTAATTGCATTTTGTTGTGTGTGATATTGGATTTGATTAGATCCAATTAGGATTGGACTGGAATCTGTGTGATTATTCAATTTCGTTCAGTTTTCGGCTGGATGATTTTAGATCCGAGGAATTTTCCCTTTTTAGAGCCAAAATCGTTCCTTTTATTTAGTGACGAGGATCCTTTTTTGTGAATTTGATTATAATTCGTATATATGCATATTTTTCATGCGCCGCCTGAATAGTTAAATCTATAGAATTTGAATAATCCATTTCTTATTCAAGAAATCTGTTTTTGATGAGGGTTAGTGTTCGGGGTTTGATCACTTGAACCACTAATTTTCGTGAGAACTGCACCTTATTAGGCTGCTTTTGTTTTTCGGCTCTACTTAATGTCTAGCTTACTAGTTTCTGTTATGAGTATATATCCATTTAATGAATTGTGTTCGATAAGTTATTACTATATATACACAGACAGATAAACAGACATTACCTGAGATGGTCGAGCTAATTGCAAATTGAGTTTAAAGCCTTCTAAGTTATTAGTATGGAAAACTATATTTAACTACCATTCCTTCTTTTGTACTGGTAATAATCACGACCTTGTTGTTATGAACTAAAGAAAATTGCCTCCTGGAAAAGTAAGTATTACCTTCTATCACACCAGATGCATCATCTCCTCGTCTCAGGCCTAGGTTCAAAACAGTATTGTGATCCTGCAGAATGTTAGGGTGGAGATTAATTCCATGTGCTTTAGCTATCTTGAGTGATATAATTTGACCTAGCTGATAACTTATTTTTGTATGTACTGTATATTTTTCAGTGACTACTTGTTCAAGCTGCTTCTGATTGGAGATTCGGGTGTTGGCAAGTCATGTCTTCTTCTCAGATTTGCTGTAAGTTTTTCATGTAAAAAGATAATGGATATCGGCTGTGTTAGTCGTCGTTGTTTAGCTGGTTCATCCTCTATCAATATAATCATATCTGATAGTATTGAATTTTTGTTTATTTATGTTTTGGTAAAGCAATTGTTAGTATTTAGGTGCCTTGCCACTAAAATAAAAATACAGTAGCAATATTCATTCTTCTCAATTCACACTAGTTGCCTAAGCAGTTAAAGAGGATGAATCATAATTAGTATACTTACTCTTGGTAAATAATTCATTGTCCATTTTGTCTTCAATATGTAATTTAATGTTGAATTTGTGAAGTTACTGACCTTGCTTCTGATAATTGCTTACAGGATGATTCATACATAGATAGTTACATCAGCACAATTGGTGTTGACTTTGTAAGGGCCTGATCTAATTGAATGGCAACATTTCCTACCGCAACCACTGTTCTAATGATCTTTTTAATGTAAACAGAAAATTCGAACTGTGGAACAGGATGGAAAAACTATAAAGCTTCAGATTGTAAGTTCCTTAGCTTGATACTACATATTCTTTGGGAGTTCTAATTGTACCATGTTATCCTGTGGAATCATTGTTGCCATTTTGTGATCTTTTACCTGTTGGTATTTTGGAGATAAACTTAACACTCCCTCTCTTAACTAAGGGTGTGTTTGTTTGGGGATTTGGATTTTGAGTTGGGATTTAAATAGTAAAAATTTTGAATTTGAATAGTTGTATGATGTGATATAAATAGGTGTTGATGTGATGTTTTGAATGTAAAATTGATTTTTAGTATAATATAAAAAATAAAAAATAGGTGTTTGATTTGATGTTTTTGGGGGAAAAAAATTGGATGAATAGTGTATTTAAAATCCAATCTCCCAAACAAACACACTCTAAATATATTCCTGTTTTCTCTCTCTCTTTTTTTTGTTCAAATATATATATATATATATACACATTTTCTATTTATAACAAAAAAAATTTATACACCCTTTCGTTTATTCTTCAACATTACGCTTACTTACAAATAAGCACAATCATTTATACAGAGTTTATCCAAATTTTCTCTCACTTCATTAATTCATTTACATACTTCTCAAAATATTCATATTTTGTCTCAATCAATCAATATTACTATATTCATTAAAACTCGAAGCAGCTCAAGCGAGAATATATTTTGTGGAGGGAGGGAGTATGTTATAAACTTTTGAAGGACATTTGTGCATGCCCTAGATAAAGCTTCTGGGGTTAATTTTTACACCTTTAAAAATTGGGGAGACCAATAGATGTGTTGATTCTGGTAAAGAATCTTTTATTTTTTGACAGAAATGTGTTCGACTAATTTCTTGTATTGTATTTCCGTCCTTTTTTTCATGTCGTGTGACTTATTAATATGATTCTTGATGTTCGTTTGGCTTGTTTTCAGTTTAGTCACTATTGGTTTGAGTCTGTCTAGTTTTTGGCATGCTTGGTTTGTTTGCCCCAATGGTTATATCTGATGAAATGTACTTGTTTCATGTTTCTTATTTCCTTTCTTTACTTGCAGTGGGACACTGCAGGACAAGAACGTTTCAGGACCATAACTAGCAGTTACTACCGTGGCGCACATGGCATTATAGTCAGTTTCCTTCCTTTTGTGCCTCTTGAATATTCCAAATACATGGTCAACTTCAACTTCTTGTGTCCTGGCAGATCGTATATGATGTAACCGATCAAGAGAGCTTCAACAATGTGAAGCAATGGTTAAATGAAATTGATCGTTATGCGAGCGAAAGCGTGAACAAGCTTCTAGTGGGAAACAAGAGTGATCTTGCTGAGAATAGAGCTGTGCCATATGAAACCGCAAAGGTAGAAATTTTCTAATCCACAGGTTAAAAAAAAAAGAAAATTACACATCATGAACGCATTTTACTGCAAAAACAGGCATTTGCTGATGAAATTGGCATTCCTTTCATGGAGACCAGTGCGAAAAATGCCACAAACGTCGAACAGGCTTTCATGGCCATGTCAGCTGATATTAAGAAAAGGTTCACCTTTGTCTTCTTGAGTTAGCTTCTTATGTCTTTTGTATTTATTACTAATACATAGATTTTCTCGACTAAAATGCAGAATGGCTAGTCAGCCTGCTTCAAGTAATGCGAAGCCACCAACTGTGCAGATTCGCGGACAACCTGTTGCCCAGAAGAGTGGCTGCTGCTCTTAGCTGTCGACTGCCATCAGTTCTGTGAGTTAAGGTGTCTTCTCTTCCACCATACACACACTCTGGTGAAGCATTCTACGTCAACGTCTTTTTTATATTAGCCCAATTCTTTCTACTACATTTGATCCTCTCTTCTAAGTTTGGTGTACAAATTACAACAGACTGACTGCTTATCCAAGTAGTGTTTGGTTGTTATTTTGCCTTTTATCTTCTGTGTTCCTTAGTGCTTGTCAAAAAAAAAAAAGAAAGAAAAGGAAAACGTTACACATTTTGTGGAAAAAGGGAATCATGTCGTGTGCTTTGTTTAAATTGGTATATTTTTGGAATAAATTGGTTTACTTTTGATTCTGTTTTGAGTTTGAGATGGAAGTTTTGTTATTTATGAACCTTCTCTTTGGTTAGGACTGCAGAAAGTGGTTTTCCAGAGTTCTTAATATAAGTTTAATAAATTATTATTTCCCATGAGCACCCCCACTTTTGTTATTTATTTATTTATTTTTTAATTATATGTATATTATATAAAATTTTATTGTTTGTATAATGATATATATTTGTTTAAATATTATTTTCAAATAAATAATATAATATTTATGTTTAGAATTATTAATTTTTTATAAGTAGATATTTATATGTTATGTATTGTGTTAATGTATGTATATTATATTTTTTTAGTAATATTTAAAAAAAAAAATTATTTTATCCAAAAATGTTTAGTGAACAAAAAGAGTTTCGATAACATTTTATTTTCAAATACAATTATTAGGTATAACAACCAGAACAAATTTTTTTCCTATTCAACAAAATAATAATAATAATAATAATAATGGTGATGGAGTATTAACAAAACCACTTTACAATGATAATAATGTTGTTTTTTTTGCTGGCTACTAGTTAGACCACCGTCCGTAATATATATATATATATATATATATTTTCAATTCAACAATAAAAGAATACGTATATATTTATAATTATATTAAATTATCATAATTTTTTATATTTAATATAAAAATGCATCTATTCAAAAAAATAAGGTGTGAATAAAGCTAAATTCCCGATACAAATGCTTGAAATATGGAATCAGACATATACTTGAAATTACATTTGGAATATCCGATACCAAATGTTTCATTTATTGCTAACAACATCGAATACACTGTGTCTTTTCTTATTAGTTTTCGCCAACCAAATGAAGTATTTTTGAGCGTGACTTGCTACTTGAGCTGCGCTTCTTGATGGCACATACTTCGCCGATATCTCCTTCCAAGAACCCTTTCCTAGCTTTTCAAGACCCTCCAAGAATGATCTATGCTCGTCGTTCAACCATAGCTCTAAAAAGTGCGACAATAATGCATATAATTTATTTTAGTAAGTTCAAATTAATGTAACCTTGTTCATCAAATGAATTAGTATAACTCGCTAAACGATGCTTTCTTCTATATCATTTTTTTTTTTTTTTTTTTGATATCGAATTAGAACAATCGAAATTATTACTAGCTAAGAAATATTATCCGCATTTGAAATCCGTTTAGTGATAATTTGATTGTCGCGCAATGCTACAAATATTTGATGATCAAATTTGAATGTTTGTAAAGCTTTAGAGATTAATGTTAATGGTGAACTTAATTAATTGACTCCATAATAAAACAGTTAGTAAAAAATTATAATAAAATGCAAATAGTACAAACAATAGAGTTAGGTATCATGTTTTTTAATTGTAATTGTTTACTTTTAAAGTGTTGTCTATTAATTTCATTAAATGTGTATTTGAGTCAACTTAATATTTATTGTTCCAACTAAGCCTTAAATCGACATCGTTTAACTAATCAATAATGTTTTCAGTTTCATATAACAAATCTGCTAATTTATAACCAAAAAAAAAAATAAAAATAAAAATAAAAATCATTAGTAACGGAAACAATCTATCCAGTAATATCGGAGTGTATATTTTTATTTTTAACTTGTTTTGTATAGTTATTTTTTTTTTGAAAAAAAAAATGGTAAAATAGTAAGTTTTCGTTTAGAAAATAAACGTTGGATTTATATATTTTGGAGAAAAAATAAGATAGCGAAAATAAAAATATAAAATAACACAATCTATCAATCGAATTCAATTTCAAAATAAAGAAAGCACAAACCTTTCTTCTTTTTGCGACGCAATTTGAAAGAGTCGTGAAGTGTCGCGTTCCTTGAATTTTCATGCCTTCTAGAAGCTTCCAAACTTCGAAGATTCGGAGTTTTCTTAGTCTTGGATTCGACATCATCGCTTTCTAACGTGCATATTCGGACACCAAATAAAGTGATTCCGGTCATTGCAGAAGACATATCAACACCGTGATGGCCGGATTGGGAAGGCTTTGGTAAGTCCTCTCCGGCCATATTCGCCAATAAATACATAAGTATTTGATATGAAATCGAAGATTTATATGTAATAATAAACTTATTTTTTCGACTATCGCCCTCTATATATATATATATATATACACACACATTTTGTTGATAGAGATAGCAAAGGAGTCAAATGTATTAAAAACATTTACAACATGACACCAAATTTACTTTAATGATAGGGGATACATTTACTTTAAATGTGCTTACATATTGAACTTTTATTTAGGGTTAAAGTTCAGATTTTTTGTTCTGATTTTTGTCAAATTCAAATCGATACAAAAATTCAATTTTTTTTTTTTTTTTTTTTTTTTTAAATCAATCTGATCTGAACCAAAAATTTGAAATCCGAATCAAACCGAAAAATTCGAACAAATCTGAAATTCTAATTTTTTTTTATTATCTTTTTAAATGTCAAATTTTATTATAGATTTTTATAATTGTTTTATAATATTAAATATAGATAATAAATAGAAATAAGTATATTAAAATATAACTAATAATTTTGAGTTTTTATTTTTATTAAAACATTAAATATATTATAAAAAAACTACATGAAAATATTATATTTCGTTTCGAGTTGGTTAAATTTTTAGTATACTGATCTGAACCGAAAACCAAAATTTATAAAAATTTTAATCCAAACCGATCTGAAAAATCCGAATCAAATTTTAAATTTCGGTTTGGTTCGAATCGAATTTTTAGATTTGAATATTTTGCTCACTTCTACTTTTATTATCTCTTATTAATATTGGAATATATATTTAATAAATTTAATATATATGATTTAAATAATTTAGAATATATATTTAAATATTTTAAAAATTATATCTTAATAAAAAATATATACAATATGAATATTATTTCTACAGAGGATAAAATTTCCTATAATATAAGTAAATAAAAAATACCATTAATTTTTTTTATAGTTAACATAAACTACTTGTATAAAAGACGTAAAGTTTTAAATGTACATTAAATATTTATTTTTTGAGAAGAGATAAAAAATAAAAAGGGTTTTGAGTGAGTCTACATATGTATGATATTATATGTTATATAGTTAATTAAGTTGATTTATATTTGTTAAGTATGTTTCGATTTAATAAATTTACCCAAAATAATGTATCAATTGTTATGGATGGACAAAATTGAAAGAAGTGTCAATTAAGATGGAGTGGAGAGAGTATTTTTATCAAAATTCATATAATGCAACAATTTTATTTGTAATTATCATTTAATTTTACAATTCTTCTAAAATATTTTCTAACTAATATCTATTATACATCTATTATCTCACAAAAAGAATTTAAAATATGCATTACTAACTTTTTTGTAGAAAAAATATACTCCTTTCGTCCCGGTGCAAGGTTGCTATTTGCTTTTTGTACGTATATTTTTTAATATTAGTATTATAATGAATTGTAGTGTAAAAGACGAAAATACCCTATTAGTATTGTGCAATATAAAAGTAATGACATTTGTATAATATAGTATAAGTTAAAAGGGTATTTATTATGTTAGGTAAGTAATACAATTACTAAACTAGGAAATGATAACTTTGTTTTGGGACGAATCAAAATAAAAAATGACAACCTTTTAATGGAACAGAGGAAGTACATCTTTTAATCAAAATACAACTATCATTTTTTTTTTAAGTATATATAGATTTTTTATTCATTACAGATACTCTCACATTTATACTTACTTACGTCAATACATTTATACATCACTAGAAATAAAATAGTACTCCCTCCGTCCTGCTACGGATGACTCAATTTCTTTTTTGGTACGTCCCACAAAAGATGATTCATTTCCATTTTTAATAAGTTTATCAATCTTAAATATACTTAACTCACTCAAAACCCCTTTATTTCTATATCTCTCTTCAATTAACAAATATTTTTATCTACATTTAAAACTCCTCATTTTTTTATAAAACTAATTTATGGTGATGATAAATAAATAATATATATTTTTATTGTCTACAAAATAATATTAAAAAAATACTTAAAATACCAACAACACTACATATATACAAAATAATAAAATATTATCTTAACTTATTATTAATAACTTAATAACTTACACTACCTAAAAATACCGTATCCCTAACAAAATACTCAATCTTTCGCGGATGGAGTATTTATATAACAAAGCTATTAGAAAACCGTCATTTAAATACAATATTCATTAAACTTTATACAAAATAAATGTATATTTTTTAAGTGGAGGAATGAAGTAGAAATTATAATAGTACGAAGGCTACTACTATCATTAAAAATTTTAAAATATATATATAAATATTCAATACATGTTTAATTCAAAATACAATGTGAAATCGTTGTTTTTTTTATCTTTTTATTTTTTATTTTGATAACGTGGGAATCCGCGGCCGCAACCCGAAAATGCGCATTAGGTAAACCCCCGACCGAACCTAACTCATTTTGCCAGCTTAATTAACATCCTCTGAAACCACATTTGATAAACCAAATTTTGTTAAATTTTTAAACACCTTACTACTAAAATAAATGCATTGCAACAACCTACTAAAATTAACTAAAATTTTATTCAACCAAGATAATTAATGCAACCAAAATATGAATAAATTGAACTGTCTTTAAATATTCAAAAATAAAAGTGTAAATAAAATTTTTTTTTTTTTTAATTATGGAGAATATTCAAAAATACTGTGTTTGTTTTTAGGTGCTGTGTTTAAATGGGAGTACTATTTTTATTTTTTATTTTTAACATTTATAATATTTTTCATACATGTAAATTATTATTAAAAAAATGAAAAAGATTTTGACATCTTCATTATTTTAAATTAGAAAAGTTGGACTTCTCCCTTTTTTATCAATACCATAACCATATATATTATACAAATAAATGTAAGGATATAGTATATAATATGTGTTACTCCATCCGTCCCAAAAATACAGTTTTATTGTATTTGACACAAGATTTAAAAAATATTAATATTATATTGGTGGTTAGTGAAAAGTATGGATAAATAACTTTTTTGCCCTTATGAATATATTAGTGTAAAAAGTAGTGATAATTGTGTAATAATAATAAAAAAGTAGGGATAGTTTTACGGTGATGTAATTATTTATTGAAATAAGACTATTGTTTTGGGATGAACAAAAATGATAAATAAGACTATTGTATTTAGATGGAGTGAGTATATTTTAATATTATCTATCTATGTCCGATTATAAGGATCATATTTATTTTTTACGTGTTGATTTTTTAATATTAATTATTATATGTAAACGTAGTACAAATAAAGGGAAAAAACAAAAATACTTCAATTAGTGTCTTATAATACTATTGTAATAATATTTATACAAAAAATTATACAAGTATAAGAATATTTTTAATATTAAATACAACGACACATGATGTAAATGTAAACCTTATTGACGGAGGGATGATGTATTATTATATCTTTTAAAAAAATTCGAATATTTAATCAGATTTTAGGTATAAATTTTCAATACAAATATCTAACCCGATTTTTTATTGGGTACCCGATATCCAATTTTTATATTTTTTAAAAATACTGACCCAGTTAAACCGAACCCGACCGGAACTACCTGACTTGAACACCACCCTACCTATATATTGTAATGTACTCTCTTGAAATTTTGCGTTTCAATTTTTAAAAAATATATATTTTATTGATATTATATAAAATTTTATAATAATACCACATATATATATATGAATATATATTTTATTAAAATATAATATCCAAAATATTTTCATATATGTATTTTAAAGTATTTTTTAATGAAATAGTAAGTATATAACACCGTATTCTAAGCACCATCTACAAATCTCATTCCAAATGAAGTTAATGTATAACATACAATAGATACATATAATAATAAAAGTCAATAAAAACATACAAAATATTATTCTTTGTTTATTTATAAAATTTTGGTAAATTTTCACTATGCATAAAAAAGATTCTCCATGAAAATATTAAATAATATAAATTTTTTTATATTAGATAAAAATTAATTTTATATTCAAAATATTATACCAATATTTAATCATATTAAGTTAAACAACTATTTCACATAATACTTTCATAATTTCTTATATCTTAAAATAGAACACCTAGAATTAGAAGTATTAAATAAACACATGACTTATATATATACTTTGGTATTTATTTTCATTTTATTGCAATAACACATTAATCCATGTCGAAAATATAACAATCATATTATTCATATAGGTATGCATTATAACTTCTCTCTGTCCATGTTAAATGTATTTATTTTACTATTTTAGTTTGTCTATAATATATTTATTATTTTTTTAAAAATTGTATTTTTTTTAATAAAAAATATTTTATACACTTTACACAATATTATTAAAAATATAAATGAGTTGGTAAACATATTTATCATTCTATTGTACTATTACCTATAAACTACTACTAATATTCTAAAATTTACGTAAAAAAAATTAAACAGTTACATTCGTGGCCGGACGAATGGAGTATTTGGTTTGTTCTTTTGTGATTTCAAACTAAAATTAATACTCCTTCCGTCCCATAATAAAATATCCATTTTTTTATTTTAGTCCGTCCCATAACAAAATGTCAATTTCCTTTTTTCTTTTTTTTTTTTATTAGTAATTATACTATCTACCTAACATTACAAATACCCTTACAACTTACAATATATTACACAAATGTCATTACCTTTATATCACACATATTAATAATGTTATTTTAGTCATTTCTATTTTATTCCTACTATATTTCAATATAATACTCCCTCCGTCCAATTTCTATTGTCCTAAAGTATATTTGCACGATTTTTTAGGTGATTGTTTTTTTTTTGTTATAAATTGACAAATTTGCCCTTCATTATATGGTAGAGATTAAAAGTAAAAATGAATAAATGATAAAAATGTAAAATTTATGTTAAAAAAGAAAATAAGACAATAGTTATTGGACATCACAAATAGAAAAGTAGGACATTAGTTTGTGGACGGAGGGAATATTAATATTTCTAAAACTACGTGCAAAAAATAAATGGATATTTATTTTTGGGACGGAAGGAGTACTATATATTATGTACTTTGTTTAATAAAAATACATTATTTTTTTCTTACAAAATATCACATTATTTAAACAAAAACTTTAATCAACACGTCGTTTCAAATCAATTTCAAACTACAACTAAATAATATATAATTCAAAACATACATATATCACACACATATTTATAACACTAATGCTTTAATTAGAAATTAATCGAACCAAAACATAATTTTTATTAGGAGTAATTCTCGATAAATATTGTCAAAATATAGAGTTCTGACCCTCCAATTTCATGTCGATAAGCAATTTCAAACATGTCCTCACACACCTTCGCTAACAATGTCGAAAATACTGCGCCTTTGCTTATTAACTCTCCCCAACCAAATGAAGTATTTTTGCGCATGGCTAGCTACTTGGGTAGCACTTCTTGATGGCACATACTTTGCCGCTATTCCTTTCCAACGACCCTTTCCGAGCTTTTCCAACCCCTCCAAGAATGCCCTGTGCTCATCCTCGGACCATGATTTTGCTATCACATGAAAATAATAAAATCACGATGTAAGGGTTTTGTCTTCATCAAAAGAATGTATAAAATTATCATAAAGTTGAATAATTATTTAGAGAACAATTTAATTTCCATGAATATAAATAATTTCTTAAATAAAAATTGTTTTGCTTATGTCTTTGAAATTTGAATCTCTTTGTAAAATTTTTAAAAAATAGGGTTTTAATATTTTTTTTTTGAAAATTTTACGGTTTTTTAATAAAAACAACCTATTTCTTCTCATAAAACTTCCCAACAAAAATATTAGTCAAGTAAACATTCAAAACCCAAAATATAAATCCAATAGCCAACTCAATCATGTTTTTTAATTTCAATTATATCGAATCAACACGAATCCAAATTTACTTCAAGAAGAACACGAGATTTATAATGAAGAACCATGATTATTACACAAATCTATTTAAAAAAATAACTCCATTTATTGGATTATAAATTTCACATAAATATCATGTACAAATACTTAGAAAAATGAATTCTAAAATAAAGAAAGATATGTATTTTAGTATAAATATATAGGATATCATATATATTAAAAAAAAAGTGCAAATTAATTTCTATTCCATCTTTGTAAACAAATATAAAGTTTCCATGCTATCATTTTGATAGATTGCAATAAAATTTTACATAAATTACTTTATGCATTTATTCTAAAAGAATGAATTAAAATAACACCTTTGTTCCTTTCACGGGGAAAAATTGGATTTGCAACGCCGTTATTGTTATTGATGCATTGGTGTATCCCTGAGTTTTGGAGACTTTGAGTGTCATTGGTAACGTACTTATCAGCGTCATCTACTACCGCACAAATTGAGAAGCCGAACAATTTGATTTTGGCCACCTTAGGCACCTCGGAAGACTTGCCGCGTAAACCCTCATTAGCCATCTTCGTCTATAGCAAAAAAAAAAAAAAAAAAAAAAAAAAAAAATCGAAGAATTTTTATGGCGGTCGATTTCTCCAACAGAAGTTTGCCGATAGGGATGCCAGACGGGACTTTAAATACACGAAGAGTGCGTCCAAATCGACAGTAGTTAATTTAAAATTGAATTTTTTTTTATTTAATTTTTTTAAATAGTATATTTATTATATGATGTTTTGTAAAATAAAAAATTATATTTTTATTGAGAATCGGTCATTTGTCTTGTTTTAAAATTGTTATACATTCGTTTGTATTTTTTTTCCCTAAAAAATTTATATACTATCTTGGTCTCACTTGAAAGTACCTTTTTAGAATTTTATAATAAATTAAAAAATAATATCCCCTCCGTCTGACTTTAAGAATCTTATTTACCTTTTGCGTCATTGTAGTTAACAATTAAAATATTTTTATATTTGTATAATTTTTTGCACAGATGTCATTATAATAGTATTATAAGGTACTAATAGAATTATATATGTTATTTTTCTCTTGATTTGTAGCACGTTTTCATATAATAATTAATATTCAAAGATCAATAAGCAAAAAGTAAATGAGACCCAGTTGGACGAATGTAGTAGTATTTTAGTTGTCAATGAAAGTATGTAAGAAATTTGATATTTTTATCCTTTAACTTTATGCATAAATTATTATTGTTTGTAATTTAAGTAAAAAATTAAGAATATTTTAGTATTAGTGTAATTATTTTACTAAAATAAAAAAACAAGAAGATAATTTTGAACAATAAAGACAAGAAAATAGCAAAAATAGTATTTGAAATTGAGACGAATGAAATTTATATCCTTTTATATATAATATTCTTATTAATTTTTATTTTTTTTATAAAAATATAATATTTCCTCGGTTTCTAATTTTTTGCTCGTTTAGTTGGGTACGAACATTATTAAATAATAATATTTTAATATAAAAATGAGATAAATAAAAATAAATAAAAATATTAAAAATTAGTAGGATAAATAAAAAAAAATGACAAATTAATTATTATTTATTAAAAAATAAATAAAATTATAAATGAACAAAAAATATTTATTATAATAAATTATATATAAATTTAACAAACTATTAAAAGAAAAAGGATGACATAATTAGTTTGGTAGGAGAGATTATTTAATACTACTATACATATATTTATTTAATTAAATAGTTGACTCAAGTGTAATTGGTACCAAAAGGAGAAGATGGCGGATGAGATTTAAGATATTTAATGAAACACCAAAACAACGTTTGTTGCCTTTATTAATGTTGTGTTGCCACAATAAAGAAGTAGGTGAGTTTTATGTATTAAATATAACTACATGTACTGTATTTCAAATATTTTATATTATTTTAAATTTTAAATATATTATTTACTCTGTCTCGTAACAAAGTATCCATTTCCGTTTTTAATAACTATACTATCTATCTAACATTACAAATACCCTTACAACTTACAATATATTACACAAATGTCATTACCTTTATATCACACCATACTAAAAAGGTTATTTTAATCATTTTTATTTTATTCCTACTATGTCCCAATATAATACTAATATTTCTAAAACTACGTGCAAAAAGCAAATGAATATTTAATTCCAGAACGAAGGGAGTATTTATTTATGCATTCTTTTTATGTTTATTTTATTTTTTTAATGAATATATATTTTTTTAATGCATAATTTATATGTTATTGCATAACTTTTATATAAATATTATTATTATTATTATTATTTTACGAATAGAGAGAATATATATTATCTATAATTATACTCCTCCCTTTTATTTTAAAGAGCATTTGCATTTTTATACTCCCACTGTCTCAATCACCCTGTAACATTTTTAAAATAGAAAATAATTAATCATATTTAATCTCTATCCCACATTTTATCCTGACGTCATCCAAATACAAAAATAAAATATACATTTTACTCTCTGTCACATCACGTAATTTCTAAATTATCCTATTTAATACTACCCACCTAAAAACTCGTGTCAAACGCAAATATTGCACCTTGTTTGAGACGGAGAAAGTAGTAAATAAAAAAAATAATATTTTATTAGTTAATAAAAGTGTATAAGATAGTTTGTCATTTTTACTCTTATAAAATATAAATAAAATATTTGGTATTTGTATATAAAATATTTTTACCCTTTTGAGTAGGATAAATAAAATTGATAAAAAAAATACTTTCAATTTAGATGAAAAATATATATTATATCTTTTTAATAATTTTCAAACATAAAGTAAAAATAAAATAAATCTTATAAACTTTGAAATCAAATAACGATTAGATAATCAACACACGGTACCAATAAAAACAATGCATATTATGTTTGATAAAATTGTGTGGTTGTTATATTTTTTTATTACATTATACTGAAATTAGATATAGATTGTATTATATTTGATAATAATATCTGATAATAACATGTGTTGTCCGTTTCATGTATTAACATAATACGATTGTAATCCCGTAAGGGAAGACCTAGTGGTGTGAGGATAGATTCATGACCGTGAGATTATGAATTTAAGCCCTCAACGTCTCCAGGTCACATATCACACATGATTCGTTTAGTGTAATTTATTTTATCAAATATAATTTACATGATATTAGGTTCAACTTGAGATTTACTCTGTCTTCACTTTGGTAGCGGCTGTGAGTTTCCCAAGTGTAACAACATAATTTATAGTTGATTTTAACACAATTTATAATAAAATAATAACTAAATTACTTTGGGCTCTACTCATTATACGAATTAACATTTTTAAGTAATGCTTCCTTAAATTATTGGATGAATATTTATAGTCTGCTTTTTTTGGATAAATTATGTTTTTTATTTTTTATTTTTTATTTACAACAAAGTCCATCTTCCCAGCACGTAGAGAGCATTATAATCATTTGATCCTCATGACTCATGCATCGCGTAATAAACAATAAAACGGATGGACTCCAGTAAGGGCTATGATGTGTGAATCAACTTGTGACAGTAAAAAATGGGCTAATGACAATAATAAAAAAAAAGGGCTGATAGTATGAAAATAAATTTGTGATCATAAAATTATGAATTCAAACTCCTGGTCGCTTCTTCATTTCCAAGTCACTTGTCATAGTCATACTTAACTTGTCGGACTTATGAGGTGAACTCGAGACCGTAAAAATTATAGTCATACTTAGCTTGTCGGACTTCTGAGGTGAATTCGTGACCGTAAAAATTATAGGCATACTTAGCTTGTCGGACTTCTGAGATGAACTCGTGACCGTAAAAATTATAGTCATACTTAGCTTTCGGACTTCTGAGGTGAACTCGTGACCGTAAAAATTATAGTCATATTTAGCTTGTCGGACTTCTGAGGTGAACTCGTGACCATAAAATTATATAATTTAGAATAAACCCGTGACAGTAAAAATGGTGTAAAAATAGACTCGTAACCGTGAAAATCTTATGTTCAATTTTTGATAATGTGAGGATGAATCCGTAACATAGATTCATATGACCGTAAAATTATATGTTTAAACCCCGAAATTTGACATTACCTGACTTATTTTTTTCAAGAATTTGTCAAATACATAATTCCCCCTCACATGACTTATTTTTTGAAAGCAAACAATCTCGCGCATGTCCACGTAGACTAGACATGAAAATTTAAAAAATATATAATTAATAAATAATTAAAAATATATTAATAAAATAATTATAAATTAAAGCAACTAATTAAAATTTAAAATAAAATAAAATTATATAATTTTTTTTTAAAAAAAAGTGAAAAAATAAATGAAATGAGTAAAGTAAAAACGTAGACATGTCAGGGGCAGGAGAGAATACTTTTTTTAGTGTCCAAATTTATATTTATTTATTTTTAAACTGTCACCAAAAGTTTCTCAAAAAATTATATTTATTTATTTTTAAGTTAGTCACCAAAAGTTTCTCAATTTTCTTTCTAATGAAAAAAATATTACTTTTTTTATATTAATATCAAAATAAAAATTATTAGTAAGACATTTTTATTAAAGCGTCATTTCCAAATAATTGAATACTAATTTACATATTATAGCTGCCCAGTATAACAAAGCCTTTCGTTTTTTTTTTTTTCTTTATAGCAGAAAAACCCGCAATCGCTACCCGAAAACACACACGGATTGATAAATCTCTGATCAAATCTAATACCCTGCACAACCAAACGAAAAAATCACACTAGACGAAGAGGCGGAGATTTGAACGATGACAAGTCCAAACTCTACACCACCGAAGCCTTTTGTATTCAATCTTTTATTAAATACTTTGGCGATTCGTGATAATTTATGTAAAATTTCTCACGAAGTACCATGTAAATGTAAAAATCTGAATACTCTGTTGCATGCATCATATTCCGATGATAACTTTCGAATAAAGAAGATAATAAAATTTACTATTTTATTTCCATTTCCATAACTTCTTATTCAATTCCGACATCGATCATAACATCAAAACCACAAATATACATATATATATATATAATACTACATACATATACATACATACGTGTATGTATATTTAAAGCCAGAGAGTACAGATAGAAAGGCTATGAAGAAGAAGCATAATTAATTAATTAATTAAGTGCCTGGAATGTTCTGCTCTGCCCTCTCCTTCATCTCACGCGCCTTCGTCGCAAGTTTCGTACGCGCCGTCTCCAGCTGATCCGCCCCCGGCGGATGTTTCCCAGTCAGGTACCTGTAAATCCACGACATCACGCCCACCGCCGCCGCGCCGAACCCGCCGGACGCCACGAACCCCGCGCAGAGCAGGAACAACGCTCCCGCCGCCGGCACCAGCACCGGGCTGAAGATCACCAGCAGCGGCGTCGCTATTGTCAGCGCGATCACCGTCCCCGCCAGAGTAAGCCCCGACAGGACCAGCAGCGAACCGCCGGCGGTCACCGCCGTCGCCGCCTTTACCACCTGGTGGCTCACCGGCTGCTGCTGCTGCTGGGGGTACGAGTATGGTCTTCCCGACTGTTGGTACTGACCGTAGTGCTCCGCCATTTTCGTTCGATTTTGGGAATTTTTGAGGGGTGTTGATTTTGAAATTAGAGTTTAGGTGAAAATTGGCGATAAATAGAGGAGGGAGGAGAGAGGACACGTGGCGAGGGTCAGGTGTGACGTGTCGGAGAGGTGGGCATGCAAAGGCCGCATGGAGTTGAGAACCGATGGTTTTAGACACGTGTATTTACGTCGTGTCTGAATATGAAGTCACGGCTCGGCGTAGGGGTGATGATTGATTAGGGTCGGTAAAAAGGATATTGAAATACCGCATGTATCATAAGTTTTAGCATTACTATATATCGATTCAAATACTAATTTAGACACGGTTTTGTTTATTATTTTTCTTATTTTAAAATAATAATTTTATATTTATAAATAATTATATTATTATAAAATTATTTTATTTTTATTATATAATTATCATTCGCTTTTATACTAATACATTTACAATAGCAAGAGTTTTTTATTTATATTTTCTATCCACTACTAATATAATATTTATCCAATCCAACTAAGACTACAGTTATAGTTATAAGATGGATGTAGTATATTATTTGGATATATACTGATAATATAGAATTTTTATTACAATATGCAAAATGTACTGTGTTGATTTGTACACAAAATATAAAAATAGCATATATTTTTATTACGGGAAGGATTACTGTGAGCAGTGTGTTGGTTTTTCAAAACAACACATGCAAAATATAGAAATAACACATGTTTTTATTACATACAATAAATATTGTTTGTAATAAAAATGTGATGTGTAAAATCATATTAGATCTTGTTAGTTTATGAATTGTGTTTGTATTATATTAATATAAATAATATATTCTCACTAATAGAACTATATGTTGTTTATTGTTATATTGAGTATTGTTTGTTACATTCAGCATTATAACCGTAGTTTTTTATTATACACAACATATTATCTGTGTAATAAAAATATGTATTGTTTGCCTATAATTACAACATATATTGTTTAAAAGTATGTCAATAATAATATCATATATTGACATATTGTTTATTCACACAGTGCTGAATTTTAATTTCAGTAATTTCAACACTGTTACATACGGTGTAATATAATTTTTGTTTAAATAAAAAATAAAATCAATAGAACATTTCAACCGAACAAATAGCCAGAATTAGGGTTTTTTTTCTTTTTGAAAACCCGCAGCTACTGCCCAAAATACGTACCGAGTAAACCCTCGAACCTAATAGTAGGTTATCCGAGGCGTCAGAAAGTTTAAACCTATGACTTCATGGTCACACGTCCAACTCCTGCACCACAAGACCATCCCCTTACAAGACGACGGGCGTAGAGTTTGTTCACATGGAGAAGCGACGAGTCAATGAGTTAACAAAAGCCTTGCCACCAATAAAACTTGCAACGAGCCAACAAACAAGCATTCCAGTTGCCTGTGGTGTAACAAAAATAATTGAGCTGATTTGACAACACAAGCCAAAGAACAAAGGCATAATATTGCGATGCTTTCGGGGAAACGAAAACACAAGGTGTGGATGGACGAAACAATTAAGTCATGAGTGCCAAAATATCAATGAAGCTTAAACAGCAGTGAAGACACAAAACCAGCTAATAATGGACCCCATCATATAACAATATGGAGCTGAGTGTTTTTGGAGGCAAAAAACACAAAATGGATTCAAACATCAAATAAGGACTGAACTTCTAGAAGGTAAAAGCACAACAGCAATCCGATAAAGCCGGCATTTCTTTTAAATACACCTACTTGCACCCTTTGAAATTTGAAGACACACTGGAAGATAACATTATAAATTTGAAGACACACTGGAAGATAACATTATAGCAAGGTAAAACCTTAACGTAGCTCATATTTTCTTCTGAATTGAATGGATTGTCATTTGACAGCTTCGCATATACTATGCATAAAATAGATTGCCAATAAAACATATGAGCTAGAAACATGGTTTTGACTGTCATATTTACCATTTTAAGATGATGCCCAACCGGAAAAGGAGGTCTGAATGCATCTGTAACAAGATGACACAAAATAGAGACCTGTCTGAATGAACCTGTAACAAAATACATTCAAAGATCAAAGTTTAGAAGATCAATCGTTATATTGGACGACCAATTTACTTCATTGCTGATGCTCGTGGAGTCGGGTTTTATTCAATTCTTCAAAAGTGTAACATTTTCTAAAGAGATGATTTCAAACATCTGATAGACAAAGTGCTTAGGAAGAATCCAAATAGTAAGTTCAAAGGGGATGCTTTGGTCCAGAACGTCTCGTTAAAGGAACACAAGAAAAGTTCATAATGGATCACATTCATACAGACAAGAAGCTCAATGAAATCAAAATAAACCGAAAATTGGAAGGACATATCAATATAATGAAGCAAAGTTAAGCTAAGCACCAATCCTCCATTCTTCCGATACTCAGAATATATCTACCAATTGATAACAAACCAAACCATAATCACAATGGCAAATGTCTGTACTTTTCCAAATTATAATAGTATAAATTCCCAGCTATGACTCTCTCATTGGGAATCAATCAAAGACTGCAAGATATGTACCTTGAATGCGACGCTTTCTTCGATCCTTCTTGTTTTAAGACTGCCGTCGTTACCACTAAACGACGAAGCCAGGAGCGAATATGAAATGGAATCCTAAGCCAATCTTCCGAGACCCTAAAAACAATCTTAAATAAAGTAAACACATTATCAAGGCAAAAGGCATTATGATTTCACTCAAGACATTCCATGTTTGGTTAAGACAAGAATCCAATGACAGAAAGATAATATACAAAGACGCATAGTGTGAAGGATCACCCAGGGAGCCACCTTGACAAAGTGTCCACACTTGCACCAACTTACGTGCAAAAATCATGGTGTCTTGCAAGAAAAGCTGGCTATCCTACTCCGGGATTTCAACAAACCAAATGACATATCATGACACACAGGAACACAGAGAGACAGTCCATTCTTATAGGGATACAAACCTGGGATGCGCAAGAAAGACTGTAAACTGAGCACAACAGGAACAAATAACACTAGCTTCACAACATCAGCACATATACAGAAAGTGAAGCACCAGTAATGATGGCAAAAACGATGCCCTAGCCCTGCAAACATCAAAGTCTAGTGAGCTTGGTTGCACAGAAATGTACTAAGTTCAGAAAGCAGATAACAAATGTACAAGGGAATGGCCACGGCCAACACTCATAACTGCTGACAATGATACGCCAAAGGCGTTGCTCATGAAAATGCATAACAAACATTGATAATTAATAATCCATTCATAGCCCATTCTTTGCCTCAGGTTCGTTCACAAGTAAATGTCTAAACACAAGAAAATTGAACAACTATCCTTTTACAAAACATCATTTGCAACACTTGGAACTTATTTACCTTACGGAACATGTATCTTTTGCGTGGAAGCGCTTTGTGACAAATGCCTTGCCTCACTCTGTCTCTCGAACTGGCAATGGCATCTGCACATCGCCTGTAAGGTGGTAGAGACAATTGATCTAAAACTAAGTTACAGAAAAAAATCTACATGTAAGAATTGAACTCTCAAACAGAAAGCTCCCACATTTCAACCATGGTAAAATATCTAGCCAATAAGGATCGATAAACACAAGTTTGAAATGTATTATACAGATGGTTTAAAACTTTTGACAACTCTACGTATTCGTTCTATGACTACAGGAATGTCCTTTTCACTTAAGGTTGTAAAACAGAATCTGAACCATCCGGGTTCAATACAATGACAGGCTGAACCGGGAGTAACATTAATCTTGGCTTCATTTAATAGCTTATCCCATAACTCAAGCTCCCTTTTATCACTGTACGTACTCATTAGGCTGCTCATATTGACCCAGCAATATAACCCCCCACTGCTTTTTGCACATTCCAAACCAAGTTCTCTCAATCCTGCAACAAATAAATCATACATCATGCGTAGTCTCTGTCGGTTTATCTTGATGTAGTCTAGTGTGAACTGTTTATCTGAAAGCATTGATATGAGAAGCTGCTGGGTGGGTGTTGAAACGGAAGAAAATCTAGTCAATTTCCTTGCTGCAGCCAACACATTTTCATTATATGTATATATAGCCCCAACTCTAAATCCAGGAATGGAGAAATCTTTAGACAATCCGTATATAATGTGAACCCTATCTTTGTCGATGTCCTCTAGGTCAACTATCTCTGCCATGCTTACAAATTCTTCATCCCCGTATGTCGATCCTGCAAAGATTTCATCTGATATGATGTGGATGTTCCTTGTTTTGGCAAAATCTAGGAGATCATACATCATGTCCCGATTCAGTATGTTCCCGACAGGGTTAGATGGATTAGATATGAGAATCCCACGGACTTTTTGACCCCTTTTCCTTGCCTGATTAAATGCTTGTTCCAGAGCCAGCTTATTTAAGGTAAAGTTATCACAATGTCGACAATGAACAGGGATTAGCTCAACACCAGCTCTCCATTTTATATCTCTATCAAATCTGCATTAATTCATTAGCGTTATTATTATTCATATTATTAATATAGAAACTAGAAAATAGCATAAGAGCCATACATAACAAAAGAGGGAGTTAAAAAGTTTTGCATACAACACACTGCATACAATAGAGAATATTGCTATAATGAATGAAATTACAAAAATTTATGGTACCCGGGGTAGTATGGTGCAGGGACAAGGAAAGCGTTTCCTTGATCAGCCAGGCAAAAACTAAGTATCTCAACAGCAGGAGTTGCACCGGAAGTCAATACCAACCTTGAAGGATCAAAGGGTACTGTTCTTCCCATTACTTCAGTCATGAAATCAGCCATTGCCTGTGACATTAGTATGAAGCATATTATATTATGAAATTGCACCGCAGAAAATCAAAAATGAAAATTCAGCCAGCCCTCAACAAAGTACTAGGAATATTCCCGCTATCCAATTCAAGAATATTTCCAAGCCTTAGCAAAGCCATGGCATAACCTAAATCACTACTTCGAAAAATTTAACATTTAAGAGCATTGCATTAGAATATGAAATGAGAACAATATATTCATCATCTCCTCAACTTTACAAGTATTATCTTCATATTTGTATTCTCGCAGCCAAAGTGAGACACCAATTCTCAGGTAAAACCAGAAATCAACTAAAATTATCAAGGAAATGATCAGCCTCATTACCACTTTGAACGCCATTAATCCATCCATAGGCTGGTAGGCAGCAAGCCTGGTGAGCCCTAGAGCATCGGAGCCTACTCCTAACATCGAACCAGTCAAATTTCTCGAAAGCCATGCTTCAATTATATCCAACGACAACTTCAAAGCAGAATCAACAAATTCAAATTAGTGCTCATTTAAAAAATTCACAACGAACCAAAAAGCAATTAGCAAATCACGCAGCCTCACTCACCCTATTCTCCGCTAACCCGAGCTGGATTACGCCCTCCGGATTCGCAGCTTCATCGTAGGGATCCTCTCGCAACCGATCGAGCCCAATGTAGTACGGCGAGTCATTCGGCTTCGCGACGGGGCTAGCCCGGGCCGACACGTGAGCCCGCACCGTGGAGCCACGCGCCAACAAATTAGCACGCGAAGACGAACGCTGCAAATCGGGGAGGTTCGCCGCCGACGCCGAGCGCTGCCGGGGCTGCGAACGGTGTCGTTTCAGGTAAAACTGCAGGAAATAGAAGAGCGCGCAAGGAATCAGCGAGCCGAGGATCAGGCCGCCCCTGCCTTGAACTACCCCCTGCAAAGGCACTATGAGTCTCATGCCGGTTCTGCTCGGGGTTCGATTCGGTGATTCCTTCCGCTCAGGACTCTGGCTTCGGGTCATGTGAGTCACCGGACGCGACGGCGGCGATTAGGATCGGCGTCGGAGGCGGCGGCGGAGGTTGCGAGAAGGCGTGTGAAGTCTGAGGTGGGGATTTTTTCGGTGAGCCAAAAGATGGGGATTCTGCTTCTGGTTTTGGAATCTTTTGCTCCCCAGGTGAAATGACGGGAATGCCCTTCACCTTTGTCTGTGACGTATTTTGGGGCAAGGGTACGATGGACATTGCACTGTACACTTTGTTTGGTTTACTCAAACAACTACGTAATAGGAACGTTTTTTTGTTTTTTTTTTTTAATTTAAATTATTGAATTTTGTTTAGTTGGAAATGCTTTAGAGTGTTTTGTGGACTCGTACGGCTTAGATATGATCGATCGTAAAAGACAAAATTCAATTTCCATTTATAAGAAATTTTTATATTATTTAATAAAGTGTTTAGATAAATATATTTTTTACAATATATTTGTTTATCTTACCATTTTTTACTATACAATTTTTATTGTGAGTGTGTGGTGTGAGAAGAGTGCTTATGAAAAGTACGTTTTATTTATTAGTATTATTATTATTATATATATTATACAAAATTATAAAAATATCCGTATATGTATCATATTTATTACATTGAAAAAAGGCGATATGTTGCGATGTCAGTACCCACCCTAACGGCTAATTATTTCATACTATCAGATGCCAATTTGTGGGTGGTAGGTGACCATGCCTTGTTTGGTTCCAAGTGTTTAAGTATTAGTAGAATTTACTAAAAAAGAATTACTCCATCAGTCCGCAACGTTTACTTTTAATGCGGTATTTAAAAAATAATAGTACTCTCTCCGTTCCATAATAAAATATCTATTTTTCTATTTTAGTCCGTCTCGTAACAAAATATATATTTTCTTTTTAATAACTGTACCTAACATTACAAATACCCTTACAACTTACAATATATTATACAAATGTTATTCCCTTTATATCACACATACTAATAAAGTTATTTTCATCATTTCGACTTTATTCCTACTATATCTAAATATAATATTAATATTTTTAAAACTACGTGCAAAAAACAAATGAATATTTAGTTATGGAACGGTGGGAGTATTTTAATTACAATGAGTAATTAAAATTAGTGTAATGACATTTTTGCCCTTTTTTTTGTGTAAAAGTAATGATGTGATGTAAAATAAAGGTATTTGTGAAAAAAAAAAATAAGGTAATTAATAAATATTTACTTTGTAACTGAACGTCCCAAAATAAAAATATGTATACTTTTTAGCTGGACGGAGTGTATAATTTTATTAAATCACTAGATAAGTGAGTTTGGCAAACTTATGGTTTGTTTAGATAGGTTTTTATTTTTGTTTTTGTTTTTTTTTTTTTTAAGTTTGGAAAAAATAAAAAGTTAAGTATTTGATTTGATATTTTGTGAAAAAAAAAATACATTTGATGTAATATTTTTTGGAAAATAAATAGTATCAAATAAGTAAAAATGTGTTGTATAAATAGAGTCTTAATCTTTTTATAATTTTACCATGTTTAAATGTGGGGTGCAGTTACTGTTTATATTTTATGAAGTATGACATATTAACATATCCTTTATACTAAAATCAATACTACTTCTCCGTCCTAATACAATACTCAATACTCTTGTTTATCATTTTTGTCTGTCCCAAAATAATAGTCTTATTTCTATAAATAACAATATCACCATAAAACTATCCCTACTTTTTCATTTTTATTACACAATTGCCACTATTTTTTACACTAATACACTCACAAGGGCAAAAAAAAAAAAAAGTCTTTTATCCATACTTTTTATCAACTACCAATATAATATTAATATTCCTTAAATCTCGTACTCAATCCCAATTAAGACTATAGTTCTGAAACGAAGAGAGTATATGATAACTTTAAATTATTACTTCCTCTGTCCCAATACAATAGTTTTATTTACCATTTTTGTCCGTCTCAAAACAATAGTCTCATTTTCATAAATAACCATATCACCGTAAAACTATCCCTACTTTTTCATTATTATTACACAATTGTCACTACTTTTTACACTAATATACTCACAAGGGCAAAAAAGTCATTTAACCTTACTTTTTACCCACTACCAAATTTAATTCAAAACATAAAACCAACTCCAAAACCCACAGATTTATTTCTAAGAAATTCTATCCTTATTTTACTATTTCAACTTTCTTTTCCCTCCAAAAACATTAATTCAAACACTCAATTTTTATTTATTTTATTAAACTAAAATCTAATTTTATATTCAAAACAGCACATCAATACATATTTATATCACATCAAACAACTATTTCAATTCAAAACTTTGCAACTCAAAATCAAAACCTCACAAGTAACACACACCCGATTCCTTTATAAACTTTCAATATTCACTCGATTTTTCGGATGTAGAAAGATGCCAAACCCCTTGCACACTTGAACTAACAAATAAAGTGCACTATTATTTCTTAATTTACTACAAAAACTCCAAAAAGCCTCTTTGAAAAGGGACTGAGAAAGTACTATTTTGTTTAATATATAATGCGACAAAATCACTTAAAGATGGCAAAACGCAACCAATAAAGCATATAAAGATAGCTTAAGAATTCTATCCAAGTGTGTCATCATGTTTTGTTACAACCCGATCTAAACTAGGATCTCAAAGTTCCAATCTTTGAATTTCAATAACCAAAATTTGATTGATATGGAAAGACCACAAGATGTCATGTAAACAGAGCAATGAAGAGAAATAGTCTTTACCAATTAAACTATACATTGTGCTTCTTTCTGATTTTACCTTTGCCATGACCCTTCCTTCGGGCGATCTTGATCTTCTTTTTCATCTTCTTACCCATGGGCTTCAACAATCTTGCATGCTGACTGCCATCAGCCATCTCCACATCTGCTCACCAGCAAAATCGACATTGATTTTACAAACAGCTTGGAAAATTAAAAATATGCATTTGGCATCATATTATAGTTAAGTTTCTCATGTATATGTTAGTCATTTTCCTCGAAAACTCTCGAATGTATCAGTACTTCTGGAAATATCCTCTCTATCTCTAACCAAAGCATTGGAAATCAAATCATAACACAATTACATTCAGATCATAGACCACATATTATACACAATCAATGTAAGATTTTTACATTTGATCCTAGTTGTTTACTTCCATAATCTCATTGCTATGTTATACGATAAATGCCTAAAGAGGAACAAATCAATTTAACATATTTCTGTTCATGAATTTTCCGGAACTAAATTACTCCTCAAAATCCTACAAATTCCTAATGGAAATAAGTAAATCAACCGTATAAATTTCTGTTATTCAACACAGGAATCATATAAACAATCTCCACACTGTGCACGAACCAAAACTCAGGCAGAAAGTGAAACCAAAAGAGAAATTATAAACCATACCCATGCCGTCGGTTTTAGGCAAAGAACCAGCAGCCTCATCGGCGGTCTCCATGGCGGCGAAGGGGCTGGGCTTGACTGGAAGTTTAGGGGCGGCGAGAGCGGCCTCCAGGGCGGTTTGCTTGGCCGCCTCTTTCTTCTCGTAAATTGGCTCAACCATTTCTCTCCTTATCGCCCTCAACCTCTTCTCCCGCTTTGATCTCATTGATTTCGCCATGGCTCGTCAATATCTTCTCCTTCAATTCGATAACTACAAGGAAGAAGGATTCGCCGACCACAGAGCTTCGCTAGGGTTCTTAATTAGGGTTTTGAAATCGGGTCTGGTTTCTGGTTCTACTACTAATAATAAAAATATTAAAAAATACTCTTAAAAAGGGCTTTATTAATATTGGGCTAATGTTATTTGGGCTTTCATTTCAAACCCAGTTTATTTGGGCCTAAGGTTTGAGTTTATTTGAATTGGGTCTCAATTTAAATCTAACACTGTTACATTTATACGATTTTTAATAAAAATATAAAAGTACTTTTTTTGTGGATTTAAATTTTTTAATAATAAAATATCGAATTTAAATAATTGTTTGATAATATTATAAATTTAAAATAAATTTATAGTATGATATTAAAAAAAAAATTATTTAATTTAATCAAATTTTTTTAAAAAAATAAATAATGAAAATTTCGGTAAATTTCACAAAAAATACAATCATCGTATTTTTGTTTTAATAACCAAAATTATACTAGATTATTTAAATAAAAAATTCAAACGCAAACTAAATTCAAATTTTGTATCTTTTTAAGTTTAAAAAATGTTTAATGTTTATTTTATTTATTTTTATATTATTACAGTTTTTCAACACAAAAAATATATATATATATATATATAAGTGTCGGTCACACGAGCTGATGTAACATCACTGAATCTTAATGCCTTGCTTCCATAAGCTTTTTTTTTTTTTTGTTTGGAAGTCACGTCCATTTTGGTAGATACTATAAAAAGGATTTATTTATTTATTATTTTCGGTAATCTTTTAATATAAATGAATTTAGTAATTTACGAAGAAAAAAAAATGTATTTCTATATGGAATTAAAGATTAAATATTAAAAACATTAAAAAAATTATTTCATCCGTCCCAATATAAGAGTCTTGTTTACCATTTTTGTACGTCCAAAAATAATAGTCTCATTTTCATAAATAACTATATCACCGTAAGGCTATCCCTACTTTTTCATTATTATTATTATACAATAGTCACTACTTTGTACACTAATATACTCACAAGGGAATTTTTTCCTTTCTTTCTACTGACTACTAATATAATATCAATATTTCTTAAATCTCATGTCTAACACAACAAGAATATACTTTTGGGACGGAATGAGTATTTGTCAACCAAACAAATTCAAATAAAGTACCGTTCAACCAAAAAGAAGTTATCATTGTCTCTTAAGATTGATATTTGAATATTAATTATTATATTAATATATAGTATAAATAAAAAAAAATGACAAAAATATATTTATTACAATATTTATTGATTAAATTATTCAAATATAAGTAATATTTTTAATATCTAAGTAAATGACACAAAAGATAAATGACAATCTTACACTGAACGGAAAAATATATTTTTAGTTTGAGTTTTTTTTTTTTTTTTAAAACATTAGATATAATATTTTGTGATTAGAAAAATACATTTTTATAAATACTTGTAATGGTCCTATAGTAAATAAACTGAAATTAAATTTCAAAATGACATATCTAAAATATTTTATAATACTACATTAAAGACTTTTAGTTCACATACAAAATATTAAAATTATTTTCATTTTCAAACTATCAAAAAAAAAAAAAAAAAAAAAAACTACAACACAATACATTAATTTCAACATGCTTTAAATAATTTATACTTAGAGTCAAACTAAAATCAAACCGAATTAATTAAGAAAATTCAAATACATACCCAATTTTCTTTTTTTAAAAAAATAAAAATATAAAAGTTTCCAACGGGAATGATATAAAAAAATAAAAATAAAATACTAGTAATAATTTGATAAAAAAAAAAAGTATTTCAAGCAACAATATACTTCTTCTGTCATCCAAATTTATTTTTATTTATTTTTTCATTCAAATTTATTTTTGTTTTTTTTTACTTAAAAAAGTAAAAAAATTTATTTCTCCATATTTTTCTTAAAATTCGTATCCGATCAAATGAGCACACGATTGGACGTTCTATGACGGAGGAAGTACTTGTTATTCAATTTAGTTGCTCTATATATCTAACTTCCAACTGCAATAGGTTCACTGTCCCTCTCAAATTTAATGCCTTCCTAAACTATAATTGAATTTTTTTATTTATTTATAGGATAGAACACAAATATTAATATTGCATTGATGCCATCTATCTGCATTCATTCAGAATTTCACCAATTAATTTTGCATGTGTCACAAAATAAATTCCCCAAATTATACAATCCACATTTATTTAATTTATATTTAATAAGTAATTAGGCCAGAAATGGATCACAAATAAGAATAAAATCAAACATATATTCTACATTTTATTTGATTGTCTCAATTAGGTTCCCATTTTTATTTTTATATATATTTTTTAATATTATATATTAAATAAATAAATAAATGCTTCTAATTTGTCGTCACTTATTTAAATTTAAATCGATAACGTCAAAATTAAAAATAAATAAAATTTTACAATATTTTAAATTTAGAAATTGCAATAAAAAAATAAGACTATTTTAACCCCAAAACTTCTCTCTCCAACCAACGGAACAGTCTGTCTTCTCTGCACGTCTTTCTCTCTCTATCCTCTCTCTCTCTCTCTCTCTCTCTCACAGAGACACACAGTCGGATTTGTCTGCAAATTGATTTGCAAACTGATCGGCATTCCCCAAGCAATCAGTTAATTGGTGTATTGTATTCATCAATTTCGAGAACACAGAAGGTGCCGTTCCATTAGCAGTGAGAGAGCTCCATTTTCAGATTCTGCTTCTCCATTTTCGGAGGAAGATCTGTTGCTGGCAATTTCTGTTTCAATTTTGAGCTGCTTCTCTACTATCGGATTTTTCAGCTTCAATCGTTGAAGGAAACGACGAGATCGCGATACATCGATAATTCCTTTGTTTTTGATGCGAGAGAGATGGAGCACAAGCACAAGCTCATACTGGTCATATGTTTGCCATCAATATCAACCCTACTACTTCTATTGCTGTTAGCCTTTTGCCTCGTGCGGAGGATGAGGGCGGAAGGTTCTAGAGACGCCGAAACTGCATTCCAGTGCAAGGAAAGAGATTTGGCGGCAAACGCGTCGGAGGATTTGATCTGGTTCCGAGGCGGTGAACATCTTACGGCGCAGGAAATCCTGGATGCTCCTGGTGAAGTGATTGGGAAATCCAGCTATGGAACGCTTTACAGAGCCTGTTTGGTCAAATCAAATTCGCTCACATTGCTTAGATTCCTTAGGCCTACCTGCACACTGAGGGTTAAGGAGGTCCTGCCAATTGCAGAGTTTTTGGGTTCTGTTAGGCACCCAAATTTGGTGCCTCTTAATGCATTTTATGCAGGCTCGAGAGGGGAGAAGCTTATGGTTCATCCATTTTATGCTGCTGGAAATTTGGCTCAGTTCATCAGAGGTAAATAAGGCTCTTATAATTTTACTTGTTATTGCTATCAAATTTAATCTCATAGTAGAAGAAATGGATTGGCTCTTATGAGTTTACTTGTTATTGCTATCAAATTTAATCTTATTGTCATTGTGGAAGAAATGGATTCAACTTAGTGAACAGCTGATATGATTCTGTGTAGAGTTGAATGATCTTAATTCAAATTGTTCTTTATTCTGAAGTACAGACAGATTGGTATAATCTTGAAAGTGTTGTTGGTTTAAATTCCATCATGCTTCAATGAATTTCTTGGTTTAGTTTAAGTGTTGATCTTTCGACGGCTGTTCCCCGAAAAGTTTCAATTGATCTCTTGCTTGCAATGGAATTCTTAATATCTTTTTGTCAGCGATCCGAATTTAATGTTTCTACTTTGATGGATAGTTGATCTCTTTAATGCTGCCATTGTGATGCTGTACATTGAACTTTCATTAATGTTATATACAGCATTATTGTAATTTTCCGGGAAGTATTGAATCTATTGGTACGTCGTAAATAAATTGCCTTACACCGTTGCATTGAGTGATGTCTTTTTTCACCTTTCTTGTTGGTTTTCGAAGATATCTAAGCTTCCATTCATGGCGTGTTCATTGGCAGATGATAATGGTGCTGCTCGGAAATGGCCGATCATATGCAGGATTTCCACCGGCATTGCCAGAGGACTTTTCCATCTACACACATCAAATGAGAAGCCCATTATCCATGGCAACCTTAAGTCGAAAAACATACTCCTGGATCATCATTGCAACCCATATGTGTCGGATTTTGGGCTGCATCTTCTTCTGAGTCCTGCTGCAGGGCAACAAATGCTCGAAAGGTCTGCATCCGAGGGGTATAAAGCTCCGGAATTGATTAAGCTGAAAGATGCCTGTGAAGCTAGTGATATTTACAGCTTAGGAGTAATCCTTCTAGAGTTGCTGACCGGAAAACCAGCGATCGATGAAAACCCTACGCCTGATCAAGATTTTTATCTGCCGAGTGTCTTGAGAAGTGCGATTATTGATGATCGAATCTCTGACTTGTATCATCCCAACATCCTTCAGAACCTAAGCAATGATCAGAGGGTAGTCACTGAAGATGGGATTCTCAAATATTTTCAACTGGCAATGGCTTGTTGCTCTCCCTCCCGACCCCTTCGACCTGACATTAAGCAAATTCTCGACAAGCTTGAGGAAATCGGGAAGTGTTGAAACCCTGGCCCCTAAGGTTATGTTTCGACTTCTTTGCAGTTCTTGTCGTGGACTAACATACATTCTCCCGCGATGAATGTTTTGGCCGAGAATTTATCTTCATGACCCTTGGCAGCATCAGAAAGAGACTCCGATTGACTTGCAGACGAAGGTTTAACAACAAAATAGTCGCGAAAGATGATCATATGCAGATATTTTTTTTGATGTGAAGAAATTAGAGTGATCGGACTTTTGAATTTGTTGTTTATTGAATGAGATAATGAATAGCATTGTTGTTAGGAAACTCGTCGTCGTCGACAGAATTTGAAACGTATTATTAGTGTTAATTACAGAGTCATTGGCAGCTCTAGATCTTCAGTGCGTGAGGATGCTTTGCTAAATCACCCCGGAATTATTTTCGCGACCATCGCGGAAGAATGAAGATTAGAACATCAAAGGTATCCATTCATTTTCAACTATTTTATTTCGCAGCTTCGGTATTCATAGATTTGAGCAAATTTATAGGATCGCATGAAGAGAAAGAGCCCGACATTTTCTACATTTTTGTTTACTGGCATTAGATTGTTTCTGGTAGTTTAGCTCGATATCGAGACTAGGACTTCGGAAGAATGCTTATAGAAAAGACTAATTTAGAACAAATTCGGAAAAACATATCATCTCACACAAGAAAGGTAGGTTCTATACAGTTGGAATGATCTAAGACATAAAATTTCTACAGACAAATGTTGTCGAATATATCAGAATCGAGCTTCGGCTTCATACTTACCCGACTTCCATTCCATGATTGCAGAAAGAAGCGTGTAGTTCGGAACCAAGTACTTGTGCGGCAACGGCGATTCTGTCATCGGAGACGTATCGTTCGCCTCGAGCCACGACTCGATCCCCTTCCGGTCGTACGTGTAGCCATCCCCAGCAACGCACGGATCCTCCATTACGCCCTGCAACACGTAAGCTCTACTTATTTTCGATTCATAAGACAAATCATCGACTCATTTACGCGATAAAAAAAAGTTACCTTGAGAATAGGGCACAAGAAGTGTTTCGGAGGCGGGGGCATAGCCTCAGCAGCCGAGTCCCGAGCTTCCTCGGCGAAGTCTTTCATCCTCTCCAACAATGGAAAGACTTGTTCCTCTAACTCAGGCCTATCGATTCTCCTAAGTTCAGTGCACTGCAGCGCAACGAGTGCTAATTCTCTGGTTTCCTCGACAGGCCAAGCGCCGGCCTCGGGATCCAGCACCTCCGCGAAACGCCCCTTGCTTATCGCTACTTCGACTTTATGAGCTAGCGCGATCGCCTGCTTCCCCGTCAGCAGTTGCAGAACAACCATCCCGAAGGCATAGACATCAGACTTGGGAGAAACAACTCCGGTTCTTTGATACTCGGGATCGATGTAGTACATTGTGCCCACCGGCGCGGTGTCCTTGTACGCGGCGGATAACGAAAGAGCGTCCCTGTTCACCATTGTCGAGAGCCCAACGTCCCCTATTTTGCTCACGTAGTTTCGATCGAGGAGTATGTTCGCCGGCTTCAGGTCGCGGTGTATGATTGCTCTCGGCTTTGTGCTGTGCAGGAACACGAGGGCCGATGCTACTTCCCAGGCGATCCGGAAACGATCGTGCCATAACAGCGGTCGCCTGGGTTTCTTCATCAGTATGTCTTCGAGGCTGCCGTTCTCCATGAACTCGTACACGAGGCAGCTCCGCTCCGGGCAGGCGCCGAGAAGAATCATCAAGTGAGGGTGTCGAATTCGGCTCAATATCTCCAACTGTGAAAACGACGATTTCGAACACGAAACAGAGCTTAAGAACATCGAATCAATGCTATTATCAGAGAGAATGGACGTACCTCTTGCTGAAATTGCTTATCTCTGGTAGCTTCCGTCGAGTGAAGAACCTTCACGGCCGCGGTCGTGTGCAGAAAGCTGCATTTATACACGGCGCCATACGCGCCCATCCCGATTTTGAGATCGTCGGAGAAGGATGAAGTCGCGGACTCGATTTCTTCCCACGTGAATTGTCGATACAGATTGAAGCCGCCGGTCAAGGTAGATTCGAGCTTCTCCTTCTCTTTGGTTTCGTGTAACGCTCTTATCTCCGCTTCTTTCCTTTCTGCAGCTTCTCTCTCGACGCAGTCCTTGATGAGCTCGGCTTCTCTTATCGCAGCTTCGTATCTTTCTTTAACCTTTCGCGCAAACTCTTTCGCTTCTTCTTCCTTGATACTTATCTGTTTTAGATTAGCGTCCTCTTGTAGACGACGTTTCTGAAGTTCGCTTAACTGGCAGAGCAGAAGGTGTTTTAGTCGAAAGAACTCGTCGTATACGTGCAAATGAACATTAGATGCGAAAACGAACCTTCCTAGAAGCATCGGTGGCCTCGGTTTGAGCCATGGCGTACATTCCTCGAATATGTCTCAGCTCAGTCCTCAATCGTTCGACCTCAAAGTCGACGTTCACCTGCATAAACGAATGCTGTCGTCGAGACTCGAGCTAAATAAACCAAAATCAATACGAAGTCGTATGATCTTCGACTAGATTACCTGATTCTCGGAAGAGATATCCGATGTCGAGGCTTGATCCCACAACAAACTATCTCTTGCTGCTAAGCTCGCGAGGCTCGGGGCCATGGTAGTCCCGTCAATTGCATTGAAGCCACTGATAGGTAAGTCTTTCAAAGGGACAACTCCGCCCGAAGGCATTCGTTTATGAAGAAGCGACTGATTTATCGCGGAGAGAGCTTGGAAGCGCTGCGCCGGCAGCGAAGACGAACGATAATTAGAATAGGATCCTACCGAGCCCTGATCCGTCCAATCTGAAGACACAAGAAGGGAAATGAGTTATTACAGTTTTTTTTTTTTTTTTTTACGACGAGGAAACGAACACTTATTACATAAGATACGAGACCTGTTCGCGAGCTCAAACTATTGTTTGTGTAATTATCGGTGGACGTGCTGCTCGTCTCGCTGGCGTCGTCTTCTTCTTCTTCAATGAATCTTTCGTTTGGTTCTGAATTTGCAGGACGTATCGACGACAGCTTCCCCTTAGAAACAGCGTACACAGTACAAAACATCGGACAGCCTTCCGTTATCATCGATGACAGCTTTGGCGTCCTTAACATGATAACTTTTGATCGCTAAAATGCAATACATTTGATACACGAAGAACACAGCGTGATTAATATGTTTTGTAAATTACCTGGAGAAGATATTACGGGAGGAAGTCGCGATGACAAGTTTAGCGATCTTATTTCGCTGTATATCCCCAGCTATAGCTTCTACGACGTCGTCTGATTCGATCTGCACGATTTCTACTTGCACCTGCGAGAAGGTAGAGCTGATAAGAACCTCACGAGACGACGAAAAATATAATCTTCCAAGAAATCCATCGGTATAATATCTAACCTTTCTTTGGGAACACATTTTTTTGTAGGGAAGAAGCTTTTCCTTCGCTTGCCACTCGAGTTCCTTTCGAAATGCCTTCACCACATCTTCCCGAACTTGCGAAACGGGAATAAAGTTACCCACTGGAACGACCAAAACAGCATGTAACATATCCAACAAATCTAAAAAATGCCTCAAAATTTCAACTTAAAAGTTGTTAGATGATATAAATGACCGACTAACCTAAACGTTTTAGCTGTTAGGATACGATATCATTTAATTATTTATCTACAAACATGGGTCAACCAACAAGAGTAATTTCATCGATTAAAGTCATGAGTTCATCGCCGAAAGCCCAATTCAACCAAGTCGAGGATCAAACCATCCTAACAATGTACTAACACAAAGATCATTCGATGCTTTTTTTTCTTTCTAAACACACACAAATGATTTCTTCACAGCATCATCATTCACAAATACATAAGTTTTTCATTCATTACTGAAAGGCCAATCCAATCAAGTCGAGGAGCATCGAGTATCAAACCATCTGATCAATGTGCTAAACCAATTTTCAAACACAAGAAACACAAAGATCGATGATTTCTTTTTTCTAAACACACAAATAACTTCTTCACAGCATCATCATCATTCAACAAACATATCTTAACTAAATCTAAATCAATCCATGCCATGAAAAACTGTAGCAAACAACTTACTAGGAGTCGGAATTCGCGAAATCACCGGGCGAACATGCAGTATCTTGAAGTAGACTTGTCCTTCAGGAACAAACTTCTCCAAAGCCCACTTGACAACATATTTGCTCTTACTGCTTCCACTTATTGCCAGAGCTACTACAGACTCTGCTAATGCTGCATTATTCACATCGAATCCTTCCATTTTCCTAATCTCCTTTTCCCCCATTTTTGCAGCTAATCTCAAACTCAACGATCCGCCAAACTTCAAATCCAAAACTAAAAACTCAGATTCAATAAATCGTGAAGATGGTAACAAACTTCATAGACTCTGTTTGTACACGTTTTCCATATCCAGATAACTTCCAAAATACTTCACCAAATCAAATGTAAAATTTAAATCACAACAGAGCCTGACTTTCAGATAAACCCTAAATCGAAAAACTCAACAAATCTAACACATAAAAAGCAACACGAAACGCTGCAATTCTCACCAAATTGAAGAACCACAATCCTTTCGCTTCCTCTAACGCGAAATTTCCCCGAATCCACCTGAATTTCACGAACGGAGCTCAGAACCGTCGCGTAAATTACGAAGGAAATACAAAACACGACAAATTCATTTTGCCAACAGAATTCAAAAATAGAGAGTGGTTGGTTACCAGTTTTTATGATACACATGGCCACAAATTATATCGCGCCAGCTCGCGCAACAAAGGCTGCCGTAGAACAGTAGGACATCCACCACCCCCACCGACCTCCGCCGCGATCAGGATTCAATTACCGCTGCATTTATGACAATGATGCATCAAAATTGAAGATCCACAGCAGCAGCAGCAGCAGCGCTGGCGAAAAGTCTGGCGTTGAATGTATGTGAAAAGGAATTGGCAGTATCCGTTCACTTGCTCTTTATTTATTTATTATTATTTTTTTTTATTTGTCACTTTCATTTTGGGCGTGTTTGTTTGGATTTAAATTTTCAGATGAGTTGAGATTTAAATAATAAACATTTTAAATTAAAATACTTCGTTCTGAAATAAATAAATATTGATATAATATTTTAAATTTAAAATTATTTTTTAAAATAATATTAAAAATAAAAAATAAATATTTAATTTGATATTCGTAAAAAAAAAAATTAAATCAACATTAGAATTTTATCAAAATCCTTTAAACTAATACACCCAAATATATTTATTTATTTCTGCGTTGTATGAATAGAATTTTTCAACTATTTGGCTGACGTGGCAATGCCGTGGTCAAAAGTAAACATATTGGGGACCACTCGAAGTTAATTTTTTAGTGACGAATAGTTTGTTTGGATTATATTATTATATTTTGAATATCTTTGGATGTTTTCTGGTATATTACATTTAAATATTTTCCTGAAATATAATTTTAATTAATAATGTTTTTTTAAATATAGTAAATTATATTTATTAATAAAATATTACAAATAAAAATAGAAAAATATGAGCGAACTTACTATTTATTACTCCCTCCATTAGGGTAAAGTATTTATTTATTTATTTATTTATTTATTGTATTTTATCGTCGTATTCATGTTTCAAATTTCGGAGTGTTAGAGAGATCATGTAAATTTTGATTCTATTAGAGAAGAGTGTTTGTTTGGGGTATAGATTTTGAATTGGGATTTGAATAGTAAAAATTTTCAATTTAAATAGTTGTACGATGTGATATAAACAGATGTTGATGATTTGAACGTAAAAGTGATTTTTAGTATAATATAAAAAATAAAAAATAGGTGTTTGATGATATTTTTTTAGAAAAAAAATGGAATGAATAATATATTTAAAATCCAATTTAAAAAAAAACACACCCCTAGGGGCTGATATAATTAATAATTAATTATTTAATGTGATTATACAATTAATTAAGTATTTAATACCATTACATGATATAATTAATAATTATTTATTTAATACCATGATTAAGGGCTGAATTAAAATATGGTGTTAAATTTTTTAATTCAACATTTGATCCTCCTCCTTTGAAATTTATGATAGAGTTGAATTTTTGTATTTTACTTCCTCCGTCTCCACATAATTTATTCATATTTTTTATTTTCGTCTCTTCTATAAAATTATTTTTTTCTTTCTTTTGAAAATATAATTATACACTTTAATCGCATTTTAAATTTTATAACTTTTTTAATCTTAATTAAACTATTTAGTTATCTCAATCTTAATCTATAACTATTTTTACTATACAATAATTATTTTCACTAACATACTTCTTAATTACTTACTAATTATATTTTACTTAAATTCCAGTGCCTACAATAATGAGCTCATATTACATGGTACGGAGGGAGTATCAGGTTTGTAGATTTGATTTTGGTTTAGAAAATTTTGATGTATATTAATTTGATAATTAATAGATATAATAATATAAATATGCATTAAATTAAATTATAAAATTAATAATAATATAATTTAAATATTAATTTATACTTCCTCCATCATGCAAATGTGTGTTCATTTGACCGGATACAAGTTTTAATAAAAGTGAGTAATAATGGTTATTTTTTCCTTTTATAATAAAAAATACAGTATAAAAATATAATAATTTTTTATTTAAAAAGAAAACAAGAATATTTTTCAATGACAACTAAAAAGAAAAGTGAACATAGATTTGAAGGATGGAGAAAGTATTAATCATAATAATTATTTATATTAGTATATTAAATTTTATTGAGCTCAATTGAGCTACCCCAAAGTCGAGCTCGAGCTCAGTTTGTTAATAGATAAAATAATTTTCAAACTCAAGCTCTAGTCGAGCTGCTAATGGATCAAACTTGGCTCGCGAACTATTCTTCCAAACCCATAAAATTAATCCTATTTCTTTTAGCTATTATACTAACTTAATTCAATTTTATTTGAACATACCTAACATTTAATAATTTATAGTAGTATTAAGATTTTGATTATATTTTATTAAATTACTAATACATATATATTAAGATTTATTTGGTAATTAGATTTGGATTTTAAATTATAATTTTTATTTTTAATGTCATATAAATAAATATTGATAAAATATTTTGAATGTTAATAGTTGTTTATGTTATATAAAAATAAAAATAAATATTTAATTTGATATTTTGATAAGAAAAAAAAAAAAAACTTTATATGCCAGCAAAAATTAGCCAATTTGGAGTTGGTGCAGAAATTAGGAAAAATAAATTGTTGGGGTGCAAACCAAGTCCCATGTTGGAAATGGTGAATAAAATTATACATTCTTATAAGTTCCAAGTAAACTCTACTGGTATGAGACCCAAAGCGGACAGTCCCAACAGTGTATTTTATATTACAGGTTTGTTACTTTTTTTATTATTTTAAATAAAATAATAATTAAATTTTATACTATTATAAAAGAATTACTAAATTTTTACTGAAAATGATAAAACAATATAATAAAAAATAAAAAAAAAAAGTAACAAAGAAAAAAAACCTAATCAAATGTCAAAAATAATAAAGCATGGAAGACACCTATATAAATATTTCAAAAAAAAAAATTATATTCAAACAACAATATATAATACAAATAAATCAAGACCCTCATGAATTTTTCGAGGGCCTAATTTGCAGGGTATTACGTTCGGCTGGAAATTTACCCAGTACTCACTTTTGGATAGCTCTGCGGGTTCCACGTCATTAAAAAAAATGCAAACCCATGGCTCTTTATATATATATATATTATTTATAAAAGTTTAGTATATTTTTATTGTATTTAGTTTGTTTTTGTATTAATGCCTAAATAGTGACTAGATGTAATGTTTTTTGATAAAAAAAATTGTATATTTTTTAAAACCACAACAATTATTTAGTAAAAAACGAAAAAAAAAATCAAAGAAAATGGAAGAAACACACCAACAACCTTCAAATTTGTACCATTATATAGTGTTAATTTATAAAATATTATAATATATAATATACACACGGAAATAACAATTGATAACAAATTAATAAAATTAGAAAAATAAAAAATTGTGTAACAAAGTGAAACAAGCAAGGAAGGAATATTACAGAGCGATCAGCGATAGCAACATTTGTGTGTATATCCAATTCGGAGATGTCGATGTTAGAGACTGTTAGTATTAATTAATTGACTCAGTCTAAGTCGTCGTGCCTTAGGCAGCCACGGGCCCCCCTGTCACAATTCCCACCCCCACCCCATTAATATTCAATGTAATGCTACCCAATTACGAATAATAATAAAAGATTTTATTTATTTTTTTAAGAAAAGACCTGTGGAATAAAATCTGACTACTGGCAAAATCAGATTCCAAACAAACAAAACGCACGTGAAAATTGGGTTTTATTGGGCCCAATCTGGGCTTCAGAAAATCGGCCCAATATTTAAGAACAAGCTACTAAAATTTCTTCCAGACTAAAAATACATACATATTACATACGACAAATACATATAAAACAGGAAATCCGTCGAACAAATTTGCAAGATCAGCTGTTCAACATTCCACGGCACATACTATAAACAGGTGTAATTAAAAGCTTACGCATTTGTAGTTCGCCGGCCGTCTCCGGGGCGGCGACAAGATCGACGATTTTCGGCCACAACAACAACCACATTTATTACCTGTTTCGAACCCGGCCATAAAATACATGTAAGAGGAGAATCGAATTACGTACAGTTAGTTCCCGAATCGTATGTTTACGACTACATTGTCGGATCGAGCTGTTTTGCTACTACTCCTGGGGACCCGTTGCGAACACACTGACGAGGCCACGGAAAACTTGCGCCGATAGCCGATGGGCTCGGAAAAGCTCGCCATCCACATTCCACACGCCTTCCTCTCCAATCGACATGAATGTGAACGCAGGTGTCTGCGCAACAAGTAGAGCTGTTAAACAAGCCGAGCAAGCTCGACTCGAACTTGTTAACGGTATAAGCTCGCCTCGTTAAGAATTCGAACTAAAATAGTGGCTCGAGCTCAAGCTTGGCTCAAATTCGAGCTTGAACTCGACTCGAACTCGAGCTCCGCATAAATTTTATACATATTCTATATAATTTTTAATATATAAATTAAATATATTAAATTTTATTCATATTTTTTTATAATAAAATATTCAAATTTTATTAATAAATATAAATTTTTATATAAAAATTATATATACTATAACGAGCTCAACAGAGCTACTCGCAAGCCGAGCTCAAGTTTGGCTCGTTTATAAAAAAGAATAATTTTCGAGCCCGAGCTCGGCTCGTTTATCTCTATACGAGCCGAGTCAAACTTGGCTTGCAAGCTACTCGATTCGTTTAACCGCTCTAGCAACAAGCAATACATATATATAGGGCATAGATCAACTACTAATTTAATCAAGTCAACATAGTACTGATTTGACCGGATCAACATATGCTAACCAATATATATTTATACCTATCTCAATATATTTATAATACAACATATATTATATTATAACTTCGCATATGCTATTTATAATACGATATATGCTGAAATATGTATAAACATATGTTAGTCACCACTGTATCACTACTATAGCATATGTTAATTCGGTCAAATCATTACCATGCTGACTTGGCCGAATTAGCACAGGATTTGCAGCCATATATATATATATATATATATACACATACATATTTAAGTATCGATCAATATGCATAAAAGGAGGGATAAATATTCGAAAACAGCGATACGACCTTATGGTGTTCGACAAAGTTGAAGTCGAGGGGGTCCCCGCCTCTCCTCGCGAGCTGAATAAGGTGCCTGCACGGGCAATTGCATCGAGATAATGAGAAAAAGTTTAGAAGCACCCACGAGATTGACGTCGATGTCGAATACAAATCTATTTATAAATCACAAGGATAGAGAGGTATTACCATAAATAAAATGGATGAGGGCAGTCTTTAACTAATATCAAGTGCAAGTACCCGTCGGAGAGATGAGCATCGGCGACAAGGCCATCGGGCGCCTTTTCATTCCGGCAAGATATTACGGCAGCGCCGACGCTCAGGAAACGCCCTTTTGTCCTAGACCATTTCCGTCCTTGCAAATTCCCCGCCGTGCTTGGGGTTCCAACCGCTGCTGTCCTGTCGGACTTTGCACTACACACCTCACAGTTAGCTCGACAGCTCACACGATCGGGTTTTCTTGGAAGGCACCATCTGCTGGTTATCTGCTCATCGATGTCAAGGCCCGAGCTACTTTGACCCATCGATTCGGATTCCAGATAATTCACCTCTGCCTCGTACGACCTTGATTGTATGTTAAAGAAAACAAAAACGAAAACGAACTCTTTTTAAAAAGATAAAAAAATATGTGGACAACTTCCGAAAGATCTATTCCAATCAATCTACTAATGAAGGCAACTAATTGCGTACTTGTGTTTAAGGAAAACCTTCGTCCCGGCATAGTCGTATCGCTTAGGTCCCATCCAACGATACTTCTCACTTTCTGTAATGACATCTCCATAGAAACCATACCTGAGAAATACGTTGAGATCGATGATAAAAGCAAACAACAAAAAATAAGACAAGTTTCCACGAAAAAGAGAATAAAACATAACTGGCTACAGACGATTGTCGTGGAAAATTTTAAAAGACAGCACAAAATCTTCACAATTTTATTCAACAGGGTTTCGACGCCAAATGAATAATGTAAATCATGAGCTCATTGACTATAGGCATAAAAATACCCAGCAAAAGAGGCTGCATAGCGTACAGAGGATTCTTCTTTCGATCCTCGTTTCTTTCTCCATCGTACAAGTTGAGCGATATCAAGCTGCACCTTTTTCCCAAGGATGATATGCAAAGCTGACGTTACTGGGTCTCGAGCTCCGGTCGTACTGTAAAAAATTTATAAGTGTAAGAAGTTACGCCAACAAAAATATATACACAGCCATGGCAAGAATGGTTCAAAGATGGAAATGGTGAAGATACCAAATTGCAATTGCATCGGTAGATCCGGCTGGGATAATGCCAAATCGAAACTTCTCATTTGGGAAAGAAAACTCGAGACCTTCTTCTGCATTAAACAAAAGCGAAATAATTAAATACGAAGCAGAAACACAATGTAGGTAGAAACTTCGACTAAAATCCACAATCATCCATGAACATACCAGAAATAGGAGATTTTGGATCAATGTTCTCAGAGCCCGTGAGAAGTGGAGATTCATCTTCATTATGATTCTGAGATTCCAGATTGCTTCTCTCACCATCCTTAGGTGAAGCATTTTTGTCACGTTCAACCGAGTGCATCGGATTCTCAGGAGCCGGCGGGTACGGAGCTTTATGCCTCGACAAGAGAATACCATTAAGAATTTCACTGAAGAATCCATCGCCGCCCTTGTAAAACAAAATTAACAAAACAATCATAAACACAGGGAAAAAGAGAATCGGCATTTATAGCAAGAACCTTAAGATGCAAAAGGATACAACTTACTACAGCTATGACGCCATCGTACGATGCAAGATCCCTATTTGTAATCGAAGTCAATGTATCACGAGCATGTCCAGCCCTCTCCGTTACTATTACCTGTCGGTAGAAATATGTGAAACCGATTCCGAATTTTCTATATTCAAATACTAAACAAATTTACCTTCGTATTGACTTTGGACTGAGTAAACAACGGAGCAACCGATTCCCATACTTTGCATCCGTGTCCTTTCCCACTCTTTGGGTGAACAAAAACCTAAATAATGACAAAGTTAAGCCGAAAGAGAAAATGAGAAATCGACAAAAGACAACTCTTCTGCAAACCATCATTCTCGCATTAAGTCATGATGCAGTGAACTTCTAGAACATACCAGAAGGTTCTTGGGCCGTTCAGCTCCTTCACTGAGAGCAGAATTAATCCGATTAACCCAAGTCTTGCAAGTCTCCAAGTCCTTATGACCGAAAGTGTATACTGATGGGATCCAAAGGGATGATTGGCTCTTTGATTTCCCGACAGCATGCACTGTAAACCGATACATCTACAGAAGAAAATTACAAACACTGGTTCAAAAAATCATAAGTCGTACAACAAAACATTACGGGTTTTGGAGGTAAACTGAGTTGAAGTGTATGACCTCATAAGAATGTGCTAAAAGAGACCGATCGCCACTGCCAATAGAAGACTCGTGTATCAAACCCCATCCAATGAAGTTAACAGCAGAGATGTCGGAAAAATTGACCTCCGCATCACTATTTGCTACAAGTTTCAATCCCAAGCAATGCACCCTTTCTTCTCCCTGATACGGCAGCAATGAAAATTCCAGAGCTAATATCTATGTAGGCGAGTGTATACGACTTGCGAAAATGATTGAACATATGATAAACAATGTATCATATTCAACATATCCAAACTTCAATAAGGTGCTGATTATTGTTGGGGATTTACATTCTAATCGACTAATATAGTTTGAAATTTATGCAAAGGTGAGAGATGATATCCGAAACTATTACAATCTTCGCTAATCATAAATTCTATGCATAGGTGAGGAGCCTGTCCCATTGTTTTTTCTTTCTTTCTTCCTTTCACACTCACATTTGCATTACATCCATTCCATCGAATGAACTTAACTTAAATCTAGTACCTCAAATCGAACAAATCGAAGTAAAATTCTAGAAAAGGCATTTTAGTTTGGATGAACATTCTTCTCCAAATCAAATGTAAGAATTCGAATCCCCATATAACTTGTCTAAATATCAAAGTTCATTAAAACCTAAAGAGAATACACACAATATCATCTCTATCATTGAACTCTAAATGCATCTAACAAGCCCAAAAGGCAAAAACCGAACAAACTTAAAGCAAATGGTTTACTTTATCCTGTTAACTTTGCAAAAGCAGTTACAAACTTATGATTCCTTAATTTTCATACTACACTCAGACACATGAAACTAATTAAATTCTGACATTTTTCAATGTGCAAACGATCACTTTCATAATGCAATGAAGTTTAAGAAGCAGAATACAATCTAAACGAGTCCAAAGCTAAAATTTCTTCAATAAAGGGACAGATTATAGAAACTATTTCCATCTCAACTAATTTCACAAACCAGAAAGAAAAACTCGTTAACTTTCCATAACCTAAAATTTAGAGAATATCTCAATAACAAAAAGGGGATCCAATTAGCCCTAATTAAGAAAAACAACTACGAGGCTACATATTGAATAATCACTTTGAATGGATTCAAAAGGAATTACTTACATTAGGGAAAGAGTCAACCAATCTCCAAGACAAACCGTGCGAATTGTGCGTGAGAACAACCTCTCCAACGCGATCGAGGACAAAATTGCAGCTGAAAACAGAGCCCTTGTGCCTGTCGGAAAATGGTGAATTTGGTGCAGCATGATCGCGCATCGCTCCATTCTCGATCCTATCCATCCTAATTCCTAATTGTGCGATGAATCCAAACCCTAAATTTCATCAAGGTCGATCGGACGCCATTTCTGAATCAGATCGAGTTGCCCAGCATTTCTTCTTTTCTATTTTCTTTCTATCAAAATTAATCAAACCATCGGAGACGCCATTGTGGAATTAGAGCAGACGTTTTGGATGGAAATCGGAGGTTTTGGAGGTCGGATTTCGCTCAAGATAGATTTTTTTTCCTAAATCATTTTATCCATTGGTCTTCGCGAATTATTCAGCCGTTTTCCCTGATTTTTTTCCGTGTCATCAAATAACTCGAAATACCTCTCGACGATTTAGGGTGCCTATGGGAATTCGCGGATTTTTCTCTGTTTGGAATTATTTTTTATTAATATTTAAATTATAATATATACTCTATATAGTATTTAAATATGAACTTAATTTTTTTTTATATAAATAGAAAATTAATATATTAAAACAATTTTATCTAATAAAATAATTAAATTAATAAATAATTGATCAGTTTTATATTTTATAATTTTATATATATATATAAATTTCCACAATAAAAAAATACTTATTTTTCAATCAAATTTTTTTGTTCCAAGTATAAACATACTCTATTTCTGCGACCCATAGAAATACAGTGTGTTACCATTAGAAATATGAAATTTATTACGAAAAAAGTTAAGTACGATCTACAAGAACTATATTGGGTGAGTCTTTTTATACAAAATTTTTCAACATGTTTGAAAAACAAAAAAAAAAAAAAAAAAATTAATGCTTTCTCTGCCCGAAATTATTATATCTTTTATTTTTTGTATATTTTATTCAAAATTATATATTTTTATTTCTTATTTTAATAAAACTAATTATATACTAATACTAAAATATTTTTAATTTTTATTTAAATTAAAAATATAACATTAACCATACATAAAGTTAAATAATAAAATTGTCAAAATTTGTATATATTTTTACTGACCAATAAATAACTATTATTTTTTAATTTACTACAAAATCTAAAACAAATATTTGAATTGAATCGAAAGAAGTATATTATCCATTAATTATTTTTACATTATCCAGGTGCAAAAATAAAACTCTCCAATCTCCAATACAACTACATAAATCTAGTTTTGTTTCTCCAATCAAGCATCATTTCTAACACCATTTATGGTGTTAGCTACAGTATAATACCAAAAAAGCACTGTAGCAATGTCATTTTTTTGTATTAGTGTAAATTTCTTTTAATTTTTTTTTTATATTAACTCTTTGATTTATTTTTTATTTTTTAATATTTTTAAAAAATAATACTCCTTTAGTCCTGAAATTAAGTATTTATTTTCTTTTTACACGTAGTTTTAAAAATATTAGTATTATATTGGAATATAGTATGAATAAAGTGGAAGTAACTAAAATAATCTAATTTATTAGTATATGTGATATAAAGGTAATGACATTTGTGTAATATATTGTAAGTTGTAAGGATATTTGTAATGTTAGATAAAAAGTACAGTTACTAAAAAAGAAAATGAATACTTTGTTAAGAGGAACTAAAATGGAAAAATAGATACTTTGTTATGGGACGGATGAAATATTAATTGTAGATATAAAAAGTGGCTTAAAATAAGATATAAAATAAAATATTTGAAAAATATTCGTTTGGAGTAAAAAAAAAATTGAGAGTTAAAATAAAAGTATTATAACAATAGCATTTTTAAAGTTAAAACTACATAAATAAAATTCATGGTCGAAAATAGCCTAAATTAATTATACATTTTTTTTATTATACAAACGCCGCATACAACGAGATCAAACTTAAAACCCAATGACACACTTCATTAACAAATTATCCACATTATTAAATTAATAATTAAAGCAAAATATCAAACATCCATAATTAATTACCACCATTAACCCACGCACCGACAACGAATCAGAACCCTTCAACATCACCACCGCCGGCGGCGGCGGCGGCGCCGGCGTCTTCAACCACAAACCTCCGCCAGAACCAGTGCTCCCGCCAAATCCTCTCCATCTTCTCGATCGGCACGTCCTTCGTCTCCGGCAAGAACATGTACACAAACGCCGTCATCACCGCCACCCACGCCGCGAAAAAAAAGAATATTCCGGCCTTCATGTGGCAGAGCATCGCCAGAAACGTCTGCGCCGACGCGAAAGTGAACACGAACCCCGTCGCCACGCTGATGCTCTGCGCCGCCGACCGGACTTCCAACGGGAATATCTCGCTGGTCACCAGCCACGCCAGCGGGCCCCACGAGATCCCGAACCCCGCCACGTAGACGGCCACGAGGACCAGCACCGCCACGCCGTACCCGCGGCTCAGCGCGCCGGCGTCCCCGAGCTTAGCCGCCATCACGGCTCCGACCGCCACGTGCGTCACGAGCATCAGGACCCCGCCGGCGTGGAACAGCGCCCGCCGCCCGACCCGGTCGACCATCGCCAGCGAGATCAGGGTCGTCGGACTCCCGACGAGGGAGATAATCACCCCCGCCAGGAGCGAGTCGCTCACGCCGGAGCCGACGGCGCTGAACAGCTGCGGGATGTAGAACGCGACGGCGTTGATCCCGTTGAGCTGCTGGAAGAACGGAATTGCGACGGACATGACAAGCTGCGGTCGGTATTTACGTTCGAGGATTGTACGGAACGGGTTTTTGGTCAGGGATTTGGAGGCGCGGCCGGCGGCGGCGAGGTCGTCGAGCTCGGCTTGGACGTCGTCGGAGCCGCGGATTTTTTGGAGCATTTTTTTGGCGGTTTCGTGGTCGCAGCCGCGCTGGAGGAGGCTGTTGGGGGTTTCCGGCAGGAATAGGCCGCCGGCGGTGAGGATCAGGGCCGGCGCCGCGGCGGCGGCCAGCGAGAGGCGCCAGCCCCAGCCGGCGAGGATCTTCTCGGTGGCATAGTTGACGACGAAAGCCAACAAGCCGCCGATGTTGATGCACATTTGGAAGCCGGAGTTGAATGCTCCTCTGTATTTCGGCGGCGCCATTTCCGACAGGTAGAGAGGAGCCGACTGCAAAAAGTTTTTGTCTTTAGGGTTTGTTCGATTATGTTACCGCCCTCCATGCAATTCAATTTCATTGATTTTATATTTTTTATTTTATTTTTAAATTATATTGTTTTATAAGTTTCTCTAAAAATAAAATATACTAATATTTAGATTTTAAGGTGGTGTTATTATGTGGCTTTTAAATACGTTTTTACTATTCAAATTCTTTTTTTCTTATAATATATTACCTCATATAATTTTTATTCTTATTTTTTATATTAGAGTACAAATTTATTTTAAATTTAAAATATCACGTGTCAGACAATTATTCAAATTCATCTTTTTACTATTTAAAAATTCAAATCCAAAAATAAACACACCCTAAAACACGGTGTTCAAATAACTATTTTACTTAAATATATATATATATATATATATCAAAACACAGACAATGAATAAAGATATACTATCTTGCATTTAGACTAACAAAAATGACTAGTATTTATCTTATGATCAAGGGAGCAATAGAAATTATATCACCCAAATAACATTACAGGTCCTCGAAAGTAATAATAATTTATCCATCCGCTCAAATTTATTTTTATTTTTAGTTTGTTAGCTAAATTTACTTTTTTACTAACTGTGGTAAAATAAACAAATCACCCTTTAACTTTTATACTACGTTCGTCCGACTCCAAAAGTCACATTTATTTTTTTGCGTGATGATTTTTTAATATTAATTATTATATAAAAATATAATACAAATTTAAAAAAAATTAAATAATTATTTATATTAATGCCTTATAATAATATTATAATGATATTTATGTAAAAAAAATATATAAATAAAATAATATTTTTAATGTCAACAAGTCTTTACAATAAATATTACTATTATTTTTATTATATTATTTCATTTATTTTTTAATTTCTAATTAAAATTTCAAAAATATCGACATTTATTCTTTTATTTTTATTATTTTTTAATAAAATATTATTATTATTATTTTAATTTCTATGTTGGACACAAATGAGCGCAGTTTAACAGTAATAAATCTACTGTTTCTAAAACACAAACCAATCACAACTAGGGTTTGTTTCTTTACCCAAAATTCTTCGACCCATTTTTTCAAAAAAAATAAAAATATAATATATATATATATTCATTATTTTTATATTATCTTTACAATTTTCAGTACCTTACCTTAAAAAAATAAATAAATAAATAAATAATTCAAAGCAATGCATAAAACAAATTAACACACCCTTGAGTTTTCCTATGGTCACTGTGTTTTAATTTTAAGTAATACTAGCTCATCTAAAAAACATTTGTTATCATGTTACATACAATTTATAAAATAAATTGAAAATAAATAAAAAATAATAATAGTATTTTAATTATAGTGGGTAGTTAAAAGTAATGTAATTATATTTTTGCTCTTGTTTTTTTTTTTTTTTTTTTATAAAAGTAATTATGTAATGTAAAGTAAGGGTATTTGTAAAAAAAAAAAATGAAGTTTTAATGAAATATTTACTTTGTAATTGGACGTCCCAAAATAAAAATATGTATATTTTCTAACTGGACGAAGGAAGTATTATTTTTTATATTATCATCGCACTTTTCATGTCTTAAATAAATAATAAAAATAAAAAAACCCTAAAGTAAAATAAATAAATAAATAAACCCCTGTATTTAAAATATTATATTCAACAGCTTCATATATATATATATAGTATATGAATTTTAATACTTTCTATCTCAATATAATAGTCTTGTTTACCATTTTTGTCCGTCTCAAAACAATAGTCTCGTTTCCATAAATAATCATATCACCATAAAATTATTCATACTTTTTCATTATTATTACACCATTGTCACTGTTTTTTACACCAATATGTTCACAAGGGACTAAAAGTCATTTATCCATATTTTTTATCAACCACCAATATAATATTAATATTTTTTAAATCTCGTGTCCAATACAATAAGTATATAGTTTTGGGACGGATGAGTTATATTCAACAACTTGATTAATAGACTCTGCTGATTTAAAATTAAATTATTAAAAGTAGCTGCTTGTCTTATTCATTATCCTCATCTCCTAAAAAAGCCAAATATGATACAAAAGTGCAAAATTATGTAATTATATATTATCTCATAAATGAATTAATGGTATGCTTACTCAGTTTGCAAAAGAAATTTAGAGCCGTGACATTATGAACCAAACTACCTACAATTCAATTAACTAAAAAAAAAAAATAATAATAATAATAATAATAATAATAAAAACAATAAGTACAAATATGTATAGTTCTAAAAAGATAAAAAAATATAAGTTTTGGTTTTGTGATACAATTCCCAATATATAAAAAATATATTCTATAACAAAAAATATTACTTTTTATATTAACAATATAATTCCTTATAATTTATATGTATATATATAATATTTCAACTTAAAACACTAAACAAACAAATAATCTATTTACTTCAAGATTTTTTAGATAAAAAAAAAATAATGTACAATTTGTAAGATTCATAACATATACTCTCTTCATTCCATAACAAAGTATCTATTTTTTTCCATTTTATTCTGTCCCACAACAAAGTATTCATTTTCTTTTTTAGTAACTGTACTATCTACCTAACATTACAAATACCCTTACAACTTACAATATATTACACAAATGTCATTACATTTATATCACACATACTAATAAGGTTATTTTAGTCATTTTTACTTTATTCCTACTATATCCCAATATAATACTAATATTTCAAAAACTACGTACAAAAAGCAAACGGATATTTAGTTTCGGGACGGAGGGAGTATATATATATATTTCATCTTAACAAAATATCATGTCCAACCAACTACTTAAATAAATAAAAAATTACAAAATAAATACATATAAACACATTTTTTAGTGAAAATATTGAATGATCAATATAAATTATGTCATAATTCAATAAAAAAAATGTTAAAATCATGTTTTTTTTAACTAAAGGAAGGTAAATTTATACAAAATATTTTTCACATGTACTATACTCTCTTGTATATAATCAATATATCAATTTTCTAAATATTATTTATCTTTCATTTACAATTACTCTTATTTTCTTTATAATTTAACCCTTATCTTTTAAAATACATTGTAATCAATATATTTTCACAAGTAATTTAACAAACATAAAATACTAATATTTTTTAATTTGCGCACTATTTAAACAATATACCTGATTAATAAAACCAATGGCGAATCCTTGAAGAATACGTCCAATCATCAACATGTACAAATTGTACGCCGCGCTACCCAAGCAAGCGCCGATAATAAATGAAACTCCTCCGATGAGGAGTGAAGCCTTACGCCCGAGCGCCTTAGTCACCGGAGAAGCCAAGAACGAGGAAATTAAGCCCGAAATAAAGATGGATGATCCGAACAACGTTAAAATTTGGCTATCGAATTTGCAGTAGTTGCTTGTCGTCACATCTTCTTCCATGTTCGCATAAATTCTCGGGAAGAACTTCTTCAGAAATGGCTTCATCGTCATAACTCCGCCTCAAAAAAAAAAAAAAAAATTGTAAGTTTAGCTTCAAATCTTGAAACCCTAATTCTCAACTATATAATTTGATAGCTTTTCATGCATGCAAAATTTTAATATTTACTACTATCATTTTAATATTTTGTTAAATATATTTACTATATATGCAATCTCTATTATCTTTTATTAATTTTTTATTTAGAAAATATTATATATAACTTCTATTTAAACACAAATCAAACAAACCCTAAATTTCAAATAACGAAGGAATTAATTATTTCATGCCTAACCAATATGTATGTATATATTGTGATGGTCTCTGCAAATTGATTTATTTCTATTTTTTTAAAATTAATTAAGAGAAAGGGAATTTATATTAAATTATACATAAATATATATTTATAAATTATTAATTAATTAAATTAAGATTTACCAGTGACAGTCGAAGCATAGCCAAATATCATTCCACCAAATGCTGCAACAATTGAAGACAGCAACACAAACCATGTAATTTTTCCATTATAATATTCCCCAGCAGCCATCAAAATTTTATTATTATTATTTTTTTTCTGTATGATCACTTCAATGCACCAAATAAATAGGAATATTCATTGAGGAAGAAGATATATATATATATATATATATGTATACACATAATAGTAGAAATATTACATAATAATGGTGAAGCCAAAAAATACTTTGATATAAAAAAATTAGTGGCGGTATATGTTTACTTTAACTTTAATAATAACTTCTTCTTTTTTAATGGATCAATCAACACAAATATGTCGACAATTTTTAGTGTACTTTAAAAAAAAAAAAAATTAAATATTTCTTCCTTTTCTGATGTAACAAATCAATTTTTTATTATATATATATATATATATAAATCTTGTTTTATTGATTGATGAAGAAAAAAAAAAAACAGCTTTACTATTAAATCTTTATGTAAAGGAAAAACCAACGACTTTAATTATATGTACCTTTTTTAACCTGAAACAATTATGTGTCCATTTACAAACCTTTCAATATGATAACGACAAGAAAAAGAAAATATATTCCTAAATAGTATAGGAAAGTGTTTTTACTTGTGAGGTTTTAGTTTTGGGTTTTGATTTTGAATAGTAAAATTTTGAATTGAAATAGTTGTTTGATGTGATATAAATATGTATTGATGTGACGAATGTAAAAGTAAATTTCAGTGTAATAAAATAAATAAAAATTGGGTGTTTGATTTGATATTTTTGGAGGAAAAAAAAATAAATTTGAATAGTAAAATCAGGTGTAAAACTTAACAAGTAAACACATCCTATGGGGTTTTTATAGTATTGACATATTCATTATTTTAGTTTTGTTATTGAAGTTTGTATAAAAATCTTCTTATCGGTGAATTTTTTAGTACAATTGGTTCTTCGGCGTTGGAGATTTACATGTGACACCCGTATGCTGGAGCACACGTATCAGCCAAGTAGGCACCAGTTGATGGACACGTGATTTTTTTTATTTTTTTTGCTGATTGTTTTTTTTAAAAAATAAAAATTAAGCAAAAAAAAAAATTCATGTGCCCGCTAAGTAGTGCTTACCTGACGGACATATGTGCTCCGTCGTGTTAAGCGAGTGTCACGTGCACATTTCCAGTGCCTGGATCAATTGTGCAAAAAAATATATATTTTTTCAAAACAATTTATATATATAAATGTTTCAATTATAAAATTAAAATTGTTAAGGAAATTCCCAATAAATCAAAATGAGATAACAAAGACGAAAAAACACAAGAATTTGGTAATCCAGTTAGATCACGATCACTACCACAAAAATGATAATTTGTCTCGAATGATTGTCTCGGATTAAAACCCCGAGAAAATCTTGTGTCTCGGAACCTTTATTCGAGACAAATTAGCGTCTCAACAATGATCCAAGATATTATTGGGACAATTTGTCTCAATCATAACCTCCAAAATTATTTTGTGACAATATATTCTTGCATATTTGTCTCAAAATACCACTGAGAGTAGAAAATATCTCGAAATAAGTCACAAATATATTTCGAAAGTTTAAATTGTCTCGAAATAAGTTGTAAAAAGTATTATGAGTATATGGATTGTTAGAAATTATCCTGAAATAAGCTATGCAAATAATTCCGAGGGTTGAATTATCTCGAAATAAGTCGCGAAAAATATTTCGAGAGTATAAATTGTCTCAAAATGTGTCATAAAAATAATCCGAAAGTAAACGTTATCTCAAAATGAGGCACGAAATAAATTCTGAGGGTATAATTATCTCGAAAAAGTCACGAGAAATATTTCAAGAGTATGAATTTTCTCGAAATGTGTCAGAAAAATAATCCGAGAATAAATGTTATCTAAAAATGAGTCACGAAATAAATTATGAGGGTAAAAATTATCTCAAAATAAATTACACAAATATTCCGAGAGTTTGAATTGTCTCGATATAAGTCATGAAAAATATTCTGAGAATATGAGTTATCTCGAAATAAGTCATGAAAAATACTCCAAAAATATGAATTGTCTCGAATCAAGTCGCACACTATGTTTTGAAAATTGAATTGTCTTGAAATAAATTACATAAAATATTTTGACAATTTGAATTGTCTCAAAATAATTTTTTTTTAAACGATAAATAATCTCAACACGACTCACAAATTATATTCCGAATGTGGTCCCAAAAGATATTTTAGTCCCGTAAGTGGAGCATGTCGCAAATTAATCCTATAAGTGAAAAAATTTCTTTGTTTTAATCCTCCAGCGTTGGAGACGTCCGCGTTGCTCGCTGGAGGCTACGTGTCTGCTAGGTCAGCGACACTTGGCAGACACGTGGATTTTATTATTTTTTATTTCATTTTTTTCATTTTTTTAAAATTTATTATTAATTTTATTTGTCTTTTTTAATTTTTTTTATTTGATTCAATTGAAAAAAAAAAAATTAAAAAATAAAATAAAATTCACGTGTCCGCGAGGTGTCACTGACCTGGCGGGACACCTGGCGTACATGTGGCTTCCGGCGAGCCACGCGGGCGTCTCCAGCGCCGAAGAACTAAAACAACGAAAATTTTTCACTTATGGGACTAGTTTAGACAGACTTCACTTACGGAACTAAAATGATAAGGGGTCCAGTTACGACTTAAAAAATAGTTGACCCTAAAAATAAATTATGTTCTATTTAATTAACTAAAATAATTAAGCTTACAAAGTTTATAATATTTATGTATAACTTAATATATATATAAAATCGAATTGAAGAATAAATATCAAACTTATATATCAAATTTAACTTAAAATATAGTCAATTATTTATATTAATAATATACTATTAGAAACAATAAATACTATAAATTATTATCAATTAAATCCATTTATCTATAATAAAAAAAAAAAAACCAAAATATAATAAAAACACAAATAAATATAAAAATAAAAATATAATAATTGTGAGCTGGATTTTTCCCACTAATTTATTTTTAAATTTTACTCCACCCTTCCACTTTCTCTCACCCACATTCATATTTACTCACCCTACTTAATTTTCATCTGCAATAGCAATAAATTTATTTATATGTCCGCATTTCTTTTTTAAGTGAATTAGATATGCTCTTTCAATTTGAATTTGATAATTTGTTTAGGTGGGTGCTATTTTTACGAATATTTGTTTGAAGTATTCAATTAGCTTTCCTAATTAGTTAGATATTCATGTTTATCTTATTTGGATATGAATTTGTATAATTTTATTGTAACTTTTTTAATTCATACTTCTAAGAACATAATTGGTTGGAAATAGGCTTTTTTTTTTTTTTTTTTTGTAAACGATTCTGATAAAGCTTGAATGGATTTGAATGCATTATTGCTGATTTGAGGATACATATTCATCAATTTGTGTTCTTGCATTTGTTTGCTTTCTTTCACTACTATGTGTGTCAAGATAAGGGTGAATGCTCCCTACCTTAGTGGATGTTTGCTTCACAATTACTGAGAATTCTCGAAACTGATCCGAATGATGCAAAGATCGAAAACTGGTAATATGATCCATCTGTTTGTGTCTAATGTTCTAAACTGGAATTTCACATTGTAATATTCCGATGTTCATGATTCTTTGTGGCTATCTGTTGTTGTTATTTACTCAGCATCGGAGGATCTTCGCGAAGAGGACATAACCATGAAGAAAAATCAGGCTGAAAAGGTTCATGATTTTGCCAAGTAATTAAGTTCGAGTGCACTAGCATTAATTACCCAAATCAAATGGTGAAGGTGATGATAACCGGCTAATTTTATTATATTGAAAAAAATGTGTAAATTATTTAGAAGTGATGTTATGAGGATTTGTATATAATTTTCTTATTGATCAGTGTATGTATATAGATTAAAAAATTGTTTTCCAAATATTTAATGTGCCCTAATTTGAGACAATATTTATAATATTGATATGCACTAATTTTGGTGGAAATATCACGAGGAATAAACTAATCAAAATAATTAATTTATTTCGGCATTAAATTGTGCAAAGTATAATTTCGGATATTGCTATAATTATTTTGAGATTTAATATAATATTTTTATTCATATATTATCATGATTGTTCGATACTACAACACATAGTGTCGAAAATTATCACAAATATTTAAGATAAAATATAGTCTAAAAAATTATTACGGTCATTCGAGACAAAATATATTCTAAAAAATTATTACAAACATTCAAGATAAAATATAGTATCGAAAATTTTCAGGGCTATTCGAGACAAAATATAGTCTCGAAAATTTCCACGGACATTCAAGACAAACTATAGTCACAAAAATTATCACAAATATTTGAAACAAAATATAGTTTTAGAAATTATCACGGCGGTTTAAGACAAAATATAGTAACGAAGTTCGCAAGTATTTTCGAGGTAATTTATTGTCACGACATTCTCTCGAATAATCTAATGAGACTATTTGTCTCGTCATTCCATGACTTTCCAAATTGTCACGATCAAACCGCCACGGAAAAAATTTCAAGATAATTTCCGAGATTATTTAATTAATTGTCTCGTAACTATATAGATTCCGAGACAATTTTTCAAAGACAATTCAGTACTTTTCTAGTAGTGGATGATCTACGTGTGGGGCGCTGCCAAGCCAGGAATTTTACTATAAACTACGCAGACACATGTTAAAGTGATAGTACATGGATATTTACATGCTAAGCCTATGCCAATAATATCTAAATCATATCCCTAAAAATCTAGAATATAATATTTAAATTATATCCCTAAATTTTATGATATAATCAGATTTCATATCCAAAAAATGATCATTTACGAAATTTGAAAAACATTTATATTAATAATATAACATAAATAAGAAAATAAAATAATTAAAAAGAAAAAGAGAAAAAGGAGGGATTTGAATAGGCGACAACTCGGCAACAGTAGTACTGTACTTATAATGGAAAGACGAAGTGTGGAAATCATTTATGGTTGCCTACTATTTTTGGAACTTTATGAATCAGAGTTCAGGCGTTTTGGCAATTAACTGATAGTTGTTAGCTGATTCAATTAACTGGTTTGACTAGCTGATTTGATTAGTTGTTTGTATTAAAATGTTTGATAAAACAACTGTTTGATATTAGCTGTTTATACGTAAAAATGACAATTGAGGACATTTATATTTTATTCTTGTTTCTAATATATTTAATTATATTCTTTTGAGTTTAGTATGTTTAAAATTTTTTGTTATTAGTTATTGAAAATTGTAAAAATATTATAAAAGTATTTATTTTTATTACAGTTAAATTTAAAAAATAATATATTTGTATTAAAATACATAAATAGTTTTTTTTTTATTGAAAATGATGTAAAATATAAAATAATAAATTTTTCGTGTATATATTTATTATGTTAGTTATCGATTAGTTCATTATATTTATAATTTTCAATAAATTTAATTTATTTTTAGTATAAAATTTATATAATATAATTTTAATAAAAAAATAAATTATTAATATTTATATTTTTTATTTTATGTTGATTTTAATAAATTTATATATTTTACAATTAAAATAATTTTTATATAAAAAATAATTATTTTAAAATTATAAAAGTAAAACTATAACACAATAAAATATTCTAATTTTTAAGGGCATATAAGGAATAAAATTTTTTTTTTACAGAAAAAGCTATTTCAAAAGGCGGGGTAAGTTAGCTTTTCATAAATTAGTTTTTTTGGTCCAAAAAGCTATTCCAAAAAGCTAATTTACTAAACACCTAAATTGACTTTTGACTGATCAAACAGCTAAAATAGCTAAAAGCTTTTCAAAAAGTTATTTGCCAAACATCCCTAAAAAAATAATGTTGTAAGTGAAGTTTCTTTAGCATGATTCAATACCTCAAATATAAATAAAAAAAACACATAAAATATAAATAAACATTAATATAAATTTCATGTTAATATAATAAAGGTAAAATAGTGAAACATATACCCAAACTTATTTAGTTTAATATTTTAATTTCAAAAATAAAATAATTACTTCATTCGCCCCCACTAAAATTATTTTTTATCATTTTATTGACGGCAATCCAACGAATACATGTTTTTTATAGTAAAAATAATATATTAATATTAAAATATTTTAAATATTTATATAAATTACAAATTATAATTACATATAAAATTAATTTATATATAAAGTATAAATAACAAAATATCAAATATTTTATTCACTTTAATTGACCAATAAAATATAATTTTTTTTAAAAAATTTATTGCTCCCTCCATCTTAGATGTAATATCACGGGACACAAAAATTTTAAATAATAATAATTAGTAAATAATTAAAATATATTAGTAAAATTAATTATAAGTATAATATAAATAATTATATATTAAATTAAAAATATGATTAAAGTGTATAATTTTTTTTTTAAATTAAAAAATGATATAAGATGTGAGACAAATGAAGTACAAAAAAAATTAGCAAAACTACACAAAATTTACATGTGGTTTCAATAATTGCATTAAACTCCTTCACAGTTTTATAAACTTTGCGTTTGACCCTCTTGATCTTTTTTATTTAACAATATTTGACCAATACGTACTCAAACTGTGAATGAATTTCAAAATTTTTATTTTTAAATCCTTGAAATTATAAATACATTTATTCATCTTATATTTGATCTCATTGAACAATTAAAAAATTAAAATTAGAAAAAATAACTGTTATCGAGTATATTTATTGTTTTTTAAGGTAAATATATATATATATATATACATATAAATGAATATATTTATAAATTGAGAGGTTTATAAATAAAAATTCTCAAACTTATGCGCAGTTTTTGGCTTTGGATGCATACGTTTAAGAAACTATGAGGAGTCTGAACCTTTGATTCATACGAACAAAGTATTATATCCGTCCAGTCAAAAAGTATACAATTATTTTTTACATATTTTATTTAACATTAAAAATGTCTTTACATTTGTATATACTAACAAAAGTATTTGTTTTTTTTTATTACGTTTTGATATCATAATTAATATTCAAATATCAATAAAAAAAATACTCATATACTTTCTGCTAAATCAAAAAAATATTAAAGTGTCATCTAAAAACGTTGAGTGAACACACCGGTAATGTTTTTGTTTATTATTTTATTTTAATTTTTTTATATAAAAAATTATGATAAATTGTATCGATAATATAATAATAGTATATTAATATTATTTTTATTGAAGTAATAAAATATATAATTTATACATATTTGATATAATATTAATGTAAAAATTACTCATTAAATAAAATTATAGTATTTCCTCAGTCACTCCAATTATATAATTTTTATTTTGAATTCTCCAATTACAAGATAAAATGGTAAATTGTTTTTTGAGTCTTGTATCTAACTTTTTTTTATCATTTTAGGACTTTAAGTGAATTTTGTCCGAAAATAGTCCTGTAAGTAAAAATTTTTCGCTAAAATGGTCCTCCGGTGCCGGATTCGCCACGCTGTTAGCCATTGCTGACGTGGCTAACATGTCATTACCACGTAGATGTCACGTCGAAGGACTATTTTAGCGAAAATTTTTTACATACAAGACTATTTTGAGACAAAATTTATTTAAATATTTTAAAATTGATAAAGGATATAATATACGAGATTAAAAAAATTGTTTACCAAAATATTTTTTAAAAAAAACAAATAATTCACGTGGCATCTACGTGGCAATGACATGTCATCCGCGTCAACGCCACGTCGGCAACGCCAGACCAGCGTAGCGATGCCGGCACCGAAGGACCATTTTAGCAAAAAAATATTTTACTTATAAAACTATTTTAAGACATGGTCCATTTATAATTCTAAAATAATAAAGGGTGTCAAATATGAAACTAAAAAAAATAGTTTACCATTTTTGGAATACTCTACTTATTTTCAACAAATGTCCATACTTTACTTTCACATCATTATTTTACACCAAAAAATTGTAGTCAATTATTTTTTTACAACTTTTAATTACCCATTTCTAATTAAAATAATATTATTATTTAAATTTTGTGTAAAAAATAAATATATTACATTTTCGGCCTGCCCGAACAGGCCTACTACTCAAAATTAATGGGTTCGGGTCAAACAGTATTGGATCGGTCTGATCATATGAGCATACCTTGATTGTACTATTTTAGTGTTTAGAAATATTTAAAAGTTTTATTAATAATTATATAAAACTGTATGAGTGTAATTAAAATGTTTATTTTATTGTTCTTTAAACTTGGTATGAAAAAAATATTTTTATTAAACGTCGTACATGTATAAAAAATAAAAATTATACATATATTTAATTTTTATTTTTATTTTTTATTTATTTTGATGACAAAATATATTTTAAATATTAGTAAAATTTCTTTTTTTCTTTTGACCGCATATGAGATAACCGTCGCGTGAAATTTTTAATTTATATGTTATACTTGAATTAAAATTTAAAATTATATATGAGATACGAAATTTAAACTCGAGTATATAAATTTTTTAATTATCGTAAAATTATTATATATAGTTTATAGTTATAGAATTTTAAAATGAATTGTAAAGTACAAATAATTTAATATTAGATTGTAATTTAATTGTTAATTAATACTCCTATATTATACTTAAATTGAAATTTTAAAATATAAATAATTAAATTTAAAATATATATTTTTTATACTTAATTTAAAATCTTAAAATATAATTAATAAAATTTAAAATAAATAATTTTTTTATAGAAAATGCAATTATATCTTTGTTTATTCTTTTTAACAATTTAAAATCACTTTCAATTATATTACATTCAAATAATATTTTTTTAAAAACAGTTACTGTATAATAATTCATCAAAATACAAAATCGAACAATTTCTGGTTTTTACTTCTATTTCCATTTGTTGGTAAGTTAATTCAAATGTAAGGATGTCAAATGGGGCGGGTTCGGGTCTAAAAAATTTAGTTCAGGGCGGGTTCGGGTCTAAAAAATTTAGTTCAGGGCGGGTTATGGATTTTGAGTTTTAGACCCGTCCCACCCCGAATCCAAACCCGAACCTGGATTTTTTAATAATTATTATAATTTACTTATATTTTTATACAATATAAATTTATTATTTATTTATTTAAAAAAAATAAATAAAAATAGAATTTTAATTCTAAATTAAATTTATCTCGCATTCGTTTCTCTTACAAATTCTCTTTATAGTCAGGATTGCTGCTGACCGCCATCATTACCGATTATCGTCAATACTTGATTTTTCTTATTTTTAAAACTATAATTTTTTTCAACTTTGACGTATACTTCTTTTAGTATTAAATTTTTTTTTAAAAAAAATTATTTTATTCTTTTTTTAACAAAAAAAAAAAAAAGGAAAAACGAGTTTGTTGGGTTGGCCGTGAAACGGGTCCTAGAGTTGGGTTAAATCGGGGCGGGGCGGATCTTAAGCCCTAATATTTTCTAGCCAGACGGATCTCAGGGCGTGCAAAATCTGTTCCGAGTCCGCCCCATTAACATATATATTCAAATGGGCTTTTAGATTACCCCATCAATTATTAATTAATTCATATTATTATTATTATTATTATCCATAAATATTATTAAAAATATATTATATATATACACATTAATACTATATATAAATATTTTATTTGTTTATACAAATTCAACAATTTATGGCAAAATAAATTTTGTTTAGATTAAAAAAAATAAATTTATCCAAAAACACAATGAACACACTCACAATTGTTTATATAAAATATTATATCTAATAATTATTTTATTTTAAATAAAAACAATAGTATTAATAATTTGATAATAGGTTGAGAGAGGGGGGATGAATGCACAATAGAGGATATTGTTTTAAATAGCTTGCTGAAAATTGTTCTTGAACGCACATGGCCCACATCAATATTCTCGAAGTTTTTATATTAATTAATAAAAATTAGTATTACCTTTTTCTTTTCTTTTTTTAATATTACATTTATATACTTTATGTTATTAAATATTAAATTATTATTTTAGAAAAATAAATAAATAAAACTTTCAAAAGATTGTGATCACTAAATCAAAAAATTTACATATGCATTTCAAATCTACTTACAAAAATTATCAATGCAAGATCAAATATTATTTCTAAATTATCAAAAAAAAAAATTTATGTTTGACATAAAAAATAAAAAAAAAAAATCAAATTAAAAGTAATAAGCAAACACACCCTTAAAAAAAATAAATAAATAAATTCTATAAAAAGAGCCATAATAATAATAATAATAATTGGCTGATGCGGTAATTATACAAGTTTTGGAGCATCTTCTACATTTATACTATAATTTCAATTTAATATTTTATTTTTTAAATAACCTCCCTATTTACATTTTTATTATTATGACAAATATCTTTAAATTTATTTATATTAAATTAAAATACAAGAGAAAATTCTTTATGTAAGAAAATTGCTTATCAGTTGTAATTTTAATATAATATATATATTTTTTAAACTCCACATTAAAGTAATTAAATATATATATATATATCTTTCTAAGTATATGGGAAGAGTATTAAATAGATATTTATATCATAAAATTAAAATAATCAAACCCATTATTTAACAACAAATACTGATATTGATACTATATCGGATGCAGAATGATCTTCTCATTTGAAAAGTTCGAATTATTAAAAAAATATAATTATTAATTATTTAATCCGTAAGCGGAAATTCCCAACGAAAATGTTTTTTAGTTTTAAATAGCATTTCCTCCATCAATATTCATTCATCAACATCCTACAATTTTTCCTAACTCTATATGTGCCACCTAGAACATCACTAAGCAATAGAAAAGACTCGTGGACATTCGTGTCGGGTTGAATACTTTGAACAGGTTAAATTGTTCAATCCTAACTCGACTCATTTATTATCATTTCGGGTTCGAATTGACTTGTGTTGACCCGTATACATAACTAAGACAAAATTCTTGATTCAAATTAAATTATTTTTTGTCGTATTATCGTGTTATGTTAGTTTTTATTAGTTTGAGCGTAAATTAGGTTGAATTATCTAAAATTGAACTTAATTTAAATTAATTTATGAGAAAATTATAAAATTATGATTATTTTACATATATAATAAATATATCAATCAATATTAATATATTATAATCGGGTTGTCGTGTCGGGTTCGAATTGAGAGCCTCAACTCTAACTCAACTCGTTTATTATCGTGTTGGGTTCGTGTCAGCCCGTATACATAATCGAATTAAAATCTTTTACCAAAACCCAATTATTTTGCATCGGATAATCGTGTCAGGTCAGTTTTTGTCGATCGTAATCATGATGTCTGTGGTTGAAGTGTTACATAAAGTAAGACCCTTCTTCAATTAGATATGTAAAATAATTTTCCAATTTTGATTCATTATTGATATATGTATGGCCCAAATATTGAGAGTTTTCACTGCTTTGAACCAACATATAGATTTGTCTATCTGAAATAAATTTGTCGGCCTAATGCGACATGCATCATAATAGAATATTGATTGGTGTATATTCAACTTTGAATTTTTTTTATTTTTTAGTTTTTATTTTATTTTATTTTATTTTATTTACTAAATCAGAATAATCGTACATTCCATAATATAAATGAGTAAAATATAGGAGACATAATATAATTTATATTTCCACGATCTTCAATAATATTTGCTACCATAATATACAAATACATTTATTTGATTCTATCATTATATTTAAATAGAAGATAAAAATATGGGCTTCAATAGTTATTACTGTTGGAAAAAATTAATCCGACCTGAATCTGATCCGAAATAATTGAGTTTGGTTAACATTTTTGATCCAATTAATAATTAGATCAAACTCGTTTAATCCATTTAATTAACTGAGTCAGATTTAGGTCCAAAATTTCTACTTGAAAACAACCGGTCAAACTTATTTAATTAATATTATTTGAAATTGAAATTTTTATTTTTTAGATTTTACCGATTCAATTCAAATATTCATGGTCAATTTATAGAAAAATAAAATAAAATTTAAGCTACAATGCTACAAAATTAGGATTAAACAAAACATTAAGTTGGGTACGTTACGTAGTATTTGTTAATTCGACTTTTGAATATCGGTTACATAATATGAATAAATAATTTTTGCTCTAATATGTATGCATATACTATGCATTTGAAAATCTTATTAGTAGAAATTGTAATTTTATAATTTTTAAAATTCTAGACTTAACCAAGTTATACAGGCCATATTCTCCAATTAATAAAAAATCATGTTAAGGTTGCAAATATCAACCAATTTTATTAAATAGGTCAGGTTCACATAAAAAAATTTCTAACCCATTATAGCTAGACCTAGCAATGGGTCGAGTCGTATCGGGTTGAATACTTTAAATGGGTTAAATCGCTTAACCCTAACCCGGCTCGTTTATTATTGTGTCGGGTTCGTGTTGACCCGTTTATTATCGTGTCGGGTTTGTGTTGGATTCGTGTTGACCCGTATACGTAATTAGGTCAAATTCTTTGATTTGAATCCAATTATTTTTGTAGAATTTTCGTGTTATGTTAGTTTTTGTCTGCTCTAATTTAATGTATATAGTGAATTAGTTTAGATTATTTAAAATTGAACTTAATTTAAATTAATACGTGGATTAATTATCAAATTAGAATTATTTTACATATATAATAAATATATAAATTAATATTGATATATTATAATCGGGTTGTCGGGTCGGGTTCGAGTTGAGAGTCTCAACTCTAATCCGACCCGTTTATTATTGTGTTTGATTCATGTCAACTCGTATACATAATCGAGTCAAAATTTTTGTTCCAAATCCAATTATTTCGTATCGGATTATTGTATCGAGTCAGTTTTTACCGACTCTAAATTTATAACTGACCGTAACCCGATTCGTTTGTCAGCGGTAATACTAATAGAGAAGTTTTTAAAGGATAGACATAAATAGAAGATAGAACTTTGCAATGGTTGTGTGAATAAAGGGATGGTAGAACCACCATCTATATTATACACACAATTTTGTTGGCTGAAATTGGCACTTTGTATGACGATTTTTGTCACATAAACAAAAATGGTCGCACCTTAGATCATCTTCTGCCAAATCGCTAAACATGGTACCCAAGCACTACCATGTTGGCATGGGAGTTGCCATGTCGGAAAATATCGCCACATTGTATGACAATTTTGACTAACATACCAACAACGGATGCCATGTTGGCAGATACGCTTAAGAACAACTACAATAATCACACAAAAAAAACTTCAATATGTGTCCAAATTTAAAATAAGGAAAACGGCAAAAAAAAAAAAAAAATTGTTCTGTATGTAAGTCTAATTATTATTTTTGAATATATATATATTTTTTTTTACTTTCATAATTTAGGATATTATATGTACTCCGTGCATTATATTTGTTTTTCGGTGTCGAAAAAATACACGTGACCGTCATGTGCCCCTTCGTGGCATAGCCGACGCACATACATGGACGCCGTTATTGTGTTGTTTTGGTCGTCGGACATGTGATGTAAACTTATTGTTTTTTTACTTTCGCAATTTAAGACATTATGTGTATTTCGAGTATTATTTTGTCATTCGGTGCCGAAAAAATAATTTGTTCTAAGTTTTTTTTTTTTTTTTTTCAAATTAGTCCAATTGGTTATTTGTAATTTAGTCCAATTGAGTCAAATTAAAATTTAAAAAAATATATATAATTTTATTTTTTAAAACACGTCACCTATCTAATGACCCTAGAACAAATTACTTTTTTTTGGAACCAATGGTCAAAAATAATAATTAAAATACACATAATATCCTAAATTGCGAAAAAAAAAAAAAAAAAAGCTGGGCGACAAAACAGCAACAGCAACATCTACTATGCGCGGGTCATGCCACAAAGGCATATGTGACGGTCATGTGCATATTTTCCATATCGAAAGATAAAAATAATATCTGAAATATACATAATATCTCAAATTGCAAAATAAAGAAAAATATTCGAAAATGATAATAATTTTGTATACATATGTAGTACTTTTTGCAATTTTCCCTTTTAAATTGATCAAAATAAAAATAGTACAATAGTAAATAAAATAATTAATAGTATATTTTTAAAAAATAAAACGAAAATAAGAACGAATGCATCGACGGTGCCTCGACTACACGCTCTGAATTGTATGTATTTTTTATCTAGAAGCCATCTAAAAGGCACCTACTGGCTACTGTATATGCTCTAATCTCCACGATACGTGTATTAACAATATATATATATATATTTTCTTAAAGTAATTTTAGTAATAATAGTAAAATAATTGAGCCCATCATTTGATGCCACCTACCATTTTCTAACGTAATATTTTAAATAAATTTATATATTTAATACGATTTTAAAAAAATAAAAAGAAAAATAATTTTCCCGAGCCCCAACCCAAAAAACTGACTTTATACATTTATGCCTGCTCCATTTGGAGATATTTCGTGTTCGTCCCTCCGTACTCCATCCCCAAATCTCAAAATCAAATCATCCATGGCCGCCGACGATACCGACGCTGCTCCACGATACCACACCAGAATCACATGCCTCGTGCTGCTCTCCTGCCTCATGGCGGCCACCGGCGGCCTCCTCTTCGGCTACGACACCGGCGTCACTGGTTGGTTAATTTCTGATTAATTTCCCCCAAATTTAGAAACCGGATTAGGGCTACGAATTGGTCGAGCGATTGGTAGAATTATGAACTGGCGTTTTGTATTTCTGTTGTGTGTGAAGGTGGAGTGACGTCAATGGACGCTTTTCTGAAGAAATTCTTCCCGACGATTTACGCGAGGATGGAAGAGGAATCGGATACCACCAGCAACTACTGCAAATTCGATAGCTTCCTTCTGACGTCCTTCACGGCGTCGATATACGTGTCCGGATTTGTGGCCTCTTTTGTGGCTTCACGCGTGACGCCGATGTACGGGCGGAAGGCGTCGATCCTGGTCGGCGGAATCGCCTTCGTCGCCGGAGCTGTACTTGGAGGAGCCGCCGAGAATATGTTTATGCTGCTTTCCGGTCGGCTCCTGCTCGGCGTCGGAATCGGCTTTGCCAATCAGGTTAGTCCAACAGTGGGTGAGCTTAAATTTTGATTTTGAGACTTAAAAATTAATAGGATAAGATCATTTATTTATTTATTTATTTACGGGAGTAACACAACAAAATTGAAATTAAAATTTAATTAAACAAAATGTAAGTATTTGTTGGTGTTTTTTAATTATGTGTTTTTTCAGGTTTTGTTTGAAAAATATTGTTTTGAATTTTATATTAAAATAATACTCCATCCGTCCATTAAAATTAGCACATTTAGGTCTGGCAAAAATTTAAAAAAAATTAATAATTTATTGAAAAAGTCATAAGTAATTGAAGGTATTTTTGAAAAATTAGTTATGATCGTAATAAAATTAATAATATTTGTTATAAATAAGTGTTGAATGTAGGATAATAATTTAATGTTGATTTTGTCAAAATTAGTAATGAGATTAATTTAACGGACAGACTGAAAAGAAAAGTGATAATAAATTTGGCGAACGGATGGGGTATATGATAAAATATTTTGTAAGTGAAAAACAAAAATTGTACTACTTCCGTTCGATTATAAGAGTCTCATTTTTTGTTTGGGTATTAATTATTGAATATTAATTATTATATCAAAATATAGTGCAAATTAAGAAAAAAATTATAAAATACTTCAATTAGTGTCTTATATATTAATAGAATGATATTTGCAAAAAAATAAAAAAATAATTACAAATATAATAATATTTTCAACATTAATTACGGTAAATGTGAACTTAAAGTGTGAGAGTATGATTTTTTTAGAAAAAAACAGAATTTAATTTTTGGGAAAACTTAGAATAGAAATTCTTCTGGTTAAGTTTGAAAAAATTTGGTTTAATTTTAATATTAAAAAAACAGTGTTAGATAATAAAATTTAGAAAAATTAATAATAATAATAATAATAATAATAAAATAGATCCAATATTGTATATATTTTTATTTAATAGTAGTAGTATTATTTATTGTGAGGAAAAACAATAGAAAAAATGCAAGAAATTAACAATTCGTCGTATCAGTATATATTGTTTTAAAATTGATTTATGATATATTAAAAAGTACACAGACGAAGTAATAAATAAATAAAAGTATACAATCTTTCCTTGTTTTAATAATGTATCGTATAGATTTTGCAGTAAATTAATAAATAATGTTCTCTTTGTCTATTTAATAAGATTATGTTTATATTTTACACATCATTGTTTTTAATATGCATAAATTTTTATACAAATATAACTATATTTGTATTATAAAATATTAATAGATGTATTTTTGTATTTTTCTTTAATTATATTACGTATTGATATAATAATTAATATTTACAAATTAATATGTCAAAAAGCAAATATAAATTTTTTAAGTGGACGAAAAAATTAATATTCTATTAGGTAATTGAAGTGTGTAAAATGAATTTGATATTTTTATCTTTTGTATTTATGTACATGCTGAGATAATATATTTGTAATTTATGTAAAAATTAAAAATATTTTAATATTAATATGTCATTATTTTTACAATATTAAAAAAATTCTCTTTAGATATGGTATAAAAAAATAATAAAAAGTAACATAATAAAAATTTAAGAGATGTTATGATGGTGATAGGTGAAAATCAATTATTGATGTGATTTAGTTTTAGATAAAATATTGTATTTTTTTATTAGAAAAGGCGACAGATGAATAATATTAATTTTTGTTTGAAATATTAAAAGAATAAACATAGTTTGATAGTAGTATATATTGAATTTATTATTATTATTTTATGATATTAGAATTCTCAGTCGCTATTCTTTCGATGAATTTTGGATAAATTTACAATCGAATTTAATCATATTAAACAAATCATGTATAAAATCGAAAAAGTTTGGACTTTGCTACCATTATATTACACTAATACAAATTTTGTTTTCTTACTTTATATTGCTGTGCTACCTGCTTGTATTCAAACTGTTGTCACACCAGTTGAATATTTTTTATCAGCCTATTATTTTCAAAAATAATATTAAACATATTTTTATATAAAATATAATATTAAAAACTATTTTGATTTATAAATATAAAAATAAGTAAATATTTTTGGGGAACAGATTATATTAGCATAAATTTCTCCTTTTTTATAGTTTCTAAATTATTTTTCAATTTTCTGAGTAACATAACACCACTATTTTACAGTTTTCTCTTTACTTTTTTATTTTTGATTCCTCTATGTATGTTTGGCAGTCAGTTCCGCTGTACCTCTCAGAAATGGCGCCACCAAAATACAGAGGCGCTTTAAACATAAGCTTCCAAGTCTTCGTATCTTTCGGCTGCGGCGTAGCCTTCTTGATCAACTGCGCCACCGTCACCGCCGCCGGAGACTGGGGGTGGCGGATATCGCTCGCCACCGCCACATTCCCGGCCCTAATCCTAGCCGTCGGAGCGATATTCCTGCCGGAGACGCCGAACAGCCTAATCCACCGCGGCCGCGACATTGACGAAGTCGAAACGCTACTACGAAAAATCCGCGGCGCCGACGACGTCCGGGCGGAATTATCCGATCTCGTTGCGGCCAGCCGGAACGCCGCCGCCGTGAAACGGCCGTTCAAGAGAATACTCGAGCGGCGATACCGTCCGCACCTCGTGATGTCGGTGGCGATCCCGTTTTTCCAGCAGATGACGGGGATCAACGTGATCACGTTCTACGCGCCGATTCTCTTCCGCACGATCGGGTACGGCGAGAGCGCCGCGCTGGTCGCGACGGTCATGATCTCGGTGATCGGGACGAGCATGACCGCGCTGTCGTGCCTGATCGTCGACCGGCTGGGGCGGCGGACGATATTCCACATCGGCGGCATTACGATGCTCGTCACGCAGGTCGCGATCGGGGCGATCATGGCAGCCGAGTTAGGGGACTACGGCGAGCCGAGCCGGGGCTCGACGACGGTTATTCTCGTCTTGATTTACGCGTACGTCGCGAGCTTCGGGTTCTCGTGGGGCCCGCTCGGGTGGCTCGTGTCGAGCGAGATTTACCCGCTCGAGATTCGGTCGGCGGCGCAGAGCATATCGGTCGGTACGAATTTCTTCATGAGCTTCGTCGTCGGGCAGACGTTTCTCGCGATGTTGTGCCGGCTTAAGGCGGCGACGTTCTTTTTTTACGGCGGGTGGGTGGCGGTGATGACGGTGTTCGTGTGGCAGCTGTTGCCGGAGACGAAGAATATTCCGATCGAGAAGATGAATGCGGTGTGGAAGAAACATAGTGTGTGGGGGAGGTTTGTGAACGATGGCGGCTGCGAGGAAAGCAGCGAAGAAGACGGCCGTATTGAAGAGCCGCTTCTTCGCTAAAAGATGGTAGAGTTATATATACCCTACCACGAATACAAGATTTGTAATTTGATATAAATGTATTTAGAATCGATTTATGTGTGTATAATTAGTATATTGTTAATAATGGAATTAGAGGTTATTAAATAAAATTGATAAGTTCAAATTGATTAATATAAATATTTGTTGTTATTATTGTAATAATTAAAAGAAAAAAAAAGAAGTCACAAATAATCAGACAAGTAATTCATTTAATACCATCGTGTTTAATCCGACTCAACTGTCCGATCAGCATTGATAATCGCGATATTAGTATAGTCTTTTCAAATTACAACATGTTAGATAGTTTTTTAAGTTTTTTTTTTTTTTTTTTTTTTTTAAGATTAATTTTGATAAAAAAATTTGAATGGGACCAAAAATAAAAAATTTAAATTTGAATGCGGCTACAAATTATTTTTGCTCTTTCGTTTGGGCTATTTCCGTTACAAGATTCAGATACATTCTCATGATTTAAGTTTTTATTTAGATATTTTTTCATTTGGGCTATTTATGTATTTTTGTAATGTCAAAATAGAGTAGGTAAAAAATAAATTAATAGATTATACACCCTTCATTTCAACTCATTTTTATATTTTAGGTGAAGTGTATTAGTAAAAATAATTATAAATTAAAATTAAGTTAACTAAATAATTTAATGAAAAATAAAAAATATAAATTATAAATTTTTAAAATTTAATTAAAATGTATAATTATATATATATTTTTTAAAAAGACAATTTATATGGAATGGAGGGATATGAAAAGAATGAAAAAATAAAATGAAAGAGAGGGAGTAATAAATTTATTAAATAGTTCAAAAAAAATGAGATAAAAAAAAAATATGACAATTTATTTTATTACTATTTGTTAAAGTGAGATTGAAAGTAATAAAATTGTAGATTGAAAGTTGGTTATTAAATAAATTATGCATAATTTTAGTAAATAATAAAAAAAAAAAAATGAATAGTGACATCATTATCTCGGGCGAAAAAATTAGTATTTTCATGTAATCTTTTTTTAAAAAAAAAATACTATATTTTTATTGAAATGTGTCCTTAATAAATAATACTCTGATTAATTTTAATTTAGAATTAAAAAATACAAAATTATTATTTTCTCTGTCTCGGCTATAGTGTCTCATTTACTCTAGACACAACAATTTAAGATGAGTATAATTAATAAATAATTAATAATTTATTAGTTAAAATAATTATTGTATAATAAAAATAATTTTAAATTAAAATTAATATAACTAATTAATGTAATTAGAATTTTAAAAATTATAAATTATAAATTTTAAAATAAAATTAAAACGTATAATTATTTTTTAAAAAAAAAATAAAAATAACATAATAAATGAGACGTAAGAAATATTATTATATCTCATGCATTGCCCAAATAATATATTACTCCCTCCGTCCCGTTGCAAGGTTGCCATTGATTTTTTGCATTTTGATCTTTGGATATTAATTATTATATTAAGACGTAGTACAAAACGAGAAAAAAAAAACAATAATATGTTTATTAGTCTCTTATAATACCAATACAATAACACTTTTACGGTAAATTATTCAAATATAAAAATATTTGTAATGTCAAATATAATGACGCAAAAAGAAAATGACAACTTTACTTCGGGACAGAGTATCATACGTCAATATAAAAATATAGTACTATATATAAATAGAACAACGTGGAGCCTCATTAGTCACTACTGTACATTTAATTATTTTAATTATAAAAACAATGACTGCAAAGTTTTATTTTAAAAAATAAAGTTGTCTAATAATAATTAAATAAATAGTGTGGGGTATTAACTACTACTTATAGTAAACAATAATTAATAAAATAGTACCTCCGTCCTAGATACCGTGTATATTATATTATACATAAGGTATTTTAGGAGGAGTATAATTAGTAGATAATTAAGAATGTATTAATAAAAATAATTATCCTATAATATAAATAATTATAAATTAAGATTAAGATAACTAATTAATTTAATTAAAATTTAAAAATTTAAAATGAGATTAAAGTGTATAATCATTTTCCAAAAAATGAAAGTAACATAGTACGTGAGACGGACAGAAACGACAACGTGGAGATGATATTTAGGACGGAGAGAATAATATTTAACATAATCAATAAATGCACCATTAATAAATAATTAATATATGTAATATTGCCAGAGTAAAACAGATTTAATCACTTATTTAGATCTGTTGTCTGACAATCAGAAAATTCATATCTAAATTAAAAATACTTTGGAATGACAATTTATGATCTCTAAAAATAATTTGCCATTTCAGAGAAATATATATATAATATTATTTTTTATAAAATTATTAAAAAATATTTATTTTAATTTTAATTTTTTAATACATCACTTTAAATTTTTAAAAATAAATTTCCGTCAAGTAGCGCTTATTTGACGGATACATGTCATTCGGCATGCCACACTTGCATCTTCGGCATCGTAGGACCCAATATGTTAAAAAAAAATTATTTAGAGTGTGTTTGTTTGGGGGTTTAGATTTTGAATTGAAATTTGAATAGTTGTATGATGTGATATAAATAAGTGTTTGATGTGATATTTTGAATATAAAATTAATTTTTAGTAAAACATAAAAAAATAAAAAATATGTATTTAATTTGATGTTTTTGGGGAAAAAATGAAATAAATAATGTATTTAAAATATAATCTTCCAAACAAACACACCCTAAACTGGACTATTTTAATACAGACTCAGTTACAAAATTAAAATTATAGAATAAAATTAATGATGAAACTACAAAAAATAATTTACCCTAAAACAATATAAGACAATATTAATAGATGGACATAAGAGTATAAAAATTAGGAAGTCAGACACATTTATGATATATATTTAAAATAAATGGGCAATAAATATTATGAAAAATATAGTATAGATTTAAATTTATTTCTTTGATAATTTTTTTCTTTTAACTCTCAAATTTTATATCTTTTATTATATATGTTATTCAATTTAATATTAATATTAATTTTTTAAAAAAATTTAGTATCATAAATTTTAATTTATAAATGTAGTTACAAAATATAATAACGTTATTATATTGCGTATTTCACACTTAAAAATATTTATTTTTTATTAGAGTAAAAATAATCATATAATAACACCGAAATATTTTAAATTTTTACATAAATTACAAATATACCATCAAATAAATAATTAAATTATACTCTTTTCGTCCGTTTCTAAGGTCTCATTTACCTTTTGTGATATTATACTTAACATTAAAAATATCCTTACATTTGTATAATTTTTTTTACAAATGTCCTTCTATTAGTATTATAAGACACTAATGAGAGTATTTCTTTTCAAATTTTTCTTAATTTGTATTACGTTTTTATATAACAATTAATATTCAAAGATCTAACACGTAAAAAGTAAATGAAATCCTTAGAGCCGGACGAAAGTAGTATATAAAGTATAAGAAGCAAAAATTCAAAACCATTTACATACTTTCACTGGTTAATAAAATATCATTATTTTTTGATCTACTACAAAAATTCAAAATGATTTATTGGAGTGGGATGGACATAGAGATGTTAAAAAAGCTGTGCCAGCTCGAGTATTGGTTGTTAACGATACATGCTCGGATCGACTCTTTATAAATTCAAACTAAAATAGTGATTCAAACTTGACCCGTTAAGATCAAATTCAAGTTTGAGCTCGGCTCCTAAAGGTTGAACTCGAGCTCAAATTTGAGTTTAATTTGAATTTTATACATATTTTATATATTTTTAATATCTAGATTAAATCTATCTAATTTTATTTATAATTTATTACGAAAAAATATTCAAAATTTACTAATAAATATAATTTTATATAAAATTTATATATATTATACTCCCCCGTCCCGAAACTATAGTTTTGGTTGTGTTGGGCACGAGGGTGAAAAGTATAGGTAAAAGACATTTTTGCCCTTGTGAGTGTATTAGTGTAAAAGGTACTGACAATTGTGTAATAATAATGAAATATTAAAGAGTAGTTATACAGTGATATGATTATAGAAATAAGACTATTATTTTGGGACGGACAAAAATAGTAAATAAGACTGTTGTATTGGGACGGAGGGAATATTAATATATAAATAACATAAATACATTATCACATACGAGCTCAATTAAATTATTTATGAACCGAGCTAAAGTTTATCTTTATAAACAAATCAAATTGAGCTATTAATGAGCCAATCAAAACTATTACTATTGAATCTCTACATAATTTTAATATATATATAATTCGGGCATGGTTCAGCTGATTTGATTGGATCAACGCATATCATATACGTGAGCAACATATATTTATATATATTTTAAACATATTTATAATATAATATATATTGTACTATATATAAATATATATTGATCATCTTATAACATATATTGATCCAATCAAATCAATACAAAATCAGCAACTATATAAATCTGTACTTAAAAATCAAATAAGTATCTTAGATTTAAATAAAAAGTTAAAGTCAAATTAAATCAAGTAAAAAAAAAAATATATATTTTTATATTAATATATTATTATTTTTATTAATATTTATATCTAACTTTCTAAGTAAATAATAAAAGTACTAATATTATTCTTTCAAATAAATAAAAGCACTAAAAAAGCATCAACCACGTGGAAAGTCTGAAATTGGTTTGTCACTATGCATTATGATTGAGCTGCTACAGAGTAATATTAAATTCCATTTAATCAGAACCGTACCATTTTTATAATAATACTTTTATTTAAAATTTCAAGGCTATGATTTAAATGTGACTATTATTAGTGGTGGACAAAAAAAATCGAACTGAACTGAACCGAATTGAATATTTGGTTGATCGAACAAATTCGATTCGAATACAAATATTGCATATTTGATATTTGCTCGATTTGGTTCGATTTCGATTTTGATATTTTTTAGATTTGATTAATCGAACTGAATATATTTATTTATTTATGTTATTATATTTTAAATTTTATATTAAAAATTATATTCGGTTCAATCACGGTTCGGATATTTGAAATATTTGTAAATAATTTGATTTAATTAGAATTTAAATTATTTTTTAAGATATTATTTTTTAATTTCAATTCAATTCGAATTATTTGCAAATATTGCAAATATTTTCAGTTAACCGAAAATTCGATTAACCGAAATTTTTGGTTCGGATACAGTTGAATATTTGTTCGATTCGATTCGAATATCAAATATCTGCATATTTGCAAATATCCAAACTGTGCCCACCCCTAACTATTATTACTCATATTTACTATCAATACCCAATTTTGGAGTGATATATTAGTAAATAATTAATAAATATAATTATATTACATATAAATTGTTATAAATTAAAATTCAATTTTAAAAAATAAAAAATAATTAAAATAATAATTTATTTTTTAAAATAAAAGAAGTCAGAAGAAAGGCAAATTAACACAAGAAGAAAGAGCATTCTAAAAGGTTGTTTTTTTTCTTTAAAGCAGAAAAAAGTGTAGACAGAACTTAACCACCACATTATATTATTTAAATATTTTAAAAATATTACTCTTTCCGTCTTTTAATAATTTATCTATTTATTTATTTTGATGTATCTCATAATAAAATATATATTTTTTTTTAGTAATTGTTGTAACTGTCTAACATTACAAATACCATTCCGATTTACAATATATTACACAAATGTCATAACCTTTGTATCATATAATACTAATAGGGTTAATTTAATCTTTTTACATTTATTTCTACTCTATCCCAATATAATACTAATATTTTTAAAACTCTATGTAAAAAATATAGATATGGGACGGAGGGAGTATTATTTTTATAGAATTCTTTTGCCGAAATAAAAATGCATTAGTTCGTAACGACAATATTTTTTATTTTTATTTTTTAAATAAAAATAGGACAACAGTGCAAAAAAAAAAGAAGAAAAGATACACACTTTCAGTGTATCCATTTACATTTTTACTATTAATGTCACGTTTCACATGTTACTTTATGTATACATAATTATATAATAAATATAACTCTTATATAGGTTTTGTTCACATTGAGTTTTTAGGTTCATATATCATATATTTTTATAAATATTATTTGAAATATATGATATACAAATGTTAACCCAATATATTAAATATATATTTTTTCCTTTAATTCAAATGAATTCATTTTTTTTTAATAAAAGTACTTTTTATTTTAATAAAAAATAACATTTCACTTTAGACAATATTATAAACAATATCACAAAAATAACAAAATTTAAGGGCAATATTATTATTATTTTTATCTTTTTCTATTATTATTTATAAAATACTACTTTAATATACTCCATTCCACCTACAAAAGTTAAATGAAATATAAGACAAAATATATTTTATCTGCTCACAGAAATTAATTTTTAATATTAAATATTATATTTATATTATCGATATAATTATGATATTTTATATAAATTTAAATTCATTTAAAACTTAGGGTTTCTTTATTCCGCCAAAAATACTAGATTCGTATTATTTGCATTTTACCTTTTTGAAAAAATATATATATTTTTTTTGATAAAATATCTTATTATACTTTATACATTATTTTAATGCTAAAAGTAAACCAAAATTTTGTCAAACTCAAAAATAAATAATAATAAATGAAAAAAAAATACACCCGGAATGAAAGAATCATATATTCATTTTTTTTAAAAAAAATATAATATTTTTAAAAAATATATTTTTTTGAAAAGAGCCATGTGCCATTAATATTTTATGTATTTTATTAAAATTAATTTTTATATAAAACAAGTCAGATATCTTTTAAATCAAAATAATTTTCTTAAACATTTATATTAATTTATATTTATATATATCGCACATTGTTTTCGTGCCACACTTTATTTCTTATTACCACCATTCCTCGCCCATTAACCCCATTGACCATATCTGTTTCATCTTCTTCCTCCTTCAACCCCTCTTCTATGGCTGCCGCCGTCGTCGTCGCCGGATCCGACGCCTCCCTTGAGTACCCCGGCCGAATCACGTGGCTTGTCGTCCTCTCCTGCCTCATGGCCGCCACCGGCGGCCTCCTCTTTGGCTACGATACCGGCGTCACCGGTCAGATCTCTCTCTCTCTCTCTCTCTATATATATATATATATACGTATCTATACACACACACATAGGTGTACGTGCGTGTGCGTGTGCGTGTGGCGTTTAATTTGATTTCCCGGCGCAGGCGGAGTGACGTCGATGGAGGCTTTCCTGAAGAAATTCTTCCCGGAGATTTACACCAGGATGGCGGAGGAGGCCGACACCACCAGCAACTACTGCCAGTTCGACAGCCTCCTGCTGACGTCATTCACGGCGTCGATATACCTCTCCGGCCTCGTCGCCAGCTTCTTCGCCGGCCGCGTCACGCCGGCGTACGGACGGCGAGCCTCAATCATCATCGGCGGCGTAGCCTTTCTCGCCGGCGCCGCTGTCGGCGGCGCCGCCGACAACCTACTCATGCTCCTCTCCGGCCGCCTTCTCCTCGGCGTCGGCATCGGCTTCACCAATCAGGTCCGTCCGCCGGCGATTCATTTAATTATTATTTTTATTACTATTACCCCGCACGTGCCTGATCTGAACCCCCCACGTGCGCCGGCAGTCGGTCCCTCTGTACCTATCGGAAATGGCGCCGCCGCAGTACAGAGGCGCTTTCAACTACAGCTTCCAATTCTGCGTGTCCTTCGGAAGCGCCGCTGCTTTTCTGATCAATTGCGCCACCAACACGGTGGCCGGAGATTTAGGCTGGCGGATCTCCCTCGCTGCCGCAGCATTTCCGGCGCTGATCCTAACCATCGGCGCGATTTTCCTATCGGAGACGCCCAACAACCTCATCCAACGGGGGGCGGACGTTGGGCGCGCCGAAACCCTCTTGCGCCGAATCCGCGGCACCGACGATGTGCGCGCGGAATTAGACGATCTCGTCGCGGCAAGCCGCAACACGGCCGCGATTAAACGGCCGTGGAAGCGAATTTTTAAACGGAAGTATCGGCCGCAGCTCGTGATGTCTGTAGCGATACCGTTTTTTCAACAGATGACAGGGATCAACGTGATCACGTTCTACTCACCGATACTCTTCCGCACGATCGGATATGGCGAGAGCGCGTCTCTCGTCTCGACGGTGATGATCTCTGTTGTCGGGGTGACCGTGATGATCGTCTCGTCCCTAATCGTCGACAAATTTGGCCGGCGGATAATTTTCAAAATCGGAGGGATCGCGATGTTCGCCACGCAAGTATCGATCGGCGCCGTAATGGCGGCGAAATTAGGGGATCACGGCGAGTTGAGCCGGGGGTATAGCGCGGTTCTTCTCGTGTTAATTTACGTATACGTCGCCGGGTTCGGGTTCTCGTGGGGCCCGCTCGGGTGGCTCGTGTCGAGCGAGATTTTCCCGCTCGAGATACGGTCGGCGGCGCAAAGCATATCGGTGGCGGTGAATTTCTTCACGAGTTTCCTCGTCGGGCAAACGTTTCTCGCGATGTTGTGTCGGATGAAGGCCGGGACGTTTTTCTTCTACGCCGCGTGGGTCGCTGTTATGACGGCGTTCGTGTGGTTGTTTTTACCGGAGACGAAGAATATTCCGATCGAGAAGATGGAGATGGTGTGGAAGAAGCATCCGATCTGGAAGCGAGTGGTTTGCGACGGCCGCGACGGAAAAGACGACGGAGAAATAGAAGATCCATTTCTCCGGTGAAAGAGGTTTGTTGTGAACTCATGGGAACGTTATTAATTGAATTTATTTTCATGTAAATTTGATGTTATATTTATATGTAATTTTATTTAAAAAAATAAATTAATTAATTGTTACACAATTAGATAGGTACAATTTTTTTTTTTACCATTTTTGTAACATTGTTTTGTTAAGTCACGGAGTTCACTAATGTGGACGTCCGAATCTTGTCTGGATTTGTTGTAATTGACGTCGACCGTTATACACGACGTCTGTTCTCAACCTGGAATTTCAAATGCTTTATTTACTTGCGAATTTATTTTATTTTATTGTTTGTATCTTATCTTATTATATTCAGTAACTTTTTATTTAAAAAATAATAAAAACGTTTAATGAGAAGAACTGTAAAATAATCTTGATGTAATGTGCGTTGTTTGGGTTTTTTTTATATATTTTTTTAGTTGAAGATTTGTTCATTTTGTGTTTTGGAGGGATGTATATTTTATATTAGGCATAGAAAATTATTTTATTAATATAAAAAATAATATTGCGTTGAATTATTAATTTTTTAAAAATAAATAAAATATTTTTTAGGAATAAATAAAATATATATAATATATATTGTCTAATATGTGTATATATATTGTTATTTTTAATAATATTATTTATTGAGAATCGTACTGGTATACGATACAATATACTGTAAATTTTACTTATATGAGAGAGCTTCGTACTGATATCGCATCGAATTATTTAGTATACTGGAAATTACTATATAAAAGTTTTCATAGTAATACCGTTTTGACTTTTCAAAGCAATATTAATGATTACTTTTTTTTTAACATAAAAAATTGATATTTTGAAGTGGAATAAAAGAATATTTTGAATTGAAACAGACAAAATATAACTCCATTCACATGTTTTGTTGATATATAATTATGTTAGTCTAAAATTTGACTATTAATTATATGTTATCTTTGAAAAATGAATGTATTGAATTCATAATTTGGTGTTGTCTACTTTGTTTGCATATCTATGTTTACTATGTGTTTAATATATATTTCTGTGCAATAATTATGTGGTAAGTTGCATGCATAAAGACGATTATGTTAATATGTTCTTTACTGTTGTTTAAGCTATTTAAAGTAACCATGATGGTCGCTTAGAAACGAGAGGAAGATTGTTCACCTTAATTAAGATCTGGACCGACCTGAACCTGAACTAGTTTTGTTTGATCCTGACCCGATTCAATCTTAAAGTCACCCAATTCTTGACTTAGATCAATTCTTCTATGCTTCTCGCGCCCATATCGACGCCATGAAGATTATTTGTTCCTTCCTCTGTGGTCTTGTTCAAATAGATTCTTTCGGATTCTTTGTTCTTAGGTTGATAAGGTATGGTTATTCCTGATCTTGTGAGTTTTTATCTAATTTATTGATTGTTTTTATTTTCACAGTTTTATGTAAAATTATATTAATTCTTTATATAAAATATTATATTAAAATTTTCGAATGAATACATATTTTTTGTTAAGTACAAAAAATCGTACTAGTAATATAAAAATAATATTTTGTTTTAAATTATATATTTTTTAAGAATGAATAAAGTATATATATATATTATAAATTTATAATATTTATGAAAAATCGTACCATCGAAAATTTTTAGAGTGAACAAACTAAAACAAATCTTGTTTATTTGATTTTTCCAAAGAATCATTTTAGTTTTTTGCTATTCAATATACATGGTCTTTGACAAAAATTTACTCTATTAGTCTCGACTAATTATTCTATTTTATTTGGACATAAAAACTAATAAACTGTAGCAGGTGTAAAAAAGAGGATTGAGGGACATCAATTCCTCCAAACCCAAAATTTATTTAATTTTTTACTATAAAAATATTTTTATAATATAATTATCCTAATTTACCTTCAAAATAATAGAGTTATAATTTTATTATGTCTTTATTTATTTTTTTTCATCCATTACTACTGTAACAAAATAAATTTAAAAAATATAGTATCAAATTAATAAAAGTATATAGATCGACGGTCATCCCCAAAATTTGAGAGTTGGTTCTGCCATTGGTAACAAATAATTTTATTTTAATATAAAAATATAATAAGTAAAATATAAAATGAGAATATTATATTAAATTTATTAAATAATTGATAAAAAAATGATTCGATGATTAAAAAACATTATAAATTAATTATTATTTATTAAAATAATAATAAATAATAATATTGTTTATAAAATAATATTTAATTTTAAAATTTAAATTCAAAATTCAAATTCAGAGTAAAATAAATAGAAACGTCACTCAACCCTACGTATTTATATCAACAACCTTACCCTACGCATTCATATTATATTTTTCTTATTCATATTTATTTATTTAAAGTATTGTGTCGTGTGCTAAATTTCGTGATGTCTGATATTCCAAGTGGCCAACAACCGTTGGATGTGTTTCGTAATATTATTATTATTATTTTAAATAAAATTATTATTTAACATAATATATTTTTAAAAATAATTACTCAAGATATATATATTATTGATTTTACTTTTCAATTTTTATTTTTTATTTTTCATAAACCAAACATCCAGATTCCTTTAATTTGGTTTGGAAAAAATTGTTTTAAATTTATATTTAAATAATATTTGGTGAGATTTTTTTTTTTTTTTAAGAAAAAAAAATACTCCTTCCATTCCAAAGTATTTATTTTTTTTTTATATTTGTCTGTCCGATAACAGAATATCTATTCATCCTTTTTTTTTTTAAAGTAAACTTACTATCTACCTAATATTAAAAATATACTTACAACTTCCAATATATTATACAAATACCATTACATTTATATCTGTTACGTATGAAAATTATAATTAGGTTAAAAAACCCAAGTTACAAGAAGCACATGGGCCAATGATTGGGTTGGTTGGATTGATCGAGGGGTAATGTGAGAAAATTTGGTGAAATAGAGATGTTTCTAAGTTCCGCAGGTCGGAAAGTCCGCAAGACGGAAGGTCCGCAAGTCGGAAGGTCCACAGGTCGGAAAGTCAGCAAGACGGAAGGTCCGCAGGTCGGAAGGTCCACAGGTCGGAAAGTCCGTAGGTCGGAAAATCCACAAGACGGAAGGTCCGCAGGTCGAGTGGTCCACAGGACGGATGGTCCGCAAGTCGGAATCGCAGGTCGGGTGGTCCGCAGGTTGGAAAGTCTGCGGGTCGGTTGGTCTATAAGTCGGGAGGTTTGCGGCTGGACCAAACAAGTTGGATGGTCTATTAGTCGGGAGGTATGCGGCTGGACCAACAAGTCGGATGGTCTGCAAATCGGGAGGTATGCGGCTGGACCAAACAAGTCGGGTGGTCTGCAAGTCGGGAGGTTTGCAGTCGGACCAACAAGGTGGAACTTTGCGGTCGGGCCAAAAGGGCGGAAGGTCTGCGGTCGGTTTAGAGAGTTGGATACTGTTGCTAGAGAGCGAGAATGACACTTCGGTCGGTTGAGGGCACGTGTCAGCAGGAGAAGGCTTAGCAGACGGTTGAAAAAGAAGCGTTGTAACCGTTCGGACGACGGTTTTCAGTACCTTTTCTCAAGGAATATTTAAGGATTTGGATTTTTCTAGAAAAGGCATCTTCAATCATCTTCAAACGACATCTTCAAACGACGACAAAGTCAAGAGATTCGGGGATCACCACTTTAAATTTCCAGTATTTTAATTTCCAGTTTATTTTCTGTGTACCGTACAGTGTTTAGTGATTTCTAATCTCAGACACTAATTAATCAAATTTGAGGATATTACCGTATCTTTGAATCTTACTTTTTGTTTGTTGAAAAAATACATCAACAATATCACATAATACTAATAAGGTTATTTTAATCATTTTTACTTTATTCCTACTATATCTCAATATAATACTAATATTTTTAAAACTCCATGCAAAAAATAAATTGATACATAATTATAGGACTGACGGAGTATATATTACAAAAAAATAAATTTTAAATAATAAAATTTTAAAAATACCAGAGTAAAAAACACACATGAGGTTTGTTTTGGGTTGATTTAGTTTTGATTTTTTTTTGTTTTAAAATCTTATTTTAATTTTTTATGAAAATATTATATAATCACTTCGCTTCAAAGAATTACATTTACTTTTTTGCGTCATATATTAGTATTATAAAATACTAATTGAAGTATTTTTGTAATTTCTTTTAATTTGTATTATATTTTGATATAATAATTAATATTCAAATATGAATATGCAAAAAGTAAATGAAATTTTTAAAGCCGAACAAAGATAATATTTTTTATGTTTATTATGCAAACTAAAATAGAAAAATTAATTTAAATTACAGACCAAATACGTACAGCTTTTGTTTATTTGTTTTTTTCATAAATATATGTAGCTAGGTTTGTTTTTTTATAATTTGAAATTAAAATCAATACAATTTATTTAATATAAATATATTATTTTTTCTTAAAATATCATATTAAAAAATATTATTAAATAAAATTTTAAATCAACACTTAGTTTTAAATCAACCTCCAACCATAAACAAAACAAAGCTTTAATATTCAAATAAAATTTTGTGAAATAAACAGTATTTGATCAATAATTGTGGTACATATATTATTATATTCATATTTTTTGTTGACGTGTCGTGTTGTACTCAACAATTATTGAGCATGGGATTTGTATTTATTTTATTTTATTATTTGTTTTATTCATTTTGGCTGATTATATCTATAAATAGATATTAATTTTATTATATTAATAAAAAATTTCAAGTTTTTGTAAATTAATTTTAACATATATAAGATTATAAGGTTTTGAGGTTTGCAGTGTTTTGGGCTTGTGGTCGTTAAGTTTTGGATTTGGATTTAAATTTTGAATATTAAAATTTTAAATTAAAATAATTATTTAATTTGATATAAATATATATTGACGTAATATTTTAAATATAAATTTATACTTTAATATAATATAATAAATAAAAATATGTATTAATTTAATAATTTTTATAGAAAAATTGAAATACTAAAATTCAACTCAAAATCCCGCAAACAAAAATTGAATTATAAAATTTATTTGATACATTATTAAATAAAAATATACCATATAATGTTTGGCTCAATTATATAATACCTTTTATATTATAGTAAAAATATATAAAATATTTTATATTTTATTTATTGCAGAAACTCTCTAGTATTTAATAAAAATATATACTCTTTCTTCGTTTCAGTACAATAGTTTTATTTATCATTTTTGTCCGTTCCAAAACAATAATCTTATTTCTATAAATAATCATATCACCGTAAACTATCCATATTTTTTATTTTTATTACACAATTGCACTGGTTTTTACACTAATACACTCACAAGGGCAAAAAAATATCTTATCTATACTTTTTACCAACTACCAATATAATATCAATATTCTTTAAATCTCGTGTCGAACCCAATTAAGACTATAGTTTTGGAACGGAAAGAGTACAAAATACCATTTTCATCCAAAGATATGTTGACTGTAAACATACATCTGATTATACATGTTTAACACAAATAATAATATTTTTTATTTGTATAAAATTTACACAATTAAATATACATTTACAACTAAACATTATATTCGAACGAAAAGAATGTTTTATATATACTTTAATTTTAAAAAAAATAGAATTTTATACAATAAATAAAATATGAAATAACTGAATTATTATTATTTTTTTAAAAAAAAAACAATGAAAATTGAAAATGAGAAAACAACCAAACAATAAAAATATGGCCAAAGCCCATTAGAACATTACGGCCCAAATACTATTAATAGCTATTGGTCTCTTTACTTTCCTCGGCCCATTTGTGAAAGGAATAGTAATTTTTATGGATAAACTTGCATCTTTATTGATTAATAATTTATTTATTAATTCACAAGTGGTTATTTTATTTATTTGACTTAATTCAAATTTTTATTCAAATCCCACTTTGATCAAGGGCCTTTGAATACGACGTTTGGAGTCTATGCAATAATTCAATAAATAAACATTGAATAAAATAAAATAAAATAATATAGTGGGTAACAAGTACTTCTCAAATAATAAGAGTGGTCGAGATCGTATAATTAATTTTAGTATGATGTGACAATTAAATAGATATGAATTTTTATTTATTTATTTTTAAGATGGAATATACTCGCCATTTTGATGTTTTTTAAGTAAATTAAAAAATTATTAATATTTTATTGAGTTTGTTTGGAAGTTTGGATTTTGAGTTGTGATTTAAACGGTAAGCATTTTGAATTGGAATAATTGTATGATTGTGATATAAATAAATATTGATGTGATATATTGAATATAAAATTAATTATTTTTTTATATTATAAAAAATAATAAATAAATATTTAATTTGATATTTTTGAAAAAAAAAATTAGTGTGAATAGTGGAAATATTTCAAGATGTTCTAATGGTGTGTTTGTTCTGGGGTTTGAATTTTGAGTTGAGATTTGAATAGTATAAATTTTGAATTGGAATAGTTATATGATATAATATAAATAGATGTTGAGGCGGTATGTAAAATTAATTTTTAGTATAATATAAAAATTAAAAAATAATTTTTTGATTTGATTTTTTTGGACAAAAAAAAAATTGATGAATAATGAAAATCTAGGAAAATTCTCCAAACAAATTTTTTTGTCCACTTCTAGAATCATTCTTTTGGGCGGTCGTGGAACTGGGCCGGTCGAATCGATGGGCCAGGGAGCTGTTGGATCAGGAATTGCTTGCTTTATATTGGGTCGGCACTATACTGTTATATTTTGGTGGATTATAGTAATTTAATAAATATTACTCCCTCAAACTTATTATTATTTATCCGTTTGCTTTTGACATTTGTGTAATATATTGTAAGTTGTAAGAGTATTTGTAACGTTAAGTAAATAACACAGTTACGGACGAAGAGAGTATTTTCTTCCTCATCCAATTGTGTGTTCATTTAAGATGTTACGAATTTTAAAAAAATTAGATAAAAATAAAAATTTACTTTCTATGATTAAAAAAATAGAAAAAATGATATTTTTTTTTTTTTAAAAAAAGAAGATGAAAATAAATTTATATGACCAAAAAAAAAGTGATAATAAATTTAGATAAGAGGAGTATATTTTAACGGTAGTTGAGATATTTTTGTACATAAGGACTATTTTACTTTTATGAGAGTAATTGTAATATGTAAAAAGGTAATTCTTACGAAGAAGAAAAGCTAAATATTTTTATTTGGATAATAGAATACAGACTAAATTGCACAAAATTTATCTGTAATTTTATAAAATTGCGTCAAAAATTTTCTATACTTCTAAAATTGCATCCAACTCTCTCGTGTTTCATAATCTCTATTTTAAAAATCATTATAAATATAATTAAATATAGAGTCTTCAATTGATCATTAATATTCCCAAATACTAATCATTACAGAGTTGATTCTTGAAATAGGATCATATATTCAAATTCGAAGCAATATTTTTAGTAGTGTAATTTAAAATGGTATGAGATTCTTTGGAATAGTTATATTACTGTACACTTTATATTTAAATAAATTTACATTTATAGTGCCATAGTGGTTGTCATTGTATTTTTTTACTTTTTTTTTTTTTTTCAATTAACATTTTTGTTTAAATATTAATTTTATGTATTTCTCATTTCCCGTGACAGATTACTCATTTTTCGTGGTATGACTATTTTATATTTTTAGTAAATTTATTTATTTTAAATGTATTACATCCTAATTGATACAATTTTTTTTTTGTCTGATTTGTGACCGTGTATATCTTTATATTTTGGGTAAAATCTACTAATATCAAAACACACTTAATAAATATTCTCTTTCTCCCGCATGATTTATTTTCTTTTTTTGTATGTTACACGTAAGATGACTTATTTATATTATTAGTAAATTTATTCATTTTAAACATATTTAACAAATATAAATCAATTTAATTAAATTTCTAATTTTTTACCCATGAAACTCACCCAAAACTCATTTATTTTTATACATCTTTTCAATAAACAAATATTTTTATCTATATTTAAAACTCTTCATTTTTTTATAAGATTAATTTTAAGTTAATTATAAATAAATAAATAAATATTTTATTTATTTGTATTATTTTCTCTCCGAAGCTTTTACTGGATGGTTTAGCGGTGTGGGAAGTGAACTTATAACCTACCTGCGGGGACTTTTGAATTAAGACGAAAGAAGTATAAAATTTTATTATCTACAAAATTTTATCAATAATAGTATATATTTTATTGAGATATAATGTTAAAAATATTTAAAATACCAACGATATCGTATCTCTAACCAAACGGTCATCTGACGCGGAATGGAAGGAATATAAATTAATTTAATTAGATACATAAAATATAAAATTATATATCATATAGGACTCACCCAGAATATTTTTATTTTTATCTATTTCCTAAAAAAACAAAACTTTTTATCTATATTTTAAAACTTCATATCCTTAACAAAATTTTAAAAATTAATTATATTAATTATAAATAAATAAATATATTTTTTATTATAAAAAATTTTATTATCTATAAACTAATATTCATATTGAATATATTTTTTAATTCAAAATATTTTTAAAATATTTAAATATATATTCTAAATTTTTTTAAATATATATATTAAATTTAATTTAAAATTATCAGTATTATTAATTTCATAAAAAATAATAAAATATATTATTAATTAATTAACTATTATTATCTTTAATACTATGTCATTAATAAAAAGATCCATTAAATTGGAACGAATGGAGAATTTAGTTATTATTTGAATATTTATTTATTATAATTATCTTTACCATTATCATATAATATTATTAAATATCATTTTCTTTAATCAATAATTGAATCTCCATAAATATATAAAACTGTTTTTTGCAATGTTCTTGTTTGTACAATAAAATATTTATTTTCTTATCTTTGCATCTGCTTCAATTAAAACAACTTTACAGACCAAAATGAGTTTTATTTATTTATTTATTATTATTATTATTTTTCCAAGCCCAGGCCCAATGGGCTTTGGCGGTGCAGGAATGATTCACTTGACAACTACATCTGTGTATATGTTCAGAGTTTGAATTTATGAGTTTTAGATTTGAATGATGAAAAATTTGAATGATAAAAAATTTGATGCTATATAAATAAATATTAATATAATATTTAGAATATAAATTTAAATTTTATTATGAACAAATAGTGTTATTAATTTTAGGGAAATAGTATTTTACAATTTTTATGTTAATTATTGAAAATTACGAAATTGTTATTAAGATATACTCTCTCAGTTTCAAAAGAGTTGTCTTGTTTTTTTTATTTTTGTCTGTTCTAAAAAAATTGTTTCGTTTCCTTATTTAGTAATTGTGGTCTCCACTTTATAACAAAATTATTCCTACTTTTTCAAACTACTCTTAATTATTGCTCAACTTACTTTTTTTAAAAAAGCAAGGATATTTTAATATTTTACATTCTACTTTATATCTACTTTTAATTAAATACTATAATTATTTAATTCCCGTGCAACAACCAATAAGACCCTCTTTCGGGACGAAGATAGTATATTTTTTTTTATATATTTATATAGAAATAATATTTTTTTTGGAACCTGGCATAATGTTTTATATAATATTTTATGAAAGTGAACAAACTATATATATTTCAATATAGAATTGAGTATGTTTAATTTAATATTTTTTTTCCTAAATTTTAACTATTCAATTCTCATAAATTTTTAATAAAAAAATATTTATATTTTTTATAAATAAGATATTATACTAAAATATTATTTAAACAAAATTATATGCAGATTTTTTATTATTATTATTTTTTAATACACAAGTATCTCAAAAAGAGTTTGAAAATAAAAATTGCATTGGTGTATGAATTTGACATGCTCTCTCTTTTCTTTTTCTTTTTTTTTTTTTTTTAAAGTTTGATTATTTTATGCAACTCATATTACAATTATATATTAGTATTTTTTTTTTAAAATTTTTATAAAGTACTCCATCTGACTCAAAGTAGAATCTTTATTTTTCATTTTAGTTTATTAATTCAAAATTTCTCTCTCTCTTTTTTTTTTTTTTTTTTTTTTTTTTAAATAAAAGCAACTCTCAACTAATATCAAAATATTTTTGTTTTTTTATTTTTTATATTATTTTCAAAGATAAAATAGATATTATATTAATTTATTATATTATATATCTATAAAATACTTCTTTAATCTGTATGTAAAAGTTAAAATGAAAAATTTACCAGTGAATGGAGAAAGTACCATATTACATTCTTCGAACTATAAAATTTTAGAAAATAAAAAAAAGGAAAAAGAAAAACCCCTCCAATAAACACATGTATTTTAGTTTGATCATAGAAATTAATTGTCTAATAGTTACTGTGTTTGTTTAGTGACATTGTTTGAAGAGATATTTTTCATGTAAATTATAAAAATTACGTAATTAATATAAAAATAATAAATGCACGTAATATATTAACTTTTTCTTTGAAAAATATGTTTTTAGAGAATTGTGAAACTGAATTATTAAATTAAATAGTAGTATAAGAAACTTCTTATTTATGTCTATAATATAATGTCATATTGTAATACTTCAAGGATGAAATCATTAAAATAAATAAATAAATAAAATTTATAGAATTAACAAGATATTTTGAAAATTAATGAATTATAAATATTAATTAATTCAATTTTATAAATATGAAATTATATATAAGCATAAAATTACAAGATAAAGCATCTTATTCTCTTTAAATGTATGTCACTATATATATATATATATATACAGAAGACTCGTGAACAATAATTGATCATATAAATGATCTGGTTCCACGATAATTATACCCATCTATTTTTATCACATACTTTGTTACATATTACTATAATTACTGTACTTATCTTATTTGAGATATTCATAAATTCTTAACTTAATTAAATAATACTCATACACGATACAATAAATATGAATAATTTTCTACAATTAAAATAAAAAAAAATTTAATTTTATATTTCAACATACATCATTTCAGTGCCTGCTCGAGGGTCTGGATTTTGAGTTGGAATTTAAATAATAAAAAATTAGAATTAATTTTTAGTATAATATAAAATAACAAAATTGATAAGAATTGGGAAAATCTCACAAAATCCTTCAAAATACCACTTTAGAAAAAAATGACAACAAAAAGATATCACTATGTGTTTATTCAACAACATTTTTTGATATGTTTTTTTTTTTTAATTATAAAAATGGAAAATAATAATTTATTTATTTATTTAATTCCATTCAATAAAATATAATTTAGGGATAATATATTTCAATCTTCTCCCTCGTATTATGAATATTTTGCAAATATATCTCAAGAATCTCTTAAAAATCTCCATATGAACAATAATATATTATGAAATCTTTTCATTTCAAACATTTACCAAAAATTTTCAAAGTGAAACTATTTATTGATATTGATTTGAAAAATTCAGCACCTATAATATATATAAACAACACTTATTTTTATTACACACAACATATGTTGTATTAGATAAAGGTACTTGGTGTTTGTTCAGAATTATATATGTACTGTATAAGAGTAGGTCATATGATGAAATCAACTATTGTGTGTTGTATGCAACTATAGCATATATTGTTAGTTCCTGTGCTATATTTATATTATACTAATATAAAAGATGTACTGCCAAAAGTAATATGGTGTGTTATTTGTTATAAGATCGTGTGTGTTGTTAAACACAATGCTGTAAAATTCAACACTGTAACTATCGCCTTATAATTTATATTTCTAAGTCTCCTAAATAAATTGATATACTTATACACATTCAAAACTCTAAGTTTTATAATACTCATCTATGTTAATAATTTCTATAAATATATTTTTATTTGTATTATAGAAATACTTACCAATATATAAAATATAAATTAGATATATAGCTCATTACTTGGCGGACACGTCATCTCCGGCGAGCCACGCGGACGTCTCCGGCGCCGGAGGACTAAAACAACGAAAATTTTTTATTTATGGGACTAGTTTGCGACAGGCTCCACTAATATGACTAAAATGATAAGGGAGTTCAGTTACGGAACTAAAAAAATAGTTTACCATGTGATATATTAAGACACCATATGTTTTTATCAATTGTAGATATATTATATTTATATTATATTAACATATATTTATATTATCATTTTTTATATCATATGCTCTTTGTTTATATTTTGTATGATGTCGGGTATTGTACTGAGTCAGAACAGTAACTAAAATGTACTACTTAGTAGTATATTATTAAGTACTTACTTAATTAGCATAATTATATAAATACTTATTTTATTCTTCAAATTTATATCGATTTTCTATTTTTACTGTCCATATAAAATATACACTTTTTATTTAATAAAAAATAATTTATATTTTAATTTATACACTTCAATACAATTATTTACAAAGATGCCATCACTACCTCACATTTAATTTATCAATTTTTTTTCTTATTTTATTAATTCATTCATATACTTTCCAAAGTAATTTTATTTTATATCGTAATAAATTAATACAATACTATATTTATTAAAAAATTTATTCGCTCAAATGAGCACAAAAAGAGTACTTGTTTATATTAAATATTTCACCCGTTTCACCGAAAATATCATTTTTATTTCGTATATTCAAAATATTTAGTTTTATTATAATAAAAATAGTTATATATAATATCAAAATACTTTTAATTTTATATAAATCACAAATATATTATTACATGTACAATTAATATATATATAAATACAAAAATTTTATAATTCTTTTATACACTTCTACTAATCGATAAAATATTAATATTATCAAAAAAATTCGAAACAATACATTAAATTGGAACCATGAAAATATAATAATTTTACTGTCTATATTAAAATTAAAAATTAATTTACAAAATACTTAAATACATATTTTAATTATATTAATTGCATTGTAATAATAACTAAATAAATATCATCCAACCAAAATTTGAACTTTGTCATTTTTCAACCAAAAAGAATTAATTGTTTAGTGTAAAGAGAAAGAAAGCAATGGTGCCTAATTAACCGACACTAATTCTACTGAATAAAGATATTCACACTAACCTACTCCCAAAGTAATTTTAAGTTTTAATAAAATTAAAAAATATTTAATATATTATATAAATTTTATCATAGGATAAACAGTTTTTTTAATCCCGTAACTGGATCCCTTATCATTTTAGTCTCGTAAGTGGAGTCTGTCGCAAACTAGTTCCATAAGTGAAAATTTTTCGCAGTTTTAGTCATCCGGCGCCGGAGACGCCCGCGTGGCTCGCCGGAGGTGACGACCTGGCGGACACGTGGATTATTATTTTTTTAATTTATTTTTAATTTTATATATTTATTTTTTATTTGATCCAATTAAAAAAAATAAAAAAATTAAAAAAAAAATTCACGTGTCCGCCGGCGGACACGTCACCTTCGGCGAGCCACGCGGGCATCTTTGGCGCCGGAGGATTAAAACAGCAAAAAATTTTCACTTATAAGACTAGTTTGCGACAGGCTCCACTTACGAGACTAAAATGATAAGGGGTCCAGTTACGGGACTAAAAAAACAGTTTATCCTTTATTATATTAGAAAACAAATAATATGCAATTTATAAGTTTATATATATCAAATACTCCCTCCGTCCACTTACAGTGTTTACATTTACTTTTGACGCGGTGTTTAAAAAATAATAGTATTTTAATTATAGTGAGTAGTTAAAAGTAGTGTAATGACATTTTTACCTTTACTTTCTTTTTTTTTTTTTATGTAGAAGTAACGATGTGATGTAAAGTAAGGATATTTGTGGAAAAAAATAGGATATCTAATGAAATGTTAACTTTGTAATTGAACATCCCAAAATAGAAATATATAAACATTGTAAGTGGACGGATTGAGTATTATTTAAAATATAAATAATCAATAAATGATCATTTATTTTACTTGCACTAGTTGTTTCAGACACCATAAATAAGAATATATTAATTTGTAATTAATTATAATCAGTAAGTTCACCCGCAGTAGAATAATTTTTCATAAATATTATTAAAAGAATATAAATATATTCATATTAATATAATATATATTATCCAATCATAAAATAACAACTATTCTAACATAAAATATTATTTTCAAATTAGGGTAAACATTTTATTTATTTATTCATAACATGTTTAAGCAAATTTGTTCCAATTCTGACTTTTCAACGTTATAATAAAGCAAACTCGATCTTAAAGAATTTAATAATACCATAAATAACTATTTAAAAATTATTATTATTATTTATTTATGTAGAAATAAATATATATATATATATATATATCGAAGTAGGCAGATGAAGCAAATCTCAAAATATGCTAAATAGCATAGGGATTGTTTGGTTGTGGTTTAAATTGTTTTAAAATGAAGTTTTGATTTGAATTTTTTAGAACAATAGTTTAATGTGAAATTTTAGATATAAAAAAATTAATATATTTTTATTAAAAATAATATAAGGTGAATGTTGGGTGCAAACCCAAGTCCCACGTCGAAAGTTGCGAAGAAAATTCGACACCTTATAAGTTCCAAGTGAACTCCGCTAGTACGAGGCCTTTTGGAGAATATCCAAAAACAAATTCGTACGGGTTCAGCCCAAAGCGGACAATATCATACTTAGTGTTGAGTTGACCCAGTCGCAACGAGTGAATATTGTGATTTATGTTTGAAATTGTAATAAAAAATAAAATAAAATCCGAATGATTGAAAAATCTAAAACATATCTTAAAAGGTTTCACATTCTCTAATGAATATTGTGATTTATGTTTGAAATTGTAATAAAAAATAAAATAAAATCCGAATGATTGAAAAATCTAAAACATATCTTAAAAGGTTTCACATTCTCACATCTCTTACTACAACCACAAATTAATTATAAGTTATTTAATGGAAAGAGAACAATTTATAATGCCTAAACTACCCTAAGACGACTGAATAAAGGTATTTGTCACATTAACTAAGCCAATCCCAGCTAATTACAATTAACAATGTGATTAATAAAATATACTATTTGATATTTATTATATTATAAATCAAAATTAAAAAGAATTTCATATATATATATATATATATATTGCTTTCCATCTCATATGTTCCATTGGTAAATGAATAGAGAAATATTCCATCTAATTTAACAATAGCAACATTAGGGTGTGCCTCCTTTTGATTTGTTCTTGTTATGATGTTTTTTTATTTGAATAAATTATTTTTTTTTAAAAGGTAAAATTGCTTATAACTTCATTGTGGTTTCAAAATTCAGCGTAAAATCTCCATGTACTTTAAAAATTGCATGGTATTCCCTTATACTTTAAAAAACGTTGCATGAAACCCCACCACCATGAAACTTTCCTCGTGTGATAAGAAGATGATTTCCTATCTATATGCTTTGCATGGCAGGGGGTTTTATGCAATATTTTTGAAAGTATAAGTGAGTGTCATGCAATTTTTTAAAATAAAATGGGGATATATGCTGAGTTTCGAAACCACAAAGTGGTTTCATGCAATATTTTTTAAAGTATAAGGGGACGTCATGCAATTTTTAAAGTAGAGGGTGAATTTACGCTGAGTTTCGAAACCACGAGAGAGTTATGGACAATTTTGCCTTTTTTACAAAATAAAAAATATATATATACATATACATATATATATATATAGCTGACCTAACTATTACTTTAAATCTCTAATAATGAAAATTGCAATTTTTTATTTTATTTTTTTGGTAGAAATGATCATCCGGCAATGAAAACAATACGGTGTCAAACGGTCTGGTTCATCAATACTGATTTTACGTTTATTTGTGTAATATGTCAATTTCGATGACAGATGATTATCTCTGTAGAAAAAAAGAAAAAGAGAAAAAAAAAGTTCTGAGATAATTTTTCTACTGGATTACCAGAGCCCTAAAGTGATAATGAGTAGATGCGAAACTAAAAAAGGAAAAAAGAAAAAAAAAAACAAAACTGTTTACTTTTTTTATTTTGATATTTCTTTAGATAAAATTTGTTCCCGAAAAAAATATACTCATAAGTAGAATATAAATTTTAGTAATAAATACGGAGTATAATCTATTATATAAAAATGTGTTCACTTTCTTTTCTAAATCAACATATTTTTACGTTACGAATATAGTATTATATTTAATTGGCATTGACATAGAATAGAGATATTTTGAAAATTATATTGATGAATTAATAATATGAAAAACAATATTAAATAAAATGAGTGTGTAAATGATTCCGACATATTTATAAAATTAGTGTTGAGATTAATAATAGTCTAAAAAAATATTTGCTATAACTAATATATATATATATAGATATATTTGTTGACAAAAAAAATTATAAATTTAGCGGACAAAAAGACTACTATTTAACATCCAATTTTATTTATTTATTAAAAAAATGAAAAGAAATTTATATTCCTAAAGTAATGTTTTTTATTAATAAATAAGTAATACTCCAAATATATTTCAGCTATCTGACTACAAATGTGCCGTAGAACTCGTAGCTGTCAAATGTATTAGATCTCATCAGAGCTCTAAAATTAAATATTTTAGCGGTTATTCAACTGTACGTTCATTTGATTGGATATAAATTTTTAAAAAATTAAATAAAAATAATTTTTTTATAAAAAAAAACAAAGTAGAAAAATAGCATATTATTATTATTATTAGAAATAAAAATAAATTTAAATTTAAATAACAATCAATAAAAATTAAAATAAATTTAGATGAGAAATGAAATATGATCGAACGAAAATAAGTAAACTGCACCCACAAAATAAAAAACACTCAATCTAAGAATTAATATTCATTTGAAAATAAAATATAAAAATATCACATTTTACAAGACCCAACCTCTATAAAAAAAAAATTAAATTCAACACTCAAAACGTTACTAACAAGCGAAGCCATTATTTTTATCTAATAATAATATTATACTCCCGCTGGAATAAATGAACCATTTATTTCCGGCATGTGATTTAAATAATATAAATTAATAAGTTGTTTAATAATTAAATTATAATATTATTTTATATATGAAGAGTATTGTTACTATTTTAAAAATATGAAATAACATATATGATTAAAAAAAATTTAGAATATGTGTTTAAAATATTTTTAGTATTATATATCAATAAAATATATACAAAATGAATATTATTTTATATATAATAAAAAATTATAAATACAAATAAATAATATAATATATCTATTTATTTATAATTAATTTAAAATAGTATTATGAAAAAATGAAAATTTTTAAATATAAATAAAAATATTTATTTATTACGAAGATATATAAAAGTAAAGATATTTTAAGTGAATTCTATATTTAAGAGTTTAAAATTTTAATTAAATTAATTTATTTTTTGTTAAGTATATTTAAAATAAATAAATTTACTCGTGTTACGATGTATTTTAAGGACATACTCTCCATAAAATATGTTGGTCAAAAAAATACAAATTGTTATTAAAAATGCGGAACGGATCTAAACTTTTATTAAGAAAATCGAACAAAACTTTAACTCGTTTTGGCTAGGCTCAGCCCCTAACCACTCGAAGCACAACATATACACATACACACTCGAATCGCGACTAACACAAGCACACCGGCCACAACACCACGACTCACAACCACAAAACCCCCACAGAAAAGTAGAAGGCATACAGGAAACAGAAACCACAAGCCTACAGTTGAACGAGCCCCTTTCGGCTACGAACAACACAAACAGGGGGAAACCAGTGCCAAAGGAACTCCACAGAAACAGGAGGAAAGGCACTACACAACAACCGCCGTGAACCACCGTCGGACAGGAGAGCGAAAGAAAGGTCGAGAGAGAGAGAGGCTAGAGAGGGTGAGCTTCTAGAGAGAGAGTGAGTAATGTATCGAAAAAATAATGGCGCCTCTCTCACCCCAGGTATATATATATATATACAGGTAAGATCGGATGGACGGATAGGATCAAAACCCTAGATCGGACGGCCAGGGGCGTGGCTTTAAAAAGACGCGGATCCTAGTCGGGTCGGATCAGGACGTGGGTCAAGGTCGGGAGGCATAAGGTCAGACAGTCGGTATGTATTCGGATGGTCCAAGTCGGGACGAAGTCGGGACGATCCAAGCCAGGACGAAGTCGGGTTGATCCAAGCCAGGACGAAGTCGGGCGGACGGACGAAGTCGGGCGGACGGACGAAGTCGGGACGATCCAAGCCAGGACGAAGTCGGGTTGATCCAAGCCAGGACGAAGTCGTGCGGACGGTCCAAGTCGGACTAAGTCGGGATGTAGTCGAGCGGTCGGTGAAGTCGGGACCGGTTGCTAAGTCGGGACGAAACCGGGCGGTCAGTGAAGTCGGGACATGGGCCAGGCCCGAATGTGCTCGGGCTGCGAAACGAGTGTGTATTTGTGTATCTATTTTTGGGGTGGACCATAAGGACAAAAAATCCAACAAATCCTCCACCTGACTTTTGGTCCGAATGGTCGGGGAACATCATCGCCCTTTTTATTTTATTTCATTTTATATTACCTTATACCTGCAACAAAGATACATAATGTTAGTGAAAGAACATTAAATTAGCCTACCAACTACACTAAGTAGTATAAGGCTAATCAAAAGTATCACAATGTATATATCTCATACAAGATACGAATTTACTTGCAGGCAAAACCTTAGTACCCATATCAGCTGGGTTATATTCAGATGGGATCTTCTCTAATTTTACTATATCTTTAGATACTATATCACGAATGAAATGAAAACGTACATCAATGTGTTTAGTTCTATCATGAAACACAGGATTTTTACACAATTGAATTCCGGACTGGCTATCCGAAAAAACAGTAACAGTATGTTGCAAATAACCAATTTCAGTAGTTAAACCCTTTAACCACAAAGCTTCCTTTAAAGCTTCAGTTATTGCTACATACTCAGATTCAGTTGTAGATAAAGCAACAATATGTTGCAATTGTGATTTCCAGCTAACACTAGTTCCACACAAGGTAAAAATATATGAAGTAGTACTTTTCCTAGTGTCTCTATCATTAGCATAATTTGAATCTACAAAACCCTCTAACTGTATATTTTTAGTATATTTACCAAACACTAAACCAACATTGATTGTACCAGATAAGTATCTAAACACCCCCTTTAAAGCATGCCAATGTTCTAAACCAGGATTCGACATATACCTACTTAAACAACTAATTACATAGGCTAAATCAGGCCTAGTGCTAACCATTAAGTACATTATGGAACCTATTGCATTAGAGTATGGCACATGCTTCATATATTCACAATCAGACTCAGATTTTGGACACTGGTCCCTACTTAACACAAAATTAGAAGCCATTGGAACAGATACAGATTTTGCATCACACATGGAAAATTTTTTTAATAATTTTCGAAATATAGGAGGATTGATTTAAAAACAGTTTGAAATTTTTTCTATCTCTAATAATTGTCATGCCTAATATCACCTTGGCATCTCCCAACAATTTCATGTCAAAATTATCACACAAACACTTAATCACATTATCAATCAGCTTTATACATGGACTTAGAATCAACATATCATCCACATAAATGAGAAGAAAAATAGGTTGGTTTTTAACAGTTTTAAAATATAAACAATAATCAAATTTGCTTTTAGTAAACTCAAGATTTTTCATACAATTATCAAATTTGATATTCCATTGTCTAGGTGACTGTTTTAAACCATACAAAGACTTGTTTAACAAACAAACATGATTATTTTTATTTTTATCAATAAAACCTTCAGGTTGTTTCATATAAATCTTCTCATCTAATTCACCATGTAAAAAAGCAGTTTTAACATCTAATTGCTTTAATTCCCAATCATAAAAGGCAACTAAAGCTAACATGATTCTAACAGTGGTAAATTTGACAACAGGGGCAAAAATTTCATTATAATCTATTCCCTCCTTTTGAGTAAAACCTTTGGCTACTAATCTTGCTTTAAACCTAATTCCACTATCTTCTTGTTTAACCTTATAAATCCATTTACAATCAACAAGAGAACAATTAGGTGGTTTAGGGACTAGACTCCAAGTTTTATTATTATATAAAGAATCCATTTCTTCTTTCATAGCTTTTAACCAATCTATTTTATTTTCAGAATTTATGGCCTCCCTAAAGGTCTTAGGTTCACTACCATCTAAATTCTCAAACACACTAAAAGCTAATGAAGTTAAATCAAAATCACCAAACCTACTAGGTAATCTAGGGACTCTCCTATCCCTATCTCTAGTTAATTGATAATTCTCTAGTTCATTTTGATCATTTCTATCAAAATCAGAATTATTATTATTCTCAACAAAATTATCAATCTCAGGCACATTCATTTCAGAATTATTTTCAGGAGTAATTTCATTATGAATATCAGATAGATTATCATTATTTTCATCATTTCTAATATCAACAGAATTATGCTCCACCTCGTTTGGTGTACTAATTGAATCTACATTTTCAACATTTGATTCAGATTTATCCCTCACAGATTTTTCAACATTTAAGCATGGCATTTCATTTTCATTAAACACAACATCTCTACTAATAATGGCCTTAAAACCGGGCCTAGATCTTAACCAAAGTCTATACCCCTTTACTCCCTCCGGGTACCCTAGAAAAACACACTTTTCAACTCTAGGATCTAATTTGTCATTATTAGTACGTATAAAGGCAGAACACCCAAAAACCCTAATGTTCGAAAAATCAACATTTTTACCGGTCCACTTAAATTCAGGACACAAACCATTTAATGGAATCGAAGGTGATCTATTTATTATGTAAGCTGCCGTAATAACAGCTTCACCCCAAAATTTCTTGGATAAACCGGAAGAAGCCAAAAGGCTTCGAACTCTCTCTAAGAGAGTTCGGTTCATCCTCTCAGCCACCCCATTTTGTTGGGGTGTGTAGGGGACAGTTTTATGCTTTTTAATACCATTTTCTTGACAAAATATATCAAACCAAGAATTACAGAATTCTAAGCCATTATCAGTCCTAAGACATTTTATTTTCTTTTCAGTTTGATTTTCAATTTTAACTTTCCAATTTTTGAAAGTTTCAAACACATCAGATTTGTTTTTTAACAGAAAAACCCATACTTTTCTTGAAAAATCGTCTATAATGGACAAAAAATACCTAGACCCTCCTTGTGTGGGCTCACTTGCTGGGCCCCACACATCAGCATGTAAATAGTCTAAAATTTGTTTTGAAAAATTTCGGTTATTATTATTAGGGGGTTGGGGAAATTGCACTTTGTGGTGTTTACCATAAACACAGTTATCACAGAAAGCAACAGGTTCAAATTTTACATTTCCAAAACAGCCAGTTTTATGTAAAATTTCTAGACCTCTATTACTTAAGTGTCCTAGTCGTTTATGCCACAATTCACTATTCTCTAAAACAGAATTTACAGAATTTACAGGCACATTTATTGGTTCAGCGCAAGTAACATACAGATTATTACGTTTTTCAGCTTTAAACACGACTAAGGACCCCTTAGTAATTTTCATGCAATTACTCCCCCATTTACCCTCTAATTCTAAATCAGACAAAGCAGCACAAGATAACAAGTTATTTGATAAACCAGGAACATGCCTCACATTATTTAGTTTCAATACAAAACCAATGTTAAATTTTAAATTTACACTTCCTATTCCAAGAACATTGGATACACTGTTGTCAGCCATGGAAACAGTGCAGTTTTCTAAGGTTTTGTATTCACTAAAAATTGATTTTAAAGGAGTCATATGATAAGTACAACCAGAATCTATAAGCCATTCATTTGCACAAATATTCACATTTGAACAGTCGGTCTTAACAGCAAAAACATCATCACACATTTTATCAAGCAATGTCATATTGGCTACTTCACTAGTTTGCTGCTTTTGACTATTGTTACTGCTATTATTACTGTTATTTTTATTTCTTCTAGGGCATTCACGTATAAAATGATTTGGGTCACCACAATTAAAACATCTTCTACCCCCTTTATTAGGAGTTTTAGATCTGTTTTTATTTCTACTTTTAGATCTATTTTTATTATTATTATTTTGGTTTTTGTTACTACCAAAATTATTTTTCTTATTTGATCTAAAAGGTGACCTACCCCTAGCATACATAACTTCACCCTTACTTGACTTGTGAGTTTGTAAATCTAATTCTTTAGATTTTAAACCATTAATAACTACATCTAATGAAATAAAATCTCGCCCATATTTAATAGCTGATTTTACATCAGAGTATGAGTTAGGTATGGCATTCAATAAAACTATAGCACTATAATCATCAATGTTTTTATCACCAGTAAGTTTAATATCTTGTATTAGTTTAGAAAAAACATCCAGATTTTCTTCAATTGATTTTGATAAATCAAGTTTAAAACTGAAAAATTTTTCTAACAAATACATTCTACTTGGTAATGATGTTTGAGTGTATAGTTCATCCAATTTGTTCCATAATGCCAAAGCAGATTCTTGTTTGCCTACTTTTCTAATTACATGATCAGCCAAATGTAAGATTATAGTAGATGAAGCAATTTCATCCAATTCAGCCCTCCTCTCAAGAGGAACTTGAATCGAATGATCAGGCTCCACTGCTTTAATCAACCTTTGAGTTACTAAAATACTTCTCATTTTTTGTTTCCAAATTGCAAAATCCATTTTTCCATCAAAAGGTTGAATACTAAAACCAGAGTGACTCGCCATTTTATTTATATTGAAAAACAGATTTTAATTTCAGACAGATATTACTTAAGTGTTCAGAAAATTATTTTCTAATTTTCACACAAAACAGAAACAAAAAATTGGCAACAGATCACACAGACGAGCAGGAAAAATAATCACAAGATATAACCTAACTATTACAATATACACTCGTGACTATTCAACCGAGGTACTCGAGAATCACTCACTGATGTGAGGATCAGAGTTTAGTAACCTGGTTTCACAATAGCCTTTTACAGATGATTTCGGCGAGAAATTAAATGCAGTAATTAACCATTCACCAAAGCAATAAACCATACACAAAGCAGTAAACCATACACAAAGCAGTAATTGTAAAAGATGGGTTTTAGAGATTACCCTTGAAGCACAGCAACAAAAAATTAATATTCCTACAAAAATAGGAACAGAGAACAACACAAAACGGCCTATTCTCCTTTTTGGAGAATAAGGGTTAGCAATGGTTAATCTCAAGAAACAAAAAAATACTATAAATTTGTTTCTCTTCTAACTAAAAGTTAGAATCACTGAAAAACTAACACCAAAACAGTGTTCTCCACAGATCCGACACAACAATGCAAAAAACAGACTGGCTTACAGATTTTATCACTAATTTTCAACCGAGAAAAGTTTGAATATTAAAGAACTTTTTTTCTTTTAAAAAAAAACTCTTAATATTTTCGAAAAAACTTTTGAGTTAGACTCCACAGTAAAGAGATCCAAACGAATTTTAACAGATCTAAAACCACACAGAGGCAACTATCCTGACTTATACTTTGTTTAACAAAGAAAGTTTGAAAAACAAAACCGTTTTTTAAAAATACAACGGTTTAGTAACAAACTAACTGAAACTTAGCCCAACTAACACAGACTATACAGATCTGAAGCGATTAAGACTATCTATTCACAGATCTCACTCGACCGAGGCTAAAAAGCACAGATCGACTGTTATCTTGGCCGGTTTCAAACAGATCTAAAAGGAAAAGAACCGAACACTGAAAAATAAGTCCGATTCAACCAGATCCTTTCAGATCTACACTATTTACACCAAAACTAACTAAAATCGAGAAGGACAAACGATTTTCTAAAACGAAAAAAGGCACACAAAGCTCTGATACCACTTGTTATTAAAAATGCGGAACGGATCTAAACTTTTATTAAGAAAATCGAACAAAACTTTAACTCGTTTTGGCTAGGCTCAGCCCCTAACCACTCGAAGCACAACATATACACATACACACTCGAATCGCGACTAACACAAGCACACCGGCCACAACACCACGACTCACAACCACAAAACCCCCACAGAAAAGTAAAAGGCATACAGGAAACAGAAACCACAAGCCTACAGTTGAACGAGCCCCTTTCGGCTACGAACAACACAAACAGGGGGAAACCAGTGCCAAAGGAACTCCACAGAAACAGGAGGAAAGGCACTACACAACAACCGCCGTGAACCACCGTCGGACAGGAGAGCGAAAGAAAGGTCGAGAGAGAGAGAGGCTAGAGAGGGTGAGCTTCTAGAGAGAGAGTGAGTAATGTATCGAAAAAATAATGGCGCCTCTCTCACCCCAGGTATATATATATATACAGGTAAGATCGGATGGACGGATAGGATCAAAACCCTAGATCGGACGGCCAGGGGCGTGGCTTTAAAAAGACGCGGATCCTAGTCGGGTCGGATCAGGACGTGGGTCAAGGTCGGGAGGCATAAGGTCAGACAGTCGGTATGTATTCGGATGGTCCAAGTCGGGACGAAGTCGGGACGATCCAAGCCAGGACGAAGTCGGGTTGATCCAAGCCAGGACGAAGTCGGGCGGACGGACGAAGTCGGGCGGACGGACGAAGTCGGGACGATCCAAGCCAGGACGAAGTCGGGTTGATCCAAGCCAGGACGAAGTCGTGCGGACGGTCCAAGTCGGACTAAGTCGGGATGTAGTCGAGCGGTCGGTGAAGTCGGGACCGGTTGCTAAGTCGGGACGAAACCGGGCGGTCAGTGAAGTCGGGACATGGGCCAGGCCCGAATGTGCTCGGGCTGCGAAACGAGTGTGTATTTGTGTATCTATTTTTGGGGTGGACCATAAGGACAAAAAATCCAACACAAATGAAACACGATTCTCCCTTAATATTTTTAATTATTGAAATCTCATTATTGCTCTGAAAATCAAATAAATAAATAAATCAATGGTCTATATATCAATAATTCAATAGTGGACTTTATGCTTATGTAAAGATAAATTAAATTAATAAGAGTGATCAACCTATGCTACAGTACTATATGTAATGAATATATATGTGTGACTAATGTGATTTAAAACATTTATTTAATTATTTAAGTCTCAAAGTGTGACTGCCTTTTTCATGAAATAGAGAATAATTTGATTATTAAATGAGAAAATAATCGATTTGAATTAGTTACTATTTTATTTTAATCAATTTGAGTTTTAAATTGATAAATTATAAGTGGATTTGACACTACACAATATAGTAGCGTGAGAGATTGATACTTTAAGGATGCGTTTGTTTGAGGGTTTAGATTTTGGATTGAAATTTGAATAATAAAAAATAAATTTGAATTTGAATAGTTGTATTATGTGGTATAAATATGTATTGATGTAATGTTTTGAATTTAAAATTGATTTTTAATATAATATAAAAAATAAAAAATATGTGTTTGATTTGATATTTTTTAAGGGGAAATTTTATGTGAAGGATTTGTGTGGATTTCTATAATTTTAAAGGATTTGTTTAAAGGAATGTTTGGGAATCGCCTTTTTGCTTTCTATAATTTTAAAATTTTTTACGCCTTTTGACCTTACATCCAAACAACTTCACCACATTCACACGTGTGTAATCCCATTAAATAGATTGATATACTATTTAACTAATGTTTGTGTTATGCAATTTTTCAACAATAAAAAGTAAAATTCGAAAATAGAGAAATATCTTCGAATTTGATAGATGAGTGCCTGAGATTAGGGATCTCTAAACACTGTAGAATACATAAAATAAAAAAATAAAATAAGAAAAATAAAATAAAAGACTTGAAAATAAAAGTGATGATCTCCAAATCTGACTTTGCTTTGTTGAAGTTTATTGAAGATACCTTTTTTTGAACAGCACCGGATCCTTAAATAACCCTGTTGAAGAAACGGTTCAAACCGCTATCTGGTCGGTTACCATAACCGTTGTTAACCGCCCCAAAAGTTCTCTTCTGTTGACACGTGTGTCAACCGTCTTACTACGTCCGACCTTAAAAAACCGTTCGCCAGTTGCAACTTCCTCAAACCGTTCGCCAGTTGCAACTTCCTCCAACCGCCCCAGAATTGCTCTCTCACCCGACCTGCACATGCTACTTCACTGCCCGACCTCATTACGCCCGACCTTATCTTGTTTCATCTCCACACCAGACCTTACCATACCCGACTTTCAAATTCGGCCTGTTTGCGCCCGACCTTTAAGCTTGGCCCAACCAGGTCCGACCTCATTGTCCGACCTTATCGCACCCGACCTTACTTGGTCCGAATTCTGCAACAACCGACTGTGGTCCCGACCACAGAGCAACCAACTGTGGTCCCGACCACGGATCAACCGACCTCGATCCCGACTGCAGACCAACCACCTGTGGTCCCGACCACAGAGCAACCGACTGTGGTCCTGACCACGGACCAACCGACCTCGGTCCTGACTGCAGACCAACCAACTGTGGTCCCGACCACAGAGCAACCAACCGGCTCTATTTGCCTTATCTCCTTAGATGGACAGACTGTCCTCTTGACAGACCGTCTGTCCATACTTCTTACTTGCACGACCTTCCTCTTGACAGACCTCCCCGTCTCTCTGACTTCTTTTTCCCGACTTCTGGGCCGTTTGGCTTATATCCAGACCCATCCAGAATCCTACTGCCATTATTTATTATTATTATTATTATTATTATTATTATTATTATTATTTGTGCTCAACAGTTTAATTTTAATTTTTTATAATATATTTTTTTTAAAATAATAATAATAATAATATTATTATTATTATTATTATTCCAAGTAAATAAATTCAAAATGTTATGATTATTTGAATTTGCATTTTAACTTAAATAACTAATACTCCTTTCATAGGATCAAAAAGTAATTATGCAATTTTGGCGTGTACTTTAATAAATATTAATCCCTCCGTCCTATGTAATATGAATATATTACTTTAAACACGTGAATTTAGATAAAGTATAATTAGTAAGTAATTAAGAAGTGTATTAGTAAAAATAATTATAAATTAAGATTAAGATAAGTAAATAGTTTAATTAAAATTAAGAAAATTATAAAATTTAAAATTTAAAATACGATTAAAGTACATAATTATATTTCCAAAAATAGAAAAGACAAGTTATGTGGGACGGACGAAAATAGAAAATAGGGACAAATTATGTGGGACAAAGGAGTATATTTTAATAATAATTAGTGATATGTTTTTATGTAAAAAGTTATTTTGCTTTGGAGGTTTAAATTAATGTAATAATATTAATATATATATATATATATATATATTGAACAAACAAATACTTTGTATTAAGACTAAGGAAAATAATAAAACGACCTTTTAAGTGGAATGATGCGTAAATACATATAGTACTACCGTATCCTATTTTTTTGTTATTCTTTCTTATTTAGGATGTAATTTTTTGCAAATTTTTCTACCATGTAAATTTTCTCTTTTATTATTTTAATTGAAATTAATAAAAAATTTATTTTTATTTTTAAAAATAATAATAAAGTAATAGTTAAAAATATATCAAACTTATAGCACTATATGCATGTTGTACAATCTTTTTGGGCATTAGTTAAAATTATACATAGAAATTTTTTATAATAATTTTTTTTTTTATTTAAAATTTAGGTTGTGTTTAGATATGTTTTGAAAATATTTAAAATTTAGAAATTTTGAGAGCAGTAAAAAATAAAAAAAAAAATTAATATAATATTCTAATTGAATAATAAATACTTATTTTAGAATATATTACTGATAAATGATATCATACATATATTATAAAGATTTTCTTTTTAAAATAATCATATTTAAAATAGTGATTGCAAGCTTCTTATTTTTTATTTTTATATTACAGGTTTTATTATTATTATTATTATTATTATTATTATTATTTTAGATGAAATATGCTTTTATTGAAAAGCTACAAAATAGAATTCTTTACAATTGCAAAATTGTTTTTCTTAATTCTCTTTACATAGATTTTTAAAAAAATTAACACTATTCAATATATATATATATATTATATCAAATATTGGTTTATAAAAATTACACAAAATGTTTATTTTTTTATTATTATTTTTATGAAACTCAATTTTCTAAAATTTTTAGAGTTTTGAAGTTTGTATGAAAATAATAATAATAATAAAAAAATTAATACTATTTTATAAACATAAATATTTTAATAAATAAACAATAATATCATAATCTCAAACTAATATATGTGATACTTAGGAGTTGGATCGGTGTTAGATTAATTTTATAGATGAGCCGAAGCTGGCTATTCGAGATTAAATAAAAATTAAATTGATTGATTAATTATTCATGTAATTAATATTCAATTTATTTTTTATTTTTTATTTTCTTTTACGAAAGTCATCTTTTAAATTATGCCTATGTGAAAACAAAAAGATGATATATAGGACAGTCTACAATTCTGATACCTCATATTCCAGGATAAGGCGTAACATATATCATGCCACCATTATATATAATTATCAATTGGTATTGGTGCTACTTCTGATTATTCATTGGAATCCAATTCCAACTGAAAACGACAATTCATCAATTTTCAAAGCACTTGTTTGTTTGTTTATTGCTTGAAATTAATTTGAATTTTTGTTTAAATAATATTTTAATGTGATATTTTGTAAGAAAAAATAATACTACCCCCGTTCACCGCGTCATTGTTTTTAACATTAAAAATATCCTTATATTTGTATAATTAATGTTTTGTATAAATATCGTTACATTAGTGTTATAAGACACCAATAAATAGTATCGATTTTGATTTGAAATACTAAAAAAGACATTCCGATTGATTTGAAATTGTCTAAAATGAATAGTATTAATTTTGATTTAAATATTATAATTATATTCAAAAAATTTCTAAAACTTTTCGATACATGGTAATTCTTTTAAAAAAATAACACACAACTCAATTTGGCTAAAACAACGACGGACAACACTCGATTCAACAACAAAAGCTTAAACAAATTTGGAAGACAGAAACACAACAATTCTTCCATTTTTAACACATTATTCTTCCAACCAAACACGTCGTCAAATCGAATTTCCTTCGTAAAAACTGCCTAAACTTTACCATTTTCTTCGTCACTTCCGACGAATCGCTTCCAAAAAAAATGTTCCCGCCAAATCCGTTCCATCTTTTCTATCGGAATCCCTTTGGTCTCCGGGAGCATAAAGTACACAAAAACCGACATCACGAACACCCACACTGCAAAAAAGAAAAAAATCCCCGACTTCAAGTGGCACAACATCGCCAAAAACAATTGCGCGATGATGAATGTCATCGAGAGGTTCACGGCCACGACGATGCTCTGGCCCGCGGACCGGACCTCCAACGGGAATATCTCGCTCGGCACGACCCAGCCCAACGGGCCCCAGGAAAGCCCAAAGCCCAAAATGTAGATACAAATTAAAACCAAGACTGCCATCGCGTACCCCTTCTCCATCACATTATGATCGCCTAATTTTCCGGCCATTATGCCGCCGATGAGAATCAATGAGACGAACATTTGCACCCCTCCGACGTGGAATAGGGGCCGTCGCCCCACCCGGTCCACCAACACCACCGTGATCAGCGTGAAAGTCGACCCGACCAATCCGATCACAGTCGTCGACAAGAGCGAGGATTGCTCGCCCGACCCGAGGGTCAGGAACAATATCGGCGCGTAAAACGACGTCACGTTTATGCCAGTGATCTGCTGGAAAAACGGCATCGCCACTGACATCACGAGCTGCGGACGGTACTTCCGCCGCATTAGGTTCTTGAAGGGATGCTTGACGGCCTTCGAGGCCTGGCTCGCCTCGACGAGGTCGTCGAGCTCGGCTTGGACGTCATCCGTGCCGCGGATCCGCTCCAACGTCTTCCTCGCCTTCTCCGGATTGTTGTCGTGGTGGATGATGCTGTTGGGCGTGTCCGGCAAGAACATCGCCCCGATGCCGAGGAATGCGCCGGGCACAAACGCCATCGCCACCGAAATACGCCAACCCCATCCGGCGCGGATTTTTTCCGTGCCGTAGTTGATCATCGTGGCGGCGTTGTAGCCGATGCTGACGCATACTTGGAACGCCACGTTGAACGCTCCCCTGTACTTCGACGGCGCCATTTCTGACAAGTAGAGAGGCACGGACTGCAAAAATATTATGCTAAAATTAGTCACTATTTGTTTAGTCATAAACTAAATTTATGTCTATTTTATTTATTCGTAATTTTATTATCCTTATTTTAATAAAAATAAGCAATTTGTCATTTTTTTTCTTTAATCTATCACCTTTTTACTAATTCTTTAATGAATTTCTATAATACTTTCGATTTACTTTTCACTAAAGTTATATACTATTATTTTTAAATTTTACTAGCTGATTGGTATTTCTATAATACTTTTAATTTACTTTTTACTAAAATTAAAATACTATTATTTTTAAATTTTACTAGGTGATTGGTATTTCTATAATATTTTAAATTTATTTTTTACTAAAATTAAAATATTATTATTTTTTAATTTTACTACCTGATTGGTAAAACCGAGGCCGACGCCGAGCAAAATACGGCCGAGGAGGAGCATGTAAATATTGACGGAGACGCCGCCGATGGCGGCGCCGGCCATGTAAGCGAAGCCACCGACGACGATGGAGACCTTCCGGCCGTAGTCGCGGGTGACGACGGCGGCGAGGAAGGAGGAGATGAGGCCGGAGATGTAGAGGGAGGAAGTGAAAGATGTAAGAAGTTGGCTATCGAATTTGCAATAGTTACTTATGTTTGTGTCCTCTTTCATCTTCTTGTAAACTCCTCCGAAGAATTTCTTCAAAAATGGCTCCATCGAACTCACTCCACCTTCATCAACATAATCGTTTCTTACAATTAATCATCGAATCAAATACTACAAAAGTAATTAAGCTGTGGATTTTACTGCATGTTTTTACTATTAGATTCTTTTTTTTAAAAAAAAAATTTATTTTACATTAAAAATATCACATCACCTCTATTTATACAGCATCAAATAACTATACAAATTTAACTTTTTGCTATTAAAAAATTAAAATCCAAAAACTAAAACCCACAAAAATGTTTTTTATTTATTTATTTTTTATTGTAGAATTTGGAACCTGTGACGCCGACGTCGTAGCCGAAAATGATGCCACCGGAGGCCGCGATAATGCAGGAAAGAAGGAGGTAGAGAGTGACCCTGCCGGCGTAATCCCGGCCGTCGGATTTGATGGCGACGGCGACCGCCATGGGATTATTATGTAATTATTGTTATTATGATGGGGTTAATTGTAATTTTGGGGGTGTTGTAAGAAAAGGGGTTGTGGAGAAGGTTGAATTTATAGGGGAAGAATAATGTTGATGGTGTGGGGCGGGGTGGGTGGGGTGGGGTAGCAGAGTTCTATGGTAATTCAAAGTGGGAAATGGGAATATAGCACATGTTCTTCTCTAAACCTTTTTTTAATTTAATTAGTATTATTCTTTTTGTGTCTTATTATTATTATTATTATTATTATATTCTCTCCTTCCGAGTTAAAGTGTTCATGTTACTTTAGACACGAAAATTTAAATAAAATATAATTAGTAAATAATTAGTACGTGTATTAGTAAAAACAATTATTATATAATAAAAATATTATAAAGTAAAACTAAAATGACTAAATAGTTTTAAAAAATTATAAATTATAAAATTTAAAATGTAATTAGAGCGTACAGTTGTATTTTCAAAAAAAAATGACAAATTATACGAGACAAACAAATTTTGATATATTTTTTTTTGTTATTATTATTATTATATAAAACACAATCTATATATTTATACAAAATATATACTACATAATATATATTCCATCAACTTAAAAAATAGCAATTCAATACAATTATTTTTACATCCTTATAATTCAATATATTTATTATAATAACACTCAATAAATTTGTAAAATCAAACATAAGTAATAAAAGTATTTTTTTATTTTTTCATCAATACAATAATTTTTATATATTAAATATTACTATTGTTTTTAAAATTTTATATAACAAGCAAACGTGGATTTGTTTGGAGATTTGAATCTTGAATATTTGAATAATAAAAATTTTGAATTTAAATATTTATATAATTTAATATAAATATATATTGTATAGTATTTTGAATGTAATATTAATTTTTAATATAATATAAAAATAAAAAATAAATATTTAATTTAAAAAAAGTATGCCAACCGAACACACGCGCGTATGTGTATATATTTAAGTACACAACTTAGAAGTGTATTTCTTTAAAAATATATATATATTTTTTCGTAAAATATTTTATCAAATACTCCAAAGTTGTATGTGGAGTATAAAATTTTATTAGTGAAAAAAAAAATAAAAAATTGATATGTATATTTTTTAAAAATTAAATAATAGAGAGATGGTAATTATGAATTACTCCCTCAATCCAATTTTCTATTGTCCTAAAGTATATTTGCACGATTTTTTAGATGATTGTCTTTTTATTATGAATGGACAAATTTGTCCTTAATTATATGGTAGATATTAAAAGTAATAAATAATGAAGGGTAAAAATGTAAAATGTCATTTAAAAAAAAAAATAAGACAATAGTTGTTGGACGTCCCAAATAAAAAAATAGGACACTAATTTGTTAACGGACTATCCGTTAAAACTTATTTTAAGAAATTTGGTGACACGTGTACGTTTTTGACCGACCGACCTACTTTCAACTCAAAGTATCTCACCATTACCGTAATTGATCAGCCCACTAACCTTAGTCAATCATATTTCAATCATTGCATTATTTTTTAGAGGATATATTTGACTATTTGATTTAATTAATAAATTGCATAATTTAATAGAATAAATGTTTGATATTGATTATTTATATATAAATAACTATTGATAGTATTTATATTTTATTTTATAAAATATTTAATTTTTTTTTTTGTTTCGAATAGAATTTCTGTTTTTAATTATTAAAATTATAAAAATATTATAAAATATTTATTTTTATTAATTTTCTCTATATTTAATTTATTACATACTTTATAATATGAAAAAATATGCACGAAATTCTCATTTCGTCTTTAATTAATTGAACGGTTAATCTACACCTGTTTGTCTGTGTATTACAAAAGAGGACAAAGAAAAATACTAAAAATGTAAATACTTTTGTAGGTGTGAATAATTTGTTTGAAACAAACTATTTGTCATTTTTAATTATTAATGTTAAAGAAAAATATCAAAAATTTAATTTTATCATCAAAAGTTGAAGAATATTTATGTCTTTCTATAAAATATTTAAATGTACTCATTTTATAATGCACGCACAAAAAATATGTTGATTGAATGTTCTGTTAATTATAAACGAAATGAGAATTTTTATATTTTTTATACTTTTTTTTATTCCAATTTAAACTATTATTTTTTACCATTTTCGTTTGTGTCACTTCAAGATATCACATTCTATTTTAGAATAATCTAATACTAACGTACTCTTAATTTTTACTTTAATTACAAACATACAATTACATATACAATTACTTTATATATAAAGTCAAAAGGTAAAAATAAAAAAATATAAAAATAAAAAATAAAAAACTCTTACACATTTTTACTATCTAATAAAATAATATTATCTTTTAATTTAATATAGAACTCCAAAAGACATCGATGAATGGAAATAGAGGGAGTATTATCATTGTTATATATATATATATATGCAATAAACTAAATATAAGAAATTTTGTTCGAAAAACATAAATATGTAAATATAAATGAATATAGAGTTTGTTCGGGATTTTTGGGTGGAACGACCTCATAATATTTAATTTGAAAAAATATAATATATACATTAAAATAATATATAATGTATATTATCCACTCAACAAATTAATTATTCAATAAAATATTATATTATAAATATAATTTGAAATACGTCAATAACAAAACACAAAATGAACAAATCCAATGCGGTAGTGTTTTTATTTTATTTTATTAGTTTTTTCGAATGTTAGTTTCATTTTTTTTTTAATTTAAATAATAATTTGAATAATTTTATAAAATATAAATAATATATTTTTATAAAGGCTCATACTTAATTTTCAAGCATAAAACATCACATTTAAAAATTATTTTATTAAAAGAATAAAAATAAAACACAGTGAACCAATTTCTGTTTAAAAATTATTTTCTTGAATCAGTAAATAAATTCAGCAAGGATTCATCCTTATCATATCAAGAATCCAATTTCTGTTTAATTAATATCATAAAGGATTTGTTTGGTTTTAATTTGAAACTTGAATTTTAATTTTAATTTAAATAATATTGTAATATTATATTTTATATATATATATAAAAATGTATTTTTATTGAATATTATATTACTAAATAATGATGATTTGATTTTGAAATTATGTCAAATCTCCTATACTTCTAAAACTGCATCAAATATCCTCGTATTTTCATTAACTTTGCGTATAACTCTCTTGGTGGTCCTTATTTAACGCTATTTGACCTAAATGCGCCCAAATTGCGAATAAATTTTAGAATCTTAATTTATAAACATCTAAAATTTAACATATGTTCATTTTTTATTATATTTACCCTAAAAAAATAATAAATATACTAAAAAATAATTTTTTTTTTCAGGTTTTAAAAATTTATTTTTACTGTATTTTTATATTAAATATAAGAAAAATAAATATATTTGTAATTTAATGGGTATAGAAATTTAAATTCTAAAATTTATTCGCAGTTTGGGCGCATTTAGGTCAAATACCGTTAAATAAAGACCGTTGAGGGGATTAGACGCAGAGTTTATGAAACTACGAGGAAGTTTGACGCAATTTTAGAAGTATAAAAAATTTTGCGCAATTTCGTGAAATCATATCTGGATTTTGTGCAATTTAATCTAAAATAAATAATCATGTTTGTTTTTATTTTATGCTCTTTATCTTTTAAGTATTTTGAATCTTTCTGATGAAGTTTCTTTCTATCTATCTATCTATATATATATATATATATATATATATAAATGAAATTAACTATATCCAATTGTAGGAAAGCTTCTCTTTACCCTTTATTCATCCGTCACCTTCTTACAAATATAATACTTCCTCCCTTTTTTTAATCGTAATTTTAAAAATATTAGTATTATATTGGGATATAATAGAAATAAAGTAAAAATGATTAAAATAATATTGTTAGTATGTGTGATATAAATGTATGATATTTGTAATGTTAGGTAGATAGTTACTAAAAAAAAAAGAAATAGATACTTTGTTATAGAACGGACTAAAATAAAAAAATAAATACTTTATTATGAAATGGAGAGAGTACTTATAATATAATAATAAGTATATTAGGGTCTGTTTTTTTCTTTTTTCTTTTTTTTAAAAAAATTACTATTTGAATTTTATATTCTCCAAAATATCTATATCTATATATATATATCTATTTAATAAATTATTGTATTAAATATTATCTAAATAAAAAATTTATTTAAAAAACACATGCACACTGAAACACACCACTTGTATTCTCTATCTCTTTCTTTGTATGTATCCATAACCTCATTTCTAATAAATGTAATTTAATTAAAAAATATTCCATTATATATATATATAATGCATTTTATGTTAAATATATTTTTAATTGGAGAATTTTGATTGAATTTATTAGAGTTAATTTTGATTTTAAAGAAACATTAGGTAGTAAACAAATTATATCCTATTAATTAATTATATTCTCGTCCCAAAATTATAGTTTTAATTGGGTTGGGCACGAGATTTAAAAAATATTGATATTACATTGGTAGTTGGTAAAAAGTATATATAAAAGAATTTTTTTTGTTCTTGTGAGTGTATTAGTGTAAAAAACAGTGGCAAATGTGTAATAAAAATAAAAAAATATGAGTATTTTTTTGGTGATATAATTATTTATGGAAATAATACTATTATTTTGGGATGGACAAAAATAGTAAACAAGACTATTGTACTGGGACGGAGGGAGTATTATGTTAATACTTATTTTTCTCTACTTATATATATATATATATATATTTGGTAGAATTATATGTATTTATTAAATTGGAAAATAAGGTCAATAAAGTTGAAAGTAATTGAGTGTATGTTTTATGTGTTTTGTTTTTGAGTTTTGACCTGTATGTGTTTGATTGTGGACTTTATATTTGGATTTGGATTTGGATGTTTGAATATTTGTTTAAGCGTGATATAAATAAATATTGATTTAATATTTTAAATATAAAATTATTTTTTAATATAATATAAAATATAATTGTTTGATTTGTTATTTTTAAAATGAAAAAAGTAAAATGAATAGTTAAAATATTGTGAAAATTCTACAAATAAACACAATTTATGTTATATATAAAACATAATTAATATTAAAAAATAATAATTTATATTGAATTATTAATTTTTTTATTTTTATTTTTATGAATTGATAGAATATATATATACATATTATATACTTTATATGAGTGTAGTTATTGTTATTTTAGTAATATTCATTGAAAATATTGTCATAAAAAATATTGAGTGATATATTCATTTATTCAAATAAGCCAGGCTACTTACGATGCGTTTGTTTGCTCGGTTATATTTTTAATAGTAAGATTCTAAAATAAAATAGTAATTGTTTAATATGATATAAATATATTGATAGTAATATTTAAATGTAAAATTATTTTTTTAAATAATATAAAAGAAATTTAAAAAAACATATGCTTGACCTAAATATTTTTGAGAAAAAAAAATTATAAATATTGTAAAATCCTATGATCAAACATGGCCATAAAGTTATGGGCCTTTATTAACAGATGCAGAAAAGCCCAGGCCCAAATATATTTGTAGATTTTTTTTCCCTTTGTGTTTTGAACTTTACTTAGTAAATACTTCTTCCGTCCCACGTCTCATGTCCATCTTTCCATTTCCACCCGTCTCATTTTTTTTGTCACTTTTGTTTTTGGAAAAGAGTTATATATTTTAATCTTATTTTTAAAAAATATAATTTATAATTTTTTTAATTTTAATTATAATAATCCGTTATATTAATCTTAATCTATAATTATTTTTATTATATGATAATTATTTTCATTAATACATTTTCAATTATTTACTAATTATACTCCTCCTAAATTATCGTGTCTACAGTAGAGCGGACAAAATATCCGGGACGGAGGGAGTATTTAATTCTATAGTAATACAACAACAATAATTCCGGAGCTACTTGTTAATCAGTACTAATTTGATTAAATTAATATATTAACTTGAAGTAATAATATTTCATTACAAGACAAATAACATATATTCAACACGTAACCATTTTCAAACAAACAAAAAACATCAAAATAATTTCAAAATATATCTAAGCAAATACAAAGTAATTAACCTACAATATACATACATATATATATATAGACATGACATTTGCTTTTTATTTTAGATTATACTCCCTCTGTTCACAAATTAATATCGTCCAACAACTATTATCCTATTTCCTTTTTTAAATACAAATTTTACATTTTTACCCTTCATTCATTTATTACTTTTAATCTCTGTCATACAATTAAGAACAAATTTGTCAATTTATAAAAAAAAAAAAAAAAATCACCTAAAAAAACAGTGCAAATATACTTTAGAATAATAGAAATTGGACGGAGGAAGTATTATTCATTTTATACAAATTGATCTTAGATCATTCACATGTCTTTCTTTCAAAAATAAATAAATAAACAAAAGACTATATATTGTTGGGATTGATAAATTCAAATTCAAAATTTACCACACACGAAATTATAATTTGTTCCTTTGCATAGGAACAAAGTAAAATCATATGAAAATTAGAAATTGCAATTTGGTTCAATAAATAAACAAAATTTTATTGAGAGATGAAATAGTTAAATATATATATATATATAATATGTTAAGGGTATGAGATCTACCCACTAGAAAGAAAATGTATGATTAATTACTTCTTCTTTTTAATTTTTTTTTTATCAATTTTTTATTAAGTAATCCTATAAAAAAATATTTTTTCTAAAATATTACAGTCAATTACTATTTATATTAAAAAATCAAAACTAGAGTTCGAAATCAAACTAATACAAAATGAAACCATATGTATGTATATATATATATATATAAATAGATATAAGATGGAGGCAAGTTTACCCTTTTCCTGGAAACCCTAATTTCTTGCTTGATTCTTCAGCAAATCTGAATTCTCTCTCCGATCCTGCATTGTTGCATCAAGCAAACTCCAGTGTTTGCTCTAATTTCTTCCACAATTGAAGTTCTACGTGGTTCAATTTTGGTCCTGCATGATTTCAGATTGTGGGTGACATATGGAAACCTGCTACGGAAATTCAATACAGGTTGTAAGTTGTAACACACACTCACTCTCTCTCTCTCTCTCTCTCTCTTCCTGCTGTCAATTCTGACGCATGGTTTTGCATCAGAAACCGCTTTTCCGTCTGTTATTTTTGTCTCGAGCAGTTAGATAATGGTACAATTATTTCACGCGCCATTAGGCTACATTTCTTGGTTGCCAAAAAGAAATGGCGAAATCACTAACCTGATATACACATCCCCACGCGGGCGGCAGCTTCATTCTGTTTGATTTGTGCGTGTCTTTGCTCGCAAGACGCATGCATATATGATCATGGTGGAGCATAAACCCTATATATCATGATATATATATAGAGAGTATTCGTGCATCGTACGTACTTGTTTGTGGGGAATTTGGGAGACTCAGAAACCCTAGCTATTATGAGGTTTTGACATACTGTATATATATATATTTGTGTTTGTGCTGCGAGACATAGATGCAGATGCATTTAATGCTATATACGCATTAGTATGAACCCTAGTTCTGCGAATACATGAACAATCAGTTCGTGTTTGAGCATAAATAGCATCTCTTGCATATTCCGAAAAAGAAGGCAAAAAGGTACCGATCTTTTGATGCAGGTAACAGAGCAGTGCTACCAAAAAGGGGCGGAGCAAGACAGCAGCACCGCTCCGGCGTCTCCGCCACTTATAGGCCCACTGACCAACGCCGTACCACTTCCTCTTTCATCTCACCACCGCAGTACTCTCTTGCTTGAAGGTACCATATATATATATATATACATATATCATACATACGTGCTTTCACCCTCACGTATTCCCACCTTGTTTTCTGCTCACCACAACTGCAAGTTATCAATTCCAAGCTATCGTAGAAGAAGTTAGTTTTCTACTGATCTGAAAAAATGTGCGCCGAAACTGATGATCTCTCGTTTTCCTATCAAGATGCAGCGGACAACGATGGAGATAATAGATCCGCCATTGAAGACAAAATCAAATCTGGTTTTCTCTACGAGATCGATCATATACAGCTACCCCCAAGAACCCCAGTCCAACTCAAGTCAATCCGAGTTGCTATGGTAAGAAATGTGCACCGATTAATCAAGATAGTCGACATAACTTGTGGTTCAAGCTATTTTATACTATATTGCTTTAATCAGTGATTCTGGATTTTAGGTTTGCGAGAAAACGGAGACGAATGTATCAGTAAGGTATCCAAGCATGGAATCACTAAGAGCATTTTTCAACTACAGCACAAGGGAAACACACCCAGCTTTGGACAAGAAGTTCGTGATGGCGCCGGAGCTCGCAGCTAAAGTTCTTGTAAGAATGGTTCCAGCGGAGGTATTCTCTGAGAAGAAGAGCCAAGAAGTCTTCTGGCTGATTAGCTGTTCAGCTTTTTCGGATAAGGTTAATGTTGCAGATAACAAGGGTAAGTGTTTATCAGAGCTGAAGGGGAGTGGGATGCTAAGGTGGGGTGTGAGAAGGCAGGTGAAGTATCTTGGTAGGCATAATAAGGAGGGTGAGGATGATTGTGTACATGGCCACAACTCTTTTTCAAGTTTGGTTAATAAAGCTGAGGATACTCATGTTAATCATGGAGGTTCTGATATTAGTGGGCTGAATGCTACTGGTAATAATGGAAACGAGAATAATAATGAGAAGGATGAGGGTGGAGAAGATGATGAGTGGAATGAGGAAGATGATGATCAGGAGAATGAGGGAGGGGAAGAGGAGGAAGAAGAAGAGGAGGAAGAAGAGGAAGGAGAGGAAGAATCAGAAGAAGAGGATGGAAATAAGTCTAAAAAAGGTAACAAGAATTTGAAACGAAAGAGATACACATTTAGAAACAAGGGTGTGAAGAAGCCAAAGAATGAAAAAGTTGAGATCAAGAAAAAGCCTAAGCAGAAGAAGTATTCAGTCAAGAAGAACAAGGGAAAATCAAGATTCAAGGAAGCACTTGTATTAAGAGATCCAAAAGATCGTTGGTCTGCTGAAAGGTATACATACATACATACATACATATATAATTATATAAATACACACAAGAAAATTTTATTAAATTAATTAGTTGTTAATAGCTTTAGTTTTCATTGCTTGTTGTTGAGATAATTGAGCATGTATTAATTCATACAGGTACAAGCTTGCTGAGGAGAATCTTTTGAGGGTAATGAAAGCTAAAAATGCGACGGCCAAGAAACCGATTCTAAGGCCTCAATTGAGATCAGAAGCAAGGAAAAGTATTGGTGACACAGGGCTACTTGATCATCTTCTTAAGCATATGGCTGGGAAGCTTGCACCTGGTGGGGAAGAGAGGTTTAGGCGGCGGCACAACCCGGATGGAGCAATGGAGTATTGGCTAGAGAGTGCTGATCTTGTGAACATCAGGAGGGAAGCTGGGGTCACTGACCCTTACTGGGTACCCCCACCTGGTTGGAAACCTGGAGATCCTCCAACTCAGGATCCTAATTGTGCTAAAGAATTGAAGCTTTTAAAGGATGACATTTCCAAAATAAAAAGGTGTGTACATAAGAGATTTGGTATATTTGGGATTTGTTATATACAAGTGTAACAATTCTTGTGATAATGTTGATTTGTTTTGTGACTAGGGATTTGGAGCTGTTGGTAACAAAGGTGGAGTTGGAAGAAAACATTAGGAAATTAAGGAGGTGATTTATATACAAGGATACAGAATTTGACCTTTTTATTGTCTTCATGTTAGAAATAAATTGTTATAAATATTATTTTACGTGAGGACTATTTCATGCACATGCAGTGAACTTGAAAATTTTGCATCCAAAAGGAGGAAAGAAATGAATCAAGAAATGGAGTCAGCATCTAACCAATCTGCTCAGCAGGTGGCTGCTTCATTGATGAAGCCCCAAAAGAGTGATTTTGACAATGCACCAGTTTCACTGGTAGTTATTTCAAACACATTAAATAATATTTCAGTTATTTGATCACTCACACAGTGCTATAAACTGTTATTATCACCACTCTTCTTCCAGGAAGACTGCAAGAAACAATTGATGGGCATAGCAGATTGTTTGAAACAAATAGAGGTACCAACAATTGCCGTTAGTTCTCATTAAAAGCTCGGGTGCATGCATGATTATGTTTTGAATTAAATGAACTTGCATAGATTTGTCACAATTTTGAGACACTAAAATAGGAAAGATGAAATCACCATGTTGTTGACTTATTAAATCTGTCTATTTGTGGATCCTAGATATAAGATTCAAATCTCCATTTCCCAATATAATATACATTTGCCCTAGCAATGATAATAAACATATTTGACTGTGGGAGTGTACTGACGATGATCTCTTTCAATTTTAATGAGCATTAATAGTACTATGTGTTATATTATATATATATAACTGAAATGCATAACATGAATATATCAAAAACTGGAACAGGAAAAGAGGGGAAAGGCAAGACCCAAATTAGAAGAAAGAGCAACAAAAGAGGACTACACATTAATGGTGGCAACAGAGACACAAGTAAAAAGCAAAGAACAACAGCAGGTACAAACATTAATGGCGGCAAGGGAAGAACCATTATTCATACCTGGCAAAGATCAGACCACCACCACTGCCCAAACTGAAGCACCACCTCCAAAAGCAGCAGCAGAAACCAAAAAGATCATGGCCACAGCACCATCACCACCAGCAACAGCTGAGGAAAAAGCAGCCAAGATACAAAGGCTGAAGAGTGGGTTCAGAATCTGTAAACCCCAGGGGACTTTCCTCTGGCCTAACATGGTCAAAGACAACAACAACAACAGCAGCAACAACTCAAGTTCTGGCAAGATCATGTCCCCCCAAGTTCTTGTCCAAGTTGAAGTCCCAACCCCACCCTCAGTTTCTTCCTCCACTGCTTTAGCTCCACCCCAGCTGCCTTACAACAACCACCACCCTGCCTCCATTGTCAAGCCACTGGCTGAGAAACGCCCAGTTACAGTCTCCATACCTAAAGTCCAAAATGACATGGATGGCCCAAGTCATTGTACAACTACCAACTCAATGAATCTGATCACTACCACCACAATCAATCCCAATGCTGTGGCTCTGGTGGTGAGTATGAATAATGTGGATTGGCTTTAAAAATTCAAAAGGGTTCTTGTAATGTTTGCTGTTTGTGTGCACTGCAGACCAATTTGTCACCTCCTGCAAATACAGAGCCATGGCAGAACTCAACTAACAGGCCAAGAAATGGAGCAGCAGACAATGATCCAAAGGAATGCAACACATGCTGCGGATCCTCAGAAACAAACTTGTCTTCTGAAGTTGGTAACTGGCTGGCACTATCTTCTTTCAAATCTTCTTCTGCTGATGAATCTAACCATGGTTGAATATCTTCATGCTGAATCAGTAGTGGTATCTAAATAGTTGTGACTTTGGTAATTTGCATGGGTTTTTAGTAGGACAAAACTATTAGGCCTTGAATGAATCTAATCAATGCCTGACTTGTCCTGATCCTGAACACCATTGACATCATGCAATGTAGTAAAGTATAGTTAACTATGATGGAAGCCTTAAACTAGGTGTTTTGAGGAATGCCCATGTCTTGAAATTATGAGTAGATGATGATCATAGACATTGGATATGGATATGGATATTATCTTTTAATTTCTCTACTTCCCCACTTAAATAGAAATGATTGGTTGTAATGACATATGATCCAATCTCTCCTATCTATGAGAAATATGTACTCTTACTAGTACTAAGTTTCAATTTGCCACTTGATCACACATAAAGTAAGAAGAACTGATAATAGAGAAAGCTAAAGCTTAGAATAACAGGTTGTGCTGTCCTGAAAATTGATGCATTGTGACAGTGCATCTTTGAGCTTTATCAAATCATCCTTTGTATGTGCTGCACTCAGAGTTACCCTCAACCTGAAAGCAGCATAACCCATAAAAAAAAAAAAAAAAAAAAAACCATAAAAGATTAATCCTTCCCTTTTACGGCAAATATCGTATGGATATTCCAAGAGAGCAAAAGTTCGACAACCTGCAGGAGTTGGGGGGTACCGTAGGAGGTCTTATTGCAGTTATATGAAACCCTGATCTTAAAAGATGCCTGTTTAAACAATGAAGATATGAGTTTAGTAAACAATGTAATGATCGGGAGAGAAAAAGTGGGTGACTAACCGGCTAGCTTGAAGGGCTTTGTCCTCGCTCCCGACAACAAGCGAAATGATGTGGCTTTCGACAGGGATGCCAGTTAAGGCATGGAATTCTTGCATCCGTTGGGAAAGAGCTTCCCTACGCCACGACTCTTTCTTCGCCACAACTACGGCAGCTGCATAGACGAGCCAATGTCAGGAAACGTAAGGGAAAAACATTGGAAGTATAGAGAATTCCGAAAATCGAACCATATGATGCAGCGGCGACAGGCACTGGAGTTGAAGTTGAAAATATAAAAGCCCGGCCCCGGGATTGAATTAGTAGCTTCCATTTCTTGCTGTCGTTCACACAAATCAGAAAGGCGAAAATTTATGTCATGTTCGGTAATTCGGCGTATGATCCAATGATATCAGTTGAGTGAATTTGCCTGCATGCAATGAAACCGCCATGGCAACCCGCCGCTTTACTCAATGTTCCGATACAGATGTCGACATCCTTTTCGCAGTCGAACTTTTCCGCGGCACCTCCGCCGTTTCTTCCACAGACAAAAGTTGCATGAGCCTAAAGATTATGTAAAAAAGAAACGAAGCAAGATGAGTTCTATATGCAGTATATTTAGGAAAAATGGTTTAACGGAAACTCACATCATCGATTACAAACAGAAACCCGTGTTTCTTACGGAGCTTTGCAAGTCCGGTCATGGGTGCAAAGTCGCCGTCCATGCTGAACAGGCTGGCAAAATAGATCGATGTCAACAAAAATTGAGCCGTAAGAACGATTGAAATTTAGTATAGCGGCGAACCTGTCGGTTATTACAACTTTTTTCCTCATCGTGCAGCTTGACCTGTTAAAAGTTCAAACAAACAGTGCAAGGATCAATATATAGTAGGGAAAATATCGAGTCAACAAAATGTATAGCAAATAAGTAGCCTACAGCAGTTCATCGAGATGACGCATATCACAGTGCCTATAGATGAAAGTTACGGCATTTCCTTGTCTCTCAGCAAGACGGATGCCGTCAATTATTGAAGCATGGTTCAAGGCATCGGAAAATATGGCGACTTTGTCGTCTTTTGAACGCTTTCCAAGAGATATGAGGGAAGCAATATTTCCAATTGTTGTCATAAAGGCCATGTTTGCTGAAAAACCTGTCGGACAAAGAAGGCATTCCTAACATTTAATGTTAGAATGATGACGATTCAGTTTGATAAATAAGATTCGAGTAAGGTAAAACATATTTTTTTCTAAATAATTTAGATCAATCCAGAAAACATAACATAATGAAATTAAGAGTTTATTTTACATTGGGGCAAAAATGTATGTCCAATTACTTTCTTTAAACTAGAGAAATTAAATTCGTCGCAGATGAAAAGGTAAAAGCATTAGTCTTCGGCTCTGTTCTCTTTTGAGTGTTTTTTTTTTTTTTGTTCTCCAATTCCGAATAAAAACAAACCAATTTTCAATGTAAAATATCTCATGCAAAAAAAATTTCACCCAAAAATCAAAAAACACAAACACACGAAAAAACACCAAAAGAATTAGTGAATTATCTATAATAGAAGTGATACCTCCTTCCTTTTCAACTCAGCCAACGACGATTCCAGTAACCTATGGAAACTTGTGTACCCACAGATCAAAGCAGAGCCTCTCAAACCCATGCCGTGCTCGAGAGCTGTCTGCAAAATCAATACATAGTGAGTGTATTCATATATATATATATATATGTATGTATGTATGTATGTATGTATGTATGTATATTCTCTATAGGTATGTATATTTCACTAAAATCTTTGAAAGTTAAAAGCCAACTAAACATGCCTTGCTAGCTGCATTGCTGACCGTTGGATGTGAACTCAGTCCTAAGTAATCATTTCCAGAGAAGATGATCAACTTCCTCAGCTTTCCATCCTCTGAATCTGCTTCACCATCACTTCTTCCATTATTAAACATGGCATCATTGTCATCACCTGAAAATTGCCAAAACATGTCATCAAACAACGATGATTGACTTTCCAATGTCTTCCTTATTTTTTTTCTGCAAATTAGGGCTAATCCTCATAGCAGGTAGTTAAACAAACAAGCATAAAAAGACACATTATCAAAGGATCATGATCCAATTCCTCAATCAAAGCCTCTCAATATCATTATCAACCCTAATTCCTACAAGATCAAACCTTCTTCACTATTTCACTACTTAACTCCAACACTATCAATACAGTGAATCGAGCGTACCTGAACTGGGGACATCGTCCAGCCATCTTTGGAATGTGCACTCAGAAATGTTAGCTTCAACAGATGCCCTATCCCATCCGTTCGGACCGTCAAATAATTGAAACGAATCCCCGACTGAGGCGGATTGATCGGAAACTCCACTGCCGAGATGGATTGGCCTGAGGGAACGCAATAGCTTGAGCAATTCGAGCTTCGACAGCGCTTTCTCTACCAATTCGTCCCACTGGCTACCATTTTCCTCCATTGTCTCGAACAATGGGAAGAATTTTAGCAGACGGAGGAGGCGTCACGCATACTTGCAGAGCTCTCAGTTGTGAATCCTACTCCAATAGGAGATCCTTAAACCCCGGACCAAATGAATCTGCACCGTTCATTTCTGAACCCCACCATCCGACGGTGTAGATCTTTTCGGTGTTGTGGTCCAGGACTTTTTATAATTATTTTAGAATTCCAATGTCTTTAAATTTATATATTTTTAAGAGTAGGTTAAAGTTCTTCTCTGGTTCAGTGGTGGAATCAGTTCTGAGTTCTAATCGGGTTAGGTTTGGGGTTCGAACCCTAATTTTGTCTCTTTTCTTTTCTTTTCTGTTTTTACTTCGTCTTCTTCGTGATCTTCTTGAATTCCGGAAGCTATCTGCTGCAATTTTCAGGCTGGATGTTCTTGAGCTTTGCTGGATTTCATCTTGCGCGCGTCGAGCAGCGTTAATTTGAGGGTGATTTTGCGGATTCTATGGATCCAGATCCGCCTGCTCCGAGGAAGGTTCGCATTTGATATTTGGTTTGCTTTGCCGCCATTTCATTTTCATTTCGGTCGGAGTCGCTAATTTTCCGATTTCTCTGTCGAATTTCCGGATTTCTCAGAGGAGATTCCAGCCGAAACCCCCTCCCGCAAATCGGAAGCCTACCGTGACCTTAGTGTACTCGCTGGAAACTCGATTGCTCGTTTATTGCGTTGTGTGCATAACTTATTAACTTCCGGAATTGACGTAAATTTGCAGTGGTCGTGATGCTGGGGATGGTGCCGGCGGAGAAACTCCACAGTCGCTCGTACGTCTCTCTCTCTCTCTCTCTCTCTCTCTCTCTCTCTCTCTCACTCACTCACTCACTCACTCACATACACACGCGCGCGCACAACGCATACAGTAAGTGAGAATTTGTGTGTATGTATATATATATTATATATCGACAGATGCGAGTTTGGGATCTGTGATTTACAGGAACTTGTTTGTTTGCCTTTTTCGTTTCCTTATCTTGAAGAGGCAGAATTGGAATTTAGAAGTTTGGGCTTGTTAGCATGTTCCTTTACATGTTTCACTCTCTAATAGGTCCTTTAACTTTTTATTTAATGGTGGATAGTTTTATTTTTTTTTATTATTCTAACTAGTAGTAATATTCTTGGACCATGTTGCCTGATTTATAATCACAAGTGATATTTAATTATTGGTGTCTTCTATTTTTATTTTTTTTTAATATAATGATTTCTTGATTTGTTTTGTGTGTTTCTTTTTGATTGGATTTGAATTTTATTTTTTATTTAAATTTGATATTAAAATAATATATAATGAAATGAAAGTTTTTTTATAAAAAAAATAGAATTGAAATAGTAGAAAAAATAGGGTTTGATATTTAAAGAAACACCACTACATGGCCTCGTTTAATTTGAACAAAATAATAATGGCTCCGTTCAAGCAGCTTTTTTTTTTTTTTTTTTTGGATCAAATGATTTTGGTGCAGGGTAAGGAGAGAATTGTGTATATAACTTTAGATTGAATAATTGACTTTTTTTTTTTTTAAAAAAAAAAAAATGTAAATATTATCTCCGTCCAGCTTCAAAATCTCATTTACTTTTTGTTGATATTATTATATCAAATGTATTAAAAAAAAATTGCAAAATACTACATTAGTGTTTTATAATAAATTATAAGTTAAGTACAATGAAAAAAGTAAAAGATAAATGTGATCTTAAAAGATAAAGATGGAACATACATTAGATAGGATATTTTCTAAAAGAAATTGAAATATTGATATATATATATATATAATTAAAAAGGTTCCTGCTGGATAGAAGTTTTTTATATTTCAGAAATTTGTTTGTGTTCTAAGACTATATAATTAATTATGCAATTTATTATAAATTTGAATTTTTAGATAAGAAGATCATAGGTCATTTTCTTAAGCATATCATATAGGATGTTTCAGCTGTCTTACAATAGAGTTTTTTGAATGTGTAGGAGACTCTAATGAGGAGAAGATCAGTACTGGAGAAGAAGTGTAATCTCTTCACTCCATTTCTATTGTTTCTATACAAATATAATCATTACCGAAAAATCGAAAACCTCGAGCATCGATCCACTATCATACTTCGCTCGTAATTAAAGGCTATAATTCGATGCTACATTGGGTAGGAAGAATTTGTGCATTGTGTTAATCATTGTGTTAATCATTCGATCAGCAGACGCGAAGAAGAATGCAGCCAAGCCTGAAGAACCCGCCCTCGACAGCACCAAAAGCCCGGATGTTTCGATGGCAGATCCTTCCGGAAGTAAAAAGAAAGAATACAAGGAGCCTTGGGTAATAACATATGGCTTTCTTCCTTGTGTCGTCTCATAGTCGAAGAAAATGCCGCAGCTTGATCATTGTTTATGCTTTTTTCACCTTTGCAGGATTACAATGGGAATTATCCGGTAACCTTGCCGTGGAGGATTCCTCCTGCCGGAGATCCAGGTACTACTCGTGTCGTAGAAATTGTTGGAAAATAGTTTTTTTTTACGAAGTCTGAGATATGGTTGGCGAAATTCGAAAACACAAATCAGAGAGTATCTGGGGAAAAGATTTTTCGAGGTCTAGGGTGTGTTTGTTTGGAGGTTTAAATTTTGAATTGAAATTTGAATAGTAAAAATTTTGAATTTGAATTGTTGTATGATGCGATATAAATAGACGTTGATTTGAATGTATAATTGATTTTTAGAATAATATAAAAAATAAAAAATAAATGTTTGATGCGATATTGAGGAGAATATATATATATAGTTTTTTAATTCACTTTGGGGAATATTCACTTCAAGGAAACCGCTAGGATTTAAGCTGGGATTTGATTTCACATCTATCTGATTTTTTGTTTTCGAATTTCGCCCATCTCACAATTCGCTAAAACTATTTTCCAACAGAAATGAAATCAAATAGATGAGATATTGGATACATATCAACCCCTGTTCTTGCAGAAATTCTCGACGAAGAGGAATTCGGCGAACCTAAGGAATACGACGAAACTGCTATCCCCGACGCAGTTGAACTCGGTTTGACGGTTCGTCTACTATTCTCTATCCAAGAATCGTCTTTACCGGATGCTATAAATTATAATTCACCTTCAGTAAATTCTTCCTCTTTACAGGACCAAGAAAATCAACCAAAGATGTTCTTCTTCCAATTTCCTCCCCAACTTCCAAATTATAATTCACCTTCCAGCAATGAGTCGGGGAAATCCGAACCCGGAGGGTACATGGGGAAAATGCTGGTGCACAAAAGCGGCGCCGTGAAATTGAAGTTGGGAGACGTTGTGTTCGATGTGAGCCGTAGTTTCGAAAACGGTACACCCGATCCGAGCTCGTTTTGTAATAATCGGGTTGTTGTTGTGGGCTGCAGGTTGGTCCCGGTATGGACCGTTCGTGTGCCGAGAACGTCGTTGCTGTGGACTTCGACGGCGGGGAGATGTGTGAGGTCGGGGTGCTGGAGAAACACGCCGTCGTTTCGGCCGATATCGATCGATTGCTGGAGGAAGAAGAATTGAAAATGAGGAGAAGAGGAAAGTAGGTATGTTATGGCTGGCTTACATCTTGCACATATGTTGGATATATGATATCTGGAAAATTAACCAAGTAACTAAGTAGCATTCAGTGATTGAGATCATTGTTAAGTAAGTAAGCCTAGTTATGGGAGAATTTAACGTTTAGGTTGTAGAAAAGGAACAAGAACTTGATGTTTTGATGAATATAAGACTGTTTGCTATATGACATGTTGGCTGTCATTTTTTACTCACTTCTTTCCGATTCAAGGCACATTTTATTTTTTAATAAATTAAAAAATAATACTCCATAAATACAATATTAATTGAGTTGGACACGAGATTTAATAAATATTGATATTATATTGATAGTCGGTAAAAAATATGAATAAAATACTTTTTTAACTTGTGAGTATAATAGTCTAAAAAGTAACGATAATGTTTTGGGACGGACAAAAATGATATTATGTGTATTAGTTTAAAAAATAGTGACAATATCTTGGGACGGACAAAAATGATATTATTGTATTAGGATGGAGTGGGTAATACTTTATTGACCGATAAAAGTGTGTAAGATATTTTTATGATGAAAATAGTATATTCTATTATAAAATATTTTTGATATTTTTGTTGATGAAAATAGTATATATATATATCTATATTGAGTTGGAACAGAGGCAATAGTATTTTATTTTAAATTTTTTTTATAACGTGGTATAGTAATATTTTATTTTATTTTATAACGTGGAATCCACAACAGCTATTTATCTTGTGTGCATTCAGTAAATTTTCAATCGAATCTAATAGCATACAAATTAAGTCTGATAAGTATTGCTAGACAAATCATATATATATCATATTTTGCCGATGAGTTATTATTATTATTATTTTTTTATGTATAGGTGCATTGTAAACTCATCATATCATAAGATTGAATTGACTGAATTTGAACTCCATTCTTAGGCTTCAACCCTACCTTTCGGGTGATCAAAATTGTTCATTCAAAATTTATTCACAGAGATTCATACTCTCATTTCTTTGTTGTTCATCAATATGATATATGTAAAAAATCTATTTATTCCCAAAATTATATACAAAATACATTCAAGATTCTGTTTTACAATTTTTTGCAAATAAATGTTCTCCAAGTGTCAAAGTGAACATGTTAAGAGAGTGACCATCTATAAACAATTTTAAGAAAATATATTTATCAAGAAAATACAAAGAACACACCCATTATATACATTATTCTTTTATAATATTTATCGATATTTGTGTATATAACATAAAGGCAAAAACCGTCCTGGGAACCAATCCAAAATAATTCGATCCATGGGCCGAATTGGGCTAACTTGTTATTTATTTGGCCCGACTGGGGAACTTGAACCAATTTATGTTTTTTTTTTTTTAAATGGTGAGGCGCTTGATTGGTGGTGGGTATATATTAAGGTTCTTTAACACAGGAAAACGTAGCCTCAGCAAGAGTAGGTTCCCGCCATTAGGAGTGGCGTAGTGTGAACGGGGGATCCGACTCCGACTCTAAAACCCCAAAAAGGCTGTCTTTACTGGTGGCGACTATACCGATGGAGGATCCCATTCCCGGCGCCGTCCCCGCCAGCCAGCCCACCCGCCACCTCCAGGCCGGGATAATCTCCAGAGTCCGTGTAGAAAATTTCATGTGCCATAGCAATCTGGAAATCGAGCTAGGAGATTGGGTTAATTTCATCACCGGTCAGAATGGAAGTAGGTTTTCTCGCTCTAATATGTTGCCTCTTCCTTCTGGACTAGGTTATGTTGTAATTTTGTTTTAGTTTTGAGTTTTGTTGGGGATTTATTTTATTGTTTCGAAGGTGGGAAGAGCGCCATACTAACGGCGCTCTGCGTCGCATTCGGGAGTCGAGCTCGTGGAACGCAGAGGGCGAATACGATTAAGGATTTTATCAAGACGGGCTGCAGGTTTTTTGCTTTTTTTGCTAGAATTTGATGATTCTTCTTGCGTGGTGATTTTATCTAAGTTTAATTTTTATTTTATTTTTATTGCAGATAGTTTTAATTTTTTAATTGCTTAGAATAACAAGTAGCACTTCAATGGGACACAGAAAAGCAGATGTTACTGATAAATTCAATCTTATTGGTTATAAATACCCTCTTTCGATGACCCCATACTGTCCAAGCAACATGTATAAGCTTATTGCACATGTTCATTTCTTGACTTGTGGTATTTAAAGGTGTGTTTGTTTGTGGATTTGGATTTTTGGGTTTGGATTTTTGAATAGTAAAAAATTGAATTTGAATAGGTGTTTGATGTGATATAAATAGATATTGATGTGATATTTTGAATGTTATAGTATAATATAAGAAAAGAAAAATAATTGTTTGATTTGATATTTTTGGAGTGAATAAAGAATCTGAATAGGTAAAACCCACAAAAGAATACAACCTAAGTGTCAAATGGAATAAGTTTTCACAAGCCTACATTTTCAGATTTCTACACTAATGTTTTTGTTTTCCGGTCCAATGTTGTGTGCATACATATACAGCTTTCTTGTTTTAGCTGATGTTTAGGACAGGAAATGAACCACACGATTGCTCAGTTTATTTGAATCGAAAGTTAAACAACTGATCATTTGCATGGGTTTAATTTTCTGGTCATGCATATTTTACTTGCCATTATACTAGATATAAAATTGTTATTTTGAAAGTTACACTATGCTTGTTTTTTTTTTTTACCTCCAATTATCCAGCTAATATCACCTATCTTTGCTCATGTGTAGCTACACACTAGTTCAAGTTGAGATCAAAAATCAAGGGGAGGATGCTTTCAGACCAGAAATATATGGAGACAAAATAATGGTGGAGCGCAGAATTTCGGAAGCATCTAGTTCCATCACATTGAAAAATAGTCAAGGTCTTTAAGCTGATTTAATCGCAAATGCTTCATTATGTATTATCCGAAAAGCAATAATATTTTTATTTTTAATACATTATATTAGCATTAAATCATATTTTTTACACAAGAATATTTTGACCAGGAAATCAGGTGTTCTTCTTTTGGTCCCTAATTATCCCATAATTAAATTATGCTTTAAGTTTGCAATGTCATGAAGTTTCTTTTCGTAGCAACAAATATAATAGTGCAACTGCATATATATTGGTGCAAGGGATACTCACAACTCTCAGCTGGTTGTCTTTTAATAAATATTTAGATCGCAATTGTTGTATATTTTTCAATTTGAAATTTAGAATAATCTAGTTAGAATTAGAGAGGGAATTTGCTAACTTTTTCAGCAGTGATTTGTTTGATTTCAATTTATCAATCTTCAGAATACAACAAAATCATGTCTCACCTTCCAAAGTTGGTTGGACTTGTCTGGGAAGTTTTTCTCTATAAATTTAGTGGTCAACAAATTAAATGAAATACATTTAATGTTGAGATGTTCTTCCCTTTTTAACACATAACTTCTGATTTCTTGCTAATTGATATCCAGGTAAAAGGGTAGGTACCAAGAGAGAGGATCTGCGTGAGATCATCGAATACTTTAATGTAAGTATTTTTAGCCCAGAGAAATAGACTTAGCACTTCCTTGTGAAATGCTCTATGGATACCCCCCCTTGTTATGTTTGATCCTTGGTTGGACATTGAATTGACTTTGTTTATGTCACCCAATCAAAAATTCAAGCATTACTTCGTGGAGAAAACTAGTTTTATTTGATTTCTTTATTTTGTAGTGCCAAAGTATGGCAAACTGGTCAAAAGATATTCATGGTACATACAAGGCAATTGTTTTTGTAACTGGTGTGTATGTTATATTTAGTGATATTTTTTCATAAACAATGTATAGCTTTGTGATGAAATTAATTTTCCTTGATACCATTCTTCTATTATTAGTGAAGTTTTGTGACTTATAAATCTTACGTATTTTGTGTTTGCTATATTCTCGAAGTTGTATTTTTTCTTTTTGAAAGAAAAAGATGTATGTAATAAGAATCCATAATATGGTGTACTAAGGGATGCTATAGAGAACATATAGCAACACAATAATCTAACATAGAAAAGACAAGGCGTTGAGCGATAAAAGGGTTAAGACTCAATAGTGCTAAGAAAGGGAATCTTAGATCATAGCAACAAAATCCACTCCGATAGAGGCTCCATGTTCTGCTAGGAAGACAATATCTGGATGTTTGGAGATTATATTTATGATCTTAAGTTGAGCTTCCCCGGGGGTACCAACCAAGTGAATTTGTTGAGTCACTTTTAGGAAGGAGACCAACCTGCCCTTGAAAAAGGTAGTCACGAAAGGGGGGATGATTGAGAAGATTCTTGCTTCATTTAATCTGCAATACTAATTGATTTCAACGTCATGAAAATAACATGACCAGAATGATCCTTGATCTCACCCCAAACCAAGGGAATTTGTTCTAGAAGGTGTATGCATTGCTAAGGATTATAATGAGTTTAGTTTTATGGGGAGGGTGATAAAATGGCAGTTTGATGTGAAAAAAACATGGCAAGGTTGTTTCATGTAGAAGCCTAATAAGATACTTGGGCAAGAAACTTTATTTACACTTTGCTGTGAAATTCATAGCTTTGGAGAGTCATGACACATGAGAGTTGGCATTCTTTTTTCTTCTTTTTTTTTTTTTTTTTTTTTTTTTGTTTTCTTTCTTCTTCTTCTTCTTTTTTTTCTTCTCTCATCTCTTTCCTTATATGTCACTGACAACCACCTTGGGACATTAAGGGTGTATTTCTTTAAGGTTTGGATTTGGGTTTGTGGTTTTTAAATAGTAAAAAATTGAATTAAAATATTGTTTGATGTGAATTAAATAGGTGTTTGGTGTGATGAAAAACTGATTTTTTGTGGAATATATTAAATGAAAAACAGGTGTTTAATTGATGTTTTTGGGGAGAAATTTTTTTTTGAGTAGTGCAAGGCCAAAACAATACCTTAAAGGAGCAAACCGTAAGTTTTTACAAGATGAAAGTTCTTTCAATCAGAGTTCTTTGTAAAGCCATAAGCTTTGGATAAAGGCTATTTTGAGCAAAATAGTCTGTGTAGTGACTCCACTTTAATATCTCCAGTAGCTTTCTTATACTCTGCACACTAATTTGACCAATAATAACCATTCTATTGGCCTCTAATTTGGTGGTGATAAATTATCCTTTGTGCATTTGTGCGAGATATTTGTAGAACTGTGTTTCAAACTTTCTCTACTGTGCTAATGATTTGTTTTTCGTTTTTGTGTTTTAAATACTCAGTCTGGTGCTTTTTCTATGTAGATTGATGTAGAAAATCCATGTGTGATAATGAGCCAAGACAAAAGCAGAGAATTTTTGCATTCAGGCAATGCTAAAGATAAGTTCAAGGTAACTATTTCACTTTTTCATTTTCGCTTCATAATTCAAGGTAGTTGAAAACTCAATTTCTTTTGCTTGTCACGTTATTGTTTTTTGTTCCCTTTCTTTCCCCCAGTTATGAATCATTCATGTGATCTTTATTTAAGTTATTACCCTTGATTGAAAGGTTATTTTGTATCACTTCCATTTTACACAGCAAGTAACACTGTATCTGCAGTTCTTTTTCAAGGCAACTCTACTTCAACAAGTTGATGATTTGTTGAAAGGTATTGAGAAGCAACTAAATGAAGCAACTGCCCTGGTTGACCATTTCGAAGAGTCGCTTCGACCAATACTGAAAGAACTTGATGACTTGCAAGAGAAAATCAAAAGCATGGAATTTATGGAGGAGATGACTCAGCAGGTGCAGTCGTTGAGGAAGAAGCTAGCTTGGTCTTGGGTATATGATACTGAGAGACAACTTGAAGAACAGCATAAATTGATTGAAAAACTGAAAGGAAGGATACCCAGCTGTCAGGCAATGATTGATAAACATCACGTATGTTGCTTAATATGGGTTCCATTCGGTTTTAATCTCTTTCATTTCTATGTTTGTATTTCCAGTACGTGAAAGAATTTTGCGAAGCATATTATTGTTTTGCTTAAAATCACTTAAACATGAAAATTATCCAAGAGCAAAGTGAAGTAAGTTTTATAATTACTTTTTAGTTCACATAATTCAATCTTATTCTTAAAGTTTACCTTTTGCCTAACTTTTAGCTGCGAGCACATGATTAGGCAAAGAGGTGTTATCAGTGCACCCAGTGTGCCAGTTCAATTTGTGCTAAACTTTCTTTATTAACCACACACAGAATGATTGCATGGATTTTACTGACTGGGTTAACTCGGAACTTCTTTGTTTGCAGCATAAGATAGAAGAATTGAGTGATCTATTGGCCAAGAAGAAAAGCCAGATATCAATTATGATTGAAAAAACTTCTGAAGTGAGAAGAATGAAGGAGGAGTTGCAGCAAAGTCTTTCCATGGTATGAAACTTGCTGGACATTTTGCATGTCTGTGCTCTATATTAACTTTTCATCTGTACTGAATGCCTGTTCTGGAGAATTGATTAGCCTAATGAGCAAAACTCAGGGTCTTTTTATTTGATTATTATTATTATTATTATTTTCAGTTTTTTACTATTCAATCTTCCGATTTATCTCCAAAAAGATCACATCCAACCAATATTTTACCTCAAAAACATCAAAAGCAAAAAATACAAACATACGGACAAACCCTTAGATTGTATTTTCTGCTTGTTCTTCATTTTTGTTCCCATTTCTCTGCCTAATGAAAAACCTTTGTCAATTGTTGGTGCGTACAGATAGATCTTCTTCAACCTTTTTTAACCTTTTCAAGTTAAATTTGTGCGAACTTGTTTTCCTCTCCTGCTATCTTATGTTTCTGTCTGTTCTTAATATCCTTTTGCCTGACTTTCTTGATCCAGATTATGAAGGAAAAGACTGAACTAGAAGAGGAGAAAGACCGGAGGACTAGGCAAATCCAGAGAAATGTTCAACAACTGAAAGCTCTCGATCAGCAAATTCATGATCTCCATGAGCAGTATATGAAAAATACACAGGCAATCACCTATTTGACACTTCACTTTTATTCACTAGATTTTGCAGTACATATTCTTCTCTTTCTTTGCTGGTTTCGTGAAGCCTCTGAGATATTTCACTTGTTTGAATTTTTAATCAATTGTAGATTTTTGCACCCTATGCACACGCCTTTGATCTCTCCTAGATTAAGTTATTTAATTCATTGTCTGTCACAAAATTTTAGTCATCTTGTTAAGCATTTCAGTTTATCTGTGTCCGAAAAGATAAATATGATTTGTGCTTAAGACTAATACCTGCCACTTGTGTATTTAGATTAGCTTCATTTTATATATTTTCCAGATTGATTGTCATTCATGAAAGCTAGTAAATGACTAAATGTATGGTTTATTTAGTTACTTTTCCTGGCATCAACAATATGTCTCTCATGATTGGCCATAGGCTGAAGAAGATGAGATAGAGGAAAGGCTACAGAGGCTCCAAGCTGAGGTAGATAATGCTGATGCTAACTGTCAGAGGTATCATATCATAATTTTACTGGTTCATGAGATGTGTGCTTTTAAGTTTCTTGTAAATTTTGAGTCAAATGATATTTTGGTTTGAATGAAATTGTAATTTTCAGATTGAAAGAGGAGGAGGATGAAGCAATGCAAAAAGTTGCTATAGTACAGAATCAATTAAAAGAAATTGTCAATCAGGTGTGGCTGATGTATCATAGTATGTAGTTGTGTTGGTTGTGTAATGACAGATGTATATTTTGTGCATCACTACTTATGTGCTTTTCATCCACACGAGCAAAACTATAAAATGATTATAAAAAAAGGGCAGTGATGAAGATTCGATTTCAAATTATGTGCTTCAATTTTTTCTTTTGCCTCATGGTTCATGCTTTTACTAAACAAATTTCTTCTGGATTATGCTTAAGGTCATCTTTTACAATTTATCTTCCTTTTCTAAAACCATTTCTGCTTAATCTTGCATTTTTTATTGTGACTAACTTTGTGTTGATGATAATAATTATTTCAGATAGAAGACTTTGAGAAGAGACATCGTGAAGTATCTTCTCATATTCGTGAGCTCCAGATGCATCAAAGCAATAAGGTCCAAGGGATATTATTTTAAATATTCTCATTCATTTTGTTCTCTTGCTTGCTCCACCGAAAATCTGTTTTTGCTTCCAACACATGCCAATATATATTGTGGAAATGTTCTAGTTTTTGTATTATATAAACTAATTCTGGACACAACACCAGCCAAATGAAATAGCTCTTGATGTTGTATGATCCCTTGCATTTTGTGCACTCTTTACATCATGCTCTGAGATATGCTTGTTACTTGTTTGAAGGTGACTGCATTTGGAGGAAGTCGGGTGACAGCTCTTTTACAGTCCATTGAACGGAATCAACATAGATTTCAAATTCCACCTATTGGTCCCATAGGTGCTCACGTGGTAAAATATTTAAGTTCACCGGTTTGAAATATTTTTGCTTAATCTTTTGAGATCTCTATGTATCACTCTTGGATATTTTAGTCAGGTTTGGGTAAACTGAATCATATTAACGAACAATAAATTTATGTCAAAAAAGTTTTCAACCTATTCGTCAGGGCCCAAAGATTGTTCTTTCTTGGTCTTATAATTCAAATTACCCAAGAGTTCTAGAGCTTGAATCAGACATTAACAAGATATCACTTCTGGTTGTGTGGAATGATCATTTTTGTTTTGCATGCACAAGCGGCTTTTTTATACTTCTACACTGCTTTCTAACATGCTCCAAGCCTTTGTTGTACAATTGATTGCAGAAACTACATAATGGGGACATGTGGTCTATAGCTGTTGAAACTGCAGTTGGCAGGACACTTAATGCTTTCATTGTCACAGATCATAAAGATTCCCGTATTTTAAAAGCATGTGCTCGTGAAGCAAACTATAACCACTTGCAGATTATCATGTATGACTTCTCAAGACCTAGGTAAGTGGTTTGATGGATGCATATGAAGTGAAATAAAATTTCCCAGTATGTGTCCCTTTTTAAATGAGAGAACCTTTTCTAACAATTTTTCATTTTTCTGGTAGAATTAAAATACCAAGTCACATGCTTCCCCAGACTAATCATCCCACTGTATTATCTGTTATGGATTCTGATAACCCAACGGTGCTGAATGTTTTGGTTGATGTGGTAAAGTTCGCAGTTTCTTACTATTCTCTTTATTTAGCTATACCGTTATTGTTTTTGAGTTTTATGTATTAGTGAATTAAGAATTCAGTCTGATTTATACTCTAAGCTTGTGCAATTTGTATTCTAACCTCTACGACATTTCTCACTCTCACCTATAGTCATGTTGAAATACAACAGATATGAACATGGGATAGCAATATTGACTCTGGAAACTTCATCTTACTGATTTTAAATTAGATGTTTTATACCAATGTATTTCCTTCAGTATTATGTTTTCAACTCTATTGACCTGATCTCTTGTAGGCTGGTGCTGAGAGGCAAGTTCTTGTTAAAGACTATGACGTTGGTAAAACAGTTGCCTTTGATCAGAGGATACCAAACATGAGGGAGGTTTACACATCTGATGGGTACAAAATGTAAGATGAAAGCTAAATAGAAGCAGGAGCTGAGCCCCCAGTTCTTCTTTTTCTTTTTTTTTTCGTCTTCTGAAACTATCAATTTAAAATACATCCACTTTTGGGTCCAGGAACTTTTCTGCTTTATTGATCTTATGTTTAAGAACATGTTTGACAGAAATTCAAGTAAAATTTTTCATGTGGCAACTTTTGCTTTATTCTGAAGCTCTTCTCTCTCTGTCATAGTTGATAACAACAATGAATTTTAAATATCCAAGTTGCATGAAAGACCGACTTCAAATATCAATTCTTAGTGTGTGTGCCATGTTCTGCTGTTTCTGTTGAATCTTATTATGTGTTTGCTTGGGTGATGATGAGTTTGCATTATTCCCTCTACTTGTTTTCCTGCCCTTTTGCATACCAATATGTCATGTCTCTGCACTGCTCCATGATAGTTATCTAATTTTCTTAGGACAGTTGATGCTTCAGGTCAATGATCTACTGGGGTTCCTTTTGCAGGTTTTCCCGCAGTTCAGCCCAAACAATTCTGCCCCCAAACAAAAATTTGAGAGCTGGACGTCTTTGTGGCTCATTTGAAAACGAGATTAAACATCTGCAAAGAGATGCATTAGAAGCAAAAGAGAATGTCCAACATGGTCGGGGTCTAAAACGGGGCAAGGAGGAAGAATTGAGAAATCTTCAACAAGAATTGAGCATTATAAAGGTACCATTCATTTCCTCTGGAATTCCTTCTTAATCATATTTATTAGTTTGAATTCTTATTTATTATGATTTCAAGGTAAAACTTTTGATCTGTAGATAATATATGAGCCGGGAAGAGCTGTAAAAGATTAGAAGATATCTGAAATCGTAATAGCATTGTTGTTTGTTGGCATACTATTAATGAAATGTATAAGTGTCGTAGCATATTTGTTTCCTATCTTATATTTGGGGCCATATTAATGCATTGGATGGTTTTTCAATTTGCTTTCGTTCTTTCCTTTTTAAAAGTAAAATAAAATAATAATAAAGCAAGTAAAATATTGACTGCCTATTTGATCTGTCCAAAGGCTTTGCTTGTCAGAACTGATTCATGTTAAATATAACTTCTTTCAGAGAAGGCGCATGGATATGGATCGAAGTTATAGGGCTAAGGAATTTGAGCTGAAAGATGTGAAAAAAATGCATGCATCTGTAGCAACCGCTGCACCTTCGTCAACTGGAGATGAACTTCATCGAGATAGATCTGTCTGTTCCTTGAACTATCATCTCCTATCTAATTTGTACTTATTTTATCTTCCTACTTTGAAAAGTTATTGTACTTAGTATATGCCTGGAAAACTGGTTTATCTAATGGGTTTGTAATGAAATGAATCTCTTCTTGTTCTTATGCTGACATTTTTGCCAGAAACTGCAAGAGGCAATTCAAGTAAAGGAAACTTCATTGGAAAATTTTGAGACGACAGTGAGTGAAGCAGGAAAAAAGATCACAGAGTTAAAAGTGTCCTTGAGAAATTTGGGCGGTATGTAGGTTTGCCTTCAAATGTTACATATGTTGATTTTGTTGACCTGATTCCTTGGATCTCATCTAAATATCTTATAACGCAGAGTCAGCAAAGTCCGAAAATAATGCATTAGCTGAAGCAGAAAAGGAATTGATGATGATAGAGACAGATTTGCGTAACGCAGAAGGGGTGCTCTTCTCTACTTATTTGTTCTCACAAATATTCTTTTTATTGCTGTAAGCTAAAATTTTTCTCACACATTTCCAATTCAGGAGAAGAAACATTATGAGGAATTTATGCACACTCGAGTCCTTACTGACATAAAAAATGCGGAGGCCAGATATCAGCAGCTTGATCACAGTTGTAAGGTAAAAGCTGCATATTCCCCTTTTCAGATGAGCGTATGTTGGCATTGTTAGATGTGTCTTAGTTCTTTATTATCATAAATACTGAGTACTTTTATGGTCTTACCTTACATTAAAGAGTGGACCTGGAGGAGAGTAATATGGAATTCACATATGCTTAACTTCCTGCTTGGTTCTTATGTTCTCTTTCTAATGTTAGTCATAGCCTACGTTATGCAGTTACTTTCACTTTGTATGATTTCAACAAACCTAAGTGTTTGTTTATCACGAAATGTAGGAGAATCGTCAAAAAGCATCCTTTATATGCCCTGAGAGTGAGATTGAGGCTTTAGGAGGCTGTAAGGAGAGCAATCCTGAGCAACTCAGTGCTCGCCTTAGTAGGTTAAGTGAAAGGCTTGAGCGAGAAAGCCAGAGGTAAAAGTTGAAAATTAATTTGCCATATGAAACTGTTTTCTCATTTTTTATTTTTAAAATTTTAAAAGGGAATTTTTTATGCAGATTCCCAGAATCTATTGAAGATCTCAGAATGCTGTACGAGAAAAAAGAGCGTAAGATCTCAAGGAAAAGGCAGATGTATCAAGCTTTTCGGGAAAAAGTGCAAGTGAGTCTAATCATATTCTTACCTTTACTGGTGCATGTTCAAAATTTTCCTTTTCTATCACTGCACAGTGCAGAAACTATAAAAGTATTGTATTGTTTTCAATATTCTATGTTAAATTTTTCTAGCCATAGAAATGTAAGTTTATAGCTGGATAAGCTGTTAATGTCTCAAATCGACACTTGTAAGAAGGAAGCAAGTGTCCTTTTTGTTGGTTGTTTGATATGATTATCTGATTTATTATAATTGTCTTCAACATGTTGAGTCTTGATAGTCGGTGCTTCTACGTTATAATCTGATGTAACTTTTCTTAGGTTTGCTATTCTCGAATTCAATTGCTATTTTCCTAGATGCTAACTTTTTGTTATATTTTACTTTATTTCAGGCATGCGAGACAGCATTGAATTTGAGATGGAACAAATTCCAGAGAAATGCAACTCTTCTGAAACGCCAGTTAACATGGCAGTAGGGACTCCTCTGTTGAGATTTCATTAAATAATAAAGCGACTTTTTTCTTTTCTACTCAATACTAACTGAAACTATATCTCACAGGTTTAATGGCCATTTAAAAAACAAAGGTATCAGCGGTCAAATCAAAGTTGATTATGAAGAGCAGACTCTATCTATAGAGGTAAGTGACTGCATGGTATTAGCATGCTGCCATCATCAAATAGGGTTTACATTGTCTTTTAAATTTTGTGCACAAACTAAGTGCAATGAAACGATTCGATGGCTATGTTTTATCTTGGTAGTTCCTATTTTAACAGGTAAAAATGCCTCAAGATGCATCTAGCAGCACCGTTCGTGACACTAGAGGGCTTTCAGGTCTGCTTAATTTAGTCATTACATATATATACATATAACCAATTGATGCTTTCGGGAGCAACCTTTGAAAATGATGAATGAAATAAAACTAATTTGGAATCCCATTGAAAGGGATTTCGGGCTGTTTTCTCTAATGTTTCCATGACAACTTATTATTTAGAGAATTGAGTAGATTGGTCCATGATTCTACTTTTTGTTATATTGTGGCTTACATGAGTGATATTCTTATTAATAAAGTATGAAACTATTCTTTCATTTGATGTTAGTGCAGGTGGCGAGCGATCATTTTCAACACTATGCTTTGCTCTTGCACTTCACGAGATGACAGAAGCCCCATTCCGTGCAATGGATGAGTTCGATGTATTTATGGTACACATTTTGCAATTTGATCACTTTGTGCATTTAATGCGAGAGCATAAGTACAAGTTCATATTATGAATCCTCACACTAGATCATTCCATTTCGATTGTGTACAAAAGATCTCATAGTGCTGCGAATTTGGTGTCCCTACCTGTTCTTTAATTTCACAATAAAGTTTTCATCGCTTCACATTGTTTTGCAGGATGCTGTTAGCCGGAAAATCAGCCTGGATGCTCTAGTGGATTTCGCGTTGAATCAAGGTTGCCAGTGGATATTTATAACACCTCATGATATCAGGTAACGCTAACACACCAAATTGCCTGCCTCCTAAATAGCACAAAGACATAATGCTGCATAAATAAGAAAAATCCTCATAACTTCATTACATTAAGAGCTCAAATTACAAGTTAGATGGTTTTGTAATGTTATGTTATGTTGTCTAATGGTGGTGATCCAGCATGGTGAAGAACGACGAAAGGATAAAGAAGCAGCAGATGGCTGCGCCGCGGGGGTGACTGCGCATCAGGAGCACACCAGCCCCCCCCATCTTTTGTAGCAAGTGTATGTACATGTATGTATTTTGTGCCTGGAGCAGCACTCTTTTTAACCCCTCTGGTTTTGAGCAATGCAGTATTGGCTTGAAATAGCCATAAAACTTTGTTCTTGAATTCATGTAAATTACTGTTTATTTTATGGGTCAGTGTTTATATATATTAGGAAGGTAAGCACCCCCTCAATGTTTGTTTAGGGGAATTTTGATGCTCCTAAGTAAATGAATTTTTTCTTTCTAATAATTAAATTGGTACTTACGGAGAAAAGCCCAGTTTAGAATCCCGGGACCATGTTTGGGCTTTTCACTATGTTTGGATTTTAAAAAGTAGGTTCAAAAAATTTTGGACCATATCTGACTTGATACACTAATAAGTTGGGCCGTGCTTGGCCCAACTTATTAAAGTATAACTTCGTGGTAAAGTTCTTAACATATATATATATATATATGGTTATGAGTCTCACTCTAAACCGGACCGACGGGCTTGGCATGGTTCGATTTCAAATTTGGTTGTGCTCGGGCTTAGTACCGGGTCATGCTCTGGCTTAGTTACTCAGTCCGGATTGAAATCGAGCCGTGCTTGTACGTTCCATTGCAGATTGGATCGGTCTGGGTTGGCACGAAAAAAACTGGGTCCTGATTGCCACCCCTACCTTCAATGCCATCCAATAAGTCTCATGGGCCACCTTCAAATAAGAGCCCTGATCTATTTTTGAATATCTTCAGTTTGGATTCTCTAGTACAAGTCAAATTGAGATTTATTTAAGCTAAACAATTATTATTAGTAGTGTAACACAAGACTTTGATGATGCCTGCAATTAAACCGTTAACAGAAAAATAATAATTTATTATAATAAAAATGAAATTCAAAAAACCCTCAAATAATTCCAAAAACAATTTCTTTTTGAACACATACAAGTGGTGTTCTTCAACTATCTCAAATCTCTCAGACCCACAACGTAATATAGCCGTTGGAACAGCAACAGCAGCCTATCCAAGGTTTCCACTTACGCTTTCTTCTTCTTCTTCTTCGAATTTCTAACAGGAAGCAGAAACCCTGTTGGGATTGGAAAGAAAGTTGTTGTTGCAGAAAACGAAAAGATTCTAAAACCATTTGCAGAAACTGGTTTGATTTGGAAAGCTCAACAATCTCAAGAACAAGAAGCAGAGCAAACAATGGAGCGGAAATGCCGAACGGTGACGAGTTCGAGTTCGCCGGAGAAGGAGAATCTCAACTCCAATTGGTTGAAAACCAAAAAAGCTTTGAACAACGTCCTCTTCACGATGCGCCTCCAATCTAAAGAATCCAAATCCCTAAATCATCCCCAACGGATGCCTCTCTCCGAATCCCCATTCCAAATCCCCAAATCCAAAACCCTAGACACCACCACCACCACCACCACTCTCCCCGCCGACGACGTAATTAGTCTTCTCTCAGACGAAATCCTGCTCAAAATCCTCTCCAAGCTCCCCAAATCGCAGAGGAATTCCATTTCCCTGGTGTCGAAGCGATGGCTCAATCTGCAAGGCAGCCTGGTGAGGTCAATCAAGCTTTTGGATTGGGATTTTCTGATTAGCGGTAGGCTGTTCCTCAGATTCCCTAATCTGATCCACGTTGATCTGGTAAATGCCTGTTTGATCTCCCCTTTAAATTCAGGCATCTTTTGCACCCACAAGAGTGTCTCTTTCCATGTCGATTCTGAGGTCCTTGAGCTCGGAAAACACAACTTCTTCGACAGTAACTTTGTAATGAATGGCGAAGAAGTCGACAGTGGTTTGAAAACTTTGTCGAAAGCTTGTCCGAATCTTCGAAAACTAGCTGTCATCAACGCTACAGAATTGGGGCTTCTAACTCTTGCAGAAGGCTGCCCTTCATTGCAGGAGCTTGATCTGCTCATGTGCCACGACCGAATGCTGCGCGGGATTGCAGCCTATCGGAATTTGGAGACTTTAAGATTGACGGGCATTGTCGAAGGCTTTTACGAGTCATTGGTTTCGGACATTGGCCTGACCATTTTAGCACAAGGGTGTAAGAATTTGGTAAATCTTGAGTTGAGCGGATGCCGGGGGAGTTATGAGGGGGTTAAGGCAATCGGGCAGTGCTGCCCGATGCTGCAGGAGCTGAGTCTTTGCAACCATAAGATGGAGGACGGGTGGTTGTTGGCGCTCCCGTTTTGCCGGAGTTTGAGGACTTTAAGGTTGGTTTCATGTAAGGGGATAGATGGTAGCGATGAGGTGGAGGATGAGGAGCATTTGGGGTGTTGTCCGGTTGTCGAAAGGCTGTTTTTGAAGAAATGTCAGGTTAGAGATCGGCGGGCTTTGAGGGGGTTGCTTCTTGTTTGTTGTAATGTTAAGGAACTTTCGATGGAGAATTGTTGGGGAATGAATGACGACGTTTTTGGGAGTTGCCGTGCTTTGAGGTATATCTTCTTTATCGTTCTTTGTTGGTTTTCGTCGATATTAAAGTTTGAACTTGGCAAGTACTTGTTTGGTAGATGAGTGATTTTTGTCGGTGTTGATTGATTTACGATCGTTTAATATGGTATCAGAGTTGGGACTAGTCGATTAAATTGAGTTCGAAATTGAAGTTGCGGAGAAGATATATATTTATATACTCCCTTCCTTTTTTTTCTTTTTTTTTTTTTTTTTTTTCGTCAGTTAAATTTTTACCCTTCATTCAATACTTATTTACCGTAAATAGGGGTTTGGATTTTGAATTTGGGATTTGAATAGTAAAATTTTTGAATTGTAATAGTAAAATTTTGAGTTTGGGATTTGAATAGTAAAATTTTTGAATTGTAATAGTAAAATTTTGAGTTTGGGATTTGAATAGTAAAATTTTTGAATTGTAATAGTAAAATTTTGAGTTTGGTATTTGAATATAAAATTAATTTTTATTATAATATAAAAAATAAAAAATAAATGTTTGATTTGATATTTTTATGGAAAAAACAAATTGATGAATGGTGGAAGTTGGGGGAAAATACCCAAACAAATACATCCTTAACTTTATTACATTTTCTTTTCATTTTCTTTAACTACTAACTAAATTTTCAAAATTATTCTAAACTACATTTTTACTTTTTTTTACTTTTTCAATAAAAAATATTCACTGTTTAAAACCCTGTACGGAGGCCAAATGGGCTAAATATTGCAGACGGAAGGAGTAGTTTTTAAACTCGACTACTTAGCTGCGACGATATATATATATACACATTCATGTCTACATTTACGTCGTACTTAAGAATTCATTCGATTTGGTCGTCGTTTATGGTGTGCAGGAGAGTGCGGTCGTTGTCGTTGGAAGGGTGCTCGACGCTGACGACGCACGGGCTCGAGTCGGTGATTGCTGCATGGGGCGATCTTCAGAGTCTGAAAGTGAAGTCGTGCAACAACGTAAAGGACGGTGAAGTGAGCCCGACGCTGTCGGGGGTGTTCTCGTGTCTGAAGGATCTGCAGTGGCAGCCGGAGACGAAAGCGATGGTGTCGGCGAATCTGGACGGCGCCGGGATCAGGAAGAAGGGCAGCAGGCTGTTCAAGAAGGCTTGTGACTGGAAATCCTTGCCTGGTGCGTAGGAAGAAGTAACTTTCTTGATTATGAGTTGTATGAATTTGGTAGTTTTGTTGTTGTTGTTGATTTATGTATGAGGTTTATGTAAAATGTAATGTAATGTAATGTGGAATGTGTTTTTGAGGTTAACACATACAAAAGGTGTGTATTGTTTATTCTACCCTACAAAATAGCCTCTCCCCCATATATTTTGGACATATTCCTTGGATACGAGAATTTAGGGAAAATATAATTAATAGGTAATTAAAAAGTGTATTAGTAGAAATAATTAAGTATAGTTTTATTGGCAGGAACATTAATATTATATTGGCATGCATAAAAAGTAAAAGATAAATGACTTTTTTTGCCCCGTGTAAAATGTAATGACAATTGTGTAATAATAATGAAAAAATAGGAATAGTTTTACGGTGTATGGTTATTTATGGAAATGAGACTTTGTTTTGGGATGGACAAAAATGGTAAACAACACTGTTGTATTGGAACGAACAAAAATGGTAAACAAAATTATTGTATTGAGACGGAAAGAGTATTATTTAGTAAAAATAATTATAGATTAAGATTAAAAGAAGTAAATAGTTTAATTAAAATTAAAAAATTATAAAATTTAAAATGTAATTAAAGTGGATAATCAGATTTAAAAAAAAAAAGAAAGACACAGAAAAATAGAAAATAGAACAAATTATGTGCTACTGGATAATATAAGATTATTTGAGATGTACAAGAAGGGGAAAATTTTGGATTTTGTTTGGCTTTTTTTATATAGATTTTTTTATTATTCATATATATATATATATATTTAAAAACATCAAAATAAATATTTATTTTTAAATATTATATTTCTTTCGTTCTTTTAGTTTTTTAATTTTGATATTTTGGCCTGATCAAATAATTTTTTCATTTTTTTAAGTAAAATATATCTTTCATTTAAATAAAAAGTATTTTTATAATATTTTGTATGGCATTACAAAGAATATTATCAAAAAGCAATTGGTTTAAGAGTTATTTTTTTTTTATCATAATATTTACGTATAATATTTTTTTATTAATTATTTTTATTATAATAATAAATTAATGCATGTGAGTGGGATATACCAATAAAAATTAATATTTTATATTTAAAATTATATTAATATTTATTTATGCTATAATAAATAAATTTTTATTATTCAAAATTTAAATTTAAAATATTAAACAAACACACTCTATAGACAAATTTGATACATTGATATTATTCTTTGCATTTAAAATATTAATACGTATTTTATTTTATTTTATTTCAAATATTATATTATAAGTCAAAGAATAATCAAACAATATCCAGTCTTTTCATATTTAAACATTTTGCTTAATAAAACATTTGTTTGCAAGCCTTCCAAATATAAGTAATTAAACATTACAGGGACTGGTTTGTAAATTGCAATTACATCCCAGATATTCATATTACCATATTTTTATTTCGCTGAACTAACGCTTTTATAAATCGTGGTCAGAAAACCCAGAAAGTGGAAATTGCAAAGAACTGTACGGTGCGGAGAAATCAAAGAAATCATAGAGAGACAAGACAACCTGAGAAGGCAAGGCAAGGGAAGGGAAGGAAGAATATTGCAACAATGCGAAAGGACAAAGGAGTGGCAATCCAAAATCCAGTCGAAGATGGAGACGAAGATGTCAATTCCGATTACCCTAACAAATTCGAACCCATAGTTCCTCTCCCATTCTCCACTCGCAACACTTCTTCCAAATATGATTTCGTCAAGGTTCGTTTCGATTTTGATCCAATACGCAATACTTCATACACTTCCTTTCATTACTCACAAATTTATAATTTCAATCGCTTATTTATGGCTGGATAAATTCTTTACACGACCAGGTGAAAGTCTGGCTGGGCGATAATGCCGATCACTATTACGTTTTCTCCAGATTTTTGCTCAGCAGAATGCTCACCGTCACCAAGGTAAAATAAAATTTTTATTTTTTCATTCTTTAAAATTTTAAAGTTAAATTATTTGGTTTGTACTTGTCCTAATTTGCAGATTCCCAACCATGTGGCCATTAAGATTGCTCTGGAACTTAAGAAGCTACTTGTTGACAATAGCCTTCTGGATGTGTATGTTGTAATAATAGCCAAATTTTATACATAGGTTTCATTATTTTTTTGTTTGTTAGTTTTTAGCTTCTGATTTTTTTTTAATTTTTTTTTTTCATTTTCCAGCTCTCAGTCTGACCTTGAAGCAAACTTATTTAAGGTACGTTCAATCTGCTCTGTTTGGAATTTAAAGTTTTTGTCAAGTTTTGGAATTGCAGATGAATCTTGATGATATGAGGTTTAACCTCTAGTTTTATATATTTGTTACTGAGAAAATTAGACATCAAGGTGTTAAAGACATTAAGGCCTTGTTTGGTTGGAGGAATTTGGGGTAAAAGTATTCCAAATGAATCTATGAATTTCATTAGTTTCACTTGTTAATGTTATGGATTTCAAAATTTTCAAGTTAGCTTTGTATTTTAAATCCACCCCCTTTAGTAATTCAGATACTTACTACAGACAAATAGCGGATTTGAATTATGAACCCCTTCAAATTCGAGATAATTTAAATTCATTCATTTAGAATATACCTCATATCCACATATACACATCCAACCAAACGGCCCAAAAAAATTTGATTGAATTTCTGTAAGATGCTATTTTGATCTTGAATGTAGAACAATGGATGTAAATGAACAATATTGCCCTCGGGTTATTGTCGAAATTTCTTCGGGTGTGTTTGGTTTTAGGTTTGGGAGTGGAGTTTTGGGTTTTTGAATAGTAAAATTTTAAATTGAAATAATTCTTTGATGTAATATAAATAGAAAATAATATGTTGTTTTGAATGTAAAATTATTTATTAATATAATATAAAAAATAATTGTTTGATTTGATATTTTTGAAGAATTTTTTTAATGAATAAACAATTTTTTTAATGTAAAGCATTTTTTTTTCTATAAACAATATATACGTTCGGTTAATTATTTCATTCCTTCGACAAATATGGCTGCTTAATTCCTTTTTTCTTTGCACTCTATAGCTCATGGAGCGACGAGGTTTTGGTGAAGAATATATAAACAGATATAAAATGATGACAAGGTTAGTAGGTTTTTATGTCTTCGATTTATGCTGATATCATGAAAACATTTGATGATATACTTTTAAAAGCTCGAGCTCTTCATTTTAATTTCTAGTTTATTTGATTTAATATCATAACAATATTCTTTTTATCTCAATTTTATTGCCGTTTTTAGGTTTCACCATCAAAGAATTCCTCTGGTTATTCTTGTGTGTGGTACTGCTTGTGTTGGAAAGTCAACTATTGCTACTCAACTTGCCCAAAGATTAAACCTGCCGAATGTTTTGCAGGTTAATATCATTCATTTATTTCTTTCATTTTTTATTTGTTGTTGTTTTATTTTCCATTTGTTAGTTTCATTGGCACTTACAAAAGACTTGTGTTGATTTATTTATATTTGTAATGCCACAGACAGATATGGTGTATGAATTACTGCGGACGGCAACAGAGTATGCAACTGTTTATCTCATAAAGTTTCTATGGCCAATACACTTTGTTGAAATTGTTAATTTTATGTCTGAATAAAGGCTTCTTTGTTTAATTTGAACGAATATATATATTATATAAACACTTCTGTAGTTGTGAAATCTTGTATTTCTGTTGCCGAGTAGTATATTTCATTAGTGATGCACCATTTTTTCATTTCAGTGCTCCATTAACAGCTTCTCCTGTGTGGGCTCGAAATTTTAGCTCATCCGAGGAGTTAATAACTGAATTTTGTAGAGAATGTCGAATTGTTCGTAAAGGTAATGAAAATACTTAAGACTCTTTTTGCCCCCTAATCAAAGTATTTTATGCCCCGTTTGGTTGGATGAATTTGGGTTTGAATGTGGATTTTAAATGAATTGATTTGAAAGACTTCAGATTTGAAATATTTCATAATTAAAACCCATTGTTTGGTTGTATGAAGCATTTGAAATATTAAAAGAGATAATTCATAACCAACTTTGGAGATACCTTTAACCAAAATCCCTACAACCAAACGTGGCCTAATTAAGGATTGCAATAAGTATTCTTCTATTCTTCCAAAACAGGTTTGGGTGGTGATTTGAAGAAAGCAATGAAGGATGGAAAGCCAATTATTATCGAGGTAAATTCCCTGCTCAATTTCATTTTACGTATGTAATGTACTTGTATGGCTTGTCTTTTTCTTCATTATGCTTTCTTACCTATGTATGTAGCGTCCGATTGATGATTATTCTTTAATTACATGGGAATTGTTCTTTAACTATCAATTATTATTATTAGTGAGGATAATCAACATCAGAAAGAAAGATCATTCGATTAATTGTTCCATGCCCCACAGACTTTCAAATGCTGTTTGCTATATGAATTGAAGAGAACTTGTAGTATATTATGGCGTGCTTGTTAATAGGCACCTACTTGAGCAATAGATTTACGACATGTTAACGAAGTCTTGTATGCAGTTCTTGGCTTTGAATGCATATAGAAATTTATTTCGGGAGCAGAATTCCTTAGGGTCCATTTGGTTGGATGTATTTGGACTTTATGGTAGATTTTAAATGAATGGGCTTGAGGGTGTGCTTGTTTTGGGGTTTGAGTCTCTTGACTAGTAAAAAAATGATTTTGAATAATTATTTGATGTGATATAAATAATAAAAAATATATATTCGGATAAAAAATATGAAAAAAGAAAAATATTTGATTTGATGTTTAGGGAATTTCCAAATGAAGCTAATGAATTTGACTGAATTATTTGAAATACTTTTAACCCTATTTTCTCCAACCAAATGGGACCTTAGTGAAGCGTTTGTTTGGAGGTTTGGATTTAGGTTTGAGATTTGAATAGTAAAAATTTTGAATTAGAATAGTTGTATGATGTGATATAAATAGGTATTGATATGATGTTTTGAATGTAAAATTAATTTTTAAGTGTATTATAGAAAATGAAAATTAGGAGTTTGATTTGATGTTTTTGGAGAAAATTTTTTTTGACCAATAGTAAAAATTGAGTGAAGTTTGCTAAGAGAACACACCCTAAAATTATACATTCCTTCAATATAAGCTGGAGGTTATAAATGCATGTAGGTTAGGTGTCTAAGATTTGCTTATTGTCCCGATTATAATCGACCTGCTGATATATCTATACATATATATATATAAACACTAGCAGGGAATATATTTGGATCCTAGTATGTACCTAATGGACGATGACAATAAGTCATCTACTGCCGTACCAGAAAAAGAGGAAGAGAAATCAGGAAAAATTAAAAATGGAGTCTCGCAAGAGAATGACACTCCCGCTCCTAGCGCTAATCAAGAGAAGGAGAATATCGGCACTCTAACGAATGAATCATGGGGCAAAACATGTAATGTTGATACAAGTTCAGGCGCTCAATCGTCTGAGGACATAGGTGGAAGCTTGCCTGTTAGTAAAGGTGAAAGTCTCCTTTCTTAGTGTCCGTACTGCGCTCTCATCGTAGAGAACATTTATTTGTCCTTGGCATGGTTTACATTTCAGCTCTAACTTGAGCTTCCAATGTGCTGACAGATGAATCGGGTACAGGTGCCGAACCTGTAAAAGTTCCTGCAGTCAAGAAAAATAAGTACGGTCCAGAACCCATTATTGTTCCGATAATCCTAAGGATGGCTGAATTTGACCATAAGGTATGTTGAGATTCATTTTATTTTTTTGGTTTAACTTTTGGCGAACTTAGCAAAATACATAGGCACTGCAAAATTGTTTCGATTGAATTAACATTCAATGTTCGAGCTTTCGAAATTGAAAGAAAAAAAAAATGTCTCGCCAGTAGATTTTACCTACTTTTTAGTCCTTACTACCGTGTCATCCAAATCTATTATTACTTTTTTTTTTTGTTGATTTAAAAAATACTACTTTTTCTATTTTTTTTATCCTAAAAAGTAAAAATTTTATCTTCATCTATTTTTTTATCCTAAAAAGTAAAATTTTTTATCTTCATCTATTTTTTAAAAAAAAATTCATGCCCAATCAAATGAGCACACAATTGGATGACGGAGGGAGTACTTTTTATCAATATGACATTGTAATTTGTCCAATTTTAAGTTAACAAGCACGTTGAATTTGACAGGCTTTGCTTGAGGAGTGGCTATCTACTCGTAGCTGTGAAAAGTTCCCCGTAAAGGTCGTACTAAATAAAACAGCAACCACAATCTTTTTCGTCGTCCATAAACTTCATGATGATAATTGTTCCATTAGCTTCACATTTCCGTATTAAATAACCTTAAATTTTTACATTACCTAACTGTACAACGAAAAAAGTATTATCCTCTTATGTTTTTGTATCATTGCCTTATATCTTTACCGGACACGGTTTTATTTTTCCAGGATAAGGATAAATTAATCAGCAACTTGAAAACAATCCAAGACTATCTATGTTCTTTTAAGTCGCAGGTATGTCGACACGACTCTTTATATCTTACAATGTAGTAAATGCTTGAAAAATTTTTTGCTTAGAATGCACGAGTTAATTAGGTTTTATGGAGTCTTTCAAATGCTACGCAATTATGAAATGATCCCAAGGCCGCTGCGCTTTGGTGGTTTTTTTTTTTTTTTCCTATTTTCGTTAATACTATATTTAGGCACCAACGAAGTTTGTCTCATGGCTTTGCAGGGTTATACTGTGGTGAATATATCAGCAACGGCATTTCCGCAGACCTTGGACTGGCTGCATAGTTATCTTCTTCAGGTGATTGATATTCTTGCATCTCCGATCGACTCCTTGCCTAATCATGAATTTATTCTGAGCCTGAATGCTTTTTTACGTGTTCGACCAGTGTATCGAGCATGGCACAACATCTGTTTCCACTGGGGGTGGTGATCCGGCCGCAGGAAACAAGGTCGCTAATTGATCGTTGCTCAGAGCCATTGTACGGCTTTGTTATTTTGCTCAAAGTCGAAACTGACATATCCTCGCTTTTCGAGAAAATTGTAAATAATAATATCTTCTATGTATATTTAATTATCACTTTTGGCCTTTATTTATCTCGCTGAAAAAATATATCCTACACGTTTACAAAAGTCGTCATTTCTATCATTCGGCCGTGCATCATATTCACATGACGGTTGTTCAACGCGCAGCCGGAGGACAAGAAATGACAATTGTTGCAAATGTGTAAGATATATTTTGCCAGCGATATACGTAGAGGATGTTTTTTGCAAGTTTTCCCTCGGTTTTCCCTATAACTTTTATTTCATTATAAGACGATACCAAAATCATTGCAATGTGGAACTCTGAGCAATGGTATCGACTTTTGCGGTAATTTTTTTTTCCCTAGGTTTATATTAACTGATTTTATTTTCTGAAGCTCTCGACAGTCGGCTCGATGCTCTTTGCACGGGATAGAACAGATCTAAGAATTGTTGGTTCTCTACAAAGCAATCAAATATGAAGTTTCGATCAAGCTATGAGCAAAAGGAATTCGACACTACTGCAGAGTCGAGTCTGCGTTGCTCGCCACAGCCAGATACGTATTTTACGTTATTTTTTAGAATGGCCGCGACTAGGACATCTGTAGTTACCAAATCCTATGAGCTTTCTGTAGATATACGGTACTTATATCGTTGCCAAAATCTATAGAAATCATCGTTTTTTATTTACATCGATTTGATTCCCGCATATGTTGTCAAATCTCATCGTCCCATAACTCTTCGATCGTCTTGTAAGGACTCGTCGTTTGATTTACATACACTTCCCCTCTCATTATCTTCCACTCCTCCATCCTTTCGATTTCGTTTACGTCTTTGTTGTCGAGTTTCAGACTGAGCGCTCCGATGTTCTCCTTTAGCCTGTCTTCGTTGAAGCTCTTCACTATCACGCTCGATCCCTTCGACATCCCCCACCTCAGCGCAACCTTAATCGCAACAAAAGTACGGTAATAAGCCTCGACTCGTTGTAGGCGAAACTAGATTTAAGGTTGTTTAGTTCTTACCTGAGCTGGAGTTGCCTTGTGTTTCTGAGCTATCGATCGAATAACCGGGCTTTCAACAACGGCTGTCGAACCCCAGAAATTCCCGGGTCCGCCGATCGGCGAGTAGGCGCTCACGTGAATGTCGTGATCCTTGCAGTAATTCCTCAGCTTTTTTTGCTTCCACATCGGGTGCATTTCGACCTGATTTACAGCCGGCACGACGGATGCGTGATCGAGCAAAGATTCGATCTTTTTGCAAGAAAAATTGCTTGTGCCGATGCCGCGACATAATCCCATCTCGAGGCATCGCTCCATCCCGGCCCACGTCGTCTCCATGTCCAAATTCTCGAACTCGTCTTCCTTAGCGTAAGGGGTCGACACCCACGGCTTCATCCTCACCGGCCAATGCACCAAGTACATGTCGACGTATTCCATCCCAAGGTTCCTATCAACGCAAAACGCAAAATGTTATATGTTTTCGGGCCATATATATAATTTCGATTTTAATTTGTCGAGTTGCGATTAATGATCAATGGTTTCGCTTACATTAGCGTTCGCTTGAGAGCGGAGACGGGGTCGTGGTGATGGCTTCCCCAGAGTTTCGACGTAACGAAAAGGGATTCCCTTTCGACGGCACCTCGGGATATCGAGTCCCGGAGCGCGGCGCCTAAGGCCGGCTCGGAGCCGTAGACTTGAGCCGTGTCGAAATGGTTGTAGCCGAGCTGCAATAGAAGCCGATGTTATCGACATTGTTATTGTCGATCATTTTCTAAATGAGAATGATCGATCGAAAATGGATTAAATAAATAAAAATAATAATAATAATAATAATAATAATTTAATTGAGAAAAAATTGGATAAGAATGATGATACCTTGAGGGCCATTTGGACAGCATTGTGAGTGATATGATAGTCATTTTCGAAGGAGAAAGTTCCCATACCAATTATGGGTATGGTCATTCCATTGTTAAGTCTTGCCATATTGCTCTTCATTCTCTCTCACTCTACTCTCTCTCTCTCTCTCTCTAGTTTGATCTGTGTTTTTTGTAGTTTGATATGCGGGAGTGACAAATAGGGGTGGTATGTATTTATATGTAGTGTTGGGTTGACACTCAAAAGTCAACCTTAAAGACAGGGCAGAACAGGCCAGGACAGGACAGGACAGTGTAAGAAGTTGACAAGAATAAAAGTATTTATTTATTTATTTATTATTGTTGTTGTCACTCCACTCCATGAACGATTAGGTGAGGAAGTGTCACGAAGTCGCTCTGTTTAGACTTTTTTTTTTTTTTTTTTGTTTTTTTTTTAGACTTTGGAATTTTCAAAATTTGAGAAAAAAAATTTAATAATAAAAAATTAGTATTTGATTTGATATTTTACGATGTGATATTTTTTTAAAAAAATAAATAGTAAAATAAAAGATAATTGTGTTAAACAAATCAACTTGTTTGAAAATTAAATAGTGTATCACTTTCGCTCTTCATAAATTAAAGGTTCTGCTTCCTTTCACATTTTTAAATATTATTATTATTATTATAGATATATTTTAATTTTTATATAAAATAATATACTCTGCACTCACAATACAAAAATAAACTCAAAATCAACAAGCACAAATGAATATAGCGATATATTTTAGAGTTTTGAAACTTTTTATAAATAATTAAAAATTTTGAATATGTTTATTTGTAATTTTAAATCAAAATCAATACTATTTCACCACGTATATTTTTAGTAAAAATACATTTTTTTTTTCATAAAATATCACTAATTAGACATCCGATCCGTAATTGCTCCATCCTCCTTTTTTTTTTCTTTTTTTTTTGTTACATATGACATCGCCAATCTCTTAAACAAAAATTTAAATCAAAACTTCATTTCAAATTATTTTCAAACTATAATCAAACAAAAATAATAGTACTCTCTCCATCCCATTGAAATGTTACCATTTTCTATTTTCGTTCGTCCCAAAACATGGTTACTATTTCCTAATTTAGTAATTGTACTACTCATAATAAATACCCTTTCAACTTACAATATATTATACAAATGTCACTATTTTTATATTACACCATACTAATAGGGGTATTTTTGTCCTTTTTACTACAATCCAATATAATACTAATATTAAAAAATCTATGTGCAAAAAGCAAACACCACCCTTCTTGCGGGACGAAGGAAGTAATATTTAATTGATAAATTGTAAATATATACATATTCGAAATGATATTTTTTAAAATATACATTATATAAAAAAAAATGATATTTAAAGTATATTTATAATATAATAGTGTATTTTTATTAAAATTGTAAAAAATAAATAATTTTAATTTAAAATTACAAAAGAACAAACTCAATATGCCATAATACTATATAACAAATTAATTTCAGGGAGCTGAAAAATCTTAGAAATTGGAGCTTAGCTGGAAGTATTTTATTTATTATATTTCTATTTTGAAATTTCTAAAAAAATATGAAAATTATACTACAATGGTGATGAACAAAAACTATAATATAGTAATAAAACATAAAATAAATACTAAGGGTGTGTTTCTTTAGATGGATTTTTTTTTTAAAAAAAAAATAGTTTTAATTTGATATTAAAATAATGCAGGATGAGATATTTTATTAGAAAAAAAAAGTATATTTAAAAAAAAAAAAAACAGAGTCCAAATAAAAAAAATTTGGAGTTTTTGGACAAAAAAAACACCGGAAGTATAATATAGTAATATAAAAAATAAAATAAAATAAAAATGTTGGACAACACAATAAATGCGATACGTGGCGTCTGCTGGTTGCTATTGACTTAAGACGTGTCCGGAAACTATTTAACAGAAAGTCAAGGTGTTGACCTGATTAACTCACACATTTTAAAATAAAAAAAAAAAGTCAAAATGCATTTGGCCAAAAACATTCACTATCAAGATTTGTTGCATGCATACGTACATACATATATATTATACATTTTATTTTATTAAAAATCTCTATCTCTATCTGTATAAGTGTATCTGTGTCTCTCTGACATAAACTGAAAGCATCACTACTCAGCAGTTGAACTAAGTAGGAGACTTTTATATATATATATATATATATATATATTAATATATTAACTACTTTTTTTAATAATAATAATAATAATAATAATAATAATAATAAGTCAATTGGTGGGTGATGCCATGAATCACACACTTTCTTTTATTTATTTATTTATTTTAATCGGTCTCTATTCCATCTCAAAAGAAGCTATTTTCTATTTTTATTTAATTGTTTTAAAATCAGTGTTTTTTTTTTTTAATTAACTAATTGTACTACTTACATTGACATAATAAATATTATTCCCTTTGTCCCGAATAAACGAAAGTCTTTGGAATGTCGTAATAGATTAAAAATAATATTCCCCCCTTCCACATATCATGTCCACATTATCGTTTCTATCCGTCCCACATTCCGTGTCACTTTCCTTTTTTGGAAAATGACACACTTTAATCTCATTTTAAAATTTTAAATTTATATTTTTTTTAATTTTAATTAAACTAATTAGTTATCTTAATGTTAATTTATAATTAATTATATTATAGGTTAATTATTTTCACTAATATATTCTTAATTATCTACTAATTGCACCCCTCCTAAAATACCGTGTCTATAATGTAGCAGACACGATATGTGAGACGGAGGAAGTAGTATTTTAGTATTCAGTAGAAGTACGTAAAAGGTTTTAATAATTTTGCCATTTGATTTTATGTATAAAGTAATTGTATGTGTAATGATATATTTGTAATTTAAGTAAAAGTTAAAATATTTTGGTATTAGTGTATGATTATATTTTCTAAAATAGAAAATAGATACTTTTGATGGACAAACGAAAATAATAAAAAGAATACTCTGAGTTGGAACGAATGAGGTACTGAAAATGTGATTATTTTTATATCACCCAATACACTGTGTTAACAACACACCAAATCTTATAGCATCGTTGAAGTAAAAATTGTTCTAATAAGCAATAAAAAATTCAGACAGCACCAAATATGTTTGTACAGTACTCCCTCCGTCTACTTATAATATTTACTTTGACTTTTGGCGCGGTGTTTAAGAAATAATAATATTTTAATTATAATGAATAGTTAAAAGTAATGTAATAATATTTTTAAATAAATGTAAATATTGTAACTGGACGGAGGGAGTATTATATTGTAAAGTACCATATATATTTTTGTAGAGTATTAATTTTATTTTTTTAAAAAAAAAAAAAAACTAACTGATAACACATAGCTCTTATTTTAAGAACAATGTTATCTGCACTAAAATTGATGCTTTTTGGATATTCACTGTGTATTTTTGGATATAATATTATGTAATAATACATAATTTTAGTTAATATAATTAAAATACAATACATGACAATAGTTCTCAAGATACATCTATCATTGATTTAAATATATTTAAGGTGTGTTTGTTTGAGGGATTTTTCTAAAAATCTACTATTCATCCAATTTTTTTTTCTAAAAATATCAAATCAAACAATTTTTTTTTCGATGTTATGCTAAAAATCAATTTTACATTTAAAATATTATATCAACACCTGTTTATATCATATTATGTAACTATTCCAATTCAAAATTTTAGTATTCAAATCTCAATTCAAAATTCAAAACCCCAAACAAACTTATAAAACAACTTTAAAATATAAACTATGAATTACTTGCCTTTTTTTTGTGTTAGATTATTAATCAGAATACGCATCATTTATATCTCCCGTATTTTTATTTAGAATATTTCACATTCTTGATCAAATTGAATGAAGATTGACTCGCTACTTGTTATTTTGTACAAAAGAGTCCTGCTTAATTCACAAATTCATGAAAAAAAATAAAAATCAGTAGAGATATCTAAAGTAGATGGAAGTTCATAGAGAAAACCTTGATCATAATTTCCAATATTCATACCGATAGCACCATGAAATTTGTGATTAGTCGTAGAACACTGATTTACGAGGCCTAGTTCGATTGTCATAGATTTTTCGAGATATTTTCTTATGTATATATGAGTAATCCATTTTATTAATGCATAAGATTATTGAATACTTGTGATTTATGAAAGTCGCTTAATTATTGGTAAAATATCCTTCATTTCATCTTAATTTAGGGTTTGTTGGTGCGAAATTGTTTTTTTTTTTTTTTTACTAGTATTTAATTTTTCCATAAAAATATTATATCTAACATTCATTTCATTTTTTCAAAATTATATTCATTTACTATTTTACCTAGAAATATCTTTAATTATATATATATATATCTTTATTTTTTTAAAAAAAAAAAGGGTAAACAGAAGCCAGCCATATTATCTTGTTCAATGAATAGATTAGTTGGTAGTTGTCAGTCACCTGAAGTTCTTTGTGGCTAAGCACACTTCAATATAATTAGGTCTTTATGATTAAGACTTGATTACAAACATTAATTATTTATGTATGTACGTCCCAAGTCAATTCAATTATAATAATTATTATAATTATCATCATCAGTAACAAATCACCAACAGAGATTATGGTAATAATAATAATAATAATAAAATGGGCTGACAAAAACATATAATAAATTAAATAAAAATGTCCATCCTCCTGAGTGACACATTGAATTTGATGCACAAACACAACACTCATACACTACTATTTTATTTATGGGGTGATTAAATTATTAAGTACTCTATTCAACAGCTTTTTTGTATGTATGTCTTACTTAAGTCTATTTTATATAAACATATCCACCATAGTTACTAATGCATAAGTAAATTACTTTTCAAATCAGATTTAACTTTTTCTTGGAAAAATAAAATAAAATAAATCAAGATGTAATAACATTTGATATGATAGAAATTACACACCAAGATTTATTGACAATAATAATAATAGTAATTCAGCAACAGTTTATTATTGAATAGGAAGGTGACTGCTCAATATATATACAATTAAAAAAAATAAAATAATGATAATAAAAACAATATTTGGTTCAATACATATTAAATTTATATAATAGAAGGAGAACATATCCAATTGAAAAAAAAAAATAAAAAAAAAAAAATCGAGCATTATGAGCACAAACGAGATGCAAATTTGAAAGCAAACTCAGAATTCATTAAATAAATAGTAAAGCTCACCAATTCAATAAGCATTGTCAAAATAACATTATGCCTTGAAGAGGAAGAGGAAGAGGACTCTGAAACTCACAGCCTACATTGCATAACATATACACATAGTACATACATGGTTTGAGGATAGATTCTCAGATCTTGCAATATAATGTCGGGTTGACCTTCTATTCTCTACTTCAGTCAGAAATAATTTCAGGCAACTTTTTTGTCAAGATAAACACACACTACGTTGTCAGCATCAAATGAAAATGTGCATCGATCAACAGATTAAGATTGATCTGCAAACTCTAATGGCAAAACAGTCGAGGACCAATGATATTATGTACTTACCAGGATCATCCACCCCTGTGTTTACTTTGTTACAGTTCTCTGAACAGTGGAGACGCCGTCGACAAATTTGGTCCGGAAGAGAACATTGGCATTGTTAAACATGCCTTCTTTCAGCGAAACAACGATAAACTGCAAAGGCAAACACCGAACCAATCCATATAAGTTTGGCCAGATAACTTTTTGCAACATGACATGAGTGAGAAACTAACTTACTTGGGAGTGTGGGAAGTGAGTTTTGATCATCCTCCCGATGTTTTGCGTGTGACTCAGATCAAGAGCAGCGTCGACCTGAAACCATTTCATAAACACGACTAAATGCGAATGCTATTACTCGTAGCATGGTTGATTAAAAAATGCACTTCATATATATATGAAGTATATACCTCATCGAGTATATATAGTGGAGCCGGTTTGAAAAGAAGCAGAGCCAAGATTAATGAAAGTGCGAGAAGAGATCGTTGCCCTCCGCTCAACTCGGACAAGGACTGTTTCCAAACACTTCCAAAAGCAACACGGACCTCTAATCCGTCGAGGAAACTGCATCCCTCAGGGGGCTCTAGTTTGGCCATTGTTCCCGGCAAAAGAGTGGAGAATATTGACCCAAAATCTCTGAGTAAAGAAGAAATCCAATAAGGTATGTATGTAATAAGAAAAGGTTGCAACAAAAGATGAGAATCGATATGAACTAACTTGTTGACTTTAGCCCAGGTGCCTTGAAGCGTCTCCTTCTTTTTCTCATCAAGCTCTTCGATAACCAATTTGATTTTTGACTTGTCATTCTACATGAATAGAGATATGCATAAATAACAAATACAGTAGGAATTGGCTAACTCTTGTTTTTCAACAGATCTAACCTCGATAATGTTCTTCTTAGATATCAAGGCACTGTACTCATCTTCAGCCTTCTCAAACATTGCCATGACCTTCTTATTCACTCTTTTCTCGAGACTGTAATGGGAAAACAAGGTCACAATGTGTATTTGGTTTGCAAAAGAAACCTGTTCAAAATCTAGAATGTATTAAATATAAAGCACCAATAAGCATATGTTTATTCTCACCCAGATTGTTGAGCATGAAGTTTCTCATAGTCCGCCATAGCCTTGCGAGGATCGCGGGACTCGAAATCATAATCTGATCCAGCTCTTCCAAAAAGTTGCTTCTCAGATGCAATCCAAGCATGCTTCTCTAGCAATTTTTCAACCTTTAACGAGCATTCTTTCTGATCCATTTCCATTCGTTTGACCTACATCAAAAAGATAAAATTAGCCATCTAAAGAAGCTGATATGGAGTAGAAAACAAGCAAATTACCTCATTCTCCATTCTTTTCCTGTCTAAGTTTGTCTCAATTATTTTTTGCTGGATTCCCTGCTGTTCCTTGACAATGGTAGTGATTTGTGAATCACAGTCCTTGATCTTCTGGCGAGCCACATTGAGCTCAGATTGTGCCTCGTTATGTGCCTTCTGTACTGAAAAAACCTAAACGAAAATGATACAAAGCTCAATTTTGTTTTCTCCAGGAAAGTAATGCTGATTCAGAGCAGTATATGTCATTGTAAAGAAGATGAACCTTTTCTTTCTGAGAATCCACTTCCAGTTCAAGATTATTGATTTGATTCAATAAAGCTGCCAATTGGCTCTCCAATGATTTTTGTTCCTTTTGAGCTGCTTCCAATTCCATAATAAGTCTCTCCCTCTCATTCTCATGCCCCTGTAGATCGCCAGCAATTAAACAAGGATTCCCAAGCTCGTCAATTGACCAAAATCCCGATACATGTAAAGCATAGTAGAAGAGAGAACAATAAATGATATCCTACACTCATACCCATTACAGTTACATCTGAGCTTATAAGACATGTAAAGTAAAGAAGTGGGATGGAAAAATGAACACTTTGGTGTGCAAGACAATAGCTGTATTTGCTCATAGGAATTGCTCCGAAATACAAGCACCAAGATATGCGGAAACAGCATGCTTCAATTGTTACACATTTTTTTCTCCTACTGAAAGAATGTCCTGTGAAATTTGTTACTCACTTCCAATAAATTTTGGTGTCACTTAACCCAATAAGCTAATGTTTCAAGATATTTCCAGCAGAAATCATATTCAGCAATTTCGATAAATTGGATACACAGATAGTATACCATATCAAGCACCAAAACTAGATCTGTGCCTATAGAAAATTACAGAAATATACCTTGAGGTTCTTGGAAGCTGCCTGCATCTCATTTTTTAAAGCCTTAATCTTTTTCTCCAAATCCTTGAGTCTACTTTCCCGGCTTCCTGCATGGTCATGAATTGATTTTTCAAGATGTGACACTTGGGCTAGACATTCTTCATGGAGAAGCTTCTTTTCGTTGATCGCAGATCTTGCTTCACCAAGCTCTTGTTCAATCCTCTTCACCATCTCACTCAGCTATATATATACAACACAAACTTATTGTCACAGCAACAGCACAAATATATGTGTGTACTTTCTAAAAATTGCTGATACAACAGTTAGGCAGCAAACCTTATGATGCTCATTCTGCTTAGCCCTGTTCTCCAAGAGCGAGAGATCATGAGACTTGAGTTCGAACACCTTCTTAAGGTCTCTGAACTTTTGTTGAAGGGGTAGAAGCTCGTTAATCTGATGCCAATAATCAGAAAAAAAGTAAGCATCTTTAAATTATCATTGAAAATTACAAGCATAGATATCCAATGAAGCCTCAATTATTGAAGGACGTGCATATTGAATCCTTTGTGAAGGAATAACCTTAGACTCAATTTCTGAAAGACGTTTCTGATGAAAAGAAATTTTCGATTCAGCCTCTGCCAAAGCATGAAGCTGTCTCAACAAGTCTCCTCCGCCTCTGCAATTACAACTAGAGCTTTAATACATGTGTTTGAAAGAGTGCGCACGAGAGGTGTTGGCAATATATTGAGTGGATTAGTAAATTCATTGAGAGAAGATGCATCTCATTATTACCTGCGACTACCACCAGTCAAAAGTCCACTGGGTTGAAAAATGTCACCTTCTAAAGTTACACTTGGTGTTCTTATTTCTCTGTTGAAGGCAACCTGTCAGACATTACAATTAGATTATGTATGAGTTAGGATAACTCAAAAGGGTTATGATGGAAGTCATTACATTATGGAAATATGAGGGACGGTCAAATGAAGGAAACAAAAAAAAAAGGAAAAAAATCTGTAAACATCTATATAAAAGCATGTACCTCTCTTGCAGCATCAATTGATTTGCAAACAAATGTTGATCCAAACACATATTCCATAGCATTCTGCAAGGTGTGTCTCTTAAGTGAGAAGTTTATAAATGCCATCGTCTCACATTAAAATGAGATGCCGGATCAAGATTAAAATTTAAATCCCAATCTCTTATATGATGGTCTCAAACAGCTCAATGCCATGTCCTAAAATACTAGGGCAGGTAAGAATAGACAAAGGTATCATACTCTTACGGGCTAGTTCCAGGAATAATTGAATTTGTAAGCCAATAAAAGTAATAAAAACATAATAATGAAAACCAAAACTGAAGAATCCAAAATCTTTGAGAAGGAAATTACTTGAAGTTCCTTGTCATATCCAACCAGAGAAAGTGCCACTTCTGCATTGCCTTTGCCAACCTGAAGGTCACAAACCAAAAATCAAACAAAAATAATCAAATACAAAAATGGTAATAAAATAATGTGAGATACAGTGGTTGCAGACCAAATTAACAGCAGCATTTTGAACTCTCTGTGTGGCCGGGTGGCTCTGAATCTTGTTCAGAGGAATGATTGTCACTCTCCTCCGCAGAGAGCCCTTTTGTAGAAGCTTTTTTCCAGTGTCTTCCGAGTCTACAACCACATTAAACAGCTTCCCACCTGCTGCAACCTGCAAAAATTTTCAAGGAGACTTTGTAGCACAACAGAAGACATCCAGATTCAGAATGTAATTGAGGGTTATGAATAATAGGTAATAGTGACCTCCAATGCAACCATTGCAGATTTATCCTTCACTTTAATCAGTTTTGCAACCACACCTTTCACCCTTGACCTGTCAAAATTCTTTTCGGGATCGTTGTAACTGAATTCAACGTTAGATAATTGCGAAGAGAGTATGCGTGCTTCCTCTTTAAACTTCTGCACCATCTCCAACTCAGTTGCTCGATCCTAAGAACATTTGATAGTGAAGTTTTAGTAAAGACACAGGCACCTTTTAACAGGTGATTGAGAAACACAACCAATGAAAAACATACCTTTTGAAGCTCTTCCATGATGTTCTCTTTGTAGGAAAGAGATTCCAAAGAACTTTTAACCTGCTCTACATCTTTCCTTTTGGAATCGAGTTCAGTCTCTAGAGCAGAACCTTTTTCACGGGTCGATATTAATTGAGTTCTTTTCTCTTCCAGTTCTTTCTCACAATGGCTCACTTTTGTTTGTAACTGTTTCAATTCGGTCTCTGCCCTTCCAACAGCTATCTTGGCATCTCCCAGTTGATCTTCAAGGCACTTCTCTTCATTTCCACTGCTCTTACCTGCCACTACCCCCTACAATAAAGCACAAGTTCATAGTGGTGAGATTATTTTCATTATCAAGGTGTCTCAAGATATTATTTAATATTTTACTTGGTACTCCTTCTCATGTTCATCCAAACTCTTTGAGAGCTCCTGAAAGTTTTTCTTAAGATCAGCAGCTCCTTCTTCAGCACTTTTTACTGCAACTGCTGTCTGTTCTGCTGAAAGCTTGGATTCTTCGAGACTCTTCTCAATCTGATCATGTTAGAGGATAAATAAAAAAACCACTGAATGCAATTGAAACTGGAATCTACTAAAATCATTGTTGAAGTGAGTCTATCAAACAGAATGGCGGCAACAGCAAGTCCTTGTACCTTTTTTGCATTCGCTTTCTCAGTTACAAGATTGTCTTCTTGATTTTTAAGCATAGAAGTTTCCTTCACTAGATCACTTGCAAGAGTATCGACTTTATCTGATAACAGTTTAATCTCCCCCCCCATGCTGGCTTCTTTTTCAGCACTTAATTCTGAAACCTGATTCTCCATCTCCTGCACTTTAGCGTGCATTTCTACGACATTAGCATCAATCTCCACAATCCTATTTCGTACTTCTTGAACACTGTTCTCTGCATTATCTCTAATCTTTTCTGCTTGGACATATTCATAAGCAATACAGTATCTCTTAAGCCTGTCCAATTCTGCATTTCCATTGGCCCATTGCATGTACTGCATCCTCTCTTTTCTCAATTTTTCGAGAGCTGGGAGTATTTCCTGGTCGAGAAGCTTGTCTATCTCATCTACCTTGCTCTGCTTCTTTTCAAGTGTTTTTAGAGCAGCCTCTTTCTTTGTTTCATACATTCTTGTCCCTGCAGCTTCTTCGAGCATCGATAAGATCTCAGGAGGTTTCATATTCAACACTTTAGTGATGCGCCCTTGCATTATAAGAAAATGTGGATTATTTACATTTAGCTGCACTGAATGGAAAAGATTCTGAACTCGATTAGGCTGAGCAACGTGTCCATTGATCAAATATTTATTCCTTCCGCCGACTACAATCTGAAAATTGCAACTCAACATTAGAATTGAATTGTGTGAATAAACTTGACTACCAATTCCCATCAAAAACCAGTCAATCTTGATTAACACAAAATGAATGACATGGAACCACTAATACAAGTATCTAATACAAGAATTTGATTGAATTAACATAAAGCTATCATTTTTATGAAGTTTCAAAATTCAGGGCATTCAATAGTATCAAAAATGTTTATTAAACTCCACCAAAACCAAAACATCAGACAGTTAGAGCTTTCCTTATCTCAAACACACAGAAAAAAACCCATTAGGTTTAACATGAACCTTCAAAATACTTCGTCTAATCAGTGCAATGTTTCTTTACACAAAATTGGGGGAAATATTAAAAATTGGCGCGTAGTGTATAATTAAACATGCCTGACGAGTTACTGTGATTTCAGGGCAATCCTCATATCCAAGAGGACTCCGAGTTCGATCTGAATTATCAAAAATGATAGATACAGTGGCTTTGGTGATTCCAGCTTGGCCTTGCTTGTACACCAGCTCCTGCAACTTGGAAGCCCTAACCTGCTGCAGGTTGACAATGCCGAGAACAAAGCAAATCGAATCGAGGATGTTGGATTTGCCGGAGCCATTTAGACCAGTGATGGCGTTGAAGTAAGGATCGAAGCCCGGGACAACCGTCCTCGTTGCGTAGGACTTGAAACCCTCCAAGCAGATTTCCTTGATGTACATCTTCCTTGGTTTGGAGATAAAAATATAAGTATAGAACTGAAAATGGGTAGTGGAGGGTTTTGGAGATCAAAGCCCTGCAAGTGGAAGACGACGGTGTCGGAATTTCGAATGCAGTCGAAAACTTTGAATCATTTCGAGAGGCGGGAAATCTGTTTTTGATTTACTGTTCTTGTTTTGGACTCGTAGAAGCCTAAGGCCCAAATGCACTGCTCCATAAAATACACATTTTCTTGTTTAAGGATTTCTTTTCTTGAAATTAATATAAAATAAAATGTTAGTATTTATTTAACTTTTATTTAAATACCAATATTTTATTAAAAATATAATATTTTCTCCCAAATTTATCTTATGATTAACTTTTATTCAATACTTATTTACAATAAATATCATTTAACTTTATTATATTCTCTTTTCATTTACTTTAATTTTTACTTAAATTTTCAAAAATACCTCCGACTATATTTTCTGAATAAAATAGAGTACTAATTTTTCTTAATTTTCCTACCGAGCTAATTTTAATAGACTAAGGAAACTATATATATATATATATGTGGAACAAACATAAGGAAATCTTTAAGCCTTGATTTTGCCTGTCTTCAGTATTTGATTTAAATTTTAATTTAAATAATATATTTAAATTTTCTGTCTTTTATCTGTCACACATAAGGATAGGCCAGCCTGAATTTTAGGTATGCACTCTGAATAGTAACAATTGTAGTTATTCGTAGTAATAATATAATTTTTTTTAAAAAAAGTACCAGTTTCCTCATTTCACAATGACAATAGCAGTAAAAAGATGTGATATTCTTTCTCCCTAAACACATGCACAGGCATCAAATTTTTTACAAACCTTGATGAAGATTAAACCAAATAAATGAGGTAAAAAATCTCAACTTCCACAGGTAATTCTGCAACAAAATGACATGAAAACTGCTACCTTTTTTCTCAGTTGCCATGGAGTAGCTTCTACAAAGCTTGCATCTCCACAGTAACCCGCTCGTCCCTACTCGCAGAAGCCCGTGCCTGATCATGGCCGTCATTCGCAGCAGTCATTTCTTGGATCGGAGGAGGATTAACCACGGTCATGGGCTCAAAAGCCTCATCTGACAGTCGCCCTCTAAGTTCCCGGTGTTCTTGGCACAGGGCACACCAGTGCAGGCAGCAGTGAACCATGCAGGGATCGCCAGGAGAGTTCTGTAAGAAATACGAACATTATATTTTAACAAAAAAATGACAGCTTTTTCGCTGGTAGAGCCGAGGCTGGTTGGTAAGATTTGCAGTACCTTGAGATGGTATTTCTTCTGCACCATCTGTCGTAGAAGGCCGGTGTATATTCCACACATCCACCAGCTGAAAAACAAGCCCTCGTAAATGAGGCAAGTTGTCCTCGGGTCAATCATGCCGTGTAGCGCAGCTACCACTGCAGCGAAGGTGAGGCCGCCCTCGACAAAAATGGCATGGCAGATGCACGGCCCAGTCCATGGTGTATCTTCTCTCACTTGTTCAACATTGCGGCCGAATAGAACACATGGGCAGAATAGGCCTGTTCTACCTGTTTTTCATATAAAATTTGGAAATACAGGAGATAAATAAACACAACAAAGAGTGAAAAGAGGTGAGAAAAGTGGGATATGAGGAATCAGAGCAGCGCATAATAAGTAACATGCAAAATGTTGTAGGAGTATATATATCCCAGCTATGCCCTTCGTTATGATAACTTTTTAATTTGCCCAAGTGATAAAAGAGGTTTCTTAGAACTAAAGTGCAGTTATAATTTTACAAGCCATCCTTCACACTACTTTGAGGCTCAGTGCTCGTAGATATATTTTGGTAGCGTGAAAATAGCTCATGTAAAATAATGAAATTTCAATGCTCGGAATATGGCCAATGACAATAATTTTACAACTGCAGAAACATACGACAAAAAAAAAAAAAAGGTTTCAACTCTACTCTTCAGACGATGCTGAAAAAGTACAGAGACTCTAAGGGTTTGTTTGTTTTGTATTTTGGTTTGAAGGAAAAAAATGTTACCTCAGGTATAAAGAATTGTGTAGGTATTATAAAATAATAAGGATGTGTAATATATTAATTTTTTGGGAAAATGTGTTGAGAATTTTTGTTTGTAAGATCGCACCCCAACATTTACATCATCTGCAAGTCTTAAATAACAAAATAGTGCAATCATTCCCTGATCACATAACTACCTAAAGAAACTTTATTTTCCACTGAAAAAAGTAACAAGGATATCGAAACTTCTAATGCACATAATACTTGTCATATTTCTAGGTATAACATTTATTATTCGGCAGCGAAATATTAGCTTTATCCACTCAAAGCATATTTAACTTCAAATTCCCGAATTAATTTATTTTTTTGTCAAAACGTGTTCAAACTTACAGCTCTCGGCATCTTGGGCACAGTCAAAAATCCCAGTAGTCCAAGGTTCATCAGCGGGGGCTTGATAGCTTTCTGGCAAAGGCTGGCCACACTCATTGCACTTATGAACATGTAACTGCAGAAAAACCACACATAATTCTAAGCTCAGTTAGACCCAAAGTGCAGCATCGTCACAAATGTTAAACCAACATCTTTACAGGCTCAAAAGATCATGCCATACTTGTACACTCCTCTCTAAAAAACAATTTCAATTTCCCACGAGCATTATATAAACTTTGCAATGTTTCCATAAGTCGGGAATATCTAAAAGCATCAAGCATATATATATATATATCCAATTCTACTCAATATATCTTAGTTCTCTGCTTAGAAAGTTTAGTCACAAGGCCTTAGATGTGGGAACAGAATACAGTAATTAGCCAGAATATCTGCTATTCAGCAGCTATTATCAGCAAGAAACTAACAGTCGAAAATGAGCCTCAAATTTCGCTGTAATAAGAACAGATCAGACATGACGAGATAACCTGGTCTGGATCATATAAAAAAGTTAGCTATTTACATAATATGTGGAGCAAATGCAAGGAATTCAAAATTAACATTCAGATTTATAGAGACACCCCACCCAAGCCGAACTGCAATTAACATCCGATAATCAACCATTGGAATGCATTCCGACTGCGAATTAAGAGACGAAACTAGGAAACAACAGCAGACAATCAAAGGCAATGTAAAATCAATACCAAATCTGCACAAAACTATAACACACACAAGAGGTAGCGATTACCTGAGGAACTTCTATTGGCTGATTAAGCTCGCCGGGATTAATGTCCTCCATCGGCGCTTGTTCTTTAGTCAATTTCACGTAGCTCGACGCGTGATTCATTTCCTCTGCCATTCTTCAGAAGATCTGTATTGAAAAACAACAGCAGGAAAAAAGCAAGCCAAATCAAATCAAATTCCCGATCTCCTCAACCCTAATCGAAGGACAATCATAAACACCAACAAAACAGCACAACAAAGGCACATACTCACAAATCGCAGGAAGTAATGGGCGGGGGTGAGCGCGGACTCAAGTCAACGGACGCCGCCGTGCAGCCTCTGAGCAATGCGATTTCTACAATAGAAGGAAGACTACGCCGGATGTGGAATCGAGTTGGCAGATTTTGTTGTGCCAATCGGAAACCGGCGTTCTCGTCTCGCCCGCGGACGGCGGTCTGCAAACTGTATATTCAGTTCTGTTTTAGGAGAAGTCTCCAATGTCGGTATTGCTGCAAATTTATCTTGTACGGTCTTGCATCTTTTCTAATAATTATACTATTATCTTTTCTTTTTATTTATTTATTATTATTATTTTTTTTTTAACGAAATGGAAACCGCAGCCGCTATCGATAAAATCACACTAGACGAGCACACAGGTGATCTCAAGCGTCCGGGATTTGAAATCGTGACTTTAGGTTTTAAAAATTTATTTTTATGGCTAAATATAAAAAATATATATATATTTATAATTTTAGGAATAACATTCTAAAATTTATTTTCAATTTAAACACATATAAATCAAATATAATTAAATAAGAATTGTCGATGGTTAAATAAGTATAAAATAATAGTGTCATTTAATATTTTATTTTAATAAAATATCATATCAATATCAAATATAATTTTTTATTATTTTCAAAATATTTCAAAATTCTAATGATTTATGTAGCATAGTAATTGGATATGCTATTAAAGATGAAAGGTTAGGATTATTTGGAGTATCGTTATGTCGTAATAATAAAAAGAAAATTGGACATACTTTTCAATATTATAAAAAAATCTATATACACTTATGCAATATACTATTTATACATATACTCTTCGTTAGAATGGTGATTGAATATGAATATCATGTTAATTGTCTCAATCATGATAATATTATACATAATGTATAAAATTGTAACAAACACCGGATGCTATAGATAGCATACTCCGAAATACTATGAGTATGTTTATCTAATAAAAAGAAAGAAAATCAACATGTTTTTCAATATTATAAAAAAATATATATATACACTTACGTAATATAATATATATACACACTTCGGTTATGATAGTGATTGAAGATTTATAAGTACCATGTTGATTACTCTCTTCATCCCGGTGCAAGATTATCATTTACTTTTTGCACGTAATTTTTTGAATATTAGTATTATAATGAATTGTAGTAAAAAAAGACGAAAATACTTTTATTAATATTATGTAATATAAAAGTAATGACATTTGTGTAATATAGTGTAAGTTGGAAGAGTATTTATTATGTTAAATACACAGTACAATTACTAAATTATGAAATGATAACTTTGTTTTGAAACGAACGAAAATAAAAAATGACAACATTTCAACATGACAAAGTGAGTATTTCAATTAGCATATAAAATTTTAACAGATAAAACATATTGTATAAAGTATTAGTATGCGTTGTCAATTTATTATTTAAAATATATTTGCTAATTATACTTAATTAATTTATTTTCTATATTATAATCAAATTATGTGAAAAAAAATAACAATAACAATAATAATGATAATGATAATAATAATAATAATAATATACGGGGTGTTTATTTTGAAAATTTAAATAATAAAAATTTGAATTTAAATAATTATTTGATTTGATATAAAATATTAATTATGTTTTTACCATTTTAAAATTTTTGAATGCTAAGAAATTAGAAATAAATTAAAAAAAATGCACGTGGCAATGAGAAGCAAAGGTTAAAAAAATTGAATTATATAAATTTATTTTGTTAACAGGAAACAATAAACAAAAGACAATTTTTTTTGTGCAGGCAGTGTGGTCTAAATTTCATTTGGTTCGTGATGTACACGCGTCGTATACGCGCGTGCACCAGACACACTTCAATTTTACCCGCAAGACAGTATGCTGACTGGTGGCTCCACCGCCATTAAAGCCTCCCCACCCTCCTCTGCTTTTCTCTCTCACTCTTCCCCCTCTCTCTCTTTACAGTGCCTTCCTCCTCTCAAGATCTTCTCTCGTCTTGCTCTGCTGAGATCCATTTTGGCGCATTTCTCTCCGCCTCGCGTTTGCTCCGCCGCCGCGGCGGCGAATTTTGGTCTGGTCTGGATCTCCGTCGCCCTTCCTGGATCTGAAAATTGTCCGACGAAGGCACCTGCATTGCAGTTTTTGAGCTGGGATTTGGCTTCTTCTACTGTGGTTTGACTTCGAAATTTCACTGTACTGGCGTTGGTTGCGTGAATATCGATATGCGAACTCTGAATTTTTGGGGTGAAGTGGATGCAGCTTGTCGGTGGCGAGAGGCTATTCGGAAACCTAAACAGCTCCGGACTGTGCTCCGAGCTCTCATTGTGGTTTGAGAACAATGTTTGTGAATTGCGCTCCGGAGAGACAATATGCTCCTTCTCATTCTTCTTCCTCTTCTCGGCTTGCTTCATTCTAATATCGGTATTTCCCCCTTTCTTCACCTCAATTTCCTGCAATAGCATATTTTTGCTTGATTTTTAACAAACGTTACGAGAAAGCAAGGGAACTAACTCCATAGAAACCATGCTTGCATAAAAATTCAACATACAGTGAGATTCTGCAATGGAGGAAACTCCGACGTTAAATTTTGTATGCAGTTTGGACTCGCTTGTTGTCTATGAGTTCATTTTCCATATCCTAAAAAATCGAATTATTTTCTGAAGGATTAATGGTGATAAATAATTCGATACTCGACGGTCTCTGTCGTTTTGCTTCGCTGCTATATTGCTATATTGTTTCTCCTTGTCACTTTGTGAAGCCCTAATTTAATTAAAATTTGTAATGCCTGACGTACATACACGATTCCCACTCATTATACTGTTTCTCAAATGTTGATTTACTAGAATAGCTAAATATGTCAATCTGGGAGGTGTCTGGATGGTTTGTTAGCATGTAACTGAGGTTTGGATTCAATATAAATGAAATTTCTTCGAAAAAAGTATGGTCAGTAACTATGTGACTATGAACTCTGCAAATAAAATGTTTGTGAAGTTACATTTAAGTTTTGATTTCATTTTCATAGATTGTTTTTCATGTAACCATATGACACTGGCCTTTTCTTGTTCACAGTGACTGTTACATCGATGAGTGTTTCATTTGATCTATTTATTGCTGTCCGGCGACAACATTTTAAGCACTTATCAGCTGCACCTGCACCATCTCCCGCATCACTGGGTACTGAAAATGATTAATGTCATCTATTTCTGGTTCCTATGTTTTCAAAATTCTAACTCTTTTGTAGTACCAGTTTCTAATCCTACAGGTAGAATCTGGCCTAGGCATCGCCATCACAGCCATGGAATCAGAAGTCATCCAGTTTCGCCCGTCCCTTCAGCTACTCCAGGTCATCATTCAACAAACAATATCTGTCTTTCTCTGTTCCTTAATTTCTAGCTAGCCATGATAATTTGGTGCAATTCCTTTCGAAAACCACTTACTAATACGCTTGTGCTAAGCAAACTGGATAGTGTTCTAAGATTACATATTTGTTGATTTGATGCCTTCTGTGGTATGACAACAAATCCACTTATTTTCTGAACTGGACAACTACTAGATATCCATTGATCTTATGAACTTTTCTGTAATCTGACAGGTTGTGATCAAACTTGCCTCGAGCCACTTACTTCAGCTCCATTTGGTTCGCCATGTGCTTGTGTCTTTCCAATGAGAGTCAGACTTCTCCTAGGAGTATCTGTGTATGCAATATTTCCAGAGGTCACGGAACTGGAGATTGAAGTTGCATCAGGCACATATCTAAAACAAAGTCAAGTGACTATAATTGGTGCCAGTGCTGATAATCAAAACCAGGAAAAAACGGTGGTTGATATTAATTTGGTTCCATTGGAGGAGAAGTTTGACAATACAACTGCTACCCTAACTTATCAAAGATTTTTGCACAAGAAAGTCCCTCTGAACAGGACCCTGTTTGGTGATTATGACGTATTATATATTGCTTACCCAGGTACATTATACTTACTGTATTCTTGTTGTACCATTATGGTTATTTGAATATATATATACTAAAACAATGTCAAACAGGGTTGCCTCCGTCACCACCTTCCGGCATTGTATCTGGAGAGGGTCCTAGTGCAAGTGCTGGGGGTCATCAATACCCTATTACTGCTGATTTTGTGGGCAAAAATCAAAAAATGAACCCTCGAATAGTTTTTGTGATTGCTTTGTCGGCTTTCGTGCTCTTGGTCGTCTGTTTTGCTGCAGTTGCAATCATATTAAACTGCAGGAAGGCAAGAGCACCATCCAATGCTGTTGGCCCAGTGTTTGTACCATCCATGAACAAAAGATCCGGTAAGATTTTACGCTGTGTTTTGAACCTGTCCAGAATGTCGTAGAGGTGAACTTCTCTATATTTTCTGGAAAAAGAAAGTGCAATATAGGAATTAACAATTTGCCAAAGCTGATTGAACAATTCATATGAATGCATTAATTTGCTTGGACTAAATATTTATTCCTTTGAAAAGCTATTCGAAAACTTTATGGAACTTGCTAGAATTCTAGTTAAGTATTTGATATTTTCCTTGTTAAATTTTGTGCTTGTCTATCGACAACTTTGGTTGCTCATGTGCATAAGATGCATGGTTTTTAAATTTAATACATATCTTTATCCCATGTAAGTTTTCATATATTATAATTTTGTAACTCTTTTCTTTGATAACTTTTGTTGCAGGGGTAGGGTCTATGCTATCAAGTAGTCCTGTTAGCTCAACATCACCCTCTCTTGTTTCTGCCATGCCGGCCTCTGTTCTTTCTGTCAAGACATTCGTACTTGCAGAGCTCGAGAAAGCTACTGACAAATTCAGCCCCCAAAAGGTTTTGGGTGAAGGAGGGTTCGGGCGTGTGTATCATGGGATCATGGATAATGGAAATCATGTTGCTGTGAAATTACTAACGAGGGACCATCAAAATGGAGACCGTGAATTCATTGCTGAAATTGAAATGCTAAGCCGGCTGCATCACCGCAACCTGGTAAAATTAATCGGCATATGCATTGAAGAAGGCGTACGCTGCTTGGTCTATGAGCTAGTTCCAAATGGCAGTGTCGAGTCACACTTACATGGTATTGTTTATTTGAGTATTTGTTCTTAACAGTTTGACGTAGTAATACCCCTCTTAGACTCAACCAAGTTGCCGATATTGTAGGCGCTGACAGGACTAAGGGCCCTCTTGATTGGGACGTCCGGTTGAAGATTGCTCTTGGTGCTGCCAGAGGATTAGCTTACCTTCATGAAGATTCCAATCCCCGTGTCATTCATCGAGACTTTAAAGCTAGCAATATTTTGCTAGAAGATGACTTCACACCCAAGGTTTCAGATTTTGGCTTGGCAAGGGAAGCGACCGAGGGAAGTCATCATATATCCACGCGAGTCATGGGAACTTTTGGGTACGTTCGGTTCTTGCAAAAGGACTTTGTTTATACTTATATTCTGTTACCTCTTCTCTTGTCTGTCAATATATCATAAATTTATGGGTGGAATTGCTCATCCTGTAGTTTCGAAATTTACCATAATTTTTTTTTTTTATTTTAAAAATTGCGTAACGGCCCTTATACTTTAGAAAACGTTGTATGAAACTCCACCACCATCAAATTTTTTTGTGAGATGAGAAGATGATTTTTTATTATGAAGTTTCATGTAATATTTTTTAAAGTATAAGGGGTGTTAATGCAATTTTTAAAGTAAAATAGGGATTTACGTTGATTTTCAAAACCACGTAGAGGTTTTATGTAACATTTTTTAAAGTATAAGGGGCGCTGAGCAATTTTTAAAGTAAAGGGACATTTAAGCTGAGTTTCGAAATCCAAGGGAGTTATGAAAAATTTTGCCGAAATTAATGTGACCTGAATTATCTTATTGTTGACATTTGATTTTAACAAAATGAGATCATGTCAAATTTTCTTTTCTTTTGTTGATTGGATTGCAGATACGTTGCTCCCGAATACGCAATGACGGGCCATTTGCTCGTCAAAAGCGATGTCTACAGCTACGGGGTCGTGCTATTGGAGCTTCTCTCCGGTCGGAAGCCCGTCGACATGTCCCAAACTCCAGGGCAAGAAAACCTCGTTACATGGGCACGACCGCTACTCACCAACCGAGAAGGCTTGGAGCAGCTCGCTGACCCTTCTATATCCGGGAGCTACGACTTCGACGACATGGCCAAAGTCGCCGCCATCGCCTCCATGTGCGTCCACCCGGAGGTAACCCACAGGCCATTCATGGGAGAAGTTGTGCAGGCCCTCAAGCTCATCTACAACGACGCCGACGAGACTTGCGGCGACGCTTACAGCCATAAAGACTCCTCCGCTCGGGATTCCGACTTCAAGGGCGACTACGCCCCCTCCGACAGCAGCTGGTGGAACGCCGGCGGCGCCACCCCCCGCCTCACTTACGGCCAGGCCTCCTCGTTCATTACAATGGAGTACAGCTCGGGTCCCCTCGACGGACTCGAAAACAGACTGACCGAGGGTGGTCCTGCCGCTTTGCCGTTAAGACATGGTAATAGATCGGGTCCGCTTCGGACAACCCGGATTGCGGGGCCGATACATCGACTGCAGGGCAGCATGAGCGAGCACAGCGGCCTGCTCTTGAAGCGCGGCGGCGGGAACACGTATGAAGCTTCTTTTTAAGGTATGCTTTCTTCTTTATTAACATGTACAGTAGAAGAAGATGACTGTTTGGCGGTGCTATTGATAAAAATGTGGTCTTTTTTTTTTGGTTTTTGGCTGTTTGGAAAAATTGGTTCGATTTCCTTAATTTTAAGCTGGGGAAGGGAAGAAGAGTAAAGGGTTTTAGTGAGGTTTATTGAGGCACAGGGACTTCTCTAATGGATTGATTTTTTATTTTATTTTTGTTTTTTGTTTTTTTTTTTTAACAAAGGTATGGTAATTTAAATTTCTGAATTAATTTAATAGTAGTTGGTTCTTATGAATATTATCAGAGCCGTCCATCTTAGCCGTCGGTTGTGGCGGTGATATAGGAGAGAGATCTATCCGTCCGTCCATCGTAGATGTCCCTCTCTTTCAATCTGGGCCGTCGGATTTGATTAAGAATCAAGAACGTGCCTATTGTACATACCAACATGTCCACCATTTCCCTCTGTTTTAAGATTTCCACCCTCCAACGCGCCTTTTTCTTTTCCTATAATTAATTAATAAATAACATGTGTCTATATTTTTATTGTTTGCTAATTGCGTTACAAAAAGTTGATGTCATATTCTGTCTAGTCTATTATCGTTTTTTATTTATTTTTAAAAATCAATTGAATTGATCTGTATTTTAATTGAAAAAAAAAAAAAAAATTGAGGCAAGAATGGATAATGTGAAGAAAACGAATTAGAATTGAGAATATGTAGACAAGACAGACAGTTGAATGTAAGTGTCCTTATTTATTGAACGTTGCAATAAGACAAATTGTATTGCGTTCCCATTGTCTTATCATTTTTTTTTTCTTTTAAATTTATTAGATTAAATATTTTATTTGATTGAATATATTGTATAAAAATAAAATTCCACTTAAAACATTGTTATTTATATTGCATTAAGCATTTAATATATAATTCTTGCAACAATTTTTTTTTTTGTTTATAAGAACATACATTTGTAAATTTGATTGTATTTTAAGTCTCGTGGAAGAAATTAATATTTAATCGATGCTTAATTAAGACACACATTTATTATTAGTATTAATTTTTTAAAATTAGAAAGTGAGAAACCCTAACGGCGTTGGCTGGCACACGTAAAACGGGCCCCACTCAAACCTGTCCGTCAACGGCATCGCAACGAGAATCTAGGAAGGGCAATAACGTAATTCCAGTATACACCTTCCGAGTTTTTACAGTACGGCTGCTGTAACGAAATGGAAGACCCAAAACCCCGAATTACGTGGGGACGGAAAATCGAAAGACTGCCGGTGGAAAAAGGAAACCATTAATAAAAAAAAAGGAAAATCTCCAGAATCGTTTACTTAGCAGAATCAATGAAGGGTTTAATTATGTGTTAATCTTTTCTCCTCCATTTTCCTTCCACCATTTTTCAATAAAAAACAAGCAAGCCTCCACGCCGCTCCCATTTTCTGGGCTGTTGAAGGATTTTGTGAAGGGGATTGTTATCTTAATTTTTTGATAAATAATTTTCTTGTAGGAAAAGAATTTTTTGATTGGAGTGATCTGAGATTGGGATTCTCTAGTTTCTTGAAGTGGGAGAACTATTCGTGGATTGATCTGTATTTTTCTGGGGGGTGGAAGTTGTTTGTAATTATTGGATTTGTTTTTCTTCCTCGAGGATTGATCTTTGGGTTCTGAAGGATACAGCTGAAGTTGAATTGAAGATTCTGATCTGATTGGAATTGTTGCAGAATGGTACGGAGGTGGCTTAATTTTTTGCAGATATATTTATATATTTGGTGATCTTGTTATGTTTCTTGAAATCTTTGATTGATCGGTAGTTTGTTTCTCGATTATCTCCTGCTTTTTCATGAATTTTCACTGTATCATGCTCTGTCGCCACTTTGTGTCCTTGTGGAAGCTATCACTATGGCTGCATTTATACTTTTGACATCAATTAAAGAAATTACGTTGGATTGGTTGGATACTTTGATTGCTGATCATGTGAATTCGAAAATTCGACAACTTTCCAATTGATGGTTAACTGAGGACATGCCTTTACTCCCTACATCAAATGTGTTGTGGTTGCTTTCCTGAATTCAATATGTCAGGCATTCATTTTTGTCCTATTCTTGTCCTGAATTCAATACATCCAATGTTTTGTGGTTGCTTTCGGTGTTTGAGTAGAATTTGAGAACGGTTGGTAGTCTAGTTTAATTTTCAAAGAATTGCAACCTATATTTAAGGCATAATCTATGAGTAGGCTTAATTTTTGATTGATATCTGATCAGTAGAATACTTAATTGTTTGCTTACTCTAATTTCCATGGTTAAATTGTGAAGTTTTCACATGGTGAAAATAGTTCAACTTTGTTTAACTTTTGTAGGTTGCTTCAGCCACTTTAGGAGTTGGATCTCTTGTTTGGGTGGAGGATCCTGATGCGGCCTGGTTGGATGGAGAAGTTGTCGAGGTCAATGGCGGAAATGTCAAGGTCCATTGTACATCGGGGAAGACGGTCAGTTTTCTCATAGCAACTCAGAAAATGCCTCTCTACTCTCCACTGCTTAATGCCGTGCTTTTCTGCAAACTATTTCTTTAATGGCTTACATGGCTTCATCCCTGTTGCACACTTTGTTCGATTAGTTGTTCATACTTCATATTGATTCTTGTCAGGTCGTGGTCCCAGCAGCCAATGTATACCCTAAAGATGCCGAAGCTCCGCCTTGTGGGGTTGATGATATGACGAAGCTGGCATACTTGCATGAGCCTGGAGTTCTACACAATTTGAAAACAAGATATGATATAAATGAAATATATGTATGTATGCTTCTGTTATTCCTTTGCCTCTTGGAAAATTATTTTCCTGTCTAATATCGATTGAATTTTCAGACCTATGTAGGAAATATACTGATTGCTGTGAACCCATTTCAAAGATTGCCTCATCTCTACGATAGCCATATGATGGCACAGTATAAAGGAGCAGCTTTTGGTGAGCTGAGTCCGCACCCATTTGCCGTTGCTGATGCTGCATACAGGCATGTGTCGCTTTTAGCTATTGATAAAGCTTCTAACCACGTATATGTATATATATGATTGTGTTTGTTGCGATTAATGAATCATATTGCGGATGCAGACAAATGATAAATGAAGGAATTAGTCAGTCAATTTTAGTGAGTGGTGAGAGTGGAGCGGGTAAAACAGAAAGCACTAAATTGCTTATGCAGTATCTTGCTTACATGGGGGGGCGGTCTGGAGCAGAGGGAAGAAGTGTGGAGCAGCAGGTTCTCGAGGTGATTATTGCTTTCGCTTAAGACTTTGTAATTCCATTCTACTAACAGGAAATTGGTAATGATGATTCATCAGTAGGCATCCGATCTTTTGTCCAATTGAACTTATGACTGATTTGTTAATTCTTTTGTTTTGCTGTTTGTTAAATGGCTACTTTGCCTGATATGTAAGGTTTACACATGATTCTCTAATATCATTTTCTACGTACAACTTAGCACGTGACAGACATCCTTCTCTAAGTGGGTGATACTGATACGGAGACATATTATTTAAGACATTTATATTTAATTCTTCTGACACATTTCTTCATTGCAGTCAAATCCAGTTCTCGAGGCATTTGGTAATGCGAAGACAGTGCGGAATAATAATTCAAGGTAGCATGTTTTTCCTGAATAGTTTAGCCCTGAGAGCTTTATATGTTGAGCCTGTACAACTAATTCACGGGTTATGATAATTGTAGTCGATTCGGTAAATTTGTCGAGCTTCAGTTTGATCAAAAAGGTAGGATATCCGGTGCTGCTATCAGAACGTACTTGTTAGAAAGATCTCGTGTTTGCCAAGTATCCGACCCGGAGAGAAATTACCATTGCTTCTATATGCTCTGCGCTGCACCCCCGGAGGTAATTGCATCATCTGATGATTTGTTTCGCGTAGATAGAAGTAACTTGTCTGTTTTGTATTATGATGAATTTTCTTGCTTCTTTTAATCACCAGGACATAAAAAAATACAAGTTGGGAGATCCAAGAACATTTCATTATCTAAACCAGACAAATTGCTATAAGCTTGATGGAATAGACGATGCTAAAGAGTATAAACAGACTAGGAAGGCAATGGATACTGTGGGAATCAGTGCCAAGGACCAGGTATTAACTTTATCAGTTTTAACACAAAAAACCACTACCTACTCGTACTGATTCTACTTGTTAATCGTGTCCCAGGAGGCAATATTTCGAGTTATTGCTGGAATCCTGCATCTTGGAAATATCGAATTTGTTAAGGGGAAAGAAATCGATTCATCCATGCCAAAAGATGAGAAGTCGTGGTTTCATTTAAGAACAGCAGCTGAACTTTTCATGTACTTGATTATTACATTTTCTTCTCATCTTTCAAATGGGGTAACAAAGTTTTATTTTTTCTCTAAAATCTTGATTGTTTTGTAGGTGTGATGCAAAGGCTTTGGAAGACTCCCTCTGCAAGCGTATCATCGTGACCCGTGACGAAACCATCACCAAAGAGTTGGATCCAGAGGCCGCTGCATCCAGCAGAGATGCTCTGGCCAAAATTGTATATGCAAGATTGTTTGACTGGTGAGGCATCAACTTCTCGGCTGAATAATTTTCCTTGATCCATATCAATCAGTTGATTTGATATCATGGTTGTTGGTAATTTGGTGTTGTTTTCAGGCTCGTGGACAAGATTAATAGTTCAATCGGTCAAGATCCAAATTCAAAATGCTTAATTGGAGTTCTCGATATCTATGGATTTGAGAGTTTCAAGATTAACAGGTGCTTAACTGGTATGCTGTGTTTTCATTGTTGAAATGATTTGTTATGATCAGTTGCCTTAGTGAAGCCAAAGCCAAACAGAGCAAATTTTGATTACCCATATTTTCATTACAATATATTCCTCATTTAAAAAATAAAAATAAAAATTATTGTCTTGTGGGTTTGTTTGTGTGCTGGAGATCAGTTATTTGTTACCATTACTTCATGGCATGTATTGTTAAGGACTATGATGATTAATTCAGACTTTTCAGCAATGTTCATGTACTTATTTTGACCATTTTGGTGAATGAGGTGCGGTTTTTTTTACCTCGACACATCATTCTTAGATTCAAATTATGTTTCTTCACAGTTTTGAACAATTTTGCATCAACTTGACCAACGAGAAGCTTCAGCAGCACTTCAATCAGGTAGCTCGTCAAATCCTTCCACTTTAGCAGTATTTTAAATCCTTTTGTCCGTTCTTATGATCTCCCATTTCTTATTTCAGCACGTTTTCAAAATGGAGCAAGATGAGTATACGAAAGAAGAAATCAACTGGAGCTACATTGAGTTCATTGACAACCAAGACGTTCTAGATCTAATTGAAAAGGTTGTGATTTCAAGCACTTCAATGTCCTCTTCTGTTGTTTCAGTTGTCGGAATGATTATACTTTCTTGAGAAGTGGCTGTTTATTGCATCATTTGGTATGGGGCATCCTGTTATTAGGAATGTGCTGAAATTGAAATGAGACCGTCATTACATGACATGTGTGTCAGCAAAGTTATTTATCAATTTTTTTTTTTAACCTATTTGATTTTGTGCCATCAGCTAAATTTAGTGAAGTTGTTCTACTTCTACATTGTACATTGTTTTGCTTTTCTTTTCGTGAAGCTTGGATTTCTAATATTGCTTTTGAAATTGCTCAGAAACCGGGAGGCATTATTGCACTTCTCGATGAAGCTTGGTATTAATCTCATCCTTATAAAACTAATTCTCCAATCTGATTACTTCCTTCGATTTCAATATTATCATACTGTCATATCTTGCCTTGTAGCATGTTTCCACGGTCAACTCACGAAACATTCGCCCAGAAGCTGTACCAGACGTTCAAGAACCATGAGCGCTTTCGGAAGCCAAAACTAGCCCGTTCTGATTTCACCATTTGCCATTATGCTGGTGATGTAAGTGTTGTTTGTTGTTTTCGACTAATTAATTAAAAAGATATGTGCAAACCAGTTGCTGAATTTACTTACAAAAATTAATGTCGATCAGGTAACATATCATACCGATTTGTTTCTGGACAAAAACAAGGATTATGTCATCGCGGAACACCAGGCACTTTTGTGTGCTTCCAAATGTTCATTTGTTTCGGGTCTGTTTCCGCTGTCAAACGAGGAGTCGTCCAAACAATCTAAATTTTCTTCTATTGGCACAAGGTTTAAGGTACGCCGTTACTTTAGTTCATCAATGCTATCTGGCTTACCTTTCTATTTTCTACGTTGAAGTCTGGGGTATATCTTGCAGCAACAATTGCAAGCCTTGCTAGAAACATTGAGTTCGACGGAGCCTCACTATATTCGTTGTGTGAAGCCAAATAACCTTCTTAAACCGGCTATTTTCGAGAACCATAATGTCCTGCAACAACTTCGCTGTGGGGTAATGTTCTTGTTGTTTTGTTTCTTATGCACTTTAAGACCTTCAACTGATTAGAATCTTCGATTTTTATGCTTGTTGTGCTCCTTAGGGTGTTATGGAAGCAATCAGGATAAGTTGTGCTGGATATCCTACGAAACGACCCTTCTATGAATTTGTTGACCGTTTCGGCATCCTTGCTCCCGAAGTATTAGATTCAAGGTATACTTACCATTTACTCGCCTAAGTATTTCCTAATTATGATTTCGGGCTATTCACTTTTGTTGGATTTATCGTAGTTCGGATGAGGTTACCGTTTGTAAGAATCTTTTGGAGAAAGTTGGGCTCGAAGGGTATCAGGTGATGTGCTGTTTTAAATTGGTCAACAAAATGCATATTTGTATGAATAGCTTTGAATTTGAAGTTGAGAGTAGCATATAGTAATCAAATTATTATTGAGTGTTGAAATTTTACATTTAGTTATAGTGTTTCACTGAACTCGACTAACACTTCTTCCAGATAGGCAAAACAAAAGTGTTTCTGAGGGCTGGTCAGATGGCTGAGCTTGATGCTCGTAGGAGTGAGGTGTTGGGAAGGTCGGCAATTGTCATACAGAGGAAAGTTCGTTCATATATGGCTCGAAAGAGTTTTATATTGCTGCGACGGTCGGTAATATGCATTCAATCAGTGTGCAGAGGTAATCCATTTAGTCTAATATGTTTTAATACTTCCGGAAGCCTTTCACATTTGTTTCTGAAAATGTGTTTTATCGGGTGGCAGGAGAACTTACACGACGTGTTTATGAGTCCATGCGGAGAGAAGCTGCATGTCTCCGGATTCAGACTGATTTGCGAATGTATCTTGCAAGAAAAGCGTACGTCCAGCTCAGCGCATCTGCTCTTTCAATTCAGACAGGAATGCGCGGAATGGCTGCTCGTACAGAGCTTTGCTTCAGACGGCAGACCAAAGCAGCTATTAAGATACAGGTATCATTACCTCACCAAAAAATCATGTTCGTCTCTTGAGAGTTTGACGACTGACCTTAAAAAATGACTGCAGAGTCACTGCCGCCAATTTTTGGCTCGTTCGGAATACTTGAAGCTGAAGAAGGCTGCAATCACTACACAATGCGCGTGGAGGGCTAAAGTTGCTCGTAAAGAACTGCGCAAATTGAAAATGGTCTATTCTCTCTCTCTCTCTCTCTCTCTCTCTCTCTCTCTCTCTCTCTCTCTCTCTCTCTCTTTTCGAATTCGATCAAAGCTATTCAAAACCGGGCTTTTTGTACTATCTTCATAAACACAGGCTGCAAGGGAAACCGGAGCTCTGCAAGCTGCCAAGAATAAACTTGAGAAGCAAGTTGAAGAGCTTACTTGGAGATTACAATTGGAGAAGCGTATGAGAGTAAGTATTATCTAATTAATCCACGCCACCACGACTGATAGAATGATTGTGATCCGTTTTCTTCTTGATCTTATGCATTTCAATGCAGACTGATTTAGAAGAAGCGAAAACACAAGAGACGGCGAAATTGCAAAAAGCCTTACAAGAGGTTCAGCTTGAGTTGAAAGAAACAAAAGACAAGCTGTCGAAGGAAAAGGAAGCTGCCAAGCAGGCGGCCGAGCAAGTTCCTGTAATAAAGGAGGTTCCTGTCCTCGACCAAGAATTACTGGATAGGCTCAATTCCGAAAATGAAAACCTCAAGGTAGTGTAATTTAGAATTGCGAAATTATTTAAAATCTGTTGAAATTATTGTGTAAATGCTGGTTTAATTTTGCTTCTTTATTATTACAGGGCTTGGTTAGCTCTCTTGAAACTAAAATAGCCGAGACAGAGAAGAAGTACAAGGAGACGAGCAAGCTTAGCGAGGAGAGACTGAAGCAGGCTTTGGAGGCTGAGTCGACGATCGTGAAGTTGAAAACCAACATGCACAGGTTTGTTTCATTAACATATCAATTTTCGTCAAGGTTGTTTGTTCTTGCGATTCTATACTTAGTATCGGTGTGTAATTGTGTTTCTTCATATGCATAGGCTGGAAGAAAAGATTTCTGACATGGAAAACGAGAACAAAATTCTCCGGCAGCAGACCTTAATCAATGCTGGCAAAGGAACAATAAATCCTCCAACCAAGGCTTTGGAAAATGGTCATCATGCTAGCGAAGCAATGAGAACTGAGGTACTACTGAGTGAATTGTAATAATTGTCAGATTTTGTGAATTATAATAATTGTTGGGTTTCGGATGTTGACGTTGCATTTGGTTTCTGCAGGAATCCTTCCATACACCTGTCAAAGGTTACGAAACCCCTGATAGCAAACCAAGGAGGCCCCCGACTGACCGTCCACATGTTTGTCTTTCTATGAATCGAGCCATGTTTTGTATCCTTTGTTTGAATTAACAGGGTTTACTGAATGCAAGAGATGTGAATTTTTTGTTGCAGGAAGACGTGGATGCTCTCATTGAATGTGTCAAGAAAGATGTCGGTTTCAGTCAAGGCAAGCCCGTCGCTGCTTTCATGATATACAAGTGCCTATTGCATTGGAAGTCGTTCGAAGCTGAACGAACCAGTGTGTTCGATCGTCTCATTCAGATGATTGGTTCTGCTATCGAGGTAATTTACCGGTTTTAGTACATGGCTGCTTATTGTGATATTGAGATTTGGTATTTCGAAATGGTGCTCGATATTCTTTTTTGGAATCTTTGTGTGCCGAGTAACAAACTACTGTAAAATAATTAAAAGCACGAATTGACTGCAGGATCAAGAGAGTAGTGATCATATGGCCTATTGGTTGTCGAACACCTCGACGCTTCTGTTCTTACTTCAAAAAAGTCTGAAACCTGCCGGCGCAACTCCATCACGTAAACCGCAACAGCCAACGTCCTTATTTGGGAGAATGACTATGGTATTGGAATTCTTAAACCAATCTCGCCTTCTATCTATCTATCTATATATATATATATATTTGGCGTGCCGCTCCGCGCTGCAATATGTTATGCAAGTGAAATTTGTCTTCAGGGTTTTCGTTCTCCTTCTGCCGTCACTGCTGCTGCAGCTGCCGCCGCACTTGAGACAGTGCGCCAAGTTGAAGCCAAATATCCGGCTTTGCTTTTCAAGCAGCAACTCACTGCGTATGTCGAGAAAATATATGGCATTATTCGGGACAGCTTGAAGAAGGAACTCGGAGGGTTGCTTGCTTTATGCATTCAGGTACAGTTGATATGCAAATATATATACATATATACAAGCTTGGGAAAAATTCTGGTTAAAATTGTAATATGCCTTGAATTTAGTTTGTCATTTTGCTGAGCTTATACGGGTCTCGCTGACTGGTTAGCGAGTCGGGGGGGGGGGGTTTCAAGGGGGCGGAGTGGCCCCCGGCCCTTCGATAGGCAGTATTGGGCTTTTGAATTTGTATTGGGCTGAACCCGTCTGATGCATTCTCTTAGTTTATTTAAATAGACGTTGAGATATGAAATCTGTATCTATTCTTAATAAATCTATTCTCCGTTTCTACGTATGGACGTAGTCACGTAAATCTATGTTTTTTTTACATTTTTATTTGTTATTCAATCATTAATCATAATCCGTCACAATATTTACATTTGTGTGTGTACGTAGGCTCCGAGAACCTCCAAGGGAAGCGTTCTGAGATCGGGGCGGTCATTCGGGAAAGACTCTCCGACGAATCATTGGCAGAGCATCATTGACTGCCTCAACTCCCTTCTCACCACACTTAAAGAAAATTTTGTATGCTCTGGATTTGTGCTACATTTATTATGTACATTTATAATGCTTCGGACAATGCTGACCGACGGTGCCTTTTCAGGTTCCTTCGGTTCTCATTCAGAAGATCATCACACAGACTTTTTCATATATCAACGTACAACTCTTTAACAGGTAATCGAGTTTTTCTTTTAATATATATATAAATAATTGTGGTTGATATCGATCGATGTTTCATTTTCCTTGGAGAATAACCAATTTTTTTTCCTTCTCGTGTTTATTTCATTTAGCCTCCTTCTTCGTCGCGAGTGCTGCACATTCAGCAATGGTGAATACGTCAAAGCTGGACTGGCCGAGCTCGAATTATGGTGCTGCCAAGCGAAAGAAGAGGTAATAATAACGCTTACGATGAAAATAATGATAACCTAAAAGTCGCAAAAGCTACGCGCCACTTCTCATTCCGTTCTTGGTTTTATCTCAAATTATAGTATGCTGGCTCGGCTTGGGACGAACTCAAACATATTCGACAAGCTGTTGGATTCTTGGTAAATTTTTTGATTCTACATTATGTTTAAATACCATTTTTATTGTAAAACTTTATGACCTAATCTTTCAATTCTTCCTCCTTCAGGTGATACACCAAAAGTATAGAATATCATACGACGAGATCACCAATGATTTGTGCCCTGTAAGTCACGGCTTCCTCTTTCGCCATTTGTGTTTTTCAACCTTTATCGAATGCAAACTGAAAATGTTTTAACTCGTCGTATCCTTAGATTTTGAGCGTCCAGCAGCTCTACAGAATATGCACTTTATATTGGGACGACAACTACAACACTCGAAGTGTGTCCCCTGAAGTACATCCATCCCTTTCGCCGAACTTTCTTTTTTCTCTTTTTTTCTCGATGTTATATGTTTTTGTATGTAAATCGTAATTTTAAATACCAGGTTATATCGAGCATGCGCGTGCTAATGGCCGAGGACTCAAACAACGCCGTCAGCAGCTCATTTTTGTTGGACGATAATTCCAGGTTATCTTCAATTTATTTACCTGCTTTGCTTATTTATCGATGAATAAAATTGACAATTGTATGTCTGGTGTATGTATGTATTGAATTTTACTTGTTTGGTACATAATAACATGTATATATGCAAATGCAGCATCCCATTCTCTGTCGATGACCTTTCGAGCTCAATCGAAGCCAAGGATTTCTTAGATGTCAAGCCTGCGTCCGACCTCCTCGAGAATCCGGCCTTCCAGTTTTTACATGGCTAAGGCCGACGCCTCTAAAACTAAAACCGCAACCGCGCCCCAAATGGTGTACATTTTATTAATTTTCGATTTTGATTTTGATTTCGATTATATTTAAAGTATTATCATTATTTATATATAAATATATATATATATATACGTTGGTGCTTGTTGATTTTGTATGGGCATCTGTTTTTGATCCTTGCCGTGCCAAATTGGTTGTATTCTTTCAAATTCCCAAGGGGTTGTTTTTGTTTAGTACTGTATTATATATACATAGTGAAAATTGTGAAATATTTGCCTTTCTTTTTCTTTTTTTTTTGTTGTTGTTGTTGTTGTTATGTATGATGACACGACGATGATGTTTTATTAGTGAATAAATAGAATTTAAATCCATAATTTTATGGTCGGTCTGTACTTCCAAGATTTTTAGCGCCTTTTAATATCATTTTATTAGTATTATATATATATATATCTAATGTATTTGTAGAATGCTAGTTGGCATGGAAATGGTTAATTAATTTATATATATATATATGTATATGTATGTATAATTGCATAGGGGGCGGTTGAAATCACTTAGAAGCAAAGATCCAACGCTCATAACTAAATGGTATCACACATGTAATTATTGTTGTTGTTAATAATATAAATATAAAAGATTAATTTAATCAAGTCAAAATAGGGTTTAGGGTACAAATGTAACATAAATTTAACAATAAAGTAGGCATATACACACATACATACATATTTAAGTATGGAGGGGTAAACGCGTTACCTTCAGAAATAGGCAATGCGAAATTGAAGCTCGTGAAAGGACGGACCATGGACCACCATTGAATTTGAATTTGAATTTCATTTGAATTTAATTTGAATTTGAAATTGAATTTAATAAACTCCACCTCCACCTCCGCCTGGATCTGGATATATGTGTATTTTTGGTTGGCGTAAGCGTAAGAGGCAAGAAAGGAATGTACAAATAATTTAATTAAAAAGTGGATTATTATTTTAGCATTTATTACTCTCTCCGTTCCAACAATGTGCAATATTTATTTTTGGCACGAATTTTTAGGTGGTAGTATTAAATAAGATAATTTAGAAATCAGGTGATATGATAGAGAGAGAAATATATATTTTATTTTTTTTATTTTTGATGATGTGAGGGGATAAAACGTGGAGATAGAAATTAAATATAATTAATTATTTTCATATTTTAAAAATATTACATAGTGTATGGACATACCAAAAAAAATATTACAGTATATTTGGAACGGTGGGAGAGTACTATATATATCATCCAAAAGTGGCGCCGCCTGCAAAACACTTGGATTTTACAGCCTGGCCTGGCCTGGCCTGGAGAAAGAGAGTTACACTTGCTTCGTCATCCATACCATAATCATTCCACATGCACATGCAAACTCGTTTCCCATCAAACCACATTTCACACTTAATTTCAAGAATTTTTATGCAAATAATTGTGCTCATGTATATTTCTAAAAAAAAAAAAAAACATACAAATTGAATGCCCATATTGAATCTTTCTAAATAAAAGTATGAATTATCTATTTATTTTTTATATCGATATTCTATAATATATATATATATAATATGCTCTATATAAATATATATGATGTTTTGATGCTCAATATGGTATATATTATGTTTTATATTATGTTGTAAGTTTTTCTAATAGAATCAATTTAAGAATTTAGAAATTAGTGACTAAGAATTCACAAAATATTGATCAAAAGTTTAAAAAGCACACATTTTTAAATATAATACATATTATCTAAATTTCGATCAATATTCTATTGAATGATGTTTTTTGAAAACTTAAACGATATCGCCTGAAAAAATCAATACACTATTAATTTGAACCATGAAAACAAAGAATATACACACATAACTAATTTAATACGATCAAGAACCTCCTTTATCGTCATGCATATCATCATTATCATATAAACCTTCACAGAAAGTGCAAAAGTTTAATGCGATCAAGAATCTCCTTTATCGGCACTTCCTTTACAACTTCATCAATCAAAAACAACAAATTTAATATTATTTTGCCCGTCATGATCAAATGCATTGCTATAAATACAGTATTATATACTCATACTTCCGACCCGACCCGACTCTTTCACAGATCCCACCTCATCAACGGCCTCGATTTATTCTTGGCCCAAACACCCAAAACCATCACATGATCATTTCTCGAATGATGAGCAAATTCTTGAATGTCACGACCAAATTCTTCTATTTAAACCCCCAAAACTTCACCAATCCAATCACAATTAATTCATTCTTCTTCCTACTCAAATTAATTCCAAAAACCCTCAATTTTGTTCTTCCATTTTTCCAAATTCTAACACAATAATTAAGTTAAATACTTCATTTTTAAGTACTTTACTACATTATATATACACAATGTTCGATTTTCCGATCCCTGACATGTCATCTTCCCGGCGGTGCGTCTGGGTAAACGGCCCCGTCATCGTCGGCGCCGGCCCGTCCGGCCTGGCGGTGGCCGCCGGCCTGAGAAGCTCCGCCGTGCCGTTCGTCGTCCTCGAACGCGCCGCCTGCATCGCCTCCCTCTGGCAGAACCGCACCTACGACCGACTCAAGCTCCACCTGCCCAAGCAATTCTGTCAGCTCCCGGGACTCCCGTTCCCGGACCACTACCCGGAGTACCCATCCCGGAAGCAATTCATCTCGTACCTGGACTCCTACTCCCGGCACTTCGACATCCACCCGCACTTCAACGAGCGCGTGGACTCCGCCAAGTACGACGACGGTTGCCGCCTGTGGCGCGTCCGTACCGTCGGCGGCGACGGCGGCGAGGTGGAGTACATCTGCCAGTGGCTGGTGGTGGCCACCGGCGAGAACGCCGAGCGGGTGGTCCCGGAGATCCCAGGACTGGCGGAATTCGGCGGGGAAGTGATCCACGCTTGTGAGTATAAGTGCGGGGAGCGTTTTAAGGGGAAGAAGGTTCTCGTCGTCGGCTGTGGTAATTCCGGGATGGAAGTTTCTCTCGACCTCTGCAACTATGGCGCCAATCCTTCCATGGTCGCCCGGAGCTCGGTAATATATATAATTAATTCATTTTTATTTTATTTATTTAATTTCAATTATTAATTTATTCCTTATACTCCTTCCGTTATGTGTGCATGCTCATTTGAGCAGTAACAAATTTTATGGAAAAGAAAATAGAAATTTTTATCTTTTAAATAAAAAAAATAGAAAAAATGGTATTTTCTTCCAAACATTTTGTAATATTTTTTTTTTTCAAACTCATTGCAATATTTTAAAATTTATAAATAATTAATTATATTCATATATATATATTCATTTCACTTTATCCTCTCGTATTATTCAAATAAAAAATAATTAAATATGCATTTTTCTCTCCAATCACATCACATACTCTTCAAATTATCCCATACTATCCACCTAAATTATCGTACAAAACTCAAATATTGCACAGTATTTAAGATAGAGAACGTATTATTTTTACTAAAAGATAAAAATAATAATAAATTTAAATGACAAAGAAAAAAAAACTGAATGACATAAGAAGTAATTATTAGTATCGCATCATTTTTCCTCTCTATGCTCATTTTATCGTTTTAGTTTTAGTTTGTCTATAAAATTATATATATATTCTTACAAAAAATATATAAAAATAATAGTAGTGTTAAAATACTATGTCTCATATATTTATACATTAAGATAATAATTTAGAAATGTGTGTAATTAATTATAATTTTGTTATGAATAGGTTCATGTATTGCCAAGGGAGATATGGGGAAGATCGACGTTCGAGTTAGCCATGTTGATGCTAAAATGGCTACCTCTATGGCTTGTGGACAAGATTTTGCTGGTTTTGGCTTGGATCATTCTAGGAAATATCGAAAAGCACGGCTTAAAAAGGCCGGCGATTGGCCCCTTGGAACTAAAGAACACGCGAGGAAAGACCCCCGTGTTGGACATCGGAGCCCTCCAAAAGATTAAGTCCAAAGAAATTCGAGTAGTGCCGGCGATCACAAAGTTCCTTTGTGGTACGGTCGAGTTTGTTGATGGCCAAAAGCTTGATATCGATGCTGTTGTTTTGGCCACCGGATACCGTAGCAACGTGCCATACTGGTTGCAGGTGAGAATAATAATTATTAACATTAAAATCAAATAGGCACAGATCTCTTGCTAATTTGATCAAGATCAACATATGTTGTATTATAATACACCATATGTTATGTTATAACATCTCATAGGATACTTTATAACTTAACAAATGATGTAGTATGTATAAATGTATGTTATTTATATTTATATAATATATGTTGATCCGGTTAAATCAGTATGTAATTTATGTCTGAATCAAATATTACTCAACCAAGCCATTTAGTTTAATTTAGTTTGATTTATTTGATCATGCTCATTTTTATTTTATATAGGAAAATGAATTTTTTGCAAAGAATGGGTTCCCGAAAGCCGAATTCCCAAATGCGTGGAAAGGGCAAGACGGGCTATACACGGTCGGGTTCACAAAGAGAGGGCTGGCCGGGGCATCGGTGGATGCCGTGAACGTATCACGAGATATTAGCAATGCATGGAAGGATGACTTGAAGCAAAAAAAGCAAAGAGTATCTCCTCTAAGAAGATCCATTTCTACTTTTTAGAATTATATATATATAGTTAGAAGATCCATTTCGAATTTTTAGCCAAATGGTCTTCCTTTTTTTCTTTTTTTTTTTTTTAAAAAAAATATATATAGAGAGAGAGAGAGGATATCTACACTTGCAAAATTATTTGTAAAATGCAAGTGAGAAGAAGAACATCCGCGAAGCCCCAACTGTTTTTTGAAGATTGGGTGCTTTGTTTACTATGCGGATTAAGATATCTAATTCCTTTTTTTTTTCTTTTTTTTTTTTATGTTTGTTTTACGAAATAATAAAGTTGTAAAATTAGTTATGATCCTATTTTGTCGAATGTCCAATGAAAGATGCCATTTTATGTTTTTAAAATTACTACTCAATTTATATATATATATATATATATAGTGATCACACGAATATAGTGCCTCCCCTTGAATTTGCTGATGATTTGCACATGTTCATTTTCCGGTTACTTCATTAATTACTTTAAAATTTTCATGCAATAAATTAAGGTAGCGTAATTAATAGTTTGATTGCAGCAAAAAGAGTGTGCGATCATGAAATTACTCCACATTACGTGGAAATTGCTTCAGCATGACAAAATATTTATCTTAAATAAATGAACCAATTCCACTATTCACCTTTACGGTCATGAACCAATATTTATCACAAGCGATGACGGATGGTGTGACGTTGGTTTTGTCATCGCGAGGTCATAGGTTCAAACTCCCGACGCCTAAGGTCACTTGCCATACATGATTTGCCTCTATCGAATTTAGTTTTCAGGGGTTTATCTAGTGCAAACATTTGGATTTGACCACACTTTGGGACTGATTTTGATATTTACAAAATAGAAAAATACATATATATTTTTTTTTCATATATATAATTTTCAGTACTAAATTTTTTTGTTGTCTTGGGAATTTAAATTGAAATTATTTATTATACTAATTGTTCCATAATTATCACAAATATGACTATATTTTGTTTTAAATATAAGTTTTTACTCTGTGACAAATAGGTACATATTATGTTATCTACTTTGTACAATTTACAATAAAGATATACTCCTTCCGTCCCAAAAGGTTACCATTTTTCATTTTCGTCCGTCTCAAAACAAAGTTACTATTTTCTAATTTAGTAATTGTACTACCTACTTAACATAATAAATACCCTTTCAACTTACAATATATTACATGTCATTACTTTTATATTACACCATACTAATAGGGGTATTTTTGTCTTTTTTTTTTACTACAATCCAATATAATACTAATATTAAAAAATCTACGTATAAAAAACAAACGTCACACTTCCAACGGGACCGAGAGAGTATTATTTTTTTATAAAATATTATATTAAAATAATATTTAAATAAAACTTTTATCTCAAATCAATTTTAAACCATAAGAAAATAAATTTTGTTAAATATGCAAGAGTGTTTGTTAAAATGTTGAAGTACATGTAAATTTTAATTTAATTTAAAATAATTGAAAATCATGTCCAAACAGCAAACATAAGGGATCGGATCACGTGAATCTGAGTGCACGCGAATTTAAATTGAAATTATTTAATATGCTAATTGTTCCATAATTATAACAAATATGACTATATTTCGTCTGCAATATACTTTTTTACTTCGTAACAAATAGACACATATTATGCTATCTACTTTGTACATTTTACAATAAATATATATTATTTTTTTAATAAAATATTATATTAAAATAATATTTAAATAAAAATTTATCTCAAATCAATTTTATACCATAACAAAATAAATTTTGTAAAACATGCGAGAGTGTTTGTTAAAATATTGGTGTAAATGTAAATTTTATTTGAATTAAAAATAATTTAAAACTATGTCCAAACAGCAAACACAGGGGATCGGATCACGTGAATCTGGGTAACAGTGAATTTAAATTGAAATTATTTATTATGTTATTTATTCCATAATTATCACAAACTATATTTCGTCTTCAACATATGTTTCTACTGCGTAACAAATAGACATATGTTATTTACTTTGTACAATTTAAAGTAAATATATTTTATTTTTATTATAAAATATTATATTAAAATAATATTTAAATAAAATTTTATCTCAAATCAATTTAAAACCCTAACAAAATAAATTTTGTGAAACATGCGAGAGTGTTTGTTAAAATGTTCAAGTACATGTAAATTTTAATTTAATTTATAATAATTTAAAACCATGTCGAAACGGCAACATATGAGATCGGATCAAGTGAATTGGGTGCACGTTAATTTAAATTGAAATTATTTATTATGTTAATTGTTCAATAATTATCACAAATATGACTATATTTCGTCTTCAATATACGTATCTACTCCGTAACAAATAGACACACATTATGTTATCTACTTTGTACAATTTACAATAAATATATATTACTTTTTTATAAAATATTATATTAAAATAATATTTAAATAAAAATTTATCTCAAATCAATTTTAAATCATAACAAAAGAAATTTTTTGAAACATGCTAGAGTGTTTGTAAAAATATTGAAATAAATGTAAATTTTAATTTAATTTAAAATAATTTAAAGTCATGTCCAGAGGACAAAAACAGAGGATCGAATCACTTGAATCTGGGTGCACGTGAATTTAAATTGAAATTATTTATTATGCTAATTGTTCCATAATTATAAAAAATATGACTATATTTCGTCTTGAATATACTTTCTACTCCGTAACAAATAGACACATATTATGTTATCTACTTTGTACAATTTACAATAAATATATATTATTTTTTCTATAAAATATTATATAAAATAATATTTAAATAAAACTTTATCTCAAATCAATTTTAAACCATAACAAACTAAATTTTGTGAAATATGCAAGAGTGTTTGTTAAAATGTTGAAGTGAATATAAATTTTAATTTAATTTAAAATAGTTTAAAACCATGTCCGGCAAACACAAAGGATTGCATTACGGGTGTGTTTGTTTGGGGGTTTGGATTTTGGATTGGGATTTGAATAGTAAAAATTTTGAATTTGAATAGTTGTATGATGTGATATAAATAGAGTTTGATGTGATGTTTTGAATGTAAAATTGATTTTTAGTATAATATAAAAAATGAAAAATAGGTGTTTGATTTGATGTTTTTGGGGGGGAAAAAATTGGATGAATAGTGAAAATCCTCCAAAATCCTTCAAACAAACACACCCTACGTGAATCTGGGTGCACGTTAATTTTAATTGGAATTATTTATTATATTAATTATTATATAATTATCACAAATATAATTATATTTGGTATTTAATATACGTTTCTACTAGGTAACAAATAAACACATATTATCTTATCTACTTTGTACAATTTACAATAAATATTTATTATTTTTTTTATAAAATAATATTTAAATAAAAATTTATCTCAAATAAATTTTAAAACATAAAAAAATAAATTTTGGGAAACATGGTAGAGTGTTTGTTAAATTGTTAAAAATAAATGTAAATTTTAATGTAATTTAAACTAATTTAAAATCATATCCAAAGGACAAAAATAAGAGATAGGATCACGTGAATCTAAGTGAATGTGAATGTGAATTTAAATTAAAATTATTTATTATGTTATTTATTTGATACAATTTACAATAAATATGTATTATTTTTTTATAAAATATTATATTAAAATAATATTTAAATAAAAATTTGCAATTTAGCTTGAGAATTGATCGTCGTATTCCGAATTCGATCGATCTCCGTGAGTTGCGGAGCGAATTAAGCAGTAATTTTTTGTTGGTGATTGAGAACGGACACCGTTGAAATCCGACGCACAGTTACTGCTTCCCAGATGTGGAATGCGCTGAGATTCGCCTTTTAGGCCTACATAGTCGGATTTTTGTATGTTTCTGGGTGGGTGACATCTGGCCGGTTAAGAAAATTGCTGGAAATCGCTGAAAAGCGAGACTGCCAAGTTCGAATCCCGAAAGTTCCCCAACCTCCCGATTGGCGGATCAAAAGTAAAAACCATAAAACCTAGTTTAAGCTTGATTTCTCGATAATGGCGTTATTTGTTGGCTCATCGATTTGCAGACTGCGCTCGGATCCCCCTTCTGTCTACGCTAATTTTATTCGCCCTAGGGATGGAATCGGAATCGGAATTGGAACTGGATTTAAGTTTGGAATCCCCTCATTTTCTCAATCCCTAAATGTTAATTCAGGGAGATTCAATGCATCCTGCAGAACGCCGTTGAGGAATTCGTGTCGGGCCATGTGCTCCGGCTCCTTCGGGTCACGATTGGAGGAGAGCGTGAAGAGGACTGTTGGTGAAAATCCAGTTGTGGTTTATTCAAAAACTTGGTGTTCGTAAGTGTTCATTTTCAGATGAAATGTTCTTCTGTTGTCCATCTAAGTTCCGATTTATGTTTTGTTGTTCGTTGTGTGGCTTGAAGGTACTCTTTGGAGGTGAAGTCTCTGTTCAACAGGCTTGGCGTGGAGCCACTTGTTATTGAATTGGACCAATTGGGTAAGAGCCCTTTAGAGATTTCATGCAAAAGTTTTAATTTGTTGCTATGCTCAGTTAACTGATTTCTGCAATTATGCAATCATGGAACTGCTCTTGTGATTCTTTTGACATTGTACGAATTGTTATAGTAGGGATTATAAATCTTCGATGTGCTTAGAAAGTGACTATTTGCTTGTTAATGTAAAAAATGTTCAAGTTTTCTTGTCTTTGAAGATTTGTTCTATAAGGTTAGAGGGAGTTTGTATTGATCTGTTTTCACATTCAACCATTTCTTTTTTGGGTTTATTGATTTATTCTTCGGCAGCAACACGACATTATGTATCTGTGCTTGATTTCCTCTTGTTTCTGATAGCATAAGTTGCTACCTTTTGGTAAACTGTTGCAAATTGTAGTTCAGAAACTTAAGGGCACATACAGATTATCAGCATTCTTGTTTGTGGTGAAAATCATGGGCTCACTTAGGTGTTTTTGAACCACTTTAAGTGAAAGTGAACTGAAAACATCTGCCAAGTTACCTCTACTTCTTGGAAATTGAAAAGGGAAAAAAAAAAAAAAAAAAAGGAGAAGGAAAAACTTTTGTACAGCCATCATCTAACCACTTAATTTTTCAATCTTTATTTTGTTAATTGAGATGAGTGTTAACAACAAATCCAAAAGTTTACAGCAATTGATAAGCAGATGCTGCTAGTGCCAAGAAGAGTTCACGACTCTCATCTCACCATACCTCCGTGTTAAAAGTTAATCGCTATTCTGCCCATGTAGAAGTTTTACTTTGCAGGCACATAATGGAGTAACTATGAATTAGTCTACAAGTTGGTAATTGCCATGGACAATGAATAACTAGACAAGAAATAATTATATTGACGATGGGGCTTAACCTACCTATGAATTAATTGAGTCGTCTGTTGTGTTGACAATCATGAAGTTTTCAGATTTCACAAAGTGCAATTCAAGATTCTCAATTGAATTAGTTATGGCTTTCTTCTTTACCGCATAAGTTTCTTATAATGTGAAGCGCCCTCGGCTGCACTAGCAAACATTTTGTAAGGAAACTTTGTCTTCTCTTTTAGGTCCTCAAGGACCGCAGCTGCAGAAAACTTTGGAAAGGCTTACCGGACAGCATACAGTTCCTAATGTGTTTGTAGGTAAGAAGATTAGGGCCAAGCACTGCTTTTACCCCAAATGTGATATAAATGCTTATCAAATGTAGTTGAGTCTACTGAAATTTTTGAAATTAAAGACTTGGAAAACCTTCCTTTCCTTTCATACGAGGATACTATCAAACATATTCTCCCGAATGTAGTCTGCTCAAATGTCTTGTGATTATCTTAACCTTTCCAGTTGTTAACGACACAATGTTTGCATTCTCTGACAGGAGGCAAGCATATCGGGGGTTGTACAGGTAACTCTCACAATATGATTATTGTATTCTCCGGTCATCTCAGCATTTTTCAAAGTAGTTTTTGGAACATGAAATATAAACAATAGAATTATGATGGGTGTGCAGATACTGTAAGGCTACACAGGAAAGGTGAACTCAAGCCTTTGCTAACGGAAGCCTGCGCAAAGAAGTCCGAGAGTTAGCTAGCCGGCGACAAGTTGGGGTCCCATCTAATTAACGCTTGTGCTGGTTGCCCTGCCCGAGTAGGTAAATTGGCTACGGATTGAAGTATAAGGATAAGGATGAATTATGTCGCCCATTTGGCTTCTTGAGAATCTTGACTCGGCATGTGAAGTTCTATTCCTGTTCCTGTTCCCACCCTTCGTATGCACCCCATTTTGCATAGACAGGAGTTTCTTGTAAATTATTTGTTTAGGGGAATAATTTTTTGACAAGAACATCTCAAATAAAATAAAAAAACAAACTTATGACCTTACGTGTACCTGCCACATATGGTTAAGCTCGTGTGATTTGTTTTGTTGGACCTACTTTGCAGGTATTAGGTTCAGCCGAGGTTTACTCCATGTATTTTCGGGTAGTGATAGCAGGTTCTAACGTTATTAAAAAAAAAAAAATTTAAATTAACATGTAAACCAAGCTTCTTTTAGACAATAATGTGGAATCTTTGGTACTTATTCTAATTTTTTTAAAAAAATTATTACATTAAATATATATTTTTTAATAAAATATTAGTATTACACAGTAATATTTTACTATGTTTTAATTTTTAACGGAAAAAATAAAAATTAGTCCCAATTGAATAAAAAATTATTAATTTTTTTTTGGTCCGATATAAAAAATTGTCAATTTAAGTCCTATTAGAAACAATTTTAAGCACTTTCGGTCCCATTACTTCAAATTCAACAGAAAGAATGAACGGAACAAAAAGGGGTGACATGGACTAGCGGAGCACCAGACGTGGCAGCTGACTGTACAACACAATCGTGTTCTATTTTATTACTCCGGATGCCGGAGGATGTTTCGAAGGCATGTTTGATGGCGGCGGTTCGGGCGGAGTCCAGCCATTGGAGGAATTTCGGCATTAGGACGGTACAGACTGCGACGCGCTTCCGTACGGGGATGGCGGTGCAAAGCATGGTGTTCTTTTTGGTGATGACGAATTCGAGCTTGTTGTAGATCATGTCGAATTTGGTGAGGTTCATACCGAAGGCACTGCGGAAGTCGGCGTCGGAGAAATTGGAGATATTGATTTGCTCCCACTAGGCATTCGATTGGGACTACAAAGGCCCGGGGCGCGGGAGGTTGCTGAGTCGTCGGAGACGGCGAGTGCCATCGGAGTCGGAGTGAGAGCACTTCGATTTGGGAGAAATGCTGTAATCAATTAAATTAGGATAACCGGTGGTGAAATCGTGGTAACTACTCTCTCCGAAGTCAGTGCAGATCCGATTGCTGTAAAATTCCGTCGAAATTGAAGGTGGTGGAGGAGGAGAATTGGAGTCAACGGTGGTCTTTATCTCGGTGGATTGTCGAAGGCGACCAGCTTGCTCATCAATTCCTGAACGATGATTCTTCTTCTTCTTCGAGGAGCGCAGTCCTCGGGTGCTTTGGTAGCGACGGGGACGCCATGTCCGACGACCGACGGAGTGAAGTCTTGGAGGAAGGAGAAGAAGACCGGGCATTCTTCGGAGAAGGGCAAGGCGAGATTTCCATGGAAGTGCAGCAACGGCGGAGGGCGGCGGTGGGAGGAAGCCGGAATGAAGAGGAGGGTGAATTAGTGGGTCAAGTCAGCATCTACGTGTGCTACGTTGCATCACATCAACATTTTTCGTTGAATTTTCAATGGATTGGACCTAAAGTGATTAAAATTGATTTTAATAGTACTAAAATTGACAATTTTTTTTTTTTTTTTTTAATATTGAAATCAAAATTAATAATTTGTAATTGAATTGGGACTAATTTTGATTTTTTTTCCCAATTTTTAAAAATTTTAGAACCCTCAAAGTTTTACTTTTTATTTTTTATTTTATGTCTAGATGAATTTATTAATGTGATATTTAAAAAAATAATATTATCATTCTTCACTTTTTTTTAAAGCTGTTATCAAAAAATGTTTTTAATTTTTCAAGTAAAAGTTTATTATATTATTATTTTTTTATTATAAAAAAAAAGTACATGTCCGATTAAATGAGAAATAATAAATTGTATCAAAGCATTCAAAATTTTATAAATGAGAATAAATGCATCTCCAATTCAGCACCATCATTCAAAATTTCATAAATGAGCCCATCTCCAACGGACGCCAATGCCAAAATTGCTTTTTTTTTTAAAAAAAAAAATAAATAAATAAAAAATAAAATAAAATTATTTTATATTTTTCTACTTTTTTTTAAAAAAATACTCCTCTATTGTTATTGTATCTATTTTTTTATTTTAGTCCGTCTTATAACAAAGTATCCATTTTCTTTTTTTAGTAACTATACTATCTACCTAACATTACAAATACCCTTATAACTTACAATATATTACACAAATATCATTACCTTTATATCATACATACTAATAAGGTTAGTTTAGTCATTTCTACTTTATTCATGTTATATTCCACTATAATACTAATATTGTTAAAACTACGTGCAAAAAGCAAATTGATATTTATTTATGGGACGGATGGAATATTTTAAATTATAAATATAAAAAATTGTTTAAAATAATAGAAAGAATTGAATATTCGAAGAATATTAGTGAAAAATAGACTTACTATGGAATTGGAATAAAAATATTGTAGCAATTCCATATTTAAAGTTAAAATCGTATAAATGAAATGTATTGATTGAAGATGGCCTAATAGTAATATTTGAAAGTTGGTGTACGCGTGCATCATATGGCAGCTTAACTGTCCGCAAAGTACAAAGACTAATTTGCACTTTACAACCGATTTATTTAATTTAAAATATTGGATGTGTTTACTATAAATTTTCAACTAATATTATTATAAATATAATATATATGCATACCTTCATTATATTTTAAGTATAAATATGGAGTAATAATTTTCATTTGTAATTTAATCAACTATGAGTAAACACAGCAGAGTAAACAGGTCCGACAGCGGAAAGACAAGTGCAGAAATTTCTTTGACATTGTAACCGCAATAAATTCTCTTGCGGATGGAGCTTAGCTTGAAGCCTCCCAATTGATCGCGTGTGTCAATTAGCGAAAACATTGGCTAGGTTATGCTTGGATGTTTTGATTTGGCTTGTGAAATTGTACTTTTGTCTTGTCTCCCTGTTGGTGGTTGATTTTGTTTTTCCTCCGGTGCAGCGCCATATTTTTAAGTAGTTGAGGTGTTTACTGTACTCTGTTATACATAAATTTCGTCCGATCGCTCTCATTTGAAGGTAATTGAGGAAACATGGGGAATCTGATGGAAATCTTTTTATATACTTACTTCATCGAGTTGAATACGCTTCTTTTCGGCTCTTAGTTTAATATTTTTTCGTTAGCTGCTTCAAATGCTTGTTTGATTATGATTCTTTAGCACAATTCGCGGTTGTATAGATCTTTAAGCTAGTACTTGGAATCTCTATTTGCCATTGCTTCAGTAAATCACATCATAACTAGTGGTGCTCTAGCTGAATAGTGGACTTCCTTAAACCTGTAGAGACCTGATTACACTTATGTTCTTATTCTCTGTGCATATAGAACTATTGAACTGCTCAGCCTGCTCGTAATTTTTGAGAGTGTATGATGGATTGAACAGTTCTTTGAAATTGAGTGTCCTTTCTTCAATCTGACTTATTAATAATGATTTGTTATTGTTCATTTCTTGTGATGTATGGCTTAACTGTTACATTTTTCAACTTGAGAAGCAGTCTTTTTGACCGTGAGTGATACATATTTTTATCATGAAAAGTTGGAGATCAATCATGTTAGCCAGCTGTAAAGTTAAGCTAATCCTATTGAGCTGTTGATGATGACATACCCTACTAAAAAAAGAGAAATGATTAGACAACTTTAATACATATATGATGTATATAATCATTAAATGTCTGTTTCACTAGAAGTAAAGTTCTTGAACAAGTATAGTTGTTAGATTGATCGATCCTCATGGTTCTAACAACACTTACATGATGAAAAGTATTATGTAGATTATTGTTGACTTCTAAAAGAGAATACGAGCAACAAATCACTCTTCAGAAGAATATTGTAATGAATGGTTGCAAGTTACACTGTTGATGTATTTGAACCTAATTTCAAGAATAGCCTGATAGTTGTAACTCGTAAGCGACATGTTACCTGATTTGTGATCAGGGCTTGAAGTCTGAAGCATGTTTGGGTATCCTGTACTTAGGAAGAATAATGCGTGTTTGTTTGTGGGTTTGAATTTTTGAATAGTAAAAAGTTGAATTTGAATAATTGTTTGATGTGATATAAATAGATGTTGATTTGATGTTTTTAAAAGAAAAAATAAATCTGAATAGTAAAAATCTTGGTAAAACTCAAAAAAAAGAGCCGTGTTGTTCATCATAAGGCAATTTCGATGAGCTAAATGCTATAGTATAAAACTAGGAGTTTTGCATGATTCACACTGTATGCAGTTTATTTGAATGGAGTTAGAGACAGTGTAAATCAGGCCCGATGGGAAGTCCAACTCCTACACAACCAGACCATCCCTTAAAAGACTGCTAATGATCCTTTTTTGTTTTTTTAGTCATACTTAATCCAATGCTTAGAGTGTGTTTGTTTGGTGGTTTGGATTTTGAGTTGAGATTTGAATAATAAAAATTTTGAATTTGAATAGTTGTATGATGTGATATAAATATGTGTTATTTTATACTACAAATTTATTTTATATTCAAAATATCATATCAATAAATGGGTGGGTTGGCCAACTATTCAAATTAACGTCTTACTATTTAAAAATTTAAACTAAAAAACTAAAACCCACAAACAAACACACCCTTAATCATCTAAACCCACTCCATAAATGAGTGGGTTGGCCAAAAATAAAAGGGTTGGGGCTTCAACCCAACCTCATTTTCTCCCCATTTACGAGGATATCTACAATGTTACTCTAGCGTATTTCATGTATTTTTGTTATTTTGGGGTGTTTTGTGTAATTTTATTTTTTTTTAAAATGATATATAATTTTATTTTTTGGAAAGTGACATATAATTTTCTATTTTTCATCACTTTCAAAAAAGTAATCACTTTCAAAAAAAATAAAATTATATATTATAATTTATTTTTTTTTAAAAGTGATGTATAATTTTATAAATAAAATATAAATTATATATTTTTTTAATAATAATGTAAAAACAAATTAAAATTAGGACGTAATTTATAAATATATAAAGTTATATAAAATAATATAAAAAAATATATATAATAAACAAAAATTAATATATATTAAAGTAAAATTACTATACACTAAAAAAAAAAATCATTTTTGTAACAAAAATTTTTTATCTCTAAATCTACTTTTTTCGTTACTAATGACATTAGAGACGGAATTAGGAATGGAATTACGTTAGCTACGTGAAGATTAGGGACGGAATTCCGTTAGAAATATATTATTTTTTTGTAGTGATAAACCATCAGCAAACTGCTGCAAAAATGCAAAAATAAATAATGGGTTGGAGAAGATTTAGTATTTACCTTCCTTTGTCAATCAAATTTGTACCATAAATAACATATTTTGTTCCACTTCAATATATAGTAGTATTAATTTATTACAGGGCATGTGATGTATGTTTTTATAAAGTAAAATTAAAAAAGGAATGTGCGCTAATTTAGTATAAGTTTACAAATAATATTTATCATCCCTTTTGTTTTTATCCTTCTTCAGCCCACGTATATTGTGTACTTTGTGGGGTAAATTGTAATACATAGTATTATTATAATTATGAATGATAAAATAATTTAATGTTTATTTAATATTATAACAATCATAATAAATAAATAATTAAAGTGTATAAAAATAATATTACTATTTCTTAATCACTTAAAGTAAACATACCTTTATAGTACAATTTCAATTGTATAAATTAAAACACAATTTTTGTTAATTTCTTCGCGGATGCTCAGGTTTACTATTATTTGAAAATGAAAGGTACGTCAAATGTGGAATTTCTTTCTTTTTTTAAACGAAGATTTTGAAATTATTGATTCCTACACTCTTTGCCAGCAATGAAATGCAAACATCTTATTCTTCTGACTTTTGTTATGAACACAAAAGCATTATAAGGGTACATGTTTGTATGTATGCTTAGTTTTAAAATATGTAAATAATTTGACAATATTTAAATCTAAATGTGAGATAATTTGCTAAAATTTCATTATTGTGTATATTTATAAATGAATTATATTATTTTTTTCTTATAAAACATTATATTTTAAATATAAATTCAAATTAATGCTTCATTTTAAATTAAATTAACAGTTAAAGACAGCTCAGGTAGGTCTGAGGGGTTCAGCTCACCGAGCTCTCCATACCATCCAAATTGTGGATTGACACGTGGACGGTAGAGATGCATCCGGCGTTTTAGTCCCGGTGTAGAGTATGATTATTCAATCCCATACACAGTGTAGAAAGCGTGAAATGGACATTTCGATCGAAGCGCAGTAAAATAGCGCGTACATAATTTTATTTCATTTTTATCCGTCTTCCCTTCGATCTAGCGAAAGGAACCAACCCTTGTTTCTCTCTCTTCACTCTCTCGCACCACTCCCACTCTTCGCAGATCCGATCGATCTTCCGGTCGCCGGATCAGAGTTCTGCGGTAATTTCTCTCAATTTTCTGGCCGCCTCCGCCATGGAGGAGGCGCTGGAATCAGTGCGGACCAAGGACACAAAGGAGCGGATGGCTGGGGTCGAGCGACTCTACCAACTACTCGAAGCTTCTAGAAAGGCGTTGTCGCCGTCGGAGGTGACGTCGCTTGTCGATGTTTGCTTGGATCTCTTGAAGGACAACAACTTCCGTGTGTCTCAGGGCGCGTTGCAGGCTCTAGCTTCTGCCGCCGTTCTCTCCGGCGAACACTTCAAGTTGCATTTCAACGCTCTGCTCCCCGCGGTGGTTGAGAGATTGGGTGATGGCAAGCAACCGGTTAGGGATGCTGCTAGGAGGCTGTTACTTACGCTGATGGAGGTATGTCGCTGCATTTATTATGGTCGATTGGCATTTTATCCCGAAATATGGTGTAGATGTAGGGGCGATTTTTGTTTCAGACTTGCTATTCAGTGTTGTGGATGGGTCGTTCCGATTTCGTTTGGTTGTGAGCATTGGTTATAATTTTTTAGTTCCGCGCGTTACATGGCGGTGTGAATTTATTTCATTCGCAATTTGACATTATAGTCTTCATAATCAAAACTCTAGGCTATTTATCTCATTGAATTTCGCATATATTGTTCAACTATAGAGTTCCAAAATATGAAAAGTCTATACAATTTAAAAAAGGTACTTGATAGATCACATTTACTACGATATATGTTTCTTGAAAATAGGCGGTAGTGAGAGTAAGTAAACATTTAAGACTTTCTAGTTTCTACCTCTAGTGTGTGTAAAACGGAGAGTAAAATCATGCTAGTTCATAACACTGTCAATTCGATTTAAGATAAAAATATATTATGTTATGATTTCATATATATATATATAATTATATATATAACTTTGTAATAGTCAATGGATAACCCAGCAATTTTCTCATTATTGAACCACCAGACATTGGGTCGATTAATTATTATTTTCAAAGAATTGGTACTGAATTGTAATATGAAATTTTGGCTTGGTAATTGGTATGTGAAATTTATGGGCAGGGTAATTGATAATAACTTTTTGCTGCAATTCTTCTGTAAACATAAAGCGTAACAAGAATGAGTCTTGTTTAAGTTATGTTGAGAAATCTGGGTACGATAGTTGCAACCAATAGGATGAAGTGTTATAGAATGAAATGTCCATATTGAATGGGACAAAATAATTGTTTTGATCTTGTCTCTACACCAAGATTTGTTATTGGAAAGAGACAGATGTAAACATTGGTTATGAACTGCAGTCTAATTAACAATGCACACTAATTATAAGTTATCTGAATCTCTTTCAAAGAGGTCTTTTACAATTATGATTTGATTCACCTAAATTCTAAGCATTTAGGACAGATGAAAGAGGCTGAAGGAGTAACTATACTTTAAGGAGATTGTACATTGCTGCCCTCTATATCTTTGAGCCTTCCATCACATAGCAGTTGTAATTTTAATCCCATTGAATGTGTGCATTCTCAAATTTTCAATGATTGGAACCAATTCATCATTTGTTCTTCCATTTGAGCATATCTGTAGGGTGGTGCCACTATGCTTGCGCTTCAATGAAGCTTGATAACTATCCTGCTGAAGTCACTCATTTAAAAGTAAATCATTTTAGGTATTTTCTTTGTGGAAACCATTGCCCTGTCTCATTTTTTTCTTATCCAAACCAGAAATAAGAAATATATCTTCTAGAAAGTATTCTACAGGTCTTAGTCTTTTTCCTGGAACATGCTCAAATTTTTTCTAAATATCCAATTATCCATCACTGATCTAATAAGTTAGTTGAATCTGAGTCTATCTCTGGAACATGCTCAAAATTTTTCTTGGACCCCTTGAAATCAAAGATGCTAACTTTACTACAGGTATCTTCACCAACAATAATTGTTGAAAGAACTGGATCGTATGCTTGGACACATAAAAGCTGGAGAGTCCGGGAAGAATTCGCTCGTACTGTCACATCAGCTATTAGCTTGTTTGCATCTACAGAACTACCTCTTCAACGGGCCATTCTTCCGCCTGTATGTTTGTTTCATTTATATTTTACTGTTGCCATTTCACAACTTGGTTTTATTTAGTTGGTGCCTTAGAAACATGATTTCGTAGATGTGATCTTTAAAAGAATAAGGGTCTCATGTGTTAGTTTTTGTATTCTCAGATTTTGGATATGTTGAATGACTCGAATCCAGGTGTGAGGGAAGCGGCTACTTCCTGCATTGAAGTAAGAAAATCCTTGATAAAATAATTTGTCTTCACTTAACATTACTTTAGGTTTTAGTTTTTCACTCATTCTATGTGTACTGCATTAAGAGTTATTAGACGATATCTATAAGGAGGGTGGTGATTAAGGTGGGGAATAATTTTAATTATGATGCCTTTCATACAAAATGGGGTTGTAGATGGATGTTTATTATCGGCTTAGGTTGGTTTGACTGATATTTATCTTTATTAGGACTTCATTGTACATTTTTATTCTTTTTGTTTCTACTGTTTCTCTACATTTATAAAATACTCTCTTACAATGTACAGTGGTCATCGTGTTTATCTCATATTGTTGATACATCCTTGTCACTAATTACTGTAATCTCCTCTAATCAAGAACCGCTTTATCTTTCCAATAGCTTAACAATCTCTGGTTGTCATTTCTTTTTCCTCAGGAAATGTACACTCAGGCGGGCCCTCAGTTTCTTGAAGAGCTGCACCGGCATCATTTACCTACATTATTGGTAGTGTGATCTGTCAGTTATGTGCATTTTAGCCATATTAAGTTCCAATTGAAAAGACGGGAGAATAAAGTGTTGATCATGATCCGCAGATTTAACTTATCCATGATCTTTATGCATCTTAGATAATTCTATATGGTTAACACTTCTGTAAAACATTCATTGTTCAGTTAAAAGATATCAATTCCAGATTAGAAAGAATTCAGCCAAAGGTTCACTCTTCAGATGCTATTGTGAGCAATTACTCAGCCAGTGAGAGCAAGCCTACAGTCATTAATCCGAAGAAAAGCAGCCCCAAGGCCAAAAGCTCCGGACGTGAGGTTTCTTTTTTTGGAGGTTAGTGCCGCTGCTGGATGATAGTGTTGTAGTATATTAATATGGCATTTTTCTTGAATATAGTAGTTGGTCAGTTATCAACCCATATGTATTACTCCCGTCATCCAAATTTATTTTCACTTTCATCTTTTGGTAACAAAATACCACTTTTCTATTTTTTTTTTTAATCCAAAAAAGTTAAAATTTCTATTTTTACCTATTTTTCTTAAAATCGGTGCCTGGTCAAATGAGCACATAATTGGAAGACGGAGAGAGTATATTCTTTATATAAATTAACATGTAGAAGATCATGCTTTAAGGTAGAGTTCTTCTGACGAAGACCAGATACTTGATTGCCTAAAATAAGTGAAAATCTTATTTTCATTGTACTGTTCTAGGTAGATTCAGAATGACAAGTTCACACTTTTGGTATTAACTTATCAATTGGCTTTGAGCAGCGGATAATGACATCACCGAAAGACCTGTTGAACCAATTAAAGTGTATTCAGAGAAAGAACTTGTTAGAGAGTTTGAGAAGATTGCATCCATCCTTGTACCAGATAAAGATTGGTCCGTTCGTATTGCTGCCATGCAGAGAGTTGAAGGTCTTGTTATTGGAGGTTCGATAAAAATTCTGCCACTATTTTGAGAATACTCTATTTTCGAAGGCTGGCCTAATTGTATTGTATATATCATTTTGTGTATCATGTTGGTTTATAGGACTGCACACTTCTATCTATTATTTATTCAGGTTATTGGGATATGAAGCAAAAATAGATATATTTGGTCATATTTTGCAGGTGCAGCAGATTACCCTTGTTTCCGAGGACTTCTCAAGCAGCTGGTTGGGCCTTTGAGCACCCAACTATCTGATCGTCGATCTAGCATTGTGAAGCAGGTTCCGTAGTTATTACATCCTTTCCCCTTTCTGAGAATAGTAGCACTTATAGTTCCAGTCAGATTGGCTTCATGTTCTTGTTTCTATTTTTCAATTTTCATAATATCTTTTCCACTTTTTATAGTTTATATGAAGCTAGAACTTAGTTGATAATATTCATCCTGATGAAGTCACCTTGAGGACAACAAAATATTTGTTTTCAGTAATTTTATGGTTTTCGCCACACTCAAGCACTGTTTTATATAGGTTAAATCCCATTACTACTGGCTACTAGACTAGACAAATAAAAGTGCATCATTATAACCATTTTAACAGTTCCAAAATCAAAGAGACATGAAAATATATTCATTGTTGTATTTTAGCAGAAGTTGGTTTGGTTGTTTTACCTTTCTTGTTGGCATTTATAGGCATGTCATTTGTTATGCTTCTTATCAAAAGATCTCTTGGGGGACTTTGAGGCTTGTGCTGAGTTGTTTATTCCGGTGAGAACAGTTCTTTTTATAGCTTTTGAGTTTCATGCTATTAATATTCTTGTTGCTCACTATCTGCTCAATAATAGGCCCTTTTCAAGCTTGTTGTCATAACAGTCCTTGTAATTGCAGAATCTGCGGATAACTGCATAAAGACAGTAAGATCTTGTTTACCTGTAGCTTCTTCTTTCCTTCCTTTTTGTGCTTTGATGACCTGGACCAATTTTAATTTTCAGATGTTACGAAATTGTAAAGTATCTCGTGTACTTCCTCGGATCGTAGACTGTGCAAAGAATGATCGTAATGCAGTACTACGTGCAAGGTATAATAATTTGATTCCCTATGGTTCATAGCTACTATTCATTTTGCTTATGTCACAACGCTTCTGTTTCTTGAATTAGGTGTTGTGAGTATGCACTTTTAGTCCTCGAACACTGGCCCGATGCCCCTGAAATACAACGCTCTGCTGACCTCTATGAAGACCTTATTAGGTGTTGTGTGGCAGATGCAATGAGTGAAGTATAGATCTTAAGTCCTTCCTTGACTGCACTATTAACTTTTCTCTCTCGTAAATTGACTTGATTGATTTTTTATCTACTTTCTCTGTAACTTTCTCGGTAATTTTTATCTGACTGCACTGTAATAGTATCCTTAGTCTGATATGCTTTACTTACCAGGTGAGATCTACTGCAAGGACTTGTTATAGAATGTTCGCAAAAACATGGCCTGATCGCTCTCGACGCCTTTTCTTATCATTTGATGCTGTTGTTCAAAGGGTACTTGCAATTATAAGCTGTCATGTTGAACTTTGTTAATATGGTTGATGATATCTGCTGAAAAAGTATATAATACTTATTTAGGTAATAAATGACGAAGATGGGGGAATGCATAGAAGGCATGCATCTCCTTCCATTCGTGAAAGAAGTTCAAACATGCCATTCACCGCTCATACATCAGCACCGTCAAATATACCTGGTTATGGGACTTCTGCTATAGTTGCTATGGACAAAACTGCTAGTTTGCCTTCAACCACATCTCTTACTTCTGGAGTATTACTTTCCCAAGCGAAGCCTGCAGTTAAGGGCACAGAACGTAGTTTGGAAAGTGTGTTGCACTCGAGCAAGCAGAAGGTTTCTGCTATAGAAAGTATGCTGAGAGGTTTGGACATGTCTGAGAAGAGCCGATCATCCAGTTTGGACCTAGGTATTTGCTTTTTATTGCTCTGCCATTTGATTCATGAATGACCCCTTTGATTTGTCTGTCTGTCTGGCCTTCATGCTGACTATTAATTCTGCTGCTAGTTATTGTCAATGACTTTTCCCATCATGATATCCTTGTGAACTGTTGATCCTAATTCTCTTGAATCTCATGTGAATGCCTATTTATGTATTGTCCCTAGTGCAGGAGTTGACCCACCATCATCTCGTGATCCGCCATTTCCACTTGCTGTTCCAGCTTCAAACAATCTTAGGAGTTCTTTAGTAGAATCAATGTCTGGTACTAAAGGCAGCAATCACAATGAAGGCTTGGCTCTGTCTGATATCATCTCTCAAATTCAGGCTTCTAAAGAGTCAAATAAAGCCGCCTATCATAATAGCATGGGAAGTGAACTTCTGACAGCACATTCTTCTATCTCAGCCAAGAGGGCTGCTGAGAAGGTTCAGGATAGAGTATTTGTTGAAGACAGTGCTGATTTGAAGGGCTCGAGGCGATATATGAATTCTCACTTTGAGAGGCAATATTTAGATGCACAGTATAGAGATCCTAGTTATAGAGAGTCTCAGAACAATCACGTACCAAATTTTCAGCGTCCTCTTCTACGGAAGAATGCAACTGGACGGATGTCAGCTGGCAGGAGAAGGAGCTTTGATGACAGTCAGTTCTCGCTAGGAGATTTGTCAAGCTATTCTGATAGCCCAGCTTCTCTCGCTGATGCTCTGAGTGAGGGGCTCAGTGCTAGCTCAGATTGGAATGCCCGGGTTGCAGCTTTTAATTATATTCATTCTCTACTACAGCAAGGTCCCAGAGGTATTCAAGAAATAATGCAGAGTTTTGAGAAGGTCATGAAACTGTTTTTCCAGCATTTGGATGACCCTCATCATAAAGTGGCGCAAGCAGCCCTTTCAACACTTTCAGATCTTATTCCCGCTTGCAAGAAGCCATTCGAAAGTTACATGGAGAGGATTTTACCCCATGTTTTCTCTCGGCTTATAGACCCAAAGGAATCAGTGAGGCAACCTTGTTCAACTACATTAGATGCAGTTGGCAAAACGTATGGCACCGATTCTCTTCTACCAGCTATGCTGCGATCCTTGGATGAGCAACGTTCTCCCAAGGCAAAATTGGCTGTCATTGAGTTTGCTATAGGTTCCTTTAACAAGCATACATCAAATTCTGAAGGGTCTGCTAATGGTGGTATCCTTAAGCTGTGGCTTGCAAAACTGACACCACTGGTACATGATAAAAATACGAAGCTGAAAGAAGCAGCCATAACATGCATCATATCTGTTTATACCCATTTTGATGCTTCAGGAGTATTGAATTTCATTCTTAGCCTATCCATTGAAGAACAAAACACATTGAGACGAGCACTGAAACAGTATACTCCACGCATAGAAGTGGACTTGGTGAACTTTTTGCAAAGCAAGAAAGAGAGGCGAGGAAAGTCCTCGTATGATCCATTTGACGTGGTTGGAGCATCCTCGGAAGAGGGGTATATCGGAGCATCAAAGAAGAGCCAATTGTTTGGAAGATATACTTCAGGATCTGTTGACAGTGATAGTGGTAGGAAGTGGAGCCCTCAAGATGTGCCACTTACTGTGGGCGGCTCTATTGGTGATAAAAAAACTGATGATATTCAGGAGAATTTGCATCATCATATGACAGAGACGAACAGTCCTCCAAATTACAGAAGCTTGAAATATACACTTAATAATTCCAGCGATAATCTTGGATCTTGGCAAATCGATAGCAGTGCAAATGTTGAAGTTTCTTCAACAAAAGTGGACGTTGTTAGGGTAAATGGATCGGATAATTCGCAAAAGTCTGCAAACTCGGGGGTTGGCATCGAGTATTCTAGTCTCTCTACTCTGAATTTGAATTCTGCCACAGACAATGGACCCAGCATTCCGCAAATTCTTCATTTGGTGAGTTTTTAATCCTCAAGCATTCCTCATCTGTGAAACCAGAATGATTGCATTACAGAGCTTCAAATTTTGAATATCTTTCATGGTTCCTTGTTTTTTGTTTGCTTATGGGCAGATCTGCAGAGGCATTGAAGAGAGTCCTGAAAACAAGCGTGTTGCACTTCAGCAGTTGGTTGAAATTTCTACATCCAACAATCACTCGGTTTGGAGCAAGGTAAGGGATACGATACTTGGTGTGCAGTTTAAATAATATTCAAGTTAAATTTCTTCTTTGTATTACTATTTTACTTTCTCTATGTTGGGTTGGTTTGCACTCTGCAGTTGAAGGCTGAAAGCAAATTGAGAACTTATGTGTCTATAACTGCAAGCCCTTTATCTGAATTAATTGTAAAGAATTTCACATTTCTGTCTATGAAATGATTTCCAATTCTTCGTGTGGGTAGTTTTGGTTTCACATCTTGTTCGTGTATCTAGCTTCTGTGGTTTGAAGAGAATACGATTCCTTTAGTTTTGTTTGATTTTTCGTGTAATGAAATACTATCATGAACTCTATTACTAAAAGCTAGCATATTTCAGTACTTCAATCAGATTTTGACCGCAGTACTCGAAGTGCTGGATGATTCTGATTCATCAACTCGAGAGATGGCGCTCACACTGATTGCGGAAATGTTGAAGAATCAGGTCTGCTTCTTTATCAGTATACCTGAATTATCCCATCTTCCAATTCCAGTTGACCTCACTATCTTCTTCTGCTGCTACGTTTATGCAGAAGGATTCCATGGAGGATTCTGTTGAGATTGTAATCGAAAAACTTCTTCATGCTACAAAGGACAGTATTCCAAAAGTATATATATAGATAGCCCTTTCTGAAGTTTCTGCAATTAACCTCATTGTTTTCCTCTTATCTTATGGTTTGATCTTTCAAATACAGGTGTCCAGTGAGGCCGAGCATTGCTTAACTATAATATTGTCTCAATACGATCAATTTAGATGCCTTAGTGTAAGTCGTATGCATGATTTATTGCGATGGATATTTTCACTTTCTTATTCCCCCTTGATCCTTCACCGTTGCTGCAGGTTGTTGTTCCATTGCTTGTTAATGAAGACGAGAGAACGCTCGTCACATGCATAAACTGTTTGACAAAGGTATTCTATTTGTCTATAATCTTTTCTTTTGTTTTTTCTTAAATCTGGTGTAGCAGTAGCACAGTGCTTTTGGCTTTTCTATTAGAGAAGGCTATATATAACAAATGTGCTTGTTAATGCAGCTTGTGGGGCGGGTGTCCCAGGAGGAACTAATGGCGCAACTTCCCTCGTTTTTGCCTGCGCTCTTCGATGCATTTGGAAATCAGAGTGCGGACGTTCGTAAGGTGGGTGATAGATCGATCTTCTGCTGTAATTTTTATATAACATAATAATTATATGATGATGAGTTCTGAAATAAGTATTACTTTTGTTTGTGGGGGTGGGGCAGACGGTTGTATTTTGCCTAGTGGACATCTATATAATGCTTGGGAAAGCATTTCTGCCATACTTGGAGGGGCTTAACAGCACACAGCTAAGGCTGGTCACAATCTACGCTAACAGGATCTCTCAGGCCAGGACTGGTGCTCCAATGGACGCCTCCCAATGACAAGAAGAAAAGATTATGTGTGTTTTCAGGTGTGGGTTTTGTTTGTGCCATGCATTTATTATTATTATTGGTAAATCTTGATTATTCATTATTCTTGTGGTGTGCAATGTTTGTAGATTTGTATGAAATTAATGGTCTCTCCCTCCCCCACTTAGGGAAAGGTTTGGTTTGGTGGTGTTGATTCCTGTAATTCTTTTTATGTTTTCTATTGTTGTATTTGATGAAGAAAGAAGCAAAGAGGTAAGTGTGTGTGTGTGTGAGTGAAGGAAACCTTGTGATGTAATGTAACTAATGCTGAAAGAGTTTTTATTCTTAAGTGTTTGTTTGGGTTTTATGGTTCAATGTCATGTAGAAGTAGAATTGTAGTATAGTAGAATTTGGTGTTGGATGGATGGATGAATATGATTGATAAAGAAGTGAGGGATGTGAATTATGAAGGAATCAACCTTTTGGCTTTTACACCCACGGACACATCTCAGAATGCGATGTGGGAGATTCTCTCTATTCACATGTTAATTAAATATTCTCTTCTCTATTAGACTATCCTTGTACTAATAAGAAGCTGCAGTAGAGAAAAATAATGAATTCCATCGGGGCTCAAAGCTTTGCAGCCTAATAACCAAACCAGTTCAGTTGCTAATCTATCTAAGCTATTAGATTGATTAGTACTATCATATTGTGTGTGTTTATTTCACAATCAATGTAATTAATTACCTGTATAAATATACACACACACACACACATATATATATATATATATAGAGAGAGAGAGAGAGAGAGTATAAGAGGAAAAGAAATGTTGAGTATAATAATAGTAATAATAATAATGTAATCAAATCAGAGTGGGCCTGGGCCAGACATGAAAAATGACCTAACTGCTGCTGTAGAGTAGGCCTACAGTTCATGTGCCAACCTAGCAATTATCACGTCTGATTTTTCACAAACATTGCATGTGCACTGTATTTATATAATCATTTATCCTGCATGTATATATATATATATATATATATTAACTATCATATTACATCAATCAATCATATTCTTATTACAATGTTCCAAAACACTAGTTATTACAAACCAAAATAATGCCATCTCAATCGCTGTCGCTCCCCTTTCTGTTCTTGTTCTTGTTGTACTTCTTTACATGATTGATTGTTTTCCTTCTTTCTCTATTCCATACTTTACTTTACACTATTTATGTTCATTCAGCATTAAGTAAATCTTACACATACAGGGCCACACAATTCATAATATATTTTGAAGGTTTTTCTTTTTTTTTTTATAAATAAAAAATTAAATTATTTATTATTACTTATAATAAATAATTTGTCTATATCCTCAAGAGTATTTTTGTATAGTCAGACGTGGAGTTAAAAACTTGCTTATAAGTTTCTTAATAGCAAGTTACCTATTTCCAGAGATTATCTGTTAATTAGAGGCCATCTACAACTACAATTCTCTCTACAACATGCATGCATATGTATACTCGCCAATCCACTTGCCAAGATTGTTAAGCGACCATGAAGTGAAAAGTAGACTTGTTAAACGAGTCAAGTCGAATCGAACAAAATAAATAAGCTCAACGAACAAGTCCGAGCCTTGTTCACAAATATTCACATGTATTCGTTAGAAAACAAATATATAAAATTATATCATACATATGAATTAAATAATAAAATAAAATACCATACATATCCAAACAAGTTCGAATGAGCTCAAACAAACTTGTTCGAGCTGGACACAAATACGAACTTGAATAATAAAATTTATAAGCCATTGAGTTCAAATAATACAAACGAGCTCGAATGTTGACGGACGAACACGAACTTTGTCTGCAAAATTAATGAATGAACACAAACACTTAATAAAATTTTGTTCGATTCGACTCGTTAGCATCACCAAATGAAAAGTGCCAATTAGTGTGTGGACCAAGAATCCCATAAATTGGACAGCCACCCAAAAAAGACCAACTGGAGGGGGAATATTAATAATTACTAACAAAAAGTCCTCCTAGTAACACGGATACGCATACATACATAACCATATTTAAAATTTTACCAATCATCATTTCTATTAGATCTTCAACAAGTTCCAGTGCTGAAGATAGATAGTCTTAAATACAAATTTGGATATGCATGTGATAAGTTCAAACTTTGGTTCGTTCTCTATTATTATTATTTTTTTTTTTCTTTTTAAGAAGTTTATATCTTTAAAGGTTTATATATCTGTAGAAAAACAAATACAAAAAATCTGCGAACTGCATCTGATGAATAAAGCTTTATATGGTTTGTAAATATATATGATAACTATTTGCACAAAGCACCAAACACATACACCCAAAAGGTTCATTACCATGCACGTGCAAAGAATATTACTGCCAACCCATAAGAACAGACAGACACAACCCAACTCAACTCAAGTAGCAATAAAAATTAAAAATAAATATTAAACAAGTCCCGTAAAAGATGATCTAGTGTTGTGGAGATAGACTCGCGACCGTTTTTATTTGCAAAATACTTGACAAACACAAATACTTGTAATTATCAAGATGCTTGGATAAAATTAATTAATTAATTAATTAATACGGTAGTATTCTATAGAGCAATATCTCTCCTTATATATATATATATGTGTGTGTGATTGACAGTTTATACCGTTAATCATTGTTATGTAACTAAACAATTATATATATATATCATGATAGATGATGCAATGATAATTATAATAATAAGAGTATAGTAATTAGAAGAAGATAACAAGTGATTAATTAATTATAATAGCTTAGTGTAATTTGGATGGATCTAACAAAATATTAGTAATTTATCACAAGTTGGCAAACAGTAGTAATGTCCTCATCTAATTTAATAGTATAAAATAAAAGAAAAGAAAATGTAATGGTTCGGAAGTATCACTATCCTAGAAGATTTCAGTTAGTTAATTAATAATAATAATAATAATAATTAAATCATGTTTGTGATGAACTAAAGGTTCGCTTAGATTCGCCGCCGTACATATGACTTGTATTTGAGGCTATTGGAGTATTATATTCTACTAAAAGCATATGGATGGATGGATGGATGGATAGCCTCAGCCTCAGCCTCGCCAGATGTCATGAATTCCTATTATAATAATATATACTCCCTAATTTAACCTACTAATTTTACAATTTTGGCATCGCTACTTCACAAGTATTTATTTATTTATTTTTTATTATAACAGAATAATCTATATATAAAAATTAAAATATTTCTAATTTTTATAAAATAATGTCACAGTCTCACATATTTTTCACCTACCGACAAAACATTATTAGTATTATTTTTAAATATACTAAAGAACAAAAGGGTACATAATTTTTTCTTAACCAAATAGTTTTTTTCTCTTATGTTTCTTTATTTTTTTCGTTAGAATCCTATTCTGAATTTAAAAATATTAATTTTATTAACAAATCGTGATTCTGATTATAAACATATTTTATTTTATTAATCAAAATTCTGATGTATACAAAGTCTTTTTTTTTTTTTTTTTTTTTTTTTTTAGCCTTGATATTTTTTAAGTTAAATGGAGTAAATGTTAATCAAAATGAATTTGTTTGGTTTTGATTTAAAACTATTGTGTTTGTTTTGTGTTTTGATATTTTTTAAATAAGGTATGAAAAACTGTGTAGATAATATATATAAAAAATTATATATAATGTATTAATTTTTTTAAAAAAAATATATTGAAAAATTTTATTAAAAAAACAAAGTTAGACTTTATCCATATAATTTTTTTAATAAAAATATAGTATTTACTATATAAACCAAAAACTCAAACCAAATAAACCCAATGTTTTTTAATGAAATAATAAAGCTAGCCTTAATGTTTTTTAGAAATAAAAAAAGAAAAATTAAATAATAGTAGTAAGATACATTTATATATATATTATATATCTCTATAAACAATTTAACAAACACTACAATTTTATATTCCTCCGTCGACCGTCCCACATAAATAATAGCATATTTTTATTTATAGTTTATACATTATTTTCAAACTTATCTTATTATTAATTTACTTCTATTTTTATTTATCAAAATTAGCTATACATAAATTTTAAAAATTTTCATCTTGGACCATCTCCAACTACAAACTGCGAATAGCTAATTTTGCAAAGGTAATTGGAGAATTATTATACTATTTCCTTCGTACCAAACAATATTTCACTTTTTATTTGTCTTTTTATTTGTCCTAAACATCTTGCAATATTTCTAAGATAAAAAATAATTAAATATATTTCATATTGATCTCGCACTTTATTTCATCAAATCACTCAGATAAATACACTTTTCTCTCTAATAATATTACTTGATTTCCAAATTATCATATTTGATACTAATCTAAATTCTCATGCTGAAAACAAATATTGCACACCTTTGAGACGGAAGAAAATTCTTATGTTGAAAACAAATATTGCACCATCTTTGAAACGAAAGAAGTACTACCCCTGTCATCTACTTATGTACTCAATTTCTTTGCAAAATACAAAAGAATGAGTACAAATTTTGATGAAAGATGGGAGTAATACATTCTTGTACTCTCTCTGTCCCATAAGAAAGATATTATTTTTTATTTTTGTCGGTTCCAAAATAAGGATACTATTTCTTAATTTAGTAACTGTACTTCCTATCTAATATAATAAATATTCTTACAATTTACAATATATTACACAAATGCTATTACTTTTATAATACATCATACTAATAAGAACATTTTTCGTTTTCTATACTGCAAATTAATATAATATTAATATTAAAAAATTTATGTGTATAAAATAAAAGCTGCTCTTGTTGCGAGAGCGGAGGGAGTATACAATTTCTACCTCCTATGTTTCTAACACAATTCACTGTAGTGTATACCCATCCCAACATGTAGGAGTATTTGTTTTGGGGCATGATTTTGACAGTATTTCTAGCCTATGCACTGGCAGTAGCAGTGGTAGGTAGCTAGCTAGCTAGGTATTCAAACAATTCGTACCATACCAGGAGGAACCCAATAATAGAAATTACACGTAAAATAAGTTGGGAGTCAAAAACATTAATGATGGTAGAGGAAATCATAATAACAATAATAAAAGTTTGATGTGACTAGAAAAAGATTCAACTTTTCTTGCTATGATGATTCACATATATCATATTATATTAATATAAAATTAATAACATATAGTATGTCTACGATATCATGTAGAATTGCAGTATAGTACTAGCAGAAATGGCATTTAATAATACAACAATATATATATATATTAACTATTAAGGTCCTTTCGTTTTTCAAGTTATTTAATGGATCTTATTTATAACTGCAGTCAAATATATGAGTTGTCAGATATCACAAGCTAGCAGTCAGCAGTACAAGACGTCCAATATTAGCCAAGAACAGTTCAAAATCGATTGAACTATCCACCCCACTAAACCACACACACATATATATATATATATATATAAACTTCTAAATTGTACAAGTCAAAATACAATACCCAAAAAATTATTCATAATCATCAGGTACGTTTTTTAATGCTTTAATCATTGCCTATATCTGAATCGTACAGATTCTTCTTTACGATCTAATCTCCAAGGTTTAATAGAATATATTTTTCTTAGGCTTTTCTATTAACAGAAATAAATAAGGTTTCAAAGAACTAACTAACTCTATGATTCAATAAAATACTATATATATATTACTTATTGTTCCTTAAAAAGGCCTTGGGATTAACCAATCGCCTTATTCAGATTTCAGAGTAATCGTCCACAGTAATTTCTATCTAACGTAGTTCCAAATCAAAGATTGGAGCTGGAGCTATCGGTTCTGACCAACTTGTGGAATAGAGAATAAAACCCCACAGCCAGCTTCTTCTAGGTGCTATATATATATATATATATATGCTATATTGCCTATTGGTGTTCTTCAGCTCAAGACTAGTTGATTACTATTGTTATTATTTAAGTCGGTTAAATAATAAAACTAGTCATTTATCCAATTCAATTATAAAGAAGATACAGACAACAAATTAAGAGATTCTTGTGGACATAATCAATATTCATGGCTAAATTAAGCAAGCGATAACTAAGCAATGACGCAGTGGATGATTACCCAGAAAAGAAACCAACAAAAAATATAGTATAAAATAAAAGCACGAGGAATAAAAATATAAAACTGGCACCACATAGGAAGGGAAGAAAAAGAGAAGAAATAAACTTGGGGGGAGGGAGAATAGAGAAAGAAATGGTACCGGCCAGTAGTTGATGATAAGTGGATGATTGGTGTGTTGTAAATGAGAAAGGCAGTGGGGACCCTCTGCAAATATTATTATCAATTCTCGTCTTGTTCCCCCTCTCTTTTCTTCTCTTCATCACTGTTAACATATTCCACAATTTGTTCCATCATCAGAGAGTCAGAGAGACAGGGCCTTATCTGCTGCTGCTGCTGCCTGCACAAAGAGCCATTTATCACAACCAACAATCATCGCCATAATTATTATTGTGCATTAACCAAAAGGGGAACCAGAGGGAGAGAGGTGAAAGAAGCCCAGACACAATACCTGCCTGGCCTCCATTGACAGTCTCCTCAAAACTTGCCCGATTTGGAAGTGGAGATCATTTATGGTTCGCTCTACACCACTACAAAAGGAATAAACAGGACAGAGTTTGGAAGAATCTTCTGTGCAGAAGAAGAGGAGTACAGTAAACAGAAGAACGGACGACTGAATTATTGGAGATGCTTTTCCAACTCCATAGAGGTATTGTTGGCTTTTCTTTCTAGTGGTTTGTTTGAGAGGTGAGAAGAAGATGAGATTACTGGTAATTTGATCTGTGATGTGATTTGGGTGATTGGGGTTTTTTTTGGTGTGAATCTAGGGATTTTCGTTTTGGTATGAGTGAATCGCTGATTTGAAGATGAATCACTGTGTTCCGGATTTTGAGATGGAAGACGACTACTCTGGTCCGACTACGTCAGGGTTTTCCAGACACAAGAAACCAGCAACGTAAGCTTTTGCGAAATTATTCTCCCCTTTCTACATACCATGGATGTTCCTGTATGAACAAATTTGTTGATATGAGATTCGTGATTTTTGAATTTTGAATTTTAGAGGTGAAGAAGAGATTATGGAATTACTTTGGCAAAACGGACAAGTAGTAGTTCAGAGCCAAAATCAAAGACCACCAAAGAAGAGTACCTATGGCAGCGAGGCGGCGATTCACGTCGAGAAGGAGATCCGACCAAGCGCCGACGAGCACCAACACTTGTTTATGCAGGAGGATGAGATGGCGTCCTGGCTTCAGTATCCGCTCGATGACTCTTCCTTCGACCGAGATTTGTATGCCGATCTCCTCAATACCACTCCTCCTCCTCCTCCGGTCAGTACGGTTACGCAGCCGAGAACCGTCGGAGAGATCCTCCCTCCGCCGCCCCAACCTTCGTCGATCACCAAGCCAGATAATAGCCCACGCTTGCAGAATTTTGTGCATTTCTCGAGGCTTCCAAGCAGCAGAACAAGGACCGAGCCGATGAACAAGCCATCCGTTACAACAGCCAGAACATCCACGGTGGTCGAATCGAACGAGACGCCGGCGTTGGATCCAATGTCAAGGATTCCTCGCAGCGCCGCCGACAGCAGGCTGATGATGCACGTCAACAGCGGCGCCGCCACAGCCACCACGGCGTTCGCCGGAGATTTAGCGGCAGGTTCGCGTGACGTCACGGTGACGTCCTCCCCCGGCGGATCTGGAGCCAGCTTCATCGTCAGCGGTGAGATGCGCAGACCGCAGCAGAAGCCTCCGGCGGAAGATCGGAAACGAAAATCGAGAGAAACCGACGATAACGACGGCCAGAGCGAGGTAACCATACGAACGCGTGGTTAATTTTTTTTTTTGTCTTCTTATTAAAAATAGTAAAATAAATAAATAAAATAATTACAACAACAATCCAAAAATTACTCTACCGTGCGCCCCCTAGTCTAACATGCGCCGGCCAATTTCACGCCCTTGCGGTGCGCACTGCGGCGCGCGGTAGTGTCGCCGTGCGGCCTGCAGATAGTGGCGCGCCGTTACACGTGGCGAATGCTAATGCAATCGATGTCTGCAGTTGCATTCTTCTTTCGCCACGTGGATGGATTACAGCCGCAAGTGTTCCTGTCTTCCAAAACCTAATACAATTAGGGCATGCATGGCATAGTTTTCAGCGCTGCTGCTGCTGCTGCTGCTGCAGAATCATATAATCATTATCACAATATACATATTCATTGCTACTAATAAATTTGGTCCCCTTCAGCCCTTTGGAGGAGATCGAAGACGACAATGCAATTTTACTACACTACACTACACTAAATAACATATTATATAAACACACAATACAACGTACCTGCATACTATATATAAAATTTATTCTTTAAAAAACCATTATTTTTATGAACTGAATTAATTTATAACTTTATATATACGATGACGTGTAGGACATCGAGTTTGAAGCTAATGAGGGGAAAAAACAAGGCCGTTGCTCAACTTCGGCTAAGAGATCTCGAGCTGCAGAAGTCCACAACTTATCGGAGAGGGTTTGTATATATATATATATATATCATTGAATTTAATCATGTGTTATTTGGGATAAGTTAGTATAGAAATTAAGTATGTTATGTTAATGGTTGATTTTGCAGAGGCGTAGAGATAGGATTAATGAAAAGATGAGAGCTCTGCAAGAACTCATACCTCGTTGTAACAAGGTATGTATCTAATATGATTTAATTATATTATGTTTTTAATTATTTTGAAATATTGTTGTGCATGAAGAGATCGAGTTGAAGTGATGTGATGATTTTTAATTTTGATTTTGCATGTTGTGCAAATTACATCAATCAGTCTGACAAGGCTTCTATGTTGGATGAAGCTATCGAGTACTTGAAGTCGCTTCAGCTTCAAGTGCAGGTACATTCTGTCTCAAAAATTAATTAATTTTGTTAAGAATATATAATATATGGGAATGGTTGTGTTAAAATTTTCAAATCAGTACCTATAATATATACAAACAGCATTTGTTCTTATTACACACAATACATAGCACTGTAGCTGCCGCCATAACCTATATGATTAATTTTTCGTGTATGTATATATATAATGTAGATGATGTCGATGGGGTGTGGGATAGTCCCGATGATGTACCCGGGAATGCAGCAATACATGCCGATGGGAATGGGAATGGGGATGGGATTAAGCATGAACATGGAGATGGGCGGGATGAATAGGCCGCCGCCTATGGTACCATATCCGGGAATGTTGCCTCCCGGTTCGGCAATGCCGCCGCCTCCCGCGGCTCCACGGTTTCCTATGCCGCCTCCGTTCCACATGCCGCCGCCGCCGCCTGTTGTTGATCCCTCCCGGCCCCAACCCGACCCGCCAAGAATGCCCATGCCCAACTTCGTGGATCCATATCAACAATTTCTCAGTCTCCATGCAGCACAGGTATCCACATATATATATACACATTTTTCGTTGTAAATAAATAAATAAATAATATGTATTTCTAATCGTCACTATATCATATATATATATATTCTATGGTGCAGAATCAAGCTGCGGGCGCTAACAAGGTTTGTAGCAGCAAATTAGATCCACCCAACCCTTATAATCAGCAAGGTGGTAAGAAATTAAACCGTGGTGTCTATGTGCGCTAACTTTTATTTAATTTACAGTAATCAAGTTGATGGTTTTATTTTTAATTTTGAGGTAAATGGATTTTTTGCATGCAGGAGGTTGATAGATCGATTTTGACGGTAAACGTACAATTGAATTATGAATTGAAGCAGATACGACGTCGTGAGGTGACAATACAAAGAAAAATGTCAAACGAGTATTATTAGGTATTTTTGACAGGATGCAAACTAAAGCAAGCTCTGATTTTGTAGCTGCTACTGCTGCTGCTGCTGCTGTGTAGTGTGGTCAGCTTAATTAATTATGTCAAGTTGATCGATAATTCATTACACATGTAATAATAACTATCGTGATCTTCGACTGCACTTCACTGTCTACTTGTGTACGTACAAATAGTGATCCATGAAAGTTGAGAGATTAATATTAGTCATCAATGCACTCTGATTGGAAGTACATTTTAGGATAAAATGGATACTGGATAGCTGACAAAAATAAAAACAATCCAAAAATTCGACACAAAAAAAACTATGTTCAGGCTTTAAAAAAAGACTCAAAATTTTTCGGGCCATGTCTAACCGGCCCAATTTAATAAATTAAATATATTTTTAAAAATATTTTTATATAAATAAAAAATAATTATATAACTAAATTAAAAGTATGATCTAATAGTTGAATTTAATGTTATGACTATTGGGTTGTGGGATCAATTCCCACCATAGGCCAGGTCTGTCCTGGCCCGGAAAAAAGCGGACCAGGCCGGGCCGGTGCAAAAAAACCGGGCCAACCCGAAATTGTCACCCCTAGATATTGGTGTCATTCAGTTTTTTATCGCTGGGTTGTGAGTTCACTTTGGATAAATTTAAATTCAAAACACAATTATTTTGATCATGAAGTCAATAGTTGAACACCAAAATCCTAACACTATACAACAACAAATCGGTTTATTCAAAATCTATGAAATGATGATATACACACTCTACCTACATTTATAATAATAAATCCGAAACCCAAATCGAACAACAGACCTATACTTGCTCACTCAGTTAAGCTATAAATTAACCACAATTGAACAAAATAACTCATGCTTGCAATGCAACCATATGGTAGTGATCTATACATACCTCTATGAACAGCCAAAGCATCTCCGGATGGAGAAAATAGTCGATGGGGTAGGTTCTGCGTCCAGTTCAATTTTCTTGCGCGGGAAGTGTTTAAAGAATGCCTTCACAGCTCCTGTAACCCCATCTTCATTTTCCATGGCCTTTGCTAGTTCAATTGCGCGCTCCTTTACCTGCGTGTATTATAGTTAATAAAGTTTTGCTTTCAAAGATTTAAACCTGAATGAATTATCCTGCTTACATATTTTGATAATTCTTTTGTTTAGATCAAACAAATCAAGGCAAACTTGTGGGTGAATGTAATGGAAGTATCTGCTGTAAGTACCTTAGGTTCTAACATACACTTAATGGCGTCGACCAACTTTGGGAGTGCAAACTCATCAACCGGGATTGGAGGGGGACCTACACCTCTGGCATGGACTCTGTCTCCCCAGAAGGGTTGATCACCAAAGAATGGGACGACGGTTGTTGGGCACTGTCTCCCCCAAAAAATAGATAAAATTAAAGCAGTTGGGAATACGCTGGAATGAGGAAGTGAACATGAGGCCATTTTATGTTTATTGTCATTACCGCAGCTTTGAGACCAGCAGCCGTCGTTCCAGCACCTCCATGGTGTACCTGAAAGCACGTTGAGCAGCAAATAAGGCTCACCACAAGATGCTCACAACAATTCCCAAGCAATGAGAGGTTCCAGAAGTTTCATTAGCTTGAATAAGATGTCTAGTTAGCAGAATCGGCCATCCCGAATTTCCACACTCAGATGATTTTATAAAATCATAATTTGCATTTAAAGCGGCAGCACTACATATGAAGTTTTACATGCTGGATATTATTTATATAAGTTGAAAAATAATATCTGGCCTCAACCAAAATTTTACCCCAGAATCATGATCGAGTAGATGACAAATAAAAGAAAGGAAATCATGCAGCAGCAGAGAACTATCAAAAAAAAAAAGTGGACTTATTAAATAGAAACACCAGTGTGTATGAATTCACAAATAACCTTCACAAGATAAATATTAGAAAGCTTGAATCAAAAGGCTGGACTTAGAAAACTCACCACTGCAGCACATTGCAAGAAAAGCCAGTCATGGGGGCAGTTATCCAGCAAATATACAAAGTCCTTTTCTCCTGCTACTGAGAACAGGTATTCAATCTTGGATTAATCAAAATGCAAGGACACATGGAATTGAAAGTAATGATTCATTAGAGAAAAAATCAACCATAAAAAGGAAACTCACAGTTGCCCAGGCCACCCCAGCCTTTGTTTATAATTCCTCTCTGTTCAGTTATTTCTAATGCTTTCACAATTGTTTGTGTCATTTTTTCAGGCTCCTGAATGGGCTGAGAGACAATACAAATATCATAAAATAAAGCAAGCTGGAAAAATTAATGTTTTCAAGGTATAAAGAAACTAGGACATATAAATATGAGATAGCTTGTTTGTGTCTTTCAAACTATTTATGCACTATGCAAACTACAGTAACTTATTTTTCTCCCCAGAAAACATCGCACAGACACTTATTTCCATTTAAAATATAACATGGAAAAACTTATTTTATATTCAACACTTCATATCAAACTCCTATTTTTCATTGAATCAAAATCATGTCAAACACCAATTTTCTAAGTTTGTACTAATGCCAAAAAATATACAAAAATACCAAATCACAAACAAGCAGATCCGTAGTCATTGAAAAGACCTACTTGTAGATCTTGCTTGCCACACATGATTCACCTAGTTTCTGCAAACTATTAGGTTCGATAAACGAAGCATTCATTTGGGGGAATTCTCTATATCAATTGTCAAATAACAAAACTCAACACTTCCTATTTCTCTCTCTATTTGTATTCAATAATAATTATACAAAACAGATATTCAATTAAACAAAGCAATTGCTGTCAAATTATAAACAAGATAGTATACTCACAAGACTGCCAAACCCAAAATAGATAGGCTGTGAGCCAGACTTAAGCCAGTTAGCTAGTGACTCAGGTGGCTCATAATTTGTTGCAAGATCCAGAAAGCAAAATCCCACAACATCAACCTTGGGTCCCCAATCTGCATGGTGAGATTGCCATTTACTCAATCAGAAACGATAAGCAAAGATAAACTGTGCATGGGACTGAATATAAGCTCATGAGGAGTTGTGAAAGATATGGACAGACAAAAATCATGTTTAACTACATGTAGTTTATTCACTTTGCACAATCATCACATTAACCAACAATTGGTCTTGTTTGAGAGAAAGAGCACCTTTGGGCTTAGGAACAAGGTGCGGACTCCAAATGTATCCATGTGGAATGTCTGACTCAGATCCATGTGACCCACTCAAATATGTGACTGGCCGCAGCTTCAACTTTTTCTTCCTTAGATCATTTATCATATCTCTTATTCCAAGCCAGATGAATGAATCAACGATCTGATACGACAACTGCAAGGGCATTCAAGGAAAAGCTGTTATATATGACTGAATAATAATATTACTTAACAAAAGAAGAAATACAAAATAAACTGATCAAGAAGACATACTCTATATCCAACAGACTGCTTAACACGAGACAATGGATGGGGAAATTCACTAGTAGGTCTGGCCCAAAACACACTTGGTTAGGAGGCAAGAGATTATTTACGCATGGAAGAAATTTGTGAAAAGACCAACCAGAGTTTGGTTTCTTTGCTGAACCAAAAAGAACAAAAATGATTTCCAGGGCTCAAAATGATTCAGACAAGACTTACGTCCATGGCATTGTGAAAAATATATGAATTGGTATTTTGAGAGCCTCAGCAATATGTGTGTGCCCTGCAGTGAACACCACGTTAGTGCATAGAAATACATATATGATTTAACCACTAATCAGTAAGCTGATGCAAAAACATCTGCAAAAGTTCGCTAGAACTTAATCATCTAATTAAGCCAATGTTTGGAGCATGTCTACCACTAACATGTGATGCCATTTGGTTCTTCAGTGAAATTGCAGCAATTCCTCAGTTAATAATGACGCAAGTCATTCATTAAACTGTAAGAATGGGTTTTGGGATTAGGAAAATTTTTCTATTGAAAATAGGTTTTGATGTGAGGTTTTTAATGGAAAATAATTGTTTGATGCGTTGTTTTAATAGAATAATGGGTTTGGTTAATTGTGTTTTTGGAAGTATTTTAGTGTTTTGGGTTGTCTTGGATATAGAAAAAATTTGAATAGGAAATAAACGTTGAATATGATGTTTCAAATGAACAACAAATGTTCGGATGAGATATTTTGAATAGAGAACAAGTTGTTCTTTTTTATGTAAAAATTTAAATGAAAATAGGAATGAAAACACAAAGGAAAACACCCTTAAACTCTGGTAGCATTTTCAAAATTTATATGCACTTAGACTCTAGAAGGGGAGGAAATTCTATACCGGGAACAATCTTCACAAGAAACTGTACAACTATGGAACGTTGTATTACAAACTTGGGAAAGCATAAGAATGAATGAAGATGCAAAAAAAATAAATATATACATATATGTGTGTAAATCTAACCATATGCAGGTGGATTTGCAATAATAGCATCTGCTTTGAATGGAATTCCAGTGTCCATATCAGGCTCTTTGCATGCTGGAAGTAATGAATATATAATGTCCTTTATTTGATTTCTTTGTACAGGTATTTCTGAAGGCCCTGAGGGCAAAAACCCTTTGTTTTTTACCATGTCTGCAGAAAATGAAGTTTTGAGAAGTTATTATTTGTGCATCTTGTCAGGTAAAACAAATGGTTGAATACTTCCTAATATATCTGCCTGCACACATAATAAAAACAAAGATCTTTAGGTGCAGTTTAGTTCAGGCATAAGATTTATGTTTAAGCTGTAAAGCCATATAGTTCGACAAAGAAACAGTTTCAAAAATTGTTTTTATAAAAATGTTCTTGATTGGTGCATAGTGAGATGTCCGAATGTACGTGAAGATCAAATAAATGATTTTAGACATACAGATCAACCCCAATCTTGAGTATATAAAACATGTGGGTATGCTCAGGGAGATGAGTTTTAGATAGATTTTTTAAGGCTTGCATGATCTTCAATGGTTTAGATTTGATCAATGGCCACAAGGACAAAAGCGGTAGTTCAACTATATCATAGTAGAGTGAACACAATGAGCTCCAAAAAAAAAAAGTAGGGTACTAGAAACATACACTCAGCAAGAACTTTTGGATCTCCCCCAAGAGGATAAAATTCCAATCCAGATGTCAATACAAACTCTTTGAAATTGGAATGAGTGGCCAATCTAACACGATGGCCATAATCCTGCATCCAATCATCTTCATCAACGACTTCAAGGAACCCAAGATCAACTTTTGGAAATAAATAATTAAGAAAATCCTTACAATTATTTTAATGCTATCATTACAAGAAAATTGCTCTTTGTACAATTGTACCTCCACTTTTGTCTTTAACAACTCAATCTAGTGATCGTAATACTTTTCTATACTATCAATGCTGCATCTGAGTTAGAATTTCTTCAAATACCTGTAGTCGCTTCCCAATCGCAACAAATGGTTGCACATCTCCACGAGTTCCAACTATAAGCATTACAATTTGCAATGGAGGGATGTGCTTGAGCTCTGCCATGTCAAGGTGCTCTTCATCAGCTTTAGTATATATGTTCTCCTGATGAACCCCATGAGCACGAGGTGCAACATCTCCTGGAATTTCAAATTCTACAGTTCCATCATCTTTCACTGTAGCTATTCTGTTCAACAATTGGAGCTGCAGTGTTTTTAATATTTAACAAAGATCCATGCATGATGGCCACACAAAAATTAGCAATAAAATCATTCCTCACACAGCAGGGACATATGTATTGCATGTCCACCTGAACACAGATATAATCATTTAATAATTAGTTCAATCAAGTGCAAAACTTTTCAGATTAGTATTTCAAGATCCTACCAAGAATTACCAAGAGTCATCCACAGCTTATCGTATATGAAACAATATTTAAGATTTTAAAAAGGATCTTTACCTTTTGTTGCACCGGAATGCGATCATCAAATATCTGCAAAGCCTCTTCGGCAAGTATATTGCTATCCCTTCGCCGCTCTATGTTTGATTTTTCTGACTCCAACTGCTCATTCGACACTTCAGGTAGCATAGAATTTAGTCGAATATATATCTCCTGTGCGCTCCCTTTCAAAATTAATCACAACCAATTCCGTATTTAACAAATCCATCCAATTTACCTAAGATAAGCAAACATAATATGACCAAAATTGTAGCACGAACACATCCGCACTAACAATCATAAACACCTTAAAACAATCTCAAAACTCTCGAACTCATCCACAATTTACAAAGCCAAAACCCCTGTCTTACCGGAAGAGTTGCTTCCAACGCCATCGGAGAGCGAGGGACAAGCGGCGCCACCTGTAGGAGTAGCATCCTGCGTTGTATCAGTTACCTTCTGAGCATGCTCCCCGAACTCGATAGACACTTCGCCAGAGCTCGAGGACGAAATTGAGTCAGCGGCTCTGGCCATCGGCGGCGCAGCCCGCACCTCCGACGGATTCAGAACTTGATCCAGATCTGCAGGCACTTGAAGAAGCAAAAACAGCAGAAACTGAGTAGAATATGGAGAGGAACAGTGGTGGAGAGTGAGAATTGTTGCGCGTTGAGATGAACAGACGGCAGAGAGAGCGTACCGGAAGAGCGGTCACGTCGAAAATAGTGGGGAAACGGAACAGCCGTGCCGGTGCGCAAAATACACTTGTCTCGGCACGCTGGCATTCACCGCCCACGCGTCAACGCCCCGTAACCGTAGTAAAATCTCCGTCACTTTAACGATGATATTTACGCTAGTGGGAAAATAAATAATTGTGACTTACATTTTTAATATAACCATTGTATTTTCCACTGCCCTAAGTTTTCTTTTCTTACATTTATTATATATATATATATTTTTATATTTTTTATTCCACACACACGAACCCGAATTGTAGCCCCCAAAAGAAACTGATTCTTTTGTTACATATATACGTAGAATAATATGAATATATAAGGTATAATTATAGATGAAGTTTTCTCAATATATCATACATATAATACCAAACAAAAAACATTCTCAATCCGTCATTTATAAAAATATTTGAACACAATTTTTATAAAAATAAATACTCATTGACGGTCCGCCTAGATTAAGAAAACATAAATATTTTATTTAAAAAAAAAAATAATTAAATTAATAATTAAAATAAATAAAGAGAAAACATAATAAAAATAAATAAAATAATAATAATTAAATATTAATTTGTTTACTTCACCGTAGAACTAAAAAAATAAGAATAGATTTAGGGATGAATGAAATAATAGTTAGTACTCCCTCCGTCCAAGTATAAATTATACATTTACTTTTGGACGCAGTGTTTAAGAATAATAACATTTTTGCCAAAGTAACTATGTGATCGATGTAAAATAAAAATATTTGTAAAAAAAATTAGGTATTTAATAAAATATTTACTTTGTAATTAAACTTCCCAAAATAAAAATACAGTTAAATGGAGGGAGTATTAATTTGGATTTGTTATTTTTTATAAGTTAGAAAAAAAATTTGATTTTAATTTGATATTAAAATGTACGATAAGATATTCCTGAGAAAAAAAAAATGTCTTTTGAAAATGAACCTAGAGTTTTTTTGTGTAAAAAAACACACCATTTGTCTTTACTAATAAAAGTACAGTACAAAATAATTATAAACTATATTTCTTACATTTATTCCACACACACTCACGATTTATATTATATTATATATTTTGTCTTTATACATAGGCAGTTTTTTCATGTAAGACAACATATATAGTAAATGAAGTAAGAAAATAATAAAATGTGCATGTGAGTAGCTTGTACTCATGTATTGTGATTATTCATTACCACTGTTATCATGAAAAAGAAAAAATGATACATAGAAAAGAGAAACGGCAAAGTGGAGAAGCCTTCAGAATTCAAATTTTGAAGCCATGCAAATGCAGCAGATATATTCTGCATCACGATTTACACCGACAAATCGCATCGCATATTGCAGCAGACAAACCACGCTTTCAATCCCCAAAAAGAACCAAAGAATGATGACTATATATGTATGTAATGGAGGGGAAGGGAGGGGAGGAAGAATACACACAAGAATGGAAAAAGAGACCATACCCCAACAATGAACACGAGGAACACCACAAAACTTCAAGATATAAGATATATTATACGATGACTGTAGTTGATGTGTAGATTATTTGTTAGTTCTGTGTCTCACCGAATTGGATTGACCCTTTGCTTCGATTGCCGTGTGAATAGACCTTAGCCTGTAGGTGATTTCGGTGAAGGAGGGCCTGCCGTCAGGGTCGGCCAACCAGCATTGTTCCATGAGGCTCCTCCACTCCGGATCACATTGTTCTGGAATCTGAGGCCGGAGGGTGTTCTTCACGATTCCTCCTGCATTCGCAAGTTAGAATCGATTCCAGAAATAGGAAACCAAATTCAACATACACTTTCTCAATTCAATTTTAAAGTTCAATTCATAGACACACATAAATTTAGTTTCATTTATATAATAAATGGGCAGTCAATATAGCAAAATATGTTTTTTGTGTCATAGAAAGTTGAAATAAGCTCACCAATGATTGCCCCACAGTGCATGTTTGCATAAGGTTCTTCTCCGGTCAGAATCTCCCACAGGACTATACCAAATGAGAACACGTCAACCTGTCAAAGTCATATTACATGTTAACTAGTTTCAAGTGTTACACAGATTGCCAGTGGGAATACAAGACGTTGGATGTTTTCATGGCTGCTCGAGGAGTAGCATGAAGTTCAAAGAATCTAACCATAGATGCCCATTACACTGTGAGACAGTTTAAGGTTTTATAGATGTTACGAAAATAAAAAGAAACTGTTAAAAACACTTAGAATGGAATAATAAAGGAAAGTAGAAGAAACTCATAGTAGTACAAAACAGCACAGATAGTTCTTTACCTTCTCAGATACCTTAGTGCTGCTTCCATTCAACAATTCTGGTGCCATCCACGGTAGAGTCCCGCGAACACCACCAGATACCAAAGTGTTGCGTTTGATTTTGGATAGTCCAAAATCTCCAACCTGCAAACAATTCCTCAGTCATCAAGAAATGAGTAAATAATCATGTTGCTATGTAGTCCTTGCCTGCAGCAATGTCATTATGAGTTTTCTTTATACATGTTGTTTCCGGCACCACTTACCATGTGGCATCTACTATTTTTATCATGTGTTTTTGCTTATATAACGGTGTTCTTCTCCCATTTACAGCAAAACATATAAAGATCTCAATGGCCTATATGGCTAATTCAGTTACAACTACGGGAAACATAAAAAAAGAATAGGTAGAGGTGTCGATCAGGTAAGTTTGATGGATTCCTAGTTTGAATTTGAATTTGAATTTTGAAATGCATAAAGCTCAAGAAGTATAGATTGATCCACACCTAACCTGATTGTTTCGCAGGTCAATAGAGATTTGGGTTTAACCCAAATTTGACATGAACCCACAAAACTTAATCCAAATTCACAAAGTTTTTAATTAGGTTCGTGTAAAATTTCATATCACGACCGCAATTGCCACCCTTGATGATAAGGTGATTAATTTCTATATGCCAGGTTCCTACATCCTCAAGTCCCAAATAGGGCTGAATAAGCATTAGATCTCTAGGCGTCAAGTATGGTAACTATTGTTGTATTAAGGAAAAGGGGGAAAGCAATCAATGAAATCATGTCAAATTCAAGTGCATAATCTTAAGATTTGTGGTTACTAAATAATTATTCTAAACTTTTGTCACTGTAATTGATCATTAAGTACCTTGCAAATAGGTCGGTGTGGATCTCTTAAATTTACCAACAAATTGTCACATTTCAAATCAAAATGGACAATATTTTTGGAATGCAAATACTCCATGCCAAATGCTGCATCCATTGCAATTATAAGCTTTTTACGCTGATCAAGTATTCTGCATTTGATTTCAGATAGTCAAGCCTCAACCATGATTTGATATTGCAAAATTATAGAAGGGGAACTTATGTACTTGTCCTTTTTAAGTAGAGCATTTCTAAGTGATCCATTTGCCATGAATTCTGTCACAGTAGCCAATGTCCCCCCTACACCATCGGGAACCACCCCATAAAAGGCAACAACATTTGGATGGTGAAGATTTGATAGAATCCGCGCTTCCCGCCAGAAGTCTTTGGTCTGAAAAGGGAATGGGTACGTCATGTGTATGCCAGGTACATCATATGTATGTCAGGTACATAAGATCATTCCAATAAAAGAAGTTGTGAAAACTTACTAATCGTTCTTGCTCTGATGATCTCCCAGAAAAACAAGCTTTCTTAATTCTCTTGATTGCAACATCTGTACCCCTCCATTTTCCATAATAAACAGTTCCATATGTGCCAGATCCCAACTCTCGCAATTCTTCAAGATCGGCATTTTTTATTATCTAGAACCACAATTATAAGATAAGTTGGGAAAATCTAACATTTCCTATCCTAAAATTCAATGGACAGGTTGGTTTGGATTACATGAAGAGAAGCATGGTTTTGGAGTAAAAAATGGAAAGGAGATACAAATGATCCAAACGCTGGGGTGCACAAGTTTCATATTAAAAAGTAGACTATCCATGTTAATAACAGTGCATAAGTATAATCTTCTAAAAAAGGACAGTTAACCCTTGGCCAATTAAGACCCCCTAAAATCTGCATTTGTTTGACAATAAACTTTCTGATATAAATAGAGAAAGACTCAAATTTCTTCTTAATCTGCATATAGGATACCCAACCACATCGGGAAATTGTTTAAGACCTTAGATTGAGCTTCTCTTATAATGAAAAGTGAAGGCATACCTGAAGACCATATAAATCCGCTTCCATTTCAGCTATCATTGCATCACTAAACAATTCTTCTTCATGACTATCAGCATTAACATCCTGCATCAGTAGAAGGGAATCAATTATGTCATGCACATGTTAAGAAGAGATTGTCGGAACAACACAAAGAGAGAGTTATTACCTCAAGATCCTGTGAAGTGTTCTGTGCTTCATCTGCAGGCGATGGTAAAATTTGTGCATTGTCAGCAGCTGGTACATCTGAAAAAGGAATAATAGATGAAAACTCTGTGCCAGATCCAGGCTTCTGTTCACACGGCATGACATGAGTAACCAGTTGCCCATCTCGTGATTTCATCTGTTCATTAAAAGTCCCAGCAAATTCAGGATTCTTGGCCCTCTTTTCTGGAAAATTAGGCAGGTCGACATCTAGCAGTGAAACTTCCCTCTTGGATAAAGTAGCAGAGTTATGCTGATTTTCACTCCCTCTTGCATCATCAACAACACCAGATTGATCCAAATCATTATGCTCCCCAAACCTAAGTTTGTTATGACTAACATCCCTTGAACCTTCAAAAGATTGGCAAATTTCAGCCACAGGTGAAACTACACAATTAGATAGCCCATCAAGGAGATTAGGATAGCTGCTATTATCGTAAGACTCTTCTTGACATCCATGAGTATGATCTGCAACTTCAAAGTTATGGGAGAAGGAAGAACAGCTTTCCAGGACACCCTTTCCTACCACAGTTGAGGTTCTCTCAGCATGAATTTTTTGGGCTTGCTCTAACTCAAGATCATTCAATGGATTTGCATTGACTGATGCCGGAATCACATTCCTGGAAACTTGTGCATCTTGTTTGGGTGAGTTAAGACTCATGGGGGGAAATGCTTCATAGTTGTTAGTTTTCAATCCCATTGCCAACTCATTTGCAACAGCTGACGAATCACTAGCACCAAAAAGATTGCTGCTGCTTAATAGATGATCATTGGCAACAGGTCTATTCCCTGCTGCAACATTTAAATCGCATCCATTTTTATGAGACTGCACCATTGAAATCTGACTTCTAAAATCTGTTTCTGATAGTTGCTCTTTACCAGCAGTATAGCCTATAAGGTCGGTAACTTCAAGTTGGCTTGATGTGGGAAACCCAGAAGAGGGGTTTAGAAATGAAACTTCTGTAGCAGGAACAAGTGGATCCCCATTCGAAACCTTGGTTGGAAGCTGTGTATTAACAAAACCAACATTCTCATGCGGTTCCACTGGTTTTTCTAGTAGGTCAGTAGATAATCTGCACCAAGATGATGGAGGCTTTTCCAATTTTAGTGAAAATGACTGTGAGACTCCTTCATGAGAAGGGAAAGGAGACATCTGTCTCTGACCGTGAAGATTTGGATCAGATGATGCATGAGGAATTCCCTGGTAACAGCCAACGGAATCACCAGATGTGGGCAATATGTCCACCAAATTACCATTTTGGGGAAGAGATACTTCTAAACCAAATGTCCCTTCCATGTTTGCAACCCACTCAGGATGGCTTATCCCAACATTGTCATTTCCCTGCTTCATTGCTTGACTAGGGAAATTCTCCCTGTTCAGAATCAAGGGGTTCATTTCCTGTAGCTGGACAGTATCTTGTTTGGTAACAGGATCATGAGAATTCATCAAATTTACAGCCACATGAGTAGTGGGATCATGAGAAGCAGCGTAGCTGATAGAACCTTCAGGTTGAAGTGGTAAAGCAGAGCTGAGTACCATCAGACCATCGGTACCACCAAATGAAGAGTTGTCTTTGTACATTGTAGTCTTGCCATTATTCACATCTTCTTGCTGAATTGAAACAGAAGTTATTGGGCGAGAACTTATCAACTTCTCAGTGTCATTAAGAATAGCTGCCAGATCAAGGGCACCAGGGGAATCCTTAATTTCAACAGGATGCACAGGAAATGGAAAGATTTTTTCATATCTTGAACTGTTTTCTTCATTAGGCATCGCATGGAACATTTCATCTCCTGAAGGTTGCTCATGTTGGTGGTTAAGTAGGATAGGATCAGTTCCAACGGTACTACAGAGAGCAGTCTCTACAATGCCATTTACAGCAGCAACATACTGATAGTCAGTATTGTTCTGCTGAACAAGACCAGCATCACATGCATTTGATGTTTCAGATTCACTCAAAGGAATCAAAAAAATACGAAGTCGTTGAGAACCCTCAGGATACTCAACTCCATCATACTCATCAATCATATTTTGCAGATCCTCATCCGAAGATACTGATATAAGGGCATCAAGGTCTTCCCCAGGAAGCTGGTATTTAATAGAGTGAGATAGGTTGCACATTCCAGATGTTTTCTTCACCAGTTCTTCCCACGAAACATTCTTTTGGATAGATATTATGCGTGTTTCACCCCCCACATATCTGAGTTTTCCATCACTAGGTCGTGGCAGTATTTTACCGCCAAAACTGCAAAGAACTTTTATCTTCCCAGATAGGGAACCATTAGAACCTCCTAGTGCGGAAGAATATAAAGATCTTGATGAATCAGATTCATTTAATACAGGAACATTGAGTGCTGCTGCAGTCTGATCATTATATGCATCCACTGTCAATATATTGGCTTTGGTTCCATTAGCACCAATCTCCTTATAATGCATGCTTTCGTTACTTGTGTAAACACCATTATCAATTTGTGACATGGATCCTCTGGCTGAAGCAAATTCTGTGATGTCAGAGCCACATTCAGAATCTATTCTCCTCAGACAAAGAATTCGAGCTAACTCCTCGTAAACCATTTGGCCATCCTTAACATCAGAAACTCCAACCTTCTTCTCGTAGTTGGGATTGATACCGTGCACAGAGGCAACAATTCCAGCAGCAGCACACTCCTGCAGAAATTTCATGGAGAACTCCTCTCCAGTCTGAATAGATACATTGTTATCTGCAGTTTTACAGACTTTTCCCACACCTCCAGATTCAAAGTCCAGTGAATCCAACTGAGTCCATTGACCATGGTGACCAGGTGCCTCACCAGTCATGGCTTCAGCTAGATAAATGGAACTATTTGGCTTCCCCATATGTCCTCATCAAATGCAGATCCCTATTCTAAGCTTCATTGCTTGACCCAAAACACCGGCAAACACTTTTGTTCCAGTGGCCAGACTGATTATTAACTCTAACCTAACTGCTCTCAAATACACCCTAAAATTGCACAAAAATCACCAAGTTCGCACTCAAATCCTTACACTCTGCCTTGTTAACTCTTCACTTGCTTCTGTTCTTCATGCTCTACTCAATAATTATCTGTCCCAACTAAAACAATAATCTTTTACTCCAGAGACCAACATAAGAGAAAAAGATTTCACGCCCGCATACCAAATTTAGTAGGAAACACACCAAAATATGCCCAAGGAAGAAGAAAGTACCTAACCATAAACTCCCCAGATATAAGATCAATGATCACTCTCTCTGGCTGACCTTTCTACTCGAGATCATCAACCAGTCGTAAGAATCCGGATAAATTACCTAGAAATTGACCATACCAAATCATGCTGAAAACTGTACGAAATTAAGCTAACACAGCAGAATTTTCAAAAAGAAAAATAAATGAATAAATCAAGCATTTGGCAGACAATCCACCAAATTTCAAAAGTCGTCGCAGTTAATATATAAAAAATTTAAATGGGGTATTAGATTGATCCGTCGGGTTACCTCACTTCTCCAGCTAAGGCCTAACGGTTTCTCGTAAAGAATTCAACTCAATGAAAAGATTATCAACTGGATCGGCGAGGGAACGACCGAAGGACAAAGAGAGAGATGTTTGCACCTGGAGTTCGTTGCCAATGCCTCGGGACAGCGAAGAGCGGTATCATAGTCCAAACGGGGCGGCATCGGATCCGGGTCCAAACCCGGCTCGATTACTCAAATAAAAATTTTAAATTTAAAGTCACACCAAACAAATGAATAATACTCCCTCCGTCCCGCTGGAAGGACGACGATTTGTTTGTAATATATGGTAAGTTGAAAGGGTGACCGTTTGTTTGTAATATATGGTAAATTAAAAATATATTTATTATGTTAAATAGGTAGTATAAATTGTAACATTTTAAATTTTATGATTTATAAATTTTTTATTTTAATTAAATTATTTAATTATTTTAATATTAATTTATAATTATTTTTTTTAGGGAAAAAAATTATTTTTTGTCTCAATATAACTAAAATTCATCAATTTCGCTCTAAATATAAAAAATTTATCAATTTTGGTCTCAATATAACCAAAACTCATGATTTTTTGTCTCAATATAAATATTTTATCAATTTTAGTTTCAATAAAACCAAAACTCATATTTTTTGTCCCAATATAATCAAATATTATTTTTGTGTCCCACCATCAACGAACCGACGAAAAATGTTGACGTAAAAAAAAATCAAACATTATATTTATATCAAAAAAATTGCATAATCTTGCAGGTCCACGTCAGTATTTTTCGTCAATTTGTTGACGGTGAGACCAAAAAATATAAGGTTTGATTATATTGATAAAAAAAAATGATGAGTTTTGGTTATATTTGGATTGATAAAAATTTTATATTGAGACCAACAATGATGAGTTTTAGTTATATTGAGATAAAAAATAATGAATTTTAATTTTATTGAAACAAAATTTTTTTATATTGAGACCAAAGTTTGATCAATTTAGGTTATATCTAAACAAAAATAATTTTTTAAAATAAAAATATATATTTTTCGAAAAACACATCATAGAAATAATAACAACATAAGTTTTTGGGACAATAGAAATAAATTTTTAATTATTTATTAATTATATTAAAATAATATATTAAAAGATATTTTATAAAATAAAAAATATATTTTTTTAAAAAAAATTATTAATATAAATAGTAAATACATAAGATTTTGAAACAAAATAAACAAATTTTTAATTATTTATTAATTATATTTTATCAATTCAACTAGTTTAAAAAAATGGCCTTAGTTGTCACAGAGGGCCCAAACAAGGCCTGCTAAGTCTCTTTTACGTGCTTGTCAATTGTCAGTGTCCAATTTCGGCCCATCAAATTGGGCCCAAAAGCCCAAAAAATACCGACCCTTCCTTCGCATGGTACCTTCTGGAAGCGCATGAGATTTTGCGTCCAGTCTCTGTGCTGGTTCAACTGCTTATTCAAATATATGTATATATTGCTTTGTCCATCCGGCTTCTTCCTCTAGGGTTTTCAGGGTTTTGAAATTCTGCCAAAGGGAAACCATGGATAGGTATCAAAAGGTGGAGAAACCGAAGCCAGAATCGCCGGTTAATGAGAATGAGATTCGCATCACATCTCAGGGTTTAGTTCGTAACTACATCAGCTATGCCACCACTCTGCTTCAGGTACGCACTGCGTTGTATTTTATGTTTTGTATCTCTTGGGGGTTAAATTCTTAATGTTCTGAATCTGTATACGTTTGTACTGTTCGAGAGTATTTGTGTCAAAGTCGCTTGTTGGTATTTGAGTTTTACCTGTCCTTTACCTTAATGGTTGATTTTAATTGCATAATGCAATATAATGCATCTAATGTTCTTGTCATTCTCGAATCTTGGTTTATTTTAATTTGTGTTCAATGTTTTGAGGTTCTTGTTACCTATCTGTCGGTGCTTAAAATTCTGATTTTGTAATTTTGTTTTTATATAAATATTTATATGCTTTAGGAATTGTTTTTGGAAATACGCCATGTATGTCCTACTGGGTGCTTCGCATGTAGTATTTTCTATGTTGTTCTATCATGTTATTTGGAATGTGGATATTTACAAACTCATTATTGTTTTAAGGTGTTTGAGAGGCCACCGAGTGGAATGTTATTGTACTTGCTGTTTTACGTAGCAATTTTTTTGTTAATTGTTAGTGTTGGGTTTCATGATGTACTTCTAGCAATTGCAATGATGTTGTGTTGAATATTCACCAGTAGCAAACATTTAAATCCATTATTTTATTTACCTAGGGTATGGTCTACTTGTTTATGTTTTGGTTATGCTCTGTAAAGACACTTTCTAGAACTTTCTTCACCTTTTGGCCCCCCTCATGTATATGATCTGCGTATGTGTATCTGTTATACTGAGGTAGGGGGCTAGGGGTGGTAGCAGAGAGAGAACAGGTTCTGAACAAGATAATGAGAATTTCTAAAAACATTAGATCGACTGCTAAGGGCTAAATATTTTAGAGCTAGACATAAACAATTCCTTGATGATGCTAGTTTATACTTCTGTTTGGTGCAATTTATGTGTCCATCCATCTTCATTAACCCCACATTTTTACCGTTAATTACATGAAGATTAATCTCATTTTAATTGCCTATGTTGTTATGCAACTCTTTCACTTAGATGGATCTCTTCTGCCAGTTGAGTTCCAGGCGCGGCTCTTTGGTGTTTGTTTTCCTATCTGCTCAAACCTAATGTAACATCCTTTAGACTACTTGTCTTTTCTTCAGGAGAGGCAAGTTAGAGAGATTGTCTTAAAAGCAATGGGCCAGGCAATTAGCAAGACTGTGGCAATTGCAGAGTTCATAAAGGTTCCTGTCTATTTTCTGTGTGCTAGTTCGGCTTCCATGGTTGAATGTATTTTACTTTTTTTGATGGTTTGGATTGCTTTTTGTTTGAAACAGAGAAGAGTTCCTAGATTGTATCAAGATACCGCCATCAGTTCAGTGAGCATAACAGATACCTTTGAACCCATTGAAGAGGGCCTTCAGATGTAATTTTCTATTCCCTCTACCGCGTACTATACTTTTCTCGCACTGTGCATAGCTCCATATACTGCATTATGTGCAAGAACACTGCGATTATTTACTCTTAACATTGCTTTTTATGCATGTACAGTGTGGAGCAGACACGCCATGTCTCAATGATCACAATTACCCTTTCTACTAAAGAACTTAACAAGAATTCACCTGGGTAAGCTCATAATCCTTTATCTTATTAGGGTCTAAGTGCTGTGGTCACAAAACGGTAGCAATCATTCAGTCTGATTAATGAGAACTGTCTTGATGTTGTCTTTTTATTAGTTTGATAAGTTACCCTGATGTTTGTTTTAAACTCGCTCTAACCCGATCAATCTTGTGCTTTGCACAACTCAGGTATCAAGCTCCAGTTAATGTTGGTCAAACTAAACAGCAATACAACTATCAATCACAGCAGCCAATGCAACAGCAACCACCTAGACAAGCACGCGCTGTCTACAACACAGGTAGCAGATGTGGCTGAAGTTTTAGTCTACTATAGCAATTCCCGCATGGAAAAACTGTAAATTGAATGATGTTTTCGATTTTCAGATACATATGGGCGGGGAAGGGGCCGTGGCAGAGGGAGGGGAAGAGGCTGGAACAGGGGTGGTTATGGAAATTACAACTACTACCAAGGTACCCATTCTACCATCAATGTTAAATAAAATTGCATCGACTAAATCTTGTAACTGTGTTATATGTAATAATATTTGAGGTTCTGATTACATGACCCTGTTGGCAGACAATGGGGGGTACTCGGGCGGTTATTCAGGCGGTTATTCAGGTGGTTATTCAGGTGGCTATTCTGGTGGATATTCGAACTGGGGGGGTAGAGGGGGTGGCGGTGGTCGTGGGGGTTGGGGTTATCGCGGTCAGTGCCTGTGCACTTTTCAGCTTTATATAATATATCCAATTCATAAAATACATAAACAGATCCCAATCAATTCCCTGCTCTATGGTAATGAAGTTATTAACATTGTTTTAATATGTAGGGACAGGAGCTGGATATGGTCGAGGCCGAGGTGCTGATGGTGGTGGTGTAGGCGGCAGAGGCTACAGCCGTGGCCGAGGAAGGGTGGGCAACCGGCCAAGGGGCGGCGGCGGCGGGATTCAAGCTTAGTTTGAAGGTTGTTTCTTGCTCTTTGCCTTGGTTTTGGTTTTGGTTTTCAAGTGGTGTTTCAATGTTGATCATCGTCATCGTCATCATCATCATCAAAGTATTATCGGTGTTGGGTTGGGGGCTTATAATAGTGTTGGGGTGATGTGGGCTACAGTGCTGAATCGTGTTTCTTTGCTGCTTTGGTTTTATTTGTAAGCAAGCTTTGGTTTGGTTTTCAGATTTTGTGGGTTTTTGTTTTTTATTAAAGAAGTAAAAAGTTACGGGCAGAATCGAGGCACCCAAATCCAATTACCAATTTCTGTTAGTTAGTATAGAGCTGTGCTGCTCTGGGGTGGGGTGGGGTGGGGGGTATGATTGATTCCACCTTGTCTTGATTTCTTGGTTTTCTTTTATTATAAAGTATTTTTTTTATTTTTTATTTTTATTGGATTTGATATGATTGATTGACGTAAAAATAAGCGCTTTTATATGGTTAAAAATGATTGAATGAATAAGCTTTTGTGTTTGCCACTGATTCCTAAGAGCATCGGCAACAAAAAGTTCAAATTTGGAGTTCTTTATGTTACAACACTACTTTCTTTTACTGCCACATTAGCAGTAAAGTACGTATGTATTTATATTTAAATAATATATTAATATTAGAGAATAAAATTAAATATAATTATATAAAAAAAAAGTTGGCATTTATTGGATATTTCTGCAAGGTATCTAAGAGATGTTCAGAACATTTATGTATATTATTTAATGTTAATCGTGGTGTGGAAGAAGAGAGGGAATCTCCTAAGAGACGATAGCACCATTGCAAGTGCTCCATTTCTATCTCCTGAAATGAAGATTGCTGGACTTGTATATAAGGAATTTCATTCTTGAAACAGTTGAAGTCAAGACTTGTAAGTTTAGGATACGTTTTTTTTAAAAGAAAAGTTTATTTAGTCTTTAACTCAGAAAGATGTATATTCGCTATTTTCTTACATAATATTATGATATTAAATAAAAAAAAATTCAAAATTTCAAATCCAATTAAAAGAAATATGTCCTTTGTCTTACTCGTTCGGGTGGCTGCATTATTATTATTCTTATTAGCACGCACACACATTCACGCATTCCACTGGAATTTGTGAAAGATACATTATTTTAAAAAAAAGTTAAAAGGGTAATTTGGTTATGTTATAATATAATTAAAATATAATTAGTTAACTAATATAACAAATGTCTAGATATTATATGAAAAAAAGAAAAAAGAAAAAAAATAGGAATTTATCATCATTAATATCTAGTCCGATAAAAATTTAAAACATAAAAATAAAAATCCCTGGCATGAGAGAAGGGAAGGGTTAAAATTTCAAATTCCAACTACAATATTAGAACAAACACAGATGCACACAACACTGAAGTCAAGTTGAGTTTTGTTCTAGTTCTAGTTCTAGTGTTCTACCAATATATTCAGGCAAAAACACAACCTATACTCTATACAGAAACTACACTATCTCTTGCAAAAATACAGAATTGAATTTCGGATATCGCAAGTTGCCGAAGAATTTAGGGAGAAATGAAAGCAGCAGATTGGCAGGCAGGCACACACACACATTAATGGCATTTGAATCCATGGCAAACAGATAAAACTATGATAAGGATTATTGCGATGATAATACCAAGAACAATCAGCTTTATCTTCATGTTTTGAAACCACATCTTTCTCCTAATTCTTGTTCCTTGTGTCCTGAAATCCTGTGCCTGTGACCAATGTTCGATAGCAATCAAACATTTCAGCTATGCTGTTGGTTGTAATTTGTAAAAAAGTCGGTGTAGCCAATACCAAAAAGTTCCAGCTTCGTAGTAATGCCACAATAATGAAAAGAAATCCCATGTGAAACACAATAAATACAGCAAGTGAAACTCAACTTAAAAAAAGAAAAAAAAGAAGAAGAAGAAAACAATCAATTTGAGCTCAGTTTATAAAAACTCAAGTTCGAGCATCAAAGTTTGATGCTTGACCCGTGTAATGCTACTCCAACATTATATATATGCTGTTAAGTGTTGACAATTACCAATTAATAACTAAAACTGAAGTACAAATTTCCTTTTTGAGGAAATTAACTGTCTCAATAAATGAGCTTACATTCATTTAAATCTTCGTGTTTCCAACTATGCAATTCAAGTAGCAAATATAAATTTGAACTTGAACTTAAAACAAGGACAAACTCAAATTCAAAGTATGTGCCCAGATAAAATTGTCATTTCAGTATAAACTTAATATATTGTTATTGTCAGTCAAGCTTGAGATCTTGACTCAACTTGATCTCATCATTAGCCCCGGGAAGGAGAAGAAAGGAAACATCTCATACAATACATGGTAATCTAAATGGCATAACACAGAAATATAGATAACAAGGAAATCAAATTAGCTTCCGAAGGTGTGAAAACAATAAAAAAAACCAACAAACAATAAAGTCCATCTATACGGATTAGGACAAATTAATTCAAAGTGCTGCAGTTACGTAAATAGCAATAACAGGGATAGGTTCAAACAACCATGCATGTTTCGGTTAATTTCTGATAATTCTATATAATTTTAATTTAATTTTTTGTATACGACAAGTCAGCATCACATGATAAGCTGAAAATGAGACAATTAACTGACCTGCGAACGAAGATTCTCAGTTTTATCAACCAGAAGTTCAATTTTCTCTCCACGATCAAGAACCTGCAGAATAGAAGGCATATTGGATCCAAAGACAAATCCCAAAAACATCAAAGATACAAAACAAAAGGTGCTACAGAAAGCATACTATATTGACTAACAAAAATAATGGGTTTGTTCTTCAACCAAACTTTTTTTCCAACACGATTCTCAAGATGTAATATATATATTTTATCATTTACAAAAATCAACATTCAACATAAAATATTACTTTTTATATTAAATACACAATTCCCTATACCTCATATAATATATATATATATATATATACACACTAAACAAACAAACCTAATAATTGTACCTTCTCAATGTTTTCCATCATCACCCCTTTAACTTCAGAAACTTGAGCTTTAACCTTAACAAGTTTGTTGATCTCCTCTGGATGATCTACACAATACTGCATTTGCTCCTTCAATTTAGGACTGCATTGTTAAAGTTACACAAAACCAATTTGAGTTTATTCACAAAGAAAATTGTGAATTAGGACACAGTTCAGAAAATTAGGAACTAAAGAAAAATATTACCTGAACTCTCTGTTCAGGCTGTTTGCAACAGCTGTAGCTGCCCTTCCTCCACTATATTTTTGGGTAAACTCTTCCTTGATTCGCTCAAGAAATGCCATGGGAAGCTGTCTTCCAACAGATTCAACAGCAACAACACAATATGCTGTCATTTAGAAATACTATTCATCATTCCACAGAAGAGATTCAAGGATACAACAGGACAATTTAGAGTCAAACAGAGTAAAGTGTCTTGCACTTAAGGATTCAAAAAGAAATGTTTTTCTCACGGTATATTGTGTAAGATAATATTTTGCCGACAAAATTTTCTTATGGTAGCAATACTAAAGAAATCTAATACATTTATATATCTCGTAGCTGTAAACTGGTCTTTCCATACTCCATGAAGGTCATACATTGTCTTATCTTCTTATAAAGTGACCAACCATCTAAATGTACTACATTCTTTGCACGAATACATGATTAGAGACACAATACAGAGAGCTGACTGCTGCCGCACTATTTATTCTGGTTGGTTTTGATGTTCTCATCCCTGCTTGAGACAAAAGTTGAGACACCACACAATTTCACATGCATTTTGCTTCTGTTTTCTTTCTTTTCTTTTCTTTTTTTCGCAATACACCAGACTTCCTCAATTGAAGTGGTTTTTCTACCTACCAAAGATTTGATTGATCTGCATCTGCTAATGCCTTATGCATATATTCTCATAAAAATGCATGCCTAGGTGCCACTATGAAAAAACATGAGACTTTGTTCCAAAGATGCACAGTGATCAATAAGTAGAAATCAATGAGAGCCCTATCCTCTAAGTAGAACTTTAAATTGATGCTTCAATTGCAGATTGCTCGATATTGAAGGAAATTGCATCCTAAAACTTCCAACCGGATTCGAAAACCCCGAAATTAACTCAAGAATGTATTCAAAAGAAAACACTAACAGTCTATGAAGATCTGACTTCCTGACACACCAAAGGAAAAACACTCACGACGTAGATAGTTTCCGATAATCCAAGAACGAGAACATTGATAAGAACGACGGCCAGCATCAATAACAAAGAAACAAAAAGCAGGTGGAAGAAATGAATCATCAAAAAGAAAAACATAGATGACGACGCTTACTGAATCCATCCTCGACGAGGTAATTGAAGGTGTATCCGTCGCAATTGTAAGTGAACTTGTTGTTGGTTGCTGGAAGTTTCTGTAGGCACTGCGAGGCGACACCGGTGAAATTCCCGGTGAAGTCGGTGTAATCGGCGAGGATCACCGTCCCCCGCGCCACGAAGCTGTAGATCAACGATTGCTGGCCCATCTACTTCCCCTCTTCCTCTCTCCGATAAACCCTACTCCACGTCCACGTGCAGAACGTATGTAAAACCGTACAGTACCGAAGGAAAAAAAAAAAAAGAGGTGAAAACGACGGAACGGTGAAAAAACAAAATGCCGTTGGTATTTATATGTGGAAATGAAAATATACTTCCGTTCGGGGTCCACAGAAGCGTGTTTCTGTACCAAAATTGAAATTAAATTAGAAAAAATACATATACCCACACCCGGGTCGGATCCGGAAAAATTTTTATGGGGTGAGAGAGGCTCGAACTCTCGACCTCAGGATAACTCAGAAGCTATGAGACCTACGCGCTAGCCAACTGCGCCACCACCCCTTTGACGAACATTGGGTACAAATATAGTACAAATTTTAAATTTACAGTGGTGCCGGAAAACGATTCTCTTCACCACCGATTTGCTCGAGCGCGGCGCGGTGGTGGTGCGGATATCGCAATTAGGTTGGTGAATTTCGGATTCTGCTGGTATATTTTTTTGCTAATGGCGTTGGATTTTTGGTTCTGTTTGTTACGTCGAAATTAGGTTGGTGAAGCCTTTGTTGGTTTGTTGCGTGGATATATGTATATTATATCTGCGGCTTTTCGTTTGAATTTTGAAGCAGGACCGCTGGCCAGTTCAGTGGTGCTGGAGGTTTTATGCATTTGAGTTTCGCGCTGTTGATATTAGTTTTGGCGGAGATGCATCGTTACTGTTGCATAAATTTGGCTTTCTGGTTGGGTTGTTTGGTTGCGCTGTACAGACGTTCTGCTCGAATTTTCTGCCAACAATGTTGGTTGTCTGGTTGTATTGGTCGTGTTTGAGGGGGAATGGATACTCTCTCTACTTTATTGCAAGATTAACACTAATAATAGAAATTGATCACTGGGGAAATGCATTATAACAAAACAACCTTTCTGTAATTACAAAGTTAAGATCAGGATTTTCAATATATTGGCGTTAGTGATTCACATTTTTGCCCTTGCCTGTTCATGTTCAAGAGTATGCGTAGCTCTGCAAACACCCTGTATGAATTAGGTACATTGTGATGCTCTAACTTGATGAGCCCTAAACATGATTCTGTTGGTATCCTTTATTTTTCATGCTAAAAAGATTTGTTTCTATGATTTTTTTGCAACATCTTGTAGAATTAAGAAGCTAGTTCTAGAACGTTTAGTATAAGGTTTCTCTCCATTGATTCTTTTGTCACAGGAGGTGCATTTATACCTCAGACTCAAGATCTTAGAGCATCTGAAGAACTAATCTACCATTGATTGAGGAACAACTTAAGGATAGGATGTCTTGAAGGATACTGATGAAGATTTGTGGCGATGTTTTCAAAAGCTAGCATTATATTCATGGTATGCCGTGATTACTGCTTAATCTTTGTGCTATATATTTTATACCTATGCTACAATGTTTTTCTTATATTTTTTAATAATTCCTTTTGACTCTACATTTATCCCCTGTGTTAAAATTTAGAGGTTTCATGCAAATGGGCAATTCTGTTTGAATTATTTGCTCGAAAAAGCATTTGTGTGGTGTGTGATCAGAGACACTAGAAAAAGACATGCAATACCTGATAAGTCTTGAAATATAAATAAATAAAGATTACAAAAAACAAAAGTACATTTCAGAAGATAACCCTCCTTCCCTACCCACTTTACTCTTTACACACCATTAATATCTTTACAAATGAAACTTCTTAATGTACATTTTTTTTTTCAGATCTATAATTTCTTAGTGTTCCCAATTTTTATAAAGTGAGGCCTCCAGACTTTTGTTCTTCATGCCTAAGGGTGGGCGTACCTTTAGTTAAAAGTCGGGTAACTTGATCTTTTTTCAAGTTTGGGTCCAAAAATCATTATTTTAAAAGAAAATTCAAGTTGAAAATAGGATCTTTGGATTAGATAAATTATTATCTTTTCCAATGCTAAAATAATCAATTTCTTAACCTAGACATGATCCAAATTATATAATATAATTAATAACTAATGATAATTTCTTCTTCCCACCTAACCCTACCCAAGCTTTTCCTCCTGACTGTGTCTCTTCATGCAAAAATAATTGAATATATGACACTCTTAACTCATAATTTAACAATGAGATTGTGCTGAAAGTGTGGTATATTTAAAACCCAAGATTAGAATCTTGAATATTTGGCTTAATTGTCGTTAAAAAAGTGCTGGGGACACTGACAACAAAAAGAGGAAATAAAAATATGTAGAAAAAGAAATGGGATTGATTGGAGGGGTAGATGAATGGTCATTGTCATATCAATTGTCCCTTTTCTTTTCCTTCATGGGCCTGTAATTGCATATTGTTGCTCTGTTATCATTGGCTAATTATTGCCACTGTTTGTTTTACCAGAAAGAACTTGTTTCTTTGGACAAATTGCTCAATTCAATTCTTGTTAATCTAATCTAATCTAAATTCAATTGCCTGTTCAAATTATCTCCTTTTTTTTTTTTTTTTTGGTGAGGGAAAAGGTGTGTCTGTCTTGCCTGGCCCCTCCCGACCCACTTTTCTGTTTTTCATTGCCCATCTGCTTTATGTGCTTTAATGAAAGCAGCACTGAGGTCATTAGGACAGGTAGCTAACTGTAGGCGTTGATTGAACAAGAAGATGTCTGCATGTCTGTGTTATGTTATGTTAGGAAATTGGCATGGTCGGAAGGAAAAACAATAATGTAAACTGGAAATAAGAAAAAAAACACAACATGAAAGGGAATGGAGACAATAATTTTTCGTGCAGATAATTGATTTTAATCAAGTATGTATTATTAATTTTACGAGACAGAACAAAACAAAGGATTGTGAGTTTGTGTGACCATACATGGAATTTATTTGGCCATTGAATTTTGAGAATTGGCGATACAGAGAATATGATGCCTTTTTGTTTTACTTTTATCAGCTTTCTTTCATAGTTTATACCATATCTATGTATGTGTATACACACTTTACCAAAATAAATAAATCTGTTCCTACTGTTAATTAGATGATTTTTTTATATACTACGTTGTTGAAAGTTATATCTACAGCATCACCACATCATCTATACTAGGAGTTTACATTTTAATTTCATAATTTTTTTATAAAAAAAATTATTTAATTTTCAGTCTCATGTTATTCTCGCCAACTTCTTCACGAATAAGAAATTGCTGTCAATATTCTCTATATTACTCAAAAAAGCTGCCATTGTTGAAATGTCTTTCATTATTGTATATCATCTTCATACCATATTTCAAGAATCTTATTCCTTGGGAAATTGAAACTACACACCATCAAATTCAACCGTATAAACCTACTTTCTCTCTCTCTCTCTCTCTCTCTCTCTAAAAAAAAGTGAAGTCTTGATATGACACTGTCAGCCTTTGAAAATGTATCTACGCATATATTATTATATATACATATATTTCATTCCCTTCTTTTGTACTCCATTAATAAATTCGAAAGGAGAAAAGCATGGGGATTGAGGATCATAAAATGCATAGACACATCTCCCATGTTTAGATATATTGAGAAATCCTCCATAGATTTCAGAGGGCTTTTTTGATCTTTTCTCTTATAGCTTAATTGAGTTGCATGTTGATTTCTATCTCCTTCCCTTAGCTCGTGTGGTTCATGGATATTGATCTTCTGAGGCCTGTTTGGGGGTGCAGCAGGTTTTTTTTCTCCAATTTGCATGGCATTATCATCACTCAATCCCAACTCTAATTCCAAATCCCATCACCATCATCATCATCATCATCACTACAGCTGCTCTTTCTTGATCCTATTCATTCTCTTGATGTTTGTGCCAGTAGCCAGTAGCAGTGATGATATTCTTCCCTCTATTGTTCACAAGACAACCCTCCTTTACCCACCTGCTTCATCTTCAAAGGCTTTTGTTCATCGCCATAGGAAAAACTTGAAGGCCAACTTTGGTAACAGGGTTTTTGAAGAAGGCAAACATGAAGTCCCCAGTGGACCAAATCCTATTTCCAACAGGTAATTTACATATGCATAATATGATGATATTTGTGTGGAAGGGGTGCCCTTTATGGTGTTGTAGCTATGGGGAATTCAAGAAAAGCTAGCAGAAGAAGGTGAAGAAAGTTTTGGGCATTATATTTTTATATATAATGGTTTAGCTGATCCATAATCCATTGTTGTGAGTAAGTTTGTTATGAGTATCATTTCTTGTTTTCGACATCTTCTTTATTGTGAGGGGCTTTGGGTGTTTTTTTTTTTTTTTAGTTATGATCTTGTATATACAGCGAGAGTACCGACAATACTTTTATGTATATGTAATGGCGTTTTATTGATTTCGATATGTTTCTTTTGTTTCTTTAATACATGTTGATGATACACACACTCATTGTGATATTATATAACTGAGAAAAGTTAAAATTATATCACATTTGGCGTAATTCCTTCTTAGGTTGCTTCTCGCCACAAAAATCACATAATTTATTTATTTTTATTTTCATTTGTATATATATTTCTGAAAGTATGTGCTTTTTTTCTTTTTTTTTTCCGAGGCATCTTTTTTCAGGGTTTCCAGTGGGTGGGAGGGTCAAAAGCAGGGAACACTTTCTTTCTATTTAATTCATCATCAAGATAGTTTTATAGACCAAATTCTCATAATCTTTCCTTGATTTATCCACCCAATCCTATCTCTTTATTAAGAACATTAATTAAGAGCTATAGTTAAATAGGAGTTTCGATAAGAATCAAATAAAGTACATCAAAAAGGAAAAATATAAATAATTAAATACTCCATCCGTCCGTCGTTTAAAATTATGTCCATTTGACAGGACACAAGTTTTAAGAAAAATAGATAAAAAAAAAAAATCCTTTAATGGTAAAGAAAAAGTAGAAAAATTAGTATTTTTTTACTAAAAATGAAATCGAGAATAATATAATCATTAGAACTTAATAATTTCATTCATCAGCTGCAACATATAACAGAAAATCATTCCAACAGGACATCATCACTATTTTAGTGCAGCAGGAGAAAAACTCACACCAAAACCTAAGTACATTATTTACTTATTTACATTTCAAAGTTTCTACTTAGCTCCTCAAGCAACAAAAACACAGCATCAATTACCATCTCCAGCATAAATTAATCACCAGAAAAAACATTCCGAATCCTTAATACAGTACATAAAAAAGCTCAGGTGGCATGGAAGACATACCTGGGAGTTGAACAATAAAGGATTCTAGGGTTGGGTTACAATCTTCCAGATAGTCGTCCACCAGCAGGGATCCTATTCCTTCCCTCCCCGATGAACATCCATGTGAATCAATGCCGTGTTACTCTTGAGCAGCAGTGCTGAAAATGGGGACAACTAATTAATCTTATCAGGCGAATAAAAATTGACAGAAGTAAATGTTACCAATGTATTTGGCGCCTTGGAGCATTTTATTCATATGTTTTTGAATCATCAAACTTTGCTTCAGACATTTCAACTTCACAGGTGCTACTTTTGGAGACGGAGTCGTCCTCGGTTCTTAATTGTTTGAGTTTGGCTAACTGTATAGCATGTAGTTCGTACCTGATGATTGTTTGATGAACAATGCATGTTAAATCATATTCACATATAATTGTTCCAAATAAAAGGAAAAAAAAAATGGAAGTCGATAGTGGGATGAAATAATTTTGAGTTGTTACACCAGGAGAAGGGCCACTAGAAATTCCATGGTAAATAGCAGAAAATTTAAACACAACCTTCATTTGGATCTTAGATATTCAGATGGTTGATTAAAGGATTGAAGATAAGGAAGCATTATGATAATATAATGAGAGGTTGGGATGCACATTGCAAATGTATTTAAGATATTTGTTTCTCTTACTGATTTGGTCAAGTTCAATTTTCTAGTTTTGTACGCCGTTCAAAAACTATATGGCTTCCACATTCAGCATTTTAACATTCTTGAGCTATCTGAAACTGTAACAAAATGTGATGGATAATATAAGGAGATGAATCTGATAGAATTATTCAGTCCATCCACAAAAGTGAACATTTACAAAACACTTGCAATTCAACCACCGCAAAATTGTGAATGAACTGAAAGCCCATGTCTTAGGTCTGTCAGCCATACTAAAGCTATCAATAATACAAAATATTCTATAATTTTTTAATTTCCTATTTTAGAGTTAAATTTGCATTATGATTGTGTACAATGTTTTCAGATGACATGGATACTTGCTATGAAATTAAGAGTTTCTATCATAGAAAACTACAATGCCAAAACTTTGTGCAACATTAACTATCAAAGAAGTTGAATCTTGTAATATCTCACTTGCATAAATCAACAGCTGCCTTGCCTAAAAATGGCTAATCTACTTCTCGAGTCAATTAAAATAGTAATAGTTAATTGGTCATACCTATTCTTTTAACTCCATACCTTTCGTACACACTATAACACAGTACTAACCCAATTCCATAATAAGTGCACTTCTCCACATTTGGTAATTGCAAATGGCAAAAGCATTAAAAAAGAGTCTACATAGTCGAAAAGTTAGAGAACTCACCTGGCCACGTAGCTCTCAACAAGTTTAAAATATATCCTCCAAAACTGCCTTTCCTTCAGATAACGGGGGCATAGCTTGAACCGTAGCTGAGCAAGTTCCTGCAAAGAATAACAAAATCTCATTCAAACCAGAGTTCTAATCACTAATTTTGTTGCCGTGATCAAACCAATATGATGTTTGCCCAAGAATAACAAGTTCCTTCAGATAGATGCCGTCATTTAATCTAAAGTTGTACTCACTGCGATGTTTGCCCAAGAATCCCTGTTCCCACCAGATTCATTATCATCTCCTCTAAGGTTAGTGCTAGTCATGTGATCGAGTAATAAATGTTTTACATAACAATATTCAAACAAAAATATATTGATTAGGGATATGCATACATACTAAGGGCCTATCGAATGTGCCCTCCATCCAATCGAACATGAAGGCCGACTATATGCCAAAAAATTGATACTCTATACATAGCTACCTTTGAATTCAGAACCAGAATCCCATAAAAACATCTCTCAGGCTAGCCATTCTCCTTTGTTAGGGTTTATAATTTTCTTGATCAGGTTCTTTATCTCAACCAAATATACACACACACACACATATATATATATATATAGCTATAATATAAGCTGAACTAGCTTATTCAACCTGCATTTCATCTTTGTTTTGCAGATAATCTAAGTATATAGTTCAATTCCAAAGGTAAATCACTTCTTCAGCAAGTTAATGTTCATCTTTCAATTCGAACAAACATCAACATGATTTCCTTACTTTGTTGATCTGTTACGAAATACCAACAAGAGACAGAGAGGGAAGAAGAAATACGAACCTTGACCTTGGAAAGAACAAGCATGGCATGTCTCTCTTGCCAATCGGTCAGATCCTTCCGCAAATTCCCGGAGTTAGCGCCGTCGCAATTATTTCCATCTTCATCTACGGAACAGAGACATCAACCACTACCACACAAGAAACAGCAAGGACAATCATACATCACAACAGTGGCAGCGAAGGCAAATACCTGGAAGAGAGAAGTTCCTGAAGGTCTCAATGGAAAAGGATTTTATAAATTCGATCAATTTGTCGGTTATTCCGTAGAATTTCTCCTCCTCTTCTTCCTGTAATTTACCATTGTAATCTCTTCCATTATCAGAAGCGGCGGCGGAGGACGGCGCGGTGGTGTTTTTGAGCTTGGAAACACTCCGGCGGAGCCACGAATACGCTGCGTCCATCTCCTCTTTCCGCGCACATCCTCCCCCTATGATTAAATCTGGGCCTAATTGGATCTGATTGGGCCCTAGTGGTTTTCAATCTGCATAGAGTATTCTCTCTCTCTGCCACAGCCCACAGCCCTCTTCAATAAATACTTACCTTTCCTCCATTGGCCATTATCTTCCAACTCCAACCGGTGCAGAAAAACTGCAGACAGCAACTCAACTGGAAGCCACGAGCGGAAGGGAAATTCAAATTCAAAACATTGTCTGTAAGTTCCTGGCCTCTATACTGGAAATAGAAAAAGCAATTGGCTTGCTGTGTTTGAAATTTGTTACTGTTCTTCAAAAGTTTTACCGAATCCATAGTTTGTTTCAGTTCAAAATCAAAATTGATGTGTTTTTGGTACCCCGATATGGATCTCAAACTACATCGATCTCTCTAAGTTTGGTTGTGTGTACCAAAGCCAATTCATTGTGATGAGATAAGTATTCTTCCAATGAAATATACGATCCAATGATTTGGAATCTACCATAGATGATTGAAAAAGTCAAATCTAGGTTAAATTGCTGTAATTGTAATTGTTAACAGGCCTGATTCTGATAATTGCAGGGCTGGACTGGACTAAGCACAACTGTTCGTCGGATCCGTTTGATTTGAATTTGGGGATATACCAAGAAATTACTGTGGGGTAAACGGAGATGTTCGTCCATTCCGACTGCTTTTGCTTTACAAGTAAAGGTATTTCTACCTTACCTGTTTGGATTATGATTAATTCACTTCCTAGCACTATGCTAAATTCAGCATCCTATAATTAATCTTCACTCTTAATTTCCAAAAAAAATAAATATTTAAAGTAATTTAATTAGCTTTGTTTAATTAATGGCTAAAATTTAATTCAGTAATACAAAATCAAAAACTATTCCCAGCACATGATCCTAAACGTTTACAGTAGATCAAATTGTTTTTTTTCTCTAACAAATATTGTACTATCAAATATTTAATTTTATATTATTAAAAAAATAAAAAAAAATTGAAACTTCTATCTAAACTAAACCTTCTAAAATGATTTCTTATAAATAAATGATTGTTTATTTGATGATTTTTTATTTATTCTTTTAAATTTAAATAGTAAGTTGGATACCGTGTTTTTGTCGTTGAAATTTTTTGGTAGAAAACTATATTGACCATTTTTATATAAATACTTATTAAACAATTATTTAAATTTAAAATGATACTTCCTCCATTCCCAATATTCCTATTTTTTATTTTTATCATATTTTAAACTTTAAATTTTATAATTTTTTTAATTTGAATTAAATCTTAATCTACTAAATAATAATTATTTTTACTAATACATCTTTTATATACTTATATATTGGACAAAAGGAGTATTATTTAGATTCACACCAAAACCAAAGTCCCAAACGCACCATAGTCTCTCATTATTTATAAGAGGAAGCAACTGAGTCAACAGTTTCAGAATTATCTACGCTAAGTATTTTTTTGAATTTTTTATACTATTTATCTATACTACTCCCTCTGGCAAATGTGTGCTCTCTTGATCAGATACGAATTTTTTAAAAAATGAGTAGTAATAATTATTTTTTTTATAGTAAAAAAAGTATAAAAGTGTAATAAATTTTTACTTTAAAAAAAAACGATAACCGATGACAAAAAAAAAAAAAGTGAGTATAAGTTTAAATAACGGATGACCTAATATGTTGGGAGTAATATTTTTAAAAGTATCGTATCATTTTTTTTTTTTTTATTTTTATAAAATATTAACTTTTCTAAAATGATGGTACAATCACAAAAGTCAAGTACATTGTTTTAGTCTCCTTATCTTGTGGGATTAGACTCCCCAATCCTTACTCGTAGGGTGTGTTCGGTTGTAAGATTTTTACAAAATTTTACTATTCATTCCATTTTTTTTTCCAAAAAATATCAAATCAAACACCTGTTTTTTTATTTTTTATATTATATTAAAAATTAATTTTACATTCAAAACATCACATCAACACCTATTTATATCACATCATACAACTATTCAAATTCAAAATTTTTACTATTCAAATCTCAACTCAAAATTCAAACCCCCAAACAAACACACCTAATGTACCCTAACTTGACTTAAACATCAAAATTTATGTCGCCAAAACTATTGAATTCGTTCAGTAAGGAATAGCCTAGGGACTTGCTTATGTCTCATTTCAATTTAAACATTTTTTTTTTCTTCAATAAATAAATATTTTTATCTATATTTAAAATTTTATATCTTTTATAAAATTAATTTATCTTAATTATAAATAAATATATTTTTTATTTATTTTTATTATATAAAAATTTATTTTCTATTGTTATTTATATTGCATATATTTTAATGAGATATAATATTGAAAATATTTAAATACATATTTCAAATTTATTTTAATTATATATGAATTTTTATTTAAAATTACTAACAATATTACTAATATAAAAATATAATAAAATAGTATTATAATTCATTATTATTAGCTTATTAACCCACGTATCATTTGCCATGGAGGGAGTATTTTATTATTTTTTTTTAAAAAAAAAAATTAGAACTAATAAACTTAGATATATATACATATATATATATAAATTGAATTAATTTTGCTTAAAAAAGAGAGGTAGAAAGAGAACAGTTATGGTACTTTTTAGCAATAGCAAATATACAACACATTTTTTTTAAAAATAAAAATAAAAAATAAATTAATATAACAGATAATTTAAATTAATAGGATAAATTGCATAATACCTACTGCATTTAAGCACAAATACACAAAATTCTTTGGTTTTAAATTAAAATAGGTACAAAACATCGTATTCGTCCCAAGAGTGTAGCAATCACATTTCAATTTATTTTGATTACAAACGCATATTTAATTATACAAAATTTATAAAAATAAAAATCATAAAATCCTTTATAGTCTTATTTAAATAAAATAAATAAATAATCCTTTATTTTTTATAATTTTTTTAATAATAATAATAAATAGCCGTCTAAAAAAACTAATAAAGAAATGGTTGATCAATTATATAATTGTTTATGTTATTTAAAAATGTCATTTAAAATATTTTACCATTTTTAATTTATATAAAAATTGCACAATTAAGTGTAATTTAACCGCCAAACATTAATTTTGGAGGAAGAAAATGTTCTATGCATCAAAATAGATTTTACGAAATAAATAAAATATGAAATATTTTATACAATTTTATTGAAAATAAAAATAATATTATATAATTTACCCTAATTAATATAAGTATTAATTAAACCTTATATTTTAAGGAGTGGGTTGTTTAAATATATTTTTACTTTTGTTTACTTAACGTATTTTTATTCATTTGACACTATTTATTTTTTAAAAAACATCACATCACATAAATTTATTCTGTCACAAAACATCAAATTAAATACTAATTTTTTACTTTTTTTTCTTTTACACTTCCAAAATCCCAAAAACTTCTATCTAAGCAAAACCCTTGTGTTCGAAACTAATAATAATATGTATTATTCTTTCCATTTACGAAAATATATTATGGGTGTGTGTGTTTGAGGATTTGGATTTTGAATTGAGATTTGAATAGTAAAACATTTTGAATTTGAATAGTTGTATGATGTGATATAAATAGGTGTTTGATGTGATGTTTTGAATGTAAAATTGATTTTTAGTATAATGTAAAAAATAAAAAATAGGTATTTGATTTGATGTTTTTTGAGAAAAAAATGGGATGAATAATGTATTTAAAATCCAATATCCAAACAAACACATTGGACACCAATTTATTTATTTATTTATTTGATGACGTGGAAATTCGCAACCGCTACTCGAAAGTGCCTACTGGGTAAACCCGAACCTAATCTCCTGCCTACACCAATTTTGATTGATATAATATTATACTATTTATTACTCCCTTCATCTCATATACCGTGTCTGTACACGGTATTTTAGGATGAGTGTAATTAGTAGATAATTAAGAATGTATTAGTGAAAATAATTATAAGATAACTAATTAGTTTAATTAAAATTAAAAAAATTTAAAATTTAAAATGAGATTAAAGTGTGTAATCATTTTCTAAAAAAGAAAAGTGACATGGTATGTGGGACGGACAGAAACAGACAACGTGGACATTGTATTTGAGGCGGAGGAAGTAATTTATTGTGAAATAAGTAAAAATATTTTTTAAACTCTTAGAAGTGTAATATATTCATAAATCAAGCGGTGCGTATGCAATAAACAAATAAATAAATAAATTTAATATTACATAGCATGATAGTGATATGTAAGTATGAATATATATATATATATCTTTAATATTACATAATATGACAGTAATATGTGAATATGTTTATTTATTTATTTATTATTTCAGAATCTCAATTTTTAAATATATGAAATTACAAATATAATTATTTTTTATATTTAGTCTCATAAGTTTACAAATAAAAATTTTGAAATTTATTTGTAGTTTGGACGAATATAAATAAAATATTATTAAATAAAAATAATCGAAAGAATTAAACATAAAATTTATAAAATTATAAAAAAATTGGACACAATTTAAAAAATATGAAAATTTCACATAATTTTGTAAGATCATGTGTAGATTTTGTGCATAATTTTATTTTATATTTTATATAACATGAAACCGCTATTTTGCGAGTGTCCTAGCTAAATATGTGCGAGCTATGTGAAGTGGAAGTGTGATGTAAGCATAACCGTGAGCATTAAAAGACATGTCATGAATTAATTTTGAACATGCCAACTCATCTCGCGACTACAATTCCATCTTCCTCTAAAAATAAATTGGTAAAAGAATTAAATGCCCCGTCATCTGCACTGCTGTGACTTAACTACAACTACAATAACAATAATAATAATAATAATAATGATCGCCCCCCTCCCAGCGCCCCCCTTTCCCGCAGTAGTTAGTATTTATGTACACAGAAAACGCGCGCGCGTAGGAAATCTCAGTCGAGGACGAACTCACTCGACGCGCACCGCATGACGTCAGCATCGGCGGCACCGCCAACCCTCCCCTCTATGCCGTCGGTCTACACCGCCGTCGCCGCCGCTTCACCGCATCGCCGATCATACAGCTGCTACAACTGCAATTACTCTTTTCATATAACTCCGATTCCGGCGACGGCCGTCGACGCCCCTTCGTCTTTCCGATGCCCTTCCTGCCACCACCGCCACCTCATACCACACCACACAATTGCTCCCGTTCTTCCTACTCCTCCGCCGCCGCCTCCGCCACCGCCCCAGTCTCCGGCTGCAACTCCGCTGCGGAATTCTTCCTACTTTGTTATTTATCACACCGACGACGATGACGATGACGATGACGATGAGTCCGACTCCGATGAGGAATATGAGTCGGATAATTCTCTGTTGTCTTTCGCTACTCCAAGTTTCCATTCATCTACTCCGGCTTTGAAATCATTCGTCGCTTCGCTTCCGATTAAAACTTTTTCCCCAAATGCACCCCCGGCTATTCCGTCGTGCTCAATTTGCATTGAGGATTTCGAGATCAAACTGCCTTCTTCTGCGGTAATCAGCGAATTGCCGTGTGAGCATTATTTTCACAGGGATTGTATTGTTAAATGGCTTCAGAGGAGCAATACTTGTCCCCTGTGCCGGTACAAATTGCCGGTAGAGATTGGCGGCAGAGGTGAGGGCACTTCCCCTGGCACAAGCCAGGCGGAGGTGGAAAACGATGCCGTTCCAGTGTTGGATTTGCCTCCAAGAAGAGGGGCAGCATTAAGTAGGGTTGATGGTGAGCAGAGTGTTGGCTCAAATGCTGCAGTGTTGGGCTCTGGATCTGATAGAGTAGCCCCAGCTAGAAATGGTGGAGAGTTAAGTGGATTGGATATTGATCCGATGCGGGACGAGGATGGTGATATCTTAATGGTTGATGCATGATGTTGTTGTTGATAAGTGCGCATCGATGAGTATTCAATTTTGTTCTTTCGGTATGGGATTGCGACGACGCTCATGGCGTCAATACTTTTAGTTAATTCCGTTATGCTGTTACGATTTTACGGCATTCTGTGTTTTATGTTTTTGTGCGTGAATATGGTATGTGGCATTTAGTGTTAACGATATCCTCGAAATGTGGTTCTAGGATGCAGGCTTGAATATGTTCTAGGTTTGTTGTTGAAAAGGGCAAATCGAATGAGTATTCAATTATGTTCTTGATGTAGGTTTGAATATGTTCTAGGTTTGTTGTTGATAAGTGTGCATCAAATGAGTATTCAATTTTGTTTTTTCGGTATGCCGTTGAGATGCATTTGGCGTCACAACTTTTGGTTAATTCCGTTATGCTGTTGACGATTTCACGACATTCTTTGTTTTATGTTTTTTGTGCATGAATATGGCATGTTGTTTCAGTGTTAGTTATATCCTTGATTTGTGTTTCTAGGATGGAGGTTTGAATATGTTCTAGGTTTGTTGTTGATAAGTGTGCGTCGAATGAGTATTCAATTTTGTCCTTTCGGTATGGCACTGGAAACACTGATGACGTCAAACTTTTAGTTAATTCTGTTATGCTATTGACGATTTCATGACATTCTTTGTTTTTTGTTTTTGTGCGTGAATATGGCATGTGGCATTTAGTGTTAGTTATATCCTCGATTTGTGGTTTAGGATGCAGGTTTGAATATGTTCTAGATTTGTTGTTGATAAGTGTGCATCGAATGAGTATTCAATTTTGTTCTTTTGGTATGCCACTGGGACACTGATGACGTATCTACTTTTAGTTATTTCCGTTATACTATTGACGATTTCACGACATTCTTTGCTTTTTGTTTTTGTGCGGGAATATGGCATGTGGCATTTAGTGTTAGTTATATCCTCGAAATGTGGTTTAGGATGCAGCTTTGAATATGTTTCTAGATTTATTGTTGATGAGTGTGCATCGAATGAGTATTCAATTTTGTTCTTTCGGTATGCCACTGGGACACTGATGACGTCACTACTTTGAGTTAATTTCGTTATGCTATCGACGATTTCAAGACATTCTTTGTTTTTTGTTTTTGTACGTGAATATGGCATGTGGCATTTAGTGTTAGTTATATCCTCGAAACGTGGTTCTAGGATGTGTAGGTTTGAATATGATCGAGGTGGTCATGAAAGAATTTGTTGGGTGACTGTGTTGGTGAGTAATGCTTGATTTGTAAATCATCTTAAACGTAATCTTAAGAAAAAACTAATCATATTATTGTCTGCTAAGCTCTTAGTTGTGAAGAGTTTATATAGGATTCTAACAAAAGAGAACTGGAAATCTTTTTCTTCTGGTATATTTGGAGAGATAGAATTTGTTTGCCATTGAGTTGACTTTCAACGTGATTTATGTGCGTATCTATTATCTTCTTGTCATTAGAAATTTCCTTTTGCACTTTTTATGATCTCCATGCTACTGTCAATATAGTCAGACGATCTTTAGATCCAGATAAACTTATCATTGAAATTGATCTAGGCTTTTAAAACATCTTCTTTACCTACACTGTACACAATGCTACTTCATAAAGTTTTGAAATGTGAATTTTTTGTTTATGAGGATGATAGATTATCACTTAACAATTTTCTAATTGAAAAACCATATTTACACGTGTAGATATATAATTTTGCAGTTTATTGTTTGTTTCACGCCTTCTATTTAAATTCCAATCTCTCCTATATTTGGCGGCAGCCTTGCTTAATTTGATTCAACTACTTGTGTTTCAGGTGGATGTATATAGCCCGGGTATTATTTCTCCCAAGAGCTTATATTATGGATGTGGGCACTCGTGCATGCAGACCGGATGTTTGTTGTATTTGTGAATTGAGCAGTCAGGGATGGAATGCGGATGCTCCAATATATCGGTTGCAAAGAAGTTCGTAGGAGGATTTTTTATTGCGGGATGGTAAACTGAGACAAGAATAAAGAAACTGTGTATACAACTATTTATATTTGTATCTATAATTGGTACCAAGACTGTTTATCTATATAGTAAGAAAGAAAATAAATTCCATTGGTCATTTTCTTCGCAATTTTTGATGCCTTTCGACTTTGAAGTGCGAGCTTTTGTTTTTCAGGTTGGATCAGATGTTGAGCCAAATGATACGCGCATACATTGGGTGTTTAGCTGCTCAGTTTTTTTTTTCATTTTTTTCTTAAATTTGTTTTCTTGAAGTTTGATTTACAGCTCCCTTTTGTCGTTCTATGTTTCTCATGTAGGAGATATGCTTTAATAAGTCTAGAGAATCCTAGGGGATTTTATATCGACATAATATGTCCTTGAGATCTTCGTTTCCTTTCCTACTGCTTGTCGTTTATTATGCAAATGTCATTCTCAGTGGTTATTTTCTCCTATTCATCGTTGTTTATCGCGTGAATGCCATTCGCAGTAGTTATTTGCTCAAGATCGCCGTGTTTCTGTTGTTGTGTTGATGGATTTTCGATCTTTTTGACTCAATGATAGATAAAGCTAATTACTTGTTGTTTTGACTGTCTTGGTACTTCTTGCCCCTTTCTTGTTCCGGCTGTGAGTTCCTTATTTTTCCTATAACATAATTCAAAGTTTGTGGTATTGGATTCATATTTATTTTCAGAACATATATATATTAATATATTTTTTGCAGCATCTGAAGGAAGATGCATGACAACTGAAGTTCACTCCAGGTAAGAAGGAAGTTATATAGTTGGATCTAAAATCGGTATCGCTGTTTAAGCTGGTAGATCATAGCAAGTGCATGCTGTTCTACCAATCCTTGTGGTAAGTGTGGACACTAATTTCTTATATGACTAATGTACTAGGAAGAGTGCATCTTTCATGGCACACAGTATATCTTTTTCATAGAGGAAGACTGTGTCTTCTATTTGTCGAATACAACTAACTAATTGAAGTTCCCATGATTGGTTTCTTCATTCACTCAAGAATATTGCAGGGCAGCTGTATTCGAATCCCTGAATGATATATGAGGCTCGGATATGAATCATCTAATGTGATGAGGTAATTGACTTCTTCCTTTTCTTGATAGTATGATCTGATCTGGGCATAATTGTGTTGTCTGCATCTGACATGTTTGAGTTTGAGTGCTCAAGGCTTGTTTACACTGCACGAAATAGATCTAGTTAGTTATATTTAGTAAGAGACCAGGTTCAGTAAAATTCGCCAGCGAATCATGCGTATTACCTGAAGGGTCGGGGTTTGAATCCATCACCACACGGTTCACGTCCAACCCCACGAAGGTATTTATTTATTTATTATTATTATTATCAACTATTGCATTGCATATATTACTATTTTTTATTTACTGGTTCAATATATATATATTTATAAACATTCAAAATATTTTATGTCTAGTAAGATGTGCGTTCTCCGTTTCCCAACAAACTTGTGTGTTTGCTTGAATTTTTTGTTTTCATTTTAATTTGAATAATAAAATTTTAAATTTTAGTAAACGTTCCATTTGGTATAAATAAATTAATATAAATTTTTAATATAAAATTAATTTTCAGTATAATATCAAAAAAAATTATTTAATATTTTAAATAAAAAAATATGAAAAATAAAAATGATATAAATTAGCAAATCAAACACAGTTTTAATTTTTAATATATTTAATTTATTAAATTATATTTTTATTTTTAAAATTTAAAATAATTACTATTATTAATTATTACATATAAATTATTTTATTTGTAAAATATATATATATTTTTAAAACTAAATCAAATAAAAAAAATAAATATTATTAATTTATTTATATATTAAAACAATAATTAACATAATATTTATAAAAAATATATACAAAAAATTTATTATTTTATATTTTACAAAATTTTAATAAAAAAATATTATATTTTAATAACAATAATTTTTTCAAATTTAAATAATAAAAATAAAAATAAATATTTTATAATATTTTTATAATTTTCAATAATTAATAATAAAAATTTTATTAAATTTCAAATTAAAAAAATAAAATTAAATATTAATACAAATCATTAATTAAATCAGCTTGTGAAACAGCTAATAATTAAAAATTATCATCTAATCGACAAACGCTAGATTAATTCATAGGCCCAATTGACACGGAAAAATCTTAGGCGGTAAATTGTGACTGACATAGGAATGCACGTGAAAAAAAATAATTTATAAAAGACATTTAAATCTCTTTTTTCGTATCCGCGCGTATCTCTCTCTAGGGTTTTATCCCTTCTTTCATTCTTCCTCGCCAAACTAGGTTCTTCCCTCCGATTAGATTCTTAGGCCTCTTTTCTACTTTACGTGGGGATTTTCCACATTCTTTTTTGTTCTTTCTGATTTATTCATCATCGAGGAGTGAAGTTACAAATGGAGTTTGGAGGCGCAAGGAAAAGGGGTATGCCAGCGGGAAGCCTCAATGGGAATGGTGGCTTCAAGAGATCTAAGCAAGGTTCTTTTTTAGCTAAATCTGGGAATTTTGGTTAATTTTAAGTTAAATTTTGCACTTTTTGTTTTCTCTCTGACAGTGTGGAGACTTGAGGCATGTTTTCCTTTGTTTTTGTTCCCCCTACTTTTAAATTCCGGTGAACTTATAATGATTGGGGTCCTGTTCAGCTTGCTGCGTTTAGAATGATTTATCAGCTTAAATTTATTAATATGACGGTTGAAAGTACCCACAAGCTGGAAATGAATAAGATGGGTGCTATGGTTTCCAATCTGTACAAGTAGCTGTAGTGTGTGCGTATTGTTCTGTTAAACTCTAAAATTGTTATTGTGATTAAAATATTTTATAAAAAATGGAGAGATTAATAACTCATATAGGTTGTAACTGAAGAAAGACGTTTAATTCTCTGCAACAGAAATGGAGTACTTTACTTCTGGTATAGGAAGCAAATCGAAGCCATGCACAAAGTTTTTCAGGTTATAATCTTAACCTATCAAAAATAATATTATCGTAAGTGCAGTCTTTGATACATTGGTAATGTTTTTGCAACGAATCCTGATTTTATGCTCTTTTTGATGGATAATAACATTATTTGGACTAATGAATTGGACATTTAAAGTTGTGGCACAGGTTATTCACTTGGTTAATTGGTAATGATGGCTACTGAATGGAAATGGATGAATGCAGTCTTACTGAAATAACTTGCTCAAAGCAATGTAACATCCACTGAACGTAAAGGCTCAATAGTTAAAAGTGTTTTTGTGTTGTATATTTCTCTATTAATAAGATGCAATTAGTTGGAGTCCAGTTGGGATGGTGGTAATTTGGTGTAAATATGGTTTGATCGTTTTATTCTTACTCAATGGGTCGATGGTAATTGTTGAATTAAGTATGGCTGCATCTTGGTTTGACTTGCTGGAAGAAATGTGTTCCAGTCTGACTCAACATCCAATAATTTAATATTCTAGAGATTTCTTGAAGGAACCCTGTTAAGTATGTGCAAGAGGCTTGTAACTATTCAGTTTTCAGTTTTGTCTTTGTTAGCGGTTACAAGAAGTATCTCTTTAATGACTGGTATCTGATTTTGGTTTATGTACTCAGATGAGTTGTGTGCATAATTTGCATTATCTATATCCTCACCAGTTTGGGTAGTTTTAGTCCAGGGTTTCTTGCATGATTATATGATAAATCTTGATCCTGTGTTGTGCTTCTGCTAAAACTGAGGATTTTAAGTTGTGGAATTATGCTGATTGGAAAGTTGCTGGTAGCCTGGTAAGTTGTGTATCTTGGTAGTGGGGTTTTCATACTGTTGGGATGGATGTGATCTATGTTGATGATTTGATGAATAATTAAGCATAAAAAATGTTAGGTGGTGAGAATATGAAAATGTCCTTTCGCGTGTTTGTCTTCTAATGCTCACTGTTGAAGTTGTGTATGTGCAACAGCCTAGAGTAACTCATGAAATTTATTCTTTCAGAAGGTAGGATACAAACACATTACACTAGATGGCCACTATCTGCAGTATTTTTAGGGTGTGTTTGTTTGAGGGTTTGGATTTTGAGTTGAAATTTCAGTAGTAAAATATTTGAATTTGAATAGTTGTATGATGCGATATAAATAGGTGTTGATGCGATGTTTTAAATGTAAAATTGATTTTTAGTATAATATAAAAATGAAAATAAGTGTTTGATTTGATGTTTTTTGAAAGAAAATTTTTGATAAATAGTAGAAGTTTGGGAGAATCTCCCAAACAAACACACCTTAATGTCTTCCAAATATTGTGTTAAATGACTGATAATTGTAACTTTTCAACAATGTACATAATCTTCCTTTGTTCACAAAAGTATGCTAATAGATGGTTGTTTTACTTTCTCGTGATATGAATTATGTTGTTGATCTCCCTTAATGTTTTCATTTCTTTGTGTTGAACATACTCATTCTAGGTTTTGCATATGTGCTTGTTGCTACCTTTCATGCAAAACATTGATATCAATTTGAGAAGCTTCTGTTTTGTAAGTAAACACATTATCGTACCATCTTGCTGCTATTTCTGTTCGACACGTGTTAGAATTGTGTATTGGTGCTAGCTATTCCATTCAAACTGTATTCTTGATCTGTAATTTATCTTGCATCATTTTTTAATAGTCTATTGTCTTGTGACTCTTACGAAAATCTGAGCCATATTTCCATTTCAGCTGTACAATTTTTGTTCGACATTTTCTTAAACCACCATATAGTCACCACCTTAACATCATAATTTCTCGACTAATCCTGCTCAATTGTATGCAGTCCTTCGGGGTGCCCTTTTGGAGAGGGATGTCATTTCTTGCATTACATACCCGGTGGCATCAAGGCAGTCACTCAGATTCTGGGCAACAACCCCGCCATTCCAGCAATCCCGAGAAACCCGGTAGTTCCACCCCCTTTTCCAGACGGCCCAGCCCCAGTTGTGAAAACCCGTTTATGCAACAAGTATAAAACTGCAGAAGGATGCAAGTTTGGCGAGAAATGTCATTTCGCTCATGGCGAGTGGGAGCTTGGCAAGCCAATGGCCCCATCACATGATGACCCCCGAGCAATGGGACAAATGGGCGGCAGATTCACTGGCGGCCGTATGGATCCTACTCCAAACTTCGGTCCAGCAGCAACCTTTGGCGCTTCAGCCACTGCCAAGATCAGCATTGATGCTTCATTGGCCGGGGCCGTAATTGGCAAGGGAGGGGTGAACTCGAAGCAAATCTGCCGTGTAACAGGAGCTAGGCTTTCCATAAGGGATCATGAGGTGGATCCCAACTTAAGGAACATCGAACTGGAGGGTACTTTCGACCAGATAAAGCAGGCTAGCCAAATGGTTCGGGAACTCATCGTGAGTGTCAGTGCAGCTGCAGCCGCCTCGTCAAAACACTCTGGGAACCGCAACAGCAGCCAGCAGCACGAATCGAGCGCGGCCAGCAACTATAAAACGAAACTTTGTGACAACTTCAACAAAGGAGCTTGCACTTTTGGTGAGAGGTGTCACTTTGCACATGGAGCAGAAGAACTCAGGAGGTCAGGGTTATGAAGAGGTAGTAGCTCCTCAGGTAATTAATTAAGTGCATGCGTTCTTATAAATGGATAAATACATGTGACACTAAAATACAATCATTGTGATATTGTATGTCTCTCTACTTATAAATTTGCTTCTAATTTTTGTTTGTAGAAATGTTTTCTAGCTTTTGCTTCTGCTGTGTGTTGATTGTTGTCGTTATGATTAGAAACTTTAAATTCTGGAGTGTATTTTCAAAGTATCTAAAGAAGTCAATAATTTAAATTGAAAGGAAAATTGAAAATCAGTTTAAGCACATATTTTATATAACTAATATAATAAAAATCTTATCTATATATTTATATTCATATTAGTCTATAAAATAATTTTTCTGTCTAATAATTTATTTGTTTCTGCAACCGTGTCTATTTTTCTATTTTCTTTACTAATATAGTTGGGACACTGCAGTCTGAACAAAAGGAATATAAAATATTCATATTTTTTTATTATTTTTCAGTCTCATCTATTTTTTTTAATTTTAAATATAATTTTATATATTAATTATATTTTAAATTTTATAATTTTAATTAAATTATTTAATTATTTTAATGATTTCTTCTATTATTAACAATTTATTTATTTTTTTATTTTCGTAAATTTCGTAAAAAAAAATAAATAAATATACAAATATATGCGACAGATGAAGTAATATATAATTAATTTTATTACATTGTAATTATTTGTACTAAAATACAATTTTTAGTTATTTATTAATTATATTTTATTTAATTATATGTTGATAAAGACTAAAATTTAGTACAACAATATTATATCATACGCTGGAATCGATTTTGTAACCATTCCGAATTTTGTTAGTCCTCCTTACCCCTTAGGCCGATATTTCAGATATAAATAGAAAATGAAAGTAATACTAATAGCTAAATTCGTGAAATGCTTTCTCACGTTACTCCGTCGCTTTCCCGTACCTCCGTCGCGCTCTCCGGCGGAACCACCCGGTTGTTCAGCCGGCCGTCGATAAGGCGAAAATTCCATTTCAACGCGCGTCGCTCTTTCAATTTGCGGAGGCGCCACTTCTCCACGTTTGTGTCGATGGACGGAGGCTTTTCTCCCGCGGCAGCGGCTTCAGTTGGGTCTATTGCTGAAGATTTGAAGAATCGAAGGTTGAACAATGGTAACGGTGCTGATGGAGTTTCCAAAGATGGTAGTTTTTGTCGGGATAAGGTTAAGTTGAAGCTAGAAGAGTTGAAATGGGACCATTCGTTCGTTCGAGAGCTGCCTGGTGATCCTAGAACCGATTTAATTCCACGACAGGTTTTGATTTTGTGTGCTTTGTTGGGTGTTCTTATCGGCAATTAGTGATTTTGAAGTATCTACTGTAAAAACTGAGTTGCTACATGGAGATCAAACGGTGTTCTTATTTATCTTTGCAGGTCTTTCGTTCTTGCTATTCGAGAGTATCTCCAACGGCTGAGGTCGATAACCCTAAACTCGTTGCATATTCAGATTCAGTTGCAGAGTTACTGGACTTGGATCCAGATGAGTAAGCTGTTTTAATGGCTTTATTGCTGAAATGATCTTTCAAAATTAACATGTTCTGTTTCTAATTTGTTGTTGGATATCAGATTTGAACGGCCTGATTTCCCACAGGTCTTTTCTGGGGCTTTACCTTTAGTTGGACAGTGAGTTTATTCCATTGAACCCTATTTTGTTTCGGGCATTTTGCTGCTCTTCGAACAACCTGTAATTGTATTTCCATCCAATTCTTACAGGATGCCTTATGCACAGTGTTATGGAGGACATCAATTTGGGGTGTGGGCTGGCCAGTTGGGAGATGGTAGGGCGATTACCCTCGGAGAAATTCTGAATTCAAAGTCTGAGAGATGGGAGTTGCAGCTCAAGGGGGCTGGAAAGACTCCGTACAGTCGGTTTGCCGATGGTCTTGCTGTCTTACGTAGCAGCATTCGAGAATTCCTCTGTAGTGAGGCTATGCACAGCTTAGGAATCCCGACAACACGTGCTCTTTGTATAGTGACAACTGGAAAATATGTTACTCGTGACATGTTTTATGAGTAAGCTTTTCTAGCCTATTCTAAATTTATACGACACTAGGCAGTTCCAGTTAATGATACCGTAATTGTCGTAAGATATAATGATTCATATGGCCAATTTCTGATCCTGAAGAACTAACTAAATGAGAATGTCTTGTTGTATGTCTGCTGCCATGCTTCCAATAAAATTCTGTCAAATTGATGGTTGCAGTTTTAGATTGAAACTAGCAATGCTTTAGATGTTTCTGAATTTAACACTGTTATTTGTATTCGTGCAGTGGCAATCCAAAGGATGAGCCTGGTGCAATTGTTTGCAGGGTTGCTCCGTCGTTTCTTCGCTTTGGTTCCTACCAGTTACACGCAGCAAGAGGGAATGATGATCGTGGCATAGTTCGCACTTTGGCGGACTATGCGATTAGGCATCATTTTCCCCATTTACAAAATCTCAGCCCAGGTGACAGTTCATCTTGCCTCACAGGTGAAGGAGATGACTCGATTGTGGATTTAAACTCAAACAAGTATGCAGGTCAGTTCAAAATATTTCAAACTGCTTATATGCATAATATGCACCAATAATCATCCACAATTTAAAAATTCATAATAATTTTCCCAAACATCTTCACCTGTGCTACCATTTCATTGCTACAATTCATGGATTCGCTGGTAAAGTGCATGTAACCATGTAAGGGAATACACTTTGTTTGACTTTTCAAGAAATTCTTGTTTTGAAATGCCCAACAAAAAGTGATCCTTGGTTTGAGGAGAATTGAAGTCGGTAATGGTGGCAGTGTTCTTAATCATTACATACATCATCTACAAGTTTTCTACTTCTACTGCTCAACTTCTCCTCTTCTACACTCTTGATTCAATATAACATTTCCTGTTTATAATGTGTTTACATCTATATTGTTGGACCTTTTTCTTCGGAACACTAATTATCAAAATGATTTGCTTGCTTGTGATTGCAATGGTAATAACTACCAGCTTGGGTTGTGGAAGTCGCGGAGACTACTGCTTCACTTGTTGCAAAATGGCAAGGCGTCGGCTTTACCCATGGAGTGTTGAACACAGATAACATGAGTGTGCTGGGACTCACCATCGACTATGGCCCTTTCGGTTTCTTGGACTCTTTCGATCCCAGTTACACTCCAAACACCACTGATCTTCCTCGCAGACGCTATTGCTTTGCCAATCAACCGGATATCGGCTTATGGAATATTGCACAGTTTGCTGCAACATTTACCGGTCAGTTGATTAGTGACAAGGAGGCAAACTATGCAATGGAAAGGTATCTTCGAAAATCCCTCCACCAGTGCTTTTTTTTTTTTTTTTTTTTCCGAATGTGTTCTGTTTTATACTTTAATATTTGCTCTTCTTTTTTCATTTTTCCTTCACTTGTTAGATATGCAACAAAGTTCATGGATGAGTATCAGGCTATAATGACCAGAAAGCTCGGGCTGATGAACTACAACCAGGAGTTGATCAACGAGCTTCTAAAAAACATGGCTCTTGACAAAGTCGACTACACGAATTTCTTCCGCCTCCTTTCAAATGTCAAAGCTGACGATCTTGCCATTCACAAAGACGAGCTATTGTATCCCCTCGAAGCAGTTCTGTTCGACATTGGTAATGAGCGCAAAGAAGCGTGGACTAAATGGATTCAATCCTACATTGAAGAGGTAGGCGATAATTTGGGTTAATACATGTAAAATAAAAGATAAATGTAAAAGTAATTTCTTATAATTTTGCTTTCTTCTAAGTAGACAGACATAATTGTAATGATATTATTCTGTGTTACAGCTTTCTGCAAGCGGCATATCTGATGAAGACAGAAAAATATCGATGGATTCGACGAATCCAAAGTACATCCTCAGGAACTACATATGTCAAGACGCCATTGATGCAGCGGAGGCAGGCAATTTTGAGGAGGTGCGGCAGGTGCTTAAGGTTATGTCAAAACCATACGACGAGCAGCCGGGGATGGAGAGATACGCCCAGTTGCCTCCGGCTTGGGCTCGCCGGCCCGGTGTGTGTATGCTTTCTTGTTCTTCTTGAGTACACACCAACAAAAAACACCTCAGGTACGTATAACTAGTGTAACTATTTGCAAATATTTATTGCACATACAAACATGCATTCATCAATGACCTTAAACACACACACACACACACTAGTATTGAGTTTGATGTAGTGTTTGTAAAATTTGGGGGGTTGGTAATCTTCCAGCCTAGTGCCAGGATCTTTCTTTTTTTTATTTATTTAATAAATAAAGAAATAAATAGTTATGTGTATTCCCTTCTGCCAATGATGTATATAACCGTGCATTGGAGTATTTATGATTAAAATAAATATGGGTTAGTATAATTTGTACTCTTCTAGAGTGCAGTCATGAGCAGTTAGAAGGGACCTTAATCATGCAAATATTCATGTTTTTAAGATATCTCCAAACCATAATTTTATTTTTGCTGGAGCTATAGTATATTTTTCTATTTTTGTTAACTCATTTCTTATGGTACCCTATATTTTTCAAGGTAAAGAATATTCTATTTATAAACGTGTAAAATTTTAATTTTGAATAAGTAAAAATTTGAATTAAAATAGTTATTTGATGTAATATAAAATGAGATATTTATGTAATATAATAAATAAATAATAAATGTTTGATTTGATATTTTTGAAAAAAAAAAATAAATTAGAATCATAAAGTCGTGAAAACCCAAGTAAATAGGCCCTGAATAAATACTCTCTCCGTCCCGTTCTTGTTTACTATTTTTGTTTATCTTAAAAAAAATAATAGTCTCATTTTCATAAATATGAAATTAGTTTTACTTTTTCACCCACTACTTTTTACCTAACAAAAAAGTCTTTTTATCCATACCTTTTATCCACAATAAATCTCATATCAAATACAACTCAAACTATAATTTTGAGACGGAAGGAGTAAAATATTGCATATTTAATTCAATAGTATATTTCTAAGTTTATTTTGGTAGTTGGACGAGAATTCAAACAATATTGTATGTTTATTCTTGTATATTATATTTCTAAGTTTATCTTTTATTTAATGTTATATATTTTCTAATAATTAATGTTATTTTGTATTTATAAATATTATAATAATTTAAATTTAATATAAATAATTTATAATATTTTTATCATAATTAATTAATTATAAATTTGAATAAATATTAAATAAGTAAATAATTTATGATAAATATTAATTACAAAATTATAATATAAAATAAGTTATTTTATAAATAATAAAATCAAAATTAGCAAAAATAAAATAAAATAATAAAAATATAATTTTAAAGCGAACACTGCTAAAGCGATCAAACAAATACAATGTCTGTCGATACGTGAGTAAGGCGGCGTGCTGGAGAATCCCCGCCGATAAACCGCTTGGAATTGGAAGTGATTGCAGCGAGAGATATTCTCGCGCCACGCAAATAAGCAACTGAATAGTTCGTAGTGATTAATTTGGTCTTTTTTGTCAACGAAAACGATGGATTCACTGTTGATGTGGAAAGCCGTAAGAAAAATTGGCAATGAAACGTCAAGCCGTCGCTGCGGAAGACTAATTGTTAACACAATCCAAAATTTATCATTTGTTCATTCTCTTCATCACTACGAATTGAAATTTCAGCAGCTCAATTTAGACGCGAATGGCGCCGCAGCAGATAGCCATACTCGGCGCCGGCATCTTCGTCCGTCATGAATACCTTCCGAGATTGTCCGAGATTTCCGATCTCTTCGTTCTCAAAGCCATCTGGAGTCGTTCTGAGGTAGTAACTCCAACCACCACCAATATATATATTCGGACTACCTTATTCCAGGAGTTTTACCTTGTCCTTGATGAATGATCTGAGATGCTTCCTCTCGGAATTCTCTAATCGTCTCAAATTAATTTTGTTTACAGGAGTCTGCCAGAGGTGCAACTGATATTGCGAAGAAGTCTTTCCAAGAGGTTGAGTGTAAATGGGGCGATGAGGGGCTCAATGAGATCATTCAAGATAATTCCATAGTTGCAGTGCTTGTGGTTCTTGCTCCCCAATTTCAGGCAAGTCGGTCTCTAATATTGAGTGCTTCACTCTTATCAGTACTACATGGATAATAGATTCTATAGCAGCACTATGGAACTGTCCCATCGTTCTGTTTTAGTGGATTCCCCCCTATGAATAATCTCATCAATTTAGTTAATTAGTATCAGGCTTATGTTAAATGTTACTTATTGGACGATTATCTTATGTGGATTGATTATGTGAAGAATCATAATCTATCACGCGCAATCATTCAAACTAAACATGGCCATTGTAGAACATAATAGCTGTATCTACATAGGCTTGGATTCAAATTTTAATTCAGTCTTACTTCTTATTCTAGCTATCCACTATCACCAAGCAAAGAAATGGCAGGTTAGTATTTATCATGTTCTTATGGGACCCATGGGACGAATGTAAATGACTGATGTCGAAGTTACTCCTATGTTTTAGCCGAGTTTTCCATCATTAGTTTTTTTGGGAAATATCAATATACCTCCAATGTCAATGTGGACCAAGCAAAACAGAACTGAAGAGCTGGTCTGATTATCTTTTGGAAGTTTAGCGGAGGAGTGGCTGTATGTTGGAGAGTTCAATGGCTTTTCAAGGAGAAAGTCTCATTTTGAATATAGTTTTAATGTTTTCAAAGAGTTACTGTGGTATTTGCCTATTATGATTTGGGTATCAATGATTTGTTGCAGGTGGATTTGTCATTGAAGATGCTTAAGGCGGGAAAGCATGTTCTTCAAGGTAGTCTAATGTCAACACCCTTTCGGTACTAAAAGCATAAAACTGATGAAATGAGCTTACTTTTCACTTGATACCTTCAAGTTGACAGATCTTTCTCTTCAGTAAACTTTCATTGTTCTGACTTCTGAGTTCCCCGATAGCTATCTAGATTGAAATTATCATCTCTACTAACCTTTTGGTTTGAATGTTTGTACACGTCATTAATGATTCTGGTCATGAAGAGAAACCTGCAGCATGTTGTAAGTAACTTAAGTTTGAATTGTACAAGATTATCTTTTTTCATGGTGTTCCCAGAGTTATCTCTCCCATTTCTACAGCCATTGATGAGGCGGAATCTGCTTTATCAAGCTACAATTCTCTTACCACATCTTCACCTTGTAAACCGATTTGGGCGGTTGCTGAAAACTATCGTTTTGAACCTGCTTTTATGGAGGTGAGTGGTCATTTAACATAGTAGGGTAGTGAAATGAATTACAGTCTCCAATTTATGAAACTGAATGAATCCTACACACGTGCAATTGGGCATTCTGAAAATTTTAATGTGTATAAGAATACAAAAGTTCATCTCATTATTGGAAAAATACTTGTTGAAATGGTTATTTACAATATATTGTCTTTTTTTTTTTTTCCTTTAGCAAATATGGTTAATATGCGTATAACTATCTTTTGCTAACAGTGCACAAAGCTTGCAGCTGATATCAAAGAATTGATTAATTTTCAAATCCTTGTGGAAGTTCCAATGAATAGGCCAAATATGTACACTTCAAGTAAATGGAGACACGACTTTACGGTGAGCATAATTTCCTACGTGCCTCATATCTGGAGAAAAAAAAAAAACTGATATTTTAGTGAAGTAACTTGTTCAAGGATTGAATTGGGTTACTGGTCAATTTCCCTTTTTGGCACTGTTTATACTTGTTGGATTGCATACGTGAAATCTAATGTTGAGGTTTTATTGTTCTATTAAGGGTGGTTACGTTCTTGACATGGGTGTTCATATCGTGGCTGCATTGAGGATGGTGAGCCTCCTTCCAACACTCTTTACGATGAATAATTTGTTCTAGTCCCAATTGTTTAAAAAGTAACATATTATATCTGAGGTTTTAGTTTTTTGTGATTTCAACATTTTGTGAAATCAGATTGCAGGATGTGAGGTTCTTTCTGTGTCGGCCGCAACTTCTCATGTTGATACAACACTGCCTCCACCAGATACCATGTCTTCTGTGATGTGAGTTTCTATTAAAATTTGATCTCGTCTCTTCTACAAATGGAATCAACTTTCATACAAGTTTTATTTTTTATTTTTTATTTTTTGCTCCTCTTGCTGCCTGGAAGACAACTCGAGAATGGTTGTTCAGGAGTCTTTGTACTGGTTGCATCCGCACAAACAATTAAGGTACAATGTGTAATCTTTTCTTGATTGAGAATTGAGATTTCCATTTATATGCTTATCCCATGTATAAAGTCATTCTATAGCTCGAATTATGATAGCAATTCTATCCATGCTATGTGCATTGAGAGTCAAGACTAGTGGCCTTCTTCCTGATATTCCGAAGATTTGAATATGTATCAGAATAGTTATTTATATATAGACTTGATATTACTGTATTTGATTTTCATATGTTGCATCCACATTACATTTAAATCTGTTCTATTTCTCTTATCTCCTCCTGGAGATGCTCTATCGCTTTGTGGGCTTAAATGGGACGTTGCAAATCGAGGTCACACAAGAAGAAGGAAAATATGGAAATTTGGTAAGCAAACTCCCTTTGACTCCCAACAACATTCCTAACACGACAAGCCAAATCGACCAATGCCTGTAATAACTTCACAGGTTAAACTTTTCTTACCGGACGGGCAGACCAAGTCTTCCTTCTACCCTTTCAATGGTGTAACTGAAGAGCTGAAATTTTTTCTCAACAATATTTCAGAAGCCTCCGACAAGGTGTATATTACATGCTTGAAGTTTTTAATTTACTCTTTCAGTTTATTTATACACTCTTTTTAACTTTCAGTCTTTATTTTACTTTGGTGTTCCGACAGAAAGATGGAAGCTTAGAGATGGATCCTCGGATTAGTCTTCTAGAAGGTGCAAGAGATGTTGCCGTTGTGGATGCCATTCTTGAATCTGGGAAGAACAGTGGAGCTCTTGTCAATGTTAAGAGGTTTTAGCTTCGTGTCAAAAATGTTTGGTACGACTAAACTCTTGGAGAATTTATGTCTGTATTTTACCATAATAATATATGTCAAAATAAGATTTGTCGGGTTTGAATTCATGGCGTCACGACTTGCATTGTTTCTAGTTTTGTATCATACTGTCTGTGAGTAGAATTTGGCACGTGTTAAATTCACAGCAGTAGTATATATTATTATTACGATTATTGTTGTTAATTTGATGTATTTTTAATCCAACCATGGTCCTTCAATTTTGTGTACTGTGAATTTTTAAAAGAGGCATAGCTGCGTGATTTTAGTTCAAACAACTTAAAATAAGACTAACAATATGTGGTGTGGATAATGTTAAATAGAAATTTGAATAATATTTTATTATTACTAAGTTTATTGATGGGGTAGAAGGTGTTACTACTGCTCACGTTATTGGTTTGTCACGAAGTATGTTTCTGCACATACATTGTATCCGGACATGTTTTTGTTCGAGGGCTATATTGTAATAACACCGTCCACTCGAACCACTGTCAATTTCTCTTTCTGCGTCATTGTTAACTAATATAGCATTCGATTTTAGTAATTATAATAAATTATAATACCTCTTTTGGTGGAATGAATTTATTGAATAGTTAATTAGTTGAAATATTATATATATTTATTTTTATGTATTATTAGTATTTCTTAAAAATGCATGTATTATTACACTTATTACAAATATATAGTATGTTATAAATATACAGTTTTTAAATATATTTATTATTTATAGCCGCCCACTGACTAATCTCACATTCGTTCATTCAGGCCCCCTCGATTTCGGCGATTTGACCCCATACACCGAACCTCGCTCGAGTCTCTCCTCTCCTGTGATTATCCTGCAGTTGTTGATTTTTTCAACTAGAATCGCATGAACTTGCTTTGGCTATGGTTCCTTCACTCTATGGATTATTGTTAATACAGTGCAGCAATTCATAAAGGTGAAATGTTGCATCCATGCGTGGAGGAATATATTCCTGCTCGGTCTGTACCTTTATTTGCCTTTTCGGTTTTTGGTCGGTCATTGCAAGATCCTACTGATTCTCGATAGGGTTTTCGAACGTCGTGGAAAGTTTATTAGGCATGGTTGTGATGGAGGATGTAGGCGTTGATATCAGGTTTGTTCGTTTCATTTTTCTTCTTCTTTCTTTTTTTATTTTTATTTTTTATTTTGTGGATGGAAGCGATTTTTTGTTATTTACTTGCCTATGTTGGTAAATGTTATTGTCGCTCGTCTTCCGTTGGTGCTATTGGATGGTTGGGTTGGATTGATTACGAGCTTGTATGATGAATCTAGTATTGGTATGATAATGACTTGCGTCTGGTCTATCGATTCATCGAGAATGTTGTATACTTGATTTCGCCCGCCAGGATATTCAAAAACTGTGATGAAACTCTGATTAGCATTCGTAGTTTTACATTCAAGGTTTCCGTGGAAGAGGTTGTTAGTGTTTTTGTGATTAATCATATCAATGTGTTTATTTTTTAACCTGATTCCGATTAGTCATTTTCAAATTTGTTTCTTCAACCTTTTCTGGTAATAATCATTTTTGTTGATCTTAACCAATCCAACAGTTCGGATATTGACGTTTGTGAGATTAGAGGAGATGATAATTTAGAGGAAAAAGATGTTAGTGACGAAGAAATTGAAGCTGAAGAATTAGAGAAGCGCATGTGGAAGGACAGGGTGAAGCTCAAGAGGATCAAGGAAAGAGAGAAGCTCTCTGCAATACAGCAAGCTTCTGAGAGGCAGAAAGCCAAGTCTACTTCCGATCAAGCACGTCGGAAGAAGATGGCTCGAGCACAGGATGGGATTCTGAAGTACATGCTGAAGCTCATGGAAGTTTGCAAGGCTCGAGGGTTTGTGTACGGTATCATTCCCGAGAAGGGTAAGCCAGTCAGTGGTGCATCAGATAATATCAGAGCTTGGTGGAAGGAGAAGGTAAAGTTCGACAAAAATGGACCTGCAGCGATTGCCAAGTATGAGGCTGAATGCCTCTCGAAGGAAAGTGAAAGGGGCGGTACCAAAGGGAATCCACAGAGTGTTCTTCAAGACTTGCAAGATGCTACATTGGGATCGCTTCTGTCCTCATTGATGCAACATTGTGATCCACCTCAGCGGAAATATCCTCTGGAGAAGGGCATCCCGCCACCCTGGTGGCCGACTGGGAATGAGGATTGGTGGACAGGTTTGGGTTTGTTAAAAGGTCAAGCACCGGTGTATAAGAAGCCTCATGATCTGAAGAAGATGTGGAAAGTCGGAGTTCTAACTGCTGTAATCAAGCACATGTCACCTGATATTGCAAAGATAAGGAGACTAATTCGGCAGTCAAAATGTTTACAGGATAAAATGACTGCTAAAGAAAGCTTGATATGGTTAGGTGTTCTAAGCAGGGAGGAAGAGCTGATTCGGCAACTGAGCAGTGATAATGGTTCGTCTAGCATCAGTGAGGCGCCTTCAAAAGCTCGTAAAAGTAAAAAGAGAAATCATGCTGAGAGTGACAGTGATTATGATGTTGATGACATTGATAATGGTTTGGGTTCTGTTTCATCTAAAGATGACAGGAGAAAGCAATTTGCTGATACAGTATCTCCACCTCTGGTTTACGATACACCAAAACTAGTTAAGGACAAAAAGCGCTCGGGAAAGTGCCACAAGAACAAGAAACATGCGAAATCAAGCCCTACTGAGAAACATGCAGTTGCATCTATTGAGGAGCAACCTCACGAAGACACTGGAAATTTGCTGATTGATATAAATGATGAAATTGTGCCGATTGGTGGTTATGTAGCTGATGAAGCCCAAACAGAAACTGCGTCGATGAGGCTTCATGACAATGCTGCACAACCTTGCTTAGTAGAACCTAACTTTGACCTTATATGCTCCTTTCCTCCATTGAACTCAGCTCCTGTTGATGCCGAACACTTGCCTTATCCATTGTCACAAAATGCTGCTGCTGCAGTGCCCCATGGTTCCCATATGATACACGTTCCGCAAGATCCTCTATTACATAATAGGCCCCCGCTTTCTAATGCCCATGAAAAAGCTTCAAGTTCTGCTTTGCATCATATATCCCAAAATAATGTATGGCAGCCTCAATCGGCGGTTTCAATTTTCCCTCATCCTCAGCAATCTCAAACTCCAGGCTTCCAGTATGAACCAACGCATCATGGTTATAAGCCAACAGCTGTTATTGGTTCAAGTCATCAAGGACAGCAGTCTGAGGTGCTCTTCAATGGAATGCAGTATAGACCACCGGAAGATTCAGGACTTGATTTATCAGTGTTGCCTAAAAAGGATGTGCCGATTGCCGGAGGAGGTTTCACACAAATTGTAGATACATTTCCTCATGATGCAATTCGGCCAGTGGATTCGCAGTTTCCTTCTTCTCTTAGTAGTTTGCCTCCTGATATACCGGGATACAGTTCACTTAGCCTTCAATTTGATGGCACGAGCTCGTTAGATACTACCGACTTCGACTTTGTTCTTGACAACAATACACTTGATGAGAGCAACTTTGCTGAACTGATGCAGTACTTCGCATCATGATCTCTGTTGTCTCTTTAGTGGTTGAGGGTACTCACAATCCTTACTATTTATAGTTTCTTCTATAGTTCACTTTTTAACTGTTATCCTTCCGACAATTTTTAATTCTTAATTTATTTTTTTTGTGATACAGAATTGATTGAGGGGATAGGAGAAAGTTCATCTCATTCCACCGGATGATCTTCAAAAGCTTAGCCAAATGTTTCCCAGTCAGCAAGTAATCTATCCCGTGTAATCTGTCTGTTTAGCTGCAAGTTTACTAGCTTTATACTCATTCTTTGGTCAATGGTTGGCCCTAGTTTTGCAAATTTATCCACTTCAGTGCTGTGGCTGTAAATATGATACTTTAGTGGGTTTTTAAGGGAGGTGTTATACAGTGATTCCGAAATCAATACACAGGCTTGTGATTCTCCAGCGTATGGTTCGTATGGTAGAAAGGGACCAGCATTGCTTCCTTATAATTATGAATCTTGTATAACCACAAGATGGCAGGACCTTTATGCTATTTTGTTTGTGATTGTCCTGGATGGATTTATTTGCTGAGCTGCATCATTTGATACTGCAAATTTTACTGATGGCCTTACTGAACCTAGTGCGTGCATCATTTCTTTATTTGCGTAGATACCCAAGATGCATCTTGGTTTATGTTATTCAAAATTTTCCTGAATTTTATGAATTAGGTATGTATAAGAAGTAACACATCAGAGCATGAGTTTGCCTCTGTAATTAGTGATTCAAGATGTCCTGATTTTCACAACATTAAGCTGTAATAATCTTACAAAGTGTTGGGAAAGTATATTTAGTTGAAAGAAAAGATAGGTTTGAGACTAAGATTTTGGTTATCGTGAAATGCTTGTAGATCATGCAGTTTAAGTTCTGTATCTGAGGTTATTGATCTAATTCTTGAATGTTGTAGATCTTGCATATGCCTAACAGCCTTTTCTTTGAAAATCAGTATGTCTTATATTTCTCAGGACAATGTAACATTAAGCAGCGCTAACAATAATTGATAGTATTATTTAGCAGATGGCGATCACAGAAATACCTAAAAAGAACAATATTTGCTTACAGCTTCATCTAGTTTCTAGTGAATGTACAGACAGCAGAAAGAAGTGTCCGCGAGTAGGTAAACATTTCCAGACAGTGAATGAGCATTTTTGAGGCCTGAGGAATATCAATCTATCCATGTCACCAGGAGGCCCTTGAGGTACGTGTTGAATATAAATGACAATAGTCTTAACAATTGCAGTATGCTAAACTGAATCAATCCAGCTGGCTATGCAAGTTCATTTTAGCCTTGGCATCATATACAAGTATTCAAATTTTTTGGATTCTTGTAGATTGTGATTGACAATTGCCATTTTGACAATATTGCTTATGCTACTGTTTTCTATAATTCTTCATACATATATGTATATATTGATTGGAAATCTTTCCACTCGCTTATCGATTAATCGTTTATATTCCAACATCAGCATTTTGGCATTTGCATAATCTTTGATTAAATTACCTATCAAAATAATAACTATGTGAGATCCCATTTGTCTTTCACTTTCAACTGCATCACATCACATCAATCTGTGTTTGCAAAATTTTCCTGCCTGTGGAAAAATCTTTATGATAACAATAATGTCGCACTTGTAATTTGTGTGACGGTGTCAACATGCATTTGTTTATTATGTAAGTTTATATTTATGAAGCAATGAATGTTTGAAATGTTGTCTGTCTGATGTTTTGTTTACCCACATATTCGTAGAGGATGTTAGGCTATAGTTTATTTTCTTGTTTATTTGTTGTCGTAACTTTGAAATAACTAGATGTAATATGTGTAAAACGAATTTATCATGTGTTACATACACTTTACTTCCTATTTATCAGAATAACCAGGTATAATCAGAATGTAAAATTACTTCCAATACCTGACGATATATGTAACAGAATGTATCAAACTTAATTGACTATAAATGTTGTTATTATTCGTTTTTCTTTAATTCCAACTCGATCGATCTTCACGCAGTGTGGTGAGATTCTGTATTTACATTAAAATAAATAAAATAAAAAATAAAAACAAGAAGACAGCAGGAGTGCCACAATGGCAAATCAAATAATTGAACTGTAACTTGTACAACTCCCTCTCCCTCTCCCTCTCCCGACCACCGCCACTTTCCCGGCTTCTTTTCTTATCATTATCATTATTTTATTTGATATTTCAATTATTGGTAAGATTTCTTGACAATTCCTTTAAAATTCTATTGTCCCCCTGTGTTTTAAAATAAAATTATTATTTTAAAAAATATATATATACTAACCTTTCGTGAAGCATTACCCCAATTAGTATCCTTCAAATTTCAATTTCACATTTTTTTACTTTACTTTATATACACACACCCTATCAAATAGCAAAAGAATCTGATTTCAATTTCACATTTTTTTACTATACTTTAACCAACTAACGGTTGTTAGTTTCAGTCGAGCTAAGACAATATTTGAGATGGACCGTCCCACTAAAACAACTGATGGTTGTTTTTATTGTATAAACCACGACCTTCAGTAATTATCGTACATTCCAAAATCTTTTGTTATTATTTTTTTATTTGAAAAGTTTTCAAGATTTTTATTTTTATTTTTTATTTTTTATTTTTTATTATGTTTTTGTTTCTAAGGTATTTTCTTCTTTTATCTATGTAAATGTTATAAATTTGTTCACACGAAAAATTAAGAATAAAATAATTAAATATTTATTAAAACTATATCATCTAAAATATTATGTCAAAAAAAAAATTAAGAATTGCTTATTCATCATTTCAATCACTTAAATAATTATGGTTATGGAACATAATCAAGTAAATACACCTGCCTGTATGCTTAGTATTTTTGTTATATTTCAATACACTAACTAATGAATGAAATAGATAAAAAAATAAAAAAAATAAAAAGATGATGCTACTTTATCATACAAACAGTAGAGTAATATTTTAGTTGGAGCTGACGCCAATTAAACTTATTTAATCCCTTCATTTTAATTGTCGTATGGACCCATGTTTTGCAATGATGACTTTTCTGTTAAGACACATACCTAATTAATTAGTGCAATAATTATATAAAAAGTGATCAATTTAAAAAACACCCTAATTAATCACCTTTTTCAATCATCAAAATTTTGTGATTTAAATTGATGAAGATTTGTAATTACTACAGAAACCGTTAGAATTAGGGCCTCTGACCATGATCCATTTATAGCAACTGTTTTACAGACAAAATATTAAGGGTGTGTTTGTTTGGGAAATTAGATTGGATTTACACTATTCATTCAATTTTTCTTCCCAAAAATATCAAATCAAAACACCTATTTTTTATTTTTTATATTATACTAAAAATCAATTTTGCATTCAAAACATCACATCAACACCTATTTATATCACATCATACAACTATTTAAATTCAAAATTTTTACTATTCAAATTTCAATTCAAAATTCAAACCCCCCAAACAATCACACCCTTTAAATGTACTTTCAATACAAATTTTTCAAATATTTGAAAACATTCAAATAACAGAAAAAACACATCCACAATTAATTGGATGAAAATGACTCTGACTAATACTTCCACCGTCCACAAAACTTATGTTATTATTTATTTATATTTTTGTCATTCATTAAATTTATATATAATTTATTTATAAAATTTTATCCGCCAAAAAATTTATTATTCACTAAATTTATATATTATTATTTTAACGAATAATAATCAATTTGTCACTATATTTTAAAATTATTCTATCACTTTTTTATCAAATTTTTATAAATTCTTTATAAAATATTATTACTCCCCTCGTCCTATAAGAATACCATTTTTTATTTTTGTTCATCCCAAAACAAAAATATTATTTCTTAATTTAGTAATTTTACTATTTTCATAACATTACTTTTATATCACACAATCTAATAAGGGTATTTTGTAATTTTACTATTTACCTGTCATTACTTTCATATCAAACAATCTAATCAAGATATTTTTGTCATTTTCACTATATACCAATATAATACTCCCTCCGTCAACAAACTAATGTCCAACAACTATGGTCCTATTTCCCTTTTTTTTTTTAAACACAAATTTTACATTTTTACCTTCATTCATTTATTACTTTTCATCTCTACCGTATAATTAAGGGCAAATTTGTCAATTCATAAAAATCACCTAAATAACCGTGCAAATATATTTTAGAATACTACTAACATTAAAAAATTTATGTGAAAAAAAAAAATGTTACCAGTTTTATGGACGAGGTAATATTAGTTTTGTATGTCCAACAGAACAACCACAATTTTTGTGAATGGGAGAAGTATTTAACAGTGTTATCTCTCGCTACGCTAGTGAGAAGACTATCAATTGTTTTAATCAAGAAATAAGATAGAATGATAAAAAGGTTTAGCAAGTGGAAGGGAACACTCTGTGTAGTAGACTAGCCTAGCCTATAAGTTGCAATTTTATAATTGTATGAGTAAATAGTAGTGCAGGTCTTATATGTGGGTAGATCTTGAGACAAGATCTAACAAAGAAGATGAACTTTACTTTTAGTCAAACTGAAATATGAATAAATTTTAATTATCACTACACATAGACACGTGACGCATCTAAATATTATCTAAAAATAAACATTTAAATAAACCAAAATAAAAAAAAAAAAAAAAAAAAACATAACTGAACTATAAACAGATATACACATACCATTGAATTTTAGCAGTCCTCCAGTCCAACTCCAAGCTTCATAATCTCCTCCCCACTTGCCCAACTGTATTCTTCAACCAAGATGCCATCGTATTCAAACTGAAATCATTGCAGACACAGAATAAGATCACATGAGAACAAAAATCAGTAGATAAATGAAACCCCTCCCAAGTTGAAGAAGATCATATATACATATATATATATATATATAGGCTTAATTAGTATCAAAATTTGAGTATAGATCAGCAAATGATGAAGGACAGCAAGGGTAGGAAGCAAGGAGGGGCGGCGGCAGGGGCGGCCGCTCCCTGCGCCGGGTGTAAGCTTCTGCGCCGAAGATGCGCACAAACCTGCATGTTTGCTCCATATTTCCCACCGGAGGAGCCTCACAAGTTCGCCAGCGTGCACAAAGTTTTCGGCGCCAGCAATGTCAATAAGATGCTTCAGGTAAGTGATGGCATCTTTTTTATCACAGATCTCGCGTTCATTGCACCATACTTGATTGATAACCACAGGGCAATGGATTCAGGAGTTGCCGGAGCATCAAAGAGGAGACGCCGTTAGCTCAATGGTGTACGAAGCCAATGCTAGAGTAAGAGACCCGGTGTACGGCTGCGTGGGAGCCATTTCATCCTTGCAGCAGCAGGTCGAGGCTCTGCAGGGGCAGCTCGCCGTTGCACAGGCCGAGGTTCTCCACATGCGCACCACTATGCACCATGATAATCCTCCCTTCTGGCAGTGACTTGAATTTTTCATTTTGGAAGCAATATTCAGCTGCCGCGACATACCTGTATAATTACGAGTTTATCAGCATTTTCTGCAAGTGTTATAGCATAATTAATGGAGGAGCTTCTAGTTTGTGAATAAGAACATCATATCAAAAACATGTGCACTCTTAATCTCTGGTTTTTGGACTCTAATCTTCTTGAAATGTTCTGTCAGCTTCTAATAAAAAAATTGTATAATTACCACTAATGAAACACCATAAGCATCATTAGTGTACAAGTTCTTGTATCAATGAGAATTCAAATGAAGCACCATAAGTGGAAAGTCAATAAAAAACACAGACAATAGATTCTGCTGTCAAAATTCAGGTATGGCACTTTGACATCTTGTCTGCTAAAAGGTGTCAATGATATGAAACTGAATCACCTAATTCGATCAACCAGGCTGAAATCATACTAAAGATGTTAAAAGTGAATGATCTTGTAATTAATTGAGACCTGTTTGTTCAAAATCTACACGCTAAATTCAATCACCCTGTAACATTTCAAAATTTCAATAGCATCTCTGCAACAATCAAGGAATTATTAAATTGACTCATGCTTTTTGGCCTTGGTTGAATTTGAATTCAAAAGAGACAAATCAAATACAAGATATATACACTCGGTTCTGATGCCATTTATTAATCTCCCAAATTAATATGCAGAAATTGTCAATTTGTTTGACTAATATCCTATCAATCAATCTTCTAACAGAGAAATGGAATTATCTATCCAACTTCCAATCATCAGCACAAATCAACCAATATCATCATGACTTCAGGTCAAATTTCATTGAGAAAAGTTCAATCACAGAGCGTGATCATCATATGACATTGATTACGTCCTCTCACCTCTAATCCTCCTAGCCAATTGAATATCCTTTGGCATAATTGTAACTCGCTTGGCATGAATGGCGCACAAATTTGTGTCCTCAAAGAGACTGACGAGATACGCCTCCGCCGCTTCCTGAAGCGCCGCCACGGCGGAGCTCTGGAACCGTAGATCAGTTTTGAAATCCTGAGCGATCTCTCTTACAAGCCGCTGAAACGGTAGCTTTCTAATCAGTAATTCAGTGCTCTTCTGATACTTCCGGATCTCGCGAAGCGCTACGGTCCCCGGACGGAACCTGTGGGGCTTTTTGACTCCGCCGGTGGCCGAAGCAGATTTCCTCGCCGCTTTCGTCGCCAGCTGCTTCCGAGGCGCTTTTCCGCCAGTCGATTTCCCTGCTGTTTGCTTCGTGCCCCATGGATCTATGAGTACGATACGGCAGGAACGGCTGCTGAATTCGATGTGAAATTAAAAGTCGGGTTTCTATCATAAAAGATTTGGGAAAATCGAATGAACAGTTTTTGGCGGGATAATGGAGGGTGAGGATCAGATATTGTCACGATCCGAGCCGTCTATTAATTATTTAACATTCCTATAAAGAAATCTGAACCGTTGATTATGCCAACATTATGTGGTCCAGATTCTCTCTGTAGACAACCAATCAATAAATGGGCCTAATTTTCGCCATTTGGATTGGCCCAATAAGCCCAATTAAGTAAAAATACTAGGCTAGTTTTGTCCCATAATCAATGACAAAATTAAAATACTTACAGTAAAATATACAAGCACAAATGTACTAAATTTTCATGACAAATAAATACTATGGCTTCAATAGTTGAAAGAAATGCACATACCATCTGCATTGCTATTCCCTTGACACTACCACTTACTATCATCATCATAGCCATCTCTTCTGTGCAGTTCCTTCCCGGGATCGCGCCGAGGGTAGTTTCCTGGATCGGTTTTCTTCCCCGGGAGAACGTCTTGGTTTCATTGAAGGAACTGAGTTAGGAGTCCTGTTTATAGACTTCTCTTTCAAAGGACTTGTCACAAGGGGTTTGTGGCACTGGCCTGTGGCAGAGGTGGTCTTGAACTGATCACATTTACGACTTGCTGTCGAAGTTTTTCTGTGAGTTTTGAGGGGGTGGTGCATCTGGCTCCTAGGAGAGCTGTCTGAATCAGAAGGGCTGGTTGTATTGTCCATGTCATAAAGGACATTATCTGCCATGTAAGGAAGTTGCCTCACATCTGAATTTGCAGCCGAGCTTTGCGGCTTGCCTACTTGTGTCAAGTTCATCACCTGTGGGCAAGACATGTTTTGATTAATAATAAGAAACAGACTAAAGTTACAACATATTATAGTTACAACTACCTCAGTCCTTACTAACTTGGCTGATGAACAGAGTCTGCAGTTGTGAATAGAAGAAGCTTTGATAGATCAATCATGTAAGGTAAGGGAGGGAGTTGTTAATGTGTAAAGAATTCCCTACCTTTCGTTCGAGAATAACAATGTCCCTCCTTAGTTTGTTGATTATTGCATTTTTCCTTCCAATGGTGTCTTCCAGTTTTGCAATTCTCTGAGAGGGCGCGACGAATTAGAGGTAAGCACCAGAAACATATTACTGTATTCCATTCCATGCTGCTATCTTAGAACAATGAGGGAAAGATTCGCACCTTTGAAACATATATTTCAGATGACCGAATAAAAGCTGACAAATGATTAATGGAAACATCATTGTGCTTGCTGTTCTTCATTGGCATAGTGGCATCATGGTCCATTGCTCCAGTGTCAAACTGCAAGAAATATGCAAATTCAAAGATCAAAGGGATCAGAATTTGCTCACAACAGATTCCTCCACAAGTAATCAAGTTCTGATAATGCAGAGATTTTGGAATACTTAAAGAGATCCTTGATAAGCCCAATGTGATTTTACTTGGCCACAACGTAAAGAATCTCCAAACTATTCAATATAATTATATACTAATGTCCACTACTTTGATCATAACAAGATCAAGGTGTTATTTAAATGAAACATGTTATAAGCAATATTTCCATGGCCACTCTACAATCTGCAGTATTGAGTATTCCTGTTTGTATCTTTGTCTGCAAAACATAGTTCTAACTATTTGTGTGGAAATGCTTTCCACTTTTTACTACGTGTTTACAAAACCCATGATTTGCTCAATAATAGCAACGTTAAAGAAACAATGCTGCTGCACAAAAATATAAGACAATAGGCTTCCAAAGCATGTTAAACCATATAGATCATAGACAAAGACATTGGAAGTCCAATCTAAAAAATGTGTATCATTATCCGACATCTATACCTGATTATCCATCGAAGATGAGATGCTGGGAGAAGAATCTGACCAATAAGATAGGTGGCGCTCCTCTGCTTCAACCATATCGGCAGCTGGTACTCTATATACAAAAACCTTGCCTCTATTCGGTCCTTCTATGGATGTATTTCCCTAATGCACAAAATATTTGTGATTCAATTTTGTGTGCAAACTATTTCTTATGCAAGGGAAATGAGTTTGATGCAGTTCATACCAAATTAGGATCTGATGGTACGGATATGTGATGATGAAAAGGCTCACATTGCCTACTATCCACTGGTTTTTGAGCTGACAAATCAACAGCACTGGCATCTTGAGACTGATTGTTGAAACTACTTACCTGCTGAAACAAACTGTCTATCTTCTGTTGCATGCTTTCAAGTACTTGATCCTGGATACAATTTAAATATGCAAGAATAAATGCATACTGCATGAAACGATTGATCTGTTTTAAAGAGAAAATTTGCTGGAATTACACTATTTTTGTTCAATATCAACGATTTCTACACTTTCCTGACGAATATCTGGTTGCCTTGAGTTTAACTTCTCTGCAATTTTTTTGTTTCAATGTTCTTGAAGGCTTGAAGCAATAATTCAAATGGAATGAGCATACAGAACAACCCTATTGTTCATTTTCTACCAATTCAAAACTAAAAATCAATTTAAACAGTTTCCATTTCATTAGCGGAGAATAAACATCGCATAAAAATTAATCGACTTACCCTAATCTCAACAGAATTCTGCAGGCTCGAAATCTGCTGATGCTTCTTTGAATTAATAGCCGCTGCCGCAACCACAGAGACAATCAAAGCGCGTTGGATGGGGGTCAATATCTCCGAAGCCGTCGCCTCTTGATCGGTAAACAAGATGTGTCGCTCAATTGTCTTCTTAACGGCGGTAGCCTTCTCGGCTCCGATGATCCCTACCTGACGAGACGCCCAAGCCAGCTGCCTCTTTGCTCTCACCGGCTGGTTGCAGCGCGTGGAGCAAATCGAAAGGCGACGCGGAGAAGGCGAAACTGAGGAAGTTAACGGCGTTAGAGAGACAACAGCAGGCGGCAAAGCGGAGCGGAAGGCGGACTCTTGCTCGCCAGCTGATCCTTCCATGATTGAAGCGCAAATAGTAATGTCGATCCAGAATTAAATTGGTTCTGGAACATGCGATGGAAATTCGATCCACTAGGTGGAATTCGAAACTCTCTCTGATTTGAAATTATGGGTATGAGAGGGAAGACGAATCGGCCATGTGAGACAAGACAAAGTCCGTTGGAGCGTAGCTAGCCGTTGGAAGATGAAATTGGTATTTTGAGAAAGGGTAATAGAAGGACTTTTATTTTTCGTAGAGTAATTTAGAGTATTATTTTATCCCCCTTGATTACTAATAAGCATATGTTTATTTGAATAATTAAAATCGTTATTGTCTTCTTCATCAGGCTATTTCTATTTTGAGATGTAAAATATTTTTAATTTTATTTATTTATTTTCTCTTTTAGTTTTATCAACATAATTTATAAAAAAAAAAAAAAAAAAAAAAAAAAAAAGACTATCTAAATTTATATTAAAAACAACAATAACACTTTTCTACACCGGGCTCAGTTTATTTAGACAGGAAATTTTGGAAAATTTGGAAGTTTTGAAAAAAAAAAAAAAAAAACTAATATTTAATTTAATGTTCTATAAAAAAATTGATGAACTAATTTTTTTTAAAAAAAATATTTCTATTGGTGTCTTATAATACTAATATAATGATATTTATAAAAAAAATATATATATAAATATAATAATATTTTTAATGTTAAAATCAATGACGCATTATATTTTTAATATTAAAATCAATGACGCTAAATACAAATGGATAAATTGACTGTGAACGGAGGTACCGTTAAATATTACTAATATTTTATAATTTTTAAAATATAAAAACTCCACTAAGCCTCTTGAATAAACGAACCCTAATTATGTATGCTTGAGGTTTGTCTACTTGATTATTGAGATGACCCATACTTGGGCCTGTCATATTAAATTCTATGTAAATCACTCATTGAATTCCTTTCTCCGCTTTATTTTATTTTATTTTATTTTTATTTTAAAATAAATTCGAGCCTTACTCAACTTGCTCAGCGTTAAAACCGATTTACACCCACTGGGATTACGATTATATTTATAGTAAATATCTGACAGGTCATTACCAAAAAATTAATAACACAAAATAGAACTCAAAAATCAAAATTCAGCTAACCAAACAGTATTTTTCTTAAATTTTGTCGTATAGTATAATCAATCAAAACATCAACCACCGCCCGATCCGGCGCCGTTTTGAACACTGATCTAATTCCACAAATATTGAGTCGAAGCATAAAACAAATTTCCGACGAATTTAATTAAATATAGGAATGACCCCAAAACGCATATTAGCTATAATTATAATAAACCCCTAAAACTTTTGAGTCCGTTCAATTCAATACTGTATCGAATTCAAACCTTGAGCAGCTTCGCCGCTCTCACCACCGGATTTTCCCTCGCGATCGCCTCCCGGCCAGCGGACTTGTAATCGTACCCGCAGTTATGCCGATCCGAATACCTATGCTCCGAGCAGAACACTTCTCCACATCTGCACCGAAATCCGATCAGTCCGATCCGTTTCCTGCAATTCGATCCGGCACACCGCGCAACCTCCCTCGGCCTCTTCCTTCCTCCTACCGGAACCGCCAGATCGGGAGTCTCCGGCCCACCACCAGAGTCCGCGCTCCTGTCGCAAGCCTCGGAAACCGGCAGATCTGAACTCTCCGGCAATCTAGAAGCGAGAATCTGCGGCGGAGGCGCGGTAATCGTCTGCGGCGGCGTGCATAGCGGTAAGTTCCCCGAGACCTTGAGCTCGGTTTCTTCCTTCCTTGAATTTTTCGCCATAGTTTCGGATCCGATAACTCCTCGAGAGATCGGAAAATCAAAAGTGAATTGAAAAAAAAATAATAAAAATGAATCTACACCTGCAACTGCGAGTGCGGTCCCTGTTTATGCTTTCGGAGGAAGGTAGTATTTGTAGGTGTTCGAGAAAAATGGACATGTGAGGCAGGGACGCAGAGGCGGCGCGCTGTGAAATGACGAAAATGCCCTTCTCGTGAGTGGTGGGTGAAACGCGGCGGCTGACGTGGACGTGACCGTGCATTCGGGTTTGATAAGGAGGGTGCTTTCGTCTTCATGCAAAATGTTTATAAATATATAATCGACCGCCTTAGGGACGCGTTTGTTTGGTTCTCTTCATTTAAGGGTGTGTTTGTTTGAAGGATTTTGATAGATTTCCACTATTCATCCAATTTTTTCCCCCCAAAAACATCAAATCAAACACCTATTTTTCATTTTTTATATTATACTAAAAATCAATTTTACATTCAAAACATCACATCAAACCCTATTTATATCATATCATACAACTATTCAAATTCAAAATTTTTACTATTCAAATCCCAACTCAAAATCTAAACCCCCAAACAAACACACCCTAAGTATATATTTATATTCATGCTTTACAATTATTAAGAATATATTATTTCCTTTCGTAACTTATTAATCGAAATTACTATTTATATAAAAAATAAAAAAATTTGAACACACCTTTCTTTCTGTTTTTTGCTCTGCAGTAACATATTTAAATATGTAAATAAAAATAAGATATAAGAAAAAATAATATAAACATTTCTAAAAATAGTTTTCCAAACATGATGGCATATTTCTTCTATTTCTATACAAATTGCAATACAGTTGTTTGCAATAATACGTATATTATAAATTGATATACGTATGCCTCTTATTCATGTGGTATCCACAGTAGGATCTAAAATTTTGAATTTTGTGGATCGATAAATTATATAATTGAATTAAAATAAATAAATAAAAATAATAATTACAAGTGTTCACGACGAGATTTTATATTTTAATATCGGCTTACACTAGCATTTATATTAACTTTCGTAAACACATATTTTTCTAAGATGATAGTTATAATTGAAAATTATCTTTTCAGGTTTGCAGTTGCTATTTTTCTTGTCTCAATAAGTTTTATAAAAAGTTCATTTAAATTCTTCGAATCTCAAGATATTTCATCACATTGAAAATCAGTAATAAAGTTATCTAATAATAATTTAAAAATTATTAATTTTACTTCTGACAATTCTGTAGAATATAATTATATAATTAATTGTAATATTTTTTATTAAAAAAAATAATTGAAATAATAAAAATAAAATATCAATAATTCTTTTGGTGGACCGTTATCACCGCATAGCCTCAAAGTGCATCCGCCCCTGCTATTCGACATAGGCAAAACTAATTTTTATTAATTTAATCAATTCAGACACCGTAATTGACATGTCACTATCGGTTTTGTGTTTTCTAATGAGTGTTAAAATTTGCAGTACATATAAACAGCCATATTTGACTGCATAATTTAAACGAGCAAACATTTTTAAAATATAAATTTATGCTTGATCGTGTTTCAGAAATAATATTAAATCAAATTTAGTATCGCTGTTAAATGTAGATATGACGTCATATTATAATTAAATATATATATCATATGATTAAAATGATATTATTTTAAAATAAAGACAAAAAATTATAAATCATATTTAAAATAGTATATCCGAAAAATGAAATACTTTAACCATGACAAACATTACATCTAATTATATGTTAAAATTAAAAAAAATTAATTCATTTATGTAAAGCACAGCACACAAACTGGAAACATGAATGTTAATTTATGCCCTTTGCACTACATCAACCTTTCGTTCACTGCAAATTATTTTCCCTTAAAAGAGTTCAATGATATATTTTTCAAAATACAGAATAGTGTATATTTTTAATGAATCTCAATGTATATATATAAATAATAATAATAATAAACCCAAACTAAGAAACAGAACAAAAGTTCATTAAAATATGTCATATTCAAACACATATTTAAACTGTCTTTGAAGACATAAATCACACAAAAACTACCTAAACAAGCAATTCCTAATTTCCTAAAATGCCAAATTCGAACTTGATGTTAACAAGAAGACATTTTTCTTCAACTTCTGTAGTTCTAATAACATGAAAGTTCCAATTTAAGACCAAATTATTTCAATTTTCATTGAATTAACTTTTCAAGTAACATATCTCAATTTTTGGAACAAGCACAAGAAGAAACAAACTGCATCAAGGCAAATAGAATAACCACACAATTTACAAGGTACCACCACTCCCAATCACAACATTCTTCCCACCTAAATTGGCACACAAAACACACACAAACCAAAGCCAACACAATTCGAATCATTAAGGCGCGAAAAGAATTCTTCAGGTAATAGTTTTCTAGCTGCAAAGCTTCAAAAGCGTTACAAGATACGTGAAATAAGCAGCAAGTAAACTTACAATGAGCCCCCAAAATGATTCAAAGTGCTTCTCTTTTCGCCTCTTTCTCTAGATTTTGTTAAGCTTCTCCGCCTTCACCACTGGATTGGCTTTTGCTATAGCTTCCTGGGCTGCAGTGTGGTAATCAAAGGGGCAGTCATGTTTATCAGAATAACGATGCGTTCCACAAAAGAGGTTACCACATCGGCATTTGAATCCAGTTAGGCCAACCCTTTTCTTGCAGCTACTGCATCTGTTAGGGCCCTCTTTTTTCTTGGGCTCAACGATCTCTGTAGGGTTTGAAGAGTTAATTGGTTGCACGTCAAGTTCCTTTGCTTCAACTGCTTCAGTTTGCCCATTTGCTGCAACTGCAGATTCATTCTCACTGCAGCTCGATGATGATCCGTTGACAATGGTTTCGATTGAAGATGCAGCAAGCTTGGCTTGTTGTTGCTTCAACATTGCATCCTTGTAACACTTGGAGCACATGTTCATGTTTGAAGGACTGCCGAAGAAGCCACAGTTGTTGATGCACAAGATGGGGGCTTCTGGAGGAGTTTGGCATCCCATATCATTGTGGTCCATCTTGAAGCTTCTTCGGCTGAACTTCAATAATAAAAAGGATGGTGTCAATATTCATAAGATCGTGCAAATACAAAATAGGAAAGCATGACCAGGAAATATAATTCACAGTTTCCAGAATTCATGGATATATTATACAATCATGCCAGGAATATAATAAAACTCCGTGTGTATGTGTGTGCCTGTGTTTGTGCTTCCATGCAAACCAAACATAAAAGAGCTAAGAACCAGTTTTCATAGAAATGTCCATATGTGATAGGACTAAAAGATTTATGAAAAAGGCAGTCCTGGTTGCAAAATGAAGAGTGGAATGATTCAAAAATTACCAGACGATAACAATTTGAATTAGATATAAGATCATACAAAACGAAAACAAGAAACTTGTTATCCCGAAATTGAATCCACAACCAAACAACCAAACAAATCCATCGATACTATGACGTTATGAAATGAGGTTCTTACGGTTCTCAAAGCAATATTGAAAAAATAAAACGACAGGAAAGATCCATAATAGCAATAGCGCATCATCCATAATCCAAGGAGAAAAAGCACAACAAAAAGATACCAAGGCACAGCATCGCCTATTTCCCCAAGCAACACAACCGTCGGGATCATAAAACAAACAACCCTAACAATAGCCAAAAATTTCCCTCTCGGTTAACGAAAAGCATAGCAATTTTTGAATTATAATTTAATACCAACACGAACAACCAATAATCAAACAGCAAAACTCATCAGGCACATCCCTAACATTGAATTCGAAAATCACATCCGAATAATCCAAAGACTACAGATCCAGAGGCAGAGCACACCGAAAAAAATAGCACAACCACGTCGAGAGAGAACACAGAACACACAGAGACAAAGAGAAAAGCAACAAACCGCGTGATTCCCAAGATCAGACAAGGAGGGGAGGCTTTCAGCGATCCTTCACCAAGGCGCAACCGATTCAATACGTGAGCGATGGATCAAAATTGCAGAAGCAAGTGGTCGTGGATCCTTATTTATTCCCTGATTTTGAATACGAGAGAGAAGAAGAAGCCCTTTATTCACGACTCTCCTTCTCCAACGAAAAATATGTTCACAGGTTGGGGAGAGCGTCTACTGGCCGACCCTAATTTGTACTTGAATTTTGAATTTTTTACTTTCCTTTTTTACCCCTCCACTCTTTCCCTAAAAAACAATATGTTAGTGGCATTTCTGCCAATTTACACGTTATTTGTGTTTGTGGCCTAAAATTCTCAAACTCCTGCACAATAAATATGTTCGAACGACATGTTTCGATGGATTCATAGTAATAATATATTTATGTACAATGAATATAAGTTAATTTTTATGTTGTGTTTGTTTGAAATTTTGAATTTTAAGTTGGATTTGAATAGTAAAAATTTTGAATAAAATAATTATAGGATGTAATGTTTTAAATATAAAATTGATTGTTAATACTCCCTCCGTCTTAACATTTGTTTTTTACACGTAAGTTTTTTAATATTAGTATTTATATTATATTATAGTACAAAGACAAAAATAATTTTATTAGTATTGTGTAATATAGGTGGTGGCATTTGTATAATAAATTGTAAGTTTGAAAAGTATTTATTATATTAAATAAGTAGTAGAATTACTAAATTAGGAAATAGTAAGGAGATTGAATTTTATATTTTTTAGAATGAAGAATTGAATTAATAGTGTATTTTGGAAAAAATTCACCAAACAAGTACTCTTAGTATTATTTTAAATTTATTTTATTTTATTTTATTTTAAAAAATCTCATTAAAAATATTCATATTAAATAATTTTAAAAAGCCAACTAATATTTAGAACACAAACGGTAAGAAAATTTTTTATTAATAAAAGCCCACCAAGAGAAGGCCCATTTCTTTCATTCTGGGCTTTCACGAGAGCACTTTCTGAAATGATTTCTAGAAGATTCTTTTCGTTTGGACATAATTGATTTGAACAAATTAATTTACTGTTCACACACCTTCTTTGAAAACTCGTGTTTTTTTTCCCCAGTAAAAGTCTTGTTTGTTAGAAAAGGAAATAAAAAAATTATAAAAAAAAGGTCAGAGTAGGGCAACGACTATATAAATAGCACTCCAACTTCGTCGAAGCAGCCTCTCGCAGTTTTCTCCCCCCACGATTCGGCCAATCTCTTGTTCTTCGGTCTCCCTCCAGAATCTCGAGGCGAGTCCAGTGCAGGTAAGATCCTTGACGGATCTATCTCTACTAGTGAAACTACTCTTTTTTTTTTCTTCTAAACGCTAGTTTTTCAGTTGTGATTTTTATCATCTCGAATGGATTTTGTTGATGTGGCCATGTCATTATCATCGATGTTTTGCTGCTTGATTTATTGCATTTCGTGGTTGCTGCGTTTGTTGATGTTTAGATCTGTGATCTGCTTGTGTGGAAGATCAAACTTTGCAGGTTATGTGAGGTAGTGAGTTGTGTCTGATGTATACGTTTAGATCTGTGTTTTTGTGTGTTGAAAAATATTTCTTGACTTGTGAATCTAGTAGATCTGATGTATGTGATGTTAAATTGTGATGATAATATGTCGCCTGTGTGTTAGACGTTTATCTTGCTATCTTTGTTCGCTAGATCGTTTTTTCTTTTAATTCTCATCTACCTGATGTGTGGTTATCGCGCTCTTTGTCTGTAGATTTTAATCTTTTTTACCTCGACCGATCTGTTGCTTGCGACGCGCGGGTAGTTTGATACTGTGAATTATTGTAGTTTCGATTTTTTGTTAGACACCATACTTGAAGTTTTTTATTATCATTTTGTTGTTGGTTAATAAGAATTCACAGTGAAGAATAAAATTGTTTGTTTTGCGATTTTTCTTAATTTGACTGGATAAGTAGCGGAAAAAAGGTGATTCGAATTTTGACTTGGAAAGTCTGAAAAGCAAGTGTACTGATTAACAAAGTAGCATCTAATCAAATCACATATATTTTTTGGATGATGTGGCGTCTGTGCTACGCATATAGTTCATTGTATGATGATCATCGAATTCTCTCCTAGTATTTGTGAATTTTTTTGAGAATGTTTTCTTCAACAGTATGGAAATTATTGAGATCGAACATGTCCAGTTATTTGTGTATCAACACCATTCAATGTACTGATATTTTATATTTTCTTATTCTTCATACATCTTAATTACTTAAATGTTCATGTTACTTTAAACCTTGAATTTATTGATCTGACCACTCCTATTTCATTTCACATTCCTCAGGAAACATTGTTTTAGTATAGCATGGCGGATCAGCAAGATTTCCCAACTATTGCTCAGAAGGTTGCTAGCCAGCTGCATCTTAGCTCTAGCCTCCCTCAGGGTAGCTTCCACAGGCCGTCAGTGTATCAGAGGAGATTTGCCTATGGAAATTACACAAATGCAGCATTACAGTATCCAGGGACTTGCAAGGCTAGTCAAGATCTTTCATTGATCTCTGCAAATGCTTCTCCTGTGTTCGTCTCTGCTCCTACAGAGAAAGGCCTTGCTGGATTTGCTATTGACTTTCTTATGGGTGGAGTTTCAGCTGCTGTGTCAAAAACAGCTGCTGCCCCCATTGAGCGAGTCAAGCTTTTGATCCAAAATCAGGATGAAATGATTAAAACTGGCAGGCTTTCTGAACCTTACAAGGGAATTGGAGACTGCTTCGGGAGAACTATTAAGGAGGAAGGGTTTGTCTCCTTGTGGAGAGGAAACACTGCCAATGTCATCCGCTACTTCCCCACTCAGGTTTGTTTTCCGAACCTGTGACTTAGTTTTCTTCACAAAAACATTGATGTGACAAGTTTAATTCAAGTGATCAATAGACTTGGTAAAACTTTGAATTGAAGAAGGCAGTAATGAATTAAAAAAAATCAATATTTAGTTTCTCCAACTAACAAGCACATTATTACCTTATTAAAAAATCTTGTTATGTACTTGCAGGCCTTGAACTTTGCATTCAAGGATTACTTCAAGAGGCTCTTCAACTTCAAGAAAGACCGTGATGGCTACTGGAAATGGTTTGCAGGAAATCTTGCATCAGGTGGTGCTGCTGGTGCTTCCTCACTTCTATTTGTCTACTCCTTGGATTATGCTCGTACCCGTCTCGCAAATGATGCCAAGGCTGCCAAAAAGGGCGGTGAGAGGCAATTCAATGGTCTCATTGATGTATACAGAAAGACACTGAAATCCGATGGCATTGCTGGACTCTACCGTGGGTTCAACATCTCATGCGTTGGTATTATTGTCTACCGTGGCTTGTACTTTGGAATGTACGATTCCTTGAAGCCTGTGGTCCTAACCGGATCCTTGCAGGTACACACCAATGCCTATAACTTCATTTCATATTTTATTTCCCTTAGTTAACAATATTTATTAAAATCTTGTTCTAAAACATACGGGTTTTCGTTTAATTTTTCAGGATAGCTTCTTTGCTAGCTTTGCCCTCGGTTGGCTCATCACCAACGGGGCCGGGCTCGCCTCGTACCCAATTGACACAGTTCGTAGAAGAATGATGATGACATCTGGGGAAGCAGTGAAGTACAAGAGCTCGTTCGATGCTTTTTCTCAAATCCTGAAAAACGAGGGTGCTAAATCTTTGTTCAAGGGTGCTGGTGCCAATATTCTTCGTGCCATAGCAGGTGCTGGTGTGCTGGCCGGGTACGACAAGCTTCAGCTGATTGTTTTCGGTAAGAAATATGGATCTGGCGGGGCTTAAGTAAGTAAGCTTTGCCCCCCATATTATTCTTGTTTTTATCCTTCCCTTTCATAGATGGCGATGAAAAATCTCTAATCATTAGTTTTTGCGGATTTTATCGAAAGGCTAAAACCCTGAGGTTAATCGGAATGATGATGGTAATAATTTAATTTGAGGGATTGAAACTCAAACGATGATGTTATTTTTCCCTTTAAGGGGATAATGTTTTTGTTGGTGATAAGGTGAAATTATGAATATTATTATTGCTATTGTTGATGCTGCAGTTATTTTATTTTGAATTGGTTTTGATACAAGAGCATTGATGCTTCTGTGGATTAATTACCAGTGGTTGCTCTCGGTCAGTTTAAGCAGTATTTAGTTCAGCAACCTATTGGTTGAGCAATGCGTTTATAATTAAGGTGGTGATTCGAACTCGGTGGCTTTAAGCCCCAGCTTAGGGAATCTTATGCATAAATTACTGACATTATTTTGTATCTTATTCGAAAGTATTTTACTCCTCGTTCAATTTCTATTGTCCTAAAGTATATTTTGTACGGTTTTTTAGGTGATTGTCTTTTTGTTATGAATCGACAAATTTGTCTCCTTAATTGTATGGTAGAGATAAAAAGTAATAAATGAACGAAGTGTAAAAATATAAAATTTGTGTTTAAAAAAGAAAATAGGACAATAGTTGTTGGATTTTTTTAAATAGAAAAGTAGGATATTAGTTTGTGGAGGGAGTATAATATAACAAGTAATCTATATATAAATATAAAATATTTGTTTTATTTTTACTCAAAATAAAAATGTCAATTATTTAGTAACATAATTAAAAGTTATTAGTCCTTTTAAGTAAAATTAAATAAAGCTAAATAATATTAATTCTAAAAAATTTTATATTATTTTTTAGGCTTTAGAAGTACTGCAATTTAGCCTATTTTTTATTAATGCTATCTTAATATTAATTTTTTCAGGGATATTTTAGAAAAAATAAATAATTTTATATAATCTATAAAAATAAATCTTACATTATCTTATCTTATAACTAATATAATACATTAAAAAAATATTAGGCATTATAAGTTGATTCGACAAAATAACATTCATATAAAATTAATATGCAATTTACAAGCTTACAAAAAAAATTAATTTTTGAGAATCAGCTTTCTATCTCAAAAAACAAGTAAAATTCGAATTGTTAATGACCCACCCAAGCCAAAGTCTCAAACAGTATTTTAATAAAAAAATAATTTTTGAGGAGGAGCTCTTTATCTGAAAAAACAAGTCAATTGGAATTATCTATCATTAATGAGCCAAGCTCAAGCTATACAGTTCATTAACAGCTAGCTCTAAAACCAATCAATACTAATGCAGCCTAGCCTCATAGGATAGGACTCAAAACTCACAAAATCACCAACCATAATGACAAGTGCATTTCATACCATCAAATAGTTTTGCCGCAAGGTATAAATAAAACAACTCATGATCATGTCTAACAAGAAAAGCAGCAGAATCGAGCTACTGTGTCCCACAATTTTTTGTTACACAAAACATTAGTAAATACTATAATTTCAGTTAACTTATAAATCCAGAAAAGACCAAAGATTGCACGTACCTAAGGTCCCGCGAATGCGAATGCGAATACTCTCATCAATCGCAAGTAAGATATGTAATGTGTACTTCAGCTAACCTTTCAACATCAGTTTCGAGATTTCTTCCTGGATTTAGATGAACCCTTGGTTTGTGTTGTGCTTGTGTTCTGAACATTTCCTTTGGAGCTCGTCGCTTGGTTCGATTTTGAAGTATTGCCACTGTCAGCCGACTCTTTCGCAACTGCTCCCTGAGAACCCCGGATTTGAGCAGCTCTTTTATCCTTTCTCTTAGGCCTGTAGCTGGATCTTTCTCGCTTTGGTAGCCATCTTTCTGGATCGGGAGGAGGACCTGGATTAGCTGGATCGAACCCTTTTGGATACCTTGGCTTTCTCTTTCTCTTCTTCTTTGTTTTCTCCTTGTTCTTCGGTTCATACATTTCGGGTATGCTCACATTCTCAATTTGCTTTGCGCCAGATGTCTTTTCAAGGCTCTCTATATTGATTCCTTTCAGTCCGGGCAACGGCTTGAGCTGTTTTTCGTAAGATTCAGCTTTTTCAACATTTGTATGAGCAGTGGTCTGAATTAGCCCTACCAAAGCCTCGATGCTTCCATGGCTTTTCACAAGGTTTTCGTAAAGACGAGCAGCCTCATCCTTCTTTCCATGGCGGAGCTTAAATGCAGCAGCCTCTTGCATGATGATATTGAGCTTGTTGTCTTCGGTCATGGCATGGGACCACCATTGTATTGCTGAATCAAACACGGAGCTAGCACCATCTATGTCCCCGGCGCGCTCTTTGAGGGAGACAACAGTGGCGACAGTTGCGGGCTTATGTTGAATTTCTGGAATTTTTAGCAGTGAGTCGGCTGCTACTTGTGCGTGGCCTGCAGCTGCAGCAACTTGAGCCCTTGCGAGGAAGATGACCTTAGAGTTTTCAGGGAACTTGCTTGCATACTGCAGTAAGAGTTCTTCGGCTTTGTTGGCTTTGTTCTCCCTTACATGAACAGCAGCTAGTAGGAGCACCGGTAGAATACTGTTTGGAAACATACCCGGAAGTGCAGACCCAAGTTCTCTGGCCTGCAATTCAATTACCATTTAGCTGTGTATTAAGACTATTAATAGAAACGAGCTATGCATTCTCTTTAAAGGCAGACAATTGTAAATCAAACCAAAGAAACTTTTGTTAACTAAACAAGAATGTCGAACTAACTGACAAGGTAGTTTAAATTTGACATTTTTCAACAACAAAAATGGGAATTTCAGTTCATCGCCTTTCTTCCTTTATACCAAACACATTGCATCCAAGATCAAGAAATAGTCACACTTGATGCTGCCTACTAGCATACTTTAGTCTCAAGGAGTACTCAAAACTCTGACTTAATAAATTTTTATACAAGAAAGTAATGTATGAAAAGCAGAAAAGGGAAGCACGATCTCAAAATTATTACCTGATCTAACTTATTAGAGTGAAGAAGCAATAGCAAACGGTTAACATATATGGCTTCCTTTTGCTTCTGTGAGAGTTTCAGGTTGAGAACCCCGGAAAGCTGGAAGGTGGAAGGTCCTTCACCTTTCTCTATAAGTTTATCAAGTTTTCTTAAGCCATCAGACACATCCTTGGGTCCCTTTAATGCAATGAGGTTGCATATTGACACGGCAAGGGATGATTCATCGGCAAGAGATTTCTTGATAATATTGGTGTACTGTACAAAGGCTTCTTCATGGTTGCCAAGGATCTGTAGAAATTATAAAATCCAATTATTTCTTTGTCTCCAAAGCAGTATGAGAAACATAAATGAAACTGTAGAAACATAGTTACCTTCTGAACATAAGCTAACTGCACAACTATAGGGGCCAATTCAATTTCGATGTCATCATCAGCTAAATTTTCTTCCATTAGTGTCTCTTGACCAATTCTGTGGAAAAGAGATAAAAGTAAAATCCCAGGTTCAAGCAAAAGTTTCGACAGAAAATCTTAATTGTGTGTGAGATCCTCAACTTATGTGGTTTCTTCAAAAATGATACATAAGAGCAAAGGATAATGGATCCAAATCAAAACTGACAATTATAAGTTTCTTAAATCACACATTACCTTCGCGCCGACAGCAATAGTTGCTCTGCATCTTTAAACATTTGTCTTTCGATCAATGAGCACGCAACATTATATGCCAGCTCAAAACTGCTGGTTGGTTTAACTCTGAAAGAATCCATTACCCGTTGCACTTCTGAAGCCCTCCCAGCAGAAACCAGGGCAGCAACATAATTGATTTCTAAAGTCTCTATCTTGGACTTCTGAAGTTTTTGATATATGCTAATGCAATCATCCATTTTTCCCAATCGATACAAAATCTGCGACTGCAGTAACATGTTTGCAGTGTTCTCTTCTTTCCCTTTCAAGGACTCCAATGCTTCATCTAACTTGTTTTTTCGATACAAACAGTATGCCTGTTAAGAAACAGAAAAAAGACAAAACGGTTGGGATTATGCCTAATTCAGACCAACAATAAATGAACTTAAATAAAGAGTTCTGCAAAGAAAAAAAAATGAAATATCTCGTCAGCTAATTTGGGCCGTGAAGAAGTGCTCAACTGTCGATTGGTTTCAAAAGAATCAAATAAAGAAATTACGACTAGAGTTGACAAGGTACAAAGGAATATTTCCTGTCTTCTACAGAGCAAAATTATGACAATAAACCCAAATCTCAAACAAAAACTCATTTGTTATCAAAACTCTTGTGGTGAAGTGCATCTAAATACTGTCTATTAAGGATTACAAATGTTCCCCAACAGCAACAATTAAATACATAACAGCAAAAGGCAAGAAAGTATGTTCTCTCTAAAAACTTAAATTTAATCGAGGCTCAACACCCCCATAGGAAATGTTTATTTCAATACCATTCTTGAAGTGTGTCATACAGAAAGTGAGGTATAGTTCTCAAAACCCTAAACATTAAACTTCTATTAGTTATGTCTTTCAGAATTCACATTCAATCCCAAGCCTATCCATCCATTATATATAAGCTAGGAATTCAAAGATCTAATAATATATTTTCACTGCCCAAAAAGCAAGAAGTGATAAACAGTTCAATTATGGGTAACACCATTTTCTTGCCCCCTATTGTAGTCCACATTGCACAAAGGATGGGAAAGCCGAAATACCAAAACAGGATAACCTTTTAGAACTAAAATCTAAAACTTACACGAAAGAAGCTGAAATCAATGGATGATTTCTTCGAGAACTCCTGAATTGCCGACAAAGCTTCATCGATGTTATCGTTTTTAATCAAAGCTACAACTTTGCATCTAATCGCATCTTCATCTCCAGGGGCAGTCTTAAGAACTGAAGACCAGCAAACAACACGAAATTATTCCAAATATAAGCGATCGAAATACATTAAAGTAACACATTTCAAACTTAAACGAACAACAAGTCCTTAAATTCCACATACCTTGATCTGAAACTTTGACAGCTTGATCAAATTCGGACCGCTGGATATGGCGATTGAGCGATGTGAATAGATCTTCGATTGCCACCGCCGGTGTAGCCGCCGCCGACGCAGCGGCCTTCGACTTGTCTTTCGCCTTGGGGGCCATTACCAGACGATTCACGGAAAGAAATGTGGGCTCACGGAGAAATAGTTATCGATATTGAGATGAGAGATTGAATCAATTTTGGGCCATTGAATCAATTTTGGGCCTGGGCTTTCTTTGGACGATAAAGATATATATATATATGGCTTCGGTTTCTTTGAGCACTTTGGAAATTCTCACTGTTCAAAGATTCTCATTATTCATGTTCTTCATATTGAATCAAACGTTTATTTTTTATTTTTATATTATATTAAAAATTAATTTTATATTTAAAACATTTACATTACATTATATCACTATTTCAATTCAAACTCAAAATCCAAACCGTCGATTGTGACAATTAATTAATTATCTATAGATATTATTATAATAAATCATAGTACTACTAATAGGGCTCAACTATGCAGATGGGCTTTCCAACCCAGAAGAGGGCCTCCCTCCATCATTATATAGCTCATCTCTTTCTCCATCCCCTGCAGCTACTCTTACCCCTGCCCATTTAGGTGCGTTTATTCGGGGATTCTTTTAAAAATTTATTATTAATTTTTTTTTTTAAAAAAAAAATAAAATTAAATATTTATTTTGTTAAATTATCTTAAAATTTTATTTTACATTTAAAATATTATATCAACGCTTAATTCAAAATTTTTTCTACTCGAATCCAAAACAAACACACCCTTGAGTGCATCTCCGACCAATTGTAAAAATGAAAAAATTCTCCATATTTGAAGCAAAATCACTCCGCCATTTCTTCCTTCATTTTTTTTAGGAATCTAAGGTGTTCCTAGCGATTCCTCCAAAAATGGATGAGAGTGTTTTTTTTTTAATTATTTTTTTGGTCTTTAATATTAACTATTTTATATATTTTGTATTATTTTATAAATTATAAATTAGATATAAAAATTTATATTACAATATATATGTTATTATTAAAATATTAAATAATACATCATCTGTCTCACTTAATTTGTCAATTCTTTTTATATTTTTGTCCCTCTCATATAATTTGTCTTTCATTCTTTAGAAATATAATTATACATTTTAATCACATTTTAAAATTCATAATTTATAATTTTTAAATTTTAATTAAACTATTTAGGCATCTTAATTTTAATCTATAATTATTTTATTAAATCATATTTATTTTTACTAATATATTTTTTAATTAATTACTAATTGCACATTACCTAAAACTATTATAAAATTATATTATATTATAATTAAGAAGAAAAAAATAGCATTGGAGTTAATATGTAAACAATGAGTAAAAGTTTCTTAATTTTATAAAATAAGGAGTGTATATGGATATTCTCTTTGTAACAAAAAATAGAGTGGGTTTGAGCAAAATTAAAATTTGAAGAAAAAAAATAGAACATTTGATTGAAGATGACCTTAATTAATTATTGCATACACAGTTTAGGGAATTCGCCGTCACTATTATTCGAGACCGTTTTCGGTAAATTTTCGGGACGAATCTAATAGTTTACAAACTAGGTACAATAACACAAGTCACACTATGCGAACCATGTGTAAGATCTGAAGACCATAACCCATGATCACGAGTTCCCTCACCCTGCCTACCAGACCAATAATAGTATTTTTATTTTTTTATGATGTTGAAACCCGCAGCCGCTATCAAAATTGTACATTTGGTAAACCTACGGTCGAACCTAATGCCCTGGGTAAACTAGGCCCGACATAGAAATCACGCTAAAATAATACTCTCTGTTCCATAGATATAGTTTTAATTGGGTTGCGCCCGAGATTTAAGGAATATTAATATTATATTGGTAGTGAGTAAAAAGTATGGATAAAAGACTTTTTTGTCCTTGTGAGTGTATTAGTGTAAAAAGTAGTGATAATTGTATAATAAAAATAAAAAAGTTGGGGTAGTTTTATGATGATATGATTATTTATGAAAATAAGACTATTGTTTTAGAATAGACAAAAATGGTAAATAAAACTATTGTATTGAAAGGATAGTATTTTGGAATTCCTGAGCGTGCTCAACTAACTTTATTCTAGTGACATAATTATTGTTGAATACTATTAAAAAAATTATATAATATATACATAATTATACACAATATACAATGTCATACATACATATTTTATCAACTTACAAAAGTTCAATAATATAATATAGTAATATATTTCGTATGTTCACTCACAAATTGTAAATATCTATATTTTGGTTATAAAATATACTATTTTTTTATAAATATTTTTATTTTATTATAATATTATTACTTTTATACAAAAAAATATTAAAAAAATTTACTTTTATGCTAATTCAGCAATTTATTATAATTAAAATATTATTTATTTTTAAAACTTTGAGTAAAAGTATATGTATACTTTAAAATTGGACGCAGATGATATTAATTTTATATTACTATCATGATTCTTCCTACCTAATATGAAAATTATTACTATAATTTTGTTAATTATACATAGTAACTTTAAAAAATGAATAATATCAAGTAATTTTTTTTTTATTTAAAATACTTAGTTTGTTTGGTTTTAATTTAAAATTGAATTTTTTATTTAATATTTAATTTAAATAATATTTTGATTTAATAGTTTATATAATAAAATAACAATAAAAAGATCAAAAGTCATACAAATTAAATAATATTAATTTGTATTTGAAATACAAATGATAGCCGCCCTCTATTTTTAATTTTTTTTTTTTTTTTTTATTATAGTTGTGATCCTGTAGCACAATAATAAAGATACATGTGGAATGTAATTAACTAAAAAATTAAATTAATAAGTGCACGTATTACCCGCAATTATTAGTCAACCACAACAACAACAATAATAATATTCATATATATATTTCATCCTAATTAGAGCCGACAAAAACTGACCCGATACGATATTTCGACACGACATCTCGATACGAAATAATTAGATTTGAGTCAAAATTTTCAACCCGATTATGTATACAGGTTGACACGAACCCGACATGATAATAAACGGATCGGGTTAGGGTTGAGACTCTCAACAACTCGATTATAATATATTAATATTGATTAATATATTTATTACATATATAAAAATAATCAAAATTTAATAATTTTTTTATAGATTAATTTAAATTAAGTTCAATTTTAAATAATTCAACCTAATTTACGCTCAAATCAATAAAAACTAACCCAACAAAAACAAAAAAATATTTAATTTGAACCAAAAAATTAGACTTAATTATGTATACAAAAAAATTATTTAATTTGAATCAATAAATTAGACTTAATTATGTATACGAGTCAATAGAAGTCAACCTAAACACGACGTGATAATAAACGGGTCGGGTTATGATTGAGTAATTTAACCCGTTTAAAGTAGTCAACCCGACACAAACCCGACACGAATCGATCCATTACCGGCTCTAATCCTAATTAGAAATAATACGATTGATCGATTGATTGATACCATTCATTATATTTCTTAATAAATAATTTGAATTACTTAGGTGTATCATATCTCATACAACTCAACCTAATAAATTAGCTTTATTATTATTATTAGAATTAGTCAATTAGATTCAGAAAAATGATAAAAAGTTATCTGTTTATTTTTGTGAAATTGTATGAAGGTATATTTTTATATTACGAGAGGTATAGAAAAATTTGTAAATAATATAAAAATAATAAATATACATAATATATTAATTTTTAAAAAAATATATATTTCCTCCGTCCTATTAAAAAAGGTTGTCGTTTACTTTTTATACGTAGATGTTTGAATATTAATATTATATTGAGTTGGAATAAAAAAGACAAAGATATCCCTATTAGTATTGAGTAATATAAAAATAATGACATTTGTGTAATATATTTTAAATTAAAATGATATTTATTATGCTAAATATGCAGTACAATTATTAAATTTAAAAATGGTAATCTTGTTTTGGAATAAATAAAAATAAAAAATAACAATCTTTCAACGAGACATAAGAATTATATTATCATTTTTGCAAAAAGAACACACGCTTGCATTTTACAATACACACGAATATGTTTCTTTAGCAAAATATTTTTCTAAATTTTATTATTTGGACTCTGCATTTTTTTTTTCTCTCACGAAATATTCCATCAAGCATTATTTTCATACCAAATCCAAACTAAATTTTTTCCAAATTCATAAAAAGAAACATTATTTGAAGTTGCTCAATGATTGCAATAAGCTTGTTTGTATTCAATTGACCATTTAGTTTAGTTAACAAGCTTCAATAATGATTGGATTTGATGAGTTGCATATACCTAATTTGTTATACAGATTTATTTATGACAATTGGAGTATTATTTATAGCAATAAATTATGTGAAATGATTTGTTTACTATTTGTTTATGTATTTAATTTTGTCATTACAAAGCTAGTTGGGGATTTTGGGATTGTTTGGTTTTTATTTTAAATTGGTGTTATGATTTAAATTATAACTTAAATAAAATTTTATGTACTAAATATTATGTAATATTTTCTTTTTGATATGTTTTAAATATCTTATAATATTTCTAAAATAAAAAATAAAATTAAATATATTTAATCTCTATCACACATTTTATTTCACCATGTCATCCAAAAATAAATAAATAAATATGCACTTTTTCCTAAAAATTTATATAATACAAATAAATAAATAAAAATATTAATTAATTTTATAAAAAATGTTAAAAGTTTAAAGATGAGAGAGAACAATAAATGAGATTTAAGTTGATCTTACGTAACATATTATATTATATGTTATAAAGTTAATTGAATTGATTTACAACTGTTAAATATATTTTGAACTAATAATTTTTATTAGATATATATATGCACCATTTATTATGAAAAGAACTAAAATAATAATAAAAAGAGTAAACTGTTTTTTTTTTAAGTTCCGTAACTGGACCGCTTATCATTTTAATCCCGTAAGTGGAGTATGTCGCAAATTAATCCCATAAGTGATTTTTTTTTTTGATGTTTTAGTCATCCGGCGGACTAAAACAACTAAAATTTTTCACTTATGGGATTAGTTTGGGACATGCACCACTTACGAGATTAAAGTGATAAAGTGGTCCAATTACGAGACTAAAAAAACAGTTTACCCTAATAAAAGAAATTTCATTTATTAGGAGACTCATTAAAATAAAATTTGTATAATTTGTTATGGACAAATAAAATATATACTCCCTCCATCCCGGATATTTTGTTCGTTACTGTAGACACAGAAATTTAGGGTATAATTAGTAAATAATTAAAAATATATTAGTAAAAATAATTATAGAATAAGATTAAAATAACTAATTACTATAATTAAAATTTAAAAAATTATAAATTAAAAATTTTAAAATAAGATTAAAGTGTATAATTATTTTCAACAAAAGAAAAGTGATAAAATAAGTGGGACGGACGAAAATGGAAATGTGGACATGAGAAGTGAAACGGAGGGAGTATGTATTAACAACTATGTGGATCAAGTATTTTTAAAATTATAATCAATCACATTCTTTAGTTTTAGGGTAAACTGTTTTTTTAGTGTCGTAACTGGACCATTTTATCATTTTAGTCCCGTAAGTGGAGCATGTCGTAAACTAGTCCCATAAGTGAAAAATTTTCGTTGTTTTAGTTCTCCAGTGCCGGAGAGGCCCACATGGCTCGCCGGAAGCCACGTGTCCGCCAGGTCAGCGACACCTAGCGGACACGTGGATTTTATTTTTTTTTTCAATTTGACCAAATAAAAAAATTAAAAAAGGCAAATAAAATTAAAATAATTTTTTTAAAAAATTTAAAAAATAAAATAAAATTCACGTGTCCGCCAAGTGTTGCTGACCTGGCGGACACGTGGCCTCCGGCAAGCCACGCGGGCATTTCTGGCGCCGGAGGACTAAAACAACGAAATTTTTTCACTTATGGGACTAATTTGCGACAGACTTTATTTACGGGACTAAAATGATAAGGGGATTCAATTACTACGGGACTAAAAAACAGTTTACCCTTATTTTTAATATTAGTTTTATTTTTTTAGTTGAATAATAATTTGAATATACATATTTTATTAAATAAAATATTTCATTCGGAGTAAAAAAAAATTTTTGCAGACAAATTTTTTAATATTATTATATTGCTTTGTAATAAAAATGACAACAATTGGTATTGTGTAATATAAAAGTAATGATATTTGTATAATTATTTTAAATTGTAAGTGTAATTATTATGTTAAGTAGGTAATATAATAATTAAATTAAAAAACGAAACTCTTGTTTTGAAACTAACAAAAACATAAAATGATATTTTTCTTATTAGACAGAAAAAATATTATATTTTACAGGAAACCACGAGCCCTATTTAGATAGAGTTTGTTGATTTTTATAAAATTTTAAAAGTAATAAAAGAAATTAAGTCGTGATTTGACATTTTGCAAGATAAAACAAATATATAATTACATATACAATTACTTTATATATAAAGCTAAATGGCTACACCCTTAAGTGAAAAGTACTAAGAATGAGAATAAATTTATTTACAATGTGTTTGGTACACACAATAGAGAACAAAAAGTAACAATATATCATATTAAGAATAATCTGATGGTAGGAAGTGGACTTGTGACCGTCAAATTATAAGTTCAAACCTTTGACACTTTCGAGTCTTGTTGCAATTTATTTATTTTTTTACTATTCAATTTTTTCAATATTCTATAAAAAGTAATATTTTTCAAACAAAATATCACATGCTAATTATTTTTCGAAAAAAAAAAAAAAAAACCCACCAATTAAACAAATTATCAATCATTCTATTCTCTTATCACTATTTTTCAATTTCGATTCCCAAAAAATAATAATAAAAAATACACTTTTTTTTTTTTACAAAAGTAAACAAATAAAAAAAATTAAATACTTATTACAAAAAATCAAATATTCAATTTAAAAATAATATATTTTATGTTTTTGATACAATTTTTCATACCACATATAAAAAAAAATAAAAATCAATCCATCTATTGCGTGAGCCAATTTCTTTGAAAATTTCATCTATATTGATTTGTTTTTAAAAATATATAATTAATTCATTGCATTCTCTTAATAGTATGTTTGTTTGGAGGATTTTGGAAGATTTTCAATGTTCACACAATTTTTCCTCTAAAAATATCAAATTAAATATCTATATATTTTTTTTATATTATACTAAAAATCAATTTACATTCAAAACATCGTATCAATACTTATTTATATCATATCATACGATTATTTCAATTCAAATTTTTTACTATTCAAATCTCAATCTAAATTTCAAACTATCAAACAAAAACACGGATTAATATTCACTTTATTTTCTTCAGTCTCATGAGACTTAATACACCATCTTCTATATATTGATTTATCTAAATTATATCGTATCTGACAATTGAATTTTTTATTTTATCAAATAAAAAAAAAATCACTTATAATTGTATTATTTAATATCATTTTCTTCTAATTCTATGTACCAAAAAATCACCTATAATTGTATTATTTATTATCATTTTCTTCTAATTCTATGTACCCAAATGCACAATTAATAAGACAATGGGTTTGTTTGGTCTGTGCTCTAAAATACTTTTTTTTTTTTTTTTTTTTTTTAATAAGAATAAAAAGTTTTTTTTTTTTTTTTGTAATATCAAAATATTTTAATAATTTAAATACACGATCAAGATATTTATTAATGACTTATTAATAAAAGTAATGCATTTTTTTTTTGTCGAGAATAAAAAATAAGAATATGAATATTAAAAGTAATATTGACTATGATAACTACACATGATAATAATATTTGATATATATCTCAATTGCTTTTTCAAAAATATTAATATATCACATATAGAATATTGGAGAGATCTGTTCTTTTTTTTTAAAAAAAAAATTATATATTTTTTCAAAAATATTAATATATCACACACGTACATTTATTATTTTTATATTTCTAACAATTCTCTATATTTTACATAAAAAGTACATATTCAAATTATCTTACAAAACAAATACACAATTGAAAGTTTTTTTTTTCTATTTAATTTTTATAGTTTTTTTTTTTATAAAAATAAATTTGTTCATTCTACAAAGTTCTTTTTTATTATTATTTAATTTTTATAATTTTTGTTATAATGAAAATTATTTTATTTCATAAAATATTGTATTTAAATTACTAGTCGAATAAAATAAATAAAAAAGTACTAACTAAATAGATGAATATTTATTTGCTAAAACATATTCGATTCAATATAATTTTGTTATTAATTCTTTTGCCCCTTGACACATCTTTATTATATTTTAAAGTAAATTTTTTATTTTATCAAGCAGAAAAATAAAAAAAATTAATTATATGTTGAATTTTCTCTCTTAATTTAATTTTCTACTACTTCATTGTCTATACCAAATATACTGTCACATTAAACCTCCCCTGAAAAATATAGGAATACTTTTGAATTATAGAGGTAATATTTAATTAATCACAAACTTTCTATATATAATTAATTTACAGAAATTATAATTTATATATATATATATATCTTTTTCCTGATCGTGAATTTGACCAGCTTCAAAATCGGATCACATCCTATACTATGTATACATACATCAAGAGATCTGAACCGTTCAATTAGCATCCATCGTGAATTAAATTCAAATCAACGGTTGATATTAAATGAAAGGTAAAATAGGTAGTAGAAATAATACTGTATTGTAATGACAGCATTGACACTATTTTTTAAAAATGGGAAGGCGAAATAACTGTCTATTGTATTTTAGGAGTATATTTTAAAATTAAAATCAAATCAAATCAAATCAAATCAGTTAAGAAAATGGGTTTTTGTCGGTAGATTCGACAGGTTGTACTGCAACAACCGTAATGAAATTGTATCATTTTTGTATTTTATTTTATTTTATTTAGATAATCTTTTCCACAAATAAAGTATCACTTTTGTATTGTATCCCCCAATTATCATTGTGTCAGGCCCATTCGTATATTTCTAATTATTTATTTATTTATTTATTTATATTTTGATCGATCTCGTAACTAAATATTCTCTCCGTCTCGTTTACTTTTGCACGTAAATTTTTTAATATTAGTATTATAATGAGTTATAGTGAAAAAGACGAAAATGCCCATATTACTATTGTGTAATATAAAAGTAATGACATTTGTGTAATATAGTGTAAGTTGAAAGGGTATTTATTGTGTTAGGTAGGTAGTACAATTACTAAATTAGGAAATGGTAACCTTGTTTTGAGACAGACGAAAATAGAAAATGACAACTTTTCAATGGGACAGAGGAAGTATCAATTTTTTTTCCAGTAACTATACTATATACTTAACATTACATATACCCGTCTAATTTACAATATATTACACAAACGTCATTACTTTTATATCATACATTACTAATAAGGGTAGTTAAGTTTTTTTATTTTATTTTTACTACATCCTAATATAATATTAATATTTCTAAAATTTTGTGTAAAAAGTTAACGGATAGATACAAATGAGACGGAGGGAGTACAAAATTTATTCCTTCTCTCTTTTACAAATTTATTAAAAAAAATTTAACAAAAAATTTTAAAATAATATTTTAATATTTTTTGTAGGAGAAAATTTGAAGTTTTACAATAGATTTGGTAATTTAATTTTTTGATTAAATATATTGAAGTTAAATTATATATAAGGTTCCATAAGTTGTAATAGTGTATACATACATGACAAATAGTAAATATAAATTTAAATAATAGAATGAGATTTTTTTAATAAAGATGGTATAAATATATATTTGTAAATAAACTAAAATGATAAAACAAACATACTTTTTTTTTCTAGAAAAGAATATATTTTAATGAAAATTGATGGGTATGTTTGTTTAGTATTTAGTAATAAAATATATTTTTGTATTGAATTATTAATTTTAATGAAAGAATAAATTATACTCCCTCCGTCCATAAACTAATATCCTACTTTTTTATTTGGGACGTCCAATAACTATTGTTTTATTTTTTTTTTAAACACAAATTTTATATTTTTACAATTTATTCATTTATTACTTTTAATCTCTACCATATAATTATGAGCAAATTTGTCAATTCATAACAAAAAAATAATAACCTAAAAAACCGTACTTTAGCACAATAGAAATTGGACGGAGGAAATAGTAAATATTATATATACTAAGAATTATGTCACAATTTTTTTTTTTTATTTTTTTTTATCATATTTATGTAGGAGTGATGAATACTTCAAATATTTATATATATTTCTATTTTTGTTTAAAAAAATTAAAAAATGACATTATATATTTTACCAGGTATACTGACATTCATTATATATAATATAAAAATAATATTTTATGTTGGATTCTAATTTTTTTTAAGAGAATAATAATTGTGTCGAGAAAAATCTTGTTGGACAGGTTTTTTTGTTTTTATTATTTGATCAATTGGTTCGGTTCGATTCAAAATCGAGTTTATAAATTTTGATTTTGATTCCAATATGATTCTTATTTATTTTTATTTTTATTAATCGAAAAAATTGAACTTTTAAAAAAATAAAAATGATATATTAATAAATAATATATACAATATTACTTTTGAGTGTTTGTATTTGATCATATATTTAAGCAATATATTAATTCTCCCATTCTTATTCAAACTTATGCCCAATTTTTTTTTCATTAATTTTTTTTTCTTTTTATATTTTAAATTACAATTTGTTCTTTATTATAAATGAATATAAAATTATATTTATCCATTTTTTTTAATATTCATGCCGCCCTGATATTTTACATGACGTACGGAGTATATAAATATAGATTCGGTTTGTTTGGTTTGATTTTGTAAAATTTTAATTTCGTTTCAATTTTAATTATTATAAATAAAAAATCATCAAAATTCAAGGTTTCAGTTTGGTTCGAATCGAATCCACATCCCCAAGTGCAGTATTTTTTGGACAACGCAATTTGTTATTACCATGTTTGTTGTGTAGTGTGTGAATTTGTGCTGAGAATTAATATTCATACTTATAGTCATTATTTTATTTTATTTTTAGAAAAGTAAAATTACGGTTGTAGATATTTTCTATCATTTTCTTGGTTGTGTTTGTGGGGATTTTTAAGAATGTTTTACTGTTGGATTAATATTATTCTTTTGAAAATATAAAAAAAATTATTATTTTTTTTATCATTTTAAATTCAAACTAAAACTATTCATCATATTTTCATAAAAATATATCAAAAAAAAAAAATTAAATCAATATTTTATTTCAAATCATTATACTCTGTCCATCCCATAACTAAGTATTTATTTGCTTTTTGTACGTAGCTTTAAAAATATTAGTACTTCCTTCGTCCCAAACACCCTGCAATATTTTCTTTTTGGTATGTTCCAAACACCCTGCAATATTTCCAAAATATGAAATAATTAATTATACTCTATCCAACTAGATAGTATACATGTTTCTATTTTGGGACGTCCAATTACAAAGTAAACATTTCATTAAATACCTCACTTTTTTCACAAATACCCTTACTTTACATCACATCATTATTTTTACATCAAAAAGTAAGGGCAAAAATGACATTACACTACTTTCAACTATCCTCTATAATTAAAATACTATTATTCCTTAAACACCGCGCCAAAAGTAAATGTATACTTTGTGTGTGGACAGAGGGAGTACTTAATTTCTATCCCACACTTTATCCCCTCACATCATCCAAATAAAAAAATAAAATATATATTTCTCTCTCCATCACATCACCTAATTTCTAAATTATTCTACCTAATACTACCCACCTAAAAACTCGTGCCAAAAGTAAATATTGCACCTTGTTTGGGACGGAGGGAATATTATATTGAGATTTAGTATGAAGAAAATAGAAATGACTAAAATATCCTTATTAGTATGTGTGATATAAAAGTAATATTATTTGAGTAATATATTGTAAGTTGTAAATTATTTGTAATGTTACATAAATAATATAATTACTTAAAAAAAAATATATGAGACAAACTAAAATGAAAATATAAATACTTTGTTGTCTAGACTGAAAAAGTATATAATACTACAACGGTTTAAATTTAAAATATAAATGGGAAAACACACCCGTACCTAGCTAATATAAAAAATTTGAAGTGACCCATCCATTGGCCATGCGTAATCATTCACATCAATTATTATTTATATTTGGAAATAAAATTTTTTATTGGTCCCTTAAAAGTCGGATCACAACATATGATTAATTATCTGTTCCACATTAAATATAAATTAATCATTTTAACTTATACTGTTTATAATAGTAGTATTACTGATCAGTCAACACTGACCATACGACTACTTAAAAAAATTATATAAGTATTATACGAGTAATAATTAAGTAATACTCCCAGATGCAGATCGATCAGGTACTCTTGTCTTTGTCTTCTCTGGTCTCGTCTACTCTTCCTCAGTCCTTACCCAAATTAATCTCAACATTATTTCAGGCGGGGCAAAAATAGGCAAATCTCATTATTACGCACCTCTATAAATATGGATCCGACGAGGTCTTGCGTTCGATACCCGACCGCATTAATACTTACACATATACTGTGAGATTATAAGCATATATAGTCGTCGTCTTCATTCCTCCATATATATATATATTTATATATATATATGGCTTCTATTTTTGTGTCTCCTCCGATAGCAGCTGCTTCCACTCCTCCCATGGCCGCCGCCTGTCGCCGCCGCTCCAAATCAGCTCCAGGTAACATTACACTAATACATAAATACATATATATATATATATAGGAATTAAGTAGTTTGTAATTAAGTTAGTATGATCTCGTAAATATGTGTTAAGAAAGGATCCGGACTTAAACACTGTCTATAGAGCTGGCAACGAGTTGTATCGGATTGAATACTTTAAACGGGTTAAATGATTCAACTCTAATTCGACCCGTTTATTATCGTGTTCGAGTTCATATTGAATTGTATTGATCCGTATACATAATTAAGCTGAAATCTTTAATTTAAATTCAATTATTTTTTGTCACATTGTTGTGTTATGTTAGTTTTTGTTGTTTCTAATGTAACGTGTACGCACACTAAATTAGATAGTTGTTGTGTCGGATTCAAGTTGAGAGCCTTGACCCTAACCTGACCCGTTTATCATCGTATTGGGTTCATGTCAACCCGTATATATTATCGGATTGAAATTCTTGACCCAGACTCATTTACTTCGTGTTGGATTCATGTCGAATCAGTTTTTGCCATCGTGTCAACCCGTACATATTATCGGGTTGAAATTCTTGACCCAAACCCATTTAATTCATGTCGTGTCAGGTTTTGCTATTTTTTATTCTGTTATATAATGTTAAAAAGGAATTTGAACTTTTAACCTAAAACCAATTGATAATAGGTGAAGTTGCATTCACTCTTTTAAGCCAAATGAGAAATTCTACATTTTTTTTAAAAAAAAATTAGGGATATATTAAACAAGATAGAGATGATATAATGAACTAATTCAGACAAATAATGATATCAGATCAACAACGTCAAAATCATCGACATTGTTTGAGGTTCAGAAGCTGCACGAAGAAGCCATACTTATTACCATCCACCAGTTGGGCTATTTCGCGGGGAGTTGAAGCTGCACAAGTACAGATAGACGAAGAAGAAGAAGAAGAAGAGAGGCAGTCGAAGCCCCACTCCATTGACATGTGGGGTAATGTTTTGCTTTCTCCAGACAACCAGGTCGAGGTCTACGATGAAGAACTGGATGCAATGAAGGAGGAGGTTAGGGCAATGGTGGTCGACAAGGCTGCCAAACCAGAAGACAAGATGATCCTCATCGACACCCTCACCCGCCTCGGAGTCGCATATTACTTTGAGGAAGAAATTCAGGACCAGATTGGATCCATCTTCGACTACTACTTCTTACCTCATCGTCATCATCATCACGATCTCGATCTCTTCACTACTGCTCTCCATTTCCGATTGTTCAGGCTGCATGGCTTCAAGGTTCCTTCAAGTAAGTCTATCTTTCTAACACCATTTCCAATCAAATTTTCTATTTTTATCAAATTTTCGTTTTAAATTTTTCTCTAAATTTTAACTCCACTCTAATTCACTTTATTTTTTCTTTAAGAAAATATTCTACGTATATTCTTTATTTTTAAACAATTACATAATATTTATTTATTTAAATATTAATTTTGAAAATATTTTGTGTCTAATATAATGTTCATTTATTTTAAAAAATTGTAATATGAATAATTATATCTAATTCATAATTAATAAAATAATACAAAATATATAAAAAAAAGATTAAAATACTAAATATATAAAAATAAAAAAAATTAAAGGACCAAAAGAAAAAAAGAAAAAAAAAATTTATACTCCAAATTTGTAACTCTGAATATGGAGGATTCTTTAAATAGAGGAAAGAATAATTTCGATTGGAGCAATTTTGTTCCAATTATGGAAAATTTCTCTATAATTGGAGACTTATGGAGTTGGTCTAATTGGACCAATTCAATTAATCCTAATTAATTAATTAATGAAATTGGTTTGCAGGTGTTTTCGAGAAATTTAAGAATAGCGACGGGACATTCAAGGAAGGTCTAGGAAAGGACGTGGAGGGTTTGGTGAGTCTGTACGAAGCAACCCACGTGAGGTTTCGTCAGGACCACATTTTAGAGGACGCTAGGGTTTTCGCAATCCGACATTTAAAACAGGCTCTGCAGCAGCACGGCGGCGGCGGCAATGGCGGATCATGGCATCCTAGTCTTAGAGACAAGGTGGCGCTGGCTCTAGACAAGCCCACCCACCGGACACTTCCTAGATTAGAGACACGTCATTACATCCCCATCTACGACAAGCAGCCATCCAAGAACGAACTCCTCGCCAGGTTCGCCAGGCTGGATTTCAACTCCTTGCAGAACCTCCACAAACAAGAGATCAATCAAATCATCGAGTAAGTCTATCTACCGACCGCCATTACTGAATTGGTATTACATAAATGTCGAAATTAATTGACATAAAACAAATCAGGTGGTGGAAGGGTTTGGACATCGCGAGCTGGGCAAAATTAGGTTACTTCAGAGACAGGCCTGTGGAAGGGTATCTATGGGGTGCAGGCAACCTCGTCTCCCGCGATTCCTTCTCCAGAATGTGCGGCGCCAAAGGCTTATTACTCATCATCCTCATGAACGATACCTTCGACAATTACGCCACAGCTGACGAAGCTAAAAAGTTGCACCAGATGATGCGAAATCCAACGTGAGTACTACTCAAAAGAATATTCTCTGTCTAATCTAGTATTTAATTATGTATCGATGAAATAAAGAATCTTTGGATTGGGGTTAGGTGGGATATTTCGAAACTTGACAACGATGAAGGGCTGCAACTTCCAGATTACATGCGAGCGACGCTTAGGGCAATTTGGAGTACTTTTGATGACGTGGATAGAGTGGTGAAATCGGAGCATGTAAGAAGGGGATACGATGCGGTGGAGTATGGTCGGGAAGCGTTTAGAAAGCTTTCAGATTTTTATCAGAAGAGGAACAGCTGGTACGTGGGGGAAGAGACGCCTACGTTTCTGAAGGTCACCATGGACGGACTGTACGATTCCGGCAACCATGGAACCGTCGCTGCTTACGTCATGGGGATGGAGAATGCCAACGAGGATCACTTCAAATGGGTCATGAGCGGCCCGCCCGGATTGGAGGCCACGGGTCTCTACACCCGGTACATGAACGACTTCGCCACCTACACCGTAAGTGAATTTGAATTTGAATTTGGATTTGAGTTTGAGTTTGAATTTGAATTTGAGTTTGGTGGTGCAGCGGGAGCACAGGGCGGGGGAGCCGTACACGTCGATAGACTGCTACATGAGGGAGTATCAGGTGACGAAGGAGGAGGCGGTGGCGAAGCTGAATTGGCTGGCGGAGGACGCGTGGATGGCGATGAACTGGGAGTGGACGTGTCTGTCGAGTGGGGGGGTTAGGGGGGTCATGAAGCCGGGGGTCAACTACGCGCGGAATGCGTTCGTGAACTACCATAAAGGTGCGGATGGACTTTCCAACCCGGAAAAGGGGCTCAGTCGTGACGTGGCAGATCTCTTTTTCCAACCCCTACCCCCACCCCCACCTCCACCCCCCTCCCATAATTAATTAATTAATTGATGCATAGCGTGTCTCTGTCTGTGTGCCTTGTTTTAGTATTTAATGTTTAATTTGTTTGTCCTTTAGTGTAATTCCTTTCCTTTCTTTTCTTTTCTTTTCTTCTTGGGACTCAAACTCAAAACTCAATCATCATCGCCATCGTGTATCAATCAAATACGACATATTTCATGTGTGCATTTTTTTTGGTTTGGTTTGGGAAAATTTTATTTGCATTTGATATCAAATAATATTTGATAAATATTTTATGAAAAAAATACTCCATTTGTTCCGGTCTAAGGTTATCGTTTACTTCTTGTACGTATAATTTTTAATATTAGTATTATAATTGATTGTAGTGAAAACAACTAAAATACCTCTATTAATATTGTTTAATATAAAAGTAATGATATAGCGTGAGTTGAAAAGGTATTTATTATGTTAAATAGGCAGTACAATTACTAAATTAAAAAATAATTGTTTTGTAATTGATAAAAATGAGAAATGACAACATTTCAATGCTAACACGTATTAAATTTTTTTGCATTAGATAAAGAGAGTTTCGTGAGTATTATATGAATATTTATAACTTCTTATATTCACTAATAAACTTTTTATTTAACTTATTTAACATTTGCATGGCGATTAAAATAAATTAGTATTTTACAGATATATATTATAATAAAATGTGCGCAAAACACCCTCAAGTTATTAAATTTGATCAAATTTTACCTAGAACATACCCAAAAGGAACAAATGTAGTCATGGGCGGATGCAGTCTTAAGCAAAGTGAGTCAATTGACCCACCATAAAAATTAAAATAAAATAATATTAATTATCACTAAAATTATGAATACACCCCTAAGTATTAGTTCTATTTTTATTTTTATAAATCAATGACACGGTTGCTTGCAGTATTCTACAATACCTACCAAATGAATTATTGATATACAAGGTGGGTTGGAGGCCAAATGTTGGAACTTATAAAAAATTGCACCCTAAATTCAGAATCTACCGTGTTAAAATAATTGAGATAAAAATAAAGTAAATTAGATCTAACCTTATTCCTCCGCATAGTAGAATTCAGATCTGCAAAATTAATAGAGGGTTTTGTTTCTGCTGTTACTCACACGATGGGATATGAACGTAATGGTTGTTGCGTCTAGACCTGCATAACAACCCTATTTATATATCCCTTATTATTAATTGGTCTCATCACCCAATTAATAAATTATCGGGTTTCTGCACATAGAAGACCCGCACTTACTAAATATATCTAAGCACAATAAATTTAGAGATCACTTAATTTAGGCTTAATACGACTGATAGCCCTAATAGTTACATTTAACTCACAATTGGATTTATAATCCAACACCAAAAGCTTAGGGTTTGTTGGGTTTGATGTCGAATTTGGATGTGGAAGTTTGGTTGTGTGAAATTTGTTTAGTTGATGCTTATTTATGATATACTCTATTGGAAAATAAGGTTTGATCAAATTTGTTCGAACACTTTAAAAATGGCTAACTCCCTGAAGCATGATAAATTCAACACAATGTCAATGAAATAAATACAGGGCCACCAAAACTAATACTCCATCCGTCATGAAATTAAATATTCATTTACTTTTTGCACATAGTTTTAGAAATATTAGTATTATATTGGGATATAGTAGGAATAAAGTAGAAATGACTAAAATAACCTTATTAGTATGTGTGATATAAATGTAATAGCATTTGTGTAATATATTGTAAGTTGTATGGGTATTTGTAATGTTAGGTAGATAGTACGGTTACTAAAAAAGGAAATAGATACTTTGTTATGGGGCAGACTAAAATGAAAAAATGGATACTTTATTATGGGACAGAGGGGGTATATGTTGATCTTATTTGGTTATAAACCAATATACATATGAAGGGATATCAATTTAAGAGTAAATTCACTGTAATTTGATTGTATAAAACTACCGAATACTCTTTCAACCCATTTCCTCTCTAACAGCTCACGTTGCAAATGCCGCATAAGTAATTGACCGTTATTAGACATTAATAACACCACCAACTTACAACTAGTTAATAATAATGCAGCTCAAGAGATGATCATTAGTTTCGATTGGATCTCAATAAACTCCTTCATCAGGTGACTTTTATGGCAGAGTTTGAGTGATAAACACAAATTTAGAATATGAAGAATGAATGAGACAAATGTGGAGCTCGAATATGTTCTTTTTTTCTAAAATCAATCTCTCAAATATACACACTGATCAACATTGTTTTCCAAGGTTGATTAATCAGCCACAATATTGACCATGAAAATCAATCCATATTAATTTTCTTTTGCACTAAAATGATATAGAGTATTTCTCTACATGTTTAACAATAATTTGACTTACGCCAACCATTTAATTTGTCTCTTATATGCATCTAAATCGATGAGACAAATTGTCTCTATAGCTGATGTATGTGCCTTATTACCACAAGATAAAGACTTTTGTTGTTTTTGTGTTCTAGCTATAATTGAATTTTTTTTGTCTCGGTAAAATTAGCTTATTTAGATTTGACATGAAAATTTAAAAAAATAAATATATTATTAAAAAATGATAAAAATAAATGAGCTTATTTTTTAAAATTTAGTTAGAGATTTAAAAAAATAAAGAGAAAAAATATAATAAAAATAGTAATATTTGTTGTAAAAAATATTAGATAAATGATAAAAAGTTAAAAGTTGATTTGTTAACTTTACCAAAATTAATAATCAAATAAATTTAGTTGACAAGCTAAAAAAAAAGGGGAAAATTAATTTAAGGCATTAAAAAAGCAATATATATAATTAAATAAATCAAAATATATATCTTTTCAAGATTTTTAAAAATATTTAAATAAAATATGAATATTATTTGTAAAGATTAAAATTTTTTATAATATAAATATATTTAAGTATATATATACATAATTAATATATATTATTTTTTATTAAAAAATGAAGGAAAAGTAAAAGGTAAAAAAATGAAAAAAAATAAAAGCAAAAAAAAAAAAAAAACCGACAATACCTTTAAATATATTAATTATTTAAACTAAATTAAACTAACAATAATCCAAAATATACCATACACGTATCAAATATATATATCTATATAATGGTTGGTAGTAACCCCTTTTAGTTAAGGGGTTGCAAAATATCCGAAATCCGAAAATTCAATCCGAATTAAACTGAAATTTAAAATTTGATTCGGATTTTAGGGTTGGATCTGATTGAATTTTTAAAAAATTTTGGATTTTCGGTTCGGATCGGATCGGTATACTTAAAATTCAAACCAATCCGAAATTCGAAATATAACGTTTTAATATTTTTTTTATCATACATATTTAATATTTTATTAGAAAATATTATATTTTAATATAAAAAACTCAAATTTATTAATTATATTTTAATATATTTAATTTTTATATATTATATATATATTTAATATTATAAAATAATAATAAAATATAAAACAAATTAAAAAATTTAAAAAATTAATAAAAATATTTAGAATTTCGGATTTTTCGAATTTCGATCAAAGCTGATTTTTATCATGTTTACTAGCTATAATAACACATAAAATATAATAAATATTAATATATAAAAATAGAAGAAATAAAATATCGTTGTGTAGAGTGTGAATAAGCATTGGAAGTTCTATTTTATATATGAGTTGTGTTAATAAATATTGTTGGTTGGAATCAATTGTAATATGTCATAGATGAACTATTGTCATACGTTATTAGTTTAAAACTTGTATTTATATTATATAAATATATACTTGATATTATTTTATTTTATTTTTTTACAACGTGAGAATCCGTAACTGCTATCCGAAAGTAAGCAATGGCTAAACTTTCAGCCGAACTTAATACCCTGCAAACCATGTCTGACGAAAAAGTTACACTAGACGAACCACGTGTGGCAAGTGACCTGAGGCGTCACGTCAAAGTATATATATATTATTATTATTTTTATCCGTCTCACTTCAAATTATTAATTTTTATTTTAGAAAAGTAATCATAAACTAATACCAAAATACCTTAATTTTTACTTAAATTACAAACATATCATTATACACATTTAGAAAAAATATTAAAAACTTTTACACGCTTTAACTAACTAATAAAATCTTATTATTTTTTAATTTATTACAAAACTCCAAAAAGTCTCGTTGATTTAGAATGGAAGTACATAATATTTTCTCTATTTACTTAATAGGTTCATATTTATTTTTTAACATTAAAAATAAACGGTACTCTCCCATAGTATCGGCGGTTATCTTTTTTTGCAATTTTCTCGCTTCAGATTGCAGGCTGCAACTATATTATTATATTGTATAATTTGTTATACAAATGCTATTATATTTGTATTATAAAATACTAATAAAAATATTTTTGTCGCTCTTAATTTATATTACGTTTTTATATAATAATAATAATTATTAAAAAAATAACATAAAAAAAGTAAATATCAATTTATAAAAGAGACAGTGATAGTATTATTTTAACCCAGCGTATAATTATAAGATTAATTAAGATATTATAAATTTTACTTAATTAAATATAAGATAATAATAAATACTCAATTCTGTCTTTTTTTTAGCAACTGTACTATCTACATAATATTATAAATACTCTTACTACCTTTAACAATACTAATAATGATATTTTAGTCGTTTTCTACTTTATTCTTTCTACGTATCAATATAATGTCTATATACATAAAATTCTGTGAAAAAAATAAATAGATATTTACTTATGGGACGGAAGAAGTATAATATCGAGCTTCAATCAATTTTCTGAATTTTAATGAGCTAAAATGAATAAATAAATAAAAAATTGATTAAATCAGATAAAATAAAATCATTCATACTAATCACTCAAAATAAAAGTACATAATTGGCACGTAACAACCACCTAATAATCCTTTTTAATTAAATTAAATGAAATTCAACTTATCATAACCGTTTAATTAATGATTTTCTTATTGTGTTCTACCTACTAATATTGCCAATCTTTGACCTTATGGTTGGGTATTGTTAATAATTAGTCCTTTTTCAAATAAAATTTGTTGCTACCTATTAATTATGTGGTTTATAACAAACTTTGGATCTATTTACTATTTTCTTTGTCTCAGGCTGAAAATAATATATTTATATTTTTATCAATTTTGTTTATTTTATTCAAAATTATTTACTTTTTATTATAAAAAATTATATATTAATACAAAAAATATTTTTAACTTTTATATAATTATAAATCAGTACACATATACATCAAATGAAAATACAAAAACAAATTTGGCATTACTAGTACTCTCAATTCAAATATTTATATTTACTCTTTGCACGTGGATTAAAAAATATTAATATAGATATATATATAATAAAGTAAAAGTAAAATAGTAAATAAATGTAAAAAAGATTATTAGTAAATAATTGTAGAGTCTATAATTATTAAAAAAAGAAAATATAAACCTTTTATTAGATGGACAAAAATAAAAAATATGTAAATTTTAGAAGTGGATGAAGACCGATACAATTGATCAGAACTTCTGTCTCAAGCAAAGATTATCTTATTTTATTTAATTTTAGTTTTATCCCTATGCTTTAAGATAGGGATAAACATTCTTCAATTTTAATATATATAGATTTCAATTTTAATTTAGTTATGATTTTAAATTTTTTATATCAGTTAATCGAAAAAAAAAAGAAACTTTAAAAAAATAATACAAATTATATAGTATTAAGTAAATAATATATATTATAATTTTGAGTATTTGTATTTAATTTGTATATATATTAATAAATAAAAAATTGGTTTTTTGAGCTTAAAACAAATCAAATTGAATCGAAATAGTTTGGTTCAATTTATTCCATTTTAAAAAAATTTGATTAACTCAATTTTTATGAATCTCGAAAATCGATAAAAATGTAAAGATCATCCACATCTCTACTTTAAGATGTTCTTTAAATAAAACTTATTATGGTCAAAAAATTTAGCAAATTAAGTAGTTAAATATATTTATATATAAAAAAATAATGAGTAAACTGTTTTTTTATTTCCGTAACTGGATCCCTTATCATTTTAGTCTCGTAAGTGGAGCATGTTGTTACAAACTAGTCTCATAAGTGAAAATTTTTCGCTATTTTAGTCTTCCGGCGCCGAAGACGCCCGCGTGACTCTCCGGAAGCCACGTGCCCGTCAGGTGTCCCGCTGGGTCAGCGACACGTGACGGACACGTGGATTTTATTTTATTTTTTAATTTTTTTAATTTTTTTTCAATTAGATTAAATTTAAAAAATTAAAAAAAGCAAATAAAATTAAAAATGAATTTTAAAAAAAAATGAAAAAAAAAATAATAAAATCCACGTGTCCGCGAGGTATCGCTGACTTGACAGACATGTAGCTTCTGACAAGCCACGCGGGCGTCTCCAGCGCCGGAGGACTAAAATAGCAAAAATTTTTCACTTATAGAACTAATTTGCGACATGCTACACTTATGGAACTAAAATAATAAGAATCCAGTTACGGGACTAAAAAACATAGTATACCCAAAAATAATAATTACTCCATAATTTAGCATTTGCGGCCATGGAGATTGTGAATTAATAATTTGCTAGTGGACATAAAATTAATACTTATTATATTTGTTCAATGATTACGCGGAATATATATATATATATATATAATAATACTGGTTAGTGGTTATAATAACAATAACAATAATAATAATAATATTATTATTATTATTATTGATGACAACAAGCCTCCGATGTGATGCGAGAAGCAATTTTTAGTAATATTAAATTTCATAACCGAATGAAATCAGAACATTACGACCACGACACTTGAGTTTAAGTACAATATCTTAAGATTAAGTACAAAACACAGATTGTGTATTTTTATTTTTATTTTTTTGAAATGGTTAGAATTTTTTTTTTTTTTTTTTTTTTATGTGATATATAGAAAATTTTGTAAAAAATATAAAAATAATAAATATGTATAATATATTAATTTTTTGGAAAAAATATGTGATAAAAATATAAAAAAGAACACTTCCAAAGTGTTTGACAATTAGATGGTTTAAACTTATAATCTCATAATTTTATGGTTAGAAATTCACTCTTATATTACCATAATCAAATCATTTTACTAATTACAAATACTCTCTCCGTCCAGCTACAAAGTATACATATTTTTATTTTGGGACGTCCAATTACAAATTAACTATTTCATTAAATACCCTATTTTTTCCACAAATACCCTTACTTTACATCACATCATTACTTTTATACCAAAAAGCAAGGGCAAAAATGTCATTACACTACTTTTACCTACCCACTATAATTAAAATACTATTATTTTTTAAATTCCGCGTCAAAAGTAAATGTATACTTTATCCGTGGACGGAGGGAGTATTAAATAAATCATACTCCCTCCGTCCCACCTAGCACGTCTACATTGCCGTTTCTGTCCGTTTCACATTCCATGTCACTTTCTTTTTCTTGGAAAATAATTATACACTCTAATCTCATTTTAAAATTTTTAATTTAAAATTTTTTAATTTTAATTAAACTAAATAGTTATCTTAACCTTAATCTATAATTATTTATATTATAAATAATTATTTTCACTGATATATTCTTAATTATCTACTAATTATATTTATCCTAAATTTTCGTGTCTACCATGACTCATACATTCAATATAAATATAACATTAATATATAATCAACTCTCTATTTGTATTGAATAATAATAATAATAATAATAATAATAATAATAATATTTCATCTTAATTAGAAATAATATGATTGATTGATTGGTAGCATTAATTCTATTTTCAGGCCAACAGAAATAAATTAATGAATAATTAATAAACAAGTTGAATCACTTTGATTAGGTGTATCGTATCTCATCCAACTCAACGTAAAAAAAATTAGCTTGACACTTATCAATATATATATTGCAATTTTCTAATATTCAAACAAGTGTCGAAAGATCAAACTATTATTATTATTATTAAATTTCAAGTGGGTTCTAATAATAATCTCATATTCTTTAAGGACAAACATGATATATATATATATATATCTTTGAATATTAGATGTGACATAACACCGAGCCTTCATCTTACAGTATTATTGAATTGATTTGTAAATACTTTTGCATCTCTATTTCTATTATGTTTAATATTCAACTTCTCATGTCATATTTTTTTAATTTCGTCTCTCTCACATATTATATATTATGTCATTTCTTATTTTGAAAAATTATTTTTTATATATATATTTTTTAATTTATAATTTTTTAAATTTATTAGTTATTTTAATCTTCTTAATTATTGGCTGATTATAATTTTCTTAAATTTTCGTATTTACCGTAAACATAACATCATAATTGAGACGGAGCGAGTAATATATACTATAATATTAAAATTTATTGGGTTTATACTTAAATTTGGAATTTTTATTAGAATTTGAATTTAAATTGTATTTTAATATAATTTTTTTATAACATAATAATAATATAAAAACAAAATCAAACAAACCAATTTTTTTTTACAAAAATCATTATTTTTAGTTTTATATTTATAAATAAAAAAATTAAATAAATGATCCTTTTTAATTTTTTTGCCTGAGGCCTATAAAAACCCTAAAATGCCCTGACTCCAATCAAATTCATTCTATTTTTTCTTCTAAAATAATATATGCCTATTTTTATTTTAAATAATTATATAAATATTATTTATCTACATATACATCTTAATAATATTTTTTCATAAATTCAAATAATACAATATGGATAATTTTTAAAATAGTAATAACATTAACAATAATAATAAATGACTTAATTTGATTATATTTTATTGTGAAATATTTATAATTCAAAAAAATCAATAACATAAAAAATTGTTATAAAATCACAATTATATGGTTATGATTTTTTAATAATTTATGTGGAGACGAATACGATCTTCTGACATATTAATATATATTATTAATTTTCTTAGACAATAATTTTTGTATTTTAATATTTACAAGTATTGTATTTTTATTTTATTTTAATTTTATGTTGTAATTTAATATTAATTTATTTTTTTGTTATGCAATATTTTAATTATATTATATATATTGCAATATGAGTTTTATATTTAATTTATAATAGTATATAAAATAATACATAATATAAATAATAAATTAAAAAAAAACTAATATATATATATATATAAAGACCACAATGCAATTTTAAAAAGTCGTTCTTCCAAAAACTGTAAACTTTCTCCATTTTTGTTTTGAAATAAATGTTAAATGTAGTCTGCTGGAGACCTTTAGTGCTATTTTCATCTGCCAAATTTATTTTTATTGTTCTTTTTAATTTATCGTCTAAATTTATCCCATTATTTATTTTTGGCAAAGTCAACAATTCAACATTTAATTATTACCCTCAATTAATTTATAATAAATACCATTAATTTTATTACATTCACTCTCTTCGTTTACTTTACTTTTTAATTAAAATTTCAAAAATACCCTCAACTACCTATCACTTTTTTCAATAAAATATTATTTTTTTAATCCCTGTGCCGAATTTTAATGGCCGGGGGAGTATATACTATAATCTTACAAGTACAATTTATATAATTTTCTATTAAACTATAAAATCAACTATTAGTTATTGTTCCAAATACAATCCACAAATTAGGGCTCCATTCAGACAGAAACTTTGGAGCCTTGAAGTTTGAAAAAAAACAAAAAATAATAATTTTTGATTTGATATTTTTTTCGATAGTAAATAGTAAAATCCAGGTATATGTACATACCACACCACGTTACTAAATAAAATCATAAGTACATAATGTGTAATTATATAAAATGATTAGTATTTAATTTCACAAATTACATCAACTCTGAATTGTTGAGATTCCTTTATAATTCAACTTTAATTTGTTGGAAGAAATCGTATGTATATATATATGCTTCTCATTCATTGGGGGTTACCTTTCTTTATTGTCTTACCTATAGGCTATATAGTTCAATAATTTAAGATGGTTATCAGTCAAATCTCAATTAATTTCAAAATTTCAACAATTCTATCCATCAATCATATCTCAAGAAATATATATATATATAAAACTTGTAATTATATCACAACCAAATGCAATTCAAATCTCAACTAATTTACTTTTTTTATTACCCAAATCGAACCTAATCTGATATATTTTTTACCACTTGAACAAAATTTTATATAGTTAACAAGCCTAACTTTATTTAGTGGACTTTTGAATTAAAGGGACCAGTTGATTTTTGACTTAACAAGAAATTTTGTTTCTAGTATTAAAAAAATTAACGAACATGATCCAATTGACCTAACTATATAGCTATATTTAAATAAAATGATAGGCAAAATAAATTAGGTGAAGATTACATAAATTGACTACATATAAAACCATAACCGCCTCTTTGATTGCGATTGGTGTTTTGACCAATATACATACACATACATATATATATATATATTATACCACTCCATTGTAATTAACTAAGGGTATATATTTTTTTTTATAAGTTAAAAAAAATTGATTTGAATTTAATATCAAAATAATTTATAATGAGATATTTTGTAAAAAAAGAAATATAGAATTCAAATAGTAAAAATCTCAAATTTAAAAAAAACACACAAACAAATCCTAAATACTCCCCTCATCCCAAATATCGTGTCTGTTGCACTGTATACACGGTATTTTAGGAGGAGTGTAATTAGTAGATAATTAAGAATGTATTAGTAAAAATAATTATCCTATAATATAATTAATTATAAATTAAAATTAAAATAATTAATTAATTTAATTAAAATTTAAAAAAATAAAATTTAAAAATTTAAAATGAGATTAAAGTATGTAATATTTTTAAAAAATGAAAGTAACATGGTATGCGGAATAAAACTGCAAAGTGAACATAACATCTGAGAAGGAGGGAGTAATAATCAATGTAGGTGCAGCTAGAAGCCTACCACATATATATATATATATTATATAATATAATATAGAAGTATTATTTTATTATCTTCCTGCCAAGCTGGAGAAGATAATGGTTGAGTAATGCTAATTACTTAATAATTATACAAAATTAAATTAGATATATATATATATATATTAATACATATGGTTTTGTTTGATTAGTTGAATGGTGTAATAGTATTTAATAAATTATTAAAAAGAATGATGATTGTGGCAGCCTAACCTAGTTTCAGTTTTTAATTTTTAATTTTTTTTATAGATAGAATTAATTACCACCTACGACACGACAAAGGCTAGTAAAAAAATAGACTTAATAAAATAAGAATATCACTGGGGCCTGCCTAATGTCAAGTCATGTCAAGTCTTGATTTGTGCATTCAGTAATAAAAACAAAACACTCTACTTAAAACCTAATCTCGTAACGCCAAAACCCTATTTTTTTATTATGTTTTGCTTCAGGTGGCTTCCAAAGTTAATTATTGTTTAATGACAATAAGAAGCATGGGAATTGATGCAACAGCTACTAAGATTATTGTAATGAATTTAAGCTAAGCTTATACTGTGCTGAATTCAATATACACACTAGTAATATTTTGTTCATGCCTTGTTTTTGTATCTACATTTAATTATTACTCCTTCAATATATTTGCAGGCATCCAATACATTTACGACATATATATATATATATAATTCTAATTTAATTACTATTATTGAATATATATATATATAGTGTGTGTGTGTGTGTTTTCAAGAGAGTTACACTACATATTTATTCCATGATTCAACGACTGACAGATGTTTTGTATAATTAACAAATTTCTCACAGAATTCAACTATAATGATGGGTCCAAATAAAAGTTAAAGTAAAACACAAAATTAATAGAATTTCATTAAAATACAACCCTGAACTTGGCCCTTCAATTAAACGAACGACTAATACTAGTTAGTAAGAATATTGGCTTGGTTCAACATATTTATAATACAATATATTATTTTATTACACAAAATTTGTATAAACATATGCTGACTTGGCCAATATAAGGGCATAAATATCAACCAAAAACTCAACATAAAAATTAAAAATTCAACCTGATTTATTAGATTGAACTAAACCCCCTCACTTGATTAAAAGTTCATTAAATAATAATAATAATAATAATAATAATAATAATAATAATAATAATAATAATAATAATAAATTCAGACAAGCTTTTGTTTAGATTAAAACGATTAACACCACGATCTACCATGTGATCAACTCTTAGCCTAAATACTTACATAAGTTAAAAAGATTGTAAGATAGTGATACAAGTTAACTAAATGCAAATCAAAACGTAATGACCAATCAATCAAAAAATGAATAAATGCCATAAGAGACGACAAATATCCTGCACGTGGTCTAAGTTTGAACTCGAAACTTTTTTGACAATTGTTTGAACTTAAAATAATTAGGCAAGAGAACTGGCCAGGAATAGAAAATATATTAACATGATTGGATAATATTTGACACAGATATTAATAATTATTACAATGGGCTATATATATCACACCATTAAAGAGAAGAAAAATCAAGATTCAAACTTTCTATTATCGAGGCTTGGAAATCGGATCAAATCATGCAATTATAACATGCATATCTCTATATTAGGTCATGCCAGATCCTAATCATATACTATTTAACTATTACTACATTAAATTCCATCTACATACACTAAATTAATTAAACAGCACAGTTCCAGGTGTACCCCAGTCCTTCTACAACAACTAGCAACTCTTTTTTTTTTTTTACTTATTTTTTAGAGATAGGGATAAACCCTAATACAGACAATTTATAAGTATGCAAGAAAGAGAAGAGAAGAACAAAGAGGCAAACATCCCATACCACATACATTGGTGCTGTAATCAAGTCGGATTTAAATTCTCAAATACCAAAAACAAGGATTTAAGCATCATGCATGGGGGGATATTTGAATACTATTTTATACTATTAATTAACTCACTTACAAGGTTCTTGTAATTCATTAACTAATCTAATTAATACTTTCATTTTTATAAAACTTATCTTGAATTAAGAGAATCAGCATTATTGAAATCCCACTATTTATAGCTGTGACTGTAATTCATCAACATTCCACACTATTTTCAAGCCAAAGGAAAATAGTGAATTATATAGTGATTGTGAGTTGGGTAATGTACAATTTAAAAATAATCTCTTTCAGAGAGATTATACCTACTAACCAGACAAGACTTTGAATGGTAAACGTATGTAATCATGTCATCATCTATGAAGTCATGAGCTACCAAGATGTAATGAATCTAAAAGTTATTCAAGAACTATGAAATAAGGTAAAAAAAAAAAAAAAAAAGACTTTATATTTGGTTTAAATATGAATTAAGATAATAATATAAACTATTAGAGAATGGAGACTAGATAAGATATGATGCATGCATGAGAAAAAAGTAGAATAGAGAGAAGAATCAACAGTCAAGTAAACTTTCTCATTCACAGAGAGGTAGTAATGAACCACAGAAGTTGGATCTGGTCGGACATTACAATCAGCAAGGATCCTAAGGGGGGCTAGCAACTGAAAAGATTCCATAAATGCAGAACCATTTGACTATATATAATATTACCCACATATGTGTATGTATGTATGTATGTATGTATGTATGTATGTGTGTGTGTATGCATGCATATCTTATATATATATATGTGTGTGTGTGTATGAATGTGTGTGTAAGCATTAATTTAGGTGCAGAAAAAAAGTAAATCTCAACACTACTGATATAAAGGTAATCTTCGAGAACAGCAAACACGCATACACATAAAAACACAGAGGCCAAGGAGAGAGCCATACCCATATATGGCTTTGCTTGATACTGCTTTGAAGCCATTCTCATTCTTACTGCCTCGTCCAAAAGCGACTCCTTCTCCAAGGAAGGAGTGTCGTCTCACCATCGCCTGTAAAGGTAATAATACAGTAATGATACAGTAATAATATGATTTCCATCTACGTTATGTCGAGAGCATGTGATCAAACAAAAAACAATCTCACCAGGTGGTAGATTAAGGGTTCAAAACATCTTCAAGAATAAACAAGACAAGAATGCAAGCTTTTCTGCAAGACCCCTCACGGCAATGGCAGCTGCTGCACTCAACTCTGATTATGGAGCTTCTGAAGTGACAGTCCGACCTCCTGCAAGGGCAGATACAAGGAGCATGTGGAATAGCGTAATGTTTACCACAGACCATCAGGTTCTCATTGCTGGCTCGACTTTTCTCCCATTCCTTCACACAAAAATTTCAAGATTTCCGGCATATCATATGAATGTGCTCGAATAGCAGTGTATGTAGTAGTGCTAAAGCAACAGAGGTCATGCAGGAAATAAACTATGCTGAAGAAGTTGAAGCATTAAAGGAACAGGTAAGGAGCATGGTGGTGGATGAAGAAACTAAACCAGAGGATAAGATGATATTGATTGACACGCTCGAGCGCCTTGGAGTGGCATATCACTTCGAGAAGGAGATTAATGAACAGATTGCACAAATTTTCCAACTTCAAGAACAAAAGGGGGATGAAGACTATGATCTTTACACAACTTCTCTTCATTTCCGCTTGTTCAGGATGCATGGATACAACGTTCCTTGCAGTATGTTCTTTGAACTTCACTTCAATTTTCCAATTCTTAGCATTTCAGGCTGCCTGCCGATATTAGACAATGGCAAATGTCAGCTAACACAATCAGGAAACTTATCTTGAACCAGGTGTCTTCAATAAATTTAAGGAAGATGATGGCACATTCAAGAAATCCCTTACCACAGACATCAAGGGTTTGTTGAGCTTGTACGAAGCAGTCCAACTGAGGCGTCGCCAAGAAAACATTTTAAATGAAGCCAAGGACTTTGCAACCCACCATTTAACATGTGCCATGCCAATAGCAGACTCTTGTCTTCAACAAAGAGTGGAACGAGCCCTGCGCCGGAATAAGCATTGGAGTCTTTCTAGATTAGAGGCCCGCTATTACATTTCCATCTACGAGAATGAAGAATCGAAGAATGAGTTACTTTTGAAGTTTGCAAAATTGGATTATAATTTGCTGCAAAATCTGCACAAAGAAGAAATTAGTGAACTCATGAGGTAAGTAGTCAATCCATCATTTGAATAAAACTGAATTAATTAATGCATATGTATATTCAAGATGTTTTATTGCTTTGACTGTTACAGATGGTGGAAGGGCCTTGGCATCGGTTCGAAACTCCCCTACTTACGAGACTGTGTGGTAGAATGCTATCTTTGGACTGCTGCTGTCAATTTAGAGTCGCGAAACTCTTTTCCCCGATTGTGTGCTGCAAAGGGCTTAATGCTCATTGTAGTCATGAATGATACGATTGATAGTTATGCTACATTGGAAGAAGCAAGAAAGTTTGTGGAGATTCTGCAGCAGAAAAAGTACAGTCAACCCTCATCTTATTATGATAAAGTTATATAACAAAATGGTTTTGACTTCTGAGTAATTTTCTTTTCCTTGCATGAATTCTGAAGCATGGATGTATTGCACATTGAAATATCTTCATGTGATAAAATAAAATTTCATTTTCGATTTTTTGTTGTTGCAGGTGGGATATGGAAAAGATCGATCAACTTCCAGAAATTATGCAAATTGCCTATAAAGCTATTTTTAGTGCATTTGAGGAGTTGGAACAAGAAATATCAAAGCAAGGAAGGCCTTATGCAGTTTCTTATTTCAGAGAAGCAGTAAGTACATATTTGCAAAAAGCTACTGTTCTTGTTCATTACGATTAAAATTCAGAAATAGCAAGAATGAACATGCATGCAAATTTTGAAGGAAAAGGATATTGAGTTCAAATATAATGAATCTAGCAAAAAATTCTCTACCCATTTATTTCAATCCCGAAAAGCTATCCCATTATACCCTGTTTCTCACACAAAACCTTTTCCTTCATTGTTCCTGCCTCTTAACATCACACTAATTTATTGTTATTGTTTTGTGATTTGAAGGTAGGAAGACTTGCAGGTAGCTATCTCAAGACGCTCACATGGTACTTAGGACACGAGACACCTACATTTCTCAAGTGCATTGGTAATGGGATTTATGACAGCGGCAGCCATGGAGTTGTGGCAGCATACTTTATGGGCATAGAATCAGCCTCAGAGGAGGTGTTTAAATGGCTTATGAGTGGTCCTACAATCGTAGAGGCTTCTGGCCAATATGTTCGATACACAAATGATATCGCCACCTATAAAGTATGTTTCAATCTCTGCAACAACATACCACTTACCCACATGTATATAAGTAAAAATATGTTCGTTTTGGCACTGACAGTAACTATCTCATATGCATTTGCAGCATGAACACAAGCCAGGTGAACTTCCAAATACGTCAATTGATTGCTACATAAAAGAATATCGTGTGTCAAAAGATGAAGCTATAGCTAAGCTTTGTGAGCTTGCTGAGGATGCATGGATGGCAATGAATGGGGAATGGTTATCAACAAATCGTGTACCAAGGGAATTTCTAAAACCGGTAATGAACTATACAAGAGCTGCATATCTTTCCTATGGGGAAGGTTCAGATGGATTTACATGCCCACAGACAGGGCTGAGTAAAGACATAGAAGCACTCTTTATCCATCCCATAACAATCAATTGATGACAAATAGTGTACCATCATGTATAAACACATCAATAGATAACATTTCAAAACAAGTTCGTTAAAGGTGCTATTTTTAGAATAGGCTGTTTATGTTTGGTTGTATCAATTAATATTTTTTTATTTTAGTATATTAATTTGTTATCTTAGAATATAGAGCTAGGTTAATAATTCGTTCTGTTTCATACTGTACCACTGTCTGTAATCATTGTCTATAAATAGATCACCTTTCTCTTGTTAGTTGCCACAATGAGCAAATTTGACAATAATTTTGTTTTGCCCCAGTTATCAAATGTAAGCCCTTATTTTTCATTTTTGGGATTGATTTTTCTGCAGTAATGAGTAGAAATAGAAGACAAAATGGATGTGAAAAATAAGTAGATACAGTTGGAAGTTGACACGACAAGGCAGGTATAGACAAGTCATATATTCAGATGTGGGTTATAAGAAAATATGCATAAGACCACATGCATATCCCTGATTTTAGAAACCTGTGGGTGTCCCTTTCATATCCAAAATCTATGTGTCATCTTATTTAATTATTATTGATTCATTTCGTCTTAGACAGACACCTAGGAATTGAGTGAGATACTGAAAAAAATTAGTTAAGGTAATTGGCTCGTCAATGAGACAAGAAAATTCTCATAATCATTTCCTAATGTGAATAATAGCTCAATGTCTTCAAATTATGGTTAAGACAATATGTTATGGTCGACTACACATAGTAAATTCTAATGTCCATCTAGTTTACCATATTTCTTGTCTTAAAAGGGAAATTGAGAGAAAGATGATGTGTATGTTATCATCTTGACAAACATTTCTGCTATGACTGAAAGTTGTTTTCAGTCATATACCAAGCCAATTTGAGGCTAGTTTGCAGTGGAACACTGCAAATACTCACAGCTGAAGTACCTGTCTAGTGGGTCATTTAGCAAGTATTTTCATTGAAGAGAGCTTTTCAAAGTTTAGGTTGCTCAGAGTTGGTTTCCTCAATTTTCATTAGTTACTCTATATTCATTAGTGAACTACAGCTATGAATATTGTCTCTCAAGCAATCAGATATACAAAAAACTTGACAATTGTTAGAGGCGTATTCCCTCTGCGTGGTCAATTCTATATTCTCTTGTAAATTTACAACTTGATAGAATCTTAGGTTGTTATCATTGTGCCTTGAATTATTTAGAATTGTTGGATGTATTTTTATTTAGCACTAAACCTGATGCTTTACTTGCACATCTAATAATGCTTTCCTTGAGAAATGATAAAAAAAGTACCTTAAAGCGAACATCAGTTCATCACATTTGGATATGAAGCAAAAGTAAAGCATTACCCAAAAACATCATCAACTTCAAAATGTAACAAATAAGGTTTTCCAGTAGAATGAGGTTGACGCAACTATGAGGATGGGTGCACTAGAAAGACAAGTAGTTTCTAGTAAAGGGCTCAATAAGTACCAACATTGAATTTGTTCAAATCCTGATGAAATTCACCATGATTCAAACTCAACAGCAGCAGATGAGAAAAGAGAAGAGGGGTGAGACTCAAGAGATAGCGTCTGCAGCAGAGGAGGTTTTGACATTCAGAATTATTTCTAAAAACAAAATGAGATCAAATAAGCATAATTATCTTCCAATAATCAGACTACCTTTACCTATATACTTCTGTTATACTCAGATTTCGTCTTCTTCACATTATGATTGAACTAACTCGCAAAGCTCTTAACAGATGTGAACTCAAGAGATCAATGCAACTTACTTATCTAAACCAAGATAATTTAATAAATACTGGAAAACAGAATTCAATAGAATTCTCGAACATCACTCTAGGGCTGCGCCATGAGAATGGTGTTGGCCAAATGGTACTGCAGATTAAATCCTGGGCCAGAAGCCATTCTAAGTTTCTAACAAATTTTGTTTCTACAGTGATATAATCATCCATACTTATGGATATAGTATATATCCGCCACAATCTTGCACATACGCCGACACAAGATATAAAGTAAAGCATTACTCAAGAGCAGCGTCAAATTCACAATATATAAGGTATATAACAAACCATGCCTAGAGACAAACTTTCAGGTAGATTGAGAAGCATGAATGACCGGAAGAGGTCGAAAAACCGCTGAGGATAGCCGCGTCCGAGAGATTCCTTAGAGCGGGACGATGAAAATACCCACAGCCGCGAGTAAATAGTCTCCGTAGCTCCTGCGCACAGCCGATGAAAATCATGAGTCCTATGCGACAGTAGCGGCGGAGAGATGAGAAGAATAGCCAGATACCGGCGGCGAAGGCAAAGAAGGGACTCCTGCCGTTGGTTCTCAGCGCCGTGTCTCATTCTCTACCGCCGGTAGCCAGAGATACCCATTTGTTGCTACGGTATTTTTTAAGTTTATATGTATTACATATATATTTAAATGGAAAAATATTAAATACTAAGAATTCAATCTATTTGCATATATTTATTAAACTTTCACTTTAAAATTACTTTATTTAAAACAATAAAAATAAATATATTTGTATGTTATATAGTTCAGCTTTGGTAACAATATTTACATTTTACTTTCATTTGTTGGGTTTTGATTCGAAGAAAAATATATATATAGGTAATATAAAAATAATAAATTATGCATTATATTATTTTTTTTAAAAAATATTTTGAAATATTTTCACTAGGCTTTTTTAATAAAAAAAAACATTCTAACGGATTCTAATAGCTTGTAAATTAAACACAACAAAGCAAGTTATAGTAGACAGATATGTAAAATCAAAGCAAGTTATAGTAGACAGATATACAAAATCTGAAAGTCATGACCGATCAAAAATTCATTTTCACATTTTCACAGTACCAGACCATACTATACCATCCTTACGCCACTACTATGATCTATTATTGTTGGTGTGAGATGGAAGAGAGCACATGAATTATTTTATTTTATTTTTTGGTTATGGAACAGCATATTTATTTCATTTTAAAAATATAAAACAATGAAAATAATATATAAAATAGCAAAACAAGTGTGCCCACGAAAACACATAAAAAATAGGAAAAGATGTAAAAATACTCAAAGTGATTCATTTCCTAACAAAAGCACAAAGCTACGATGGTGGTATTGAAACCTATGAGGGAGCTCATTCCATAAATACAAAGAACATTCTCCATCGATCGTACTATATATGCCTTGTCTTTAAATTGAACAAGTTAGATCATACATACATACCTAACCTACATACATACATAATGTAAAGAAGACACACAAGTTAAACCCTCATTTTAGATAATAGATCAAGCTTATGGGAAAGGTCTCTTCTTCCTATTGTAGTGTTCTTTTAGAAATGCATATATAAGATGAGATGGTGCATTGTATGTAGGCGTAGCAAGTTCACCCCATAACACCAGATCATCACTTACGGGGCTACATTATTTATCACATATAAAATGGAATGTGGTTGGTGATCACAGAGAGACATAGCAAGCTAAGAAGAAACCAAATACTGTGTTCATACTCACATTCATACATGGCTACTGCTGCTGCTTTCTCCAGCTGTTTGTTATTGAAGCCTTTCGTCTTCTTTCCCTCGCCACCCATCATCACCACCTGCGCAACCATATATATATATATATATATGTATGCAATCATAATTATTAGCAGAGCAACTGCCTAATCAATCATTTGAAACATACAGGAGGTGCTAAGCCTATTCTCAAAACAAGGCCAAGGTCAGCAGCAGCTGCCCTCGACGCAGACTGTTCTGATTACCAAACTGCCCGACCTCAGGGGCGGTCTGATTCTCCGACCATGTGGGATGCCCTAATGTTTTCTCCAGATTTTCAGGCAATATATATATATATATATTCAACCATTTAGACATATATCTACCTATCGATCCTGCCTAATATGATATGAAACTATGTGCTCTGCAGGTACAAACCTATGCTGAAGAAGTAGTTTATACAGTATTAAAGGAACAAATCAGGATCATGGTGGTGGATGAACAAAAACAAATCAACCCCAAGGATATGATGATACTCATAGACACACTCCACCGCCTTGGAGTGGCACATCACTTTCACAAAGAGATTCAACAACAGATTGCACGCATCTTCCAACTTCAACAACAAAAATTCGATCATGATTATGATCTTTACACTACATCACTGCATTTTCGTTTGTTCAGGCTACATGGCTACAAGGCTCCTTGCGGTACGGTGCCTTCTTTTCAAGTTTCCATTTCTTACTACACTATATCTAATATACTTTTCTTGGACCAGGTGTTTTCAATAAGTTTAAGGATGATAACGGAAAATTTAAGAAATCCCTTACCGAGGACATTAGAGGGTTGTTGAGCTTGTACGAAGCAGCCCAACTGAGGTGCCGCCGAGAAGACCTTTCAAATGAAGCCAAGGTCTTTGCCGCCCAATATTTAACACAAGCCATGCCGATGGCAGACTCTTGTCTTCACCACAGAGTGGAGCGATCCCTTTCCCGGAATATGCATTGGAGTCTTTCTAGATTAGAGGCACGCTATTACATCTCCATCTACGAGAATGAAGAGTCAAAGAATGAGCTACTTCTAAAGTTTGCCAAATTGGATTACAATTTGCTGCAAAATCTGCACAAAGAAAAGATAAATGAACTCATGAGGTAAGTAGTCAATCCACCATCCAAATAAAATTAATGAATACGTATGTATGTATGTATGTATATTTCAAGAGATGCTTACGATTTCTCACAGATGGTGGAAGGGTCTTGGCATCACTTCAAAACTACCCTTTGTAAGAGACTCTGTTGTGGAATGCTATCTTTTGACTGCAGCTCTCAACTTAGAGTCTCGACACTCTTTTCCCTGATTGTGTGCCGCTAAGGGCTTACTGCTCATTGTAGTCATGAATGATACATTCGACAGTTACGCTACATTGGAAGAAGCAAAAAAGTTTATGGAGATTCTTCAGCAGCAAAGGTACATTCGATCCACAGCATTATATTATTTTTTTCCCACGAGTATAAATCATAAAACCAAACATATTTACAGTATTAATAATCCTAGAAATCATTTGTCATCTTTTCAGGTGGGATATGGAAGAAGTTGATCAACTTCCAGATATGATGCAAATAGCCTATCAAACTATTTTTAGTGTATTAGAGAAGTTGGAACAACATATATCGAAGCAAGGGCGGCCGTATGCCGTTTCTTATTTCAGAGGAGCAGTAAGCACATATTTGCAGAAGGCTCAGCTATTTATACATCTCAATCAAAGCTGTTGTTGTTCTTCAAGATCGAAAATTCAGAAATAACAAGAATGAACATACATACAGGGTCTTTAAGAAAAGGATATTGAGTGAAAACAAAATCAATCTAGGAACAATTAAGCTACCTTATAATTGCCATGGTTCCTACTCTTAACACTGCACAAAGTTATCACTATTAATTTTATTTTATCATTTCAAGGTAGGAAGACTTGCTGCTAGTTATCTCATGACACTCACTTAGTACATGGGACCCACACCAACATTTCTCAAGTGCATTGGCAATGGGATTTATGACAGCAGCAGCCATGGAGTTGTGGCAGCATACCTTATGGGCACAGAATCAGCTTCAGAGAAGGTGTTTAGATGGCTTATGAGTGGTCCTGCAATTGTAGAGGCTTCTGGTCAATATGTTCGATACACCAATGATATCTCCACCTATAAAGTATGCTTCCATCTCTGCACTAGAAGATCACTTCCAACGTGTACATAAGTGATATTTTTTCAGCACTGATCATAACTATCTGTTTTAAATTTACAGCATGAACATAAGACAGACAAATTTCCAAATACATCGATTGATTGCTACATAAAAGAATATCGGGTGTCAAAAGATGAAGCAATAGCTAAGCTTCAGGAGCTTGCTGAGGATGCATGGATGGCAATGAATGGGGAATGGCTATCAACAGGTGATGTACCGAGAGAATTTCTGAAGCTGGTAATGAACTATGCAAGAGCTGCATATCTTTCGTATGGTGAAGGTTCAGATGGATTTACAAGTCCACAAACAGGGCTGAGTAAAGAAATCGAAGCTCTCTTCATCCATCCTATAACAACTAATTGATTCTTACATATAGTGCACCATCATCTAGAGGGCAAGTAAATTTACATTTCTTATACAAATTGATCTCTACACAAAGCTTCTATACATAAGAGATGAACTGTGGAAATCCATACTACGGCTACGGCACTAAAATTTGAACCTCAATGGGATTCCAGCAAAAATAAAGCAAGTAAATAGGAACCTCAGATGGGCTTACCAATCCAGAAAGAGGATTGAATAATGACATAGCAGCTCTCTTTATCCATCCCCATCACTATAAATTAGCAACAAGTGCAATAAAACAGAGTCAGTCCTAAGGAACATGGACAAATTTGAGATCAAATATTGTGTATCACCGAGTTCTAGTGAAATTTGTTAAGGATTTGCCATGGCTTTGATGTTTTGCTCAAGTTTTCTAGAGTTATAAAATCATTTTTATATCCTTTCAAGTATCTATAATGTAATGTCCAGGACATTGACAATAATGGCCATAATTACTTATAGGAAATGAGAGCAAATAACCATTGACATTAAAAATCCAAGCACTAGATCCCTCAATTAACTTCAATAATATTTATATATATATATATTGAAGATTTATCTTCTTCCCATGATCATCGGACCAATAACTCCACATGCTCATCATTAATAGATTCAGATCCATTTTATTCATATTTGTAGTGTGTGTGCGTGTGTGCAACTGCAGCCATAGGCATTTGCACGCGAAACGATGATGAAGTTAGGGCATAACTCAAAGGCGGCATCAACATTAACTTCAGTAAATAATGAATACAAGGAATTACCATGCCAAGAAACAAAGCTTTCAGGTGGAATCAAGTTGCCGGAGACAGGCCCACAGCCACGACACCGCCATACGACGCCCCCTCCTCCCGCTTTCCCGCAATCGATGTAAATTTTACACGCCGTGTTTATTTGTATTTAATTTATTTTTCATAATTTTTATTATTAAATCTATTTTTTTTAAACTTTTATTTATTTATTTAAAAAAAATGAACAATTATTTTTAAACAAAAAACAAAAAAAAATCTGTATAATTCTCTTTTGTAATTTAAAAATGGGCACGAGATTTTACTCAGTTTTCGAAATATTGTACAAATATTTTTCTTAAAGATCCTACGTGATATATATTATATATTTACAAAATGTTTTATGTAATTTTTTAAAATTTTTGTATAATATTTATTAAAATACGAAAAAAAAACCTTATACAATTTTTAAATTACAAAAGAATATGAAGCTGATTTTTAAATGAATTATAAGTAATTTTATCTATAAACTAAATTGAACAAACTATTGATCTGAAATAAAATAAACATTGAGATATGTTCTTTTTGTCAATATATCATATTACACATATTTAGCTAAATAATTATTTATATTTTACATTAAAAAATATTTGTACCCGATCGAATCTAAAATCCTGCAAATTAGGCTCGATACCACCAGACCATCCTTTCCGACCTCTCTTTCTTACCCTGTAGTATATATATATATATATATGATGTAAGATGCATGATTTTAATTAATATGTAAAGGGTGGAAGCTTTTGTTTGTTTTTGGCTGAAATGAGAAATTATAATGATGAGTTTCCATTTGCTGCATTCCCTTTTGGTAGAAAGTCTGAAATGTTCTGTGCCCACTTCCCAATTCAGCACTTTGCAAAATCTTTCATATACATACATACATATATATATACAGACTATCTGCCAAATTTCCTTACACCCATCATGTAATTCTATTACATTTTTTTTTTTTTAAATTTTGATAATATGAAAATTCGCAATCTTTACCTAAAGATATTTTGTATAAAATTTCGGCCGAACCTAATAGCCTGCAAACTATTCTGGACAAAAAGTTATATTAGACGAACTGTTAAGAAGAATCCAACTTAAAACAAATCGGTGATAGATGAAGTATCATTCAGTTTTATATAGTAAGAGAGTTTCCACATATTTACCAATATAGGACAGTGTTAACACGAACCATATGTAACAGAGATACACGTACAAATTGTTATCTTGAGATACACGGGTGAGACATACAAATATATATATATATATATATAGAGAGAGAGAGAGAGAGAGAGAGAGAGAGAAAGAGATTATGTGTATTGTAAGCTAAAACCTTGGCTTGGAATGCAATGAAACAAATTCGTGGTATGCGTTTTAGAAGTACAACGTATATATATTTATAATTTATGTTTATGGTGTACTTAAATTTAATGATTATCTTGCAAATGAAGAATCTTTAATTACATTCAATTCATGATTATTAGTTAGTTTAACACATCTATTTGTGTGTATGTGTGTGAGTCGTCAAATGGACAAAAATATGTCACTGTAGACTCATGATCATATTCATATTCATAATTCATATATATATATATACATATATCTGCTCAGCATCTTTCAATTCTCTTTAATATTACTGTGTATATATACATACGTATTAAGAAATATTAATATTTTATTAGTTAGTGGAAGTATGTAAGAATTTTTGATATTTGTATATATATAAATAATTGTATGTGTAATTATATATTTGTAATTTAAATAAAAATTAAAAGGTACTTTGATATTAGTTTATGATTACTTTTTTAAAAAATAGATACTTGAAGTACCAAAGACAAAAATGGTAAAACTGATGCTTTGAATTGGAATAAAGAAAATACTTTACATGTGTCATGCTAATATACTAATGTACTTAAATTAATTACTCTCTCCTTCTTAAATTAAAAATATACAAGTGCATATACCATTATTTTATACAAGGCAAAAATATCACCAACTATTATACACTTCTACTAACTAATAAAATACTATTATTTTTTAATTTACGACAAAACCACTCTGTTGAATTAAAATGTAAAGAGTATAATATATGCAATTAATTTATATATTCTAATTAAAATTATGTGTGTTAAATATATAATGCAAATTGCAAAGCATGAAGTTTAAGCATATACACCCTCAGTTACATATAAAATGTTCAGATATTTTATCACCTCCCAATATAATAAAAAAATAATAGTTGGCTAAGGTTATATGTTACACATAGTTCATCTGATATAACTCACCGTACTTTCGAATAACATAGTTCATCTGATATAACTCACCGTACTTTCGAATAACAGTGACCGCGGGTTACACATCGTAAATAAATAAATAAATAAATAAATAAATAAATATATATATATATATATGTGTGTGTGTGAATTATAAATCAAATACTCATAATATTTAAGTAATTAATTAGGCCTGGGAAGGCAGAATTGGAATTCCCCCATTCTAAGCAACAAAAGTAAAGTTAACCCCACAGAGACACACACACAGCCATCATCATCACCATCATACATATTAGCCCTCATCATTTTCCCACTCTCTTCAAGCCTCTCTCTCTCTCTATATCTATATCTATATCTATATGTATATATATAATACACACACAGAGACAAACAAACACACACTATAGAATGATCTGCAGTATATAATCTTGCTCCTCCTCCACAAACTAAGCCTCATTGCTGATCCGATCCCAAATTAAGAAAACCTAATTAATTTCGATCGATCAGCGCCGGCGATGATGAGGAAACCTGCAGGCGGCGGTGAGTCCTCCTCCATTAATAATAATAATATTATTATTCCAGTATCAACAGGCGGCGGCGGCGGCGGCGGCGGAAGTACCAGTAAAGCGGCGGCGGTGAAGCTGAGGAAGGGTTTGTGGTCGCCGGAGGAAGACGAGAAGCTTATCAAGTACATGGCGAGCAACGCCGGCGGGCAGGGGTGCTGCTGGTCCGACGTGGCACGCAACGCCGGGCTCCTCCGGTGCGGCAAGAGCTGCCGCCTCCGGTGGATCAATTACCTCCGGCCAGATCTGAAGCGCGGCGCCTTCTCCCCTCACGAAGAACACCTCATCCTCCACCTCCACTCTCTTCTCGGAAACAGGCAATTTTAATTATTCATTATTATACATACATTTCAATGTACGTATCTGTTACAACAGTAAGCTTCAGGAAATTACCTCCCAGGGATATATAGGGAGCTCTGCTCCCGGGAGTTCCCAAGTATAACCCAATGGAGTTTAATTTTAACATTATGTTAATTGAATTAGGGGCTTAGGAATGGGTTTGTTTATTGAAAATTTTTATTTTTTAGACTCTACATTTCTCTTACATTTTTTTTTTCAAACCCATAAAAACAAATATACGATAATATTTACTTATTACATGTATGTTTTGTGTTGTATGTATATATGTGTATATATATAGAGAGAGAGACAATCTGCAAAGTGAAAGCATGCATGAGAAATTAGTTAAGTATGATGTCATATTGTGTGTTTGAAGTGATCACACACTCTATTAAGTACTAATAAATTAATATATATATAGATAGATAGATATTGTCACACACACACATGCATACAGTTTCTACATTTAATTGCTTCATATTTAAGATATATATATATATATATTATATATATATGTGCATAACATGTGGCAATTTTAACATCGTTGAAAACTAGCAAGTATCAATAAGTCATTAAGTAGTGATTATTAATAATATCATTCGAAATGTGCTTCTATAGTAGTAGTAGTAATAATAATAATAATAATAATAATAATACAAGGGTTTTCTTTTTTCTTTCTTTTTTGAACACATGTTGTAATAATTAAGTTGCTTATAGTTTAATTAATTTTAATGTGTAATTTACACAAATTAAAAATATCTTGAACTCATCCTCAGGTGGTCTCAAATCGCAACACGCTTGCCGGGAAGAACAGACAACGAGATCAAGAATTTCTGGAATTCAACGATCAAGAAAAGGCTCAAGAGTTCTTCTTCCTCCACAGTATCCCCAAACACGAGCGATTCCTCGTTGGATCATAATGTATCATATGATCATCAAAATCAAGGGCTCCGAATGAATGACATGCAAGATCCCAAAACCAGCAACATAATCATGGGCATGTTTGTGGACTCATCGTCGTCGTCATCTTCCTCTAATTCGACTAATCTATCGGTGTCCTCGTCATCAATGCCGTCATTATCAATCATCCATCATCCCATGACTCCCCAAATGACCACCTTAAACATTATGAATCATCAAAACCATCCCTTTTCTACGAGTCTCAACCGAAACCCTAGCCATCTTACCACCCCGAGTTTGTTCGAACCTAGTTTGATTAAAGATGATACAAACCATCTCCATGCCGAAAACTACAACTATGAGGGAATATCCGGTGACGGAAATATTTCTACCTCTTTTCCCTTTGATGACATGATCGCACCTCTAGGTAATGAAAACCCTAAACTCATTGACATTAGTTACCATAGAAACAACAACAACCTAGATAACTACCATTGTAGGAATAACATGAAAGTCGAAAACCAAGAATTAGGGTTTTGGGGTGATTACAATTGGGATGGAGAAGATGAAGTAAAGGTAGAAGAATGGAGTTTGGAGGAATTAATGAAAGATGTTCCTTCTTTCCCTTTTCTTGACTTCCAAGTTGAATAACCCTTTCATCGACCATTTTTATGTGTATGTATACTTTTCTTTATCATCTTTGTTGTAAACCCATGATTTTTTATTTTTTCTTGAATTCAACTTGACTCTTTAATTTTCTTTTCTTGGAAAAAAAAAAAGAAAAAAGATGTAATCTTTGTAGGAGAAAACAAAAACCCTCTTTCCCCTTGTGTAACATTTAGTGGGATTTTGTTAATAATGGAATTAAAAGAATTCCACATTTGTATACGAATATTATAATTCACATATTAATGCATCATGTGTTTTCTATACATAATCCCATCATTTTTAAATTGTTTTCCACTTCATTTCTTCTCCAAATTAATAAATAAACAAAAAATAATTTTCCCCCATTGTGTGGGTTTTTTGTTTCAATCTACACTAAAAAGTTATAGTTGATTTATTTTCTGTTATTGAATGTAAGAAGAAAGTTATAATGATGATGACAAGATGTGACTAGATTTGTCGGCATAACAGTGATCTTGGGATTAGTTAGAGGAAATTAAATGTATCAAATTACAAAATGTCAAGTGGTAAATAAAGCCTTAACTAGTGGAATTATATATAGCATATGTAATTATGATCAAAGATTGATCATTATGTAGTTGAATTTTGTTCTTTAATTTCTCCACGTATTTAAATTTTACTTGGATTGAAATGTATAAATTAATATTATACAAATTGAGTGTGCATAAGAGAGGAGAGATAATAATTGACAATATTGAATTGTTTTGGCCTATGTTTTATATGAATTTTATTTATTTTTATGTTGTACAATCATCTAGATTTGCTTTGAGAAAATATATATATATATATATATTATGGTATGCGACCACTATTTAAATAGAAATACAAACATAAACACAAACCACAACACACAATTGTTAATTATTTTTTAAATATAGATTTAACAAATTTGTTTATTATAAATGATTAAACCCAATATATCTTGATTTTTTTAACGTGCTCTTTTTAACTTTTTTTTTTTTTTTTTGTTGCTATAATTCAATTTTAAAAATATTTTTATTTTCCGTACAAATATTTTTTAAAAAAAAAAACTATATACTCAATCTATTTATTATTTATGTTATTCAAATTTATTTTCACTTTTATTTTTGAATCATCGTAAGAAAATATTTATATTTTTATTTATTATAAAATTACTCTACATTTTTATACTTTTTTACTATAAAATATAAAAAATACACATAAAAATATGAGCATATATATGACTATTAAATATTTAAAACACCATGCTAGTAATATTATATTTACCTCAAAATAATTTAAAAGGCAAAATAAAATCAAAATACAACTAATCACATCCTTAATGTTTCCTCTCGTATTAATATATATATATATATAATATAGGAATTCGCAGTCGTTACACCTGAAAGTATCGGCATTTGAACTTATTACTTTACGGTCACAATATATATATATTAATTGTATGGTTCTTGAATTTAATATATTTGAATATGTGGGCCCAATGCATGCCTAAGTTATGCCCTAATTAATATATTCTAGAAGTACATAATTAACTATAGTTGAAGAATGTTAATTTGGTGATTGTTGATTGATGAGATTAATTAATAATATTAGTATTTTATTTTACATAAGCATGATGTTTGTTTAAAGGGGAGAAAGAAACTTTTAATTGATTTACTTTTATCTTTCTTAAAAAAATAAATAAATAAAAAGATGATTAAATTTTGTCGCAATGGAGTTTAATGAGTTATTAGGTGACATGTCCCTTGGAATTTGGATGAATGAATGAATAATTGATTTAAATAAATAAATATATATATATTTTTTAAAAAATAAAAAGAAAGAGTAGAAAATCAGCATGCATTAATTTGTAATTGTAGAGTTGGCCTTATATTACTTCTTTAATTAATACTTTCTCTTCAACTAAAAATAGTCCATTTGTGTTCGGAAATTTAAGAGAAATAAATATTTTATTGAAAAAATGATAGGTAGTTAGGGGTATTTTTAAAAATTTAGTTAAAAATAAAAGTAAATGAAAAAAATATAATAAAATTAGTGGTATTTGTTGTAAATAAGTGTTGAATGAATTTATTAGTAAGTATTGTAATAATTAAATGTTGATTTATTAACTTTGTCAAAAAAAAAAATTATTAATATGATAAATTTAATTAACAAATTAAAAAAAATAAGAATACTAATTGCTAATTAGTTAACCTAAATGGTGGGACCATTCACATATGTCTACGTCACCATTACCATCATACTCATCATCATTATTGTTTTTTTTTATTATTTTATTTTAAATAAAGTAAAATAAAATAAAAATATTATTGGCGCTCAAAGAAATTAAAACAAAAATCAAATAAAAGAGATCCAATTATATCCTCAGAAGTTACAGTTTCATTCTTTATTTTTCCGGTTCAATTTAATAATTTGTCTTTAATCATATTTTCTACTTTTGCAAATTCAAATAATATTTTTGATCCTTTTTATTTATGTCAATTTTAGTTTTTCCATTTTAAATTAAAATAACAATTTTGGTATCATATAAATAGTTCAATTTTAATTCTTAATTATTTTTTGTTTTTCAAAATTACTATATATAACTATTATTATATTTTTGACCTAAAAATATGATTATATTTTTCTATCATCTAAAATATAATTATTTGTATTTTTAATTTAAAAAATAAAAACAAAACCAAAACAAAAAAAAAACACCATATTGAAATTGTGAAAAAAAGTTTGAACTTATTTTTTTATGATCGGTGTAGTATATGTTTCATCTGAAAAATCTATTTTTATTTATTATTTAAATTAATTTAGGTTTTTTATTTCAAAATAATTTTAAGCACCAATTTAAAAATCATTCGTCTAAATAATATAGTTGCAGGTTGTTTGTTTTAATTAAATTATTGGCGTATGAAAACGAAAGAGTATTTTTTTTTTTTTTTACATATATAAAAGAATGAGATTAAATATAGTGATATATATTTTTTTGTTGATAATAAAAGTAACTTTTATGATTTTTTTTTTAAGTATAATATATTTGTGTAAAAAATGCATATAATAACAATAACTATTAATTTTTTTTAAAAAAAAATAATAATTATGAACAAAATATGAATTATATTAATTGATAAAGGATCAAAATGATTATTTTATAAATAAATGAACTAAATTTGAAACAAATAAGAATCAAAATGATTAAAAGCTTCATTTTAAGAATAAGATTACATTGACACTTGATATGAATAAAATAGACAAAAATGAATTATACACAAATATTTTACCCTAATATTTTATTTTTATATATTCTATTTTATAAAACTTTATAAATTTACAAATCATACTTAGTGTGTTTGTGTGACTGTGTTTCACACATTTTCTCATAAATATTAACACAATATATATAATATATATATTTCATTTACTAACAAAAATTGATTTTTCAATATAACTAATTAGTTGATAAAAATTATAAAATGAAAAATATGATTAAAATATAAAAAAATTCTAAAAAAAGAAAATAACATAATATATTGAGCTAATCAAAATAGAAAATGTCATGATATGTGAGATAGATGAAGTATTATTTTGACATATAATACATACTTGTATTTAAATAATAAGGGTGTGTTTGTTTGAAGGATTTTGAAGGATTTCTACTATTCATCCAATTTTTTCCCCCCAAAAACATCACATCAAACACCTATTTTTCATTTTTTATATTATACTAAAAATCAATTTTACATTTAAAACATCACATCAAACCCTATTTATATCACATCATACAACTATTCAAATTCAAAATTTTTACTATTCAAATCCCAATCCAAAATCCAAACCCCCAAACAAACACACCCTTAAATGGATTTAATATCTTATTAGATAAAATTAGGGCGATCCTGACTTTCGAATGGCCCGGGGCTAAAAAAAAAATATAGGTCTCTAAATATATAAAAATAATACTATATTTTTATTTATAATAAAATATAAATAATTAAATAAAATAATTTTCTAAGATTTTTAGATGAAAAATAATATAAAAAAATATTTTTAAATGTTTGAGACATATAAAATTTGAATTTAAACCTCAATATTAAAAATTAATCTTTGTACCATAAAACTACAATATTTTTTCTTTATATACATCAAATAAATTATATATATAAACTATATATATATAATGGATTCTCTGTTTACTGTGGGCCTTGGGCGTGTATCCCTCCTGAATAAAATATTATATTTTGTCCCCCCAAGCCCAGGGCTGCCCCTGGATAAAATATTACTTTCTGATCTCATTGAAATATTATCATTTTTCATTTTAATCAATCCCAAAACGGTTATCATTTCATAATTTAGTAATTGTATTATCTACCTAACATAATAAATATCCTTCCAACTTATACTATATTACATAAATGTCATTACTTTTATATAACACAATACTAATAGGGGCATTTTTGTCTTTTTTACTACAACTTATTATAATACTAACATTCAAAAATATACGTGCAAAAAGTAAACGACAATTTTGCACCGGGACGGAAAGAGTATATTTTGTTCGCCTCGACCCCGGGCCGACCCGGATAAAATATTATATTTTGATATGAAAATTTTTAAAATATCTCAGAAAGAACATAGGATTGTTATATATATATATATATCCGATTCGTGATATTGAGGTGAAAAAGAGGGTGGATCGAATACACAATTAAAGAGATCAAATCAACACATTTTTCTAAAAATTATTTCAACCGTTCCATGTAATATGGGTGTATTACTGTAGACACGGGAATTTAGGTAAAGTATAATTAGTAAGTAATTAAGAAGTGTATTAGTAAAAATAATTATTATTTAGTAAAAATATTTATAAATTAAGATAAGTAAATAGTTTAATTAAAATTAAGAAAATTATAAAATTTAAAATTTAAAATGCGATTAAAGTCTATAATTCCAAAATTAGAAAAAACAAGTTATGTAGAATGGACGAAAATAAAAAATAGAAAATAAAAAAAAATTATATGAGATAAGAAGAAAGATGTCTTGAAAGAACAGTAACTATTGGGACAATGCATGAAGACAAAACTGGCTTTAGTGTGCCTAAAATGATTCACCTGAAGATTATTATTATTATTATTATTATTATTATTATTGTGCGGGTGTTACCATAACTAACACATGTCACATTATATCATTTAAATAATAATAATAATAATAATAACTATCACTCCTTTTGAAAGTGATGTAAATTTTGCATGTAAGTGAAGTCATAATTCACAATATACTTGTCATTCTCACCTTATTGTTTGTTTAGTTCCTATTCTATTTTATTTTTTTTCATAATTTTCAATAAAATATATTTGTAGACAAAAAAAAATAGTATAGGTGAATTTTATAAATACAAAATTTTTTCCTAAATTGATTTTTTTTTTTTTTTCGAGAGTCGAATTGAATGTCAAATGGATTTGAATGACTTGTTTGAAAGATTTGAATATTTGATCTTCAATTTGATTTTTTTTTTTTTTTTCTTCAAGGATTTGGAGGGATTTTGTTTTAAATTTGACTTTGCCTGAATTTAGACTGATTTCATTCTCATAAGCTGGAATATCAAAGTTAAACTGAAATATCTTTGATTGATTTATTGATTTGATCTTCGTTGAGGTGAATTTGATATTGCATAATAATTTTTGGTGACGTGTCCTTTCAATTTTATAATTGAGTAAAACCGAAATAATTATTTCAAAAAGAACTCAAATAACATCTTGAAACTTTGATACGATCTTAGTATATTTTCTTTGACTCTGACAATTTTTTTTAAAAAAAATTGGTGGTTTGATTTCTCGTTAGCTTGAATACACTTCGAAAAATGTTAATTTGTCAATGTTATTAATTAATACCGGATCATTTGTCAAATGATAAAAAAATTGTCAAAATTTTTATACATATTTTCACTAACTAATAAAATAGGAATATTAACTTTTAATTTACTATAAAACCTTAAAATAGTAAGTTTGAGTGGGAAAGAGAAAGTGCCAAAGTTTTTTTAATCACAATTTAAATACAAATACAAACCAAATAAATCTAAATTTATTATTGACAAAGACGGTTTGTTTTGTGAAATAATTTGTGAGGTATAAAAATTATGTATCTAATGTAAGAATAATGAATGTATGTAATACTTCATTTGTCCAGAAACTAATATCCTACTTTCCTATTTGGGACGTCCAATAACTATTGTCCTATTTCTTTTTTTAAACACAAATTTTACATTTTTACCTTCTATTCATTTATTACTTTTAATCTCTACTATACAATTAAGGTCAAATTTGTCAATTCATAACAAAAAGACAATCATCTAAAACACCATGCAAATATACTTTAGAATAATAGAAATTGGAAGGAGGGAATATATTATTTTATTTTTTTTGTAAAATCACGTTGAAAAAAAAAAAACACACAAAAAGAACACTTCTCATTTCAATTTATTTATTATATATATTACACTCCCTACATCCCAAGTATTAGTGTATTACGATTAACTTTTCTGTTGGTCTCATATTTTATATTCTCTCCGTCTAATTAGAAAGTATATATTTTTCTATTTTGGAACATACCCCATTTTTTTTTTCCACAAATACCATTACTTTACATCACATAATTACTTTTATACGAAAAAAAAGACAAGGGCAAAAATGATATTACACTACTTTTAACTACCCGTTATAATTAAAATATTATTAGTTCTTAAAATTCGCGCTAAAAATAAATATATACTTCTTAACCAGACCAAGGGAATATCATTTTTCTTTAAAAAATGATTACATAGTTTAATCGCATTTAGAAATTTTCAATGTATAATTTTAAAATTTTAATTATACTAATTAATTATTTTAATTTATAATTATTTTTATCATATTGTAGTTATTTTTATTGATATATTTTTACTTATTTGTTAATCACATTTCTCGTAAATTCACGTATCTACTTTATTTGATAAGAAAGAAATATATTTTTATAAAAATATATTATTAAATATTAAATTTAATTAAGATTTAAATATAAAAATATAAATAAAATAAACTCAAATGCAAACTAATATAATTATATTATTTTATTGTATATTTACATTTGTAAGTAAAAATAAATATTGAATATCATATATATATATATATAAATATATAAAGAATAATAATTCAATAAGTTTTAGGGCATGGAAACATTTGAAAATTTGAGTTGTTTTACTAATGGTAAAAGGTTGAGTAGATAATAAGGGTGCCTTTATTTTGACAATAAGATTGGGCTGTTGGGCCTCAATAAAAGTCCCAAACTAAGCACATGCTGTGAACTATTAATATAGAAAGAAAGACATCCCATCATTTATTTGATTGAAAAAATATTGGATTTATGTCATTAAATAAATAAAATTAAACTAAATTTATTTATAAATAATTTAGAGAAAAAAAAATTATGTGTCAATTATCAATAATATATTTATTATTTTTTATTATTTAATTAGAAAATAATTATTTCATTAAATATTTTATTTTTTTTACAAATATTTTTATTTCACCATCAAATCATTATCTTTATATAAAAAATTTCATACTATTTTAAACTAAAATATATAATATAAATACACATATATATATAAATAAATTAAAATAATTTTATAAAATACAGGGAGTAGTAAAAATAATATGTTAAAAATAATAATTACAACATATTACACACCTGCTTTAAGGGTTTTTTTATTTAATTATTATATAAAAATTTAGTATAAATAAAAAAATAACAAAAATATTTATATTAATATTTTATAATACTATTAATTTTTTTAAATATATATATATTTAAAAATATTTTTAATATTAAATATAATAATACAAAAATTAAATAACAAAACATATTTTAAAAAATAATTTAAATATTAATATGAATATAAGTGAAGAAGAAACATAAATAAAATAATGAGGTTAAAAAGAACCAGTGCAACAAGTACTCTTAATGATGGTGACCTTATTTAAAATCATATTTTAAAAATAACGGTTGTCTGAATCCACATGCCAAGGTTCCATGTCCTTTTTCGTCATTTTGCTGCTTCACCAACGCTTCTGTCCCATCTGAAACTCCCAGTCCGAACGCACCCGTTGGATGTCCTCTACTCACCACCTTCTTCCTGGAGTTCAACTCCAGGACCACACAAGCGTCCCGCGATATCAGTTCAAACTCCAAATACCGCCGCTGACATCCCCACTGTAATAAATTCTTCCTGTTCTTTTCGGGCAACAGAGACTGACAACATCGCTGGCGGAGTCTCCAAAATTCCGACGGAGTTTCCGATGTCGAAGAAATCCGTATAAATATAGCAGATCCGGTACGTATACGCTGTCGTATCCTGTCACCCATCGCCGCCGTTGGATTGTTTTATAGGTCGGACTGAACTGACGGCCAGATCTCCGCCACGGAAGCACGCTAGTGGTACGGATGGCGTCCTTGGCACTTTCCTCCTCCCTCAACCTTCGCCTCCGCCCCAATTCCGCCGCCCAAACCCTAATCCTAACTGCAGCCCCTAGATCCCTCCGTCTCGATTCTAGGTCAACATCTCCCATCAGAAATGAAATCGGCAGCTCCGACCTTCCGATTCGCGACAATCGTGTTCAATTTTGCAACCAGAAGCTCCAAATTTTGTCCCGGCGCGGGAGATCAACGGTCGCATCTGCGTCTCCGTCGGTTCCGCCTCTTCCGAAGCAGGAGCCATGGCAGGGCGCGGCGATCAAGCCGCTTATAGCATCAATCGCGACGGGGATCATCCTATGGTTCGTACCCGCCCCAACCGGCGTCTCGCGGATCGCGTGGCAACTTCTCTCGATCTTTCTCGCCACCATAGTCGGAATCATCACCCAGCCGTTGCCGCTAGGCGCCGTTGCTTTACTCGGCCTCGGAGCTTGCGTCCTGACCAAAACGCTGTCGTTTGCCGCCGCGTTCTCAGCGTTCGGCGATCCGATCCCGTGGCTAATCGCGCTGGCCTTCTTCTTCGCGCGAGGGTTCATTAAAACAGGATTGGGCAACCGAATCGCCTACCAATTCGTTTCCCTATTTGGAAGCTCCTCGTTAGGGTTAGGCTACAGTCTCGTCTTCAGCGAAGCCCTATTAGCACCGGCAATCCCCTCAGTTTCAGCTCGCGCCGGGGGTATCTTCCTGCCATTGGTGAAATCTCTATGCGTCGCTTGCGGCAGCAACGCAGGGGATGGAACAGAGAACAAATTAGGCTCATGGTTAATGTTGACATGTTTTCAAACGTCTGTAATTTCATCTTCTATGTTTCTGACTGCCATGGCTGCAAATCCTTTGGCTGCTAACTTAACCGCCAGCACGATAAACATGCCTATCGGGTGGATGGATTGGGCCAAGGCCGCAATCGTACCTGGTCTGGTGTCTTTAGTGGTGGTGCCATTGTTGTTGTACGTAATCTATCCTCCTTCAGTGAAGAGTAGCCCTGATGCACCTAAGCTTGCTCGGGAGAAGCTGGCGAGTATGGGGCCCATGACAAAGAACGAGATGATTATGGCTGGAACTCTGCTTCTTACGGTATAAACTAATCAACTTGATGAAAAATTCTTGTTATACCTTGCTCCTTTCCTGCAAATTATTTGTGCATAACTGACTGTTACTTTTGAGAATATGCAAATTACATGACTTAACTACTGGATTTTAGATCAATCTATTCATGAAGCTTTATTAGTCGATCTCATGTGTTTTCCTTTAAACAAAAACTGAAGGTTCATAGTTGTTTTTTGTTATTTTTTCGGGTCTGGACATTCGGATTTAATTCTTTAACGACCCTGTTTGGTAAAGATGTGCCTGTAGAGTTTTGACTGTGTGTACAGCTCCATCTTGAAATTGGTAGTACTTATTTGATGTTTTGAACTGAGTTGAACCTAGCAAAGCTTAAATGCTCAACTGTGTTTCAATCTTGTTTAGGGATGGCTTCAAATTATGCATTTGCATGTTGGTAGTAGATTTTGTTATATGAATAAAATGAACATGAGTAAACTCATTGCACTGAGTTAGGATACATTTTAATTGCAATAATAGATTTTGCTAGCTCGACTACAACTATCTATTCATCTTCTTGATTAGTGCTTTATACATGCGCGTGTGTATCAGGTTGGACTATGGATCTTTGGTAGCGTCCTGAATGTTGATGCCGTAACTGCTGCCATTCTCGGCCTTTCTGTCCTTCTTGTAACGGGTGTTGTCACGTGGAAGGAATGCCTAGCTGAAGCAGTTGCCTGGGACACACTTACATGGTTCGCTGCTCTGATTGCAATGGCCGGGTATCTGAACAAATATGGCCTCATCTCTTGGTTTAGCCAAACAGTGGTCAAGGTATGTATATATTTACTCACATTACACTGCCTGTGTAGTAGAGCTGTTAAACGTACCGGGCGAGCTCGGCTCGAATTTGTTAACAGTATATGTTTGGCTCGGCTTGTTAAGAATTCGAACCAATATAGTAGCTCGAGCTCGGCTCGTTAGGCTCAAATTCAAACTCGAGCTCGGCTCATAGACTCGAACTCGAGTTGGATTTGAATTTTATACATACTCTATATATTTTTAATATATAGATTAAATATATTTAATTGTATTTATAATTTTATTTATAATAAAATATTCAAATGTTAATAATAATTGTAAATTTGATATAACAAATTATATATATTATATTAACAGTTCAATTGAGCTACTCGCGAGTCGAGCTCGAACTCAGAGCTTTTAAACGAGCCGAGTCGAATTTGGCTCGCGAGCTACTCGATTCGTTTAACAGCTCGCTTGTGCAGATACTTTATGCCCTTATTACAACATTTTACATTTAGCACTATCTCCCGTAACATTGGATAATATGCATTTTTGTTCTTTCTACATAAATGGAAAGAAACAAGAGGTTCTTAAACACATTTTCTTGAAAGTACAAAACGACAAGTATTTGAAAAAAATAAATGTCGATAAATCCTTACATTCATGCACATTTGCGGCTGCTAACTGGGAATAACTATCTTAGACACCAGTTGTTTTTGTTTTATCTAATTATTATATTCGTCGTTATTGGCAGTTTGTTGGTGGATTGGGTCTATCATGGCAGCTATCATTCGGAATTCTCGTCCTCCTATACTTCTACTCTCATTATTTCTTTGCCAGCGGGGCAGCCCATATCGGGGCAATGTTCACCGCATTCCTATCAGTTGCCAGCGCCTTGGGCACCCCACCCTACCTGGGCGCTGTCGTCCTCTCATTCCTGTCCAACCTCATGGGCGGTATCACTCACTATGGCATCGGGTCAGCCCCCGTGTTCTATGGTGCTGGCTATGTCCCCCTTGCCCAATGGTGGGGCTACGGGTTCTTGATCTCCATAGTCAATCTCGCCATATGGCTTGGAATCGGCGGCATCTGGTGGAAGGCCATCGGGTTGTGGTAGGGAACCGTGTTCTCGATTCTAGAAGCTTCTAGAAGAAACAAGATGGTGTTTGTTGGAATTTGAGAATTTAGTTAGTTTAATGATTGGGACAAATACAATGCTGATAACACTCAATCCAAGATTTTGGGAGCTTGGCTAGGACAGGTATAAAATTTTGAGGTATGTATTACTTCTGTAGCTGTCAAAAATTTTCCCTTTGTAATAATTGGGGATTCTCTTGCAATTTTTGCCTATTGGAAATAAAGGCTGCAAAGTTACTTCTTATGTCCTGTCTTTAGTTATCATTATTTTTATTTATTTATTTTCCACATGTTTTTAGCTATTTTGCTTGTTTCAAGTGTAGTAGTATAAAATTTTAAACCATTTAGTCAAATGTTTTTCTTTCTTTTCAATTAATTTATAATTAATATTGCATGACTTCTTTGTATATGTAATTCTGTTTAGTTGCCAAAATTATATTATACCCACTCATAATGACACGGCGCATTTATAAGCTATTTTTTCTCTCGGATATAAATATTTTGTAATGATATTTGTAAAGTCGCTAATCACTGAAATCAATATGAGGGGGACAAAATTTAAAAATATGTTACAATAAAATTTAATGTGAAATAAATACTTGTAGTGGACAAAAATGTAGACAAAACAGGATTTTTGGTTTGCCTATGAATGTACCCGAATAATCCGTGCCACTAACTTTGAAGCTGATCTAAAAACGCTACAGCGATTTATCAGAAAACCGTCAACTGGTTTGACGACTTTTCCAGATTTCAAAATGAAATAAACAAAACCGAACACCCATCAATCATCAACAGGCAAACCCACAAATCCACCGCGCCCACCGGCGGCTCCGCCTTGTCGCATTCCCTCAGCCGCCTTGGATCGGAGCTCTGATCGATACGATTTTCTCTCGCCGCGTTTTCGCATCCAGCCGCCGAGATGCCCGCCTCCGCCGCGTCGAACCACTCCAATCGTCCGCAGGACTTGATCGGGCGGCTGAACTCGGCGCACACTCCGGACGAGGACAAGCTAAAAGCATTGAGAGACTTGAAGAATCAGATAATTGGAAACCGTACGAAGAAGCTGGCTTTCTTGAAGCTCGGCGCTGTGCCCTCCGTCGTAGCTATTCTCTCCGCCTCCGTCGCATCCGCTCAAGGCGGAGGCGGCGGGGACAATCGTGAGTTTCATGAGTCTGTTTTGATCCAATCCGCCGCTGCCATCGGCAGCTTTGCATGTGGATTTGATGCTGGAGTCAAATCTGTATTGGACTCCGGTGCTTTTCCCCTTTTGTTAAACCTTATCTCCCATCCGAACGAGAAGGTACACTTCTTATTTCTTTATTATTTGCACGAAATGGGGAAATTTTCATTTTCAGACGATAGCGGCGTAAAGTTTTGGATGCATTATTTAGAACAATGGTGCAACATATTTTTTGTAAACTTGAAATTTGAGTTGTTTATTGGTGGTTTTGCTTTCTCTGCTTTGTTCCCCTCTTTGATAAAACTGATTTTAACATAGCTGGGGATGCTTAGAGCTTTCTGAATTAAGGTAGATCCGCGGTTTCTTGCGCTTTATGGTGTTTAGACCATTATTCGTGTATTATGTGTTTGATTCTACGACTAAATTTCATTTTAAAAAGTGATTAGTGATTTCTATGGTGGTTGATACGTAGCTTGCGGAACCCCACTTTTAATTGTTTGTTTTTATTTATATTTAATATGCTTATACCTAATTATTTCCATGTCAATGTGAAATAAAAAAACACATCATGGGACTTTTTGGAAATGCTCAGATTCAAGTAGCTTATATTTAAACCCTTCTTTTCCAGTCCCAGCAGCAATTTTGTTGGAAAGATCAACTACACGTTCTGGAAGTGTTATATGAGTGTATAGGAGCATTGATTCCATGTTAAATACTATACTTGCTTCAAATTACAGTGCGGAGTGTTTTGTGAAAGGGCCTATTTACGCTGCTTTCGTTGGCCAATTTCGGACATGGCAGGATTGGAATGTTGTCTTTACTCATATATTGTTGAGGGAGATGGGTGTGTTTCGCACATGCTAAAACTATGTGCTCCTTTAAATGTTTAATTCCATGTGTGGAACTTCCCCTGCTGTGGTGATAGCTTCTTTGGTTGTTGATATGGTTTCAGTTTCTTTTGGGGATATTTATCGTGTTCTGTATATTATTGTTTCTTTTAACTTCTAGCTATATATACCCCAGAAAAATTCACAATACTAAATTTCTAATAGCGGGATCCCACTTCTGTAGGTTGCTGATGCTGGTGCTCGATCTCTTAGAATGATTTATCAATCAAAAATGGCTCCAAAGTATGATTTTCTTGAAGAGAAAAACATGGAATTTCTTCTTTCACTGCTGAACAGTGAGAATGAGAATGTTACTGGTCTTGGTGCAAGTATTATCACGCACTCATGCCAGACAACCATTGATCAGCAGGCTCTGAGTGAAGCTGGAGTTGTAAAACGGCTTGTTGGTCTTCTTGAAGGTTCTTTAATTCAGAGGGATGCTAGCTTAGAATCTCTAGCTGCTGTCGTCAAGGATAATCCAAAAGTTGCTTCGAGGTTCATAGGGCCTGAGAATGGAAGGGAACTAAATGTAGTAACTGAATTGATGAATGATAAGTATCCTCGGACAAGACTATTAGCCTGCATGTGTTTAATCAACATAAGAAATACTTCTACATCTTTTCTTCAAGATGCAGGAATCAAGAACAAATTGGTTTTGATATTACTTGAGCTTCTTGATGATCCTGGTCAAGTTGGAGATGAAGCACCATACGGGTTGTCTAATTTGATTTCAGGGAAGGAGGATGTACAAAAAGTTGCGTTTAATGCAAAAGTGATTGAGAAACTATTTGACAACTTAAAGAAAGGTTCATTTAAAACCAAACGTGTGCAGGGGATATTTTTAGCACTGGCCGATCTTTGCTCGAATTTAGAATGCTGCAGGGATATGGTCCTTCAGTTAAAGGTTTGTTGCTTGATGCAGAACAATATCATTTTTATGCTTGAATGTTGATAGAGAAACGATAGTGATTAGCGATAATGTTCTCATACTCATACTCATGTTGTTGCTTGCTATCACTCATTGAGTCAGTTTTTAATCACTCAATTAATTAATTATTGATCTCGAAAATTTTGGTTAATTTATGTCTAAAGCTTGATTTCTGATTTTATGATTGCATATCTTAATCAAGAGAGTAGGAAAAGTATGCTTCATATATAGGGCCCTTTTTTTGTCATCTGTAAACGGTTCTGTCAAATAGAACAGCAACACCCTTTTTTGACCCCTTCTCTTTGTAGGGCCCTCTTTACACTCCTCTTATACACTCTTCGTAGGAACATATGACTTTTTTGGATGGTAGGATTGAGCTGAGAGATAAAGCTAATAATTCAAGTAGTATATTCATCATCTAGCATAATTATACACCAGCCAATATATAAATTCATTAATTTGCTAGAATGCCAAAAAACTCTCGATGCTTTTATAGTAAATTGCAACAGCACAATTAATGATTGTTATCATTAACTTCCTACTTTGGCATGTAGGTGTTAGATTTTGCATCCGAAGCATTAGCTCACGATAGTGCTGAATTGCGTGCGGCCGCTTGCATTTTCTTGAAGAATGCTTCTCGTTCTGTCAAGGTTTGTTGATGCAAATATTAGAATTTCTGAAATTTCATTTCTAGCAGTTGGGCTCTGTTAACAATTATATTCTTCAGAGTTTGAGTGCAGGTCAATTTATGAATGAAACAATCATCTTTCCATTGGTCCAGCTTTTATCTGACTCATGTACTTCTGTCCAGGTATTTATTTTTCCTTTCTTGGTGACATTCTTGATCTTCTCAAGCTAATTAATGAGCAACTGCGTTTTGTGTTTTTTCTGCTTCTTTGCTTTCTTCAGGTTGCTGCTCTGGGGGCCATCAGTAACGTTGTAGTGAATTTCGTCCCCCATAAATTTCTATTGATGCAGTGTGGATGCGTAAAGCAACTTGTTCAGCTATCAAAGTCTATGGAATCCACCATTCGAATTAATGCCGTTTGGGCATTAAAAAATCTTATGTTCCTTGTGAACGAAAAATGTAAAGAGGAGATTCTCTTGGAGCTAACCACATCCACATTAACAAGCCTCATTAGTGGTAATAATCGCTTACAAAATATGGAACGAAACTGTCATGCATCTCTTTTTATTCACCGTTTGCTCTTTATTGGTAACACCAGACCCTGATGCTTCTGTCCAAGAGCAAGCTCTGGCTTTGGTACGCAATCTTGTAGATGGTAGTGTGAATTCAATAGAGTATGTGTTTGGGGATGATGCACTTCTCCTACATGCTATTGGAAGGCAATTACACAGCTCTACAAAACCTGAAGTTCTGGTTCAAGTAAGAAATTTCCTTTTGTTTTAACCCTACGGTCTTTTAAGTTGACAAAAGCTTTGCCCAGAAAATGACGATGTCTTAATTTCAACGCTGCATTAGAATATCTGTTGCACAGTCATTTAGTACTGTAGTTTTTGTGAATGCTAAAATATCTACTTGCAGGTTTGAGTGCGTAGGCAATATATGAAACTTCACCTGCCATTTACTTTTAGGTAAAATCAGTATTGGAAGTTCAGCTAAAAAATCAGAAACCGTAGTTTGGACTGTTGCAAATTAAGCAATGACCTTTTATTTCGTTTCATTTTATTTTAGTATTGTTTTTGTAGAAAGATGTTATTTACAGATTTGTGAATGACAAGGATATGTTTTTTTTCTGATTTTTACATTAAAAGATAACTGTAACTTTATTATAGACAAAATCAGATGTTAGTGAGGTATGTGTATGCATATTGATGGAAATACAATTGTTTTAATAATACAGTTGAAGCACATTAAGTGTTTTTTTCTCCTAGCAATCTTGTAGAATTTTGAAAACCTGAATGCAATACATTTTCTTACAGGGCATGTACACCCTCAGTAACGTGGCTTCCGGAAACGAGCACCACAAGGAAGCTGTAATGAACCAATTGTTCCCACAGGTGGGCACCCATATGGAAACAATTTTACTCAAGTTTCTACAGAGTGACAACAGCCAGTTACGAACAGCTGCTGTTTGGGCGATTGTGAATCTTACTTTCCCTAGCAGTTCAGGAGCATTTAGTCGATCTGCTGAACTGCGAAATGCTGGCATAGTCTCTCAACTAAAGAATATGGTCAACGACCCGTGTTTGGATGTAAAGGTGCGGTAATGAATCAGATTCTATAATTTTTTACCAGTATTCAAACTCATTCGTGTAATTCAAATTTCTCTCCTTGTTACAGCTCCGGACAAGAACCGCTCTCGGGCAGTTGATACTGTTCGATAATACCTCAACGTGAGGGAATTACATCGTACATTTTGATGCAAGATGGTGCACAGTTTTTGCCGCTTTATGTAACATAGACTGCTTCCTCAGAAGCCCGGAGAGAAAAATGGTACGCCTCCATTAATGAATGGTGTAATTTTTAAGTAGTCTAAGGCCACAGGAAGCATGTCATTTAAAATGTCGATATTTTGGCGAACTCTTGAGCGCTCCTCGTATAGTCCTATGCCTAAACTTCCCGAAACTAAGAAACAGTCTTTATTAAGTATGGTCTAGTAATTATTTTGTCCTCTGCGGTGTATTGAAGATAATGTCTTTTTTGTGAAATGTACCTGATGAGTTTAGTCGAACACTTTTGTTTCATTGCTGGCTGCCTGATTGATCAGTTTCTTTTTATATTTATCGTTCACAGCTTTGTGGGGAGCTCGACAAAACTGTAGGTCCGGATAAGCAGGTCCCCTTTTCCCCTTGGTTACAGTTTTGCATTTCTGATAGTTATGATTTCTTTTTCTTTTTTTTTTCTTCGTCGTTGCTATATCATTAGTCTTTTTTTCTTTTTCCCATGTATTGCTAGTCCGGTTCGATCAGCTGGGCTGTTATGCTACAGGTGCCAGCGGTGGTCGCCGGTTGTACACAACTACTTTTGTTTAGGCTAGACGCAGAGTTTTTGTCATGTTATGTTTTTTACTTGAAGCTGATAATGCTAGTGTATATATATATTTGAATCTAGAATCTGGAATCTTGTTGGTAAGTTTCTTGAATCTTGTTATGTGTGAAAATAGCTTGTATGTTTTGCAAAGTTTTGTCGAAGATTTGACAATGGTAGGAATAATTTATGATTGTACTACGTGGGAGAGTTTTGGGAATGTCTTCTTGTTGTTTGGAAGTCATTTTTACTGTAGTTTGTTTAATTGTTGATTTTAGACAGAAGTCGATGACACTGTTTCTTTAACTTTAATTTTTTTTTCTATTTCAGAAAAATTAATAGTGATTTAAAATATTACCATTCCTAAGATATTTTTTTTCGTTAGATAAATTTTTATAAGTGCATCTCCAATCCAGCTGGTGGCATTTGGCAAATTCAACGCCAAAAATGGTGCAACGCCAAAAGTAGCTTTTTTTTCTTTTTCTTTTTCTTTTTTTAATTTTTTAAAATTTTGAAATTATAAATTTAATTTTTATTTTTTTAAAATTTTATTTTAAATTATAAAAATAAAAAATTATTTAAAATAATAGAAAAAATTAAATATTTGAAGAATAATAGTGAAAAATGGAATTATAGTTAAATAAAATTATATATTTGGAGTTGGGTTGGAGATGGCCTAATTATAATGTCTCGGTGTGAAGAATCTGTCTGCTTAATTATACGCACTTTGTTCTATTTGGGTGTGTTTGTTTGGGGATTTGGATTTTGAGTTGGGATTTAAATAGTAAAAATTTTGAATTTGAATAGTTGTATGATGTGATATAAATAGGTGGTGATGTGATATTTTGAATATAAAATTGATTTTTAGTATAATATAAAAAACTAAAAAATAGGTGTTTGATATGATGTTTTTTGAGGAAAAAAATTGGATTAACAGTGTAAATTTAATCCAATCCTCCAACCAAACAAATTTTATAATTTATAATTTATTTAATTTTAATTAAATTATTTACTAATTATAATTTATTATATACTGTTTGCGGTTTTGATTTTGATTTTGTAAAAATGTTTTTCCTAATTTAAATAATGGGTTGGGCCGTGACTGGTAGCCCACTAAAGTGTAGGTGGAGCCCACCGCCAGGACACGCGTCGGATGACCCACTGCGCGTCATGTGACTTCTCGGAATTTTAATATTTATTTTAAAAATCATGATAAACTCACCTACTGTCGCACAACCACTTTTTTTTTATTTTAATTTTACTTTTTATATATTATAATCCTAGCACACGAAACTGTCTCTAACTTTATTATGTTTAGCCATACAATAATAATGACATTTAAAAAGAATTACGATTATTTTAAGTAATAATAATAATATAATTATTTGACATGATATTTAAAAAAATTAGATATTCATTATAATATTTTTAAAAAATTTAATATTATGATAATATCAAACTTTTAAAATAATATATAATAAAAAAATGAACTGAAATCATCATTATATACAACAAACTATTTACTTTGAATCCTTTATAAATACTGATTATTTTTAATAAAAAAAATAAAAATAAAAATAAAAATAAAAATAATAAAAACTTTAACATAACAATAATAATAGTAATATAAAGAGAGCAAGATACGGGTCAATTAAGGCGGGCCCCGTATTGGGGCACGAAATCTTTGGTGCCTCTGCGAGTGACTCAATGAATACAAATAAATAATCTCCCAAGAAAATGAACCCTCAAATTATGGACGCAAGGCAGATGCTCTCTTCTCTGCTGCTTCTCCATTTCTACGCTCCCATTCTCCTCATTGACTCCTAATTCTCTCTCTCTCACAATCCTCTTAAATTCGAGGTAGGTTTTTGCTCTGAAGTCACCGCTTTGATTGGTAGCCTTGTTTTTATTATTTTTTCTTTCGATTTTTGTAACATGTTCTACAGGACTTGGTGGTGCTGACTCATTTTCCTGCTCCTAATATTCGTTACGTGTTTGTTCTTGAGTAATTATGTTAGTTTTCGGTTTCTGTTTTTGCTGGACTTTGTGAATTTGGTAGGGGTTGTGTGTTTAAGTTCCGGTATCTGTGCTTGTTGATGGGGGAAGTTCGGTTTATACATAAGTATGAGTATTTGTCTATCTATTATTATGCTATTGATATGAGAGGTGGATTTGTTGCTTGATTGTTGATGAAGGTGCGAGTAGCTTCTTTTATTTTAAATTGCTGTCTTGTGTTTTCCATGGAAGAAGCGGATTCATTGCATTGCCTGGCCTGGCCTGGCCTTCCAATTTAAACTCAAAGGAGATTTAGCGTTTGTTTTTGCTCTCCCGTTATTGCAGTAAATTGATCTCAAGGATGTAGTGGATTGAGATCTTCAAATTAGTGCTATATTTTTTAGATTTTATATGCTCGTTTTGAATTAGGACACATGTGATTCAAGTATGGGTTTCTCTTATATAGTGCGTGCTGTCAATGCATTACATGATATTATAGATCATAGAAAATCGCTTGGGAAGAATTGGGCTTCGACACATGTCTTCTAGATCCATGTGTTCTATATTTTACTATGTGTTCTGGCTTCCTTTGTCCTTTAAAAATCTTCTGATGGTGTTTCTCTTAATGTTAAAGGTATTCTAAAGCTAGCATTTTGTCCTAAACCTGAATGGGCCATTCAGGTTCTGTAATGTTCCTATAAGAAGTTAACGGAAGAAACAGCTTCTGTTAGACATTATTAATGAATTTTGATTTGGTCACAATTATGGTTCAGATTATATATGTGAGTTGAGTATTTGCCATTTCCATGTTGAAGTGCAACAAAAGAATAAGTTGAATGGGAAACCTCTGTCCCTGTAATTATTTGTTTGATCGATTAATAACGTAGCTTTTGTTCATTAAATGGTTGAAAGCCTATAGTTGTTTGGTTTGCAGTTATTGATTATGGCATTATTGATTTCATTCCTTCATACCTATTTGGTTTTCTTGGTGGTCTCAATTGATCTTTTGTGCAGCCAAACATATAAGAGATTGTTTGGTCATCCCCATTTTTGTTCTTTTTCTCCTCTGCGGATTCTTCAAGGACAAGTGTTTTCAGTAATTTGGGGAACTAATGAGCATGCAATCCAAATCTAAAAGCGCCAATCAAGGAGAAGCCAGCTTTTACAATGTAGAAAATTCTTCTTCATGTTTTGGGCCATGGTGGAAGAATACTGGATATAATTCCTTCTCCCATCCAATGATGAAGGGAGACGCATCTGAGACATCATCGCTGGAACACTCTGTTGATGGCCTTTCACAGTCTGAGGGTGCAATGAATGAGGAAGATGACGAAACCATCAAACAAACATCGAGTACTGTATCAGGCCTGACAGGTATGGATTAAGAATACCATTCTTATTTAGCTTCACTTGGTTGTGTTCCTGTAATATTGTTTAGTATGCTCTTAGGGTGTCGATGATCCTGTGAGATATTAGGAAAAATTGACCATTAACTTTATGAGTATTTTTGTTCTATCAACTCTGTACATGATTCTTTGTGTTTTATGTTTGAATTTATTTTGCATTTGTTATGTGCATCTTTGTCCAGCGGCATGATTGAACTGCCACGACTTTCCTGATACAATACCTGCATTGCTTCGACGATAGCCTTAGCAAAGGTTCCTTATCTCTGTTTGCAATGACATTGTACATCAAGCATGAATATAACCTATTGCTATCCTTGTTCAATATAATATCATATCCAACAAATTGTACTTCTAATAATCATGTTGAATATAAATAAATAAACAAATTGAATCATAGAACAACTTCCATCTTCTGTTGAATAACAGTTTAAATCTTTGTCAGGGCGTGATGGAAATCCTAGGATGGAGGATACAAATCTGCAGCAAGCTGGATCTACCACACAACCTAGACCCAACGGTAACCTTGCACAAACAGCACAATTTGAGCTTGCTGCTCCCTCAATTGTAAGAATATCAGATGATATATTTATGGGTGCCAAAACTTTTATAACTTGAAACATTGCAATGGATTATCTTGTCCAAATGACAAGTTATTTGCAGGCATGTGCTTCAAATCCATACGATCCCTACTGTGGTGGCATGACGGCAGCTGCTTATGGCCAGCCTATGGTATGTGCATCAATTGGACTACAAAACCTTGCCTGAAACCAATCTGATTCTCCAAGTATCTTATCTTATCTTCATTTTTATTTTTTTCTTTTATTTTCCCCTCGGTCGAGTCAAGATTCCACATTTGTATGATCCAACACACCATTTGAGGATGCCCTTGCCCCTGGAGATGGCACAGGAGCCGGTTTATGTGAATGCCAAACAATACAAAGGTATCCTCCGGAGGCGCCAGTCTCGTGCCAAAGCAGAACTCGAAAAGAAGTTGATAAAATCCCGAAAGGTGGTTTTCCTATTCATCTTTCTAAGCAGCATCTTCCTCTACCACTATTAACATTATATTTTTCTTCAACTTGCAGCCATATCTCCATGAGTCCAGACACCAGCACGCCATGAGAAGGGCCAGGAGTTCCGGGGGACGCTTCGCCAAGAAATCTGACAATAACGCTTCTTCTAAAAAAACAGTCGCGTCACCACAGTCCATTAATCCATCGACTTCCTGTGGATCAGAAGCCCCTGATGCCCAACATTTGTACAACTCAGGTAATTTTCAGAACCAACCTGACTTGCAGGAGCACGGATATCAGTCACGTTCCGGGAACATGGGCGACGGGCATAGCTCAGGCCAGCAATGGGGAAGCGTCTCGTCTAATCATCCACTTGCAATGCAGTGAACTGAACGGGACAATCTGGATATGAATCGGTGAGTTTCGGGTTTTCAATATTGTCGTCGGCAATTCATTCTTGGCTGTTCTTTTGAGTAGTGTTTGTGCAGAGGAGTAAGTGATGGAATGGCTTCTTGTTCCTGTTCTTGTGTGTACCAAATGTCTTTTAGGATCAGTTTAGTTATGCATGTACTGCTTTGAGGGCTTGTTTGATTTTAGTAAAATATTGCTCCAATTTATATATATGTTCTTGTTGCATTGCATCGGTAAAATATATTTATTTTTCTGCTTTACATTTGCTACAAAACTTACATAGGATTAATACGTGTTGTTGTTTATTCATTGTTTTCTTGGCGTTTGTAAATAGATCACGTGATATGCACGTGTTGTTGTTTAGCTAGCTAGCTAGCAATAGCATAGGATCTTCAAATTGAACCGTAGACTAAAGTAGTTCGATCGCATGCCCAATTATCGATCCGAATCGGATAACGGGTCGGATCTTCTTTTGCATTAATTAATAGTAAGAGAAAAGTAGAGAGAGAATGGAATAGACACCAACGTCACCAGCCATGAGCCATCTATGCAGAATCCGATCCGAATATCAATTATTATTATTATATAAATGACAAAGTAAAACCTTCTTTTTCCACAAAGCAAACTGCCAAAAATGAAGACAACTTTTTATATCATTTTGAAAAGTTTTGATGTCTCCTCAGTAAATTAATTCACACCCAATTTTTTTTTTTTTTTTTATTAAAGCAGACAATTGTATTAGAAAATATCAATAATAATGGAATTAAATACTTCCTCTATCTCATAATTACGTATCCATTTGCTTTTTGTACGAATCTTATAAATATATTAGTATTATATTATAATAGAGTAGAAATAAAGTAAATGCGACTAAAATGACTTTATTAGTATTGTGCGAAGTAATAGTATTTGTATAATATATTGGAAGTTACATGAGTATTTGTAATATTAAGTAGACAGTACATCTACTAAAAAAAATGAATATTTTGTTATGGGACAGATCAAAATAAAAAAATAAATATTTTGTTATGGAATGAAGTGAGTATTAATTTGTAGTTTCGGAAAACTAATAAATAAGTAGAACTTAAAAGTTTACTCACGTAACAACTAAAAGAGAGTAACAACTATCTTCATCCTATTTTTAGGGTATATATCAGCTGTTTATCCGGTCGATCAATATGGTATTCATATTTTAACATAAATGTGTATATATATATATTGATACAATCAAATCAATATCGTACCGATTTGATCGGATTAGATAGAATCTATTGTTCTATTTCTAATATACTTTTTGCTCTAATAAAATAATTATTTATTATTTCATAAAGATTAAAAAAATGAAAAAAGAATTCAATAACATATATATATATATATATTGTATGTATTGGGCTTGGCTTTCGCTAATCCTAAAAAGCCATTGATGGATGTCCACTTTCAAATAAAAACAAAAAAAAAAACAAAAGATTTGCCTAAAATTGTATAGCGTACAGGATCAGAGAATCACACAAAAAAATCGCTCTGCCCACTTCTATTTCTATTTCCATTTTGGATGTGTTTGTTTGAAAATTAAATTTTAAATATACTATTCACATAATTGAAAGAATATTGATATTATATTAATAATGCATAAAATGTACAGGTAAAAGATTTCTTTTACTGGTGAATTTATTAGTATAAAAAGTAATGTTAATGAGAGCTATTGATTTGAAATGGATAACAATGGTAAAGAAGATCATTATATTGGAACAATAAAAAAATTTTTTATCGAATGTATTAATGTAAAAAGTAATGACAACGACACTATTGTTTTAAAATAAATAACAATGGTAAAGAAGATCAAATATTGTTTTAATATTTGAAATTTGCTATTGTGATGGGGACCAGCCGCCTTTCCCTTCTCTGTCCGAAAACGATATTCAAATACAGCGTTTGTTTGGATTCTCCGCCTGCCCGCTACTTCCAGTGCCGACTTTCGACCTTTTCCTAATTCCAACCCTACCAAACGAACGCGGCCTTAAATCTCCGCAATAAATGCTGTTATTGCGGTGCACCTGCTCCGCCCGCACCGTATCATTGCCAAAGCCCTAATTATACCAACCAACCTAGACAGCGTTGGCTGAGCAGACAGACGGTTATATTCAGGAAGCTGTTTGTAGCAGCGCCTAAGATTCGCCGCCGCGGAGTTCTCGAGGGGAGGAAGGAGAGACGAACGCCGAGCTCCGACGCGCCGCCGTGCAATGCCAATCTTCAGCACTCTCTACGTCGCGCATTCGACGCCGACGCCGACTCCGACTCCAGGCGCACTGTATGTTCGCAGCCTTGCAGATTCGTGTTTTGCACCTACGTCGATTTCGTTGCCCGCCGCTCCGAAGCCTTCGGTTTTGTCGATCTCGGCGAATCATGCGCACCAGCGTTCTTTATTTATAGCATTCTCCGCCAATACTGCCGCCAGCGACACGGAAATTGAGGCTAAATTTTCCGGCGGCGGAGGAGACGAAGGGAGTAATAATGGTCGCGGCGGAGGTGGAGGCGGGGACAATAGCGGCGGGGGTGATGGGGACGAGGATAAGAACAAAAAGAGGAACAAGGAGGAAGCTCTAATTGCTTTGACGGAGGCTGGGAGGAGCCTCGAGAGCTTGCCTAATGATTTGAAAGCCGCCATAGAGGATGGAAGGATACCTGGATCGATTGTTTTGAGGTACTTCGATCTGGAAAAATCAGGATTTCTTTCGTGGCTGATGAGGTTTGGGGGATTCAAGGAGAGGCTGCTGGCGGATGATCTCTTCCTGGCTAAAGTCGCCATGGAATGCGGTGTTGGGATGTTTACAAAGGTACACAAATCAATTACCAAAATACATAGTTTTTGCATATATCGATGCTGTAATTATATACAATTTTGGTTTTTCGTCTATAGTGATTGTTGTTGTCTCAGTTTTGACTGTTTAGTAGCTTACCTTGGAATGAAGCAGGTGCCTTTGGTTGGTTTATGGTCATTTTTATTTCTGTGATGAATATAATATTCTGATAGCCCGGCATGTTTTGTTTTTGCAGCCTGTGTGTGTGTGTGTTTTATTTTTTTCGTTTTCTTTTATGGTGCAGGTCTGAATTAGAATCTAGAATGTTTGGATTTTATTCAGGGTAGATTGGGCTCTGAGGTTGTTGTAGATGTTCTACAACCACAGTTATGTGTTTGCTAAATGCCTCTGTTTCTTATAGTTGATCTCATGTTTCAGAGTATGCAAATTTGCATATGCAATCATTGTCTTTGACGCATATGTATATGATAATGTTCTATTGTAGATATCACCTTGAAAATGATAAGATCACAGAAATGCCTTACTTGGATATGTTTGGTTTACATATCATGTGATTTCTAGTTTCTGAAATTTTAAGAGTTGAGAAAACAAGAGTGACTATATTCTCATGATTTCATAATTCTTTCAATATCATAGATCATGTGTCGGATCGTTTAATCTTCAGGTCATAAGCATTTTCTAATCTCGTTCCCTTTATTTTCTGTGCTATGTCCATTTTTTAACCATTTCATTATGGCTGTTCTAATTTACTCTTTTTTTCCCCAGACTGCTGCAGAATATGATCGTCGCAGGGAAAACTTTTTCAAAGAGCTGGAAATTGTTTTTGCTGATGTGGTATGTTAGCATGTTTTATGGCTATTGTCGGAGAATTTAATTGAAAATGACACATGTCCCTCTCCACTTGTGGTATTAGAGCAGGAAATGCCCATAATTTAATCTCCACCGATACTCACTATTGCAGTGAAAGAGTTGATCACCTCCACCTGAGAGATTCACGAGGGAATTAATGTACTAAATAAATATAAAACCATCATTATCTCTCTCTAAGTCAATGGATATTTAGATAACTTATAGAAGTTCTCTCCAGTTGAATTAATTAGGGTGGATTGGTTCAACCCTGATACGGGATTATATGTTAAACTAGATATGGTAGGTCTCATGACATCTGGAATTGTAATTAATGTTACATTTCACTTAAGCCATATGTCATTATCTCATCTTTACATTTATGTCTGTCCTATTATTAGGTAATGGCCATTATAGCAGATTTTATGCTTGTCTACCTTCCGGCTCCTACTGTTTCTCTCCGCGCCCCTCTTGCACTAAATGCAGGACGCCTTGCTAAGTTTTTGCACAGTTGTCCCGACAATGCATTTCAGGTGACTGACTAACTTAATCATCGGCGCTATGGTTCATATTTACATCGCAAATGTGAACTGTTTGATAAAATCTTCATTTAAATCCCTTCACAGGTTGCTTTGTCTGGAAGTTCATTCTCATTGCTACAGAGAGTCGGTGCCATAATGGTTAGCACACCCTTAAAATCTCGTTTTTACTTAAAATGCTGAAGCGTCAGTTTCCTTCTCATATTATTAATTTCATTCTGCAGCGAAATGGAGCAAAGCTGTTTGCTGTTGGCACTACTTCGTCTCTGGTAATTTTTCACATGCCTGCCGATTTCAAAACTTGAAGATAAAATTTTCTTTTATTTTTTAATAATATTTTGTAAAGTTTCTTTGGAAGTGGAACTGGACAAATAAGAATGTGAATGTGGTTTTAATCTTTAGGTTGGTACTCTTGTGACAAATGCATTGATCAATGCTCGCAAAGCTGTCGACCAGTCTGCAGCAGAAGAGGTTGAGAATGTCCCAGTGCTGTCTACTAGCGTCGCCTATGGTGTCTATATGGCAGTCTCCAGCAATCTTCGGTATGTGGGACCACATTTTGCATTTTTTTTATTGAACATATGATGGATAGGATACATTTCAATTTTCAACTTATAAAATATAAATGCATCAAATCTATTACTGACGTGTTTGTTTGGGAGTTTGGATTTTGAGTTGGAATTTAAATAGTAAAATTTTTGAATTAGAATAGTTGTATGATAAGATAACTTGATATTTTGAATGTAAAATTGATTTTTAGTATAATATAGGAAATAAAAAAAAATTAGGGTGTTTGACTCGATGTTTTTAGGAAATTCCATAAACGAACACACCCCGCATTTGTGTTGAAACTGTATTATAATTATTATTCCCAACAGATACCAATTATTGGCTGGTGTTGTCGAGCAACGTATACTAGAGCCAATGCTGCACCAACAGAAGTTACTTCTAAGTGCCCTCTGCTTCGCAGTGAGGACAGGCAACACTTATTTGGGCTCATTACTGTAAGTCTTGTTCCACTTAAATTTAACCCTTTTCATATATATATATATATATATATAGTTCCAAATCTGGTGTTATAACATACTCCTCCATTCACAGGTGGGTCGATTACGCGCGACTTATAGGGATTCAGAAAGCTCATGAAATTGAATCCGAGATAGTCAGCCATGACTCTAAGTGAAGGTAAGCCCCCTCCTCCGGCTTTCGAAATCGCAATTTGGGCACATGTAGTGTAGTTGTTTGCCTGTTAACAAGCTAGTTTCAGGGTTTTAAATAGTGTGTCCCCTTTGGTGCTTTGAAGTTGAGCAATAATTTATGGAGCTCAATAAGACTCAACTCAAGCTCTGCCTCTATGAATAAATATATTGGTAGAAGTAGAAGTATTTTGTAATTTAATTTCAATGAGAGGCAGCAGCAGAAGAAGAAGAAGAAGAAGAGGAAGAAGAGTGAGAGAGTATGTTTGTTGTTTTTTATTATTATTATTATTATTATTGCGTATTTGATGAGAGGTTTGTTGAGCTTTTTTGACATCGGTTCTTGTTCAAAGCAATCAATCGTTTTCGTACGGGTTTTTACACGAATTCAAATTAATTTCAGTTACTACATGCGAATTTGATGCTTGTAATTTAGAGTTTATTTTGGATAAAAATGTTGCTTTCTAATTATAGACATGGAATTGGGCTTAGTCTGTAATTGACCATACCCCATTGTTTAATGGGTTTAAGCGGGCTGACCCATTATGTGGCTTTTGTTTTTGTTTTTATTTGTTTTTTATGTCAAATTTGGTTTGAAGGAAGGAAATATTTGTATTTTTAATCCAAAATAAGCCTAAGATTTAATATGTTTGGTTTGGATTTTAAAATTTAAATTATTATTAGTCTGTTTATAGTATTTTTAATCAAAATGACCGAAAAGTCGTTTAGAAAATATAATTGTTTTGTTCTATCCATTTATTTTTTCACACATTTTTTCTAAAAAAAATTAGTATATTACATACATTTATTATTTTGTATTTTCTACACAATTAGTTATATTTCACTTCAATTTTTTCCTTTTTTTTTACAGTATTCTTTATATTTCATATAAAAAAAAAAAAAAAAAAATTCTTCTCAACAATCTCACTTCAATTTTTTCCTTTTTTTTTACAGTATTCTTTATATTTCATATAAAAAAAAAAAAAAAAATTCTTCTCAACAATCTCACAAAATATACCAAAACTCTTTATATTTCATATTAAAAAATAAATAAATAAAATTCTAACAATCTCACAAAATAAACACATCTTGACCTATTAGGATTGGTCAAAATTAGTAGTATCATTAAAATAAAACGGCTAGAAAGTTGATCAAAGTTCAAATTAGTAGTATCATTAAAATAAAACGGCTAGAAAGTTGAACAAAGTTCGGTGTGTGGAAGACTCAAATAGTTCACAATATATATTTAGAGAGCTTAATAAAAATATTGTAAGCTGAGTAAAAAATGTGTATATATATATATATATATATAAATATATATAATACATACACATACAAGCACTAGTCTTGAGCTTCCTAATCTATTTAAACACACACAATTGATACACCATTTTCGCAATCGCCAATCTAACGGCATCTTCAATGCAAAATTATAGAAACAAAATTGTCCATAACTAATTTAACTAAAACCAAAAAAAAAAGAATGAAAAATGAAAATAAATAAATATATGTAATATAACAGTGCACTAAATGAGTACGTCATCGTTCCGGCACTCCCTGTATTTAATCTTAGCCCTGTTGCCACTCAACCCAATCACGTCGCAGCATTCACTTCTCTCCACCTTTCAAATTACAACACCCAATCCAATAATTACTCTCAAATAAATCAAATCATTACTATTCTAATATACTACGGTGTCCATACCATAATCATCCACCATTTTTTATTTTATCTATCTCATCAAAATTCATATCTTTTTATTTTAGATAAAATTTTATAAATATAAATTTATTTAATTAACTACCTTAACATATAATATTAGGACTTACTCAAAAAAAAAAATTTATATTTTTATTCTCTCCTAAAAAATTAAATATCTTTATCTACATTTATGAGTTCAACTCTTATAAAAATTAGAGTAGGTTAATTATAAATAAATAAAAATATTTTTTATTAATTTATATTATAGAAAATTTATTTTTTATATAATTTTTAAAATATTTAAATACATAATCTAATTTTTTTAATTATATATTAAATTTATTTTAAAACTATTAATATTAACGAAGGGACTATGTATTTATAAATAATTACCTGATTTTTTCCTATATGTATATATATCTTTAAAATGAGTTATATATCTATATATATATATATATAAAGTGCAGTAGTCCGTACGTACCTCTTTTCGCTTATTCGCCGGCGAATAGACTCTGATTTTAGTCACAAAATCGGCGGAGTGATTCCCGAAGAAGGCGCACGCCGGCATTCCCCGCGGCGCCGACCGTGCGTAGTTGGTGTTGGTGACGTTGCTCTGCGGCGATTTCTCCACCGCCTGGAAGTAGAACACGTGCGGCGCCTCGCACGGGTCCTGCGACGGGAGGCGCGTGTTGAACATGTAGAACGGCGGCCCCGGCGCCGGCAGCCACTGCCGGAACGTCTCGATTGGGTACTGGAGAATGCTCCGCGGCATAATCCGCTCGTAGATGTGCACCGAGTATCCCCAGGAGATGGAGAACGTCCAGTTGTACTTGTGGTAGTAGCACACCGTCTGCTGCAGCATCCGCGGCTGATCCGCCTCCGCCGCCTTCATCAGGTGGCGCGTGGACTCGTAACGGTCCATGTTGGGGAAGATCGGATCCAGCATGTCGAAGTGGTGCAGAGAAATTAGAGGCGCGTTTGGATGTGAGGATAGGAATCCTGATAAGTCCCCGCGCAAATCGATCTGCCACAAACAAATTCAAATTTCAAGCGGTTAGTTAGTTAGTTACGCATCACGTGGACTGGATGGATGAAAATATCTGTTACTGTTCTTCCGTACCTGGTGAAATCCAGGATGCTCTGTTAGGCTGATTCCGAGATCGGCGATGCAGGACATCGCCGTCTGATCGGCGGCGATGAGATAACCGTATTTCAACAAGCAACGATCCATGTCCTTGGCCAAAGCCTTCGCCAGAGGATAACTCAGCACGAAGCTCGCTCCGCCGAAGCCTTGGGCGAAGGAGAAGAGGAAATTTGAGAGCACGAATTCCGATCGAGCGCCGAGGTAGTAGTACTTTGTGTGATCGTATTTGTTGAGAAGCTCGATCATGTTATCGAGGAATATGATCGAATCGTCGTCTCCCATCACCAGCCACCGTATGTCTTCATGCTCCGCGTTGAAAACCTCTCTGATTCCATTCGCGATCCTCTGCGGCGTCACGTCCGGTTTGTTGAGAAATTTCTTCAGATCGGCGGACACCTTGTACGGCGGAGAAGCCGGCGACCACGGCATTAGAGCTTCCGACGGCTTCGTGTCGAGGAAGAGGTATCCTCTCGTAGCGTTCGGCCTCCACCATGACTCGATGTAAACCTTCCTCTGATGCCAAGCTTTCTCCGATCCAACGATTCCAAACACCACATGCTTTAGCTGAGTCGGCGATCTCACCTCGACGGCGGCGGACGAACCGCCGCCTCCACCACCACCGCCATCTCCTTTCTTCTCTGAATCAACGACGCTTTTTTTATCTCTATCTACAGACAAATCAACACCAACACCAACATCAACATCGTTCCTTCCGGAAGATACACCAACACCATCCGCGGCAGTAATATTTTTGTCTATTTCAGAAACGACGCTTTTGTCGCCGTCGGAGGCAACAGCGACGTCCTTTTCATTCGTTGCAACCAAGGTAGGCTTCTGCCGGTCAATATTATCGTTAGCAATAGCCTCATCACCATTATCATTACCTGAAACCGACGTCGCCGGCCTGAGGAGCGGCGAAACGACGGCGTCCTGCGAGGGGCAACCGTAGCGATTGGAGGTGAGGAGGAGGAAGGTAAAGTAGAAGAGGACTCCGGTGAATAAAAGCGCTCTGCAAATAAAGCTGCCAGAAATCTCCATTGCAGCTTTCTGCTATTTTGGTGGAGGAAGATATGGGAAGAGGAAAACGAAGAATAAGACTTCTTCTTCTGTTATAAGGATGGACTGTTATTGTTTTGGATCAATGGCTTTTTTTGCATGTGCGCGTGAGTACCCTGACACGTGGCGCGTCATCACACGTCTACAAAAATAGTCGTATTTTGTACTCATGCATAAACAAATTCGATAAAGCGTGTTTTTGTTTTCTCGTTGGTTTAAAAACGCTACTGATCTTTGGTTCTGTTGTGTTGTGTTGTGGTTGGCTAATATCCAGAGCCTATCGGCCTGCAATGTATATTATAGGATATTTTATAGATATCGCTTTAAATTCGGTAACTATATATAAGGAGTATTTAACAGATGTATATTATATTTATAAATTTATAGTAGAATTTGAATATGTATTATATAATTTATTATATTTATAAAAAATAAAAATTATTGTATCTTAATTTTATTTTTTTATTTAACATATAATTTACTTTAAAATATTATATTTAATTTGTTTTATATCAGATATATAGAAACTTATTATATTAGAAAAATTGAATTATTTATTTATTTATTAAAAATGTGTATATATTATATTTTTTTAAAATAATATTAACAAAAAATGTGTTATAAAACTTTCCTAAATGAACCCACTCTAAATATTTTTATAAATTTTTAATTTATAGTATATATTTATAACTTTATTTTTATGATAATTGCATATATTTTTTAAATTATTATTCATTTTTATTAAAACTCTGTCCTATAAAATGAGCACACATTTGTGTGCGGAGGAGTATAACATTAATAATTGAATTTTATATTACTATTTCATAGCATCTTTATAGAAAAAATTAATAGTTTATCCAATTTGAAATTGATCATTTAATTTAATTTTCAAAATATATTTATAATTTTCTAAAAATATCTAGAATTTTACACATTATTTTTCATTAAGATTTCGATTGGTACTCTTTATATATATATATATATATACTATAATAAATAAATATATATATATATTTAATCTGATTTTTAAAAAAAAAAATTAAAAATTAAAAATAAAAATCAACCGAAAGCCCCATGAACAATCACACCCTAGGATTACACTAAAAGTTACTCATGGATCTACAAATAAAATACACCCTAAATTATATATCTGAAAGGAAAGATATATATAATCTTACATATAGTTGACGTTGTAATAGTCACGGCTCCCGCGGGCCGTCGGAGGCCTGAGCTCGCCGGAGATTCCAGTGAAGAATATCCCGGATGCTCCGGAGGAAATGGCCGGTGGAATCCATGCAGCATGCCGTCGGCACAGGCCATGCCGCCATGCTGCAAAGCAGCGAATCCCCCGGGGCCAGCTGCCGCCGGCTCTTGCCGTCAAACGACGCCCACGCATGGCCTCTGCTATCCGGCGGCACCACCACTCTAACCACCACGCCTTCCGGCAGCATAAGTTGCCGGAAAGACAGAGAGTGTGGGCAGATTGGCGTGAACAGGATTCCAGGCACCTGTAACACATAATTATACATACATACAAATATATAGTGCCGGAACAAGGTTTTGTTCTGATTGAAAAATCATATATTTTTATTATTTTAAGCAAAATTGATGGTAAAAAAATTTATTTTGAATATTTAATCAATATAAAAACATTAAATTAACAAGATTTGATCGAATTTGGACTAGTAGACATCTATATAATCAATAATATAATCATCGTAACGTCGAGAACGACGGCTTGGGACTCCCCGAGCCCCTATGTGGCTCCGCCACTATATATATGCAAAATAAAGGCAAAAGTGTGACAGGTTGAGCTGACAATACATACCTGGGGATGAACCATTGATCCTCCGGCAGAAAGAGAATATGCCGTGCTTCCGGAAGCTGTCGACAGAATAAGACCGTCGCCCTGCACGCGGGTGACGAAGGAGTTGTCACAGTAGCATTCGAGGTTTGTGAGGAACGGCGAGATTCCACGGTCAATTGTCACCTCGTTTAGAACCAGTATGGGACCTTCATTATCCGAGTCACTATTTTTGCGGATGATGTAGCATTGCAGTCGATGCCTTAGCATTATGGGAAATGGACCGTGTAGAATTGAATCAAGAACCTCCCGGAAGCCATCGCTGTCTGCGTGTTTGTTAAAGACCAACCAAACAAATGTTCGAAAAAAGAAACACCACCTTAAAAGAGTAATGATATTGTACAAGGATATGAAATGGAGTCATGAAACCGAGGGATCCGACAGAGATTGGGACCATGGGAGGAACGGGTCCTTTGAACATTGATGCAGCCTGCTACATTAACATTGTGATAAGAAGATTCAACGACGAATTAAGCATAAGAAAACTGGTCGAAGAAGGAGGATACATACCCAAAGGAGTGTTCCATCCCCACCCAGAGTCACAACAAGGTCAACCTTTGTGTGCATTAGCAGCATGTCCTTTTCTGCCAAAAATCACAATTGAAACTAATTTATGGAACCATATAATCGCGCATTGAAATAAACAAATCGAATAAATACATAAAACACTGAGTATGAATAAGCCTTAAACAGTTGAGGAAGAAACTGTTTAGTGGACAGTGGACACCATACATAAACTTTAACTAGTTTGCATATTGAACATTTGTAGAATTAGCAAATGTAATACGGTAGAGAATGCAGCTTACGGTCTTGCCAGGTTTGTAAAAAGCTGTAATACGATGATTCTGCGAGAAGTTCAGCCTTTACTATTGGCTCCACAAATATATTCAACTTCTTCTGCTCTTTCAGCCATCTAAGATGAATATCGATGAAACATGATTAACACAATGTCAAGTCCGATCAAATCTAGTTACTTAAGATATAACATTCACGTATTTTATAAAATCTAAGCTGTCAGAATTTCAAGAAGCTCCATTGTTTTGTTTGCGCAAGACAATAAGTGCATGATGGAAATGACTGGCTTGATTTTCAGACATCCTACCTGACAATTTCAAGACAGAGATTCTGGACGGAAATTGAATTTGGTTTTGCTAATACGAGCACAGTTTGTGGGGGAGAATCCCACTTCAAGGAAATCTGAACATTGGGAAAAAGAAAATAAAAACATAGGGAATTTGACACATAACAATTTGTTAATAGATTGAAACAAAATGGCATTGGAGTTGTTTTATACCTGTTTCCTGCAGCACTCGGCAGTTGTTATATTGCCGTTGTCAAAAGAGACAACATCATGTTTGGTGATCACCTTTTTCACCCTTACAGTATCATGTTAGATAATGACATCTATTTCCACAAACAAATACATATTTCTTATGGACTAACTAAAGATTTTGTGTATGTGAGTTGATAATCCAATTAAAAATAATCAAATATATTCTGAAAATAGCACTAAAGTGGAGTTTCAGAAAGCTACCAAATGATTGAGCATTTGAAGTACAAACATCCCTTAAGCACAGAGGACAAGTAACTATCTAGTTCTAGTTGATAAGTAACATTAATTAATTAATCAACTATGTTTTATTATTATGTTAGAAGCTTAGCATAAATTTCAAGCAGATTGTCTTTGCATGTTTTGAATTTTCTGTTTTCTAGTTTCTCTTATACAAAATCATTCATTTTTCTTTAAGCGGAACTTTGATGTGATAGATGCTCTCATGGTCACAACTATGCAAACATGACAGAATTGAATTCCAGGGTTCAGTGGCATTGCTTCATCATCATATTACTTTGGATATATGAAGAAGCAGAATCAAGTTTAAAATCATGAAGAACCTTGTAAGCACATATGCCATCTTCTCCACTGCAAAACTCAAAGTGCTTTCTGTTTTTTTCGGGCAGTAAACTCTGGTCTTCCGAGCCTCGAGTACTCTCAATGTTTGACTTGCTAAAATGCCCTCCTGGTGACAACACATTTCATTCAACAAGGAATCCTTTGCACTGATTAAAAACCTATATTGCAAACAGGAATGCAGAGTCCAAGAAAGGAAGCAAGTAAACAACTATATACACACAAAAAAATGAATAAAATAAACATGTGTTGGCTAATAGTTTTCAGCTTCTAGGATACACTTACCATTTCATGAAATACAGAAATTCGCAAGAAAAACACCTTTTTTGCAATCCAATGCATTAAATTTTTGGAAAGAAGTGGAGGTAATGGAAATATTCCCAAGAAATACATGTAAAAATATGTTCAAGTGAATGACATCTAGCAAAGCTAAAACTAATTCCAGGTCTGCCTACATTTGACTAAATGCAGAAGTCTTGTAAAGTGCTAATGTAAGCTCAAAATACAAGAGGCTAATATTCTTAAGATTACATGAGCAGGTTTCTACACTTGGAAAGAAGGGTCAACACCAAAATTCTCAATCAACATATATAGAAAATTATTAATAGCAATAAAATAAATAAGCTGCCGCATGTACACACGATATAAAAGTTTGTGTTTTAAATGGTTCACCTTTCTGCTCCAAATATAAATTTCGTGCTCTCTCAGTTTCATATTTATGCTTCCACTGAACAGCCTCAGCTTGCGCAGCAGCTTTCTCTTCAGCCACCCTTTTTAATGCCTTTGAAACATCTGTAATTTCATCAAAATTTAGAAGTTGTTTGTGCAGAAAACTCGGATTAGAAGTAAGTCAGATCTTATAAAGGCTCACTCATCAAAGCCTCGGAAAATTCGATGGAAGGATCGTTAGTTCCCTGGAGCAGAGGCTGCTGGATAATTTCCTGGACAGCTTTTTCAGAGTCTGGCATGGAGAGTGAGTCAGTTAATGCCGCAATCCAATCCCTGCTAAGAAGTTTCATAATAGTCTTCAGATCATGGCATTTACTACTGTAATATTTATTCCTTGTATGTTTTTTGTACAGAAAACAAAAGCCATAATGTATTTTTATTATTTGGTTATCTCATTAAAGCTATCAAGAGAAAAAGAAATTAAATTTGCCACTGATAAGTCAAGTGAAGTATGTAAATCACACATAACTAAATCGCAAAAGATTTTTTTCCAACACATAAAGTATTTTAGACATCCAGTCTTTCCAAAACCCATTTACATTCCCGCTGATATAGTTTAGAAATATATTAGTCTTCATATTTTTCCTTTGAATTGGAAAAAGTAAAAAGCCTAGGCGTGTGCATGGTAACCAACCTAATCATATTACATGAGGTTCATCAGGTTATTTATGATATGGCAACTAAAAAAAACAGTGATTTAATAAGTAATTGGATCAAGGATGTAACCATAGGCATTTTATTACCAGACCATGCAAGAGAAGATCGCTACAGGTTATGCATTATACCAAAGAGTGAGAGATTGCAGCTTTCCAAAAACATACCACCTCTCAACACTGTAATTATTGTTCAACAATAAAAATGATTTTTGCCATTCCCATAAGATTCTAGTTGAGAGAGCCTTGCAATATATGCAACCAAAAGCTGTGCGAGATAGTCAGGATACTGCTGAGAATAATTTCTTTGGATTTTAAAAAAAAAGGTGCAAGGTTTCACATACAAATCAATATATTGTAATAGAAAAAGAAACAAGTCTTCTCTATCTTGTGATTCAGCATGTGACGTACCATATAATCATTGCACCATATTTATCCATTTTTTGAGCTAATGTGTTTCATGTATTCTGGTAATCCAAGAATGGGGCGTGTACACAGCAACTTACTTCTTATCCATCATCATTCACTTTACTACAATCACAACAATTCTAGTGAGGGGCATCCAGACATCTACACCAAGCTTACTTCTTTCCTAGAAACATAATGAAGTTCTAAAACTAACTGTGATCAGGATTTCAGATTTATTTTTCTTTCTTTCTTTCTTTCTTTTATAACCTTCAGCATATTTAAACAGAATTATAAATGAAATCAAGAAGAAACAACCTACTTACATTCCCAACAACTATTACTCGTATGTAATTTTACATTCATTATGCAGCCATTAGTACACATCAAAGCAGTAAAATCCAAACGTATGTTGTATTTAAAAAAGTGAAGAATAAAATCCTATAATTCTGTCAATTAAACTCGTCTTCCTCCAGATAAGAAACAAGAAACGATTCAGTAGAAAATAATCAGAGTTATTCTTCCACAAACTGAAGAAATCGATACAGTAATCCATGCAAGAATAATATATATATATATATGTAAGAACTCACATCATATACAAAAAACAACTGAAGCAATCATGGCGTTGCCAATGCAACAACGAACGTATCCGCACATATATACACAGAGTCGATCATCAACTACAGTGAGTGAGTTGAATGCATCGGAAATGACGGTAAAGCGGTAAGAATGGAAGGTAAGGGACCACCGGAGGCGCGTCGGACGCACGGTCGACTGACGGAAGAGATTCGATGCCGAAGTGGAAGAGTGCAGAATGATTTTGACCTGCCTATTGCCCGTTGTACCGCCGCCCTACTGAAATCGCATTTTAGAAAACTGCGACTTTTCTTAACGACTTATAAATCACAGTTAATATCGCATTGTGGAAATTTCGTAGGCACGTCATTAAGGCAAAAAATTAAAATTAAAAACGCGACTTTTTCAGGGGTGCAAAGAAATCGTGTTATCAATTTTGCCTCGTAGGACGGCTTTATAGCGTACGCATTTATTAAAGTGTGTAACAGGCAATATGAATTTGATAGAATTTTATTAGTAATAAATTTATTTTTTTAAAAAAATATATTACATTAAATATTTATATTTATATTTTATTAAAAATTAGTTTTATATTCAAAATATTATATTAATATTTATTTATATCATATTTATTATTCCAATTTAATTTTTAACGATTCAAAATTCAAATACAAAATTTAAATTATGTATATTAATTTGTGTTATAACTGATTTTTAATATTTTGATATAAATTATATTCGATATGGAGTCATTTTATTATTTTTTTAGCATTCTGTCGTTTATAAGTTGAATCTTGAAACCCTTTATTTATTTTATTCCAAAAGAAGCAATTCTTTTTTGGATGAAATTCCAAATGAATGATTCTTAAACGGGTAAAATAGGATCGGATTCTTATCCGTATCATTGTTTGGGTTAGCAATTGTATTTTAAGTTGAAATATAATCCAAGGTATATAGGTTGCAAAAGTTTCATAATCTCCATTCAAAATATTTTTTTATTATTATTATTTTTATGGTTAGACTAAAAAATTAAAATATTTATGAATTAATAATAAAATATCTTTAACTATTTAAATTCTAATAATATTACTCCCTCAGTTATAATACAATAGTCTTTTTTATTATTTTTGTCCATATCGAAACAATAGTCTCATTTTCATAAATAATTATATCACTATAAAATTACCATTACTTTTTTTTCATTATTATTACACAATTGTCACTGTTTTTTACACTAATACATTCACAATAACAATAAAATCTTTTATTCATACTTTGTATCCACTACCAATATAATATCAATATTTCTTAAATTTCGTGTCAAACGCAACTCAAACTATAGTTTTTGGACGGAGGGAGTATTACATATAGTTAATTCATACATAGAGTTAAAAAAAAAAGGTGTTTAAGAAATAATAGTAATATTTTAATTATAATGCGCAGTTAAAAGTAGTGTAATGATATTTTTTACCTTGATTTTTGGTGTAAAAATAATGATGTGATATAAAGTAAAGGTATTTATAGAAAAAAATAAAGTATTTAATAAAATATTTACTTTGTAATTGAACGCCTCAAAATATATACTTGGGATGAAATATTATTATTTCTCAATCTTAATTTGCTACATATAATTTTCATTTAATATAATTTCTTTTGCCGAACTTAATTTATAAACTATTAGTTAATGTAATAAAAATGCAACACATAACTGACCTATTATATTGCATAGTCCTACAAACATATGATATAATATAGAGACGCACAAAAAGAATGATGCTACTATTTTATTACATTTATTTTAATAAATAATAATTAATTTGATACTATTTTTTATTAATTATTTAATAATTTTTTCATAATACTTAATTATTATTATTTTTTTTTTACATAATTCACTTTTACAGTAAAATACTTTATCAGTCCATCAAAATTAGCGTAATTATTTATTTTGGTAGTCCGTTAAATTTGATAGATAATATATTTATAGTCAATAATTTTATATACTCATAATATTATTACACTTATTTTAAAGAATTATAACTACTTTATCATTTTTTTTTATTTATTTACTCCACTATTTTTTGATCAATTCTTCGATACAATTCTTATAATACTTCATTATATTTTTTACATATAACACTTTAACATTTAAATTTGCTTTATATTTTAGTTTATGTGTCTAATTAAATCTACATAATTCTACTGAACAGAGAAAATATTATTATTTTTTATTATTCGTATTCGAACAAAGTTGTATAAAAAACCTAGAATAAGGGCAGAACGAGAGAATACAAAAGTAGCAATATATACTACATTTGATTTGATTTTAGTAACACATCTATTAATATATCAATACAATACATTTATACATTTTCATTTGACACAAATTGTAGTACATTTATATTTTCATTTTCATTTAACACTTATTCTTTATATTTTTAAGGGAAAAAATCAATTTTGGTCCAATATAATCAAAATTAATCAATTTTGGTCCAAATATAAAATATTTATCAATTTTGGTCCAAATATAACCAAAATTTATCAATTTTGGTCCCAATATAAAAAAACTCATCAATTTTGGTCTCAATATAAACAATTTCAATCAATTTTGGTCCTATTATAAACAATTTTTATCAATTTTGGTCCCACTGTTAAAAAACTAACGGAAATTGCTTACGTGGATATGACGGAGGTGACGTGGCAGTTGACCTAAAAAGTACACGGCTATGTACAATTATACACGACCATGTTGTTACATGACCATGTATATTTCAGTGTATAATTATATATGGTCATGTTGTTACAAGACCATGTACAATTATACACGGCCATGTTGTTACAGGGTCATGTATATTTCAGTGTATAATTATACATAGCCACGTTGTTACACGGCCATGTACAATTATACATAGCCATGTTGTTACAGGACCATGTATATTTCAGTGTATAATTATACATGGTCATGTTGTTACACAACCATGTACAATTATATACGGCCATGTTGTTACATGACCATGTATATTTCAGTGTATAATTATACACGACCATGTTGTTACACGGCCATGTATAATTCTACACGGCCGTGTATCTTTCTGTTTCGGTCTAAAATTTTAATTTTTTGTTATATTTTCATTTTTTTTAATTTAGAATAGTTGATATAGTTAAAATGAAAAAAAAAATAATAATTATAATATAATTAAAATATATCAATTTTAGTTCAAATATAAGTATTTATCGCGTATGTTCTTTTGGAAGATTTTGTCTAAAATTCTACTATTTAGCAAAAAAATTTCTCTTACAAACATCCAATTAATTAATTGAAATTTTTTGCAATGTATAATTTTTGCCATGTATAATTAGGGGTGTCAATTCGTATTTTTAGGTCGTGTTCGTGTCGGGTTGAGCCATGAGGAAAACAAAAAAACTGTCAACCCGAACTCGAAATCTGACCTGAAACCCTAGACCCGAACACGACACGAATTTTTTCAGGTCGGGTTCAGGTTGACCTGAATTAGTTTCAGGTCACCCGAAACCCGAACAAACCCGATACGAACCCGACACGAAACATGCCCGAAAATTTTTAAAAAATTAAATTGACCTAAAAAATATAATTTTTATTTTTATTTTTATATTAGTTTATATTTAAAATAATATAAATATTATAAATTAAAATAATAATAATAAAAATTTCAGGTCAACCTGAAACACGAAACCCAAAACCTAACCTGATTTTGATATTTCAGGTTATCAGGTCAACCCGAAACACGACCCGAACACGACACGAATTTTTTTCGTTTCAGGTTCGGGTCGACCTGATTTTTTTCAAACCCGAAATACCCAAACCTAAACCTGAAAAATTTCAGGTAGAACGGGTTCGGTTTTTCGGGTCGGGTTTACTTTTGACACCCCTATGTATAAGGTATTAAAATAGTACTGAAATATACATGGTCATGTAACAACATGACCGTGTATAATTGTACATGGTCGTGTACTTTTCAGGTCAACTGCCACGTCATCTCCGTCATGTCCACGTCAGCAATTTCCATTAGGTTTTTAACGGTGAGACCAAAATTGATAAAAATTATTTATAATTAGACCAAAATTGATTGAAATTGTTTATATTATAACTAAAATTGATGAGTTTTTTATATTGGGACCAAAATTGATAAATTTTGGTTATATTGAGACCAAAATTGATGAATATTTTATATTGAGACCAAAATTGATTAATTTTGATTATATTGGGACCAAAATTGATTTTTTCCCAAATTAAAATTTTAGACCGAAACAGAAAGATACACGGCCGTGTAGAACTATACATAGCCGTGTAACAACATGGTCATGTATAATTATACACTGAAATATACATGGTCATGTAACAACATGGCCGTGTATAATTGTACATTGCCGTGTAACAACATGACCATGTATAATTATACACTGAAATATACATGCCCCTGTAACAACATGGTCGTGTATAATTGTACATGACCGTAACAACATGGCCATGTATAATTATACACTGAAATATACACGGCCCTGTAACAACATGACCGTGTAACAACATGGTCATGTATAATTATACACTGAAATATACATGACCCTGTAACAATATGACCGTGTATAATTGTACATGGTCGTATAACAACATGGTCATATATAATTATACACTGAAATATACATGACCCTGTAACAATATGGCCGTGTATAATTGTACATGGTCGTGTAACAACATGGCCATATATAATTATACACTGAAATATACATGGCCATGGCCGTGTACTTTCCAGGTCAACTGCCACGTCACCTCCGTCATGTCCACGTCAGCAATTTCCGTTAGTTTTTAACGGTGGGACCAAAATTGATAAAATTTGTTTATAATGGTACCAAAATTGATTGAAATTGTTTATATTTGGACCAAAATTGATGAGCTTTTTATATTGAGACCAAATTGATGAATTTTTTATATTGGAACCAAAACTAATTAATTTTGATTATATTGGGACCAAAATTGATTTTTTTCCTATTTTTAAATAGGTGAAAAAAAAAAGATTAATTTTATTACATATTCATATTAAAGTGTGTCTAAAGATTAGGACATAAGTTTAACTCCTAAAAAGTGCTCCATCAATTATATATATTAAATTTATTTTAAATTTATTAATATTATTAATTATATAAAAATAATAAAATAATTTTATAATTTACTTAAATATTAATTTTATATAGAAAGGTGCCAATTAAGTCCATTTGGGCCAATGGAGTACAACATAATGTTAGTGTTGGAATTGAAAAGTTGGGCCATAGCCCAATCCAAAATGGGCTTTTGAGTCCACTAAAAATCTCCACCTATCCACTCTGCGATATTTATACTACAGATTCCTCGCCGGTGCGACGGCGGCGATGCGAAGCCACTGCAATGGAAGATGACAATGCAGTCCCGCCAGCCACCGCCCCCGCTACCACCAGCGGCGAGGGTGTCAGATGTAAAGCCACCAAGACCAATTGCACCCAATCCCTGCCAAATCGTGGAAATGGAATCAAGGAAGAGAGGGACACCGCCGCATCAGAAGAGTTCTCCTCCGACGGAACCTCCGTCTACGGAACACCACTCGGTACGGAAAACGACCATGAATTTCCAATGGATCCTCACGATTCACCGAAATTAGCACTTGAAACAGACGGAGACGAGGAAGAAGGCGAACGTCCCCATGCGAAGAAGCAGAAGCAGCTCGCGGAATTGGCGGCGCAAACTGGACACAACGAACCTGAAGTAAACGAATTGACCTCCCCTGCCGAGAAATCCACAGCTCCGTCGCGTAACGGGAAGCCGCCGCCGGTGAAATCTGCGAAGAAAACAAAGAAGAAGAGCAAGGACGTCTGGACGACGTCATCAAGGAAGGGGAAGAAAAAGACGAAGCACGCTTCAGCCTCCAACACTACGGCCGACGCCGTTGCAGAAGACAAAGTGTTCATTACTCCAATCCCCAGGTTTCCGGACAAGAACGACGACAGTCCGGACTTGAAAATCTGTCTCTCGAAGGCGTACAAGGCGGAGAAGGTCGAACTGAGCGACGACAGATTAAGCGCCGGCAGTACGAAGGGTTACAGAATGGTGAGAGCTACACGGGGAGTCACTGAAGGAGCTTGGTACTTCGAGATCAAATTGGTTCATTTGGGGGAGACGGGGCACACGAGGTTGGGATGGTCGACCGATAAGGGAGACTTACAGGCGCCGGTAGGATACGATGGAAACAGCTTCGGATACAGGGATATAGATGGGAGTAAAGTGCACAAGGCATTGAGGGAGAACTATGGGGAGGAAGGGTTCAATGAAGGTGATGTTCTAGGGTTCTACATTAGCTTGCCTGATGGAGGGGCTTATGCTCCCAAGCCGCCGAGGTTGGTTTGGTACAAAGGGCAGCGATATGTTTGTGCTCCTGATGCTAAGGAAGATCCCCCAAAAGTTGTACCTGGTGAGTAATTGTCTGTAATTTTCTGCAGTATATGTTGCTGGGATGAATTATGAATGTGAATGTTCTATTTTCTTGTCTCCATAGTTGCTAGAGGTCATATGCAAATTTCAGTAGTACTTGATTGTGCATAAATTTAGGCATTGAAGGATTTTTGTGTGTTATTTGCTTACTATGCTTGATGGTAATGGAGCATATTATGTAATTCAGCTTGACTTTTGCATGCTGCTTAGACATGGCTGGGTTTGTTTGTATGCCTTTGCTGGAATATATGGATAAATAACTTAACAGGGAGCTTTATTGGAATCATTGATCATTATTAATCTTTGATGATGTCTAGCATGTTTGAATTATGATTAATGTACTCCATGTATGTTGAAAATCAAACCAAGCTACAGATTTGAGGGATTTTGTTCAATGTTGTGCAATCAATAAAAGAAGTATCCAAAATTGAGCATATTGTTAGAGTATTTGATGGTTGAATGTTTTGATAAAGATTTAAACTAGCCTAGCATATACATCTTCTTCTCAACCTGGTTAGTTTACACCACTAGTGATCCATAGAACAAAGTTGTTGCTGCATTTTTCTAGGATTTGAAGTACAGAACTAGAACCACTTCCCCAGCTTTGTTTTTGTCTCGAATGTGCTTGATCTTGGATGATAATGGCCCTTTTGCTTCTACATTTTTTTATAATTTAAGAAAACTGTAGCTAACAATTTGCAGCTATGTGATATATGTTTAGTGTTTGAATGGTTTAATAAAGTTCAAACATGTTCTTTGTTGTACGCTTTCTATTGTGTTAGGAGACCTACGGATTACAATGTGTATGAAATGTTGCTTATGGTTTGCAGGAAGCGAGATATCCTTTTTCAAGAATGGAATATGTCAGGGGGTTGCTTTTAAAGATCTTTATAGCGGCCGTTATTACCCTGCTGCTTCAATGTACACTCTTCCAAATCAACCAAATTGTGTTGTTAAGTTCAATTTCGGTCCTGATTTTGATGCATATCCCGATGACTTTGGTGGGCGGCCCATCCCAAGCCCTATGGTTGAAGTTCCATATCAAGGTTACGATGGCAGAGTTGAGAATGGTGTGTCCAATGAGATGAACAAGTAGCTACGAATTTGTTCTTGCACTTATTATCTTGTGGTTGTAATTCTGTTTCTTCAGACTGATATATAAACAGTCGCCTAGTTGTCAACTTAAGCTTCAACTTTGGGTTCCTCTTACCTTTCCCATTGAGATAGTTGTGGATGAGGATTTTAGCTCTAGATCAGCAAAAAAAAACAAAGTTGCTTTTTAACCATCAAGACAATGGAGGCAATGTCTTTGTTGAGTTAGATTAATTTGTTTTCAAGTTAGAGCACTGATTCTTTGATTTAAAGTCAAGTTTAATCATTCTTGTGAGCCAAATGACTCGGTGTTAATGCCCTGCTATTGACATATTTGTGGATCCCTTCCTATTGTTTAAGGATGTATTAGTTCCAAAATTTTCTACATTTTATTGCTGAATTCGGAAAGGGGAGGGGATGCTTCTCTTGATAGAAACTTTTCGTTGTGATGACAGGTAACCCATGGAACATCGCCCGCATGTGCCCTATGTTCAAAGTGGTGAACAAGGATGTTAGTAAAATTATGAATGCGGCCGAAATGGTTGACTAAGCTTGAGAAAAGCTCCCAGTAAGTAATGTTTAAATTGCAAAACTACTTGCTTCTCTTGTGCATTGTTAAATATTTGTTTAGGCCCTAACATATGTAAATAGCTATCTTAGGTGGTTTCTTGTATTTGGAATCATCATTGCATGTTGTAGCATTCATATTAGGAATAGTTGGAGTATCAAAAATGAGGTTTTAAATCATGTGTCAAGTTTAATATCCATCCACCAATGTTCATAAATAAAAGATGGTTTATAAGTTGAGGATTATGTAGGAAATGGCTTGAGCTCAACACAACCATCACTAATGTTTAATAGTATTTTGTGTTGAATGTTTCACATGCTGTTGAAGGAATGCATGTTTCTGAATTTGAGCTCATTAGTTGATGAAAAAAATTGCATCTTGGGTCATAATTCCATATTGTTATATTGGTTTTGATGGGGGCCAAATCCAACAAGTTGTGGATAACTTACATTTTTGGGTTAGATTTATTGGATTTTGGGTCCTTGTTTTGTATTTTTTATTTTATAGTATTGGTAACAACATTTGCATTTGTTTAGTATTTAAATTTTTTAAGTTTTTTATTGATAGTTATTGAGAATTGCGAAAGTGATGTTAAAATATTTGTTTTTGTTCTTTTTTTAGATATTTCATGAGAAAAAATAATCAATTTTTCTGTATATTGAGAATGGTAAAAATTGAAGGCAAATACATGATATTCAAAATTTGACTTTAGAACTGCTCAAGTTTATTTTGTATTGATTAAGGGGTCTAAAATGTAAATTATTGAATGTCTTAATTGATTTCACAATAAATCTTTGTAGAACAAATTTCTAAAATTTTCATGTCTTTAATTAAGTGAGGTGAGTGCAACCACACAGCCACACATGCATTCAATATGTTTATTTACCTATCTTTTTTTAATCGATAAAGTGGTTTAAAGTAGTTGCTATAACATACATGAAAGTTTTCGTAATATATATTTTGCCCTCACACAATTATAATATACTTTGGTAGATTTCTCACATGGAAAATTTTACATTATATACATTGTGTGAAGATAGATTAAATTATAATCATGCGGAATTTGATGAATTTATTCTTTTTTATATTAGGTATGACAAATTGTATCGATAATTTTAAAAGATAATATTTTTTATTGAATTATTGATTTTTAGTGAGTAGATAAAGTGTATATTATATATATTGTATTCACGTATATATATATTTTTTCTTTTTATAATATTTACATAGAATTGTGTCACCCAAAGACACAAAGTGAAATTTAAAATTAAATACTAATATACAAAAATAAACAAATAAGGTCTTTGTGTTTGTAGGTGTAGGTTTTGTAGCTATAATAGGTGTAGATTTGGGTTTTGTATATCAAATATGTTTGGATTTTGGAAGATCTTTAAAATTTTAAATAAGATAATGAGATGATGTTTGCTCAAGTATTAGCATATGATGTACTAATATGTTTTATTTATATATGTGTTAAAAAGTATTTTAAAGTTTGTAACTTAATAAAATATACTCAAGTTTTTGTAGATGTCTATATATTGTTTTCACAATACCAATGTTGTTGAATAAATTAGTTTATGATCAAAATATTCATTTATTCATATATTGCCCATACTTATGTAATATACTCAATAAAGTATATGAAATGCTGACTTCGAGTATAAAAATATGCTGAAATTTTATTACCACTTGATTCCTTCACCGCGTAAAAGGGGTAGATTATCTAAAGTAATTTTTAGTAGAATTTCACACTATAGTTCGGCAATTGGTGCTACATTATGCTCCTCTGTCCCACTCCAAATGGACTATTTGGAATTTTTTAGTGATTTATAAATTTTTTTTTATATTTTTGCCTTTTTTCTTTATGTATAATTTAATTGTATGTGTAATGGTATATTTGTAATTTAGGTAAAAGTTAAAAGTATTTTGGTATTAATGTAGGATTACTTTTACTAAAATAAAAAATAAATACTTTTAAGTGAGGCGAACGAAAATAGTAAAAAATATGCTTTGAGTTGGGACGGATAAATAGTATTTTGCTACCCATTTTTGGATTGGGGAATCTTGTTAGGTTTGCTTAAAGTATACATAAAACACACTTAAGCTTTAACATAATACCTTTGATATAATCCTAATAATTTGATGGACACATGAGCAATTAAGTCAATTTATATGTTTTTGTGAGATATTCTATAGCTTAATTGAGCTTCAATTTGCATCATACTTTCTCTATTTAGTTGTTCATTTTGCCATTAGGGAAGAACAAGAACATAAAGATTTCGTTAATAAGTTAGTAAATGGTTTGCATTCTTATGTTGGTTCGATCCTCCGGGTTTATTTTGTCTTTACTGAATCTTGATGAACTTAGTGAAATGAAAAATGAAATTAGTTTTGCGGTGCCCTATTGGAAATAGAAGATTTAATAGTCGAGCCTTGTTACAAACGATTCGTATTTAGGACATAAGTCCATTAGAAATTCGATATTTAGGGGCTATAAGTTCGTGCACAAAAAAATAAAATAAAATAAAAAAATCGTAGTTCCTTTAAGAGAGTATGATGGAGACATGGAGTTGAATGTGGTGAATTCATTATCATTCATCCCTGTATAATTAGGATTAAGTAAGATTTATTTGTCATTTGTTTTTACTTAATATAATATTTAAAAAAAAAATTATTGATGAATTGTGGTCGGGGGCTGTGAATTCATCCCATACCACCATGTCATCCTTTATATATAAAATTATAATTTATATATATATATATGATGATGAGGAAGTGTCTCAATTAGTTGAGACTAATATATTTTTTCAAGCCTTCGATAAAAATATACAAAACATCATATTAAAAAACAAACGAAGATATTTGATCCCAAGAAAGCACACCTTTATGCAACATAAACAGATAGGCAACATCATGTTTGTTAATACAACAACTCTTAATAATCTTTACATGCCAATAGGTTCAATCTATTACGGTATCGAAGAGTCGAGGCCTTCTTGAGAAGATAATGAATGGTACCTCTTCGAAGACGAAAAGGATGTCCTCATCTTAAACGAAGGTCGTTTCTTGAACTGATCCAATACTCTCTCGGCGTAAATCGACTGAAAGAAGTGCATGATTCTTTCCTTTACCTTGAGAACAATTAGGAAGACAAGTCTATAGCACAAAATAAGGATGTACACCGCGAGCAAATCTAGCCATTTCGAGTGGTCTAGAGATATCCCGAACATTTTTCTTATGACATCCTCGCCTTTAATTTTAGGATCACCGGGTACTAGAGGGTCGAACACTAGTCCAAGCATGTCATTCTTGTACGATCCCTATACGATGTCATAATTTATTTATTTATACATTATGAAGTCAACCAACATATACCATATTATATGATCATCTAGCCTAAAAGTTTTATTAGGGTCATTTAACATGATATCAGAGTCGAAATGTTCGTTATTCGAGTTCTATTGCACCCATTTGTCATCATTCACGTACAAGATCCATAAGTAGCCCATAATATATTAGTAAATAAATGATGTACATAAATTCAAGTTTTTAGGTGAGATGGTCATTTAAAAAAAATAATAATTAGGTAACTTGTCAATATAAACGGGGAATAAGTACCTGCAATGACCACGCCCCATAGCCAATGTATGATATCGGGTAGCGCCAAAACGGCTTAGGAAGATCGGGGAGTAATCGGAAGAAGCCCGAAGTCATCATCATGATTCCCTACCAGTAGTTTAAGGTTAATAAAGGGTTCATTTATACGAGGATGTTCGTATACGTATAGACATTCGTATATGTAGTTGTTGTATGTATTACTCACAAGAACTCCGGCCCCGGATACGATCCCCATCAAGAAGTTGGGAACTAGTGAAGCCACAATCATCATAACACTCTCTACCATTGCTATGCTTCCGAAAATATTAAGACAATAGAAGACATATCGCGAAAACTCCGCCTTAAAAACCATGTAGAATGTAATAGTCCCCGTGATGACCGACACCGCGACCAAGAATGGAAAGGACGATAGGAAATTCGATAGGATGAACACCGCCACACCGTAGTATCCATTGAGCCTTTCTCGACTAAATACCTATTTGGCGAAGATCATTTTCAAATTCTATAATGTAAAGAAAAACGTAATCTTTATAGTAATTTCTTACCTTCATTTCCTCGATGAAGGATGGAAATCCTCCGATCGACATAAAAGTCATGAATCCCGTCACAAATCCACCACAAGCTCCCCGAGCAAAGATAGCCGTGTAACCGGTCCCAACGTCGTAAAACAAAGTCCCAACGCATATCGCCACGATAATATATATAATTATCCGCGACCAATAATACCCGATGTCTCGAGACATATTCAAGAACGATCGTTGTGTCAATGTCGAAAGTTGCTTCCACCATCTTGCTTGGCTGCCTTTAATTGTTTCGATTTCAAGCCCTTCCAGCTGCTACATATTCGCAAGCTTATCAATCGGAGAATGTTAAAAGTTATAATGTTCTTCGAAAAAAATGTTTCGAGTTCCTTACAATGGTAGAGTTCTCTCGAATCTTCAGCCTCGCCTTTCGAGCATACTCTGAGCGCTTATACTTCTCGACAAGCACTGATTTAATCTCTGCTGTCGCAACGTTCATTAGAGGATCTGTCGTGATATTAGTTTCCTGTCATAGAAAATATCGAAAACAACCTTTTTTTTAGTGTGTCTACCAGTTAGAAATAAAGTTTAACACTATACATACTCGATGTCGCTGTGAACCTCTCAGTGTGGCTGTCACAACGTCGAAATCTGAGTTAATGCACCGGAGAAAATGATCCGAAGGATTTCTTCGACTCGGGCAGGGAAATCCTGCTTCGGCGAAGAACTAAAAGAGAAAAATAAAACTAGAGTGAAACCTCTCGTGATATAACAAGACAACTAATAAATACTCCCTTCGTCATTTAAAATTATGTTCATTTAACCTGGCACACGGTAGAAAAATGGGTAAAAATAGAAAAATATTTCTTTTATGGTAAAAGAGAAAAGTAAAAAATATAAAATAAAAAATAATACTACCACCGATATCAAAATGTGCACACATTTTAAAGAAAAGTAGGTAAAAATAAAAATATTTTCTTTTTAGCATTTTGGATGATACGGAGTATTTTTCTACTAAAAAAAACGAAAATAAATTTGAATGACAATCAAAAAAAGAAAAAATGATAATAAATTTAAATGACATAAAGTATTTTTCTACTAAAAAATGAAACTAGTATTAATTTGAACGACAACAAAAAAAAAATGTGAGGAAATTTGAATGATAGAAAGAGTACTTAAGAAACACCATAGCTAAGCTAGCTACCTTAATTGCCATTTTTGCTTCTCCGAGATAAATGGTTTCGCCTCCGGACAACAAACAAAGGTCGTCAAAAAGGGCGAAAACTTCACTACTAGGTTGATGTATGGATGAGACGACAGTCCTTCCATCGCGGGCAAGATTCCTAATAGTTTGGATGATGAAGAAGGACGCGGCGCTATCGAGCCCGGTAGTAGGTTCATCAAGAAAAAGTATACGTGGCCTTACAAGGATCTCGAGGGCTATGCTGAGACGTTTCTTTTCTCCACCACTTATGCCTCTCGACTGCCAATTCCCGACTCGACGGTCTGCGCAATCTTGAAGCCCGACTTCCATGATTGTTCCCTCTATGATGTCCTTAACTTCATGTTTGGTCATGTATGTAGGAAGCCGTAAATGAGCTGAGAATGTTAAGGTTTCTCGGACCGTAAGTGTTCCTAACAAGACATCTTCTTGTGTGACATATGCCTGAATAATGAATGAATGAGGGAATGAATTCGAGATGTAGTTAAAGTATATTTATGAAAAGGTTAGCGTAAGGTACTTACTACAACACCGTGGTCGAGCCTTTGCTTCTTCTTTCCGTTGAGAAGAATATCCCCGGTCATGACAACATTTCTCGCTAATCTACCTGTGTCAAAAGTTCGAAATTGTTAAATAATCATCTCAGCTAAAAGCTGATAGGGAAATTGACTTGAACACAAACCTCCTATTCTACTACCATGTTAAATGACCGAAAAATACATATAAGACAACACATTCTTTCGATGTTGTACCCATAATGATGCCCCTACCTTTCACAAATTCCATCTCACTTAAGATTTGTTTACTTGTGATTTTTTAAAATAAATAAATTATTTGAATAGTGAGTTAAAGAGGGCTCAACCCTTGGATGAATTTAATAGCCTTAAAATAGGCAAATGACACTAGGCTCACACGGTCGAAAATTTGAACCTATAATCTTATGGTCATAAGTTATTCTACACCACCAAACAATAGTAGTTTCTCTTTCTTGTATAAAAAACCGCTCGAGCTATTTTGCCTTGGTTCCTTAGAGGTTTTAGTCGCAACAAAATATTTTCTTGGTGAAATAAAGAATTTTAAACAATAAATAAAATATGTGTAATATATAATTAATTACAACTTGGGCATTGTAGGTAGTGAATTAATTGCTTAATAAATACACATCACGGCTGCCCTATAGATTTTGTTTGATTGAGCCAAAAATCTCTCAACTCGATGCAATATTGTACTTATTACTAATTAATAAATCAGGATAGTTGACATGAAAGCCAATATTTATTACTCCTCCATTCATTTTCAATTATAATGAAAACAATTATATAAGAATATTAAAATATTATTAATTTATATAAATATTTATCTATTTTGTATTTAAAGACAAATATCAAAATCATAAACATTTCTATTAATTAATAGTAGAATACTACTTGCTGTCTCAAAACATGAGGTATGTCTCAATGCTTGATCTACAAGAGTGAGTTTGACAAGTTAGTTAGTTACCTGCCAAAGAGTCGAGAAGGGTAGATTTTCCGGAGCCAGAAGGACCCATAATGGCCATGAAGCGGCCCGGTTGGGCATAGCCATTCATCCTATTCAGCAGCTTCTTCATGGGCTGCCGATGTTTATGGTGCCCCGCCAAACTTGGCATTGGCAACACCACCGTCAAGTCCTGCCATGCCAAGAATGCCCCCCCACCCCCACCCCCACCGTATGCCCCTGCATCCCTCTCCTTGTCTTTATCCTTATCCCCGCCAGTGTTGGTGTTGGTGCTAGCTTCGGCTTCTGCATCTGCACTTGGGCTGCTGCTCCTCCTCCCTCCTCCGCCCATGGCGACCACCTCCACTTCCATGATGATCGATCTATCTAATCTAATCTAATCTAATCTAATCTATCGATATACAATAAAGAAAGAAAGTAGGTAGGAATTCCAAGTTTCCCTTGCCCTCCTCCTCCTCCTCCTCCGGCGGTCCCTTGCTAGTTAGTTAGTGTAATATGTGAGAGATTGATTGAATGAATGAATGAGAGACATGCATACATAAAGGCAATAAATACATTACATTACATTAATGGGAGGGTATGGAGGTGGTTGTGCAGAGTAAAAGCCCCTTCCTTGCGCAGGAGAGGAGAGGAGAGGTGAGGTGAGGTGGGGGGCTGCGCTGCGTCGACACTCTTTTCTATTGGATTTTATCAGCAGTTGTAGTAGTAAATGAGAAATGAATTGGGATTCATTTGCATGTGGACTTGAATACTTGATTGCCTCCATCGAGTGTGAGTGTATATGTTTTCCTTTGCTTTGTGGTTGGTTAAATTGCTCTCTATTTCTATTTGTATTCGTGACACACCGCTGACCACAATTTATTATTGCTTACTACATTTATTGTGTATGTCTGCACACCCCACCCCACCCCACCCCAATCTAATTTATCAAGATGACTGACTCATCATACTCATGCCCATACTCACTCATTCACTCACACTGCATGCATTTATTTTTTAATAAAACCTGTAGCAGAATAGCAAGGGGATTGATAATAATTAATTAAGGAAAAGACAAGTATAAATCTTTCTTTCTTTCTTTACTGGATTAGCAATAAGTGCCGGAAATCACAACTAAATCAAGTGAAACTCAAAATGAATAATATGCAAAATTCTAATTCCCATTTCTCATGCAATAATCACCAGTTTGTACCATTCCTATGTTTTCTTCTTCAAAATTTACGGCCAATTTATGACTATTCAGGTTCAGGTATACCTAAGCTCTTTTCACATAATCGAACCTTTAACAGGTAAAAAGAAAAAGGAACAAAATGCAATCAATCCAATGACGCCTATGCTATGCTCATCCTAAGGATTTGTCACATTCAACAACTGTAGAAGCTCCATGTAATGTAATCAACAACATACCTGTAACTGTAATGCAATCCTTCGCCAGATCCGCAGTTATACAACCTGTATATAGTTTTATATCAGAAGATTGTTCCTGCAGAGCCGAAACAAATCATTCAGATGTGTACACAAGGGGATACAATCAAACGGGAGACTTTTAAGAATTAACAAACCAACCAATGGGAGCAGCTTGTATGTTCCTCACGCACCTTAGCTTCCATCCGTATTTGACTGGTTTTTCTTTTTTCTCTTGCGTTTGGGCTTAACAGCATCCTTTAGAGACTTGGAGTTGCTGATCAGTTCTTCAGGTTCCGCGCAATCCTCCTTTGGGGAGGAGGACATATTTGAATCATCAAGGGATTGTTGAGTGACATGCGACAATTCTGAATTACTCTTCTTTTCTGGGTTGTCTAAGGCTGCACAATGTCTAATGATTTATTTATCGGGACATATCTTTATGGGGCAAAGGAATTTCATATCACTCCAATATCGGAATGCTGATATATGTACCTTGTGAAGCAAGAGATGACTTCAATTCTTCGGCGTCAATGCCCTTGGAATATGGATCCCTACAAGTGAAATATTCAAATGAAATGTGAACTCAAGCATAGCTCGTATAATACATATTACGCCAATGAAATAACAAAAATCATTGTTCATATTTAATGACAGGGCATATCAGGCTTATAAACAGTAATGAGATTTCATCCCTCAAAATGAACCTTTGACAGGCCAATGCAAATAAACTTAATGAAGGATCAAAATAGTTAGATAGCATAAAAAGCTTTTACCAATTAGATGGTCCACCAACGAAAGCTTCTGGTTTCTTCTCCTCCAAAATGCTTCCATCTTTTTCTGATGAATTGAATTCAACCTCCATGTCGCTTTGATTGATGCTACTATTCTCTGTTTCCAATTTAGGGTTCTTAATGTCCTTTGATGCTCCTTCTTGGGTAGCTTTCTTTACATTAACATTGTCAGGGTGCCGTTTGATTTTCTTCAAAGATCTGGTGGCATTGTATGCCTCAACCTGCAAAAGAAAAAAAAAAAAAAAAAAGTACGTGTCCTTCAAACTTGTTTAAGGAAACAATTACAGGAAGAAAGGATGGAATTTAGAACAGGATTGTGGAAAAAATACTAACAGCTTTCTTTAATTTCTCGGTTATATCAGCAGCCTTCACAGATGCAATCCGTAAGCATTGCATAATGACACTTTGTATGACGCCTTGTCCAGTTTTTTGAATAGCACAGATATCGCCATTCGTGTTCACTGTAGCTGTCAGTCTCCCTCCCATAACAGCTTCTTCCAAGTGTGATGGATCAATTACCTAGCATTTTGTAGTATAGGCAGAAGTTGTAAATCAAAAGATATGCACAAGTACAAGAAGAGCATATAAAATCAAATGTATACTCACCACTCTACTCTCTTCACCGATGAATGAAAAGGTCACTGCTATTGGTAGGTGGTGTACAATCAATGAAAGGGGTTCCCTCACCTGTCAATAGAAGAAACAAGAAAATCTAAATCCAAGATCGTATCATACTGCCAGAGTAAATTGAGCAACAAACCTTTCTAAATTATAAATATATATAGCAATAATGAAGATACTTCTTATGTGGTAAGGCAATGTTTATTTTACCAGCAGCTCCTAAACCGTGATACCAGGAAAATCTCAAAGATGGTGTAACAAAAAATTACAAGCAAGACTTCAAGAATTAGAGAGTTCGCATCTTAAGCAGAATCATTGACAGAGAAAAAGACAACTGACCTCTGGCGGATGTATTATGACTTCCTGGCCATCGTCTCCCCCGATTGTGCACTCAGGCCTTCTGAATGTCAAAAGTGCAGCTAGAGCAGCAATGTTCGCGGCATCGATCAGATTTCTATTCACATTGAAAAGTTGAGATACTGACCAGATTTCGAATAAATGTATAGCAATTAGACAAAATTCATTTACATTGAATGCGCATAACTCACCCACAATTGTCTAGGATGTGAAGGTCAATACGAATGGACCACACCCATTTTCCCGCAACAACACAAAGTGACTCTGTATCCACGGCCCTGCTTTCCCTGTACATATCCCATAATTCAATATACGCAAATGAATTTTCCATCTATCGAACACTAAACGTAATTAAGACATGTCTCATTTCAATCTGGATTCTGTCTTTATAAAGTTAAAAAGGAGGCCACCAAATTGTTATCAAAACAGTTAAGATGACTAGCAATATAACAATGAATTATATTACCTCAACCCGCGATCAATAATGCGCCCCAATTCCACGGAAAATTCTCCGGGACGACCTACTTCAAATGAAGGGTCAGCCATTGGAGAAAACTCCGTAAAGATTGCAAGAGTTCCTTCATTCGGGCGGTCCCGATAAGGCTGCACCAGTTGGGACGTTACGAACCCCATCACACGTGTCTTACCCAGTTGTACCTCAGACAACCCATCTTCACTGTGTACATGCCAATACATCAACCCAGACAGGAGCTCCATATATCCATTACAATATCCCAAAATAGAAGGAGATTTCAAAATTGACAATAAATGAAATAACACTCGATAAATTCCTTTGTTTCCTCTGTGTTTACATTAGAATAGTAAAATTATTGGAGAACAGATAAGTTGAAATAGTGAAGAAGAGGAGTTTGGGTTAAATTTGAGAACAATAAAGGGGTGCATACTTCTCAGATTTCGTACTTCATTTCAAGTATTAGATAAGCTACGCGCCTCCAGCAGATCCAGATCAAAATTTCTACCAGAAATTAATAAATATTCCATTCGCTATTTCATGCTCATTTACAACTGATTGTAGATAATACAGAATATTAAATATAAAGAAATTGTTGCATGAATGAGCAACGGCAACATAAGTGACAGTATATAATTACATGTGCTTTGACATGTCGGTTGTGTATATATTTCCCCCAACAAATCTATGTACGAACAGTAGAACAGCTAGCAATATCAAGCACAAAATCTCTTGTCGTTGATCAAACTCCAAATATATTGCGAGGGTTTCCCGAAAAAAGTTCGTCTTCCAATAATTAAACTGTTTCCTCTGTTATACATATTTCTCATCTCAGGTATGCAATATATTGAATGAAAGATAATCACCGGCAGCAAGCAGAGGAATCACACTTAAACAAAAACGCAAAAGAAATCGTAGACGATCAAGAACTAATAACGGCTTCCAGAATTCTTACCCACCAAACTGTATCGTCACATTCCGGTAATCAAAAGGCCCGCGGCCATCGATTCTGAGGTCGGAAAGCAGCGCCGTTTCGATGAAACTCTTCTCATTCACCGTCATTCGGCACGCATTAACTAATCTCTGCTCCATCCTTCTAGCCAACACCGATTCTGCAACAGTAAGAAAACTTCCGTCTCCATAAAATCAAATTAACACATTTATAGGTAACAGAAAATAATACCACAAGCAAGAACCACTTCGAAAATGCAAATAATTCTATTGCAGCAGTAGTTAGAACGCACCTGGTCCACAGAGAGCGTGCCCCTTCCGGTGCCGGAAGACTCAGAGCTGACGGAGGGGAAGAAGAGGGTTTTTCAATTAGGGTTTTTGATTCAATAATAATTAGTGCGGGGCTTTAACGGGCCGGCCCAATTCATTCCGGGCCAAGTTTCTACTTGCCATCAATCCGGAAAACTATCTTTAACTCTATTTTTTCAAATCTATTTTTCTATTTTTGCAGGTCTATAGTAACTCATCTCCAGCTATAATATGTACTTAGGGTATCTTCTCCAACTGTAACCTTACTTTTAGGGTGTGTTTGTTTGGGGGTTTGGATTTTGGATTGGGATTTGAATAGTAAAAATTTTGAATTTGAATAGTTGTATGATGTGATATAAATAGGGTTAGATGTGATGTTTTGAATGTAAAATTGATTTTTAGTATAATATAAAAAATGAAAAATAGGTGTTTGATGTGATGTTTTTGGGAGAAAAAAATTGGATGAATAGTAGAAATCCTCCAAAATCCTTCAAACAAACACACCCTTACAGAGTTAAAAAATATTTTTTTATATTTTATTTTACATAATTTTTAAAATTACAAATAAAATTTAATATTTTATTATTTCTATACATTTAAGTATAATAATATTTTTAATTAATTAATTGTAAATTTTAATAAATATTAAATAAATGAATAATTTACTATAGATGTGTTTGTTTGAGGATTTGGATTTTGAGTTGGGATTTGAATAGTAAAAATTTTGAATTTGAATAGTTGTATGATGTAATATAAATAAGTGTTGATGTGATGTTTCGAATGTAAAATTGATTTTTAGTATAATATAAAAAATGAAAAATAGGTGTTTGATTGATGTTTTTTGGGGAAAAAATAAAATGAATAGTAGAAATCCAAACAAATCCCTCAAACAAACACACCCTATAAATATTAATTACAAAATTATAATAAAAAAATAATAAAATTAAAAGTAACAAGAATAAAATAAAATAAAATATATAAAATATAAGCTTAAAATAAAATAAAATAAATAAAATATAAAAATATAAATAAAATAAAAAAATTAATGCAATTTTTTATTTTGTTGATAATACTTAAAAAAATAAAAATTAAATAAATATAAAAAAAATGGATAACTAGATAAATAAATAGATAACTATATAAATAAATAAAAAATTATATTTAAAAAAAAAAAAATCACCCGTTGAAATAAGTGTGGCATCCGCTCATTCCAGTGGGTGAATTCTGCAAAACTGCATGGTAGATTGGAGCAGTTTTTTTCTTTCCACCCTGCAAAAATAGAGGAAAACCTCATCGATTGGATGGTCTAAGGCCGTGTTTGTTTTTATCACAATACAATTTTTTATAAAGTCTCCCCGATAGTGATTTAAAATAAATGGAGTACTAAACAATTTGAAAAAAAAAAATTTAATTAATTGATAAATAAATATGGAGAAAAAGTATGATACGTCACCTCATCATAGAAATTATATAAATAATTATCATTTCTTAAAAAGCAATTCAAACCTAATGACAATACACTCATCACAAGTAACCCAAACCCCTTTTGTTCCCTTTAAATTTATTTAAAAATAAACCACAAATTACTTATCCCATCCAAAATAATAATAATAATAATAATAATAATAAAGACCATAAACGTGCAGTGATGTAGTAACGAAAAAGAATCTAATTCTATGATATTTTTAAAAGAATTCACCTATTTTTTCTAACTTATTTTTTCTAAACATTTAATTATGGTTTTGGTTAAGATAGAAAATTTTGAAATTTTAAAAATAATGAAAAATGTATATAAAAAAAATTATTACTAATTAATTTAATATTTCCTCCGTCTCAATACAATAGTCTTTTTACCATTTTGTCCGTCCCAAAACAATAGTATCATTTTCATAAGTAATCATATCACCATAAAATTATCCTTATATTTTAATTATTATTACAAAATTATCACTACTTTTTACACTAATATACTCACAAGGGCAAAAAAGTAATTTACTCTTACTTTCTACCAACTAACTATATAATATCAATATTTCTTAAATATTGTGTCCAATACAACAAGATTATACTTTTGGGACATAGGGGATATTTTATTAGAAAAATATATTTTAAATATCCTCTATTCAAAAAATATGTTTCTTTGAAGTTTATATGATATTTAGTAAATATAGTATTGTATTAATTTATTGTGATACAACTTAAATATTTTAAAAAATATATAGTTTGATTAATAAGATGAGTGATTTTACCTTTTTTTTTTTTTTTTTTAATGACGTGGGAACCCGCAGTCGCTACCCGAAAGTGCGCACTTGGTAAACCTCCGACGATCGAATCTAATACCCTGTAAACTAGGCTCGATGTGTGACAAGTTTTATAATATGTTATCCAATTATAAAATTTTCATTTAAAAAATATCAGTTTTTTTACAAATATTTATACTTTACCGTCATAATATTTACACCAAAAAATAATGACATAATTTTACTGTAGTAGTAAAAATACTATAAATATCCCTATTTTTAGCCGTCCACTATTATTTGAATACTATAATTTTTAAATTTCGCGTCAAAAATAAATATGTAGATTTTTAAATTGGACTATGGTAGTAAATATTTCAAACTAATTATGAGTGTATTTATTTCCCTTAAATTACCTCAAATCAAATATTCATTTTTTTTTATTATGTCACATTAAAATTTAATTTGCATTCAAAATATCCTATTAATAGATATTTATATCACATTAAATAGCAAATTTAATTCATAATTTTACTATTTAAAATCAAAATTAAAAACCAAAATCTTACAAGTAACAACACTCTATGTAAACAACCCTTGTATGTGAGGAGAAAACCCAATATATTTAGTCTGATGTGTTTGAAAAAAATTTGGTTTAAATTTAATATTAAAATAATGTATCATAAGATATTTTATAAGATAAAAAATAATAATTTTTTCGTCTAATTATAAGGGTTACATTTACATTTTGCGTCGTTATATTTAACATTAAAAATATCTTTATATTTGTATTAAAAAAATTGTACAAATGTATTTTTGCAATCTTTTCTTAATTTGTACTACATTTTGATATAATAATTAATATTCAAAAATCAATATAAAAAAATAAATGAGCCCTTAGAGCCTTACGGAGATAATATATATATATTTAAAAAAATAAAGAATCCAAATAATACAAACTTGACTTTGTTTACTTCACTCATTTTCACTCACTTTTCAAAAAAATATTACATAAAATATAATTTTTATTTTATAAAATATCACATTAAATACTAATTTTTATTTTTATTTATTTTTTTCAAAATTTAAATTTTTTTCAAAAACCTCTGTGTAAATAAAGCCCTAAAATTTGAAGTCAAAAGAATCATACGTAAATGAACGGGAAGTGATTATAAAATTTTCAATGCGACGTGGCGTGTTTTCATTGGACTTGAGAAGTCATAGATATAATTATCATAGGGTTTTAATCACGCAGCAGTTAAACTACCCTATCAACAGCTTCACTTTCATTATTACCACAGAAGAATTGACTAAAAAGCTATTAATTAAACAAATGGCATGATTCATTGGCAGCTCCTTGGACTCCAACTCCCGAGTGAATGTAAACCAAAAAAGACGCTACAATTGCATGCGTGAGTTGGACTCCAGGAGTTCGGAAGTGTCATCAGTTATTAACTACCCTAACTATGGCAATGACCACACTCATTTTTCTTCTTTTATTTGATGAACTCTCGAAATATCATGAAAAGTAGATAAAAATATATATATATATATATATGATTTATTTGTCTTTTTAAAAAATATTAATTTATTTCTATTTTTGTATATTTAATTAATACTATTTTTTATACCAGCGAATAATACTTTTATTTGTATATATTATTTTATCATTGATATATAAATTAATATAATGATACTTCTATAAATAAATACTTTCTCATTCGTCCCACCACAATTAATATTATTTTCATTTTTGTCTGTCCTATTGCAATTGACATTTTTTTATTTTTAGTAAAAATTATTAAATCAAAATATATTTAATAAATATAAATAAATTTAATTAATTACATATCATACAACATCGTAAATGACGTAGGACACAATCAAAAGCTTTTTATTTCTATCTATCTCCTCAAAAAAATAAATATTTTTATCTATATTTAAAACTACACATTTTTTATAAAATTGATTTAAGTTAATTATAAATAAATAAAAATATTTTTTTTATAGAAAGTTTTATTCTCTATAAAATGATATACATATTGCATATATTTTTTAATTGCTATATAATTTTTGAATATTTAAACATATATTTTAATTTTTTAATCATATATATTAAATGTATTTTAAAACTATAAATATTATTAATTATACAAAAAAATAATATGATAATATCATAACTAATTATTATTAACTAATTAAATATCATTACCTTAAATACCGTGTCCCTAATCAAATGGTTCAATTCAAGTCGGACGAAGGGAATACTAAAAAATATTTATGTTTAAACAAACAAAAATAGCAAAATAAATATTTTTGAATGGATGGATGGCCAAATATAAACTATAATGTATGATTATATATATTGAAAATATTTCATAATAAATTGTTATTTTAGTTATAGCATAAAATAGAATGACATTTTCAATAAATAACAAGGGTATGTATTTCATTTTGTTTTTCCAATTTATATAATATTCCAGCTTTTCTCTTTCTATAAAGGTAATTTATTTCCTTTCACAAAATTTGTATTTCATTACTATTTAAATAAAAAAAAAATAATAATAATAATAAAAAAAACAAGTACAAAATCAAGAACGTTCTAATATGTAGTCATTTCAACAACTGTTAGATTAAAGGCATAAAGGATAAATAACACTTCATTCGTCCCAAAAGTATAGTTTTACTGTTGGATACTTGATTTAATGAATATTAATATTATATTGATAGTTGCTAAAAAAATAAGAATAAATGACTTTTTTGGCCTTGTGTAAAAAGTAGTGACAATTGTTTAATAATAATGAAAAAGTATAGATAATTTTACTATGATATGATTATTTATGAAAATGAGACTATTATTTTGAGACGAACAAAATGATAAATAAAACTATTGTATTGAAACGAAAGGAGTATAAAAATAATTAAGGTATGTAATATATTAATTTTTTGAAAAAAAATATATATTAGTTTGTTTTTACAAAACAAATAAATCACATATTCGATTGTATAAAAATTAATATGATATGTTGAATTGTAATTTTATATATATATATATAATTAGATATAAAATATATTGTTTGAATATAATATATATACTTAATTTTGATAATATTTTATTAAGAATTATGCAAAAAAAAAAAAAAAAGAAACAAAATTAGGTGAACCCATTAAATTTGATAAATAAAACAAAAATAATCTAGAGCTATATTTCTAGGTAGAGGCAATTTTCCTTTAATTCCCTTCAAATATTAATTAGTTTTACATAGCTATCATATGCATTTGTTAATACTTTATTTTTTCTTTTTTAAAAATAAAGACACTGTTTAGCGACTACGGATTATCAAGTTACATAAAAAAAATATATATATACTATTTTTTCCGTTCTATACGTTATAGTACAATATTTAGTTTTCAATACAAAATCTTATGATATGATGAAAAATAAACGTATATATATTATTTAAGTGTTGTGGTAATATAAAGAATAGTTAATTATTTCATAGTATTATTTTATAAATGTTGCAAATAATATGATACATGTTAAAATATAAAATATTACCGAATATGTCAAAAGGTTAAAATAGAATTTTATTTAACATGAAATTGTTATAAATTTCTAACAAATAACATGAGCAAATTTGAAATATTAGATTGAAACACACAAAATCGAATGTGCAATATATATATATATATATATATATTCTCTTGAATACACACTTAAAAAATATTAGTATTTTCGTACAAAATATTAATTCAGAATAAATTTAGTTAAATTCAAATACGAACTCAATATGCCCAAAATGTTTGATCCAATTTTTATCTTCTCCAATATTCCATTGCACTTTAAAAAAAAAAAAAAAAAAAAGAAACAAAAAAAAAAGTTTCTTCATTTTCCACGTGCTTCATTATTTTATTTATATTAAGGGTGTGTTCGTTTGATGGATTTGGATTAAATTCCACTATTCATCCAAAATTTTCCCCCAAAAAACATCAAATCAAACATCTATTTTTTATTTTTTATATTATACTAAAAATCAATTTTACATTCAAAACATCACATCATCACCTATTTATATCATATCATACAACTATTCAAATTCAAAATTTTTACTATTCAAATCCCAACTCAAAATTCAAACCCCCAAACAAACACACCCTAAATATATATATATATATATATGTATACTTTACTTGAAGGCATAAAATTGAAGGTTGTGCCCATCCAACTAAAAAATACATAACAAAATATATTATTGATTAGGCATTCTTCCAATATAAGTATATACATTTATAATAAAAAATTGATCATAACACTTTAGTGATTTGAAATTCCGCGTAAACTTGTTGTATTATAAAATTGTATAGGGCATTTTATATTATTTTTAAAAAATCTTTAATGAAATCCTCCCGTTATACAAAAATATAAATGAGAAATTAATTTTTCATCATATAAAAAATTGTAAAAATAGATTATATGCAACATTTTTTTATAATACAAAAGGTGTCATACAATTTTAAAGTATTAAAAAATTTAGCTAAGTTTAGCTCTCAGATATGTAAGTTATGGATAATTTTGCCAATTTATAATATTGATTTACCTCATTCAATAATATAAAAAAATCCAAATGTTGCGTAAGGGATAGTAGGTGGTGTGGGATGAATTTGTGACCGTAAAATCATGAGTTTATATTTCGACGCTTCCAAATTATTTGCTATACATTATTAATTTAATGTAATTTGTCTTGTCAATAATTTACACGTAAAAAGAAAAATAAAATAATAAAAAAAAATAAAATCCAAATGAACAAATTCACAAAACAATGTGTAACAATAATAGTATATATACCTTGTTGTAATTATTCTGTGAGTGAGCAGAGTACAAGCAGGTGTTTCGTACAGTACTTATATTAATTAATTAATGTGTTTGCATTTTATTTATTTCTTTCTTTCTTTCATACTTTGGTATCTCATATGCAATCTTGTGTTGTCGTCTTCTTCAGTCTCCCCTAAACCCAAATGCCCACCATTAATCTCCTCTCCTTATTCTTCTCCTTCTCCCTCTCCCTCTCCCTGCTATCCACCCCCCACGCCCTACCCCTCTGCAATTCCTGCCACCGCCTTGTCGGAAACCCTCTCAAATTCCACCAGTACAACCTAATATTCTGGCAATTCAACCACCAATCAGAAACCTGGGTCCAACTCACCTTGCCCTACAACCTCCTCTCCTGCATCAATGGCGACTGCACACCCGTGGCCTCCATCCAAGCCCCCCCGACCATCACAAACGACTCCTCCGATGATGGCGACACAACGGACGGTCGAGATGATCCCCCTAAAAGACTACCCCTGCACCCTGTAAGAAGAAGGGCTTCTCTTACCAGACTGTCCGAAGCATCCGTATGGGTCACCGGTCCGAGCGGCTCCATATACGAGAGGTTCTGGAACGGCCTGCAGTGGGTGATCGCGCCGCACGAGCTCCCCGTGTCCGCAGGCCACGCTGTCTCCGTGTTCATGGCGAATCAGATGATTCTAGCGCTGTCCGAATCGGGAGCTCTGTACAAGGTAAGGTAAGTTTGATTATACTATTGTCCATCGTCTTCTAGGGTTTCGACGGCCTCCTCTTTTGCTGTCTGAAATTTCTCGTTCCTCTGCAGTTGGAATTGACTGAGGAATCACAGCCTGTATGGGCGGAATTAGAAAAGGGGATCGAAAACGAAGAACGTGTGCAAATCTCGTCAGGAATTTTATCAAACGACAAGCAGTGAGTAAATTACTGTTAAATTGCTTATAGACAATCTTAATCTCTGCTAAACATTTGTATCTATGTATTTACTAAGGAGACTGTATTTCTGTACAAAGAATGGAACTCTGTTTGAGCTGCTGGGAGTCGATCCCCTGAGGTACCAAATCTTCAAAAAAATGACTTCAGACATAATCGATGTATTTAAATGGTTGTCGATGACTTGATGTTGTGTTCGGACATTGGTTTAAGGTGGGAGAATCACGGTAGACCTCCGGGGACAACCTTGGCCACGGTAGCGGATGGCGCTGTGTTCAAACCCGGGCTTATGTTCACTATCAGGTGATCGAGATGTTGATGTCGATATCGATGGCAATCTACGATTATTTGTAGTTTCTGAATCGAAATCGACGTTCACGTCGTATTGCAGTGGTGCAGGGAGTCTATACGAGTACGATCCTACGAAGAAACCCGTTTGGAGAAAGCACGTACACCGCGAAGGAGGCACGAACTTGTTAGCGACCAAGGCGTGTAGTTTCTACGGAGTTTTCGGACCTCATACGGCGTCGCTCTTCCTCTTGACTACGGTAAAAGTATCGAGGATAGGGATTTGATTGTCTTATCTTTGTCAATGCATACGGTTAAATCTCCCGAGTTTGGTGTTTCGCAGAGCGGCGAATTGATCGAGCGGCGTCTAAATCAAAGGAAATGGAAATGGGTCGTCCATGGAAATCCAGACGGCGATCATCCGTTGACGTCGATCACCTGCGCTTCGCAAGACGAGAACGCCGCAGCCGCCGCATTGTTCGCCACGGCCGCGTCTGGGCTCATGTTCGAGTACCGTATGCAGAAACCTTCAGGTGTTTATCGAAGGTTAATAGATCGAACCGGTTGCGTTTTCGTTATAAACTTGTCGAAACTTTTTTAAATTTCGCTACTTCGCAAGGCAGGCGATAACCGAGAAGATCCATGGCTGCGCCACGAGCATCCGTCGCAGGCACCCGTCGCAAGCGGCGTTCCTGGGCTGCAGCTACAGCCCGGTAGGCTCGTCTTTATGCTCGATGACGGCCGTCTCGGAGAGCTACATTTATCTGGGCACGGAGGCGAAACCGTCGGCCCCAACACGCCGGCCAGCGTCCGTCGAAAGTCGCTGCTGAAGTACGTCTGGTCTGTGCTCGACAGCCCCATAACTGAGGGATGGAACGCCGAGTACTGCACCGAACAGCGCGGGCCGTCGAATTGCATCGCGGGGACGAAAGGCGAAACGTCGAGTTCGAACCGGGGGAAAGACAGCAGAAGAAGCCAGCAGAGTTACTTGCTGCCTGCGGCAGCTCCCGACGAGCACCACGGTGTCGTCGCTGATGAAGGGATCGACAAATTCTTCCGCCTCCGGCTAATGCAGGAGGGGTCGTCGTTCTTCATGGTGACGAAAGACGGGTTGATGTTCGAATACTTGAGCCACGACGACGCCTGGCTATGGCTAAGGCACGAGCATTCAACGAGAATGAGAAGCGTCGTCGGGAGCTACAACGGCAGCCTGTTTACCGTTGACGAGCACGGTAGTTTGCTTCTTCGAGAACGAACCGCGACGGATCTGACGTGGACGAACTGCACCGCGATGCGGAAGGGTCGAGCGGTGGCTAGCGGGCCGCCTTGGGATAGCGGGATTCCCGGACGTATGTCGAGCGCGAAGCTGGAAGACTCGATTTTCTTCGTGAGCAGAACGGGGAGACTCTTACAATTCAAGGTGAGACGAGAGCGAGAAAACTTGCGTTTTGACTCGTAAGGCCGTGTAATTTACGATGGTATCGAAATGCAGGTGGCGATGAGGAAGTTCAAGTGGAAGGATTGCAAGAAACCGGCGGGGGTGAAGATCGTGAGCATCGTCGATCAAGAGAGGTTCCGGGAGAATGTGGTGTTTGTCGTCGGGAGGAACGGTCGACTCTACCAATACAACAAGGTGACGGAGATTTGGCACGAGCATTTTCAATCGCAACACCTCGTTTTGGCGGGGTCGCCGGGGACGGCAATGAGGCCGGGTGTGGAATCGCTAGGGGGTTCGATATTCATGATATCGAAAGACGGCGGGCTCGTGGAGTACGAGTGGAGCTCGACGGACGGATGGGAGTGGGTAGAGCATGGAACGCCGCATACTAGTAATGCGACGCTTGTTGGCGCGCCGGGGCCGGGATTTGGAGGGAATCAAGTGTTTTTGGTCGGGTCGGACGGGAATGTTTACCTGAGGTTATTCGACGACGGGGAGTGGAAATGGAGGAACTATGGATTTCCTAAGAATGTCGGGGAGAAAGGAGACGAAGAAAGATGTGAGGAGAAAGAATACGCCGATGGCTTTGAGAATGCCGGAGAAAATATCGAAAATATCTCCGGCGACAATGTTTGCGACCCGAAGGTTTCTTCTACGAGAGCAATCGCATATTCTGACAACACGGCCGTGTTCGAGCTAGAAGACGGCAGGGTAAGCTATAAGCTCACATACCATTACATAACATGAATATATATATATATATATTTAATAACGTGAAAATCCGTCGTGATTCTTGTTGCAGTTAGCAGAGATGAGAAGAAATGGGGACAAGAATTGGGAATGGTCGCGGATTATCGGCACTCCGACGAGCCGATGCTCGGCTAATTTTTGGACATCGTGGGCATCTTAACCTGAAGTCGTGACTGTAAGATTATGAATTTAAATATCCGAAATATTTATTTTAGTCTGAATATAAATACATACATAGGAGAACAAGAAAACACACATATGTAGTTGTAGATGTAGATAGAAATACACATGTACGATGTATGTATTGTAGGGTACATCTATAGTCTAAACATTAGTATTATGTTATGTTGAACAATAAATAAAATTGAAATCTCGATTATCCATAGCTTCGTATCTTTCCTAACTTATTTAAGGATGTAAATCTTTTTATTCAAATACACGATCCCACAATTGTTATTTGACATATAAAATATCCAATATTTGGTATGCTTCTAATGTTACGTTGCATGTAATTTTCAATTGATTGAGAAATAACTATAAGAAGAAAAAAAAGGAAAAAAAGAAGAAGAAGGTGTTAACTATTAACCCTAAATTAATACTACTGTTAATTGCAGAGCAGAACAAAATTTTAATTTCACATGAAAGACAAATACATACATAGAGAAGGAAAATCATCTATCGTTGTTGAAATTTGAAATCATCAGCTCAAAACGAAGGCTAAAAACTGGAATCTCCGGCGAACGGTTATCAATTACACAAGAGATTCCGGCGATAGAGACAGCAACCGGCGGCGGCTGCTCCCCATGAAGAGAAATTTTGAAGGATAATGAAAGCAGCAAAATTTCCCCCCAAAATGGGGATTTCACGAGCGGGTGGAAGCACTCGGATTTTGTTTTTGTCCGGTTGGAAAAGGACAAGACATCCCCACTGCCCGAAAAAGCTTTTCCTCTCCCAATGCCAATTCCAATTTTCGAAAAACCCCCAAATTGTTTTTCATTAATGGCTAAATTGAAAACCCTAGAAAATTACTTGCAGGGTGCGATCGAGCCTGAGTGGGCAATTTTAAGCAACAGAGTGGGTGACCGTGATGAGGTAAACGTCAAATCTCTTTCCCTGTCTTTCTCCCTCACCTTGACCTTGCAATTAATGTCGATCGGGCTCGGGCTCGGGCTCGGGCTCGGGCTCGGGCCAGAGCCATAATCCTTTTTCGAATTGAAGGGTATGTGGGCAAATGCAATGATTAGCGCAATGCCTGGGCTGGATTGGATATTGCCATTAATAACAAATATTTGATTAAGTACTGGTATAGATACTCTATCCCTGATTATTAGTGAAAACCGTTCCTTTTAGTTATCATCATCATCAATCATCATGCCCTCATTTTTCTACTGTTTCTGTTTCTGTTTCTCTTTCTGTTTCTCTCTCCCGCAGATGTTTTCGGCACTCTCTAAACTGCTCAAAACCCTATCCATCTCTTCTTCTTCTTCTTGGACCCTTTCTTCTCTCACTCTAACTAAAGCCCGGATTAGGGTTTACAGTTACACACATTGCCATTAGGTTTTGGTTTTTTTGAAGTCGAGAGGAGAAAGGGGGTTTTACTGTTACAAAACCCATCATCATCTTCATCATTCCATCCCTGCCATGGATGTATACGAGGCCGTCCAATTTGTGCTGCCAAAGATCAGGAGTTTGGATCCTGAAAATGCTCCAAGAATTATTTACAGTATCTTGACGCAGCATGGTGGGGAGAAGGAGATGATAAGGTTAGCCTTTTTGCCCGATGCTGTTTTCTTGTCTTACATCAACCGAATGAAGTCAAGTCTCGGGCTTTGCCCCGACGGTTCGTCTTCAAACCCTTCGTCTTCGTCTCCTCCCCTCAGGCCTGTCTCCCCACCTCAACTCCATATCTTTATTCCAGACTCTGGCTCCCATTTGATCAATTCCTCGAGTTTTCAAAAGAGTAGCCCGAAGCCCGCTTCGTATGCGGATGTGCTGAGTGGTTCCCGTGGCCCGACTCTTTCAGGGTCTCCAAGCTTGCCCTTCTATGGCGGCGGTGATGATTTGTACAACGGGGGGGATGACACATTGATGGATCCAATTGTTAGCCCAAGTGGGAATAGTGACTCCCTGATTTTCCCCTATGTCGGGAACATGAACAGGAACTCGTCGATTTCTTCATCTCACTCCTACCCTTTCCACCACCGGAGGAGTTTCTCGGTCAACGATGCTGCAATTCTCTCTGGCCTTGAAGAAGGGGGTGGGGGCGGATTTGGGTGGAAGCCATGTGTGTACTATGCTAGAGGGTACTGCAAGAATGGAAGTTCCTGCAAGTTCATCCACAGTGACATTATGTGTGGAGGAGAATCATTTGAGATGGGATCTCCAAGCAGGCCTGCTGCTGCTGATTCTGGATTCGATGAATTGCTGAGATTCAAAGCCCTTCAGCAGCAGAAGTTTGCACTTATGGCTTCCGGAGGAGGAGGAGGACGCCATCATTTTCATTACAACAAGTTCTTGACTGGGAATCAGAGGTTGGTTCTTCTGGTACTAACATTTTACAATTTGCTTCGAAGACTCGTGTCTCGTCATTTATGATCTTTGATTGCCCATAAAATTGTTCCTTGGTTTCACCTTTAAGCTTTGTAATGTTTCTTGTTGCTGTTTTGCTATGATCGAAATTCGTTGGTATCAATTCATGATTTTTAACTCTTAACATTGAAATGCTTCTTGATTTCTAAACAGTGGTTGATGTTCATTTCTGTATCAATTTCAATTTCAATTCCTGATTTTTTTTCCGGACCAGTTGATGCTTCATTGACAATGGCTGATGAATTGCACAGAATTAATGGTTGTGGTCCTAACAGGAATGACTTCTTACCCATGGGATTCCGGCCCGGTGAAAATTCGAGCATGCATCAAATTTACCTGACTTTTCCGGCCGACAGTACATTCAGTGAAGATGATGTTTTTGTATACTTTAGGTAAGTGATAAGGCATTTAAAAATCCAAGAAATCGAATAATATGATATGGCCTCTAACTCCGGTTCGGTTTTTTGTTTTGAAGCAAGTTTGGTCCCGTGCAAGATGTAAGAATACCACACCAACAGAAGAGAATGTTTGGATTTGTTTCATTTTACTACCCGGAGACTGTTAAGCGCATTCTGGCGAAAGGGAATCCTCATTTTGTCTGTGATTGTCGCGTGCTCGTCAAACCATACAAGGAGAAAGGAAAATTTTCCGAGAAGTAGTATTTTTGCTCGATTTCAATATGCATGTACAAGTGTTTTTATTTTTTTGTGATAATTGTATTTATCTGTTTATTTTCTCGTCTTTAGGAAACAACTGCAACGTCAATACTCAGATAGAGGAGAGTTTGCATCTTCTTTAAGCTCTGCAGGGATTGATTCTAGTGAACTTGTCGATCTCCCCATTGGTAGGCTTTTGAGTATATATATATATATCGACAAATAATAGTGTATGTGTATTCTGTATAAATGGCCTTTTGCATCTCTGCAGGGCCGAGAATGTTTGTTAACCAGGAAGAGATGATTCGAAGGAGAAAAATCGAGCAGGAGATGGAATTACAACAAATGCTCGAACTTCAAGGTAGAAGGTTGGTGAATTTACAGGTTTCCGACAGGGAAAATCCGCACTTAAATAACTTTTTTGTCCCAAACATTCCTGGTGGTGCCCTAATGAATCGAAACAACACCCGTCGAGATGTCTCGGAAGGTTAGCTAGCGCAGATCATGAATTTTTGTCGTATGTGTCATCCTCATCTTAAGCCAACTTATTGCGTCTTTTAGCTGCAGAGTTTTGTGGTTCTGGCGAGGCTGATGAAAAGCTCTTCAAAGTAGCAGAGGTACCTTCATCTAACAACAACAATGTCAATGTCAATGCCAATGCCATTAACCATCAACGTGTAAATGATCCGAATTCGTATTTCCTAGAAAGGTACTATAGTTCTTCGATCCATTCCTAAAAAACTACGCATAGGATCAAAATCCAGTGCTGTTTTTTTTTTTCAAGAACACGATCAGATTTCTCTACGACTTGGTATTAACATTCATTCGATTTCTTTTGACCTGAATATATTATCGGCAGTAACTTTGAGCACGCCCTGCCTGACAACCTATTCTCCTCCCCGACAAAATTAGCCACCGAACAAAAGATCATCTTCTCCCATGAATCTGTGGATGTGGGCGACACTGGCACCAATACGACCACAGAGAAGGTATATCTATCTGTGTATCTATCTGTATAAATTTCAATATAGTAGGCTAAATCACTTGTTAGATATATATATGATCGATATGCTTGTTTGGTTGTTGTTTGATTTGGCAATGTAGAGAGAGAGAGAGAGTTTGGCTTGAGCATCTGAAATCAATTATAATACAGAGATAGATGGAGGGAGAAATGATGATTAGCAGCAGCTGTATAGCAATAGCAACATAGCAAATAGCAATAGCCATAGAAGAGCAGCCACAGAAAAAAAAGAAGGAGAAGAAGATATGTAAGGAAGAAGAAGAAGATCTAATTCAATTGTGCCACTTAGATTTATATATATATATATATATATATACATTTTATATTAGTGATAGAAGGAAGGAATCAAGAAAATATGATGATGATGGGCATGGCATTTTGAAGTGAGGTATGATGGATGAGGGTGGGGTGGGTGGGGGTGGGGTTAATTTTTTGTTCATATATACTGTGTGGAGTGTGACCCCTCCTATCCTATCTTTATCTTATGACCAGACCATAGCATTTTGTGTACTGAACTGAACCAACTGCTGAAAAAAACAATTATAGCATTAGTATATACATATGACATTTTCTGATATAATAGCAGTAAGGAAGGTAGGTGGTGGTAGTGGTTTTTTACTTTATGTGCATGAGAATGTAAAAATCAACCTTTATTCATCATCTATTTTTATTTTTATTTTTATTTTTTTAATCTCTCTCTCTCTACAATACCAATTAACATTGGTGAAAATGGGAATCTTGTGTTTGTGTGGTGTGGAGGGGTTCTTTTCATTTCCACTTTCACTTCCAAGAATGAAACAGATTAGCTCAGCGAAGCTCTGTTTTTGAGGATGGTGGACTGAACAGGACAGCAAAATTTATGAGATAGCATGCATGTGTATGACAAAATGGCTGCCTCTTTCTATGGTCTGACGGGTGTAAGGTGGACTCAGGTGAAATTATTGGGTTTATTTCCTTCAAATTTTGAAGGTTATTAGGTTAGATTTACCTAATGTGATTTGATTTATTTTGTCGGACCTAGCTTGCAAATTATTAAACTCGATCGAACTTTATTCAGAATGCATTCGTAGAGTAGCAAAAGTAGGTATAAAATTGAAGGTAAAAGACTGTCTTATAGAGTAAGGATTACTAAAATATGACCATTGTTTTGGGACGAACGAAAAAAAAAAAAAAAACAATTCTTTTGGGACGAACGAAAGTATATTTTTATTAAAAATTATATATATATAAAAATAATATTGATTTAAATTTAAAATAATTAAAAACAAAACATATGTGCACTTGAATTTTATTATTATTATTATTGTTATTATTTACTTTTTATTATTATTATTATTATTTACTTTTAACTTGTATTATTATAATGAAATGATATGATTATGAATAAAGAGTTATGTTCATTTAGGTTGAATATTTTGAAGTTTTAAAAATTTAAAAATAATATATTTAATGTAATATTTACTCCTATGCAAAAAATTAGTTACATTTCCTTTCTAAAAAATATACATATATAAAGAATCATATGTTTGGTATGTAAATATAATTATATATACACAAAAAATAAGCACACTAATTTTCACCATTTATCCTTATTTAATTTCACCAACACACGTATCAATTAAAAAGCCCACATCCAAATCACCCCCTCCCAAACCCCTCCACCAACCCCCCACACACAAACACCTGTTTTTTTTCTTTTTTTCCTTTTTTTTTGAGTTATTGCATATACTCATCCACATCAACCTATAGACTATTCTCATATTCAAAGGGAATTTTCCTTTTTTTTAAGAAAAAAAAAACCTTAAATTTTGATCAAGAATTAGTTGCATGAAGTGTGATTAAAGAGGCATAAATCCCTTTCTTCTTCATCAAACTATGATGGCTCCCTTTCTCTGCAATCCTTCCATCCTTAATCACTGCTATGCTATCTGAACTCTTGATCGTCGACAACCGATGCGCCACCACTATCGTCGTCCTATCCGCAGCCGCCGCCCGCTCCAACGCCTCCTCAACCACCTTCTCCGACTCCACGTCCAGCGCGCTCGTCGCTTCATCCAACAAAAGAATCTTCGGCGCCTTCACTATCGCCCGCGCGATCGCCACCCGTTGCTTTTGCCCGCCGGATAATTGTATACCTCGTTCCCCGACAACCGTTTCATAGCCCTGCATGGCACCAACGATGATCGACGTTAAAATTGTCGTAAAAATCGTTTATTTAAAACGAGCCGAACTCACACATAAAAGATAGATTAGAGTCAATATAATTTAATTTGAGGTATTGAAAAGGGAAAGGAACCCACATTGTCCATAGCATTGATGAATTTACTAGCATTGGCCAGCTCGGCGGCGGCGACGATCTCGGCCTCAGTGGCATCACCGTCCTTCCCGTACGCGATGTTCATCCGGATCGTGTCGTTGAACAGCACCGGGTCTTGGCTCACCAGCCCCATTTGCCGGCGCAGCCACTTCAAATTTAGCTTCCGTATGTCGAGACCGTCGAGTGCGATTTGCCCCGAACACGGGTCGTAGAATCGCTGCAACAACGATATGATTGTCGTCTTCCCGCAACCGCTTTCACCGACTATTGCCACTGTCTGATCAAACAGAAACCTCGTGTCGGTATCGATCGATACGGCTGTAAAGATCGAATATTTAACTTTGCTTAAAAAGGAAATGGATACTCTGTTTTACCTGGCCGGAATGAATTTCCAGGCATAAGTTGTCGAATATTTCGACATCAGGCCGCGCCGGGTAGCTGAAGCTAACATTGATGAAGGAGATGTTCCCCTCGACATTATCTAGAGTTGTTCCCGATTTGTCTGAAGAATCTATCGACGAAGGATGGTCGAGTAGTGATAGAACCGAGGCTGCACCGGCGTGCGCCTTGCCGGAATCCGGAGCCAAGGCGCTCGACTGGGAGATTCCGACAGCTGTCATGCTGAGGCCAAGAAAGACCTGTCGCAATTTGGTCCAAAACAGACAATATCATATTACTGTAAAATTGAACCAGATAGAACAAACTATAAATGCTAAAACACGCTAAAGAACGAGCTCTCGCTTACCCGAAAAACTTCGCCGAAGTTCATCTTTCCGGCCTCGACAAGGCGAGCCCCGGCGTAGTAGCTAATCGCATACGCTGAGTATAAGAAGAACAACGAAATTCCGAAACCAGCTCCGCTTGTCAATCCTTGCTTCATCCCTATCTTCATCGGACCTTCGCACTTTTTCTCGTGCAATTTCATCACTCTCTCCTCGGCGCAAAATGAGGCCACCGTTCGAATGCTCCCAATGGCATTGCTCGCAACTTGAGTAGCATCTTTGTATAGTTTCTACACGCAATATTTCGATTTGTTTGTTGAAATCGATTCCAAGTTAAACAAATGTTATATAAGATCGGATCGTACCTTCGAATCAGCACTGAAACCAGCCAAGAACTTCATATGAAGATAGCCATTGAGTCCAATGAGAGGCAACATGACTATGACAATAAGGGAGAGCTCCCAACTTGCGCCGAAAGCGATGATCAAACCGGAGACGGCTGTCGCGAAGTTTTGCACAAGCAACGCGAGCGATTCTCCAACCAGACTTCTTACGGATTTGACATCCGTCGAGAGCCGCGCCCCAACTGTGCTGCTCGAGTTCTCGGGCCTGTCGAACCACCCTATCTCCATATGCACAACTTTCTTGAAGCACATTAGCCGTAGCCGTTTGATCAACTTGCATCCCGCAACGGCAAAGAAATAAGTCCTCAGCGGTGTCGCCAGAAGCGAGGCGACGCCAAGGGCGACGAACATACATGCCCAAAATCTCGCATCCTTTTGAAGCTCCTGAGGTGGCTTGTACAATGTCCGAATGATGCTGGCGAAGAGGAGGCCGAAAAGGGGGAGTATCGCGCCATTGATGATCGCTGCCAAAGATCCTAGAAGAAGCTCGGGAATCTCCGGTTTGCTAAGGTAAGCTAGTCGATAAAGCCTTGCTTTATTCATCTCCCGGGAGTTCGATGAAGTTTCGGGTTTTCTTTCGCCCCATGGCTCATCGGTTGGTATTGGATGCGACTCGTGATGACTGTATCCCAATTCTGAGGACGATCCTCGACTCGTAGAGCGTAACGACGAGATTCGATGGCTCGAATGCCTCCGAGAGTTTGCATCGATCTCCCGACGATCGAGATCCTTGTTCGAACTTTGTATCGGCGCCTTGTCGTCGTTGTCTTGTAGTCGCACGAGTTTGTTGTATGTGCCTTCGCGATTTTGTAGCAACTGCGATGGTGAACCTATATAGCCAAGAAATTGTGTAAGTTTTCGCCTTTCCGGGGTCGTTTATACGAGCTTTATTACACGACGTTGTACGTACCTTTTTCCACAATTCTACCGCGACATATAACGGCGATGGCATCCGAATTCTTGATTGTGCTAATGCGATGAGCTACGACGATCGTTGTTCGACCGATCATTACTGTCTCGAGCGCCTCTTGCACGGCTCGTTCTGATTCGGCGTCGAGCGCGCTTGTAGCTTCGTCAAGGAGGAGAATCCGAGGGTCTTTTAAAATTGCTCGTGCTAACGCTATTCGTTGTTTTTGTCCACCGGATAATTGAGTTCCATTCGCGCCTACTTTCGTGTCGAGTCCCTACAAATATCGAATCAGACGATATGTTTACTTCGATTGATTAGATAAATTTTTAAGAATCGAACTCGAGGCCTTACCTCGGGGAACTTATCGATGAAGTTAGCGGCATTGGCATGTCGCGCGGCGACTCTAATTTCCTCCGGCGACGCGAAATCCTTCCCGTACGCGATGTTTTCTCCGATGGTCGAGGCTAACAACACCGGTTCTTGACTTACTAACCCGATATTTCCTCGTATCCACCGCAATCGAAGATCTTTGATATTAACGCCATCGATCAATACTTGGCCGTATTGTGGATCGTAGAATCTCTCGACGAGATTGATCACCGTCGACTTGCCACTTCCACTCTCTCCGACCAACGCTAACGTTGTTCCCGCCGGTACCGAAAGAGAAAACTCGTGCAATATTCGCTCGTTCAGTCGAGATGGGTAGCTAAAAGTCACATCCTTTAGTTCGATATCACCACGAAAATCTTCAAGCTCGCGTCCATCTTCGGCGTAAGGGTCGATCTCCGGTCTCCTAACAATTGTTTCGAAGATTTTAAAGGCGGCGACTTGGCCAGCCCCGAATGCAGCTAAGCATGGCGATATTTGCCCGAACGAGCTGAAAAACGCATTCGACGATGTAATATGATGAAATCGAAAGCAAACATAGTGCGAAAACAAAATCGAAAGCTATGAAAAACGCATTCGACGACGTAACATGATGAAATCGAAAGCAAACATAGCGTGAAAACAAAATCGAAAGCTATGAAAAACGCATTCGACAACGTAACATGATGAAATCGAAAGCAACCATAGCGCGAAAACAAAATCGAAAGCTATGAAAAACGCATTCGACGATGTAACATGATGAAATCGAAAGAAAACATAGCGCGAAAACAAAATCGAAAGCTATGAAAAACGCATTCGATGACGTAACATGATGAAACCGAAAGCAAACATAGCGCGAAAATGACGTAACATGATGAAATCGAAAGCAAACATAGCGCGAAAACAAAATCGAAAGCTAACTAAGTACTTACAACGAACCCAGCAAAACGGACATAACTATGTTCAAGAAGGCGCCTCCCGAGTACCCTTTGTCGATGATCATTTTAGCCCCGAACCATATCGCCAATGCGTAGCTACAGAACAAAACCAACATGAACACACCTGAACCCATTCCGGCAGCCAACCCCTCCGACACACCGGCTTTGTAAGCTTTGTACAATGTCTCGTTGTATCGAGCAACAGCTCGGTCCTCCCCCGTAAACGACGCAACCTAATATAGAGCAACATAAAGATTCAGAGTATAGATTGCAGTACTCATCCATGGAGTTTTAAGTTATTACATACTGTTCTGATAGAATCGATCGTCCCGTCGACGACGGAAGCCGCCTCCGAGTAGGCGGCCTGTACTCGCGACATCAGCCTAGCCATTAAGACCGTCATGAAGGCGGCGGACACGATGAGCAGAGGGATTGCAGAAATTAAGACTAGTGTAAGAAGCCATCCTCTTATGAAAGCTATTATGAAGCCTCCTAAGAATGATGCTGAGAGCTGCAGAAATTTTCCTATCTGTGGACAGGTTAGTTACTCGACCGATCGATTATTCGATCGAAAATCAATCGAATTAACGGAAGAGAAATGACGGGTACCTTCTCACCCATGGCGTCTTCGATTACGCTCGTGTCGTTCGACATTCGGTCGATGATTTCACCCGTATGTGTCTCCTTGTCAAAGTATCCGATGTCTTGCCTTAGTATAGCTTTTAGGTATAAGTTTCGGATTCGGACAGCCTGCCTTGCGCCGGTGATCGTCCAACATGACACCTCTATTACATTTTCGATCGAGTTAAGGAACTTTCTAGTTAAGCTAAAAGCGCACGTTAATACATTAAACACTTACGTGAGAATGTCGCGATGCCTGATCCCAAGGCGAGATAAACGAACTTCAAAGATACCTAAAAATCATCCATACTCCCTTTTACATTTCTTCTTAACACATGTAATAATATGTTCTTTAGTAGTTTTGTAATAGATCCATAAAGATTGTACCTTTGATACTTCCTCGACAACTCTTGAAGTGGTCGTGTTGTGTCCGAAAGAATCAGCCAACTGTCCGAACAAAAGAGTCATTAGAGGCAAGCATAGACCGGCCCCAATGGAAGTTATTACACCGATGATCATTAGCGCACAGTCAACACAGTCTGCAAAGGCGAACAGCTTGTAGTATGGAAGTTTCTCGGCAAGTTGGTTCTTCTTGTCGCTGGTGGACAACTTCTCTGTTGATTCTGATGCTTTAAATCCATCTTCGTTTGGACAGCCAACCTCGGCCATTACCGGAAGTTTTTGCGACAGCCCAGGGTTTTAGTACTGCACAAGTCTTTAGAAACGAATATAAAGTCTAGTTGTTAGAAAATTCACTTACCAACCGAAAATTTAACTCGGTTTTGTAAAAACAGAGGAAAAGACAAAAGAAAAAGGATAATTCGAAGAGAGCTAAAAGTTCAGACAAAGAAATGGCAAGACATGCATGATCTGTAAGAGGCTCCGACGACCAAATTAGTCAGATGGAAATTAAATATGTGACTAGAGAATTAAGAGCCAAGATAAGATGGAATAAATCGAGTCACGATTCTCATTTGAACAACTTATATTAGAAGATGATGACTGATCGATGGATCGAATCGATCTATATCTATATATATATATATGTATACATGCATGAGATGATTTCCATCAGACCAAGATTAGTTGAAACATTACAATCGAGAATGTTAACATCAATTGTGTGATCGATCATGTCCAAAGAAGGGATGTGGTCCTGCCCTGATCTCATCGATATATCCGCATGCTAGCTAGCTACAAAATAACAAAAATGTCATATATATAAATATATATGTATATATACATCGTCTTCTTCGACATAGGCAAATTCAAATTCAAAAACATGATCGGACATGAAACCAGAAAGCAAATGTATTGCAGGATGAGATGAGCTACGATATGGCAAGACAGACAACATCCATGATAATTCGAAGAACTTCAGACAGCCATAACTAAAAAGTAAGTCCTTACATATACATACATATCTACAGATTGGTTGAGACATTACATCGAACACGTTAGCTGCTTCAATGGTGTGCTGATATCTGTGAAAACGAGAGGTGGTCCTGACGAACCAATCATTGCATAAACAAATTAATAGAGACCATTAACTATGGGGTTTTCTCCTGGGGACGAAAAATGGATTTGAATTACACGAATAGGAGAGGCACAGCGACCGATTATTTAAAGGGAAGCGAAAGCAATGTCTGGGAATAAACAACATTAAAAAGTGTACGACGTTAACCGAAGCATTATATATATATATATATGTTGTGATTTGAGTTTTGCAGAAGTACGAAACAAGACAAGAATCATCGTCGTCTCGACTCGTCTGGAGTTTCATTTGGTGTGTGTTTCTTTCGGGGAATTAAAGATATTCAGTGGAGAGGGTTAGTCGATTTTGGTCCCAAAGTGGGGTTTGTTTGTGTTGTCCGATGCTTCTTTTGCAGATGGGGGGCAATAATCAAATGAAACTTCTTTTTGACTTTTATTTTGGTTTGACTTTTTGTGGTCCCGCGTATCATATCATATCGTATTTATACACGGGAGTCACCGAATATAAGTCAAAATATTCTATAACTATCGTTAAAATAAATTAATACTAGTACTATTTTAAATATTATATATGTTTTTTTATGTTTGATTTTTAATATTAATTATTATATTAACACGTAATTTAAATAAAAAAAAATGACAAATATACATCTATTAGTCTCTTATAATATAAATAAAATGATATTTATGGAGTAAATTATACAAATAAAAATATTTTCAACATTGAGTATAACGACGCCAAAGACAAATGTTGTCATTTTTATAGGACGAAGGTAATATTATTTCTTCCGTCTCAACTCAAAGTATAAATTTTACTATTTTCGTTCATCTCATTCCAAAATATATATTTCCTTTGTTTATAAAAGTAATTATACATCAATACCAAAATATTATTAACTTTTATTTAAAGTACATACATACCATTAAACATAAAGTTAACAGAAAAAATGTCATAATCTCTTACACACTTTAACTAACTAATAAAATACTATTATTTTTTAATCTATTACAAAATCTCAAATAGCCCATTTGAACAGGACGAGGGAGTATTTCCTACGTAGAAAGAAAATCATGCAGTAAACACGATAATATAAAAATAGTATAATTTATAAATAAGTAATAAATATATTAATAAAAATAATTAATATATGATATAATAATTATAAATTAGTATTATATACTCTCTCCATCCCAAAAGCATAGTCTTATTGTATTGGACACGACATATAAGGAATATGGATATTATATGGATAGTTAGTAAAAAATAATGATAAATGACTTTTTTTTGCTCTTGTGAATATATTAAGTGTAAAAAGCAGTAACAATTGTGTAATAATAATAAAAAAAAATGATAGTTTTATGGTGATATGGTTATTTATGGAAATGTGACTATTGTTTTGTGACGGACAAAAATAGTAAATAAGACTTGTATTGAGACGGGGAATATTATAAAATTTGTAATGAAATTTTGAATTCACCATATATTCCACAAAAATAGTGCATTTTTTATCATAACAAATTTATTGTGTTTAACATATTTGTATAATATTTTATATAAATGTCATTCTATTATTATTATTATTATAAGATACTAATAGTATTTTTATTGCTCTCTTTTAATTTGTAATACATTCTGATATAATAATTAATATTCAAATATCAATACGGAACTACTTAGTTACAAACGAAAGGAATAATTGTTATACTATCTCATATTTATTTATTATTTAAAATTGCAAATATACAATTAATTTAATTATTTAATTAAAATAAACTAATTATACATACAAAATAGATAGTGGGACTATCATTATATTTATTTGAAATCTGATTTTATTTTTTTATTTTTTCAAATATTCAATTTTCACGATTTTTATAAGATATTAATAATATTTTAAATCAAAATATAGAATCAACTATAAAGATCAAACCCTGTATAGGGGAGAAGGTGAATAAATGCTGCTACTTAATAAATTAACATTAAGTGGAACAGTTCCTGTTACATTAAATAGGTTAACGGAATATAGCAAATAAAATAAATAAATTGATACCTAAAGTAATCAAAACTGATACGTTCAACAGCTCTTTAATTAAAGTGTCTTCGTCGGGGTTTTATTTATTTAATCTGGATATGATATTTTGTGTGAAATAACATAATATATTTTTATTAAAATATTTATAATTTTTATATGAAAATAATAATAATAATAACAATAACAGTAAACTACAAATGGGCAAAATAACTTCTGAACGGTTTGATGTTAATATATATATATATTTTTTATAATGTGAAAATCCAAAACCGTTACCCGAAAGTGTGCACCGGGTAAACCATCAGTCGAACTTAATACCCTGCAAATTAGATCCGACGAAAAAGTCACACTAGGCGAATAATGTGTGGTAAGTGACCTGAGGCGTCTAGGGTTTGAACCCATGTTTAGCTCCTTTTGATCAATATTTTCATAGGTAATATGTATTATATATTATTCAATTGATCATTTTATATGAAAATTGATTAAAATAGCTTTTTTTTTTTTTTTTTTTTTTTTTTTTTTTTTTACATTGTAACTAGTTCCGTAACAATACATGTAGCTATTGGTGTTGAGTATTAATATGATTGAAATTTTGGTGTGTTTACTTGTAATATAATAAATAAAAATAAAAATATTTAATTTGATATTTATCGAGATTTTTTTTTTTTTTGAAAAATGGTAAAATCTAAAATCAAATATAAACACATTCTTTGCCATCAAGCATTGTGGCATTATCTCATTAGTTAATATATATATATATATATCCTACTTTTATGGCTTTAGCATGACACAGTTCATTGGCATGCTGGACCACATGCCGTTCAGAAATTTTTGGGCCTATTTTTTAAGACTCAAATACGATTTTTTTGTGTCAAGTTTGAATCGAAATTTTTGACTGTTGTCGTAAAAAATTATCACCGGCTTAATCGAAAAAGCCTGTCGAAATTGATTTGTTCGAACGGTTCTTCAGCCTATTCAAGAAAAAAATAGAATTGATGAAAAAAGAATCTGTAAGAAATCTGTGAAAAAATCCGGAAAATAATGCAACTATAAAATTAAAGAAAGAAGAAAATGAATCGATGTGAATGGCGTCTGTCAATCTGATCTAATATGCTCTCTTCTTTATCTTGAATTTGTTTTTATTTTTTGGATAAAATATTATCCCATTTTTTTCAATGACAACTACAATCATCTTTCAAACACTTTCACATTCTTAGCTTGTTTCTCATGCTGGGCCATCTCAAATCAAACTGGGCCTTAATATTGGATTAGACAGGTCGGCAGGCCCGTTCGCTGATTTAGGCTAGCTTGGGACAAGTTAGCCGAAAGCTGGGCCAATAATTATTCTTCTTGAACTATATTTGTACGGGATCGGTCTAATTAATTTTAAGCGTACAGATAGACTATGCTTCTTTTTGTCAGTTTTATATTTAGTTAGTTGATAATCAATCAATCAACCAAGTTAATAACAAATAAAATGAATTGTAATTAGTTATTATTATTTTGTTAACGTGACAATTTTCTGAATATCAATTGAATATATTTTTTTTTGAGTCGAACGTAATAGTTTTGGAAACACATCTAAATAAATATTGCAAGTTACATTACTAATTAGAGTTAATCATGCCATTTAATCTATTCAACATATATTAAAAGCACACACAACACTTGTTATAATGATTGTAACACAATAAATTATATTATATTAATATAGTGCAAATATTAGTCACACAATAAAGAGGGGTTAAATAAATAGTTTAATTTTGTTGTTAATTCACCACCTGTGCTGATGCATAGAAATTTGTTCTATTTAATTATAAAAATTAGTATAATTATATTTTAACTTGTTAGCACTCTGCTGAATAAATTCAATCAACACTTGATCCGTGCTGTTTGGCACTGCTAATCTTCATAGTTTTTATAAGATAATTTAATTACCTTAATTATTCATTTATTCGTTTGTTTATTAACTATCAAGCCATTGATTGTAGTTTTGTATATCACTTAAATACAGGTTTCATTGCATATTAGATTTAGGTTTTTTGTTTTTTTTTTTTTTATTTGAAATAAATCAATATGTTCTTCTTTTTTTTTTTTTAAAGTAATTGTACACTCCTCGATAATTTATTTTTACTATCCTTATTTAATTAATTTATTATTTATAGAAGTAAATTTGAATTTTGTTTTTATTGTATTTATATAAAATATTAATATTTTAAAATTTAAGTGCAAAAATAAATCAATAAATCATCAAAATTTATTTTTACTTTTATCTTTTTTGTTGTTATTTTAAAAATCATCAGGTCCAATAAGTACACTATTTTTTAATAAAAACATATCGTTTTATCGTATCAAATACAATATCAAAATATAATATAAATTAAAATAAAAAATCAATTTTAAACAAAAATTAAGAATGTATTATTTTACATAAAAAAATTTAAAGTTTTACTATTTTGATTATGCAATTTTTTTATTACAAAATATCTTATTATATATTATTTTAATATTAAATTCAAATTATTTTCTTTTTTTAAATATACGAAAGAAACGCACCCTAAAACTTTTTCACTCATATTATTTATTTATTATTTTTTAAAATTAATATTTTCGTTTTTTTTTTAATCGGAAATTTTTTAAATACAGTAATATTTTGGATATACTTAAAAGTTTAACGGAGCACAAAAAATTTTTGATAATTGCTCAACAGGAAACCAAAAAAACTGCGCATTTCTGAGCTATCTGGGATTCTTCTACAATTGAAGCAAGTCCCTCCGAATTCCGCCTGAGCAATCCGACGGCGACCGTCGCTCGTTGATCCCCGGCCATTGGATTAGATGACTTATGTCGCCGGCCTTAGTTGACTCCGCAGCGCCGCCTTCATCTGGTTACGATCAGATATTCATTTCCTCTGCACAATAGCTCCGCAAGCCTTTCAGATCAAATGGATCAGAATTTCGGCTTCAATTCGTCGTCATTGGGACCCTCGACACCCGCTGCTGGACTCTCCCGCGCGGCGCGGTTCGCGAAGGTCCGGAAACCCTCGACCGGCCATCGTCCCAATTCCAATCTAGTCCGCCCGGTGTGGCAGCCGAGTGGCATCGAGTCCTCGCACAGTAATTCAGGGTTTGACACTGCCAAACCCTCTTCTGAGTCGAGTGTGGATCGTGGATTTGTGTTTGGTTCCAATGATGGTGGTCGTGCTAACCCTAGCAGCATTAGCAGTAGTAGTTCTTTATTTGGTGAAACTGTTGCGGATAGCAGTCTGGAAACAGGTAAAGTAGTGGATGAGATGAGGAGATTGAATATTGATAGGGGAAAGGCTTTTTCGAATAGTAGTCACAGTACCACAGGCCATAATCCAAATTTGATGGGTACCGGTCGCTCAATTAGAAGCGTGGATCAGATCATGGATTTTGGATTGCCTGATGAGATGAGAAGGTTGCACATTGAAAGATCCTGGAGTGTTGGTGGCGGAGGTGATGCTGACCATTTGGATTTTGAGCTTCCTAACAAGATGAAAAATTTGAATGTTGAAGATTCTTTGAACCAATCAGTGAAAGAAAAGGTCTACAATGCTCGTCCCAGCGACGTGTATGGAGAAGAAGACAGTGGAAATGCCAATGTGTCAGCTGGCTTGAATGCAACTGGAAATGACACTGCTCACCTTAGGCCCGAATCAAGTTTGCATTTTGCTGCAGAAGCTGTGAAGGGCATGCATGCTATGGGTGGTGAAAGTTTGCAAAATGTTTCTGAATTGTTCAATACTAGTTTTAATTTTCAAGCTGGATCAAACAGCAGTAATAGTGGTAGTCAAGGGAGTTTGATACAAGAACAGGATTCGACTTCGTCAACATTGGGTGGCATTCATTTCAAACCATTTGGGAGGGTCCCTGAGATGCCATTTGTGAGCCAAGATGAAAAGAAAGTTGAGTTTAGTTTCACAAGCAAGTTGGGTAGTGGGATACCGCAGCATGTGGAGTTCAAGACACCAGATCCAATTGGAAACAAAATATTTGGCCTAAACAGAATGGTCGATACAAAGAGGGAAATGGCTAAGGAAGGTGGATTAAAGAAAAAGAAGGGCAAGTGGAAGAAGCCTAATCAAGTTCCGACCAAGTTACCACAAGAATTTTTATTTCATGATAATTTGGCAGAAAATACAGAATCTTCAGAACAATATTCGCCCATGGACCTTTCCCCATATGAAGAAACACTTGCTGATAGTACTTTTTCAAGAGAGACCTCAGTGGCATCTGAGGAATCTTCTCGTCTTGATGAAATAAATACATCATGTGAAACAGGCCTAAATGTTTCAAATGACGATGTTGATGATGTTTTAATTTCTGCAACCAAAGACTTGCATATAAATGAATATGATGTAGCAGGCAATGAAGGGCTAAATGAATCTATTCATTATGCAAATCATGGTATTAGGGTTGAGAGTCCTGAAGAAGGTGCTGTATCAGGGGGTGAGACTGACAGTTTCAAGTCTGCTGCTGATGAGTTGGATTACAGTGTTGACTCCTTTGTTACTGCAGCTGAGACTGAAGTAAGTTCCAGCTATAGTGAGAGACAACACAGTGATGGAGACCAGTTGCAGAGTATGTTCACCTTTTCTGCCTCTTCCTCTTCTGTCAATGAGGTTCCTGCATCAATGCCTGCCCAGAAAAAGAAAAATCGGGTCAAATTCAGCCACGATTCATACAGCACCGCTCCAAGTATCAAAGTTTCACAGGCATCTTCAGACTTACCTTCATTTCAATTTTCTGGATTTCCGGCAGCATCTCCTCAGCAAGGTCACAGTGGTCACTTCCCTGAGTTGGGCTCAAAAATGGATAAGGCTGAGCAAGTCAAGGAATTGGGAACTAAGCAAGATTCTGCTACAGTTTCCAATATTGCTGTTCAGGAATCTTGTGAGAAATGGAGGTTGAGGTGTGAATTCATTCACCTATGCTTTAAGATTAATGGAAAAATTGTACTTTTGGTGTTGTTTCTACTCTATATTCAGTATGATGGCTGTTTGGTTTTGGTTTAGTGACATCAGTAGTTTCTTGTATGATTGATATATGGGTTTGCTTCTGATGTTATTTAATGTCAGGGGGAATCAAGCCTATGCTAAAGAAGATTTCTCTAGAGCTGAAGATTGTTACACTCAGGGAATTAATTGTATATCCCCGAATGTGACATCTAGAAGCTGCCTCAGGGCTCTAATGTTGTGTCATAGCAATCGTGCTGCAACACGCATGTCACTTGGAAGACTGCGAGAAGCATTGGAAGATTGTTTAAGGGCTTCTACAATAGATCCAAATTTCCTCAAGGCGCAAGTTCGGGCTGCAAGGTAAGCATGCTTTTAATGTTTTTTGGTTTTTAAACAATGGCCCTGTATTACACCATATTTCTTGATGGACTATGCATAATGTTACCTCTTCTTAGCCCTGCAAAACTTGTAGCTTGGAATTAGTTTGGTTTGGACTCCAGTACGATTCAATTATTTGGTGATATGTTGAAGTAGCATAGTTGACTTGCTCTTCTACAGCTTGAATCATTTGGACTTGGCTCATTGTTTGAATTGAAACCGTTGATAATTTAGCTCCATTTCTAATGAATTCTTTTTTTTGTTTTTCAGCTGTTATCTATCCCTAGGGGAAGTTGAGAATGCAGCTCAGCATTATATGAAATGTTTGCAAGCAGGGCCTGAGGTCTGTGTGGACAGAAAGCTTTTAGTAGAGGCTTCTGAGGGCCTTGAGAACACGAAGGTATTATAATCTGCATTATTACAGAATTCCTTTATATTATGAAACTTTAGTTGGAACTTGGAACAACGTTTTGTCTTTCACATTTCACCTGCTGCTAGATCACTTATGAATAGCTTAATAAAGTGGCTGGCGCACGTCATACCTGTCAATTCTCTGCATCTTTCTATATCTGTAAGTTAGATGTAGTGTATGGAGGAAGCTGTTGTGTATGATGATTCCTAACATGACATTTGTGTGCCAGGCTTCTATGTTCTGTCAAAAATTAGAAGTGTTAGTACTTAAGAATAGCAGATAATTTTGATATGAAACTAATTTGTGGATAAGAGGCTGAAGTTTGCTGTATATTATAGGTACACTTAACACTTTTGGCTTCTCACCATTATCATGAAATAATATAAGTTGAGATTAACCTGATATCCTGATCTACCTGCAAGTATTTTACTCGGCAGTGATTTTTTTTTAATCTCCCATTATCAATGCTTGAACCCCTTCTATCTCCATCTTTGAAATTGATGATGACCTCAATATTGTTCTATAAACTGACTTGGTTCAGGTTCAATTTATTTATTTTATTTTTATTTTTTTAAATATTGATGCTTCTGAAACTTCTAGGAAATGTCTTTTGTTTTGAACTCCTATGTAAACTTTTATTATCATGAATTTTCAATCAGGATATATTTCACCGGGGATCAGATTGAACATGCTGGCCCTTGCAAGACTTTTTTATTTTTGGAAGTCATGTTATTAATGCTATGGGGCAGTGAGAATTGCCATAAGTTTGCCTTAAACTATTGATTTTTTATTTACCTTTTTTTCCCTGTGAACTATAAATTACTATACTTAATAAAATAAGCAATGCTAAGATAAAAATGGCTTCCAGAAAGTTGCAGAATGTATGAAGCAAGCGGGAGAACTTTTGAGACGAAGAACATCCAGTGACATTGAACATGCTGTTGGTGTGATTTCAGAAGCATTGAGGATATGCACTTATTCTGAAACTTTGCTTCAGATGAAAGTGGATGCTCTACTCATGGTATGTAACTTGTATTAGGAGAAAAAAAACACATTTCTTTCCAGTGGTGTATGGAACCTGTATCTTTGTCTTCTGTTTTTGTTCAATACCTTATATTCTTATTTTCATAACAGCTGAAGAAATATGAAGAGCTAATTCAATTTTCTGAGGGCATTCTTGCTTTGGTGGAATCAAATTTTCTGTTATCTGGTTGTTCTTTGCCCTTGGAGCTTCATGGCTCTGACTTGCAGAGGGCTCCTTCCTTCAAGGTCTGGTGCTGGTCACAGATCATTAACTCCTACTTCTACTTAGGAAAACTTGATGATGCCCTCGGTTATCTTAAGAAGGAAGAGGAATCAGTTTTACTTGTGGAAAGGTAATATGCACTATGCTCAATTGTGTCTATATATATGCTTCACTCAATTAGGGATGACGATAGGGTAATGCTGTGGCCTGACCTACTGAGTTTTCAGTGGTTCCAGGACAACCACTAAATGTAACTTGTTAGATCCAATAATTCATTTAGAATAATTAATGCTATTGGTCCCTTCCTGCTCATTTTGTGATTGCCTATGGCTTTCAATCAACTTAGTTAACAACTCTTATTTTTTTATATTTTTTAGTTAATGTTTTTTAATTCAGTTGGAGCGGGCCCAGGTTGAAACACGTCCTAGGTTCTGGTTAATATTTATTTCCCTAAACTGAGACCAAATTATTGCTATTGCTATCCCCATTCCAATTGATTGTATTGCTCTGGTGGCTTAAAGTTTGCTTGGAAATTTGACTTTTCAGACGCGAAAGCAGAAAACTTGAGTCCATGATTCCACTTGTCGGTACCATACGGGAGTTGTTACGCCACAAGGTAGGCAGTCTCTTGGATAAGCAAATTATAAATTGTGTTCTTCTAGCATTTGATATATGCGTTGTAGTTGGGAACATGAATTTGCTTATGCTGTAAGTGCAACCAAAAATCTGTGTATAAATCAACAATACAACAATTGTACATATGTAACTCAAGTTTATTGTTACTGACTTAGTACACAACAGTGTTCTTTATGCTAGAGAAATTGTCATAAATAGCACATTAAAAAATTGCAGAATGAGTTTACAAATAAAAATTGTTTCTCAATATGGTATGGGCTTAGGCTTATTGGCATTGTTACCCTGTCAGTAGATAGATGCTTAAACCGGACCAAACATTGACTGTAACATCAGTTAAACGCAGGTAACATATTAAATTATCTTTTTAAACAGTTGGAACTTACATGGTTGCAAATATGATGCTGTTGTATGTGATGGTGATATCCATTCAACTTATACTACATCCTAACTTAGCAGCAATGTCATCCAGTAGGCTAAAACTTATAAAATGCTGAACTGCTTTTATGTGACTAGCGGATGACATTTTGAACAAATGATATGGAGTTTCTTCTACTCATTATGCCCAACAGGATATTATTGATTGATTGAGAATTGAGAGTGCCTTCTTTATGTGCAATCCATTGACAATTCTCTTTTTTTCTTCACTTGCCTCTTTGTTCAAGTACTAACATAGATAAATCAGTTTTGCTGCTTGTTAACGGAAACTATTCTTTTTTGTGTGTGTGTGTTTAGGTTGCAGGAAATGAATTATACAAATCAGGAAAATATGCTGAAGCTGTAGAACATTATACAGCAGCTATATCATGCTCTGTTGAGTCGCGCCCTTTTTCTGCTATATGTTTTTGTAACCGTGCTGCAGCACACCGAGCTATGGGCCAAATTATAGACGCCATCTCAGATTGCAGCCTTGCCATTGCTCTGGATGGAAGTTATCACAAGGTTTTCTTCGAAACATTGGCTTGGTTTGGATTTGTTTTGGGGTTTTGGTGTTCTGGGAACAATAAACATTGGAACTGAAATAAAATTTTGATATGATCCTTTGGATGGAAGATTAATTTGAAGGTAAAACTTCAACTGAAAAATGAGTTTTTGATCACATGTTCTTAAGGGGAAAAATATTGATGAATAGCGTAGATAAGATTATCTCAAATTAGCTACTGCAAATGTTTTGTCATAAGTGATATCTATCTAATCTCTGAATTCTAGTCAATGAAGTTAGTCAGTCTGGCATTTTATGTATTGCTGTCCTTCTTGGTGTGCAACAGTTGGGTTGAGTTTCATGATGAAAACTGACCACCTGTCATCGTAAACATCACATACTCGTCCAGTGGAAATGTTTCCAAGTTCTTTCATGGATTTTGTTGAACCTTTAGTGACTGGCTTTCCTCAATGATGAGCAGGCACTCTCTCGAAGAGCAGCACTATATGAGATGATTAGAGATTATGAACAAGCAGCAGGGGATCTTCAGAAACGTGTATTCCTTCTCACAAACGAATTAGATAAGAAAGCTGATATATCTGGAACATTGGATAAAGTGGACTATTTGAACGAGCTTCAACAAGCTCGGCTTAAACTTTCAGAAATGGAAGCAGCTGCCCAAAATGAGATTCCCCTGAATGTGTATCTTATTCTGTAAGTACACATAACTATCATTCAGCAACTCTGTTGAATGTGAACTGTTTGCCATGTTTTTGAAAGTTTACAATCTTGGCTTAAATCATATGTCGAACCAAAGAAGGTAGGAAGTAATTAGATTTCTAATGCCATAAATTTCAATAATAGCACTAAAAATCAATTAGATGTATTCAGATACTGTTGTAAGAATACTAGATTAATATTTGTTGAAGCTTGAAGGGTTCTCAGATGCCTATGGAACAAATGAATCCAGTTGATGAAAGTTTTAACTCTTCTAAATTACAGGACTTTAACATAGGAATTAAGCAGTTTAGAGCAATTATAGTTTATTTCATGACTTTCTGTCTCCTGAAAGCTGCTTCGATGTTCTGAGTTTCATATTCTGTCTGTACTGTCGCCATTCTACATGTAATGGAGCATTTTCCTGTGAAAAATAGGTTGACATTCTTATGTGATAAAATCATTGTATAAGTAATCCAACTGTTATGCTAAGTTGATAATTCGACTGCTTTTTGCATCCCAGGGGTGTCGATTCATCAGTCACTGCATCTGAAATTAAGAAGGCATACAGAAAGGCTGCATTGAAGTATCATCCAGACAAGGTATTGATATATAACCTTTGCTTGGGTGCTGCCGCGCTTGTTTGATTCATTCATTTAAATGCAAAAGGCTAACCTAAAGTACATTTTAATTGGATGGTACAGGCTGGTCAAATTTTCACAAGAAGTGAACATACAGATGACGATATTTGGAGGGAAATAGCAAATGAAGTGCATAAAGATGCAGACAAGCTATTCAAAATGATTGGAGAAGCATATGCAGTACTTTCGGACCCTGTCAAGGTATCTTTGATTCATCGAAACCTAAATTATCTTTTACCTACCATTAGTTTTGCTGTGGTGCTTAATTTAAGCCGAATTTGCTTGTTGCTGGGATGATATATATACTGAAAAAGTGGGTCATGTCGTAGCCTCGTAGCTGATAAGAGTAGTTATTTTATTACATGGCAAGGTAGCATACTTAATAACAAAATTGCATTTGAATGTGAAATTGAAATTAATGAGACCTGGGGTTCACATTGATGGAATAAAGCAAATTACACCTCATGAAATTTTTGTTTCCTTACAAAAATAACCATCAGTGGGAGGTAAAAATTTAAGATTTTATTGGAAAATGAGAATATTTATTTTTTCTTCTGCAGATTCATCTATAAGATACACATTTTACAAATACAAAAATAATGTCATTTACTTATCGAGTGCTTTCCCCTTGCAGCGATCACAATACGACCTTGAAGAAGAGAGGCGAAATGCACCCAGCAGAACCCATGGCGGAAATTCCTCCAAAGGGTATTCTGATTTCCAAAACTACGCATATGATAGCAGCGGCAATAGGAGACACTGGCAAGATGTTCGGAGATCATATGGGAACCCTACGCGATGGTCCAAAAGAAACCAGTACAATTGGTACTCATGAATGCTTCATTTGGGATGAAATCCTACTGATTCCTGTTGTAACAACACAGCCTTCTTCTTCCTCTCCCCAAATAAAATATTCATTTCGACAAAACCGAGAAGAAGACTACAGGTAGCTGATTCCTGCCAGGTATATACATACACATAATAGCCCTTCAATGCTTGCCAATTTTGCGCGGATTGACGAAATTTTATGAGAGAACAGGGACAGGAGAGGTGATATGTGATTGTATTAGGGAGGATGTGTGTATGCTTGTATTGATTTGTAGAGTATATCACATTGTTGTACAGTGATATATATGCTTTTTCGATGAATTTAAAGTTGGAACCAAAATTGAGCAACTACAATTATTTGTTTTTATTGTTGTATTGTAGGATAGTGAATTGTATTGTACTGTACTGTACTGTATACTATGCTTGATTCCTTTATATTTGCTCCACCCATTCATAAGAAGACACGTGTCATACAAAATCCACGTCAGCTGCACTTCTGTGCCTTTGTTTATTAGGGCTTTCTCTGCACAAACACACACCAAGAAATCATTTTCAAAATTGCCTCTGCTCGTAGAATGAGAAATTTCCTTTCATTACTCTGCAAAATTAAGCGATCGTTGTATGCAGACATCGGTCATCGTTTCTGCAAATTCGTCATGAGGAAGACAACGCCACAGCAAAGCAGCACTGTCATCGTCGACTCTTCAACAGCAAGTTCCGTACAACACTGGCAAAGCTTGGAGATCGCCGGAGACATTCAGAAAATCTAATTCTCGCAATAATTGTATGAGGTCTTTAATCTACTACTCTGGTTTTAGTTCCTTTCTATATGAGGTGGCGGTGTGCAGGAATTTCCTGATAGTATATCTATTCTTATCTGTTTTAATTTCTAGAATTGGAAGTATAAGGATTTACCAACGGATGAACATACTAACTGAGTCTCACTCAACGCCAATTCAATTCTTCAGTTAAAGTAAAGCCGACGGGATGGTGATTGGACCGATTGAAGTGCTAAAGGAGCTGGGACCTTGGGTCCCGACTGTGGAATGGAATGGAATGTATCTCAAGTTTGTTTTTTATGGAGTGTATTGTTGTAAGTTTTAGTGCTTAATTTTGTAGATTTTGTTTTGTTTGTTTGAATCGTAACTTTCGGATTAATTTAAAATAAAATATTAATTTAAAATTTTATTTAAATAATATTTTGATTTAATATTTTATAAGAATTTAAAAATATAAAAAAACAAAAATATATATTAATTTAAATTTGAAATAATAAACAAACAAATTCAAAATTCATTATATTTATTCCATTTAATATATTTTTATAACTTTATATATTTACGATAAATAAATATTTAAAATTATAAATACTATACAAATCTATGATGAGCATATTATATATCTATTTGATTTATTTTAAATCAATATTTTAAACAAACACCATCGTAATATCTTATTAAAAATTATAAATATTTGATACAAAGATTATCTCCTAAATCCCAACTGTTTCCGTGTCCGATCTCCTAATTTGCTACATCCAATCAAAAAGAGCCACGTGTCATTAAAAAAATTAGTGTCAGCCTGGACTTTGTTTGCCTATATATACACCTCTTCGCTGCACCGACTCACCACCGTATACACACGTTGATAGTTGTTTTATAATTTTTTGATCGCCGGTAGGAATTCGACGACGAGATTATCATTGATTTCTGCAAATTAATTAAATTAGTCGTCATGATGAGGACAGCACCAAAGCAGCAGCACTATCGCCGTCGTCAGCAACCACTTCCGTACAACGCCGCCGGCAAAACTTGGAGAGGATCGCCGGCGACATTCAGAAAACCTAATTCTCATAGTAATTCTACGAAATATTCAATCTACTAGTGTATATTTGTTTTTGTGAGATAATTTGAAATGATATTTTTTATGTGAGGTATAAGAAATTAGTTGAGGAATATAAGAATAATGAAAATGTCTTACGGTGTGTTTCCTAAAAAAAAAATGAGGCAAGATAAATAAAAATAGTCTTATTTTTCTTGTTTATTTGAATCCATAAATGGAACTTGAAAAATAAATCATTTTTATTTCTTTAAATTTTCAGTTTTACAAAACAAGAGAATTAATTCTTTCTTTCCAATTCAATTATGTCTGTCCTGTAATTTCATTCTTTGTACCTAAGGTCATCTTAATATTTTTGAAAAAATATATTTTTTATTGAAATATCTATTTGAGGATTATAAAAAAAACATAGAAATGGGTGTATTTTTTTTGGTTGAGTTTGAAAATTTTTGGTTTGAATTTGATATTAAAATAATATTTGATGGGATGTTTTGTAAGAAGAAAAAATATACTCCCTCCGATATTTAAGGAGATGATGTTTAATTAGTTAATAATAATTAATTATGATATTATTATATATTTTTTAAAATAATTAATAATATTTATATTTTTAAGTAAATTTAATATATATGATTAAAAAAATTAAAATATATGTTTAAATATTTAAAAATTATATAGCAATTAAAAAATATATGTAATATGGATATCATTTTGTAGAGAATAAAATTTTCTATAATACAATTAAATAAAAAATATTTTTGTTTATTTATAATTTAACATAAATCAATTTTATAAAAGATGTGTAGTTTTAAATATAGGTAAAAATATTTATTTTTTTTGAGGATAAATGTAGAAATAAAGGGGTTTTAAGTGGATCCTGCATCATTTATGACGTTGTATATTACGTAGTTAATTAAGTTGATTTATATTTGTTAAATATATTTTGAATTAATAATTTTTACCAAAAATAGAAATGTGTCAATTGTTTTGGGATAGACAAAAAAATAAAAATAGTGTCAAGTGTGATTGGAAAGAGGGAGTATTTTTTTGGAAAAATGCAGAGAGTACAAACAGTAATTCTTTATGGTGATATTTGCGCGTCAATCCGGCCATGCAAGTAATTTAATTATGTGACTGAGGATTATTTCTACCAGATATTTTTAATTAATATCTTATTTTGATTTAATTAAATTTCAAATTTATAATTTATATATGCATGTAATTACAAAGAACGGTTATACTGAATGATATATATATATATGTTGATTTTTTACAGTGGTTTGGGTGCCGGCGGTTCCTAAATGGGAGAAGGACTTCTGCCGGAAAGTAGGCCAATTCGAGTGGCGCAATTTCGTCGAAGCCAAAAACAACGCTATATCGCTCGCCGTCGACCTCTGGGATGACTCCGCCGCCGGTGATGCTTTCCTCGCCGCCAAAAGTAGCTATTACGCGCGCCACTGCGGCGGCGCCGCCGATCAAGCCACACCTCAAAACCCTAATTTATACATCGACGAAATTGTCTGGGAAGAGCCCCGCGGCGACGGCGACGGAGATGATGGAGACGAGGATTTTCTGAGGTATAACGACGAGGAGTGTATTGCCGGAAAAATTTGTGAGATCCCGGTGGAGGAGATTAAGCCGGTGGGATGGGATCCGCCGGCTCCCCGATTTGCCCCTGGGTTTGATCTTGAAGGAATGGTGATTGGACCCGATTGAAGTGAAGGAGGGGCTGGGAGTATGGGTCCCGAGCTGTGGAATGAATGCATTCGTTGATGTATCTGGAGTTAGGGATGAATTTAATTTTTTGAAAATTGTGATGATTGGTTGTTTTTTATTGTATTTAATCGTATTCGTAAAAAATATGCTCATTTAGTTTTGAACACGAATTCTAACATGTTGTGTATCTTTTATTTTTATGATAACAAAATTAAAAGATAACATTAAAAATATATTTATTTTTATATAATTTTTTTATATATATCATTCTATTATTATTATAAGATACTAATTAAATTATTTTTTTAATTTTTTTTAATTTGTATTACAATTTTATATAATATTTAATATTTAAATATCAATACACAAAAATTAAATGAACTTTTAGAATCGAACAGACGGAGATAGTAGATTAAAAATGATAAATGTATATATGATTTTAGTTGCCATATTTTTTTAATAAAAGGAGTATTAATTAATTAATTAATTAATTAATTAATTAAAGAAGAAGAAGAAACATATAGTATAATGTTTGAATTTTTATCAATGTTTTAAGAAAATTGTAATTATAAAAATGCCAAATTTATAATCTTATACAATTCGGTTTTAAAAATATATTGACTAAATTAAAACCAAGAAGTTGGAGAAATATTTGAAAGTTAATTGAACTAAAAAGATTTTATCAATCTAATAAATGAGTCTCAACAATGTTCATATGTTGTTTAGGAATTATATTTTTGATATATAATGAAAATAAAAATATTTAGATCTCACTTATTGAATTTATTGTTTAGTCGGAACTTAAATTCGATGTGGCTTTAATAAAAATATCAAATATATTTTTTGATCTAAACTTATGTTCGTTACCATTTAATGAAAATATTTATTTACATCTCATATACAAATATTTAACCGTTCGATTCAGAACATAAGTTCGACTTAAATAAATACGTTTACTTCTTATTAACTAATCTCACTGTTAACACCTCACTTGATTCGATGAATTTGTATTTGATGATATATTTTAATTAAATTGGTTTGAAATTTAAATATATTATTTGGTATTACAAAATATTTAAAGAAAATAGATTAAATTTGAAATATGCTCTTAACATCATAATTGAAATTCACTGTATTATCAAATTAAATTATTTGATTTTAGAAAGTAATTTATATTTGTTTTAGACCAAATCAACCTAACCAAGTAATTAGAATTAGGGATTATTAGTAGATCTTAATTATATAAAGTTGTAAGTGTTATAAAAGCTATTTAATTTAATTTTTCTATTTTCAAAATGAACAGTAAATAACATTTAAACAAAAAAAAATAAAAACTTTCATTTCATTTTAACATTAACTTCTTATACTTAATAAAATTATTGAAATAATTAGGCAAGTTTTTTTAAAAAACAATATGTATGCAAGTTAATCTAGATAAAATAATAATTATATATCCAAATTTTGTTATATACACTATCAATATTTTTTAAAAATTTAATTTATTAATTATAATACAATATTAAATTTTATATAATTGGTCGAACATAAATTATGTTAACTATAATATAATATAATAATCGACAAAATTAAATAAAATTTAAAACCATTTCATCTAATTATATCGCTAAGAATCCCAGTAATAAATTGAATTAATTAATTATATTAATGACAAATGACAGTAATGTTTTTACTAAATCCTCTATCTATAATTCCTAATTTCCCAAATTAATACAAATATTATCTCCTAATCCCAACGGTCTCCACGTCCAATCCTCTAATTTTCTACAGCCAATCATATCAATACACGTGTCATTGAAAATCCACGTCATCCCGCCCTTTGTTCGCCTATATATATATATATTGGCCTCTTCTTTGCACCGCCTTACCACCGCAAAATTATTTTCATAAATCATAATTTCCTCTGCTCATACATTTTGAAATCATTTATTTTCCCCACTATCAATCGATCGTCGACGTTAACCGTTTTTTTTCTGATCGCCGGTAGGAATTCGACGGCGAGATTTTCGTTGATTTCTGCAAATTAATTAAATTCGTCGCCATGATGACGACAGCGCCAAAGCAGCAGCACTATCACCGTCGTCAGCAACCAGATCCGTACAACGCCGCCGGAAAAACGTGGAGAGGATCACCGGCGACATTCGGAAAACCTAATTCTCATAGTAATTCTACGAAATCTTCAATTTACTACTCTCTCGTGCTTTTTATTAACTTAATTATTAAGAGAAACCGTTTTCTTTGTTCCTGTTTTTTGACCTTATTATTTAGTTCTGTTACTTAAACTTTGTATTCGATTAGTTTCATAATTAAATTTTATATTGAATTAGTTTCACAATTAAAAATTTTAGGTCAAATACGAAAGTTATTGGCCTTGTGGCATCGTCTTATGACGGAGATTATGTGAATTACAAGTGGACGTCTACTTGAGGATTATTTTAAAATATTATATTGAGAAATTATACTTAGACGTTTCTCACATGTCATTCACATGCATAATCTCCGGCGAGCCTCGATGCAGCCACGCGAGCACTCTTGTATTTTTAATTATGAGACTAATAAACACATGGTCTAATTCTAGTTTTAAAATGATAGAGTTTCGTACTTAGACTGAAAAATTAAATTTCCATTAATTAATTTATTATATTTTGATTTAATTAATTCTCGAATTTACGTATTCAGATATGCATGCAATTACAAAAAGCGATTATATTGCTACTATTTGAAATTAAATAATTTTTTAATATATATATATATATGTTTATTTTTTTACAGTGGTTTGGGTGCCGGCGGTTCCGAAATGGGAGAAGGACTTCTGCCGGGAAGTTGGCCAATTCGAGTGGCGCAATTTCGTCGAAGCCAAAAACAACGCTCTATCGTCGCTCGCCGTCATCCGCTGGGATGACTCCGCCGCCCGCGATGCTTTCTTCGCCGCCAAAAATAGCTATTACGCGCGCCACCGCGGCGGCGGCGCCGATCAAGCCACACCTCAAAACCCTAATTTATACATCGACGAAATCGTCTGGGAAGAGCCCCGCGGCGACGGCGACGGAGATGATGAATTGTTGAGGTATAGCGACGAGGAGGAGACAGACGAGGAGTGTATTGCCGGAAAATTTTGTGAGATTCCGGTGGAGGAGATTAAGCCCGTGGGATGGGATCCGCCGGCTCCCCGATTTGCCCCCGGGTTTGATCTTGAAGGGATGGTGATTGGACCCGATTGAAGTGTAGGAGGGGCTGGGAGTTTGGGTCCCGGGCAGTGGAATGAATGCAGTCTACGATGTATCTGGAGTTAGGGGACATGAACTACGATGATTGATTATTTTATTGGAATGAAACAAACTAATCCTTCAGTCCCACTAAAAAAACAATTTTATTTTTTATTTTTTATATTTTAATCAAAGTAATTATACATTAATAATAAAATATTTTTAATTTTTATTTAAATTATAAATATATGATTACATATATAATTAATCTATATATTTCTTATACACTCTTCACTGACTAATAAATTAATATTACTTTTATAATTTACTATAAAATTTTATAGTAATTATGATATTATTTGCTTTGTATTGATGATTCATTTTGGACGTATACTTAAGATTATCTGATATATAATTAAAAAAAAAAAATTATAAAATTTATTTGTAATTTATTGTTGATATTATTTTAAAAATAAATTTAATAGCTTATGAAGTCTATAATTTTTTATTTTTTTTTCTTGGACTCCAAAAAAAAATAATAAACGGTCCTCGGTATAATTGTAGAATTATTTTATTCTTCTTCACTTCTCCTCTCTAATTAAAGACAAAATTGCTCATTTTTATTTTTTTTTTTCTCTTTCCATTTCATATAAATCAAACTCACTGCAATTTTTAATATCCTCTCCCCAACCAAGCAGGCCCAAATAGATTATAATTAAAAATATCTCTAATTTAATTTATTTATTTTAAAACATATAAGAAAGAACAAAATATATATTAGCATTCATTTATATGTGATTTAAAAAAAAAAAAAAAAAAAAAAAAAAAAAAGACAACTATAAGATGGTTAAGTATTAAACAATAAAAATTGGTTGGAAGAACAATAGTTTTTGTAATAAAGAAACATCCATTTTGAACAAAAATTATTATATTCAACAACCATTCATCTAAATAAACAACAAAAAAACAAACCCCAACGCCTGATATAACTTTCCCGTCGAGCCTGGTTTGTAGGGTATTAGGTCACCTGCCACACATAATTCGCATAATGTGACTTTCCCGTCGAATCTGGTTTGAAGGGTATTAAATTTGACTGCGGATTCCACGTCATTTAAAAAAAAAAAAAAAAAAACAACAAAAAAAAAAAACAAAAAAAAAAAACAACAATACACAAAAAACCATCCTTATACAAGTGAAGAGCGTCTCTTAATACAAGTGAACTGTAAGAAGCAGCAGGTACAGGTTACAATCCTTATAAATCCGCACAACCAACGAACGGACATACGATCTATCTAACCTAGTGCGTTGATGCAACCGTAGTATATATATCGAGCCTGCAAGCCCCAAATTGCATTGCACATTTTACCGGGGAATGCAGAAATTGCAATTTTGCATAAATATATATATATATATCTCAAGAAGAATGAATTAACTCTCTACACTGAATCATCATAATCACCAGTCGTAGTTTCTTCCCATCCTGTTGTTGCTGTTGTTCCTGCTCGCGTTGTCGAATCTTGAAGCAGAATATCTGGGCCGATGAAATCTTGTTTGCCCATTGGAGGCTGAATCATCATAATTAAGGTTGCGAGGCCTTTTTGAAGAATGGGAGGCGGATGCATAACCGCCATTTGAGCTCGGGAGTTTAGCCCATCTACTCTTAGGGGTGCTTGGAGATCTCCAGTTCTTCGATTTGGATTTACTGTGGTAAGTGTATTCAGGTTCAGAATCAGGATCTTCGGTGATCCAGCCACCTCTGGATTTTGGCTTTTTAGGTGAAGCAAATTCTTGATGCTGAGATTTCTTCTTCCTGCGTGCCTTTGCGAGATCTTGAGGTGCAGATCTTGTGTCCCTTTTATCCCTATTCTTAGAAGACTTCTGTTTTGGTGTTGAAGGTTCCCGATGTCTCTTACCAGCCTGATAAAGACATGAAATTTTAAAACTACAATTACTTGGGATGTATGGGAGAGGCAAATAAGATACCTTGGTTGAATTGGTGCATTCCCGAGCAAAATGCCCTTCTAGACCACATCTGTAGCAAGAATGTGAAGGTACCATGTCCTCTGTATCTCCCGGTTGCCACGTGCACGCCTGCAAAAGTGATAAATGACGAGCATGAAGAGTTGCACATAAACTGGTAGAAAGGAATGATATCATGGCTGTTTGTAATATCTTAATTCGCGACATGGAAACAAAATCATCTTAATTCTTGTCTAATCCAGGTGTAGAATACAAATTGCCAGAGCTGAAAACTGAAGAAAAATAGTTCCTATAATGTAGCATAATTAGCTCGTATAATATCACCATTCAGGCAAGCCTACAGCATTATAAATGTATATGTCTTCTACTGCTACCAACATGTATGTCTTCCTACTGCTATAGCATTGTTGCAATTTTGGGGTTCGAAATAAATGTTTTTTTAAGTTGGGTCAGTTCAAGTTATCATCAATTGAGATCGAAAAGCAGATTGAACTCACCAAACCAGAATGGCCAGTAAGACCACATCTGTAGCATGAAAGCACTTGAGGACCACCATCGCTGTAATTTTTACAACACAGATGACCAAACCTTCCACAAATGTAACATTGTATCTCCTACACAAAAATACAAGTGCGGGGTATGAGAATAGGAAATTTGCTAAACCTGAGAAGAAACTGGCGTAAATCAGTGAACTATCACTAATGATACCTGGAGATCGTCTGAATAATAGTCATTTCTACACGAGAACATATCATGCCCTGGATCTCCACATTTAAGACATATCCTAGAACTTTTGAATTTGTCAGGACAGTCTTTTGCACGGTGACCATGCTGTTTGCAGATAAAGCAATCCCGTCCCTGCAAGATTAAAGAAACAAAAGCAGAAGAATCTAGTATTAAATTTAGTTGCTAGACAAAAGATAGGTACAATTTAATCACTTGAATGGCATTTACTTTATTAGAAAAAACTACAGTAGCAATAAATAATACATGCGTACTATGAACACTATAGTAGTGAGTTTAGATAGATTAGTGAAAAGATTGTTCACTTTAGTCGAATGACTCGAATCTACAAATTTATGAGATGAATTTAAAGTCCAGAAAAATATTCGATCTCATGGAAATAACCCATGCAACCACTATGGAGTCAGAAAACGGGGGTGTAGGAATCGTGCAAATAGTGAAATCCAAGAAGTAACCCCTTGGCCCTTTGAGCACCCACCTTGGAGCAATAGATGATGCATGTGTGCTATGAACACTATAGTAGAGAGTTTAGATAGATTACTGAAAATACCATTCTGAATTCAAAGTCATGGAAAAGCATTTGATCTCATGCAAAGAACCCATGCAACCACTATGGAGTCAGAGAAAATGGAGGTGTAGGAATCGTGTAAATAGTAAAGCACACACCTTGGAGCATTGTTTTGCATTATGTTCAAAGCTCCCACAGACAAAGCAGGGCTTCTTGCGCTTAGCAGCTGTACAGTTGACCGTTGTATGACCCTCTTCCCCACAATTGTAGCATGTTCCCCAACTACTATCTGGAGGATCAAAGTACCTAGGCCCCCTCTGACATCATAATAATTACAATCACGATGTGCAGTTTGTCTTACAAAAACAAAGCTTATCACAAAGTATTTTATCTTACAAGAAGCTTCCTCAGAACAACATTGTCTGATGACTCGGCAGGTTTTGTTTCATCAGCATTAAGTGAGGCATCAATTGCTTTATCAGGCAGTGGCTTCTCATCATCCTTCCCATGATCTCCCTAAGTAAAGTAGAAAAAGAAACAAATAACATCTCAGATCGAGAGCAAGGACGCATAGAGAAGTAGTAAGATCACACTCACATTTAATCAACAGGAAACCTACAAAGAAAGAAGATAGGTTCCCCCAATTAAATCAACTTTAGATAATACTCCCTCCGTCCCTATTTGCTTGCTATTATTTTTATTTTGAGATGTCTCAAAATGTTTGCAGATTTCTTGACTTTATACTGCATTTTTTTCCCTTTTACCCTTATCAATACAATTTATAAAATGGTAAAAGACTATGAAAATTATACCGCTTAACAAGCCATGCCGGAACAAAAACTATCAAAATAAATTGGGACGGAGCTAGTAGATAGTAACACAATGGTAATAATTTAATATGTGAACTTGTGAATGACAAACCCCTGATATATTCTAAAAAATATCATAATTTCAAGCTCCACTAACCCCAACTGAACCAATTTTGATAACAGAGCTTCTAATGCCTGTTATACAAATAGAGACTCAACCCTCAATACTAACAACCAAGACCATCTCCACTGTAGCCAGTTCTGAATCCTATAATATGGATGAAACTTTATCCATCATTTCAGTGTACCTATATCTAGAGCTGTTAAACGAGCCGAGCGAGCTCGAGTATTGGTTGTTCGAGCTCGACTCGAACTTGTTAATGATACAGGCTCGGCTCGACTCGTTAAGAGTTCGAGCCAAAATAGTGCTTCGAACACGGCTCGCTAGGCTCAAATTCAAGCTCGAGCTCGGCTCGTAAGGCTCGAACTTGAGCTCGAGCTCCGTTTGAATTTTATACATATTCTATATGTTTTTTAATATATAAATTAAATATATTTAATTTTATCATAATTTTTTATAATAAAATATTCAAATTTTAATAATAAATATAAATTTTGATATAAACGAGCCTTGTCGCGAGCCAAGCTCGCGAGCTACTCGATTCGTTTAACAGCTCTCCCTATATCTAACTCAATATCAACCATGTCAATAGTATACATACATGGTTATTTAAAAACATACATACATCCGCACAGCAAGTTCAGATCACAATCGTGCACAACTCATGTTATCCACCAAACAGCATCTAACACCCATCACACGCACAAACTAATACATTCTCAAATGCCTATGTCGTGTGGGCAGAAATCTATCAATCGAGCGTATGAATAGCTTAAATCTACTGAATCAAACATGTGTAAACATGAGTCATGAAGCTAAAAGTAGAAGATCAATCTTGAGACAACCAGAACCTCTCCCTAGTTCCCCACAAATATCTCAAAACCGAGTACCTATCAGACTGAAACATAATATTAATCGCTAACTTTGTGCGCGCATAGTTCTGAAAAATTGATCAAATCAATAGCATCCCATTAAACAAGTCTAAAACGAGTGCTTACAGAATCATCAGGAGCTTTAACGTCATGGGTCTTCGCCTTCTTCCTTTTCTCCGCTTTCCTCTCCTCTTCTTCCAACTTCACTACTGTTTCGTTCAGGTCTATACCAGAATCGACATCCACTCCAATTTCGTCGCTCTTTTTCTTCTTCCTTTTCTCCTTCCTCTTCTTTTCTTCCTTCAAAACCGTAACAATTTCAGAAACCCCATCCGTCCGCGGATCATTATTGACCGCTCGGCGCATGGATTTCCGAACGATTTCCAAGCTGAGGTCTCCATTAGCCTCCTCGTCGTCGTAGCTGCTCGCGGAATCTCTCCGCTTCCCCATGTCGTCTTTCGATTGCGCCCTATTGCCCCCTCTTCGATACTCTGCCGCTACAACGATAAGCAAAAATATTATAGTAGAATATCAGGGTCTTGGCAACAATGACAACGTAGGAATCAGCAAGGTCGGAACGATGGGGAGATACAAACCCTAACCCTAAAAAGTTCCCAAATCAGTAATCAGGACTGTAAAAAATTGGGCCCGGATCATCAAACCTTCAGTTTATATAAGCCCAGTCCCAAACAACTTCTTGAAACCGATGAACAAAAAGACCAAAATACCAGCATTACCGTATCTTTAATTGTGTGATTGTTAGAGGGATTTTGCCTAAGATTTACTATTCATTCAAAATAAAAATTTTAAAATTATCTCATCAAACACTATTTTTTTTATATTATTTTAAAAAATTAATTTTATATTCAAAATATCATATCAAAACATATTTATATCACCTAATACGATTCAAAATTTTTACTAAACCTCCAAACAAACACAAAAAAAAAAAAAAGAAAAACATAAAAGAAAAAAAAAATTAAGTTAATATTTCTCATATAATTAAAAAATATATTATTAAAAATAGTTATTATATAATAAAAATAAATATATATTAAAATTAATATAACTAAATATTATAATTAAAATTTAAAATGGAATTAGAGTATATAATTATAATAATAAAAAAATAATAAATTATGTGATGTGGACCAAAATAGAAAATAGACATTTAATTTAGGACAAATAAAGTAATTTAAAATATTTTATATTATACATTTTTGTTTGTTTGTGGATTGGAGAATTTGCTTTTGAATTTTAAATATAAAATTTTAAAATTAAATATTTAATTTGATATAAATGAACATTTACATAGTATTTTAGATATAAATTAAAATTGAATATAATGTAAATTATAAATGAGTAGGAATAACTTACATACACAACCATTAAACAAGCACAATAAACATAAAATATTATTAAAAAATAATAATATTATTACACTAATTTGTCTTTCTATATTAATAAATTTGACAACTTATAGTATTTTTTTCACTGTATACATATAAAATTATTAATATTAAAAAATATATTATATTGATTTATTGACATAAATACTCATTATTAAAAATGGGACATATAAAAAGAAGATAAATGGGCAAAAATACATTCTAGCCACAAGAACATAATCTTCTTATTCTTCTTCTCATCACTGTCACCATTTCTCTTTTTTTCTGTATGGCTTCCATATCCTCTTTAGCTTCTTTTAATTATCCCACCCTTAGATCTCAAATTCGATCGGTAAAATGTTGTCTAAACGATTTACCCATAAATACAAATTCATCGCAAAAAGAAAAATCAAAACTCGAAATTGGATCGCCGATAATAGTTATCGAAGCGCCGCAACTTTTGAAGACGGCCACCTCTGTTCCTTGTTTACGGGCAAATAACAATGTGGTCAAGCCGGGAGATGTAGGAAGGTATGCAATCAAAAATACTATTTCTCATTTCTTATAAGAAGAGTATTATGGATTTTTTGTACGTTGATATTTGACTATTAATTATTATGTTAAAATATACTATAAATAAAAATTTAAAAAAATACAAAGATATCTCTATTTGTCTCTTATAATACAAATACATCTGTAGAGTAAATTATATAAATATATGATTTTTTTTTTATGTTAAATACATTGACGCAAAACGCAAACGATACTCTTCTTATGGACGGAGGTAGTAATATGTTTTTATGATATGATTATTGGTTAGGTGTTATATTTTAAATTTAGTATTTTATGCTTTGAGATGAAGATGAATATTTATGTTACATTTGTACATATTTTGGGACGTTTAATTACAAAGTAAACATTTCATTAAATATTTCACTTTTTTTTTTTTCACAAATACTCTTTTTTTACATAACATCATTACTTTTAACTAATTATAATAAAATATTATTATTTCTTAAACATCGCGCAAAAAATAAATATTTACTTTGTGTATGGTTGGAGGGAGTATTAATTTATCAATAATTGTTTGTTGAATTTGTGAGACTTGTAGGATTGTATCGAGAAAGCCTAAGGATGTGTGGGCAGTTCGTCTCACCGTTGGCACTTATCTTATCGATGGAAAATATTTTAAACCCTTAGAGTTGGATGAATAATTTAATGTATATAGATGATTGTTTGTGTTATTCTATATATGTTATTCCAACGTTTTGTTGTATTGTTTTTTGTTATCATAGTCTTATACTCACTCCGTCAACGGAGAAAGTATACATTTACTTTTGGTGTCGAGTTTAAAAAATAATAGTATTTTAAATATAGTAGATAGGTAAAAGTAGTGTAATGACATTTTTGTCCTTACTTTTTTTTTATATAAAAGTAATGATGTGATGTAAAGTAAGGGTATTTTTGTGGAAAAAAATTGGGTATTTAATGAAATTGTTACTTTATAATTGGACGTCCCAAAATAGAAATATGTATACTTTGTAGTTTGACCGATGGAGTATATTTTTAAATGACAATTTTACATGTTTATTGTTTTTAATTTTGTGTGTTTTTTTAAAATTTATATTTAGGTGAAATGGATAGATGTAAATAAATATAGTATATTCTTTTTGAATGAAAAGTCTATACTCCCTCCCCCTCTCCCATTAAAATGTTACGATTTTCGATTTTCGTTCATCCCAAAACAAAGGTTATCATTTCCTAATTTAATAATTGTATTACCTATCTAGCATAATAAATATCCTTCCAACTTACACTATATTACACAAATGTCATTACTTTTATATTATACAATACTAATAGGGGTATTTTCGTCATTTTCACTAATATTCAAACATTTAAAAATATAAATAATAAATAAATAGACTCTGTAATTCTATAATATTAACCATGTTTTCTAATAGATTGATTTTTGGTGTATGATATGGATAATTATATCAAAAATATAAAATATATAGTTTTAAATTGAATATTTGATTTTTTAATTTTTTTTTAGTAAGTATTTGAATTTATTTATGTTTTTTAAATAAAAGTTTTTGTATTATTTATAATTATTTTTGAAGAATCGCAAGTAAAAATTAGTATTAAAAAAATATGCACTGTTTGTTTGATTGTAATTCAAATTTGATTTGATACGAATATTTATCTAAATATTATTTTGATATAATTATTTTGTTAAAAAATGATATATTACTACTAGAAGTTAAATAAAAATGAATATTATTAATTTTGATATTAAATACTAAAAGACAAACAATGTATGTTTGTTCATTTTTAGTTAATCCTCACGATATTGCATTTACACATGGACATTTGAGTCAAAGTTTATATATCAAGAATTCGGGTAGCGGCTGCGGATTCTCACGTTATTAAAAAAAACTTGACTTTCGACATAAGGTACCTCCGCAGGTCACGAGGGTGAGTCCACCACCACCACCTATGCCCAATGCCACCCAGTCTATTTCACCGTCTAACTGGACTGCCTTTGTGATAGGCGGTACAAGGTGGACAGAGAAGACCCGTTGGTTAGTCCTTGATTTGAAGGGAGGATTGTTGAAGTGCAAAAACTCAAGTTCTACGTTGAAAGTTGCTAAGAAAAATTTCACATTTTATAAGTCCCAAGTGAACTCCACTAGTAACGAGGCCATTTGGAGCAAGTCTAAAAACAAATTCATGTGAGTTATCACTTTCGAAAATATATACATAATAGTTTTAGGATTTATTTTATAGAAATAATCACAAGACGTTCTAAAATAAATCATTTTGTAAGAGTATAACAATTCCATTGTTTATGTTTTTTCTCATTCATAATAAAAAAATGTTTATGAACAAATTTAAAAATATATGTTATTTTTATCAAATATTTTAAAAACAATAAAAACACTTCACAATTTTATTTAAACATAACAATTGATAAAATGATAGACAATACTTAAAAATGTTTAAGGTTTAAACTTATAATTTTACAGTTATTAATTTATCCCCAAACTATAAAGCCATCTATTAAGGATAATAGCCACGTCACCTCCGGCGAGCCACGCGGGCCTCTTCAGCGCCGGAGGACTAAAACAACGAAAATTTTTCATTTATGGAACTAATTTGCGACATGCTCTACTTACCGGACTAAAATGATAAAAGGGTCTAGTTACTAGACTAAAAAACAATTTACCAAATATATATTATATATATATATTGTGTTAACATATATATTATATTTTTTATTATAATATTTATAATAAATCGTATTATCCAAAAAAATAAAAAATAGTTGAACAAATTCATTTATTGACTATTTTGGAAACACCCAATAACGCCTATTTTTGTGTACAAAAATTTCATAAATGTTTCTTCTTCTTTTTTTTTTATGATTTTTTTTTAAATGTTATTATTTTTTATATTATATATTCCACATTAAAAAAAATTAAATTAAAACGCTAAATAAATAAATTTATAAATTTATCATTATTAATTTTAAGAAAAGCATTAAGCTGTCAATATATATATCGGATCTGGTGCTACAGTATAGCGCACTACGGACCCATTACATTAATCTGGGCCAGGGTTGAGCGGCCCGCTGCTGTGACCCGTCTGGTCCGGGTCGGGCTGCCCCTTTGGTCAACTTGACATGCGCGTAACGCCCCTATATAAATTGACGCATATATTCATAACCCATTTCGAAATAAATTGAATTCCTAGAACGATATCGGAGACCCTCGTCGCACCGGAAGATTCGGATTCGTATTCTCTTTCCACCGATCCACCGAATCGAATTGCAATCCCAGAATTCGAAATAGCACCAAGTAAATTTTCTCCTAAAATTCTAGGGTTTTGTTTGTGTTGGAGAGTCGGCAGTTTGAGGAATTGTTTTTATTTTTATTTTTCATGTACAATTATATATTCTATCGGTGTAGTTTCGAATAATTAAGGTTGGATTCCGCCGATCGTCGATTTGATTGGAGGGTTTTAGAGAGGAATTAGCAGAATGTTTAACGGAATGATGATGGATCCGGAGCTGATGAGAATGGCTCAGGAGCAGATGAGTCGCATGTCGCCAGCTGATTTTGCTCGGATTCAGCAGCAGGTATTTGTGATCTTTCATACACGCTCCATACATTTTTTTTCTGTCCAATTTATTGCGTGTGTAAATGTCTGTGGTGTTCTTTGAGTTTTGGCATGACTTCGAGGAATCTGGTATATTGTGTACATATTGCAAAGCACTGAAAACTCTTGTGATATATATAGATTTGGTTGGATTTGTTTTGTCATTTGCTGTCTATAAGATATTATACGATGAGTGGAGATCGCCTGAAAGTGGAAGGAATTCTACGAGTTTTCAGAATCCGTCTATTGACATTTATCTTTCTATCCCTATATATTTTGATGATGATCATCTAAGAAAAAAAATGTGGGGTCTAATTCTAAAAGTTCCATCTCTTTCTAAAGGAAGACAATGATTCTGTGGGTAAATATTGGGTCTAGAAGTTAATACAGGTAGCAAAATGTAAGTTAAACTTGGACACGGCGCCGGCTATATACCAAGTTGAAGCAACCTAAGTATGCGATCTTTAGGTATATAACATGCATTTCATTATCACGCAAGTGAGTTTCTAAATGACATTTACCATGCAATTCGAATGTAATAATATAATTTTAGGAGATACAAATATATGGTCTTGTATAAAAATTGCAGTTTAAATTGGTTCTACGTGGTGGATACTGGATAGTATGTTCTTTCTTGGAATAGTGTTAGGTGGCTTGTTATAAAAGCTGGCAACAGGCTGGAATTGATGTTGTTCATGGGGTATTTGGTGATATGGAAATGATTAGCGTTGTAAACTTACCTTGGGTATGATTTATTATGTATATGGTTACTGTTGCTTGAATGACAAATGACAAGAAAGGATACTAACAGAAATTTCACGTGCATCTCCTGAGGATGGTGATGGTGTCCATGTTTGTTTACCTTGTTGAAATTGGGACCTTAATTTACATTTCCTTGGTACATGTGTATGTTTGATTTACCAACAATTAGTTCCCTGACTATATGTTACTACAGTCAACTGCAATGTATCAATCCATCAAATGGATTTCAAGTATGTAGGAGTTCATAAACAACTCCACCATATTTCAGCATATGACTTGTTAAGTTTGGTTTAGGTTTAATTATTCTTGAGCTAATTTTATTTGTTTATGATCAGTAGTTAATATGGATACAAAACACTTCTCTTTGCAGATGATGTCGAATCCAAACTTGATGAGAATGGCTTCTGAAGGCATGCAAAATTTGAGGCCTGAAGACTTAAAATTTGCTGCAGAACAGTTGAAGCAAACTCGTCCAGAGGATATAGCTGAGATTGGTGAGAAGATGGCGAATGCCTCGCCTGAGGAAGTAGCTGCAATGAGGGCACAGATGGATGCACAGATGACATATACAATCAATGCAGCAGAGATGCTAAAAAAACAGGTGACTCACGAATGAGGAAAAACCTTTATTCTTCTTATGTTCGACAGTGTCACTTCTAACTCTCTCTTGTTATACTGTGTGAGTGTCATCTCATGTTGAAGTGAACCTAAGTAACGTTGGAAATATTTTATTTAGCTCAGTGATTGCCTTCTTAGAATGCTTTATTATGTTTGGGTAATTTCCTACCTTCCACACCCCCACCCCCCCCCCCCCCCGTCTTCCTATATTAATATGTAATTTGATGCTAGGAGCCTAGTATGTAAGTAGTCTTTCTATCATCCCGTTTAGGTGAAGATATACAAATAATAGTGGTTGCACGATGGGGCTTTGCATATATTAAGACAATTCTGATATTTGAACGGCGTTGAAGGAAGAGGGTTTTCTTTCATTATTTGGTTGTGTTTTGGCCTTGGGGGTTGTTTTGAAAATGGTAAAATTTTGAATTGATTTAAGAATGACCTGTGATTTAAATAGGTGTTTCATGTGATCTAGATTTTCATTTCACCCTTTCATTTCCTTGATTGGTTGTTTGGCATTTAAGACACCCTGGATGACCTCTGTGAGCATTGAGGCATTTAGCTTATGTACTTGTTTGCGAATCTGCATTCTGCATGTCTTAATTTGCAGTATCATGGTATTCATTTACTTGAGTTGTTGGTATCAGGGGAATGAACTTCACAGTCAAGGAATGTACAAAAATGCCCTGGAGAAATATATGCGTGTAAGCTCCGATTTGGTGCTTGTTGTTTTTCCCTGGTTATTTTCTCTTACATTATAGCACATACAACAGCATCTAGTTTTTACGTTTTCTTTTATGGTTTGTGTATGCTTTCATAGGCAAAGAACAACCTGAAAGATGTTTCCACTTCAAAAGGCAAAAACCTTCTCTTGGCATGCTCTCTTAATATGATGTCATGTTACTTGAAAACCAATCAGTATGATGAGTGCATCAGCGAAGGAACAGAGGTATGGGTACTCTTAACTCCTGTCCGACTCGATTAAATCTTCCAACTAATGTTTAAACATGATCTTCTGATCGTTCAACCAATTTATGTAAATCTCTAATTCAGTTCTTCACACTGTTTTATATTATTTAATGATTAATATTCATAATTGATTCTTTACCAGTGCAATTATTGTCCTTTTGGGTTAAAGATGGTCTATTTCATTGTGAACATTGCATTCCAAGAAATCTTTCATAGAAGAATAGCGCAAATGACCCCATGTTTGAATTTACTTCCCAACATGGAGTGCTTTTTGCACGTTATCGTAAATACTAAATACAAGGAGGCATTGCCTATTAATTTATTCACATTCTGTTTCTTTGAAGAATTTGGTTGACACTAGAGGAAAAATCTTGTTCTGATAAATGCTTTTCTGTTGATACATGGCCTGCGACACTGTAAATAATCTTAAATTACTTGCTCTGTACCTGTTACGTCTGATTTCCTTTGCATCAAGAGCATGCAAAAAGATGGAGAAATTGAGCTACATCTTCCTCATCCTACAGGTTTTGGCATATGATTCAAGAAATGTCAAGGCCCTCTATAGGAGGGGCCAAGCATTCAAGGAATTAGGGCAACTAGGAGTAAGTATTTCTCGCTACTATCTGTAGTTGCTGAAAGTTTAACTGTATGTTATTAATGTACTTCTGAAGAGTTCTTTACTAACATAAAAATTTCAGGATGCAGTATCGGACTTGAAGAAAGCAAATGAAGTTTCTCCTGAAGATGAAACGATCGCAGATGTCTTAAGGTACTGAAATTTTCTATGAACTAGTTCTAGTCTTATTTAATGACTATATCTACAGTGTGTTGAGATTCTGTTTCCACATCCTACTCCATGAGCAGGTTCTGGGCACTTTGTGGTTTTATCTCTTTTGATTTAATCGAAAAAATCATCTTGGGATTTCAAATACAATCTCTTTACTTATACGTAGGGATGCTGAGGAAAGAATGAGGAAGGAAGGGGTGGGGCGATCATCCAGAGGTACAAATGTTATAATATATCTTGACCAGTAAGTCATCCCAATTCAATTTGTAATTTACTTATGAGTTTTTGTTGAATCTATTTCTCAATTTTATTTAGGGTTAGTTATTGAAGAAATTACTGAAGAAGCCTCTGGATCATCGGACAACCCCAAACATTTTCTATCACAAGAACCCAGTCAATGCAGTACAAATCAAACTGACCTTAGGGAGCCTCGCCCAACTAGCTCTGATTACCTGGGATCTCTAAAGGATGATCCTGAGTCTATCAGGTTTATTGGTTGATAATATATACTCATCATTGCTCACATCTCCACATGCATGATGTTGGGATTGCTATAGATGTCGATGTCATGAGGAAAACTCACCTGTTTTTATCTGTCGTTGTCCTATAGGTCCTTCCAGAATTTCATATCTCGTGCTGATCCTGAAACCCTATCAGCTCTAAGTGGTGGGAAAATTGACAGTGTGTCTCCCGATATGCTAAAGACAGCATCAGATATGATGAGCAAGATGTCCCCCGAAGAACTAGACCGGATGTTCAAAGTAGCTTCCTCATTCCAGGGAGAGAATTCATTTCCAAAAAGTGGTTCGGGTTTGAACCCGGGATCCATTCCATCTGACCTGTCACCCGATATGCTCAAGACTGCATCTAACATGATGGCTAAAATGTCACCAGGAGAGCTTCAAAAGATGTTTGAAATGGCATCTTCTTTGAAAGGGAATGAGGCAGCAGGTTTTCATGCTGGCCCTGGTTCAGTTCCTCCAAACATGAATCCTGAAATGATTAAGATGGCAACTGAGATGATGGGTAAGATGTCACCTGAAGAACAAAAAAGGATGTTTGAAATGGCTTCATCCCTGAGAGGAAATGGAGGCACACCCATGGCCGGAACTCCATATTCAGATGGACTGGGATCGGGTGACTTCAAATTTCCAGAAATTTCACAAGTAAATGGTGGCAATGGCGGTGAGAGTAGTTCCTCTCAAAGTTTGAATCCAAGCTCGACTTCAGGCACTACCCAACCTAGTTTCCTAAATTCTGGTGGTGATTTACAAGAACAGATGAGAAATCAAATGAAAGATCCAGCTATGCGAGAGGTTGGTCTCTACCTAAATTACTCATTTTCAAGCTAATATGATCGGTTATTCTGATATACATACATATATATTAATGTTTTGTGTAAATAGATATTTTAAGCTACAGTTCAGTTTCTTGTTTGAAGCTTAACTCCCATGTGGTTAGTAACATGATAATTTGATATCCTTCGAGTATTAACATGGCATAGTTGATCAGTTTCTAGTTTTTTTAAATCTTGATTTGAATATATTGCCTTTCTGATTTTTCCAGATGTTCACATCAATGATGAAAAACATGAGCCCGGAAATGATGTCTAACATGAGTGAGCAGTTTGGATACAAGCTTTCACGCGAAGAAGCGGAGAAAGCTCAACAAGCAATGGCATCTTTGTCGCCTGAAGCTTTGGATAAAATGGTACGGTCTTAATTTAAAACAGCATTATAAATGGTTATGCACGTTATATTTTTTATGAATAATCCTGATTCTTTTGTTACATGATTGTAGATGAAATGGGCGGACAGGGTTCAACGAGGTGTAGAAGGCGCAAGGAAGACAAAGAATTGGCTACTGGGAAGACCTGGCATGATTTTAGCCGTCTTGGTGCTTATTTTGGCTGTTGTTCTTCACTGGTTCGGCATAATCGGTCAATAGATGTTATACCAGGACACGACAATGTTTGAGGTAATTACTGTTGTTTTGGCTGATATATATATATATATATATATATATATACACATGTAACATTAGATGATAAAAGTACATTTAAGTTTTAAGTTGTTGTCTAAGCGCAGACAAGAAAGATTATTCGTTGTTATGAATTGAATTGACATGGCTGGCATGATACTCTACTGATTTTTGCTACAATCCTAATTGATAGGAAAGAGTGAATAATTATTCAATAGTTGTAAGAAGAATAAGAATATAAGAATGAATGATGATGTTATTGAGTTTTGATGATAAATAAAACCTTTGTTTGTTTGTTTTTTTTTTTTTTTTTTTTTTTTGATCGGAATAAATAAAACCTTTGTTGATGGTATGGAAACTGGTTCCATCATCAGTCTCTTAAATAATTATTTTTGCTTGGTTATTAATTTTTTTAATACTGCCTCATCTGAAAATTCAGTATTTTTATCTATCTCCCTCAAATGTCTATTTTTTATTATATTAGAAATAATTATATATAAATATAAAAAAAAAAGATCTATTGGAACTAAACCAAGGGATAGAATATTTATAAAAATAAAATATATATTCTATTTAGATATTTTGTTTGTTTAGTGTTTTTATTTGAAGAAAAAAAATAAAAATTGGATGTAAAGTACAATAAATTGTATAGTAATTTTAGGCAAACAAACCCAAATCTCGGAATTGAAATTTTCAAAAAAATTAAAAATACTATTATTGTTGATAAATAATATGTTTATTAAAAAAAAAATTAAAATTAAAAATCTATATAAATTGAGCCACATTTTTCTCAGAAATATTCAAATTGTAAAAGGTAATTAAATTTCAAAGGAACACTGAGGCTTTGTTCTTTCTATGTTTTTATCTTCCCATTTTTTTAAAAAAAGTTAATACACTACACAAAAAAAAAAATAAATTATATTTATATTATTTATACAATTTCATATATCTTATATAAAAAAATAATAAAAATTGTTTGCCCAAATTTATTTTCCAATACATTTTCAATATACAAAAGTCAACAAAAAAGTAATAATAACATTTACATTTACATTTTGTTGCAATATATTGAAGATAATAATGACATTTTGTTGCCATATAATAATAATAATAATAATAATAATAATAAATACATATCTATGTCATAATTAAGTTTCGTATAAGTGAACTCGTGAGACTGTGACAACATAGGGTGTGTTTGTCTGGGAGTTTGGATTTTGAATTGGAATTTAAATAATAAAAATTTTAAATTTGAATAATTGTATGATGTGATATAAATAGGCATTGATGATGTGATATTTTGAATGTAAAATTGATTTAGGTGTTTGATTTGATGTTTGGAGGAAAAAAAAATTGGATGAATAATGAAAATCCAATCTAATCACCCAAATATTAGAGTTTTGATGCAACGTGAACGTTGTCTTGCGATTGCGAATAATTAATCTGGAACATAATAAACATGAAATTTATTACCTTTAATGAAAATATTATAATTATTATACATTTATTACATTTCTAAAAAATGGATTACCTTAAATAATAATAATAATAATAATAAAACATATATTATCCAAAAAGGTTTAAATTTAAAATTTAAAACCTAACATAGACTATTTATAAATATATTTAGAAAATTTATTAATCAATGATAATGATCTATCTATCATATTTCAAAATTGCCTTTTGTTCTCTATTTTTTTATATTCAAATTTTAAAATAATAAAGTATATATTTCAAGTTAATAAATTTTATATTGATTAATATTTATATAATATTATATAAAATATTATTGGACATAAAAATATATAAAAATACATATAAATAAATAAATTATCTAAATATTTTTTTAGTTTTGTATAAAGTTTTTATTTTTTATATTTACGTCCGTTTTTCATAATTTACTTTTTAAAAATATAATTATATATAATAATTTTTTAAAATTAAATTAAATTATATTATATTATTGACAATTATATTTATTATATAAAAAAAATAAAATAATGAAATAAATGTAATAACAATAGCATATATTCCTAGAGTGGGTTGGGTGATTGGTAGCTGCTAATAGGTAGTGGAATTAATTAATGTGCACGGTAGGGTGGGGTAGGGTCAGGCATAGGCGTAGGTGTAGGCATAGGGGTGGGTGATATTGACACGCAAGCGCCAGCAATGATTATGCATTAGATGACAAAATATGGGCCCACAAAACCCGTCAGTCAAAGTCAAAGGTGACGGTCTGTAATCCTATCAATCCCTTTGCCTCTCTCTGCCCTGCTAAAAGTTACTGCACTCTCGCATTTTTACCCTTTTTACCCTTTTCTAATTCTTCTATTCCTAACATTTTATTCTTCAAGCCATGCGATAATATTTATTTATTTTTTATTTTAAAATATTCCCATGTGAATTTTATGGTGTTTTCTTTCCTAATTTTTTTTAAAGTATATTTTAAATTTTTTTTAGGGTGTGTTTATTTGAAAGCTTAAAAGTATATTTTTTGATTTAAAATCTCGCGTTTAATTTAATTAAAATTATAATTTTGAGACAGAAAGAGCATTATTTACATAAAAAAATTTATATCTTTAAACAATTTAATTGAACAAACACACTTTTAATACTCTTTCCATCTCCGGTAAGAAGATTTTTTTTTTTTTGTTAGGAACATAGTTTTAATTTTTCATAATTTTTTATAAACATATTTTTTTTTGTAAAAAAATAATATATTACGTATATTTATTATTTTTATATTATTTATATAATTTTCTATATTTTACATAAAAATAAATATATATCTTTTCAAATAAATTTTCTAAACAAAAACATTTTATATTTTAGATATTGTAGTTTAATAAATTAATTATAAAATTATTTAGTCTGTCTTGTTATTATTTTTAAAATAAAATTTAATATAATACTATAAGAAATTTAAAATAAGTATTTCAACATTTTAAACACTATATCTTAATAGAATATATATAATATATATTATTTGTGTAAATAATAAAATTTTATATAATACAAATAAATATAAATATATATATTTAAATATTTATAATTAACATAAATTAATTTTATAAAAAATTCAAAAAATTTAAATATAGATACAAAGATTTATTTATTGAAGAAAAAAATAAAAATAAATAAAAATTTGAAATTTGATATGTAAAGTGTTTTAAATTAATTTGGAGTAAATGGAGAGAATCAATAATTTGTTTAAATTAATTTTTATTAAAATATAAAAATATATATAATTTTAATAACATATTATTTAAAATATCATGTAAATTGAAGCTCAAATAATAAATACACAAATTCAATAACTTAATCATTTCTAAACATGAAATGTCAATTTTTCATGATTTTTTTGAGCAACTTAGTAACTATAAATATTTAAAATCAAATAATCAGATGCAATGGATTTTTCGAGTAATTTTTTAAATATATATTTTAAAAAATTAATTAATTTAATATTATTTACACAATTTTTTAATATTTTATAATAAAAACTATTAATTGAAACTATTTTACAAAATAATCGGCCCACAAAATTTTCAGGGGCAATAACGTAATTACGTACTCCATAAATAATAGAAGTTCACACATAAACACGTGACTCTGGTAATGTATATAAAATTAGTACGAGTGACGAAGAAAATTTCTTCTAGAATTAGTCTGCGGTTTCCGCTGTATCTATAATCGTCACCAAAAATCTTTCCCATTCAGTTGCGATTCTCGATCCGAAAATATTCAGAGGGATCATATTCAGGCTGTTTTCGATTCAGTATACTCTGTCGTTTTTCGCAATCATATTCGTGAGCAAACAGACTGCAATTTCCGGATGGAAGGACAGGTTGCGGCGGTGGTGCGGAGGCAGCCTCTGCTGATGGAGGCGGTGACGTCATCGACCGAGACCGACGGAAAAACCGCCGGTAGCAAAGGAAGGTGGAGCCGCATGGGCGAGACTGCAGGTGAGTGCACCGCGGTGTGCTGTTGCTGTCCGTGCGGAATGATGCACCTCCTGATCCTAGCGGTGTACCGTCTCCCCGCCGGTATCTGGCGAGAGAAGAGGAGGAGGAGGTTGTTGAGGAAGAGGAGAAAGTTCTTATCGGCGGAGAAGGAGCGGAATATAGAAATGAACTTTTCGTCCTGCTTGTATACGGACGAGGAGGAGGAATCGGAAGCCGGCGGCGACAAAAACGACGTCGTCGAGTGGGAGAATGAGGTTTTGGATCGGTTTTATATGGCTGGATTTTGGAGAAGTAATTCTGATAGAGATGATGATTGAATGGTCGATTGCTTGATTGAATGTGAACAACTGTTCATTGTGCGTCAATGGATCCAATTTCGAGTTCGATTTGGGGATTTAGGGTTTTAGAAACAAATTGATTCAATTTTGAGCTCTGGATAAGAACCGTTAGGGATTTGTTTGGTTGGTGACTTAGAGTTGCGCCTGTGGGATTTAAGTTGCATTGCGGAGGTGCCTGTGAAATCATATCCTGCCACACAGGGACGATGAACTTTTGCTGAATTGGAAGAGTTCACACCAGACAGCTGGTAAATTTCATATTTGTAAAATAAAATTGAAAAACACTTCAATTGTTTGAATTATTGGATCGGTGGTTTGAATTTTGTTAGTGTAGAAAATATATATATATATATATAATATTAAATGAAACTTAAATATATACGAGATGATATGTCAAACACCATTTGAATAATTTTCACGACTGAGTCTATGTTTAACCGGCAATTATTTATTTATTTATTTATTATTTTATTTGAATTTTAATTTCAATATTTGATAGATTTGTTTTTAGTAATGGATTCAATAGTAATGAATCAAACCAAACAAACCCTTGATTTTTAGTTCCAATAATTAGGATTGAGCACGGTTTGGATATATGAAAATATGCTAGTATTTGGTACCCGAAATTAGACCGAATAAATATCCGGAACCGAAAATTTTGGTGAAGATACTTATATAATATAATAATATAAATATATTCGATTTAGGTAATTGAAAAAATATTAAAAATCAAAATGTAATCAAACAAATATCAAATATACATTATTTATATTGGAACTGATTTTGTTCGATTAATTGAGATTTTACTTAAATTTTTTATACGCTTTCGATTAATATTATAAAAAATATATAATATATATCTATACAATATATAACATATACTTGAAAAAGTCAAAATTTTTTTTTTCATATCTCAGATAAAAAAAAAAAAAAAAAATCACACACAAAACACAATAAAAACACTAATATATTTTTTACACTAACTATTTGATTGCAATAATTTCACAACAAATATTCTATATATTTTCTTGCGGTATAAATTTAAAATTATATTTTACTTAAATTTTTATATGTAGCATGTGTGTAGACAAAATATCTGGACTAAGGGATTATTGATTATACTTCTCCGTCCCACATAATTTGTCCCTATTTTTCTATTTTCGTCAGTCCCACGTAATTTGTCATTTCTTTTTTTGGAAAATTAATTATACACTTTAATCATAATTTAAATTTTTTTAATCTTAATTAAACTATTTAGTTATCTTAATTTTAATTTATAATTATTTTTACTAAATAATAATTATTTTTACTAATATATTTTTTAATTACTTACTAATTATATTTTACCTAAATTCCCGTGTCTACAATCATACACTCCATATTATATGGGACGTAGGGAGTAGAATATTTGTTGTGCTTATTATTGTTATTTTTGTATAGAAAAGAATAGGAATACTCCGTTACAAATCGTACGTACTCACATTTTGTCACATTACCCCTTGTAGAATAGTATATTTATTGTTAGGTACGTACGGTACAGCCCAACTGATTAGAATTCATGTGTAGTAGCTGGACTCATGTTGTTAAAAGTTGTTTTCACTTAACAAAAATATTCCCAATTTATGCATGCTATGAAAACTAAACATACCTTAATTAAATAAAACCAGGCACTAATAATTTAATTCTAACTTACTACCATTTTTTCTTTTTAATTTTTAAAATGATAAATTTGGAGTGTCTTTGTTTTGTATTTTGATTTGAACGAACACAATCCCGAAAACGGATGGATTTTGGGATCGAATAGAGACATTTTTATTGGAGTGTTGGCTCGTGGCTGTGTTGTAGGATATAATATAGGATTAAACATGATTGTGTTCGATCCTATTCAGATGCTACGTCAGTTACAACCACGTTAGCAAAATCAATTGAAATTTGAACGATGAGATAAAAAAATATTTCTTCCATCTCACTTTTTGTTCACGATTTTCATATTCGTCCGTCCCACTTAATTTGTTTACTATTTTCATATCCGTCCCACATAATTGTCCATTTTATTTTTCTAAATATAATTATACACTTTAATCACATTTTAAAATTCATAATTTATAAAAAATTTTTATTTTAATTAAACTATTTAGTAATTTATAATTATTTTTATCATAATTATTTTTATTAATACATTTCTTAATTATACATAATATTTAAAATTTTGCGCCAACTAGAGAAGACAAATTAGTTGGGACGAATGGAGTAATAATTTATAATTTAGTATGAAATTAACTTTGATAAAATCTTTTGAGTGGAAAAAAAAATAAAAAAAGTGAATTTGGATGAAATTAATAATGATTTTTGCTCCAAATATTATTATTATTTAATTTCGAATGTCCAAGACTGAAATAAATAAATAATCAAAACAAAACAAAATCTTATATTTCTTTTGTAAAATTTTTTCAAATTTTACTATTTAAATTCTATATTTTTCGAAAAAAAATATATTTTTTCTATTAAATATTATTTTTATATCAAAACTAAATCAATTTTTTTCCAAACTCATGTAAAGAAACAGACCTAGGTATGTATCCATAAAGCAAAACTTTCACTTTACTTTACAAGAACACATCTTCAAATCGGCTAAAACTCAAAATAACACGCTGCAAGGATTATCTTCCTCACGACGACACGCCCGTGTCCTGCAAAATTAAACCCCACTTTCTACTAATTCTCTTCATTAACATTTCCCCCCAATTAACAACAGTTACTTTTAAATAAAAGTGTTGGAACGAACGTTCGATCACATTCAAAAAATCAATCAAAGAACCGGTCTTTCCCATTTTTGGAAAACAGAGGCAGAAAAATTAATACGAATTCGTTTTACCCACTCCCCACAGCACACCCAACGCGTCTTGATTGTCCATTTCCGCAACCCCAGTCGAGATCGAAATCAAATCAAATCACAGCACCAGTCTTCTTTGCGAAAATCCAAAATCCAAATCCGTGCAGTGCAGGCGGGCGGGGCGCGGCGCGGTTCTTGGTGGGCTCCGCCGATTGTGGGAGTTTGTCAGTGAGTCAGTAGTCAGTCGTCCCTCGCCACCGTCAATAAAGTCAAGTAAAGAAATAAAAGCCAAGCAAATCACTTGGATTTAATGATATAAATAATATTTTTCTCCAAAACCAACAAAAGGGAAAAGTCCACAAGTCGTTCCCCTTTGGTATTCTCACTTTTCTCACACCTCCATCAATCCCTTCCTCTCATCTCCTCCTCGTCCTTTCTACACACTTACATACATATGCATATGTTCTGAGAATCGATTTTTTCTATCTGTTTGCTGCAGTGGTTTGATCCGGGGCTCTGTTCGGTGTTTCCGTGTCGAGGTAAAATTTTGGGATTTTTGGGAATTTGATCGATTAGGGTTTTGGGTTTTCTGAAATTTCTGTTATTTATTACTGGATATGATTTTTTTGTACTGTGCGAGAAGCCGAGGAAAGGGTTTTGCCCTCGCTGTTCTGTGATGTTGAAAAATGATTTGAATTGACTATTCGTTTAATAGAAATGATTTACTAGTTTTGAAGGCTGAATTTTTGTAATAATTTGTTGATTTTGGTTTGGGTCTGAAGTATGATGACACCCTCAGCTTCTGCTATTGTTTTGGTTGCTTGACGGTGAAGGTGCGATGGTTTTAGGGTTATGAATAATACTGTGATTACTATTATTAAATTGTTATACTATTTCTAGGTAGCTGTTGAATTGATGGGGTAAGTTTTTATGTTCTATTTCTAAAACATAGACTGTTGTAAGCTAATTGAATTGATGGTTTTCTGTTTAGGGTTCAAGTGTAGTGAATCTTCTGATTGTTGAAGTGAAATTTTACAGAAAGAATTCTTCTTATAAAAGTGATGTAATTTATTATCTCTGCCCTGTTACCCGATTTCGGTTTAAATTTGCAAAATATGAGCATTGAATCAGTTTTGATTAGGGTATTCCATCAGCATGATCTGGTGATTGAGTCCTTGTATCTACAATGTGCTGCTATCTTATTTTCGTAACAGTATGTACTTGTTCGAAAACAAGAACCCTACTTCACTGAAAAGTTATAATTGATTCAAAGTTTTTGTGTTGGTCTTGTGGCTATTAAATATTTTGTTTTTCCTGTTTATGCAGTAGATGGAAGAGGGAAAGGCTTCCGAGAGCCATATGGCTTCTGCGGCTGCTTTTGTGGAAGGAGGATTACAGGAAGCGTATGAAGATGCTTGCAGTATATGCCTTGAAGCTTTTTGTGATAGTGATCCTTCGACGGTATGTAAATAGTCTGATGGTTGTTTGTACAGCTGTTGCGGCTTGGGGCTGGATTATGCAACTAATTGTTTTCTTATGACTGCAGTTGACTAATTGCAAGCATGAGTACCATCTTCAATGCATTCTCGAGTGGTACAGACCTCACTTTCCTTTTTTCAAACTATGATTTTATTGTTTTTGGTTTTATGATGTCTCTGTATTTACGTATACTGAGTTTTCTAAGTATTGGCTGTTCTAGTGTTGAAATAGTCGAGTATCCCACTATCTGTACAAGTTTATTAATTATACAACAAGAATTAATATGAAGGTTTGAAGTGTGTGTCTATTTATGTATATATATATTTCTGAGGTAGGTTCGGGCACTAAACTTGTAACCTTCCATGAATCCAGTCAAACCTTTGTATCTTCGCCACTAGATTATTTGGCCTCAAATCTGCTCTAGGTCTCGAACAGAACTGATCCCCTTCTTTCTAGATGTTATGGTTGGACTTAGTAGTATGCTCAATCTTGAATCTTACGAAATATAACAGGGCAGTAATTTTTTCCTGTTTTATTTGTATATCTGATTATTGTCCAGGCTTACAGATGTCTTATGGTTTATTGGGGGTCAGTGTACAGTCATGTTGTCCGGATGTTCCAAGACATCTGCTATCGACACTTGATTGGGAAAATTGTATTATGTTTTAATGAAGTGGTAGATTAAGCGATAATGATTATCCTATGGAATCTATGTATGTGAAGAAAAATGAGTTGGTATATCTATTTGTGTAAATGATTTATATTTGAATTTAGAATAGAGGTAATGATCTAGAGATGGTTGAAATTTGTATTATTTATCCCCAAGAGGAAATTGTTTTTGTTCATACGTATTTTGCAGTGTTTTTATGCATAGTTTGTCTTTTTTATGGAAAAATGAATTCGAGATTGGACTCCTTTTCGAATATATTATCTGATTTGAACGATATAGGTGCCAGAGAAGCTCCCAATGCCCAATGTGTTTGCAACCCATCAGCTTTAAGGATCCCGACAGGTACATTAACACTGCAACTCCTTTTGAATTTACATCCACCTGTGCTCTTATCTTTGTGTTTGTTTGGCAGCCAAGAATTGCTCGACGCCGTGGAGCATGAGAGGAATATCCGTATGAATCCGCCTCGAAATACTGCTATATTTCATCATCCTACCCTCGGAGACTTTGAGTTACAACACGTACGTTGCTCCCTTTCCCTCCCTCGTACTCTTCCATAATTTTCTATACATTCTATACATTACAAATACGTGTAGCGTGACATATGTAATATTGAAAAAATAATTGCTGATGAAATTAAAATAATTTATTTATGTATTTATTTCTAATCTACCAAATAGAAGGAATTCTTTGCTGATTCATTTAAAAAAAAAACTCTTGTTTTTATCGATCCAATGGCTGTGCTGGACAAGATTATCTTTTCACAAGACTTACCCAAACTTTTGTTGCAGTTGCCGGTAAGTGCAAGCGAATCAGAACTCGAAGAGCGCATTATTCAGCACTTAGCTGCTGCAGCTGCAATGGGAAGAGCCCGCCATTTTGCTAGACGGGAAGGTCAGAGGAATCGAACCAATTCCCAAGGGCGTCCACATGTTTTGGTGTTCTCTACTCATCCTAACGGGGCTTCTGGCTCTTCTGTTGGTCAGCGAGATGGAAATCCGCCTCCTGCAGTCATGATTGCCGGCCCAAACTCCCCGTTTATTACAGTCGGAGAAGACTCTACACACCTTACTGCACGGTCTCCTGAACAAGCCGATCATCCTGTGACTACTGCCCCTGGATCGAGCTCAGGCCCATCTCAACATGGGACAACCTCAAACAATAGGTATTGATATATATATATATTTTAAATCATATTTTGTCGCCCAAATGTTTAACCAATGTGATTCTTAACCTAGGAGATCTCCGCTGCACACTTCCCCGAACAGTCAAGACCGAGCTGGACCATCTGATTTTCAGTCATTCTCGGATTCCCTGAAATCCCGCCTTAGTGCATTGTCATCAAGGTATTAGGTTCGATGCATTCATTGTTGACGCATATATTGTTTTCTTGTAGTTATTCTCAGATGTGATAAGTCTTTCTAGGGTGTGTTTGTTTGGATGATTAGATTTTGAGTTGAGATTTGAATAGTAAAAATTTTGAATTGGATTGTAGTATCATACTATAAATAGGTATTGATGTGATATTTTGAATATATAAATGATTTTTGGTATAATATAGAAAATGAAAATAAATATTTGATTTTATATTTTTTGGGGAAAAAAAATTGGCGAATAGTGGAAATATGGGGAAATCTCCCAAAAGAACACACCCCTAGTGTATCCAAAAATTTTCGAAGAATCTATAATATGCAAATAACTTCTTTTTGGAGGTGATTGCTGCTGTTTCGAAATATTCCCTTTTTTTTGTCATTTTATTTTTTGTTTAAATGAATTGATCCAACAACCTCTTACTCCATTGGTTAGTAAATTTCCTTTTTATCGAGCTTATATTATCTCGGTTGCTTTCAGGTACAAAGAGTCCATAACCAAGAGCACAAGGGGCTGGAAAGAGAGACTATTTGCTCGCAACAATAATAATGGACCCGAGTCCGTGACTGAAATCCGCAGAGAGGCTGATCAAGGAAATGGTACCGGTACCGGTAATGGTAATGGTAATGCGACGGTGACGAGAATGATGGACCATCTGGCAGTAGCAGATGATGGTAGACCCAACACATCTACACCGTTAGACACTTCAGATGACGCCCCAGCCCCGGTTGAGATGCCTGCAGCAGCAGATGTTGTGAGTGACAGCCATTCACCAAACAACCATGAGGGCCGAGCACCTTGCGCGGGCTCTGCATCAAACTAAGCCAAAGAATTTAATGGAGCTCCTGGATTCCTTCCTTCTCTCAGTAAGTCAGTCTTATTTATTTTGATCGGAAAGTAAGTCTATTATGATTTACAAGGAGTGTGTTCTTTTATCAATTTTTTTTTTCAGATTTCTACGATTTTATTTTTTTTGTTGAAAAATATCAAATTGAGTATCTATTTTTTATATTATATTAAAAATTATTTTTACATTCAAAATATCACATCATGCAATTATTTCAAATTAAAAATTTTTACTATTCAAATCCCAAACAAAAAATCCAAATCCCCAAACGAACACAACCTTTGTGTTTACTTGTGATACATTTAGGGTGTGTTTGTTTGAAGGATTTTGGTGGATTTCCACTATTCATCCAATTTTTTTCCCCCAAAAACATCAAATCAAACACCTATTTTTCATTTTTTATATTATACTAAAAATCAATTTTACATTCAAAACATCACATCAACACCTATTTATATCACATCATATAACTATTCAAATTCAAATTTTTTACTATTCAAATCCCAACTCAAAATCCAATCCCCCAAACAAACACACCCTTAGCTTAGTTTATACTTTCCATTTTCCGCACTCCAGAAAAGGCTAAATATATAGAAAAGGTTGAATAATAAAATCTCGTAAGCTTTTCCTTTTCAACAAAATTGAAGGTTACATTTGGGCACTTACTTTCCTTTAGCATAGGATTATTTTTAGAATTGATCTTATTTCATATAGTAAGCAATATGCTGTTTTTTTTTTGTTCGCGACGTTGAATTTTATTATTATTATTATTATTATTATTTTCTCACCATTTTTGGTTAGGTGGCCTACTCTACTCTACTCTACTCTACTCTACTCGAGGCGATGCTACTGTGAGAACGACAAACTGAACTGCTGTGTTGAGGTCATGTAGTAATACTAAATAGTACTATTTTATACCGTCTGTCAAGCTTATTTACCGTCACTCTACATGATGATGAGTCGAGTCTGAGTCTGATTCTGATTCTGAGACGATTTGGTAGAATAAAGATAAACTGAACGGTGCATGGGGTCTGGAGCAGTCCTCCTCCTTTGGAAGGATTGTATGAGAGATTATTATTATTGTTGCTGTTGCTGTTGATGTTGTTGTTACAGAGAATTGTAACATGTAAATCTTTTGCTACTAAATATGGTATTATGAATTATGATGCTGCTATTATATCCATTCCCCTACTTGCCTAGTTACTCTACTCAAACCATGTCCAATATGTATGCATGGCATGGTTGGTGTGGATGTGTTATTAAATATTAGATATAGACAGAAGTAGATGTCTTTAGTTTGGGATCCTCAATTCCTTGCAACACCTACACATTATAAAACAAAATTATTTATATTTTTTCAAAACTATTCTTAGTTATCATTTTAATCTATTTATTTCATTCTTCATAGAACAAGGGTAATTTGATCATTTACATTTTATTTTATACTCCTTTCAATTTAATACTTGGGTTGGGATTCAATTTGTTGTCGAGTTTGCAGGAGTTTAGTTTGCAGGGACAAGGGGTTGGGTTTATAGAATAAAATAATTAAAAAAGGTAAAGTGATTTTTATTAATGTTTATTTTAATTTTTACATATTAGTAATTATTATATCTATATATATAAAATATAAATGATAAAAATGAAAAAGAAAATAGACGAAAGGATAATATTTAAAATTTTAATATATTAATTTTTTTTTCCAAAATTAGAAAAAAGTGTCAAAAACATCATTTAGAATCAAATAATTAATTCTTCAAAATCAAGAGCAAGCAAATCATAAGACAAGATGGATTACACAGTAGTATTTCCCCAAACTGTCACAGTTTCAAGGCTCATTACTACAAACAAACTTCACAAGTTCTCAATCAACACATCTCACTAATCTAATCTAATCTCCAGAAAAAGAAAACACAAAACCACATTCCAATCCCAAACTCTCATTATGGTTTCCAAGATTTGGTGACAAGACTGAGACTTTAAATCCATAATCAGTAATACCGGGAGCCGCCGCTGCCGCCGCCGCCACCACCACCAGAGCCATAATTGCGGCCTCTAGGGTACGGAACCTTCTGCTCGAATTCATGGTCCCTAGCATTGCCACTATATCGACCACGTTCCCTATTGTAAGTGTCGTAGTGATCAGAATTGTAGGCCCGGTGCGGTTCCTCTGTGGGAACACTTCCTGCATTGTATCCCCGGGGAGGGTCGTTGGGGGCTACAACACTGTTGGCGAATTGCTGCTGTTGTTCCATGGCGATCTGCTGATACTGTTGTTGCCTTGCTTGGGAATCTCTCCGGAGGAATTCGTCTCTTCGACTGGCATGGCGGGCACGGAGTGCAGCTAATTGCTCTTCATATTGAGCATTGATTACATTAAGTCTCTACAGTGCAGAATTATGAAAGAAAATCAGCATTGCTGTTATGGTATAAATGAAAATAAGAAATACATAAAGGGATAATATCCGGACAGCACAATCTTTCTCGCAATATTCAAAGAAAGTTTCTGAAGTTCTATCAAGAGCATCCTCGTTGAAGGGACATGAACCGTTCTATAGTTCCTTTTATTGACTGTAAACCCATTGGGATTTGATTTACGAAAAGTTTTAGGTGTTTCAAACAAATTCTGTTATGCAAGATCGGATGTTGGTAGCAAATCAATACTTTCTACACTAAAGGTCTCATACCATTCTAATTCAATGACTAAAGGAAAGTGAGATTAAGTAGAGGGTGTAACTGAAAGAATATCACTCTATTTTGGTCGCAACTCTAGTAATCCAAGATGATCGAAGTCATTTCTAATAAAAAATAGACTGGGTTGCAACCATAAAGCCGGGCTTGCTCAGGGATAAGACTACAACAAATTTTTTAATGTGGTGGTATAGGTAAGAGTAAAATTAATGGCATCCATCTTACATTAGCAGTTAATTTTCCTAATTGTCACAAAATGCTATGTTCTAAACAAAAAGTTTTCTATAACAAACAAATAAATAAAATTGTGGAACATGCACGCGGCGAAGAAGTAAGCCCTTAGAACATGTTTAATGTGAATTATTTTATCTAATCTAATTGCAGATATAGCGTATTGGATCAAAGCCCTTGATTATCTTTGGACTCAGTATAATCTGAGAAAATGGATTATCTACTCAATCAAATAAAGTAGGATATTATAAACAAATTACTTTAGGTCAACATGCATTAATAGAAAAACTGCGATGTTATTGAAATAAATTATAACTATCACCAATATTTTCCTATCTACAAAGTAAGCATGCCTATAGTGCATTAAAAAGATAATGCAAAAACCATAGGAAGAAACATCTCAAACAACTATGGTCGGTGATTAGTATAGGCAAAAGAGAGTATAATGATTCTGAAATTAGAATAATGAACGAATATTAAAAAATGAAAAAAAATAAAAAATAACAAACCGCTCTATGCCTGGCATTTTCAGCATCCTCAGCATCGGTTTGTTCCTTGCTCAGTTTCATAATGTCGTCAAGGAATCTCTGCTCGAGAGCTTCGAATGTCTGCACTACCTGATTGTCTTCGTATCCAATGTCCATATCCTCTTCATGAGCTTGCGCCCGGGGATCAACAACATTACTGCTTTGTTTTTCTAGAGGCATGCGGGGATCCATCCTCTGGCTCTGGTAATAGGATCTCGTGCCTTCATGTCCTTGACCTTTAATAACAATAGCATTAGAGTCAGGAAAAGGATGGGAAGATTGAATTCATTCATTGGTATGTCTGCCCCCAAGAAACAAGATTCAAATCAAATTCATTCATTGGTATGTCAGACCCAAGTAAGAAAGTTCAAATTCAAGACATGTAAAGGGTACGTTTGTTTGGGGGATTGGATTTTAAATACACTATTCATCCAATTTTTTCTCCACTAAAACATCAAATCAAACACCTATTTTTTATTTTTTATATTATACTAAAAATCAATTTTACATTCAAAACATCACATCAACACCTATTTATATCACATCATACAACTATTCAAATTCAAATTTTTACTATTCAAATCCCAACTCAAAATCCAAACCCCCAAACAAACACGTATCTGAAAATGCAGCAGGGGTGATTTAACATTTCTCTCTTGTGGCAATGCTTCACAGGTTTCTCTTCTGAGTAGTGATGTTAATAGAGCCTTATGGATATCAGTTCACTAGTTAAGAAACAAACAGTCAGACAAGGTGCAATAATCAAGGTTCATCAGCATTGTCCAGCTGGATATATCACAGAACTAGAACTAGTAGGAAAAAGGGCATCTGGCAATTTGTTCATACATTTAGTTTAAAAATTGACTCATTGCCAAGGGTAGCTACAATGGCAGTTCTCTGGGAATCAATTGAATCCACTAGATGTGTGAATTGCACACATTAGCAACTCCAGTAAAGACACGAAATTGATTAATTTCACATTGAAAAATCAACTCAAGAAACTGAATTCACTACATGCTAATTGCACACATTAGCAATTCTCCAGTAAAGAAATGAAATTGATTAATCCGACATTGAAAAAACCATTTTTACTACTGCAACTATTCACGAATACCAACAACAGTATGTTGCTGCACATCATCATAACTGATTTTATCCATTTCAATGAAGCACAACAACATTAGCAAAATTCATTTTCAGTATCTGCTTCTTTCATCACCAAAATGCTTTTGAGCAACTAATGTTCCAAGAACTGATATAAAGAAAAGAACCTTAAGTTAACCCCACAAACAATCGAAGAGATGAAAGAGCGAAGCAGATAGAATTGCAGCAATTACCTTCGGCGAACGGCGCAGTGGGCGACATAGGAGTCTGAGGCAATTTCGCCAGCGCATCATCTCTCTCCCACCGCCATTGATTGTGATGCTGATGGCCTTCCTTCTCGCCGATGGGCAATTCCTGGTAATACCCTGATTTATCGCGTTGCTGCTGTTGCTGTTGACGCATTGAACCCGCTCCACCGCCGTATGCTTGGTTAGCGCCGCCGCCGCCGCCCCCCGATTCGGCACCGTAATGACCTCCTTGCCTTCTCATCGTTTCTACTTACTTTCCTTGGAGGAATCGACTGATTGTACACTACTGATTTTCTATCGACACCAGATAAATCCAATCACTTATTAGTAGTATTATTTTCTGCAGTGCTGCCTGCAAGAGACAAGATTAGGGTTTTCAAAGCTTGAAATTAGAGTGTATGCCAAATCTCAAAACATTTTTCAAAGCCAGAAAATAAAAAATAAAAATCAAATAAATCCATTACACATTCAAATCGCTAAAAAAAGAAGCATCTCGTATTGCTTGCTTGTCTTCAAATCTGTATAATACTAATAATTGTACCAAAAAGTGAGTTTTATTTTTATTTTTTTTGACTATTTAAAATTTTAATTTGGACTAAAAAATACACCCAATAGCTTCTTGAATTTTGCATTATTTTTGGATAATTTACACTTATTTTGAATTTACTTGTATTTGCTTATTATTTACAATAACAAATTTTTTGTGTATGCTATTTAATAAAATTATATATAAAAAAATATATATGATAAATATTCTGTATTTATTTATATTTTAAATTTTTTAAACAGTTTTTGAGTATAATAAAACATAAACATTATTATAAAATATATTTTTTGTAAAATAATAAAAGGGTTTATTTGTTTAGGTGTAATATAAATTAATTAAATACTTATAATATGCAAATTCTGGGCCTGTCCCTAATTTAATTTATTTTAACTTTTAAGCCCAATATAGTATCAGTAACGGGCCCAATTTGGGCCCACAAACTCTGAGAATAATTCGTTATTCTCTCGCGATCGTATTTTCATCGTTCTCGGAAGGTGGGGAAATAATCTCCGATGGGTGAAAACAGCGGAACCACCTCCTCCGCCAAAGTGGCGCTGGCTGCTTCTACCGCCGACGAAGATCAGTTGCTGAAGCAATTTTTCTCGGAGGTTAGCGAGGTTGAGCGCGATAACGAAGTTCTCAGGTTTGTGTTGCAGTGAATATGTTCATATTCGCGGAATATTATTATAATTTTTAGGGTTTCAATGCTATCAGTTTGAAATTGCACCTTTATTTCCATTATTGGTCAATAATTTCTGATAAAGCGATGGAAAAGGGGACCTTGTAGTCTTATGATTTGTTGTTTGTATAATAGTTAATATATTTGTGTTGTGTAGCGTCGTATATGTATATTGGTATGAGTTAAATTGAAGGATGGATATGCATTGAATTATCGAAAAGAGAAGTATTGAGCTCAATTTGTCTTGAGTCTCAATTGTATACTTAGCTGCGTTGAGGAATTGGAGCTTGCTTTTCTCTTATTAGGTTATATTATTAAGAAAGAATCTTCATATGTATCATGTAAAGTCTTGTTTGAATATAATGCTGGTTAGGCTTCCCAAGCTGTGGGTGATCCTTTTTGTGTTTTGTGCTTTGGTTTTTTTTTTAATTTTTTTTTTCATGATTAGTATCAACCAACTGTACCTAAAGAAGATTCATTCTTTTCAGAAAATGAAAATATATGTTATGACCCATTAAGATTTTAGTTGATGCCTGCTGATTGTGCTCTAACTTTTTGCTGCTGCAGGATCCTTTCATGCTTCAAGTTAAACGCTTTTGAATATCTCAACCTACCATTTGATTCCTCTGTAGATGAAGTAAAAAGGCAATATCGTAAGGTAATATCTTAATCCTTCCTGTATTAATTATGTATTTTGATTAATCTAAATCAGCGAAAAGTGCTTATGGTAGTCTTGTATCTTACAGCTGTCTTTACTTGTTCACCCTGATAAATGCAAGCACCCCCAAGCTAAGGAGGCCTTTGGAGGTAATGATCCCATTTTTGGAAGGAAACATGTGATACTATTCATTGAGCTTGTAGTACTCCATGCACATGACTATCTTTCTAAAATTCCATAATTTTAGGATACTAATAAACTTGTTTTAAGATGTCTTTACTCCGCAAGGATATTGATTTCATGGAGCGTTTTCAAAAGCATTGAACTAGAGTTGAAGTTGTCAGTTTAGAAACTACATAATAACATTGATAGGATTCTGGTAACCCATCCACATAATAGAAATTTATATATTGATTTTTGAGAAGACCGGATCTGTCTATTTTAAAGCAGTTAAGAAAAATATTTTATGCGTCATCAATGGTCATGGATTGTTGTTTATGTGCTCTGTGGATTTTTATGATGAGATACACTGATAAGATATCATGGAAGTTTGCAGTATTGTTTGACCAGTTGCTCCCATTTACCCCCTTTCTTAAATTTTTACCTTCATTGGCATTTGTTACATCAGCTGAATACAAATTATTTTGTTACGCAGATAGAAATGTTTTGTTTGGGCAATGCAATTCCAATTAACTTACACACTGTTTTGTATATGAAACAGCATTGGCAAAAGCTCAACAGTTGTTACTTGATCCCCAGGAGAGAGATTATCTATTAAACCAAGTTAATGCAGCAAAAGGTTTATTTTTATTTATTATTATTTTTGTTTATAATTTTTTGTGGTTATCTGCATATTTCTCTTATATTGGGTTTTAAATGCTTTCTGCAAGTGATGAATTCTATGGAGACTCATGTTTCTGAATTAAACATGCAGAAGAACTTAAAGCAATTAGGAAGAAGCAGCTGAAAAAAGACACTGCTACTAAGTTGAAGTCTTTAGTGGATGAGGTGGATTTTTTGTTTGGTGGCACCTTATGATACCTTCTTAACCTGTTTTGCATTATCAACTACGAAAGGTTAATTGCAGTAATATGTGTGGGACTAATGCTATCCTTAGTGTACACCACCAAGTTCTTTTCATCGGTATTGCATGCAGCACTTCGTCTTTTATTCTATAGTTACGTTTTATTTGATTCAAGCGTAATTCTCTGGACATTTTATGATTATAATTTGAGCTATTTAAAAGTTAAATTGTGATGAAGACATCTTTTTTTTATTTTTTTTGATGAAGACAACTATCTTTTAATCTTATGAACTATGATGCAGGGAAAATATGAGCAGGAATATGAACGATCAGAAGAATTTCAGCAGCAGTTAAAATTGAAAGTTCGAGAACTCTTAACAGATCAGGAATGGAGGAGAAGGAAGATGCAAATGAGGGTATGCCGATAAGCACTCAATTTGTTCTAACTCTGTTTCTTACTCCAATGTTTACATGCTTCACATACCTGCAGATATCAGAGGAGGAAGGTAGATTAAAGAAAGATGAAGAAGAAACAAAAGAGATGTGGAAACGTAAACGTGAGCACGAGGAACAATGGGAAGGCACAAGAGAACAAAGGGTTAGTTCTCCTACATACATCGTCTTAAAGACTTGAAAGCTTTGTAATATCTGGTTCCCAGATGCTATATAATTTGCTAAGTTGGGTTTATTTTAAATTTTAATATCTTGTCAAAGTACTTTTCAGCACATTTCGTTTCCAAAAGTTCTTAGTGTCTTGCTAGATATATCCAACTTCACATTTGGTGGCTGGACCAGAAACATGTCTACATTTCTTTTCCCGATGTAGAATGTCTAATTCTTTTAATTGAACTAATTGAGGAACCTAAAATTCATTTGTACATATTTTCTTTCACTACATACAGGTATCGAGCTGGAGGGACTTCATGAAAGGTGGAAAGAAGGTTGGTTACATCTACATTTCATTCAGTTCTGTTTTGAAGTAATTATCATTTCTGGTAGAAATGAAGTGACATGAGATTTCGTTTGTACTTTCAAAGGTCAAGAAAGGAGAGACTCGACCTCCAAAACTCAAGACAGAGGATCCGAACAAATCCTACGTGCAAAGGCCAGTGAAACGAGGTTGACTATTAATATATTTCCCTATCCTTGTTTGAACTATCTGCCATTGCATACATTACATGATATTGCTTGATAAAAAGCCTTTTGAGGTTTGATAGTGCTATAGCTGTTGTATTAACTTGTGTTTGCTAGCCATTTTGTGCTGCTCATTGAACCCTATCCAAACCTAGGTATTCATTCGAGCATCCTAGCACCTATCCCTGTATTTACCTGAGTCGATGTACACATTCTGTAGTTTACCCTCACTGTCATTATAATTATCTACGAAAAATTCTTCAAATTATTAATCGAGGAAGGATCCTCCAGATCTAGTTCTCAGACTAATCAATTTGGACTCATATTAGGGATAGCCTTTTTTTTTTTTTTTTTTTTTACAAGCATTGATAGACACAAACTGATTCATGCTGTGTGTCATCTATTGTGTTTGCTAAAGATTGTGCTGCGTTAACCCTACAATTTGGTTCGTTGGTTTTTGATTTACTTGTGAAATAGTTCTCTATCCATTGCTGAAGATTATCCGGGACCTGTTGCTACTTGAAATTGTATGGTTTCATGTTTCACCATGCATTGCATTGCGCCTTTGAAATGATTCATGGCTTCATATTTCACTATGCATAATGATGATTTGTGGCTTCGTAGGCATATGTGTTCGGTCATCTTTGAAGTTTCATAGATGAGCCTTTTTTTTTTATTTTTTTTTATTTTTTATTTATGACATAGAAACTCACAACTGCTACTTTTCGAGTATCTTCTGGATAAATTTTTGGTTAAATTGCAAATTAGGTCCGATAAGGCAAGTTAAATGAGCCTTCTTGTTGATATATAGTAAAGTGTTTTAGACCAGTTACCGTGTCCGACTCAAGCCCCATTATCTTAATCCATTTTCCTTGAAATAACATTTTTATTATGGACTTGAGCTTGTAAACTATTCAAATTTGAATCTAATCTAGCGAATTAATTATTGTTTTGGTAAATAGGTATAAAATTAAAAAGTTGAATTGCATGAAAAAATGTGTTGGACATATATCTATTATGAACCTACAAATATATAATTACATTTAAAAATAATAGGTTGGAGTGTATTAGTATTTCTTCCAATTTTTACTATTTATTAAAAAAATATATATATCTATTTTTTTTATATTATATTAAAAATTAATTTTATATTTAGAATATTATATTAATATTTATTTATATCATATAATATACATTTTTGTGACTAAAAATTATATATTTCTTATTATATAATAAGATGAATAAATATAAATAATAAAAGATAATTAATTTCTTTTGTACTTACAAAAAAAAAAAATATATCAAAATTATTATATATACTTATACTAAATAAATTACATAAATTATCAAATTAAAACCAAACAAAACACATATTGATGATATTTAAACACGCATATATAGATGATATTTCTGTATGTAACAATGAACATCACCCTAACACATATAATGGTTGGGTCAAATCAGGAAAATGGGTCCTAACAATGAACACATTCATCTAGATGAAACTAAGCAATGTACATGCATGCATATGTGATTAACAAATGGCTTCATGTACTACAAGTCAGGTCACTTGCCACATGACCTGCCACACAAGGCGAACATAGTTCACCTAGTATGATTTGTTTGTCGGACTTAGTTTGCATGGTATTAAGTTTGACCGAAGGTTTACCCAAGTATCGGCTGCAAGTTCTTATGTCATAAATAAATAAATAAATAAATAAGAGCACCTAATAATCCAAAAAAGTTTTTTTTTTTTTTTTTTTCATCTTCATTACACAATATAGTTACACTACTACACTGGACTGTACTCTACTACATTACATAGAAAAAAAAATGAATCCACAAGAACACCACCCTCCCACTCCCCCTCTCTATTGTGCACACATGAATATATATATATATATATATATATAATCAACAGCTGAGGGGGAAGCTTAACACAGACATTATATCACCACAAGCACGCCGTTTATGCATTTAAAACACAGCAAATAAATTAAAACAAAACATAAAATTAATACACCTGCGCCAGCCAGCCGTGGCCGACCCAACCAACCCCGCGCAGGCCTCACCTTCCGGTCTTAGCCAGGTTGCCTTTTCGAACACATCACACCACAGCACTCCATGGACCTCGGCTGCCGACTTTGTTATGGAGATTTCCAAAAAGTGGCTTACAGACACACAGACTGCAGTTAGAATCCCACCAGCAAGTTCTCCAGCATTCCACAATTGTTTCTGCTATGTGCAAATCACTGGAAATTCCACAAGTTGTTTTTTAACATGAAAGAGAAGAAACAAGTTTCAGTAAAACTATCTGCTCGGAAGGAAGGAAAATCGAAATTTTGATTAATCTATAAAACCTAAATCCAAGCAACAGAACCTCGGTCATTGGCAACTTGTGGACGGCCCCGAGTTGGGGTGGGTGGTCTGTTAGCATTTAGCTCCTGACACAACCACATAGATCGTAAGATAGATCAAGATCACACTTGCAAAAAAGTTTTAAAAGTTTGGATTAACATCAGTACCTGCATCCATGTGTCTTCTATATGGCGCTCGGGAGAAGTTTCTGGAGATGAAATCGCGGGTGGCAATGGATGAATCAGTTTTGGCACAACCACCAAATCTCGACCCAGAACCAATATAGCCCCGGCATTGTTGGCAGTGCCTGCAGAAATTAAAATGATACCGGCGTTACAGCAGCAACCAATCAACGAATGTGAAATCATTTGGACTTACCACAATAGTTGGTCGCTGAGAAGAGGGTAATTAGATGTCCCTGAGCAAATCTTTCAAATCCATCCATCACGCACTCGTGTGCCCGGACAATCAATTGAAGGTCATTGTTGTTACAGAATTCCATAACACGGTCAGGCTGCAAGATAGGCGCACATAATCATGAAGCACTTCAATAATTTATAAACAATCTGTTTTTTGTCGGAAAATGTGAAGTCTGATTCAGACACTGACCCCGAAAGTTACCAATCCTGGACCTCTTGCATTCGGACGCAGTCCTTCTACACTGTCGTTTTCTGTGGGATCAGACCTGCGAAGAGGCGAACGCATCAAGAATACAGTAGTAGAAATTTGGAGGGTAGTAACAACATAAAACTAGAAGAGCGTGTGGACTCACCACAACAAATCCATAAGTACAATCGATCCTGCTTCCATAGCAATCGGGCGCTGAATGTTCTCAATCTGTTCTACATGGTTTATTGATCTCCCAATACCACCATGCATACAAATAATCTTTTTCTCGATCAGCGCAGCAAGAGGAAGCCAGTTGAACAACCTATTTATCCGATGCCAAGCCCATATCCCATCTCTCTCACCCTATTCAGGAATCGCTCAGGTTGGATGATTTATCCCAGAGAAATACAAAAATGGCGAGGGATTTTTTGTAACTTACCATACGCTCAATGCACTCGATCCGAAATCCAAAGAGAGCATTGATATCTGCAGCTTCATGATTTCCACGAATCAAATGGACTTGGTGGGGATACTCGACCTACATACCCATGCATTTGTAAGAAGCGTTTTCATCAGTTTCTCGAGGGAGAATCACAGGAGACAGTGCAGGATTTTAGTTGACAAGTGGGATGGCTACCTTCAAAGCAAGGAGAAGAGTAATTGTTTCCAAGCTGTGTTGACCACGGTCAACATAATCTCCAAGGAAGAGATAATCAATGTATCTGACAGACAAACAGACAATCAGCATGTGATGGAAACTAGGCATTGTACAAAGTAAAATGTTTGATCTAGGCCAAACATTAAAATTCTATCGGAAAAGCACCATACAGACAGAAAATAGCATATAAAATTATTATATACAGTTGAATTCTATCCATCTTCTTTTTTCCATAGTGCCCCTTTCACAGTAACATATATTGTATTATGCTGCATAACTCCTAGCAAGATAAAATGTTGCTTTAAAAAATTGTTGGTTTCTAACATAGCAAGGCAACATCCATTCTGTCTACCCAGCCCATTCATATCACTCGTGCATTGTCCAAAAAGCACATAGCGGGACTGACGTAATTCTCATTTAGTTAGTAAATTGTCCTTTATTAGATTATTGTTTTAGCATGTAGTCGAGGATAGGAATATCTGGGCAAGCAATCTAGAATTATCATTTGCAAAAAATTGCATTGTAGTAAACTTAACCCAACATGCATATGGAGCCAACATATGAAAAAAAGTAATTAGAAAAAAGTTTAAATGAAAAGATACATAATTACAGGCATACACAATATGCTAAAACGAAAATTTTCATGATAAACATCATAGCAACTACCAGCCAGCTGGGCATATTAACAAAATAGTTAATTATATTATCCTAACTAAGAATTTTTGGGTGCGTTTGTTTGGAGATTTGGATTTTGAGTTGGAATTTGAATGGTAAAATTCTTTAATTGGAATAGTTGTATGGTGTAATATAAATAGGTATTGATGTGATGTTTTGAATGTAAAATTGATTTTTAGAATAATATAGAAAATGAAAAATAAGTGTTTGATTTGATGTTTTTGGGGGAAATATTTTGGATGAATAGTGGAATTTTTGCAAAATCCCTCAAACTACACACCCTTAATGTATAAAGCAAGATCGATAAGGAGTGTCAGATTGCGTACGCTATATCCCCAGCAGTAGAAGGCGCTCCATACTCGTCAAACAGTCGCATAAGATCCCCAAACTGTCCATGTAAGTCACCGAATATCTTAATAGGAGCTTTCAACTGTAGTACGCTTGGTTCACTTGAGAATATTCTCTCAGCACTATCACAAAGATCAGCAATCTCATTGCAATCCAAGAAAAATTGCCTGCAAACTGGAGGTTTCCAACCACGAGGTTTCAAAAGATGAGCAATCACCTGTGCCAATAGCAATCATGATGTTGTTACTTAACATGATATTTTGTTGCACCAATTAATTGAAGATTTATTCAGAACTAAAAGAATATATGCTCCCAATCAACATTTGACTACTACCAATTTTGTGGAACAAGCATTCCTCATATTTCCTCAAGTGCAAAGGCACTTTATTCTATTGAAGGAACAGTCAATATAATTTCTTATCACTCTGAAATCATAGGAGAATAAAGTAATAATGTTTTGGGAAAGATACCTTCTTTGGTACACTGTTAATTGACATTTGCCTATCTAACAGTTTCCTAGCTGCAGTCGCACTTTCCGGAGTTCCATAGCTGACCCGCCTGCCTTCGTTTTCAAACTGATCAATAGAAAGCTGTCTGACCATTCCACCTAAAGCACCACTAGTCTCCGCAGCTACAACCACCTGGAAACAAATGATAGCCCTATGAATCCAACATTTATCAAAAGCAAGATCTTTTTCTTGTTGTTGAATATTCTCAAGAATCACCTTCTTGGATTCGTGAATTAAATTGTCTCAAAACTTAACATATTTCAAAATTTCTAAACTCCTCCTTTGAATAGTTCATAATTTCTTTAAACTACCCTTAACGCTGAGCCAAAATTTTGGACTTTGAGACAGTTTCAGCCTCTTCATTTAATCCAAAATTAAAATGGTTTGGTATAACAATACTCACAGCACGATGATGCAGTCTAACTCCAGTTGGGACTAAATTATTTGACACAGGAGAAACAGGCTTGATCAAAGTAGGTGTCCGTTCCCCACTAGGAGTAGCCTCTGATCCTCGATCTCTATCAGGAAGTTCGACATCTCCATTAACCTGTCTGGCTTTAGCTGCAGCCAATGCAGCACTAATAGCCTCAGCTTCTGCTGCAGAAGCTTCAACTAAGTACTCGACACCTTTGCTCAATCTTCTGTGCGGAAATACTATATATTAGACAGAACTCAAAGCAACCAACATAATTGAATTGCTAAATTGGCTATATGCAAACGATAAGGCAGGGCACTTAATTACCTGGAACCTTGGATCATGGCATTTTCTGTGCTTATATCTGTATAAATATCACCATTAACGGGGGGAGCGACAGGATTTCCAACAACTACTGCATCAGCAGCAGCAGCATCAGACACAGGGTCTCCATTCCTATCTTCACTAAATCCATAGCCACCTTGCAACCTTCCTTGTGGCAAATTGGAGGCAGCTTCTGTGGCAGCTGCATGAGAAGCTGCACTGGTGGTTTCAGTGGCAGCCAAATCTTCTGCAACAAGCAAATCATCCAGCAGCACCCCTACAGCAAACAAATTCCAACCGCTATCTAGCTTATCCGCATATCCAAATCAATATGTTGCGTGTACACACCCATAGCATGCATTAACTTCATATTTTACAAGGAATGTCCAAAATTGAAGGTACACAAAAGAAAAGCAGAAAATTAGAACAGATCAGCAAAAGTTCAGCTGCCAAGTCAGACCATGTAGTGTAGATTATCTCACATGAGATTCCAGTGTCCAAAAAGTAAGGTCAGAACTTCCCAGACCCTTCCAACCCCATGCCCTCAAAAGAATATAAACGTAATTTTACTAAGTCAGAAGCGAATCTTTATTATAATATCATGACTCAGCTGCACAACCATGAGTCCTGTAATACTTATAAGGTATAATGTTCGTATCAATTGAATTAAACTGTTAATGCATTATTTTCTATTGGCCTGTAGTACGTGTATATGTATATATTTATCATTATCAATAAATAATAATGAAATGATTAAAAACAGAAGTCCACAATTTATTCGAGGTGAATAGAACAAGGTCTTAAGTATCAGCATAGTATTCAACATATATCATCTTATTATGGGAGAGTATTATTGCTCACCTCCACGTAGACCACCATATATGAAGATCAAATCACCAACTGCAGCAGCAGCATGTCTGCAGCGCCTGGTCAGTTCAACTGCGGCATCCCCACCAGCAGCATCAGCACTGTACCTACCAGTCCTGGGACTCGTAACAACAGACTTTGTGTCACACCAGACACCAGCTGCAGTATCCAAAACTAAACAGAAAAAAAAGACATGAAACATTAATCTACAATACTAACTGTATTAACTACCAACTATTCTTTTATGGAGCATTCTCCTCTCTGGTAGATGCAAGAAAATCTAAAATCTTGGCAGAAAGCTTAAAGGACGGAATTACCAGCAACACTAGAGGAATCCTCGACCATGCGACCACCACCAAGAGCCCCTCCGGACACATGAAGACGTGCATTAACAAAAACCTAGTAAGCACAAGGAAATAAGAAGTCACTTATATGCAACTAAAATCAACATGAAAATATTAGTATCTGAGAACAGAGTTACTCAACAAAGAACTTACAGCAGCATGTTGATATCTTGCAGTCGGCGAAACACCAGGAGCTATGGCCCATTCCCATCGACCATCTCTATGCTTGGCAAGGCCAAATGCACTAGCCAAGGGCTGCATAACCAATCATCTCAATAAAAATTGAGGGGCAGCAGAAAATGCAGTAGAAATGTAAATGGATCACTAGCAAAGAAATTCTGAAACTCTCTTTGCTCTTGTATGTTCCTTGCCCCGACAAAGCATTGGGCAGGGCGGAGATTAAGAAGTCTAGTTGAAATAGAAATCAAATTGTGCTCTGCCTTGTAAAAGATAAAATAAGATAAATTCCAAATAGAGAGACACGCTAAAAGCCTTATTGATGAGTTGCCTTGAATTTCACAAACGCATACATTCAGCAGAAAAGTAAAAACTGAATCATAATATAAAATAACCTAACCATAAAATAACTGAATGTGTATAATCATAAATCTTCAACAGTGCAAAAGTATTGGAAACCACACTAACCACACTATTTGGATCCCTCCCACCACAAAGCAAAAGAAGGCCATCAGAACGTGCACTTGCAGTTGCATACCTAGGTAAGTGGAGATTCAAGAGAAAATACTGATAAGATTCAGATTATAGGAGATGAATAAATAAAACCCCCTTAAAAAGAGGACGTAAACTCCGGAGAAAGTTGGCATGTCAACCTTATAAAATATAGTAATAGATATGTTGAGATTCAAGCTCAAGAGAAAATACTGATAAGATTCAGATTATAGGAGATGAATAAATAGAACCCCACTTAGAAAGACGATGTAACCTTAGTATAAAGTTAGCATATCAACCTTATAAAATATAGTGAAGCTCAAACACTAAGGCCACAGAAGTAAAGTAAGGTGTTGAAGCTTTGCAACATACCCATTGAATTATGCGGGGCTTATCAAACCTAAAAATGAATCAGTACAGAAGATGCTATCGGAAATCTTGATAGAAAATCTTAGAAACCATTCATACAAGGACGCAAACATTTCAACTAGGATCAAGATAACTTCTCCAACTTTAAGGAGTTGAAAGAAGAACTGGTATAGAGTCTCAGCAGCAAGCTGACAGAGACTCATAGCCTCCTGTTTGCAGATTGTTAATCTTCTATTAAAAACATAAAAAGAGCTATTCATATCCAAAAGGCACCAACTAAGTGGTATTTTTTAAGTGTTCTCTAATTGAATCGAAAGACTTAATCAAGTGTTTGGTAGTATAGGCAATCAAAGACATACTATGCAAGATGTGCTAATACACAGAATGAACCATGAAAATGGAATAAAATTATGGAACAATAATATATAAGGAAAGTTTAGAACAATAATCAATGAATGGAACTTGGGAACAATATAATAAGAAGAAAAAGGTAACTTAAACGTAACAAGCTCACATGCAAGCAGGCGGGCCTTCACCCTCTGGTTCCAGTTTACGCCATTCATATGGCTTTGCAGCCGTGTCCAGAGCCCACACATCAGCCAATGGTCGTTTTCCTAACAAGAATGTACCAACTGATAAGCTATGCATAGTTGGGTTATAGTACGGAAACAAATGAAGATAACACAAACCATCATTTCCACCAATTGCCATAAGATATCGTTGCCCAACCAAAGCCATGACATGCCCATAGCGTGGGCCTGGCCCAGGACCTTGGACCACAACCCTAAGGAAATTATAATTTCAGATTGACTGGTCACCAAAATATGGCATAGTAAATGAATGTGTAAATACAAAAATATCGATTATAAAGATACCAACCTATGCCACCTAGGACGTTGTTGCGTAAGATCCAAAACATGGAGATCTTCAGCCGACAAGCCCGCTGGACCAATACCACCCTGCATCAGGAAGAATATTTATTGCGGCGTATATATACACGTGTATGATAGAAAAATAAATGCTGTAACTTAAAATTTCAATCCATGTGTCAACAATAACGACAAAAAAGATAATGGAACATATATATCAACAATCTCATACATCAGAAAAATAAATGTTGCAACTTCTATCTCTGTACACATGTCAACTGACCTGAATAACAACCATGGTTCCAACAGCAGTTGCCACATGAGCTGCCCTAGGTGTGGGTGGTTCTCCAAAAGGATTAATTCTAGAAAGATTAAAGCCAATATATCAAAGAAGCCAGCAAAACAGAACAAAAGTAACCATAATAAAAAATTTCGATCTAGTTATATTAATTAAGCTTACCGAGACCATTTATTGGTCAAAACATCATAACAGTGTACATCCGCAGTAGCCCCAGCCAACCCTGCAGAAAAATCCAGTTACTACTACTTTCCTAAAAAAAAAGTTACTTGAGAATGACTTCACAGTTCACACACATCCATAATCAACTTATAAGCATAGGAAGAAACTCTATTTTTTGTCCAAAGAAGTCTGTAAAACTTCTAACCACACTAAAAACCGGACACGTATAACTCCCTGGCAAACTCAGTAGTGCGAAAAAAGCTTCCAACTTTTTAGTTAAAAATAATTATCCAGTGCATTAAATGATATCAATCGACTCATAACCCAACTCGAGCATCTAAATAACGACATCAATGCATTACTTGCTATACACCCAAACACATAAGACTGCATCACACAACAATAATCACCCTGAATTCTGACTCAATTACATTTCCACTTTCCATTTTTAGTTCACATTAAAACAGCATGAAAAAACCAAACCAATTCTCAAGCTAACCCTTGCAGCACCATGCAGTTCTTCAATCCATGTTCATAAGAAGCAAAACCATAAGAATCCGAAAAACCTCAAACAAGCAACTCCAATGAACTCAGGCATATTTTAACGCTACAGATGGGTTTAAAAATTCATCTTACATTATACTAACACACAAATTAACAATTCAGCTAGATACATACGAATTCCCGCACTTCCAGCCGATGAAGGAGTTCCAGATGCTGCTGAATTTCCTTCCAGAGCTGTCGCCCCGCCAAAGAGAATCAATCTGGGACCAATATAGCCAGGACTCCCTTCCTCCCCCACGGCCGGCACCGCCGTGAGCGTGTGGCCACACCGCGGCCCAGGGCCATCATCCTTCTCAACTATCGCGTTCACCACACTATAAGTCGGTGCACACCGAGGCCCCGCCGCCACCGCTCCTCCGCCGCCGGGACCGCCGCTGCTGCTAACATTACTGCTATTCTCACTCTGCTGCTGCTCCGAGTCAGCCATGGATTGAGATTCGGTTTGCTCCTCCGCACCATTAGCCCCAGCCGGCTGCTCCGTCGGATCGCGATCGTGCTCCGTAGCCATACCCGAATCCATGTCCATCTCCGTAGATAAACCCTAAATTTTCAAAGCTTCAAAATAAGATCGGAGCTCGAATTCTCAACAATTCTCATCCGCAGTCGTCAATTAATCAAATCACCAAAACCAATAGCTTCCGATTCTCAAAAATTCACACAAGAATTAGTTTTTATTTCATCCAAATAATTTTATCTACATATAAAGCGGTGATAGAGAATCCAGAAGCAACCTTGCCAATCCAAAGTTTCCAACCCCTCACTCCCTCTCTCAACCCCCAACTATTTTCTCTCTCCACCAGTATACATACACACATATGTATCTATCTATCCACAATTTTCACACTGTAATAGTCAAAGGGAAAAAAGAGGGGGGAGTTTCTTTCACCATGTTCTTCGATTTAGGGCTCTTCTGATTGCGTGAGTGTCTTATACGGCTGAGAAGGCGCCACTGCGACTGTGCGACGGCGGAAGGACATCGGGTACAACTGCTGAACCACAACGTACTACACTGTGATTGTACCTTCCGCATCTCCTTGTTGTACCTTTAGTCCACTTGTGCCCGTCCACCCTAATTAGAGTATTAATCTAATCCTTTTTTAATATCGTTAAAAAGATATATGTTTTAGAATATAAAAGCCTTTTACTTTCATGACTATTTATCTTACTTAATTGTGTAGTTTTTATAATTGGATTGTGTAATGATGCGCATTGCAAGTAATTATTATTTATGGAATCAAAATTAGTATTATTTATTATGATATTGATTGACTTTTTTCTTTTTCTTTTTTTTTTTTTTTAAATATTTTGACCTATTTAAGTAATACTATGTCCATTTAAGAGTTCACTTTGAGTAAATATAATAAAACACCACATAATTGTTAGATACATTATACATTCCATATTAATCAATACAAGGTGTGGTATTTTGGCTTGGCTTCCTTCTAATACACAATTTTCCTTGTCTATAATATATAGTAACTTTTTATATTTTTTTCATAAAATATCAATATTTAATATAAAATATTATTTTTATATTTTAAATATAATTTTTTTATACATCACATAAAGAATTTTATCTCAATTAAAACATTAAACATACACACCCTTTGTATTTGAAGTGTTTGGTTTTATTTATTTTTTTGATTTTGTTTAAAAAATAATTTTTAAATATAATTTTATATTTTTTATAAAATATAGGTATAATAAAATTTTGAGAAAACTTTTTAAAGAAAAAATTAATATTACACATTAATATAATATATAGTATATATATTATCTATTGTTATTTTTTATATACTAACACAATTTAACAAATTGTTTGAAATTAATTTGAAATAAAATGATGTTTTGAATCGTTATTTAAATAGTAGTATCTTAATATAAAATTTTGTGAAAAATAATAATAGTTTTTAAAAAATTATGCATAATACTTTTGATTTAAAATGCTAGAAGAACAAATTTTTTGTTATGGTTAATTTAACTCAAAATTCAATAATATCTAATATGTTTAAACAATACAATCCGGAATATAAATAGACATCATGGTGTTCTTTATATATTATTTCTTAGCATGCAATTTTATTCTTATAATTTTAATACTCCCCGTCCCATTAAAAATATACATTACTCGATCCTACTGTAAGGGATGACCTGGTGATATTGGAGTTGGATTTGTGACCGTCAGATTATAGGTTCAAACCCCGAGGCCTCATGTAGTTAACTATAGTTATGGGACGGAAGAAATATTTTTTTTATTAAATATCTATATCATATATTATTTTAGTACTAAATTCAAACTAAATTATTTTCAAACTTATTAAAAGAAACATACACTTAAATATCAAATTTTAAATATAGTATATTTTTATATTAATCATTTATTTTTACATCATTTTTAAATGATACAAATTTAATATACTAATTATTAATATTTTATTATTATTTGATTTGATTTTGTAAATTATATTTATAAAATTTAAAATGACAATAAAATAAGAATATAAAAGACGCAAAAATAAACATATATCACGGGAATGCAGTGCAGGAGCATGCAGTTGTCGAGGCATGGCGGCCGCTTGTTTATCAGACTATCAAAAAACACTTCAAACCATCTAACCATCAGCCGCCATAGCCGCAGCTTCGACAAATAATGCTCTGTAGTATTGTATTGTGGCTTCTGGAGGTTTCAATGATAAACAAACACAAAGCTAAATATAGTCAGTGGATCAGTTGCACTTGCATCCATAATAGTCTCAATCTGGTGGAAAAGGGAACTGGAAATGGCTATCAATCAGGATTCAGGCTATGCAAATGCAATTCCCTGCCTGGCGAAGGAGAGATGCAGACTTGCAGTGGATTTTCGCATATGGACTGGACTGCGTTTATTCATTGGACTCACTGTTCTTCTCCAATACTTCGTACGGTGAGGAGGAAGATGATCGAACAACAATCAACAACGGAAGCAAGGAAGGAGTGGAGGAGTTGGAAATCTAGGCGGTCCAGAGAAAAGGAGATATGTCAATTCAATATACTAATTCTCTCTCAACTTCTTGCTATATCTAATCTAAATCTAATCTCCATGATGCAATCCCTTTCTCTTTCTCTCTCTAACTTCTATCCTTCTTTCTCTCTCCTATTTAGATAAGCATCTATCAATTTCACGTCTCCATGTAGCCAGCCAATCACAGTTCGCCTTTCCTTTTCCCTACTCTGCTTGTTTGAGATTTCTTGAATTCTCCGCCAAGCTTGTGTAGGGAATGGGATTTAAAGTCCAGAACGATTGAAGAAAGTGGAAGAAGCCCTAACCAGAAATCCGGAGAGGAGCTGACTGAATTCGGGAGAATCATGAAACAAGGTAGGGATTTCGTGGTTTTGTTTGTTAATTTGTTGCCAATAGCCAGTTTCATCGTATCTTTCTGATTGATTGGTGTCGAAAATATTTGGGGGATTTCTCAATTCTAGGGTTTGGGGTCTGGAGTTCAATTCGCACCCCTAACTTTCTAGATAATTCACCAACCCTACCCCCGCCCCGATTAGGGTTTATCCTTCTACGATTTGATTTTACGCTCAAATTCGTTCCCGAATTCCGATAAATTCATTGCCGAGGATTTCATCGGCAATATCTTCCAGACGAATCGAATTCGGGGATATCTAAAATCGCTTAAATATCGCGAAGAGGCTTGAAAACAACATTTAAAATAAGATCTGAAGTAAGAATTCATACTGTGATCTCATCGACGCCATTGATTTGTCTTCTTGATGATTCAAGATTCACCGGAGATGGATTCCAACGACGGCAGAGCCTTGCCGGAAAACAACAAGAAACGTTCAGTCAAGACACGTGCTCAGATCGACGCTCTGGAAAATTTTTACAATGGTATGCATAACTAGTCTCCGTTTTTCTAACTATATTTGGGTCTATGAAACCTTCAATACCAACACATATTGCTGAATCTTTTTTCAGAGCACAAATACCCAACTGAGGCAATGAAAGCGCAGCTTGCAGAGTCGATAGGCTTGACACAGAAGCAAGTGTCTGGGTGGTTCTGCCACAGGAGATCAAAGGACAAGTGGTCTGCTGCCCCTGGGAAGCAGCCTGGATCACAGGATATTGGAGTTGGGCATAAACAAGATTCTTGTGGCAGCACAAAGCAGGGTGGAGGTGATCCAAAAGAATTTTCTGCTACAGAGCTGACCTACGAGCAGGGGAATCGCTATCCTCAAAATGACAATTATACGACCGATCCCTCTTCTGATAGCAGTTTTTCGCTGCGAAATGTGTCAAGCCATCAAAATGGTGAGCTGTTGGATGGGGGGGTATCAAGTTACGTGGTAACAAAAAATTCGCCTGTGGGCATGAGAAGGCCGGGTCCATCAGGTTATTTAAAAGTGAAGAGTCGGGTCGAGGATCCATCCATTTCAGCAGTCAAGAGACAGCTGGGAGAGCATTATCGGAGTGATGGTCCTCAACTTGGTGTTCAATTTGACCCTCTTCCTCCAAGAGCATTTGAGACTGCAATGGATGGTGCAGTCAAAGGTAAGTTTTTGCCACTTCAATGGTCATTTGATGATTTCACCTAGAAACTAGAAAAACTTTTTCATGAATAGATTATTTGATGATTTCACCTAGCATGTGGAGAACTCTTTCAAGAATAGGCGATGGAAGAGAGTCAAGCTTAGGATCTTCCATTCTGAAACCAAATTAAAGGATTCTCTACCCTTTGTTGATTTGTTCTTTGATAACTAATGTGTTTTCTGATCGAGTTCACTATGATGGCTGTTTTCATAGATGAGGTGATACAGTGATAGCGGAGGTCCCTTTGATTCAATGTCATGTTCATTGATCACTCTGAGGAGATTTATTGTCATTCAACTTGCAACGCTATTCATTTCACCACATTGTCATCTCTGACATGAATTCTTACCAGAAACTTACTGTGCAGGAGAAGCTGTCGTGCCTACCTCGAAGGATGTTACAGATACTTTCCATAGTCCCATAATCAGCAATGTAAGCAATTCTTTCCTGTCGTTGTATTCTGTGCCCGTTCCCTTTGTCATCTTTAACTAAATTGTATGATATTGTGACCATAATTGTCCTGTTGGTTTCATTCTGTGCAGGCAAATAGGTACAATTCCAGCTCGGCTTCCTATAATTATAATACGAGGCACGGATATGATACTCATGATGGTTACGCTAACCATATGATTAGACCAAGCACTTATTTGCCCAACAATGAACTCTATAATCATCCTAGGAGAAACTCTTCAGTAGAATGGCCTGAAAATCCTGACAGAGACAAATACAAGATGAAGCCCAGGCCAGGTGTCGAAGCTGCAAGAATCAACTCATTTCCAAGCCATCCTCACCAACAACCTCACAACAAGAAGATAAAGAATGGAAATCTTAAGCCCCGCAATAAAAGAAAGGAACTTTGCAGTTCTGAGGACGGTGGACTGCCAAGGCAAACTATCAAGGTTCAACACTGCTTTCTTCCTTTTCCCTGATAAGGTGTCAATGCAGATATTCAACGTTTCGGCTATGATTATGCAGGATGCAGAAACTTACTCAGATGGGTGGATTTTGGATGAAAGCAGAGTTAAGAATCCTTTTGCCAACAATTTCTCTGTAAGTTTGAATCATGTATTGACAATAATGTACCAATTCTTGCTTAGAAGTTATCAATAATGTGTTTTGTTACTGTAGGTGGTACAGAAACCTGCATTCTTTGGGTCATTGCCGATGGCACAGATGCCATCTAGTTTCAGTGAAGATGAAGAAAGCGCGGAAACAAGTTCTTCAGTGGACTAAGAATACTGCCAGTGTCAGTTCGGAACATCCTGGTTTCTGCTTGAGATTTTCTTGAATCCAGGGAAGCAGGAAATTTGTAGGTTTCTCTCTCTCCCTCTCTCTCTCTCTCTAGCATTGTAATGTTAGGAAGGATGGTGTATAATTAGTTGTGAAGAAGCAGATGCTGGTGTGGACAATCATCAAGTTAGTTAGTTCATCCTTCTTGTACAGGATCAATCACCTTTTGACTCTTGAATTTGGAAATCAATTTTGGGTATTTGTTTCCCGGATGATGAATGTTTATTTGTGTAGGCATGGAGTGCTTAGGTGACTGTAAATGAACATGAATTTTCTTGCGGCCACTGGTGCTTTTGAGCCCTATTTTAATCCAAAACCAGGACTGTCAGAAGGCCGATCAAGTTTTTAGGAACACTGAGCTTCATTTTATTTATTTAAATCCTAGAAATGACGGCAACAAAGCGATGCTTTCACGAAAGATGATTAGGAGGGGTTGATATTGTTGATTCATTGTTATGTACTTATTAGAAATGTGTCTTGAACTCTTTACTTGTACCATTTGCTCATTAGGACTGCATGCAATCTAGGAAGTTTAGGGGAGGTTGTTGGGGTTGAGGGAAGTATTCGATGGAGCTGTTGGAACTAGAGCTAGAGCTGATTTGAATTCATACATACTTAACAGTTATGGTGAATTGTGCTGTTTAAGGATGGCAATTCTTTGATCATACTGAGATGAGGGAAGAGATGTTTACTTGGATGTAATGACATACAATACTTTGACTACGGGTACATCATGTTAATGTTAATTAGTATGTTTTGTGAGAAAAAAATATATATATTTTTTTCGATAAATTTCGAGTTTAAATAGTAATTTTTTTTTTTTTAAATATAATGAAAGACACCTATAATAAATTGACTAGCTTAGTATATTCATTTTATAATCTTAAGCATACATGATTTTGTCCTTATAATACCAATTCATCAACTTCAGAGGCAAAAATATTCTGTCATAATTATTTATGCGGTATAAATAACAAAATGGTGTTAAAAATTGCATACGCTACTAAATTCAATTCTTTATCTATGATTTCATGGAAAATGATTTCCCAATTACCTACAAATGCTAACGTCTATAATTTTGGACTTGCGCCATATTTGCATACATACATTTAAAACTTTCTAAGATTATTCATCAAATAATTATATATATTTTTAAAATAGCTAGGTTAGACAACTTTTTTTCACATAGCATGTTCTTTAAATATCCCTTATCATAACTATAGAGTTACAAATAATGAAAATATTTGGTTGATCTCTCATGAAAGGATTCAATAATATCATTATATGTTGGTTAATTTAAAACAAAATGACATTAACTAATAATAATAACTACAATAATAATAATAATATGACAATAGTAGTTTGTCTGTTGCCTAAAAATCCTCCCAACCCCTTACTCTTGGTGCAACCTGAAATTTCCCCAAATAGTCAAAAAGAGTAAATTTAGGTAAATAAATTTCCTCACATTTCTCCCTTTCTCTCCATATTTGTCTCCCAAACCACCATCCCATTTCCCCCTTCCCTTTCCCTCCCCTTCCCTTCCCTTCCCTTCTCCTTCATCATTCCCACAACTCTTCCTTCCTCCTCAGCTCCTCCCTCCTCCGGGCATCGCTGCCGCTGCCGCCGCGCCGCCACCGCCGCCTCTTCCTCCGCCAATGGGTAGCTGCTGTTCCCGGAGCGAAGACGATGCTGCCGCACAAGACCCCTCTGCCGCCCAGGCCCCCAACAGCGATGACGCATCTAAAGACTCCCCCTCCACATCCGGCCCAACCACCACGCCGCCGCCGTCCGCCACCCAATCCACCAAGCCTTCGAAGCCTCCCGGCCCCATCGGCCCCGTCCTCGGCCGCCCGATGGAGGACGTCCGAAACACGTACACGGTCGGGAAGGAGCTCGGACGGGGGCAGTTCGGCGTAACGTACCTGTGCACGCACAAACAAACCGGCGTGGAGTACGCGTGCAAGACGATTGCCAAGCGGAAACTTGCGAACAAGGAGGACGTGGAGGACGTTCGGCGCGAGGTCCAGATCATGCACCACCTGTCGGGCCAGCCAAACATTGTCGAGCTCAAGGGCGCCTACGAGGACAAGCACTCGGTCCACCTCGTCATGGAGCTTTGCGCCGGTGGTGAGCTTTTCGACCGGATCATCGCCAAGGGGCACTATACGGAGCGCGCCGCCGCATCGCTTCTCCGGACGATCGTGGAGATCGTGCACACGTGCCACTCGATGGGGGTGATACACAGGGATCTCAAACCCGAGAATTTCTTGCTCTTGAACAAGGACGAGAATGCGCCGCTTAAGGCCACAGATTTCGGGCTCTCTGTCTTCTACAAGGAAGGTCAGTACATCTTTCTCCCTAAATCATTCATTTGTAATAAACCTGAAATTTGAAAATTCGAGTTATTCGTCGTAATATCTTCGACAGGAGAAACATTCAAGGACATAGTAGGAAGTGCATATTACATAGCTCCGGAAGTATTGAAAAGAAACTATGGACCTCAAGTCGACATTTGGAGTATTGGAGTCATGTTGTACATCCTTCTTTCCGGTGTTCCTCCTTTCTGGGCAGAGTCGGAGACGGGCATCTTCAACGCCATATTAAGGGGGCATGTAGATTTCTCGTGCGATCCCTGGCCGTCGATCTCACCCCAAGCAAAGGATCTTGTGAAGAAGATGCTGAATCAGGATCCCAAGCAGAGGCTTACAGCATTTGAAGTGCTAAGTATGTAATCTTTTCTCCTGAAAAACAAAATTTGTGCGCATCCGCGCAAAATACATCATCATGGATGGTTTTGATGACATAAGAAGAATTGACGTATATATGGTTTGTCTACAATGCTTACTGCAGATCATCCATGGATCAAGGAGGACGGGGAGGCACCTGATACGCCGCTTGACAATGCTGTTCTCAACAGGCTCAAACAGTTCCGGGCAATGAATCAGTTCAAGAAAATGGCACTTCGGGTAAGTACCTATACCAGACAACTGATGAATGCTTAACATGGAGCTTTGATGAGTTTGAATGCATGATAATCACAAATGAAAATTCTAAAATATTATTACTCCATGCTACTTACCATATGGTGTCTGATTCGCGGATAACCTGAAAAAAAATGAAAATGAAGGTTATTGCGGGCTGCCTGTCGGAGGAAGAAATCATGGGTCTGAAAGAAATGTTCAAAAACATGGACGCTGACGGAAGTGGCACGATAACGCTAGAAGAGCTGAGGCAAGGATTAGCTAAACAAGGGACAAAGATATCCGAATACGAAGTCAAACAACTGATGGAAGCTGTAAGTATCCTTGAATGAAAAAAAAAAACCATTTATTGCTCTTATATATAATGCGTACCTTTCCTTACCCTGTCTGCGAATGCAAATGTAAAATCAGGCGGATGCTGACGGAAATGGTACCATAGACTACGAAGAATTCATTACAGCAACAATGCATCTCAACAGAATGGACAGAGAAGAGCATCTCTACACAGCATTCCAGTATTTTGACAAAGACAATAGCGGGTATATATATATATATATACATGGACAATGAGCATATTTTAAGGATTCGATCCCAGGTTAGCTACTTTACTGAGATAAGGCTCCTGAAAGCTTTCTTCTTTTGAAATCAGGTACATTTCGCTAGAAGAACTAGAGCAGGCTCTCAGGGAATTTGGCATGGGCGATGGGAAGGACATAAAGGAAATAATCAGTGAAGTCGACACCAATAATGTAAGCTAAATCTCAACTGCAACCTACACTTTGTCTCCTATACAATTCTTAATTCATAGCATGGCAAAATATACTGAATCTATATAAGAGAGACTGATTAAATTGTTTAAATACCTACAGGATGGACGTATCAACTACGATGAATTTGTTGCCATGATGAGGAAAGGACATCCAGACATGGTTGCAAACACCAAGAAACGAAGATCTGCCGTCTTCACATAAAAAAAAAGAAACACAAGCTTTGTTACAACATATACACATTCTGCGTCAATTTCTTCATCAAGGGAAGGACAACTAACAGCTCGGGGATCTGAGAGACACTTAACATCACAGTCTTTATGTATTGATCAATACAATAGCATTATACACGCATACATACAGACATACAAATATATAATAAATATAATACACACATAAAGATATTATGAATTATCAATGTCTTCAAGTGCTACTATAATTTAAATGAAGTAAAAAAAGCTCAAGTCTGCTTCTAGTTCTGCGTGATTTTCTAATGGTTGCTAGAATTACCGTCGGATTAGAACTCCTTTGTATGCAACGCAGTCAAAACCATTTTTTCAACTTGGAAAAGAAAATTGTAGATACAACATATACTGCTCCATTTTGCTATATTCTTTTTTATTCACCTTTTGCTTGTGGTTGGGGATGGGCTGGGCACAAGGGCATGATCTATATCAATAACTCCAAACTAATTAACAGTTTATGAAGGAAATATATGTATGCTGTTTGCTAATTTACATTACTCTTATTCTCGAAAATATGTGCAGAGTATAAGCACACATACATATAAAGAGGCCATATATGAATCTTAATTGATGTAAACTTGAACAATAAAACGCAGACTAAGCCAGCAAAAATTCACAAACAATACAAATCATATCCAAAATTATGTTGCATGCGTCAGAGAATTCAGAGCTTAGTCATACAATTAAGCTAACCAATTACAGTGTGTGCATAGACAATCGGCTCGAAGCAATCTCTACGTTCATGAAGTAGATTAACTATATGATGGCCAATCCAAGACTTACGCCTGGAGCTTCCGAATATCGCCTTGCTTCTCTTTTCCTGCTCAAATTCCTTTATCATCTTCGCCACGCTTTTCTCCAAAGCTCCACAGCAGACCGTACACATCCCATACAGCATTTATCCGGCTTCACTTCTACATTTCCCCATTGATTACATCGGAACGCCTATGATGCACTTCTAGAATCCCGTCCACCTCCGGAGGAACACGATTGTTGCGTTTCCAGAGGTTGATTGCTGCCATGGACAAAAAAATTGCCAATTTTTTTATTTTAGGGTTTTGCGACAGGCTAGGTTTTTTTTAGGGTTTAGGATTCAGAAAATTTGGGGATTTTAGTAGCACAAGCGACATAAGAAACGCGCTGAGAGTCTGTGACAACGCTTTAATGAAAAACACTATCTCAACAACGCCTTTTCCATAATAATCGATATCTAAAAACGCATTCTGTTTTTTTTTTTTTTTTTTTCCATAAACGCTTTCTTGTTTCGATTTATATTCGTTTGTTTCGGTTGAGTCGCTCTGCGAAATATGGCAAATGGCGCCATGGGCGACGCTGCAACTTCGCTCGTCCTCCCATTTCTACATAAAACTGCTCGTCTCGATTCAACTTGTTGCTTCAATTCTCATCATTGGTGGATATTGTTCTATTCCTCGTTAAGATTCTGTAAAGTCCCGTCCGGCAGTTCCAAATTTGTGCAGCGTCCCAGCAGTTTCCGCCGTACGTAATTTCTCTTCGCTAGTCTTTTCTCCTTCCATGGAAGACTTCAGGGGGGTAAGTTATGAGCCTTAATTCTACAGGTTTGGTGGCTGTACCACTTATTTCAGTTTTTAATACATTGTGTTATAATATTAACTTCAACTGCTCAAAAAATTTGATAAGAGCTTTATGTGATTAAATTCCTGTAAAGATAGGTTGAGAGTTACATATGATGGGAGCTGGCAGAATCTGGTGTAAAAGAGAAGTTGATTCTTTGTTAAGAGTTGCATTCTTTGTTGATTATTATGTGGCATCTTTTGGCCAATTCTGTGTTAGTAAATGTCTCCATGCCAAATGATCGTGCAATCTAATTTCAACCTTGAAGAGGGCCTGTTTTCAGATTCATTTAGGGTTTATAGTGTCACAAAATTGCCCATAGTGATGTGCATATCAAATTTGATGATGCACAATAATGACTTAATTACGTGCCCTGAAATACTACAAGACACAAGTCCTAACTGAAACTTTGCTTTCTTCCATGAAATTCCATCATTTTTATTTTTTTTTCAACCTATGTCAAAACAAATCTCACCATCTTGCATTTTCCATTTTGCAGAGTTATGTGATCTTGTAGTAACACAGGAAGGTTAACTGAAGCCATTGTGGTTTCTAGAGACCGGAAATCCCCATAACTCTTTTTGCTCATATAATTTGCTTCCACGAACACACATTAGTCAATGTGCTTCTCGGCCAAGGGGATGTTGACTAATGTGGATTTGTTTTCCTTAAATTTCTATGTTATCATCTGCATCACTCACTGTTGAAAATGCACTCAATATATGCACATATATATATATGTTTGTGTATATCTCTGATAGGAACATCCCTGTTGTACTTGCAGCACGAGAACTGGATATCTGTGCCTCAATTCGGAACATGGGATGGCAAGACTAGGGATCAGACCAATTACTCAATGGTGTTCTCACAAGCTCGGGCTAATCGGAAGAAATCAAAGACTGAGCTGATGGCGCACCATAGCCTTGGCAACGAAAGGGAACTCCTCGTGCACCAGAAAATCGCTCCTGAAAGCAACCCTCATGCTCATACTGGCATGGTAAGGACTCCTCCTCCCCACCCTCACCCCTGAATATTAATGTCATCATTTCTCCTGTATTTTATGCATTCATGTTTTTAAAGGGCATCGGTTATTGTTTTGATCTATATCCCCTTGGTCAAAGTTAGAGCACATAGATCAAAACATGCCAGAGCCATATTGTTGTGTAGTCAAAATATAAGACAGATTGTTAAATATAAATAATATGCATGTATATAATTCGAATAAAGATTTAAATATAAAAAGTAGAACTTTAATTAAAAGATTTTGAATTAACTGATGAATCACACCATCCCTTCTACATTTATACTTGTTAACATTTTATTCCGGGGAAAGTAAAACCTATGACCAGAGCTATCCAAATGACTATACTCTGAAGTAGTTGAACTGAAGAACAGATATATAATTCGATATTCTTAAACTAAGTGGGCCAAAATGCAAATGAAATCTCCAAGTCACGAGTTGTTCTAAGCTTGCTGATGTCCCGTTGCTTGAAATCACAAGATGAGTAATGTACTTCGTGGGATACAAAAAAAGAATCGAGTTTTATTGTTGTCTAGGTCTAACAGTTCAACCAAATGCACTGCCTTGTTGGCTTCAAGTAGAAAAAGGAAGAGGTCAACGATTTTCTATGCATTCTAATGCTCGGTGTTTGGCACACACTTGACAGAATTGTTGGTTGAGTTAGCACCTATGTAAGGTCGAGGAAGATACACACACTTAGCGAATCTTGGTCATTGAGGTGTATATCATGATTGGTTTAGGCAACATGGTTCTGAGTATAAACTCAATTTGGCAATCTACAAATAGGTGGAAATTCCATTTAGGCATATTATGGGTTTAAGAATGTGGAGAAAGTAAGAATTAGTATTTGCAAATAAGTAATATGCAGCGTACTTATGCTACATTCTTATGTTTCTTTGCATTTTTCTCGAATGTTGTTGCTCAATGGCATTCGAGTTTAATCCTCTTGCGTATGAAAGCTCTCTTATCATTGCCGTATGCGGGCCTAATGGATTTATCTCGACGAACTTATTGTTGTTGATTTTACCATAGCTTTGGATGGCTATGTATATATATATATATATATCCACATATCCCTAATAGTTAGTTGTGGTGTGTCTGGATGTGCAGCAGAGGAAGTGTGAGAAGAAGACGAAGAAAAGCATAAGTTGCTTCAGTTGTTTTTACTTTTAGTGTGCATTTAACTTTGGACATTCAACCCACACTTTTGAAAGTATTTTTTTATTGTACTTTCATATTTATTTTCATATTAGTCATATATTTTTATTCTCATTCTAAAATTATTAGATTAAATATTACTTTTCTAGTCATCTATAAATGTGCTCAAATTTTTGGGTACTCATGAGGGTATTTTTTATTACTTTTTATAGTTAAAAAATACAAAAAATATTATAATTACTAATTTTTAGGTGACAAATTAAAATAAAAAGAAAAAGAACACAAATTTAGGTAAACAAAAAAAAGTATTTTGTATTTAAAACATTAAATGAATCTCATGACTTCATAATAAAAAGCACTAAATGGTAAAATATAACCAAAGTATTATTATTATTATTATCTTTTTTTATGAAAACATGATAATTGACAGCTATTACTTTGTTTTTGGTAAATTTTCAGAAATAAGTATTTCTTCTGTTTTCTAATTTTGTATTCAAAACTTTTTGAGACGAGTTTTAATGTGGGATTTCAATTTAATTTTTTTTTATAGTAAAAAGTATAAAATTTAATATAACTCTTTACTAAAAAAAATAAAAAATAGGAATATTTTTTAAATAAAAAAAAAAAGTGAATATAATTTAGAAGGCGATGAGAGTAAGTATATATTAATTAACAATATATTTTTATTTTGATAATTATCCTTTACCAGCAACAATACATTTACTTTGATGATGCACTTAATATGGTTGTCCCACGTACCATGTTATTTTTTTAAGAAAAAAATAATTACACACTTTAATCTCATCTTAAATTTTTTAATTTTATTTTTTAAAATTTTAATTAAACTAATTAGTTATTTTAATCTTAATTTATAATTATTTATATTATAAGATAATTATTTTCATTAATATATTTTTAATTATCTATTAATTACATCCCTTTTAAAATACCGTGTTTACAATGTAGCAGATACGATATCGGATACGATATCGGGGATGGAGGGAGTATTTTATTATAACAATTACTATAAAATTACATACCCACCGCCAAAACATTTCCTTTTAGAGAAAGGAAATAACAATGAAAGTCAACTGTACTATACACTTATGCAGTATTCTTGCAATATTTTTTAGACGTGTTTGACTGGCGATTGAATTTTAAATTTATTATTTATTATTATTATTTTTTAAAATATAAAATTAAATATTTATTTTTTATATTATATTAAAAATTAATTTTATATTTAAAACATCACATTAACATTTATTTATATCACATCATATAATTATTTAAATTCAAAATTTTTACTATTCAAATATATCTCAAAATCCAAACTCTAAAACAAACACACTTGAATATAGATAAATAAATAACAATATATATAAAACATCAATATGTATAAATATTGGGCTTGTTTATTTTTCTGTATTAACTATTTATGCTATTGTATGCCAAATTATGATATATATATATAATATAAAATTAAATAAAATCAACATATATTGTTTCGATATTATATATATACTTCACAGATGTTCAATACTTCAATATAGACGGACGACGTCGTATACGAGTACTGCGAATTTGAAGGAAGTTCTACACAAGAAAAATATAATATACTAATATATATAATCTGTGTGTACGTGTCATGCGTGTGCGCATCTATAAGAAATAAAAGTAGGAATTTCCGCACGAAAAGCATTGTTGTTTGCGCCGTTTTGAATTTGATTCTCTGCGCCCTGACGTTCATCATACATAAAGTAGCTCACCTGGATTTCGTGCCAAGGATTTGATACTTTTCATCAGTCACTCGCATGAGCATTATACGCCTTCATTCGCGTTTCGGATTGCATGATAACAACGATTTGTTCGACTACTCTATTTGATTTTGTTCGCAGAATCTTTTTTGGCTGGATGACTGAGGTAAAGTAGGAAACTGTTGCCGTTTGACAATTTGATTATAGGATTTCAGCATTCCTTATATTATTTTAGATTTTTATGCTTTTTTTTAGGTTGATTGGTCTCAGGTTTTCTCGGAGAGTGCAGAGGAGTCAGGCGTTGGAATATAGAAGAATAATGGAGTTTCTGTAGAGGTGAATTGATGCTTCAACTGATTGATCTACTTCTGATTTGTTGTCTCCTGAATATAGAGAACTAGGCGCTAGTTTGTTGCTCGAGTTTTGAAGGAACTTTCAATGAGATTTCGTGTCTAGAAAAATGAGAAGTGATCATAAGAAGCAAGTTTTGGTTTTCAATATGGATATACATTTTTCATGGTTTGTGATAAAGTTATGCAGAGTATTTTGCATTTTAGGAGGAAATTGATTCCACTATTGTTTGTCTTGTCCTCTGCCTGCAGACGTTGAAATTATTAATTAATACCTTGCCAATTTCCCCTCCATAGTTCATTAGCAAACGTTGTTCCATGATTAGTCGCGAAGATTAATATAGCTTCAGATATTGATATCAATTCACCAACAAAGAGGAAGCCTAGAAGACATCAGCTCCTAGTTTAGATCAGAACTTAAATCAAGTTAGATAAATAAATAGCCAGCAGGTATGAGCTTTTTGCATGAGTTTGGCATTCTTTCACACACAATCACACAAAGGCTTATGTTATATCTATACTGTGTACCTTACCACAACAATGGAAGATTTTCGTGGTTATTATATTGCATCAGCTTTGCCTTGTTCTGTCTTCCCATAGGATAACATTCTAAACATCTCATTCTGAAGTAACATCTCCTTTGTTTTCTATTGGACAAAATATTATATCAAGTATTTGTTAAACATCTTTTAAGTCTTATAACTTGCTTCTGCTTGGTCAATCTTTTTTTCTGAGTTGAAGATGTGTGTTTGTTTGAGGGTTTGGATTTTGAGTTGGGATTTGAATAGTAAAAATTTTGAATTTGAATAGTTGTATGATGTGATATAAATAGGGTTTGATGTGATGTTTTGAATGTAAAATTGATTTTTAGTATAATATAAAAAATAAAAAATAGGTGTTTGATTTGATGTTTTTGGGGGGAAAAAATTGGATGAATAGTGGAAATCCACCAAAATCCTTCAAACAAACACACCCTAAAGTGTGCTTGAAATATTAGACTTTGGATAACACAATGTCCTGGCCTTCAATATGTCAATGAGTGGTTCAGCTTAAAACTGGATGCAATAAGAAGTTTTTATATCAAGAAGTGCTGAAATTGTCTTAATAAATCCAAATTTCTACTCACATCAACACAGGATCACCTGAGGCAAGTGATAAAGACTGCTATTATTCACAAAGGAAGCATATGCTGCTTTCACATTTCACTTATCTACTGAGTCTTTTTGATAAAGAACAATAAGGAGCCTTCTGTGTTTTAAATTTCAGAGAAAATAGTCGACAAAGCCAGCTATGCAAAAGAAAATGAGGTCAGCAGCTATTTACCCTATATTCTTGTTCTTGAAACATCTCACTTTTATTTTATCTTTTGGTTCTTTTTTGGCTATTGCTGTTATACTAATTGCTAATGCAGATTATCATTAGAACATGTTTTGGCGATTATAGGCGTTGTTTCTGATACTGTTTGTTTCCAGATCTTCTTTTTGGATGAAGGCCATAAGTAATAATGATGAGAATGATGCAGAGGGTGGGAGATTAGTTAAGGACAGAGATAAGGTGGTGCGAAGGAAAAGAATCGTAACTTTAAACAACCGGGCCTTTTTATCAGGAGCTGCCTATTGCCTTTCTTCATGTAGCATGATACTGGTTAACAAGTATGTCCTTTCCAGCTATGAATTTAATGCTGGAATATTTTTGATGCTGTACCAGGTTATTTTCCTTCTGAGATATCCTCAAGTTTATTTACTGTTGTTAATAATTGTTAATATTCTATGCTCATATTACATTATCTTAGTTCATGCTTGCAGAATTTCATATCGGTAGTTGTTGTTTCCATTCTGAGCTTTCTTGGATTAATTACAACGGAATCACTCACATGGAGATTAATCAGAGTCTGGTTGCCGGTGAACATAATATTTGTAGGGATGCTAATAACAAGCATGTTTAGGTACTGTTCTTTCTTATTTTGCTACCTCGATTATTCGTAAATTATTCACATAACAGCAATAATATTTAGTTTGATACTTGTTCTTGACAGGTGTTTCTGTATTCGATTGTTAACTTTCTCATTCGATAATTGGAAGTCTTATGTGTTCATCTTTTTTTTAAGCTCACATTCAGACTTTTTTTTAACATTTCTTGTTCAAACTCTTGCTAACACATATCCATGCTCTTGTCTTGCAGTCTAAAATACGTAAATGTTGCAATGGTGACAGTTTTGAAGAATGTAACCAATGTGATGACGGCTGTTGGTGAAATGTATCTCTTCAACAAGCATCATGATAATCGAGTTTGGGCAGCACTTTTCTTAATGGTATGTCATGTGGCATTGCTTTTTTTGTTATGTTAAATTTCTTGAGATGACCATATATATATATAGCTTTCATGTAAACCACATATTTTCCCGACTGTATTTCTATAATTGATAGTTTTACTTCTATTCTGACCAATTCGATGATCATTGTTTTTTCCTTTTTACATTTACCTATATTCTCATGACTATCTAACTGAAATGCATAGCCTTTTTGTAATCAGTTGCTAGACACGTAATGAGAATGCTATAGCTAATTTGGTTCTTGATAACTTGTTCAACCAAAGTAAAGTACATAGTTTATAGTTTCATACTTTCAATAATTACAGCAGAACAGAAACATATAACTGCTGGATATCAAGTTTGCAATGGATTGTACCAACTTTGAAGCTATTCATTCCCCTTGTGTTATGCAGATTATTTCCGCAATATCCGGAGGAGTCACAGATCTCTCATTTCATGTCATTGGATACACATGGCAGATTTTAAATTGTTTCTTGACAGCTTCATATTCTGTAAGTAAACCACAATCATATGTTGCTTACCTTTAAGAACTCTCTTTACATTGATGAATTGCAGCTGACCTTGCGGAGGGTAATGGATACTGCGAAGAAAGTAACTAAATCTGGAGATTTGAACGAGTTCTCAATGGTCTTGCTAAACAATAGCCTTTCACTGCCCCTTGGAATCTCTCTCATCATTGTGTTCAATGAAGTCAGTTATCTCTCACAAACGTAAGTAACTAAAACTAATGATGGATTCATTCTAATCAAAGTAAAGTAATCCTCTCACTGCTAGTGCTTTTGGTCTAATACCAGTAGGTTTAGTAACCATATTACACTTATTTAAGGAAAAAATTCTCACACACAGTACGCAAGCATAGCATAGACAAAGATATGGATTGATATAGTGTTGTATGTATTGTGATTTCAGACCACTGTTGAGATTGCCGACATTTTGGGTGGTTATGACAATGAGTGGGTTTTTGGGTTTAGCCATCAGCTTCACTTCCATGTGGTTTCTTCACCAGACCGGCGCCACTACATACAGGTACACTAAACTAAACAATGCTTATTGTTTGTGCATTTTGATCAATAGTAATAATACCTGATCTGGACTGTCACGGCATGGCGCAGCCTTGTAGGATCACTAACAAAGATCCCTCTTTCGATCGCTGGCATTCTCCTCTTCCAAGTCCCAACAACCATCGAAAACTCAGCCAGCATCTTCTTCGGTAGGGTTTCCATCCATCCATCCATCCATACAATAGCAAACCTGCATTCTTTCTTACTTGACTCTTTCCCTTCCTTGTTTACTTACAGGTTTGTTGGCAGGAGTGATGTTTGCCAGAGCAAAGATGCATTGAAGCAATGCCAAACAATTAATTCTTGGTAACATTGTTGTAATCAAACAATCAAAACTCACAAACTACTTACTGTACTGTGGTGTTATAATTTATAAATCACACTCGAGAGTATTTTTATATGACCATCAGTTTCAGTTCCTCATTGGTTTGTTAGGTGATTTGGAGGATCTATGCTGCTAATTTTTTTTTTTTTCACCTGGAGGTAACTTCATAAATAACTCCTCCAAGATTTTTAACCACCGTGCGAGTTCCAGCAACTTCATTTATATGCAATCCTTGTTGCGAGGCTTCACTGACCACTAGGTTATCCATTCTGCAGATAATTAGGATAAGTCACTTTTACATGGCTAAGGCTATGCCCAACACATAAAATCTTGAAAAGAAAAATACTCACTCCATCATCAAATTGTGTACCCAAATGCTTGGCACGAACTTTAATAAAAGTGAGTAATAATTGTTACTTTTTGCTATTTGTAGTAAAAAAGTACAAAAAAGTGATGTATTCTTAATTCTCGAGGGATTGCAGCACAATGTCTGCTATGGAACAATTGATTTGGAACGGACAAAAATAATAAAATAGAACAATATATATGGGACGGAAGGAGTAGTTTAAATAATGTCACCTACAAAAACATTTAAAAAATGTAGAGAAGCAAGCAAACACTTACACTTTTGCTCTGGATACATAGGCCAATATGAACTTGCAAGTTTTGCATTGACTTCTGCGAAGGAGTTTTCCCACAGTGTTGAAGAGCAGAGGAATGCTTGACTGCTGAAAGCTTGCAAGTTGTTAGGGAATCGTTTTCACTCGCTTTTCAATATTTCAAGTGCATTTACTAAAAGTGAAGACACTAAAGCCAATATATATTGCGATGATCAGAATGTAAAGAACAGGTTATTCATTTTAATCATTTCAAATAAGAAAGCGACAACATAAACTGTTCATGATATAATGCCAATAATGAAATGCAAACCTCATAAGTGTTTAGCAGAAACGAGAAAAGAAAAAATGAACCCTGATTAAAATTATTATGTACTCGGAAAATGCATTATGCTACTCACAAATGAATCAGTTTAAATGTATGGAATTCCTAAGTGATGAATGAGCAGCAACATGTAAGGATATAGATGTCGGCACCAAGAACAAGATCAAATCCTTCTGGATGCTTTTGCAGAATGTTATTCAGTTGTTCTGAATTTCCCCATTCTAGTTTCTCGGCTGCCAAAAAAAACTAGAAAAATTAGAGATATGATGTCTTCGAATGTCAGATTTGGCACTGCGATTGTTCACTTACTGGCAAGACAATGGGACTCTTGTGAAGATTGGTGAAGCTCTATATTCCTCTTTAATATCTGAATTTTCTTAAAAAAATTTCAGTTTCTGAATAAGGTCTTCGCTCTTGAGTCATATTGAAAAACACTTAAAACACATAACCTTGCCTTGAGAACCTCATCATTATGGTCTGTCAGAACTACTTTGCTGCAAAATCTGCTACAGAGGATCCCCGTAATGCCTGCATAATGATCGATCAGTTCATTTTTCTTAGAGGAAAAACAAAGAGAATCGATACAGTTCATATTTTGCAGCTCTGAGGTTTTAATCCTGAAAAAAGTATTAAAGTAAAATGTTAATTAATCAGACCTTTACTGTCAATTATCGTTGCAGATTAGTTGGCCCCCATGAACCTTTGAAAATTTCCATCTCTGTTTATAATTTATCTTTACCTTTATTTGTCACCAAGCATAAAATTAATTGATAATGTTTCTTAAATCTACAGTGATAAAAATTTTGGCTCAAATCCTAGAGATTCATCCCTGTAAGAATCGAAAAACCTTCCAAATCAAAAAATGCAGTGTCTAGTGCCTAACATCTGCAGAACATGAGATTGTTTCGGCAACAAATTACCTAATCACGTATTAAAATTCTGCCCCAACCCAATCAGCTTGAAGTATGTATTTAGATTTTAGAACAGCATCAATGGTAATATATATAAGAAACAAACAAGGGGATTGAAGGCTAATACAAACCAACACCAGACCCGAGCTCTATTACAGAACAGCCGCGGAGCATCTCATAATGTTTAGAGAGATAGTCATTCATAAGCTCTGCCCCAGGCCACACCAACTGCCCTGTCAAATCAAAATCCGCTGCCACAAATATAGTCGTAAGACTTACAAGTTGCAATAACCACTCAAGTAAAGTTCAAATCCTTCACGTCTGTTTTGCTCGAGAACAAAAATATTGTTAAGACTGAATTTCCACCAATATAAACACCTTAATAGCTATGCAATTACGAAAATACAATATCTACAATGTAACAAAATATCGAAGCCTCGAAAAATTAGGTCGAAGATAAAACAGTACACCTTAGCAACCATAACCACTACAAAGTACAAATCAATAAGAGAGAGAGAGAGAGAGGATCTCACTCGAAGCAGATTGGAGGCAGTACAGTTCCAGAACTTGCGAGCCATACGCAAACCTCGTCAATTGGTAGCTGCAAACGCAACCAACATCCAATTTACAAAAAAAAAAAAAACACAAGCAGACAATCCATAAAAGTTCCAAAGTTTAAGCATAATACTCGTCATTGACGAAGAAAGACTCGTCCAAGCAAACGATATCATCGTCGTCTTCCCCTTCTCTCACCATTCTTCAGTCACCTCCGCCGGTCTGCTCACACACTGAAACAGCATGCTTTTATAGTCAAATTTCCGTGCTTTTATATGCCCAATTATTTTGGGCCTTATCACTATATGGGCTTGGGCCCAAAACTCCACAATATATAAGCCCACTACGATTCAATAAATTACAGGCTTCGTTTAGCCCTAAGATAATTCAGCCCAACTCTTCATCTTCAACCTCCGCCTGCAATTCGCAGCAATTCCGATGCCGGAGAAGATTCCGATGATCGGAGTTTCGCCCTGAATCCACACCGAAATCGAGCATGTTATGTTCAATCATGGTCCTTTCCGCCGCGCAGCCGGAATCCGCCTCCATTCCCTCGCTTCCGTACGAGCACCTCAACCGCCGCCGGTACCAAACATTCTGCACCTATGCTCCGCCGCGCCGTCACTCTCCGCCGCCCAGAAAGCTCACGCCGTCGCCATTACGCATGGCCTCCTGCCTTCCAGCGTCTCCATCGCTGCCGCTCTGATTCTCTCCTACGCCTCGCACCATTCTTCCCTCTCAATTCTTCTATCCGTCTTCAACCAATCCGTCCGGCATAGCCGCTCGCCGTTCCTCCACAACACCTTGATACGCGCCTGCGCGCTTCTGTCGAACGATTTGGGGATTTCAGTGTACAATGATATGCTGCGGCGTATGTGCCTCCTTCCCGATGATTACACTTTCCCCTTCGTGCTCAAACTCTGCGCCGACTGTTCCTACTTTCCGAAAGGATTGGAAGTCCACGGGAGGTTAATCAAGGCAGGATTTGATGTTGATTTGTACGTAAACAATACCTTACTTCTCTTCTATGGCGACTGCGGCGACTTGGGCAGCGTCCGCAAGGTGTTCGATGAAATGCCTGAACGAGACTTGATCACGTGGAACACGTGCATTCGAGTTTTTTCAGACAATGAATGCCCCAAAGAGTCGATCACTTTGTTCAGGGATATGATCTTCTTGTCTGAATTCATGCCTAATGCTGTCACCATTGTTAGCATTTTGCCAGTTTGCGTCGCGCTCGAGGCCGGGGATTTCGTTGGTTTAATCCATTGTTACGTGTTCAAGGTTGGTTTTGACGATGAGATAAGAGTCGGGAACGCATTGATCGATGCATACGGGAAGTGCCGAAACAGAAAAGCAATGGCACAAGTGTTCGACGAAATGATCGACAAGAATGACGTTTCTTGGAATTCAATGATCGGTGCCTTATCCTGCAACGGCTTTTTCCGCGAAGCATATCGTTGCTTTACGACGATGGTGAGGGACGGGATGAAAGCGAACACGGTGACTCTAGCCACTGTGCTACCGTCTTTGTTGGATCTAAACAAAGGACGAGAACTTCACGGTTATAGTGTAAGAACGGGGTTGGATTCGGACATTTTCGTCGCAAATGCATTGGTCGATATGTACGGAAAATGGGGACGGCATGTTCAAGCGTTGAACATATTCGACGCGATGGAGACGAGGAACATTGTCTCGTGGAACACGATGATAGGCTGCTCGGCGCAAAATGGGCTCGAGTCGGTTGCCTTCCGACGCATTCGGGAGATGCAAGCTCGCGGCACGAGCCCTAATTCGGTAACAATCACGAACATTCTCCCGGCTTGCGCGAGATTGGGTTCTCTTCAACACGGAAGGGAAATACACGCCCGGTCGATGAAATTAACGTTGGCCTCGGATTTGTTCGTCTCGAATGCTTTGATCGATATGTACGCCAAATGCGGCCGGCTGGATCTGGCGCGGACAATATTCGACGGCTCGCCTAGAGACGAGGTTTCTTACAATACACTCATAATGGGCTACGCGCAGACGATCGAGTGTTTGAACTCTATTACCTTGTTTACAGAAATGGCGGCTCTCGGGTTGAATCTCGACGCTGTATCGTACATGGGAGCACTCTCGGCATGCGCTAATATAAATGCCGTCAAAGAAGGAAGGCAAATCCACGCATACGCATTAAGACGGCTGTTCCACAAGCATCTCTTCGTCGCCAACTCGCTTCTCGACTTTTATGCCAAGTGCGGACGAGTCGATGTCGCTACAAAAGTTTTCGCCCAGATCCAGAACAAGGACACGGCATCATGGAACACGATGATTTTGGGATACGGAATGCTTGGCGAGGCTAGCGCCGCAATCGAGCTTTTCGAATCCATGAAAAAGGACAGCATCGAGCCAGACTCGGTTTCTTACATAGCTGTGCTGTCTGCGTGCAGTCACGGAGGGTTAGTCGAGAAGGGAAAGACATACTTCGAAGAAATGCTGGCGAGAAGTATAGAGCCCTCGGAGATGCATTATGCCTGCGTGGTGGATCTTCTTGGCCGGTCCGGTCACCTGCAGGAAGCCGTGCTGATTATTACCAGTATCCCGGGTGAACCGGGCGCCAATGTCTGGGGGGCCTTGCTGGGGGCGAGCCAGGTCCACGGGAACATAGAGCTCGGCTGCTGGGCAGCCGAGCGCCTTCTTGAGCTGAAGCCAGGGCAGCCCGGGTATTACGTGCTGCTGTCGAATATGTATGCAGATGCCGGGAGGTGGGGTGAGGTGGATAGGGTTCGGAAGCTGATGAACCAGAGGCAGGTGAAGAAGAATCCCGGCTGCAGTTGGCTGCAGGTTAGCGATGAAGTTCATAGCTTTGTTGCTGGCGAGAGATTCGATCCGCGTCTGTGGAATGTAGGCGCCGGTTAGAAGCTATGGCTGCCTGTAATCATCTCTGTGATCAAACTAAGATTAGTAAACGACATTCATCAGCTCAACTTATCTTTTTACCATTCGTATCTTACTCGGCGAAAATGGTAGATAGCCTCAAAGCAGTATAAATTGTATATTAATTTCTGAGTTTTATACATGTTAATTAAAGAACCAAAACAACGGGTTAGAAACCACAAGAGATGTGGAGAACGATATCAAAAATTGATGGATCGACCGTACCTGGAGTAAGGAAAAGGGTTGGCTGCTCGAAACATATTCACCAGAAATGCTTTCAGGGCACATGAAAACTTAACCGAATGAACATGTTAGCATCGAACGGTATACAGTAAAATCCTCACTCACATATAGCCTCTCGGCCTGGTCTGGAATCAGCTTCTGCAACGCAAACATGTCTTGATAAAACTGCAGAAGACCATCTGGCGACCGTGTTCATAGAAACTGGATAGAAAAATCATCAGATGCGAAGATTGGATGGACAGACAGAGCCCACTGATCAACCTTTCGGATATTAAATGTTCATCAAGGCTATGACTGGTGACATATAACACCAGTACAGGATGAATCGCCATCGACAGCCCATAAATGTAAATTAGCAAGTTGCTTCGGAATTGCATCCGACTCTGTCTGGGACGGCCAAAACATGAATTTGTTCTTTGTCGGCAATGTCTGATTTCCACGAGCAATGCCAACATCCAAACCAAGCTGCATCTCATCCAGGTTGCCGAATTTGATATTTTGGTTCTCCAGCAATTTTGCAACCACGGAGAAAACAATACGGTCCTCAGGAACCGATTCTTTTCTTAATGTATCCACCAGAATAATGACGTTATAAGCAAAATCCTCCGGCAAAACTTTCAGAGTCGAGGAGGAGCTCCTGACAAAGAGAAGCCTAGAAATCTTCCCGATATAAAATTCATTCTTGTTACCAAAGGAATCCAACAGCGCGTCGGTGGCAACAGGAAGTGTGTTCCCGTCTACCAACCATATATTATAACCAAGTTCCAAACCTTTTCTAGTCGCGTATACTCCCACTAAGATCTCTTTCATCAGTTCCAAAGAAGAGTCTTGAAAATTGACTGATTTGGCAAGCTGGGCAACGTCAGAAAACTGGCTGGCATCAATTACAGGGTGCCCCCTCCGAGCAAGATCGAGAAGAAAAGAAGATGCCGGTCCCAATAAAATATAGTTGCGGATATTCAGCCTTTCGAAATGGCAGAGCATATTTCTGACAATGGACTCGGGCACTCTGTACAGACTCACTAAAACAACAGAGCTATCATTCTGTACGGATTGAAGCACAGATTCAAGGTCATTTGAACTCCGGGCAATTCTATCAGGAAATACTTCTTTAAAACAGAAGTCGTACCGCTTGAGATTTCTCAAAGGATACAGTTCCAGAAAATGGGAATCTACAGAGGTTTCGTCTAGCAAGGAAGAATCAGGACCGGCAGTTTTCCCATAGTTCACACCAGCATCTCTATGAGAGATGCTCAGGGCTGTCTCGTGAGCAAAATTGGTGTAAATATTGAAGTAGCCACGAGAGTGAATGAATTTGATAAACCATGGAGTCCAAATTTTCTCGCCCAACTTTTTGTACCATCCAGTTGTAACCTAAAAGTTGCAGGGATAATTTCAAATTAAATTATCCACCATCAGCAAATGAGGAGCAAAGCGATGAAGAAAATACCATTCCCTCGAGGGTGGGCTTTATTCCTTTAGTCTTATGTGTGTCATACCAGAGACGAAACTCTTTCCACTGTTTGGGAAACAGAAGCTGACCCCATGTGCCAACTAGTTGATATAAGAATACCCGAGGCACGTTTTCTAACAGCATTTTATTACCATGTTTACCTGATAAATCAAATGACGTTGTGTTAGAAGTGAAGAAAAATAACTGCAACACTGAGATGAGTAACTTGAAAAGTCTACAGGGGTTTCCAATGTGAAATCAGTGAAATTTTTATGAAGCAATGTGATATCTCGGACTATATATGGGATGAATGTTCATGAAGCATAGCTATAAATTCTGGAATCTCTCGTCACAAGGGAAGTTTTGGACTAATTCTATATCAACAGCTTGCCTAGATTGGTGCACTATGGTTAAAAACTAATACCAACGGTCAATCAGGTGCAACTTTTAGTACTTCCATGCCTAGCCGAAGTATGGCTGACTTAACTAGCTGAAGAATTAATTAAGGAGATAAGTACTACACAGTGGGAACCTTTAAATTGGATTATTAACTATTTACTCTGATTTGTTCGCATATATAACAACTAAAATAACTAAGCTGGATCAAGCCAGACAGCAAGAAAAGAACCTGGCACAAATCTAGGCCGTTGCAACGATGCCCCATAAACGGAAGGACTGAAATTTGATGCGTTGTAGTAATAGTTCGTGATGACAGCCTTGAGAAACCTGCTGACACAAGTTCATCTCAATTCTCAATCCCCCAAATGCAAATGTATTCACAAAAATAAGGTAATAAAACACTTAATCAGCATATATAACTTCCACAAAAACAAATTCAATAGTTCTTCTTTCCTACAATAATTGAAAATTCAACAACTCAATGCACATTACAAATACTTGTCCTCCCAAATCCATATACCGTTCACCCTCAAAAGGCTACTCATGTGACACTCCGGTATGCAAGCCACGCAAAGCCGGATATGTCGTGATTGCAGATTGGCCCACAGGTCAACACGAATCATTTCAACGTGCTTCTATTCTGGGAGACTTCCCAACTTGCTTAACTCTAGCTTTCTTCTTTCAGTAAAGCTTCCGAAAAGAAATGTGCATATTGTTGACATGAGTAGTCTATTCAATTCAATTAGCCTATATTCAACCTCGAATGGTCAGACACCGGCTCATTCACGGGAGTTGGCCTAACACTGGCCCAACTCCAGGGTATTATAACTCATTAGTCTAATTTCCAACCTCATCAAGTCCAATATATCTTTGGAATAACATTGAAAACTAATTACTATTTGAATCAACTAAAACATACATTCAAAACACTACAATTATAAATCCAAACAACATTTCTCATATTTGAATTTTTACATACAAAAACTTTCAGCAATTGCAGCATTTATTTGTAGTTTTGTTTATATATATATATATGCATCCAAACACGTTTAACTCTTATAATTCAAGAAAACACCACATCCAAAACTTATTCCTCATTCAAGAAAACTTCAGATACAATTAACCCTAGAAGACATCTAAACTCTATAACTCTCTTATCATACTCATATGTTCAAATTCAAATGAAATCCTAATTTTCAAATCATACATACCAATTACCAACACCTTAAATTAACAATAAATCTCAAATATAATCACATCATCTAACAATTCTACAGTATATATATAATATTTCCAGTTCATATCTATTCAACTTAATTGCAGAAATATGCATCATGCCAAGCGTTTAAGCACTTCAAAAACACACCCAAACGTGACAATCCAAGTTTCGATCAAAATCAACACAACAACTCAAAAGAGTTACGAAGGCAAAATGACGCACCTGTAATATAGCGGCGAAACCTCCAGATCATCCTCAACCACAAAGGCAAACTCATGATCCGATCCAGGCCACCACGCCTCAAGCCACTGCGCCTGAAGGCCAGCATTCGAAGTCCGATAATGCACCAACTTCTCCCCATACGCCCAATCGAATCCATCGACAAACTCGAGAATCTTTCTAGATAGATTCAGCTTCTTCTCCAGCTCGGCAGACGCATTCCGCGAATCTAGTACGAAATGGTCGATGAATACATGAAGATGAACTGTATCACCGACATCGTAGTGAGCTTTCGCGAGGGATTCGAGGCAGCGGGAGAGAGAGGAGAGGCGATTGAACGTGAGGACTTTGATGATGAACGTGAAGTTTTGGCCAGGATTATAATTAGGGCTGGGAATTTGTTGGAATTGCTTAAGTATTTGGGGCTTAGGGTTAGATGAAGGGAAAGTGAATAGGAATAGACAGGAAACGGAGACGAAAATGAAAACGAGTAATGGAATTATACGCTTGCGCGGTCCCGCCGCCATAGCCATCGTCACCTCCTGCTGCAACACTGTCACAGTTCCATTAGTGCGCTAGAGACAGAAGAATCGATAGATCTCCATGGGAGAGAGGAAGACGACGACTAGATTTTGGGCCTTTACAAAATTAATAATAATAAAAAATAAAAATAAAAATATTTTGGGCCTAACCCTGTTTGAACCAATCATATCTATTTATTGGCCCATAATCGGGCACGTGCGATCTTTAATAATACTAATATCTATTTATTGGGCTCATAAACCGGCACGTGCAATCTTTAATAATAGTAATAATTATAAAGCTAAATAATAAAATTTCTTTAAATTCTCTATATTTTTAAAATTGCATCAAATTTTGTCGTAGTTTTATGAACTTTTCGTTTAATCCTCTCAGTGGTTATTATTTAACGGCATTTGACCTAAATGCCTGCGAATAAATTTTAAAATATCAATTTATAAACCTTTAAAATTATAAATATATTTATTTTTCTTATATTTAGACTCAAAAATAAAAAAAAATATACTTAAAAAATAATTATTTTTCTAAAGTTTAAGAGTTTATTTTTATTTTTTTAGGTTAATATAAGAAAAATATATATATTTGTAATTTGAGGGATTTGAAAATTTAGATTTTATAATTTATTTGCAGTTTGGACACATTTAGATCAAATATAGTTAAATAAAAATCGGTGAGTGGGTTAGACGCATAGCTTATGAAACCACGAAGGAGTATGACGTAATTTTAGAAATATGAAAATTTAGCACAATTCAGTGAAAACACGTGTGAATTTGGTGTAATTTATCCTAATTATAATAATGAATCGACTTTGAATTATATAGCCGCCTTAAGCACGTTCTATAAATAATTTTAATAAAATAGAAACGGTACCGGAAATAAAAATTTACAAAAGATTAAATATTTAATATAATATTTATAATAAGAAATATTTATTTAATACAATGTCTAAACTAGGCTATTTAATATATAATCTTAGATCGATCAAATTCAATATGACGTGACGTGTTTAATAAATTGTCACATGCGCCGTTGGTGTATTACCTCATCAACACTTACATATGATTTTATTTATTTATTTCCTTAAATATTTCGCTTTTGTAAAATAAATAATGCTTTTTCTCTCTTCAAAATGTGTGTGTGATTTTTTTTATTATTAACACTAAGTGCTAAACAAAATATGAACCTATTTTATTATGGTTAATTTAATTTTTTTATCTTTATCTACTTTATCCCAATATAATACTAATATTTTTAAAATTTTACGCAAAAGAAAATAGATATATAGATATGGGACGAAAGAAGTATGTTTTTACTCATGATGCTAACATATTAAAAAATAAATAAATACTAATTTGAATGTGAATGAAAATGAAATAAAATTGTTGAAACGATGACTTGGATTTAGTTGTCTACCCGATCCAAAACTAAAGCGAAAAGGCTGTATCAATTGGCAGGGTTTCTTTTGGGGTGCTTATAAATATATAGCTATGATTCTTAGTCGGATGACACAGTTGTAAATTTCTGAATCAATATAATAAAATTTCTACAGTTCATGCCTGTTGAAGTAGATTGACACACAGTCACCCAACCACGTAAAACGTCTGTATTCTTTACTTGCTTTCTTTTTTGTTTTCTCGTAACAAAAATAAAATGACTTAACTCACGGGTCATTTCAACATAAAAAAATGCCCATATTTCCAATAATTTATACAAAAAAAATATTAACTTTAATACTCAAACTTACATATATATTACAAGCATTATTTTTACATTTAAAAAAAAAAAAAATTTTAAATACTCATTCCATGAAGCAAAATATATTTATTTTCTTTGTAATTTTTTTGTGGACAAAGTACAAAATATATCAAAATTAATAAAAATTATAAAAATTTATTATTTCATGTTGTGCATTATTAACTTATTATTATTTTATGACGCGTAACTTATGATCTTAATGTAACAAGTCCAATTTCATATCATTAAACCATCCAAGAACTCATTTTTTATATTATTTCCATAATTATTTTATTAGTTTTAACTATAATGATATTTATTATTATATTAAAAAATACAATTACCAACATTTTCCTGAAAGTAAATTACTTTCAATAAAAAATTAAAATTAAAAAAAAAAAAAAAGAAAAAGTGTTAAATTGAATGCAACAAGAACACAAATTTGACCGATATTTGAATAATTAAACTGCACCCGCATATAAAAGTTGAACTCAAGTTGAATCTCAAATCTACCCTAACTACCATTCCTAGCAATATTACAACTAATATTAAAAAATGATCATTTGAATGTTCATATAGAAGGGAAAAAAACTTATGAGGTTAAAATAATTATTACTTGCGTATCACTTTATTATAGACACAAAAATTTTAAATATATATAATTAGTAAATAATTAAAATTATATAAGTAAAAATAATTATTTTATAATAAAAATAATTATTAATTAAAATTAAAATAATTAATTAATCTACTTAAAATTTTAAAAATATATATAAATTAAAAAATTTAAAATAAGAGCTTAATTTTTTTTTAGAGAAAAAAAATAACAATATATAGCTAGTGGGGATTAGGGATGTCAATGTGGCAGATTTTGCAGACTCCGGGATCCGCCCACCTAGAAAATATTATAACCCAAGATATGCTCTGCCCCGTTTCAATCCGGCCCCAAGATATGCTCCGCCCAAGATATGCTCCGCCCCGAACTCTTCGGGTTCGGAGCCAACCCGATAAATCCGTTTTTTTAAGAAAAAAATAAAATATCAGCCGTAGTCCCAATTATAAAGAAAATTGTAAGAGAAACAAATGCGAAAATAAATTTAATTTAGAATTAAGATTTTATTTTATATTTAAATTTTTTTAAAATAAATAAATAATATAATTTATATAATATAAAATATAAATAAATTATAATAATTATTAAAATATTTGGGTTCGGATCCGAGTTCAGGGTAGAACGAATTTATAGTAAAACTCGTAACCTCCCCCAAATTCGGTCGAATCTAAAACTCAAAATTCACAATCAATCTCAAACTAAATTTTTTAGATTCGAACCCGATCCATTAAAATCGAAGCAAAGTCCGGGACTAACCCGCCCCATTTGCCATCCTGGTGGGAATCGTTATTTATATCGTAAAATATCTATGGTCAAAGCGAGTTGTTATTTTCTCCTCCTAAAAACAAATATTCACAAAATTCAAAGTGAGTGACGTCACCACGCTTACCCAAAAGATAAAATTCAAAAAAATAAAATAAAATAAAATTCAAACATGATCTGAAACGAGGGTTTGAAGTTTGAACATTGAATAGAATAGAATCGAATCCATGGCTTCTCTTTCACTCTCTATACATATCTGAATTCAATCATGTCAACGTCAACCTCTCCCTGCCAAAAACTATAATAGCTAATTATTAGATATGATGATTGATTATAGAAAAACAGTGCAACAAACAAACTCATCTCCCACGAATTTTCCTTGGAATTTTTTCGACCCCTACCTAACCCAACCTCCACACTACTCGTCTGGACTGACTGCCTCCTTTGAATCAAGGTCTGAACCACGCCTCAATTTTGTAATTTATTCAAATTCCACTTTCATCATTTCATGTTTGTTTCGATTATTCATTGACCGGAGACCGCAGCCTTCGTATTTATTATTGGCTATGGATTTGTGTAATTTCTCAATATTTTTGCTCTTCCTTTCTCGCTCATATTGTTGAGATATTATTATGGGTATTTGCTTTGGGAGCCCTGCCAGGAGTGATACTTCTTCTTCACAACTAGGTTTTGGTATGAAATACCATATTCTGCAGTGAATTAAGTCTGCTTTTATTGTGTGTGTGTGTGTGGAATTTTGGCTGTTGTTGTTAATCTCCATTGGAGCTGAATTTGGGAAATTTGATTTATTAATCAGTGGTTTTAGATGGAATCGTGTCCATTGTCCTGTGCATATATTCATGGAGATAACGTGGAATGTTTGCAATTTTTTGTTGATGATTTGATTCATGTTCATCGCACTAATGTCTAATAACAGCAATGTTGTAAGCTGATTATATGTTTTTTGGGGCATAACTCTGTCCTGAGATTATATGTTTCGATTAGCTATTGAGTATATGCAACTTTACTAGATCATTTTATTCTCTTTTCTTTTCTGGTATATTCCATAATCTTTCGAAATCGAATTTAGGAGTTATTGTGGTTCATTTGATGCTATTTTCTTGTATATCTTATCGTCCTGAAACTATGTTACTAAACTAATTGTTGGCTAGTAGCAATTTATGTATCCTATCAGTGCCTATTGTTCATGAAGCAATGTCGAATCCTCTGAATTTTCTTAGTAAATACTATACTTTTTTCAGCATTGGCCTATGCATATTGGTTGATTCCCTCGTAGTATATAAATAACTAAATAAATATGATGCGCAGTATTGAAATAATCATTTAATATGGTATTTGGCGAATATCCATGACTCCCTATTATATAAATAAATAAATAAATGATGTGTATCTCTTTAACATGGCAAATGACATTTCCGTCGTCCATTTAGTCACTTACACCATTGATCAATTTTTTTTTTTTTTTTCAGGAGCCAAAGTAGCCCCGGGAAGTAGCAAACACAGCTTGAACTCCTCAAACCAGTTGGAGGCAAATCCAACCATTTCAAGTGATGCTTTCATCGGATCGCTGAATGATCTCTACCTCTCCAGTAACCTCAAATCATTCACCTTCAACGACCTCAAGAATGCAACCAAGAATTTCTGCCCCGAGAACCTCATTGGCGAAGGAGGATTTGGTTATGTCTACAAGGGATGGATCAACGAGGCTACTCGAGCATCGAGCAAGCCAGGCACTGGGACAGTCGTGGCTGTCAAAAAACTCAAGGCACAAAGCTTTCAAGGCCACAGAGAATGGCTTGTACGTCCATCATTGTCCCAAGCAATCTTTTCTTCCCTCAGTTTTCCTATTGCCGTTAAGTTTAATTTCATGTGGTTTCCAGACAGAGGCAAAATACTTAGGGCAGCTACAGCATGAGAATTTGGTGAAGCTAATTGGATATTGCCTGGAAAGCCAAAACCGACTTCTGGTTTACGAGTTCATGCCAAAAGGAAGCTTAGAGAATCATTTGTTTAAGAGTAAGTTTTCTTTCAAGCTTTTTTAACTTCAAAATAGTAAACAAGACATAATATTTTAAATCATAGAGATAATAGTGAGGATTGTTACGGCTCCGTTTAGACCGAGACTTTTGGAATTTTGAAAATAGTAAAAAATTAGTATTTTATGTGATGATATTTTGTGAGAGAAAAACTATAATCGATGCTATGTTTTTCCAAAAGTTGAATAGTCCCAAAATTCTAAAAATGTTGTGTAAAATATGACATTATCCGTATGTCCCGTTGTGCTTTTGTAGAAGGGGTGCAGCCAATGGCGTGGACTACTCGACTCCAAATAGCAACTGATATTTCTCGAGGGCTCTCATTCTTACATAGTTTAAATGCCAATATAATCTTCCGGGACTTGAAGGCTTCCAATGTTTTAATTGATTCGGTAAGTTAAATAATTCAAGATCGAGTTTTGTTAACATTGCTCGACTTGGTTTGCATATTGATTGACAAACTAAAAACTTATGATGATAATGAATTATGTTCCTGTAATGTGTTATAGTATTTATCTTGTGACATGAGAAATATCCACTCCTATAATTAGTAGTGATCCAAGATTTTAAGTTGAAGTTGTGTTTTTTCAGTTTTAACAATATATTATGCGATGAAGCAGTGATTTTTGGTTTAAAGTTTAAGATCGTAGGAAGATGCATTATTTTTCTTTAATTCGTTTATGTTTATCTCACAATTTACTTGCTGCATTGCCTTACATATCGAACTTTTCAGAAATTTCATGCAAAACTCTCGGACTTCGGCCTTGCAAGAAATGGTCCTGTCGGCGACGGAACTCATGTTTCAACAAGAGTTGTAGGCACAATGGGATATGCAGCCCCCGAGTATGTGGCTTCAGGTAATATTCTCTAGTAACTTTCCGGAGTTTTTAAAAATAAAATTGAGAATAAAGTTGATTAAATATTTGATGCGACGTCCTGAATACAATTGAATTACAGGTCACTTAACATCAAAGAGCGACGTGTACAGCTTCGGGGTGGTTCTTCTAGAACTTCTCTCGGGGAGACGAGCAATGGGCGACGAGTCCATCGGAGGAACCGAAGGCACATTGGTCGACTGGGCGAAGCAATACTTGGGAGAGTCGCGGCAATTTTCGAGAATAATGGACACACGATTGAGAGGGGAGTATGCAAAGAAGGGGGCTCATACAGCAGCAATGTTGGCCTTAAAGTGTCTCTGCAATGACCCCAAGAACCGGCCGACGATGGTCGAGGTTCTGGCCGAGCTCGAACAGCTACAGACCCTCGAAACCTCGCCGCGCGCCAAGCTCGAGCATCGGGTCAAGACACTTAGTTCTCACAGGGCTCGGACACAATCGTAATTGGCTAAGCGAATTACATGAAAGAAAATTTTATTCATAAACACTACAGAATAATTTGGGTTTGTTTATTTTTTTTGGATTTGTCACAATGTATATATAGAGGTTTGTATTGGGAATGAACTGTTTTTAATGCTATATATTTGATCCTCAATTATGCTCAAATGTGTTTTTTGTTACTTAATAGTACAAAAATGACGTACAAAAATACACCAAAGTCTTACAAGATTAGAAGATATCCCTCGATTAGCGTCGTCGATCGTTATTCATTTTTCTCATGGGAGAGGGAATTAAAAGTACCCATTAGAGAGACACAAATGAAACCAAAGAATGAAGAAACACCAAACCTATAGACATGTCTGTCTTTTTCTTTACATTCATACACATCTATTTCGTTTCTTGCATATCCTCTTCGGTCTTCCAAACCACGTCTTGGAGACAAGTCGACAGGTTTTCATAGAACTGCACACCGACGTTGCAACAAAATCACGTGTATGCAATTAATCTGGTTAATGTTCAGTTTTCAATGTATGGGAAGTTTTTGGCATTGAAAGAAAATCGAATTTGTATAAACATCATAGTTAAATATTGTTCTGTGTACCTTGTTAAACTCCAAAGTATCGCCTTTTGCTTTCCTAACCTCTATCATGTGCAAGGACGGAGCTACTTGAAAAACCTGGATCATGCAAGTTGTAAGATAAGATTCGCGATAGCACAAGTGATAGAAATATTAAATGCTTCAATTAAGCGTGAAATGTTCGAATGTTATGTTTTATACCTCAGTGGCGACATTGAGATTGCCTTTTCTTCCTGCTTTTAAATTCTCAAGCCGCATCTGGAAAAAAGGTAGAAAAGAGATGAAAGTATTACCAAGCTGTAACATAACATATCCAGTTTAATCCTTGCACAAACAAATTCATATGTACCTTGTAATTATTCTTGTGGACGTCAAAACCAAGGGGTTTTGCAGCTTGTTCGATCTTTTTAATTATCTCATTAGCCGGGCATTTAGATGTAAATCTTGTTTCCCTCTTGTACCCCTGTCAGGAAATAGTAAATTAAATAACAACTGAAAAAATTTATGGTTATTTGGGGAATGTCATAAATCATAATAGATTTGTGTTACAAGATATTTCCAAGTGGCACTTCCCTCGAATTATGGAAACCTTTTTCTACTCCAAACAAAAAAGTGGGATTTTTTAAGAACTAATTTGGATGCTTCTTAAGAAAAGGAAAACGAGTTTGAACCTGTTCTCCATCAAACAAATTCCCGAGATTGAGCCCTCTCGACATGGAAATTAGCTCAAAGGCATTCATTGCAGCTGGCTGATGCTCTTTTTTCTCCATTACATGATATTCCTGTCAAAAAGAAAAAAAAATCTTTTTGAGCTTTTTCTGCAACTCAATTGCCAGTTAATTGGTGGGCATGATCAACAAACTAACCTCGGAATCCTTAAACACTGCATCCACATCATCCCAATTCCCTTCTTTCTCGTCAAATACAGCTGGTTTGTACCCTTTCCTAAACCACTTATCCTCTAAGATTTCCGGGAATGTTATGCGCTACAGATATAGAAATAGTTTTGACATTCTAGTTAAGTACAAAAACATATAGCAAGATGTTGGAAACATATGAGATGTAATAGAATGTGTGCAAACAGGTAGCTTTTATCCAATTTGCAACTTGTAAATAATTCAGATTCTAAAATGCACTGATGACATAACATAATCATATTTTTGCATTGGTTCCCAGTGCTTACTTTAAGAGGATTTGGATCAAGCAATCTAGTGATGAGCTTCATGGCCTCGAAAGAAAGCCAAGGAGGACAAGTGAATTCGGCAGCAGATATCTGGTGGTTTTACACAGGAAAATGGTGAAATACAAAAGATATAAAAAAAGAAAAAAAATCCAAAAAGGCATACACATAATTGTCGGGATGCTCACTTTTCTATATAGGTTCATAATATTAGTATCATCGAAAGGCAAGTAACCTGCGAGCAATACAAAAAGTATGACCCCGCATGACCATAAGTCTGCAGTTGCTCCATCGTAACCTTGATCATCAAGGACCTGTGCAGATTTTAATAAGACCATTTTATAAAGAAAGTTGTGCTTGGAGATGGAGATAATAGTTGAATACCTCAGGAGCTACATAATTTGGGGTTCCACAGGCAGTATGCAATAAACCATCCTCCTGCAAAATTAATTAAATAAAATGGTTACTTTGGTTCTAATCAGAGTAACTAATATAGAAAATGTATATATTAAATCTTAGATTAGACTGCACTATAATGAATTCACAAATCCCACAAACTGAAACAAAATATAAATGCTAGATAACAAACATATGTGTATACATAGACAAAAATGCAAAAATCTAACCCAAGAAACTTCTTGGGACATAATATATGTGAGTAACAAAACTCTAACTAATTGAGATTCGGAAATGTAAATGTATATATACCCCAACTTGTTTGGACAGAGCGCTTAACCCGAAATCGGAAACTTTGAGGTTTCCAGCAGCATCCAGTAGCAAGTTTTCCGGCTGCACCAAGGCAACCGTTAAAAAGATTCAGCCTATGAAGTTAGTATTTGTGAAATAAGTTAAAAGCCATTTGAGCTCTACCTTTAGATCTCTATGGAAGACTCCCCTGCTATGGCAATAGTCGACGGCATTAATAAGCTGCTGGAAATACTTTCTAGCTTCATCTTCTCGCATCCTTCCATGGTTCACCTTCGCAATCGCAAATTATCATTTACATAAATATAATTTACAGATCAGTTTCTACTAACATGTAAAGACACTTTTCATTAAAACTATAGGATATATTTCGCAATCACTATTTTCTTTGATAAGAAAGTCCAGCTGTCTGTGAAAGAATAAAGTTAAGTCTTACAATTTTGTCAAAGAGCTCCCCCCCGGTCACATATTCCAGAACAATAAATATTTTTGTCTTGCTCGCCATTACCTAATTGATATTTGACACCAAAATCATTAGAAGCAGAAAAGACAAACTACATTTCAATTAGCTCAAAAGACAAGTGTCCGCAAATTATCGAATCTCTGCAACAAAGAGAGTGGGAGAAAGAGACAAGACCTCATGCAATTGGATGACATTGGGATGTTTGATCAATTTCATGGTTGATATCTCCCGTCGAATCTGGTATGCAATCAAAAAAACCACCAAAAAGAAACTGTTTATTCAGCCAAGGATTATACAGATAATAAGATTATCCTTCGAAATTCAGTCAAGTAGAAGATAGAATTGTGGACCTGTTCAGCCATCTTGTGCTTCAAAACCTTCTCCTTATCAAGAATCTTGATGGCCACAGGCTGCCCAGTCTCCGAATCTCTAGCAAATCTGACCTTGGCAAATGTTCCCTCGCCAATTGTCCTCCCAACCTCATACTTACCAACTCTACGCTTAACTTGGGGTCGACTCATCCGCGATTAGTTGTTCAGTAAATGCTTGCAAATGCACTATCCAAGTCCAATTTCCTACACAAACAGTTAACACTTCATATAATGCTTAGAATTGCTTGGATACTGCCAGATACTTCAAAATCTTCCCGATTTTCACATGAAAAGATCTTCTATAATAAAGTAATCAGACACGCTATCCATAACCACGCAATTGAGATCTTCAAATTAGAAAAATTACAAAGTGCTTCGTTCATTACGATTGAAGTGGTAAAAGAATCCTGATCAGGATAAGGTTGGGGATTCCTGAGAGACGAAATTTACTCCCAAATCGAATACACGATGAGAGTATCGGCAAAAGTATTCACAGAATCTACCAATTATGGCAGCATATACGTTTCCTTGTCCTCTACTTCATAAACAGACAGCAAAACGAGCAATTAATCAAGTCACGAACTATCGATTCAATAAGCTCTTCCTGGATCGAATAGAGAAGCAAAAACAGTCCAAATTCACACTACACAATGGATACAAAATTCACGAGCAACAGTAATCCAGGAACAAAATTTCCTGAAGAACTTCCTTCCACATCCAACACCTGCAACACAGTATATATACACGCACCTATGGTCGTTCTCGTCTGCAACAGTAGTCCGAGCAACAACAATCCAAATTCCAAGCAAGTTGATTGCCAAAAGCGCAAAAGTGCTGCGAGTACTATAAATCTGTAGCCAAGTTGATGGATGTAGAATAGAATCGAGGGCAGGGCCACCGTACTCGTGCGTTGATAGCGGCTCTTGGAGTGAGAATGAGTCACGGAAAGGCTTTGCAGTGATACGGTAGTGAAGGTGAAAACCAGAGAGCGAAACAATGGCCTTTCTCACGATGCCAACTTTGCCATTTTCTGAGACCCAGCCACCGAGTGTCAGAGACTCCAATACGACCAAAATAAATTATTATCAAGATAAATCTAGAGTAAAATTAACTTATAATATACCCTATCCAATTTCTAAATTTGAATATATACATATATATATATCATGATTGTATATACTCCCTTATCAGTCCCACTATTATCTATCTTATAAATTTAAACAAAATATAAATTATAAAATTTAAAATATAATAGTTGAGTTAGATTATTTTTTAATCAATCAAAACCCTTATCCATGACCCTACTGTCGTAAATGAAAATATCATACTCGTCTCATAATTAAATATTCATTTATTTTTTATATTTGAATATAGTACAAATAAAAGTAAAAAAGATTAAAATAATTTTATTAGTACGTGTAATATAAAGGTAATAATATTTGTGTAATACTCTCACATACCGTGTCTGTTACAATGTAGACACGTAATAATTATTTTATAATATAAATAATATAAATTTAAATTAAGATAACTAATTAGTTTAATTAAAATTTAAAAAAATAAATTAAAAAGTTTAAAATGAGATTAAAATATGTAATTATTTTCCAAAAAAAAGTGATATAGAATGTGAGACGGACAAAAACGGTAATATAGACATGGTACGTGGGACGGAGAGAGTATATTGTAAATTGTAAATGTATTTGTAATGTTAGATAGATAGTAGAGTTACTAAAAAAAAATAGATATTTTATTATTGGGATAGACTAAAATGATAAAATAAATACTTTATTATAATGAATAATGAATCCGAATACACATATAATTATTTTTAAAAAAATAAAATCATATAGAATAGATCAAAATAAAAAATAAATAAATAAATAAACATGATTGAGTTTTTTTTTTCTTTTCTGAGCGTTGGTTTCCGTTTATTTATAAAAAATAATTTTAAAATATTAACTCAAATAATTATTTTTATATTATTAAATTAAAATATAATTTTATATTGAAATATTAAATTAATATTTATTTATATTTTTTTGACATTAAAAAAAAAAAATCGATTCACAATTTTAATACTAACTCAAAATTCAAACTACTAAATCAAATACACTCTAAGGTTTGTTTTTTAATTCATATTTTCTAAAAACTATATATATTATTTTATTTTATAAAATATTATATCAAAATACTAATTAAATAAAAATTCAAATCAAATATTTTATTTCAAATATATTTTGAACCGCAACCAAACAAACTGTTAATATTACTTGTTTTTGTTTGATTACAGATTTAAATACAAATCATTATTATTCATTTCGATACAATTTTTAATAAAAATATACTATTTTTTCTCACAAAATATCAATCATAATATTATTTAAACAAGAATTTAAATTATTTTCAAATTACACTCAAACAATAATAATTATAGATCGATTTCTATAAATATTTTTTTAAATGTTTGATGCTTTTTAAGTAATTTTTTCAAATATTATACTAGATATATTTTATCAATAATTACTAAAATTGTTTATTATTTTTATTTGTTTAAAAAAACTATAAAAACTCTGTATAGATGGAGCTTAAATAGTAATAAATGGATAATTATGTGTTCAATAAATTGTGTTTTAATATATTTATTATTATTTTTTTTTGTAATTCAATTTGTAACAAAGTCATAACATTTTTCATTTAATAATACCTTTAAATTCATTGGCCATATTCAACTTCATTCAATTAATAATATAGTTGGGTTTGTTAACTTTTAATTACTTTCCATTATCTATTTTAGCTTTTTTAAGAAAAAATTACTTTTTAATTATTATATTTGTTTTATTATTATTATTATTATTATTATTATTAAATCTTAAAAATAACATATATATTAATACAAAGTAAGACAATTATAAAATTGTTGAGTATGGAAAATCAATGTGTAGGATTTTCGAGAATGAATTTATAAATTAGAATAAGAATTGGTGTATAGTTTAATGGGTCTGTCAATAATATTAGGGTCTTAAATGGGCTTGGAGATAGGCCCAATAGTCAAGGCATTAGGCCATCTCCAACCCTCCACTCCATTTTTGCGGTTGCTACGGTAAATATTTGATCTACAGTAATTTTACTTCAACCATAAACTTCAATTTTTACTCTAAAAATATATTCTCTATATATTCCTTTTTTATATTATTTTATATAACTTTTCATATTTATAAATTACAACCCAACTTTAATTTATTTTTACATTAGATCTATACACATATAATTTATAAATTATTTAAAAATTACATATATAAAAATTAACATTTATAATTAATAACTATTACAAATAAAATAATTTTAAATAAATAATTAAATGCTATCTACACAAAAAAAATAAAAATTATCACTTTTCAAACAGTAAAATTATATATCAATTTGAAAAATAAAATTATATATTACTTTACAAAAACTAAATTATATCATTTTTATAAAATAAAATTATACATTATTTTTCAAAAAAAATAAAATTACATACAACTTTTTAAAATATAAAATTATATATCATCTACTAAAAAATTAAAATTACACAATACACAAAAAAATACCAAAAATATAAAAAAACACCATAAATGGAGTAACACTGTTGATTGCTGCAAAAATGGGGGGATTTGGGGGTGGGTTGGAGCCCTTCCCCCTATTTTTGGTAATGCAGTGGGTTGGATACTAACAAATAAGCTTATCAGGAGAACCTTGATTAGGTGATCAGCTAATACAGGGGTCAGACAAGGAGATGTCGGGCAAAGGAAAAGGAGACAGTAGACGTTTAGGTCGATTGGTGTGGAGGTCGGACAAAGGGAAATTGGGGGAAGAAAGATAAGACGGTCGATTTGGAAGACGGACAGAGGAAACGAAACAGTGGATGTTTAGGTCAGATGAAGCGGTTGGAAGAAGTTACAACTAGTGAGCGGATATAGAGGCACGACTTGATAATCGATATTGGGGCGGTTGACATGAGTTTTAAATAAGTCTTTTCATCACCTGAAAGAAGCATCTTCAATCGACATCAAATTTAGTGAAATTTCTTTTTAGAATCGTCCTTTTAATTTTACAATCTTTAGTATTTCTTTTTCATTTTTTATGTATTGTATTTAGGAATTTTCAATCTCATATATTTATTTAAGCAAATTCAAGAGTAATTCCCTTTTTCTTTCAAATTTTATTTTTTATTATTAAAAAAATCGCATTAACAAAAATATTTATTTATTTTACCATGTGATGCTAATTAAAAATATAAGAAGCCGTCTAGATTCTAGAATAATAAAAATAGAATTAATCATGTTAGTCAATGAGACCATAAAGTAGTGTCAAGAATATAATTATTATTATTGTAATTAAAAATAATAAAAATATCTATATATGAGTCACTGATGTATTAATTTCAATATAGACGGAAAATCAAATTCAAATCAAACTTGAGTTGCTATGATAAATAAATGGATTTGTACGGTCATATCATACGTTAAACCCATTAATATGAATAAGCGCATGTGGGCACCGCTTTTTTCTAACGAAGTAGTCCTTTCGAAGTCCGGGACCAAAGTGTCTTTTTCCATAATTAGACATGTAATAGCAGGGCCTGGACCACATGTCAGGCGTGGAACCGGACTGATTGACCGACTGACATCACATGATGTGCATGTATGCAGTACTGTACACTGTCACCACCCACCCACCCATCCACCCTAACATGCTTTTAGCGTCATCTCATCTGTACACATAAATAGCCATCCATCATCATTTTTGTGCTCCCTGTATTTCGATCCGTTCTAAATAAGTTTTTTTTTTTTTTTAAATAATTATATAGTTTAACTACAATTTAAATTTTTTAATTTTCATTAAATTATATTAAACTTAATTTATAATTATTATATTAAAATATAATACTTCGTCCATAAAATTAATATATTTGAGTCCGGCACGAAAATTTAAAAAAAAATATTTTATTGAAAAAGTGATAGATAGTTGGAAGTATTTTTGAAAATTTAATTAAAAAATAAATAAATGAAGCGATAGAATGTAATAAAGTTAGTGGTATTTGTTGTACATAAATATTAAATGAAAGATAATAATTAAATATTGATTTATTAATTTTGCCAAAATTAGTATTGGGATAAATTTAGTGGACGGACTAAAAATAAAAGTGGAAATAAATTTGGCGAACAGATGGAGTAATTATTTTTATTATTTCTTCCGTTCCTTATCATCCGCTTGTTTTTTGTACAGAGTTTTAGGAATGTTGATATTATATTGAGGTATAGTATAAATAAAGTATAAAATATAAAAACAACTTTATTAGTATTGTATGATATAAAAGTAACGACATTTATGTAATACTCCCTCCATCCACATACAAAGTATACATTTATTTTTTTGGCGATGTTTAAGAAATAATAATAGTATTTTAATTATAATAAGTAATTAAAAGTAGTGTAATGACATTTTTTCCCTTACTTTTTGGTATACAAGTAATGATGTGATGTAAAGTAAGAGTATTTGTGGGAAAAAAGTGAGGTATTTAATGAAATATTTACTTTGTAATTGGACGTCCAAAAATAAAATTATATATATTTTCTAGCTGGACGGAGAGAGTATATTGCAAGGAGTAATGATATTTTTAATGTTAGTAGAAAGTAAAATTATTAAAAAAAAATAGATACTTTGTTATGAACAGATCAAAATAAAAAATAAATAGATTATTAAGAGATTGATGAAATACATATTTATAATTTCTTACTTATTATAATAATCTTCTGACTGGAATGAAATAGAAAAATAGTACTTTTCTCCGTCTCAAATTAAATAGGTTATTTAAAGTTTTATAGTAGATTAAAAATAATATTATTTTATTAATTAATTGAAGTGTGTAAGAATTTTTGATATTTTTATTAATATATAATTATTATTTTAAAAGAAAAAAAAATACTTTAGGGTAAAAGCAAATAGAAATGATAAAAAAATAATTTGAATTAGGATCTTAACAGAACATATTTATTAAAACTGTTTTATCAGTTTTTATCTACACTAAAGAATTAATAATATGTGTGTTTTATAGAATAAATTATATACTACCTCCGTCTTACATACCGTGTTTGCTACACTGTAGAAACAGTATTTTAGGAATGGTGTAATTAGTAGATAATTAAGAATGTGTTAGTGAAAATAATTATCCAATAATATAAATAATTATAACTTAAGATTAAGATAACTAATTAGTTTAATTAAAATTTTAAAAAAATAAAATTAAAAAGTTTAAAATAAAATTAAAGTGTATAATCATTTTCCAAGAAATGAAAGTGACATGGTATGTGGGACGGATAGAAACGGCAATATGGAAATGGTACGAGGGACGAAGAGAGTAATAATCAATTCGAGTCAACTAACGAAAATGCAACACACTTGTTTCATATGTGAATTTATTTTTATAAATTGTCCTGTGCGTTTTGAAATTAGTTAATAACCTCAATTCTTCTTTTACTAAAATAATACTTTCTTCACTCTTTCAAACTCGTGAAATATTTGTCGTTTTCTTTGATGACGAGTGACGCTGGCTTTTGTAATCAGCGACGGTGGATCATGCATAAAATGACGTAAATAAAAACTTCTCGTAGTAGTCGATTTTCTATTTTGTGAAAACATATGATTGGGTACACTTACGTTGTGTTTGTTTGGGGACTGAATTTTAAATTTACTATTCATTTCATTTTTTTTCTTCAAAAATATTAAATAAAATACCTATTTTTTATTTTTTATATTATACTAAAAAATAATTTTATATTCAAAACATCACATCAACACCTATTTATATAACACCATACAACTATTTTGTTAGAAATTTTGGGAGAAAATAATGAGATTGTCTTATTGATCATCGTCAAAACAGATTCGATAGACTTAAATCTAAGTAATCTAATCTATGAAGAAGATCAAATCTATATATAAATCTAAAACTGAATATCTAAAATATCTTAGCATCCCCTTCAAACTCAAGTGGTATAACAGAAACCAACATGAGTTTGATAAAAAATTTGAATATAAACGCAAAAAAGAACACATAAATAAAAATAATAGTTCACTTTCCATTGGAACCGGAAACAAGATGATTTTTCACCCCGAAGCAAAAAAACGAAGCCGAAAACGAGATGACTCAACCGGAGCCGAAAATGAGATGACTCTTCACCGGAGTTGAAAACGAGAGGACTCATAACCGGAGCAAAAAACGAGATGACTCCACTAGAGCCGAAAACGAGATGACTCCACCAAAGCAAAAAAACGAAATGACTCAATCGGAGCCGAAAACGACATGACTCCAAAGAAGCAAAAAATGAGATGACTCCACTGGAGCCGAAAACGACATGACTCAACCAGAGCCTAAAATGACATGACTCAACCGGAGCCTAAAATGACACAACTCCACTTGAGCCGAAAACGAGATGACTCCACCGGAGTCGAAAAACAAGATGACGCTCCACCGGAGCAAAAAACAAGATGACTCAACAGGAGCCGAAAACGAGATGAATTTCCACCGGAGCCGAAAACGAGATGAATCTCCACCAGAGTCGAAAACCATATGACCACCAGAGCCGAAAACAGACAAATCACAAACATCGGACAGATCAGATCTCTCGCAGCAACAGACAAACAACGGACATATGACAAATCATTTCAGATCACTCGCAGGCAACAGACAAACAACGAAGATTTCAGATTGCACACAGGCAACAGACAAGTAGCGGACATATGACAGATCGGAGACGAGACGAGACGAGACAGATTTGCAAAAAGACAACTTGCAAAGACATTAACTCAAAATCACAAGACCTCCGGGTACAATCCAGGTTGAATGTACCAGGAGAAACACAGGTTTTTAAGCTATATCTACGGTATGAGAAAAATAGGCTCTGATACCATGTTAGAAATTTTGGGGGAAAATAATGAGATTGTCTTATTGATTATCAAAATAAGGAGCCTATATATAGACAATTCAAAACAGACTCGATAGAATCAAATCTAAGTAATCTAATTTAAGAATAAGATCAAATCTAGATATAAATCTACTAAATCTAAAACTGAATATCTAAAATATCTTAACATATTCAAATTCAAAATTTTTACTATTCAAATCTCTAACTCAAAATTCAAACCCTAAACAAACACACTATAAATTTATTGTTGATAAAATTATTATCGGATTTGGGTTTATATTTGATTCGACTTACTCGATTATGAAAATATTGGGTTTGAGGTTGTATTTGAGTCAACTGAGGGTGTGTTTGTTTGGGGATTTGAATTTTGAGTTGAGATTTGAGTAGTAAAAATTTTGAATTTGAATAATTGTATGATGTGATATAAATAGGTGTTGATGTGATGTTTTGAATGTAAAATTAATTTTTAGTATAATATAAAAAATGAAAAATAGGTGTTTGATTTGATATTTTTGGGGGAAAAAAAAATGAATAGTGGAAATCTAATCCAATCCCTAAACAAACACACCCTGATCAATTGATTGCGAAAAGCCTCGGATTTGGGTTTGTGTTTGATTAAACTTAGGCAATTGCGAAAATCAAAATATTTGATGGTCGACAACGTTATCTTTGTTTCTAATGATTCGATTCAGCATTAGCATTGTAATTCCTTGTTATGTTGATGGATTTGTGTTTGATTTTCGATTGTTAATGAGTAAAGTTTTATAAGAATATACGATTTTGTGAAATTTGCTAATAAATGAAATCAATTTATTATTTTCATATTTGAATAATTTTTTATTTGCAATTAGAGAATTATATAGACATGTTACGTAAGCCGAAGTCACAACTAAGATTCTTATTTGATAAAAATAACTATGTCTAGTAATTCATAAAAGCTCAAACATAGAAGCAACATTGAAAAGTTCGATTTGAGATGCAAGATTGATGATTTATGTGTTATAACGACATAGAACCCAAGATTTGTCCATTTTCATACCACAGACCCACAAAATCGCAACAAAAATCCAAGTATTATAGAAAATTGAACATAAAAAAAAAAAAACAGAAAAAAATTTCAAATTCGACTGAATATCATAAAAAGAAAAATAAAATTTAATAAGAAACAGTCTATTCAAAAAGAAAAAAATTACTAATTAAAATGGATATATTGAATAGCAAAATCGTCATCCTATTCTCCGGTTAAATAAGCGAAATGACAAATCGATTGGATAAAAAATGTGAACTAGACGGATGAAATCGGTTGCCAAGTCTCTCTCTAGTGGATGGAGACGGGATGGTCTAAGTTGTGAGAGATTTTTTATTTGGGGAGTTAACAAATAGTGAAAAATAAAAACACTACTTAATAGAGTTTTGAGAAATTAGAATTATAACACGATCCAAAGGAATTTTTTTAACGGTATTAAAAATAGATGTATATATTTTTTTCCAGCACAGAGCAATTTCAGTTTTGTCTGGAGGATTGGATTTAGATCCAACTATTCATCCAATTTTCCCAAAAAAAAAAACATCACATCAACACTTATTTATATTACATCGTACAACTATTTAAATTCAAAATTTTTACTATTCAAATCTCAATACAAAATTCAAACCCCAGACAAACACACCCTAAGTATAAAAAGTACTATACAATAAAAACATAGGTGTACAAATATTTTATATGTAAAACTTTGTAATTTGAGGAACGTTAGGGGTGCTTCTTTTGCCCCAAATTCTCGTACTCCCTCCTTTCACAAAAAAAGTATACAATTATTTTTGGCTTGGGTAGTTAGATGTAGTGTAACGACATTTTTGTCCTTACTTTTTGGTGTAAAAGTAATGATGTGATGTAAAGTATGAGTATTTGTGGAAAAAAATAAAGTATTTAATGAAATGTTTACTTTGTAATTGAACGTCCCAAAATAGAAACATGTATACTTTCTAACTGACGGAGGGAGTATTATATTAGTTGAATTTTATATTTTTAAAATATATATATATCTTTTTATAAAATATTTAATTATATATTATTTTACTATCAATCTCAATCAAATAAAAACAAATATATCATTTAAATTAGGGATGACAATAGGCCCGGATAGACTCGAGTCCGAATCGGACCCCATCCATTTATTTAGAATCGGGTCCAATTATACGGGCATCAGGCTGGGTCCGGGTCGGATCTCGGATCCAATGGTGGACTCTACCCGGACCCGGATCCAATGCGGACCCGATTAATATATTAATTATATATATATAAAAAATTTAATTTTTAATAATATAAATTATATTAAAATATGTTTTTAGTTTTGTTTATTTATTATTTTATTATAATATTTTTGAATATACTATATAGATTAATATATGACGGGTTCGGGTCCGAGTCCGGATTCGATTCCAATTTTAAGTTAAATTTTAAAAAAGTAAAAAAAATTCGAATCCATCGAGTCTTATCAAATATTATTCGAGTCGAGTTCGGGTATGATCGGATCCGAATATAATCGGATCCAGTTCGGATCTCGAATCCAACCATATGTACTCGGGTCGGATCTCGAGTTCGGCTGGACCCGACCCATTGTCATCCCTACTTTAAATCCATCACATAATATACGCTGTCGGGTTACTGCCGGTATAACAATATTTGACGGTTTAAAATGTATTGTAATTTAACAAGTGACTGGAATTAATTAATTAATCAATCAATCCTCTTATAATTACAAAATATAGGTATCGGTTATTTCCTCTTATATCTAGAAAAGTGTAAAGAATCTCCTGGCGATATACCCAATATTTTGTGACTGCGACGTTCACCGAACTTGTCCATAAATATAATTCATAGCTATTATTATTATTATTATTATTATTTTAAAATCGTGTCTATATATTATACTCTTATATATATATATAAAGATAAGATTAGATATCACGTGTCGCCATAAATATGACGAATGTTGCCATAGCTGGCGTTACGATACAACGGCGTCGTCTTTTCGTTTCTTTGTTGAGTTTCGAATTTGGATAATAATAATAATAATAATGGAAAAAATCATTTTTGTCTCAATATAATTAAAATTTATTAATTTTTATTTTAATATAAAAAATTTATTAATTTTGGTTTAAATATAACCAAAATTTATCATTTTTTTCCAAATATAAAATTTTTATCAATTTTAGTCTCAATATAACCAAAACTTATCTTTTTTGTCCAAATATAATCAAATCTTTTTTTTTTTTTGGCAAAATAGCATAAAATCCCCCTGTGGTTTCCCGAATTTTCTAAAAATCCCCTCTAGTTTTAAAATTTCATATTACCTACTTGTGGTTTCGAAAATATTGCAAAAAATACCATCACCGTTAATATTTAACGGCAATTGTATTGCACGCGCCATTAATGCGTGTATTCTTGAAAATTCACTTAATATAAAGAAGAAAATTACAAAATTACCCTCCATTCTCTATTTCATCTTCCCCAATCTTTCTGCCATGGTTGTTCTCTCCAGCTCTAAATTGCTTTCTTTTTCTTCGATAAAAGTTCAGTAAGAATAGGGCAGCAGAGGCGCACCTCCACAATAATGAGAGTCGACAGTTCCTAAATCTTTGCAATAAACAGTGGATTGGAGTGAGGTGAGCTCGACTAAGGAAAAATAGTAAGAGGATCAATCTAATATGTAATCCTCAAATTAAAATTTTCATTTGAGAAAGTGACGAAAGGAAAATGTCTGAAATATTAAGAAAGGTGGTGTTGGTAATGGCGGATAGCATATATGAATTTTTTTCTTTTTTTTTTTCCTTTTACAATAAATATATATATATATTTTTTATGTGTGTAAAATCACTGATTTATATATGAATCAGATATTTTTTTCAAGATTCCTCAATTAGACAATTTTATTTTATTTTTTTAATTTGGGTTAAACTTCAAAATTCTCAAATTTCAATTGGCAAGGGTTTTAATCGATTTATGAATCTAACAAACATAATAAATTACTAATTGCCTAAACTGAAATGAATCTTCACAGAAGTGGAAAAAAAATTGAGAAAAAAGAAAGAAGAAAGAAGAAGAAAAAAAGAAGAACAGTAGGCAGACAGAGAGGAAGAAGAAATAAGGAGATGGAAGAAGAATACAAATGTATGTGTGTGTATATTTATGTGTAAAAACACAGAAGAAATAGAGATAAAAAAAATAGAGAAGAAAAAAAGAAAGAATGAAGAAAGCAGGTGGAGTGGGTCTTTGTATGTCTGTCTGTATGTGTGTAATGTATGTGTGTATATACGTATGTATGTATGAGAAAAATAATGGTCAAAGATAGAATCAGTAGTCAAAAGTAATAAATATATAAGTATAACGGTTCAAAAAGTAAAAAATTAACGCCTTTAGTCCAATTTTGAAGGCAGGGGCGAGTATGCAATATTTTATAAACCACGAGTAGGTTTTATGCAATTTTAAAATCAGAGGGGGTTTTCAGCGAATTCGAAAAACCACAGGGGGATTTTTTACTATTTTGCCTTTTTTTTTTCAATATAATCAAACCTTATCTTTTTTTTGTTCCACACCGTCAACAAACTGACGAAAAATGCTGACGTCAAGAAAAATCAAACCTTATATTTATATTTGAAGAAATTGCACAATCTTGCAGCATTTTCCGTCAATTTGTTGACGGTGTGACCAAAAAAGATAATGTTTGTTTATATTGGGACAAAAAACGATGAGTTTTGGTTATATTGAGACTAAAATTAATGAATTTTGCTTATATTAAGACCCAAATTAATAAAATTTTTATATTGAGACAAAATCGATAAATTTTAGTTATATTATTAAAAAAATAATTTCTTTTCTAATAATAATAATTCATCATCAACAGTGTTATTTTTATTAGTCTGTGATACTTGCATAAAAGTCTATAAAGTTGCAATACAACACAATTAATGAATTGAACTAAAAGAAACTGCAAGTGAAATTTACATGCAGGGTGCGTTTGGCAATTAGCTGATAGCTTTCAATTGTTAGTTGATTCAAATAACTGTTAGTTGTTAGCTGATTCAATTAGCAGTTTGCATTAAAGTGTTCGATAAAACAACTGTTTGATATTAGCTGTTTATACATAAAATAACTATTAAAGAAATTGATACATTATTTTTAAAAATATTTAATTTTATTCATTTTGGGTTGAAATTTATAAGAATTTTTGTTATTAATTATTGAAAATTATAAAAATATTATAAAATATTTATTTTTATTTTTATTATTTAGATTCGAGAAAATTAACTTTACTAAAAAAATATAATATTTTTTATTGAAATTATGTAAAATATAAAATAATAAATCTTTCGTATATATATTTTTATTATGTTAATTATTATTTTGATATATATAAATAAATTAATAACCTTTTTTTTATTTGATTTAGTTTTAAATTATATATTTTACAAATAAAATAATTTATATCTAATAATTAATAATAGTAATGATTTTAAATTTACAAAATAAAAATAAAAATATAATTTAATAAATTAAATATATTTAAAATAATTAATAAATACAGTTATAAAAATATATTTATATGTAAAAAATAAATAATTAAATTTTAAGGGTAAATAAGAAATAACCAAAATTGAAATGAAAAAGCTATTTCAAAACGCTGGGTAGATGAACTTTTCAGAATTAGTTTTTTGGGTCCAAAAAGTTCTTTAAAAAAACTAAATTATCAAACACCTAAATTAGCTTTTTGACTGGTCAAACAACTAAAAATTGTTCAATAAACTAAAATATCTTCAAAACGCTATTTCCCAAACACCCCCTTAATTTTGTTTTCACGTGTTTTCAAATTTATTTATGATATTAGTATTATTTTAAAATATCACATTAGATATATATATTTTTTATTTATAATATTTTATTAAAAACTTATTGTTTTTTATATTTATAGGACAACATTACATCTAAAGTACATTTACATAACATTGGATATTATTTTTATTCAAAATTTCATTATTACCATAAATAAACACAACTTTAAATTGAAATTTTTTTCAAAGTTTACAATATTGTGTACTAATAGACTAATGTCAAAATTTTGTTCATATAAACATTTTGTGAAATAAAAATTTCATACAATATATTATCAAATACTATTTAAAACTTAAAAAATTTAAAATTTTTATCCAAACTAAATGTAAAAGTTTGATCACAAAAAAATATGCATTGCTATCAATAAAAATATATGTTTTCTTATAAAATAAATAAAAAGACAAAAATAAATATTTCAATAATAATTTATTAACAATGAAAAATTTAAAAATATTTACACACTAAAAAGCAAATATTCAATATAATCTCAATAAAAAAAATATTATTTTATAATAAAATATATGTTAATAAAAATAAATTTATTAATTATGTTTTTACATGCATCACTCCATTACTATCACTATTCACTAAATCACTGTATCATTTTATTTTTTAATTTTTTTCATTACACTGAAACATAGTAGTTAGCTGAAAGTGAACATTGAGTAAACTTTTGGTCGAACCTATATTCGTTTTTTATTTTACATTAGGTGAGTTTGGTTTCTACAAGGTGTGATTGTTTGGGGATTGGATTTTAAATCTATTATTCATCTAATTTTTTTTCTTAAAAAACATCAAGTCAAACACCTATTTTTCAATTTTTTTATATTATACTAAAAATCAGACAACTATTCAAATTCAAATTTTTTTTAACTTTTCAAATCTCAATTCAAAATCCAAACCCCAAAACAAACACGCATAAAAATCAATATTATTTTAAATCAATATTTCAATGCCAAATCAAAACCAAACAAACTCTTACTTAATAAAAAATTAAGATTTGAATTGGATTTTTTTATATTAAATATAATATTGGTAAATTAAAAACAAATCTTTGACATAATATTAATATATATAAATACAGTATAAAATTAATAATACAAGAAAAATAAATTATAGACATATATGGACGTTTGCTGGGCCGCTGGCTATCTAATCAATGTAATTACTAATTAGACAGATAATTTAATAGAAAAGCTGTCAGATAATTTGGGAAATGGGCCAAATAAAGGCCCATATAATGGCTAAAGCCCATAAGAATAAAATTTATACGAACCGTCGGTCTTACCTTTCCCCCGCAGCGACAAACATCGCTTCGTTCGTTCGTAGCTCTTCTTGCTCTCACGCGGAATCTTGAACCGAGAGGGAATTCGCTTTCGCGATGGCTTCCGGTAATGCGCTCCACTTTTCGATGGTTTTTTTCGTTTATTAGCTTTTTTGCGGTTAGATTTTCTATTGTTTTTACTTTTTTTCGATCATTTACTTGCGTTTTCCCCTAATCTGAAATGTGCGAATTACTTTACTGTAAACTGTGGTGCAGATGCTGATATGGAGGACTATGGTTTTGAGTACTCGGACGAGGAGCCGGAGGAGCAAGATGTTGATATCGAGAACCAGTATTACAATTCCAAAGGTAAGATTATTTGGGGATACTAATTTTTGATTGAACTGTTCGTTCTTTTCCTTCACCTATTAATTTATTTTGCTGCAAATTCCGTTGATTTTGAATGATAAGTTTATGTTTGAGTGCGTTTGGCGAATGGATATGTGTGTGCGTGTGTGGTAAGTCGTTCGTGTTCTGTATGATCACTCGTAGATTGGGTTGTATATGGGAATTAGGTATCTTGGACTGAACTGAAGCGATCATCTTGACAGGAAATTCAATTTGTTATAGCTCGTTGAACTGTGGATAGTGCGGATTTAGTTGCTAGGGCTAAGAAATCTTGTTGTCCTTCCCTGGATGTTTTTCTGCTCTTGGATTGCATTAAATCTCTGTCATCTCATATATGATGTGATGTTACTGTAGGCCTGGTTGAAACAGATCCTGTGGCGGCACTGGAAGGTTTCGCGGAAGTTGTTCGAATGGAGCCTGAAAAGGCTGAATGGTATGATTCTGATTGGAATCAATCAATAACTTGCCTACTTAACCTGATTTCAGATTGGTTTAGCACTAATTTAGTAAGATGTCATTTATTAGAGGTGTCGAAAACAGTACCAATTTGGTTGGACGATCAACAATGTTGCAGGAACAGTATGCATGTCTGTGATATAATAATCCAATAGGGATTAAATGATGATTCAGATAAGATCTTCCTTTTTATGCATAATCTGATCTGGTGTAGTTAGGATCATGGTTCAAAGGGTCTACTGGTGACTGTCGCCTACCGAAAAGCCATTTGATTTGATTTAATTTGTTCCTATATTGTTATTATTATTAGTCCAGCATTTTTGTTCATGTTACATCATCTATTACACTTTAGTTCCGTAGAGTTATGTGGGTTGGAGCTATGTGATATCAGATAAACATTTGGATGAGAATGCCTGCGGACACACACACACATATATATTTACTTCTGTCAAGACATCATCAATATGAATTAATTACTGTTATTGGCTGCACAATATCTATTCTCTTCAGGGGATTTAAAGCTTTAAAACAAACTGTTAAGCTTTACTATAAGCTTGGGAAGTTCAAAGAAATGATGGAGGCATACAGAGACATGTTGACTTATATTAAATCTGCAGTGACTCGCAATTATAGTGAAAAGTGCATAAATAATATAATGGATTTTATTTCTGGGTCTGCCGGTCAGAACTTTGGTCTATTACAAGAGTTTTATCAGACCACCTTGAAGGCCCTTGAAGAGGCAAAGAATGAGGTTACATAATTCAGTTCAATATAATGAATCTCTTTTTTATTTGCATAAAAGTCTTCAGAATTTCATAGTGGATTGCTTACTGCAGAGGCTATGGTTCAAGACAAATCTGAAATTATGCAAAATATGGTTTGATATTGGTGAATACGGGAGGATGAGTAAGGTGCTTTACTAAGTTTTTAGAATGTAGAGCAGTCTTTGTTGTTATCTCGTTGATGGTAATGTAATAATATGTTCTTTGCCAGATTTTGAAGGAGCTCCATAAGTCTTGCCAGAAGGAAGATGGTACCGATGATCAGAAGAAAGGCACACAATTACTTGAAGTTTATGCAATTGAGATCCAAATGTACACTGAGACTAAAAACAACAAAAAACTGAAAGTGAGTTTGAATAACATCCTAATCTATAAATTTCATTTTCTTTGATGTTATCAATCTAAGCATCTCTATGATTCATTCAAACAATTTGCGTACCATTTTTTTTGCAGGAACTATATCAGAAGGCATTATCTGTTAAATCTGCTATTCCTCATCCCAGAATAATGGGAATCATTCGTGAATGTGGTGGAAAGATGCATATGGCAGAGCGACAATGGGCAGAAGCAGCTACTGATTTTTTTGAAGCTTTCAAGAACTATGACGAAGCTGGAAATCAGAGGCGCATTCAATGCCTAAAGTATGCATTCGATCCTTATCTACTTGGCTATCATTTTAGGAATAGAGGCACGGCAGTTGGCCACGTGTTCTTCTATCTGTTTATGCATAATCTTTTATATCCAAATATGATTGGTTAATGTGTTCGATAGCATTAAATAAACACTGTTAGGAATAGAGGCATGGTAGTTGGCCACGTGTTGTTGTATTTGTTTATGCATAATCTTTTATATCCAAATATGATGGGTGAATGCATTCCTCGAAGCATTAATGTCAGTGATAACATTAAATAAACACTGTTAGCTGACTAATATAAACCCTGTAGAATTGATCGTGCTAATTTCTTTCCTTACCCTTTCTATTTCGTTGACTTAATGGGATTTAAGCCGTCTGTAATTTTGGTATTAACAAATTTATTATTATAGATATGCTCCGCTTTTGAACTCCAATGTAATTCAATTAAGTTGGCTGTGCATAGGTATTTGGTCCTGGCAAACATGCTGATGGAATCAGAGGTCAATCCATTCGATGGTCAAGAGGCAAAACCGTAAGTCTAATGAATTTGCGACACCTTGACATTGCTTTCAATTAAAAATTTCTGGTAACGGCACACATACATTTACTTTGTAGTTACAAAAATGACCCTGAGATCCTGGCGATGACTAACCTTATCGCAGCGTATCAAAGGAATGAGATTCTGGAGTTTGAAAAAATTCTGAAGGTATTTTACGCCCTTACTGTATAATATCACCATGTTTGAAGGCTTGCTTCTCCATCCATGTTATTCTTTCTTTGTTCCAACTGATTTGGTTTGAATTCTGTAGAGTAACAGAAGAACGATTATGGATGATCCGTTCATTCGAAATTACATTGAAGATCTTCTGAAGAATGTGCGGACTCAAGTCCTACTTAAGCTCATCAAGCCGTACACTAGAATTCGCATCCCCTTTATATCAAAGGTAATAAAACAACAGATACATTTATTTTTGTTTCTTTTGCCCCAAACCTCATGTTTGGACTATTTCAACTCAGCATTTTTCGACAAAAATATACTTTTTCTTCTCACAAAATATCCCATCATACATTATTCTAATATCAAATTCAAACCAAAATTTTCTCAAACCCATCAAAAGAAACACACCATAATTTGTTCGACTAATCCCTACAATTTAGTTTGATTAGATATCGACTATCAAAACTGTAGTAAAGGAAAGTTTCATTAGTTTTTTCCATGGTTTATATTTAATCATCTTTTGTTGATATTTGGATAGAGGGACGGGGCAAGTTAATTAACCTACATTCATGCCATTTGTTGGATGTGCAGGAGCTTAATGTACCAGAGAAAGATGTCGAGGAGTTATTGGTCTCTCTGATTTTGGACAATCGGATTCACGGGCACATTGATCAAGTGAATCGGCTGTTGGAGTGTGGCGACAGGTCGAAGGAAATGAAGAAATACACTGCGATAGACAAATGGAACATGCAGCTCCAGTCGCTGTATCAAACAGTGAGCAACCGTGTGTACTGACCCGACCATAAATATAAGAAGACATACATACATACAATGTATGATTCGAGTTTTGGTGTCTGGGAAATGTCATTTCATTACCTGAACATATAATGTGTATGGAGTCAGTGTGGTTGGTGCATGACAGTCAGTTTGGGCATTACTATTGCTATTGCAATTTGTGGCTTTAACGTTGCAGCACTTTGCAAAATTTGCTTGAGTAGTTTTATGGCTCTTCCCAATTCCTTTTGATTTACACTACCTTGACTTGATTTGTTTACACGAAATGGGTAGAGCTTGAGTATGATAGATATTCAAAATAAGAAATGATTAACTATATTTTGTATCGAATAATATATAATATATATATATTTATCATCATTTAATTCTTAATTTATTATATTTTGTGTGTGTTCTTATATTTTAATTTTAATCTAATAGTATTAATGTGATGCAATAGTTTTTATGTAAATAAGTGGAAGTTTAAAGATAATTGTGATTGGCAATTAGACACATTTATTTTTTTAAAAAACATATGTATATATGTTTTATTTTTTTCGGGTCCACCTGTCACACATGTGACATGTTCGTACATACTACGGGTTCCCACGTTATAGGAAAAAAAAAAAAAAAAGAATGACAACAAATATATATATTTTTTTTAGTTGAAAATATGTATAGAAAGTATTTTTGAATTTTAAGGTAGTTTGATAATACACAGAAAGTTAGAATAGAAAATAATAAATTGTAATGCTTTGAATAAAACAATGTAAGTCAGATCATTTATTTTTGGTAGGAGAGGTTCAAGGCTTAGCACAAAAATCCAGAACTCTGATTCAAAATTATTTGCCGAAAAAGTGAGCCATCGAGATACTATCATTACTGTATGGACAATTAGACATCCAACCCGTAATCGCAACGACCCAATTGGAAAGAACTCTATTCACTATCGAAAAATAAGAGAACCCACAAGCCAAGGGGATCTTGAATCCATTCTACCAGAACGGGTAGTGCGAGTACCAGTTCCTTCTACAAAGAATAATAGAAAAAAAAGATCTAGTTAGAATAGAAAATAATAAATTGTAATGCTTTGAATAAAAGGATGAATAGCATAAAAATAAAATTGAAAATATGAATAATCAGAGGCAGATTTCTCAAACAAGTGTTGTTGTTGAACAAAGGACATAAAAAAAGAACAAAAGGCAGCCAAAAATTGGTGATGACTAAACTTGACTCGTAACAAACTTTCACAAGATTCTCCACTACGTACCAAATATAGCCACTAGTGAACACTTGATCCACGATACTTACCCTACAATCCAATCCCCAAACAAACTCTTCACACTATACATACATATGAATACTAATTTCCCATCATTGAAATTATTGATTTGTTTCACTTCACTTCACTTCACTTCACTTCAGTTATGGCTTTGATCCCTTATTCCTCCTCGTCCACCCCCCCACCCCCAGCATCCTTATTGGCATTACTACTTGTACTACTCTTGGCGTCGGCTTCGAGCAGCGATGCACAGGCGACGCTGAGGCAATGCCTGATAGGATGCAGCCAGAGCATGGTGCAGTGTGGCGTCGACTGTGGGGGCAGAGATTTTGCTTCAGCATTTGCGTGCTACCGGCGCTGCTGGCTCGGTGATTTCGGATGTGCCGCTTCTTGCTTTGCAACAGCTCCGCCGGCAGTACCTTAATTAGCTTCATCCATCCATCCATCCATCGGTTCAACCATTTTATTCGATTTGTAATCTGCTCTGCTCTGCTCTGCTTTGTATTTGTGTGTTGTATGATTGTATCTTGAAAGTTTTCCTTATGAGTATGTTCCAACAATTTTATTCGACTTATGATCTGCTCTACTTTGTATTTGTGTGTTGTATCTTCAAAGCTTTCTTTATGCGCATAATTTATGAATAATGTTGGGACATTGTTGATTATCATGAAGAAAATAATAGCATGTGCAGGGCAGAAGAAGCAGAAGCAAAGAAGTCAAGAAAGTAGAAGCATTTTAATTTTATATTTCCATAATTTTTTGTAACACTAATTTTAGATGTAATAAAAGTGAAAAGTAATTTTAAACTGTAAAATTTACCTAAAATGACATGCATGCTGTGAGAGTGTGAGTATAACTGAAAAACCACAATACCACAATGCGGCGTTATAATTATAACAATAAAAATGTTAAAAGAATCTTCAAATTTAAATTGTTCTACCATATTAACTACCTAATATAATGAGCAAATTTTTTGAGTACTACATTGCAGGAAAATATGGGAATATTGTAAGATCTAGAGTTGAAGAATAAGCATGCAATGAATTCTTATTTTGAGTGCAACTCTATACTGATAAATTTGATATACACAATCCATTTATTTCAACAGCAGATATGTTACAACATGATAACAATACATTGTTATCCAACATATATATTCACGGGAGAATATATCTTCAAACGCTACTTAAGGCCGGCGACAACTAAATTCGGAGGACAGCGATAAAATATTTCAGCCATGTTTGCTATGCTCGATAAGATAAGACACGATTGATTATTTAATTGTGCAATCAATCTTATAAAATAGTACAATAAAACACACATTACCTTACAGGAATCTACAGCTGCGGAACATATCTCTTTTTCGTGATCTTGATCCATTACCCTGGCTGTAGCTGCTGCTTTGCTTCGCTTCTCTTCTTCTTTCTTCGCTCATCCTTTTCCGCCTTCTATAATTTGCACAACAAAATTGTGTGCAGAGCAAAGCCCATAATTATATAAAGCCAACAAGATATAGTCAGCGATCCTAAGGATGTGTTCTTTTAATAAAAAATACACAAACATTTTTCCAAAAATATTAATATATCACGTAAAAAAATATCCATTCAAATTATTTTACAAAACAAACACACCCTAACTTTCTGTAAGCTATAAATGTATTCGATCCATGTTCTAATTCAGAAGTTTAAAGCAGGAGAGAATCAGGTTCTTGGAACAAACATAGTGGAAGATGAATACTCAAGAGTTGGAATAGCAGAATAGGATTCTGCTACTGCTGCTGCTATTGATCACTAGACACCTTCAATGGTGGCCTAACTTAAGGGACATTGCCGACTAAATCGCCAACATCCATGAGCATTCGCTTCCCTTTAACACATGGTAGTTTTATAGATTGTGAGTACATTTGTGTTAGTCTAGTGAGAGCAAGAAGAAGGGCCACAATTAACATGGGATTGAGTAATATTTCAATAACCGGTTCTTGTCAGAAGTTATGAGATAAAAAGGATAAGAAAAGTCACCGATACCTCAATTGTTCCATAGATTTCCAATTAAAACACGAAAATACATACCAATAAGAACAGCACCAAAATAGCTAATAAGTTCAAAATGAGGTGGAAAATGGAGTTTCAAGATTGTAGTTCAGAAGGGAAACAGTAAGACAATATGAAAACAAGGGGCACAGAGCATAATTATGTACTCAAAAACTGCAAATATGAATAAGTTTTAAGTTGGGAATTTGGGAGAGTTAGAACCTACTTGTCCATCATGATCTTGACGAACTCCTCATAGTTGATCTGCTTGTCACCATCCTCATCAGCCTCACGGATCATCTCACCGACCTCCTCATCAGTTAGTTTTTCCCCAATATTAGTCATCACATGGCGAAGTTCGGATGCAGAGATAAATCCGTTCTGGTCCTTGTCAAAAACTTTGAAAGCTTCCTTGAGCTCCTCCTCTGAGTCAGTTTCCTTCATTTTACGTAACATCAGGTTGAGGAATTCAGAGAAGTCAATTGTTCCGTTGTTATCAGCATCAATTTCGTTGATCATATCCTTAAGTTCTACTTCAGTTGGATTTTGGCCCAAAGAGCGCATCACCATCCCAAGCTCCTTGGTGGTGATGTAACCTGTGGCAGATCCACAATGAGATTATAAGACATGTGAAAGTCATGCTTAACTAGGTAATAGTGATACTTGATGAGCAAGAGTGGAAAAAGGCCTTATAGAAGCTTATCATCTATTCACGGAGAAAATATGCATATAGCAAACAATAGCAACAGCTCCATAACCAGAATCTCTTGGGGTCTAAAACAACAGACGTAGGATTTCGTACACTGCATATTCAAGTAATTCATGGAATGGAGAAAAACAATTAAAGTCTAAATGAAAATTCCGCTAGATCCAAAGTGAAACACAACCTCTTTTTTTTTTTGTTGATTAACTAAAAACGTCCTCTTTTTTTTTTTGTTGATTAACTAAAAACGTCAAGTTTATGAAAGGTCTCAATTCGTATATAACTAATCAGTAATCACGCGAGCAACCAAAGACTGTTAACGAAAAAAACATTATTCACCAAGAAAGCATTCCAGAAGCATCGCCCGAGATTCCTCAATTCCGAGATGATATGCTTAACTTGTAAAAGACTAAACGAAGTTTTCAATTATAGTATGATTTCATAATAATATGAATATCGAATACAAATTATAGATCAGACATTTTTGTTACTGTACTGCAACAATACAGTGAACGTGAATAGTTGAAAATATCTATCCAAAACCTTCTTCAGTTCACTTTAACCGATAAGTTATACTTTCTTCAACCAAGGAAAACATCCAGCAACCATATTATGAAAAACACCTTACAAAAAGCGCCGGAGTAAAAGTAATCATACATTTGAACACCTAAGCCCCCAAAATCGACGAATACTGATAAGTTTCCGGCGCAACACCACATCGACAGTGAAAGACACTTCATTCACAGTCAACTAACGTCTAGATCCGTAAAAACCAAGCCGAAGACACTCAAAACAAAAACCATAACGCCGCCTACAAATCAGCATTGAGCAAGAAGAAAAATAGTAATCCTCCAATTTATACACACACCGTTTATAGTATTATAAACTACAAAAATGTTTACGTGAAATAAACGATTATGATTTCATAAGTTAAAATGATGTGTTTAGCACACTCAACTTATAAAACTACTTGAAACTTGCTAACAAGTGTACGTATAGACGTATTCGAGAACTAACCGTTGCCATCCTTGTCAAACAGAGCGAATGCTTCCTTGAACGCGGAGATCTGATCGCCCGTCAGCTGACGCGCCATTTGCTTCCGTCGCAAGCTTTTCGAAGAATCACGTTAATGGCGTGCGAGTGAGTGCGTAGACAACGAAAGCGGAGAAGGTTATATATATATACAGGTGCCGCGGTGGGTCCCATCAGAATCAGATGCTTACATTTATTTCATTTTTAATAGTATTTCTCTTTATTTAATTATGAAATATTCATAAAGTAAAATACTGCTAATAAATAAATAACCAAATTTATTTTCTTTGCTTGCGAGAATGAAAGAATATTTACTTTGCTTCGTTCTTCTTTCTTTTTCGCTGTGTTTATTTATACAGATTATTCTCCTTTACCTTTTTTGTTGGCAAATTTTATTAATTATCAATTTCATCATTTTATTTTTTTTAATTATTTTATTGTTGCGTAACCATTGAATTCAAGAGTGACGTTGAATTTCAAAATGATATAACAGGTAAAAAAGCTTAGAAAAATTGTAAGGTATAAATTGTACAACAATTGGACTGAATATCATATGTAAAATGATTTGTAGAATTTTGTTTATGTTTTTTATTTTTTATTTTATTTTTTATTTTTAAAATTTATAGTATCACAGCCACAAGTTCACTCTCGCACTACCAACCTATTTTATGATACATGTGATGTTTTATAGTAATAAGGCAAATCACCCATTTTGATGATGACGAGTCTATTCTACTTATATTTCATTTTTTTTTTAAATTTATTTTAAAATTTTTTTATAATGTAAAATTTTGCAGTCATTATTATTATTCGAATGCCTTTTAAGTAAATTTTTGACTGAATATAATACCCTACAAACTAAGTTCGAAAAAATAAGTCATACTAAGCTAAATCATGTGTGAGACCGGAGACATATTTAAATGTTTTGGAATATGTTTGTAGTTTATAAAAATTGAGATTAGATTTTGTAAAAGCAAACACAATGAATCACTATAAAAAAATCTCTATACATAACTTGTTTATAACCAAAGTCATAAAATAAAAAGACGACAGCTACTCCAGTCAATTCAATCAACGGCGGACAGCGGTGGTTGATGCCGACGATGTCCTCTCCAGCAGGGAACAGCAACAGCACCGGGGCGTTCCTCTTCTGGCAACGAAAACATCACAAATGAGCTATAACTTCAGCACTTTTCTAAAATGGTAAGATATACTACTTATGGATTGATTCATATTTGACGTTTAGAGGCTGTATTTTCTAAGCTCATCAATGGAGTTAATGCCCTCCAATCCAGCGTCCAATTCTAACATAATTTTTGGTATTTGCTGCAGTGTAGCAACGCCATAAAATGACATTGTGTGTGTATATATATATTTTTAATTTTAATTTTTTTGTATATTAATATTTTATTTTTTTTTAAAAAAATAATATTAATTGTAAATATAAAAAGTAATTTTTTAAAAAATAATATTAAATATTTAAAGAATATATATTTTTTTAAGTAAAATGACTCAAATTTAGGAGTTTTTAGTCCAACAGCCTCTAAAGCAAAAGGATTCGAGTCCTAAAAATCGAACATAACTGATCGACAATAGCAATAAATCTTCCGAACACTCATAGTTCATGAAGAAACAAAACTCATTAAATCAACAAAGAAAATTAAATACAAATGTATTTTCACTCATAGTTCATGAAGAAACAAAACTCATTAAATCAACAAAGAAAATTAAATACAAATGTATTTTCTCCGTCTAATGCAATAATTTTTTTTTCTTTATTTGAATAATGTGATAGCATAAAATATAATAGATAAATAATTCCCAACAGTGTAGCATTATTTTTTAATAAAATACATAAATTTATGAACAAATTTAATCAAATATAAATAAAATTACAATTTTACCACTAAGTAACTTTTGTTATTATTTCATTAATTAATACATATATAAATATAGATTGTCAAATATTAATTTTAATGAATCGGGTGAGCCAAACACGGTTCGGTTCATTAATATGCATGTACAACTCGATAAATTTCGAACATATTTATTTATTATTATTATTATTATTATTATTTGTAAATTTTAAATCAAATCAATATATAATTAAATTTCAGTTGAACATATTTATTTTATTATTATTATTATTTTTTTCTGTAAAATCAAGATATAATTAAATTTTTATATAGTTGGATCCAAACTTTAACCCATTGCCATCCCTATTAAGTTTTTATAGATTTAGATTTTACATAATAGCCCAAATAATAAATAAACCCATCAAAACTTTACAAACATATGAAAATGACATGTACTATTTGTAATTTAGAAAGTGAAAGGCTGCTAACCCTAGTCTCTCTTCACTCCTCTCTCTCGCACACGCACATTACTTTTTTCTCACTCCCCTTCCACCCGCCAAAACGCCACCGGTGGTGGCTGCCGTACCTGATAATTTACGCTCCCATACAATTTGGTTATCAAATTTTTATCTTTGATCGTTTCTGCTATTTTTACGCTTACTTGTGTTTGATTAAACGCATTCGACTATTTATTTGTTCATGGCTATGGAGAAGGGGGACAATGGGGATGACGGTGGTAGTGGTGGTGGTCCGGTTGATAATCAGCTGGCCATGGTAGGTGGACCTCCTAAGTCTCTGTGGAAAACGGCAACCGCTGGCCCTCTGGTTACTGATTCGGTGTCCTGGCCGGCGCTTTCCGAAACGCAGCAGTCGAAGAATCATGAGATCGTTGATTCTAAGTCGTCCAAGTCGCTTTCGGCGCCACCATTTGCATTGATGGATGGTTCTACTGCCGCTTCGGTAGGTGCAAATCCTATGTCTGTTTATTTATTATCATTATTAGGATTTCATCTAGTCGGAATCAAGAAATACCAATGCAGTAAAGGCTTGTTTTTATACAGAACAGAATGGGATACATTCCTTTAATGTGAATAGGAATAATGTTACTTTTAATATGTTGTATATGTTTACTTAAAATTTCTACACGGAAAGTTAGCGGACACGATTTGATCACGAGTATCTTCAAAGGTGAAAGGACATAAATCGTTTCAGTTTACTATTGGCATGTCGACTGGGAAATGTTGTTGTTTTTTAGAGTACAGAACAACGGGAATGAATTGCAATGTTATGCCTAGAAAAAGGTCTTTTCTTGGATTATGAACTTCGTAATAATGAATATGTGTACCAAAAAATATTTTTTCAATTGCTGCTGCATTGTTCAAGATTGAAATTATGAAACATGAAGCATCTCATACATTTCTGATAGCTGTACACTAGGATAGGTTTTGATTCAGATGCTATTTCTGCTGTTCGCTGAATGTAACATTAATTATTTCACGTGGTTGATTGATCATGTTCGATAAATGTTTATTTTGGTACCAACTTTCTAAATTTTGTCTGTATTGCAGGCTACAGTTGAGCAACAGAAGTTCCATGGACGTGGTAGAATTAGATCCCCCCGCAGACCGTACTCTGTGCATCATAACAATGCTGGCCCTAAGCATTTCCAAAATGGTTTACCTCCATTTCCCATTCGCCTACCATATCATGCTCAAAGATTTCCACCAGTTTTTCATCCTATTGGTCCTGTTCCACCCATTGCTCCCCCTCCCCCTCCCCCTCCATATGCTTATTGGTTTCCCCCAGGACCTTTCCCTAGAGTTGATACTCAAATGGTAGATTCTTGTGGTGATCCAGGACAAGCTTTTGCTAAACCAGTAAATGGGGGATCTCAGCCTGCACCCCGCCCTGCCTTGAGTTCCTATGATTCAAATTCTGTTGGAAGAAGGTCAAGTACAAATAAAAATGGTGGACAGGCAAATCCTTCTTTGAATAATCAACGGCCAGTTGGTTATAGTAACTTACATTTGCAGCAAAATATGGGGCCTAGAATTATGAATAGGCCTGGTCCTATGTTTTTCCCTGTAGGCTTTGTTGATGGGTCACACTTTCAAGGTTATTACTATATAAATATATATATATTTTTACATTGAAATAATTGTTTTTCTGTCTTAGCACTGCTTAACATATTGCCCTATCAAGTTTGTTGTCATTTTTATTTTTATTTTTTATTTTTGTTTGACTTTTCTCTTAATATATTACTTCTTTGAGGTGAGATTTCTAACAAGGACATCCCCGGTTCAGGTCCACCAGGTGTAATGTATTTCTATCCTCCTCCTCCTCCTCCCCCTCCTCCCGGCTCTATTAGAGTTCCTTGGACACCATATAATGTTCCTCCTCCTCAGAGTCCAGGAAATCCCGTGTCATCCTCACCAACTGCAGCCTTGAGGGCTAGTGTTGTAAAGCAAATTGAATATTATTTCAGGTGAGAGTTTTAAACTGATTTAGTGTCGTAAATATGATAATAAAATTTAAATCCTACTGCTATGTCTTCAGCTATTTCTTGTACACTTGATTTTAGCCTGCTATCAATAGGCAATATGACCTTCCATTGTTTACCCTATTATGTTTTGGGATCTGGTTGAGTTGTGTTTTTTAATTATCACGCAACCTTAACTTCCAGCAGTTAGATGGCAGCATGGATATGCTAATGTTTTTGTGGAATCCATATAACATATATAAAGATGCAGCTTTTTCTAACATATTAATTCAGTGATAGTGACATCAGAGGGTTGCTTCATTGTTTGCAGTGATGAGAATCTGGACAGGGATTACTACTTGATCTATCAGATGGACAATGAAGGATGGGTTCCATTATCAAAAATTGCTGGCTTCAAAAGAGTAACGTTTTAGCAAATTCTTCATATTGTAGAATGCTTTGATGATTGTCATCCTTTTTGAGATTGAGGATTCGTAGGATTTTAAAAGCACTATTAGTTTTGCTTTTTTGTTGGCAGACGGGTATTTTTGATAATAGGGCGGGCATTGCTTCAAATCCTTGTCTAAGTTCCTTGATTGACTCCCTTAACTTTTTTCTTTCGTTCTTTTTTTAATCTCTTACTATTTACCTGATATTTGCATTCTTTCATTTTAATTTTGTAGGTTGAAAAAATGAAGGTTGATATTCCATTTATTATCGACGCATTGCAGGCTTCAGAAACTCTTGAAGTGAAGGTTTGACAATATGTTCATTTTAGCTTCCCCTCCTTTCCCTCTAAAAGTTTTGTGTCTCTCTTGTTACTTACTATTGAGGTTTGGATTTCTACCTCCACAGGATGAGAAGGTTAGGAGACGCAATGAGTGGTCAAAGTGGATCTTAACTTCTCCGAGCATTGGATCTTTGTTAACAGATGCAAATCCCGTGCAGAATATTGATAACAATGAAAACCAGAGGGAGGTGTCCACAGGAACATCAGAATTTCCTCCACCAAGTGGGTGTCCTATTGTTGATGTGGGGGAAATAAAGAAACCTGTTAGCAATGATATAGAGGAAGCCAATGATGGTGCTCTTACAAACGTTGAGACACAAAAGCATCCTTCGGGAGACGATAATTCGATCAAAGACTTAGATTTTCAGCCCAACAATACTAAATTAAATTCAGTAGGCTCACAAAGAGGTGACTTAATTAAGTCGGTCAGTCCTGAGTTGGATGACTTTTCTAATGATTTTTCAAGCACATTTATGCTTGATGAAGAACTTGACCAAGAGCAGAGGTTGACTAATAATGATCACACTTCCACCATGGGAAGGTATTCGAGGCTTAATCTATCTGCAACTTTATCAGAAATAATTCAATTTTTATTTGTCTGTGCTTTTCTTTAGTGTTCAGTGAATTTAATTTTACATTTAATGACCGTGCTGTTGTTTACTGATTCTTCTGTTGCATATGTTATTCACCTTTTTCCCCGTACATGGATAAATTTGCATACTCCTGAGGCGTTTTGACTTACTTTGATTTGTTATGCCATGTCTTGCAGGGCTGATGAAGAAGATGATGAAATCACTATTAATGATCGAACTGTTGAACGGCTTGTAATTATCACTCAGGTCAGTCAGTCCGCGAAACCTGGTTGGGTTCTTTGGGAGCATTTCTTGCTTACTAATATTAGTTACTCTTTGATACTGTTTGGTGATGCTGATATATCCTCTGAACCTTCATCAGGATCACGTTCATGAGCCTCAAAAAGATTATTTTATGTCTAGTTTGAAATATACCTCGAAATTGCTGCAAGAACACTTGAGATCCATATGAAACATATACCTTCCATATGGATCAGACTCATCATCTATGGCACTGTGTAGGATAATTTTGTTGGTTTAATTATCTACTAATGATATCTTGCACCACTTGTGAATAAATTCCAGATGCTGTTATTTGATAAATAAACTAGTACTTTATGTCTATCTCTGCTGATATCCAGTTGTATTATCTCCTAAAATGAAGTTCTTTTTCAGAATACTATAGCTGGACTAAGACAAATATTTCCTTCCTCTGAGTAGTTGATTCTGTGAGGGCCTCAAACTCAATAAAATTGTACCATTCATTCTTATTTGGTTGCATTCCTTCAATTTACTGTCCTTCAATGGTGATTGTCTGGCTTTAACAGCTCTCAATTTTTGGCGCCTTACAACCTCTTTTCTGTAAGCAGGATACATATAGATATACATATAAATTCTCAATTGTTTCATCGATGCTTTATGTATAGAAATTATCTCTGCTTATTGTTTCTTACATGTCTTTCCATTGGTTGGTTGGAGTGGTCTTTGACATTGAGTTAGGCACTTTGGCTGAGAGAATTCATGAGGGGCTTTTGTAGAATTGCTGACCAAATTGCTTTACACTGCAGAATAGTGGGACAGTCGAAGGACCCTGTGAAGAATCCAAAACCATGTCTTGTGAACTTGCTTCTGCTATTAGCGACAGCCTCTACTTTTATGAGCAGGTTGCCAGATTTTTAATGAATTTCTGTGTGATCACAACCTTAAGAAACGTAAAAAGAAACGCATTATTCTTTCATTTTTCAGGAATTAAACTCAGGGCGGGGATGCAGGGATGAAAGCACCACATGCTCCATTGGCAATGCTGATGTTTCGAACTCAAAGGTGTCCACTCAGTGCGCTGGAGCAAGAGGCTGCGAAGGCCATGGAGATTCTAATTCTCGACAAAAGCAAAGTAGAGGAAACTCAAAGCATCATTCCATTCATAGGCAACGACTGTTCTATAGCAGTGTTAAAGGACAAGGAAGTGGCGAAAACTCTATTGGAATAATATCTGAAAGTCCACCTACTGATGCAATTGGTTTTTTCTTTGGTTCTACTCCTCCAGATAGTCATGGGTGAACATCTTTTCTTCTTTCCTGCTTTTCTAAATCACATCCAACATTGTTTTATTATTATTTTTTTCTTTTCTCCTTGTAAATGCACATTTGGGAAAATTGCAGGATCAGGCATTCAAAGTTGAGTGCTTCACCTCAGAGTAATCTGTCAGGAAGCAGTTCACCTGTTGGTTTAGCGTCGAAGTCATTTCCTGGATTTCAGCATCTGAGTCACAAACTTTTGGAGGAAAATGGTTTCAAGCAACAATTGTAAGGATATCTATAAATCTATCTTACATGAAGTTTAGGCTACAAATATAGATCTCGAAAGAATATTTATTTGCTGGAATATACTAATATTTGAATTCTGCTGTAGGATTAAACATTCACTATAAATATCATCTAAAACTTTGACTTTTATGATAAATAACTTTCCTTTACTCAGGTACAAGAAATACAAGAAACGGTGCCTCAGTGATCGGAAGAAATTAGGAATTGGCTGCAGTGAGGTAGGTACCTTTTGGAGTTGGTTCTTAGTTCTCATCATATAAAGAAACGATAATGAATGTGCTGTTGTTCCGAAAGTACAATTTTATAACAACGAACGAACGCATTTACTGACATCAATTTTATTGCCCTTCTCTTCATTGCAGGAGATGAACACAATATACAGGTTCTGGTGTTATTTTCTAAGGACCATGTTTGTCGACTCCATGTACAACGAATTCAAGAAATTGGCTCTTGAAGATGCCAGTGCTGGCTACAATTATGGGGTCGAGTGCCTATTCAGGTTTTACAGGCAGGTTTCTACTTTCCTCGACCGACTCTATTTCAACCATAATTGCCTCAACCTATAATTTGTTTTATTGTATCAGTTATGGGTTGGAGAAGGAGTTCAAAGACGAGCTGTACGAAGAATTTGAACAGCTTACACTTGATTTCTATAACCGAGGGAACCTCTACGGCCTGGAAAAATACTGGTAATTAAAACTGCCCTGCCCTTTGCTACTAATAATTTGGAGGAGGAGGAGGCTGTTGAACATAAAATCTCGATCTTGGCAGGGCATTTCACCACTACCGGGGGGATCAAGAAGAGAAAACTGTGAAAAAGAATCCTGAACTGGACAGACTTCTTAGAGAAGAATATCGAAGTTTGGACGACTTCAAGCGCGCCAAAGACAAGAACAATTGTAAATCCACGCAAGCAGATGCTCATGATCATCGGTGATAAGGACTGGACTTGACTCAGACTATGGTGCTTATATGGAGGGAGTTTAGGTAAAATTCTAAGAGTCGAATTCGCAGGCAGCCAGCCGACGTTAATTTGGCATCAGATTGTTTTTGGTTTTGAGGATGCATGCTGTATATAGCAGGGGGGGGGGGGGGTGGTGGTGATCCTCCCTCGGAGGTGCCAGCCGGACAACGACGATGATGATCAGCAATTTAGCTGAAACTGAGGCGTTTTCTTGCTTGCATTTTTTTCTGTATATAAAGGGGGGTCTTTTTGGTGAGTGAAAAAAATAGAATAATAATAATAATAATTATATATATATATATTTATATTAAAGACATGACGTTGGAGAGGGGAGGTAACTGTGTGACATTGAAATTAATTGCCTCTATGATTCATCACGTTTTGTCCCAAATTCAGCACGTTAATCACGTTGGCTTTTGTTGTAACAAGTAGATATATATAATATATAATTTATACAATATCATATTCAATATTATAGTACGTAATATATATTAGCACAATAAAAATGTTAATGTATTCCCTACGTCAGAAAATTGGAACATTTTTAGGTGAGAAACGTAGTATAAATTTAGGTGATAGAGGGTATTATTTATATTAATAAAATGTAATACATGATTGCACTATTAAATTCAAAATACATATTATATGCTAATACAACAAAATGCATCATATATAATTAATAATGCATGTTAATACAATAATAAGTGTTAATTTAATACTTCATTCGTATTTTTTTTTTATTATTATTATTTTTTTACATCTTATTTCAAAGTAATTTTTTTTAAAAAAAAAATTGCACTGAATACCAAAATACTCTAAAGCTGTGTTCGTTTGGCCGATTGGATATAGAAAATATCGTATAATTACTGTAGACTTTAAATTTAAAAATTCCACACCTAAAACCTATGGCCGCTGTTGATTCATAGGCTTTCTTTTTGTTAGAAATGGTCGCAGTCTCTCTTGTCCAAACTTGTTCAGTCGGTTTCGAACGGACCGTTGGACACGTCGGTTCGCCGATTTCAAACAGGCGTCATCGAACCGAAACTGGTTTTCCGGTTTCACACTGGCGGTTCCAAAACCGTCACCGAACCAAAACCGGCCTTGTCTGAACTCAAATCAGCAGTTTTCGATTCGAATCGACGATTTTTTATTTTTATTTTTTTAAAAAATATATATATTAACTGGTGGGGAATGGAGAAGGTGGCGGAGCAACAGGGACGGTGGGTAAAGACTGCTGGGTGAAAAAGACAAAAAATGAGAGAATTGAAAAGAAAGGAGAAGAAAAAGAATTTGGCGTTGCTGGTGAATTCATTGATTAGCACGTTAGGATAAATATATTTATTATTATATATTATTAATTTTTTATAAACTTAAAATAATATTATTATTAGTAAAAACTAAATACTATGTATTGATGATTTATATTTTAAATTTATAAATTTTTATTATATAATTATAGAAAATAGAAAAATATTTGATTTGCTATTTTTGTGTAAAAAAGAATTTTTATAAGTTTTTATTATCTAATTATAGAAAATAGAAAAGTATTTGATTTGCTATTTTTTGTAAAAAAGAATTGGATGAATATAAAAAATTTGATAGAATAATACAACAAAATCTGAAAATATAAAATAAACAAATATAAAATTAGTCCAACAATTCAAACGTCCAAAACAAACACAACTTAAAAATTTATACTTCAAAATCCTAAAAAATCCAAATATAAAATTCAATCCCCTAAACAAATATCAAAACCTTCAAACAAACAAACCCTTAAAATAATAATATCTCCAAATTTTTCTATAAAAAAATTATTTTTAAAATATCAATTCCAAAGTCACTTTACTTTTTAACTTTTATTTATTTTAACAATATTTAAATATTATTCGTTTCAAACTATCTCATTAATACATTACTTTTTTCAATATAATAATAATTTCTTCCAACATAATCATTACAAAATTCAAATCTTCAAACAAACACAACTTAAAAATCCATACTTACAAATCTTAAAAAATCTAAATCCAAAATCCAAATCCTCAAAGAAACACACACTAAATTTTTATTCAAATTATAAATATACCATTAGACATAAACTTATTTTTTTACATAATGTCAAAGGTAAAAAATATCAAAATCTCTTACACACTTTTACTAACTAATAAAATACTATTATTTTTTAATTTACTATAAAACTCCAAAGTGCCCATTTCAAAAGAAGACGATGGGAGTATATTTTATCAGTAATATTTTAATATTATTTTTTATAACATAAGAACTCATAATCATTATTCTTCGAATGCACTATTCTGTAAAGTTTTTGCCAAACTTAGAAGTCCTGCTTTAAAGATTTCATTTGCTTTTTGCGTGATATTTGAATATTAATTATTATATCAAAACGTAGTGCAAATTAAAAAAAAATTACAAAATTACTTTCATTAGTGTCTTATAATAATAAAAAAATATTTGTACATAAAATTTTATAAATATATGAATATTTTTAATGTTAAGTATAATGACATAAATGTAACCATTAGTATACATCAATAAATTTGAATGCACATAAATTAAATAAACATTTGCACAATAAACATTTGTGATGAATATAAATTTCGTTGGTTACGGCTAAAATTTATAATGTATACCGTATATCCGATTGTTGATATATACTGATACATCGTAAAGTTTTTAATATTAGTATTATATATATTTAGAACAAATGAAGATAAAACAACAAAAATACTTTTATTAATAATGGTAATATAAAGTTAATGATATTTATGCAATTTATTATAAATGGTAAAAATATTTTTAATATTAAATAAATAATATAATTACCTTTTAAAAAAAAATTATTTGAAACGAATCAAAATAACAAAATATATATATATATATATATATATGGCGTGAGAATCCACACCTGCTGTCCGAAAGTGTGCAGTGCGTAAACCCCTTAATCTTAAAAAAAAAATATTTTTTATTTTAGGACATATGGAGTGTGACAATTTTTGTTATTATATTGAAATTCTAAAAATACCAAAATGATTAAAACTATATATTATTATAGTATTGTTACGAAAAAACTTTGTACGGCACTATACCAAAATTTTTTGGTATTTTCATTATTTTTTCCATATGGTATAAAAGTTTCTACCATTACCATGTTACAAATTTAAATACCAAAAAAAGTATAAAAAAAAAAAAAAAAACTTTTGCAATAAATATATTCCAAAATTCAAAAATAAAATTCTTGAAAATACATTTTCAATTAAAAATGCAAATAAATATCTACAATAAACATGTTCAAATAATTAAGATTTAATTACGAGTGTGTTCATCTTATACTCATGCTTCAAAATGTTTTATTCGTGAATCTCGTTTTGGTCGAACTTACTTAATAATTATTTTGTGTTTTTTGTTTTTGTCGTAACTAGTGTGTATTGGTAGTCTGATTTGAAAGCAAACAACTAGTGTATGTATGTTGTGTCGCAAAATTTACAGTTTGATCGTAAATTTGAGTTTGTTGTTGTTGCGAGCTACCTAATCGATTTTGGGATCACCAAATATTATAAAAATACAATATATACACATCTAAACAATATAGTACATTTTATTTATTCACAAAAAATTAAATAAGCTGACACAATAATACTCCTCATATCTAACCTAACTAAAAAAAACACAACTTAAAATTTTTTATTGATGAGTTTTTTGGTATAAAAACTATATATATATATATATATATTGTTCAAGTCATATTGTTACTAACAAAATTGTAATATTTTCTATTACAAAATATTACATAAATACTTTTTAAACTAAAAATCAAATTAAAAACTCAATTCAAACCAAAACCAAACTTTTAATTATGTTTACGATTATTAATTATTACTATAAATAAAAATGGATAAACTGTTTTTTTTAGTTCCATAACTAAACCCTTTGTCATTTTAGTCTCGTAAGTGGAGCTATCGCAAACTAGTCACATAAGTGAAAAATTTTCGTTGTTTTAGTCCTCCGGCGCCGGAGACGCCCGCGTGGCTCGCCGGAATCCACGTGTCTGCCAGGTGTCCCGCCAGGTCAGCGACACCTGGCAGACATGTGGATTTTTTTTTTTTTTTTTTTTTTTTCAATTGGATCAAATAAAAAAATTAAAAAAAGCAAATAAAATTAAAAATAAATTTAAAAAAATGAAAAATAAAAAAATAAAATCCACGTGTCCGTTAGGTGTCGCTGACCCGGCGGACACGTGGCCTCCAGCGAGCCACGCGGACGTTTACGGCGCCAGAGGACTAAAACAACGAAAATTTTTCACTTTTAGGACTAGTTTGCGACAGACTCCACTTACGGAACTAAAATGATAAGCGTCTATTACGAGACTAAAAAAATATTTTACCCAATAAAAATTTGTCATTGTGGTTGTGATGGATTAAAAATAAAAATGTATCATATGTCGGTTGGATGTAGGGAGTATTAGTTAGCATTAATTTGCATATAATCTTAATTAATTCATATTAGTTTCATAACTGTTGATTTGACAAAATTAACATACTAAAAATAATATTATTGCATATATTGTACTAAATTCATAATACTTCCTCCGTCCCACAACAAAGTATTCATTTTTTCATTTTAGTCTGTCTCGTAACAAAAATATTCATTTCTTTTTTTTAGTAACTGTACTTTCTACCTAACATTACAAATACCCTTACAACTTAAAATATATTACACAAATGTCATTACTTTATATCATACGTACTAATAAAGTTATTTTAGTAATTTCTATTTTATTCCTATTATATTCCAATATAATACTAATATTTCTAAAACTACGTGCAAAAAGCAAATGAATACTTAGTTTTGGGACGGAGAAACTATATTGTGCTCCAAAATATGTATCATATATTGTATTAACATATACTGTCAAATATATATTATCTTCTTTATAAACATGTGTTGATTGACCAAAGCGAATGTATATATATATATATATATTTATATCGATTTTAAAACGTTACAAAGATATTCCAGGTACAAGCACTGCTAACTAAATTTTAATTGAAAAAACATACCCTCTTCCTCTCATTGAAAGATTACCATTTTTCATTTTCGTTCGTCCCAAAACAAAGTTATTATTTCATAATTTACTGATTGTACTACCACCTAACATAATAAATACCCTTCCAATTTACACTATATTATACAAATGTCACTACTTTTATATTACATAATACTAATAGGATATTTTTGTCTTTTTTTTATTATAACCCATTATAATACTAATATTAAAAAATCTATGTACAAAAAGTAAACGACAACCTTGCATCGGACGAAGGGAGTAAGGAATTTAGTTTAATCGGTTGTTTTTAAATAATTCAAAATTGAAAGAAAAGAACTGGAATGTTGTAAGCTCGCATGGTTGTAGCAATGAAATTAAATAAATAAATAAATTTGGCAAATATGTGTAGTTCTTGTTTTGTTTTGTTTTTGTTTTTGTTTTTTTTTTTGGTAATAGCTCAATTAATTATCACTAAAAATAAATAAAAGAAAATTAAAAAACCAATTTACATTAAATGCATTATAATACTCGGTCCCAGTTCCAAACAGTATGCAATATTTCATTTTTTGTTTGTCTCAAACCCACTGCAATATTTTCAAATTTAGAAATAATTAATAATATTTATATACATATATTAATATACACTTCACTTTATCTCATCACATCACTCAAATAAAAAATATAAATAATTATTTATCTCTCCAATCACATCACTTAATATCAAAATTATCTTAAAGTATCCTACTTAATGTTTCTCACCTAAATTTCTGTGCTAAAAACAAATGTCGGACACTGTTTGGGCTATCTAACTAATTTAGGTAATAAATTTTCAAAGCATCCCTACATTCAATTCAGTTCCTTAATCAGTTACTATATTTTGGGACAGGGTCAAAGCAATATTAGGAAAGAGATTTTGAATAAGGAAATAAAATCAATTGCAATTAAGAAATCTCTTAAATCTAATTAATAAATAGTGTGCGACTAATATTTAAAGATACAATTTTTTATTTAGTTGTATTCACTTATCATCACTTTATTACCATATACTTTGTATGGTGAAATTAATTAAAATATAAATGAACAAATCATATTTTCAAATAAATGGAGTATACTTGTATTAGTAGCTAAATAATTTTGATTTTGATTTTAGGTTAAAACCAAATAAACTTTTTAAGAGTTTGATGTGGACATTTGTCTTTGTTGTATAACAACAAGCTAATTCGATTCTAGAATAGTTTGTAAAAATTTTATAATTGTGCATATAAGTATGTTATGTGTTATAATCAATAATAGTATATGATATACGAGACTATGAGTTTGTTTAGATAGAGATTTTTTTATTTATTTTTTTTTGTCTTTGGAGGTTTTTGAAAATTTGAAAAAAGAAAGTATTTGATTTGATGTTTTGTGAGAAAAAAGTGTATTTTATATGATATTTTTTAAAAAATGAACAGTATCAAATGAGTAATACTCTAATCATTCTCTTTTTGTTAATACGAATATTTGTATTACGCTAATATAAATAATACTCCCTCTGTCCCATAACATAGTATCCATTTTTCCATTTTAGTCCGTTCCATGACAAAGTATCCATTTCTTTTTTTAGTAATTGTACTGTTTACCTAACATTACAAATACCCTTACAACTTACAATATATTACATAAATGTCATTACATTTATATCAAACATAGTAATAAGGTTATTTTAGTCATTTCTACTTAATGCATATTACAAATAATATAATACTAATATCTCTAAAACCACGTGAAAAAACAAATGAATATTTAGTTATGAGACGGATGAAGTATATTGTCTATAGTAATATTAGTTAGTGCACGAAAAATTCAACATAGTAAAAATCGCTTTGATTATAGTACTCTAATCATTCTCTTTTGTGTTGAATTAGAGCTAAATTGTATATTTGTGTAAGCAAAAACCATATCAAAATAAACATACTAATCTTGAATTTTGTATATTAACCAAATTAAACAAGAGGATTACTTTAAAGCAACAAATTTTACATAAAATGAACCATATATTAATTAATTTGTTTGTTTTGGCATATTGTTGCTAATAAGATGTAACATTAAACCAATCAATCATCCTAATTGACATCAAATTAAACCCTAATTAGATCCAAACTGTTCCAGAAATACCAATACATGATCATGATCATCATCATCCTTGGAATCAGCAAAAACAAGAACAGATTGACTCAAATCCATTAGCTTAACTAAAAGGTTTCAAAAAGGAATTAAAAAGCATTAAATCTACCTACCTTAAAATCTTGCATAATTCTTCTGCCAGTCTATGCACCCTTTGCTTTTTCTTCTTCTTCAGGAACCTCATTCAGATCAAAATTCAACACCAATTTCTGCTCCATCTCCATCGAAATCAGGTCAGAATTCTGCTGCTGCTGCTGCTGCTGCTGTTCTTTCTCAGCATCACCATGGCACTTCCTCACGTGCTTTCCCAATGCCTTCTCACTTGCATAGACTTTCCTGCAAACCTTGCAAACGTGTTCATGACTCGCCGCCGCAGATTTTCCGGCGGAGGTGGTGGCGTTGTCCTCGACGCTGATCTTGAATTTCCGGTGGCTCGACATGTGCCCTCCCAATGCCTGATGTGTTGGGAAAGATTTTTTGCATATGTCGCATGTGTGTTTCTGATTAGGGTTTGCTTCTGCCTTATCCGATTTTTTCTTGCGGATTGGTTCAGCCATGGCGGATGACTCCTTTACCCCAATTTCAATTAGGGCTTCGGTCTTCAGCGGCGATGGAGGATTTAATTTGTCTTCAGAAACCCTCAGCTTCTTATAGGTCGGTGGCACGTTGAAGTAATCAGTTTTTAGCTTTACCAAAGCTTCTGCGGCTTCCTCCAACTCCGCCGCCTTACGCGGCGGCGACGCCGCGCGGCCGCGCTTTCCGGTCTTTGACCACGTCTTGAAATTTGGATTCTGACTTGAAGTACTGCTCGACGGAGCCTCTGTATCTTCTGATGATCCTAATTCGATCTCGCCGTCGTCTCCACAATTTTTCCCCAATTTGGAGAAATTAGGGTTTGCAGAAAAACTAATCTTAACCTTGGTCTTCGACTTCAATCCTCTATCATCTCTCTTCGGATGGCTCCTCATGTGTCCGTGCAGCGACTTCAACGACGGAAAGCTCCGATCGCACTCATTGCAGACAAACTCCGTCGCCGGCGCCGTCGTTTCGGAATCTCGCCCGTTCTTCGGTTTCAGCTTCTTCCTGACGTAATTTTTGTCCGACTTTACGTGCGCGCTGCTCGTGTGACCTCCCAGAGCCTTTCCGGTGGTGAAACTCCGATCGCAGTGCGGACAGTTATGCATCTTCGGTTCTCCGGCGACCTCCGACTCCACCGCCATATTCTGCGGCAACTTCAGCTTCATCAAAATTTTCCCCTCCGATCCTGCTCCATCCTCCATGGCCACTCCTTTGCAATTAATTTTCTTCTCATCTAACTTCTCCTGGTTTTTATAAGTATCCTCCATGGATGGAGGAGAGGATAAATCAGAAAAAGGCTCAAATCAAAATCAAATCAACGAAAGAAATCAGAAAGTAAGAAGAGAACAGAGAGCGAATTTAGGAATAGAGAGAGAGAGAGAGAGTGAGAGTGAGAAGAGAGAGAGTGAGAGTGAGGAGCATAATAAGGCGCACATCTATTTTATTTTGATCCTGTATATATATCATATTTAATGAAGCAAAAACTATAACTATTTGATTTATACTCACCGTCCCAAATAATTAGTTTGAAATTGATATGGAATAGGCGCTAATTCAAGTCAATAACCTGAGGTGTCGAGGGTTTGAACCCATGATCTCATGATCACACATCAAATCCCTACGCCACCAGGCCATCCCTTACGGAACAAGAGATTATGATATTTGATTTGATATATCATCGTTGTATACTGATTTTCTAAACTTCATCCATCAAATCCAAACAAACTTCTAGAATATTGTTATTCTTATTATTATACTTGAATTTTTATTTGAATTTGAATGGTTAACAGGCTTCTGTTTTAAATCTTGATATTTAAAATTTTCAAATAAAAGATTAAGGTTTACTTCTTTTTATCAATATATAAAAATAATAATATTTTATATTAAATTATTAATTTTTATAAAAAAATATAAATATAAATATTATCTCCGTCCCATTAAAAGGTTGTCATTTTTCACTTTCGTCCGTTCCAAAACTTAGTAATTGTACTATCTACCTAATATAATAAATATGCTTCCAACTTACATTATATTACACAAATGTCATTACTTTAATATTATACAATAGTAATAAGGGTATTTTCGTCATTTTCACTACAATCCATTATAATACTAATATTTAATATCTATGTGCAAAAAATAAACGTCACCCTTGTTCCGGTACTGAGGGAGTATATTAAAAATTGTATCATGAAAAAAAAAATTTTGATTGGACGGAAAACCCTAAATATAGGACTACGCAATAAAATGTGTATATTCATGCATGCATGAGTCGTTGGGAGGGGTAGATACGCTTGACGTCCATGTAATAGCAATTAATTAATTAATTAATTAAAATATGATTAATATTCCAATATTTTATTTATTTATATATAAATTATAAATTCTTTTTACAACTATATTTCAACTCTTTACTAACAAAAATCTATTTTTTCTCCCATGGAACATGGGATTATGCACTTAATTTTCATTTAATTGATTATAATCAGGTTTGTTCATATTGTATGTTTTAGTGACATAATATTTTATAAATATTATTAAAAAATATAATATATATTATTTATTTATAAATATTCAATTTTGAATACAAAATATTAATTTTATATTACTATACTGATACAATTTTTCGAATTTTCGTATTTAATATTAAAAATAAATTTATCCAAAAATATAAAGTGAATAAATTTAAAATTATTTTTTTATATGTGCATACGTTCTATTTCTCTATTATATTTTTCAATTAAATTATTTATTTTATTAAATAAAAAAGCATATTTATTTTCTACAGATTTTTATTCTTAAATTATATTCACGACTATTATTATATTTTTTCTATTTCATCGTTCATTCATTGTACGCACAACAGCATATCTTAGGAGTCCGTTTGGATAGGATATTTGATTGACAGGTAATCACTAATGAGTTTATATATTACTCCGTATATTTCTATCTTTATCCATGCATCCATCCAAACAGACTTCCTTATAACTTTCTGTTTTTTTATTTTTTATTTTTTATTTTGTTTCTATAAAAATTATATTTAGCAAATAATCCAAAAAGCCCCCTTTTCAGCCTCGGATAAGTCCCCCTCCTTCAACTCCCTGTTTGGGTCTGCTTAAGTGACCATAGAAAGTCCTGACTGGTCGTCCGAAGAAGCCCAGGTTGTTAACTTTTAACTGATTTGATTAATCGGTATTAACTATTTGTTATAAAGTATCTGGTAAAAATTATACTCCCTTCGTCGTCGTCACTGTGGACACGGTATTTTAGGAGGGGTGTAATTAGTAGATAATTATGAATGTATTAGTGAAAATAATTATTTTATAATATAAATAATTATAAATTAAGATTAAGATAAGTAATTAGTTTAATTACAATTAAAAAAAATAAAATTAAAAAATTTAAAATGAAATTAAAGTGTGTAATCATTTTCCAAAAAAGGAAAGTGATATGGTACGTAGGACGGACAGAAACGGCTGGACATAGTATTTGAGATAAAGGGAGTATTAATTAGCTGATAATTTTAAAATATTCCATAAAATAATAATGATACTCCCATCCCATGCCATCGTCTTAATTTAAAGTATTTATTATTATTATTTTTATTTATCTCATTTAAAATATCATTTTTATATTGAAAAAAATAATTATACATTAATACTAATATATAATTTAATTTTTACTTAAATTACAAATATATCATTATTTTATACTCAAATGGCAAAAATATCAAAATCTCTTATTCTACTCACCAATAAAATATTAGTATTATTTTTTAATTTACTATTCCCTCTGTTCCAAACCAGGTGCAATATTTTCTTTTGGCACGTGTTTTTAGGTGGATAGTATTAAGTAAAATAATTTAGAAATTAGATGATATGATGATGAGAGAAATATATATTTTATTTTTGTATTTGAATGATGTGAGAGGATAAAGTGTGGGGTATAAATTAAATATAATTAATTATTTCTTATTTTGAAAATATTGCAGGGTGTTTGAGACGGGACATACCAAAAAGAAAATGTTACATGTGTTTGGGATGGATGAAGTACAAAACTACAAAAAAGCTTCTTTCAATTGGAAAGAAGAGAATATTATATTAGTTATTTATATATAAAATGATAATTAAATATATTTTATTTGGTTTTGGTTTTAAATTATATATTTAATTTAAATTTGTGTTTAAATAGTATTTTAATATTTTTTTTTGTTCTAATTCAAAATAGTTTTTTTGTTATTTTTGTCTGTTCCTCTATAAAATATTTATTTTCTATTTAGTAAATACTACAAATATTATTAATTTTTACTTAAATTACAAATATACTATTATAAATACAATTAATTTATACATAAAAATAAATGACAAAAATGTCAAAACTTCTTAGGAACTTCTATTAACCAATAAAAGATTATTATTTATTAATCTATTATAAAACCTCAAAGAGCCTCTTTAGAATGAAACATATGTATTATAATATTTTATTACAAATAATTAATTTATACAGTACTTCTATTAATCAATACTATTATTTCTTAATCTATTACAAAACTTCAAATAACCTCTTTAGAACTAGACTTATGGATTTATTACAAACAATAGTATATTTTTATTGGTAGCAGTAATATCTGTAATAATGTGTTTGAAACAAAAATGAAACATAAATTTCATTTTAGATTCTTGTTGATTTGTAGTGTAAAGGCCAAAAATATTTTTATTAGTATTATATAATATAAAAATGATAACATTTGTATAATATATTTTTTTAAATTGTAAGGTATTTATTATATTAGTTGATAGTGTAATTATCAAAGTATGAAACAGAATTAGGACTTTTTGACCTGTCAAATAATTAAAAGTTATTTAATAAGCTAACGGCTGAAAAAAAAAAAAAATTGTTCACCCAATCAAAAAATTTTCTACATGATTCTCAATATATAGACTCCCTTCGTTCCACCTACTCACCTACCGTGTCTATATTTCTATTTTTGTTCGTCTCACGTCGGATGTCACTTTTCTTTTATGAAAAATAATTCAACATTTTAATCTCATTTTAATTTTTAATTTAATTAATTAGTTATCTTAATCTTAATTTTAATTTTTAATTTAATTAATTAGTTATCTTAATCTTAATTTATAATTATTTATAGTATAAGATAATTATTTTTACAAATATATTTTTAATTATTTACTAATTATACTTATTCTAAATTCAGGTATCTTCGGTGCTAGATCAAACGGATGAAATAGTATTTATACTCATTTTCTCACAAAATTTAATAATTCAATAAAAAAAATATTTTTTCTATTACCAACAATATTCTCATATCTCACACTAAAAAAACATTTTAAATTAAAACACCAAACAAAAATAAAAATTTAATTACATTTAAAAAAATTTATTATTCTCATTTTTAAACTGATCAATTCTCAAACATACATCTATGAAAATCGATCTATCCTGATTTGAACGGATCATCATATATTATACGATTAATCAATATATATTATATATAACAGTATATTTATAATACAATATATATTATACTCTCTTATTATTTAAATCTATTTTCACTTTCCTTTTTTGGTTGTCATCCAAATTTATTTCCGTTTTTTTTAGTAAAAAAATACTATTTTTTTTTACTAAAAAAAAGTAAAAATTTCTATTTTTACATATTTTTTTAAAAATCGGTGTTCGGTCAAATAAGCACACAATTGAATGACGGAGGGAATATTAATTATAAAATAATATATGATTGAATCAGTACATTCATTTATTGTGCTTGAATTATAATTTTCTAAAAGCTATCTATATATTTGGTGTGGAATTATATTAAACAGTAATTAAAAGTCAAATAGTATCCAAAACATTTTATTCAATTAATCAAAATATCAAATAATCATAATAAGAGAGAATAATAGACCCAATTATCACAATAAAGAAACATTTAAACTTACACTCTTCTTTATGGGTTTTTAAGTTATTTTACTTTTATTATTTAGTAGTTCCTCCGTTTCAAAATTATAGTCTAGTTGTGTTTGACACGAAATATAAGGAATATTGATATTATATCAGTATAGGTAAAAAGTACGAATAAAAGACTTTTTTGCCCTTGTGAGTGTATTAGTGTAAAAAGCAGTGACAATTGTATAATAATAATGAAAAAGTAAGGGTAGTTTTATAGTGATATAGTTATTTATGAAAATGAGACTATTATTTTGGGACGGACAAAAATGGTAAACAGGACTATTGTATCGAGTAAAGGAGTATTTTTTATCAAAAAATATCAAATATCAAAAATAATTTTATTTTTATATATAATAGTATATTATATTAAAATTAAATTCACATGTAGAAGAATATCAACACTTACTTATATGCATAAATCAATTATTCTAATTTAAAATTCTTATTATTCAAAAATCAAATTCTACCTTCTAAACCCACAAACACACACTAATGTAGGTTTGGATATAAATGATTTTTTTACACCTATTGTATTAAAATGACATAGATATATAAATATATAAATATATATATATATATTTATGGGGACATATTAGTTTTTATACATCTATAAATAAATAATTATGTCACATATATATTCCTCCGTCCCACATATAATTTGTCTCTATTTTCTATTTTCATCCGTTCCACATGACTTGTCATTTCTATTTTTGGAAATATAATTATGCACTTTAATCGCATTTAAATTTTAAATTTTATAATTTTCTTAATTTTAATTAAATTATTTATTTATTTTAATCTTAATCTATAATTATTTTTAGTAATACACTTTTTAATTACTTACTAATTATATTTTACCTAAATTTTCGTATTTACAGTAATAGTCCTATATTTTCTGGGACGGAGGGAGTATTAAACATGTTTAGTAAAGTGTGTTACTTTTTATACACATGCATGTTATTTAGTAATTAGTACCATATTGTTTTGTACACATATATGTTATTTTGTAGGAATTATTTGTGTAGTGATTCATATTATTGCAAATAATTTTATTGTAAAAAATTAATTAAACTGTTGCACAAAAATATGATGGATCTTAATTATGTCAGTATGCAAATATAATTTCATATGTACTTAAATAGCGCATAATTTATATTGTGCAAATTTAATAAACTGTACTTAGAAGTAGAGCTGACAATGAGTTGATTCGTATCGGGTTGAATACTTTAAACGGGTTAAATTACTCAATCATAATCCGACCCGTTTATTATCGTGTTGGGTTCGGATTGACCCGTTTATTATCGCATCGGGTTCGTGTTGATCCGTATACATAATTAAGTCGAATTTCTTGATTCAAATTAAATAATTTTTTGTTGTGTTATCATGTTATGTTAGTTTTTATTGGTTTGAGCGTAAATTAGGTTGAATTATTTAAAATTGAACTTAGTTTATGAGAAAATTATTAAATTATGATTATTTTATATATATAATGAATATATTAATCAATATTAATATATTATGATCGGGTTGTCTTGTCGGGTTCGAGTTGAGAGCTTCAACCCTAACCCGACCCGTTTACTATCGTGTCAGGTGCGTGTCAACCCGTATACATAATTGGACTGAAATATTTAACCTAAACCCAATTATTTCGTGTCGGGTCAGTTTTTGTCAGCTCTAGTTAGTAGGGTGGTCATTATTCTTAACTTGATTTAGATGATAATTTGTGAGATTGTGAAAACTAAATTTTGTAACTCATTGCACATTTTTGTAATTTATGTCTCTGCTTTACTAATGCTATGGCTATAATATTATAGGTTTATTTATTTTGATGAATATAAACATAACAATAATATAATATACAAAATATATCCCGACAACACATAATAATATAATAGTCAGCTGAATACAATATAATACTCTTTCCATCCGCTTCTAAAAGTCACGTTTACCTTTTGCGTACTAATTAACATTCAAAATATCTTGATAATATTTGTACAAATATCTTTCTATCAGCATTAGTATTATAAGATATTAATAAAGTATTTTTGCATTTTTTTTAATTTATACTACATTTTGATATAATAATTATTATACAAATATCAACCCACAAAAAAATAAATAGAATCCTGATATAAGGACGGAGGTAGTATATAAAATGCAAAACACATAAATTCGCTTACAAAAATTTTAAAACATTATTAGCATCCTTAGTTAAATTTAAATAATTAGTAAACTCTTAAAAATATGCAAGACTGAATGAAAATAAACAAATAAAAATATATTGTTAGAATAAAATAAGCTTGTTCACTGAAATGAGTTGATTTTTTTTTTTTATGTGCTATAAAATATAATATTTGTGATTGATTTTGTTATATGTGAATGATATATATTATAATATTATATATATATGGGTTTATATATGTAGAAAAATATATATATATTTTATTGGTCAATATATTTTATTAAATATATATTCAAAATATTACATATAAAAAAATACCATAACCCTTTGAAACGCAATCAAACGCAACCTATTGAATATTTGGTAGTTGGACTTGGAATTCTGTCTGTGCCATTATACACTAAACTCGTAATAATACATTAAAATATTAAGAAAGTGAAATTCCATTTATGCCCTTATCACTTGCTGATATAAAAATGTTTTCAATTGGTCGCTGTAACTTCTAGAACCGCAGGTTCCCAATCCTCCATTATTTCCTCGCTTTCGGCGCTCTCTTCTCAGGGTTATCCGCCGCGATCTCTGCTGAATTCTGTTCAGATCGTTTCTACTCGGTAGTTTCTGTTCGATTTAATGCTGATCTTTTATTAATCTGTTGTTGCAGTCAGTAATTTTCGCTTGTAGATGAGCTGGGGTTTCTGCTTTTTTGTTTTCCCTCGAATTTCGCGACTGTGTAGGATTTGTGCGTTTTTAAGCATTTTTGCTGTTTGAAATCTGAGTAAGATATTTTCTGTTGAAAACCTTTGTTAATAAATCTGCTGCTGAGGTCAGTATTCCATCATCTGGTAAATCGTGTTGGAATCGATTATGTTCGGTGGTTTTTGTGTGAATCGGTTTTAATTATGTAGATTAATCGGTTGCTGCTATCTGTAATTTCGATCTGTATGTGTGCTGAGGGATGACTTCCTCTCGACTTGCACCGAGGATTGATGTCCTTGAATGATTATTGTGGCTCTTATTGTTAGAACTTCGAAGAAGTTAATTAGCTGTTGAAACGTCTCTCAGCTAGGTACTGTATTGGAGATTGGTTTACTTCGATTGAATGTATTGCTTGGTCAAACTAGTAAAAAAGAATGTAGTTACATGAAAATTACTGCGTCAAACATATGACAGGGGGCAAATTTCTGGTAGTCTTTGACTAACATTAGGTGTAGTGATAATTTTGATACTTTTTTGTTTGTCCTAATTTTTGTCTGGATTAACTGTTCGTAGACAGTTAGAGCTGATCAAGTTATCTAATTTAAAATTGAAGTTTATCCAGATGAATAATACTGTGGTAAATCTGTGTTAGCTTGAAATGAGATCTGGATTCAGTTTATGTACAAGTGTTGATTTTATAGGGTAAATTATACCAGGCTCTCTTGTGTTTCAGTAAAAATGCATAAAATACTTTGTGCTACATTTATTACGTGAAACCCATCGTGTTAATGTAAAGTTTGCACGAAACACCCTTTTTGTCCAAAGCCGATGTTTGGTTCTAAATCAAGATCTAAATTACGACAAAGTGTTACACAAATAAAAACTTAAAATATTTTAAATAATTTTTTTTGAACAAAATAAATAAATAAATAATTGATCAATTTTTTTATTTGTGTAAAACTTGAGTAGATCTTTGTTTAGAATAAAAAATAAAAAAAGGAAGGTACTTCGTGCAAACTTTACATCTACACAAGGAGGTTTCACGCAAGGGTGTTTTGTTTATTTTTACTAAAAGACAAAGGAGTCTTATATATAATTTACCCTTTATATTGAAAACTCTAAAAAGCTGATTACATAGAGAGACTCATTTTGTAATTTTTTGCTAAGTTGTTTTTATTTCTATACTTGTTCAATTGTCTATTTATTGAGTCAAAATTTATTCAAATGATATTGAACTCAATGACTGCCCTGTCAGTTTACTCATAGAAATGACCAACTACATGCACAATTGGGTGCAGGACTGATGCAGGTACTGAAGATACAGCTATAAATTCCCCTGTCAGATATTCATATCATAAAAAAGAATGTCGAGCAACGGAAATACACACTGGTGCTATCAATGTGGCCAACCAGTTCGACCACGAGGTCATAATATGGTTTGCCCGTACTGCGATGGAGGCTTCATACAAGAGCTCCCTGAAGTTATGGGCATTCCTTCTGGCGGCGATGCTCCGAATTTTGGATTCACGGAACGTTACCATGATCCAAGATTCGGTATAATGGATGCATTTGCTTCTGTGATGAGGCAAAGAATGATGGGAAGGGATTCCAACTTTGACGTCCGAGCACGTCCTGGCATGATCCCAGAACGAACTGTGGGAATTGGTTCCAGACCCCCCGGCCCATTTTTGATACTCCATGGTGGTCAATCTCAAGCTGGCATCCCTGACTATGATCCATTCGATATCTTCTTCAATGGAGGGTCCGGGATGAGGCATAGGCGAGGTGATTTCAGCGAGTTCTTTATGGGACATGGGCTACAAGAAATAATCGAGCAGCTAAGCATGAACGATAGGCGGGGCCCGCCTCCAGCGCCGCGTTCTGCAATTGATGCTATGCCGACAATTAAAATTACCCAGCGCCATCTCAATACAGATGCCCACTGCCCCGTGTGTCAAGAAAAGTTTGAGCTCGGCTCAAAAGCAAGACAAATGCCGTGTGATCATATTTACCATTCGGACTGCATTGTTCCTTGGCTCGTTGAGCATAACTCTTGCCCTGTTTGCCGTGTCGAGTTACCTTCCCAGGTTTCTGGAAACTCCCGGCCTGTCTGGAATCAAAGGTCTGGGAATCCAAGCAGCAGCAACAATGCGAGGAGGGAATCGAGTAATTCTCAGAACTCGAGCCGATGGAATCCGTTCTCGTTCTTCTGGTCCTCCAGTTCTTCTAATCAAAACAACCGTGGAAGCAGCTCAGCGGCCTCGAATGAGGGACACAACAGGTCGAGATGGCCGTTTGACTATTGATCGGTATTCTTCCTTAAACCCCCTCGTTATTTATACGTGTTTGTGTTTGCGCGCTTACAGTGTCGGGTTTGTGGCTTTTGATCTGAATAACTAACTTCCTCTTAACACGAGTGAAAGTTATTTGATGATCTATAGTCTTTGTTAAGTTAAAAAAAACTTACATGTGGCGATGAGAATGAGAAATATCATCATTGTCCACCTAAGTGCATTCTATCGTCTACAGTGTATATAATTATTTTGGATCACTGCTCGTTGTTATTATGGAATTTGATGCTATTTTTCATTTGGTTCTATTCTATGCATGTTGGATGTGAAACAGCTAGCTGTGAGCCTATGGGAAATATTCCCATGCAAAAACTTTGTGATAAACACTTTAAAGGGTTTTTCTAAGTTATCGTGATTACATGTTACACAACTATTCAAATTTAAAATATTATTAAAAATTTCAACCTCAAAATCCAATTATCTTTAAACAACACTAGTATTGTTTTTTTTTTTTTTTTTTTTTGATAACATAGAACCTACAACTTTAGGTGGATTCTGGATAAATTTTTGATTGAACTTAATAATCTACAAATTAAATTCGACAAGAACTTAGGTAAACTATATATAGCATTGGAATTTAATTGAAATTTAAACCCATAACTTTACGTTAACAAGTCCAAACCAAAGTCCTGTTCATCCCATTGAGGATTGCATGACATGAAATATTCCCGAGAGATGATTGGATTGTAGGCTGATGATAATGAATTGGTGACTTTGATGAGAGGATTTATTTCTGACCATCATTCATCATCAAGGGTAGATTATCTGTGTTTTCATCTTTGCCTCTACACACATTATTGATCTATTATAAACGAGGGATGAAGAAGAAGTTGAAGTTAGTGGTTGGTGCATTGAAACTCAAAATCATGTAACACATTACTATATATACATATATATTTTTGGTTGGATTGGAAAAAAAAAAAAACTATATTCTAATTATTGGAGAAAGAGTAGTGTAGTGTAGTGTATTGCAGTGTGTACCTTTACTTACTACTACTACTGTTGCGCGCACTGCACCCTTTGAGCTCCTCCTCCTCCGCCGCGCATATCTTCATCCTCGTCGTAGGCCTCCTCCTGATACTGCGACTGCTTCCTCCTCATCTCCTCCTCGATGTTCACATCGTGCAGCGTCGTCTCCTCGCATTCATCCAGCTCCATGTCCGTCAGCTGCGACTGAGGCTTTGCCGGAAGTATATTCCCCAGGGCCTCAACTTGATCCGGACTTAGGGAATCGGGGAAATCCACGTTGAAATGAATGTACAGTTTGCCCTTCATGAACGGTCTCTGGTACACCGGCATTCCTTCGTCATTGATCGCCTTGTACGAGTCTGCGCCATTGATTTATTTATTTATCTCCGAAGTAATTCCGAAACATAGCAACTGGAAGATAAAGATGGATGTACAAACCGGGCTTCACTACTTCTCCGGGCTGTGATTTGACGAGAAGCAACCTCCCGTCTAAGTGCGTGATTATAAACTGGAAGCCACACAGGGCCTCCGTGAGCGACAGCCTGTGGTTGATGAAAAGATCTTCCGCCTTCCTCTTGAATTTCGGATGCTCCTTCTGCTGAAGCACGAATACGATGTCGCCAGTCACAGTATCGGGCTGCAATAAAAACAGAATTTATTATAGCCAAATGCATCGATCATCTTATACGTATATTGATAACAAGAAGTTCGTTGTATGTAGATGGTTCTTTTCACATATTTTTTATTCACGAAACAGTTTCTACTAAATGGGTGACGATGGAGAGATAGAACCACATGAACTCCTGCTCTGGTACTAACTAATTTACTTTAAATTCAATTACCCCAGCAATGATCAATGAAAAGATGGAGTTAGAGAACATACCGCCTCGTCGGCTTCGCCAGGAAATGTAATTTTCTGCCCGTTTTGCATGCCCTTCTCGACATGGACTTCTAGCACCTTTTTCTCCTGAACAACTTTCTCACCTTTGCATTGAGGGCATCGGTCTTTATCGTTGATGGTCTCTCCAGTTCCTTTGCATTCGTTGCAGGGATGCTGCATTTGCTGAATCATACCAGGGCCAAGCTGGCGTATCGTGACTTTCATCCCACTTCCTTGGCAGCCCGAGCACTTCATTGAAGCTCCAGATTTTGATCCCTTGCTGTCATGCGAAAAGCAAACAGACCCGAATCATTTAACACAAAACAATTATATTGCACATTACCATAACTAGAAAAGATTCATAAGCACTATTTCACTTCAGTTAAATTGTATTATTGATTATCCATCTTTTAGGTCCATTTATGTCAGGCCCTTAGGCCTCAAGTAGAATCCTATTGTTCATTAAATAAACAAGTGATTAGCCTATATACTCTCTAAATCCTTATCGATCAAACTAAGTTCATCAGGAATCCAAGAACCCACCCGCTACACTTTGAGCAAATCACATTGCGTGACAGAGAGAGCTTCTTCGTGGTCCCGAGATACAAATCCTCGAGAGAGACTTTGAGTGGGTGAACATCATCCTCTCCACGCCTTTGCCTTCGTCCCCTACTACTACCCCCACCTGATGGTTATCAAAACATTTTTAAGTTAAAACCAAAGCCCAAAAATCTTCACTACCAAAAAAATTGTCAGCAGTATCTGTATATCTGACTCACCAAATGGGCTCCCACCGAAGAAAGATGAAAAGATGTCAAATGGATCATGCATACCCCCGCCACCTCCCATTCCTTCCTTGAGTGCATCCTCTCCATATTGGTCGTAGATTTCACGTTTCCCGGGATCACTCAAAACCTCATAAGCATGAGCAAGCTCCTTGAACTGCAGCAACACAATCAAATTTTAATTGATGATATTGCATGCCCCAACATTTTGTTATAATGGCTGAAGCTCTAATAGTTGTTAATTCCCTACAGTTCTGAAATCCCACTTGAATTTTCAATTTGCATTTTCTCATTTCTAATATAAATATATATAATCATCAATATTGTTTGATCACTGTCGCCTATTCAGATTTTAAATTTATAAAAATTCACTTCAACAAAATTCTGAACCAAAACCTATTCATCATTTTTATCTACAATCTTCTTACTACTATGCATCAAATTTTATTTTCTTTTCATACATAATCAGTTATCCACTTTTCCGAAAGTAAGTTGAAAATACACGTCAATTTTCATATGATATTCAAACATCGTTTTAGCTCAACTACATACTGAAGCTGTACATTCATCACGCATTTAAAAAAAAAACAAGGACGTCCAAATATTCTCATAACATACATTTGCACATGTATTGTAGGCATCCGACAAGTATAATCGAATATCATATAAAAATGCAACACGAATTCCGCAATTGATTTCAAATATTACGTCACAGCACCAACGCCAAATAATCTCCAGCGAATAAACACAAATCAAACGGAAACAAAAATGGCTAATAACTCCAGAAATAAAGTGAAGAACAATACTATACCTTCTCAGGATCACCGCCCTTGTCAGGATGATTCTTAATCGCCGCCTTCTTGTACGCCTTCTTTAGATCGTCAGGCGACGCTGTTTTGGGCACTCCAAGAATCTCATAGTACCTACTGTTGTCGCTCTTCCTCGGCGCCCTCCCAAACATCTCGAATCGAATTCGCAAATGCCTAACTCAACTCGAATGGATCGAATTATAAGAGGACGTACGATTTCTGAATCGAAGCAGCAGAGATCCTACGGGAAGGGAGAACGATTGGGAAGAAAGGCTGTAACACTAGTCAGCAAGGAAACGGCTTTTTAGGTTTGGGTAAATATAAGATTGGATTCGACGGTGGAGATCGAAATAGCTTTAGATCTTAGCCGTTGATATGGTGGCGGTGATTGTGGGGATCGTTCAAATCCGACGGTGAGAATTTGGCTCTGGAGAGTTCCAGGGAAAAGTGGAGGCTGTCTCTATGTTCTCGTCCAAGCACGCTTTCTTTGACGAGGGTCAAATAAAATTGAATATTAATTGAAAAAATATGTACATTTCTACCGAGTTTTTGTTTTTGTTTTTTTAGGTTGTGGTGAATATTAGTCCTTTTTTTTTTTTTAGGTTATGTAATAAATTAAAAAGTAATATTAGTATTTTATTGGTTATAATAATTTTTACATTTTTGTTCTTTTATTTTATATGTACAATAATTGTACGTATAATTGTATATTTATAATTTAAAAAAAAATAAAAATATTTTAGTATTAGTCTATTAAATATTACTTTTTATAAAAGATGAAATAAATACTTTGAAGCGAAACAAACAGAGATGGTAAAAATATACTTTGAATTGAGATCGATAAAATATTTTTTAAGTAATTGTGGAGGTGGATTGATAGTAAATTCTGTCTAGGTTAGGCCAGTTGCAGCCAAACTGAATTATCAATTATTTTGTATATTATATTATATTTCGTACCAATATGTATATTTATTCTTAGTTGGATCATTTAACAAACGATTATTATGTGTCGAATGAATTTGCATTTTGATCGTAGATATGAGTTTATTGTGCTGTTTGAATTAATAGATTTTTTTTTTGGCCAACAATTATTTTTATTGTTGTTTTGAAAATTAAAATAATAGACTAGTACGTGTCAAAATAATTAAATTGGTTCATTGGATCCCCATGCGTAATTTGGACTACATGTTTCGTACATTTGTACACGTGTATGTAATGTAATTATAGAATAACAATGACGATGATATCCAATTTTTATTTTTTTGGCATTTACCAGAAAAAAATTAATAAATCGTGTTTGATAATAAATATCAGTGTTGTATTAATATTCTCATTAAAATATAAAAATTATATTAATAAGTCAAACAAAAGTAGTAAAATAAAATTTTAAATTCAGACCGAGGAAATAATATATTTGTTGAGCACAAATAAACGATGGGATCTTAAAAAGAGAGTACGAAAAGTAAGGAAAAGGCTTCATCGGGAGAAAGCAGAGATCGGGTGTAATAAGGTCGGATGCAGAAATCGGACGTGATAAGGTCGGGGACAGAGATCAGACATGATAAGGTCGGACAGGATAGGGTCGGGCACGGAGATCAGACATGATAAGGTCGGGCACTGAGATCGGACGTGATAAGGTCGGGCAAAACAGAAGTATCGGCAGACGCGGAGGTCTGTTAAAACGAAGGTCGGGCAAAGAAGAAGTATCGGTAGACGCGGAGGTCGGTCAAGACAAAGGTCGAACAAAAAAGAAGTATCGGCAGACGCGGAGGTTTGTCAAGAGGATAGTCTGTTGAACCAGTTGTCCATCTAAGGAGATAAGGCAAATAGAGTCGGTCGGTTGGTTCGCTGTCGGATGGTCCGTAGTCGGTTGGCCAGCGGTCGGACCAACTGAGGTCGGACGGAGGACGGCTGATACGGGAGTCGGTTGAAAGAGGAAGTCGGGCGAAGAAGGACGGCTGTACTGAGGTCGGTCGAAAAAGGAAGTCGGGCGAAGAAGGACGGATGATACGGAGGTCGGTCGAAATAGGAAGTCGGGCAAAGAAGGACGGCTGATACGGAGGTTGGTCGAAAAAATGTCTGTTAATTGGTCGCCTACTTAAGTAAACAGTAGTTCAGTTGCTTGGTTGGGGCGACCATTGAATCGTCTGGATGATTCATTGTTCAGCCAATTGGAGAAATCAGTCGCTTGATAGGTGGCCGATGAGTCGTTTGGTTTAGCGACCAGTCTAAGAAGCCAGAAGTTATTGCTGGACCGTTGAGTAGTCGGTCGGGACCAGCCGCCCATTTAAGGCGGTGAGGTTTTCAGAAGCGGTCGGCCGAGACATTTGAGTGTTGTAACTGGCGAGAGCAGTTGGTGAGTCGGTTAACACACGTGTCAACAGAGGAAGACCTGGTGGGCGGTTGACAACGGTTGCTGTAATCGACCAGACGGAGGTTCAAACCGTTTCTTTAAGGGGTTATTTAATGATTCGGGTATGTTCTGACAAAACATCTTCAATCAACATCAAATTTAAGAGAATTGCTTTTGGGGATCACCACTTTATTTTTCCAGTCTGTAGTTTTATTTTCCTATTTTATTCATGTATCCTATAGTGTTTAGAGATTTATAATCTCGACACTAATTATATCAAATTCGAAGATAATTTCCTATTTTCGGATTTTACTTTTTATTGTTGAAAAATTGCATCAACAATATTAAAAGTTAATTTAATAATTAAAATATCAAATTAATATTTATTTATATTATACTATATAATTATTTTAATTTAATATTTTTATTATTTAAAATTCAAATCTACAAAACAAAAGGCAAGAAAACAAAATAGTGTTGTTTTGATTTGGTCTCATAAATTTTGATTTGGGTTTCATATAAAAATAATACTCTTTCCCTCCCATTAAAAGGTTACTATTTTTCATTTTCGTTTGTCCCAAAGTTACTATTTACTAATTTAATAATTGTATTACCTGCATCACATGATAAATACCCTCTTAACTTACAATATATTACACAAATACTATTACTTTTATATTACACCATGAAGTATATAATATTTTATAATAGTAAAAATTGTAAAAATCAAAAATAAAAAATTTCAAAATTCAAATAAAAAAATTTTAAAGTTTGATAGCGAAAAAACACACATTTTATATTTGAAAAAATTTCCCATCTTCTGCTCGAAGGGTCATATTTAAAAAATATTTGGATAAATATTTTTTATACAAAAATATTCAAATATCACCCAAAAAAATAAATATATCGAAGCTGGACAAAGAGAGTACTATTATAAATAAACTTTATAATATGAATAAATTATGCTTTCTAAGTACCATATAATTTGTGCACCCGTTAATCATAATTATATATTTAATTATACTTTAAAATTTAAATATTTTTATTTTTAATTAAATTATTTTAATTTTAATTAATAATAATAATTATTAAATTATAATTATTTTTATTTTTAATTAGGAGACAAAATTTGATGGGACGACGAGTATTATTTTTAATAAAATATTAATCTCAAAATAGTTTATAAAATTAAAATAAGCACTAACTCTGTACCCGGAACGATATAAATATATTATTAGCTTAAAATAAATAAAAAGTGAAAGGAAGATAACGGCGTGTTAACGTCGTTAAGATTATCGTTAGATGGCATCATTATCGGCGATCCACATCCACACTGCCTGCCTGCCTTTCTCTTCTCCAACAACATTTATCACTTTCTCCTCCACTCTTCTCCGGCGTGGCATCCTCTCAAAATCCCCAATTTCGGAACCCTAATTTCCGCCATAGCCATGACCTCCGCCGCCTTTATCACAACCGTAACCCTCCTTATCTCCTTGCCCATCCTCCTCTTCTTCCTCCTCGCCCCGCGCCTCCTCCCTCCCCGCCAAATCGCCATCTCCCTCCCCGACGAGCTCGACGACCTCTCCATCTTCCACAAGGCGATTTCCATGGACGCCGCCAATTTCTCACGCACGCGTCCCTTCCCCCGCCTCCCCGTCGCCAAGTTTCGGCTCTCTTCCGCCATCCGCCGCCCCAAAATCGCCTTCATGTTCCTCACCAACTCGCCGCTGCATTTCGCCCCCCTGTGGGAGCGTTTCTTCTCCAATGCGACGCCGAATCACTACAATGTGTATGTCCACGCCGATCCTTCCGTCAGAATCCCGCCTCTCGACGGCGTTTTCAGAGGTAAAATCATCCCCTCGAGGAGGACTCAGAGATCTTCGCCCACGCTAATCTCTGCCGCGCGCAGACTTCTCGCCACTGCGATGCTCGACGATCCGGCGAACGCTTATTTTGCCCTAATTTCGCAGCACTGCATCCCGCTCCACTCCTTTTCCTATTTCCATAATTTTTTGTTCGATCTATCCAAATTAGCCAGGGGATTAGAGTTGCCTAGCTACATCGAGATTCTCGACAGCGAGCCGACTCTACCCGATCGGTACAACGCAAGAGGGGAGAACGTTATGGTCCCCGAAGTACAGTTCAATGAATTTCGGGTAGGTTCTCAGTTTTTCGTGCTCACACGAAAACATGCTTTAATGGTGATCAAGGACAGGAAGCTATGGCGGAAATTCAAGCTGCCATGTTTAAATGTAGAGTCATGTTATCCAGAGGAGCATTATTTCCCCACATTGCTATCTATGCAAGATCCGAAGAGTTGCAGTCATTATACACTGACAAGAGTGAATTGGACGGATATGGTAGATGGGCATCCGCACACTTATCACCCTCCTGAAGTGTCCCCTGAGCTGATTTACAGGCTTAGAGAATCGAATTCGAGTTACTCATACATGTTTGCCAGGAAATTCTCGCCTGATTGCTTGAAGCCATTAATGGAGATAGCGGATTCAGTTATTTTCAAGGATTGATTTCCGCCACTGCCACGGGTAAGTAGCTCTGAAAAACTTGTTCCTTTCTTTCTGTACATCATATGATTGTCTGCATTGAATGTGAGTTATTATTGGATTAGTTAAATTTGTTTGCACTTTTGGGATTGGTGAATGATCTCATCTCAGTGGTAAAAGGTTGAATCCTCTGATTTAATGTGGTGCCTAGTTGAAAAGGAAAAAAAATTCTTTTTTGGTGGATGGAAAAAGATGATTAATTAGTCTGATCAGTGGGATTATTTTAATACAAACATTATGAATGATTGAATGGTGGTGAGGATCCTTCTGGTGTAGGGTTACATGATCATGTTGATAATCAAATCCTTTCTGTTGAAAAAAATGTCTTGGCTATCTTTGGGCCATTAATGGTGACGGGGAGCATTATTTTGTTCCCAGAATTCATAAAGTGATGTTGCATTGAATGTGAACTACTCCTGTAATTTCTTGTTAATCAGACTGAATTTCTGTTGGGAGACATGTCACTTTGGTTTGATTTCAAGAAAAGTCAATTCTGTCACCCAGATGATTCTTGATTTGACATATTTTGTCATGTTGTTGTTGTTGTTGTTACAGAAGGGTAATAAAATAGCAGAGGGGTCTGTGAAAGAAAAGGGATCCAAGAGACAAAGATGTGGGGGATTCTTATGGGCATTGAAGTGGCTGTACAAAATAAATGCACTCTGCCCCAAAGTATCCCAACAATGGAGGTAAGTAAGCTAAGCAACTTTATTGAAATATATATATTTACATTTGAGTTGAAAAGTGGCAAAAAGTTTTCATGTAGTGAGTGAGGTTTTGGTTCAATGGTCATTGGAAAGATTGGTTAGGTCCTTAGAAAATGTGTATATATACATGTATGTAGGTATGTAGGTATGTATGTGATGGGGGAGAGAGAGAGAGAGAGAGAGAGAGAGAGAGAGAGAGAGAGAGTGGATGTTCATGTGAGTTTGAACAGTTCTTGTTCCAGGTTAAAGAGAAACCTTGCCAATGTTGTTGAAATGCATATGTTTATTGCAGTACTGGCCATTTATTGAAAATTTTAACAATTTAGGCTACAGTTGGATAAAAGTTTTGGAAAATTTTGGATATGGTTAAAAGTTGTGTATAGGATGCAAATATTTGATGTGAAATATTTTTAAAAAATTAATGTCTGATGAAAAGTGTCAAAATATGTGTTGTTGTGTGTATATTTATAATGTGATATGCAATTTTAACAATAAAAACGTAGCTCTGATGTTGACATTATATCATTTTCCATCAACATAACACGTAGTATTCAATGATTAGGCTGACTGTTTCTGGTGATATAATTTTATGTTATGTGTGTATCCACATATTATATTTTATTTTATTATAATTATAAAATATCGTGACAATAACTTTATAGGGAGTATTGTTTATTATTAGCTATGGAGCAATTCATTTAGGTCCCGTCCCATAAAATAAAATCACACGAATTAGGTTATCTTTAGATGATAAGTGGAGGGCTATGATTTGTCCACGCATATACATGTCATCGATGATTGAAGGGCAGTTGGGTGTCTTCATAATCAAAACCCTCAGTGGAACATATCACTAAACAAATCTAAAATAAACAAAATCAATCAATCGGATAAATACAGTAATAAATAATGTATAGGTGTAGGTAGGTAGGAAGGACTAGGACGTCTAACATTGACCACTCTACTTGGAAAAATTGAAGGGGCACTTTAATTTATTCCTTTCTTTTCTTTATATGGGAATTTTGTAATAAATAAAAATAATAATAAAATTAAGAGTTTGATGGAGCAATATATATATATATATATATATATAAAGTAATATTTGATTGTGATCTTTTAAAGTAATAAGAGCGTCCACGTTACATAATAAAAAATCATTTTAAATATTATTCATCTACAGTTACATTTTTTTAGAAAGAATATTGAATCAAATACTATTTTATTTTATCTAATACTAGTGCGATTAGTGCGTTGTACAATGTGTAAATTTTTATAAATTAATTTAAATAATTTAGTGATGAAAAATATTCCGTAGAATGATACAAATTTTTTCGGATCAATCAATTATTAAGCAAAATTTATAATAATGATGATTTTTTAAAGTAGTACTTATTAGAAGAAACTGATAGTATAAATATATAAAAATGTTCTACAAAAGTTTGAAAGTACTAATATCTAGCAATTTTCTGTCACTAAATTTAAAATAGAAAATGATTGGGTAAACAAATAATCTCTCAAAATTTCAAAACATTAATAAATTTATACTTATGTAATTTAGTAATTTCAGTAAGCAATCCTTACACTATGTAAACCAAATGGGACAATTATATGCTCATTTTCTTTCTTAGTACAGAGTAAACCCAAATTTACCAAAAAAAAAAAAAAAAGTGAGGACATAATTGGAGGGAAGCAGTAATTGATTTTCGATTCAACCCAATAATTTTCAAAATTTTCATAACAAATTAAACACATTTTCATTATTCACATTCAAATAAATATATATACACAGAGAAGCTCACCTCTTATAGAAGCCGTCCCCGTCGAGTTCTCCCAGCCCCGGTCCGGTCCGGCTCGAAATTTCCGGACCGGCCAAGTTCCTTCCCACGGATATATGCAATTCACATGAAACTGAACAACTATTACGTTAGCCTTAAAACCCTCGAAAAAACACACGACATAAGAACAAAGCTTACGAAACCTGGTGCAATGCAGTGCAGTGCAGCCATGGCTGAAACACTTGATGAGGTCAGCATTCAATGAGACAGTTTCTTGCATCATCTTATAATCCTAAAACTTATCATCCGGCGCGAACCCCCGCCGCAGCATTTCATCATGGATCTCAAAAGCCTTCTTCATACAATCTTTCGACACGTACCCGTCGATCATCGACCTGAACGTACCTCTATCGGGCTGCACGCCGCGATCGATCATCTTCGAGTACACGCAACGAGCTTCTCGCATCCTCCCGTCCCGACAAAATCGATCCAACACAACATTGTACGTTATCACATCCGGTTCGATCCCGTCATTCTCCATCTCATCCACCAGATCAAAGAATCCTTTGTCGTCTATATTCGCGTACCCGTGAATAAGTGTGTTGTAAGTGACGCGATCCGGGGACGCGCCTCTCGATTTCATCGTCTCGAGAAACCCGCGAGCCTTCCCGGGATCGCCTCGCCTGCAGTAGCCCTTGACGAGCATGTTGCATATCGTAACGTTCGATTCGATACCTTTTCCAGCCATTTCGTTCCATAGATCAAACGCTTCAGACAAACGACCGCCGTTGCAGAATCCGTTTATCAGAGCGCCGTATGTGATGTAGTTCGGCTGTATACTTTTCGACATCATCTCAACCCTCAGCTCGAGAGCTCTTTCCATTTCACCCGCCTTGCATAACCCGTCGATTACGGCATTGTACGTTGCTATATCCGGGCTCAAATTCCTTTCGACCATCGTCTCGAACAAGTTCCACACTTTCGCCAAATTCCCGATCTTGCAATGCCCGTTGATCAGCGTCGTGTACGTGCAAAAATCGGGGAATACGCCCCTCTCCACCATCTCGTCCAAAAGCGTATCTGCCTCGCCGAGCATCTTTTCTTGACAAAAACCATTCAAAATCGCGTTATACGTCACCACATCCATTTGGCACCCGGATTCAACCATTTCGTCGCGCACCCTCAACGCATCCCGCAACGCGCCGTGCCTACAAAACCCGCCGATCAAAATAGTGTAAATAATTTTATCCGGCACCAAACCTTTCGACCGCATATCATTATAATACGACACCATCCTATCAAGATCGCCGGTTCTTGAAAAGAACCTGATAACCGAACTATAGCTAATCAAATCGAAACTAAGTCCCCGACGCGACATTTCGTTCAAAACACGCTCGACCTCCGCCACATCGCTCTTCCTACAACACTCGACTAACAAAATATTGTACGTCGACGTATTCGGCAACACCCCAACCCCGACCATATCACTCACAACCGTCTTCGCCCTCTCATACTCCCCGTTCTTACAAAAACCATTTACGATCGAATTATAAGTCAAATTACACGGCTCCAAATCCTTCCCCCGCATCACCTCCAAAACCTCGACTCCCTTCTCAACATCGCCTCCGCGGCAATAACCATTGATCAAAGTGTTGTACGTCACCACGTCGCCATAGACGCCTATCCCCTCCATCTCTGCTAAAAACGCCTTAGCCCTTTCGATATCTCCATCCTTACAGAATACATTCACCATAATGTTAAGTGTGTATGAATTCAAATCAGTTCTATCTCCCACCATTTCCTCAAACACTTCCCTCGCCAAATCGACCCATCCGATCCTACCCAGCCCTCCGAGAAGGCTATTACAAGCATTTATCGAAACAACAATGTTCCTCCATTTCAACAGCCTGAATGCCTCAACAGCCTCCCTGAACTTCCTAGCTTGAACATATGTTCTAATAAGCAATTCAAATGCATATGAATTTAATCCACATTTTGAATTAGAAGTACCTAACAATGCATCAATAATCTCAACCCTAGATGATCCGCTCCTCCTAATCATCCTCAGAATCGATGCCTGTGCATCGGAGATTCTCTTGCACCTCACCAACACATGCGCCGCGGCGCTCAATGACCACGAGGAATGCTTAAAATTAGGGCAATGTAAAGCAACTGAATCGATGAATCTCTCGGCGAGACGCAGATCATCGCGTGATTCGTAAAGAGTTTTTGCATAAATTTGTGGATTTAACTGCCTAAATAAATTAGGGTTTATTGACTGACCTCGCTTTAACGACCACAAAATCTTCTCCAGTAGAAATTGATCCGAGGAAAGTGTTGGCTCTCCGGTCGATTGATAGCCGACGACGGTTTGAGTGGAATACGTTCGAGTTCGGACGGTGAATCTATTGTAGCGAAACCATAACTTCGTTGCCGCCATTGATGAGGAAATAGGCAAACCTCACCCTGGACCAAGACCTTTATAATGACCAGTACCTCCTAATTCAAACCCAAATTTTTACCGACCCAACTATACTTGAACTCGAAACTCGTCATCCCGCTGGACACGTAGGCCGTGAGAGTTTGGGAATAAAATTCAATCAGCGTACGGTACAATACACACGGCCTGAAGAAGAAGAGAAGATATGAGATTCGCAGCAACAAAAGCGGCGGCGGCAGTGACAAAAACAGCAAGACTAGAAAAAACACAACCAAAAAAAAAGGGCGAACGGAAAGAATTTGGGAAGAAGAAGAAAGAGGAGAACCTGGTGCCACCGTCCGGGCTGCGGCGGCTGTGGTCGTGGATGTGTAAATGTATCTTTTGTCAAGGGGCAAATTGTATATTTATAATAATAATAATATTTTTATAATTAATTTTTTTTATATATTAATTATTATAAAAATAAAAAATAATATTAATAAAATAAAAATAAAAAATTATGAAAGATATAGTATTATTATTTTTTATATTTATATTTTAACTTTCATAATTTTTTATTATATAAATATTTAATTTAAATTATTTTATTATTAGTATATTAATTTATTATAATTTATTTTAATTCAGAATTTAATTTAATTACTTATTATATTTATTATTTTTGTATTATAATAATCTAATTAATTATATTTATATAATTATTTATAAAAAATAGATAATAAATATATTTAAATAAAATTTAAATGTAAAAGAAAATTATTAAAATAAATATATAAATATATATAAATTTACTGTTCAAACTGTAACTAACTATTTATTAACGGTAATCAAAATTGTTAAGAATTGTAATCCATCATTTGAACTGTATCGACAAATCTAACTGTAATATTTTAATTTTATAAATAGAATAATAAATAAAATTTAAAATATAATTAGATTAATTTGAGCTATTGAACAAACAAACTTTAGTACATGTTTGAGTTTAACCAAAAATATGTTATGGATACATCATTGATTTTGCTCATTTATAATTCAAACTAAAATAGTAGTTTAGGTTCAACTTATTGATGTTGGGGTGTCATGTTCGAATGCAAATCTAAGTCCATATATATCGTATATTTATTTTATTTATTTACAAATTAAATACTAACTTTTTTAAAACCAATACATTATAACCAAGTGCAGAAGACTCGTTCACCTTTTATTGTCGTTATAAATACCTGCTAACACTCACCTCACTTCCTCCGGCGCCGGAGCTCCACCGGCAATCCGCCTTTCATCTTGAGCTGAAGCGACAATATATACGGCGGTTCCGCCATCCTCACCGGACATCCACCGCCATCCACGGCGACAACCTCGAACTCAGACATTACTGCAGCAGCAACATACTTCATTTGTACATAAGCCATTTCCTTACCAAGGCACATCCTCGGGCCACAGTGGAACACCGGAAACTTGACATGATCGCACGGCCGGAAAACGCCATTTCCATCCAGCCATCTCTCCGGCCTAAACTCTCTACAGTCGGCACCCCACACTCGCTCCATTCTCCCCATTGCATAAGCAGAGTAATCAGCAAACCAACCTTTTCCGATGTACGTACCATCAGGTAAGGTAGTGCTGGACGCCGTTAGCCTCGAATTTATCGGCACCGGTGGGAAGAGCCGGAGAGATTCCGTCAATGCGGCGTGCAGGTAGTTCAAGTCCTTCATCTTGTCGAAGCTGAGAGTCCCGGGAGATGATGAGGATAGCTCGTTGTGGATCGCACGCTCGCAGTGAGGATGTCCCGATATTAGCCAGAAAAACCATGTGAGAGCTGTTGAAGTTGAATCTTTACCTGCAGTCGAGAGAAACAGAGTTTCGAAAGGATCGATCAAACATTGTTACAAAAATTGGAAAATCAAGAAAATGAAAAAGCGCCCCCAAATCAGATATTTTCACTAGCATTTTTCTTATGTAGTTTACTTCTAGACTTCAATTTGAACTTCACAACACAACAAATGTTCCAACTGCAACAAGTTCTTGGAGCAAGAAAAAACACTATAGGGTTTCACCATGGATCAAAATCAAACCTACAGTCATAAGTTTTTGAACATCATAGCCACACAAGAAGACAATCCGATATAAATTACCTATAGAAAACCTCATGCATATCCATTCGATTGATTCGACATACCTGCAAGAATGAAGCTGATTACTATATCTCTCAAGAATTTCCGTTGTTCATCTTCGTCGTGAAATTTAAGGGTTGACGACGAATTCATGAACCTCGACAGCAGATCCTGACTGCCCTCCTGGTTTTGCTCTTTCAACTGAATGATCCTCAAAGCATAGTCATTGATGATCTGTATAGCTTCCTTGAACTTCTTCTCACTTCCAATATTCAGTCTTCTTTTGATCCTCCACATTAACGGAAACGGATGCATTAGTCTATTCGAGCTTGTTTCCACAGCATAATCAAAAGCACGAACGAACAATGAGTTTGAGGAGGTCTTAATTTCCTCAGAATCAACAAGGCAAGCAGGGTCGACTCCAAATGCAACATTGCACATATTATCAAAGGTGAACCTCTGCAGAACATGTTGTAGATCGATCACTCGGCCACTGTCACAGATGGAAGACAAGTAAGGAATCAACCGGTTTGAGAGCTGAGACTCGACAATATCTGCGATGAAGCGTTTAAGAGACTTGGTGTTAAACTCATGGCTGGAAATCTTGCGTTGGGCCAGCCAGAGTTCACCATCCACATTGAATATACCATTTCCGAGGAGCTCATCGAGGCCAGATTTGAATCGAGTGCCTTTAATGTAGTTAGAGAAGCTGGAACAAAGGAGGTGCTCAATGTTTGCAGGGTCGGCTGTGCAAATGCCGTGAGAGAGGCCAAGGAAACCGTTAACTTGAATCGTGAGGGAGTCAGAGCTAGAAAGTAATTCACCTACCCAATCATGGAAGCGGTGGAGGTTTCTGAGGAAGCCTAGGAGGTTTCCAACTATAGGGTATGATTGTGGGCATCGATTTTGAAGGTGCCGAGTGCGAAAATAGGTTAGAACATAGAATGAGACGAAGGCTAATGCAAAAGAAATGGAGTACAAAGAAATTGGATTGATGTTCATCATTTAGCCTAATGTTTTGGTAATAGAAAGGGACACTAGACTGCTTGGAAACAAGGTTAAGAGAGGTAACAAAACAAATCAAATCTGCATCGACAAATTATTAGCCAAAAACATATAATCCTGTAAATGGTAAGAGATCAAATCTGCAGAAAAGGTAACCAACAAAGTACTTTAGAGTAAAAATGTAAGTCCTTCAAACACAACTGCTAATCTTCATGAATCCACATAGAACATCAAATTTGAAGTCCTAGCTATATCAAATTCAAGGATAGAGATATACTTTCTCAACACCAAAGGTTCCTCTCTCATGTTTAATCATTGGATAATAATTATGCACAAAAAGCACCAAAACAGATCAAACTATATAAACTTGGCAGCTACATATAACCACAGATTCAAATAAACAAACAGTTAAGCACGGAAGAATTGGTCATTGGATTAAATCTAAAGAAGACTCGAAAAACTCAATAGATTCCAGTAACAGTTCAAGCAAACAATGAGAAACTTGATTAACCTAACCAGCATTAAATCCCCAATACATATTTATCATTTCTAGAGATAAAACAATAAAAGGAAAAATACAGAAAGCCTTTATAACAATACATTTTGGTTTTGCTATTTTGTGGAATCAAAACAAAAAACTCGAAATTAGGCCTACAATCAGCAAAAAAATACCCAGCTAGTAAAGCATCGTCCTTCAAGCACTAATCTTTCTGTAGATCTCTTGATAAATTAAAGGAGTAGAGATCGGAGAGCAATGGATTCTCGAAGAATAATATATATCTCAATGCAAAACCAAAATAGCTTGAGGGTCGTTGTTAAGCGGCAGTTGTTACTGTGATTTTCCACTTTTGCCCCTCCAAAAGGTCTTATCTATCGTCTCGGAGCTGATGAAGGCTAGAAATGTAAATTCCCGCTACACTCGTCATACACATACTTGTGCCTGAAGAAGTCAACTAAAAACCGCATCAGGTCTATAATCTAAAATTTTCCGATAAAAATAATTAGTATTTATTAAAGTCGCTGTTTAATGAAATTCTCTTTTTAATAAATATTAAAAACACGCTTCTTCGTCGCCGATAAATCTCATCTTCAGTACATCGTCCGTACAAACTGCACTTTGTGCCATCTTCGGGATGGAATCCTGTCGGTACGCAGTTTCGTCAATTCGAGCTATCTCAACTTCGAAGAAGTTTCCATTACAAACCAGAACTGCAATTACTCTTAGTCTCGGTGTATTCTCAAGCACGAGGAGCTGTAGAATGAACTGTGTGATGAAGTCCGATGCTGCAGAAGCGACTTTGGGTTGTTCGTACAGAAAGTTTGTCGATTTTGCTTTGGAAGAAACTGGAAAACATGCCGAGCTAGTTCCTTCCTCGTTGCAGGTATTTCTTCGTTTTCTCGAATCAAATAGTGGGCAAACACCACTCTTATAGTTCTACTTCTATACCTGAAGCAGATTGATAGATAATAAATCTAAACAATCTGTTTGATAATTGTAAAATTCTAACAAACACCCCCCGTAGTATCAATACTGTGAAAATTTGAAAATGCTGTATTCTTTACAAGGTTTTGCTACCAGCGTATGTTCTTTTCGTGGATCAGATTTTTTTGTGAATATGTGAAGTAAGATATTGTAGATTGTAGATTCTTAGTTGTGGAATTGGAAAATTGGATTCAGCAATGGTCGACAAATCCAACATTATTTAAAGAAAAATTGAAAACGACTGGGATATGGCGATGTTCTTTTTCATCAATTTTCCCCTAATGTACTGCAGTGCAACTCTTAAACTTCTGCAGGAGAATTTCAATTGCTTGATGGCCATGGATGGGGAAACAGAGCTTCAAATGTGTTCCTCCGAATCTCCTAAGATTAGACTACTCCGGAGTTTGTACATTGAAGGAAGTGATGGAATGCAGGTTTGTTTGAATTATCTGCGACTTGCAGTAAATCTGTCCAACATGAAAGTGACACTTAAAAAGGGGGCATTTCTACAATAGCATTAAGCCTTGTTGAAGTAGAAAAGCTAGATAATTTGTTCCCTGGAGTTTAGTGTACAATTCCTGCATACTCTTGGGTTATTTTCTAGATTTTTCCCAGTTTATGATATTGTGTTTATGAATTGTATATGATTTCACCTCCACCCCAAAAAATAAAAATCAAAAATGAAAAAAAGCCGAAGATCAAAAGCAAAGATGAGATATGGTTCTGCTTGATTAGAAGCCATGAGATTGAAGATACTGGTTTTATGTATCTTGCTTGAAGTTATAAATATAGAAGTAGATTTCTTATTTTCATCTGCCTAGCTCACTTGATCATCATAATTCATGTTCACGTGTGTCATGCAGGTGTTGGATTTCGCCATCTTCCCCAGACAGGAGTTTGATCTTCCAATCTTTTGCGCCAACTTTTTCACTTCTGCAAACATGAATATAGTTGTATTGTAAGCCACCTTGCCTCATATCTATCCTATTAGGAAAAAATTGTGTCACCTTATTCATGTTCTGAAACAAAAATGTATGTATATAGTTCACACAAGATCACTATCCGCGCATTAAATTGAGCCAAAAGATATACGCTTACAAGACAATAATATCCTTGATCGCTTAATGCATTTAAGATGTCTTGTCCTCACGCTACTTTAGAGACAATATATAGAAACATCATCGATTATATTCCAGCACATAAATGAGATAGTAGACTTTTAACACTTTTCTAACTTATGCATTTACATATTGAAGAAAACTGTTCTGCTGCATAGTACAGAGCAAAACCTTGTGTAAGGAAAATAAAACTGTCACTGAGATGAAGTCAATCGTAGTGTATTATTGTTTATTAAGGTAATTGGTGGTAACTAATGAAAATACTGCTTTTATTTTGGTCTTACAAGTGAAGTTGTAATGATTGCAGGGACCTCAATCCATTGCATGATGTCATCACCCAGCACAACTACAAGGAAAAGTACTACAAACACTTATTTCAACTTGGACTTAAGTACACCGAGGTGAGTGTGGTATTGAGTGATTTTTAGGGAAGGATTATTGCTATATCGCTTGCACATAACATATCCTGGTTCGGTGATGTTAACACAGATTTCATGCAGCTTTTTCCATGGGGAGGAAAGCTTACTGCTGAATCCATGAACTTTTTTTCACCTATTGTAATTTGGACCAGATTTTCATCAAGCCAGCAGAATCACGATACATTGTATTGTGCTTTCAGGGATTATCTCAAGGTACATATAGATCATGATAGTGATTGCTTGGCGCTCTATCATGGTTGGAAAAATGCAGGAATACATTGTAGTGAAAATCACAGTTTATTGTGGTTTAAAATGATAAGAATCTCTGGATTCTTGAACAAGAATCTTGCCCCACGACGGCCATCTAATCTTTTATTATGATGCGCTTTCACAGTCATGGCTTGAGCTGATGCATCAAGCTTCGGAAGAAACCGACCTTTCCCAGATTAGTATCAATCTAGAAGCACAACATAGGTATCTTATGTGGAGAGCAGAAAAGGTTGGTTTTGCACTTAAGTAATTTCGTTACATTAATTTGGGGTTCGAATTGGGTGTATGTGTAGCTTATGGTGGGCATTTATATTTATCGTTTTGAGCCATGCTTAGAATCATGGTTGAGGTTAGAGTCAGTTACAACTATTAATTATGTTATCCTATCAATGTGATATAGTTCGTAATCCCAGTTGGAATTGTTAATGAGCTAAATTGAGTCGAGCTTTCAATGTAAGAGCTCGAATTTGTGAAGGGAGTTGAAAATGTTGTTGAGTTTTAATCAATAAACTTTAGTTAAGAATATTAGTCTAAGTGCAGTGTCTTTGGCAAACCTTGCATTATGATTTCTTGAAGTTTCTAACTAGAATACTCGAAATTCAGGATCCAGGCCGGCAACTACTGAACCGATTAGTCGGGGAGACTCTCGCGAAGGTACTAATCAATTTGTGATTAGATCAATAATTCAGCACCTGTGTTACTTCTTTGCATTTCTTTGACCACTAAATTTTCATATACATGCAATAGTCTCCTTTTAGATAGAAATTTCGTAAGTTCTTGGAGAATAGTAAAAAGTTGGTATTTGATGTAATATTATTTTGAAAATATTATTGTTGATAAATTGCTTCAAAAGTTATTAAAGTATTTTTGCAAACAGAAATGGCTGTGTTATAATTTATATTAATTCCTGCAGGATATAGTTAGGAATTTTCTCTTCAATGGAGTCGACTACCTCGGGAGCAAAGCGTTCATCGATTACTTTCCAGAGTACCGGACAGATGAAGGAACTGTAAATAGAAAGCGCAGCATGGTTGGGAAATTGTTCGAGAGCCGGCCGTGGGACGCAAGAGGTGAGTTCATTGGTGAAGATTTATGAAATAATAATGTCGATCTATTAATTGCCTTTTGGAAGTTTTTGTAGATGTAATAACATTATGTAATGTGATTGTTTGTTAGATAGAGATAATAATGACCGATAGATAGAATGGATAGTCATAGCAGCAAGTAGTTATTAGTTTTTGAGCATGCACAGCATATATGTATTGTATATGTAATGTTACTTTTATTTAACACTGTACTACTACTTTTAATATTGTCACATATCAAATAAAATCATTTTATTTTAAAATCGGCCAACATTTTTTAGGTTTTGTCTGTTTTTTTTTTTTTTTTACACCCATGCATGCACGCATTTTCAATTTAGTACGTAGTACTAATACTTTCGATTATAAATGTATATTATATTATATTATTTTATATCTCTTCAATATTAATTATGCTATATTTTGTAATATTATGATTTAGTGTAATTTTACGCTCACAAAAATGTTGTCATATATTTATTACTATTCAATTTTTGATGTGACTATGATTAACCAGTTTTTGGGGTAAATTTTTTTCTTTCAATAAATTCAGTATCAGTATCATACAACAGAAAGTGAAGGAAATACTAATTATTACACTTTGACTATCCTTTCAAATAAATTCCCCAAACCGCCAACTATAAACGAGTGAAACCTCACGCATCGGAAGTTGTATCCTCGTGCATTTCAACATGTATGTAAACCCCGCGCAGGAGTTACATTTCTGTACATTCAGTAGAAAATCTGTGTCTCTGCTCGAAGAATTTTTCCGATCGTTCTGCGCTGCGTAGTTCTCTGTTATTTACGTGCTTTGATTCTCAGTTTTTAGCTCCAGAGTTGGAAAACAGAGCGCGACGTGGAGATATCTTCGATTTTGTTCGTAATCGGAACCGGAATTTTTTCATTTTGTATTTGATTCCAGAAATTTCATCCGATTCGAATTTCGGAAGGTTCATTGGAGTTAATTCGCAGTAATTAGGTCGCGAGTGTGGCGCTTGGTTCATTAATTTGTTCTTGATCTCCACTGGTTCATAAATCAAGCGTGGATTGAGTTTGTTAACTCTACGTGCATAGATAGATACATATTCCATACACGTATATATCTGTTTTGTTTCTCATTGTGTTCGTAGATATGGCTCAGCGAGGCGACCAGTCTTCGTCATCGTCTTCCTTAAAATTGCTAGGGTTTCCTCTAATGTCGACGTCGCCTGGATCAATATTACCCTATGCAATGCTCAATGATCTAAATTCAGAAGAGAGAGGATTGTATTTGATTCATTTGGTATTCTATTGCGCGCATCACGTGGCTTCAGCAGATCTTCGTGTAGCTAACGTCGCCCTAGGTCAGATATTGCACCTAGCCTCGCCTTGTGGCGACGCCGTGCAGCGAATCACTCTGTATTATTCTCAGTCTTTAGCTGATAAAATCTTCAGAACATTGCCTTGTGCTTACAAGGTTCTGAATTCCACCAAAGCTTGCGATTTCTTCGAGGAAGCTGTTGGGAGGAAGTTGTTTTATGAGTTGCTGCCATTTATGAGGGTTGCTGCCGTGGTGAGCAACCGTACGATAGTTGAGTCGATGGTGGGTGAAAATTTGGTTCATGTGATAGACTTGAATGCAGATGATCCTCTGCAATGGTGTGGCCTTATTCGGGACTTTAGCGGCCGGCCGGGGGGCCCGCCTCATTTAAGGATAACAAGCGTTCACCGAAGCAAGGAGGCGTTGGAACACATGTCGAAGCTACTGACTCAAGAAGCCGAGAGATTGAACTTCCCGTTTCAGTTTAACCCCGTGGTTTGCGAATTGGATAATCTCGATGCCGGGAAGTTGCGCGTCAAAACAGGGGAGGCTGTTGCTATTAGTTCCTCATTGAAGTTGCATACTCTCTTGGCTCCCGACAATGGCGTTAGGACAAACTCTGGATCGACACCAATGAATGGCCCTGTGGCACGTTCTTCGCAGAGGGATGCGCAATCGAATGAGGGAGTGTTAAGGGAGTATATTGGGAGGAATCCTAATGCTGCTGGCTATTGCCCGAGTAGCGAAACGGCTGCATTATCGCCGCAGTCTGAATTCTATTCGCCAAATTTTTATCGCGTAGTGAGCAATCTGTGGTGCCTGTCTCCCAAGATCATGGTGGTGACGGAGCAGGATTCGGATCACAATAGCAAGAGCTTTATGGAGAGGTTATCGGCGTCCATCTACTTCTACGCTGCGTTGTTCGACTGTTTGCAGTTAGTTTTGCCAAGAACGTCTGGGGAGAGATTGAAGATTGAGAAAATGATGTTTGGAGAGGAGATCAAGAACATCATAGCCTGCGAGGGGTCGGAGAGGACAGAGAGGTCGGAAAGGCTCGAAAAGTGGAAAGTGAGGCTAGATATGGCTGGTTTTGAGAATGCTGCGGTGAGCGCCTACGGGTTGCTGCAGGGGAACCTGTTGCTGCAGCAGAGCGCGAACCGCGGCAGGTGCTCGATCAGAGGGGAGCGCGGCAGCGCCTTGATCTGCTGGAATGGCCGGTCAATTTTCTCGGTGTCGGCTTGGAGGATTAAGAGGTGAGTATCTTTGGCTCCATATATATATATATATGTATATACTAATGAACTTCTGTTTGTGAATAAATAAATAAATAATTAATGCATATACCTAATAAATTTAAACTTTTCGGTGAATCTGTAGTTTACATCATCTAAAACAATATGCATGTGTTTACAATCCTTAAAGATCGTAAGTAGTGTGTTTCTTCATTCCATAATATGCTTTTTATATGTCAAACTGGCAAAGCCTTTCCAGAGTTCCATAGGTGTTATACACAGAATTATTATATTTAATTAATTGTTATATGATTCGTATCTATAAATCATATATTGTTGTAATTATATCATATAAACTGTCAAACACTATATGTCAATATCGTATTGAAATTTGTAATGCATCTTAGTAACGATCAAAATTTTCCAGTTAATCAATGTCGTCCAAACAAAAATATAAAAATAAATAAATAAAGTAAATCAATTTTATCCATTTTCAAAATTTTTCTCTAAAATACTAACGAGTCCCACCAAGAGACAAAAACCAAAATAAAGGGTAAAGCTAGACCCTGGTCAGTGATCAGACATTGTAATCTTGGCCCATCCCATGTCATATCCAATTATATATACACATACACACACTACGTTACAATACACACAACACATAACATACATATCTATCTATATACAGCTATGGTAGTGGTAATGACCTATACATATAAAATAGACATACACCATATATATATATATTTTATAACGTGAAAATCTGCGCTCTGGATAAATTCTTACCGAATATAACAGCATGCAAATTAAATTCGACAAAACAAGTCATAGACAATACCTGGAGGCGTCGGGTGTCCATCCGTACACCACCGGGCCATCCGTTACAGCACATGTATTTTTATTTAATAAGTATAACATGAGAGCTGATCAATTCATATTGTTATTATATAAATATTTTATATATATATATTGATCGAGATTATATTTATCGTCAATTTTTGTATTGTAATTATATATAAATAAATCAAAATAGAGTACCTTGCGCACTATATATATATATATATGTCTATATATATCAATTACTATAAGATAAGTTGCAGGCAGGCAACCCTGACTGAAAAAGAAGCAAAAAATAAAGTCATTAGTTATGGGCGACGAGTTGTTCTTACAACAGTTGCAGCAGCAGCAGACAGCAGAAGGAAGCCTGGAAACCCTTAAGCAGCTGCAGGCTACTGATTCTGATTCGAATTCAGATTCATTATTCTCATCATCAAACCCTCCTGGATTCTTCATCGACACTCATCACAATCAGATTCTCAATCAAACAAAAAGAATACCATTGAACAACCATCACAAAAAGGTCTATTTAATTATATTCATCCTTCAATTTTTCTATCTTCTCTAATCAATTATCTGATCTGCTCTTTTCTGTCTGTCTATGGTTATTACTTATTACACCAGCGGTTAGGACCAGACACGAAAGCCAAACGCAGCAATACCGCGGCAAAGGGAGCCGGAGCCGGAGTTGTCCATGTCCGAGCCAAGAGAGGGCAAGCCACAGACAGCCATAGTCTAGCAGAGAGGGTATATAAATTAAATTCCGTATATTAATTATGTTAAGATAATATATATATTATATAAACTGACGACACACAATATGAACAAAGAGCACGATTTCTGCTTTAATGGAGTATAATTTAATACATCATATGAACCTCGATAGTGACAATAATTCACACAACACATGTAATAATTGATTTCAGCGCATATCTTATGTTAACACAACATAATATACTCCCTCCGGCTCATAGTAGATCTTTGAACATTAATTATTATATTAATACGTAGTACAAATTAAGAGAAATTGACAAAAATATCTCTAGTAGTCTCTTATAATACAAATACAATGACATTTGTAAAGTAAATTATAATTATACAAATATAAGAATATTTTTAAGACAAATGATGTTCTTTGTAGCAGAGCTATACAATGACAAAACATGCTAACAATATACACAACACATATCCACAATACGAATTCTTTGTAACAGATTTATATATTCGTATCAGGTCCGAAGAGAGAGGATCAACGAGAAGTTGAGATGCTTACAGGACATCGTCCCCGGATGCTACAAGGTATAACCTTAATCATCTGCCCTGCCCTGCCCTGCCTTCATCATTCATCCTACTTAATTCTCTTACATTGCATTCTTTTTCTTGGATTGATTTAAGTTGATGTTTGGCTTCATCGACAGACCATGGGAATGGCGGTGATGTTGGACGAGATCATCAACTATGTTCAGTCCTTACAGAATCAAGTCGAAGTCAGTTTTCTAACACCAAAATATAAATTTTGATCTTGTCCAAATTTTACATGATTTATTCATCTCTGTTTATTCAGTTTCTGTCGATGAAGCTTACTGCCGCTAGCTCTTTCTACGACTTCAACTCCGAGACCGATGCATTGGAGGCAATGCAGGTGAGTCCATTAGTTTTAGACATTTATTTTTTATCGACAAATGAGTGATTAGAATGTATAATATTGTGCTAAGATAGTAATTAATTTAGAATAGAATGATTTATAATAATAATAATAATTATTATTATTATTATTTTTGAATGTGGACAAATTGTTATTATGCTGATTTTCTGATTTTTTTTTCGAATTATTACATACAAAAAGATCAAACACATTACTTTATTATAAATATATACGCATGTGTACTGTACAAAATTATATTATGTGTTATCTGTATACTTAATGTTCAAAATGTTATGCAGAGAGAAAAAGCATTTGAACCGATCAAAGTTCAAAATGGGCTTACTTCGATGTGTCTAAATTTTGGGGTTTATCCTCAATTATCACAAGAAAGATGAAGAGGCCGGAGTTTTTTCTGTTTTTTTCTTTCTTCCCTAATTTTGTCTCGATTAAACTTGTAATGACCCAAGAAATTAAACAAGAAAGAAAGACACTTGTTCATAGTGTATCTATAGCAAAAGATGGGCATATGATGGATCGATCGAACTCTACTCTACGTCGCCTTAATTCCTTCTTCGACGACGGACAATATATGGATCAGGTGCAGATCGAGTAAACTGTTGGTAATAAGACAGAGATCTATACAGACAGCAGGCAAAGAAGTGAAGTAGTTATGTCTCAACGACATTAACATTATCATGAAATGTGAATTATAGAAAGTATTAATAATTATTATTATTATTATTATTATGTGTTTGTGTGTGTGTGATTGAAGAGTTGGCCTGGTGTCAAGTGGTGTTTTCTTTCAAAAATTTGAGGGTCGTTTTCATGAGTTGATGTCTTGTCTCTTGGTGTAATATATGTCCTGCTTTGATCACTAGACAGCTCTCTATAATAATTAATACATCTTCAGATGGGTAGGGACATCAAACAGCAACAATACAATACAACACTTGTCCAAAAAAAGGAATCTATAATCTAATCTAAAGATAGAGATAGTGTTTCAAACAATTTACTTACACATTAACTACTCGCTATAAATGTGTGGTTCGATTTATTATTTTATGGGCATGCATTAGCTTCTGCTCATTTGACCAGATCAACATAAGTTATAGAAATACATATTTCGATCATATTTATAATACAACATATATTATATTATAATTCAGCATATGCTATTTTATAACACAATATATACTGAAATATGTGCAGTGACATTACATGGGATTTGCAATAATAATATATAATACATGATACAACAACAATTAAAAAAAAATAATAATAAAATTGATAATTGTCTACACAGTATATATTAACACAACAAATCCTATAAATATAAACCGTAAGCTAACCGTGTTAGTTGAAACTATATATTGTTTGCCTATTTTTGATACGCGGACAACACAATAACCCATGGGTCGCTAGAATAACCTATGTCGATTCGTATGTTTTAGCTGTTGGTTTACTACAAATAATCTCGCGGCAATTACAAATTCTGTCGAGGATAAACTACCAACGTCTATCCTAATGTCTCCGTTCTTTCTCAATCGAGGAGAAAGAATATGAACACGTCCTTTTCAAAAAAACACAGCCGTATCCAACTCGACGCAACCAAGTGGCGCCTACAAGACAAGCCATATAGAACACACAATCTCGAAGATGTTGCCAATTGATTACATGAATGATTGAGAGAGAGAGAGAGAGAGAGAGAGATTAAAAAAAAAAAAGAAAGAAAGAAAGAAGAAGAAGAAAAAGAAATGGTTATGAGAATGAGGAAGAAGATGCATTGCATTTGGATAGATCATCATCATATATTCAATACAAAGAGAAGATTAGGGAAGAAAAAGACAGCTTGTGATGGGCCATCGCCATAGGGCTGTCCTGTCCTGAAGAGGATAAACAACAATCAACAATTAATGTGGGATCCTCCAAACTCTGTAATTAATTAATTAATTAATATCATCGCAACTTTGAGCCCACATCGATCTGTTCCTCACAATTTTCCTCTCGACTCAAATTTTCTTGGAGCTTATGAATATGGTGCATGCATGTACCAGGCAGGTCTGGTTCGATTGGGCCCCACTTTCAGAACCTGCAGAGAAACTGAGGGACAGGTGGGAATGTATGCATAGTACTGATTTGGTTTCACCTGGTAATAATGCAACAATCAGTTCAGAGTCACAGCTGTAAGAAAATTAAGAAAGATCTTGTTGAATTTATTATGTTGAAGCTCATGAACATGGCTTCTAATACATCTGATGAGTTGCAATCGTGTCTCGAAATTAGGGCACACGAATTCCATCCCATGTGAAGATGCAGGTGAATGTATGTGTGTCACACGACGTCGTAAGAACACCTGCGACAGCGACACGACATAGAGAAGGTGAATCACAGCTGGTTCGACTTGGAGGCTCTAACTGTGCAGTGACATTACCTACTTGAAGCAGAGTAATTAAAAATTCTCCATAATTTTACCGACGCACGTATTGCTTCTTCCTCTTTATTCACTTACGCTCGTGAAAATTGATTTTGTCAACGTATTATTGCAGGGGAGCAATGTAGGTAGGGATTGATGGAGAAGGAGGTAATCAGCGACGTTTACAGGTATGGCAACCGAATTTTCTTTTTCTCATATTTTGGTGTTATGCACAATTCATCATGTTTTGGATTTCTCCTTTGATTAATGATGAGGAAGCTCGGATCATGAACACTACGTGTTCGACGATTCAGAATCATAAACGTCGATAAAATGAAAGATAGAGGAAATTTTGATTATGCACACAATATGTTCGATGAAATGACCATAAGAATAAAGCTTCTCGATTAAAAATTATATATATGAAATTTTGGTTATCCTATCCACACAATGTGTTCGATGAAATGAAACTGATCAGAGTAAGTAACAGAGCTTCTAGATTCATTCATTCATGATAGTTAAAACGCCAGATATAGGAAGTTTCAATTCTGCAGACAACATGTTCGATGAAATGCCTCAGAAGCATAAAGCTCCTAAATTCGGAGAACGTTCACCAAATTTACTAGAGCTGCTCGATTTTCGGGAAAAAAAATGTCGATTGTTCAGCGCTTTCTGGTAGATGATCTTCTATGTATATTTGCTGTTAGATCTATTCAAGGTATTATTAACAAACTAATACACAGTACTGTTCTGCAATGAAATATATCATGTGTTTCGACTAGAAATATGAATGTTAAGAATATATATCATGTAAATCATTTATAAGGATCTCTTATTGTGGTAAGCTAGTCCTTGTAACTTCGGAGTGCTGCTATTTTTTCATTGAAATTTAGGTTTAGTAAACTAGAACTATCATTCGGAATAGAGGTTGTAAATTCCGGACACATATTCAAGTTGGATATAGGGAACTTGGATTGTGCCCACAAGATGATCGATGAAATGACACAGAACCATACGTCCTATGGATAATTAGGAAACTTAGGTTACACCCACAACCTGTTCAATGTAGTGACTGAGAAGAATATTGTATATATGGAACTACAAAATTTAGAAGAATAGGTCACTTGGAGAGCTCAATGGCAAGGGCTGGTGCTGGATCTTTTATTTTTATTAGTTGTCATTTATTCAAGATTCATTACAATAAAGCACTTATTTTACTTGAAAATCAACACTGTTTATTTTCATTTAGTTGTGTGAATACAGTATTGTTTTAAAAAAATAATAATAATAAACTAGCTAGATTCATGTTCATCTTTCTTGGAAGACTTTATATAATTTTTCTTCCTTTATGTACATCTTGAAAGTGCTAAAAAAAAAATTATAGATTGAATTCGCCTATAATATTTTGAGGGAAAATGCATAACTAAAGTTGATAAAGCATCTTTCTTTCTATGTTCAGATATATTATAAAATACCAACATTTAAAACTGAAAGCCACTTTATGTTCCTTTTAGACTTGGTCTCCACTTAAAAGGCAATTTTAGACTAGACATCAGCTTTTAGATTTACAAAATTAATTATTTATATCAATATGCTGAAGATTGTTGGAATTTTAGCACATTTTTTGTATAACTCAGGATGTGTTTTGTGTGTTTAAATAGAATTTATTGTGTAAATTTGTGAAATGGCAATGGGACAAGGAGAGGACGTAAGTGTCCCCAGACTTGAGTTTGAATCTTTTTTCCAATCCTAATCTTTTTTTCTGAAAGGGAGACTGATAAGAGATTATACTGATAACTCAGAATCCAGTCTGAACCAACAGAAATTTATTTTTTAATTTCACCAGACCTCCCTATTATAACTACCATATTCTTGTCTCATGTTTGTGCTCAAGAAATACCAGTGACTCTGCTGACAGAGCACATTGTGCCGTGCTAGACTGCTAATATATGTTGCTTATATATCATTAAATTGAAAATGTAACAAAATATAATCTGTACATGTACTTTTGAATTTTTCATAAGTAAATATATTTTATTAAACAGTATATGTGGAATCATCATCATCCTGATGACAAGAATCAGGAAAAAATTGCAAAAAATATCCACGTAACTTTTATTATCACTGCAAAATATATCCTACATGTTTGCAAAAGTCACTATTTCAGTTCTTTGGCCGCGCGTGATGATCACACCACGCGCGAGCACACGCAGCCAAATGATAGAAATAAAAACATATAGGATATATTTTACTAATAAGATAAATGCAGGACAAAAGTAATAATGGAGCGTGTGAAATGTTTTTTGCCATTTTCTCCAAGGATCAGTACCAGTTGATGGAAAATATTAAATTTCACAAAGACTTACAACAAATAAGTCGTTGATAGATGTTACTTTTTTCTCAACATGAAAAGTTGCTTTATCAACGACTGATTCAGAAGATCAGTCTCCATACGAGTCTTTCATCTTCCTTTCAGACTAACCAAATTTGGTGTCTGATTCAGAAGATCAATCTCTATATAAGTCCCAAAGATCCCTTCCTACAATACCAACTATGAACTTGCCCAATTCTAAAATGTTGACTGCCTTAGAGTTGCTCTCTGCCTCTTTCTTTTACTTGTTCTTTTTCTCGAAGCTAAACTATTGTTCATGTGTTGGAGATGTTATGATTGTGTGTCAAGAGATTGAAAAACAAGCCCTTTTGGATTTGAAGCAATCCCAAGAAAATCCCTCCAATCTGTTGTCGTCTTGGGCTGATGAAGTTAACTGTTGCAACTGGAAAGGCGTAGTTTGCAACAATTTCACTGGCCATGTCCTCGAACTTCATCTTCGAGGTTATAACCTAAATGCCAAGATCAATTCTTCCCTACTCAACCTTAATCATCTCAGGTTTCTTGATCTGAGTGGGAATAACCTCTCAGGGAAGTTTCCTTCCTTCATTGGACTATTCATGCACTTAAGCTACTTGAATTTATCTAATGCTGGATTTCATGGAACCATTCCTCACACAGTTGGAAATCTTTCAAATCTACACACATTAGGTTTGGAATCATCATACCTCACTGCTGACAGCCTTGATTGGCTGTTGGGACTCCACCAACTCCAGCACCTCAACATGAATGGTGTGAATCTCAGCAATGCAAGGAATTGGGCACAGGTGATCAACAGACTCCCTTCTTTGATCGAGTTACATCTGCAGTCTTGCAATCTCAACTTTTTTGCCCCTGTGGATGTTGTTAATGTTACTTCTTTAACAATTCTTGATCTCTCTAAAAATGAGTTTCACTCTGTTGTGCCCCAATGGATTTTTCAACTTAGCAATCTTATATATCTTGATCTAAGCCATAGCAACTTTGAAGGTCCGATTCCAAGTGAGAGTAACACCACCAATCTCCGACACAGTGATCTTTCTTTCAATTATTTCTATTCCACCATTCCAGATTGGCTCTACTCTTGCCAATACCTTCGTACCATCGATTTTTCTGGAAACTCATTGGACGGAACACTTTCCAATAATATTGGAAATTTAAGCACTGTCAGCACCTTAGATTTCTTTCAAAATCTGCTTTCCGGAAAAATACCAGATTCACTTGGAAATATCACAAACTTGAAACATTTAACTCTTGAGAAAAATCAACTTACTGGTGCTATTCCAACTACCCTACAAAAATTGTCATCCTTGAATTATTTTGGATTGTCAAGAAACAAGCTGGTCGGAAACATTCCTGAGTGGCTGGGGCAACTTTCAAAGTTGGATGCTATTTCCATTGAGGATAACATGTTTGTAGGGGTTGTGAATGAGAATCACCTAGGTAATCTCACAAATTTGGAAAGTTTGTTTGCCTCTAGAAACCATTTGAGTCTGAAGGTGAAACCAGATTGGGTTCCACCCTTCCAACTTTCAATTCTGGGTCTGGGATCATGGAACTTGGGTTCAGGCAGTCAGATACCGTCGTGGCTTGAAACACAAAAGAACATCCTTGTTCTTGATTTATCTGACACTGGACTCTCAGGTACAGTTCCAAATTGGATGTGGGAGATTCGCATTCTGAACCTCTCTCATAATAATTTTCATGGCCATATTCCAGATGTAAATGTTTTTGAAGATGATTATCGATATCTCTCATTGAGCTCCAATCGATTCAGTGGACCAATGCCACGTATACCGGATGCCAGCACACTAGATCTGTCCGATAACTTGTTGATGGGAGGTATAACTCGATTCTTGTGTGATCCAACAAATGCAACATACAACATCATCATGCTTTTTCTAGGTGGGAATAAGTTGAGTGGGGAATTACCAGATTGTTGGATGAAATTTCCGGAACTTCAGTTTCTGGATTTAGGTGATAACAACTTTTCCGGCAGGATTCCCAGCTCCATAGGAGGACTCAGTAGCCTGCTGTCTTTGAATTTGTATGGGAACAAATTCTCTGGCCAAATACCTGATTCTTTAATGAGCTGCACATATGTACGGAAGATTGATCTCAGTTGTAACGATCTTGATGGGAACATTCCAACATGGATGGGGACAAGTCTTCCCTATCTGAAGTTTCTTATTCTGAGTTCAAACAGGTTGAGCGGTAAGATCCCCTCGAATATATGTTACTTAAAGGGACTTCATATCTTGGATCTTTCTAACAATCAATTTTCTGGTACCATACCTCAATGTGTTGACAACTTCACTGCAATGGTGAACACAACAGTTTCAGAAAAAAAGGCTGGCGACGAAGAAGGGTTTATCAGTGCTGTGTTTTGGGTAATGATGGAGAGTGTATTCTTCACTGCCAAAGGAAGGAGAATGCAGTATGATACCATTCTTTCCATGGTCACTGGAATCGACCTTTCAAATAATAATCTGTCTGGGGAAATTCCGAATGAATTGGCAAGTCTGAAGGAATTGAGATTGCTAAATTTGTCAGGAAATCACTTGATGGGATCAATCCCAAAAAATATTGGATACATGAAGGAGTTAGAATCTCTTGATTTATCAAGAAACTCCCTTCATGGTGAAATGCCTAGTAGCTTCTCTATCATGTCTTCTTTGAGTTCTCTAAATCTTTCTTACAATAACTTGACAGGAATGATACCTGAAAGCACCCAAATCCGAGGGTTTGATCCCTCAAGCTTTGTAGGTAACAGTTTATGTGGCCCTCCACTGACCAACAATTGCAGCAGCTATGATCCAACCCAATTTTCGAAACCAAGAGACGAAGATGACCATGAAGACAATGACTCTGAGGTACTATGGCTTTATGTGTTTATTTCTTTGGGATATACTGTGGGATTATCAACTGCATGCACTGTATTGATCTTGAAGAAGCCTTGGAGAATAGTTTTCTTCAGATTAGTCGAAGATATGTGGGATGTGGTATTTGTGTACTTCTATATAAAATGGAGAAGGTTGCGAAGTTTATGAGGTTATGGAGTTTATAATAAGTGTGTTTGCTTGCTGGTTTTTGGACTTGTGTGTATGTTACTTGTTTTCTTGAAAATCTTGGGATTGTATTTGTTGAATCCTTTTCTAGTACAAAAAAGTTTCTACTAAGCCATTCATGTGCAATGTTTGTTGGGGAAATTTAAAGGGACTGAATTATCAATGTCTATATTCCGGGCCGTTTGTTTGAAAGTATATATTTACTTTTGCAGCATAATTTAAAAAATAATAGTACTATTGTAATTGCAGATAATTAAAAGTATTGTAAAGACAATTTTCGGGTGTGTTTGTTTGGAGTTTGAATTTTGAGTTGAAATTTGAATAGTAAAAGTTTTGAATTTGAATAGTTGCATGACAGATATAAATAGGTATTAATGTGATGTTTTGAATGTAAAATTGACTTTAAGTATAATATAAAAAAATAAAAAATAGGTGTTTGATTTGATATTTTTTGGGAAAAAAAATTGGATGAGTAGTATATTTTAGAGAAAATCCCCCAAACAAACACACCCTTTTATTACAAAATTAAAAGTGGTGTAAAGACAGTTTTAGTATTTTTTTGTGTAACAGTAATAGTGTGATGATAAAATAGGAATATTTATTTGAAAACTAAAAAAAAAGGAAAAAATTATAATTGATAAAAAAAAAAAAAATTATTTTATAATTAAACAATAATCCAAAATAAAGATATGTATAGTTTAATTTGACACAAGGAGTATTATGTATTAATGAATTTCTTTAGATATCCTAACTCTTATCTCATGGATGTTGAGCTTGATCATAATTAAGGTGAGTTTGGTTCCAGGTTTGATTGTTGAGTTGAAAGTTGGATTAGGAGTCATTAATTTAATATTTTATTTATGATATAATATATATGATTGAAAAAATTAAAAATATGTTTTTAATTATTTTAATAATTATATTTTAATAAAATATATAATATTATTTATAAATAAAATAAAATTTTATATAATACAAATATATAAACACTATAAATATTAATTTATAATTAATATAAATTAATTTACAAATAAATAAAGAATTTTGAATACATATAAATATATTTGTTTATAGAAAAGAGATAAAAATAAAAAATTTAAATAAATTTTTAAGTAAATCTCATATGACGTAATATAACCGGAAAGCCAACTAAACACACCTTAAATATTTTTCCAGTTCCAATTCTTTTGATGTGATTTGAGTTTATTTTAATATTAATGAAAGAAAAACTTGTAAGAAATACACAAGCTGAATTCCCTAAAAGAAAAGGGGTAGAAACAAAACATGTTTTAAATTCATAAAGAATCAAATGATGTTTCGAAAAAGTTTCAATAGTAAAAGTTTTGAATTTGAATAGTTGTATGATATAATATAAATAAATATTGATGTGATGTTTTAAATATAAAATTAATTTTTAGTATAATATAAAAAATAAAAAATAATGTATTTAAAATCTAAACTTTCAAACAAACAAACCCTTAGAGAGCATATAAAAATTTGTTAGAAACACACACGCAACATGGCGTAGAGTTAAGCTTTTTACTTGTGTTAACAGTTTAAAGCCGCTTCACACTAGTATTAAATATATAATATACTTATAATGGAACGTTCTAATCAATTTTATTTTATTTTTATTAAACTTTTTTAATTTATTTAAAAATTTTATAAAGTATATTTACAATTTTTAAATTATCTAACCTAATTAAAATATATTTATTAAGTTCTATATATAAATTACTATAATTTTAACTTTGTCTAATTAAAAACATGATTATTTTTAAATAAAACAGGTATACATTTGATTTTGAAATAAAAATAATAGATAAATATAATAGGGACTACACCTTTATAAATATTCTAACCAATCAAAAATAAAAAATTTAAATATATATATATAAAAGAATCTTTTATAATAATGTGAAGACCATTTACTTTGTTTTTATAATTTAAGAAAAAAAAACAACAACCAACACATCAAACAATAATTGTTAAGTAGATTGATTTTTTTATTTTTTTAATTTTTTTTGTAAAAGCAAAAATACAATTATAAGTAAAATAATAAATTTTACAAGAACAGTCATAATATCATAATTTTTTCAAGAAGAAAAAAAAAACTCATAATCATTTAATATAAATATTTTAAAAAGATGTAAATATGTAAAAATTAATTAACATTATAAAATTTTATCTTCATAACTAATAAAATAAATACATAAAAATCATTAAAATTTATCAACATATATAACAAAAATAAATTTCAAATAGTAGTAAAATAATTTAGACAAATACTTAACTATGCATCTTAAAAAATACATAAAAGTTTAGTGATACGTATAACATCACAATAGTGTAATATAAATAATTTTAAAAATATACTATTTTTTCACCAACTACTATATTAAACTACTATTTGAATCCAATTAAAAATCAAAACCGTACAAACCCAATAATTTTTATGAAATCATAGAATTTAAAATATACCAAATTATACCTATTACAAAAAAAATAATAATAAAAAAAATAAAAAATTAAAAGATAAAGTTCACCAAAAAGTATTTAAATTGGAATTTTTAATTAAAAACTTTAAAATATTTAATTATGAATTTAATAATAATATTTACATATTAAATGCAAATCTATATAATTATCCAACTTATAACAACTTCAATATGTAAACAGTAAATTTTAATAACAATTATCAAATTTTTATATAAAACAAACATAGCAAAATAAAATAAACACATACATTTTTAGTTAGAAAAAATAATAAAAGATAATATCAGACACATTATACCCGAGCCTAATCTCTTTATCTTTTACTCATCATTTCTTCTTCAAATATTAAAAAAAATAATAATATCATTTAACTATGGCAATTACTAAAATTAAAATAAATCAATATAAAAAATTAGTATAATAATATTGATGCCAAATAATACAGGAAAATAACACACACAAAAAAAATAAATAAATAAAAATAAATAAATAAAAAAAAAATGATAAATGTCCAAGAATACAAAAAGGAAGGATAAACATACCATGCATTAAACACACTACAGATACACAAAAAAACACAAGACAAGTACAAAAAGGAATAACCTTCCAAATATAAATACAGCCTAAGAATAAACACCGCAAGCATACCATACTATAACACAACACAAACAATACTGCAAAATAAAATTAACACAACAAAGCAACCCAAAAAAACACCTTTAGTTTAGTATGTAAACAATATAAATTAGATATTAACATACGGCCAGCGAAAACTCAAAACGAGACAAATGGATCAATACAAACAATACAACGTACAAGCACAAACAACATAGCTTAAAAACGACTTAACGAGTGCACCATACCATATATAAATATAAGCATTATAAGCACTAATAATATTATAACAAACCAAACAACACAGACACAAAAAACACCAAAAGCACACCATACTATCTATATATAAGCACAAATAATAGTACAACACACAACCACAAATAATACAACAACCTTAAGAAGCACAAAAAGAGACCACAAACACACCATACCATACATATAAATACAAACAATGTACCACAACAATACAATACAAAAAGACACCACAAGCACACCATATATATAACAAAACACACAACCACAAACAACAAAACAAAAGCAGCAAAAAAGACACCACAAACTTAGTATGTTTATGCATAGGTTAGATATAACATAACAGACAAACTCAGACCGAAACAAATGACTCAACAACACAACATTGTCACACAAACAAATTGAATCTAATATATATATATATATATAAACACAACACAACACCAACACAGATAGCAATGCAAACAATAAAATACTAAAGGACACCACAAGCACACCATATTATGTAATAAACACAACAGACAAAGAATAAAGCAAGCAAAATAATACAAACTACACAACAAAAGCAGGACAAATAAACACCACACAGGCCCAAATAATACAGAAAAACAATACAGACAACACAACAAAATCAACAAAAAAGACACCAAAAGCTTAGTATATTTAAATACAGAATAGATATAACATAACAGGCAAGAACTAGACCGAAACTAATGATCAACACAAACAACACAACATGGTCATACAAACAAATTCAGGTAAACAGCATTAATTGAATCTAATTTATGTCACATTAATTGGCCATACTATATAAGCATGACACCGAAACACAAACAAAACATCATAAGGAACACAAAAGTATACTACAAGTGGCACCATACTATACATAAACACAACATACAATAAGGACAAACAATGAAGCATAACAATACAAACAACATAGAACTAAAAAAGACATCATAAGCATACCATATCATATATAAACACAACATACAACTACAAACAATATGGAAAATAATATAAACAACAAAACAAAGGCAGTACAAAAACATACCAGCATAGTATGTTTAGCCCAACCACATCACCAACACAATTTAGCCCAACATTACACTGCCAAACAGGTAAACAACCCAATCCCTTTGTTGGCCGAACATAATATGTAAGAATTGGAATTATTATAAAAAATTAAACTAAAAATAACTCTTCACATGCCACAACCTAACAAGGAAGAACCAAACAATAAAAAGAAGCGATAAAACAACATACCAACATTTATTTGAGGCTATATCTTCGCATTGGGTAGTGTTTGGATGAAATGAGCAGCCGAAGTTTCAATCCCTGTACAAAATAGTGAGGGTCAAATGAAGCGAGGTGTAACCAGCCATATTGATTGATTTAATTATTGCTGTTACTTCCAAACCACAAAAACCACAAGATGCCCAAACCTAAACCCACATCCAATCATCGACTAAACCAAATAACATAAACAAATCCGTTAGTAGGAGAATACACTAGCAATTTTGAAAGCATAATTATCATAGAGTGCCTTGATAAAGACAGGGTGATAAAAAAACTTACCTGTTGCGTTGTGGTAGTTTTCCTTTGTGAGTCATTGTAGCCAATGAATGTGACATCATACCCATTTTATGCCAGAGTCCAGTGGCTCTAAATTTTGAGAGACATTTTCCCTTGCCAAGTCAAATAGTAAGTAATCAAGCAAATTTTGGGAGGGCTGAGGGCCAAATCTTGCAAGTCTTCTCTGAAAGTACCAGTGGAGAAAATCCTTTCCCTCAATTGCTTAGCTTTGGCGGGCAAAAGTAATTACAGGAAAGAGGTCAATACTGAATTATTTATTTATTTGAAAACACACGTTTAGGTTTAGGTTTGGTCTCATACTTCAAGAAATGGTGTTAGGAATCACCCAAATTCACCACCCTTTAGTTTCAAAGGATAACTCAAGAGTAATTGGGGGAAAGAAAACAATGATCAGTTTTACTTTTTTATTTTTTTGGAAAACATATTTAAGGTTTGGGTTTTCTATTCCACTTCAAGGAAGGGATTGTGAAATAGACCAAATTCACCATCTTGTCAGTTGAAAGAGAGATACCAAAACCTCAATTGCTTAGCTTTGGCGGGCAAGAGTAATTACAGGAAATAGGTCAATATTGAATTATTTATTTATTTGAAAACACACATTTAGGTTTAGGTTTTGCCTCATACTTCAAGAAATGGTGTTAGGAATCACCCAAATTCACCACCCCCTTTAGTTTCAAAGGATAACCAAAGAGTAATTGGGGGAAAGAAAACAATGATCAGTTTTACTTCTTTATTTTTTTGGAAAACATATTTAAAGGTTTGGGTTTTCGATTCCACTTCCAAGGAAGGGTTTGTGAAATAGACCAAATTCACCATCTCGTCAGTTGTAAGAGAGATACCAAAACCTCAATTGTTTAGCTTTGGCGGGCAAAAGTAAGTAATTACAAGAAAGAGGTCAATACTGAATTATTTTATTTATTTGAAAAACACACGTTTAGGTTTAGGTTTCGCCTCATACTTCAAGAAATGGTGTTAGGAATCACCCAAATTCACCACCCCTTTAGTTTCAAAGGATAACCCAAGAGTAATTAGGGGAAAGAAAACAATGATCAGTTTTACTTTTTTATTTTTTTGAAAAACATATTTAAGGTTTGGGTTTTTTATTCCACTTTACTTTTTTATTTTTTTGGAGAACATATATAAGGTTTGGGTTTTTTATTCCACTTCAAGGGAGGGTTTGTGGAATCACCCAACTCACCATCCCAATCCGTTAAAGAAAAATCTAAAACCTAAATAGTTCAACTATTGCATATGAGTAACTACGAAAAATAAACAATTATCAAAAGAATATTTAAAAATCACATTTAAAATTTTGGTTTTCCCACACTTTAAAGAATATTTTGTGTAAAAGCAAACACATGTAAAGTTTAGATTTTCCATTCCACTTTAAGGAATAGGGTGTGGAATCACCCAATTCACCATCCCTTTCAATTTTAAGAAAAATCTAAAACCACAATAGTTCAATTATGACATACAAGAGTAATTACCGGAGATTAAACAATTATCAAAAGAATATTTAAAAATCACATTTAGGATTTCGGTTGCTCCACACTTTAAAGAATGGTTTGTGGAGAACCAAACTTTAAAAGAAAACAATGATCAATTTTATTTATTTCTTTTTCTTTTGAAAAAACACATTTAAAATTTAGATTTTCCATTCCACTTTAAGGAATGGATTGTGGAATCACCCGATTCACATCCCTATCAGTTTTAAGGAAAAATCCAAAACCTCAATAGTTCAATTATGACAGATGAGTAATTACAGAGAATAAACAATTATCAAAAGAATATTTAAAAATCACATTTGGGATGTTAATTTTCCCACACTTTAAAGAATGGTTTGTGTAAAAGCAAAACGATGATCTGTTTTATTTTTTTGAAATAGCACATTTAAAGTTTAGATTTTTCTTTCCACTTTCAGGAATGGATTGTGGAATCACCCAATTCACCATACCTGTCAGTTTTAAAGAAAGATCCAAAATCTCAGTAGTTCAACTATGACTGACAAGAGTAATTACGAGAGATTAAAAATAATATTTAAAAATCACATTTAGGATTTTGATTTCCCCATGTTTAAAGAATGGTTTGTGGAAAAGCAGACTTTAAAAGAAAACAATGATCAATTTTATTTTTTTATTTTTTGAAAAAATACATTTAAGGTTTAGATTTTCCATTTCATTTAAAGGAATGGGTTGTAGAATCACCCACTTCACCATCCCTATCACTTTTAAAGAAAAATCCAAAACCTCAATAGTTTTAAAAATCACATTTAGGATTTTGGTTTCCCCACACTTAAGAAAAGTTTGTGAAATCACCCAACTCACCCTCCCGGTAACTCTGTAAAGGAGAACCCCAAACCTCAATTCCAAAATTGTTTTTATCAAGAGTTAACTCATTTTGACGTATTTGGAAGGAAAAAAAAACATTAACAGAATTTTGCATGAGTTCAACACTTTAAAGATAAATTTGGAAAAAAAAAAAGGAAACGACGACCCAATAACAACAATAAAAAACTACACATATGAAATGAACAAATGACAACACTTGAACTAAAGAAAAACATACCCAAAACATTCCCTCATATACTTAAACACATTATCCTTAATGTGAGTTCATAAAGAAAATACAACTGTGTAGCCTAGAATCCCTTAAAGGTTTAGATTTCACTTTTCACTTTAAAAGAATGATTTGTGAAATCACCCAATTTAGCATCTCATCAAATTTAAAAGCAAACTCATACCTGCAATTGTCTATGGAAAATAGTAACAGAATTCAAAACATATTTTAATGTGAAAAATCAATAATAAAAATTATTAATCTATATTAGGCCACTTTAATAAGTGAAAAAATGAAATTAACTAATTAAAACACTTACTAAAAATAACATTAAGTAAAATATAGTTCTAATAAAAAATAAAATCACTTACTTTTATGACAGCACTGAGATCTCTGCTGTTAAAGCCATCTCCTCCCCTTCTGCCGCCAATTCATAAAACTCTTAACTCATTCTGCACACAGTAAGGCCACATTGATTTTACATCTGATGCCACTTTCACTTCCTACCAAACTAGTTTCTTTTGTTGCACACTGCAAGAGCCATCCACTGGAAAACACGATCTGATAACAGGGCACGTTTGAGTTCATTAGCAAAATAGGGAGGAAAATGAAGAAAGCATTTCATTATAAAAATACTGCATAAAAAGGGGAAGATGAAACTTCTTGAAATTGAAATATGAAATGCAATAATTAAATCGGCTAGAATTAAATGATTCAGTAACAAATTTTAATACAACAGCAAGAGTTGTACCGTTCTTTCCTTTTTGTTTCTGAGAAAAATGAAACTGAAGAGAAGGAAAAGATTAACCGATGAAATTTAATTGTAACAATCGGATAAGGCACAAGAAAATTCCATCTCTAACTTACTATGAAATCCAGATACAAAGCGCTTTCTGAAATAGAGAAGTCTACAAAATTCATGAGCAACCCTTGACTTGAAATTCCCTAGCTTGAAATTGAAATATCCAAATCCACCTAATCCCACAAAACCTTAACCCTCCAATTACTTGAGGCTTGCTTCTTGATTGAATTGAAATAGCAAGGTGTTAAATACAAACATCCAGAAAATGCTAAAGAGATTAAAAGGGAGGGAAAGAAGAACATACAATTGGGCCGATCCTTCGGAAAACCAGAGTGATTCGAGGAAGAATATGGGAATGGGACCTAGGAATAAGACAGTTGAAATTAGGGTTTCGAGAAAGAACATGGAAAATCGGGGGCATCGGGCAATAGAAATGGCTTGGCATCGCACGCCAACCGGTTTAACAAGCCCCGCCGGAGCCGGAGATAGGAACGCCACCACCAGTGAATCCCAGAAGCTTTCTCATCGGAATCAAGCGTGCGCAGAGGAAAAAGAAAGGAAGAAAAGAAAAGAAACTCACCAATTGTTCCAGCGGGCGGCGGCGGACTTCGTCTCCAGAAAAAAGACGGCGGCGCAAAAGAAGAGAGAAGGAGGAAGGAGAAAAGAAACGAAGGAGACGAAGAATGAAAGGAAAGACGAAGAAATTAGAACCAGTAAATGGTTCAAAATCAAATTTAAAGCAATATTAAGCAATATTACCGTTAAGTTAAGAGTTGATTATTTTTAAAATTTAATGCAAAAAATTTCCGTGCTTTCCTTTTTTTTTTTCGTTCAATTTTCTTGACCGTTAACAAAAATTAAAAAATAACAAATTAAGAGTGCGTCTGGTTGTTTTTTTAAGTTGGCATTCTTAATTTTTTTTAAATATTATATTATATTAGACTTATTAATTTAATTTTTTTAATCTCTTTTTTTAATATTTAATTTATATTTAAAACAATATTTATTATAAGATTAATTTTATATTTCTTATAAAAATATTTTTTATTTATTTCTATTTTTTATAAAATAATATTTATAATATAAATTTTATTTTTATATAATAATTTTAAAATTTAAATATATATTTTATTATATCCCTGTTTGAATTTTTTATTGATTTATTTAATTTTTTATTGCCATTTTTATATGTGTAAAAAATCTGATATATATAATTGATATTAATATATTTAGTTTTTTTACCTAAAAAGGAATTTATTATAAAGTAATTTTATGTTGATTATTAAATTCAAACAAAAATTTTCAGATTAAGCACATAACTATTTGATGAGTTTTGGAAAAATAATACTCCTTTCAGTCCTAATTTTTTTTGTTTTGTTTTGTTTTTTTTTTTTTTTTTAATGTAGTTAAATGTAGCCATTGGTTTGAATAAATTGAAATGTGTGTTTTGATTTTGAAATGAAGGTTGTATTTATAATCTTCAATATGAATGATATTTAATTATTATAATATGTATTTTGGTAATAACTTGTTTATTGTATCCTTTAAAATATGGATTAATCATGGAAATATTCATTGTGAACTTAAAATTGCTTGTATATTTATTTGGTCACGTGTGTAATTTATTGCATCATTTTTATTTTTATTTCTTTAAAAAATATACTTTGTCCAAATTAACTTCTCGTCTTTATTTATTTATTATTATTATTATTATTATTATTTTGATCCAAGTTAACTAACAGGCAATATAATTACAAATGTAATTTGATTTAAGTATATGCATTACAATTATATCCAATAGAAACCACCTGCTATACAGCACAAAGAAAAACTATCACAAACATGATTCTAAAATCAATATATATGCATCTACTCATATATCTTATTCTACAAATTTACAGGTACACACACATTATATCTATGCATATTACTCAAATAATGAATGCATCAACAGAAGATGACGAAGACGATGATGAATGAGATGCAGCTAAAAGGGCAGCTCCGATACCTGATCCGTCCTCTGTTACCTTCATGACGACGCAAGCAGCAATATCCTCGCCTAATATTTGTCCCATTGCTTCATTCAGATACTCTCTGAACATCGTGTAGTTTGTATACAAACCTCCCTCGACTGCCACTACAATTCTTCTCATCTTAGCCTCGTTGCTGCCGCCGCCTCTGCTTGTACCACCACCCACAATTCCGATCTTCTTGAGAATCCCCACAATGCCGGCAGCTGCCAATCGAGCAGCTCTGTGGACCACGACATCGCATATCTTCACAATCAGCTTCCGAAGATTGAGAGATACATCAGGGATCTGAAATAAATGAAAAGTAGGAGATTGGAAAAACAGAAATGAATATGAAGAAACATAATCTTATGGATAGGAATATTTTTAACATAATAAACAGTCCACCTCCAGAGTATCTTTTAATATTTGGGAAACTTCAATCAAGTATGGGGAATCATCCTCGTGCATAATAGCCATTAGTGGTGTCCTTTACAAAGTTCAAACAACCACACCAATTAATGATCCACGCGGAAATAATGTAACAGACGTAAAATGTCAGTCGAGTATTGCATGCAATTGATTTCCACGAGAATCTAGTACACAAGTACATCCACTTTGAAATTGAGTTGAGCAAAATGTAAACATATGAAAAAAATGTAAAAGTAATGAATGATAAACATAGAGTAGAAAGGGAAATACGAGAGCTCCCAATGTTCTTGCATGATCTCAGATACGTTATTATAAGAGTAGGGCGTGAAAGGAAGACTTAAGAATTAGATCGCACCTCAAGACAGAGGGCTCGTGTAATTTGGAATATTCAAGTCCAAAAACATCAGTCTTCTGAGCTATCTGAAGAATAACCCTTCGCACAATATCTCCCAGATACATTCCCGATATCATTTTCTCAAAACACTGCAGCGTGATTATCATGAGACAGCATCCACTGCTATAGTTGGATAAATTGTTTCGGTGGTTTAATTAGGAAATCCCTTATAGAGGCGTAATCGAACCTGATCATTAGGATTGGGACTATCATCATCCAATTCCATGTCATATGATGTTCTTGGCAAATTGGATGACCAAAAATTCCCCCATTCCATGTTAACTACCTAATAACAATTATGAACTGTTATAAAATCTTAGAAATCTGCCATTTTCATGAAGAGAAATTCAATAAACAGGCCAAAATGTGTACCATGCCTCCAGAAGTTGTTGCCACCCCTTGGCACTTAATGATGGCATCTGCACGCTCCATGTAACAGGCATTTGTACCTGTACCAAATACCACTGCAGCAACTGTGTCTTCGTCGTGATAATGGCCAAGAGCTAAGGTTCCTACAGTATCATTTATCTGCATAAGAACAAGGATAAACTTTAAATAACTGCAAGTCTGAATATATTGCGACAATAAAACAAAACCACTCGTAGAAACTAATAACAGTCACACAAATCTAGCTATCAAAATAATTAGAAATGCACTTCAGATGCACATATAGCAAAGCAAGAAATTATATTATCCCAACAACTGGGATCTGGCAAGTGTGACAGCATTTCTATCCTTGAAATTGGGAAGATTGAACAGCTGAAGCTCATTCAAATCTCGTTAAAAGGTGAAAATAAAATCGAATATGGTTAGGGATATGCCCTACATGACAATGTCCACCATTACACAAACAGATAAGACTCAAAATTTACAGAAAATGAGTGCATACAAGAACCACAACTTGCATATGCAGCCCTTTTCGTGATATTGCTTGCTGTAAGGATTCAGAAACATCTTTCCCAACCTGCAAAACCAAGCAACTTACTGCATTATGGCTGCTTCTTCACTTATGATGACTATGAATCATTGAAATCAATTCTAGTTTCATAGTGAAAGTGATTTATAAAACTAACCCTTTTTTTATGATATTTAATGAAATCTGAACAAAATCATTTAAACCTACAAAAACTGGCAAAATATCAATCCACACTTTAGACATAGGTGCAGCAAAACAAGCATGCCAGAACATGTCATTCTTAACAAAGATAGGTTCTAGATATATGGGAGATAAAGATACAAAATTGATATTTTCAAAGAGCACCAAGTAGACCCATCATATTAAAACTGATATTTTCATATAATTGTTGTAGGAAAAATATGCCAAAAATATTTGCTATTCTTCCTCCCCTTTGTGAATAACAAGTGGAGGACCTGCAAGAACAAACATAATTAAGCTAACCATGTCTTCAACAGAGAATCCTTTTGTCCACTTAATTAAATATCCTGATGATGATGTAGTTTGTTTCACTGGAAATGAAAATGTGAAGCCGAGTTCTCTACTCTCCGTCAGTGAACTCATGGAAGATTCTTTGCTTTCAACAAATTCCTTCAGCGATGCTGCTATAAAATCAAAAAGCTCCTGCAATCAGATAAAAAAATAGAACACCATTAGTCTACCAGGTTGAGGTCCAAGAATTTCAAAATGCTGCAGAAAAACTTCAGCCACCTCACTTGTGCTGTTCAACAGAGTTTGTGGAATAGGCCTTTGTTCAAGATCATGTTCAATGAGACCATGCCTTTGGCCACCTAAGTGAACACGTAAGATCCGAAGATTTGTTTCTCCAATATCTAGTGCATAATAGGTTCCATTTTCATTCCTGGAAAAATAATAATAATAATAACAGAAAAAAAAAAAAAAAAAAAAACCCTAGAGATCAAATTGTAGGAAAATTTTAGCAGAAGGCAAGATCAATAGGTTCACTGAGTTTAAGACCATAGCACCCATCAGAAGCAACATGGCACAACTAAGTCACTGCAATTTTAGATGGAAAAGGATATTAGAAGGAAAATCTACAAATTTTCCTCATCAAAATTTAGAAACTATAATTTGCGTGCTACTTATAAAATAAGCATTACAAATTTCAATAAAAGGAAGAATAATTTGACTATTGTAAATCAAATTATAATAACATGTTTCTCACCATAGGAAATAAGCTTCTTAGGGGAAACGGCACATAGCACACAATGCCAGTCTAATATTTCTATGGCAACTGCAAGCCAGAAAATCACACATATAATAAAGAGCATTTATAAGGCTAAAAAATCTAAGATATATAAAAGGACAAATGAAAAATCCATCGCCAATACAGAATACTAAGAACAGTATTATATTCTTGGAAAATTTGGAGAAAAGATCACTCTGATTGCGTCCAAACTGTGCTAGTTTCTCTGCAGAAATTGCCAGAAGTCAATATTACGGCTCCAGAGGCAACAAAAAGTTTGATTCTCACATGGCTGAATGACTTCATCCTAGATTAAATTCCTAAAAATGTGGCAATTTAGCATCACAAGCATCCATTAAAGCAAGTGAAAAAAAAAAAGCAGAGAATCTCGATGTAGCTACATGATGTTCGACCAAACTTACACAAACAAAAACCTAACAAATGCAGCTGCATTTAATAGTTACCCATTGAAAGCGAATGAGTAAACACCAACAGATTTCCAGTAGTAAATGATTCCACAAATAACTCCATTGAGACACATTTCATCATCCAATCAAAACCGATTCACACTCATCCGAATTTAAGAATTGCAACTATAAAACCTTACACGTGTATTAAAATTAATTTTAGATTTATTCCAGGAAGTGGGATGTAGATGAACTAATACATATTGTTCACACGAGCACCCTCCATGATAATTTATTGCTGTGCTAAAGAATTAAAAATAAAAATGTAAATATATAGATATATAGTAAGAAGAAGAAAACGGAAGAGTAGAGAAAATCTTAGAATACAAAGCCCCGTTAAATAAACAAATAAAAAAAGACACAGAGAAACAAATCATCAATGGATACTGAGTTAAGGAGGGTACGCAATACGACAAGAACCCTAACATCTAAAAGATTGATATTCTCGATCTCCACCATTTTCAATGTAAAACTACCAATGCCTCACAAAAAGCTCACATTAAACTCATATGGTGGCGTATTTGAGTGGCAAAATGGAAATAAACAACAATATATCCACTAACAGACACATGCAACAAATGCGCATACATTAAAAGCAATAATAACAACAAAAATCAAATCTGATACACGAGCACAACGTTAATACAAAAATATCAGTGCTTACCCCGTGGGGAGGTTTTGCACGTAAGTTAGGAGCATTTTCAGCTTAGAACCGCCCTCAGACGCAAGTCCAGCATGCATCTCAACCGCCATAGCGTCCACAATCTGCCTTAGCCGCCAAACGGGGGTAGCACATCCCTCCTCTAACTCCTCTACAATCCTCGACGCCCTCGCCCACGCCCTCCTCCGCCTCACACTCCTTCCTACGACAACCGACGCCACCACGCACGCCGCTACGGCACATCCAACCGCCAACGCCGCCGCCAACTTCCCCATTTGCGATGCCTTCCACCGCCAAAACCCTATTTTCCTATTTTCTCACATTTGATAAATAATCAAAGCCACACCACCATATCAGCCACAAGAAAAAAGACGAATTCCACTCCAAACGATCCCAGACAACGATCCGATTTTCCCCGACACCTCGTCGGCGCGGGCAGCGATACAGCAAAATAAGCTTTCGCCCAACGCGACCGGTGTAGAGCACAAATCCGGCGTAGTTAGGCGGTTTCCTCTATCCTCAGTTTCTCCTCCGTTCGCCACCGTGAAGAAAAGAAAAACTTGACCGGCGGCGAAATTCTAGAGAGAGAGCGCGCGCGCAGCAGCTGCAGTGCCAAGGAAAGCGAAATGATGGATATTTATAGGGTAAGATGTTAAATGACGAGCTTACCCCTAGAGGAAAGCCCAAATTCCGGATTTGTGACCTTTTGACATTGCGAGGTCGATTCTAGTTTGACCGGTTTCACAACACATCACCACAATGAATCACTCCTTTCCTGATATGACGTATTTACCCTTGAGAGCCCTGCTTTCCGAACGACAATTATAGGGACAAAATAGAGAAATCAACCACGTCCGAAGGCAGGCACGGAACTGGAATTCAGTTAAAATAATCTGTAAAACAAATAATAATGTGAAATAATAATAAAATATAAAAATGAATAGAAGGGCGAGGACAAGAATAAAGACAGAGTGTGTGGGGTCCAGTGCAGCAGAAGAGGCAAAACGGCGACGTAATGGCTGCGTGTTCGTTCCAGTGTAGCGCATCGTACGTGGTGCCAGCTGTGATCCGCTAATTCCAGCTGTTCATGCCATCACATCTCAGCCGTACATTTTGCTCTGCTCCACGTATGTATGATGTTATCGATCACCGCTATAGTATTGCATTCCATTAATAACATTAATACTCTTTTCGTTTCATTACATTTTTTTTCTATTCGACTCATAAAAAGATCATTTTTATTTTTGAATAAATTTATTTATTTTAAATATATATAATAATTATAAATTAATTTAATAATTTTTAATATTTTATATATAAATTCGTTCAAAAAAAAATTTTTATCTCATTTTTTTATAAATAAATAATTTTATTTATATTTAAAATTTATTTTTTTATAAAATTTATTTAGAATATGATTATAAAATTAATCATATTTATTTTATTTATTTATATAAAATTTTATTATTTATAAAACTATATTTATATTAAATATATTTTATTCAAAATATTTAAAATATCAATAATACAATATATATATATAATAAAAAAATAATAATACTATAATTTATTATTAATAATTTAACAATAAAATAATGAAGCGTGCAAGGTGAGCAATGATATTTTTTTTGAATTAGTTTAAAGACGAGAGAAAGAGAGTGAGCTAAATCTCCGGTGTGATTCTCTACAGACGGCACCGATGTGGTCCATCTGGATAAGAGATAACAGCCGTTGGATGTATGAAACCCTCACCGTCCGATTTGCTCTCGCGTCTTGGCCCGTGAGGTCCCGTCTTTCACTTTCCTCAAATCACTTTAATCACGTGCAGGCACACTGAGGAACAGACAAGAGGTCCCAGGACCTGGACACCAGGTAACTAAAACCAACCATGCATGCAGCCTTCATCAATCTGGTCTACGCAGCCCATGAATGACCGGCTATTCCTACACAAGTCCTTTAATTTTGCTCTGTTTTATTTATTTATTTTACAAATTAATGCTATTACATTTAAACTATAATTCCAAATTAGGAAATTTCGTTGTAACATCCTATTAAAAAGTAAAAATAAAAAATTAATATTTAATTTGATATATTATAAAAAAAATATATATATATTTGATATAATTTATTTGAAATATAAATAATATCACATGAATAAAAATTAATAAAGTAACCAAAACCAAATTTCATGCATTATTATTATTATTATTATTATGTGTGAGAAAGTGATGGTGAAATTAGAGGACAGAGAATATGTCACGTCCCTGATCAATACAGTGGCATTTAATTGCGTACAAGACAAACTTTCGTCCGACATAATTTGTCCTTATTTTATATTTTCGTTCGTTTTACATAACTTGTTTTTTTTATTTTTTGAAATATAATTATACACTTTAATCGCATTTTAAATTTTAAATTTTATAATTTTTTTAATTTTAATTAAACTATTTATTTATCTTAATCTTAATCTATAATTATTTTTACTAATATATTTTTTAATTACTGGCTAATTATACTTTACTTAAATTTATATGTCTACAGTAATACACCCATATTAGATGGGACGGAGGGAGTATTTTATTTTATCGTTGAAAATAGAGGAAAATATAGTACTCTTTAATTAGAAGTATCTTCGTTGGAGTAGAATGTTATTATTACCAATTCATATTGAACAATGATGAGCCATAGTACAATAATAATGAATAAATAATTTAACAAAAAGATATTTGTTACATGAAGAAGTGGGAATATTGCATGGTGGTAACTGTACATTATAGTTATAAATTTATTCAAACATTGTACGGTAATAATATGTCACTGAGAGTAAATTATCCGAACATTTAAGAATGTGATTGTTTGGATTTTTATTATTTATTAATTTATTTTTTTAAAAAAATATCAAATTAAATATCTATTTTTTATTTTTTATATTTACTATTTATATTCGATTTTAAGAGTCTCATTTATTTTGTCAGGTTGATCTTTGAATATTAATTATTATATCAAAATTTTGTACAAATTTAAAAGAAAAATGACAAAAATACTTCCATTTTTTTTAATATCAATAAAATGATATTTGTATAAAAAATTATACAAATATAAAAATAATTTTAATATTAAGTACAATGATACTACTATTCTAATTCAACAATAATTTTAATAATTTTAACTCATATTTATATCATATCATACCACTGTTCTAATTCAAAATTTCTTTTCAAATTTCAACCCCCAAAAACGAACACAACCTAAATAGACGTCACGTGACAATCGCGTGGTGCCTGCCAGCTTGATAGGTTTTCGAAGGTCTCCGCAGCTTTACCTCTACCACTAGTCCACTACCGCAGTTAAGCCTTCTGTTTTGCCAAATTTGGCCCTACAATTCATTTACTCCTCACGTGATACCTCACACGCCATCTTTAGGGCTGTGCGAAAAATTCATATTGAATCGTCAGACTGCTAAATCAATTTGAATTTTTTATTAATAAAATTTCGTTTTTATATGATTAAATTTAAAATTGATTTGAAATAAAATATTTATTTATTATTTATGTAAATAAATAAATAATTTGTTGATATAAATATAAAAAATAATTGCACTATATTTTTTTTTCTAAATATATTTAATCACATCTTTTATAGACAAATTAAGGGGGTGTTTGTTTGAGGGATTTGTTTGGATTTTCACTATTCAATCCTATTTTTTTCTCTCTCAAAAACATCAAATCAAACACCTATTATTTATTTTTTATATTATACTAAAAATTAATTTTACATTCAAAACATCACATCAACACCTATTTATATCACATACTATTCAAATTCAAAATTTTTACTATCAATTTTACATTCAAAACATCGTATCAACACCTATTTATATCACATCATACAACTATTCAAATTCAAAATTTTTACTATTCAAATTCCAACTCAAAATCCAAATGATGTGATATAAATAGATATTGATGTAATATTTTGAATATAAAATTGATTTTTAGTATAATATAAAAAATAAAAATAAATATTTAATTTAATATTTTTTGAAAAAAAAAAAAACAGTGTATTTAAAATCCAATCCTCCAATCCTCAAACAACCGTAGCCCCTCCACTCCACATTTTCACATAAAATATAATTATTTTTTTTTTTCCGTCGGTCCCTTATATAATTATTATTTTTATTAATATATTTTTAAATTATTTACACATTATACATTATATGATAATACAACAAAGTGCAGGTTGCATCCAAAAATATATTGATTTCATTAACATTAAAAGAACTTTTCAATCCAATCCACTAATCTAAAAATTTATACCATCAAATAATTACCACAGCATTTTCATACTTTTCATTCAAGATTACCAAAAAATTCAAATAATATAAAATACAACTAGTTTCATAAAATCAACTATCAATATCACAAAGTGAAAAATATGTAAGATTTCTTTCCAGAATTCCAAACTACACCTATACTAAAAATAAAAATGCACATTTATCATGCATTCTATTTCCCGGAATCAAATGAAGAGATTTTGGAAGAGGAATTCTCACCTGAATTTTTGGCAGGTATATCAGTTTGTATCACCACATTCGCCATCAACACCCAACCGGTTTTCGGAGTACCAGCTTCACCGAGTTGAGTTGTCCGGGGGGGACGGACAGGGCGGAGACTGATGGCGACTAACTATTGTCATAAAATAAGCCAGGAATCTATACTCATGTGTCAAATCTCGTAACAGCGTACATGTACATGAATCGGATAAGATAATTCCGGATACACTACTTAGCTACATTTGTTTGTAAAAGAGGACGTACGCTTGATCGTGCAGCACCTCGCTCTCAGGAATGGGTGTCACAGAAGCATCATCGTAGCGCAGCCATTCGCCGCTTGGGTGGCGGGCGTCGGCTGTGTAGTGGCCCTTTGAGGGGTCCCTTCCATGATGAGTGATTGTAGCCACGAGTACGTATCTTCTACCCTGTAACAACCGGATGAATGAGAAGGCAAACTCTATAAGCAAAAAATATAAATAAGTACTTGATAATTTTAACCCTTCTAATAGTGCACTTCATTTGATATGCTTGCATAAACATATTGTCTAAACATTATTGCACAAATTATGTTTAATGATTAAGTTTACATATAATATTAAAATGAAGCTGCCTTTGTTTACATATGTTTGATCCAACTCTGTTTACTTGTGTTCTCAAATTTGTTTACTATTCATAAAAAATTCTCTTGGCAAATAGCATCACATTCCAAATCTATTTCTCATTTAAAATATTACATCAAAGATTTATTATATATTGAAAACATCACATCCAACACCTGTTAATGTCAATCAAACACCAACTTTTAAAAAACTCCCGGAAACATTTCTAGACAAACCGTAAGTTTAGTTATCACTTCTTCCAAAAGAACACATAACAAGCATTCAACTATTAGTTTTGATAGCCAAATAGAAAATATATCGATAGATGTGGTAAAAGCAAACAAAAAACAAGAGGAGCAAAGTTCACCTCAGAGGACGGAGAGGCAAGCAAATCGCGGCCAACAACAAGCTCCAGTGGAAAATGCACCGATTTATGCAATTTGGTACTTCCTCGGCTCTCATAGCTAAAACGCATCAAGTGCAAAACCAATATCTCAGAAAGCTCCAAAATCTTAATGGATTTACTCGCAGTGACCACCTCAGCCTGGGATTAATCAGAATGGTGTGCTTTTCTATTATAATATAAAGATAGCTGTTCGATTAAAATAGCAAGGAAAAAACAACGGTTTTCTGAAACAGTTTTACTATGATTAAATACTCTGAACAAATTCAGCCTTTTTGTATGCAATGCAATATTTGGATGATACAAGCTTAAATTAAATGTACCTTTCCAGCAGCTGATGTTCGGTAACCTTCAAGTGTTTCTGGTGCAGAAAACAGCCGAAGTGCATCTTCTATTGTATAAACAGGCTCAGGACATATGTTAAGATGGAGCAGGAGAAATGGCTGTATTGTAGCGGATGCCTTATTCCCTGCTTACAGATAAAGGAAGAAGTAATGGGATAGTTAAAATTTAAAAACTTTCCAGGTAGCAATGTTGCACAAATACTTCTCAGCTGATAGTATTCTACGAAGGAACGCTCATTAATCCTGTTAATTGTCCCCTAACAGAGTAATGCTATACTTCAAAAAATGCCAAGCAATTTGCCTGCAATTTCTGAATCTAATACACTTCTGCAAGTTCGAAGCAGTTGCAAATCAAGTTCAATGTAAAAGCAACTGAATGAAGAACAAGCAGATAATCACTTAAGTGAGGTACTCAAAATTCTGACCTACCTCTTGCTTTGACAACACTCCTTAATTGACCACCGAAAATGGCACTCAACATTGATGGTGTGAAACTCTGAGTTCTTGTGATGGCAGATTTGTTTTTTGGGCCAACAGTCTCCCAGTTATCATCATCACTTTCATCATCTGTTGATGAGACCAATGATGCAGTTTTACCATTTTGATTGGAAACTTTACAATCTAGTTTAAGCAATTCATCATGCATCTGATGCATCACAAAGCTTAGAAATTCCTGAGCATCTTCTTGCCTGAAAGTCAAGCAAAATCACAATAATGAAAACAAAATTGATTTAATTCAGAAGAATCAATACACATACTAAAATATAATTATTGATGCTTGAGGATATTCAACTATGTATCTAATAGTACAATGCTTTTAATGATAAAATGGAAATTTTCAAAACTTGAAACTTCCTTCAATTAGAAATGCAACTGGTAAAAATTCTAACAATTGCTCCTCCCAACATGAAATTCACACCCTGATATTATCTCTAAAATTATTCAGCTTTGAGTATTGACTTCACTATTAAGAGTAATTAGTGATCCTGCAATAAAAAAATAACAATGTCCAAATGTAATATGGCAGCACACACATTCAAGAAAATCATGAGTTGTTTCAGAAAAAAAAAAAAAAAAAAGGAAAGAAAGAAAAGAAAAAGTGCAGTTTCTTCGCAACATGAGTGATTGCAGAAAAATCAATCAACAAAGCATAAGATCAGCTAGAAACAAGTCAGTCAATAAAAGCAAACCTAGGCCTGCCAGATAAGTTGTCAGGAATATCCGGAGTGAAACTCTTCAATATGGAGTCAAACATGATTGGACGAAATGACTTTCCGGTTCCAAGAACATTCTTGCCATCCAATTTGCAAATTGAATCAGGGAGCATGTCAAAGTCGGAGATGAAATCAACAAACGCACATAGTGTTGGAAAGCCATTCTACAAGTTGGGGAAAGAGAAATGCAACCGTCACAAGTTGCCCTTAAGCCAGAAAATAATCTATAGCACAACAGTTGTAAATGCTACCTTGGGTATATCACGGTTTTTCAGCTCAAACAAGAGGTCAAAAAATGGAGAACATGATAGCAGCGCTTGAAGAGTGGCATTGAGAAAACATAGGTTCCCCATGTTAACCAACCCACAAGGCAGAAAATTCCTATGAGTAACATTTTTTGAGTTTGATTCTTTAAAGACGTGTTGGCTGGAGTCCATGATGTGGACACCATTAGAGGAATCATCCAAAACAACATCTTCTACAGAGGAAGATAATTCATGTAAACTAGGGATGCCGGGCTGCTCAAAAGTTGAGTTTTTGGATAATCCATAATCCTCAAAGAATCCAACACCATTGTTTTTAGGAAGCATATCGCTACCAATGAATCCATTTTCTTCAGATAAATTAACTCTGGAATCTGATGCCGTATCATCAACCCTCTTAAGCCTCACATGGTTCTGTGCATCAGCTGGCTCAGGGAGCTGAGATCCTTTGCAGGAACAAAGATCTGCTGCTCTAGTATGGAAAAAGCCTGCGGATCTTAAATCTTCTGAGTCAATGGAACCAAATTTGATTCCTACATCATTTTGTTGTAGTTGGCATTGCATCAATCTGATCTCATCTTCTGTAAATGATCCAAAAAGCAACACCTGAAATAGACAGAATTGCAGATTCTCACCACTCCATTAGCTTTCGTTGTATCACATCACCCCTAACTACTTGAACAAACACAACTTGGAATAAAGGCTGACTAATCCGAATTTAGTTTGGAATGCCTAAATCCTCTTACTTGGGGGTCGAAGTGCTATCTCTCATTTCTTTTAAATGTGAAAGTCGAACTCATAATGTCCTTTTCTTTTCCATCTTATCGCCAATGTCAAGCTACTAGGTTCAAATGTATTTAATATCTTACTCTTAATAGATTCTTTTCTAATCCGATCTGGTATTTAGAACTCTTACAAGGCTGCCTAATTTGCATTCACTATTTAGTTTGGAATACGTAAACCCTCTTACTTGGGGATGAAGACCTATCCCACATTTTTAACATAGTGCCCAGTGCGAATTCGAACTCACAATCTCTTTTTTCTTTCCGGATTATCAACAGTGTCAAGCTACTAGGTTCAAATGTGTTTCATTTCTTACTTTTAATAGGTTGTTGTCTAACACTAAAAACATTGAAGTGTGCCACATCTACACAGCATAGTTCTTTAAACCTGATATCTACTCACTGAAACCTAAATTATCACCTCCCAAATTACGGTCTAGGGTTTGTTATGAATTTAAGAAACTGATCAAACTTTGTATAAAGGGAAAGCTAGTGGTGTTTCCAATAAATCTTCACTTGCAATGTCGATTATTGATTGCAACAATTCTACTAACAAAAGATTTCAAACACAAAGCCCCAACGATGCATCCGATAGATGTAAACACACTTCCAAAATCTATCCCCAAAACACTTTTTCCCCCACATTTTAATTTGCTTTTCCAATTTCTTCATTTTTCTCGAGTACAGTATACATCAAAACCCTAGAGCAAAAATCGGCAGCTCATACCTTCAGGAAAATTAAAGCCCCACCCAACTATACCAACTCGAAAGCAATAACCTCCAAACAATTTCACCTCATACGAGGCACATTAGAAAAACATGAAACGAAATCGAACGCATTGAGAAAAGAAAAACCCCAGAGAACCTGGCGATCAGTCATATTGAGAAAGGGAGCATCGATGGACTCATGGAAGAAGCGCGGCCATTGAGGTCAAAACGGCGCCGTCTACTCGAAATGATGCCGGAGGACAGCGAAAGCCAAACGACAGCCCAAGACATCAATTTTATTTTATTTTTTCTTTTTTTTTTATGTAAGTAAAAAAATACACATATATACAGAGGAGAGAGAAGAAAAAAAGTGCTGCCGTGGAAAAGAACGTGCCAAGAATCCATTTTCATATAATTGTTAATTTCTTTATCAAAATATAATTATATATTTTAGTTATATTTTTAAAATTTTAATAATTTATAATTATTTTTATTAATATATTTTTTTAATTATTTATGATAAAAAAAAAAAAGCAAAATATTTTAAGTAAATTATGAAATTTAAATTAATTTTTTATTTAAATAACATTTTAATTTAATATTTTTTATAAGAAAAAATAATAATAATTCTATATTTACTTACTATTCCATAAATATAGAAGTAACGTCTGGGGTTAGGGTTTATGTCGTTAAACCCCACTTCTTCGCCTGGCTGGCTGTGAGCTCTTCCTCACTTGGTCGAGGCTGGTTTCGCCGGAGTTGGCTCTTCCGTCCTCGGAAAGCGTTTGATCGTGAGTTTCTGCTGTAATCTCTTCGTCTATTTGGTATTTTAAGCTCTATTGAGACCTCTTTTTGTTATTCGACTGAAATGATCGAATATTAGCCGGTGGATCTCGAAATGAGAAAGCGATACATGGTGATAATTCAGCGTTTGAAAGTACTTGTATAATGTAAGACTTTAGGTTCGTTGAACGCGGTATTTTCAGGAGGATTGATTTGGATGATAGTGGTCTGTTTTACAGCATATCATTATGTCCGCGTCTAAGTTTTTGAATTTTTGTTTCTATTTTAACTGCTCAATTGAATTTATTTATCTGATTGATGTTTAGAAATTATTTTAAGTTATTTGGAGTTTATTATATTTGGAACAGAGAAGCTTGAAGAATATATATATTTTTGACAGCTATATGCAGGGTGAATGAATTGAGTATTTTCTCTGTAATACGTTGAACTTATGATGTTCTTTCGTTTTATTCCTTCACTGTGTGCAACAATCAGCGAAGCAAAGCATTTCAAAGGTTCAAAGTATCAATGGCATCTTCTCTCTCGAGGAAACTGGCTGGTGTGGTGTTTTCAAGGTATAGAGGAAATTCCTTAGTGCCAAATCCGTGTTCTGTTGCTGCCTTCTGCACCAAAAGCCTGTCCTCTACTGAAACTGAGTCAGATTCTGACTCTGTGTCAGAATCACCAAATATCCCAGAAGAATCTTCTCCGTTGCTGCAGCAGCAGCCTAAGTCAGAGAGGCTCCTTGAAAATGGCTTGGACCCTGGCATTTACAAGGCAATACTGATTGGTCAGGTGGGGCAAGCTCCTATGCAGAAGAAACTGAGGAATGGAAATGTTGTAACTCTGGTTTCCCTGGGAACTGGGGGTATTCGAAACAATAGGAGGCCTTTGGATAATGAAGAGCCTAAGGACTATGCAAATCGCTGTGCAGTGCAGTGGCATAGGGTCTCAATTTATCCGGAAAAGTTGGGGGAGCTTGCAATGAAGACTCTAATACCTGGTTCTATCTTGTATGTGGAAGGAAATCTAGAGACAAAACTCTTCAATGATCCCTTAACTGGTCTTGCTCGACGGATTCGAGAGGTTACCGTGCGCCGTAATGGCAGGATTTTGTTTCTTGGAAATGGAGCTGAAACTGAGCCGCTGGCTAGAGCTGATGCCAGTCGCGTTGGCTATTACTGAGGTGATCTCTGAGCACTGTTTAGTTCTTGTAAAGTAGTTTCCATACTGCTTGCAGAGGAAAGTTGGGTAGCTGTTAAACTTCATTTTAGCTGCGAATTTGTGATTTTTATTCATTAACTGCCTGACACATCCATTTGCTTTAATGACTACATATTTGAACTGTTATTTTCAACTTCAGAAGGGTGAAATCTCATGCGAAACATGTTGAATATTTGCCTGTTATTGATTGATCTTTGTTTCTGAATGATGACTTTGTGAGTTAATCTACAGTTATCGCAAAAAAGCTTGATGTAAAATGTAAATGATTTTCTGAGTTCTGACAATGAATCTTTGGATGGAAAACCCTTTTATGCCTCACAAGCTTATGTGCTGCCAAGAGCAAGACCAGGCCCTTTATCATATTGTTATTTTGTAGGATCAAGAAGCATGTTTTCAGCTCCTCTATCCTCCATATCGCAGCTTCCTAACTAAGCTATAAATTAGTTAAGAGTGGCAGTAAAAAGTTTAAATACTTATTTGTGGGAACTTAAACGCTTGCTTCTTATGAGTGAAGATTGACCTCATGGAGGAGAATAAAGGCATAAGAAATGACTAAGTTAAAGTAACTAAGGTGGCTTAATGTAAGTTCTTAGCCAAGTTTTTCTACCAATATAGGAACCTTTCATTGAACTGTAACAATTTAACAATTGGCTTGTTCTGATAAAGCTCTATCAAGGATTTGTATAAAACAGTGTGTGCTGTACTATTAAAGATTTTTAGAAGAAAAATGTTCCTTTGTCTAAGTTTATTGCTGGAAATGAAGACAGATAATCATGTGGCTCTCAACATGCAAGGGGACTGGTCTGCTGATATAACTTATGGCCATGCAGCCATAAATGATTTAGTGCAAGGTAAGACTTGATTACAACCAATTTCCAAGAGGTGGCAATATAACTGGATCCTCGGTCTCAACGCATAAATCCCCGACTTGGGCTGAACATCAAGTTGTAACCTGTTAATTATTAGTGCCTCTCTAACTTTTGTACCCTGGTTGTGCTATGTTACTCACTTTGAGAATTATAAAACCATTGCTTGACCTGATCCACAGATTCAATTTGAAAGCGGAGAAATTTCCTCCAGATTTAACCCTGATTAACCTTTCCAACCGCAAAGAACTCAGGGGACAGAGGACTAAAAGGTTCACATGAATAACTCCTTTCCATTCTCGGATTTCTGTAGTTGGTATGATATTTTATCTTGTGTTTGTATGACAGTTAAGATGCATATATTATCTCTTTGATAATGTGTGAGAATAATAATTCCAAGCAGATGTCTCCTGCATTTTCTTAGCCTAATGATTCAAATTATGATAGTCTGTCCTTGAAATTACACCACTGCATAACATTGCAAAACTCTACCTATTTGCATGGATGAAGTTATAGAAATGTTCAAGCTCTCCTTCAATCACATCTTTTTTGCACAAGGGCATTCAAGGCTCACGATTGTCCACTTATCTTCTGTGATAGGAAGTATGACAGTTCCCTTAGGCAACAACATGCTTGGCATGCATGTGAACACCCGAACCTTGTTACATAGCAAATAGCTTTCCATTTCTGTGGCCCTTTCCATGCTAGAATCTGAACATACCCGACTCCCATCCGTTGAGTAACAGGGCGAATCTACAGAATCATTGATGCCATTGTTTTCTTTGTGCTTATTTGTGTTCGGTAAAGTAGCCTTCCCAACAGTCTTGTACATGACTGTTCTTTCTGTGTTGATGTGATAGTTAGAATCTGTTGTAAGTATAAACTGTAGCGCTCAAAGTAGTATAAAATCTTAGTGAAGTAGAGGCATGCATTTATTACCATTGTTTATTTGCTGCCGAGTCTCTTTTTCTTGATGTGAACTGATGTTTGATTGAGACTCGTTAGATTTTGAATTCTCTCTAGAACAATCACAATTTTCTATCGATCCCAACTGCAGCTGAAATAGCTTTCCTGGGAAAAGGAACTCAGCTGTTAGACGTGAAAGCTGTTGAATAAGTGATTGGGGAACTAACTTACTCTCCATAAGTACAGTGTTTGCAGCATTTGCAGCACTGGTCTTTGCTACTGCCCCTTTAAAGACCTCTCTTTCCACTTCAACAGTGGAGGTAAATGTAGGGAACTCCGACACCTGAAATTTCACTGTGGTTGTGTGCTCGGGCAAATTGAGCCCTTGGCTTTCTGTCAGCTCGTGTAGTAGAATCTTATACGAGCGTGGATCATCCTAGAAAGGTAATAAGCATTCACTTATTCTGGTTAGTAATTCAATAGTTCTTTAGCATATATTGATTCAGTTATATCGATATGGAATTCATACAGTAATACACTAACTATGGGATTCGTTTGAGTTCATACATGAACAGAACACAAGTTTCTTAGAACCAATTAGGCACATATTACTAAGATAGTTTACCTTTTGAAATGCATCTGTGGCTGATAAGGACAGTAGAGCGGCTTGTGCGGCTGCATGTTCCGATTCGTATGGTGTCTCATAGTGCCCCTTGATGTGATAACACTTGTTCCCAACGTAGACTAGAGTCATGTAGCGAAGATCCTTTGTCTTCTCAGTATGATATATTGGGGAGTCGAGGTTCTTCCCCATAGCATACATCTCGAGTTTCTTCTTGAAGTCATTTTGACTCGCGTTGTTTGGCTTTATGGTTTCATTTGAAGCCTCTGCAAGACAAACTCAAACGAGTTTCACTTAGCTCGAAAATGTTCGAGTTTGGCTTCTTTTATACATATATATATATATATCTCGATATAAACTCGAGTCGAGTTGAAGAGTAAAGATAATACATACTTGAAGTGAAATGTAGAAAGGCCATATGAGCAGCGTCATTTTGGGCCTTCCGGAGGGATGTGGTGGTGCCGGGGCTGTGGAAGGCGGCTCCGGCAACCACCACGGTGGCGGCGAACTCCGGGCAATGGTTAGGTCCTCGTTGGAGACAGCTATATTTGGGCAGCGCCCATTTCCGCTCTTGACAGAGCTCTTGCAGCTTCGACTTGTACATCACTAATGTGCTTCTTGGTGTCGTGGCTTCTTTAACATACATATATATAGATCCATATTTTGTTTATATTATGTTGTATATATATAATATATATTATAATTCAACAGAGTTCTACATTTCTTATCAGGAATGAATACCCTGATATTATATATAACTATACATATGTATATATGTATCTATGCATAAAACGGTAAAGATTAAGATATATGCTTCATGCTCATTGTGTGTTGTACGAAGATGCCTGTCCGTTAGTCATTACGCTGAAGTACGAGTACAGCCGCACAGATTCGGGTTTATGTGTTCGGGGTCTAAAAAGTACTCTCTCCGTCCATTTTCTAATCTCCTATTTGATATTTACACGTATTTTTAGGTAATTAGAGTTTTTGTTATAAAATAACAAATTTGCCTAATCTTGTGTATATAAAAGAAAAGAAGGAATAAAGTAAAGATAAAATGGTAAATTGTGTATAAAAATAGAAAGACAGTAGGACGTTTAGTTTGTGGACGAAAATTTGCCCTTAATCTTGTGTATATAAAAGAAAAGAGTGAATAAAGTAAAGATAAAAGAGTAAATTTTGTGTATAAAAATAGAAATACAACATTAGTTTGTGGACAGAGGGAGTAATATATATATATATATATATTTCCTCTCAAAAGTATTAATCAATAAGCCCATATCCCCTAGCATGCATAATTGATTACGGTAATGTTTCTCAAGGGGTTTTGCGCCGATTTTACTGCACAATAAAATGGGCGTCAAACTTTTTTTTTTTAATTTTTTTTTTTTAAAAAATAAAACAAAATTTTATGTAATATTTATTATAATTAAATGAAATATATATATAATATATATGTCATTTTGTATTTTGTATTGAATAAAATTTTTTATAATATAAATAAATAGAAAATTTAAATATATATGTTGAGTATAATATAAATTCATAATCAAATCATACAATAAATTTTATCAATTAAATTTAATATATATTTATATTATTTTATTCATTATCCATCAAATCAATACACATCAAAACTCTCCAAACCCCAACACAAAAGAAACAACAAAATCCAAACTCATCCCAAAATTCAAATAAAAATCAAACTCAAACCCAACTTTCCCCAAACTCCCCTAAAGAAACATAGTTACTTGATTTCCACTCTTGAGAAATTTCCGGGGGTTTGTTTATTTAATCAAATTTCTTTTAAATTTTACTATTTGAATTCTGCTATACAAAATCCCTTATCAAACTTTATTTTACCAAATTTTAACCAACCGAAAGAAACACTTTCCGTTCTTTTATGTTTGGTTTGAGAAGATTTGATGTAGATTTTAAATTTAAATAAAATAATAATTAAAAAAAATGTGTGTTAAAAGAAACACACAATGTAGGTCAGTATATAATAAAACTTGCAAGAGTCTAATCCAAAAATGAATCATATTTTTTCATGAGAACTGATATGCCTTATAAACAGAAATTATTCAACACAAACTATACACTACTAAAATGAAATGCATTGATTTGTTAAAGAGATTCTCACAGACTCATTGATTTAATTTACAATGGGCCGGCAAAATTCATGCCATTTATTTTCAAAACCCGGAGACAAGATTTCGATATATCATTGCAAAGGCATACAGTAGGTAACAAGGATGGCAGTTATGTTTCATTACAACCAATACACACGACGATACTTAAGGCGTGTATAAGTGTGTGCTTGGGTCCAAAATATAAAAAGAAAAAGGCTTCGGTAAAGTTATAGGCATCATCAACTAAACAAGAGGCTTTTTACTACTCTTACTATTATGAAACCATTGGAAGCAATCTCAGCATATCAAGCTTTTTAAGCACACATATTAAATAGTTATTATAAAGCAATGATTTTCCTATGTGAATGATGAAGGGATGAACTCGAGTCCCCATCATGATCATGAAATAAAAGGGTCAGAATTCCGACTAAACACAGAACTGAACCTACTAGAAGCTTGTCATAACGTTCCACCCAGTGGAACTTGAGCTGACTTGCACCATAGAATGAAAGAGCCACCAGTGATGTCATTACTGTGATTGTGCTGCAATAGAAAATCAAAATATGTTTAACGGAGGGTTTAAGACGAGCTGTTATTTAAATAGGAGTGATCGGAGATTTAATACATGCAGGCAGATAAATTTTGGGACCATCGACAGTAATCCCAAAAATCATTGTAATTTATCACACTTGGTCTGGAAAAAACATCAGGAAGATTTTCCTTGTTTTGTTACATTATCTCGATAGTAAGAGTTTCATGTACAAATTGGCTGAAGTTAATAGCAAAGGAATTGAATTTGGTCTTGTGTTCATTTTGCTTGTATCAATCTATTTTGATAATATATATATATATATTTATATTTAGGCGAATGTATAAATCTACACACATACCATAAAAAATACACGTGATGGTTCCAAATTCGAATAGGGAGAATGACTAGATCCTGAATTTCAAAGATAGATGTATGTGGACAAATACATGATTGAATAAAATGCCTTTAGGTTATACTTGCCACTATATAAATCATGCAATGAGTCCAATTGAAAGTGTTCATTAATGAAGAGAAGTGCAAAAGATAGTCGATACCTGAATAGCAGAACTATGATTGCCAGCACCATCATGGAGGATGAGTTTCCAACAGCAAGAAAAACGGGAAGGGTTGTCGCACAAGGGGACAATGCAGGGACGAGAACAAGACCAGCAACAGCCATTTTTTCCATAGGTTGGTTGTGGGTGTGGCTGTGACCGCCTTTTCCAGTAAGAAACAATATGACGTAACTGCCACCAAGAACTATGAGCAACAGTGATGCAAGTTTATGCACAGTTTCCTCTCCTGCTATAGTATTAGTTATGGTGATCGCTGTTATGCCAAGCAGTGAAGTCGACAAGACATGCAATACCCCTCCAAATGCAGCTGCACACAAATACTCAATTGGAATTTCAATGCTTTAAAGAGTATTTTTGTCTACTTAGAGATCGCATTTCCGAAAGAATGTTGAGAAATAATGGGACCAGTCGAGACATCAAATGTCAGAAACAGTACCAATGAAATTCCAAGTAGAAAATATATTAATAACTTATAGACTAACAACTAAAGGTATTGATTGGCCCGTTTTTCTAATGTTACAGCATTCAGACATTCATTTCTTCATAAGTGCTATCTCGATAAATCCGATGTTCAATCACACTTGCAATTCTATTGATGTTGAAAACTGTTACTGAAATGGCATGTTGCAGAAGGATCATAAAATTGAGACTATTTGTTCAAAATTTTCTCAAGTTAGTTAAATATTGTTTGGCCACACTAATTCCAACCAACTGCTCAACTGAAATCAAGAAGTGCTATAACAAGCTAACAATAATGATTAATGAGTTATTGGTGAACATTTCAACTTTCTGCAAACTTTCAAACTGTCGTATAACAAGCAAAACAGAGTTATAAGATTTCGAATTATTGATTATCCTATTTTCGGAGATAGGACACCAGATCAAGATTGCATAGCATCTAATTGCTCTCTTTGCCAGGCCAGAAGATTGATTTTTCTTTACAAATCCTAGCTTATTCTTATGCTACTCCTTTGAAAAAATCAATAACTATCCAAACACTTCCCATCTCCTTTGAAATTCCAAACTAAAATTTATCATTCTAATATTTGGATAACCACATCTCTTCCTATGGAAATCTTCCCAATAATGCATAACACAATATGTAATCTACCTCCATTGCACACACACAAAACAAACAGTCCAACAATCAGTCGAGAAACAGACTGATCTCACTTCCAGTTTCAATTTCCTTCCCAAATCCAAAACATTGCAGTCACGGATCTCAAATAACAATCAAATCCAGGAAAGTTTTACTTCTCCCCTCACACTAGAAAGATAAATTAAATGTTCTATAGAACAACTCAGAATCACGTTAACAAAACAAAAGATTAAATAACATTGCACGACCAAAAAACACCACCATCACTTACTAACGAGAAGAGTACGAGAGAGCGTCCATTTCTGAGCTCGGCCTACAATGGAAAACGGAAGCCAATGCGTCGGAATGAAGGAGTGAAGCAGCGACACTGTCGCGATGCCTCCTATCGTCGATAGATCCTCCGCAGTAATGCTACCCTCCACCACCATTTCCGTCCCTTGCTTGATTTTCAGCCGATTCTTTCCTCTTTGGTTGTTTCTTCAGCAGATCAGAAAAATTCAGCCAAATTTCTGCCAAATTTTCACATAAAAAACGCAGATGCTACCTCAGGTTGATGAAACTCTCAAGCAGAGAATTTGGAAATCCCCAATTTCTGATTGAATTCGTAAATTGCGAGTGAACGGAAGAAGATGGGGAGGTGAAATGGGTCAGTTAGAAAGACATTATTATCCTTGGCTACATTTAATTGTAGAAATCACTTGGGTGTGTTTGTTTGTACGTTTTACTTTTTGGGACTAATTTTTTATTGGTAAACAATTGAATTTAAATTGTTATTTGATGTGATATTTTAAATGTAAAATAAATTTATAATATAATTTTTAAAAAATAATAATGATATGATTTAATGTTTTTTGAGAAAAAAATAATTTAAATAGTAAAAATCTTAAAATTTACAAAAGAATACAACTGAAAGGTTCTTACAAATATATTTTTAAGTTTTGTTCTTTATTGAAATTTTTTTTTTAAAATATCAAATTAAACAATTATTTTCTTTTATACTATTATATTATAAATTTATTTTACATTCAAACAAACAACTATTCAATTTAACTTTTTACTATTAAAAATTCAAACCTAAAAATTAAAACCCACGTAAAATACAGCTGATACATTTTAAAATTTATACTATCTTTTTTTTTTTATTATTGTAATGAAACATATTTTAATGTGTTGGAAATTTTGAAATTTTTACTTGATTGATTTATGTATAAAATGATTATATATATAATTGAATGTTTGTAATTTAGATAAAAGTTAAAACTATTTTAGTATTTGTAGATTACTTTTACTAAAAATAAAAAATTATTTTCGAATTACACGAACAAAAATAACAATTATTATACTTTTATATTTTTTTACTGTAAAAAAAAATAACAATTAGTTATATATGATCAAATGAGCAGCATCAGGGAGGGAATTAAATATAATATTTTTTAAAAATTAAATAATACTATTATTTTTTTTTTTTTAAAAAAGTTTGTAAAAATTGTATTTATTTTTACAAAGTTACACATGGTATGTTCTTGAATATTCCAGAGATTTCGGAATATTCCGGAAGGTTTTGGAACGCCTGGAAGAATCTCCGCTAGCCTCCATGCCTCTGCACACAGCAGGTCCCTTCTCGGCGACCTTTTGCATTTTCCTCGGTATTGTTCGGCCACTGGTTCGGTCTAGGTCTGGGACATCCTCCTCCACTTGAATCACCTCAGACAAATTCCTCGAACTGCCATAAGTCTTTAGCTAGCTTCCAATTCATCTCGGACTCGGGTAGTCCAGGCTATTTGACCAGATACTTTGTTGATGGTGATTTATTCTTATGTCGAACCATCCTATATGCACTAATCTCTTCAGCCACTTTATCATATGCAGTCCGCACTTTTGAAAGTGCCTTTGCCAACTAACTCATTGCAGCTCGCGATATGATTTTAATAGACTGACGTAAAACACAGGATGGAGCCTAGTTTGCAAGTAGTAGTTCGGTAGTCCGGGTTTAGCCTGTGTGCGATTTCGAATTGAGACAACATATTTCTTTCTCATAAAAAATAATACTCCCTCCGTCCCAGATACCTTGTCTGGTAGTACACCGTAGACATGGTATTTTAGTAGGGATGTAATTAGTAGATAATTAAAAAATTATTAGTGAAAATAATTATTTTATAATATAAATAATTATAAATTAAGATTAAGATAACTTTAATTAAAATTAAAAAAATAAAATTAAAAAATTTTTAAATGAGATTAAAGTATATAATCATTTGGTTGGAAGATGACATAGTATGTAAAAGGAAACGTGGACATAATATGTGGGAGGGAGGAAGTAAATAAATAAATTTAACGCCAAAATTAAACAGATGACTGGGAGAAAAGCGGAAAGTTAACGGAACAGTGGGTGAGGACAATAATGTCATTTCACGGTGTTTCTGAGCTTTCCATTTGTCGTCATGTCCTCACAAAACAAAAACCTCCTCCGCAGCATCTCAAAATCAGTTTTCATTCATCCCGTCAGTTTGGCGGATTAGGGTTTCGCCGCAAATCTGACGGACGGTTGCCAATGGCCGAGGTTTTAAACGCCGCCGACGAAACTGCCGACCCTCAACCCAACACCGACGAACCTACCAACGACGAGAAGCCATCCGATGCCGCTCCCTCTGAGGCCGCTGTACCCGACGCCGCCGCTACATCGCCACCGGCGCCGCCGCCTCCGCCTCAGCCGACGCGCCGAGGCATTCGAGAACGAGAACGGGACCCCCGAGAGCGGCGTGATGACCGTGACCTCGACCGGCCTCCGCGTCGCGAGTACTACGATCGCAATAGATCACCACCTCCGCCGCCGCCGCCACGCGACAGGGATTATCATAAGCGAGGAAGGATGAGTCCAAGTCCTCCTCCACCGCCCTATCGAGACCGACGTGGCGGAGGTCCGCATTCTCCGCCTCCGAGGAGATCGCCGCCGTTTCCTCCGTATAAGCGAAGGAGGGACGATGTTCATGATGGAAGGAGGGGGAGTCCGAGAGGAGGATATGGTCCAGGAGACCGAAGGTGAGGTTTGCCTTGGTTCATTTCCTGTAAATGTTCAATTATTCATGCTCGTAGTAGCTTGTTTCAGTCAATTACTTGATCAATCAGTCGCTAGGATAGAACAGGATACATATAGAGTTACTCAATTATCAGGCTTATACACTTGGTGGTGAAGCTTCCTATTTAGCTTTCTATTTACTGCATGATTATTGTGTGTGTGGTTGGCTGTGTCTGGTGGTATACTTGCATTTTCTGTTTGTGGTATGGTTTTGTCACAAGCGCCTAGGATTGGAGGAGCTGGGACTGATAAGTGAACTTAATGAATGAATAGATCATTCTCATGTATGCAACATATTGGAATTTCCACTCATAGTTATTCATTGTGGAACTGACATTCAAAGGGTGCATGTATTCTTCCCTATTTTCTTTGTATACATGTAATGCTAGTACCATTGGGCGGTGATACCAGTATTAAATGTTGGTTTCAACATTCTGAGCTCAATTTTGATTTGGAGCCATCTTTGTGGTTGGAAACTTACATTTCAAACTGCCTAACCATATACAGATACTAATCCTATATATATACACATTTTGATCTCTCCTGTTACTTTTCTGCTCACCAAGTCAGGTTACTATGCTATATTTGGTGAGAAAAAACTGTCTTGTGCCTTTTCTCTTGTCTGGTAGTATATCCCTGGGTTACAATTCAGAGCACACCTATCAATGTACAAATAGATGGTAATAACATTTGGTTTCTATTCAGGTTTGGTTATGATTTTCCTGGAGGATATGAGCGTGAGATGGGGGGCAGACTTGGTTATCCTGATGAAAAGTCTCATGGACGATTTATGGGCCGCGGCTATCAAGGTGGTCCATCTGGTATTCCTGCAAACCTTTGATGTTTGCTTGTGCATGTTTTTCTTTTCTAATGTGTATTTCATTATATGCTTATTAGTCATCTCATGCTGATGTTGGTACTTTAGTTAGGCTCAACTTCTCAATCTATCTTATGTAGGGGTGTGCAAAATTAGTGATTTCCGATTTACCAATCGATTTTAACTTTATATCAAAAAATTGAATCGGGAGTTTCATAACTTAGTTGGTATTCGAATATGCTGAATTCATCATTTTGAAATTAATTCATTTTTTTTTTTTTTTGAATTTGAAATTAATTACTGATTACAAATTCAGTTAATTAATTGATTATTGTTTCTAATATTATATATACTTATATTTGAATTATATAGTGTTTGTTCTATGAAAATATAATATTTTATCTAGATATACTACTATATATTTACCTATAATAATTGGTTTCATTTGATTTAATTATATTAATATGATATTTCAAATAAATTAACTAAATTTGGTAAAAAAAAAACACGAAGTTCACTGAATTCAAATTTATTGTGTACAACTTGAATTCGATCAATTTGATAAATACCAAATTCAAATTACTTTCCAACTGGGAAATATGAATTTGAAATTGAATTTGGTTGGAATTTTAAAAAAAATAATCCAAAAACCGAATTCAAATATTTGAATTATGAGTTTCATTTTTCGATGCACACCCCTAGTCTTATGTGATGTTGGCATGCTATTTAAGTGCATGAATGCATGCATTATATTGTAAGCAGTCTACTGCACTTTCAAAACATCTTTCTCACAGACAGATTCATGATTGCTAAGCTACAATGAGTTATCTGTATAATTCGTATGATGCTTCAGAAGTTGCATAGTAACTGGTTAAGTTAAGATCACTTCTCTAGATCCTCTTTTAAACCTTGTAATGCAAATCTAAACATCACAGTCAAATTACATTCTCAATGGTGATTGTTGTAACCTTTTGTTTTATGTGGTTCAATTTCTGTATATTTAGAACATAAACCATTGGACAGAAAAAAAGAAAAAAAAGAAAAAAAAGAAAACAAGACTATGAATCATATATTATTGAGATTTGAGAAAGAGTAGAATTTTGTCTTAGGGTGCCCATACATCAATGAGCTGTGAAGTGTAGAGGTACTGAATTTTTCAAAAAGTACAAGTGATAGGGTCATAGTGCGTTGTGATACTCTCACACAAGTTGTATATTTCTTAAAAATAATTTTTTGTTCTCTGCAATCAAACATTCCATCTGGTTTATTTGGTACTTTCTGAAAAGAGGGATGGGATACTTCTAAAAATGAATTTGTGCGGCACTTCCTTGTCCTTGTCATTTGCATATGATATTCCACTTTGCAGATTGGGAGTCTGGCCGTGGTGGTTTTCCTGATGCTTTTAATATGGGAGGATCCCAAAGGTATGCATCATTCAATGTGTGAATTTCTTTCAAAGTACAGAAATGGATTCACTTTTCTGAATGGGCGGTTTGTTCATGCTAGCACTGTTACTTCTTAATGGGTTACAGTTGTCTTTTTTTGGTTTCTCACCATGATGTTTAGACCAAAATGTTTTTGAAGGTTGGGGACATTTGAGTTACACTGCACTTGAGACTGTTATCTGCTTATCATGTCCAGCCTTTTAAGTGCTGCTCTAAACATATTGAAAAATTTGAACTTATTTTTTATTAGGAAAGTTGTGCGTGGTAAGGATATTTAACTGAATTTCATGCTTTTTATACCAAAAAGATTAGTTCTGTTCATTGGGTGGATAGTATCTTTTTATGACTCGCAACACATTCTGCTTGCATTTGCATGTGACTGATAGTTTGCTGTTAACTTCCACAGTATGCCTTGCTGACATTTCTGCAATATTAGATCTTAAGTCTGTTTTACTGATAGCTGTCTATTCATTTTAGGGAGGGAATGATGTCTTATAAGCAGTTTATTCAAGAGCTTGAAGATGATATCCTACCAGCTGAAGCTGAGCGGAGGTTAGATGGGCGATTTTTCACTTCATTGATTTAGCTCTTCTTGTTTCTCTCTCACTCTCTCTCTTGTTAATAATTGTAGTTTGTATGTTTCTTTTGTTAGCTTCCTTGTTTCTGCTTCAATACTAACTTTATTAATTGGTTGAGCACAATTGCATGGTCAGGTATCAGGAGTACAGGACAGAATATATAACAACTCAGAAAAAAACTTATTTTAATGCACATAAGGACGAAGAATGGTAACTATGTTGTTTTGATTGATTATGTTTTGTTTTGAGGTACACTTCACAACTACATTTGTTGCTTTACACAAGTGTCTTTTTTTTGGGTTAATCTCTGTTCAGGTTGAAGAACAAGTATCATCCTACAAACTTGGTTGGCGTCATAGACCGGTAAGCACATGAATTTTACTGCATGGATGTTTGTTTGGGTTAATTTGTACTTGAACAATCTGTGTGAAATGATTTTTAAATGCCCCTCTGTATATGCCTGCTACCTCAATGGAATTTAGTTGAAAATTTCCGTCACTTGAATTTGTAGGCGGAATGAACTTGCAAAGAAGTTGGCCAAGGATTTTCAGCTTGATTTGCAGAATGGGACTTTGGATTTGTAAGGCCTGCTTCACCAATATGGGGTTTGATGTAACTATTTTTGTGTTATGTTAATCTTACCAAGTTTCATATGTTAACAGAGGTCCAGGTTTTACCCCCTCATCAAACAGAACAGAACAGTCCAGTGAGCCTAACTCTGATGATGATACAGATGCAAGCGGCAAAAGAAAGCGGCCTGGTCGTGGCAGTGCTAAAGATTCTGACCTTTCATCTGCTTCAAAGGCTCATCCAGTGTTTTCTGAGTCGAGACGAATTCATATTGACATTGAACAAGCGCAGGCTCTCGTACGAAAGCTTGATGCAGAAAAAGGAATTGAAGACAATGTGTTATGTCGTGCTGATAATGATAGAACAAGCAGAGATAAGTCGCATGGAAGCTCAAGTGGTCCAGTCATTATCATACGGGGCTTAAATGCAATAAAAGGTCTCGAGGGCATTGAGCTTCTGGACACTCTTCTTACTTATCTTTGGCGTATTCATGGAGTTGATTATTATGGCTTGTCTGAGTCAAATGAGGCCAAAGGTTTGAGACATGTTAGAACAGATGTCAAGAATTTGGATGCAGTTGATAATGGTGTTGAATTGGAGAAGAAACTGGATTCTTATTGGCAAGGGAGGCTTAAAGGTTCGGATCCAGTTGAAGTAATGTCTGGAAAGGAAAAAATAGATGCAGCTGCAGCTGAAGCATTAGATCCATATGTTCGGAAAATTAGGGATGAAAAATATGGATGGAAATATGGATGTGGAGCAAAAGGCTGTACAAAGCTCTTTCATGCGGCAGAGTTTGTTCACAAACATTTAAAGTTGAAACACCCAGAACTTGTGATAGAACTCACATCGAAAGTGCGTGAAGAGTTGTATTTCCAGAACTACATGAAGTATGCACTATTCAGCCATTGCTATGTATATCACAATTCTTTAGTTGCATGTACTAACAACTTTCAATCGCAGCGATGAAAATGCTCCCGGAGGGACACCTGTTATGCAACCATCATTTCCGGTAGGACTCAGTTAATGAATGATTGTCCAAAATTATAATTCTGGAAATACCAAAATTGTGTGATGTGCCTGGGTTCCATTTTCAGAAGGACAAGCTACAAAGACATAGGCCTGGCCCTGATAATAGAATGAGAGATGAAAGAGGCATTCGCCGGGAACGTGATAACCGGACTAATGGCAATGAGCGGTTCGGTAGGCCTGAGGATCCCCAGCCTGGGGACTTTGGCAATGATGAAGGCGCTACTGGCAACAATCCTGATGAACCAATGTTTGATTCCTTTGGTCAAGGCATTCCTGTTGCAGCTTTTGCTTCAGATATGCCCCCTCCTGTGCTGATGCCTGTTCCTGGTGCCGGGTTAGTTTGTATTACTTAACCCTCTTGCTCTATCATCCTCTAAATAATTGCTATATTATATTTTTGTGCCCGCATGCATATTTTACAACGTAATGCCTGATTGAAGACAATTATTTATGCAGACCGCTTGGCCCTTTTGTTCCTGCACCCCCTGAAGTAGCTATGCGAATGTTCCGAGAACAAGGAGGTCCTGCCCCATTTGAAGGAGGCCGAAATGGTAGATCAGGCCCCCAGTTAGGTGGTCCTTCCCCGATTATCTTACCCCCAAATATGCGGCAGGATCCTCGGCGCTTGCGAAGGTTAGTTGGTACATTCTTAACAAAGCTTAAACTTGTGCTAGAAAAATTAGTGATTGGTAGAACTTGCAACTATTGGTACCTGGGAGATATGAGGCATGTGAAGCTTTACTCGGCCATTATTTCCTTCTTGGCTATGTTGAAGAATGACGTTATAAGTAAGCAAATTTTTTGGCTAGAAACTTGCACAATAAATTGACATAGCTTTAAAATATAAAACTATGGGGGACTTGGAGGCCACATAAATTTAAAAAACCTGCTAAGAATTGCATTCATCATGCAGTTTATGGAGTGATAAATTCAATTATGTCTTATACATTTACATTTCCACAGACATTGACACTTTATGTCAACCTGGATGGTCATTATAACATTACTGCTATATTGTTTAACTAACAAGGTTCTTGCTCGGATTTAACAATTTTGCAGCTACAACGACTTGGATGCACCAGATGATGAAGTGACCGTCATAGATTACCGGAGTTTGTAAGGCTCAATGAGGGGCAAGCCATATGCTTGGGTTTGGGTTTTTTCCATTAAAAAAAGCAGCAGCTACAGATTACTGCAGGTATTGGCTGTCTCAAATAACCAAACTTCCTCCCCTGTCTCAATCTCAATCTGAATCTGCATTCCTTAATTTATCGAAAAAATAATGTGGAACATGTATGTGTGTGTTGAGAACTTGGAAAGATTTTTTCTGGGTAATTCTTGGCTCTCCCCTCATACTCAGCTATGATATACGATCATCACCAAATGCTCTCACTCTAGTCTAGAGGTTGAGATGGGGAGGATTAGTCCTTCACTACGTTGAGTTGTTGGGTGTAATGAGATTTTTCGACTCAATTTTTTTTTTTCCTTTTTAATGTTGTAAGTTGTTATTACCTTTTTTCTTAGTGAAAAATGTGATGTTTAATTTGACTTTCCAAAGACTAATGGTAAAATTTAATATTTCGTGTCACGTATTTGTGTATGATGTGGTATAATTATTGAAATAAAATTTATGTAAAAGAAATGCAGGTTATGTAAGGTGATTATTTTCGAAGTCTACTCGTTTGTGTAAGTGAATGTTAATGTTGAAAAATGATCCATTTGATGCATGTTAGTGTTGAGGCTGCTATAAATGTGCAGATTGGCAGTAATTAGCACACAATAATAGCATAGACAACACGTGTTATATTTATTTGATTTCAATATAAGATTATATATGTTAATACTGATGTCACGGAACACATGTTATATTTGGGTTTATATAAAATTAAATGTTTATGATTGGGCCCCAATGCCTTTGTTTCGCGGCTAATTCACATTGAGTCCAAATTGACAGACCGACCAAAGCCTGTACAATCTGGGCCAGAAAATCGAAGAAATACTATACTTTCAAATTTATATTTAGTTATTTTGATATACAAAATATATATGTATATGTATATTTTCTGTTATCCTACTTACTAGAACACTAGTATTAATATAACAACATCCAACTAGCAAATATGACACCCCATAATCACAAGCTGCTTCAATTACGTGCTACATGAATAGCCTAATGTGGCATATTTTGACGGACCTAATAAACTTTTCGTCTACCAAATTATTATAATAAAATTAGAAAAAAAAGGAAAAGACATTCATTCTGATACAAAACTCAGGAATAAGAAATAATAAGAGGCAGAGGGGTGGCTGTCATCCATCAAATACAAAAATCACTTCCAAAATTCTATTTACAACTAACTAACCAACCAACCAACCCCCATTCCCCATTCTCAGTAGTAATAATACTATTATCATTCTCCTTATTATTACCATCATCATTATTATCATTATCAACTTCTTGATTGAACTGAACTGGACTTACCCAACATCGACTCGATCGACTTCTGTATCCGTGAACTCTCAGCTTCCCTCACCACCGCTGCCGTTTCATGCAACCTCTTGATCCCCCTCCCCAAACTCGCGATCGAATGCGCCACCGGAAACGACTCCGCCGCACACTCGATCCCGTCCCCATACGCCAGCAACCCCCCACACGTCGCCACGCTGCACCCAAACGTCGCCCACGGCAGAGCCCCAATCGGCCTCACTCTTCTATTCCTCATTATTTCATAAAATGCCGTCCTCATTGCAGACAAGCTCGTCTTCTCCGCAGAGGCTATAACCCCGTGGGCAACTGCTCGGATTTTCTCAGCAGACGCAGCAGCCTTTAAGGCAGACGACCCCTTCATCAAACTGGGGGCTGCAACTTTCGTCGTCTTCCCCATGGCAAACAGAATAGCTTTCTGCGTCTGCGTTAATGCAAGTTTTAGAGAAGCCGGGACATTAAAGGTTGCAATTTTTATGAAAGTCGATGCAGGGACAACTTTTGAAAGGGATGAGATTCCGAAAATGGCAGTGGCGCCTGCTCCAACCGCCACCATAGGCTTATCCGATAAAAATCGCTTTTTATGACCCTGGACCCCATCATCTTCTTCATCATCATCGTCCCCATAGTTCATGACATGGTGTTCCACCATGTCTTTAACCTCGGATGGAACGATGGTGTTCCAGTGTTTCCTAAGCCCAGATAATCCACTAGCATCGACAACCGCAACTATTGACTTATACTTACTGGTCTGGCTTCGAAGAGTTTGCGCAAGAATTGCGTGAGACTTTTCCTCCTCAGGGAGATCAGAGAATCTGTAGTTGATCGAAAGGGGCTTCTTTATTAACCGGCCAGCGTTATTCAACGCGATTCTAAGCCCCTCAACAGCAATCTGAAATGCATAAACTTCAGAAAGAAGGCGGGTGTCAATGGCTTCTCCTTTATTGACATCAGAAAGCATCTTCTGTGCACAAGCCAATGCAGTTCCCATAGAAGGTATATCTTCAAATATGTCGTGAAGATCGACAAGCAAAGGGTAGACACATTTTGCAAACTGTGGAGCCTCGTAATCAAGTAGGGGTCGAGCATCTTGAAATGAAGACTTTGGATTGGGATTGGGATTCGGATTGGGATTCGGATGAACCAAATTTGAGGACAATAATCTCAAATTTTGTAACTGGACATCATCCATTATATGGAAAGCCCTCGAGTTTACAATGTTTGAAGTGCCAATCTTTCCGGGAACCAAACTTGTTGGCTGCAAACCAAATGCAGTTCGAAAACCGTTGCCCAATTCGACAGCCTCTCCATCTTCAGCTGTGCTGCATTTCACAAAAGGGGATTCGATCATCAAGAACGAAGAACCAACTTCCTCGGCAGCCTTCTTGGCTGCAACAAAATGGCCATTGAAGCTCACCCCGAAAATCTCCTTCAAAACCAAACTTCCTGCAGCATTCTCATACCTCTCTCGACTAATTTTGTGCACGAAACACCTCTTCAAAACCTCGAACACAGAGGTCGGAACAGCCGTGACAGCATCCATGGATCCACCATTCTCTACAGTTTTATTCACGCCATCATCGATCAATCTAATTCCACCTTCCACCAAATCGCTAATCTCTGAATTCCCCAATTGCCCTAATTGCACAACAACTGCGTCAGGCTTAATCGCCCTAATCAAACACTCCGCATCTACAGCTGACCTCTCGGATAAATTCTGAACCGACAATACATAGATCACGGCCTGCGATTCGCGGTCGCGAATGGCGTACACGAAGTGCTTCGTGCTGTCGGGTATCGGCAACTTCCTAACAATCCTATCCGACGCCCTCAGATCATCTTTGAGCATGAGAAAAGGCCATGCTCTTTGCACATACTCCACCACACTCCACATATTGAACAACTCCAATCATCAAATCCAATTCCCAAATACGAAAACCTAATTATTCAATCGATTGTTCGATACTGATCCTCGATAAAAATCCACGCGATTCACTGACAACAACAAATTCCCACACTTTGTACGCCGAAATTGAACAATCACTTTCAAAAGAAAATCCGTGGAATACCTGATTGCGATGACGAAGATTGAACCGAAATCGGGACTGTTCGTGATGGTCCGGTCACTCTGGAGAATCGCAGAAAAATCTCGGAACGAACATAAGGAAATTTCAGGAAGGTCTTCTGCTCTTATATTTGTAATTATTTTATTCATAGTCCAAAATAATTTTACAAATTATTTAACAAGTAAAAAAATCGAAATTTACAAATGGTATAAATTTATGTCAAATATTATTTAATATACAGATAAATTGTATTTTATTTTATTTTATATTTCCTCCCCACGTTGGATATATAATTAGTAAATAATTAAAAATATATTAATAAAAATAATTAGTAGATAATATAAATTATTAATTTAATTATAATTAAAAAAAATTAAATAAAAATTTTTAAATAAAATTAAAAAGTATAATTATTTTTAAATGATATAAATAGGTTAGATGGAGGGAGCAATATTATTAGGAAGTATATATAATAAAATTTATATACAAAATATATTAATTAAAATTTTAAAAATGAATAAACAAACCTTAAAAAAACATCTTCGCCGCCACCCCATCCCTTTCACGCCCCATCCCCACACTTTTTTCATTTTTTTCCTTGAAATTTCTTCTTACTCTTCAATATATATATTTACTTTTTTCTCTTTTATTTTTTTTACTTCAATTTATTCCTGCATACAAAAAAAATAAATATAATTAATAAATTTAAAAAAATTATAATATAAACTAAAAATTAAATTAATTTTAAAAACACACATAAAAGATACATATAGATTGTAGTATTCTTTGTTCCTTTTTTTTTTCATCTAAAAATAAATAAATCGATTAGTAAAAATAAAAATATATAACAGTAAGAATAATAAAATCAAATTTTAAAATTACTATAGACAATAATCAAATTTAAAATTTTAAAATTAAAAAAAATATATATTATTATAAAAATTTCACTCCATATAAAGTTGAAACCTAAATAATGAATAGAAATATTAAATATATTTATGAGGTATTTATTTGAAGCTATTTATATAGGGGAATTGGTATGGATGCATAAAAAGTTTGTTGAGATTTTATGTGATCTCGAAGAATTGTTGATTTAATTGGTTCCAAATAGTCTTACATATAACAAAAATAAAAATATAAAGTTTACTTTAGTTTATATATATATATATATATACAATCTTATGATTTTATATCTATATATACTTGCATATAAAACATTATATTAAATAACTTTTCTATTGAAAAAATCGAAATATAAATACAAAAATAGATATTAAAAGAACAAAATCCAAATAATTATAATAATAATTAGTTTTTACAATAGCAATCAAATTATTTTGTTCAATGCTATATACTTCTTTGCAATAAAGTAGTAGAGTATAAAATAAAGAATAAAATCGTGCATATCGCATGAGTATAACACTAATATATTAATATATATATATATATATAAACTGCCATTAAATACATAATAGGCTGAACAGCATTATTCAGCACAATAAAATAAAATAAAATAAAATAACACATACAATAAATCTAGAGGGAAAAAATTAAAAAAATTTAAAAAAAATCCTACTGAATTCTGATTGCACGCGTTTGTTTGGCACTATATGTGTATTTATAGCAGCACGCTCTAACGCTAGTTCTTGCAGAACTTAACTAAGGGCGAACACACATATATACATAATACATACACACATATATACATAATTCAAACAACATTCTCATCTTCTAACATTTGAGGGCGATCAATCAGCTCATCTATGGACAAAGATTCAAGAAAAGCCACATCTACAAACATGAATTACATACACAGGACAGGAAGGCACCTGAGATAATGAGGAATCCACGTGACTGAAGGAACCATTGTCTACTTCCGCGCCTTTTTGGCTGGATTGTCTTGTTTCGGGTCAACCTGTCAGGATTACATACACAATCAGACTGTTGTACGTCTGCATCAAGAATTAGAATCTCTAGTTTTTTACTCATACATAGCTACTGCTTCCTAATGATAAAAAAGCAAATTACAGATGGATATTGCCAATAGACCGAGCCCTTGTGTAGAAGATCGAATGTAGAACTAATTTTACTCGAAGCTTAGTAAGTGTGAGTTTCAATGAGCAAGTAAATGCATCGTTAACAAGGAATGAATGAATCTTACCACAACTGAAAGCTGCTCACGGATGTATGCCATTGATCTCAACATGGCCCCCAAAGTATCCCTCGACACCTGGAATTTTACCTCTGATTCCCCTGATGTTGTTTCGGCATCTTGAAGCTAAACAAACAAGTCAAGTGTATTAATAGAGTGGCTATTGCACAAAAATGGATGATGTTAGTTTTCTACATGATAGTGAATTTGCAGGAGCTGAAGCACGTCGGTATACATTTATTATTGATACAACTATGCATTTAGTTTGCTACCCGATCACAGATGATTATTATTTTTTTTCCTTAAGAAATTGTAGTACACAACATCAGCATATGAGGGGATGCTTGCCATCAAAGCAAAATGAAACTTACTAAAAAAAAGAGTGGAATCCCATGAACACTAGAGAAGTAAAAATACAAAGTTTGTGCCATAAAGTGCAGAAGATTATAATGCTTTATTTAGACTGCCAGAAAAAGTCCTTTTAATCATGAAAATAAAGCTTACTTTTGGGGAGGGTGAGTCAAGGGAAAATATGTGCACAAAAGATAAGATTATTTACCCCAAACAGGTAGTTAGTCAAACTTGTAAGTGTGTTTGTTTGTGGGTATGGGTTTTTGGGTTTGGATTTTTCAATAGTAAAAAGTTGAATTTGAATAATTGTTTGATGCAATATAAATAGATGTTAGATGCGATTTTTGAATTTAAAATAAATTTTTAGTATAATATAAAAAAAGAAAAATAATTATTTGATTTGATATTTTTGGAGAGACAATAAAAATCAGAATAGTAAAAATCAGTCGTAAAAGTACCACAAAAGAACACAACTGTAGGCTTCTGGGTTGGGGTTCTCCTGAACCCATCTCAGACCCAACTATGTCCTATAGCTTATCTAGACGGATACTCCCGGTTCCTTTTTAATTATTTTAGCGAACTTATAATCTAGAAGTTCATGAAAATTTCAACATCATGGCTATTGCAGATCCCACAAGCAAATCCTTTGCTTGCATACAGTTCCATGATTACAAGGAAAAATTGACACATTGTACATAGCTGTGTAAAAGTGGCACAAAACGAAAATTATCGATTAAATTAAATTGAGAATTAAGTTTGTAGATAACTAACCTTTAAATTGATGACGGCAACCTTATTGGCAGGGGTAGAGAGCTGATCACTGATGTAGGCCATGGACTTCAACATGGGCTCCAGTGTGACCCTCGACAGCGTGAACTTCACCTCAGATTCTACTGCAGGCATCCTACTATAATCTTGTAACTGGAAGAGGAATAAAGAGGTAAATTTTTTGAGAAAAAAATCACGGCAGTGTCTTCATTTGATTCTGACAGCAGCACTATATGCCAAAAGTTGACTCAAAATCATGAAGTAAAATCTAACAACGGCACAGTAGATAGTAACATAATTGAGATAAATGTTTGTAGTCTTATTTAACCCAATAAGATTCAAATTTACGAAAAATTTAAGTTGACGTAAAACACATAAAGAACAGCAGAATTTGTTCCAACAACCAAATGGTCAATCTAGTAACTTTACCTAGTCCGAACAAGAGATCAGAAAGCAAAAACGTACTTTAAGGTTTATTACTGCTACCCTATCAGCTGGAGTCAAGTTCTTGTTCTCCATTACCCAAGTCATTGACTTAAGACAAGGAAGAGCAACCTGCAGACAAATAAAATCAAATGAGAACTAAACCAAATTGTTCACAGAAAAATCAGTTTGACAAACATATGTTTTTTGCATACCGTATTATCACTGAGATGACTGCTGCGGTTAAGCAAAACAGGCGATACTCGCTGGACATTCGAACTGGACATGAGTTGACTAGGAACACCAGCATCATTAAGATTAAATTGTCTTCCTACATCATCTTGTTGTGGCCACAGTAAAGGGGCCAGCTCCAAATTCTCCACAAATGATCTTCGGTCATCGTAACCAAGACCAAATACCTGAGAGCTCGACGGTATAGATTTTGCTATGCTTGATTTAACATTTGAAACCTTCATGCCACCTTCTCTAAGACTAAGGAGTGCTGAACTGCAAGTTTCTGTTGTTGTAGCCCCCTCCTCGGCAAATCTAATTGCTTCCTTGCATAGATAGTTGTATCTTGTTGTAAGAGATTCATGGCCCCGCAGCTCATTGCAATCATCACCTAAAACTGTGGTTTTAGCATTTCTTGTCCACCGATTCAAGATGTAATGAGATGGCAAGGTGAGTACATTAGTTACAGTAAAAACTGTCAGAATGTGTCTACAGAGGATGCCAGAATACTCAAACATCTTACAGCTACAATTCGCTTTCATTTCTGGTATATTCAATGATACAAAATATGCTTTGTTGTCATCCTCAAATTTCGCAACTCTGTATGTACTGTTAAGCTCGTCTCCATCAATCCTATTTGCTGTATATACAAATGTCTCGACTAGCTCCTCTTGAAATTTTGAAAATATTCTCTTCGTATATAAATTAGCAGCCTGTTTTTCCATAGGCGAAGGTGTCCTTAACACCGGGGTTGTGTGCATAGTATCAAAATCAGCTTCCACTTCTCTTTGAAATGAATTCTCCAAAGCTCTTTCATACTGCCTGAAGAACATTGGCAAAGTAGTCTGCTGATTCACATAGCCATCAAAAAATGAATTCTCGTATCCTAAACTTGGGAAAGCAGTGGCAAAGATAGTGTCTCGGAAATAAACGGGCGCCCATTGCCTTCGGGCATCATACATAGATTGAAGCCAAACATTCTTCTTCAGGTCATACTTGTCAAGTATAGACAACCAGTATGATTCAAATTCCTCAATTGTCTCGGTCATGTTGATGCAGTTGTACAGATCCACCTGAAAAGTAGGATGCATACGGCATACATGGGCCATTTTTTCTTGACCTTCTCTCAACATATGCCACTGGCTTGCACGATGGCAAGCATCCGGAAACACCTGGGCAACTGCAACCTGTATGGCTCGGTCTTTATCTGTGATTAGTGAGAGGGGAGCACGATCATTCATGGCAGCCAAAAATGTCTTAAATAGCCATATATATGTAGCTTCAGATTCATCCAGAAGCAGTGCACAACCAAATAATATAATCTGACCATGATGGTTCACCCCTGTAAACGGAGCAAGCGGAACATTGTATTGATTTTTAATGTACTTTGCCTCTAGAACAACAGAATCCCCAAAATGACTATAAGCCGTTCTTGACCTAGAATCAACCCAGAATGCATTAGCCATGCGATTCTCTTCATCAAGCTGTATGGCATAATAGAATCCTGGGTTCTCAGCCTGCATCTTCTTAAAATAGTCGAGGAGATTCTGAGCATCTCTACCTAGTGTTCTTCTTCGAATGGAACACATTGGTGAATAGCATGATGAGTTAAAGTGCTTCACAGTAGGCGTTAATCCTGAACCGGATATATGTTTCCCTACATTGTTCACCTCCGGAGAAACAGTATTCCCATCCATGGACACATACATCATGCCACTTGGAAGTCCATCCATGTCATTGAAACTTTCTGCAAAGTGCTTCTTCGGCTTGAGGTGATGCACCTTATTATGACTCACACCAGCATGGACATGCTCCTTTACAAATTTTGTTACAATCCACTTGTTATTGCCTCTCAACTCAATTCTAAGTAAAGCTTTACAGTTCTCAGAAGCTCTTTTATTCAAACTGTTGCTGGAACAAAAAAAATCTCGAGATGCAACCGTGCTGCCACCATTTGACTGATTATAGCTCGCTCGTGTATTGAATCCCACATGACTTGCGTAATCTTCATAAAACAACTTGGCTGCATGTTCGGAATCAAACTCCATTCCAACATGTGGCTCTGGGAAATTCCCGAGCTCATCCTGAACTAGAGAGCGTTGAAAAGCATCCACTTCTCCACCATCGTTGGAATCATCGTCACCATCATCGGTGACCCCCCCATGTTGTTGAGCCATTTTCCCGTTTTCTACACCAATCAATTTATGGCAACAATTACCAACATCTCTTCTATAGCATCACATCCTCCAAATCTATAAAGCTTTAGGTGAGAGCTAGCATCAAAACGTAAGGTCTATGTTCCCACAGTCAACCATACATCGAAAACTGCTTAAAATCGAAGGCATCATGAAAGAGAACTCTGCATGTACATGAAGAAGGTGACAAGGAAATTAAATACAAATAAATATAAAATCACATAGCTTCCCTGTCATCTTTAATGGTCATTTCATTAGGTTTAATCATTGATACACAAAAATCATACTAACCCTACTTCAGAATTCCAACAACATACACATATTTCCCAATTCCATAAACCCTACTTCAAAATCAGAAAATTAAGCCAACGATCCAACTCCAGTAGAATAAGAAGATGTCATAACGAATAAATTCACTCTATCCTACTTAAAGTTCCAATCAATTCTACCATGTCCATACTTCTGTAAAAAAAATAAAATTCAAATTAGCATGTCAAGTTAACTCGTGGCCTCTAACTTGCAAATCCCAAAGTATAATACTCCATTGTATTGATAAAGATGTACCTGTCGTCCAAGCTATAAATGACCAAAGCAAGTTAACCCCCTACTTCGATGCTTAAATTAAAAAAACCGAGCTTCACCCCTAGGGTTTATGCTACGACGGCGTTTCGATGGCCAACGGCGACATTGCAGAGAGAGAAAGAGTCGGAGCGAGAGGGACCGGGTGTATACTGAAACATCTCCAGCGGAGTAGGGCTTCCTCTACCCTACGCGCGGTGCACATGCTCCGGCAGTTCAGATTGTGACACGTGTCGCAATCCAAATAAAGCAGAGGAAAGATACTCCATTTCTTTTCATTAGCAATTATATAAAAAAACACTGCTGTGTTTATTTTGTGTTTTCATTTAAAAATACATATTATTTTACTATATATAATATTAAAATAATAAATATATTTAATATATTACTTTCTCCGTTCCACATAATTTGTTCTTATTTTTTATTTTCGTCCGTCCCACATAACTTGTCCTTTTTATTTTTGGGCACTTTAAGCATTTTAAATTTTAAATTTTATAATTTTAATTAAACTATTTACTTATTTTAATCTTAATCTATAATTATTTTTATTAATACATTTCTTAATTACTTACTAATTATACTTTACTTAAATTTTCGTATCTACAATAATACATTCATTTTACATAGGACGGAGGGAGTAATCTTTTTAAAAGGCATCAACACTAGTCTAGACCGTTCATGGTAGCTTTTAGGATCGATTTCAAATACACAATCTCATTCATTACTAAACATATAATTTTTACATATATATATATAATATTAATTTCTATAATAATTTATAGTATTTTCTTACCAAAAATATTACATCAATATTTCAATTTAAACATACACGAATAATATCTTAAAATATACTCCCTTCGTCCAACTTATTTTTGTCACATTTTAATATTATTTTAAATTTAATTTATAATTTTTTAAAATTTAATTATACTAATTAGTTATCTATAATTATTTTTATTATATTTAATTTATAATTATTTTTACTAATATATTTTTAATTATTTACTAATTATACATATCTCGTATTTACAGTAAAACGAATAAAATATTCGAGACGGAGAGAATAATTTTAAAATATCACATGAAATTTTCAATTCATTTTTTTTTAAAAAAAATTAAATAAATTCAAAACCCAAACAAATACAATGTAAAACCTTTTTTTTCATTTTTTATGATTTAAATGTAAATATATTTTTTTTATTACTCTCTCCATAGTTAAAAAACATTTGTTCATATATCTTTTACACGAGTTTAAGTGATAGCATATTCTTTCATTTTTTATAATAAAAACTAATAAAAGAATAGATTTATGTTTTTATTATTATTATTTTTATGCTGATCTAAAGTCTATATTTAAAAAGTACCTATAAAACTCGGTGTTTAAAAATAATTTTTTTAGAAATTTTTTTTATTTTTTTTTAATTTTTAATTTTTTATATTAGGATAAATTAAATTTTCATTTAAAATACTGCCTCAACAATCACTTAATTTTTGTGACATCAAATAATCATTTAAATTCAAATTTACTAACATAAATCGAAAATTTAAACCCCAAATTGTAACTTTGCATATTCAATAATTTTTTTCAAAAACATTACATTTATTATATTTTCTCTCACCAAAATCAGATCAAAAACAATTTTTTTTTTTTTTTTCAGTTTTTTTTTTTTTTTTTTAATTTTTATTCTACAAATCTCTATCTGAAAAATATAAAGGAACAATTTTGTATGATTCTGATTTGAAATTAAAATAGTATTTTGAGTTTTAATTTAAAAAGTATTTTTTATTAATATTTTACGAAAAATAATATATTTTTATTAAAACTAATAAATAGTAAAAATAAAATATTTTTTAAAAAAATAAAAATAAACACACTGCTTCCTTGAATAATTTAATAGCAATACCTCTGAGGGTGTGTTTAGTTGTTCACTCATTAATTTTCTACTATTTAATTTTTTAATCTCTCTCAGAAATATTAATCTATATACAAGTATTTCTCACTTAAGTAAATAAAAACTCCTTACATTGATATTCATGAGTGAGATGTACACAAAAATCACTCTATATTGAAATCCAATAATTCATACCTTTTTTCAGTTTTTCTCATCTAAAATTTCCAGCTAATTGCAAACCCTAGCATTAGCCATAACTCTGTTCAAACGTGTGGGCAACCATTCAATGGGTCCACATCACATGCAGGCCAAGATTTCTGCAAAGAATGATATTACATATCCAAAACAATCAAATTCTATATTCACATACCTCAAGCTAATGCAACCAACATTATTCATGTAAATATACTATTTTCGGTCACAAAATATCATATTCAATCATATTTAGATTAGAATACACACATATCCAAAACAAAGAAACTCTAAAAAGTTCACCGACCTCTAGCTAATGCAACCAACTACGATCAAACAAACAAGAAAATAAGCCCCGATGACAAGAAGTGATAAGATACCCGACTAATTCACCTTTTTCAAAAAAACAAGAATATTAAGAACTATTCCTTGCAACCATTCACAAAATAAATTCATTATGTATTCACAATTCTATAACAATATCAGCAACCCCCAAAAGTGAATCAAAAAGTAGGGTGATTAAGATGATCCAACCACCGGATATTTAATTTAAGTCCAATTCCTGTCTACAAATTGACATTATTTTATGGCACCATAGCTTCTACAAGAGCCCTCCATGTCTACTACACTAACCTAATAACTTAACCATAGTTTGGTACAATAGGCTGCCCTATGAATTAATCATCCAATTTCCCCCTTAGCATTAACATAGCCACAACTTTTTCCTAATTGCCAGCTGTTAAAATTAACTTAAACACACAAGAATTTTCCATAACTTCTTTAATAACACCACCAGCATTGCCATCTTAATCAAGATCAGAAAACAAAAAAACAACATAATATTATATCATTAATAGCAAAGAAAAGATCTGTACCAGTAGCCATGATCAAGCCCAGAACCACCATCACCACCACAATCACCATAGCTTACCTATTGATCACAGTGATGGCAGCATCGCCACCGGCTGGAGAACCATCGCCTTCCTCAGCCCCGGCGCCTTCCCCAGAGACGGATTGCATGTCAGTACTTATCAACATGGCTGACTGTCTAAGCTATGTAGAGGCTGACAGTAACTTGACAAAGCCTGATCCACTATGTTGCCATGAAGTATCAGATTTGATCAGCACACAGCCGGTTTGCCTGTGCAAATTCTTGGCTAATTCAAGCCAGTTTGGTTTGTCTGATATTGATACAAATAAAGCACTCAAACTATCCACTCTCTGCAATATATCCGCCTCTGCTCAGCTGTGTTCAGGTACACCTAAGGTTTTGATTTTCCTGTTAATAATATGTTTTGTTGTTATGAATTTGGACATTAGTGGTGAGAGTTAAGATTAGTGACCATTCAATTCTAACTTGAGAGTAAGTTAAGCCACTCAATTAAAGAAAAGGAATTTTGAACATGAAATAGGAGACTCACAAATCCTAACACTGCATAAAAGTATAACTTTTTGTGTCTAGTTAAAAGAATCATTAGTAATAATGATGTTTATATATGAATTCATACTCAGAGAAAGTTAACTGTGAGAGTGTTCGGAAATTTTATTTCATCAATTTTAATTAGGGGAAAAGATCACAAGCTTAATTATTAAAAATACTTTCTTGAATCTTGATACTGTTCATGAAACTGTAGGAAGCACTGCTTTTAACTGAAAACTGTTCTCTAGTTTTTGTAAAATAATTAGAATCCAGAAGCATAGGCAAAAATTTTAAAAGACCCTCCAACAGCTTCAATATTAGCAGAAGCAGAAGAGTGTTTGTTTTTAACCTCGGCAACACGTGTCTTGCTTTAATAGGTGAAATCTGATAAATATTTACAGATGTTAAAGGAACTGACTCTGAATAAAGTGTATCAGAGTTCATATTGATCAATAAAAGTTTCCTACTTGGTAATTAACTATTTTGTTTGTTTGCACCATGTAGTTATTGGTGTTCCAGTACCAGGCCTAGCACCAAGCCCTTCACCAGGTAAACTTATATACTTTCTTCTCTTTAAAATCAAAATAATTGAAGTAGGCTGTAGGCTGTAGGTTATTCATTTTTGCACATTAACTTCACAAGGCTTTTTACCTGTGTAGCTATATCGCCAAGTTCATCTACCGGAAATGAGACCAATGGAAGCCCTACAAGCAATCTGCCATCGTCATCTAAGCTTATTGGATTATCAATTGTTATGTTCACATCTTTGTTGTGTTAACTATACGATGTATTCATTTCTTTCAATTTTCATTTAAGTGAGGTGTGTATCTTCTTGCATCTCCTACACTTTGACAATAATAACAGTCTGATGTATGGATTCCATTAAAGATCTTTAGAAATTCATTTGTTTGTGAAATTGGGGTCTTAAATTGTGTTAAGAGATTGAAGCCACTATTTCCAAAAGAATAGGACTAACCCATAGAGACCCTAAACTACAACACTTTGCATGCCTTGTGCAGGCATGTGATTTCTGTGGGACAGTCTATACACATATATTCTAACTATCCTTCCTATTTTTAAAAAGTTGCTCATATTCAGATCTATCCTCCCAAATAAATCTATAACATTCATACAATGCTACTTCAAATGTTAAACTACAGAACATCTTCCTCACTCATATAGGTAGCTTCAAATATACATATTCAACTCGACTGTAGATATTATCATTTATTTTTAACCAAGGGATGTTCAGAATCAAAACTGCATTCAAATGGTTAATGCAATTCAGACGATCGTCAACCAACAGATACTGTCAACAATGAAAGCAGTGATGTAGTTGAGAGAGTTATGCAACATAACAAAAGATGTCAAAAGTTTCTCCTTTTTTTCCTTTTTATTTTTTTTGAAAAAATAGAAAAAAGACATTAAACCATCAGAAAACTATCTAAATAATAATCTAAAACAGATAAAGTTCCAAAGCAAGGCAGGTAATGGCCACAACAATCCTAAGACTAAACAATTAAAAATGTATAAGTATGAAAACAATCAGGAAGCTATAATCCATCCATGTCTATGCTTTTAGCTTCCCACTTACTCTACGCCTGCCGTGCCAACCACTCTTATCAGTGTTCATCTGATTCTTCTTGGCTGCAACTGAACATTGCTCATCTTGACCACCTTTAGTACTCATTTCTAGCTGGAGCCTCCGTCGTCTCATCCGTTTCTCAAGCTTCATACCTCTCAAAGCTCTATCACGTTGCTCAATCTCCAATGCTCGTGAGAAGTTCCAGATCCTAACAACCCCTTCTTCACCTCCACAAACAATTCGGTCAGAACCAATCCCAACTGAGAACAAATTGCTTCCAAACCCATGCAGCATTCTCTGTGGAGGTTCTACATTCTTCTGGTCAAAAGTGTAAGCCTTAGAAGTAATGTCAGTAGTACGTTTTCTCTTCAGCAGCTCTCTAACATCAATAAGTGAAATCTTCCCATCACTGGAGGCTGAAACCAGCCAAGGGAACTCAAATGCAAGAGAATATACAGGTCCACTGTGAGGAATCCAAGTAGCAATCTTCCTGATATTGCACTTGGAATTTCTTAACATCTCAAACATGTGTATAGAACCATCTTCTCCTCCTGTAAACAAAAGCTTTCCTGTGTGACTTCGTGCCAAAGCATAGGCATTACCAACATGGGGGCCATTAATGATTCCTAGACGACTACCACTATTAGTATCCCAAATGTAGACACCGGAACCTGCAGTGCTACCAATTGTAGTGTCATGAGGAACAAGGCTCCAAACCCAGTCATTGTGCACCAAGACATTCAAACATTTCAAAGAAGATCGATCCCAAACACGTATCGTCATGTCCCAAGAACCACTGTACATCTTACTAAAATCCAGTGCAAGACAAGTTATTGGACCATTGTGCTCCCAAACTCGGAATTCCATGTTGTTAACATTATGCTGTGCTCTGAGGTCGAACAAGTGAGGGTTTCCATCCTCAACTTTCCAACCATGTATGAATCCATCCGTACCACCAGCAACTAAATGCCTTGAATCAGCTGCGATTGCACGAATAGTACAGCCCAGAGGTCGTGATGATGCTATTGACATGCCTTCCTCCATGTCCCACATCTTCACTACCTGATCATACCCTGATGTGAACACGAGCTTCTTGGAATCCAACACAAAAACTGTCCTAACAGCTTCAGTATGGCCATGTAGTGTGTCGATGCTGTAATGCCCCTTAAAACTCTTGCTCCGGGACTCTCTCTCCACAAAAAGTTCCTTCCATGACTTCTCATTTGAACACCCAGGTCCTAAATTGATTGAAGCTACTGGATGACCCCACCTTTCATGGTAAAACTCCTTCCACACCTGATGTTCAGTGGCAAGACTATACAAAGACTTATTCACACAAGATACGGTCCCAAGTTCTCTAGGGTCAAGGAAATTAAGGATTTCCGATATCAATGCAGGAGGAAGGTCAAGAAATGAACGGCTGTCCTCCTGTTGCTCAAACGAACACATCCCATGTTTAGCATTAAATACAAACACGCCTTCTGGAATTTCAGCCTCTCTTGATTCAACCTGTTTCTTGTTAGACAGAATGCGCTTTTCGAGTTTCTTCGATTGAAGATTACCCAAATGATTTCTTGAAATGTCTTTTGATTCTATTTCTGTATTTCCTTGGCATTCAAATGCCATAAAATGAATTTTCCTGAATCCAATAACAAATCCACCGCCTAGGAAAACTCCAGGGATCAACCTTTTTACACAGAAATTTCACCCAATCGGCCAAATGAACAAACTCAAAAGCCGTAAAACAGAAAAATAAAAAAATATTCAATAAAAATCTAACAAATACCCAACTCAATCACACCCTGGACAACAAGAAAGTCAGCCTATTGCACAAACCCTAGACCGATCGGATGGTACGCCAATGAAATCAAACAAGATACGACAAAAAAAATGGGACAAACAAAAAGCCAAGACTTGGTGGGATCTCTAACGGAAATTGGGTGAAATGACTGCTGAATTCCCGAAACGGCAAAATGTTAAAAATGGATGAAGAACGTAAATTAATGGATGGAATTTGCAAAATATAGGGTGTGATCGAGATTGAGTCGAGATATACCTCAAAAAATGGAACTACAAGATTTCTCTGCAGAGAAAAATGAACTCACGATGATGACTCTGCTCCGAATTACTGCCAATTTCTTCCTTTATCTTCCTTTGGGAGAATTCAAAGGCGAAAATTAGGGATACGGGAGACGATTCTTGGTCATTGCAATAAACTCCAATTTTATTTTGTTTCTTCCACATTGCACCTCTGAGTTTGCATAATTTGTCCTTTAAAATCGCATTATTGTTTTTATGCGTAGCATATTTATTAATTATATTTAATTTGTTAATTAGAAATTATTAATTAGCAGAGTGCCTTAAAAATTCTGAAATAGTACTATATTTTAAGTTTTAATAATTTTTCTTAAAATTTTGAGTTCCACTTTTTAACTTATTTGTTTTCTCTTATGGAATGCAAATTTAAGTTTGCTATTTGACACTTAGCGTTGATTTAAATTTTATTTAAATAGCATTTTAATTTATTATTTTATATAAGAAAAAAACAATATATTTTAATTAAAAAATATATATAATATTAATTTTGATTTAAAATTGTATATTAAATTTCAAATCAAACAGGCAATTTTTTTTATTATTATTTTAATACACACTTTAAAAAGTAAAAATAAAAATAAAGACCACGTCTACAATGTTAGAATTGACATTCAGCATTACCACTGTGCTGAGCATCACATGGTGTGCTGATAAAACATAGTAATTATAGAAAATACATTGTATATGTTAATATAATACATGTGAACTAATAACACATATTATAGTCTCATATAAAATACAAGTTGATTTTAACACATAATATACTCTTTAAAAAAAAAACAGCACATTTTTATACATTTATGATACACAACATGTGTTATATAATAATATGTACTCCCTCCGACCTACATAATTTGTCCCTATTTTCTATTTTTCTCCGTCCCAGTCCTTTCTATTTTTGGAAATATAATTATGCACTTTAATCGCATTTTAAATTTTAAATTTTATAATTTTTTTATTTTAATTAAATTATTTATTTATCTTAATCTTAATTTATAATTATTTTTACTAATACATTTTTTTAATTACTTACTAATTATACTTTACCTAAATTTTCATGTCTACGGTAATACACCCATACATATTATATGGGATAGAGGGAGTATTATTTATACATATAACATATAACTGTGTGTAGAGTTGAAATTTTTTTTCAATTCTACCATCCTAACCAATCCCAAAAATAAAATACCAATAAAAGCTTTTTTTTTTTTTTGGGGGGGGCAAACTTTAAAACTTTATTATTTAGACTTATATACTTTTAAATATATATATATATATACAAAACTATTTTATTCAATATTATTTTAATATTAAATTTTTAAATTAAAAATTTTCAAACTAAAAAAATAAAATAACACACTCCCAAGTTCTTTCAGCCACAAACAGATAACTATAATACCTATATATAATTTTTTTTAAAAGGGGTTAATATACATAGTCCACTCATTTCAACCTCAAACCCTAACCTCAAGAAAATATAGAAAGCTCATTTTAGGATCTATAAAAGCCTCATTCATCCCATGCCATTGTTCTTGAGGGAATCCCTTTTTATCTATAAGCATGCATATATACATATATTATATGTATATATCTATAGATAAACATATTTCCCCTCGCATCGACACCTTGTCGGTACATCCAAGAATGCACAAGTCTTCAAGGGGCACACATTATGGCACAAAATGGCACATTCTATGTGCCATTTCAATGGCCATTTTGATGAGCCCGGGCCCGGTGCAGGCCCGACAATCCATCGAAGACATGAACGTTATCGACAAGTGTTGGCGGGCAAACCCTAATTGGCGATCGTGTCGACAAGAATTGGCGACGTGCTCCGTTGGGTTCGCCGGGAAGATGACAAACAACACGGGACCGGACGTGACAATGTACACGGTCACGGACCCGAGCGATGATGCGTTGAACCCGAAGCCCGGAACGCTTAGATTCGCGATGACCCGTTTGAAAGGCAAAGTTTGGATCGATTTTGAAAGGGATATGGAGATCATGCTTGTGAGACCTCTTCTTGTTAAGAGCCACACCACCATTGATGGTAGAGGGGCCGAGGTTCACATTGCCAAGGGCGCCTGCCTTTTACTTCGAAGGGTACGTGTCGCAATTTGCAAATATATATATATATATATATATATATGGGATGAGATTCCCGGCCCTCTATATCGTACGCAATTTTTACACGCTAACAAAAAATGATATATATATATATATATACATGGACGAAATTATGTGGGGCTTGGGTGTCACCAACCTAGTCCAAAAAATACCAAAAATATGATTTTATTTTTTTTAAAGTTTAAAAACTAATAAAATTATATATTTTTAATAATTTGCCACTTCAATTTCTTAGTTTTTATTTTTGTGTGTGTGAAAAATAATAAATTTTATACTTCTTCTGTGCGCTTCTAAAGTTATATATACATTTTGCGTCATTGTATTTAATATTAAAAATATCTATATATTTGCATATTTTTTTTTTTACAAACGTCCATCTATTAGTATTATAAGACATTTAATGAAAATATTTTTGCAATTTTTTTTTTAATTTTAACTATATTTTGATATAATAATTAATATTAAAAAATCAAGACACAAAAAAAATAAATGAGACATTGGAGCCATACGGAGGTAGTATAATTTTATTAATTCTTCTTTAATATTTAATATTTTTTTAGTAAAAAATAATAAAATTTATATAGTTATAATAAAAATTGCAATTCCTAATACATTAGTGTGTTTACATGTGAAGTTTTGGTTTTGAATTTTGATTTTGAATAATAAAATTTTGAATTGAAATAGTAGTTGTTTGATGTGATATAAATATGTGTTGATGTGATGCTTTGAATGTAAAATTTTAGTGTAATAAGATAAATAAAAAATGAGTGTTTGATTTAATACTTTTGGAAAAAAAAAAGTTAAAAATAGTAAAATCGGAAACCAATCACAAGTAATACTTTTGTCCTTTTTTTTTTTTCTTTACCCCGGTGTACCAAAGAGAAAAAAAAAAATCGAATTGATAAAAATGAATCAATATTTTTTGCCTCAAAACTCAAAGGCTAATTCCGTCACTGTATATATACTGTATGTATATACACACAGTTGTATTAGAGGAGACGTAAGAGACTGAGAAGCAAGGGGGCCGACGATCCCCTCCCGTATATACTACACGGCATGCATGCGATCATTGTACATGTAATAATTAACGTAACAATTTGTATGCAAGACCTAACTAATTCGATCGAATCGATCAGGTGAGCGATGTGATAATCCACGGGCTAAAGATCCACGATTGCAAGGCCCAGCCGGCGGGCGAGGCGATGGGCCCGGACGGCCAGATCGTGCGGCTAGGCCCAGTCGACGGGGACGCCATCCGAATGGTGACATCCTCAAGAATTTGGATCGATCACAACACATTGTACGATTGCGAGGACGGGTTGATTGACGTCACGAGAGGCTCCACGGACATCACCATTTCTAACAACTGGTTCAGGTTCCAAAACAAGGTTATGCTGTTAGGACACAACGACGGGTTCCGGAGGGACACGGGGATGAAGGTCACCGTAGTCTTCAACCACTTCGGCCCTCAATGCCGGCAGCGAATGCCGAGGATTCGATTCGGATACGCACATGTTGTCAACAATTTGTACCTCGGATGGGGCTTATACGCCATGGGAGGGAGCATGGACCCGAGCATAAAGAGCGAGGCTAACTTGTTTATTGCGCGCGGAGAAAGAAAAGAGGTACGTCGCAACTATATTATTTCTGTTTATCTCGTTACTAATTTTGACAAAGTTAATAAATTAGTACTCCCTTTCGTTCAATAGAGTTGTCTTGTTTTTTCATTTTTGTCTGTTCCAAAATAATTGTGTTATTTCTTTATTTAGTATTGGTGGTCCACATTTTATAATCAAATTATTTTTACTTTTCCAAATTACCCTTAATTATTACTCTAACCTCTACTTTTTAAAATCATTCAAAAAGTAAAGGTAGCCTTTTACTTTCTACTTTATATCCACTTTCAATTAAATACTGTTATTTCTTAATTCTCGTACTCACTCCCACTAAGACATCTTTTCTGAAAAGGATGAAGTATTTAATTATTATCATTCGTTCAAAGCTTGTTTACAACCAATGTCACTGGCTATCACATTCCCTTTTCTCTTTTTTTTTTTCATTTACTTTAATTTCTAATTAATTTTTCAAAAATACCTTCAACTACTACCTATCATTTTTTCAATAATTTTTTTTTTAAAAAAAAAATTTGTATTAGACTCAAATATACTAATTTTAATGGACGGAAAGAGTATTACAGACTAATTATAGTGTTGAATGGACAAATCAACACAATTCTGATTTTCCCATTTAGTATACGTAAAATATAGAAATAACTCAATTTTTTGTTTAACACAACACATACTCACTTAACAATCTATCCATTTTTTTTTATTTTGGTATGTCTCATAACAAAGTATCAATTTCATTTTTTTATTAATTGTACTATCTACCTAACATTACAAATACCCTTCTAATTTACGATATATTACACAAATGTCATTACTTTTATATCATACAATACTAATAGGGTTAATTTAGTATTTTTACCTTTATTTCTACTTTATCCCAATATAATACTAATATTTCTAAAATTCCGTGCAAAAAACAAATAGATATATAGATATGAGACGGAGGGAGTATTATATTAAATAAAAGTATGTAATAGTGCAGTATGAATATATCTTATGTGTTGCAACCAATTATAGATTGTGTTGTATTTGATTATGACATTTGTTATGCGTTGCATTTATATTATGTTAATATAGAACGAGCAATACATGTCATAAACAAAGACAATATATAGCATAATATATTGTTGGTTTTAGCACACGAATTTCATTCATACAGTACAATTACATATTTTTATTTAACGCTCTTTGTGTCATTTGTATTTATATCGATTGTGTGCCGTCTGTTCCTTAACTATGTATTGTTCATCTCTATAGCATGTGTTATTTGTTCATGTAATTATTTGTATTATATTAATATAAAACATAGAATATGTTATAGTAATAAACAACACAATTCATGCAATACAATTATCCATATTTTTATTGAATACTGAGATTTGAATAGTAAAAATTTTGAATTTGAATAGTTGTATGATGTGATATAAATAGGTGTTGACGTGATGTTTTGAATGTAAAATTGATTTTTAGTATAATATAAAAAATAAAAAATATGTGTTTGATTTAATATTTTTGGAAAGAAATAATGTGATGAATAGTGGATTTAAAATTCAATCCTCCAAACAAACAAGATTAAATTTTTCTTTTTTTTTCGAACATTGTTGCAGATCATGTGGAACATGTGCTTGACGTGCAATTTCCGATCGGTAAACGATGTGTTTGAAAACGGGGCATTGTTTACAGATTCGTCAGATGTGGATACCGGAATGAAGCCCGAGTACGGACCTCACCAGGTATTTGAAGTCGCCGACGGGAAGACCGTTAGGGCGCTCACCAAGTCTTCCGGCGCGTTGAAATGTCCTAAAACATCGCCATCCCTGTGCTGAATTGACTATCAATTAGCTTATGACAAATCGAACTGTGATGTCTTGTCATTTTGTCAATTATTGGACTTGAAATTTGAATCGAAATGCATGAAAATGTATGGATACTTTTCTTTTTGTCTAAATATGTCAATTATTTTTGCCTAAATATGTCAATTTTATATACTGACGTAAGATGAGACGATCATTTAAATCATCTAAGATATTACTCCTCCGTCCCAGATACTATGTCTACGTTGCCGTTTCTGTCCGTCCCACATACCATGTCATTTTCCTTTTTTGGAAAATGATTACTATAACTTTAATCTCATTTTAAATTTTAATTTTTTTTTTCAATTTTAATTAAACTTATTAGTTATTTTAATCTTAATTTATAATTATTTATATTGTAGAATAATTATTTTTACTAATATATTCTTAATTATCTACTAATTACACCCCTCCTAAAATACGGTGTCTACGGTGTAGCAGACACGGGATCCGGAAGTGAGGGAGTATCATTTTAACATGTTGTAACAATATAACTCCATCTCATGATGTCATTCATTGTAATTGAAATATATACAAATGGATATTTTAGCAATTTTACTATAACTCTCCGCCGCTATTTCATTTAAAAAAATAAAACTATAAATTTATGAAGAGTGCGTGTGTTCTTTTATAATTATTTAATTTATATTAAAAGATTTGCTGTTGTATTTATTCAATATATATATTTAAAATATTACTTTTTATCATAAAATATAACATTAAAATATATATTTAAACAAAAATTTAAATAAAAAATTATTTCAAATCAACTTTAAATAACAATCGAATAAATTCAAATATCTTACTCCATCTGTCTCACATACCATGTCCACGTTGCCGTTTCTACCCGTCTTATATACCATGTCACTTTCTTTTTTTTTTTAAATAATTACACACTTTAATCTCATTTTAAACTTTTTAATTTTTTTTTAAAAATTTTAATTAAACTATCTTAATCTTAATTTATAATTATTTATATTATATGATAATTATTTTCACTAATACATTCTTAATTATCTACTAATTACACTCCTCCTAAAATACCGTCTACAGTGTAGCAAACACAGTATGTGGTATGGGACGAAGTTAGTATTAAACACCACTCAATGCATGCATATTTTTTTTTTCAATTTAAAGCGATGTATCTAAAATTAATATTTTAATTATTTTTAAAACAATCTTACTTTTTATTAGTATTATTTTTTAAATTATATATTAAATATGTATTTTATTTTATTTTATTTTATTTGTGTTTTGGTGTTTTGTGGATAAAAAATGAAATACATTATCATATGGAGTAAATTTTAAATTATCTCTTTAATTTGCTAATTTTAATTAAAAAATTGATGTAATATATTTTAAATAAAACATAGATCTTAACTTTAATATTTAAAATAATTATACTATTATATATAAAATCAAATAAGTACATTCAAATTTTAAAATTTCCTTAAAATTCTCAACAACATTAGAATTACATTAAGGATAAATGTGGTCCACACATTCTTAAATATTATGAGATGAGATATAAACACATAGATCAGATAAGTAATTTATCGATATTAATATCAGTTTATTTATTTATTTTTTATTATTATTAAAAAGACCAAATAACCTAGATACACACTTCCTCGTACAATTCTTTTTATAACGTGAACTCGACAAAATCAGACTGTCGTATTGTCTATTTATACCTATGCACCGTTGTTTGTTTCTTTTATTATCGAAATTTTAAATTTTTACTATTTTTTATCTTCTAAAGAAAATACATCATGTTTAATTAAATTCAAACCAAAATTTTCCAAACCAAATCAAAAGTCAAATATTTCTCAAATCAAAAGAAGACAAATACTTCTCTTTCTGTGGTTGACTTCAGGTATCGTACATATGTATATTCATCGCATTTATTTCTTTTGGTGCAATATTTCGATGACATCATCATCTACACATAGGGTGTGTCTGTTTGGGGTTTGAATTTTGAGTTGGGATTTGAATAGTAAAAATTTTAAATTTGAATAGTTGTATGATATGATATAAATAGGTATTGATGTGATCTTTTGAATGTAAAATTGATTTTTAGTATAATATAAAAAATAAAAAATAGGTGTTTGATTTGATGTTTTTGAGGGGAAAATTTTGGATGAATAATAAGATTTTAACAAACAATTGAATTATTGGAGTATTGTTGTATACAATTTTATTATGTGGTTTTTAAACCCTAGGGTGTGTTCGGTGTGAATTTTGCTTTTGGGATTTGAACAATAAAAATTTTGAATTAGAAATAGCTATAGAATAGGATATTAATAGGTGTTTATGTAAAAATAAAAATTAGATGTTTGATTTGATTATTTAATGTACTCTCGAATCAAGGTTAAAAATCTCACACAAGAACACGTGTTTTTATTTGTTTGTTATTATTATTTTGACCCTTGTGTTTATTATTTGTTAGGTGATCTCATGGCAAGCGAAGGCGAAAACATGAAAAACCGGGTTAGTAAAAAAATTTTAGATTCAATTTTATCAATCGTTTTTAAATTTTTGTTTGGAGGTTTAGATTTTGAATTGAGATTTGAATAGTAAATATTTTGAAGGTGAATAGTTGTACGACGTGATATAAATAGAAGTTTTAAAAAAAATTAGATTCAATTTTATCAATTGTTTTTAAATTCATTGTCTGTTTGTTTTGGGGTTTGGATTTTGAATTGAGATTTGATCAATAAATATTTCGAATGTGAATAGTTGTATGATGTGATATAATACTGTAAAATTGATTTTTCCCTTGTTTTAGAAGTAGATTTGCTCATTCGATTCCAATAAGTTGCTAGTTTTCAAATCGGCAAAATCTGAATAGAACTTTTAACAATTTGATTTATGTTTCAATTTCTTGCAAATTTTTTTTTTTTTAAAAAAAACATAAAATTATCAAACCTGCGTCTAGTGATGGCAGCCGGTGGTTGGATAAGGGTGTGCTTTAAATTGAGATTTATTTCCTACGATTTGATGAAATCATTTTTTTTCATAAATTATTTTTAATTAAAAATATTGCATAATTAATTTTATTTATCTATATCTCACTAATTTTATTTTATTTTATTTTTTTTAAAAAAATCAAAATACTAATTATAAATCAATTTATTTTTGTCAAAATTCTTAATAAGAAGCTTTTATAGTGATGAAGAATCAGCTGTTATATATATATATATATATATATATATATACACATAGAGCTAATGATTTGGAGGATCGAAAAAACAAAATCTTCTGTTTCTTGGAAGTTCTTTTGGAAGATCCATCATCCTGCAGAACATTACCTCCAATTACCATTTCACATAAAATAACAAAACCTGAAATCTACAGGAGACAAACCAAGAACACTCTTAGATTCAATTTTATTTGGTAGTTTATAAATCATTTTCTGTCTACTAATTGATTGTCTCTTTGATTTGTTAGATGATCACCACAGCAAGCAAAAACGAAAATTTAGATTAAACTTTATTTGATGGTATCAACACTTGATCGTGTTCATGATTATATGTAGGAGATGAGCATGGCAATCAATCGAATCGAAAATGAAGAGCGTAACGGTAACAATGGAGGAGACACCGCTAGCACGACGCGGGTGGAATTAAAGGCAGGTCAATGGAGTTCCGAAGAAGACGAGGTCTTAAAAAGGTACGTCGAACAATATGGTGAAAGAAACTGGAAAGACGTTCATGAAAAAATGGGACTTGCCCGATGTGGAAAGAGTTGTCGTCTAAGGTGGATAAATCATCTGAAACCCGGCCTCAAGAAAACTCCCTTCACCAAAGATGAAGAGGAGTTTATAATTCAATTCCACGCCATGTACGGAAATAGTTGGGCTCAAATGGCTAGCCATGTAAGTAATTTTCACCTTCTTGTTATTTTTTGAATTTGTTTTATTCAACTGATATATTATTACTCAAATCTATGTTCACTTTAATCGAAGGAAAAGTAACTATTATTATTTATTTTTATTAAATTTCGTGTCGCACGACTTAAAGAGAATTACCTTTTTTTTTTTTGTGCAGCTGAAAGGGCGAACAGATAACGAGATCAAGAATTTCTGGAACACAAGGGCTAAAAAGTTACTAAAACAAGGAAAACCAACTTACCCACCCGAGATGAAAATAAATTGGGGTAACGGTAAAAAAAACGACGGTGCCAGCACGAGCACAAACACCGCTGGTGCCTATAGAAAATCAGGGACGTGGAATAATTGGGAATTGGAAATTCCCGAATTTAAGTGTTATGAATACAACACGAAGCCGTCAATCTTCCCTCTCGTCAACTCGGGTGTCAATGGCAATGCTAATGCTAATGTCGATTTCAATCCATATCCGAACTTGATCGAATTTCAACCACCGCCCATGGCTTCGTTGTCGGGTTCGGATTATTCGTCGGGTAAATGTTCTACTTCTACTTGTCACCCCCGAAACGATCCTAGGGAGATGGATTGGTGTTCGGATCAAGCTCAAAATCTAATGAAATTCGATCCAAATTGGAATGGAAATGGGAATTATATAGATGATGGTGAAGACTACGTATTGGGAACTACTTTGACTGATGAAGATGTAGCTGAATGGAATATTTTATTCAACAAATATGATCAAGAAGATAGAGTTGCTGAGAATGCAGTAACTACAATGGACGACAATGACGATGTTCTACTACCACGCTTTCCTCGAGAAGCATCTCCATCTCTGCAGCTGCCGCCGTCACCAGTGCCGCCGCAATCGTCATCGGACCTCCTACAGCTGCTGCCGCTGCCGCAATCGTCATCTTTCTTGCTATCGTCATTGCTGTCGGCAGCTTCTCCATCTCTGCAGCCGCCGCAGTCATTGGTGCCACTGCGATCGTCGTCGAACCTCCTACAGCCGCCGCCGCAATCGTCGTCTTTCTTGCCATCGTCGTTGCTGTCAGCGGATTCTCCATCTCTGCAGCCGCCGCAGTCATTGGTGCCACTGCGATCGTCGTCGAACCTCCTACAGCCGCCGCCGCAATCGTCGTCTTTCTTGCCATCGTCGTTGCTGTCAGCGGATTCTCCATCTCTGCAGCCGCCGCAGTCATTGGTGCCGCTGCGATCGTCGTCAAACCTCCTACAGCCGCCGCTGCAATCGTCGTCTTTCTTGCCATCGTCGTTGCTGTCCGCGGCTTCTCCATCTCTGCAGCCGCCGCAGTCATTGGTGCCGCAGCGATCGTCGTCGAACCTCCTACAGCCGCCGCCGCAATCGTCGTCTTTCTTGCCATCGTCGTTGTTGTCGGCGGCTTCTCCATCTCTGCAGCCGCCGCAGTCATTGGTGCCGCAGCGATCGTCGTCGAACCTCCTACAGCAGCCGCCGCAATCGTCATCTTTCTTGCCATCGTCGTCGCTGCCGCCGCCGCCGCCGCAAACGCCATTCTTTGTGGAAGAAGCATTGCCATCATTGTCTCTTCTGCATCATCGATCATCTTCAATGGTCTTCAATCCCAATTCAGGTACCTCGTTTGATTTGAGTTATGATTTTTAATGTTTTGTGTTTTTTTTGGTTTTTTTGGTTTTTTTTTAACATTTTTTTATTTTTATTTGAAGGATGTAATGTGATGAACAATCCATTAATGTCCAACAATGGCGCTCCCTTCTCTCGGCCAAATGAGATGTACCCGACGATGATGGCGGCGACAGATCCAAATGCCAACCCTTATATGTCATCGTGGGGGAAAAAATTGTAGAGTGTGTTCTTGCGAGGATTTGGATTTTGTGTTTAAAATTAAAAAGTAGTTGTTATAAAAAAAGAAAAAAGAATTTTTTATTTTTTATTTTTTACTTTTTTATGCACTATTGCAAATTCTGACTTTTTTGTTTGTTGTTAGAGAATTATATAATTTTTTTTTGTTTACAATAATATGCATATGTTTGATGATTTTGATTTGTAGTTAAATATTGATTAGATGAAATTTACTTAATTATATATATTTATGATAATATATATTTAATACGGATATATATTGTATGATACTCAGTAACTATATTAATTAAAAATATATATCGTATAAAAAGAACATATTCTTTCTTTTTTTTTTTTTTTTTCTTTCCGTAATTCTTTTTATTTATCAAAATATGAATAAAAAAATGAATTAAAAAAAATTAAGAAAAAAAAAATATATATATATATATATATATAAAAATACAATAATGTTTAACATGAGAAATCAATTCTTTAAACCAACATGGTTATGGTGAGCGTTTTGATTATCTTGCACTTGAATATGGGGATGTTATCATTACGGCCCGTGTTCATGCTCAACCAGCCATGTTTTTTCGATACCAAAATTATAATTATGATATTGAATTTGACAAAAATGATTTTTGATTAATACTCTTGCAGGACAGACAGAACAATCAGAATCTACAGCTCAGTTGAGATTCTCGGACTATATATATATCCCCTAGTCGAAAGAATCCACCCAAGTCAAGATAAAACCCCACCACACAGTATAAATCAATCTCTTTCTCTAATTCCCGGTTGATTTTCCGAAATGGCTGATTCTAATAAGATGGTGTCCGTGGAGGAGGCCCTGGAGATAATACTTAGGGTTGCGCAAAGGCTGCCGCCGGTGACTGTGCCGCTGCACCAGGCGTTGGGCAAAGTCTTAGCACAAGACGTGGTTGCTCCCGATCCTCTTCCGCCGTATCCTGCGTCTATTAAGGTCACAGTTCAGTTTTTAATTTTGGAATTTCAACGCTCTCTGTGCATTTGATTGAGCTAATAGTGGAGTTTCTTTGAAAAAGAGTTTTTGTTGTGTTTTTTTTTTTGTTCTGGCGGAGTTGGTGTTCGAGTGTTTGTTTTTATTGGAGAAGTGAAAGATGAGTTTATGTTGGGCGATAGATTTGGGGTTTAGGTTTTAGCTGGCATTACATTATTGAAAAGTATACTGTTGCATTGATTTTTTGGTTTATGGGTTTACGAAGGGTTTCAGGATTCATTTCGTTTTGCTGGGATTTTTAATTCAATGAATAAATGCCATTTCCCTGATAATATGATTTAGAGTTTCCGCGTGTTATGGTCAGATGGTTTCATTGGTGTCATTATTGTATTCTTATGTTGTCTAGGATGGTTATGCTGTGGTTGCTTCAGATGGTCCTGGTGAGTATCCTGTTGTTACCGAGGCACGAGCAGGGGATGATGCTATCGACATCATGTTGACCCCTGGAACAGTTGCGTATGTCACAACAGGAGGTGAGTGCTCCGGTGCTTAAGAATCTTTGTTTTGTGTTTAGCATTTTCGTGTCTGATATCGCTGGACAATGGGCTCTTCCTGAGTTTTGGAAGTTCAGAATTTAGTCTGTCAAATCTTGCCTAGGAATTTTCTTTCATTTCATTAGAGTTAGGAAACAATAGACCTGCTAAGTGCTAAGTTCGAAAGGGACTAAAATGTGTGCCAAAATGGCCAATGCCAAGCAAGATTGTGAAGTTGCAATTGATGTATTTCCTCACCAGCATAAAAAGTTCTCCCGGAGAGCTGACCATTGTATATCTCATTTAGCATGTCTTTTATTAGCGAAACAATGTCTCATGTTATAGTAATGACCTTAGTAGTATCGCCATCAAAATTAAATGTGAATCTTCAACCAGAATGATGTTGAATATTTGCTAATTTAGCTCCAAGCATCGTTGCTTTTTCACAACGTTCAGTAGGTGCACAGCAGAAAGTGTATTCTCTCTTAAGTTTGTAATGACCAATCAAAGGCATAATATACCCAAACACAATGTGGCTTCACAGATTCGTTCATTGTAGGTTATTTTTAAAAGCTGTGAACATTCTTTGGACTATTAAACTAACTTGACATGTCCAATTCACACAATTCTCAGGACCAATACCTGATGGAGCGGATGCTGTTGTGCAAGTAGAAGATACAGCGATAGTAGAGAGTGAATCTTCTGATCAGAAGCGAGTGCGGATATTGAAACAGGTCTCAAAGGGACTTGATATTAGACCAGTGGTATGAGAATTTTCATTTTACTACAGAATTCAATTAGTTAAACTTCTACTATGACTGCCCCCAACTTGATAATCATGGTTGTCTGATTGATGCATTATAATGTTTCTGTTGGAAGTGCCTGGCATTGGAAATATATTGCTGGCATCTTTTCTCTTGAATATAATTGATTGCATGAAGAATTTCCATGTTGCTAGTTTAGAGTAAATCTTCCTGAGGAAATTCTGTTTCTTCTGTTAGAATTCTTCAGTGATACTTTCTGCTAAAACTCTCAAGTAGTTTCTTCCCCATTTTAAGCTCTAATTGCATATATATGCAACACACAGATTTTTTATGAATTCATTTGGTTCTGTTGAATCTTGCTGTCTGATATTTTAAGTTTTTTTTTTTAATTTTGGATGTAACATTCGTACTAGGAAAACCCATAAAACATGTGTTGAATACCAATGAATACATTATTATGATTGATCTTTGTAATTTTGTTTCATATATTGTTGCTGCTATAGTGCCATCCCTGTCTTCTATATTTGTTATTACACGTTGGAATTCCATGGGCATGTGTTCCAGGGGTATGATATTGCCAAAGGTGATGTAGTTTTGTACTCTGGAGAGCGTATAGGCCCTGCAGAAATTGGTCTACTTGCTACAGCGGGTGTATTTTCTGTGAAGGTATTCCTGTTTGAGATCTGATCACGTCTGTTTCTCTTCCTATTTTCCTTTTATATCAGTCAATCGTCAGATTTTGTGTTGCAGAGTGGAAGGAGCTTCTTAAATACTTATTGACAATACTGAATTACAGGTGCATCCCACCCCGAAAATTGCAGTACTTTCCACTGGTGATGAACTAGTTGAGCCAACCACTAAGTCTTTGAATCGTGGTCAGGTAGTGGAGATATATCAATGACGTCCATCATTCATAGCTCATTACTAGGTTACATGTTTGCAGATAGTGGAAGATGGACATAATAATGTGCAAATTCACCAATCTTAATTGAATAATTCAACTGTATATATAGTTTACACTGAATAATATCATTCATAACGATAAAATTATGTATTGGGATGGGGAACATGGAGATCTTGGGATAGACCTGAGCAATTGACCCTAGCATATTTTCCTTAGATTCATCTTTTTGTATTTTACTTCTTTTCCCTTGCTAGTGGCTGTTCCGCTAATTCGTCAGATTATCTCTAAGCTTGAGCTTATGTTTGTATTCAAAATAGCGATTTATACGAATTACGTAAACTGCAGCCTTCCTATTAAGGTGTGTTTTTTTTCTGCAGATTAGGGACTCCAACCGCTCCATGATCCTCGCAGCAGCAGTTCAATACCATTGTGAAGTTCTTGACCTTGGTATAGCTCATGATGATGAAAAAGAAATTGAGGATGTTTTGGATAAGGCATTTTCAAGTGGCATAGACATCCTGTTAACTTCTGGAGGAGTTTCAATGGGAGACAGGGATTTTGTTAAGCCTTTGCTTGGAAAGAAAGGAAGATTATATTTTCACAAGGTATCGTCAGCAACGATTTTCTTACTAGTTCTGCCTCTAATGTGAATTATTGTAGGTGTGAGGTCCTGGAGGTGACTTGTCTTTCTTCATAGCCTTTTACTGAAAATATTTTTTCCTTTTTTCATGATTTTCCATTCAGGTTTGGATGAAACCTGGAAAACCTCTTACATTTGCTGAGGTTCCATCGGGATCAACTGGGGCAAGGGCAGATAAGAAGGTTCTTGCATTTGGTTTGCCAGGAAACCCAGTTAGCTGCCTAGTTTGTTTCAACCTCTTTCTGGTTCCTACAATTCGACATCTCTCTGGATGGAAACAACCTCACCTTCCAAGGTTTCTGGGAGTTGTATATCTTTCTTTTTTTGGTTTTAATATTGTTAAATTTTCCTCAGTTTTCTATGTTCTTACTGTTATATGTCAGCTTATTATTCTCTCTTACTATACATATCTATGTTGGTAGAGTGCATGCTCGGCTTAAGCAATCAATTAAGGCAGATCCCATCCGTCCAGAGTTTCATCGTTCTGCTCTCAAGTGGGAAGCCAGTGCGGATAATTCAGGGTGAGGATCTTCTCATGCTTCATCATTTTTGTTTTCCTGCTTATCTAATCTCTCTCTCAACTCAAATGTTCTGTTATATTCAAGGAAATGTGATCTTTTTAAGTGCCATGAGTTAAACCTTTGCATTAATAGGTTCCTAGTTACCCCTAGTCTAATTTTGTTGAAAGGCATGGTGTAGTTATATTTGCCCCTCAATGAGTGTCAGATTTGTTGCTGAGAGCACTGGCAACCAAATTAGCAGTCGACTATTGAGTATGAAGTCAGCAAATGCGTTGTTGGAACTGCCTCCTACAGGCAGCTTGATTCCTGCTGGAACTACTGTGGTGGCAATTGTCATTTCTGATATAATTGGTTTTGATGGAAGTGGCAACTTGTCATCATTGAGAGCAATCAGTAAGACACAAAGAAGCTACAGTGGAAACACCGATGCAGACATTCATAACAATCCAGAGTATAGAGTGGCTATTCTTACAGTGAGCGATACAGTTTCATCAGGAGGTGGACCTGATCGAAGGTACTTCTCATCCTATAATCTATGTCTTTTGAGAAGTATGATGTTATGATCCTTTATCGTATTTTGTCACAATATGATTATGTGCTACTGTAAGTTGGATTTACTCTTTGCATCTGTACTAACCCACTCTTATCTCCTGTCTAAATTACCCCATTTCAGATTATGTCTCATTCCCCTCGTCTTTCTCCTATTTTAGTTATACATGGGCATTTCCCTTTGTCATTTCCTTGTTTTGGCTGAAGAAAGATGTTTTAGTTAGAACTTCATAATGAAGCTTGGAAAATCTTGATTTGCATCCTGACTTAATTGACTCTGGCTCAATTTTCTGGAATAAGAGTGTGGAGGTCATAGTTTGAGAACAATTTGATCAACAATATATTGGAACTATCTGTGGAGACTTAGATTCTACTATTGAAATAATCCATCTGCAACCTGTAGGCCAAGTATTATTTTTATGAAAAGGCAATAAATTGCACTGGATTAGAAATGGTTGCATCATGATACATCTTTCTGGATCATCATTCCTGAAAGGTCACTTTATTGATGCTAGAAAAAGTGCATAGTTGATATAACTCCATGTGAAAGAGCAACATGGATTCACTGAAAACTTTGCAACAAATCTAGTATATTGAATGACATTGTGGCTGTGTTTAACCTGATTTCTCTGAGATTCAGTTATTTAACCTTAAGTTGGAAAATGTTCATGGGAACCATTTTATATTGTATGTTAAGCTGGGAAGTTGTCTTTGAATTTTTTGTTGCATTTTAAGAAGTGATGTAACTGTCACCAACATCTTAAACTTCTACCCTACGGTTCTTTGCCTTTGTTTGGCTTCCAGTATTCTTGTAGTTTTTCAGTAGTAATGAACTGCTGTTCTCCCCCAAAACCATTTGTATATCTAGTAATGAGTTGCATAATTTTGCAGTGGCCCACGGGCCGTATCTGTTGTGAATTCATCATCAGAAAAACTAGGTGGGGCAAAAGTTGTTGCAACAGAAGTTGTTCCAGACGATATTCCAAAAATTAAGGAAGTGCTGGAGAGATGGAGCGATGTTGATAAAATAGATCTTATTCTTACTCTTGGTGAGTTATTTTTTAAAACACCTAATGTCTTTACTCTATGCATTGTCTAAAGTTAAACATAGCCCCAAACTTTTGATTTATGAATGTAAAGGGTTTTTGAGGCAAGCCATTAAAGAGTTTATTAGCTCATTGAATATATTTTGAGAAAAGAATAGTTAAAGGGGCTTATAACATGATAAAAGATGTGCTTTTTGGAGCTTATAATAAGATATTGTTATAGTATATACTATTGCGTACACATATGTATACAAACATTGTGTTCAAATATAATTAACAAGCATCAGAGAACAATATGCTGTTGTTTTTCTGAACTAGTGGAAATGAAACAGGTGGCACCGGATTTACCCCTAGAGATGTCACTCCTGAAGCAACAAAACAAGTGATACACAAGGAGACACCTGGTCTACTTTATGTTATGATGCAAGAGAGTTTGAAGGTATTTTTAAAAGTTTTCTTTTGTGGCCACTTATTTATCCTTGTGCTTATGTTGTTTTATGTTATTTGGTGTACATACAAAAGACAGAATTCAAAACATGTCTTCTGGATACTTAACCTGAATTAGTTATGATCATGTTAGCCTAGCAAGGAGTTTATAGTTTTTGTTTATGAGCCACTTTGTTTTTCTTGTAAAGACTTACACCTAGTTTTAACATGTAAATATGCTATTATCATATGGATAAACAAACAACACAATAACACTTTCACTCATTTGTGAGTTTTACACATCTCTCAAATTTAAGAGGGGAATGCTTTTTTCACCTGCAAGTACAGCCAAATTCCGTCCATAAATTTGACGATCGATGCTATATGAATGTGGCTGTAATGTTTTCACTTTTCTCTCTCTGAGAGAAATCTCTAATGGCCAATTAAACTGGCAAAGGTATCTTGGCCATGCTTTTAAGAGGCTCAAGATTATAGGAGTAGTTGTATTAAAGCTCAGTGAGACTGAAATTTGATATTAACTTTCATCATTCCTGTAAGTCTAGTTACCTAAAACAAAGTCTAGTTACCTGCTTAATCCTTGAGATTCAGAACTTTATTTGCCTCAATTTGAGGTGGAATCAACTGACATATCTTGATCGTTCAGGAAGACCATGTTCATTTCTGATTTTTCTTGAGAAAATTGATTTTTCTGCTGAGTAATCATATACATACATAATTATTTTATTTAAATTTATGAAAAGTTTGAATGAAAAAAAATGTTCATTCAGTCCTTTAAGCCTTATAAATGTATTCATAGTTAGTTTCTCTTTCTTCCTTTTTATTACATATATAGTTTATAAATAATGCAATCAAGGGTTCATATGTGAAGTAAATAAACTCAATGTGGACATGTTCCTTTGCATCACCAAGCTATGGCATATCAAATATTTCTTGTTTTTTTGGTAATTATTGAGGACCATGTAAACAGGTGACACCATTTGCAATGCTATCACGATCTGCTGCTGGAATACGAGGGTCAACCTTGGTAAGCCAATAGTGTCTGATAGTAATTTTTTGTTGCATATTTAAGTAATTCCTTATGAATGTTATTTGTTTGTTACCATGCAAAAGTGATAAAATAAAAAACACAGGCTCATCTTCTTATTCTTCCAATATATCATCTAATTATTATAATAGCTGATGAAGAATGCCAGAAAGTGGAAATATGCCTCTTTCATTTCGCTTAGTGTTGTGCAACCCAATTGCACAAACTCATCTCTCTCAAAATGATCTAACGTAAACAATATGATTTTTGTTGTCTATTGTAGGAGTATAATTGCTTTGTCACTAATTTTTCTTTGTGATCAGATCATTAACATGCCTGGAAACCCTAATGCTACTGCTGAATGTATGGAGGCTTTACTGCCTGCACTGAAGCATGCACTGAAACAAGTAAAAGGAGATAAGAGAGAGAAGCATCCTCGGCATGTCCCACATGCACAAGCAGGCCGTACAGACACCTGGGAACATAGCTATAAGTTGGCTGGCGGGGGTGCTGAGGAACCTGGTTGTTCTTGTTCCCATTAGTTGCTCCTTAGTAGAAAAGGTCCATAATTTACCCTACAAACGTCACTCAGAATGAAAGCTTTACTGCCTTTTAAAGGATTAAATAACATGTAGAAAGGCTTAAAATAAACCACAGTGCTACAAGATTTGTATAATGGATGTCTTTTCTGGAAAACGTATCAATTTTCCGTAAGGTAGAAGTAGATTCAATTTGTTTAGCTGAGTTTGTGTGTTTATTTCCGTCCTAGCAAAGTTACTTGTTACTTTTCTTTCTATGTGTATGTGCTTGCAGTATTTGTTTGAGCTTTGCTGCGCTGACCAACTGTTTCAGCAGAAGACAAGCAGAGAGGATCATTATGCATTGCCTAGCTCATTTTTCCCAGTTTGACATATAGTTGTAAAAATTTGTGCTTATGAGATCAGGGCAGATAAATAGTCTTATCTGCATGGTAGATTAGCAAGATATCATATCCATTGTTTATAAGTGTTAATTGTGGGATGTGACGCACCATTTGGATGAATTGTTGATGCCATGCACCACCTGTATCTGCACTCCCCAAGATTCCCAGACTCTTCTAAAGGCAAATGGACGGCAGCAACATTCAAGTATTTACGTACTTTTATTTCTCCTTTTTGGTCTGTCCAAGTTCACAGACTTTTTCTTTAAGTGATATTTGTAGTCTGTGATTATATTCTATGTGATGCTTCCATTCCATATCTGCAAGAGAAATGATGTTGCAACATTTTCTATTGATTGCAACAGTTCATAGCGTTCGTAGGGTTTTTCTTTTAATACGTACCAATTGATGTGGGCCATCTTTGTCTTTAGTTTTTCGTATAATTGCTTTTATGAAGATAAGATCAAGCTTGATATGTTCAAAATTATTTGGATCTGCATTTCACTTTCTATTACTTCACTCAATTTCATTGAACGAAATACATCAAGTAGACAGGTTTCTTGCAACTTACAAGTCCTTAATTCTATACTTTGTATTCAAGTACTTACCATATAGAAACATTAACTGAATGATTTTTTCTGCTGTGTTAAGGAATAGGCGACATGAATACTTGCTGCTTTATTTGATGTTTGACTGAAGATAGATATTCTTTGATGGCTAGGAAGCTGGAGAAACCCCTTTAAGGAAAGATGAAAGCATGAAAAGTGCCCTCTCAGGTTGGTAGCTTGGCACAAGATGTCCTGCACCTCTCACTGTCACGAAGGTCAGTCCTTTGTATACCACGACATAGCCTCCTACCTGTCGTTGTCCAAACTTAGGCATGTTATTTATATGGTCGTACTAGAGCTCGATTGATATAATTGATTTTGCTTTCTTCTATAGGAAATATTCAAGCGCATATAAGTGTGTTATGACATTTAACTGAAAAAAAAAAAAAAAAAAACCGAAAAAATGTAACTTCCTGTTTGAATACCTTTTGTTTCACAGCGAAATGTTAAACTATATTAGTTTGATTTGATGCCCAAAAACCCAAAAAAAGGAAAGTCAGGTTGAAAACTTTTTGAGTTTTTCGACACAAATTTAACTAGGGATTAGCATTCAAAGGATTTACCAGCATATGAACATGAAATCTACGAATTGATGATTATTGAGTTGCTCTAGCTTGTTCAATGTTGAACTAGGAAGAAAATTAAGCAACTTGTGTGTTTTGAGTCTAGGAGATTGATTCTGTGACTACCCTAAACTCACCTCATTATCATGGTACCATGCGTCCCAGGCAGCCTCGACTGGAAGCTTGAGGCTGTTGATTGCATACCTTGTGGATGTAACCGGAACATTTGCATCTATGTCACCACTGTAGGACCAAAACATAGTAAAACTAAGTGAATAATTTAAAAGTGACTGAGGGAAAATATATTATAAGTAAGAGATTGAATCATATTAGTCTTAGAGAAATAGAACACATGACAACAAGACATTAAGGTGTGTTTGTTTGGGGGTTTGGATTTTGAGTTGGGATTTGAATAGTAAAAATTTTGAATTTGAATAGAGTATGATGTGATATAAATAGGTGTTGATGTGATGTTTTGAATGTAAAATTGATTTTTAGTATAATATAAAAAATAAAAAATAGGTGTTTGATTTGATGTTTTTGGGGGGAAAAAAATAGGATGAATAGTAGAAATCTAATCCAATCCCCCAAACAAACACATCTTTAAGAGTACTTGAAAATACTTTACTTGCCTGTATAGCCACACTCGTGTGCCACTAGCCATGATATTCTTTATTGTGGGCAAAACATCACTTTGCCAATCTTTCCAGTAGAACCCTCTGCAGAAATCAAACACATTATATATTTGTCACAGCATGATTTTAGTCAAGATTTACACAACTCATTTTCTATTCAGAATTAAACTGTAGAAATAGTTTAGTTGATGTTCACTTGCCTGCAGTGACTCCAAGTTGTGGGCATCACATGTAAAGCCTTTTGTACTTCTGCGGTGTTCAAGTAGGAAGTGACGTATGCATCTGAGCAGGGATCGAAGAAAGTAACCTGCAAAAATGATTAGGGATCCATAAGGCTGCAATAATACAATAGTATCTGATTTAAGGTTGTTAGAGCTATTGTTTCAGGAACTTACTGAACCAGTGGAGCCATTCTTGAGCGCTGAATTCAGACAGATTGGTGCGTACATGTTATTTATATCAATATCACCCAGCTCTTTGGCAGAGGTCATTGCTGCACTGTAACATTGATCGGATGCAGTGTTGTTTTCAAAATTGCAGTACTTGAAGATGGCTGCATGCGTCTCATCAGAGTTCAATGCGTGTGACCATACATGGTCATAGTACCCAGTCCCCATTGATGTGTCGTCTACCAGCGCATTCCCTATCTAAAGATTTCGAAAGGTAAATTTGTTATACAAGCCTCACATACATCGCTCTGTTGGGGCTTAAAACTTAGCATCTTATTTCAACATACATACCGCAATGCCCTTTAGATTGATCACTGTTTGGCTAATCTTGTTTCTGAGCAGGATAGTGTTTGCCAACTGAGGCACATAGTGGCCGGCGTAGCTCTCCCCTGTGATGTAAAAATCCCGGGTTTTGTACTGTGGGAACCTCTCAAGCCAGTTGACCAGAAAAGTGTAGGCATCGTTGGCAGTACTTGTGTCGCCAGTGTTGTTGTAATCACTGGTTCTGTTTGAATATGAGAAGCCTACCCCAGCAGGCGACTCAAGGAAGATCACATTCGCCACTGCCCAATTCCAGGTATCAGTAACTTCCTATTACCAGTCCATAAGTTAATTTTTGTACTATCTATGTTTTTTACATTTTTCGAATGAACTCACCATTGTTCCACGCGTATGGATTCCGATACAGAGTTTTGCCATCGCTGTTGACTCTGAAAGGGCCCAACTCCTCCATGGCTCCATATCCAAATGATGAGCATCCTGGCCCTGCAAATCAGCCGTTTTATAGGTATCATAATGCCCACTAAGCTTAGTGATATCGAATACGTGAAAAGATTGAATCTTTACCTCCATTAAGCCACAGAAGCAGAGGATTGGTGGAAGAATTAACTGGAGACTCGACAAAGTAATAGAAGAGAGCCTTCCCAGCCTGTGGATCGACTGTAACATACCCTGCATACTGATCGAAATCCACATTGTCTGGGGCCCCTGGCAATGTGTCAATCTTGTCAGCAGCCATCAGTCCAGATTGGTCTGAAAGAAATTCATCAAACTCTTCCTTTTCTGCAGGTAATTCAGTATTGGTGGAATGAGTTGATCTCCTTGTCTTGAGATAGCGATGCAGGTAAGTCGCCTGGTCTGCACTGCAGAGGATCAAAAGACCGAAGGAAAGGGTTGTTACCAGAAACAAAGATGCAAGATTGTTCATCTTGTTATTCCTGCTGCTTGGACTGGTTTAGCTTACAATGGCTAGCCGATATACTGTATGTATATGTGTGTATATATATATATATATAGAGAGAGAGAGAGAGGAACATAGCCAACGGAACCGAAGGGGGACGGCAAAATGGATGGACATAGGTTGTCCTGTTGGGAGGGGGAACTTTGGGGATGTAAACTAACTAACATACTAACAGATGAAATGTGTGTGTGTAATAAATAGCTGTTGGTCTTGGTCTTAGACATGGAAAACTCAGTCGTGTCTTTCTTTCTTTGTGTTGGCTTTCTTGTCTTGGATCATTCTTTCTTCTCTTATACTTACGGTGTGTTTGTTTGGGGGATTTTGTGGGATTTCTACTATTCCCACAAAATTTTCCCTCCAAAAATATCAAATCAAACATTTATTTTTCATTTTTTATATTATACTAAAAATCAATTTTACATTCAAAACATCACATCAATTCTTATTTATATCACATCATACAACTATTCAAATTCAAAATTTTTACTATTCAAATCTCAACCCAAAATCCAAATTCTCAAACAAACACACCCTTAGTTTTTTGTTCATTTCAAGTTTGAATGGATTGTCTCGTCTTGTCTTGTCTGTACTTGCATTGCGTTCGAATATAATATTATTATGGTGCGGAGGAGGTATATATTAATGTTTCGGATCGAATCTGTATTGTATATCTTGGACATATGGATGAAGTTAAATGTATGGAATTGGATAAATATGCATACAACAAACAAATGTGGCAGTGGAAGGCATATCTCTATATATATGACAAACCAAACAACAATTTCAACTAAATTTGCTTATTTAATTTAAACGAAATTATTATGTTGTTAAATCAGTACAAAAAGGCCTACCTGTTGGGATCCCACAAGGAATATGATTTATTTTCGATAACTTAAGAACCCGGGCCATTACTCTTCAACTAGGTCCGACAAGTTTGAGATTCGGAGGCGGAAGTTTGAACTCATAATCTCACAGTCACGAGTCTACGGTCAAACCTAATTGTCTGCAAATTAGATCCGACAAAACAAGTCACCCTATATTAACCATGGAAACCCACAGCCGTTATTATTCGGGTGTTCGATTGTGCTCTAGGTAAACTCCCGAACAATCCTAATAGCCTCCAAACTAGACCCAAAAAAAGTCACACAACAAATCATGTGTTGCAAGTGAACCTGAAAACATTCGAGTTTAAAGTCATAATCTCAAGATCACGAGTCCATTTCTACACCACAGGGCCGTTCTTTACGGGACTATAATTAATTTTTTAAAGCGACATACGGTTGAGAGAGAGAGAGAGAGTCATGGATTTTGACACTATATACCAAACCATAGGATAGCATGGTCCATACCAACAACCAAGTATCATCGTGGCGTATCATATGTTTTGTCTGCCTCCCTTACAATCCCAATCTCAATTCGTAATGCATCAAACCACTTCTCTTCCCTCTCTCTCTCTCTCTTCGCCAAGAACCACAACAGCTTTGTCATCTCAAGAAAAGAGCCAAAAGTACAGACAACAATAATAATACCATGTCATTGCTGCCAATTGTACTGCTGATTGCGGTTGCCGCCGCCGCCGGGAATAATGCTGGACCCGCGTCCTCCTCCGGACCCAGAAGCTCCGTACGGAGCACCACCACCACCATGGGGGTAGTTAGGGCCACCTCCTCCTCCTCCTCGACCTACCCCTGTACCTGCACCACCTGGCATACCGCTAGAACCATAAGGGGGCGGTGCTCGCCCCTGAGGTGGGTATGGACCTTGGCCTCGACTTGGGTGGTTGTAGCCCCCGGAGGGATGCCCTCCCGGAGGATATCTCCCAGGCCCTGCTGAAGGTCCGCGGGGCTTACCGTAATGGTGACCGCCCCCGCCCGGTGCTCCAGCAACCTGGGGTTGGGAAACATGCATCTGCGGGTTCGGACCTGGGCGTATTTGGGTGTGAGTGTGACCCTGCTGAAATGGCGGCGGACGGGAATGCTGTTGCTGTAGCTTTAGGCGTTTTGCGTTCTCTTCTTGCTGGCGTTGCTGCTGCCGCTTTTTCTTTGTCTGGAACTCGTGGGAAGATTCGTATTTTGGCAAACTGACGGAAACAGGTTTAGTTTAGAATTAAGTAATTTATGTAGGTAGCATACGGAGAAGTTTAAGGGACGAACCTCTTGGGATCACAAGGCAATGGATCTGTCCAGAAATACTCAGCATCAAGAGCATCCTTGGCTGATATTCTCTATATAAATAAAGAGGGGGCAAATCACAAATGGTTTTAGGTAACTCAGCTGCACGCAGCAATGTTCTATGGTGATAATAATTAAACATAATGCTGCCAGATAATTGGGTTCTTGGCTAGAAGACACATGTACAATTAAGCAAAATCATGTTATAAATGAGATCATTATCCCATCGAATTAATTGAAACATGCCCTTAAACTGTTTTAAGGGAGGGATTAATAATCCATAAATTCAATCATTGATAAACCTGATCAGATTGAGTTAAGGGCTTATAACAATGTAGAAATAAGTTACTAGGGTGGATGAAGTAATTTATTCACCCTAATATTTCTTAGAATATGACTTATATTACCCTTGGATATGCATGCATATGTTGGGTGACACTAATATGAGAAACCTCAAAGGCAAGAGCAATTGGCCAGAAAATATTCGGTAGAGGTATATAGAAGAAGAGCATACCTGAGATGGGTCAAGAGTCAGCATCCGATCCAGTAAATCCAATGCATGACGATCAAAGCTAGAAAAAGGAAATTAAGAATGCATTCAGGCTCATCAACATAGGCAGATGTTGAAAAACCAAATCACCAATCTTTTATCACTTACTGCCTGAAATGTTCTCTGAGACGCCTCTTTGAAGCCCTTCCATGCTTGAAGTTGTTATACCAAGGGATTTTCGAGACCCCGGGCCAAATATCTTCGCTAGGCGCTCCACAAATATCAAAGATTTTATTTATTTGTTCCGGCTACAAAACAAAACCACAAAATCACAATACAACCTTAGATATGCAGAGAACATATCAGACAATCCATATAAACTGAACTGATGACTATGAAATCACCCTGTCAGAGGTTTTAACTTTATGGATAGAGATATGCATAAATCTGGATGAGTATGCAGGAAATTGAAAAACAATTAGCATTTTTTTGATAAATAAGTTCAAATTATTATAGGAATCCTCTGCAATTATTGCAGTATACAACTAATTCAAAAAATAATAAAAATGGACACCTCATCTTTCCCAGGAAAGATTGGTTTCCCATTGAGAAGCTCGGCAAAGATGCAACCAACAGACCACATATCAACTGCAGGGCCATACTTTGTGGCTCCGAGCAGCAACTCTGGTGGCCTACATGATTAAAACCAGATCGTTTAATGAATAAATTCAAGTTTTGCGCATTTGAAACTCAGGCACAATTGGTATTTGGCAGTTTACCTGTACCACAAGGTAATCACTCGATTTGTGAGATTAGCATTGTGTTCGTTTGAAAATGATCGAGCAAGACCAAAATCTGCAAGCTTTAGATTTCCTTCATTGTCAATCAGAAGATTTGAGCCTGCAATCCAAAGGGAAAGAGCTTCAAATTACTATAAAAAATGGAAAATGACTCAAGCTAAATAATTCTTTTCAGTTTTAACCTTTAATATCACGGTGAAGAACTTGATTTACATGACAGTAGTGAAGCCCGGTCAAAAGCTGCCTCATATAGCACTGAAAGAAGATAAAATATAGTGAAAACCCATTCATCGGCATGTTGCTCCTCTTCCCATCTGATATACCAATAAATCAATGTTCTTTTCAGGTTTATATACAAGTTTCGGACAATACCTTAATCTGTGCCACTGAAAATCTCATCCCAGGACGATCAGCAAGACCAGTCAAATCATGGTCCATATACTCAAAAACCATGTAAATTCCACCTTTGTACTTGTTGCCATCTGGAAGACCACAAAAGGTATATGAATGTGAAAACCATCAACATTAGCTTTCTGCCAACAGATAAGCTCTCGGACGGCTACACTCAGCTAAGACCAACAATTAAAAATTATCGTTTAACTACAATTCTAGAAAGAGTCTATTAACCTGGTGCCCCTTGTTCATCCTTCTCAGGACCTGGATGAAAATTACAAACTTCAGTTGCAGTGGAAAAACACAAGAGAATACAGTTTATAGCATATACAATAGCAAAATTAACATTACCAGTAGAGGTCACAATCTCTTTCAACTTGATAACATTCTCATGGTGAAGCTTCTTCAATATTTTAATTTCACGGATGGCTGTTATGGGAAACTGCAAGCACACAAGGATTTAAACGACATCCTATATTGGATTCTGTAAGTCGATTATAAATCAACAGGGATCTTCCACATCATTAACAGATGTAAGTCCGTACCCCCTCTCTTTCGTTGTCCATCCTGATTTTCTTTAAGGCAACAATTTCCCCTGTTTTGATTTCTTTAGCCATGTAAACTTGTCTGCACTTGCCAGATTTCCCACATTAGATTAGAGAAATCAAGCTTGAAAGTGAAACTTGAAGTTGTAACTATCACGTAGAGCTCACAATTCTACAGACTGGATAAAGAAATAATTACCCATAGGTTCCTTCACCAATCTGCTCCAATTTTTCGAAGCAATCGACGCTTCGAGAGCCCCAAGCCGGCACTTCGGTTACGTTCAGCTGCTCCGGCGCTGCTATCGCCATTCTCCTTCTCTCGCCTGCGTCTTGCAAACAAATCGCCGGATTGGCAAATGATTTAGAGCCAAAAGAATTTACCAAAACCCTAATTGAATAAAATAATAATCGCGAGAGGAAGAACCTACAAAAATTTGAAATTAGGGTTTAACAGTGCGTGGCGATTACAAAATTCAAACAAGCGAAGTCTGAATCCAATTGCGGTGAGCAATCTTCCGTCCGGCGCGGAGATCAAGAAAAACAATGCGGCGAAACTAACAAGACAGCGATCAGCTGTAGCACAACTGCACACGTCGGTTACAGGCGACGAAACACAACCTTACGCCAGCGGAAACATTATTGAAAATCCTAATGAAGATCTCCATTGTCAATAAGAACAAATATATATATACGTCAATCAAGAAAATATATATATATATTGCTTTACCCTAAAAAAGAGTATGATATACAGTTATTATTTACTTCCAGTTTTTATTTTTGTCCATAGCATTTTATGGCATTTTGTTTACAGAAATTGTACATTTAATCATATTTTAGTTTTTTTATTTCAAGTATATTCATTATTTATTTAAATTTTAAATCTTTGATTATTTCTATATTAAAATAATTGTTTTTATTAATATATTTTTAATTTTTTATTAATGAAATATTTCCTAAATTCTAATGTTTACAGTAATTATAATATTCTCTCCGTCCCAGATACTATATCCACCTTTGTCGTTTCTCTCCATTCCAAGTATATGTCACTTTATTATTATTTTTAAATGATTACACACTTTAATCTCATTTTAAATTTTTTAATTTTTTTTAAATTTTAATTAAACTAATTAGTTATCTTAATCTTAATTTATAATTATTTATATTATAAAATAATTATTTTTACTGATATATTCTTAATTATCTATTAATTACATCCCTCTTAAAATATTTTGGACTAGAGAAACATATAGTTAAAGAAGCGTATATTTGTTAATTTTCTTTATTTCTTTTTTATGAAGTGTGCAGCCGCTACCCTATACATAAACTCCTGTGAAATCTACTAGGCTCGACAAGTCAAGTTCTACTAGACTAATAATGTATGATATATAAATTTAAAGATGTCGTAGTTTGAATTTTTTGGCATTATAGACATCTTATAATATAAAAGTGAATTATTCCAACAAGTCCACTTATAACGAAAAAAATTTGATATGTAGTCATGATATTTATGTATATACGAACTTACTTATGTAAATTTTATATAAATAAAAAAAGTAAATGAATTGTTATCTATTTTTTTGTAAAATTTATAAAAATAAAAGTTGATAAATTATTTATTCATTTACATATTTATTTATTTTATAATAAATTTGTATAATTTAAATTTGTATTTACAAGTAAATATCAATTATGACGAAAAAGATATATCATATATATTTTAATTTAACATCACCTAATAAATAAAACTTGAAGTACGTCTTTTTGCATTTTTACTATATACAATAGATTTTGAGCAAGTTTGCTTAACTTGCAATATTAAGACTGAATTGTATGGCATGATTGAGGAATTGAAAATTCTCTATATAAAATAAATAAATAAATAAATGTATAAGGATGGGCCAAAGGCCCAATATTGAAAGCTACACGGGCCTGATTATTTTAATTGGGAATCGTATTCAGAAAAAGACCCGATTATTTTTATTAAACATAATAAAGGCTACAGAGAATCAGCCGCCAAATAATAATCTCTGAGAGCAAGCGACAAGCGACGAGACGAGACGAGACGAGAATCGGAGCGGATAATATCACTTAGCTAGCTGTAGGCCTTACGCGGACCGAGATCTCATACTGCTACTCTCGCCATGGCTGCTTAAGGTCAATGTTGTGTGGATCGGTTTTCCTGTTTATTTTCTATTGATTTCTGACCGTGGATGCAGATTCTGGCTTGCTTTGTCTCTGGTTCTTAATTGATTGATTTACAGTGGATGATTTTGTGAGGATTTCTGCTGTTTAATTGCGTCAGAGGAATAACCGGACTTAGCTGGTGTTGTAGTAAACGAATTGAATCATTTCCGCCCCCTATTTTGTGAAGTTTACGCCATTTGAATTAATGTGTTGAAACTTGAAAGGATTTTGGTTTTTTGTTCGAGTAGGAGGAATGATTGGAAATCTTCGCCATGCTTTAGTAAAAGAAAAATTGAATGTTTTGTTTTGGCTGTGTTGGTTCCTCCCTATTTAATTGGCGGTGAAAATTGAGATTGCATTATTTTTTCTACATACGGATAGTGCAACAGTAGAAGAAGAGAAAAACAATGAAACCAAATCACAATAATATGTATTTTTTAGATATTTTAGATACTTGGATTATAGCATTTTTGTGTAAATTATCGAACTTTCTAGTAAATTCAAGTTGGTTTCTATTCGAGGGATGTTAGATATTTAGCTTATTGTTTAGATTATGATTTGATTGTATTCATCAGATTCCATTGTTTTAATTCAAAATTTAGGCGTTGGATCTCTTTAGAATCTTGTTTTAGCTTCTAGGCATTCTTGCTGGAGATCAATCAGGAGGAGGAGGATTCCATTGAGAGTGATGGCGGAAGAAGAGAAGGATAAGAATGTAGTCGAGATATTAGAGGACAACATCCCCATCGATATCAACGTAGTCGAGATATTAGAGGACAACATCCCCATCGATATCAACAAATACATAAACTTGGTCCAGTCGCCGCACTGTGGCGCCATTGCGACATTTGCTGGGACTACGCGGGACACCTTTGAGGGGAAGTCCGTGGTGGAGCTACGATATGAGGCATACGTTCCCATGGCAATTCGGTGCATAAAATCAATCTGTTCGTCCGTGAGATCATTGTGGAAGGTGAACGCAATTGCAGTGGCACACCGCGTAGGGCGAGTCCCAGTGGGTGAAACGAGCGTATTCATCGCAGTGTCGTCGGTGCACCGGAGCGATGCATTGGATGGGTGCAAGTATATAATCGATGAGGTGAAGGGGACAGTGCCGATATGGAAGAAAGAAGTGTATAGCAATGGGGAGGTGTGGAAAGAGAATTCCGAGTATTTGGAGAGGCGCGACCAACTCGGTGAGAAGAAAAAGGGATGTTGTGCGGGAAAGGTTAAGGTAAATCCCGATGCAGACCATGTGTGATAACACATAATACAACAGTTGATTTTAGCACATAATAATGATAATAGCACATTTTTATCGTACATGTATTGTGTAAAATAAAAATATGCTATTGGTATATTTCGTTCGTGCTGATTTGACACCATTATATTCAAATCAGCACGGTATTAATTCTCCGCATTCACTAATATTAATAGTTCCTAAACCCGAGTTCAAAGTGTTTTATTATATTATAACCTACTTTTAGTACTTACTAGCAGTATCCACCAAGATCAAAATCACAAGCTTTAATTGAAACAAAATCCAAACCAACAATTGTTAAGAGATAGATGATCATACTCGAGAATTAACTAACTGCGCCTTGACGACGGGGACAAGCAGTCGTATGCTCTCTCCATGCGCGACGTAATGAGCAGCTTATGGTCAGGTTTCAGCCCCGGCTTTGCCAGATCCATCATGTCCTGTCTCAAACTGTATGCAAAATGATTAGTCAGAAAAATCATAAATACGATGCTTACCTATTCCCAAGCCTATAACAAACACCCGAGGTGTGAGGAAAAGAACACACTAACCTTATCCATTCACCTGTTGCCTTTGCATGCCCCTCTACCGTGCAGTGTAATGAATCCAGAAAACACAGCACCAGCCCGTACATGCATTGGGCATCGTTTTCCTGCCGAATTATAGATATATATCAGTTAGATAATGCTTTTCCGAAAATGTTGTTGGAAGTATGCATTACAGTTAGTGTTGCAGGTACACATACCAGGCCTTGATTATTGAAATTTTGCATCTGCATTATAGCTCTCTCAATCTCCACTAGCAGAAGCCTTCTTTGGATACGAGCAACTCGTCCTCTACCTTCAGCACGGGTATCCTAATTTCAAGATTTAGTAACAATCTTACAATCCCATATCAATTGTGGCTCCTACATATTCTCAAAACGTGTATTTGAATCTCTATCAAACTGTTGATCTAATATTGGAGGCACGCTCAAACTGTTTTACCTGTTTCAACCATGCTCGTACCAACATGGCTAGAGCAAGAGAGATGAAGAACGCTGGCAAAGCAGCTAAGATAGCAAAGTTAATTTCGTTGGCCCTCAGGATCTGATCCAGCTCAAGCATTGCCCTGCTTAGAAAAAACAGGCAATAAGGGATGATCTCCCAAAAGTACTACATAATTAAGATTCCAAAGCACCAAAGAATTAACTCACTCTTCAATATCTAATTTTAACTTCTGAACCTGTATTAGAGAAGGTGCGTCAGATGACGAAGAACATAAATTATTGAATGTTGCAGAGTCAGGTATGTTACCTGAATTAGAAGAGCACGGACGAGTTCTCCGCCCACAAGACCCTGGATTGGATGCATGAGTTCTTTTTCATATCTGAAAATTAATCTCTTAGTACTTCATCTACCAATAGGTTGTCAAGCATAGATGCATCCCATATGCTTATCAAGAAAGTCAAAAGGCTTAAATTTTACCTATCACATCAATGTCATTATGGCACCCAAACATGATAGCAACAATTTTGATTTTATAATTCCTGGGGAGGCTAATTTTTAAAAGTTCTAAGTTCATCAAGTGAATATCATCTGCTAATTCCCATGCCAACTTGAAAAGAGTGAAAAAAAAATGTTGATGTGAAAGCAGATGAAACTTCTTAAATAACTTATATTGATATATCTCTGTGTGTATGAAGAAACCACAAGCAACCCAGGCTCAGTTCTTTTAGCAACTCTTTAAAGTTTCAATACTATGCAATCCCACGCTCTTTGAGAAAACTACATGATTCTCTCTCACAAAAACATAACATCAAATCACTATGAAAACACAAAACACAAACCAAACACACCCCTAGCGTTCAAGAATTGAAGGTTATGAAATCAATAGGGACTTGAATAAGAAAAACATTTGATTCATATGGTTAGCACCAGAATACTTGCTTGCATAGCTGGATATGCAACAATATATGATCTGGTTTGCCTTGATAGAAGAATCAACTATATCAAAATTAAGATATTTGGTCAATCTTAATCTACAAGATTTCTGATACATGTCAATATATTAAAGAAACATGAATTATCCTAAAGAGCGAAATCCAGAAGAACCCAAATACAGTAATGCTAGTAAAAATAGAGGGCCTTGCTAGAAAAGGTTTTCTAAAGACTGCAAAAAATAGTTTACCTGGTCATTACAATCTCAAGCATTTCCTGGTCAGAAGTATTCTCTGGAAATCTTTTACCTGTTGTTTGCTCGCTAAAAGCTAGGAGTGTTCTGCCAAAAGAAAATGAACTTGGTTTTAATAAGCAAAGTTTTCCAAACAGATTGAAATGAAGAAAATAAGTTCAGCTAAATTCCTTTGGATTAAGGAAAAAACAAAACACATCACCCTTTCCTAAAAAAAATATAAATAAAAACTAATGCCCATAACGAAATGTTTTAGAATGCATGTACATTTATTCATCCAACATGCACTCTCATGTGCAAGCAGTTTTTTTTGCATAAAACCTTTAGCATGGAACTATCAGAAAAGTTGGTAAGGGACATAAGTTAATTATTTATTTAGTAAATATGTGATGTAAGGAAAATATTTATTTGTCATAGTTTACAAGGTTGGAACTAGTGCAGTCAATCAAAGCAAGATAATACTTGCCAAATTATAACAAAGGGGCGTGAATTACATAGAATATTCAAATTTATTTGTAGGTTGCTAAAGATGTAGTATTAATCCATGGTTACAACAATTAAACATGCAGAACAAATGCTGATCAGTGAACTCTATAAAAGTGCAATAGACAAGAACAAATGGATGGAGCTTTCTTCTCTTCGGCTATTGCATACCTATGTAGAGAGTCAGCTGTCAACTGCACCTCTTCCCGTTCCATTGCACCTTTTTGTCTTTTTCTGAAGGTTTCAAAAAGCTCATCCCTTATGGAAAGAACCTAATTTTAAAATAATAATAGCAACAGGAAGAGAGAGAGAGAGAGAGAGTTTAAAACCATCAGCAGAAGAGAATAGTCCGATGCATTATATCATCACACCAAAATATAATAAAGTAAATTCGGAAAATATGATAGGTAAGTGCCAACATAAGCACCCTAACTGACATGAATCAATTGCAACACAATAATCAAGGATTCAAAAACATACCGGCTGCTCTACGTGATCATTCCAAAAGCTTTTAGCTGAGTCCTTCGCTTCACGAATCCAATTGTCAATGTCGGAGCTTCCCATCAATTTGCTATGACGAAGTAGCCACAATGAACAAACAGAAACACCCAAAATTCCACAGCTGTAACGTATCCAGTACAAAGTTACTTTCCTTGGCTTGCGATGTTTGGAAACCTGAACAAGATCACATATTTTAGGAATTTAGCCTATAGTAAGACCCAGATAAGATTTCTTGCAACAACGACACTACCTTGCAGAGAATTAGTTGAACTAGAATCCTATCTTAGCATAGCCAATATTCACAGGCATAGGCATTGCTGGAAGAGATATTTTCCTAAAAGACAATAGGTAAAAAAAGTTGAAAGAAGCAATTAATTTCAGATTATCATTATGCTCTTTGTCCTATTATAATTCTGAGTTGAACTTATCTAATGGTCCAGTGAGATGGCAGTTTCATAATAAAGGAACCATTAAAACAAAACAAGCATGAGAAAAGCAAAAAACCAAAGAGATCATTCTAGGGAAACTCTTACAAGAACAGACAAGTAAGAGTCCAATCTGCGTAGATTTTCATAAACCAAGTTGATGGAATCTCGAATATCGTGATCAGTCCATTGAGAAATATTCTTTACTTCAGAAAGTTTTTCAAACATCAGAGGCTCCAAGTAACTTTCTTGCTCTGATGAGCCAATCTGCACACTCATCAGAATATAAAATAAATAACAATAATAAGTGGGGTAAGCAGTAAATGGAAAGTTCAAGCAATAGAATTGACCAAGGCTGTCTATGACATACGGTACACATGCAACAAATGTAAGGCAGTATTCGACTAGTCCAAGGAAATAAAAATAGTAGTTACATAAGCTATAACAGGACACCACACCTGGCTATTTGACTGAAAATAAGCAATTGAAGCTTCCAATTTCATAAATGATTCATTGATGGCAAGCAATAGTGCAGGCAGTGAATTCTCTGGATCCTTGACCAGATCCTCACCAATCTTATCAACATCCATATAAACCTGTGTACATCACCAATCAAAGGACAAATTAACTTACACACATTATCCAACAAATAATAAATTTTACCCAATATTTGAATCTATAGTCAATTTAGAATTATATCCTAGAACATGAAGCTCTAAAATACTTCTGACCAAAAATGATAGAGATGCTATCATTTGTCCTGGTCTCATACCACAAGATTGTCCAATGTCAACAAAATAACATGCTGGTTTAATGGTTCAGAATGCTCAAAATTAAATAAGGAATAATAATGCCTAACCTTGGCCAAAAATGTAGCTAAAAAGTATCTTAAGCTAGTCAATACACTAATCCTCTCAGATATATGAGATGATGCAGAAGAATAAAGCTTCTGCATCCCAGAAACATCAGCTAGACAATCACGTAGCAGTTGAGCACTACCATTAGCAAAAGCATACGGTCCCCGTTCACATAACATGAAGTATGCTTTCCGAGCATTTGAACCCTGAAACATGAAGATGCATTTCACATCATTGAGAAATTGTTACAAAATAACTGCTACTTGCCAGTACAAAATAAATAGAGCTCCATACTAACCTCAGCTCTGAATTGCCAAAAATCTAAATGCTTCTGGATTCTGTGCAGATTTTGAATTGTGCTCCCGATAATATCTTCCATAACATCAAAAATTCTACACGCCTCTGGTGTAAACCTACATGTAGAGCATGATACATTATTTTCTAACTAAATAAACGTTGAACAGAATCATTCCGATTATATTCTTTCACTCTCACTGACAAATATAAAACGACGATGAAATTTACTATTACAAAAATAGCAAGGTATTCCAGCCACAACTTTTAACCAAAATATATTTACATAAGACGGATCTTAGAACCAGCTACTCAAACTATCCCTCCTTTCATCCCTTCCCATCCAAAATGCATTCCAAAGCCATTTCACCTCAGAGGAAAAAAAAAAAAAAAAGGCTAACCAAGTATCACTAACTTCAAATAAGAATGACGAGCAAACAGCAAACAATTAGCCAATATTGAATCCATACGCAGATGATCGGTCGAGAGAAGCGGCAGCCGCAGCAGACGGCAACGGTAGGGGTAAGCAAGTTTTCCTGCGTCTCCGCCTCGACGAACCATAGAAGTTCGCGATCCTCGACAGAACACCGTCGGTCGGTAACAACGAAGCAGGTAAGAAGCTTCGGAGCCGATTGTAAAGATAGTTGGAGTAGATTGAGACAAGACTTCCTTCCCCCTCGTTTGACGGCAACGGAAAATCGCTATCCGGCGAAACCTCCATGACTGCACGGAACAACAGCTCAACGGACAACTGCGCGTCGTTTGCGCGCCTCTGAAATGGAAAGTCAGCTCGGAAATGGGGTTTGGAAAGAAGCCGGCGACAGGAAGCCGACTGCACTTTGGGCCCTGAATGGGCTTTTAAATACTGGGCCACATCAAACACAGCACTATTTATTTGGGCTTTCTATACTGGGCTTTTGAAGTTACAAAGATTTATAAGTAACTTTACAATATAAGAGCCCAATCAAAGGATTTATTTTTAACTATATTTAAATTTTAAAATATTTTAAAATTTTTACAAAAATATAAAAACAAAAATTTACATGAATTAGGATGAAGGAAATATAAAAACATTTTACAATATCTTCATGTATTATTATAGCTCTGTTTACACAACACTGCTCATTTGACACTTTTATTTTCTTAAAAAAAAATCATATAAAAAATAAAAATAAAAAGGGAAGACCTAACAAGAAAGGTAAAAGGAGAAGGAAGATTAGAAGCAGTGCTTTAATAATGGGTGAAATTTAGTACTCCCTCGGTCCCAAAAAATCTGCAACATTTTCCTTTTGGTATGTTTCAAATATTATGCAATATTTCCAAAATAGAAAATAATTAATTATACTTAATCTTCATCCCACGCTTTCTTCTCTCACATCATCCAAATAAAAAAATAAAATATATATTTTTCTCTCCATCACATCACCTAATTTCTAAATTATCCTACTTTATACTACCTACTTAAAAATTTGTGTCAAAAGCAAATGTTGCACCTTGTTTGGGACGGAGGGAGTAATAAATTACTGCTATATGCATATAGTAATATTTTAAAATTTTAAATGATAAAAATGTGTAATTCGCCTTTAAAAAGAGTTGTGACATTTGACTTTCAACCAGTATTGTAAATGGGATGGTAATTTTAATGAAAGTTTCTAAAACTACTTTTAATAGATATATATATATATGTAAAAAGTCAAAAAAGAAAATTCGAAAGGAAGAAAGATGGCATTGCAAAGACACGTATGGACGGATAAAAACCTACCATACATCAAATAAAGGCGCAATGAATTGGATCTGACCGAGTACAGTTCAACATGGTTATTTCTTCTTTTTTTTTTTTTTTGTATTAAATTTTAAATTAAGTAATATAAAAAAAATATTTTTAAATTTATAATTCATAAAAATATAACTATATTTATGTCATGGTGTAATTACAGTATAAAAACATATAACATATTATATTCATCAGCTAAAACTATATTGATTTGGTTAAATATAGAAACCAAAAAATAATAGTATTTTAATTTTAATATTAAAATAGGATAAAAATTAAAATAAAAGTATTAGAAAAATTATTAGATGAGTTATAAAAAAAATAGTAAGCGAGAATAGAATTTGTAAGTGACAAAATTATTGGAGGAACACACTTACTCAGGACTTAACATTCTCGGGCTAAGCATCTTATATCACTTGATCTACAAAAATTTGATATTTTTTTTTTCTCGATCTTCTTTTTCTATTTTGGTTTCCGGCTGTAAATTCATATATATATATATATATATATATAGGGAACTAATAGTGGATAATTTTTTTTTCTTTTTTTTTTAAATCGTCATCTGATAGTCTGAAAACTAGGTCCGACAAAGCAAATCACACTAGGCAAACTATGTTTGATAAATAAGACCTAAAGTGTCCGAATTTAAACTCATGATCTCGCGGTCAGAGTCCATCCTCACAACACTAGATCATCCCAAAACTTTCCCCTGTCAAGTAGATAATTGGCTTGATTTTGTATCCACCTCAATTGAAATGATAATTTCATAGATATAGATAGATATATATATATATATTCCGCAGTCGCTTCTCGAAAGTGCGCATTAGATAAATCTCTGACCGAACTTATTATCCTGCAAACTAGGTCTCACAAGACAAGTCACACTAAACAAACTATGTGTAACAAATGACTTGCATGCGTTGGGGGTTTGAACCAATTGCCTCACAAATAGTAAAAATTATAGTATTTCAATAAATATATAATATAAATATCATCTTATAATAAATAAATTATTTTATATAATACAAATAACTAAATATATATCTATTTATTTATAATTAACATAAATTAATTTTATAAAAAAAAAAATTAGATGTAGATAAAATATTTATTTATTAAAGGTAAATAAAAATAGAAAATTTTGAGTAAGTATGATATTATAGGTTATAAAATTAATTAAATTAACTAATTTTGTTAAATATATTTTGAATTAGTAATTTCATCGAATATAGAAATATGTCAAATATAATGTTAAGAAAAAAACTGTATATCACATTTTTGAATGAAAGAAATACGTATTTTTTCAATATTATAATATTTATTATGTAATAATATTATTTCAAATCATTATTTACATAAAATTTGTTATAATAAGAAAATTATGAGAACGTTATTCAGGAATAGGTAAATTAAAAATTGCGTGATTAAACCGAAGCCCATTTCTCGAAGCGTCCGGAATACTCGGCGGCGACAGCGGTGTCGCCGCCAGCCGGGGTTCCGTCACGTGCCGGTATCTCCGGTCACTGTGAAGCCCGAAAAGCGAGATCTCAAATGCACGCAACAGTCAAACAATAAAATTATATTTAAATCCATTACTGCTCATCCCAACCGAAATTTAAAAAAAAAATAATATTAATAATAATTTACGCATACTTTAGGAAAGTCAAAGGTACCTGTCAGATTGAGAAAGCTCATAAATTCAAAATCCAACGCCGACGTGGTTGGATGGTCTCCCCATACATTTGTGATTTGTCCCATATGCAATTAATTGAATTTGTATAAATTGGAAACTTTGCTTCAAAAAGAAGAAGAAGAAGAAGAAGAAGAATAATAATAATAATAATAATAATCAATAAATAAATAAGGAAAAAGTCTACCTTATCGACTCACCTGTGTCCTTGCAATACCCGTGTCTGTCTGACTTGCCCCAGTTGAAGTAAATTACTGTATACTACATATAATTTAATTTACACTCCAGTGGCGATGAATCTGGACCGTTGATCTCGAAACGCAACGGTTAAGATCATTGTCGCCTACCCTTCACCCAACTTGCTTCTGCATTGATACATGCACACAAGGTTAACTATATATATATATATATATATTTGCAGACACCTTACTACAGATTTCATCTCATCTGTGCTATCTTCTCAAATCTTCTGATTTCTTGAAATTGGATTGTTTTTCATGGAAGAAGAAAATGGCAATGGAGGAGTTGAAATACCTTGTTATTTTCTGTGTCCAATTTCGATGCAATTGATGGAGGATCCGGTCACCGTCGCCACCGGGATAACATACGATCGCCGGAACATAGAGAAATGGTTGTTCTCCGGCAAGCTAGCTACGTGTCCGGTCACGAAGCTACCACTCGTCTCCACAGATGATCTCACACCTAACCACAATCTCCGGCGACTCATTCAGTCATGGTGCACTGTGAACTCCTACGAAAGGATTTCCACGCCGAAACCGGCGGTGGACAGATCTCGGATCGTTGATCTCCTCAACGAAGCGAGGGATTCGTCCAACTCGGAGATGATCAGTTGCCTTCACCGAATCCGATCCATCGCTTGCCGGAATGAGAGCGGCCGACATCAACTTCAGGCCGCCGGCGCCGTGGAGTTCCTCCTGTCCGTCGTGAGGAGAAACGATGACGCCGTTTCCAGAGACGAAGCGCTGAATATTCTGGAGGAATTCGAGATTTCCGATTCCGATTTGAAGGCTGTTTTCGCAGAGAGCGATTCGATTTTGGATTCGTTGATCGAAATTCTGCAAAGTGAAAATCCCCAAAATCGTGCCCTAACGATGAAGCTATTGAAATCCATATACGACGTCGCCGACCCGACCCATTTAATCGGATCCAAACCCGAAATATTCACCCAAACCGTACAGATCATCTTCGACAAAATATCCCCAACCGCCACAAAATCCGCACTGAAGCTCCTGACCGAGCTCTGCCCATGGGGGCGAAATCGGATTAAGGCAGTCGAATCCAACGCCGTTTCCGCGCTAATCGAGCTTCTTCTCGAAAGCTCCGATCGCCGCGCCTCCGAACTCGCCCTGACAGTGCTGGACCAGCTCTGCGGCTGCGCCGAAGGCCGGGCGGAGCTACTCCGGCACGGGGCGGGGCTCGCCATCGTCTCGAAGAAGATCCTCAGGATTTCGCACGCGGCGAGCGATCGGGCGGTGAGAATTCTGGCGTCGATTGCCAAGTACTCGGCGAACGGTAGGGTTATGACGGAAATGGGGGAGGTTGGGGTGGTGGCGAAGCTGTGCCTGGTGGTACAAATTGAGGGCGGCGGGAAGAGAAAGGAGAGGGCGAAGGAGATATTGCGGTTGCATTCTAGGTTTTGGAAAGGGGCGGCGCCGCCGTGCGTGCCGCCGCATTTGGTCTCTGCGTATCCGTCCAGTTAAGCTTTTTGTTGTGTTAATTAGGGCTTTCTGATTTGGGGAATTTTTGTTCATCCCATTTTTAGAAATATTTTATTGTGTATGTGTTGTGGAAATGTTCTGCCATAGTGCCATTATTTTGAAAGGCCACTGTACTTATACGATATCATTTCATAAAAATTCTTATATCTAACTTTTACACAATTTAATTCAATTTTTCCTTCGATTATTTTATATGTTTTCTAAAATTGATATATACTTGATATTGTTGAATATTGTCCCACAATTGAAATTGACATTGGGATTCCCAGTCATCAATTAATTAGACTGAAAACTATACCTTTTAAAAAAAAAAAAAAAAAAAGTTACTATTTTATATAATGTAATATGCTTTAAAATATATATACACAAAAATAAATTTTATATATAAAAAAGAACAATTCATTCATGTTTTGTATTTTCCGGTTAAATATTACTTGAATGAAAATTTCATATTAAATAAATTAAAAAAATATACTCCGTTCATTCCGTTTTAAGGGTGATTTTTGCTTTTTATACGTAGATTTTTTAATATGAGTATTATATTGGATTGTAGTAAAAAAGACAAAAATATTCCTATTAGTATAATGTAATATAAAAGTAATAATATTTGTGTAATATATTGTAAGTTGAAAGAGTATTTATTATGTTAAGTAGGTAGTACAATTACTAAATTAGTAAATAGTAATCTTGTTTTGGGACGAACGAAAATGAAAAATAATAACCTTTCAATGGGACGGAGGGAGTAAATAAAAATCATATTTATATTTTCAATCTATATAATTAGAAAAAAAATATATAAAAAAACACTAAAATAAAATTCTATGCATTATATTGCAATGCATAGAATTTTATGTAAAATAGTAAAGTCATCACATCATTGTATGTAAGTAGCACCCCCTCAAATAAAATTATATCATTTTTAGGATTTCTAATCAATATTTAACTGTTATTTTTCATTTAATATTTATTTAGTGTCATTTATTTATTACATTAATTTTTCTTATTTTTAAAATTCTAATTAAATTTTTAAAATACTCCAAACTATTATTTTTTCACTTTTGATCACATTTTTAATAAAATATTCATTTTCTCTTAATTTCTTTATCGGATACAAAAGCTCTAATTTACGGGAAGGAGAGAGTATTATTAAATTAAGTAGTCTTAACCCTTATACAGTAAGGGAAAGTTTCACATATTTCCAATATGGGAAAATTTTGTAACATATTATTAATTGTTGACCAAATATTACAATACAAATAAATCATATTTATAGTATTTATTATATCTTATTGAATGAAATTTACATATTGTTGACAATAGATATAATAATAATAATAATATTAATTAAATTAAAGGCATAATATTTCTTTAAGCATTTAATATTTTTCTTGACATTATCAGACAAATTTGAAGATAAATCAATATAGTTGACTTTTACAATTATTCTTGGATATAAATTAGTAAGTTTGTCCGGCTTAATGAAAATGAAATAATTATTAATATAAGATATTTGATTGATTCAATTCACGCCTTCATATGTTAATTACAATCACAGGTACATCAATTCATTTACAACACAAAAGTCTAACAAGTAAATTTAAATAATAATAATTACCTATGAAATTTACAGAAGTAAAAAAAATTTAAATAAGTTGTCTCGACACAAAAGAATACAACTCTTATATTTATATATAAGTAACTTATATATATATATATATGTATGTATAATCATGCTTAGATAATTAAATTATACTTCCTCCGTCCCACCGGAATTGAACTCTTTGATTAGGGACAAGGTATTTAAGGTAATAATATTTAATTAGTTAATAATAATTAGTTACGTTATTATTATATTATTTTTTTATAATTAATAATATTTATATTTTTAAAGTAAGATTAATATATATGATTAAAATAATTAAAATATATGTTTAAATATTTAAAAATTATATATCAATTTTTAAAAATATATGCAATATGGATATCATTTTGTAGATAATAAAATTTTCTATAATTCAAGTAAATAAAAAAAATATTTTTGTTTATTTATAATTAATATAAATCAATTTTATAAAAGATGCATAGGTTTAAATATAGATAAAAATATTTATTTTTTGGAGGAGAGAGGGGTAGAAATAAAGGGGTTTTGAGTGAGTCCTACCTCATTTATGATATTGTATGATATTTAGTTAATTAAGTTGATGTATATTTGTTAAATATGTTTTGATTTAATAATTTTTACTAAAAATAGAAATATATCAACTGTTACGGGACAGATAAAAATGAAAATGATGTCAATTGTGGTGGAACGAAAGGAGTATGTCGTGGGAGTAATTTTATCAAATTTGAAAGTCCTTAAAATGAGAATATTTAAAATTTAAGTCTTTACTTATTAAGAGTTTAGGTTCACTTTATGTTCTATGTTATAATACTTTTATAATAAAAATACACAAAATTTTAAATTAAACATCGACAACAAATTACTATTCAACTCAAAATTTAAAATCAATTTAAAATACAAAATAAATTCTTAAGTAATATATGGATAATATTTTAAGATGTTTTTGGCTTGGGATGTTGCATTATTTTTTTTTTTCTCAATAAAATCAATTATATCAATTCAAATTATTTCTCATAAAAAAAAAATTACATAATATAAAATATCTATTTTGCCAATCAAATTTTTGATAGTTTCATACCCAATGAAACATCAAGCAAACAAAACCCTAATTAGAGCTTTTATTTTATCATATTTTTTCTATTATATAATTGATGTTTTAAAGTCAAGATGTTACTTGTTTAGTTTAAAATATAATAAATTAAATAGTAACAAAATAGGATTGAGCCGAACAACTAGCTAGAAAATAAATAGGGTTATAAATTTTGTTTCCACAATCATTTTCATTATTTATTACACGGTACTTAAAATAATACTCCTTCCGTCTCATAACTAGATATTCAGTTTCTTTTTGCACGTAATTTTAGAAATATTAGTATTATATTATAATGTAGTATGAATAAAGTAGAAATGAATAAAATATCCTTATTAGTATGTGTGATACAAAGGTAATGACATTTGTGTAATAAATTGTAAGTTGTAAGAGTATTTGTAATGTTAGGTAGATAATACAGTTATTGAAAAAGGAAATGGATACTTTGTTGTGAGACGGACTAAAATGGAAAAATAAATACTCTGTTATGAGACGGAGGAAGTAGTAATTTTCTCTAAAAAAATTATTAAATAAATCAACAAGTATATTTATGTTTTATCTAAAAAAAAAAAAAACCTCTAAATAAAAGATAGTATTAAAAAACACATGCGTCAAATTATTTATGGAAAAATATGCTAGGCTAGTGGTATCATAAATGAATGACCGGGTAGTGTCATAATTTAATTTTCATGTGTCCCACATACATATATATATATATTTAATTTTAAAAATTATAAGTAAAAATAGATATTAATATGATATTTTGTTCGAAGATTTAATGTTTTTTATATAAAAGAAATAAAAAATACATATATTTAGAAGGGGATAAGTTAGGATGCTAATTTTTTTTTATATTCGGCACTATATTTATGCCTTAAAAATAAATTCCATATAATTACATTAATTATACTTCCTCCGTCCCAAATAATTAGACACGATATTTTAGGAGGGGTGTAATTAGTAGATAATTAAGAATGTATTAGTGAAAATAATTATTTTATAATATAAATAATTATAAATTAATATTAAAATAACTAATTAATTTAATTAAAATTAAAAAAATATTAAAAAATTTAAAATGAGATTAAAATGTGTAATCATTTTCTAAAAAAAGAAAGTGATATGGTATGTGGAACGGACAGAAACGGCAACGTGGACATGGTATTTGAGACGGAGGGAGTATTATTTAATTAATTACATATATTAAAACTATTAAGTTTTACAGCATAAGTATGGTGCTAAATTAAAAAAGCTCAGCACCCTAACTTCACTCATATAAAAGATAGAAAAATGAAGATTTAAAAAAAAAAAAAAATAGAAAATGAAGTTCCGTAACGGATGGTGTGGTGGAGTGGGGTGTTGTGGTGTGACCGTGAAATCATAGGTTCAAACCTCCTGAAAAGTGACATGGTATGTAGGATGGAGGGAGTAATATTTAAAATATAGGCATGCATGAGTCGAGTGATTAATTTATTTAAAAAAATGTTAACAAAAATCGGTTAATCAACGTACGTGAACGTTGGTGTCACCAAATATATTTATTTAGTCAAATGTCATAATCAAACTATTACATTTACGAAAAGCCAAAATAAGGTTAGTTGACAATCTTATCCCTGGTAGTCATTTTAATTTTCAACATGTACCTTCAGTATGTGTGGAAGTGTATGAATATATATATATATATATATATGGTTGGCTTATTCTTTAAATTAAAATCATTACTATTTCAATAAAAATATATATTCAATCATTCCCAAAATAATAAGAATATCTGGAATTAACACAAGAATTAAGAAATAATAGTACTACTTCCGTCCGGCTTTAAGGGTCTCATTTACTTTTTTGCGTGTTGATTTTTTAATACTAATTATTATATCAAAACATAGTACAATTTTTTTTAAAAAAAAATTGTAAAAATATTTCCATTAGTGTCTTATAATACTAATAAAATGACATTTATATAAAAAATTATACAAATATAAAGATATTTTTAATGTTACGTACAATGACGCAAAAAGTAAATGTGACCCGGACATAGGGAGTATTATATTGATAGTGGGTGTAAAAGTATTTTTAAAAGACCAAAATACTCTTATTTCATGTAATTATTGTGAAAAAATTGGGATAGTTCTGTAAAATAGTGGAGAACTAGTTAAAAAAAATAGAAATGAAACTATTGTTTTGGAACGAAAAATATATATATATATATTTCATCAAATTATTAAAATAAAATATTACTGTATTTAAACAAAAATCTAAATACAAAACTCCTTCCCAAATCACAACTATGAAATAAATAAATAAATCTCTAGACTTATGTTTTATGGCAAGTAGCCTAAATAGAAAATGAGAACGTTCTTTAAAGACCAGGAATAGTCCAAAAAAAATAAAAAAGAAAAAAGACATGCAAGACATATATACTATTAATTGGCAGCCATCTCAGATGTTTGACTATCGGCTGATTTATTTTGACTTAGCTTTTCTCCAATTGGCTCTGGTCCACTGCGACCCAAATTATCGTTGCCGCGTCAGCCCTAACATTTATAACTAAATAGAGAATTATTCGAAATATATTTATAAAGCATACAAATAAATTTATGTATTATTGACTAAAATAAAATAATATTAAACACGTACGAATTAGAACTTGAATATTATTGTAATGAATACATAATTAAATTTTAGGGTGAAAGTATCATAGAACATTGCAAAATTAATTGTTGGAAATAATGAAATCTATTGTAAGTAGAATTCTTGGGCTATCATAATATTGAATTGACAATCAAAGATCAATAATTGATGAAGTAAGGTCAAAATTATAACACATTGCTTTGAAGACAGAAAGTAAGCTTATATTTACTAAATGTATATCATAAATATGAGTTATACTATATTAATTTATTACTCTCTCCCTCCGTCGTTCAAATCTATGTTCACTTTCTTTTTTCGATTGTCATCGAAAAATATTCTCATTTTCTTTTTAAGTAAAAAATCATTCCACTTCTGTACTATTTTTTACTATAAAAGAAAAAATTAACAATTATTACTCACTTTTATTAAAAGTCGTGTCCGATCAAATGAGCACACATTTGCACGAAGGAGAAAATATGTTTTTCCTAATGTTGAATAAGTTTCTTATGGACAAGTCTAGGTGGTTGGGGATTTTAACCCCCAAATGACCCGGGTGGGACTCCTGGGCTCCGCCTGCAGCACAGTGAGGTTATTGGTTCAAATTCTGACGTTTCCAGTCTTGTCTGTAATATGTTTTATCAGGTCTAATTTGCAGATTATTATGTTCGATCAAGAGTTTACCTAGAGCGCATCCAAAGTATATCGACTGCAGATTTTTACGTTATTAAAAAAAATAATAATAAATAAATAATATAGAAGTACATATAATATATACATTAATATATCCATTATTTTATTACTGCGGCTCTTAGTAAACTTCTCGATCATAAGTTTACTTCTACACTATCGGATCTTCCTTTACGAACCAATGATAGCGTTCTTTGTATTATTATTATGTACTCTCAATTAATATATAATATATGTATATTATGTTAATACAAATCATGTATTGTTGCTTAAATTTAAGGCGACGATAACATATTGAATAATTTTGTTTAGCACACAAACAATATTTATATATATATGCATGTATATGTGTATCTATATAGATAAAGATTTACATTTTATGTATGGGCGCCGATTAGTGCTTGTAGTTTAACCAAGTCAACACACTAATTTCAAATAATCAACATTTTAACCGTAAATAGATAACGCATTGCTGTGTTATATAGAAGTTTGTATCGTAACGTTTATATATAATGTCCTTTAATTTATGCATATGCTTATTTTATGAAAATCAATAGTATATTGTATTGTATGTTGTATGATGTGTTGTCCGAATATGTATGATATTATATTATCGTGTACCGTTATTTTTATGATGTTTGCTTTGTATGTTTGTATTGATTGGATCAATGAATTTATGTATGTATATACATTGTGTATCTTGGGGATGTAGGATCCACTCATTTTTGGTGAATGTAAATTTATCTTATTAGGAGTTTAAATTAAAATTTTAACTCATTTTAGGTATAACTATTCATGTTTCCTCAAAATGATTAATTAAATTTTAAAAATGGAGATGATAATAGTCATCAATTCAAGTATATTCAACTAAATATTACTGCAAATGCAGTGTAAATAAAAACGTAATTGGATGTAAATTCTATGCAAATTAATACGTACACTTCATTTTTTCTTAAAAAAAAAAAAAAATTATATAATTATATACCCCTATCTAATAAGAGTGTAAATTTACGTTTTTTAATATATTTTTATATCAGTTTTACAAAAAATAAAAATAAAAATTGGCAGGAAAATCATACGTGACTATACACGTCATCTAGGGTTTCTGGTTAGAAGATAAACTTGTATGCACGGCGAGTTACTCCACTCGCCGGAATGCAGCCGGAGCACCTCCCTCGCCTTCTTCTTCAACGGCGGCGCACAGTCGGCCTGCAACACCATACACAGCTTCGACACCGCCCCCACGCGCAGCATCTCCATCACCACCTCGCGCGTCGCCGAGAATCGCGCAATCGATTCCATAACGGACAGCGCGCAATCGTCGGTCGCCGGCGACACTCGCAACAGACGCTTCGCTACGACGGCGATTCCGCCGGCGTGCTTCAGCAGTTGCTGCCGGCCGTCGGCTAAGGAGCAGAGTTGCGCCAATAGACCGAAAATCAGCTCACTCGTCCTCTTCTCCGGACTGCCTAATTCCATCTCGATTAATTCGAATACCAAGCCGGATTCCACGATCCTCGCACGGTTTCTTCCGCCGGAAGATGCCTCGATCAGGACATTCAGAACGGTCTTCCTCGCCGCCGGCGAGAGGCTCCTGTCGCGCAGAAGGTCCGCCAAAAGAAAGAACAAGTCGTCGTCTAATTTATCCTTCAAACCTAAAGTCGCGTTTTCAAAAACCGCCTTCAAAGCCAAAAGCGCGTTAGTCCTCACCGTATTAATCCCGACCGCACTTTTCAGAACCCACTGAACGGTCCGGATTAATTCCAGGCTGTTCTCATCGCCACGCAAATCCGACGTGGCGGTCCACGTCAGATGCAGAACCCTCAGCGCTTCTTCCAACCCCAAAAACTCCCGGCGATTAACGGCTCTTTTTACATACAAAGCCATTGCTTCTCCGGCGCCGGCCTCCGCCATGACCCGGCGGTTCCAGTCGCCTTCTCCGGCGAGCTCCGCCAATTTCATCAGCGCCGCCGATCGAATCGAGTCTTTTCCGGTGGAATTATTATTGACGTCGCGGATTAATTTTCGAACTAGGGATTTGTGGAGGGGAGATTTGGGGGTGGGGATTCGTTCGACGGCGTTGGCAGTGCACCAAGCCTGGATCAGACGGCGGAGCATGTGGTTCGGAGTTAGGTCCGGAGTGAGCGGCAGTTTGGTGACGGGGCAGATTCCGGCGGTGCTCAGCCACTCCTGGATGCTCTCGCGGTCGTAGGTGATTCCGGTGACGGCGGTGACGGGATCCTTCATGATCTGAAGGGAGATCGGGCAGATAAAGTAGTGAGGAACGTCGATTTCCGCCATGGCCGGAAAAATAATCCCGGTGAAGCTACGCCGATCGTTGTTTTCTGTTACTGGGAAAAATATGTATGATTTTTATATATATTTGGATTGATAAATGATGACGTGTTAAATTTGAAATTTTGGTAAGAGAAAGCGGCTGATTTAAGAATGAGTTTGAATGGGAAAAGGTATAGAAGGAAAAATTAGGGAAGGAATAAAAAAAAGCGAAATTGACCAAGAATTTTATGTCACAATTAATAAATGGAAATTTTATTTATTTATTTCCCTAACAATTTGTTCAACAAAAAATTTCTTTAAAAAATAAAAATAAATTTGATGTAATATTTCTTAAAAAAAATTAAATAATGTCAAAATTGTAAAATGTTGTATAAACAAAAATTAAAGCTATATAATATTTACTTGGAGTGCTATCAATCCTTTTAAATGAAATTCTCTCTCTTTCTCTTTTCTTTCTTTCTTTTTATTTTTTTTTAATATTTAATGCACGTTTCTTTTTTTTTTTTTTCATGAAGTATAAGAATTAAATAAATGTTCCAACAAAAAAAAATCAAATCTCAAGTCAATTAACCAAAAGTGATTCGTTACTTCTGCAGTCATAATGTAAACTTTTAGAACTATCAGCAAATTAACATTTTTGTTCTTTTTAACATTTTAAATTCAGATCAATAGTATTATTTATTTAGCATAGTTTCAATAATAAAAAAAATAATATCAAATTAAATATTATTTAAACAAAAAATTTAAATCAATATACTATATCAATTTAATTTCAAATCACAATCAAACAAATTCAAAACATTCGTCTAATCAAGAAAATAATAAATACTACCTCCATCTGACTCTAAGGATCTTATTTATTTTTCGTGTGTTGATATTTAAATATTAATTATTATATCAAAATATAGTACAAATTAAGAAAAAAATTGCAAAAATACTTCAATTAGTGTCTTGTAATACTAATAGAATGACATTTGTACAAAGAATTATACAAATATAAAAATATTTTTAATATTTAGTAAAATGACGCAAAATGTAAATGTGATTCTTGTAGAAGGACGGACGGAGTAATTAGAAAGGTAGATGGATTAATTTGGGTAAATAATTGCACATGAAAAAAGATTAGTTAATTGTGCGTTTGTATATAAGACGAAAACTAGTCTCGTAAGTGAAAAAAAAAAAAAAAAAATTGCAATTTTAGTCCTCCAGTAGCGTCGAAGATGCCTACATTGCACCTGCATGGCTCTCCGGAGGATACGTATTCGCCAAATCAGCGTCACCGGCGGACACATCATTTTTTTAAAAAAATAATCAAAATTTGTTTATTTGTTTATTTTATATTTCTTTGCAAAAATTAAAAAATTTCAAACAAAAAATGAAAATTAAAATTTTTTAAAATAAAAATTCTGTTGCTGACATGGTGGACACATGTCCTTTGGCGAGTCAAACCGGTGCCACGTATGTATCTTCGGCGCCGTAGAACTAAAATTGCGAAATATTTTCACTTACGAAACTAGTTTGCGGCATTCTAGAATTACGAGACTAAAATGATAAATAGATCCGATTACGGGACTAGCTGTGTCATAAGTTAAATTAAGTAATGTACTAATTTACAAATATTATGATAATAGTAACAAATAAAAAAAAAAAAAAAAAGGCAATAATAATACGATACATTTCAAAACGTTCACTTTCCTGAAATATTCAAGGTTTTTAACGGTGGATTAGTTAAGTTAATAATATTTAAAATGTTAGAAAATTATAAATTTGAAATTATTTTTTATTTTAGAAAACTAATAGATATGAATATTAGAATAAGTCTTACATTTATGTTAAAAATTACATGTTCAAATGTTTGTGTTTCGTTCGCAACATGACATATTTGATCAATTTATTCTTATTAATTTAATTATATTTGGGGTGTGTTTGTTTGGGGGATTGGATTTTAACTCCACTATTCATCATTTTTTTTTTCCCCAAAAAAACATCAAATCAAACACCTATTTTTCATTTTTTATATTATATTAAAAATTAATTTTACATTCAAAACATCAAATCAACACCTATTTATATCACATCATACAACTATTAAAATTCAAAATTTTTACTATTTAAATCTCAACTCAAAATCCAGACTCCCAAACAAACACATCTTGATGTCTTTTTTCTTAAAAAAAATAAAATAAAATAAAATAAAATAGATTGATTATAAAGGCTTTGTTTAGATCGAGATTTTTAGAGTTTTTGGAAGTTTCGAAAGAGTAAAAATTTACTATTTGATTTGATTTGATTTTTTGTGAGATAAAAAATATATTTGATGTAATATTTTTTTAGAAATAAATAGTCTCAAATGAATAAAAGTTAAGTAAAGTAAACAAGTCTTTGTTTGAGGCTTGAATTTTGAATTGAAAAGAATGAAAATATTTTTATATATATTTAATTTAATATATATTTTTTTATATTTGCAAACAATAAAAATGTTAAAAATATTTTACATATTTATACTGATTAATAAAATATTATTATTTTTAAATCTCTTAAAATAAATATAAATAACTGATTCGAAACAGAAAAAATATTTTATTTTGATTTAATTTTTTTTTACTATTTTCCACCTCTAAACTCCAAAAAAAATTCAAACTTTAAAGTAATACACATTTGTTCTTTGTGTCAATGTTTACTTTGGTTTTCTCTTTGTGTCAAACGTGTGGCTCTCTTTATATCCAGACTTTATAATACTATATTCGTTATAATTCAAAGTATTATTTTTATCAGTTTCGTTCGTCTCACTTCAAAATATTTATTTTTTATTTTAGTAAAAGTAATTATACACCAATACCAAAATACGACGTAACTTTTACCTAAATTACAAATATACTATTACAAGTACAATTGCTTTTTACATAAAGTGAAAGAACAAAAATGTCAAAATCTCTTACACATTTTCACTGACTAATAAAATAGTACTATTTTTTAGTTTAATACAAAACCCCAAATGACTAAAAGAGTATTTTATTTTAAAAAATTGTGCTTACTTTATTCAAATTGTGATTTGAGTAAAATTTATACTACATAAATTTTTATTTTTTTTTCTTAAATTGAGGCTCTGTTTAGATGAACAGTTTTGGAATTTTTGTATTGTTCATAAAATATTAGTACTCCCTCTATACCATTGAAATGTTATCATTTTTTATTTTTATCTAATCCTAATTTAATAATTGTACTATATACATAACTTAATAAATATTCTTTCAACTTACACTATATTACACAAATGTCATTACTTTTATATTACACAAGACGAATATGGCCATTTTCGTCGTTTTCACTGCAATACCAAAACAATTGTCATATTTTTTTATTTAGTAACCGTGGTTGTCACTTTATAATAAAATTATTTCTATTTTTGCAAATTACTCATAATTATTATTCTAATCTACTTTTTAAGATCTTAAAAAAAGTGAAGACATTTTAATCTTTTATATTCTATTTTGTACTATCTCCCAATTCAATACTACTATTATTCTTTAATTTTCGATTCAACCCAGAACAAGACTCGTCTTCTCGAACGGGGAAGTAATAATTTTTATCTTTCTTCAAACTTTCAAAAGACTCCAAAACTTTGTGTGTATTAATGTTTGGGTCCATAATTACATTCGAATAATCGAATATGCTACGTGATGAAATCCAATGTTTATATACGAACAAAAGTAAGGTCAAACCCACTAAGAGTGGCATGGCGTTGATTTTCCACAAGTCAGACACGTGGCAAGCAATTAGTGGTGGGTCTGCCGTACGCATGACAGTTTCTGTTTGGCTGCATTCTCTTCTTTATTTGTTTTTTAAAATTTTCAAGTGTTTGAAGGGTAAAACAATACCGTAGAAAAGAGATGGTAATAATGTCAGTTACAAATTATTAAATTATAATATAATTGAAATGAAGCAAGAAACAATCATATTATTGAAATTTATTTGATAATATCAATTATACATCATACAATGGTGTGTTTGTTCGGGGGTTTGGATTTTGCATTGGAATTTGAAAAGTAAAAATTTTGAATTTGAATAGTTGTATGATGTGATATAAATAGGTGTTGATGTGATGTTTTGAATGTAAAATTGATTTTTAGTATAATATAAAAAATAAAAAATAGGTGTTTGATTTGCTATTTTTTGGGGGAAATTTTTGAATGAATAGTAAGATTTTGACAAAATCCTACAAACGAACACACCGTAAATAAACACAAGGGGGATTCAGTCCTATATTTGAATTAAGTAAATGCTTTGAAATGTTATACACAAATTGTGGTTGTTCATTTATAAAAAAAAACTCAGACTCCAATAATTTAATTAATTATGACTTAGATTTGAATATGTATAAAATAGTATTCAAAAAAATAAAAATGAAAATAATTTTATTTCTATTTAATTTTTAAAATAAAATGAAGTTTACATTTAATTGCTATACATCGTAATAATAGTGCAGAAGCACAAATAGAAGCAAATAATAATGATGAATTCCATTTATTTTGACCATTTTTACAACCACACAGAGTGCCTTCGTTTCTAGAATGTGTATATAAATATGCTAAAATGAAAATCTAAATTTAATTAAGGATAATGTATATATATATGTAATAAAATTATAGTTTTTAAGGGAATTGATGTTGTCACAATTTTATATTTTTCATATTTTTTTTTAGGCAAAATTGTCCATAACTCTCTTGTGATTTCGAAGCTCAACATAAATTCCTCCTCTACTTTAAAAATTGCATAACGTCCCCTTATACTTTAAAAAATATTGCATGAAACCACTTTGTGGTTTTGAAACTCAGCATAAATCCCCATATTAATTTAAAAAAATTGCATGACGCTCGCTTATACTTTCAAAAATATTGCATAAAACCCCCTGCCATGCAAAACATATAGATAGAAAATCATCTTCTTATCACACGAAGAAAGTTTTATGGTGGTGGGGTTTCATGCAACGTTTTTTAAAGTATAAGGGGATACCATGCAATTTTTAAAGTACAGAGAGATTTTACGCTGAATTTTAAAACCACAGGGGAATTATAAGCAATTTTACCTTTTTTTTATATGATGATCAATGAATATGTTCGATATATATAGTAAAATAAAAAATATATATACTATATGCTCATTTGAAACCATGTCATATATTGTGTAGTCTATTAAATATTACTCCCTCCGTCTCATCTACCATGTCTACATTGTTGTTTCTATCCGTCCCACATCTCATGTTACTTTCCTTTTTTGGAAAATAATTATACACTTTAATTTCATTTTAAATTTTTATTAAACTAATTAGTTATCTTAACCTTAATCTATAATTATTTATATTATAGAATAATTATTTTAACTAATATATTTTTAATTATCTATTCATTATACTTATCCTAAATTTTCGTGTCCACAGTGACCAAGACATCCAACGCGGGACGAATGGAGGAATAGTCAAATATGTGTGTGTGTATTGTGATATGTGAAAAGTGTAGAATCACAATGTTGGTCTCACTGAGCAAATAGTTGAAATAATAATAGTAATAATAATAAATCAACTCAAGCAAAGAAAATAATTTAAATTATGAGTGTTTTCACCTAATCATTTTCTACTTATAGGATTAATATTATTAAAAATAAAATATATATCATATAGAATATATACTCCTCATATATATTTATATTCGAAAATCAACAATTTAATAAAGATATTACTTCCTCAATCCTAACTATAGAATATTAATTTTATTATTTTTTAATTTGTCTATGTCACTCAAAAATATATTTCACTGTAGTAAAAATAATCATATATTAATTAATTATAAGATACCCTTAACTTGACATAAATTACAAGTACATTATTACGCATATATACATGAAATAAAAAGAAAAAAATATAAAAATTATCCTACATATTTTTACTATTTAATAAAATATTATTTATTATTTTTAATCTATTATAAAAATCCAAAGTGGACATTTGTCTAAGACAGAGGGTTATTTTTTTACATTAAAGACACAATTCTCATTTTTAATTAATAATATACATTCACCCAAAATACAAACAAAGATTCGGTTTACACAATACAATTTCACTTATTTATTACTATTTATTTTTTTTTAAAAAAAAAGCGCATCAAATATAGATTTTTTTTTCTCACAAAACATCAAATCAAATAATAACTTTTTACTTTTTTACAATTTTCCAAAATTCCAAAAACCTCTATATAAACAAAACCGTATGAAAAGTGAAAAAATTATTGCTACTATGTTACTATTTTAATTAAATAAAAAAAAAAAAGTTTAATTATCTCTTCAGTCGGGGAACTGAATGGAAAATTACTATCACTGTGTTGATTGCTTCAATCAATATACGAAAATACTATAAATATCATACTTTGCTTTGTACATGCACCTGACACTTTCCGGAGGTAATGACAATCTTCTCATACATGGTAGAAAACTAGTGTGTTTGACTAAAATATTTTGAATATCAAGTTAATATTTATTTACAGTAAATTGTTTTTTAGTTCCGCAACTAGACCCTCTTATCATTTTAGTTCCGTAAGTGAAAAATTTTCGTTGTTTTAGTTCTCCGGCGCCGGAGACACCCGCGTGGCTCGCCGGAAGCCACGTGTCCGCCAGGTGTGACGTGGCGGACACGTGGATATATATTTTTTTTTTTAATTTTTTTTTTCAATTGGACCAAATAAAAAAATTAAAAAAACAAATAAATTTAAAAAATAAAAATAAAATAAATAAAATCTACATGTCCGCTAGGTGTCGCTGACCTGGCGGACATGTAGCCTCCGGCAAGCCACGCGGGCATCTTCGGCGCCGGAAGACTAAAACAACCAAATTTTTTCATTTATAAAACTAGCCTGTGACAGGCTCCATTTATGGAACTAAAATGACAAGGACACCAGTTACGGAAGTATAAATCAGTTTACCCTTATTTATATTATAGTACCATATAATTATTTAAAATTCAAATTCAAAATCTAAAGGTTGAATAAAACATAGATAAAAAGGGAAGGGAGTGAGATAGTATATATAAGAACCCTGCATTACTGTACATACGTCCATATATAATTACATCACAAGATATATATGTACACTCATCTATGTATACACACAGTATATGTGTATATATATATATATATCCTGAATGATTAATCAATACGAGCACACACAAACACATCTAGCAATTAGACACTAATTGTCGAAATTGTTATATACTACCTCTATGATATCAACAAATTAAATATACATATGGTATACAGACATACATATATATATATATATATATATCTAGGATGATGAGTTAAGACAAAGCAATGATGATCAACTAGAGCTAGACGAAACTGGGTGGGTGTAGCACCTGTTGATCGGAAGCAGCATGGAAATTGATGTAATTATTGTTCCTCATCGTCATCATCATCCTGTGGCCCTGGAAATCAACAATAGTATTCTCGTAATTACCATTAGCAGCAGGACGATGATTAATGATCTGACTCTGAGAATGTGTCGGAGGCCGAGTAAAGTCGAACCCGCCGGCACCGAGGCCAAGGCTCAAGGAGAAACCATTATTTGCCATATGTTCCCCGTACCCGTACCCGTACCCGTACCCGGAGGCGGCCATTGTTCTATCTTTAGGGTTAGGGTTAGGGTTAGGTTTTGTGGGAGTGGGAGTGGGAGGTGGGAGAGCGAGGGAGGTGATGAGGTGGGCAAAGCTCGTGTGCTGCTGATTGCTATGATGATATTGATCTTGTTGATGTGGCCTGCTGCTGCTGCGACAGGATTGGATCAGGCAGGAGGATGAGCTTGTGCTTGTGCTGCAGGTGCCATAAGCACCACCTGCAGGTTGCTGTTGCTGCTGCTGTTCTTCATTAACATAATTATAATCATGATTAATATCCTCCTGCTGCTGCTGCTGTTGTTGTTTCTGGTTCTGGATTTCTTCGAGGTACATCTCCTCCACCATGGGTTTCCACAGCCTCACACGGGCGTTAATGAACCAATTCGACACCTGCATCATATCCATCCATGTCCACGTGCACGTGCACTCTCAATAACAACTATGCCATGTCTCTCTCTCTATATATATCTATGAAATATGGATATAGCAGTGACAAATGATCATATATAGGACTATAATTGATTAATAAAAGCTCCATATAATCCACCCACCTGACTTCGTGTCAGCCCTGTCTGCTTAGCCAGCATTCGTTTGTCTGAATCTTTCGGGTAACTGCACCATTACATTTCCGTACCATTATCTATCTATGCATATATATATTATATAATATATATATATATAGACTTCCTCCGTCCCTTAACAATTTATCTATTTTATCATTTCTATCCGTTTTATATCTACTTGACACTACAAATATTTTTCCAATTTACAATATATTACACAAATATTATTATTTTTATATCATATCTCAGTATAATACTAACATTTTTAAAACTCCGTGCAAAAAGCAAATAAATATATAGATATGGGATGAAGGGAGTATAATATTTGCTCTTGTAATTAATTAAAGGTAAAATTGCTAGGTGGTTTCAAACTTTTGTGTAAGTATCCCAAATTGTATGACAACTCTTTATACTTTAAAAATATTGTATGAAACCACACTACTTGTGTGATGAGAATATTACTCCTATCTATATTATTTTGTATGGAGATGGCCGCAATGCAATTTTTAAAGTAAGAATGAGAGTTTATGCTCATTTTTTAAATCAAGTAGAAGCTTTATTCAATATTTTTTAAAATATAAAAAGAGGCGTGCAATTTATAAAGCAAGTAAAGATTTAGGTCGAACTTCTTAATCACAAAATAGAGTTATGGACAATTTTATCTTAATTAAATTAAAACTTACGGATGAAGGAAATGCTCGAAGAGCCAGGCTCGGAGCAAGGCGACGGCACGCTCCGGCAGGCCGCGCTGCTGCCGCCACGGCATAGTAGTACGAGTGTTGGATGACGTCATCGTCAGACCCATCTGGTGCAGCGCCCGCTGCTGCCGGACCCGGTGGTCCACCATCCTCAGCCGCCTCGACCCCTGTCCCTCTTGGTCCCGATCACCATCATCATCTTCTTCTTCCTCCAACCCTAGGCTTCGGTTCAAACCTTTGATCTGCCGCAAAACCGCCGTCTTCAGGCAGCGGAACTGCTTCAGCATTGTCCTGAGAGCCACCTGAGTGTAAGATCTCGCCGATCCCATCCCCGCGAACTGCTCGAATGACGACACCACCATTTGCATCTGCTGCCTGTACTGCTTACATCTTTGATCTACCTGCATATATACACGTACGTTCATTATATGTGTCTGTCTCTATCTCAAATATAATTAATTAACTAATGCATGAAGTTTCTTCTCTAAAGATTAATTAGAAATGTTTTTGTGATGATATATGTATTATTTTCTCATAAAAAGACAATCTTGGATCCTAACTGCTGACTTAATTAAACGTTTGACATGTGATCAGGACGTATTAACGATAATTGGACAAACAAATTAAAGAAAATCAAGAAAGAAAGAAGGTTTTGGACAATATATAATTTAATGCTTAAAAAGAAATTTAAATATGGAATAAACACACCAATGGTGTGGATGCATATAGATTACATCTAAATGTGCCACCTTAGTATTGCTATAAGTGTTTAATTCGTGTATCTTCTGACGGGACGGTTACGATGCTGCTGAATTGAAAAAAATTAGCATTATGATTTTTTAAATCGGCATTTGTAATATATATAAACAATACACAGTCTTATTATACACAATAAATATTGAGTATAATAAATATATGTGTAATTTGTTCATAATTTTAAGTGTATTGTATAACAATATGTAGTGTGCTGAAAAATCAATTGTTATTTGTTGTATAAGATTATAACATGGGTTGTTACTTTATGTATTTTATTTGTATTATATAAATACACACAGTGTGATGCGTGTAGTAACACCGTGTATTGTTTATATTAATACCGTGCTCTCACAAGATGTGCTCTTATTGTACTAGATGTCAAACTAAGCAATAAAACTAAAAAACTACTTCCTTCGTCCATTTCCTATTGTCCTAAAGTATATTTGCACGGTTTTTTTTAAGTGATTGTCTTTTTGTTATGAATGGACAAATTTGCGCTTAAGTGTATGGTAGAAATTAAAAGTAATAAATGAATGAAGGGTAAAAATATAAAATTTTGTGTTTAAAAAATGAATAGGACAATAGTCCCAAATAGAAAAATAGGACATCAGTTTGTGGACGGAGGGAGTAAGAAGTAATTCATCAATGGTTTGACTAATTAATTAATTAGATGTATCTAATCTAATTAACAACAAATTAATTAAATTAGAGTTACTTACCTCATCCAACAAACTACCAAGTTTAGCTTTCTTCATCAAAATCTCTTGCCTTTGAGCTGTTGTAAGCTGATCGCATCCTCCACCACCGCTTAAATTATTACAGTTTCGATGATCAGTACCGCCGGCGATTGCGACAGTAACCTCCTCGGTTTTCGCAACAACGACGTTAACGGTCTTCTCCTTGTGCGTCTCCTTCCGCAGGACACTTGCCACTTCTTCTAGAAGCTCCTGAGCAACCTTCACGTATTTCGACACCAGCACTCCGCCGCCCGTCGACTGCAACTCTTGTCGACAATCGTTATAGCGATGACGATGATCGTAGGGGAGATTCAGTGACAGCGGCTGCGGCGGCAGATTGATTGGATTATTATCCACTACCCCCCAGCTGAGATTGTACTGCGCGGACCGATTGACAGCGGCCGGAACTTGTTCCGACGGACGTCCGGCGTCCTGCGGCGTAGATGAAGGAGAAGTAATCTTGAATTGACCCTGACACGGCGGCGATGAACCAAATGCAGCCGCCTGCACGGCGGCGTCGGTGTTACTGTCGGCGTCGGCAAACCCTACCAAATTAGGGTTCATGAAGTAGAGCGTCCGAAGGCCGTCGGCGGCCTGAATCTCTGAGTTCATTTGGTACTGAAAATCCATGAGAATCCAATTCTTTCAATCTACCTTCAATTCATCATCGCTTCAATCTGATTTTTATTCCAAATTCACAGACAGACAGAAACAGAAATCAATCAACGAAAAGAACTCATCATCAACATCAGATATTGTAAATTAAGATGATCACCGAATTTGTTTCTAAGGTGGGTGGGATCGGAGGCAGCTAGGTTCTTCTTATTCTGCAGCTTGATTAATTTCGTGCTTCTATTTCCATGGAGAATTGAAGAATATATATATATATATATGAAATGAATTAGGGGAACATATATAATTACACATATGAAGAAGAGAAGATGAGGTGGGTCAGTGCGAGCAAATTTTATAGCAGTGGACTTGCATGAATTTTCATCCTTAGGACGAACAGGATGAACGACCCAGATTTTCTAGGGATTCGGTTCATGATCAAAATAGAGAGAGGTTTAGGTTCACGTTACGACAACGACACTGATATTTTTTACCATTTATACGTTGTCATTTTTTTTTAGAATAATTATAATTAATAAGTAATTAGTATTAATAAAAATAATTATTTTATAATATAAATAACTATAAATTAATGTTAAAATAACTAATTATTTTAATTAAGATTAAAAAAAATAAATTTAAAAATTTTAAATGAGATTAAAATTTATAATTATTTTTTAAAAAAAATGATATTTGATATGAAACGGACAGAAACGTGAATTTGGTAGGTGGGACGAAAGGGAATAATATTTTTTAAAAAAAAGAAAAAAATTTCTCTTGCTCCTCTTTAATTTAGGGTGTGTTTGTTTGGGATTTTTTATTTTGAGTTGGGATTTGAATAGTAAATATTTTGAATTTGAATAATTATATGAAGTGATATAAATAGGTGTTGATATGATGTTTTGAATGTAAAATTAATTTTTAATATAATATAAAAAATAAAAAATAAATATTTAATTTAATATTTTTTAAAGAAAAAAATTGAATAAATAGTAGATTTAAAATCTAATCCCCAAATAAACACACCCTAAAGTGAAAGAGAAAGACAGACAGCCATGTCAATAATTGAGAGGTAATTCCTCGTCTATGTTATTTTCGCACCATCCCACTAAAGTGTCTATATTATTATCATCGTAAATACGATAATTTAGATAAAATATAATTATTAAATAATTAAATAATATATTAGTAAAAATAATTATATATTAATATTAATTTAATTAAAATTAAAAAAATTATAAATTATAAATTTTAAAACGTGATTAAAGTATATGATTATATTTTAAAAAAATATTATGTAAAACAAAAAAATAAAAAAATAAACACTTTATATGGGATAGAAAAAACATATATCAAATTACATATATGCCCCGCCGCTTATACATTTTACATTTCAGAGTAGTATTATTGTTCGTAAATTGCCATGGCATGGGTATGCAAATTAGTCTTTTACTTACGTGTCTGATGACGTCAGTAATACGCACATATATATGTATCTGTATATATAATCGCTTGTGTGAAGCATTGCAGTAAGACAAGTATTTGGGAAGAATTGAGATCACACATTTTTTTTTTTAAGTACTGGACATTTATTTATTAATGGAAGCTCAAAGTTTTTTTTAGTCACATGTTTTTTAAAGTTTTCAATTTTTAAATATTTTTAAAATAGTAAAAAAAAATTAATATTGGTGTGAGTTTTGTAATAAAATATTTGCACATTATATTGATATATTTGTATAAATAGAGCCAATTTCTTATTATTATTATTATTATCTTACACAAATGGATTATTTCTGACCAATTATAATTTAGTAAAACGTGCCATATATAGGCAGATGTACACTACAAACTTTTTGATATTATTCAAGCGTATATTCTACTTTCATGGGAAATCATGGCTTTTTTTTCTTCTTTTCTTTTTTAATTTCAACTAAAATCAATTTTAATTATTCTATAAAAAATTTTAAAAAAAATATACTATTTTATCTTACAGTATCATATCAAAATACTATTAAGAAAAATAATAATAATCAACAATATTTATTTCAAATCAATTTGAAAATCAGAAGCAAACAAACCATATGTATTCAGTTTGATATGTTTGAAATAAATCTATTCGATTTTTAATAATGAAAAAGTACCTTCACTTATTTTTTTAGGAGTAAAAATATATGTTCACTCATCTAATTGTACTAAATACATAAAGGGTGCCTTTACTTTGTAAATTATTATTATAATACATGTATTACTTTGTCCTAAAAAAAAAAAAAACTTTTGAATTTCAACTATTTTTTTTTTTATAAAAATCAATACAAATAAATATATATTAGTATTCCCTTCGTCATTCAAATCTATATTCATTTTTCTTTTTGAGTTATCATAAAAAAAGAATATTCTCGTTTCTTTTTAAATTAGAAAATCAGTACGCTTTTGTACTTTGTTTTACTATAAAAGAAAAAAGTAACAATTATTACTCATTTTTACTAAAACTCGTACCCGGTCAAATGAACATACATTTGCACGACGGAGGAAGTATTATGTTAAAATAGATATCAAAAGTTCCGGGTAGAAGTCCATGCAAACGGGGCTAACGTAAGTATATATACATGTGTGTGTGTGTGTCGGCATCAAAATAATACTTAATGCATTAGTCCCTACAATATTGTAAAGGTTAATCTCACTTTATTTCTTACCAATTAAAAAATTAGTTAATTGATTAAAATGCCTGTAATTTGCATGTTACTACATAAATTAACTACTGCTAAAATGGATTAACTTAATTAAATATAATTATCCTATGAAAAATCAATATATATATATATATATTATTTTGTTTAACAAGGATTGGACAAGTGATTCATCATGCAACATACAATCAAATTAATTCAAAGTTAAAAGAACACGGGAAAAAAGAACAGTATCAATTTATAAAATCCGACAAGTGCGTGTTTATTGGGACATTACCAATAATCATTGTTATCGTTTGGTAATTAAATTTCTTTTTATCTTTATTTTTCGATTTGTATTTACAATGATTATGGTGGAATCTTTGTTTTAATCTTGTTGTCATTTTATTTCACCTTTTTATCTTGCAATTTGATTGAGACCCTTCTTGTTTTAAGCTTGTTGGAATATATTGGGCCAATATATTATTACAAGAATATCCCAACCCTATTCTTTTTCAATTGTAAAATACTTTTTCCGTCAATTAAAATTAGTCAATTGGGTCCGGCACAAATATTAAAAAAATATATATATATTTAATTGGAAAAGTAATATGTAGTTAGATGTATTTTTGAAAATTTACTTATAAATTAAAATAACGAAGAGAAATAATGTAATAAAGTTAGTGATAATAAGTGTTGAACCTATGGTAATAATTAAACATTGATTTGTTTATTTTATCGAAAATTAGTAATGAGATAAATTTAAAAGTGAAAATAAATTTGACAGATAGAGAAACGAGAGAGTATATATTAGCTTTTGGATTATTCAATACTATGATGCAATTCACAATTAATAAAATTTTCTTTTTCCTCATATTTTAGTACCCTAAATTACTCTATATCAAATAATGACAACAACAATAATTTTAGAAAATAAATTAGATCAACTATAAATTATTTTGTTTTCATATATAGTTGTGTCAATAAGAAAAAATAAAGGAGACATCGCAAATAAATAGTGAAAAGATCGACATGTGGCGACAATAATTATATTTATTTATTAGGTGCGATGGTCTTTACCAGGACCACCCAATAAATTCCGAACACGATATATCTTTATCATTATTGAGAATGTGTTCGCTTGTGTTTTGGGAGTATTTCGAATTTTAAAATATTTTTTTTTATTTTAATATTTCAATGAAAAATAAGTATTGAATATAATGGTTTAAATTGAAATTATATTAAATATAGGGTTGTGATTGAATTGTAAAATTTAGATTAGATGTATAAATATAAAGAGTTCAATGTATTGGTTTTTTTTATTTTTATAAGAAAAAAAAATATATATATATATATATATAATAATAATAATAATAATGTACAATAGGATTTTTAATTAATTCTGTAAATTGGAGAAATTAATTTCATGTCATCGGCATGGTGCTGAATTTTTTTCATTTAACATCTTATCCTCTCCCAATAAATATATTAAAACCAAAATCTACATAAATTTGAATATTATTTTATATTTTAATTATTATTCAATTTTGTACTCAGATATATACAAGCATATATTTTAATAATACTGTAATAAATAAGAATAATAATAATATTTTTACTTAAATCTTATAATAATAATAATAAATATTCGACATAAATGTTTACTTAATTTTTTTTATAAATTTACTTTTTATGACATTAAATAATAAAAAAGAAACAAACAATAATACTTGATTTAAGTTAGTTTGATAATTAATTGTAGAAATTGAGTTCTGACCAGGAAATAGTGCAGAGCGAGTAGGTCCACCATTAAACAGTGGGCCAATCAGAAGCTGGAGTTACATCCAAAAGATCACGGACTGTCCAGCCCCACTCTTATTTTAACTAACCAATCAGATCATGTCTGAAATGGACGCGTGTCGATCTCACATCACACCTCACTTTTTGTCCAAATTCTCAGTTTTAACCTCGTACATTGTTTGACTTTCACTTCTCTTCTATATATATATTAGCATTTAAATCTGTATATAAATAATTAAAATATTTTAAAAACAATAAATAAAGTATATATAATCAGTGGCGAAATTAAAATCAAGTTAGAAGACGGGCTATTTTTTTAAACTAACAAAATATTTTTTTGATTTCGAAACAATAAGAACATTTGAGTTTGACTCGAAATTTAAAAAATAATAATATTATATTTAAAATGAAAATAAAATAGATAGTAAAAAAATTAAAATATCATTAATAATGTATTTGCGTATAAAGTAATGATATTTATATAAAAATAATAAAAAATATATAAATAATTTTATGATAATATGATTATTTATGAAAATAAAATTATTATTTTGAGACGAAAAAAAATATTATTTTAAGATGAAAGAAATATATTTTATATGTCTATTTATTGTCCAACTAATTTTATCTTTCTAATTGTTATTTTAAAAATATTACAAAATAGCAATTACAATAGTATTATTTACTATATATATTATAAAAATTTATTTTTGAATTTTTATGAAATAAAAAATAGTAATACATATTTATTTAAAAAATCTATAATTAAAATTATTATTAATATTATTATTTATTCTAATCATTTTTTTTATGTTTATATATATATATATATATTATATTTAAAAATATATAAAAATAAGTAAATAAATTAAAGGATGGTGGGGTGTAGCTAGGGTGGGCTGGAGCCCCCTTGCCCCTTAATCGATCCGCCCGTGTATATAACTCCCCTCTTTTTATATGGACTTGGGAATCATTTCTCTATGCTCATTTAGTTAATGAAATAATTTTATATAAATATTATTTTAAAAATATAAATATATACACATTAATATAATATATATTATTTATTCATAACAAATCAATTATTCAATATAAAATACTATTTTTGTCCGTCTTTAAAATACTTTTTGCATGTTAATTTTTTAATATTAATTATTATATTAAAATGTATATAAATTAAGAAAAAAATGCAAAAATATTTCTATTTGTATCTTATAATATGACATCTATACAAAAAAAAATTATACAAATATAAAAATATTTTTAATATTAAGTACAATGATGCAGAAGGTAAATTTAATCTTTAGAGGCTGACGGATAGAGTATTATTTTTTATATTACTAATAAGTGAGCAGACTTATTATTGATGCCCAAATTGATTATTTTTTTTTTTTTTTATCCAATTGTATAGGAGTACATTATTTTGCGTAAAAAAATATATTTTTAATTTATTTATTTTTCTATTAACAAAATAAGAAATTTGTATACATCACTCTGATATATACATCAAAACAGACTAGAAGCTAAAATTAGACATGTAAACGGATAGAAATTCATGGGCTTAAATTTTAAGAAAAATGAGATGTTTGTTAGTACAAACGTAAGAAAGGACTCTATTAGGTTATTTAATATGAGTGGTTCAAGAGTCATTGAATATTATCTTTAGAATTAATATTTCTATAATAAATATACGGGTGAACTGTTTTTTTTAAGTCTCGTGTAGTTAGATCATTTATCATTTTAGTCCCGTAAGTGGAGCCTGTTGCAAACTAGTCATATAAACGAAAAAATTTCGTTGTTTTAGTCTTCTGGCCCCGGAGACGCCCACATGGCTCGCCGGAGGCTACATGTCCGCTAGGTCAGCGACACCTGGCAAATATGTGAATTTTTTTTTTTTTTTTTAAAAAAAAAAATTATTTTTAATTTATTTTAAATTTTCTTTGTCTTTTTAAATTTTTTTATTTGGTCCAATTGAAAATAAAAATTTAAAAAATTAAAAATAATGAAAAAAAAAAATTAAAATCCACGTGTTCGCCAGGTGTCGCTGACCTGGCGGATACGTGGCTTCCCGCTAGCCACGCGAGCGTCTCCGGCGTTGGAGAACTAAAACAACGAAAAATTTTCACTTATGGGACTAGTTTACGACATGTTCCACTTATGTGGCTAAAGAGGTCCAATTACGAGACTAAAATATATATATATATATGTGAGAAATTAAATCAAATAAATATACTGGAATATATATATATATATATGCCTTACATAACAATGAGAATTAAATAAGAGACAAATTATGAAGTATTTTTCATACTTTAATGAATAATATAGTCGCCGTGCATTTAATTTAATTGATGTATGTATATTTTACTTATTTATAATTGACTAAGCCATTTTTTAAAGGGAAAGGGAAATTACATATGGATGATATCATCAATAAAACTAACAGGTTGTGTTTTTATAGAGGTGGCTTAATTAAAGATGATAATGGCAGCAAGGATGAGACCATTAAGATTAATAAATAATTATAAATTAAGATTAAAATAAATAATTAAATTAAGAAAATTACAAATTAGTCACTTATTTTTATATTTATTTATTTATTCTATCTAACCATTGAAAATGAATTAATTTAGAGAAAGGACATTGCACTAGTTGTTGAACACATACTCAAAATTTGAGCCCATAGATTGTTTGAATGTTGCAAACATAAATATTCAACATATATACCATCAATGGTTGTACTTCCATTAATATTCAAATAAATAAATTTTTAATATTCAAATTTCAAACTTAAAATTAAATCCTCAAACCAAATTGGTTCACTAAATTATTTTTTTTCGTGTGTGTATATTTATCTTAATTTCCTAAATTTTTTGTTTATATATATTTAATATATTAAAGGTAAGGTATTATTTATCGTTTATTAAATAAATATATAATAGTTTTTGAGGGGTTGGGCGAGTGGGATTAAAACACGTGTGGGCATTTGAAAAAGCGTGTTTTAGTAGGGCTTTGGTTGCAGTAAGAAAAAAGGCGTTGAATGAATTGTGACAAAGTCGTGCTCCAGGGCCCCCCCCTACACCCTGCCCCTATGTTCCTATAATCATGCTGTTCCTAGTCCTGGTCCCTTCAGTTTTTACAAATATTATAAAAAACTTATGATTATTTTTTATTTTTTAAATACTGGAGTGAATTAATATAATATTTATAAGAAAACATATTTTGTATCTTTATAAGAAGTCGTGAAAAAAAAAAAAACATTCAAAATAATCAGTCTTATATTTTTTATTGTTTTAAATTTTTATTTACAAATTATAAAACAAAAAAATATATATATATATGCATTGAAGACAATATTTTTGTATGAATAGGTGTTGAACTTTTTTTTTTTTTTTTTAAAGGGAAAAAAGAATAATTTGATTGATTTTTTTTTTAATTTAATAATAAACACAATTAGATGTTGAATCAGTTTCGCCTAAAAAATTATTAGAAAAAAACAGTAATTAATTTATAAATTCACGAACAAAAGTCTCCAATTTTTTTAAAATAAAAGATCATGTTGTAATATATTCATCATGATTATTTAAAATAATAATAATAATAATAATAATAATAATAATAATAATATTTCATTTGACAAAATTAACATTATATCTAAATTATTTGGTGTGTGCTTTATGTAAACAAATATATATATACACCTTCCACCCCTAAAAATATTAATATATTATATATGTTCATTATTTTTATATTATTTACATAATTTTTTATATTTTATTTAAAAAAATATCTCTTCAAATTATTTTATAAAATAAATACACATTATTTAAACTATAAATACATAAACGAAATGACTTCTTTTAGGAATGATGGTCTTCTTCCCAACATCATAAATCATCGTAAAAACAAAGCAATAATTTGTGTTCTTTAAGTTAAGATAAAATTAAGAATCATTAAACGTGGATGACTTGTTAATTTCACATCACTGCATTTATTTGATTTTTTTTATTTTACTTGAATATACAATAACAAATTGAATATACACTACAAAAAAATAATATATTCGTAACGGAATTTCGTCCATAAAGTTCACGTATCTAACGTAATTTTGTTCCTAATTCCGTCTCTAATGTCATTAGTAACGGAAAAAGTAGATTTAGAGAAAAAAAAAATTGTTACAAAAATGATTTTTTCTTGTAGTGATATATATACACACAGTTAATTTCAGCACAAATTTTCGATATATAGTTACATGCATGAGTAACAATTGCAGCTTTAATCTATATGGGAAATGTTAGTGTTTATTTGAAACAAACCCTTAATAGATCAGAGATTATAATTATTATTATTATTATTTTTTTGGATGACGTGGAAACCCGCAGTCGCTATCCAAAAGTGTGCACTAGGTAAACTCCCAGTTGAACTTAATATCCTGCAAACCAAACCTAATGTGAAAGTCACACTAGGCGAACCATGTGTGGCAGGTGACCTGAGGCGTCCGGGGTTTGAACCCATGACCTCACGGTGACGAGTCCAACTAATTTTAATCTTTAAATAATTTAAAATAATGCATTTTGGATGGTTGAGGAACAGTTGTAATCCAACTAATATAAAATAATTTAAAATAATGCAGCATTAACTAATGCATATGCATTATTAATTTATTATAATTGTGTCTTAATTCAACTTTATTTATTTTTACTACGGGTAATTAATTAGTAAAAGCTACATAATAATAATAGCTTATCTTCTTCACAAGTTATTATTACATACATTTAATGAAAATTAGATCCTGTAGCATGCGCACGAGCATCGCACATGCAAAAAATTTATGCAACACTTGTCGATTTTCTTGTAATTTGCCAAAATTAGAAAATAAATAAATAACGAGAAAAACATTTCATTGATTTTATTTTGTTTTGTTTTCAATGATAAAAAAATGCAATTTGTAATAAAATTCCATTAAAAAAAAGGGTAAACTGTTTTTTAGTCCTGTAACTGGACTCTTTTATCATTTTAGTTCCGTAGGTGGAGCTTGTCGCAAACTAGTCCCATAAGTGAAAATTTTTCGCTGTTTCAGTCCTCTGGCGTCGAAGACGCCCACGTGGCTCGCCGGAGGTGACGTGTCCGCCAGGTCAGCGACACATGGCGCTGACCTGGCGGACACGTGGGTTTTTTTTATTTATTTTTATTTTTTTTAATTTTTTTAAAAACTTATTTTTAATTTATTTTTAATTTGATTTAATTTAAAAAAAAAATGAAAAAAATAAATAAATCGACGTGTCCGCCAGGTCAGCGACACCTGGCGGACACGTGGATTTATTTTTTATTTTTTATTTTTTTAAATTTTTTTAAAACTTATTTTTAATTTATTTTTAATTTTTTAATTTGATTTAATTTTTAAAAATAAAAAAAAATGAAAAAAATAAATAAATCGACGTGTCCGCCAGGTCAGCGACACCTGGCGGACATGTCACCTCCAGCGAGCCACGTGGGCGTCTTTGGTGCCGGAGGACTAAAACAGTGAAATTTTTTCACTTATGGGACTAGTTTGCGACATGCTTCACTTGCGGGACTAAAATGATAAAGGGTCAAGTTACGGGACTTAAAAAACAGTTTACCCTTAAAAAAAAATATTGAAAATTAAGAAGTACAAATAAAACGTTATTTGTTTGTTAAAGTGTAATGGGCCTAATAAAATATAGCGGCCCAAAAGTAATGTGAACTTGAGCCCTTCGTGAGTAGGCCCAGTCCAATAAAGGTTTCTCAGTTTTTACCTTAACCTGTCCTTCTCTATTCCATACCCATAGCAGCCATGAAATGTCAATAAAAATATTTATATACAAAAAAGCAATTTATTGAATAATCCATATATATTATATAGTTAATTAATTATACACATATAAAGAACAAACCCTAAGCTCTATTGGTTTACCTTTTTGTGTGTAGTAAACATGACTATGTATAATTATATAATGAAATATAAATGAATGTGTAATAACATTGATGTATATAATTGTACACGGTCATGTAGTTTCCAAGTCAGCTGTCACGCCACTTCAGTTATGTTCACATAAGCACTTTTCGTTAGTTTTTAACGGTGAGACAAAATTGATTGAAATTGTTTATAATAGAATTAAAATTACTAAGTTTTTTTTTTTTTTTTTATATATTGGGATCAAAACTAATCAATTTTTTGTTATATTTGGATCAAAATATTATTTTTATTCTTTTAATTGTGGAACAAAAAATGAGATAAACAAATATATTAATTTTCATAAAATGAAGAGTGAACATTACATATGCAAATAAACTAAAAAATAAAAAAGTGATTGTCATGTGATCTACACACAACTAGTTCTGTTATTAATTACTCCATTTGTCCCATCTATTCTGTCCTATATATATATATATATTGTCCCATCTATTCTGTCCTATATATATATATATATATTATATACCGAATTTTAAAAAGTGACATAATTAAGTATATAACTAACAAATGTTTCAATATAAATAATCACAATACAATACAATACAAATAATTATAAATTAATATGAAAATAATTAATTAAAACTAAGAAAATAAAAAAAAATAAAAATAATGTATTTATATTCTAAAAAATAAAATAAACAAAAAATATGGACAGATTAAAATGAAATAAGGGTGTGTTTGTTTGGGGGTTTGGATTTTGGATTGGGATTTGAATAGTAAAAATTATGAATTTGAATAGTCGTATGATGTGATATAAATAGGGTTTGATGTGATGTTTTGAATGTAAAATTGATTTTTAGTATAATATAAAAAATGAAAAATAGATGTTTGATTTGATGTTTTTGGGGAAAAAAAATTGGATGAATAGTGGAAATCCTCCAAAATCCTTCAAACAAACGCACCCTAACTAAACAAATTAGGACAGAAAATGTATACTAGAAGCAGGGAGTTGGGGTCCCAGGAGCAAGAGTGAAAAAGCAGGTCATAAATCTCAAAAAGGACTCTCTCTCTCTCTCCTCTCGGTTGGGAAATTGTCGGCAAGGCAAGAAAAGAAGAGTATCAGTAGCTATAGACACGCTTTTTGTTCCTTTTTGTACTTTATATTTTTTTTTATTTTATTTTTATTTTTATAACTATTTCAACTAACAAATAAAAATGGCACATCATTCAATTCACTCAATTTGTAACATTATAGTAGTAGTAGTAGTAGTAGTAGTATTTTATTCCATTCCTAACCTTTCCAATTCAATATAATAGCAATTTTTTGACCATTATGTCGTTGATGAAAAGAGAAGCAATAGAAGCAGGCAGATCAGAAGTTTCCACATACATAAAAACAAAAAAGAAGAAAGACAAGACATGAATGTGACTCCACTCACTATTAAAATATTTTATTTATTTATTTTTATCTATATCCAAAATATAATAAATTAAATTTGTTATACTTTTATTAATTTGTTGTTAAGTTAATCTATGGTTGTAATTTGTAAAGCTATTAATATATATATATATATATGCATGTGATGTAGTCCGATGATGAGTCATCATCGGCTGTAGTCACGCGTGTCGCCCTAAAGTAATTCCACGCAACCAATTTAAAAATAAATAAATTTACAAATCTGTTAAGGAACTCACAAATTCAGCAAAAATACAAAAAGATATTATTAGTATTAGTTTTAATTAAAATAAAATACCACTTTTTCCCCACAATCAATGGACATGAAAACAGACAGTTGATATTCATGATACCGACACCACCGCCAACACCAGACATACACAAATACCCATTTGGGCCGGGTTTAGATCGGGCCCCATAAGGCCGGACGGGTTTGAAATTGACTCGAATATAAAGTGGGTTCATAATCCCCTCTGTCCGATCTAGTATGTGTCGGTGCCGTATCCGGGCCGGGTCTCGGGGGGTTTTATTTTACACCGGGTCGGATTCGAAGGTCCGTCTCCATCCTTTTCATTGATCATGAGGTTCTACTGCTTACTTGTACTCCCGTCTCTTGTACTCCCCTCTCCTTCGCTCGCTCTCTCTCTCTCTCTCTCTCTCCTGTTCACTCCAAATGTCCAAAAATCGCAATCCCTACATCAATCAAGCCCCCAATTTCACCCCACCCTTCTCGGAGATTACGAGAAAATGCAGCAGCGCGCCTCAATTCCAGCGATTGCTGAATCCGCAAGGGTTTTCCAGACTCCAGGTTCGTCCCGCAACTCATCTCTGTTCCGATCCCAATTTCTTATGGAATTCAGCTTCCTGATGTTGTGTAAATAACCCCAAACCATGGAACCAGGGAAATTCTACTGCGTTGCTGTTGGATTTCTGGTACTCTCCCTTTCAGTAGCTCTCGATGTCGTCGTCGTCGTCGTTCACGCCGAAACCGCCCAAAACGACGCCAAAATCCTCAAGGCATTCGCCGACGGTTTAGAAAATCCAGAGCTCCTGAAATGGCCGGCGGCCGGCAGCGCCGACCCCTGCGGCCCCCCGTCCTGGCCCCACGTGTTCTGCTCCAACGGCAGAGTCACTCAGATTCAAGTCCAGGGCCTCGGCCTCAAGGGGCCTCTCCCCCCCGACCTGAATCGCCTCGACAAACTGTACAATGTAGGGCTTCAGAACAACAAGTTCACCGGCGCCTTACCGACGTTCAGCGGCTTGTCCGATCTCCAATTTGCCTACCTCGATTTCAACGAATTCGACATCATCCCTGCCAATTTCTTCGCAGGGCTCAGCAGCGTCCGCGTGCTGGCTCTGGACAGCAATCCCTTCAACAAAAGCGCCGGCTGGTCGTTGCCGGACGACCTCGCCCAGTGCGCTCAGCTTGTCAATTTTTCCTGCTCCAGCTGTAACCTAGTCGGCGCCGTGCCGGCGTTCTTCGGCACGCTGCCGTCGCTCGGTTCTCTGAGGTTGTCCTACAACAAACTCACCGGCAGTATTCCTGCCACATTCCGTGGATCCATGTTGCAGATTTTGTGGTTGAATGATCAGGACGGGGATAAGATGACCGGCCCCATTGACGCAATTTCGTCGATGGCCGGATTAACACAGGTGTGGCTGCACGGGAATCGATTCTCCGGCACAATCCCGGAGGACATCGGGAGGTTAACTTCCTTAAGGGAGCTCAACCTTAATGGTAATCAGTTAGTCGGGATGATCCCGATCAGCTTAGCTAGTATGGATCTTCGATTATTGGATTTAAGCAACAATATGTTCATGGGGTCGATACCCAAGTTTAGAGCTGCAAATGTATCTTATAATTCGAACTCGTTTTGTCGGGACAAGCCTGGTTTGCAATGTGCCCCGCAAGTTATCGCCCTTTTGGAGTTTCTTCATGGTTTAGGTTATCCCGAAAGGCTTGCGTCGCAATGGACGGGGAATGATCCCTGTGGCGGGCCGTGGTGGGGGATCACTTGCAATGTAAGGAACGAGGTTTCGATAGTTAATTTGCAGCGGGTCGGTCTGAACGGGACGGTTAGTCCATGGCTTGCGAACTTGTCGTCGCTTGTGGAAGTTCATTTGGAAGGAAACAACCTGCACGGCGTTGTCCCCGGAAATCTAACTCAGCTGAGACTATTGAGGTTGTTGAACTTAAGTGGGAACGACTTTGATCCACCATTGCCAAGATTTCGTAGGGACGTTAAGGTTGTAACAGATGGTAATGCGAAATTACAGGACAAGCCTACGCCTACACCTACACCTACACGATCCCCACTGCATCCAACCGGGAGACCTAACCTGCCCTCTAACAATCCATCATCTGGCAAAAGTCGGAAGCCGTCGCCGGATGGAACCTCGAGCCGTAAATCGCCATATGCTGCAACGAATCGGGAGAATTCGACAAATCCTAAAGTTGTGTACATAGCTGCTGTCGCCGGGGGCTGCGCTGTGCTTGTTCTTCTATTGCTTTTGTTGGGTTTGTATTGTCTTCGAACGAGAGCCAAGAAAAGATCGAAATCTCCCCCGTCGAGTGTCGTGATCTACCCGAAAGATTCATCCGATCCTAGCAACATATTGAAGTACGCAGTCGCGGATGGTGTAGAATTCGACGATCGATCAACCACCAACATGTCGGGGAGCAACATTCACATGATCGACTCTGGGAACTTGCTTATATCCGTCCAGGTTCTCCGGAAGGTTACAAAGGATTTTGCGCAAGAAAACGAGCTCGGGCGTGGCGGGTTTGGAGTCGTGTATAAGGGCGAGCTCGAGGATGGAGCAAAGCTAGCTGTCAAGAGAATGGTAGTCGGCACCGTGACGAACAAAGCGTTGGATGAATTCCAATCGGAGATTGCCGTGCTTTCGAAGGTTCGCCACCGGAATCTTGTCTCGCTTTTGGGTTACGCGGTCGAAGGAAACGAACGACTTTTGGTGTACGAGTATATGCCGCAGGGGGCGTTGAGCCGGCATCTCTTCCATTGGAGGAGCCATGGGTTGGAACCGTTGTCGTGGACGAGAAGGATCAATGTCGCGCTCGACGTTGCTAGAGGAGTTGAGTATCTTCACTCGTTGGCGCACCAGAGCTTTATCCACCGTGATTTGAAATCAGCGAATATTCTCCTGGATGAAGATTTCCGAGCGAAGGTTTCCGACTTCGGGTTGGTGAAATTGGCTCCGGATCGGGAGAGATCCGTCGCGACGCGGCTGGCGGGGACTTTTGGGTACTTAGCGCCCGAATATGCCGGTAAATGATACGTGCGATTTTCGAATGATCGATTTGTGGTTTAGTTCCACGCGACGCACTCATATCGTTGTGTTTGTTTGCAGTGACGGGAAAAATTACGACGAAGGTCGATGTGTTCAGCTTCGGGGTTGTGCTGATGGAGCTTCTGACGGGGCTCGTTGCGCTTGACGAGCAACGGCCGGAGGAGAAACGGTACTTGGCGGAGTGGTTCTGGCAGATAAAATCGAACGGGGAGTCGCTGATTGCGTCGATCGACCCGGCATTGGCGGCGACGGAAGAGAACTACGAAACGATTCAGACGATAGCTACGCTGGCGGGGCATTGCACGGCGCGAGATCCGAACCACCGGCCGGAGATGGGGCACGCGGTGAATGTGCTGGGGCAGCTGGTGGAGAAGTGGCGGCCGTGCGAGGAGTCGGAGGAGTTTTCCGGGATCGACCTGACGCTGCCGCTGCCGGAAATGTTGAAGGGGTGGCAGGAGGAGGGTAGCCGGGAGATGAGCGGCGCGAGCCAGGACAGCAAGGGGAGCATCCCGGCTAAGCCGGCTGGGTTCGCTGATTCGTTCACTTCAGCCGATGCCCGCTGAGGAGCCGAGCCGAGCTGAGCTGAGGGGTAGTGAAGAATACAACACAAGTGTGATCATAAATATAGAGAAAAGGTCTTTATAATATGCATATATATATATATTGTATGTATGTATCCATGTACTCAACTCGTCTCATGGCGGTTATTATTACTCCTACTATATATGTTTTACACTACTACTTGTATAATTTATATTATATATACTGGACGCAGTGAAGTCAGACAAGTTTGCTGTAATATATAATAAATTCACAATAAAATAATACAAGGTCAAACCCTAAACCCGACCCGACCCACGCGTAATAGCAGTAACATTATTACAGTGTATATTCAGTATTAAAAATTTAAATTTGAGATCTTCTCATCTCATTTCTGTTGATGTTGTCTACAAATTAAATGTGTGCAGTGAGGTTGGTCAACCAACCGTTGTTGACGTGACGACGAAGACTATCGTACAATTAACAAAACTTGTGGGCCCCCCACAAAAATAATCCTTGGCTTGATCGATTCGATCGATCGTCGCTAGACCTGCCCGTCATATCAACTTTCAGTTTTAAATTTAGTAGATTTGAATCGTATTCATATTCAAATCTATAGATTTATATTTAAAAAAGATTTTTATTGTCCAATGGAATCCAATTAAACTGAGTATTTAAATATATATATATATAGTTTAATTTTGTTTTAGTTAGTTATATATTAATTGGTAGATAAAATGGTTGGGAATTATGATATTAGCTGCTAAGTCATGTGTGGATAAAGGCTCTTATGATTGGTGTGGTATATTCTTGCTTTGCTTTGCTTTGCTTGTAGTTTGGATATGAGATTCTGTCCCTTTTAATAGCAGTCAGAATGAGAGGGATATTCATATTACAATTAATTAATTAATTAATTAATTAATCAATCATGCAATCAATAATAATATTGATTCATGTATATACCATACCATAGCTACTTTAAAGGGATACCCATAGGCCATAGGCCATATCCCATCCTAACTAACTTTTCTTTTAATTTCTAATTTAGTCTAAAGAAATATTGTCCTCCTACTACTACTATTATTCTCTCTTCCAATTATTTATTTATTTGTGATTTATCCCCTCCATATATGTTGAATGAAATAAATAAATCCCTTCATTTTTTTATTTTTGATAGGAAATCCCTTTATTTTTGTTGGTCTAGCTTAGTCTACATATATAAGAAATTAGGCATTACAATTAGAGATTGATTCACTGTTGAGTTTGTGTGTAGAATTATTATACATATGTTCCTGATAGTTGGTATTATAGGTGCACCAACATCTTCATTAATTATTTGGAAATTGAAGTAATTAAACATTACTTTTTATTTACCTACTAGTGCATAAAAATGAAATAAAATCCATATGATATATACTTAAATAATTATATTGTGTAATTGATTTCATATAATATTACAATAATTTATAATATGCTGTTTTACTATAAATTAAAGTCAATTAGAATCCACATCAATTACATTGAAATAATTAAAACTCATACCTGATTAGATTACAATCCACCAATCAATAAATGTGTTTGGTGCAAACCCACAACTGCTTAAATTTGATATTTTTATTTAATTTTAAGAAAATTGTGTGTAAATAATTTTTATTTAATCTATATATATATATATATAATGAAATAAATAAGAAGGGTGGGAATTTAGTGTTGGTAAATAATGCAAGTGATTCGAAACAGAGAGAGTGTGGCATTCAATTTTGTCATTTTCCATACAGTTCAAATTCCATATGCATTCCTTGAATCTTATTGCCTCTCAATTCAGCCACCCCATAAAATAATTAAATTAAATTTAAAAATAAATATAATAATTATATTTGTCATTTTTTTTAAATTATACTTTTTATTTTTTATTTTTTTAATTTTAAGAGTAATTTATAATTTTAATTAAATTAATTAATTATTTTAATTTTAATTTAAAATTATTTCACTAATATATTTTTAACTATTTATTAATTATATTATTTCTAAATTTACATGTTTATAGCAATATGACCCGTTAGCCAAGATGGAGTATTAAACTAAAAGTTTATTTTATATATATTTATTGATTATGGTAATTACTGCTTCCGTCCCGTCTAAATTGTTCTATTTAAATTAGACACAGAGTTTTAGATATTGTGTAATGACTTACTTCCTCCGTCCCACATACCATGTTCATGTTACCATTTATGTCCGTCCCACGTACTAATGTTATTTTCCTTTTTTGAAAAATGATTACACATCTGACATAGTATGTGGGAGTGAATGTATCGGTAAAAATAAATAAAAATAATTTTAAATTAAAATTAAAATGACTAAGTAATTTAATTAAAATAAAAAAATTATAAATTATAAATTTTGAAATGCCATTAAGTGTGTAATTGAATTTAGAAAAAAAAAGAAAAAAGACCAATTATACTGTACGAACAAAAATAAAAATAATTAAAAAATTAAGTGGGGGAGGATAGTAACTAATTAGTGTGAGGGACAATTTACAAAATGCCATATACTCCATAAAATACATACATTGTTACTGAAATCCCCAATTTACCCCTAATCAAATCAATATACTATAAATAAGACTTCACAAACCCGCATCGAAACTTACAGAGAGAGCTTCAGCCTTCACCACCGCAGCGGCGCCGCCATGTCGGAGAAGGAATGCGGCCACGAAGACGAAGAGCGGAAGTCTCTCCTCCGCCACATCCTCTTCGCCGTCCTGGCCGTAATCGTCCTCGTCCTTCTCGCAATCCTCCTCGTCTGGCTCATCCTCCGCCCTACTAAACCCCAATTCGTGCTCCAAGACGTCACCGTTTTGGCCTTCAACCTCTCTTCCCCAAATCTCCTCACCTCCACGCTCCAAATCACCCTCGCCGCTCGAAACCCTAACTCTCGAATCGGAATCTACTACGATCGCGTCGACGCATACGCTTCCTACCGAGGCCAGCACATCACGCTCCCGACGCTTCTACCGGCGACGTACCAAGGCCACAAGGAGGTCACCGTTTGGTCGCCGTTTCTTAACGGCGTCGACGCTCCGCTCTCGCCGTACCTCTCGTCGGCGCTGAATCAGGATGAGATTGCCGGGACGGTGCTCGTCAACGTTAGAGTTAACGGCAGGATTAGATGGAAAGTCGGGACGGTGGTTACGGCGACGTACCGTCTCGACGTTAACTGCCCGGCGTATATGGACTTCGGTGGCCGCCGTGACGGCGTTACCGCTTCCGTTAAGTATCAGATGTATGTGGGGTGTCACGTCGATGTTGGGACTTCGTGACCGGCTTAACGTCCGTTAACGGCGGTTTTATTAGTTTCCGTTTGATCTCTTTGCATGTGCTTCCAGTAATTGAACAAATTAGTCCTTAAATTTCTCTCTTTTTTCTTTTTTTTTTTTTTTCTATAATTGAACAAATTAGTTCGTAGTATGATATTTAATTAATAGCATTATATATATATATATATATAATTTTGGGCTTAACTCTAAGGTATTTAATGAAATTTGGAAATTGGAAATTATTGTTTCGATTGCATTTGGATCTGAGTTGTTGATTCATCAAGATTTAGCTTAATCTCCATGAAATGTGTGAGTGTTCCCTCACTCCAAAAATAAATAAAAATAAAATGATTGGTATTGGATGCAATAAAGCAATACTTGTAAGAGTTGTTATAATGCAATTTTCAACATCCATTCTTATTATTTTGCCTTAAAAGAGAAGGCAATGTATAAATAAACAATTAATTTAATGGATATATGTTTAATTTATTGTCTCAAGTGTAAAGGCAAAGCAAGAGAAGGGCATAGTTCAACTGGGTCTGGGTGACGTATTACTTCTGTTTCACTCTATTTAATTATATTTATATTTTGACTACTCCAAAGTTTATTCATAATTGACTTGTTTTTAAATATTATTCATGAAATTTGCATATATTTATCCAAGAAATTTGCAGCCCAAAACATAATATTCATGTGACTTCATATCAACTCATCTAAATACAATCAAATTAAATTATTATTATTAGCAGCAGTAGTAGTTGTAGGCATAGGCATAGGCATAGGCATAAGCATAAGCATAGGAATGCAGAATGTAGCATATATATATAGATAGGTGTAATATGAGTGTATTTTGTTGGGGTGTTTTTTAAGGAATTTAATTTGGATGTTTAGGAGGAGGTTAGGATTCAGTTATCAAGTAATTACTAGTTAGTTTGGTGTGCAGCCATTTTCACACTTATCTTTTAAGCATCATCCATCCACCCATCACTACTACATTTTAATTTTCAATTTGCCTTCACAAATCGATATCACTCACCTCAATTCACAACTTTACCTAAATAATAAACATCATGATTCTGATATTCAATTCCATTGTCAAATATTTTCTATGTTACAGAATGTATGGAAAGTAATCAACAAAATATTAGTTCAAATCTAATCAAACATCAATAACAACTCATCTACTTTCATAAAGATTAAAAGATGATAAAAAGCCTACCAAATCAAATCCTCTATGATATTGTGCTGTAGCAACACACTTGAATGAGTTCTATACTTCAAATTTTATCACTAATTTTAACGCATCAAGTAAACATAAACATACCACATTCGAATTCGGATGCCCGGGAAATGATTTCATCCGTTTCCGGAAACTCATCAGATAAGAGAGCAAGCAAACACTGTAGGAGGAGACAGCCATGGTGTATTGGTGTTTGGCCACCATTTCTAGACACCTTCAACAGCTCACATGTCAAAATCCTTATCCTCCTGCATTCATTCCCAACAGAGTAGATTTAAATTAGCTTGTGGGTGGTGTAAATGTCAACATTTTTGCAGGGTGGAACCATCACCTTCCAGTCTTGTTTATATACGGCTTATATCGCGCCCAAAAATCAACGTTGTGAACCAGTTGATCGCCACATAAAACCTGTTCCTCCAGCTTATGACACGGGTCAGGTATGCCGAGCGCCAGATGAACCAGCTCACGAATCCTGCCATCGACAGGCCTTTGGCTTCCTGACGATTACAAAGATTCAGAAAACTGAGGCAGTACCAATTTGCAGCTCAACCAGGCTTTCTTAATTAGCTAAAGAAAATTCATAGGCAGTTAGAAATGACTGACCTTGCTCTGCCTCAGGTCAACAAGGGCTTTGTACCTCCCGAGGGTAGCCATGCTCCCTAAATGCCGGTACACAAATGGATTCCCAAAGTCAGCGTCTTTTGCAGCATTGGCATGCCCGCCACCAGCCTTGCCTACATGGTTCAACAGCTGGGCAAGGTATTTACCCTGTCGCTCAGCTACCTGATGGAAATCGAACTCACATATTAATCCTTTTTCTGATATTCACATTATCATTTGTCCATGCCTGGTAAAATTCTTTTCTCTTTTATTCATCCACACTTGATTTCTACCAGCAACGCTGATGTTAACTCTAAAGTTTAAAAGTATAAATTTTCCAGGGGAGTTTAAAAGCATATTGGAAAGTTCCAAATCGTGGGAATACCTGGGCCAGGGCAGGAAGAACAGGTCTTCCCGTACTCTCAAGGAACCCACTGCAATCTCCGATTGCAAACACATCCTGCACAGAAGGGACTCGTAGCCATTCATCAATTCCGATCCTGCAGTGACACGAAGTCCAGTCACCTTTTCAAGTGAAAACAAATTTAAAGGGCATAGGTTTCTAAATTAACAAGAGTAACCAGCATGCAGTGTTGTGGAAACTTAAATTCATAGGCGGTCCTGTTCGTATGTTTGAAAAAGGAAACAGAAATATATCTCTAGTATTGAATTAATTTATATGCACCTTCCACCGGGCGATTTGGGAATTTCCAGAGACTGCACAAACGGAGAAGGACCAACGCCTGTAGACCACACTAAGACACCATATGGAATAGTGGTGTCATCACTTAGAATTATCTTATCAGGTTGAACATCCTTCACAATTCCTCGGACAAGACGGACTCCTGACTGAAAACACATGCATCACTTACAAATAGATCTAGAAATTACAATTAAGAAAATAATGCTTGAAAATGTTAGCTTTGTAGAAACAAATCCATACAATGCTTGAGTTGCATAGTAAAATGATGCATCTCTGAGTCGTTCTAAACCCAGAGATAAATAAACTCAAGATACAGTAAAAGCATTGGCTAGCAATATAACAAAAAGAAGAAGTCCCTGAGCCACTTGTTCAAGTGTAGCTTAATAAAATGGTATATAATTCAGATAAAATCAAATCAATTTATAAATAAGCTAACACAACCTCATTTTCTACTGATAATCTTGAAGTTCAAGTCTACTGAAGATTAAAATTCTCAAGTAGAAACCAGTCAGACAAGCAGGGAACTGCTTCCAAAACCGATCATATTGGAACCATCACCAAAAACATGGGACATGAAAAAGAGCACAGCGATCCAGAAGATCAGTATGAACCACATTAGTAGCACAAAAAAATCTGTCTGTCGTTATATTGAGCTCAAATAGTTCTAATGAAAACAAATATGCCTGGAACTCCTCACCTTGGTCAGTTGCTTAATTGCATATGTTCTGAGGCGATCATCAAAGGATGATAAGATCTCATTAGCCTGCAAAGAAAGAAACATAGGAATGAGAATGTAGAACGAACTATGTATCCAGTGGATATCTTAATTGGTAATAAGTAATAATACTGGTTGTGTTAATCCTAAGACTAACCTCAACCAAAGTGACATGAATGTAATCTTTCACATGAGCGTATCGTTGGTGAACATCTCTCTGTATAAAGTCACTAAGTTCACCACTGAACTCAACTCCAGTTGGCCCTCCTCCAACAACAACACAGTGCAGGAGCCTACGCTTCTCCTCATCAGAAACTCCTGCTTGAACAGCCATTCTTAATAGCAAATTACAAAAACTGCCAATTGTGTTTTTAACAGACATGATTTAAAGAATTTGTAACATAACACGAGCTTCACTTACCGGGCACATCTGACAACATTAGATTCAATAGCAATTTCCTCCTGATCTCCTGAGCATGATGAACCTCACGAAGAAATGTAGCATGTTTTTTCGCTCCCTCGATACCAAATGTAGATGCTTGTGCCCCAGAAGCAATTACCAGTTTGTCATATGCAATTTTAAAATTCCAGTGATCAATGGCATCAACCCCTTCGCTGAAGGTTTGGCAGTTAATCTAGCATGAATGTTTGGTTTGCTTTTATTAGATTGATGGCTACATTAAAAGTCAAAATCGAACTAACTGTAAGAGCCTTTATTCCATCTCAAGCAAAGCAATAACTATAAATCCAGCAGTGATCACCAATTTTTTGCACCCCCACCATTAACGAGGAAAATTAAAGCAAGCTTAATGAATCGCGAAAGGAAGACAAAAAAAACAATTCCAATACCTGGTGATTCTCGAAATCAACACCAGTACAATTCGCCAGGAAGAAATATGATCCAGGCTCACGAGAAATTGCAGGCTGAATCCTGCCGATGGGCTCAGCGACAGACCGGAATTCGAGCGTGCCAACGCAAGTGGAAGCGAGGAGCGGAGTGAACACCATGTGATTTCTCGGCGAAACACAGATAATATCGTAAATCTTAGTATCGATATCCTTGATCAGCCTGCACCCTGCCCAGCCAGTTCCGAGAACAACCACTCGTGGCTTCTCGTCCCCCTTTGTCGGCTCTAAACCTGGACGTCTATTCACAGCGTCGGTTCCAAAATGCCGCAAGGATTGGGTGAACATCGCCGGATTAGATCTCAACATCGCCTCCACTCCCCGCCGCAGCGGCGGCGACGGCGATTGTTTTGCGAAGGCGGTGGACAGACGGATTAGATTCCTCAACCACGGCATCGTTAACGCAGGTTGCTCACCTCGGTGTTGATCGTTTGGCTCCGGATATAGGCAATAAATGCAATTATTCCATCCAAGAGTCGAACCGAAGGAGAATCACCGTTCAGTTGGGGATGTGGAAGGGGTCCAACTTCCAAGCACGAGCTAGGGCTGCGGCGGCTGCTGAAAAGTTGGCAAATGGTAGGAGTCAACACATGGCAGCTGCGTGAAGCGACATCACACCTCTTCTAAAATCATACCGTATTGAGATCACTCTGAATCATGGTCTTTTCCATTGACTTCCAGTCCCGAATCGCGACACGATCAACACCTTTTGCAATTAATTAACTACCATTGATTGATTAAAGTATTCCATTCCTTCCTTTCCATCTTTGGAAGAACCGCTACAAACCAATTCAATTTCTTCAGAAAAAACACATGATTTCAACGCCAACAACGGAATTACTGATCCAATAGCAGATTCTAACGATCAAGCCAGTTCATAAAGCAACAATCTTCGGGAGAAAAAAAAAAATTAAAAAAAGAAATGCAACACAGAAACTAAAAAGGAAGACACGTTTCAATCGCGAGTCGCGACAAAACAAAACAAAAATGAAATTATCAAATTAGGGACAATGAACATACAAAACGCTCTGGGCTCAGGCCCAATTATAAAGGCCCAAAAACCGACCCGAACCCGGTTTAAACCCACCACGAACAAACAGAACCACTTTTACTGCCACGCAGAAGGCTCGGGGAAAAAAAAAGAAAAATGAATAAATAAATAAAAGTAAAATATTAATTACCTTAGTAACACTTTAATTAAAATTAAGCACTTATAATAATTATGAAATATATATATACATCATGAATGAGAAAAAAAAAACTAATGCGACTATAAAGTGATATATAAATTTGTAAATATTATAAAACGGCGGAAGAAATAAATAAATAAAAATGAAAAATAAAAAGTTCCCTCCACATCCATATCCGAAGCAAATTCCCTCCTTCATTCCCCACTTCCTTCTTTCCCTCGTTTTCTTCTCCCAAATCAGATCTCCCCAAACCCTCACTCTCCTTCATCTCCCGATTTCTTAATTTCGATTTTCATCTTATTCACAAGTGTCCCGGGATCTATTCCTTGGAATTGTTGTCGACTGTGGACGAAATTGAGAATTACCTAGTTTTTGTTACGGCTTTTTTCGAGCTTGTTACATCATGCAACCGCCGGCGCCGTCGCAACAGCAGACTCCGAGGAAACAGTTGCCTTTCGGTTCTGTGAAGCCGGTGTTTGGCGGTGGGGGCGGAGAAGTGGGCGATTACCATCATTTTGGCGCTGCCGATGCTCGCCGTCACGGTCAGGAATTCGATGAGGCCATCGTAGTGAAAACACCTCCCGTAAGTCTCTCTCTCTCTCTCTCTCGCTCTCTATATATTATTATTCTTATTATTTTAATTTTTTCCTTTTCTGCTTTCCTTGGAGACCTAATTGTGTTCGTCTGAATATTTGGTTGGAGATTTGGTGGAAAGACGAGATCTGATTGTTGGATTTGTTGCTTTTATTCATGAGTTTTGTGAATTATGAATGTATGAATCGTCGTGTTGGAAATTTGTAGGAACAAGGTTGTCTTTTGTTTCTATTTAACGCTAAATTCAGTTGTTCCGTCCATAACCGCCATGGGGTTTGACTACACCGATTAGCTTGTTTCAGGCTATGGTTAATTTTTAATGCTTGTGAACATCTGGCCTCAAAGACAGTTTTGTTTGAATGTGGATGTTTTAGGTTTTGGAGTTCGTAAAAATTTGCTGGTATCTTGTAGACCTTGAGCTTATGCAGAATTGTTCAATGAAGAATCGCCATAAATATGTTACTTGCGCTAGGTTAATGTAAAACAAGTTTTTAGTTGTAATTATAAATAGCTTTTTCAGTCTGACTCAATTGATGATTGAGTTATGAAATGTGACATTTTTTGGTTAAATGTCCATTGGCTAATTTGGATTGGTTTGCAGTATAAAATTGAGATAGTAACTAAAATGTTTGATTACTTGGTTCAAATACATCCTGGGTGGGCTATTATTACAATCTGAAGTATAATTTGTATGATTGGAAGATCTCATAGATAAAGCGCTTCACCTTTGAAACTACTTTTAACACAATCCTATACTTGCTGGGTTTTTCATCCCTTCGTATGTCCAACTAATTTTGATTAAATTTTAACTTTTCTTAGAAACTTTCTGTATATATTGGTGACAAGCATTGTGAAAGAGCCACTGGAATGAAGAATATGTTGTTTTATCTTTGTCTAGTTTTGTCATCTATTGTCTCTCATTACCATGATGTTCAGAACAAGGCTTCTATATGCCTTTTTTAGAATCTAATTTATTGCATATTTACTATGCTTAATTTATTTCTCTAAACTATGCTAGAATTGATCATTCTCTCCTGTGCTTGAATTGTCTGTTAGGTTTAGATTTAGTGCTTGTTTATCATAGAGGAAAAACTATGTGCAATGAACATAATGAGGTTTCTTTTTTTGGATACATATGCTGAAATAATTCATGTAATGATGTAATAAATTACATCCTTTAATTATTGATGCCTGTTGCTGGTTTTGACTTATCTTTCTCATCTTTACAAGCCCTTAAAGCCAAAAGCTGGAACGGCTGATTATGAAGTGGAATCTGTTGGTCCTCTTAATTCTGCTGTCATAAAAGGTTCCCTTCAGACACCACCATCTGGAAAATTGGGAAAATCTCCAAGGGTTCCAAGGACAGGAAAGGCCAACAAAGGTGGATCTCACAATTCTCTAGCAAATATTGGTAGGCATTAATGCAATCATTTTTTTTATCTTGCTTGAACTAAGTTAAGAGTCACTAAAGTTGTAATTAGTCCTGGAGCACAAGCACCTACACCATGCAGTTTTTATTTTCTCATTTTTTGATGTCTTTTGTTTTTGCTTCATTGTTTGCATGGGCACAGGTTCTCCTGGGAGCAATAATCTTACTCCTGCTGGTCCCTGTCGTTATGATAGTTCTTTAGGTAATATAAATGCACGGGCTAATTCTCCATTCTTTTTTTCATTTAGTATTGAATCTTGTACAATGCCTTCTTTGCATATGGTGGTTGGTTGTCTCAAAATTTAGAATACATAAGCCAACCTGCTTTTTCAAATATTAACTTGAATTATTTGCAGGTCTATTAACGAAGAAATTCATCAATCTGATTAAACATGCTGAAGATGGTGTTATTGATTTGAATAAAGCTGCGGATACTTTAGAGGTGATTGTGTTTGTATGTTATACTTCACCTTGAATGTGTTGTTGCTGATTTCCTTTTTATGTTTTGGGCTCTGACCTTCAAACAGGTGCAAAAGAGGCGCATATATGATATAACAAATGTTCTTGAAGGCATTGGTCTTATAGAAAAGACACTCAAGAACAGAATTCAGTGGAAGTATGGTTTGAATATTATGTTTGATAGAATTTTTGACATTTATTTTCTTGAGAAACATATAAGAGAATACAAGTGGCTGATACATACTTTCCTATAATAGAGGTGTAGATGTCTCGAGAACAGGTGGAGCCGAGGATAGTCTTCCAGGTCTTCAGGTATGCCCATTTAATGCATACATAATCATATACTACTATGCATCTGTTTGGATTGTTGTCCCATATGCTGATGAATCCTAATGCCTGTTTAAAGCGATTCTGCATCACCCTTTTATCCCTGTAAATCATGCCAGCAATTAGTAATTTATTTTGACAGAAACAATATACATTACCTTCACCAAATATGAATAATGCTTTGGGATTGTGCTCAATATGCCCTTATCAGTTCATCGCTTCTTATTCAGGATGAAGTAGAAAATATGAAAATGGAGGAGCGCAGACTTGACGATGATATAAGGTCATAAAGCAAGTGCATGGACTGTGTATGTACCCTAACAAGCTATTCAATCCCATTCTAATTCATTTCCACTTTTTTGTTTCAGAGAAATGCAGGAAAAGTTGAGGTGTCTCAGTGAAGATGAAAACAATCAAAAGTAACATGCTGTTCCATGAGGGAACTAAATTTTCATTTGACCAGCTCTTATTGTTATTGCATACTTACTCATATATTATACATGCAGGTGGCTTTTTGTCACAGAAGAAGATATCAAAAAATTACCTTGCTTCCAGGTATAAATGAATAACAATCTGCCCACCTTATACCTTTGTTAAATCAATATCAAACACATTCATTTATTTGTTTATTACCTCCAGAATGAAACTCTGATAGCAATTAAAGCTCCCCATGGCACTACTTTAGAGGTCCCTGACCCTGATGAGGTACTTCTTTTGACTCCTCTAAGCATGGACCCTGAAAATAATATTCATGTAATAAGTGTTTGTTACTATGCCCCTTTCAGGCTGTTGATTATCCACAGAGAAGGTACCGAATAGTTCTTCGAAGCACCATGGGACCCATAGATGTTTATCTAGTGAGGTATATTTAAGTTTCAAGTCTTGATATCTTTTCTAAAGAAGTGACTTTTATCACTGGAATATCATTGATTTGTGGTTATTGTTTGGAATAAGCCAATTTGAGGAAAGTATTGAGGAGATTAATGCTGCTGAGGCACAAGCACAAGCACGCATTCCTGAACCACCCAATGCAACTGTTGATACTTGTGCACCAGCTACAGAACCAGAGACCATGGGAAATGAAATTGTTGTGTCTGAAGTGGAACCTCAACGAATGTTCTCAGATGCAAGCACATCACAGGATTTCATGGGCGGGATTATGAAGATTGTGCCGGAAGTCCATGTGAGTATTTGATTAATAAGATGTATACCTTTGTTTAGCATACGGTTTTATCGAGAACAATTACTCAGTTGTCCATGGCTAACTTGGATGTTTGATATTTGCAGAATGATGCTGATTACTGGCTAATGTCTGACCCGGATATAAGCATCACTGACATGTGGAGACTCGATGGTATTCTAATCCAACCTCCATTTTCCCATTTCACTTATCTTCATATATTCATTCTCTTTTTTTCCTCCAAATTTGACACCTTTTACAGCTGGGATCGACTGGAATAGCTTAGAACCGATGTCTGAAGACTACCCGATGTCGGAAATTGGTACTCCGCAGCCCCAATCACCCCTGCCAAACACAAATGCAGTCTCTGCTGTTACAACTCCACCAGCCCATTCCCCGCCACCACCTACTACTGCAACGCCTCCTGTCACCAACGCCACCGGGCCTACTTATATCAGATAAGGTAATGTTTGAATTGAAATCCTACAAGTTTGGTGATAAAACAATGCTTGTCTTTACATTCAAATTTATTGAAAAATGACAGTGCAGAGGCAATCAATCTCAGAAACTTTCCAAGTAGTGGAACTTGGCAATTGTTCTGTACAGAGAGAGGTCTGCTTGGCAAGAGGAAATATGTGGCAATAAATAAATTTATATGTTACGAATTAATGCTGTTTAGTAGTATGTTGATGACACGGGATCTACTTGTAATATAAGATATAGATATAGATAGATAGATTCACTAGTTGCTGGCTTATGTTCTCTTCCATTTATCCCCTTCCCCCTCAACTGCTTCTGTATATTTATTGCAACTTCTGTCTTTACTGCCTATTGTTACTTCTTGGGTTCTTGCATTTGGTGCTGAGAGATTTTTTTTTTTTTTTTTTATAGTATTTTAAGGTTAAGAATATGTTTTTTTTTTTTTATGGGATATTTTATTAATATTGTGAACTATTAGTACATTTTGTTAAAATTACTTTAAACATAAATGATTGCAAATAGTTCAGCGTGGAAGATAATGAAAATGACTCGAAAGTGCGACCTTTGCACATAGTCGACTTGGTTTTATTTATTTTTTTTTTTTTTCCTAAGGTTATAGGGCGGATTCCATTCATGATGTAAAATTTAATTCATGCCCAATTATTTATGTTTAATGATAATAACTAAATATGCTGACAACTTTAAAAAAACTGTGCAATTAAAATTATAATTATTGGTCTACAAACAGAACCAGTTGTTTAAACCATTTTCACTTGTACATGTCACTGTGAGGTCACGAGTTATCTGCCACATATGATTTGAGTATAGGGTGACTTGCATGTCGAATCTAGTTTGCAAGTCTTATATTCGAAAGTGAGTTCATCCCGTGCGTATTTTACGTTGCCTTGTAAGGATTGTCCACTTGTGTGAAACAGTAGATTTGTGATAGTAAGATTATAGATTCAAATTACCACTTCTGATTTATCTGTCATACATGATTTTGTTTATGATTTTGTTTTGGAACTTAATTTACACGTATTAGATTCAGCCAAAAATTGACGGCGCACCACCTCATCAAAATAAAATAAAATAAAATCGAACCGTTTGTTAAGTAATTATCACGCATTCATTGACCCTCTGAAATTTCAAATTTAATTACTCCATCAGCTGTGTTTCATTAATTTATTATTAATTAATTAACTTGTTGCAGTGTCTGACCCCGTAGCACTGCTAGTTAATAATAATTAAATCATATCTATATATATATGAATCCAATTGCAAGATGACAGCTGTCGTTGTACTTCCTACAAGTAGGACCTCACCTAATAAATCATAGCTCAGCCGCTTGCATATTCGTTCTCACACACACACACACCACAACAATTCCGTCCGTACGAAAGAACGAAGTTGAGAGGGAGATACAGAGATAGAGAGAAACAGAAATGGCGTATGCTGCTGCAAAACTCGCAAGCAGCTATATACTGTCTTACCCCGTCCACGATCATCTCCTCGAAACGGTTTTGGAGTCCATCGCCATGGAGCTTCGTTCCTTGTCACCGCTTCTCTTACACTACACCAACAAGGAGGGCGCCAAGCTCAGACTCGATCCTCTCGAAGAACAAATAGAAGACGCATTAGACAACTTTTTAGATCTCTTCGAATCTCATATCACTCCAGACCGATTTCTTCCCAAACCTATCGACTCTCAAACCCAAACTACTAACCCTAAGCAGCAGATTACAGACTATCCTCTCAAAGAGTTCAAACGTCTCCGTCAACAGATCGCCGCTTTAGCAGAGGAATTCAAGGTCAAGTTGCTGCTCAACGACCGTGAAGAAAAACGCAATCGCCGCCCCGACCTCGCCGTCGACGATTTCGATTTCGATTTCGATTTATCCAGAATCTATCAGCCTTCTCCGATCCCGAGGTGTAGCAATCCTGTCGGATTGGACGACGAACTAAATCACCTTATCGACAGAGTTATGGGAGACTTTCATTCAGTCAACTGGACCGCAATCGCCATTACCGGCATGGCAGGTATCGGAAAAACTACTCTGGCTCGACAAATCCACGACCATCCATCAGTTTCCGCTCACTTCGACACGCGCATTATGATAACCGCCGGCCCAAAACTCAGGTTTCGAAGTTTTCTATTGCTTCTTCTTCACCATTTTGGCAATTTTACTGCCGAAACCCTACAGAAGTTGAAGGACGCAGAATTAGAGCAACTTCTTCAGGAATTCCTAAATGGTCGACAATACCTAATTGTGGTAGACGACGTGTGGAGGCCGGACATATTCGGCAATCTCTGCCGAATTCTGCTCGGCGACACAAGCGAAAGTCAGATCATCTTCACCAGCAGGCGCTCCGACATTTTCCCCGCCGGAATGCTTCACGTCAAGCATTTCCTCAGCGACGAGGATAGCTGGGAACTCCTTCGAGACAGGGTGTTCCCATGTCCCGACGAAGAACACTGCAGCTACCAGTTAGAGATAATCGGGAAGCAAATCGCTAGAAACTGCGAAGGCCTTCCATTAGCAGTGGTTTCTGTGGCTAAACTCCTCTCTGAAAACGAGAAGACAGTTGAATACTGGAAGAAAGTTTCAGAGGACGACAATCCGCTCAACATTGGTGAAGACGACGACACAGAGATATCCAAATCTTTGTATTTGAGCTACCAAATGTTGCCTCAAAGTCTCAAGGCCTGCTTTCTCTATGTAGGATTGATCCCCAAGAGTTACAAAGCGATCTCCAATTTTAACCTAACTAGATTGTGGCTTGCTGAGGGATTCCTTACGCCAGAGCCGGGAGTGTTGATCGAAGACATTGCGACGGCGATATTATCTGAGCTAGCTTCCCAAAGTGTCGTCCTGGTTCATCAGTGGAGCTCGATGGGACCGATCAAGACATGTCGAGTCCATACGGTGTTTCGAAACCTCTGCGTCGGTGTGGCTCAAAAACAGGAGTTCTGCTATGTGTTCAAGAAGTATTCGTATAGTTTTCCTCGAGGGATTAATTGGCAGCCGCGGATATGCTTCCACAACATATCGATCCTTAGCATCCAAGAAGTGCGCAGCACGTTAAAATCGATCCCTTCTATTCGATCGTTTCTCTGTTTCGGGCCACGACAGTTGTATCCTTTTCATGTGGAATTCGGTTTCGAATCGTTGAGGACGTTAGATGCGCAACGAATCCGGTTTTACGAATTCCCTAATCAAGTTCTCGACTTATGTCGCTTGAAGTACCTCGCCGTAACATACGATGGAAAGCTCCCCGAGTCGATATCAAAGCTGTGGAGACTTCAAGTCTTGATTGTCGATCGACATCACTCTGTGAAATCACCCGACGGGCATTTGTATCTTCCGGTGGAGATTTGGGATTTGAAATGGCTGAGGCATCTACAATGCCCCGGCGCTGATCTTCCCGACGAGGGTCGAAGAGGCGTCGACGGATGTGACGAGTATCCTATCCTAAATCACCTCCAAACTTTGTCAGGCGTTAGTCCTCGTAGCTGCAGGCCGAGGATTCTCGCAAGAATGCCGCGGTTGAGGAAGATCGGGATTCGGATTCAGCTCGCTCCCCATGAAAACGAGGATTTGAGCTTCTTTGGAAACATTGCGCAACGATTCTCCCGCAGGTTGATGAAAGTGAGGTCGCTGAAATGCGTTGTCTCGGCTACGAAATCCCAAATGGTATTAGCCCCTGGAAATGGCATTCCCATCTTCCCTGTTCGTGTGGTGAAGCTGGCATTGAGTGGATGCAGACTTCCATGGGAGTGTAGCTTGAGTGCCATTGGCAGGCTGCGACACCTTGAGGTGTTAAAGCTGCGGTGGCGTGCCTTCGACGGCAGCGTTTGGGAATTACCTGAGGGGGGTGGATTTGGGAGTAGCTTAAGATACTTGTTGATGGAAGATTTGGATGTTGAGGAGTGGAGGGGTCATCACCATGGGCACTTCCCTAAGCTGGAGAGACTGGTGATTAGGCATTGCTACAGATTGCAGGAGATTCCTGTGGAGCTTGCATTGGGGAAGATGAAGATGATTACGGTGGAGGAGTGCAGGCCGAAGCTTGGGACGGTGGCGCGGCGGATACAGATGGAGGGCGAGGCCGCCGGAAAACGGATTCAGGTTGAGATCTTGTCTTCCTTTCTTGAATGAATTAAGATAAGAGAAGATCATCGTTTCTGATCATGCATCCTGAACCTGATCCATTCAGTTGATCTAAAACGTGCTGGTATGTTGATAAACATATCCTCCTCCTCCATTTGTTTCTGATCTTTGTACACCAAATTATTCATCCTAAATTGTTTCTATTAATTGCAGTTGGACCTTGCACACTTATGGAATCCGAAACTCCTTCCAGCTGGCCGTTGCTGTTTGAAAAGTTGCAGGTTCAAGATATTAATGGTGAAAAAAATAAATTATTTCGTGTAAACTATAATAATATTAGGGTGAACAAACCCAAGTTTTCATACTTAAAAAATCATTTGTATATGGGCCTAAGAAGAATTATACTAAAAAGTTGTCTTATGAAACATTATTTATATGATGAAAAATTAAAGGGAATAAATTGCCTTTAAAATTTTGATAGTATAAAATAATTGTATAAACTATAGTGATTAAGAGCAAGTTATAAATTTTGATTCTTTGAAGATGATTTCTATAAATAAAGTATGGTGCTTATTTATTTATTTATTATATATCAACAGACCCACATCCCATTAAAATACAATAAATAACAAGTGAAATTAGATACTATACTCGTGTATTTTTTTTTTTTTTTTTTTTTTTTCTATTTCGGGTTTTTTTCTACTATGTGCCAGACTTCAACAAAACATCATAATATATGGTTAAAACCAAAACCAAAACCAAAACCTAAAAACAGATTCCAAATTTTTCGAAATTGTAATCAGCTCCAATAAGCATATACAGCCGATTTATATGATATGTTACAGCAAGGAAATTCATCCTTGTTGGATTAGACATAGACATGCATATAATAATATAATAAAATTAAGATTCAATCTACATTTTTACCTGCTTAAAAATGATTCACTGATGAAATAGGCTGAGGCTGATCAAATTGAATGAAACACATCAGGAGGAGGCATTCATTCTCTTCCATCTTTGTCTGTCTGTCAATCATGGCAATGTAATGTATTGTATGTTCCAAAAAGCCCAACTACAAAAAAAGTTAATATTATAACAAAGAAAAGGCTATATCCATCGAAATAGTAAGCAATCACTTGCACTTACATGATATGATGATCAATCCTCCAGAATCTGCTGTCTTTCGAGCTCAATAATATTCTCAGTCAACATGCTGCTGAGAGTCGCGTTTGATGTTTCATTACTGCTCCTGCATTCCTGCAGCTGTTCCCTCAGGGAACGGATCAGCTCGTTCAGCCTCTGGATGTTCTTTTCCTGCGATAAGATAATCTGCACCACCATATAACATCAATGGATGCACGAATCGGAAAGCACGCCATTTTTTAATAGACTACAAATTTGCTAACAGTTTTGGCTCTTTCTTCTTTCTATCACATTCTCTATAGTTTCTTTTCCAATGCGAACTCAAACTCATATGCTTCAACAATTTCCAACGCGTTTAATCCTACATGTGTCTTTTGAGGTTCGAAATAAGGAAGCAAGCTTAGATGAGAGCTAGGGATGACAGTGAGATGGGTTTGCAACACTATCCATTGCAGATTGAGCTTTCATGCCAAAACACTACCGGCATGTGGATTGTGTTGGGCGTTTTATTCGTAAATTCATGCCGACAAGGAATAATATAATAATCTCAAAGTAGAGCAAACCAAGAACATCTTTGACATAACTAAATAAAATTGAATTGTTACTGGAAAAATTAATGAGAAAGGGTCGGTGGCATTTTTCGAATCAATATAATAGTAGTGCACATACATATGTACATATAGGGCAGGTAGACCTTCATCCTAATTGAACCAACTGGATAGTGTTTGGAATGAACTAAACCCTCCATAAATCCACAAACTAAATTGTAAAAAATACCACTACTCTCCAAGTTGAGTAGGGTTGGATATCGATGGGTGGTTCAGGTTCCAATAACATCCCCTAATGCAGGTAGGATCTATTATGGGGCCATTTGACACCATCTCAATAGTGTTGCCATTAGGCTTTCGGGTAGTTTCCATTTAGATGGTGCTCGCACGAGCATTTTTCTGCAATGTGGGATCAAACTTTATATGCTAATACCTTAATATCTTGCCGAGATACGTTAATTATAATGCGTATGCATTGAGCATCCTTCACACAGAGCTCTAACTATTATTCTCCTCGTTTAATTAACCATTCAGTACAAAAAAAAAAACTAACTAGCCACACATGCTACACTCATTCATCCTTCCGCAGGAAAAAGGCCCCTTAAAGCCAAACCATATGTCCCCTTCTTCACACCACTAGAGTTTAAAGAAAATGTAGTGTTTACACATAAAACCCCGAAAAATGACCGGCTATACAGAGAACTTGTAAGTACAACAATCATCTAATCAAAATAATGTTCTGTACATTAACAAATACGGGCATCAAAACTCAGTGCTCTTGTTCACATAACATGGAAAGAAACCGGAAAATGAGTTGATTCATAAATTAGTTTCAAATTATTCAGCATCCGAAGCTGACATTTGATATAAACGAAACCAAATTTACATGCAGGACAAATATAGCCTTTACACCATACCTTATATAATTCATGATGGAAGAAACGACAAATTTATATGACAATCAAGACAACAATATTTACCAATTCCAGCTGTCCCAATTGAAGGAATGTAGTGCAGAAAGATAAGAATTACCTTCTCCTTGACGGCTTCTTCTCTTTTAGATATTTGCTGCTGCTTCTGAGATTCCCGCGGACTAGCATCTATGTCACTTACCAACTGTTGTCTCCACTCGAATTGTGATGTAATGATCAACACCAGAAGAAGGAAAACAAGCAGCATTGGCCTTGACATGATTGCAGATCTTTTTCACAAAACCTAAAGAAACCTACAAAAAAAATAATAAGTGGACAAACACAGCTTTCACAATTAGGATGATATAGTGGAAGAATCCATAAACTAACTGCACTCATACATAATACAAATCACGAGAGAGTCATGAACAAACAGAAACAAATTTTTTGTATTATAATGGTTCTTCATCATGACAGAATTGCAGAAATGTAATGAAAACCCAAACCCGTGCCACCGGAACCATGTCTCCTCTGATGTCATATATATATATAATTCGGACTTCTTGCAGTTAGTTCACCAAATTTTATGCTAAAATAACTCAACGCTTTGGGAATTTCGAAACTAGAAATAGAACACCCAATTCAAGCTCAAGAGTCTCGAAAATAGAAATTGATAACGAAGACCACAGAAATCTTATCAAAACTAACCAAACCAGACACCCTACTTTAATGTTATTTCAAGTCAATTCTCGATTATTGTTTAACATTTATTGGGAAACCGAGAAGCGGAAATTCTAGAATAGAAAACGTAAAATAAAATTAAATTAACTGAACAACTTACAGATCAGTGCTCAACTTTGGGACGAACAGCATCTGAACAAAATCCAGCAATCTTCGGAAAATGACCAATAAAATATTCCGTTCGGTTGAGGGTTTACCAAAAACAGTAGAAGCAGCGAATCATCCACGATTCGCCGTTCTCTTTTTCAGTGACGAGGATCGCAAGCAGAGCGGTCAAAAAACATTACTGAAACTAATTTAGACGAATTGCTGCTGAAAAAAAGAGAGATTGATCAGAGTCAGTAATGGCAGCGAAAATACTACGACCCTCCCTCGGACCCCTTCTTCTGTCTTCCTCCTTCCTCACTGTCCTCGCCTCATTTTTACAATAATTAAATAACCACTGCGCCATAATTTTCTACTAATTATCTAATTTATTTCAGATATACTAATATATATATACGTTTGTGAGGAGAGAAACATCGAATTAATATTTAAATGGGCTCAGCCCATACAGGCCCATTCTTCATAAGCCCAATTATTGTATTTTTATTTACTTTAAAATTACTAGGAAATTCAAACTTAAAATCAAAATATAAAATACAAATTTATAACACAAACAATTTTTATTTATTTATTTTTTATGACATGGGAATCCGATGCTGCTATTGACCGATAAAACAAGTTACATTAGGGATATGTTCTTTTAAGGAATTTTTCCAAAATCTTACTCCATATGTGATTTAAATTTATTTATTTATTTATTTATTATTGTCATTAAAATTTATTTTTATTTTTATTTCAATAAAAACGTACAAAACTTTTTCTATTTTTCTTTACCATAAAAAAATATATATTTTTTTGTTCATTTTTCTTAAAATTCGTGTTCTATCAAATGGACATAAATTACTATTTATCAAACTTTTTTTTACTTCAAAATACAGATTAAATACTTATTTTTTATTTTTATATTATAAAAAAATAAATAAATAAATAAAAATAAAAAAAGTTTACATTCAAAGACCTGAGTGGGATTTGAACTCGTTAATCTAATTTTTTACTTATGTTTTTTACCATAGACCATGTGGGAAAATGAGATGACCAAATATATTACAAGTCACATACAACTAATATCACTAATTAATTCCGATTTGAATCAAATCTCAGCTGTTTCCAATACAATGTTTTTTTAGTCAAATTTTTCTAAATTTTACTATTAAGATTCTGCGTTTTCTGAAAAAAAAAAAAATACATTTTTTTTCTTACAAAAACATCCAATCAAATATTATTTTCATATTAAATCCAAACCATTTTTTTTTTTTTAAACTCATCAAAAGAAATACACCCTAAGTATTTTTTAATAATAATAATAATAATAATAATAATAATAATAATAATAATAGATGATATTTTGAAATATATGGCGCATTATTGATTGATGTTTCGATCATATTAATAATTTAGTGATGACGAAGTTGTATGGACTCAAATGATTATTCAATCTCAATTTCTAGAAGAATATTTATTTATTTAATTTGATTGAATAATAATAAAGTACGAAGACGGCACCTATAATGACGTTGTGGCGTAATCACGCTGCTTACTATATTTTATTTTATTATTATTTTTTTTTTAGTCTATATTTTTGTTACACGCTTGGGAGTAAATAAATATTATTGAATAAAATGGAAGTACTGAGAGTACAAAAAAGGGCTGTAATTTGAATTAAATTTATTGAAACAAATTTTGTGTGTGTTTGATGCTCACGTTTTGCTCCCATTTTTTGCTATTTCTGTATTCTAGAAATCCATTTCTATTGAGATATCAGGATTTTTCTTTTCATAAAAAAAAAAAATATAAATAAAAATACACATTTATATTATTTACACAATTTTTTATATTTTATATAAATTGTTATTTTTATAAAATTATCTTACAAAACAAACACAACTGTCTAAATTCCTTAGAGCATCAATCAATATACACGGATCTTTTTTACATTTGGATTTTATTTTATTTTTTACTATATATTAATATTAATTTTATATAGATATATATAGTTTCCCCATTAAATATTATATTCAAATCAAGCACTGTTTAAATAATTAAATAAACCAAAACAAAACAAAGATAAATAAATAAATAAATGACAATATAACGGACACATTTTCAAATGAATTTTGAACCCTATTTGCTTTTTAAATTGATAGGGGGCTCGATAGATAGAAGTTGAGTTTTGAAGTTTGATTTAATGTGGTATTAAGTAAGTATTTTAAATAAATATAATCATAATTAAAATATATATTAAGAGAGAAAATATAACAAAAAAATTCTCTACTAAATGAAGTTCCAATTCTCTATAAAGAGTTGGCGTTTTATTATTACATCAAATATAGGCAAGTGTGAAATTTTAAAAAATATTCACATATATAAAACCATTGATAGACTACGTAAATAAATAATAAGCCTTAATAAATTGACGTCTCACCAGCCTTGTAACAAATCTCACATGATTTGACTTTAAATATATATATTTTTTACTGTATATAACTATAATTATTTAATAAGATCTTCCATCAAGAAAAGATCAAATAAAAAATTCACTAACAAAAAATAAACCCACTTATTTACTTTAATTACTAAATTTCTCATCATTTAAAAATGAAATTTGATTTTTTTCATAAATTTTATAGTTATCTATCTCCTCATCAGGAAAAATAACCAAATTCCGAAGAGAAATATTGAGAGTCCAATAAACATGCAACACGTGTCCATCAGATTTTCTCTCCTCCGCGTTCTTAGCGTTAACAGCTCTTTCCGCCTCAGAAACTCTTCATAGTTACCTTTTTCCATTCCTCTGTTGCTTTTACATCTTTGCCCTTCCATCGCCCTTTGCAAAATTACCATACTATCCCTCCCCGTCAAAGTTCTTCCCTCCATGTCCTCCACCTGCAAGCTCACCTCTCTCAGCTGCAATTCGCCGCCGTCCTTGCCGCCGGAGGTCACCGAGACGGACAATTGTACCGGCTCATCGCCTTCGCCCGCCGATACGGTGGCGAAACGAAGCTGTATGCCTTCGGTCAGCCAGTGCCGCCGCGCATCGACCGCGTTTGCGCTCGCGACGTTGATCGCTCGATTTTCGGAAGGATTGATTAAAATCCAGCTCACTCTCAACCGCTCCTTCGCGAGTTCGGTGCACGCGCCGTCGAATTTCAGCGGCGTCGCCACCGTTTCGTTGCATTCGAAGAGGTCGAGGCGGAAAGGAGAGTTTGCGAACCAGGAGGAGCTCGTTTCCGTGCGCAGTACCTTCGAGTATAATAACGTATCTTCGTAGTAGATATCGACGGCGGAGATTAATTCCGACGTTTCAATCGGACGCGCGTATTTGCTCGATTGTTTGTTGTTGAGGAAATCGCATCGGACGGCTGGGAAGGAGTCAGAGTAGAACGAGCGGTGGCCGGAGGGGAAGGCGGAGATGGCATCGCGGACGGAGGAATCAGCCGTGGAAGGCCACGTGGTATTGCAAATCTCCTTCCACAAATGATCGTCGGCGCAGAGAGAGAGCAGATGTGCGGAGGAGCAGCCGGCGGCGGCGAGAGTAGGACCGTCGAGTCGGTTCAGGATATGCGATTGGATGATGTCTGGATGGAGAGCGGTAATTGGAGCGTCTCCTCCGCCGTCGACGTCGGAGACGGCGACGGCGACGGTGGCGGCGGCGACGGCGACGGTGGCGGCGGCGGCAGCGGTAGAATCCATTTTATAAATATCTAAAACTGAATGGATTTGGACTGAGGAGAGGATAAAGCAATTTGAGAGTATTTATACTTAGGGATTTGGATCATGGATCGGGTCAATACTGGCACCTTGTACGGCGGTCCTTTTCGGGACTTCGGAGTCCCGATCCATCTGTACCGTTCATAGTGCGGGCCCAGAATATGAACGGCGGAGATAGATCTGATGTAGGAACGCAGAATTTGCTATGGGTGTGTTTGGTTGGGGATTTGAGATAGATCTGATGTAGGAACGCAGAATTTGCTATGGGTGTGTTTGGTTGGGGATTTGAATTTTGGATAGGGATTTCAAAAGTAAAAATGTTGAATGTGAATAGTTGTATGATGTGATATAAATAGTTGATGTGATATTTTGAATGTTAAATTGATTTTTAATATAATATAAAAAATAAAAAATAGGTATTTGATTTGATGTTTTAGGAGAAAAAAATTGAACGAATAAGTAAAGTTTGGGAAAAATCCCTCAAACAAACACACCTTAAATAGATACCGATTAAAAAAGAAACTTCAAACTGGTCTACTGTGATATGCAAGTTGGGGGAGGGTATTTTTGTCATTTAACATCGGGGTCAATTGGGGCGACAAGCAACTTGTAAGATGATTCTTTAGGCATTGCAATGGCAATTTGGCCATCCCTATAATTAATGGTCACTTAATGATATGAACTATATCTACTTTGATGAAGACACAGGCCCCCGATTTGAACTCCCAATAATTAACTTGTAATGTTCAATCCATCCATTAAAATTGCCAATCTTATTTTTTATTGCAGTCTTACTACTCTATTTATTACTTCCACTCTCGAAGCGAGCCTAAACTAGCACGTGGCGTTCCAAAACGATGTCTAATTGCCACGTGTTTATATTTGACGCGTAGGATTTCTCGGAAAGATAGAAGCATCACAGGGTGCTTCCCTAGGTGGAAGCCGTCCACGTGTACAGTAAGTGCCACGTGGGTACATATATTACTTCGTGTGGGAATTCCAAACATATCAAAAAAATCTCAGCGACAGCGGGCCATCCCTGCACTTCACCCAGATCAATCACGACCGTCAAATATCAATACATAAGCGGTACAGATTCATCCGGGGTCCAAGGACTTTCCGGAATTGTTGTATTAAATTCTTGAAAACAACAAACAAGACACATGGAAAGCAACACAAATGTGCTAAAAAGGACACTCAAACGAAACTCAAATCATTAAAATAGACAAAATTTATTTTTTAAGGTATCTGCTTTCATAGGATGCCACAATTCTTGCACATGGTGATATATATTATAAGAGTTTGCAGATTGCTGTAGCATGGTTCTACGCTTTCCATTTTAAGCCTAGTTAGTGTAATGGAAATATATATATATATATATCCAAGCTATGTTAATCATCTTCAAGCATAGTTCAACGCATTCCATGTTTATCATCTTAAGAAGAAAAAATGCTGATTATGTTGTCTGTAAATTTTATGTAATCCAAGTGTGTTCATATATAATAGAAATCTGGAAAGAATTGAGCCCAAAATCACAAATTTCACAGTATACAATCAAGAGAGAGATTACGATCACAAACAAACACGAGCAAGAGCAACTTTGGTGGGGTAAGAAACAACTAACCTGCCCCCCTTGGGATATCGATCCTCGAGGGGTATGCCCGCCCTGCCATGAGCACAATGTATGGAGTGCCGGCATAACCCCCTAAACCCTAAACCCTAAACCATACAAACATCTGGTTTACGAGCCCTTGTATCTTAATAATGAAACACACATTTTGAGCCTAGGGCAAAATGATTCCAATGTCGAAACTACCATAAAATGCTAGCTCATTGTTGAGAAGTAGCCAAACTTTCATCAAAAGCATCAAGCTGGATGAGCATTCCTGATGAAATTTCCATGACCTACGCATCATCCCATGCTGATGGGCCACCCAATCCAATTTCATCAGCCAGGGGCTGTTCAAGAGAGGCAGGATTAATAGCCCGGCTCTTGGTTTTCTTCTTCTTCTTCGGATGAGTTACCAGTCCACTGATTGCATCAATGTTTCCCTTGATTTTATGTTCTGATACTTGATCAGAAACCTCCATGGAAACTCCGGCTTTAAAAAGATCTGTAAATGGAATTTCCGCACTGTCAATTGCTTCATCTCCTTTGAAATCCTTTCCTGATTTCTTACCAGGTTTATCGTCTGTTACAACACTGCCCAATGTTTTTATACTGCCATGCTCCTTCTGTTTTTTTTGCTTTGATTTCATTTCTTCCTTAAGATTGGCATTTAGAGTTTCTGCATCATTCGTGACCCCGCCCTTGTTCTGTTGCAACTTCATCTTTTTCTTCAATCTCTTCTCAGTTACATAGGCATCCACAGCAGAATTGGCAGTCCACTCATCCAGGGATTTTTTCCGCTTCCTCATATCTACAACATTGGTAATACGGTTATCTGTACTTTCATCAAGTCGATGAGTTTCTTCTGAGCTCTTAATTCTGAATGGGGGATCCATTTCCATGTCACTTTTAAGTGCCAGTTTATCAGAGGTATCAAGGGAGAACTCATCATCTTTTTCTGGAACTTCTTTTGCACTGATTTTGTTGATCGGTTTAGCATTAAAAATGTGTAGATTTGGTAAAAGCTTTTTGACCTGGTAACCATAATTCACATTCAAAATCTAAGTATGAAACCATATCACGGAAAGTACTTGAAAGAGACGAACTTACTTTTTTCAGTACATTTTCCTTTTCAGCAACAGGATTTCCTTTTAGATTGAAATTTCGTAAATTAATCAAGGAGGTGAGCACCTAAAAAGCAAATGAATTTTCAGAATTTTGTACAGGTGAAAAGCATACTATTGAATAAGCAGACCCAAAAAATACAATTAGAAATATAACTATCACCTTCAGACTGGACCAGCTGGTGATAGAATTGTTTCCCAAGTCTAGATTCTGAAGTTTCACAAGATGGCCAATCTCACTAGATATAGTCTAAATGTAAGAATAAAAATTAGGGGCTTACTCATAAAAATAAAGTACAAATAGTTAATTAAGCCATACCTTAATTTCATTGTGAGCAAGGCGAAGTTCTTTCAACTGTGTGCAGGACTTCAAGGACGAATCAATAGATTGCAACTGGCAATTAGACAGAGAAAGCTGAAACAGAGGACAGTGAGATTCATCATATCGTATTCTTATACCGAACTGATTCAAAAGATTTCTAAGCATACTTTGGTAATTGATTTGACTTGGATAAAAGATTCACCAAGTGACCTGATTGGATTCCTGGAAAGAACTGCATTGGTAAAATTAATAGATAAATGCCATTAAATTCATAATGACATGTAACAGTAATGTCACACAGGCTACAGCCAGATACATTAGAAAACAAATATGCTAAGCTAGTACCATTATTTATATAAATTTTAAGCATGGGCCAAACACAAACCCAACTCACATGACACACAAGACCATGCGATTTATCCTTCCTAGCTAATACAAGTACAAATGTAATTAAAGTTCCAGAGTATACATAATTAGGGACAAATTCCACATAGCTGAGTACATTCATTACAGAATTCCAGAGTCTAGCAATCCACACCTTTATACTTGTATGCATCTGTCCGTGTAATTAATACAGAAATGTTAAGCCTACGTTACATGCAATAATCTCTAGAACTACTACTGAAAGATCCCAAATTGCATGAGCAATAGGTCTTTCATGTAAAGGGTTCTGTGTCCATGATTCAAAATTTCCTTGCTTAGTTGCCTAGCTACAGCCCACATGAAGCAGGTTTCTGGAAGTAATATAGTTTTTAATTGCCTGAAGTGAACTTATGATGAAATATTGCAGATGACATTCACAATAGGATCAAATATAACAGTATAATATGACATACTTGATATATTTGTTGTATTTTTTACAAGATATAACTTCAAACTTATATTGCAGTTTCATTACAAGTGAAACCAAGGCTATAGTGGGTCAGGTATACATACTTAAAACTAACCACAAAATTAACAATATGACTCATAATATAAGTCAAGAACCATACCTACCTAGGGTATTTAGCTCTTTCATCTGATCGAGCTTACAAACTGAACTGATCTCATTTTCTGTTGAAGATGAGATTATGATGATTAGTGAGATGATGCAAAACATCCTTGCTGGTCATTACTTAGTTAAAGCACCCCTACTTGTTACATCATGAACCTACCGTTCAAAATCAAAGCTCGCAAACTTGAAAGTGATTTGACCTCATCCATTGATTTAAGCTTGTTTTTTCCAGCATTTAATACCTGTACAAATGAAGAAGGGAAATCCATCTCTTCAATGACAGAGAAAACTACCACTTCAATAACTAATTAGAAGCAAAAAAAAAGAACCAAGATTCAGTTTCAAAAGCATATAAATACAAACCAAACATGAAATGAAAACGGTCGCACAATATCAATTTGTACTTACGGTGAGTTTAGTGAGGCCTTCAATGCCTCTCAAGCTCTGAAGCTTGTTCTGCACAACTGATAACCACTTCAAATTCACACATGACTTCAAGCCCTAAGAAAATTATAAAGAATTGCAGAAAAAAAAAAATCCATCAAACTAAAACGACAAAAGGTAAAGCACTATAGTTTTTGCCGTATGTTTCAGTACCTCGAGTGAAGTTAAACTATTGAAACTCAGGTCCAGCCTTTCCAAATTCGTGAACTCACTCAAGCATGAAACCTGTTAAACGCCACCAAAAAACAAACTTCCAATGAACATACAGAAACAAAAGACTGAAAATTTGTCTAGCAATGTAAATAGAAACCTACAAAAAGCATGAAAATACATTACATCAGAAAGCGCTCTATGCGTTAGAGTAAGAGACGTAATGGAGCTAGGATCGTTCGCATTCTTCTCTTGCAAGATTTTTCTCGAGCTCAGCACCGCCATGTTGAAATTCCAATTAGGGTTCTACTCTGTAAATAGGGTTTTTTCTATTCAGGAATGTAAATTTGATACCGCCAAGACAAATTCTTTCCCAGATCAAGGACGACATGTAATAACAATCATACCCTCTAACAAATTTTAGTGGGCCTCCATCTTTTTACCGGCCCAAACATGAACCCAATGGAGGTCCAGTAAGAAAAATAAATGGCCCAACTTATCATATTCTTATTCCTCCCTCCCTTCATTTGCTTCTTTCTTTGTAACTTACTATAAACAATTCTTACATATTATGGTTGCGCGTGGTTTTTAATTAAAACACAAATAACACTATTTAATTTGTATACTTACTAATAAAATATATATATTTTTTTAACAAGTTATATATATATATATATACATTTTTTAACGTGGAAATCCTCTCCTTAACAAGTTATATTTTAATTGATTGTCTTATAAAATAAATAAAGATATTTTATAAGTAGTTATGTTATTTGTGTAAGTAAATTAATATTAAATGATACTCCTTCCTTCCGTCCGCTTACAAAATTTACATATTTCTATTTTGGGACGTCCAATTACAAAGTTTACATTTTCTTAAATACCCTACTTTTTTTCACAAATACCCTTGCTTTACATCACATCATTACTTTTACACAAAAAAGTAAGGGCAAAAATGTAATCTACTTTTAACTACTCACTATAGTTAAAATATTATTATTTCTTAAACACGGCGCCAAAAGTAAATATAACTCTTGTAAATGGACGGAGGGAGTATAAATTAAAGAGTATATAAAACTTATTTATTATAAATACAAATATATATTTTGTGTACAAAAAAAAATTAGAAATAAGAGTTTTTTTTTTTTTTTTAATATCTTATTAAAAGACTATTTAAACTAAATTTCAAACACCCTGCAATATTTTTTTTTTATGTCCCAAACACTATACAATATTTCCAAAAATAGGAAATACACTTTACCCCCTCGCATCGTCTAAATAAAAAAAAAATGAAATATATATTTCTCTCTCCATCACATTATCTTAATGATACCCACCAAAAAAACTCGTGTCAAAAGTAAATGTTGCACATTGTTTGGGACAATATACTACAATTATTTGTACATTTAATTTATTTACAAATTATCTTTGAACTAATTAATTTACTCATATACTCTCGAAAAAATTCATTTTTGTAGCAGTAAACTAATACTATAAACTATACTCTTTACACCTAAGTTTGTTCTCACATTTTTTTAGTAAAATATTATATATTTTTTGTATTTTTACCATAAAAATTAATCAAAAGTACACTCATATTGACATATTGAAAATTTGAGCACATTCTTAAATAACAAAAATATATATCAATTAAAATCGATGTTCAATTTAAATAAATACTTACGAAAATTTCATATTACAAAATAAAAAATAATAATAAAATAATAAAGTGAGGATGTTGGATTTTTGTAAGGAAATGACGTTTATACCCCGAATCCTTTTTTTAAATCTTGCGTTCAGTTAAAAGTGTTGACATCAGCAGCAAGCGGCAGCGGAAGAGCTTCCTGCTCAAAATTCATCTCTCCATGCGTATTCTCGCTGATTCTCTCAGCGCATCCGCCGCTTAGGAAGGGAAAGTGTTTGGGGCGGAAAAGAGGGATGCAAACGATGTCGAAGTCGGGGAAATTGATGCCGAATTTGGACGAGAAGACCACGAAGTCGCTCAATTTGACGGTGCTGCAGAGGTGCGACTCCGCAGTTGAGGAAATCCTAATGACGGTGGCACATGTTGCCATGTATGAATTGAACGTCGATGCTAAACAATGGGTACGGTGCTGCGCAGGCTTGTGTCTCGATGGAAATAAATAAATGAAAATAATTGTTCGCGACGTAAATGTTTTGATTCGGTTTGATGTTCTTTTGATTTGGTTGAGGTGTTGGATTGATTGTTGCAGAGTCGGAAGCATGTGGAAGGTTCGCTTTTTGTCGTGAAAAGGTGAGGGTTTCTCTAGGCTACTAGAAGTTGTGTTACTCGACCTTCTTCTTTCTTTTTCCCCCCCTAAAGTTAATTTGGCGGTGGGGATGTAGGAACTTTTATGGAAGTGTTTTACTTGGTTTTATCGTTTCAGGAATGGCCAACCGCGGTTCCAATTCATCGTAATGAATCGTCTGAGCACTGGTAAGACGCTTTGGTTTGTTTGTGAAGTAGTTTTCCTGAATCGGTGATAATATGGAAAAGAATCGTAACTGATTAGTATTTCTACAGTTGATAACCTTTACCAAGATAGATATCAGATATTCCATTGTGATCTTGGTTGATGTACCATGACAGGGTAGTAGGAAAAAATAATAGTAATAAAATAAAAAAATAAAAAATAAAAATCAATTAAGTTGAAAAATGGGATGGCATAAAGTGTCAATCTATTGTTACAAGTGTGTCCTGATTCTTTGAAATGAACAATCATACATGTGTTTCATCTGTTTATGGGTAGAAGAACCTCTTCTTGTTTGTGGAACCAGTTTGTTATGATGCCTATCTATATTAAACAGTCTGAATGTTGCTGCAAGCAGCTAACATGGTGGAAAATCTCCTGGGAGATTTTGAGTATGAAGTGCACGTCCCATACTTATTATATCAAAATGCTTCTCAAGAGATATATGGAATATGGTTCTACAATCCGAAGGAATGTGAAGAGCTTGGAAATCTGTTTGGCAGGTTGGATATTATCGTTAAAGTTCGTTACATGCTAACACATGTTTGTCATGATCTTTAATCATTGGTGGCTGGCCACTTTTTAAATATATCATGCTGCTTACGTTTGGACGGTGGCAAATAAAGGTTTTGTCGCCTATACTTCTCTGAAGTCATACGACCGACAAAAATGTTTAGTAAAAGTTGTTAGGCTGATAGTTTGTACAGTGGGTATTGCTGTTACTTAATAGAATTTTTAGTCATTTCCACGTGGTGATTGATTGGTATCATTCTAGTTGCAGTCCAAATAGGATTTCATACTAGTAAGGTTTTAGAATTTTGGATCTTTGAGTACATAACATTACAGGTCGTGGGCTATTTGAATGTCCACCGAAACCCGAAGCTTACCAACTAACATATTCAGCACTTATGGTGCTGGAATCTGCTATGTTCAAATTCAATATTTATTGGCACCCTAGATTGTTGAGGCAAGTGCATCATTATCTCTATGAGTTGTTGCCCCTTTTGTTTATGCATGTGAAAACTTGTATAGATACAGAAAAAATGGAGCAGTTTCGTAGCATATCTTTTGTAACTGAAATTTTGTGATTTTGATATTTGTTTTTTACTTCTACAGCTTTCTCTTAAGAAAGGATCATGTAAGCTTATTTTTAAACAATATATCATATCTTATAAATCCTAAAAAGCATTTGCATGAACTAACAGCTTACTAGAGCTTTGAAATTCCCTCGGCAGGATAACAAATAAATAGCCTCTGCTGTACTTTCGAATACTCCATTTTCACCATTTTATTCATTGCTTTAATGCTGTCGTGTTGTGTTCTTGTTACTAGGATTCTTAATCAATATCCTAAGGGGTCTACAAAGACGATGATATCTCCTATGAAAAGGTAATTAGAGGGCATATGATAATTGCATTCATGAAATGCTATTTTTATCTGTAGACTTGGGCCAGTTCAAGTGGTTAAGCCTACTTGAACTTCATAGTCAGTCATCTACCCCACCTCCTAATCTTTGATGGGAATATAAGACAAAAACCCATCAATGCGCTCCTCTAAAATTCTAAGCATACACCTGGTATTTCTTGAGCACCTTTTTCTTTGAAAGGGATTCAATTGTCTTTAATTTTTGAGTAACTTCTATATGAAGGCAATATGATTAGCTTTTTTTCCTAATATAATCTAATTATATATGTATTCTGCTGCAGCAAGGTTCGAAATCTGGAAACAGTTCCAACACAGGCTGCGGCAGGTGCTCCTGCTACCTCCAATCCATCAGAGGTAACTCATGATCAATCTGTCATGAAGTTCTTCAATGTAATGCCCTTCTCTTTATCTCATATTTTTATATTGACAAACATTTTAGCATTTAGCTGTATGGAATTATTCTTGTGCTAGTTGACACTTGACTTCTCAAATTTAAGCACCAGTTTAACTGGCTTCTTTTCAATTGTGCCAGGCATGTTTGCACATTAGTTATTAACTTGAATGATGCAGTAATAAGCAGTTGATAGTTAGGTGCTTTTGGAAATAAAAATAAAATAAAAAATTCCCGATTTAATTGTCTGAAAAATGCCTGCAAACGTTAGAAAACCTTCTTATGAACATGATAAATAAGTATAATTGGATATGCAGCAGCATCTATATATTTGATTTAACTTTCTTGAAGCTTGGACCATAGATGGCTGCAAATTATATTTGGTGTATAAAGAAAATTATTAATTGTGTGATGCATGGTTAAGAAATGGATTTGAGTGAAACATAAATCTTTTTAATTTTCGAAATTGTACTGCACTTGCTTATCAAGTTTTGGTTCCAAGTCTGGTTCTTTCTTATCACAGCATAAATGTCTTCATATAATTTACATGCAGGCTGCTGTAAAAGGTGCAAGTACTCCAAAAACAGCAATTTCTGGGCAGCCGCACCACCCCCGGGTCACTGTTGGTCCTGTTTATCCGCAAATTATCCCTACAACAACTTCACCATCAGCTCAGATCCCTGCTAGCTTACCAACTTCAACCCCTATCCTTCCAATTCTTGAAAAACCTGAAACTACTCATGGTGTTAAGCATTCAACTGATCTGGTGACACCATCATCATTTATCAGTCCTACTTCGTCTTCTCAATTAAATAAGCCTGCCATGGCTGCATCTGTATCCACTGCCCTCCCTCTGAATAATCCTCAAGGAAATACACAACAACCTTATGGTGGTGCTTCATCACTTCACCTGTTCCCTCCGCCAATACCCCAGCAACCACTCGCTGTAAGTTCTGCTCCGACACCAACTTTCCCACCTGTTATAAGCAGAGAGAAAGTCAGAGAAGCACTTCAAATGCTCGTCCAGGTATGCATGACTCGCTCGCTATCAGCTTTTACCCATATTTAATGTCTGTTTTCTTGAAAATGGTAATGTGTTGGGATGGATCTTGATGTAATTGGTTTGCATTATAGTTTTTGTGAGTTTGATGCTTGAGCAGTGTCGTGACGATCTGTATAAATGTGTGACCAGGACACCCAATTCATCGATGTGGTTTACCAAGCAATGGTGAAAGCTCACCTCCATTCCTGATCGTGATCGTTATCGGTGATTCTCATACATACACCTCATGCTTATATACATACATACTTGATGAGGGTGTGAATTGAATGTGAATGAATTAATGGCTTTGTAGATTCCTGTTTCTGCAACTCAACATCTTCACCTCTGGTGGACAATCTCTGTATATTTGTATTTTCTGTCAAGATTGATTTGCTGCCGTGCCTTCTGCTTGCTGCAAATACATATAGATATAGATTGATTTCATGTCACCCTCTTTCTACTTTTCTTACAGAGTGGCATGCAAGCCGTGTAGAGCTAAGGTTGATTCATAAATATGCCCAGCCCCTATTTCTTTTGAAATTTTTTTATCATATTCTTGGCTCAAAAAAAATTCTTCCAGTGCCATTCTTTTCCTTCCCAACTATTTTCATCTAAATACACAAACATCTTTGCTTTATGCTCCACCAAAATGTAACATTAAATAGTTCCATAAGGAATGGCATGTGGTGTGGAAATGAATTATTGATTGTGAGGTGGAGTGGAGTCTAGTGATTGTGAATTCAAAATTTTCATCTAGTGTAAAGCCTGATTTTCTTACTATCACAAAATACAATTTGAGTACTCAATGTTTTTAGTGAGCATTGTACGAGAGACTGACAAAATCCATTTACTTTTTATACCCAAAACTCATCAAAATTTACAAGACGAACAAACCATTTTATTTTACACGTATGGGAGAGATCCCAAATTCCCAATGGGGGTCAGGGTCAGTTCAAGAAATAATGCAACTCTCTCACTTTTCTCATTATACAAAATTTCCGTAACAAAACATTACTGGCTTGTATGGAAAACGAATAACTAACGAATTATGGTATCAGAAAAGTGCATGAAAACTAAATTTACTATGCCCGTAGTCCCCATCCGCGTTCGCTGAGTGCTTTGCGAACCCGATTTGCTGCCTCTGCAGTATCATTTAACGGAGGATAGCTCCAGCTTTCGGACATCTGAAGGTGAAAAATACATAGAAACATCGTGCAAATCAGCAGGCATCAGGGAACCCAACAAATAAGTGGAATCACAAATTTTATCACATATATAAGTAGCAAGAGTGAAGAGCTGGAAGCACACGGGTAACGTGGCTAACAACTAGGTGCTCAATTTTTGAGAAGACAAGTTGGGAAATTAATTTTTGCAATTCATTATTCAGCCAACAGATTAAATATATAATTAGCAGTCTGGATTACGACCATTTTAGGCTTTTTATTGGTTACTAGTGGTTAGTTATAGAGGTTCCAAAAGGGGCATAAAAAGATGTGACAGCTGATCAAGAAATAAGACAGTAACGAGAAATATTGTGAAACAGAAAGGCGTTACTGTCACTTACATCCTCAAAACCTGTGAATGGTCGAACCTGGCCCTTCTCCCTTAATTTCTGGTGGAACTCCACAAACTTCCACTTACAGCGTTCGCCTCCAACAACATAAACAGGTTTCCTGCAATCAAGGGAGTCTTAGAAAACTACCCGCATTGTGACTGTAATCAATAGCAAATACTATCTTAGTACCCAGTGCTGCAAGCTTCGCTCAGCATAGTCACTGAATCAGCAGTGATAACAAAAGAATCAGCCCATGCCAGATGGCCCATGTGAGGATTGGGTTCTGCTAATGATTAACATACAGGTTAGCCAGATTCAGTCCCAATAAGATTTTGAACCACTTTAAGAGAAAATGCTGACCTTCACCATCCCATATGTATATTTTGGGATGAGTTCCCAGTTCTTTGATTATCACTTTAGAAACCTACAAACCAAGATCCAAAAAAACCATATATAGAACAGAATGGCAGAGAATGGCTGAACAACAGCACCACTAGCAGAAAAAATCATAAATAAATAATAAATCTTAAAACTTCAAACCTTTTCAGGTGTCCTCCTTGAGAAAGATATCCTCACGCTTCCACAGCTAGTAAGTACATTGTGGAGAGAAGTGATCAGCTGTTTTGCTAGGTCTGCACCGTATCTGCAGTACCCTACACGCACACAACAGAGCTATAAGTACGAACCAATGTAACACAGCCTCCTGACAAGATGAGGTAAGCAAAGAAGAAATTCCACAATAACTTGAGATAGGGAACAAATCACAGGGCATCAAATGGTAAAACATATCAGTGGATTTCAAGTGTAATACCTCATCACTCATCAGCCTAACAGTTGCCATAAACCCAAACACAAGTTTGTGTAAGTAAGAAATAAAAAATAAAAAATAAATCCATGTGTTGAATTGCAGTGTTGGCATCACACACAATTCTTAATAAATGACCCTAAATTCATAACAAAAATCTCAAGAAAGAGTTTGAGGGAATACAAAATGTTTATTAGACACTTATCCCACCAATTAAGCTCTTACTTTTAGCCAAAAAAGCATATCAACCCACCACACAAAGATATCCAAATTTGAACAAATTCAAATATGGGCAAGTAGTTAAAGAAACGACACTGAGTTGTAATAGTGATACACGAGTTCTATAATACATCTCTAAAAAACAGTGAAAAATAAAATTAAAAGATTATATTCACTACCAGATTTTTAAATTTTATATTATTAACTCAAATTTGTTCAATGAGTATAGAGAGCCAAGTGCGTCATAAAAAAATATATACAGAGAGAGAAAGCCAAGTGACCAAAGATATGGAAAAGAAGTTACTTGTAGGCCCTCCAATGTTTACTACAAGCAAGGGCTTCGGCAAAGGTGCAAACTCATCATGCCAAGCATTAGCTGCACTACGAAGTGCAGCAGCATCAACATTATGAAGAGATCCAACTGTGAGGACCTGATGCATGTGAACAAACATCCAGATTTATAAATTGAAAATGTTCAATGATAACCCATTCTTAGGAGGAAAACTAAACAACATAAATACATTCATGGTGAGAAAACTTACAACACGCTCATCAGGAGGAGCATAAGGTGTTATCCATTTCCGGAAAATGCGAGGAATCTGCTCCTGCCCACGAGAGGTTAATGGGAAATAATCATGCTGGGGGGTAATCACCATATCAAACCTTTCCAAATGAGATCTTGGATGCTGAATCTGAAAAGAAAACATGAGTGTCATAAATTTGTTTTTAAGATTAGCACAAGAATCACATATTAGAAAAACGGGTGCTATGTCTTCAGAATCTTAAAACTATGTAGGCTCAGGTTAAACTTAAAAATGGAAGTTAATGAAAAAACCTGGACAACGAACACATTGTCAGAAGCTAATCTCTTTATAGAACTTGCAGTTGAAATTGTATCTCTACCAGATGCAACCAGAAGTAGAGGACCATCCCTGAAAAAAGATGTTACATTACTCACATGCAACTAGATAATCAAGAGGTGAACGTACAATATAAGTTTCCTAGTGATGTAGTTAATGCATGAGAAATTTTTTTCTTTAAACAAAGGCTACCAACTGATATGCATTTAAATTTCTTATTTATTAGATCAACATATGGGGAGGGCTCATATAAAGCAATAACACTCGCTTGGATATAATCAAGCAAGTTTTAAAATGCTTAAATATATTTGAAAAACAGAGTCAAAAGCAGGCATGATACAACTACCATGGTACCTGTGAAAAAAATAAAATAAAATAAAATTGTGGACCATTAAATTTTCTCAGAAATGTATGACACAAATGCTAGAAGGGTAAAGGCATTCCAAATGAATTGGATGCACAGAAGTGATATATTTTTTTTTCTTAATTCCCTTTACAGTCCAGTACTTTTAAACAGTGAGGAAAAAACACAAGCAAATGAGAAATCGATAGTATATTCAAATGAAAAACCCAAATCCAAACCTGAAACTAGCTTCAGATATTATAACATCTGCCAGCAGTTTGAGTTAAGCATATTTGTGTACCTTTTTCAACATACAAAAGAGACAGATAGAAAAACTTACTTCTCAAAGTTTTCTTTAGCCATCCTTACAATACTCTTTACATCAGCTTCCAACACTGATGACAAACCTACACCAGCACCATTCTCCTTAGGCAAATGAATTAATCTCTTCCCTCTTCTACCAATCAAAAGTTGTGAATAATCACACATCAGACTCATAATATAGTACAACTTCTTATGTAAAGAAACTGGCAGCCAGTGTAACCACTCATTGATCCCTCCTCTTGGTCTTGCGACCCGCTGTTTTTGAACATGAACAGTGCATAGATGTCAGAAAATCAAACCGAGTTCAATTATATTAGGTGCAGAACAATTGAGAATTTCATTTAATCAATTAAGCAACATGGACATTCTCCGTCTGAATTTCCTGGGAAACTCACTCAAACATCTAATTTAACTCTAATCCCTCGATCATTAGAGAAGCAGATAATACAGCCCAATTTAACCTTATTGCAATAATCTAAATTCTAGCCATTATCATCACCATAATCCACAAGAGTGCACAAAGAAATATGATCATGTGCTTGCATATTCTACGACAAAACCAGAACTTACAAACACTCAATTACCAGCCCACCCGAACTCCTACGTTAGGCTTTTGCTAGTTGTTAAGCAAACCGGAGTCGGAACACATTAAAAGGGTCAAAAAGGAAGTGCAAAACTCACGTAGAGAGTTTGATTTTCAGATAAACCCAACGCATGAACCAACCCGATGCTCTGATTCTCCGAAGACGTAAACCCGTTGCCAATCACAACGGCACGGCGGACGACACCGTAAACATCACCCTGAAAAATATCAGGCAGCCCTCCGCCGCCCATCGGATGCGGGCTCGCGGGAGGCTCCGGAAGCCTAATCGGCTTCATCACAGACAGAAGATTGAAAGGAAAGCGAATCGAATCGAATCTAAAACCCTAGTTAGTGATTCTGCTTGATTGGAATTTGGGAATTGAATAGATTTGAACTGGCGAGGGATTCAGTTGAATAATTACGAAGCTAGTTTGCGGAAAATTCTCATTGATTAGGGTATCTCCAACAGTGGGAGAATTCCTCCAATTTTGCACCAGAAATCGTCTCCAACACAACCCACCCCGTATTTATGTGGATTTGTGTTGCTGTAATCCGCTGACCCTTGGATTACTGTTCAGGAGGATGTTATTTTTATTTATTTATTTATCATAAATTAATTTACAAATTATGCCATCTATTTTATTGTTTTGGTAAATTTTACTTTTGTTTTATTATTCATAAAATATTTTATCATTATATATTTATATCTTAATTTTCAAATAAATATTTTATTATTTTAAATTTAAATTAATAATTTATTTTATATAAGATATCACATTAAATAAAATACAATTATAATACTAATAGTATATTATTTTAAATTACAATTAAATAAAGCAATATTAATTTATAAATTTAACTTTTATAATATCAATTCAGACAACACTTAAATTGGTTGGGCTGCACCAAACACGCAGTCTCCTTAAAAAATAGACAAATTATGAAAAAGTAGAGTTTGTTTAATTGTAATTTGAAATTGTTTTGAATTGTATTGTTTGATTTAATTTTTGTTTTTTTAATACTTTGTAAAAAATAATAATTAATTTTATTGAAAATTATATTAAAGAATAATATTATTTTTTGTTTGAGACGTTAAAAAAAAAAAAAAAAACAAATCTTATATAATAATAATAATAAATCTTGATTAATAAAAAACCATAAAATCATGTGTAAAAAAAAAAATTGATTGGTAAACACACTCCAAAAATACTTTTAGAATTTGTAATTTTTGTTACTTATTTTAGATAGGAAACATACGAAATTGTGATGTTGTTTTGATAGAAAATTAGGAGTATATATTATCTTTTAACCAACTTATTGAAAATAGTGTTTTTTTTTAATACAAATATTTTATTTTTTTTCCAAATTTGCTTTGGAATTTGACGAAGAACTGTCTTATTTTATACTCAAGTTATTTGCTACGGATCGTTAGGATGTTGATAGACACAAATCGACACCTTATTAACCAATAGATAGAAGCACATGTTCAAATAACCAATAGACTCTTTTATTAGACTTTCGCTTTATATTGTTAACTTAATTGTTGCATTTTGTCAGCACCCTATCTTTGCATTTAAATAATAGTTGAATATAATATCTTAAGTATAATAATATCGTTTTTTTTTCCTTTTTTTCATAAAAAAAAAAAAATCAATATTAAATACCTATGCTTTGCTTGGAAAAATATATATAAAAATTTGAAAATTTTCAAGGATAATAAAAAATTATATATTTTATGTGATAAATAATATTTAATTTGATATTTTATAAAAATTTATTGTAGATGGACTGTAAAAATTCTAAAAGTGTTTAGGTAAATGGTGATTCTTCCAAAAAAATATGATGTCAAAGCATTCAATTTTTACATAAAAATCACTCACACAACAAGCATTTTTTTAAAAAATAAAATAAATAAAAAATCGTATGTAACACTTATTTCACTACAAATATGACATATAAACCAAAGCCAAAGCAAGAGATTTAAGGAGATGGAATTCATGGCAACTCTTTAGCTGCAATAATAAAGCTCCCTTCAATGGACACGACAATTCAAGAAAGCCAACATGTAGTGTAAAAAAAAAAAGAGGTAAAGGGTATTAAAGATGTCGAACATTAGTTTTACAGAATTTCTGATTTGTTGCAAAACAACTAAATCAAATTCCATTCGAGCTAGTTAAAACAGACTCACATTAATCGACTCGAACAATCTCAAAAATTACAGAAGCATCGAAGAGTCTACTAAGCTTAAATACATGAACACTATACATTACAAGTTTTCCATCTCGTGTTGTAGTGCAACTAATAGTGTGTTGTGTTTTCACTATCATTCTTGCACAATCCATCTAATTTTCCAAAAAGTTAAAAATAAAATGAATTACCTCAAACAACTCTATATGATGATCGACTTTTATTTAAAATATCACATCAAATACTTATTTTCATCGTTTCAAAAACACATATCATATAAATTTTTACTATTTCCAAACATCACCAGGTCGGGACAAGCTCAGTATCAAATCATTGTCCTATATCCACTCATCCATTGACATTTCTAATACAATGTAAGATATTTAACTTTGTATCTTCATATGATAAGACTCCTAGCAGCTCTGAAATTCATACGTCTTTAACATTTACCCTCTTCTAATATGACTAAATTTAAGCAGCTCTTACACATAAAAACTGCACGAGCATGAACAAGAATGGTATAAACATCATATAGGTTGCAGCAGTTTTAAGCAAAATCATACCTAATATGCAAACACAGATAGATCCCAATATGCCCCTGTATGCCACTCAACCATTTCCATCACGACCCTTCCTTGAGAAGAAATTATTATTCACAACCATCATTCTCATTATCTTCTTGAATCTCTAGTTCATAGGACAGAATCACAGAATTTCTTTACAATGTAGTAATAATTATTCATTGAAAGGAAACCATAACATATCCATCATAATATCTCATTGATTAACCATGAGTTTTCGCCATTAATGGTGGATTGTTTGTATGTTAATCTATCTAGGCCCTGTTTACTTAGAGAGGTGAACATTTATGTTGCAAGAAGCCCTGGAATGCCCTAAGCATAGATCTCGATCATACGCTAACAGATGAGCAATTAGTGATCAAAACTCAGGCATTGATCTCTAGAATTGGGATGATATCAGTACAACAAAGAATTAGCATCAGATTATTCATTCATCAATGAAGAAAACAACAGATTGCCCTGCATAACAGAAAAGTGATGAAATGAATCAATCGAGAAAACCAGTTTTTCGCCAAATGGCGTTGCGCACCTGCCTGAGATCTCTGCCTTTCAGCGTCCGACCCGCCCCTTCCAGCACCGACGACGACAATATCGGCGAATACCTAGCCGCCAGCATTTCGTGCGGCGGCAATATCACTCCATTCGTCTTCTCCTCCTCATCGTCTTCCCCCTCCTTCTCCGATAGTACGTTCTCCAAATCCCTAGCTCTCCGCATCATCGCAGGCGGCATCACCGGCACGTTCACCGGCGCGGATTGATGCCGTAGCCGCGTCCTATCGACCGGCGGCGGAGGCGGATGCCTCCTCGGAATCATCATCCGAGACGTGGCGGAGGTCGTCGCCGGAGAATTCGAGGAGGATGAAGATAATGATGCCGATGTAGACGCCTTGTGGTTGAACACTGGTCGGATTCCGTATCCGGATCCGGAACGTGCTCTGAGATTGTCATTGAGAGCCGCTAGGATGCCGTACTGTCCGCGTCTGTGAGTTTGTGGTGCGCTTCGCGTCGAGTTAGGGCTCCTCGAACCGGAGTAGGTAGGTGAAGGCGGCGAACTCCCCGATGGAGTGTTGAAGATATCCTGCTCGGAAAGCTCCACCGGAGACGCGGCGGATAACGGTTGCGGTCCTACGATCCCCAAAAACCTGTCGGAGGACCGCGAGGCGCGCGGGTGGTGCAATCGGGTGGCGCCGCCGCCAACATCTTCCATTGGAGCTAAGCGAGATGCGAGCACTGCAAGAGGGGCGGCTTATATACCCCCATCAAGTAGCAATCTCCTGCGGCCGGTGTTTAATAGACCCGCTTCAAACACTTGTACCTAGGTCTCTCGTATCCATAAAAGTCAACAAAATTAATGACTCTGACGGAAGTACAATACCGTACAGCAGTGGGCGTAGCGCGTGGTAAATAAACCAGGGACGAGGAAGGTCGGCCAGCTGTAATCTGTTTGACAATTTCCTTTTCATCAACGATAGTGACCCAACGTAAAAGGCATATAATTAAATCAGTTTTAATTGAAATACCACTGTTTAATTAATTGAATGTACAAGATAAACACGTGAGGTTTACCTTTTAAAAAACTTGGAACAAAATTATTAAGCAGGCCTTAGTGATATCTGCAGTGAACTTATAATCTTAACATCATATATTGTAATCACAATATATAAAGTTACCAAAGTTGTATTTTTTATTTAGTAAATTGTACCTATTAAATATTACAAATGTTACTCCAATTAGATTTATTTATATAAATATCATTATATTATTAATAGATTCATAATGGTATATTGTCCGTCACTCTATATAAAATAACATAAACTATCATTAAAATGCTAAACTTTTTAATATTCGCACAAAAATAAGTATAACTCTTATAAATATATGGAAGAATAATGTTTAAGACATGTTTACTCAGGACGAATAAGTTAATTCTATTAGTATTTTTTATTATATTCAAATTCGATTAGTATTAGTCAGTGATTCCGACTTAGTGAGTGATTTCTTTCATGTTGAAGCGGTTGGCCCCGGTCTTACATTTTGTCTCAGCGGGTTGAAGAGAAAATGGGTTAATAAAGAAATCAGCATCTTTCAAATATTCAACATGAATTAGGCAATGCAATGTAGTTGGACTCTCAAGTTGATCCGAATGAATAATCTTATAAGTGTAGGTCAATCTTTATACGATAGGCAAGAGAATAGCAAATTACAAAGACAAAATAGCAAAAAAAAAAACCCTTAGTTTTCCGAAATTGCTGAATCCCCCATGGTTCTAAAACTCCAAAATTCTACATGTGGTTTCAAAATATTGCCAAAAATCCTCTGTCAGTTAGGATTTAACGGAGGTTATATATCACGCGTCTGAAATCGCTGTGATATATTTTTGTATAAAATTACTAAAATACCCACTACTTTTTACAACAATCTTTATTCCTCATTTTTTCTTCCTTATTATTCTTCCGCGTATTTCTAGAATTTTATCCCAATTCATATTTTTTTATTTTAAATCCGCTAAACACATATTGATCCCAAATTTATCATAATTAATTGACCCGACATGAGATGGAGATGAGAATGCATAAGTTATTATTACTGTCAATTTCTTCTTTTGTTTTACCAAACCCATAAATAACTTGTAACGGGTTGGATGGTTCCTCCTCGAACACCTCCCCGTCGGCCTAGCGATTCTTCGACTCCCTCGAGAACTCGCTAGTGCAGCCTCGTACACGACTCCAATACCTGCTAAAAATAAGAACACTATAAGATGTATTCGGCAAAGAAGAGTGTTTTATTGATTCAAAACTGGAGTGAAGTACAAGAGAGGACTTCTCCCTTTATATAGGCACTTTATCATGGATATGGTAAATCTTAGCAAGATATGGATACGTCATATCTTATCAAATCCACATATTTTTTTGTTTTACCAAACCCAAAAATCTAAAAATTTAATTTGACATCAAGATTTGAAATCAATCCCGTCATCTTCTTTCTCTTCTTATTTTTTTCAATTCTTCATTCTTCAAAAAACGATTGGAGAGGAAGAATAAGAAAAAAAATGGGGGAAAAAGAAGAAAAGAAAGAAAGGGACTGCTGTGGCCTGAAAAAAATTGGAGAAGAAGAAGAGAAAAATTAAGTAAAAAGATGTGTGAATAGGAATTTTGGGGAAAAAAGAAGATGAAAGAAAGAAGTCGTGGAGAAGAAAAGAAAAAAGAACATAAGAGAGAGAAATAACGGAAAAATGATCTGAGAAAATAAAAACATCGAGTAAAAAATAAAGGCAGGACATAACTGTCTGATAAGACTAAAATTTAACAGCGTCAGTGTGATTTAAGAGTGGAGCGAGTGTGCAACGTTCTACAAACCACGAGTAGGTTTTTTTTGAAGTTTTAGGATTACGAAGGAGTTTTAACAGATTCGATAAACTACAGAGTTTTTTTTGTTGTTTTGCCAATTACATATTCGGTAAAACATTAATTTCTATTATTATGAAATTCATAAATGAAGTAGTCAATTGTGAAATTATCATTATCCTTTTTTAAAAAAAAAATAAAAATTTACTTATGGCAAAAAAAGAAAAATCTTGTAAAACAAGTCCATAAATGAGCATTTGTTTATGTTCTAATGAACTTTACATACTACCATACCGATAAATTTTTTGAAAAATATGTTGAAATTGCAAAACATATTTTCGCCCAAGTCGTCCGGTAGGATCTGTTAATGTTTTATAAGAAAAAGAAATATATAATTTAATATAAATATATATATTATAAATTAATAATATTTATATATATATTTTTTAATTTAATAAATTTTAAAAATAAACCATATATAAAATAATTGTTAATATTAATTACTTGAAATTTAAAATATAAAATCACCATTGATCATAAATATATGTATATATATAAATAATAAATAAAAATACATGTGTAACGAAAATATTTAATATTTAAATGTAAATATGATATTAAGATAATTAAAATAAAAATGTTTTTGAAACACTGGGTAGATAAGAAATAAGTTTTACGGTCTAATAAGATACTTTAAAAAATAACTTATTACCAAGCACTCTCAAATGAATTTTATATCTCTAATTTAATACCAAATTCAAATATCGGACGTGGCGATTTCCAATTGGTCCAGCCTACACAGCACAAGCAGTCCCCCTTTCCGGCCGGTGTCGATCTTCCAATTTTGTACTGGCGTTTTAATATCTCAAGTAAAAAATATCTCAAGTAAAAAATAAGGAAAAAAAAAAGAAACTTCAATAAACCCTCTCCCTCGATTAGAATCTCGCATCGGATCGGGATGGCTGTTCGGCCGACGATGGCCCGGTTTCCGGGCGACCCGGCGGAGCAGGAGGCGTGCGGCGTGCCGTGGGGCTTGACGCTGACGCCATTTGCGGGGAGGGACGAGAATGACATCCCGCCTTGCTATGGATCGGGTGGGGAGTTGCTGCCTCGATGCGAGAATTGCTGGGCTTATTACAACACCTACTGCGAGCAGGATCAGTGGTCGTGGGACTGTTCTCTCTGTGGCACCACTAATGGCCTCACGTCTGCGTCCATTGCCCGCTATTCTGGCCCCCAAACCTACCCCGAGAATGCATCTTCTTTCATTGACCTTGAATTACCACGTAATTATTCTTTTCGAACCCTATACTACATTTCGAGATTAGGTGTTTAGGTCATGGGTGAGTTCAGGCGTTTTGTTCTTTGTTGATTGTTTATCTACTGCCAGTGTATTCCATTTCTAGCTGCGGATTAGGGTGCCCGCCCGTTTGTTTTAGTTGTGCGATGTGTTCGGCGTTGATCCAGTGTAGGGGAATATCCGAAGGATTGAAGTTAAGAACTTTGGCCCATTTAATCTACTACCTAGGAGAGGCATTTTAGTTACCAAGTTTCTCTTAATAGAAATGTAATAATGTTCAGTGTCTTGTGCTTTAGTGGCTATATGCCTGCCAGGATTAAAATTGCATTTTTATCATGTGTTGGCACTATAAATTGGATTGCCATGAAAATGCAATCTCTTAACTTATGTTTGAGTGTATTTTTGAACAATTGAACAGTCTAGTTGTAGTGCTCAATTTGAAGTTCTAGTTTCTTTTCTAATTATTATTCTGCAGTTAAGAGCTTTGAACCATGAAAGGATTTTATGCACTTGTTGGGTGAATATGGGAAGATTTTTATGGGCATCTTTAAGGATAGGGTGTGAAAAAGTTATTGCCCCGTGGAATTACTTATTACTGCTTGTATTGGTTGTGGTTTGAGAGGTTTTTACTCACCACTCTTGTCTATGGGTTGGATAAACAATGTCATCTGGTTGAATTGATTTTTCATTTTTCAATTTTGTTGTGGCAGTTGAAGGAGATGGGGAGATGGAGGCAAGACCAGTGTACGTTGCTGCAGTTGATCTCTCTTGTAAGATTATGTTTAATTATGTTGTAAATTCTATTTCTACCACTGGCTATTTTCATCTTTAATTGTATTTCAATCTATAAGTCTTCGATTTTCCTCTACAGTTTGGTCGAGTAATTTTAATGGGCATCCATTGGCTTGAAATATACGGATATAATTAGTGCAAATGCTCCAATGTCTCAATTCCTTTTTTCAAACCGTGCATTTGCTCTCAGAATTTTTCACAAATTGTTGAATACAGAAGATGGACAAAATAAGACTCTCTTGTAACTGCACAAAGCCCGTACTTTGTATCCTGTGGAGTCATTTTATAACAAATGTTGCATCTTGAAGAGGATCTACAACACTATACTAGTTTGTGTGGGTTGGAGTATCATATCATTGTCTCTATATCACTTCCAAGTTCTGAACTCCTATTTCATTATACATGATGCTGATGCCACTGTGTTTCGAAGATACGTAACATCTGATTATATGAATTCTGTTTTTCCACAGCATCAGAAGAGTTTTTGGAACTCACAAAAATTGCTCTGTTGGCTGCATTAGAAGGTTTGTAATATTACGATTCCCATGTCCAAGTTATTAACAGATGGAATTAAATCAAGGTATTATTCTTCTAATTTTGCAGCTCTTGGCCCTGGGTCACTTTTTGGTCTTGCTACATTCAGCCACAAAATCGGCTTGTATGATGTCCAGGGGCCTATTCCCGTGGTCAAGAATGTGTTCATTCCACCAGATTCTCTTGGAAATCTGGCAATGGGGCTTGAAGATGTCATGCCATTGTTTTCCTTTTTGGCTCCAGTATGTGAATTAATTCGATATTCTATTCGACTAGATTCAAAATTCTCTTACAGGTTTAATAAGGATGAAAAGCTTTGAAATTGGAGTGTTGTGTAATGATCTAATATAGGTTGATACATGTAAAGACCGTATCACAGCTGCACTCGAAACTCTAAGACCAACCACTTCATGGGAACGGACTACAGCTGCTGGGCAATCAGATGGTGTTTTACTCGGAGGGCGTGGCTTTGGAGTTGCTATGGAAGCCCTACTCAAATATCTTGGATCGGAATATGGGAATACATATGCATTAGGTACGATAACTTCAACGCTGTTTATTGAACATCTTTTGATTTAATATTCTAGTTATGGCATCTCTTTTTCATACACATGCATTTCTGGGATCCTGTTTAGATGTTTTTGTCAGATTTCTAAATGCTATAGTAGCCAAGGTTGAGACTTGCTAATTCTTTCTTGTCTGTTTATTTCACTGAATTCAAGCGCAGCCAGGGTCTTTGCATTTTTATCTGGCCCTCCAGATTATGGGCTTGGCCAGCTAGACACCAGACGGTATGGTGAGCAATATGCTAGTAAAGGAGAGGATGCAGATCGTGCTTTATTGCCTGAGCAGACTCCATTTTACAAAGATTTGGTACATAGATTAAACATAAAAAATTCTCATTCAAGGTTTTTATAAGAGATTTGATGATTATATGCCCTTGCCAGGCTGCAGTTGCTGTTCAAGCTGGTGTTTGTGTGGATATATTTGCTGTCACAAATGAGTACACTGATCTAGCATCGCTGAAATTTCTTAGCATCGAGAGCGGTGGCTCTTTGTTTCTATATTCAAGCACTGATGACTCAACACTTCCTCAAGACATGTTAGTACTGAATTCCTACTCTTAAAAGTAATTTGAAACTTGAGAATACTTAAAATTTTAACTTGAATAATTAATGAATGAACAGTATATTATTGGTAAGCTTGTTTAATTTATGATTTATTCACTTTCATTATAGACAATATATCTCACTGCAGGTACCGTATGCTAAATCGACCATATGCTTTCAATTGCATCCTACGGGTGAGGACATCATCAGAATTTAAGCTCAGCCATTCAGTAAGTCCTAGTGCATTTAATTTCAGAATATTGATGCTGTTGTTGTAACTGTGTAACAATGCTTACGGTTTTGGTGATACAGTATGGGCATTTCTTTCCTGACCCAGAGTATGAAAATGTTCAGCATATTATTTGCTGCGATTCCTTTGCCACATATGCCTATGACTTTGACTTTGTAAATGGTGTTGGATTTTCTAGGTAAGAAATAACTTATGCAGTCTTGTTTATTCTTCTTCAAGCGTGCTAGTCTTGGTTACTTCTGGAACATGCAACAATTTTAAGTTTTATTATTCCCCTTGAATGTATTTCAAGCATTGTGCAGAAAATTGATCATTGATTATAATGAATCACTTGGTACTGTTATTACTAGATATGATTTCATATGATTATGATGTTGTGAATTTTCTTCATTCAGATGCTTTAACATATCAGATGAATTCTGGTTCATAATACATTTTGTTGCAATCAATATTTGAATGCCCAATTTCTTAATTGATACTGTTGTGCTATCCTTTCATCTTGAGAAATCAGAGAGGGGCATATGGTATTTGATGCACGTATCAGGCTTGGGAATATGATAACATGAACTTTTGACAATTTCCGTTGAGATGGACTGTCCTTTATCTCTCTTCCCAAGGATCTGATACAATGTGGCATTTATGAAAACCTTTCCCCCCTATGGCCAAAGCATTGTTCTGATAGTTCGATTAATTTTCATGTTTTATCAAGTTGGTTCCTGCAAAAACATCATTGTGACATATGTTGAGTTTTGTATTTATATGCCATCGTGCATGTGCTTTGTTAACTAAATAACACATGTAAGCATTTTCAAGCCATGCGAAACATGTAGTTGATTATATTTTCCTAGTTTTGGTGACAATTTGATATATGGTTGCTCCTACGTCCTGTATGTCTTCTGTGTTTCTGTTTTCAACTTTTCTAAAATCTTGAATTTGATAATTTTTTCGCCACCTTTCAGGCACAGCAAAGAACTCCCGACAATACAGGTTGCATTTCAATACACTATAGTTGTGCCTCCTGATGAGACCACAAAATTAGGTTCAAGTCCCTCTATAAGGTATATACCTTCTTTCTAGCACTCATAAGGTATATACTTTCTTTCTAGCACTCATAACATGGTCAATTTCTGATGCATGCATTCAGCTTTGTGCATTTTATGTGAAGAAGTGCTTGTAACATTTGGTGGTTTCAGAGACTATAGCACAATCTTAGTTTAAGTTTTGATGCTTATTTTGTGCTTTGTTCTAGAAGCTATGGATCATTAATTCAGTGAAAATATCACAGCCACTCAATTGATGTTACATTTTGAAGGATTTAATTGACTATATATAGCATGTGTATCCAGTTTCTTGAGAACATTAAAAACCATGTGTTTCCTCTTTTTTTTTATTTTTTACTTATATGTTGAAAGTACTTGCAGAGCCAAATACTCCCTTCAAAGGAGGCTACGAATCAGAACTGTTCAATTTGGAACTGCAAGAAATATAAACGAGATTTATGACGGTGTTGATCCTGAAGTTGTTCTTTCCATACTTGTGCATGAGGTAAGATTTTATTATCTGCCATTTGGGTTTACATGTTGATTTTGTTTTGGCATTCTTCAAGTGGCTTGTGGAAGAAAAGTTGAGTCCTGCAGTCACCTTTCTATGTACTAATGCTTTTGAGTCCTAAGCACTAATGCTTTTGCTTATGATGGTGTGTCTAAATGTGCCGATATATGTTTAATTATTTATACATAGTTTACTGGAAAATAACAGAGTACTTGCATAACTTTTCCACAATTCATTGTCACAAATTTTGTTACTAAAATTTAATTTCTTCACTACTGAAGAAGTATTATTACATATATACGATAAGGTAAGAAACTACGTTTATGTTAAAATAATATTAATAATTGAAAAAGATTGAGAAACTATGTTAAATATTTCTGAATTAGCATACGGTACATTTCATGAGTTTTATTGTAAACTTTCACCTGGGTTTGAGCCGTTACAGAACATTCCAATACATCCTACCTGTGATTACCTTAATGTATCCTCTGAGATCCAGAAGTATCTTATAGTTTAATTAATTTCTCAACTTTCACTTTGTTTTTCAGGTGATTCTGTCCTCTTTGGAAAATGGTGTTCGAGAGGGAAGGCTTTTACTTCATGAGTGGCTTGTAAATCTTACAGCTCAGTATAATGATGCTTACAAGCTTGCTGAATATGTGAGAGGCGCATTAACCACTTCTCAAGTTGATGTTGCCTTCACCCAATGCCCTCAGTTGCAATCTTTGCCACGACTAGTCTTTGCGCTGCTGCGCAACCCTCTTCTTCGGTTCCATGAAGAAGGTGTTCATCCTGACTACCGAATATATCTTCAATGTCTGTTCAGGTATGCAGATTTGTTATTAAGTGCCTGCATGTTTGTTTGGTAGAGCTTTTTAGTGCACTACTTGGTGACCTATATTTACCATTCATGGAAACACGTGTACTATAATTACTGAAAACTCACTGGAGTGTAATTAATCTTCATAGTAATATGTTTTCATAAGTGAAAAAATAAATAAAATAGAAATGTAAGCTAGCTTTGTTTATCACCAACATAACTGTGTCTGGAGTTTTCATCATTAGCAGTCGTATTTGTCTTTTATTTGTTTGAATATCGTGAAAAAAAAAAAAAATAAATAACTTTTCTCAGACCAAGTCACTGTTCTTAGATGTAGCTGATTAGCTGTTTATATTATATATTATGCATCCCTCAAGCATTTTCAAACTTACAATCATAATTTATTGTGCAGTGCTCTGGAACCTTCATCACTCAGCCGGGCGGTATACCCATTATTGTCATCATATGAAACTCCGGATAAACAAGCATTCCCTCGCCATTCCTTGAGCCGTGCTGCATTGATAACAAGTGGCAGCCCGATATTTTTCCTTGATGCTTTTACAACTCTCATCGTATTTTATTCATCTACAGCCAACACCTCACTCCCCTTTCCTCCACCCCAAGACTGTAAGTTGATTCTCAGCAGCGCCCTGCACTTTTAGCTTGTCTCTAATGTATGAAAATTATTTGCTCTTGCTGATATGAATAACCAAGAATAGTTTTTAACCTACATTTGATTTATATAGGATTGATGGAATATAGAGGTTTTGTGATGCCATGATCAGATAGTTCATTAAATTGTTAAATCTATCATATTTATATAAGATTGGGTAAATAAATATTTTGTGAAAAAATATGTTTGATGAAAGAGATACTTTAATTTGTTTGTTAGGGGAACATACAGCTAAACATGGCATCTGGAAAAACAGTATTTTTTGCTGATCTACAAATTAATATGTCATTTCTAATTCAGGCCTTCTGAGGACTACCATTAACAAGGTGAAGCAGGAGCGGATAATCACACCGAAGCTCATATTTATCAGGGGTGGGCAAGATGATGCGACGGCGTTTGAGAACTACCTGATCGAGGAGCAGGATGTTGAGGGAAGTGGCTTCACCAGCATCATGGGGTTTGTCTCGTTCCTCGAGGAGATCAATCGTGATGTAGTTGAGTATATGACCAAAGCCAGTGGCAATCTGCGGAATTAAAATCATTCACAGAAAGAAATTACAGTCAGACAATTTCCAGGTGATGTATTCCTTTAAAAATTTCACCACTATAATTTCTGGTAATCGTGTTTGATGATTTATATTGATCTGGGAAATGTTGAATGTAGACAAAATGGTTTAGAACATGCCTCGAAATCCTGATTAGGATGGAAGTGATAGTTTGGTGCAAGGGATTTCTAATGTTTCATTTGTCTGGAATATCATTTTGATAGAGTTTGAGAGAGAGAGAGAGGAGGCTCCTAATAAGTGCAAACCTTTCATGGCTTTCCTTCATCGGTACTATTCAGAAGCATTTGGTATTGAGCAGCATCATGTCCAAGAAAATTGTTGGAACGTATAGAAATTTGTAAGGTGTCTTTAATTGGACATGGTAAGAAATTGTTACATGACCAAGATCTTCATCCATGTTTGTTTGTTTGTTTTTAGTAAGAGAGAGACACTTTTTGTCCCTTTTGATTTTGATATTGTTTTTTTTTTTTTTTTTTTTTTTTTGATGACGTGATTTTCGAACCATATGTATGGGCAGTGACCTGAGGCGTCAGAGTTTGAATCCACGACCATACAAATTCAATTTCAGCGTAACTAGATTCATCTTTAAGAGACAATATCTCTTTATTTTCATCCAATTGTTTGCTAATTTTATTATTACAAGTTGCTTCAGATGTTAACACGGTGTACGGATTTGTTAGATAAAATAAATAACTATTTAAGGTTTAATAAAATTGCACTTGTCAGCCATGTCAAAATCAGGCATTGGTCTTTTACGTAATTAAAGATGAAATAACAAATCAATCTGGACCGTTGATAATATAATATAGGGTTTGGATTAATTCAGCACCCAAAGGCTAAATTCAATCATCAACAACCACGATAACGACGACGATACCAAATCACAGAATATAGAGATGTAAAAATTTAAGCATAACTCAAAATCGACTGTCACTGCAATCATTTTCTAGAGCTCTCTTTCTATGTAGTGTTCGACAGAGCAGTAACTATAAATAGACGCAGTAATAGTAATTAATCAGCGGTAAAAATAAGGTAAAAAAGGGTCAATTGTGGTCATTCGTGAACGAAGACTTCCAGCTTGGATTGATTTTCCTGATCAATGACGTCGAGGAAGACGGGATCGACAATCACGTGACTGTCCACGTGCACCTTGAACTTGTGGTCCCACCACAGCACCTTGGCGGCTCCGCTGATATCCACCGTCGAATCGAGCACCATCTCCCGCCGGCCCACGTCGGCGAGGAGGTCCTTCGCGTGGTGCGCCAGCTGGAGGCCGCTGAGCCGTGCCGGGAGCCGGAGGAGCTGGCACGAGCGGGACGGCTGGGAGCCGGCTTGGACGGGAGCCGAGCCGAGGAGGGAGCCGGCGTAATAGATTGCCATCTCTGTGTCGGAGTAGTTGATCGGGACGATGTTAGGGTTGGTGACGTGGACGGTCAGGATCATCTCGGCGTCGAGGACCGGAAAGTTGAGCTTGAACGAGGTCAGATCGATGGAGATCAGGTGGAACGTCGGGTCCCGTGGCTTCGCCGAGAGAGCTAGCGCCGCCGCCGTCGCCGCCGCCGCTCCGACCAGGGCCGACCCCCAGCTGAACTTCCGACCTCTGCCCATCGGAGAATGTGCCGGCGGCGAGAATTATTGGGGGAAGAGTGCAGAGTGGAGAGTGTGGGGTGAGGGATAAGGAAGCGTCGGCCGATGCGAATTGACAAATGTGACCCCGGTGCTCCGGCCTTGTGTTGGAGGTCATTTTCGGTATTTTAACTTGGGTCAAACGCTTTGTTCTGGACTGTGCCTTTATTATTTTTCCGTTACGAGAGTTAATACATTTGGGTTCTTTGGAATCCAACGGTTGAGATTGTTTGGATGCGTTTGAGGTCTTAATATAAATAAGATTGATTGATTGATTGATTGATTATACATACATACAAAATACATATGATGGGTGTCAGTAGAAAATTTCACAAACTCAAATGTCTTCTATCTCTCTCTCTCTATGCGTACAATAACTTAGCCTCAACCCCCAATGAAACCTTTTTCTTTTATTTTTGTACCTCTAAGTAGAGTAATGTAATGAATCTCCTAAAACAATGTCCGAATCTCCAATGAATGAAATCCTTTCTGTTTGAGGGGGTTTAACACTTTGACTGCTGTAAGAACCTCTGTCCACTACAAGTAGCAAAATCCTGCTTCACCTGCACAGGCACAAGCCCACAGCAAAAAATAAATAAAAAATGAAAATGGAAATGGAAAGAAAATAGATAACAGAAGAAGACTATAATGACAAATGACAAGAGGGTTCAAGAACTACATTCAGATGCTGTATACATGATATGGTGAGACAACATGTGTCATTCGTTTACTACAAACAAAGGCAAGAATGAGTAAATAGTACACACAGTTGGTTCAAGAAACAGAGAACATGATGATGATGACGATAATGGTGCTTTTATTATTAGATAGCTCATAATACACATTCATTATCCACAACAAACTCGGACATGAGGTGTGGACCACAGCTCAGAACAGCAGCAGCAGGTAAAGCCTTATTAGCTAGTTAGTTGTGGGATTGAATTTGTTGGGAATTAGGTACTTACTACACACTCATTTCATCCATAAAAAAAAGGGACTTGTCAAAATGTCCCTCCCTCTCTCTATCTATCTATCTTTATCTCTATCTTATCATCAGCATTAATTCATGGATTGATGTAAGATTTCTTCAAAAAGCACAAGAAATAATATATGGGGTGGGTCCATCATGCCCCTCCCTTCCCCACATCCACACTACACAACCTGGACTTTTTCCAAGACAGCCATCTTCTAATCAAGAACTAACTTATGTGAACAACATACAATAATGTGGTTACCTTTTGAATTTAATTTCCCAAAGACAAGTGCTTTGGCATTGATCACTTCAGACTCATGGCTCCTTCGCTATCTTTGGATCGATGTAATAACCATCGAAAAAACTATAGGAAGGAAGAAATTGAAGAGAAGTAACACCTGAAAAGCATAAGAGGAAAAGCCATAGAAGCGGCATCGAATCAGTCATGAAATAAACAGGAAAATTAAAACTATATGTATGTATGTATATAGATGTGTCCTCACTTTTTTGGTAGAGCTTGAATAATCCATACGCGGCAAATACCCCTGCAATCCGATGTTATAGACTGGAATGCCGTTGGGGTAGTACAATCCGTAGTTCCTCTCGGAGGTCGGCCCGGGCTTTAAATCCTCATTAAAGAGTGCAAAAACAAAGATGTCGACTGGAACTGATGGCTTGCCTGGAGTCCCTTGGTTTTGTAGCACTCGGTTTAACAAGTTCCCGTTGTATAACCGAGCGTTTTCTGGTGTAGCCCCAACCTCATTAGGATCACCCTTGGAAGGCCATCCTGTCTCGGATACCTTAACTTGTATATTGTTGTGTCCCAAGGATCCGATTGCTGAGTAGACTGCATCGATTTGTGCATACAGCATGTTGTCGTAATGCAGGTTCGTGGCAGGGTCGAGCATCCCGGGATTGGGCTGGAAGAGCACGTAGTCGAGCGACACCTCCCCCGGACTGTCCTTGTAGGCGAAGAACGGATATGCATTGATGAGGAAAGGGGAGCCGGTCTGCGAATGGAAGTTGAGAATACTCTGAATGTATTGGATGAGGTCCTGTCTGAATGCGCCGGAGGAAGGCGGGAAGGAGCTGCTTAGGATGCCGAAGGAATGTGCGGTTGTTACGTATATCTGCTTGCTTAGGCCGAGAGTTGATAGGGCTGAGCTGACAGTCTGCATTGCTGGGAGAAGGTAGGAGATGAGCTGAGTGTCGTTGCCGGTGAGGACCTCGTTGCCGACGGTGATGCACGTGATCTTTGTCTGGGAAATGTAGGGCTGCACGTGCTGCTGGATCCAGGATTGGGCTTGGGCGGGATCGGTCATTTTCTGGAGGTACTCGTTGCCTAATCCGATGATGAATTGGACGCCGGTGTTGGCGAAGGCGGTGAGGACTTTGGGATCGGCGTCGTAGAGCTTGACGCGGGTAATGTTGAGGGAGCGGAGGAGGTACGAGACTCGGGATGGCGGCGGGAGGTTGTTGGCGATCTGGCCGTAGTTGATTCCCATGTCTAGGCTTTGAATGCCGCCGATGAACAAACCTGCTGGATATGAACTTCAGTTGGTGATTCAAAGCATATATAGATAGAACAGTGAATGGAATCGATTGGTGAATAGAAAGCGTAATTGAATCGGTTAATGTTATTTCCAATTGAATTATTGAAGCAGCAGCAATAATGGAATAAATCAATTATGGAATCGAATCGAATCAATTCAGAAACGTTAACGATATTAATCAATCTATCAATGAGAGCTGAATTGAAGAAACAGCAGATTTCAAATTCACAGGATCGAAGAACACAACGGAAAGTAGAGTAATCACCGAAGAGCACCTCATATAAAAATTAAAATTAAATTACGAAAACGACGACGAAGAAGAAGCAGAAGCAGCAGCAGCAGCAGCCGCCTCTGGAATTGAATGCGAAGAAATGTATAAGCTCAAAAAACCTATCTTCCAATCTTCAACTCCAATTAGAAAATAAAAGAAGAGATACGACGAAGAGGAAGAAGAAGAAGAAGACGAACCTGGCAATATGCAGAGGAGCAGAAGCCGAAGTCGAAGAGCGGCGGCGGCCATTTCTAGTGATAAACGCCAATAGAGCCGAGTCTCCTCCGCCGCTGCGCGCGTGCGTTTGTGCGTATCAATATATATATGTATATATAAATGGAAATCACGCGTAGAAGAGGAGTTAGTATTCAAAAGATACACGCCATAGACAGAGAGAGAGATGAAGAGGTATTGTAAAGAGTCCAATGGGAATTCACAATGAGTTGGACTTCTGTAGCTGTCTGGCTGGCTCCGGCAGCCATTCTTTAACCTTTTATAGATTCCGATATGTAAAGCCGCTGCAGCAATAACCATACCAATTGCCAGATATTCTTTTTAATCTTTTTATTATTATTATTATTTTGTGTGATGAAATTAATATTTCATTTCTTTCTACTTCTCTGTTTTATTCCAGGAAAGAGGAAGAAGCCAAACCTCTGTCCCCGGAACACATAGGTACAATTTTGATTTTAGTTTTATTATTTTAAAAAAAAAAATTCCCAAAAAATCATTAAATCTAACATTTATTATTTATTTATTATATTAAGTTAAAATTTAATTTTATATTTCAATACATATTAATATATTATATCACATTAAATAATTATTTCAATTAAAATTTTATTATGCAAAATAAAAACTCAAAACCAAAACCCGTAAACATACCCTATAATTTTACCGACATGCCCTCTAGCTCTGAAATTCCCAAACCGCCCTCGCTCTTTCCCCACAGACTACACCACATTTACAGGTATAGGTTAGATGGAAATTAATTAAATTCATTATACATTGGAGTAAACATAAATAGAGCCCACGTCACAAAAAAAAAAATAATAATAAAAATACATTGAATTGAGTATATTAAAATAGAAAAAATAAAAATAAAAATGTCTCTCATAAAAAAATATTGAAAAGATATGACTCGTTTAATTAATTTATATACTATATTTATTTTTTTTAGAATAATTAATCGGAAGAGTTGAGATTGTTTATTTAGATTTATAAACATGTTAGGAAACTATACCGTGTTTGTTAGGTATCCTATTGATTAATTGTACCTGTGGATGGATATATTATTTATTAGCCGCGCCCAATTTTGAATATTTCTTATTTCACTATGGTATTATTAGTTGCATTTATTACCTTTGGTATATTATTTAATTATTTAATACTCCCTCCAGCCACAAACTAATATCCTACTTTCCTATTTGGAAGTTCAACAACTATTGTCCTATTTCTTTTTTTTTTTAAATACAAATTTTAAATTTTTTTTACCCTTCATTCATTTATTACTTTTAGTCTTTACCATACAATTAAGGACAAATTTGTCAATTCATAACAAAAATATAATCACCTAAAAAATTGTATAAATATACTTTAGTACAATAGATGGAAAACATATTAGGTTTCAATGAAATATTAGGTTTCAATGCTTTGACTATATTCACAAATTTAATTCTAAGTAAATGAGATCCACATAAAGGTTGAATAAATGCTCACTTGTTTTAGTTTTTTGGTCCAATTGGCTCTTAGATTATGAAAACATTGATGAATGCTTTCTACCTAAGAAATTTTAAGTGCCATAAATAACACACTCGACATTATCAAAACTTTTACATTTAATTTTAAATTTGATGAATTTATTTTAGAGTAACTTTAAATAATCAATAATGTTTCTATTTAAGTGTTTAATATACCTATATTATAAATAAATAAATGGCTAAACATCGTAAAATATTCATAATAAAAAGGTTTGTCATCCTCATTTTATTTTTATTTATTTATTAATATAATGCGCGGAAAAAATACAAAAATTACAGATCAGATAATAATGGAAAGTGGAAGGAGACACGTGTAACGATCACCGGCCACGGCTGAGGCGGATCTTCATTGGAAACAACGCTCATCATGTAAAGGTCGGTGGACTGTGGAGACCCCCCTGGCCCCCACGTTACATGATGTTAGGAAATGACATTTACACCCTTGTCAGAAATGCGTGTGATTGGCTGGTGTTGGGTGGGCCGGGACACGGATTTGTTTGATTTGTTTCTATTAGTAATTATTAAAATCCCATATGGGCCATATGCTGGGCCCATTGCTTGTCCAAAGCCCACAAAAAAAAAAAAGTTCCACGATAACGAATTAACAAAATCAAAACCCTAACATATACAATGACGGATATTAAATTAATCGTACCTCATGATTCACGATGAAAAGCAGTATTTTTTTAAAAAATTGAATTGGTGAATCGTGCCGATTTGGGGATTAAGGGAAAAGACCGATGCGCTGCGACTTAGAGAAAGGGTCGACGGCGGAGCGGTCGAGGTGTTGAAGGACGGTGGCGGCGGCGGTGGTGGAGGAGGTAGCTGCGGCGGCGGCGCGTTTGCGGGCTTCTTCGAGCTCTTCTCTGTCCTCAACCTTGACGTCGATCTTGGTAGGCTTTCTTCTCAGCATCGCTCGCTCACTGACAAGCAATTATCAATAAGAAAATGAGAAATCGTATGGCGTTCGGGAGCCGAATCGGCAGCACAACGAAAGTGGCGTTGATAAATACCATAAACCCTAGCGGGAGTTTTGATTGGGCTTTAACGATTTAAAAATATTCATTTTAACATATGAACTGTGCGCGGAGGCCCAAAATAGTACCAGTCTCATCATTTTGGGGCTTAATTATTAACATAACTATAGAAAACATTAATCATAAATAATGTTAAACTTAGGTAAATATTTTTTTCGCCTTATGATCTAATTCAAAGTATATTTGTATTTTATTTTTATTTTTTTAACGGAGATTTCACTAAAAAAATATCTTTTTTTTAATAAAATTAATTATAAATTAATATCAAAATATCTTATAATTTTTGTTTAAATGATAAATATAAAATTACTTTAAGTCAAATAAACAAAATATTAAAATCATTTACACACGTTTACTGCCAAATAAAATGCTATTATTTTGTAATCTCATCTCATAATTAAAACAAAAAAAAAAACTGTAATTATAATTGAATATAAATATTTAACTATGAAAATTGACATATATAGAGAAGTGTTGGTATATATAATTAGAGAGAATTGAGGCGAGTATTGCGGCCAGGGCACGGCGGGCGTCCGCCGCCTTGAGGTGGAACTCCGGTCAACTTATGGGGTAAAAATTTCAAATTAGCAGTTAGAGAAAAATAATCAAAAAATGCAATGATTGTGATTAGGAAATATTGATTGTGTTTATGTATTAGTGTAAGTAAGTTTTGCCGAAAGCCAACTTCTGCTAAACCCACTTCGCCGTTTTTCTAGTCATGCATTTGACGAAAACTGCACTATTAGTCTTATTTTATTTTATTTTTTTTTATTTTTATAATGTAATTAGTATATATTGACAAAATCGACCATCAGTTAATTATCACACAAATACATTGGCATCACTCTAAATATTACTCCTACAAGCTTATAAAAATGGGAAAAATAATAGTTTTATTTGCTTTGAGTCTGATTTAAGTTTTTATATGTAATTATAACAAATTTCTATACAAATTTATTATTTATTTTTACTAAAACATCATATTTAAGTTAATATACAAATAAAAATATTAAAACAAACCAAAAAAAATAAATAAAATAAATGTTTCTAAGATGTTATAAATTTATACTCCACCGTCTGTCCAATTAAAAGATTACCATTTTCTATTTTGGCGTTGGTCCCAAAATAAGATTATTATTTTCTAATTTAGTCATTATACTACCTATTTAACATAATAAATATCCTTTTAATTTACAATATATTACACAAATGTTATTATTTTTATATTACACCGTACTAATACATATATTTTTATTTTTCTACTACAATACAATATAATACTAACATTCAAAAATATAGTTGAAAAAATAAATGAAGAGATTATATTATATGCAATTTACAAAATTGGGTATTGAATATTTCAATTTTGAAGTCACGTGACTCTGCAATTTCAAGGCAAGCAAACATCTAAAAACGTCAGTCACTGCAGAAGGCAAAAACCGCGTTGTTGCTTTGACGACTTTAATCAAATTTTCGAATAAATGTAGTCATGTATGGAATGTGTCATAAATACGTGATAATGACGAACCATTGGCTGCCTATACGACAGCGTTTCGCAATGGATTCTTAAAAGTGCAATAATTACAGTATAACATATTTCTACAGTTCTACTTGACTTGTTATGCGCTACAGTAAATTTTCATTTACATATCTTATTCTTCTTCTTGTTGCTTCTCATTGAATGCAATTTATCTTTTATATTTTATTTTTTTTAGCATTGCTACTGCAGAATTGGTAGTCCATTCTTTAAGATCATGTGTTTGTTTGGGGTTTTTTTTATTATTTTGAGTTTACACTTTATAATAATAAAATTTTAAATTTTAATACTTTTTGATGTAATAGGTTAATAATAAAATTAAATTTTAATATAATTTAAAAAATAATCAATAAATATTTAATTTCATGTTTTTAGAAAAAAAATTAATTAAATGATTTTTTTTTTCTTTTTTGAAATCCCTAAAAGGACACAGTTTAGGATTATGGTATAAAAAATTAATTTTATTGTAAACTATGAGCAAGTTCTTTTTTTGTGAAAAAAAAAGCCAACATATTTCTCAAATATATATACTCCCTCCGTCCCGTTGGAAGGGTGACGTTTGTTTTTTACACGTAGATTTTTTAATATTAGTATTATATTGGATTGTAGTAAAAAGATAAAAATAACCCTGTTAGTACAGTGTAATATAAAAGTAATGACATTTGTGTAATATATTGTAAGTTGAAAGGGTATTTATTATGTTAAGTAGGTAGTACAATTACTAAATTATGAAATGATAACGTTTTTTTTTAGAGGACGAAAATAAAAATTGGTAACCTGAACGGAGAGAGTATATTTATATTATATACACTTGTTATTTTTATATTATTTACGTGATTCTCTATATTTTATATAAAAAAAATTAACCAAATCAAAAACAAAACTCTGAACATCTGATAGTAATTTAAAGAAATTTATGTTTGTATTAATTTTAAATGTTTACTTTTGATCTAATACTTACATGGACAAGGTCAAAATATTTTTCATACGCCTCCGGGATCTCTGCTCCATGGAGCTGCCAAAAAGTTGAATGTTTTGATTAGTCAGTAAATGTCCGTTTTCCGCGAGCAACCATATACACCAATGTGAACCCCTTGTCTCCCATATTTGAATTTTAATTACTCACACATACACGCATATGTCTCTATCACACACACATATTTTAAAATTAATAAAAAATAAAATAAAATAAAATAAAAATAATAAAAATAAAATATAATTCTAGAATTTAATAATGGCGAGGCACAAAAACTACAATGCAGCCTTAATTAATTAAATTTTTTCAGTTCCCAAAAGTGGCCGAAATTTTGGAAATATGTGTTTATTGAAGCAACTATTTGATTGCATTTTTGGTTAAGATGAACAATAATTTCTACACAAGATTAGTCATCACCAAGATTAAATTGCTTGACTTTGAAAATAAGCTGACCCTTGATTTATATATACATATTTTTGCAATAAAAAATAGTCTACCATATATATATATATATATATATGTAAATTGAGTATTTTATTGAAACTCGTGGGGGGAGAAAATAGTTTTAAAAAATAAATAAATAAATCAAGGAATGTTCTTTCCTTGGAATATTACCTAACTTAGTGGCCCGTTTGGAATTAATTGTTTGGGATTGTTAGTAATTAATGGATTGCCTTTTTGAATTTTGATGTGGCAAATTTGATGGTGTCACAATCAAGAAAATAAAAAATATTATAATGCTTGGGAAATTATTCCAAGAATACACGTACGGGTGAAAATAAATTAAATATAAATTATTAGTAAACACGCAACTAAGAATGGGTAAAGTTTTAAATTGGTACAAAAATTTGAAGGGCAGTCGCTAGAGAATTGCTATGTAAATAGGTTACCTTCTTTATTTATTTATTTAAAATTTTGGTATATGGTGCATTTATTATGCGGGCACATACAAGCGTTATAACTACATAATAAGCAAGTATTTTTGTATAGGAAAATAATACAAATTGATTGTTTTATAATTTTAATACTTCCTCCTTCCTCTATCCCATAACAAAGTAATTATTTTATTTTTTTCATTTTAGTCCGTCTCAAGTATCTATTTCCTTTTTTAGTAACTGTACTATCTATTTAATATTACAAATAACCTTACAGTTTACAATATATTACACAAATGTCATTACCTTTATATCATACATACTAATAAGGTTATTTTAGTCATTTTTACTTTATTCCTACTATATCCAAATATAATACTAATATATCTAAAACTACGTACAAAAAACAAATGAATATTTAATTATGGGACGGAGGGAGTACATAGAAAATGAGCTGCTTCCATACTTTAAACTTTAAAATTTTTAAAGATTTCGAAATATGACTAGACTCATAATGATCCTAGAAAAAGCTCAAATTTGAGGTGTTGTTAGCGTGATTGCAATTTATAAAATGCAAATCATAATTAATCATGATTAGGTTTCCCAATTTTTCGTGTACAATAAAAAGTTGGGCAAAAGTTGCATAAAATTAAAAAATTATTGCACGATTTCATCTGTTTTTTTTTTTTTTTTTTTTTTTTTTTTTTTTGTTAAGCTTCAATTAAAAATAAAACTTTGGAATTTTGAAAAAAATTCAAGTAATAAAAAATAATATTTAATTTCAAATTTTATGAAAAAAATTATTTAATACGATATTTTAAAAAAATTATTATAAATGAATAATGGTGAAAAAAAAAAGCAAAATAGTGTAAATAGAGTCATTATATGAGAGCGTATATACAAGTTAGAACAAAATAAAAACTATATACACATATGCCTATATAAATAGTGTTTCCTTTGTCTCACACGTCCGAGTTACTATAAATACGAAAATTTAGAATAAATATAATTAGTAGATAATTTAAAGGGTAAAGTATTTTTTTTAGTCCCGTAACTGGACCCTTTATTATTTTAGTCTCGTAAATGGAGCATGTCGCAAACTAGTCTCATAAGTGGAAAATTTTTATTGTTTTAATCATCTGGAACCAGAGACGCTCACGTGGCTCGCTGGAAGCCACGTGTCTGCCAGGTGTCCCGCCGGATCAACGATACCTGGCAGACACGTGGATTTTTTTTTATTTTTTATTTTTTATTTAAAAAAAACAAATAAAATTTAAAATAAAATTAAAAAAAATTAAAAATAAAAATAAAATCCACGTGTTCGCCAGGTGTCGCTGACCCGGCGGATATGTGGCCTCCAACGAGCTATGCGGACGTCTCTGGCGCCGGAGGACTAAAACATCAAAAAATTTTCACTTATGAGATTAGTTTACAACAGACTCCACTTACAGGACTAAAATGATAAGGGGTCCAGTTACGGTACTAAAAAAAACAGTTTACCCTAATTTAAAATGTACTAGTAAAAATAATTATCATATCATATAAATAATTATACATTAAAATTAAGATAACTAATTAGTTTAATTAAAAAGATAAATTAGAAAATTTAAATTGGGATTAAGGCGCGTAATCATTTTAAAAGAAAAATGATATAAATAAAATATGAATATGGTAGGTGGGACAGAGAAAATATCTTGTAATCCTACCTACATTTTCTCAATCATATTATATAAGACTTATGTATAGATAGACAGATACTCAAATAATAGTAGCTGTTTTTTTTTTTTCAATAAAAAACAAATATTTCCTTCGTCTCATAATTAAGTATTTATTTACTTTTTGTACGTTAATCTTTGGATATTAATTATTATATTAAAATGTATTACAAATTAAAGAAAAATTGCAAAAATATTTCTATTAATGTCTTATAATACTTATATAATGACATTTGTATAAAAAATTATACATATATAAAGATATTTTTAACATAAAGTACAATAACGTAAAAGATAAATATATACTTGTTATGGAACGAATGGAGTATATAATACTAGGCTAGTATTATATTGCACTGTTTTATACTCTAAAATTTATTTTGTTCTTACTCGTATAATAATGATAATCTACATACATAAATATAAATAATTTATTAATTAATCACATGAAATGAAATTATATATATATGTATATATATAGATGTACAGTAGGAATAATGCCTAGCAATGGCAAAAGAGGTCATTGATTTAAACTCCCGATACTTCAGGTCATCTGCCACATATGGTTCGTCTAGTATAACTTTTTCGTTGAATATAATTTGCAGGGTATTAGATTCGGCCGGAGGTTTACCCATTACGTACTTTTGAATAACAGGCGAATTCCCACGTCATTAGAAAAAAATAAAAAATAAAAAAAAATAAAAAAAATGTTGATTTATGATATTCACATGAGTCGCTATTCTTAACTTCCTGAAAACCCGCTTGCTTCCATGATGCCTTGTCGGATATTTTAAAATTAATTAATTAATTAGTTATTATTATAATTTAATTATTAGGGTTTTTTTTTAATAAGATACTTGTTGAAAGTGGTGTTGTAGCGAAACTGGGAAATTGCATTGATAAACTTGTAGAGAAATAAGGATATTGTCCCTTGTAAGTTGGGAGTTATTATTTGAAGTTTGATTTTATTTTTTATTTTTTTAATATTGTTTAAATTGAATTATAATGTATTTTTTCATCTTGCAAAATTATGTAATTTTGTTTAGATAGGAGATAAGAAATAAAGTTATTTTAATACTATTAAAATAAGGTAGATAAAAAGAAAAGTAGGGTATTGTAAAATTTTTATTTAGATGTGGATAAAAAAATAATTGGATGAGTAGAAAAAATAATAAAAAAATAATTATTATTTGTTAAAATATATATAATAAAATTGTGAACAAATAATATTATTTAAGACTAGACATAATTTTAGCAAATATATGTAATATAAATAATAAAAAATAGTTATATATAATTAATGTAAATTAATTTATTAAAATTATATAGCTTAATTTAAATATATTTATTTATGTAAGAGAAATAGAAATAAAAAAAAAATTATTAGTAAAAAACACACACACAACACACTACAATATTAACTTGTCATCCAACTAATGTTCACTTTGGTATTTACATGAATGTGTTTTTATATTATATATGAATTATCGTGTCGATTATATAACAAATATTCTATTTTATGTTTAATTGTTGATTTCTGTTGATGAATAAAATATAGTATATGTTATGTTAAAATATATTATATATATTTATAGTATTTATAGAATCGTACCATAAAATAATATGTTTGGTGAACAAACCCTGAATATGCCCTAAATTCTTCATATGATGAATTTACTTCATTGAAGCCTTTTTTTTTTTTTTTTTTTTTTGTGATGTGAGAACTCACAGTTGCTATCCGAAAGTACATACCGGGTAAATCCTCGGCCGATAATTAGAAGTCGATAATTACAATATTAACACTATGATTATGATTTCCAATTAAATTATAATATAAAATAATTATTACAAAACAAATCTTGCATAGAAATTACACACTCAACTTCATATATGTGTTATATTATATATATATAATAAGCTACAAAATATATGTATCTTTTGTTTGGTTGTTTTTTAATTATAAGTTTTAATACAATAAGTAATTTACTTATTTTTAAATGTATTTCATAATTATTGTTGTGCCGTGGACAGCCTGCCTTATTTGAAATAAGGAAGATATATATATATATATAAGTGAAATGATGTGAAATCATTTTGGCAATAAGTAAAAATTGAGGCTAGGCACTATCACATTTATTTTTCAAAAAAAGAATTATTCCCACAATTTGTATTTGTTACATAGATCATTTTGAGATAATTATGACATATATAAACTACTTATCCCCACTATATATATATTGATGCATTTACACACATAAGTGTGCTTTTTAGGCCTTTTCTTTCCTTTTCAAATTTTATAGTGCAAATCCATTATTTTCAATAAAAGTATATTTATTTTTGTTTAATAATATTTATTCATTTAAAAAACAATAAATAAATAAATAAGAATTAATTTGTTTACATGGTATTTGATTTTGAGTTTTATTTTAAATAGTTATTTGATTTTGATCTTATAGAAATCATTATGATCATATAGTAGAAAGATAAAATCAAACTATAGTAAACATGGCCTTAAAATATAAAAAAGAACTTTTGCTCGGGCATGGTTTTGCTCTTTGTTCCTCCCTCCGTCCCACTTCTCATATCCACTTTTTCATTTTCGTCCGTTTCATTTATTTCGTCACTTTTTTTTTGGAAAATAATTATACACTTTAATCTTATTTTTAAAAATTTAATTTTTAATTTTTTTAATTTTAATTATACTAATCAATTATCTTAATATTAATTTATAATAATTTTTATTATACGATAATTATTTTCACTAATACTTTTTTAATTATTTACTGTGTGTTTGTTTGGGAGTTTGGATTTTGAGTTGAGATTTGAATAGTAAAAATTTTGAATTTGAATAGTTGTATGATGTGATATAAATAGGTGTTAATATAATGTTTTGAATGTAAAATTGATTTTTAATATAATATAAAAAAATAAAAAATAGGTGTTTGATTTGACGTTTTTGGAGGGAAAAAATTGGATGAATAAGAATAAATCCAATCCAATCCCCCAAACAAATATACAATTATACTCCTCCTAAATTCTCGTGTCTACAGTAACGTGGTCAAATTATCCGGGACGGAGGGAGTATTATATATGAACATTATTTATGTAAAATACAAAATTGATAAATTGATACATGGTTCATTAACCATGTATGTATTAATCACAAAAACCAAATACTGCTAGCAAACACAATACAAGTATTGTTTATTAATCTGATTTTATTTTTATTTTTTTAATTTTCTTATGTTTTATATTGTTTTATTGTATTGGAAGTATAAAAAAATAATATTTTACATTAAAATTATTGATTTTTTATGAATGAATAAAATATATATTATATATTATATTAATGTATATATATTATATTTTTTTAACAATATTTATGAAGAATCGTTCCGTTAAAAAATACTAAGTGAACAAACTCATTATGTCAGAAAAAAAATATATATATAGAATAAGTAAATCAATCAACTAATGCTATTATTATTGTTATTATTACAAAATATTTTCAGCTAATATTAAAAAGAAGCAGTATGTCAGTGTTAATAGAAGCTTATTTAAAAAAATTTAAGAAAATTCAATTTCCAAGAATGATGACCTAATTGATAACTGACCAATATTATCATATATTTTCATTACAATTAAATGAACTACTGTGAAGGAACATATATGACTAAAGAAATTTACTTAAGTAATTTTCATACATACATATAAAGTATATATATATATATATATATTTCGATATCCATCGTGTGTCACTTCTTTTACTATAATTTAATACACATAATCACCAGAAAAAAGTAAAAAAAAAAAAAGAAGGAAATCTTGGATTCCTTCACACATATATAGATATACATATTTCAACAAGACTTGGGGTGTACTCCCTCCGTCCTAGCTAATTTGGGCGTATTACCGTAAACACGAGAATTTAGGTAAAATATGATAATTATAAGCAATTAAGAAGTATTAGTAAAAATAATTATTATATAGTAAAAATAATTATAGATTAAGATAACTAAATAGTTTAATTAAAATTAAAAAAATTTAAAATTTAAAATGTAATTAAAGTGTATAATTATATTTTTTTTAAAAAAAGGATAAATTATATGGAACGGATGAAAATAGAAAATAAGAACAAATTATGTAGGACAAATGAAGTATTATATATATATCATAGTTAATCCTCCAACCCCACCATAAAACAACCTTTTTAATTAATTTTTCTCTACACCTAAAAGTCCTATGCTTGATTTCACGTGTAAAGCTATATTTAAAAGAAAAAAACCCTACTACGAATTTAATTACAATTCGACATCTACCACTGTACCAACCAAAATTAGCCGATAATCAGCTACACTAAAAAATAATAATAATAAAATCAAATCAAATAAAAAAATTGGCCGATAATCAGCTACACTAAATAATTCTTCCTTAAAGATACTAGGATAATTAAATAAAAAATACAACTACTTGCATGTTGCGTTTATCTGTCTTTTATTTATATATATATACATATATAAAAATTAAATTCTTGACTTCATAGTTATAAATACTTTAAAATAAAAAAAAAAGCTTTATGTTTACATAGGAATAAGTGGTCTTAATTTGTATGGTCTTATTTTTTATTTTCAACTGAAGTATTTATAAAAAAAAAATTAATACTCTCTCCGTGTCAATATTGTTATTTTCTATTTTTGTATATCCCAAAACAAGGTAACCACTAGCAAATGTACTATCTACCTTATATAATAAATATATTTCTAACTACAATATATTACACAAATATTATTAATTTTATATTACATGGTACCAATACAATACTTTTATCTTTTTTTTTAGAGAAACTCAATATAATATTAATATTAAACAATCTACATATAAAAAGTAAACATGACACTTTCAATGGAATATAGAGAGTATATTTTTACTATAAAAAAAAATAATACTAAAAACAAAAGAACAAAAACTTAATATTAACTTTTTAAATAATTTCCAAATATAATAGTACCTAGTGAGAAAAATAAAAGAAAGTAAGAAACCACACACACATGGTACTAATTATAAAAGTTACCAAAAAGACAAACCAAACGAGGTGGGCAGTTTTTTCCCCAGTCTTTAGTAAAAGCATTCCCACGGAAAGTCCATCCACAACATAATATCCTAACCCCATAAAAGACCTTGACAAGAATCATCCATATACACACATATATATATATATATACATATATATATATATTCCTAATAATTCATATATTGATCATCAAACCCTAGCTATCTTCTCCCCCAAAATCCCCATGACTAGTAGTTTCTTCAACCTCCCTCTTCATTACAACTACGATAAAAAACATCATCATGAACAAGATCAAGAAACCTCGTATTTCTACAAAACCCTCCAATGTTTGCCGCTCCTCAGCCGCCTAAGCGAAGTGAAAGAAGAAAGAGAAGACATAGACAACAACAACGACGGGGATTCTTCAATCGAGAGCATGGCGGCGGTGGCCTTGCAAATAGGCCCCCCGCCGGCCCCCGCGATCGAAAATATGAAAGATGACGAGGATGAAGATGAAGAAGACGAGGAAGAAGTGATGCATAAGGTTAAAGGGCCACTAAAAAATATTGGATACAATAATAATAATAATGATAATAGTGATGGGGAGAAAAGATTTTGGATCCCTAGTCCAGCACAGATACTTGTAGGGCCTATGCAATTTTCTTGCAACATATGTGGCAAGACCTTCAATAGGTACAACAACATGCAGGTAATTTGATTTACTAATTACTTATTAATTAGTATTATATATTTCGATGAATATTATGATCATGATCTTGTCTTAAAAAAATTTCAGGAAGATTTGGTGAATAATTTGTGTGATTTGATTTATTTTTGTGATGGTTTTCAACAGCTTGATTGGTGTATAGTTTTAATTTTTATTCCGATCTTTTACTACTTTTGATTTAGATTTGTGTATAAGAAAGATTATATGAGTTAATTTTTGTAAGGGGTTTCATTTTTGGTATGAGTTCTGAATTCTTGATTTTTTTTTTTTTTTTTTCTTTTTTCCTCTAAACTATTGTTTTCTTCTTGAAAAGTGGATCAATCTGAATAAGAGTTATAGAGGTTGGATGTAATATTTTTAGGAAAAAAATTATATTAGTAAAATAATGTTGAAAATATAAATAGACAAAGACAAAAAGGAATTAAATTGCTTGGTTCTTATCATTTTGTTATATATATATTTTGGATGTGTATGTGTGAAAACTTCAAATTAGTTACACAGTCTGTGCAAAGCATGCACTACTTTTGTCTGATAAAACCATGTCCATTATGTGAAAACAAAATAATATATCAAAAAATAAAAATAAAAATAAAATTGTAAATATGAAAGGGTTAGCATAAATTTCTTTCTTTCTTTATCCTTAAATCCTAAATTCAGTATCATAGCTTTTTCACACAATTCTTAGGATAGGACAATGGCGTGTTTATTCTCTTTTGAATAATTATTTTATACTTCCTCCATCCGCCTCTAAAATTTTTATTTACCTTTTGCGTCATTGTATTAACATTAAAAATATCCTTACATTTATATATATTTTGTTTTGTATAAATATGATACTATTAGTATTATAAGACTAATGGAAGTATTTTTTTGTAATTTTTTCTTAATTTATACTGTATTTTTATATAATAATTAATATTCAAATATCAACACAAAAAGTAAATAGAATCCTTAGAGTCGCATGGAAGTAGTATTTTATTATTTGAAATATAAACATAGCCATCTTTACTCTATTTCCATTACTTAATACAAAATTTTAATTAACGAAGATTTGTAAATTTAAATAATTGAGATATTTGAGTGTTTCTACACTAAATGTGAATAATCTATCATAACACACTTAACTATACATTCACTAACATTATGACATGCAATAATCATCAGATGCATATGTGGGGCCACGGGTCGGAATTCCGGAAAGGTCCGGAATCCCTCCGCGGCAGCCAGCCGGCAGCTATGCTCCGGCTGCCGTGCTATTGTTGCGCGCCGGGATGCAAGAACAATATCAACCATCCTCGTGCGCGTCCCCTCAAGGATTTCCGAACATTGCAAACGCACTACAAGCGCAAGCACGGCGCCAAGCCGTTTGCTTGCCGCAAACCATCGTGCGGGAAATCCTTCGCCGTTAAGGGCGATTGGCGTACCCATGAGAAAAATTGCGGCAAACTATGGTATTGCACTTGCGGATCCGACTTCAAGCATAAACGTTCCCTTAAGGACCATGTCCGCTCTTTCGGGAACGGCCACTCACCTCACCCGACGTCGCCCCTCGATGATTTTGACAAAGATGATTAGGTTAAGTGTTTGATTTTATGTTTGTGTTTGTGCTCGTTTTCACCTGTTAGTGCTCTGTAGCAAAATATCTGCTTTTAGGGATAATTTGCCATGGAGCATTGGATATTGGTGGTGATGGCTTTATGTTATGTGTTTCGAGTTTTAAAAATTATGGAAAGTTGGATTGTGTGTGTTGAAGAATTTGAAGCTGATCAATTTTCTTCTACAAATGTTGAGGTTCTTGTGGGGTTGTTAAGAGTGGAAGAAAATGTGTCAGCTTTGAATTGTTATTTGTAGTGTTTGTAATGTTATTACATGCATTTATGCATGAAATGAATTGTTTTAAGTATTCGGCTCTTTTGGATTTCTGTAATAATAATAAATTTATAAATATATATATATATATAATAGGGACATAAATAGGTAAAGGTGTACATAGTTGGAGTAGTTGTTAATAAAGTTGGTCCAACATGAGAGACTGCCTAAATCACAGGTAATCAATCATTTTACTCTAATAATGGACTTGGAGAAAAATAAAATTGAGTAGAGAATGAGATTTAATTGTGTATGGTAAAACCGACAATTCAGTTGAGAAATATAAAAAAATGCAGATATATGAATGATCAAATAAAAATAAATGATTAATCGGATAAAAAAAGAGTTTTAACGAATGAGAATTTATGAAAAATATTTTTAGTGAATTTTATGTTTTTTTAAGATTATCTTTTAGTACAATTTCTTAAAAGATCGTAAAATTAAATACTTTAAAAATAAATTAAGTTTTTTTTTTTTTGTAAAATTGAAATAATATAATTTTTAAAAATTATAAAAATTAAATAGTAAAAAAAAATTAAATTAAAAAAAATATATATACTACAACATCATTTCTCTACGCTGGGAGATAAATGAAAACAGAGAAATTCTTTAATTTAAACAAACAAGATATTTCATTTCTATGGTCTCATTTCTCTATACCAAACACAAATAGTGATTGTTATTAATTTTTTATTTTTCGAAACTGTATATTAGTTATTTATCAATATTATGAAAATGTTCAAAATATATTAGAAATTCTTTTTTAATGAAAGAACACATACACTTTGTTATCATTATAATTTTGTTTGTTATAACTTAGAGTGCAAAAGTGGTAACATAATTCATATATGTAATAGATAAAAGATAGTATATGAATTTATTTGAATTCATCAATTACATTGAATATGATCATTTGAATACTTATGACAAATATGTTTAGTTATATATATATATATATGTTTTATGATACGAGAATGAATTTATAGTACTTATAATTTTAGTACACTAAGAAAATTGTATTCGAACGTAACAACTTACAACTAGTTTAATAAAGTAAATCACACCTTATGACAAATCTGGTTGTTATTTTATATAAATTTATTTTTAATGATATAGAAATTCACAGTTATTATTTTTTTTTTTAGTACATTGTTTATAAATTTTTTGTTGAATCTAATATTTTGCAAACTAAGTTCGATAAAACAAGTCATATTAATCGAACTATATGTAAAACCTGAAGCCGTCAAGATTTGAAGAGTATACATTTTTTTTTTGTTTTTTTTGGGTGTTTAAGGAATTGGACCGGACATGTGTTATATTGTAGATTCTTAATTAAATATTTAATTTTTTCATTATAGTTCTAAAAAGTTGTAGTAATAATTTAAGCAGGCCCAATATGGTTGAGCCCAAATCGCAGCTCAAGGGCAATATCGGAACCCTAACTATAAAAAAGAGGTTATCTCCTTCCATCTATTTGAAATCGGAATTCTCAATAGCATTCATCGCCCTCTGCGTTTGCAAAACCCTAGCGGCAGCAACTGCGATATCATCTTCAGCCGTCAAAGCCAACAAGTAATTGTTCTTACGTTCCTTTAGTATCATTTCATTATATATATTCTCAGTTTTGATTAGTTACAGTTGTTCTAGATGTATAAATGTACGTCTTCTTCTTCTAATGTTTTTTTCTTTTCGATTGATTAGATATGAAGGTTATCGCGGCTTACTTGTTGGCTGTTTTGGGCGGCAACGTCTCTCCTTCGGCTGAGGATGTAAAGAATATCCTCGCTTCAGGTTCATTTGCGCTTTTGTATTCAAACATCTAATGATTTTATGCGATTTAATTTGTCTTTCTTTTATTTCGTAATATCTGGTCTTCGGCTGGATTTTATAGTTGCGATCCGATAATTTCAATATAATTGTGTTTCTGTTGCTGTATTGAATTTTCATCTACGTTTTAAGAATTTCCATATAATGTTTATGTGAGCTAGCTAGCTGCTGTCATTGTAAAACAACAGGGTCGTGTTTCTTTCACTGTGCTTTCGGGCTATGCTTCGTTGGAATCTGTTAGCATATATAGCGTTGATTCTTCATCACAGCAACTGCTAACTTGTGGTATTAGAGAAATGTTCTTCTATGTAATCGTTTTAACCTGTGATTTATTGCTGCCTTTTTTTTTTTTTTGTTTTGAGATGCTTATCATATTTGTTTTAGTAATTTATTACGTGGTTTAGATACACTGAAGCTTTAGTCCTTTCGGGTTTTACACAATGTATTGATTTCAGTGCCATGTTGAGGTGGAAAGTGATCTTGATTGACTTACATTGTGAAATTAAACTCTATGCAATTTTATTTAATCTCCAAGATCTTTTACCCCTACAATGCAATGCATATACTGATAGTTTTTGGCTGTTAAAACGGGCTATTCTTATCATTTATAGCTTCTTACTGTTTTATTTGACATGAATTTGCTTCAGTGGGAGCTGATGCCGATGATGACAAAGTGGAGTTGCTTTTATCTCAAGTTAAGGGCAAGGATATTACCGAGCTGATTGCTTCCGGAAGGGAAAAATTGGCCTCAGTGCCGGCAGGGGGTGGTGCAGTTGCTGTTGCTGCACCAGCTGGGGGTGCTGGTGGTGCAGCTGCACCAGCTGCTGCCGAGCCAAAGAAAGAAGAGAAAGTTGAGGAGAAGGAAGAATCTGACGATGTAACTTTCAAGAACTTAGGAGAACACATTTTTTCTATCACATTTTATGAATTTGAATTGTTGACTGATGACTCTTATTATATTTTGCAGGACATGGGTTTCAGTCTCTTCGATTAACAAGCTCTGGACTTCTAGGAAAGGGGTTTCAGTTACCGATTCGGTTTATTTTAACAAAAGTTTATGTTCTCATTAGTTTTAGTTGGATACTTGGAAAATTTTTTTGCCTGAAACTAAATCGGGGCTTTCTTAAATTTTGTTTGTGTTTTTTTTGGGACACTTTTGGTTGAACAGGTTGCATTTTTACCATCTATTACTTTTGTTCTTCTAAACCCTAATCTGCTTCGTATGCTGTGTTGGTGTTACTATGCTTGATCTATGTGTATATATATATATCAGATGTTAATTGTTCTTGTGTGTCTATTTTATTTTAATTTGAATGTAGGTTGAAGTTAAGGCAATGGTTGCACTTAATGTTTAGTGTTTTTTAAAGCATCTATTTTGAATATTTTCTTGTTATTCACTTTCCCTCAATGAGTGGACTGGAGTACAAATGCAGTAGTAATTATAGTCATAGTGCTGGGATTGGCATGGCAATAAAACAAGGAACTAGAAGGGCCAGTAGGCTCATTACACGTGTATGGCTTGAAATTGTCCACGTAGACAGAAATACACGTTGCGCACGTGTAGTATATGCGTGTCCCGTATGATTGCTCATTAAAGATATGATAGTTATTTGAGATGTGTACAATTCTTTGGGCTACCTATGACACATGATTTGGTTACTACAATTTGTTTTGTCATGTCTGATCTAGTTTGCTATTGAGTATTACGTTCGATGTTCACGCATTTTCGAATATCGGCGGCAAGTTTTATAAAATATATATATATATATATGATATTATAACTTTTAACATATATTTATATATTTTTTTATTTAGTCAATTTGTGCAATTTATTAGGACGAGTTTAATTTCACTTAATTTCATAAATATGTTAGAGGGTGTTTTTTTGTTTTGTTTTTATTTAAAAGAAAACCAATTGAATTAAAATTTTATCTAAGGAGTACTAGTGTATTTTATTTGGATATATAATAGAAATAAAAATTGTTACTTTATTAAATATTATCAAGTTCTCAAGTACGTACATGATGTGGTTGACTTGGTCGGTCCGATTCTAACAGCGCCGAACTCACCAGAGTACTTTGGACAGGTATATGCTGCTTTTTCTATAATGTCGGTCTTCTTCGTCGTCGTCCTTCTTAGTTCTTTCTTTTTCTGCCATTTTGGTACTCTCAAAGTCAGTATTCTATTATTCAATCAACATCGTAATCATGAAGCAGCAAGGAAAGTAGAAGCCCACCCCTGCCTGTCCGTACAAGCCTAGTCACTTTGTTGTCCTCGTGATCATCATCTTCTTTTGTTTTTAATTGTTCTTCCCTCGGCTTCATTTTGCAGTTTTCACTTATCTCCTCGCTTTCTCTGATTTCTTCCAATCCGCTTTGTATGCTTTTCTGCTTTAATTTGTTTTTTCGAGTGGAAAAAAGGGGATTCAAAATTCCTCTTGACGGATTCCTAAACCTGCTACTTCGAAGCTTTAATCAGGTACTGCTTATTTTATAGTGATTTATTTGTTCTACTGGTTTATGCCTGTCTTTTCTATAGGTTGATTTCATTTACAGCCAATTTCACACACCAGAGTTGCTTTTATGATCTGTTCTCAGTGTTGATTTAGGCTCGACTTTGTAGGGTTTTAGAGACAACGGATATTTATTTCTGTAATTCTGCCTATTGTTTTGTTGTAAGTATGAAGCTCTCAATCAACAGAATTGAACGAAAATGGTACGCAGAATCATGAATTTGTATCATATGTATATTCAAATTTTGAATTGAAGATGATAAATGATTCTGAGTAGGTAGGTTCTATGCCATGGCATCTTAATTGTTATTTATTGTGTGATCTGAGCACCTTTATAAATTAAAAATATCTCATGAATCGCATAGCTAGTTCTAGTAATGTGAAACGAACAGAATTGAGTGAATCAAATTCATGTTATTGTTGGGAATTAACAGAAACTCGCAGATAAACTGAAGCTTTCTCTGCTCTATATAATTTATATATTCAGGTCAGATGAATCAAGAGATAAAACAATTACCAGAAGAAAATGATTGTGAGGGAAAGCGAAATGGTGCTATACATCCCAGGAAGCCATTGCTGAGGCAATTTGACATTGAAGATGACATTAACAAACTCTTTGAAGCAATAGACATTAGAAATTCTTGGCGAAGTGTTCAATTTAGAGACAGAAGTGCCATGAAAAAACCGATGAGATTTAGTCCTTTCAGCACAGGAATTTCTGAACCAGTGAGCCTCAAACAGGCTCTGAGAGGATTGTGCATCTCCCAAGCATCCGAGTTTGCCGCAATGAAGAAGAGAATGTCAAGGCCATCAGGGGTTCAGCAAGAAGGTGCTATCAAGAAGTTGTATGGCTGTGGCAATGGACGATCACATCAAGCTGAGTCGAGTTTGGTGAAGATATTCTTGCTACCTGAAAGAAACCTGGATCAAAAGCCGAAGGTGGAGACCTCGAAAAGTAGTAGTAAAGTGAGCAGCAATGAAGAAAGTTGTCTGAGTGTCCATGGTAGAGCACCCCAAATTTCAAAAGACTTGAGATGTGAAGCCATAGACGGAGTTGGGAAGGAGAAGGGGAGCTGCTTAAGCTTAAACTGGAGAGACCTGAAGTTGTTGAGGAGGCAGAGATTTTGCAGTGGTCTTAAGCTTAACAAGATGGAAGGTCCTAGAACTTTCTAGAATCGGAATATAGTCGGGAGTCACCGACACTGCCGGAGATGGTAGCTGTTCCAGATGAAGTAGAAGAAGCTGGAAGGTTCCAGAACATTCTAGAATCGGAATAATATTAGGAATTTTGTTCCTCGCCTGCGCATAATGGTACGTCTATGCCGCCTCTAGCGATTGTACAATATCTGATGACCTTTTAGGGTAGTGCAATTTTGTGTGGTCAATAAAGAAGCTGGAGGGTTCTATTCTATTTTGCCTTGTAAATGTAATCCATGGCAGCTCAGTTGCGAGTTTCTTCGTTGCTACCAAAAGAGGTGAAAAGGAAAAACCGTGATTTGAGTGCAGACGGAAAATGAGAGCTTTGTGCGTCAGTGTACACTCGATTCCTGCCGTCCGGAAATTACCATATTGCCCCCCGCTTCGTCTTCTCCCCTTCAAAACCCTGCGTCTCGACGGTTCGGCAAATAGGCGTAGGAAATCCTCGAGGATAGGGGCGGTTTCGATGGCTTCGTCGGCGGCGATCGACTCCGATAGCGGCGCAAGGAGTACGAAGCCGTTCTCTGTTCTATTTGTTTGCCTCGGGAACATCTGTAGAAGTCCGGCTGCCGAGGGCGTCTTCAGGCACCTCGTGAAGCAGCGGAGTCTGGAGTCGGAATTCTATATTGATTCTGCAGGCACCATCAATTACCACGAGGTATGTGCGTGATTGTATGGTTTTTCTGAATTGAACCGTGACTGGATCGGCGATGATTTTGTGTGTTTGATTTAACAATCTAGGGTAATCAAGCGGATCCGAGAATGAGAGCAACTTCCAGAAACCGAGGGATTGAGATAACTTCGATCTCGAGGCCGATTAGACCTTCCGACTTTAGGGATTTTGACCTGATTCTCGCCATGGACAAGCAGAACAGAGGTAGATTCCAATCGTAGGGGTTCCAGACTATAAACTATAGTTGATAAATGCTTGCATTTTTTTTTTTTTTTGAGTTTGCCATTGGACTTGCAATTCATATTTCATAATCCATTACTTGAAATTCCGTTGATGATGATGATGATGATGATTCAGTGATTTCTTTCTGAACACAGAGGACATACTTGGGTCGTATGAGAGGTGGAGGCATAAGGAAGCTTTACCTGCTGATGCTGCCAATAAGGTTGGTTGATAAACGATAAGCTCTCTCCTGCTGCCATGTGTTACGTTTTCGATGCTAAAAACTGATGATTTGTTGTTAAAAAACTTTATTTGCCAATTTGTTTGGGAACCTGCAGTTTTAGATAAAATCTAAATCAATTTAAGAATTTTGCAACATCAAAATCAATCTCAGAGTTATTGCATCCATTTTGGTAGCCACAATTTATGCATTACAGAATTCGGATTCAGTAAATGCCAAATTAGATCCACAATTTTATTCAAGGGGCTGTATGGAAAAATGAAATAAACTGATAACATTATAATAAAATTTGGGTTCGAATTCAATAATACTGCTTTGAATTTGAATATGCTCCGGGATTTGTAGGTTCAGTTGATGTGTTCTTACTGCCGGAAGCACAAGGAAACAGAAGTACCTGACCCATATTATGGTGGACAGAAGGGTTTTGAGAAGGTAACACAACACTTACAAGTTATTTGGGTTTGAACTTTATTGACCTCTTTTCACATTTATTTGGATCGTCCTTCTTTGAACTTTGGTATTTTGCTGTCTTGAGCTTGGAATATCCGAACTTGATCATTGCTAGACATGGATTTAGGAAGGGACATTTAGGATAATATAAGGTTTTTATTTGTGTATTAGAACTCCCAGTTTGGCAATATAATCTTGAGTGAAATTATTAACAATGGGATAGGTAATAAGCTAATTGACTAGATCAGGTATGGTGAGGTATGTATGCTTCAGGCTACACTGCGACATGAGAATGGTTCCTTGAGATGATGGAGTTAGAAGTGTTGTATGTATGAATTCTGTCATATTCTGTTTTTGCTGCTTTTGAAGCACAAAGGGGAAAGTGCTTTAAGAAAAAGACAAATTCCAAATTTAAGAGCTTTTATCTTAATTTTCAATTTGAAAACAAACATTATTTTTGTAATTATTGATCTACTCATTGTTTTTGCTAGGTATAGTAGGCGTATAGCTGCACAAGAATTCAATTAAAATATACATACATATATTCTTCTATAGATATGGCAATAAACTAATTTTGAGATGATAAATAAATAAAGCACATATGAGTTTGTGGCAGGTTCTGGATTTACTAGAAGATGCTTGTGAATCACTTTTGGAAAGCATTGCTGACAAAACCACCTCTGGTAAGCCTAGCCTACCCTCATAAACATCATATATTTATTATTATATCCATCTCCACCGGTTTCTCTTCTCGTTTCTGTTGTTTTTACTTAATGCAAGCTTGTTTGTGTACAATTATATCGTGAATAAAACTAGAATAGAATATAACTTGCTGAAGCCGCGGTCAAGTTGCCTGTCCTGACCGGACCCTTTTTTTTTTTTTTTTTTTTTTTTTTTTTTTTTTTTTTTTGTTTTCAATATGTATAAAGCCATAGGGTGTGTTTGTTTTGTGCTTTTGTTTTGTGCTTTGATTTGAAAGAATTTTTTTTTTTTTTTTTTTTTTTCTTAATGAGATATAGGAATTTGTACAGATATAAGATAATATGAAAATAATAAGGGTTTAATCTATTAAGTTTTTTTAGTACAAAGAACAAAGGTACAGTGTTTTAAAAAATTTAATTTTAAATTTCTGACTTTTACTTCAAAATAAAAAAAGAAAGGCTCGGTGAGGTCTTTCTCCAATTAATTGGGTCCTGTTGGGCCACATTTAATGGTCAACGCTGAAGAGGAGTGCCCCATTTTGAATTAGGCCTTTTCTAGGGCAAAGCCCGTACAACCTTGAGGCCTCCCCGAACAAAAAATTTTCGGATCTGGACTTAAAACTTTATCTAATATTGGGCCACCTTTGGGTCAAATATCATTCATGTCGATCCGTACGGAATTACCAAATATGCCAGTTGGCCCAATCTCATTTCAGTTGGGCCCGTTGTGGCTCACACAAAGTTTCAGTAACGATTACGTAGTGGACCAGACATGGGCGGAATTTGTCTTGTAGGCCCGACAGAAGCCCACTTAAAGGCCCAAACTTTAACCTTGGGTCAATCTCATTTATATCAATACTAATGTGGGCCATACAAAAGCCCAAAATATGCCGAAAGCAGTCCTGTCAATATTGGGCCCGTCATGGGCTATATAGTGAGCTAAGGTGTTTTGTTGAACTCTCCAATGGACTGGCCCAACATAAAAGCCTGCTTATTTCAGAATTGTCTATTACTATATTGGGCCTCTATGGCCCAACATAATTTCTGTTAGCCCATTATTGCTGCAGACTATATAGGCCCCCCCCCCCCCCACCTCTCTCCCTCCGCTATTTAATAATAATATACACATTCTATTTTCAATTTATATATTTATAATTGTATATACAAACAGTAATATTAGCTTATTTATTATTAATATTAAGCACAATTTTTTATATGCGTATAATTAAAAATTTTGCTATGGTATTACGTATGACAATTGACAAGCCAAGTAGTGAATCGTAAAAAAATCAGATTTATACACATTTGAAGCAGGCAGAATAACGTTTTGAATGAAAAGAAAACCACCAAAATTCCTAGGATTCATCCATAGCATTATTATCATGATCGTTGTCATTATCATAATATTCATCGTCCCGCTGGATTTGCTTGTCTTGCACTTGTCCTGTACGTCGACAGATTCTACATCAACAACCTTCGTGTATATATATATATATACAAACTAGCCAGCCAAGAAAGACGAGTATCAAATATCAATAACACTATTTTACTTACGGGTTACCCGTTCGTCAGGATTCTGCTCATCGTCGTCAAAATCAGGTATATAAAAATCTGGTGGAACCTACAATGTACACCCACAAAAAGGTTCCGGATTCAGCAAGCCAGCCAATCGCATAAAATAATGTATGTGTAACTCACTCATACACAACTGAATTATCATCGAAGATATTATCCTCTGAATATGATGAAGTCGGGAAGGGAATGAATACATACCTCTTGCATTTGTACACCAGGTGCATGTTGAATGGAACTAAGATTTTCGCATACTTGCTGTCTGATTGTGTTAATGTACGACTTACTATTTAAATTCTCCTGCAAATGAACAAGTCGAAAGAAATTCAATACATTCGTTCTATTGCCCACCCAAAGAGGATTTAAAACTATCCAAACATCTTCTAATGCAATTGTGGGGAGAGAGAGAGAGAGAGAGATAAGATCTCTGTCAAATTATATACGATCAATTACCATGTATCTACCAAACACAATTTAACAAAAAAGTGAAAAATAAAATAAAACCTTGATTTTGATACCTAATTAGCATGCCAATTATATACACTATCAATTACCATGCACCTCCAAAACACAAATTTAACCCCAGTTAAAACTGGATTGTGATACCTAGTTAGCAAGCCGATTCACGTACCATAAGTCCGCTAGGACATTTCAAGGAGAAATCTGGAGCGAAATATTTGATGTAATCGTTTTCCGGGATCTCTGCAAAAAGGAATCACCAGATTTACCAAAAATAGAATTCATTAAGCACATAATAGCACAAAAGTTAATAGTGCAGTGCAAGTCTAACAGAATTTTTTGTGGGTCCCGTCATACAACCATACCATTAGGGAGCTCCGCATCCAAAAGGACTCCTGTCTCTACAGTCCAACACCTGGCAACATTCTCTTTAGTGTATCCACCACCTCCAGTTACCTATATTAATGCTATTGCTAGTCAAAGAACAGATGTATAAATAGAAGCACTGAATAGTGTGTTGTACGCAAAAAACCAACCAGCAAAGGCAAATTGAGTTGCTTGACAAACTTGACACAAGCAGCATGCCCTGCAAGAAAATGTCCAATTCAAAATAAATTACGGTATTTTGAAATGCTACTGGTGACAAGTTCATTCAATCATCAGTGAATCCATAATATATTACAGAAATACAACAAAAAACTGTATAAATTACAAGCATAGCACCATCAATGGAAAGATTAAAGCATCCCAAACGGTCCCCAGCAAGTGAATCTGCTCCACACTGGAGGACAATAGCTCCCGGTGCATAGCACTCCACAACTTTCATAATAATCTGCAGAATTATGAGACAAGAGAACTTTTCTTTGTAACTTGGTAGGTAACTGCAGCAACTAATGTTGCGAAAGATACCACATACCGTTTTAAAGAGACGTAGAAAGCTGGCATCATCTATACCATCTTTCAGAGGGACATTAATGGCATAATTTTTGCCTTCTCTTTCACCCACATCCTTAACAAGCGAAAAGAAGAAAATTAAGGAATCAAATGTTAATTACTATACTATGGCTTCACTAGCAATAAAACAACTTACTCAAACGTCAACAAGAAAATTTATATGAATTTTTTTAACATCGCAAAGATAGTATCATTCCAAGAAAATGGCTGTAGATACCAGAAGCATTCTCATTCCAAATTTCAGACAATAAACTTGCAATGCTTTAATATGCACTGTATATTTCAATAGAAACCATCTATGGATGAGAAGAATGAAATTATAAATGGAAAAATACTTGGATTGTTTCATACAAAATCATTATAATCACACAGCTGATTGATAACATTTGAGCAATAAAAGCAGCTTTACAATTTCCAAACTGTTTTCACTTTCCATCAAAACGAGCAAACGGAAAATACATACAAATCCACTACCATTAAGGAAGTACCTTTACGTCACCTGTTCCAGGAAAGAACAAATCCCCGTACTTGTGAAAACTAACCGTCATTACCCTGTAAGGCAAAAAAAACCACAACTTCCATTAAGATGAGGAAAAAGGCAAATAATAAAAATTTTGAAAACACTATGATTCAGCTCCAATTTTTATTTTATTCACTATCTTAGACATCTGCATTCAATAAAATAATCAAAGCATAAAACAAGACATATGTGGCCATGTTCACCACCAGATCCCTTTGTTCCCTTTCAACTCTGTTCGCTACTTTATTGAAAGAATGCGCAACACTCTTGTATGACAACAAGTGCAACTAAAGTTGCTTCATATAATCAACTACTAGTAAAATTAATCGTATAATAACAATCTCATTTATTTTTGTAAATACTTAAGGTGGAATCTTATGAAAGATCATTTTTTAAAGGGATTAAATTATTGCTAATACCTATCAGTGAAATAAAAGGCTTCTTCAACCCCATCACCATGATGCACATCAATATCAATATACAGGACACGAGCATGATACTTCAAAAGCTCCAAAATTCCCAAAACTAGGTCATTGATGTAACAAAATCCAGATGCCTCACACTTCTTGGCATGATGCAAACCACCAGCCCAATTGATGGCAATGTCACAGAGCCGATTATTCAATCTCCGTGCAGCATCTGTCAGAAAAATCAGAATGGCTAAGTGAAGGTTTGGGGAACCATGATGGAAATGACAATATACATGACTACAGAACTCACCTATCGTACCACCAGCATATATTTGGCAGAACTCAAAAAGATTGTCAAAGACTGGACAATCTTCTCCAAGATTATCTACAATAAACAGTGGATGTAAAAATAGCATAGAGATCAGAAACTACAGAAGGGAAATATATATAATATAAAATAAAATAATTGATAGCAAAATCAATCTTAGCTAAGGAAATTTTCTTCTAAGTAAATTTGTGCGTAAATGAAAAATTGAGAATCATAGAACACAAGATTGCAATATCTAATCACATTAGGTACAAGCAGTGTTAGCATCATGGTAAGCATAAAACTGTCTAGATGGAAAAGAATCAGTTAGAACATTAGAATCAAATGCTCATGGTAAGCATAAAACTGACTAGTTAATTAAAGTTAGGTTCCCAAGGCTTTATAACAATGAAGAGCTGAGATCAAGTAATTACTAACCAATTCATAAAAGTGTTATGCCCAACATGACTAGGGGCATAGATAGACACGTTATGTTATAATGACTTATTTTCAACATAAATTTAAGAGTTCTAAAATTACATAACAAGCCTATAAACCTAAAGGAGTGTTAAGCCTGAACTTAAGTAGGAGTCTACAAAAATTATAGCTGAATCAAATCAAATCAAGAGAAAATGTTGAGCCCTGGCTCGAGCATTATATTGTGCTACTACTTAAGAAGCTTCAAATACTTAGCCATAAGATCCATTGACTCTTCTCAGGAGTAAATTTCCAATTGGGGAATAGTTTCATTTCTTAGAATTTCACCACAGAATGTTGCACCACTTTCTAAACCAGAACAACAGATAATACACTATGCTAAAAAGAACATAAGAGACTCAAATAAAATCTAAAAAGCTTGAGGATGAAAGGATTAGTTACATTTTGCCATCTGAGTGGCGAATAACTTCTGCGTGTTGGGAGTGATGCGCTGCAGAAACTCAACATAATCTGGGGAATGGAACTGTGCTAACTCCACTGGATATGCTTTGTGAGGCCTCTAATTTAACAGAAAGAAGCCAATTCTCAAAACAACCAAAAACTTGAATTTATATATACATATTAAAGAAAAATTCAGTAGGAAGCATACGCACGTAAATTTCCATCTTGTTGTGGAGATCATACGCGAGAACCAAATGGTGAGTCATACACAATCGGTGAGGTTTCATAGGGTGATTTGGTCCGAAATATACATTCCCCACATCCCCTACAATACGTAAATCTCCAGGTCAGTACGGTTTCACGCAAAGAAATGCATCTAAGTTACAGTGTGAAAAGCACATCAAAAGAGGACAGATCGAAAAATCATACCGTCGTAGAAATACGAGATTCTGTCCTTGCTGCGCATTGTGGAAAGCGACGGTTCGGCGCAACCAAATCAGTAACTGACCGCTGATTGTGCGATTCCTTCAGGAGATTAAAAATTCGGCCACTCACATGGGCAAAAAGAAACGAAACCACAAGCAATCGAGAAGCGAAACCCAGAATCGAAACCCTAATTGGGGTTAGGGTTTCAACAGATGCTATATATGTAGGCTATATATGATTAGAGAGTAGAAGCAACTGCCCCATCTATGCCCGGAGTTCGATTCCTCCTCAGCACTTGCAAGCGAATGTTGATCCGACGCGTCAGGTGTGCCGCCGCACGGAAGCCCGCAGCCATGGACGAAGGTCGAAGTTCGATATATAATTATGGTTACAGTTAATCGCGTTAACTGGAAAACTGTTTATTAAGCAATTATCCGAAGAATGATAAATCGCGTCGGCCCTTGTTGGAATATTTGTTTTTATCATTGCATCATGTATTTTTATAAATATTGTTTAAAATTTAATATTTCGTTACAATTTATATTTATATTATTCAATTTTTATATAATTATATTATAAAATATATCAAAAGATATTAAAATTATTTAATATATTTTCGTATTGTGATGAAAAGAATATTAAGTTGTTATTGTTTATGTTATATTGTGAGTATTAGCTTTATTTTGATTTTTCTCTTTGATTTTTTTACCATATAATTATATTTGAAAATACTGTCCTTTTCTTTAAAAAATTATCAACTTCGATTATTATTTAAATATAAATACAAAATTTAATTGATAACTTTATATAAATATTAAATAGTAAAAATAAATAAATAAATAAACAAATTATTTATTTTAACAAAATATTACATTAAAATACTATTTAAACAAAAATTTAAATAAACACCTCATTTCAAATCAATTTCAAACTATAATCAAACAAACTATTAGAATAGTTAAAAAAAAAATTGCATTCATCCAATCCAAAAACAAAATCAAAATGAACAAAACCAAACCATTGTTGGTAATAAGGAATACACCCTTAGCTTCAAATTAAATTCAATATACAAATATTTTAAAAATAAATCAAAGTGAACATATGTAGTAGGGGTGTAATTTAACAACAGCTGAGCTAAAGATCAAAGATCAAAGCCCAATGCTTCCATGGCATAAACAAACAAATTGAAGCTTTCAAAATTCATTCATCATGAAACAAAACCAACTTCCATGACAACATTAAACAATCAGAAATTGCAAAAAGTGAATAAATTGTCTGCATGCAGATTTATTAGCATTGCAAATGCAGATTCTCAAGACAAGATTCAAAACAATCAAAACTTCAAAGGGGCCAATCTCCTTATTCCTTCTTACCGATCCCATGACTCATGTTGTAGATCCCTCTCCCCTGGACAGTGTTTGCAGTGACAGTGAGTGATAATAATCTTTTAAATATATAAACAAAGAAATTTCGGACAAAAAATGTCATAAAGTGGAGATACACTCACAATGAGAAACAAAGAGGATCCAGCCAAAGCCAAAGGAATGGCAACGGACGTTATCTTGTCCATTGGCCCTTTCAGGTGCGTATGCTTTCGAATGCTTTGGAAATACCTTTGCTTCTCCAAAAGCTTCTCTCTTGGCCTGAAAGGTGGTTCAGTCATCCTGCACGAAGAACATGTTGACTTAAGACTTTGCAGGACATAAAATGAATTTACTCAAGGGTTCTCCAATCTCCAGCCATTCTTACTTTAAGGGATGATTGGGGTAAAAATGCATAAAAGTATCGTAATTGATAATTTCTATCCTACCTGTGGGTAAGGCTAATTCAATATTTTTAATTGACCAAACAAGGTTTCTCTATCCAATCAACTAATCAAGGGATTCTATATATTAACATGTCCACAGGATGACAAGACTAAGTTGGATAAAAAAAAATTATCCAATTTAATCCCATTCAGTAGAGATGGCTTTAAATTAGTTATAATTTATTTCATTGCATCTTTCCAAAATATAAATAAAATTAATTCTGATCTTTGATGTTGCAAAGTTGAAATATTGCACCCGATTTTCTGGACTAGAGTCATCACACATTCTGTTAACAGACTCATCCAGATACACATTCTGTTAACAGACTCATCCAGATGAAGAAATGGACAGCTTAATTTTCAAAGATAATTTTTCTGCTACAAGTCATCTTCTGTAGAGCTATGATCCTAATACTTCAATGAAACATGGATCCGGCTTCAGTTGCTAAAAACTTTCGTAGACAATCTTTATTAGGCACAATGGCTATGGATTAGCACAATCCCACATTGTAATGAATAAACAGCAAGACGTAATGGAAACTAAAACTATTATTCTGTACAAATGTTGGAAGTTTTCCTAGGAAACTCCAAGCTTGTCAGTTCACCATTAAAAAATAAATCCATATGCCAAAACCTATACAAACAGATCCAACGCCAACCGAACCTCAACGTCGCACTAAACATCGGAATAAAAAAGACACTCATAGATGCAAAATATCAAAATTAGAATATCAACGACAACAGTAAAGCGTCGTTGCTCAAAATCCTGTGCCACAATAACATAATAACGAAATCAGATTCTATTTCTCTGAAATCACAGATAACAAAAAAATTCTAAATTCATCATCCAAAAATTCACCAATCAATCAGCGCCGAGAGTAACAAACCCTACCCCACTGATTCACAATAGACAAACAAAAACCAAAGATCAACCGAGAATAAACCAAGCAATAACAATAACAATTCAATCGGAAGAGCCACGGACTCACCTGTGATTCTAGATTCGGAAGACAACGAAGAAGAGAACAAATCTGTGGAAATGCAGAAATGCAGCCGGGGAGCAAAATGGACGAAACGAATATGGGAACATGAAATCTTCAGAGGCGGATGCGGTCAAATAGGCAGACTAGTCGAGCCGGGCCGGGCTTCAGTTAGTTAAACGGGTTGGGCCTTTGGGCCTATTCTGTAGGCCCATCACCAGCTTATCGTATACGCTCTCCGAATACTTTTTTTTTTTTTTAACAAATATTAAAATTAAAAGCAGAAATTTGAAGCATTGTTTATTTATTTTTTAAAAGATATAATGTCGATTAAAAAAAAAAGGAAAATATATCAATAATAATATATACTATAAACATAACAAATATAAATCGAGATAGCTAAATTATTCAAACATCAACACACAGTTACTAAAGTTCTCATCATTTTTCCATCGAAGCTTAAACTTTCGTTAGTTTTCATTGGTAACAAAATTAATTTGCGACTTCGATCCATCCTCGGGTGGTTCATCGACTTGTTGCGATTCAATATCTTCCTCGACGAAATGAGATTTATCATCGTCCATAATGTGAAAGTAAAGAAACATAAATAAAATCATTTTCAAGAGAATTGTCACACTAAAGATAAATAAAAGTGATGTGATCATGGCTATCTTATATGCGAAACTTAATTTTGTTATTGCAAGATATATATATATATATATATATATATAGACACACATGACCTATTAATATATATGTAATCCACGATATATGTTAAGGATGTTGAGAATGGGATTTTGCCAATCTAAAACAAGGAGAGCATTGTTAAAATTTGAAATGTTTAGGTAGGAAGAAATCTATGGTGTGTTTGTTTGGGTTAGTTGATTTTGGATTTTGATTTAAACAGTAAAAAAAATTAAATTTAAACACTCCATCCGTCCCATAACAAAGTATACATTTACCTATTGCGTTATTCTACTAACGTTAAAAATATTTTTATATTTGTATAAATTTTTATACAAATATCTTTATATTAGTAGTATAAAAATATTTTTGCAATTTTCCTTGATTTTTAATATGTTTTGATATATTAATTAATATTCAAATATCAACACGCAAAAAATGAATACTTAGTTATGAGACGGAGTGAGTAGTTTTTTATTCAATATAAATAAAAATGAATGTAATATTTTGAAGATAAATATGATTTTTAGGGTGTGTTTGGTTACAATATTTTTCTCAAAATTTATTTTTCATTATTTTTATTTATTTTTTATATTATACTAAGAATTATTTTTACATTTAAAACATCACATCGACACTTATTTATATCAAGTTATACAACTATTCAAATTCAAAATTTTTACTATTCAAATCCATACCCCAATACAAACACACCCTTTTAATATACTCCCTCCGTCCCAGATACAATGTCCACGTTGCCGTTTCTGTCCGTCCTACATACCATGTCACTTTTTTTCTTTAGAAAATGATTACACACTTTAATCTCATTTTAATTTTTTTTTTAAATTTAAATTAAACTAATTAGTTATTTTAATTTTAATTTATAATTATTTATATTATAGGATAATTATTTTCACTAATACATTCTTAATTATCTACTAATTACATAATTCCTAAAATATCGTGTCTACAGTGTAGCAGACACGATATCTGGGACGGAGGAAGTAATAAATAAAAAAATAAATATTTAATTTTATATTTTTTTTAAAAAAATTACGAATAGTGAAAAATAAAATAAAATCACCCAAACAAATACATCCTAAAATCTTTAATTATGAGAATCTCTATTTATCACAATTAAACGTATTTGTCTTTTTATTATAGTAAAAATAATCAAATATTAATACTAAAATATTTTAAATTTTTGTATAAATTACAAATATATAATTATAAATTACATAAATGTGTAGCAACTCTATAATTATGTATATCTAAACTATTGTAAATGCATAGGCAACACTTACTCTTATTTTTGCAGACTAAACCCGACAAGACAAGCCAGGGTCATGACTTCACGATTACAAGTGCATCCTATACCACCTAGTCATTTCTTATCAAATACATCGTATATCACCTGATCATTTCTTATCAAATACATTGTATATCACTTGATCATTTCTTATCAAACATTTTCAAGTTTGTTTTAAAATATCAATCAATGTATTGTCCGCTAATATATATTGAATTTTTTTTAAGTTGGTTAAAAATTGAGTTACATTTTATTATAAAATAGCTGATTCTAAAGTCTTGCTGGGTGTGTTTCTTTTAATTGAGTTTGAGAAAAATAGTTTGTATTTGATATTAAAATAATATTTAATAAAATATTTTGTAAAAAAATGTATTTCTTAAAAAAAAATATAGTTCAAATCGTAAAATTAGAAGAAATTTAGTTAAAAAAACATACCCAATCTAAATGTATTGATATTTTGGCTTTCACCTTTTTTTATATACATATAATTTATGGCTCTATATATATTTAAAAAAAATTGTTATGATTTTTTAAAAAATAATTGTTTACAAGAATATTAAAATCTAATAATATTTTTATTGTATAAAAAAATTTTTCTTCAAAACCTCTAAACTTTTAAAAGATAACTTCTAAAATTTTTAAAATAAGAGTATTGGAGAAATTTCTGTACCAAAACATAAAAATAACCCAAAAAAAGAACTCACATTGATTATCGACAAACAAACGCCGAGTGGAGAATTAATCTGCTACTTCGCGCTTAGGCTGCACCACATCAATCTTCCAATAGTGTTCTCCCACGGTGATGAGATAAGGTGCAGCACTGCCACGTCATCATGCCATATAGGTGAAACAACAAGCGTTAGAAACAACACGAAACTATAATTAATAATAATAATATTATAATAATAACAATACAGAATAAAAAAGATAGAGAGAGAAAGAGAGAGAAATAAATTTAAGATCAGTAGTGGTGCGAGTGTGAGAGGAGATCGGTGAATGCTTCAGCAATTGTCCCTTTCAGAATCTACAATCTCTTCGGTTTCTTCGCGATCCGAATCAAATCATTCCTTCGCATCCATAATCTCGCCTCTGTAGAGATAAATAATCCGTTTGTGGTTCGCTATCAATGGCGTTGAGCCTCGACGAGACTTTCAAGCCTAATTTTGCCTTCTGCGGACCGACACCGTCGGATTGTAGGGGAGAAATCTACACCGTCCGATGCTCGGTTGAGAAAGCAGAAGGTGAAAAGGAAATCTCCGTCACGAAGAGGCGCCGCCTGCTAGATATCGATCTGAATGCTCCGCCGGAGGACGATTCTCCGGCGCCGGATTGCGCGGAAGAGAAGGAGAGTCGCTGCGCTTCCAACTGTAGCTGGGAAGCGCTCCTTGATGTGGCTGAGGTTGCTCTTATTGAGTACGCCGAGAGGAGAGGCGGAGTGAGTCCGACTCGGAGCGGTTGCGGTGAGTCGACGCGGAAAACTCGAGGAATCGGTTGCGGCGGCGATGTTGCACGGCCGCCGCCATTGGTGAAATCGAAGAGGGGGAGGACGGTGGCGCTTCCGAACAAGTATAGAGACTCGTTTCTCGGGGAGCTGTCGGAGCTCCGGAGCGGCAAACCGGCGAGGAGGTTGCGCTGACGGTTATTTCAGTGGGAAATGAGTATTTTATTTTATTTTTTTATAAGTAAAAAAGAAATCGATTTCTGTGGAAGTGGAACTAATATATTTTTTGTTTTTTTATTTCTTTGGTATGATTTGTAGCATTTGTTGCGTACTATTATGTCGACTCGGCCATAATATGTTTTAAATAATATGTTTTGGTTATAAATTTGCTAGGATTAAGAGATGATTTAGGGTTTGGCTGCTGGAGGTTGCATAATAAATGTCCTAATTATAAGTATTATTATTTAATTTATAATAATATTTTTATATCTTAATATACATTATATTAAAATTTATTTTAATTCAAAGTGTTCTTTATATGTGGAATAATTTTAAGTTTCATTTCCACTCATCACTCATGCATACATCACAGTATATTTTTGAAAATTTCGATACATTTATCAACAATAACTAAAAAATATATAATACAAAATAAATATTTTTCACAAAAAATATAATTAAAACGAAAATAAAATGTGAAGGAAAAGTGTTTTGTTGATCAAGTTTTCAGCTCTGAAACAGTAATAAATATTTTACGTTATCTAATAAAGAACCGCCCACAGGATATGCAGCAAACCATTGGAAAAAGTTAAAAATATCTGACATCCAAACAAATACTCTATAACAGAGAGCCCTTGGATGTTTTCAGTTACTAGGCAAAATATAAATAAATAAATACATACATACCAGATTGGGTTCTCACGTATGGTCTGCATTCACCTTAACCTTTCCCGCACAACATCCCTTTTTCTTCTCACTGACTTGGTCCCGCCTCTCCAAATACTCGGAATTCTCTTTACACACCTCCCCATTGCTATACACTTCTTTCTTCCATATCGGCACAGTCCCCTTCACCTCATCGATTATGTACTTGCACCCATCCAATGCATCGTTCCGGTGTACCGACGACACTGCGATGAATACGCTCATTTTGCCCACCGGGACTCGCCCTATGCGGTGTGCCACTGCAATGGCGTTCACCTTCCACGATGATCTCACGGACGAACAGATTGATTTTATGCGCGAATTGCCATGGGAATGTATGCCTCGTATCTCAGCTCCACCACTGACTTGCCCTCGAAGGTGTCCCGAGTAGTCCCAGCAAATGTTGCGATGGCACCACAATGCGGCGACTGCACGTAGTTTATGTATTTGTTTATGTCGATGGGGATGTTCTCCTCTAATATCTCGACTAGATTCTTCTCTTCCGCCATCACTCTCTCGGGAATTGTTCTTCTCCTGATGGCAATATTGATTCAATCCTTGTAGAGATTTGAGCCTGCAGTAACAAGGCACAGCTTATGAATCTTACTTTAATCTACTACAAGATGCAAAACATTTCTGATGTCAAAATCATGCAATGGTTAGTTGAACTTTATTAGATGATCAAAATGATTCTCTTGCCTAAAAATTTAAACTCTTAGTTGAGACGATTGTTCAAATCTTATTAAACTTTTATATGAGAAGTTCATTCCAATCCTCTAACATGGTATCAGTGCCCTAGATCTGGAGTTCAAATCTCACCGGTTTCGTGCAACATATATCCTGATATCTGTGCAGGTTTCGCATATATCTCCTTGCACTAGAGTAGCGTGTCAGTTGGCTCTAGGTATCCCTAATATAGTTTAAACTTTAAGGTGAGAGGGTTATTCCTATCATCAACAAATTTGTGGCTATTTTCGTCAAATTAGTAATTAACAAACATGTGTTCTTTTGTATCACATCACACTAACTATTCAAATTAACATTTTACTATTCATAAATCCAAACATGCACTGTGAATCGAGATCAATAAGAAACTGGAAACAAAAAGAAGCCAGAAATTTGCATCCATCCACGGTCAGAAATCAATACAAAATAAATAGGAAGACCAATCAACAGAACACTTACCTTAAACAAAATTCCTTTTTTCGGCTCCAATTCTCGTCTTTTGTCGCATAAGGTCTCGGCTCACTGTGGATTATCTGTTGGCAGATTTCGGTATAACGTTTGTTATTTTACAAAAATAACTGGGCCAAACTTTCTGTTACCCAATTAAGACAATTGGGTCGACTTGTTGGGTCTGTGACACTTAGATATTCGTGAGTGGGTCTTTCATCAAATGCATAGAAAATGGGCACTGAAAAGACAGATCTAAAATAGAGCTTAAAATGTAAAACAGAACAAAAGAATCCACCAGAAACTCACGGTTAGTATTCCAATTATGAAAACTCTGCTTGCATATATATATTTACATATATCAATTTCAACGCTAAATTCTTAACAATGTTTATACGAAACACAGTAATTCATATATGGAATTAAGCTTCCCATATTCATAGGCAAAATATCAAATCAATAGCATAATCATGCATTACGAACGCCATTATTCTGATTCATTCACATTAAATATAAATCATGTCAATTATTCTAAACTTCAAAATTCATCGTCTATCAAATATTAAAGAACATGCAAACTGCACACAAAAGTAAACAGAAGAAAAGGGAAACATCTGAAGGGATGAAAACTATAATTTCTTATTTGCATAAAACTAACTATACCGATCGCAGTGGGATTCGAACCCACGACCTTTAGATTCGGAGTCTAATGCGATATCCACTCCGCTATGCGATCATCTCTAACCAATGGTCAAACGAAAACAAAATCAACCGATGTGCCTGGCATTTTCATGCTTCTGAATTCGAACGAGACAAACAGCAGTAATATGGAAGCGACAAAACGAGAGAGAATTCAAATCGTGAAATTATGGCAAACATCAGGTAGCGATCCTTCCAGTATTGATGCAAAAACAAAAACGCCGCAATTATTGTCACAGTCACAACTCACAATCGAAGAATTACTCTAAAAAAACCAAAGCGAAAGCAAATAAGAAACCTCACATTGACGGGGACGCGATTCAAGAACCACAACATCCACTCGATTGCACCGATGGTTCTCGTCCGATCTCATCCTATCAAATCCGCGCGACAGTACCAGAAACGACCAAAAAAATAAAAAAATCCGTGCGGGAGTAAAATTGAATTAGGGTTTTCGATTTCCTAATTCGGTGGAGGAAAGCGGTTAATAAGTAGCCTTACTTATTTTCTCTAGGCCCTTTAACTTTTCATATTTACATTGGACCCATAGTTTTGTATGCCCCTCAATTAAATGACAGATTATTAATAGCCTTACTTATTTTTTCTAGGCCCTTAAACTTTTCACATTTTCATTGGACCCATAGTTTTGTATGCCCGTCATTCTACTTAGTTATATAATTGCATCTACCATTCAAGTTTACCAATATTCTTAATTTCAAGTAAAAGACAGGTTGTGACATATTAATTACCAATACTTTCACATTATTAAAAAATGAATTATCTGTATCTAAAAATTTATTTTTTAACTAGTTTAGGCGTATATACAAATAATATTGGACAATAGAATGTAAGAACACGTGCTATAAATGTCTCTCTAATTTGGTCCACAAATAGCAGAATGTTTGATAGAATCGTTTGTCCGTGAAGGCTTTTATTGGTTTTGTAATGATTAGTTATCAATTATCGGGAGGTTAGGGTGTTGATTCGCATTAATTAATATATATATAATTAAACAATACACTTTTTAACTCATACGTCATATGATGTATTAATTGAAATTACATACTCAGAAGTCATATACTCCCTCCACCCCGGAACTAAATATCCATTTATTTTTTACACGTAGTTTTAGAAATATTAGTATTATATTGGAATATAGTAGGAATAAAGTAGTACGTGTGATATAAATGTAATGACATTTGTATAATATATTATAAGTTGTAAGGGTATTTGTAATGTTAGGTAGATAGTAACCGTTACTAAAAAAAACGAAAAATTGCCTCGGAATTTATTCCGAGGCTGTAAAAATACAAATAAAATAAAATCAGGTGGATTCGAATAATTAAAATGGCATCGAAATTTCAAAGACCAATGTGAAAATATATTTTATTATATTAAATAGCCTTGGAATTTTTTAGACTAAATTTAAAATATATTTTATTATATTAAATTAGTTCAAAATTTTTGAGACTAAATTAAATATATATTTTATTATATTAAATGATTTTAAAATTTTTCGAGACTAAATTAAATATATATTTCTATTATATTAAATGACTTCGAAAATTACTAAATTAAATATATATTTTATTATATTAAATGGACTCGAAATTATTAATAAATTCATATATATATATAAAATTAAAATAAAATTAATTACATGGCCATCGGATAAGAAACTCACAGTCGCACGTAGATTTGCGGCCCGGTACGGTTACCAATGCGACCTTCCTACAATAATAATGAAACCTTAAATATATAAATATAAATAACTCAAATTGTATTTTAGAAATAGGATAAATTTCATAGTATGAGAAGTTTCTACGTAATAGATCAACCATACTTTGTTGCATTATCAAATTTAAATATAATTAAATTTCATTTAAAATAAATTTAATTACTTTTAATATAACCTTTGTGTATTGGATGTACGGTTAGCTTCCCAAGATCTATTATATTTTTCATAATTTTCATATTAAAATATCAAATAAAACAAAAGTAAATGAAGAGAAACACACATTGTTTCGACGGATTAAGACTAATGATCGAATAACAAAATTAAGAAGACACTGATTTACGTGGTTCACCAACAACATATTAGTTATATTCACAGACATAAACGAAGAACAAATTTATTAAAAAATAGCTGCAATACATATTACATAGCCAAGCCACTTGGCCGCACATTAAAATAGAAATACAGGTCTATTTATAGCATAAATCTATTCTAATAATATTCAAACTATATCTTTATATTTAGAATATAATATCTGTTATTCAAATTATATATTTAGTTTTAAAGCATATCAACAAAATCGCTATACTGACTTGAATTTATTTATTCGGTTTCAATGTATTTGGTGACATGTCAATTTATAACGCATTGTATATGTATATATATATATATAATGAGAAATTAAATAAAGAGAGAGAGAGAGAGATGACAATTTGTAAATAGCTTCGCCTTCAATTATTGGGGCTTCGTCAACTTTAGGCTCATATACATATCTATGAAGTAATTAACAAATTAATTAATTTTACATGTTAAGGACTCTTTAATTGCCATACATGCATACATACATACATATTGCATACATACGTTTTCTTTATTCTTTTCACATAGGATAGGGATAGGGGTTTAGGTACTTCACCTGACTTCCACATCCTCGTAATTTTGGACATAAAAATAATAATAATAACATTTTATTCGCTATGACTATATTAGAGTCGGTAAAAACTGACTCGACACGATTCGAAACGAAATAATTGGGTTTGAGTTAAATATTTCAATTCGATTATATATACGAGTTGACATGAACCGACACGATAATAAATGAGTTGGGTTAAAGTTGAGGCTGTCAACTCCAACCCGACACAACAACCTGATTATAATATTTTAATATTGATTAATATATTTATTATATATGTAAAATAATCATAATTTAATATTTTTTTTCATAAATTAATTTAAATTAAGTTCAATTTTAAATAATTCTACTTAATTTACGTCTCAAATAACACGACAACACAAAAAAAAGTTTTTTAATTTGAATTAAGAAATTCGACTTAATTATGTATACGGGTCAACACGAGTTAACCCGAACCCAACACTATAATAAACGGGTCAACACGAACCCAACACGATAACAAACGAGTCGGATTAAAGTTGAGTAATTTAACCCGTTTAAAATATTCAACCCGACACGAATCGATCAATTGCCAGCTATAGACCATATACATTAAGGGTGTGTTTGTTTTGGGGTTTGGATTTTGAGTTGGAATTTGAATAGTAAAAATTTTGAATTTAAATAGTTGTATGATGTGATATAAATAGGTGTTGATGTGATATTTTGAATGTAAAATTGATTTTTTGTATAATATAAAAAATGAAAAATAAGTGTTTGATTTGATATTTTTGGGAAAAAAAAATGAAATAAATAGTGAAAATTAAATCCAATCCCCCAAACAAACACACCCTAACATTAAGGATTAATGTAATGTATTAATGGATAAGCATTAAACAAATGTTATTAATATATCTGACTTGGGGGATAATTAGATGGGGCCTCTATTTAAAATTATTGCAATATTAAATATTTAACATAAAAGCAAATAGCGAGACATCATATTCACGAACCTATGGCAAGTTGCTTCTCATTTCTCAACCTGTCCCAGTTACTAACTCGACTAATATATTATATTCATAATAAAAAATTATTACATATTAAATTTTATGTATAATTTAACCAAATGTTTTAAATAAAATTGATTTATTATATTTATTTAATTATTTGCCGCAATAGTCACACAGGCCGTAGTTCTGCCACGTGAATTTGCCTACAACCAGTCTCATCATGCCACGTGTCAGAATGTTTTAAGAAGTTGCTTTTCGCTAAAACACGTTTTTTGTTCCCTTCAATTAGGCACGGCAACCTCAGAATGAATAATTGCGCAATAATGAGAATTAATTATTATATTTGCAAATAAGTCCCTGAAATAGAAATAATTAATTACGAATTTCCTAAAATTTCAGAAATGAACTCATTTTGCATATAAATAATTCCATTGCATTTGTATCATCGACCGGATGGAGACTACTTCCATTGAATCTCCACACGCGATTCCTCTGTTTTTTCCACGCGCCGCCGTGTTCCTCCGCGTGATTCGGTTATGTCTGCCGGCGACGGTGTTTCTGAATTATCTACTCCTGGATTTCCTCATCTGCGATTCTTCCGCTATCGCCGTCTGAGATAATTTAGTCAGATCTCAGTGATTGGTAATTACTATATATATATCGAAGAAGCAGTTTAATTTTTATTGTTAGATTTCGATGCCGTCGCCGGTGAGGAGGAACCGGAAAGGAGGCGGAGAAAGCTACGAGAAGGATTATAAGAAAGAGAAATTCTTATCGGAGAAGGCGACGTCGTTTCACGGTAGAGGATCTTTCACTGCGGCGGCGGAGGAGATGCTTCCGAGGCCAAAAACAGTTCCTGAATTGTTGAAGGGGAGAAAGGCGGAGGACATGGCGGCAAGGACACAGCCGGCGAAGCCTGCAAAGTTGCTGCTGAACGTGACGATACAGAGGAGTACCGGCGCCGTGCACGTGCTGCTGCCTCCAGAGGCCACCGCGGAGGACCTTATATCGGCGGCGCTGCGCCAGTACGTAAAGGAGGCGCGGCGGCCGGTCCTGCCGTCGGCGGACGCTTCCGCCTTCGATTTGCATTATTCCCAATTTACCCTCGAATGTAAGTCTCCGCTATAATACTCTACTTAATAAATACAATTATTTTTTATTATACAGTACTATTTGCGACCAAAGAAGTAATAAATAAATTTTTTATATATATTTTTTATACTTTTATTATTAATTGTAACATTGGGTGCAAACCAAGTCCACGTTCAAAATTGTAAAAAAAAAATTTCTTTTTATAAGTTCTAAATCAACTTTACTATTAGGTCTTTTCAAGAATATCTAAAAATAAATTTGTGCAAGCTCAAATTAAGTTGATCTAATCCAATCAAACACATACAATCTCATTTTTATAATCATATATTATTTTTTTTTGTATTTACATATCTAATCAAACAAACTAAATATTAATTATATCCTTTAATCGTATACAGGTATAGAAAGGAAGGAGAGGGTAATAGATTTGGGTTCTAGAAACTTCTTCCTGTGCCCCAAAATCGCCGTCGTACCGTCCGTTCCGGGTTGCTCAAAAGAGGTCGGAAATAGGGAAGCAATAAAAAATAGTTTACCTTTGCTTAAATCCATGAATTTTTTTCTACTGTAATTTAATTTAACTGATCAGATCAGATATTTGCTCTACAAACAATTAAAACATTTATAACACTACTTATGTTTCCAGATGCAAGATTTGTATAATTCTGAAATTTAAATGTGTAATTATTATTATTATTAAAAAAAATATGTTTACAGTAGGAATCTATACACGTGAGTGACAGTCAATATTGCACTCAATAACTCACGTTCGAATCCAACGAAATAAACATTTGAAATATTTATAAATTTATTTTTAATAAATATATATATTTTACTGTCAAAACATTTTCAATATCTTACCCATTCAATACATATTTTTATATTAATTAAAAAAAAAAATAAATACAAACACAGCATATTTTTCTCTTGTGTTTGCGCAAAGAAACCAAGTAGGACAAGCAATGTACACTTCCTTTTGGCAGGAATCATACAGAAATGTTCTAGACTTGCGTCGGTTATCATTGGACGCTTTGTAAGAATAATTTGTCAATTAAAAAATCCAATTTATATCTACTACTTGCCATATATTTGGTTTTTTAAAGCTCCCACAACGCATTCAAAAAATAAAAAATAAAATAATAATAATAAAATAGTTTAATACCACTTTCATATTTTCTCACAATACTTTCAAATTTCTAAATAATAATAACAAAAAATTTTAAAATCACAAATACTAAGAACACAACCACAAGAGTTCTCATACAATAAATGATGATACTTTTCTTTTACTCGAAGAACCCGCCACTAACTACAAATCATTTGCGTTAAGTATTATACAGATATACATTATGTATAGGTATTATCTTTCCACACCAAAAAACAACGCCAATATTTCCGTACACATTTCAAAAATAGTTTAATACTACTATTCATCAAGAATAATTTCATTTTTCAAAAAAATTAAATAATAATAAATATCCATTTATTCTAACAAAATATAACATGAAGTAGCAAACTTTTTACCATTTACCATTTTTTTTTGAAATTCCCAAAAACCTCTTAAATATTTAACATTTCAGCACTATTCCCTAAAATATAATATCCAACATGTATTTTTTATTTGAAACATTACACAAAAATTATTTTTTTTGACATACCAAGCAAAAGTTGACACAACATGACAACAGAGAACCCAACACAAAATAATTGAAGTTAAATACAAAATTTCAATTAACCCGAGAATTAATATATAATTATATATATATAATAATTCTAATTTGATTATTAACCCAAATATTAATTTAAACAAAATTCAATTTTAAATAATTCAACCTAATTATACATATTACACTAAAACTAATATAAACTAATATAACATTGCAAACAATAATAAATAGATCGAGTTAAAATTGAGTAATTTAGCTCATTTAAAATATTCAACCGAACATGAATGAACTTATTGCTAGATCTAATAAAAACATCAATCACAACCCACCTTCTGTTCCGCTAAAAGATAAAAAAGATTGGGGGTTTACCCGGTACGCACTTTCGGGTAGCGGCTACGGGTTCCCGCGTCATAATAAAAAAATTAAAAAAAAAAAGATAAAAAAGATGGTCACAAACCCAAGACATTTTTAGATACCATTTCAAATTTGTCCAAAGTGACACTTAAGCCCAATTCCAGTTACCAAAGCATGCACAAATGCATCCAACAGCCTAGCTGGTTGCCATAACAAAAAATGTTTGCCTTTCTACCATTCATTTTATCAATCAAATAGAGAAAACAGTAGATGTGTACCTAAATGGTAAAAGAGAATTCCTGCTGCTGCTCTCAAGTTGCAAAGGAAACAAAACTAAACATGCATAAACTTGTTTCGAAACAACAAAATGTCTACAAACCTGTATCTCATTCACCCAACCAGCAAAACTAAAAACACAAGTCGATTTTAATCCACCGGTGTTGATACATCCATCCTGCAAATACTCTGTTACCAGACAACCAATTCACGAAGAGCAAGAACACCTGTAAAAAAAATTACAGAGTAATCCTGCGTTAAAATCATGGCTCATGTTCTTACAATGCAGGGTACCTGTACCTGCAAAACTAGTAAATTGCGTGAGAATCAATCAAAATTCAAAAGAAGCAAAAATTAGTTGTAAAGGGACATGAACAAAAAGATTAACGAACACTCACAAAGCCTGGATGTGTCGCAAGGTTCAGGATACCTGATGTGAATGATTTTCATAAAACGTACGTAGTAGGTAACGGTGAGAAACGAGGCATGGTTTATTTACAAGGAATTTTCATAAACTAAGGTAAACAATCAGTCAAAAACTTAAATGGTAAACTGATTCTTTAGTGTCCTGTAATAAGACCTTTTTATCATTTTAGTCCTGTACTTGAAGTTTATCGCAAATTAGTCCCGTAAATAAATTTTTTTCGAAATTTTAATTCTATAAGCCACACGAGTGCCACGCAAGCATCCCTAGCGCCGGAGGAATAAAAATGCGAAAATTTTCCACTTATGGGACTAGTTTGCGATAGGCTCCAGTTACGGGGCAAATGATAAAAATGTATAGTTACGAAACTAAAAATCAGTTTAACCAAACATAAAATAGCAAGTGAGAAACCAAGCATGGCTGATTCAGAAAAATTGGGAAGACTAGGAAAAAAATTAAAATAGCCCTACTAGAATAACATATACAAATCATTTGGCAGAAAAGGGCTCGAAAAACAGGAGAGTTTTAACCTGAGAGAAAAATGCATTCAAAAGGACTAGGTGTAGTAGCGACGTAATAAAATGAAACTACCTCTCAAGCTGTAATATCATCGGCAGACAAGCAAACTAATATCTGAAGGACAAGAAGATGTCTAAGGGGAAGGATTAGGAGTGTCGGAAAGGACATAGGACAGATTTAGCTATTAGATCATATGAAGACATGCATCATGCTCATAAAACATGCATTTTAGACAAGTTAAAAAAAGCACATAGAAATGGCAGGCATTTTCTAATCATGTTTTCCTTATGATAGAATTGTAAACCTGCACACCACCTGCACAGTGGAAAATGCGCAGTGAGAGGTACTTTTGTTCTCTTTTCATTTAGAACAATTTTAGATTTTTTTATAAGAAAAAGAAATAAGAGAACAAACCATTGTAGTCATCATCGCTACCGACGGGTATCCTGTTGTGGCTGAATTCCTAATCATCCCTGTTTTCATTTCTGCTTTCTTTGCCACCTTCAGTAGCACGTTTCGCCTCGTCCCTTTCCCTGTTCCACATCTCAATTTTTGCGCGCCTCTCTTCGCTCCCTTCGCGGATAGGACTGCGGTCCCTCCTGCCACCTGGGCTCCCGCTGCTTCTATTCCTCTTATGGTCTGGACTTGTGCTCCGGTGCCTCCTGCTCCGGCTTTCATAGTAATCCCGGTCGTCATGCCTTCTGTGATGGCGACTTCCATGAGAGTGATCCTCGTAGCTGCGGTGTCTGTAGGGACTTCTGCTCCTGCTGCGCCTTCTCCGGTGTCTCCCAAACAACTGGCGCCTCAACTCCCTATTATTGCAAAACATACTGTTGTAATATATCCGAGGATACCCACTCTCTAAAAAAAAAAAAAAAGCTTTATTTTTTTGCATTTTTAAGTATGATGACAGGGTGGTGCAGTACCTGCTAATCCTCTTAAGATGCATAAAATTACAGTATCCACCACGGTTGCAGGCATCCTCCTCATACTGCCTACAAGTCGCTTCACGGAAATCCGTCACAGGAGAAAAATCAACAATTATGGGACGACCTGCAATTAAAACACAAAATAATTTCATTTGGCAACTCCACCAAGAACAATGCACTGCAAGCTGCGTTCAAGAAAAAGGAAATGATCATTTTTAACCTGCATAGTATCTTCCTGTGAGATTTTTCAGAGCATTTGCTGCATGTTCTTCCTCTCGAAACTGGACATAGACATTACCTACCTGAAAAGGGAGGTATGTGCCATTAGTACCCAAATTATCAGCTATAGAATATATTGAGGAAAAATAAAAAACAAAACAATGAAAGAATAAGAAATGCTTACCATATGATCAGCTAGATTGTCACAAACATTCAAACTTTCAATCTCTCCATACTTGCTGAGTTCCTCAAATAGGTCTTCATAGAAATCCTAACAATACAAATGAATCCACAATTAAAACCACCCCACAACCTAAATATTACATGCCAAAAGTCCAGGAGCAAAAAATAACTCAATATCCTTACAATCATTAAAACAATAGGTAAACATATTCAAGGAAAAAAATATTATAACGCTAAGACATTCAATTATAAGAACAAATTCTCCCTTAAACAAACTAAAGAGTAATTCAACTGAATTGCTAGAAAAGACGATGCAAATGCTGTGACACAATCGATATTAAAAACAGGTGAAGCCGTGAAGCTCTTAATTCGATGATCAGTATTCACTAACTCCTATGAACAAGCTAATTCGGCCATCACTCACACGTCCTTCAACTCAATCACTGAATAACACAATACCACGAGACTGCCCCTATATCTAATATAGATCCGGAAGATTCAGATTATCCTCTATTCACAACATCCGTCAAAAGGAATGAAAATATAAAATACTATTATACAAAGGTGCAATTCCAAAACGAGGCGTTAAATACGAAGAAAATAAGGAAAGAGATTGCAAACCTCGAAGTGTTCTTGCATCTTCTTGGGATCGATAGGCTGTCCCTGCGCATCGACGCCAGGTGTAATCATGTCAGGCCGCTGGTACATGTTGGACAATAGAAGCGTCGGACTGATGCTCGGCTTTGTGTGGAGACGAGAGCAACGGTCTCCGTGCCTGCACGCGCCGATCTTGAAGTAGAAAGGACAGTTCACCCGGTCCTTCTCCGTTCCGAATATCGACGCCAGGTGCTCCGCCATTGCCGAATTCCGATCCTCGACGGTAGATGATTCCCGCCTGCTAACACAACCTAGGGTTCCGATCAATTCCGCGTATATGAGAAATTAGGGATTTCTACGAACTACACAGACAGTTTTATATATGAGACGAGATTACGCTGTGGAAGCTGCTTCTGGAGTCTTCCACAAAACACATTAATTAAAATAATTATGATTATTAAAATATATTAGAAATTATTAGAATGTATTGGTGGTTTGCCCGAGTGGTTAAGGGGGAAGACTTAAGATCTTCTGCACATAAGTGCGCGTGGGTTCGAACCCCACAGCCACCATTTAAAATTTTGAATAGGCCCCAGTTTATTATTTTAATTGAGGCCCATGGGCCGATTTTGTATGGCCCAATAATATGACCTCGTGATTAATTATGTGCCTATTTTGTATTTTTAACTTATAAATTCGTTATATAAAATATCTATTTTTTATTAATTTATTATATCAAAACATTAATTTTTACTTAACATATCATATCAAATACACATTCTATATGAATGAGGATCTATCATAAGTTTATTATAACATTTGTGTACGAGTAATTATTCGTTACTTTGTTATTTATAATAATAATTTGATAACAGTTCTAAACAAATAGTCTCTAAAAAATGTAATTTATAAATATGCATGGTTAGTGCTAAATCATTGTTTAACTGTCGCACTCACAAGGATTTGGTGCAACATTTGCTATGGCGGTCACAAGTATTATAATATTTTATTCCCACCCTAATAAAGTATTATAGACAAAATTAAATTTGAGTGAGAAAGAGCAATGAACTTACTAGACATATTTAATGTTGGTGTCCTGTCATTTTATATAAAATTTTCCATAAAGAATTTAATGTCAATTAATCACAAGAATTTCATCATCACCATGGCTATGTTTAGTTGATATATATATTATTTTTTATAAGAAAAAACATTATATGTTTATAAAGAATCAAAATAATTAAATAATTTTAAAGACTAATGTAAAAAAACTCATATTTATTATTTTTTTTAAAAAAAAATTCAAAACAAAATTAAACCTGTGATGGAATCATTTCACCACATTAATTCATCACGACAATTGCTGCTACTATTATTTTTTTTTTTTTACGTCCAATAAAAACAAATTCACTCATCAATGAGAAATAAAACCAAAATGTCACAACCCCAAAAATAAAAATAAAAATACAATATGTAATTTTCATGACTTTTCTACCTATAGACTATTTAAACATCCCTTTTCTCCCAAATTCTATAAGAAACAAAATATCTCCCTATTTTTTGCTTTTTATTTATTTTTTCAAATAAACAATCAAATGAGATGAATCAATCAGAAGCAATCAATCTTGTGTACACGTACTCTCGTTTATACGTACAAAATACATCACAACAACACTAAACTCGTCTCCGTCGCCGGTCGAGTTCCTCGCTCGTTCTCTCACCGATTATTAAGAGGTTGGGACAATGGTGCCCACGTAACCAAATCCCGCGATCGTAAAAGTTATGACTTGAAGAAATAGATACACAAAGTAGTTGTTCTTTCCGTACATGAAGTCATAACATCCACACACGAAGAGGAATAATGCAAATCCAAGCTCTTGTAAATTTATCCTGTAAATACATAAAATGTATTCATTTATATTTTATTTTGAACGACTCTCCAAAAATTAAAAATAAATAAATAAAAATACATTATATACACAACAATAAAAATCAACAAAACATACAAAAAAAGACGTTGAATCAATAGTAGTAAATTAGCAGTCGGCCTCCCAAAATTTGGAGGCTGTTTTTGCACTGTAATACATTTTTATACCTTAAAAAATAAAACATCTAAAATTATAAATAGTAAACAAACACTCAGAGCTTGCTTAGTTGTGATTTGAAATGAAATATTGATTTAAATTTTTATTTAAATAATATTTTAATGCGATGTTTTATGAAAAAAATAGTGCATTATTATTAAAAATTGTGCAGAATCAATAGTATTGATTTTAATTTAAAATGCTAAAAAAAAAATAGTAAGGATGAATTTTAAAGTATATCTATTGAAGCCAAAACATACCCTAAGTATTGATCCAATTTTAAAGCTTTTGGGTCTTATATACTTAGTTACCTGTCTCCAATAATCTTGGTAAGGGATTTTTTCGACATCGTCGAGGATTTGTTCGACTTATTCTTTAGCGCATCCCCTAGCTTTTCGGTGACAACCCACTCATTGACGCGCTTGGCCTCGAGCAAGCCGATGATTGTAGCCTTTGTGCGGTGGAAGGACATCACATTCTCAAACAAGACCCAATAGAATAGTAGATGGAACGATCTGATCGACAAGTGGATGGATTTAAAATTAACACATAACAATAATTTAAACCCGATTCAATAAATTTTGCATTATACTAGAGATGGTATAGAAAATGTATCAGTCAATAGATCAATAGATGATTCTATAAAAGCTTAAGCTTTTATGTAAGACAAGATATCATCGATCCAATTATCCAAAAAAAAAGAAGATCTTACCTCGGAGTCCCGACTGAATTAAGAGTTGTAATGATGCATGGGATGTAAATGGCCCCCCATTTAGGGACATAAACTTCGGGGACGAGGATCGTCAGTGGCAGAACGACACAGTAGAAGAAGAAGGTGAACATATGGGCTATGAGCTTACGGACGAAGAAGAAGCTGTATATAACGTAAAATTTCTTGTATAGCGTCACCTTCTGAAAAATGCAAGCGAACAAAGTTGTTAAAGAGAGTTGGCGCGACAATTATTTTATTTTAATTTTTTTTTTATCGATGGATTTATTGCGTCGCAAACCTTGTTGAAGGCAATGTCCATCATCATCTTGCGGAACAGATTTGCCGGGCCACACGACCAGCGGTGCTGCTGGAATCGGAAGGCTTTGAATGTGCTCGGAAGTTCGCTCTTCACCTGTTGCAAAATGCACAATCGAATTGGAATCGAATCCAATTATATCAAGTGATAAATTGTGATTGAATTGAATTGATATTGATTGATTACGTGAAGATCGCCGAGATAGAGGAATTTCCAGCCCTTGAGGCCAGCTCGAACAGCAAGATCCATGTCTTCTACTGTCGTCCTGTCTTTCCACCCTCCTGCTTCGTTTATGGCCCCTATTCTCCATATTCCTCCGGTTCCTATACGTACAGTGCGTCCAATTAGTTAGGGATATACCCAAGACAATGGAGACTAAAAGGCGACACAGTTTACATATATACTTTTTTGAAAATTTTGTATATTTATCTTACATTCTATTCATTTCTCAATAAACATCACATCAAATACACTTTTTTTCTCACAAAATATCAAACCAAATATTAATTTTTTAATTTTTCCAAACTTTCAAATTTTCAAGAACTTCAAAAAATTTCTATCTAAACAAAGCCAATTATTTCAAAATTAAAAAAAATTGCAAAAATTTCTAAGTCAAATGAGATGTTGTTAGAATAACATTATGAACTAACAATGCATTACATATATATATATATATATATAAAAGCATCATATAATTCATGGTAATATACAAATACAAATATGTACTTCTAGCATGCAATAGTCAGCATAACATATACCGTATTAATCTCTAACACATATCATATAGTAAACTAGAACACTATGTAATGCTCTCTCACTCAAAATATCTATTTTCTTTTTTATAATAAATTAATAAATAATACTCCGTCCGCCTACATAAAAAAATATACATTTTACTTTTGGGATGAAGTTTAAGAAATAATAGTAATTTTAATTACAGTGGGGGTAACTACATTTTTATTTTTACTTTTTGGTATAAAAGTAATAATGTGATATAAAGTAAAGATATTTGTGAAAAAAAAACGAGGTATTTAATAAAATAATTACTTTATAATTTAACATCATAAAAATATGTATACATTCCGGTTGGACGGAGGAAATAAATACTTTATAAAAGATAAAAATATTTTAATATTTATATATAAATTACTTTTACTATACTAAAAAATTGATACGGACATGCTTACATTTAATTGGAAAGAAGGAAATATATACTCTCTCCGTCCCGCTGCAAGGTTGTCAGTTGTTTTTTGCATGTTGATCATTGAATATTAATTATTGTATAAGACGTAGTAAAAATTGAGAAAAAAAGACAATGATATATTTATTAGTCTCTTATAATATCAATACAATAATATTTTTAGAGTAAATTATTCAAATATAAGAATATTTTTAATGCCGAGTAAAAACCAAATGACAACATTGCAGTGAACACATTATTTCAACAATAACTATATTTTCTGCGTATAAGTTAAAGTTAATGAAAATGGTTAACCGACGTCGGCATAACATAAGCAGAGTAAAATGTACTGACCATTGAAGCCAAAGAAGGCATGGGTGGCTGATCCCACTTCTTGCTCCACAGTAAAATGGTAATCCAGTGACATTTCTTGCATCCTTGTCAGCATACATTCGTCAGAATTCACTGCATGTATCCATATTCTCACCAACATTATTAATCAATAATAATTAATATATATTATCAATTATTCATTTAAATTATTATTTTTTCCTAAAATTTTAGATAACAATTTATTAAAACTAAATATGATGAAGAGAGACCATGTGAGGGCGAGACAGTTGCAGTGAAGCAAAGACATTGAATAACAAAGGTAAGGATAACGAAACATAGAGCTGTTTAATCTTCTGACAACCACGTGACTTCCCACATTAAACTCACTGCCGCGTGTCATCACCACCGCCCCTCTCTTCATTTGTTATATGGTGATGATTTATCTATCAGTACTATGAAATAACATATTTATGTTTTGTAGGGTGCAATTAGTAATTTTAGGAAAATTAAAGAGAAAAGGTGGGCCCAGAGGGTGAGGGTCCCCACGGTAAATTACAAAAAATCGTGATAAAAAGCGGACCCAACTATAGCGATTTTTTAAGTGTTTTAAATTCTCTTTTTCCCTTCAGAAATAGCGACTTAAGTAATTTCTACACTTCCCGCCACCGACACTCGTATAATTGTAATTCTTATAATTATTAAAGTCGCGTTTTAGTTCTGGTAAAAGTCGTGTGTGTGATAGAAACGCGAGTCTTACCGAACCTCCAGCGAGCTTGCACGAGGGCAATGTCCGGGTTGTGGATGAGGAACGGGACGGCGCGGCGGAGGAAGTCCGGCTCGGGGCGGAAGTCGGCGTCGAAGATGACGACGTACTCACATTCCTTGACGTAGTCGTGCTTCAGCCCTTCTTTCAGCGCGCCGGCTTTGTATCCTCCTCTGGTTTCTCGGATTTGGTACGTAATGTTGATTCCCTTGCTCGCCCATCGTATGCATTCCTTCTCGACCATGTCCTGGACGGAAGCAGTTACGACAGTTATGAGGCAGTAATTTTCGAGGGGGAATTGATGGAAGGAATCTGCGGAATGATGGTGTCGGTTTCGGAGAATCATTAAATAATAGGGTTACCAAGTGTTCGACGAAATGCCTGAATCAGAACAAAGCAAATCTGTGTAGTAGAATGAATGTTTTTATGGTGGTTGTACCTTGATGACGAGGTCTGTGGAGTCATCCAGCACTTGAATCACGAGCCTATCTGCAGGCCATGAGAGATTGCAGGCTGCACCAATGGAGATCTTGTACACCTGTCAACCAATGCAATTCCTTGTTGTATGATATATAATATATATATATATGTATCAAATTAGGAAAGTAAGATTGAAGAAGAAACAGACCTCTTTCTCATTGAACATAGGGATCTGAACAAGCACACTAGGGAAAGCTCCATTCCCAATTTCCAGGTCATCATCCTTCATTGGTTCCCATTTGTATCTTTTCTCAGGTTTTTTCCAGAAAAGCTTCACAAGAACGATGACCACTCCCATGTAGAGCCTTTCCATGAACACCATGATGGACATTGCCAGGCATATGTAGACGCAAATCCTCAACAATGGGACTATCACTGGTGCCTTGATGAGCTCCCATAAAAGCCCAAATTGTCCCCAGACGCTCACCGTGTACCCCGGGAACGACTCCGGTATGAAACTCTTGACAGATACCTCAGCCATTTATTGGTAAAAGAACTGTGGAAAGTGAAAAACTGGAAACTCCTCTGTTTTTATTATCACTATAATGAAACAGATCTGCTCTCTCCCTTCCTCTCACCTGTTTGGCTGTCTGAAAACTGAATGTAGGAACGATACAAGGAAGACAAATTTTGAGTGAAGAATGCACTTGGGATTGTCAATAATTCAAGATCCCTGATATGGTAATCTATTCTCTTCTCGGCCCTCTCATCTCTACTTTTAATTTGGGCCAAACAGCAGGTCTCTTGTCTGAATATTGCACATAGATGGAAGGTGGATGATGAGAGGATTAATGTTGTGGCATTGTGAAGAGAGAGAGAGAGAGAGAGAGAGAGAGAGGGAGAGAGAGAGGGCAGTGGAGTAGAGTAAGTTATAGAGGAGTCGGTGAGTGAAAAAATGAAAGGGTCTTTTATAGTCAAATGTGTGGTTATATTGAATTGTCTCTATTCTGCAATCAATATTGTTATTTATTTATTTATTGTTGAGAGAGAGAGAGAGAAGTGTGGTTGGAATCGGATTTATTTTCGATTGTTCAGTAACAAGTGAATTGGTTGCTAAGAAAAACTTGGGGTAAATAATCTGGGACATGGTAATTCCTTGAATTAATCTTTACTTGTTACACACTTCACTATCTTCACTTTTTTCTTCTATACATTGTCAGGCATAAAAAGGAAATCTTCACTCTTTTCATTAACCATCTTGATTGCAGTTTGAATTCAGTTCAAGGATTGGGAAAGTATTCCATTAACGGGCATTGCCTTATCTATGGATTCTCAAGAATTACTTCCACACTGCACCTAATTTCACTAAAATGCTGTTCTTAACTGTTCAGCAATCACATTATGTGATGATAAATTTATAGGGGCTAGATTGGACACAATTCGAGTCGAAACCATTCCCATATCGTCTTGTTTGTTTCCAATATGGAAATAACATTGGTATACCATTTCTAATCTTAGGTGTGCAACAAAAACATAGATAAAAAATGTTATCACCAAAATGCTGAATTAGTGATTGTGTATCATTGACATGGGATTGTTCCTATTTTCACCTAAAGCCATTCCAATGTATAAGATTTCTAATTCCAGTTGAATTGTTGCAGCAAGGAGCTATGATTGAGCAGAGTGACAGATCAAGAAGAAATATTCTATGATTGGAATCAACAGGTAAGTCTTGAGTGGGAGTGGTTCTACACTTTTGGCTGCTTCTCATTCACACATATTTAATTAATGTTTGATTTGATTCCATTAATTGATCCCATGAGGGTTTGGGAACTGATCAACTTTTTTGAGATATATAGGGAAAAGCTAAAACAAACCACTAGCTATTTATGATATTGCCCAGAGTTGAAGAAAGGGATTTGATGTGGTTGTGGTTCAAGATTCATGTGAAGTGTTGTTAACACAGACAGAGTGACAGAGCAAAAGGATAAGGGGAAAAAATGACATTTGGCAAGAGGACCGCAGCTGCAGCACATGAATGGAGAAAAGCCCAGAAATAAACAAATAAGTGAAGGCTTTGCCATTCAACAATACAGGTTAAAAACATCCCCACTTTCACAAGTTAGATCTCTATATTTTCTTAGAAAAAAAAAATATATATGTGTTTTGTACTTATAAAGAAAAAAAATAAAGAATACGTTCTTTGTGGGGCATGGCGGTTTTTTTTTTTTTTTTTCTGTGAAAAAGAATTTTACAAATAAAATATGGACAAGGAATTTCACATTTTCATATTTTGTTTATACTGTAAACAGAGTTAACTAGTACGGGAACAAAACTATGTATGAAGATAAACGTTCAAGTGTAAAAAAGATTATGATTTGTGGTAGATAAAAGGAAAGAAATAATAGTGTAGGTGGAGAATCTGATATGATTTTAATATTTTTCCGTGTATTGTAACAATTTAATAATACGGGAAAATTCCAGCTACCAAAGAATATATAGTTACAGATATTTTCAATTTGAAGATTTAAATAATATTGATTGGTACAAAAAACTTTTATTTATTATTGATATATAAAAAAAAAAAAATGGCATCCAGTTGTCTCCGTGATGTTTTATTTTATCCCTATTGAAACATCCAAACAGAGAAATTATTAAGAGCTTGTGGAGCATGCCTTTTATTCTATTTATTTTTTATATTATAGATTTACCAGATAAATTTAGAAAGATTTCAATAATTACTAATGATTACTTAAGAATACTATTTAACTTTGGCAACAGCACGTTAATACAATGCCTATAATTGAAGAACAAAATTGAATATTTTTCGTCTATATTAAAAGTATTTTTTTACTATTTGTATTTATTTAACTTAAAAATAGTAATAAAAATAATTACATAATAATGTTAAAATATTGAAATTTGTTTGATTACGAAGCACTACCAATCTACCATATCACAAAATCATCACAATACAATCATTATTAAATACATGACCAATAATACCAAATTATCAAACTAGGTAATCTATCGACTTCACAATACTTAATCATCAGCCTATTTATTGTACTTGATGTTTTGAGATTTTGAAATTTTTTTTAGTACTATTTATAAATAATAATTTTTATTAAAAATAATGCTCAAAATAAAGGGGGGTTCTTTGCTAAAAAATGCACTACTAAAAAGACAGTGTATTTTAGGATAAATGTAATTAGTAAATAATTATCCTATAATATAAATAATTATAAATTAAGATTAAGATAACTAATTAGTTTAATTAAAATTAAAAAAATAAATTTAAAAGTTTAAAATAAAATTAAAGTGTAATCATTTTCAAAAGAAGAACATGGGAAGGAGGGAATAATACACAGCTTTGGGAAAAAAAAGAACCAATATGGATTCAAAGTGAAAACTAACGAATTAAATAATTTGAAATATTGGATTCTATACAGGTCCATTTTCAATAGTTAAATTTCTTGATTTCTTAAAGTCCAATAGTTAGATTTCATAATTTTGTACTAGTCCTATAAATCATTTTGTAGGATGATCAAGGAAAGTACATTTGAGGGGTTTACAGGTCCAGTGGACTATCTATATACAACTAAGGAAAATAAATTAAATAATTATTTCATAAATACATGGTATTTATACAAATGATATGATAGCATTGGACATGGAATATGAGAATGAGACTAATATATTCAATTATAAAGAGCATATTAATATAGGGCCTAATATATCAATTTAGCTTAGACTATTCCAGTAAATATATAAAATCAAATCAAGTAATCATCATATTGCATCTTCAACCCAACATCAAAGATCAGATAAACACATCTATCTATATATGTATTCCTTTCACGTGCCACACAGCTGATACTATCTAATATCGACAACATTAATTCAGACACTTGTCCAAACATGCCCTAGTGTATCTATCTGTATTTTTATTTTACTTCTAATTTATGATTAAAAAAAAACATTTAGATATGTTTTTTCATCTTAAAAACATCACATTTCATCAAAATATCATATACTAACACTCAAACTTTTTTTTTCTTCTTATTTCCATCAAATTCCCACTAACACCATAACATATATAGTTCCTAAAAAAATAAAAGAAAATAAATAAACACCAAACCTAAGATGGGGTTTGCATATTTTGAGTTAAATGGAACTAAAGCTGTGATTATCAAGTATTGTAACAGCAACAATCATACACATACCACCATACCAGAACAGTCAAAGTAGCCATGGATTAATTAAAGCAGTAAATAGGGTAAGTAAATCACCTCTTGTTGTTCTTCCCATATAGGCCAATTGCAGCAGTTTGAACTTCGAAGCTGAATACAAAAAAGTCAGCATTATCTTTTCCTCACAGTGCTAAACATGTTACATTAATCTCTTAATATATATATATATATATCTATATGTACATATATTGGCTAACCTGTGGCTGAGTTCATCTACTGTATTGAATCTACAGAGTCCTCCCATATTTCTTCAGATAGGCCTGGAGTTATGCAGCATGTAAGCAACCAACACTATTGGCTTTGCAGTCTCAAGTTAGTAAGAAACTAAGAATATTTTACACATATACATATATATACATATGTACATGCCAATTGGTATAAAGAAAATAAGTAAAGAATCACTGCTCAATAATCCATACTACAATTATTCAAGAGTTGTTATTCATTTCAGGAAGTGAGGTAAAAAGAAAGATGGTTTTCACTGATTGTCACCAACTCCCCTGTGATCTGCATCAGGCAAGCCTGTCCATTGAAACGGTGGTGGATGGGGCGAGGCGTAGTTTACATCAAGGCCACGGACGGCAGAATCTGGCGCTGCTTCGACTGGAAGAGGTACTGAGGTGGGAGAAACAGAGGATGCAGGACCATTCACTTCTGCTTCTTGTAGATCCCCATTTGTTGCTTGCTGTAATGGTTCTACGGCCAATGCATCGTTTTCCTGCTTTGAAGGTTCACTTGAAGGACTCTCCTTAGTCACTTGCTCCGTCGGATCTTGTCTGAATGTCGCAACCACAAGCTGGCAAACATGATAGAATCTGGATAAGTTCATACTCCAAGCAGGATATCTCTTTAATTGTAATAAGAACCATACAAAGATTTGAAGCACACAAGCATCTCTGCATCAAAAAAACAGATGAATCCTGTAAAACAAATCACCCCAAATGTGTAGGTCAGGCTATCATTAGTGATTCCGTAATTAATTCTACAAGACACAGCTTAACTTTATTGATCGAAAAAACAATTGAATGGAGATGCTAATGGACATGTATTACATATTACAAATTTGAATTTTGTAAAGAAATATGAGTTTTACTTTAAAAAGCATCAAGAAACATTGGAACCACCTTCAAATGTTGGTTCATAACATGTAATATCCAAAAAAAATTCCTTGCACAAACTTCCCTCTGTTATTAACAACCAATTTTTGTGGGGAAAAAACACACAAACGACTAATTTCTATAAACGACTAATTTCTATGCTTATAGTGATCCTTGATATGTAACCAAGTTTAATATGCATTACTGCAACTAACTCGTAAAATGAATCTAAAGGCTCTTCAAATAGCAGCTAATTGTGGCTACATTGAACAAAATTCCTACATGCATCTGACAATAAATGGATTCAGACATAAACAATAAAGTTAGTTAGTTTACTTGAGTTGGTCCTCCTGCAATTAGTGAATCCCCTACAGCACCACCGACAAGGGTACCATCCGGATCAGAAAGCAGAACACTTAGTACGCAGATTTTTCCTTGAACACCCCCTGCTATGTTATCTAACTGTGATCCAGACAGGCATACAATATCAAAAGAACCCTGAAACAGATACTGGAGTTTACTAAATTGATAACCCCTTGATATATAATATATAAATGTATCTCCATGTAAGATATCATAACTAAGTACTTCTAGCAACTCAACTTTGAAGAGACATAGAAACAACAATGTTAAATATCTGATCAACAATCTCTTTCATAGCTGCAGATGTTAAATAAACTTTAATTCTTTTGCCGAATAAAATGTTGAATAAAGATGGAATTCAAAGTTCGGTTAGAGAGCATGCCTCATATCTGAGAATGCCACCACATGAACTAGATTGACGAATTTCGGCATATGAAACTGTTCCAGAAGCTGAGATTATGCATAGTGATTCACAAGTTCTTCGTGCAAATGAAAAGAATCTTTGAGCAATGTTCTGCACCATAATAATATAATAATAATAACAGAAAAATAAAAAAAATACTCACTTCTTTATACTAATCTAGTATAAACACAAATTCATTGTCAATCTTGCCAATTACCTCCCCTGCTCGAATTGTAATAGTGTAAGGAGTGAATTTGCTTTCCCCTGGATCTCCCGAACTCTCCCCTTCAGAAGACCACCATACAAGTGGAAAATTATTTTAACGATTCGTATCTTATCTGGAGTACTTGCTATGGCAAACCCAAAAGTAATATATATATATAATAATCGTAAATGCTGGACCTCTTTGAGGCATTTTTGTACCATTAATCAAATTGAAACACATAACATCAAAATCCCTAATTTCTAGGGTGGGCGTTAATAATCAGTTCAATGTCAGAATATCACCTAACGAAGCAGCTAGTGTTTGCCATTTTCCAGTTCCTTTGGGACGGCCTCTCCCTCGCTTTTGCAGAGAAGTTGAAGAAGGTGCCGCCACAAACATTAGTTCCTGCCGCACCTCCGCCGCTCCTTGCTGCTTTCTCGGCCGTCCTCTCTTTCTCTTCACAATAAATGCGCCCCTGCCTACGCCTACATCGCCCACAGCCATACCTCCCTCACCGCCATCGCCTCCAACATAGCTCCGATTCTCCTCGAAGACAGCCGCCGCCTCCGGAACTGGCGGAACCTGAGGCTCCGAGACCGCGCCGGCCGGTTCCATCTCTGGAACCGTGTTTCCATCATTTTCTCCCTCCATTCGATTCCTTCGAAGCCTGAAACAGCCAAAGCTTCTTCCTTATGAACAGAATAAGAAAAAATAACACAGACCTCAGATTGAAGGGTTGTTCATCCCTGCATAAGCATGCATTTGATCACAGAAACAGATTAAATATATGGATCATCCATAAATTTACAGATCTTGACAGAGTAAGTGATGAATCGAGATTTTTATGGATTTGCAGAATTTGCGAGTGGGAGCGAAAGCGTTCAGTAACGCATGCGCATGACGAATTCACTACTCTGTTTTTATGGGATTTTTAATTATAATGAAATTATAAATATTCAAAAATGGAATCACAGTAATTATTACTGCAATTAGAATTGATTTTAATTACCATTATTTATTTTATGATTAAATAAAATTTTTATTTCTTCCTTTTGCTCCTTGATTATTGATTAATAATATCCCTAATTTAATTACATATTAAATATAATAAGATATACATTAAATATAATTATGAAAATATACAAAATATTTTACTTGATTACTTCATTTTTTTTATTCTTTGTAATTCAAAACCTAAAGTGGTATAAATAATAATATAAAAAATTATATGGTTAAATTTTGGATTAAAAATATTTTCATAAAATATTTTATAATCAAATAATAAAAAATAATTTTAAATACATATAAAATAGTAATAAATGTAACATTTGATTGGATAAGTCCAACCTAATACTTTACAAAATAGACAGTCAAACCAAAATATTATAGACGAGCAGGATCAAGTCTTAAAGGGAATGTTTATGTGTTGATTACCATTTAGACTGATTAATTGTAATTATTTTATCTTTGTTAGACTCTAAATATTGTACAAAAATTAATTATATATAGAATATTGGTTCTAATTCACCCAATAATTTTAAATAATTTTTTATAATGTGGAAATCCGCAGTAGCTATTCAAAAGTGTGCATTGAGTAAATTTTTGGCCGAACCTAATACCCTGCAAATTAGGTTCGACAGACAAATTACACTGGACGAATCATATGTGACAGGTGACATAAGGCGTCGGGAATTTATGTATATAATAAATGAATTGTTTTAAGAATGTATCATAAACAAAAGTATGGGCAAACAAACCATATATATATATATATTTGAACTAAGTAATTATCAATATAACTTAATGTATGTTTTTCTACCCCAAATTTCTCAAACTTTATTATTTGAACTCTACATTTTTTCGAAAAAAATATATGTTTTTCTTTCGCAAAACATCCCATCAAATATTATTTTAATACCAAACTCAAACCAAAATTTTACCAAAATTATCAAAATAAAAATACCCCTAATTAATGTTCAATCCTATTTTTTTATTTTTTATTTTTTTTATTATTATTTTTATATCGTACAAAATAATGAATAGGTAAACTTGAATATATATATATATATATATCTTTCTTTATTATTCATCCATTCGTACGCCTCCTCTTCAAGCTACCGCTTCCGTCCGCCGGTGTTTCCGTAGCCTCCAATGCAGCGGCGATTGATCGGAAGAAATATTCCAACTCTTCCTTTCTCAGTGAACAATTTTCAAACATCTCAAGTGCTCGCAATGTTTTACGGCAACGCACATACCGCCTTTTCCGCTTCTTCCTCGGCGGCGGCGGCGGCCGGCTGCAATCCACTTCAGGAATCCTGTGCTCTTCAGACGACGGCGTTTCGTATCCTTCTTCTATCTTCTGTGGATCTTCCTCAATTTTGAATTTATCTTTCTCCATAACCAATCGATTCAATATATCGAGGAACAGGTGCACCTATATTTTCATTTTAATTGTATTTATTTATTTAATTATATATATATATATTTGTCAAAGATAAACAGTGAGATGCAGGGGATGGTGGAGCTTGAACATTTATTTATTTATTTTTTTTATTTAATTTGTGGAATATATTTATAATTTATTGAGAGTATTTGAGAAGATTTTTCTTTTGAGAAATGGAAAAGCACAGTAAATGTTTTAAGGCATTTTTTTTTATTCATCTTTTTGGGAATCATTCATTTATAAACATAAAATTTGAATGATTTTCTTTTTCAAAATAGTTAACCAAAATAATTGTTTATTTCTATTTAATTTATCAGATATTTCAGTGTAATTACATAAATATTGTATTAATGTTAAATAACATTTTAAGAAAGTAGCAAAGGTATGCAATTTAACATATATGTATATATAAATTGTTTTATTTGTCAAATTTTGATAATCAAGTGTGGTGAAATTTGATAACTCCTACATTAGCTATCAAGGGTATATTGGTAATTCCAGCGGCTCATGCAATCTCATCTTTATAAGCCATTTCATCCGCAAATGATTCATCAAGCCCAATATAAAATAAAATAAAAAAGAAGAAGGAAATAAAAGCAACTAAATAATAATAATAATAATAATAAAGAGTGGGAAAAAAAAGTGCAGAGTCAGAGTGCAAGAAATAAAGTGAAAATGGATAGGATTGATTCACCAAAGCTCATAAAGAAATAAAAAGAATGAATCATCCTATAGCTTCTTCTAGCTTCTTTTATTTTGATGTCCTTAAAATAAATAAAATAAAATGATGTTTTTAAATAAAAATAATTAATTTTACTGTGTAATATCTAAATAAAATAAAATGCAAGTGAATATACCCATTAATTTTAATTTTAATTTTACTTATTGGTATCTCTTTTATAAGTTTGATACGAATACAAATACCATATTCGTAACAAAAGTTGGGAATCCATATTCCTCCAATTATTTCACTGCCTTTTTTTTATGTTTTTTTATCCTTTGTTTTCTTTTTTGGGCACAAATTAAAGAGCAATTGACCTTTTGTCTTCTATTGTATAGCAAAAATTTCAATTGAATTTTATGTTCAATAATAAAATTTTGTAAAATGCTACTCCCTCCGTTAAATTTTTATTATCCTAAATATATTTGCACGACAGACTTGGTTTGCAAGGTATTAGGTTCGGCCGAGTTTACCCAGTGCGCACTTTCGACAGCGAATGCAAATTCGTCATAAAAAAATAAAATATATATAGATCAAAAGTAATAAATGAATTAAAAGTAAAAATATAAAATTTATATTTAAAAAATAATAATAATAATAGTTATTTAACGTTCTAAATAAAAAATAATAATAAGAAGATTCAATAATTTTGTAATAGTTGATTTGTGATTTTATTTAAAATAACAAAGAAAAAAAAGCTGCCAAAATAATAATAATTAAATACTGTTACAAGTGTCGAAAAACAAAAGGGAAATTCCAAAAAGCCCACACCTTTTCCACACCACCAAACAAAAATTATGATAGTGAAGTTTATCAAAGTATCGCCTACAAAACGCAAGGTACACATGATAATGTATAATCGAATACTTTGATTCATTCTTGCCTGGACTGAATTGTTTCGATTGCATACAATCACGCAATTCGTCCATCTGGATTCGTCGGAGATCGTCATCTGTTTGACAATTGGTTTTTTTAATTATCTGTTGTTGCGTTTGTGATTTTGCCGGTGAGGTGGAGTGAAGTCCGGGAGAGAGAGCAGAGGCGGTTATCTTCGTCGGAAATTAAATGCGGCGGGAGAGTATTCTGGCGGTGGTGGTGTTTTTGGTGGCGGCGACGGCGGATGGGGAAGGGAGAAACGTGGTGCTGAGCCTGGAGCGGGCGAGTCATGGTGGAGTGGAGCTGAGTCGACTCAGAGAGCGCGACCGAGTTCGACACGGTCGGTTACTGCAGCAGCAGCAGCAGCCATTCGGAGTAGTTAATTTCCCCGTTCAAGGAACCTTCGATCCTTATCTTGTTGGGTACGTCCTTACGTCTAATCGCCATCGATACTGTGTTTTTTTTCAATCCTTGATTTTCACATTTCGATCGTTCGGTTGGATTTAAACTGTGTTCTTCCCCATCCTTCAATGTAAATAAAAATCTTTAACTCCGAAATTATGATTTCGATCATTTTGAAGTCAGTCTTGCAGTAAAGTAAATCCACATTCAATACTAGTTTGAATTCGAATACGATTCTGTTCTTATTACAGAACATTCAAATTTAGTTTGGACTGCGTGTCAAGTTGATCAACAGTTATGAACAATTTTATTATGCTTTCTATTGAACAAGTTCAGGCATGCTCCTTTTCAATTATTTGAACAACTTGGACGAATTTCACCAAAGTAAGAACTTTGATGGTTTTTCTATGTGTCAAACTATTGATGAATTTGCCAATGCAAATTATGGTGCTTCAATATGTTGAAATTCATTTCGAAATCAATCGTGTTTCCAGAAAAGGTATTCACGGAGATTATTCATGTAGGTTATACTTCACGAGGGTTAAACTGGGGACACCTCCGAAGGAATTCTACGTACAAATCGACACAGGGAGTGATGTTCTGTGGGTGAGCTGCAAGCCCTGTTCAGGCTGCCCAACCTCCACCGGCCTCCAGGCAATTCTATTTTGATCTAAATTCTCCATTGCCCTTTCGATTTTGATGTCACGAGGCAAGGATTTCATTCCCATTCACATATATATGCTGCAGTTGATTGCTAAAATTCTCATACCTGCATTGCAACAGATTCATCTCGAGTTCTTCGATCCTTCCGGCTCATCAACAGTGTCCCCGATTTCATGCTCTGATCAACGATGCTCGTTGGGTGCACAATCCTCGGATTCTTTGTGCTCGAGCAGAAATAATCAATGTGGTTACACATTCCAGTACGGCGATGGCAGCGGGACTTCTGGCTATTACCTATCGGACTCCATGTACTTCGACTCAGTTGTCGGGAGCTCGTCCACTTCAAATTCTTCTGCACAGGTTGTTTTTGGGTGAGTGAACTGTGTAGAAGTCTTGAATGTTGTTCCATTCCATATTTCCATCACTCAGCTTAATATATTGTGTTCTTAGGTGTTTGTAGTCGTGAGAATTAATAATTCTATAGATTAAACATTGAAGATTTTGGTTTTGATTTTGAATTCGAAAGTTTATTTTCCATTCATCTCCAATTTGGCAGTTCTGAATTGCTAGTGTGTCTAAGATGGTACTCTGCATTTTCTTCTGTGTTTCATCTTTTGTATACGATATTAATTGCAGCTGTAGCACGACGCAGACGGGAGACCTCACCAAGCCTGATAGGGCGGTGGACGGCATATTTGGATTGGGTAAACAGGGCTTATCCATCATTTCACAACTTTCATCTCAGGGCGTCACGCCGAATGCATTCTCTCACTGCCTCAAGGGAGAAAACGGCGGTGGGATCTTGGTTCTTGGCCAGATCGTCGAACCTAACATCGTCTACACTCCTATGGTACCATCGCAGTGAGTGTAGTTAAAAGTTCAACTTCTATAAACTTTCTATGGCAATTAGCTTTGAACATAACTCGTTGTTGGTATTCGAACATTGCAGGCCTCATTATAATGTGAATCTACAGAGCATCTCCGTAAATGGGCAACAATTGCCTATAGATCCATCTGTATTCGTAACATCAGACAATCGAGGCACAATCATCGACTCAGGAACAACATTGGCCTACCTTGCGGAAGAGGCTTACGATCCTTTTGTTAATGCAGTAAGTTTAACATTTCAAAATTTTCAATTACATCTCATCAGAAATCTCTGCATTTTATATATACTCTGCCTTTTCGATCCACATGTAGATTATGCAGACCATTTCACAATCGGTCCGGCCACTCTTTAACAAGGGAAATCAGTGTTATCTTACAACCTCCAGGTTTAGTTAACTTTCTCAAAACAATGTTCTATTTTAATTACCTAGTGGATATATTCATCCTTATCATTCGTTTACGCTTTGTTTGTTTGTATTTTCTTTTCCATCTTTAGTGTCGCCGAGATTTTTCCTTCAGTCAGCTTGAACTTTGCTGGCGGGGCATCAATGGAGTTGAAGCCTCAGGACTACCTCTTGCAACAGAACTCTATTGTAAGTCTTCGAAAATCATCAACAAGCTCAAAATGCGACGATGTTGATGAATAACACATGACCTTCTTTCGACTGAGATATTTATTAATCATCGTACTCGTGCAAATTTTCTTGACAACTAGTTTCCGGATGTGTAGGGTGGTGCCGCGGTTTGGTGCATTGCCTTTCAGAAAATTCCGAGTCAAGGAATCACAATTCTCGGAGGTACATCAACTTCGAAACATATATATCAATTGAGCTCTACTCTAAATTAGAACATCAACAAACATTTATCGTTTATAAGTGTAATAAAATAGTCGTGCAAATTGCAAGTTTTCGCGATACTTTCAATCTTCTTCTATCACATTTCGCACTTGTGTCGATCTTTTTTGCAGATCTTGTCTTGAAAGATAAAATAATCGTTTATGACTTGGGCGGACAACGGATTGGATGGACCAACTACGATTGTAAGCAATGACAATTTCATTTTTCACTCGCAATTTTTACCCGATCCAAACTCATTCGCATATATACATACATACATACGTACTCACAGGCGCTTCCTCGGTTAATGTCTCCTTAAGCAACACCGGAACAACTGAATACGTGAACACGGGACAACTTCGAAACGATGCTTCGAGACCCTATGAACAGAACAATGTATTGGCAGCAGCTGTAGCTGTGAGTTTCTTGTTGCAAATATGTGTTTTTCCATTTTTATGACATTTATTTGACATTTCTATTATTTTTTTTCTTGATAACGTGGAATCCGCAGTCGCTCTTATTCGAGAAATTACTCTCATCTTAGTTGTGTAAAATGATTTCATGAAAAAGTAAATGTGTTCTGTACAGGGAAATGTATTGTGCCTCTTGCAATATATTAGCACCTATTATTCAAGTCGAATATTTTTATTTAAAAAAAATATTGCATTTTATTTCTTTTGTATTCTAAATATAGTCACAACATAATTCAGAAGCAAAACATTTTGTTTTGTTCATGGGATGGCATAACATTGAACAGTTTTCCAAAGTCAAATGTTATAATAATTAATAAAAAAAGTTATGATAAATAAGTCATGCCTTTTCTTTTTAATTAAAACTTAATTATACGTTCTTTGTTTATTTGTTTACCCTAAATTGGATTCAGTCTTTGGATGTCTTGATTCATTTGTGGACTGTATTGAAATTATTATTATTATTATTATTATTTTCAAAATATAGTCATTTTATTGAATATTGAATTATTAGATTCATTGTACAAATGCATATAATTTTTAGAGAATTTTGTTGTTGTTTTGATCCAACTTATTTTTTATTTTTTTTTCCCTCCGCTTACAAAATATAAAGGAGCATATTTCTTACTGTATTATTATTTCGTTTGTATAAAGACTGAATAAAATGTTGAAACAGCTCATCAAAATTGACCTAACAATAATGTATAAATTAATAACTTGCCAATTCAAAATATATACGTCTCAATTTTCGATAAATTGCAATAAAAACGGTTGTGTTTACTTGTATTTTCAGTTATATGTTGTACTTTCTCATTTTCATAATTTTTTTTATCACGTTTATTCGTTGATACAAATTTTTAAATGGTATAATTTTAGTATTTTTATTTAATTAATCTTATAAATATATTTAGAAATGTAAAAAAGAAAAATCAAATATAAAATAAACAAAAATTACAAAGAATGTGTTTAGTATTTATAGATTTTTGTACTTTCTATTGTGAAATTATATGAAAAAGATGTAAAAGTATATGAAATTTGTTCACTCAACAAATTTTTTTAGTAATATAATTTTCGATGAATATTATTAAAACAAAATTACTACAAGAAAATATAAAATTAATAATCTAACATAAAATATTATAATTTCCAAACCCTAAACCCTAAATACATCGAATTCAAAAAGATGAGTCATTATAATTTTTTTGCTCTCAAGTCAAACTATCATAGCAAATATTACCCAAATAAAATTTAATTAAACCCCACACAACCCCCCCCCCCCCCCCCCCCCAAAGATCCCAAACACTGGTTGACTTTCTACACCATCTCCTTATCTTCACCCTCCCTCTAAAATAAACTATACTAATAATATTTGAATTGAAATAATAATTTTCTAAAAATAAAATAAAATCGAGAAATTCAATACATGCATAGCAACCAACAATACAAGTATATAAACCCCTCCAATATCTATGGCATGCCCACCACTAAGCCAAAATCGATCTTCATTACATTACATTTCATTGCATATAATAAATATATCAACATCTACATTCCCTAACAGCCTTTTCCTTAACGTTAAAATTATGAAGCTCAAAATATCATCTTCCAAGATCGTCAAGCCAATCTACGAATCCAATTCCAATGTTCTCAATAACTCCCCAAACTTCATTCACCTATCAGTCTTCGATCGTGTCACCTACGATCAACACGTGGCAGTCATCTACGCCTACCGCCCTCCGACGCCGTCCAACGCCGCCGTCGAGCTCGGCCTACGGAGGGCGTTGGGGGTCTACCGCGCATGGGCCGGGAGGCTCGGGACCGATCCCGCGACGGGAAATCCGATAATCTTGTTGAATGACGCGGGCGTTAGGTTCGTCGAGGCGTCGTTCGATCATGCGCTCGACGAGCAGTCAATGCTCAAGCCGTCGAGATCCTCGTTGACCCTTCACCCGGCTTTCGACGGGGTCGTCGAGCTCGTGCAAGTTCAGCTCACCCGATTCGCGTGCGGGTCTCTCGTCGTCGGGTTCACGAGTCACCACTTGGTCGCGGATGGCCACGCGACGAGCGATTTTTTGGTCGCATGGGGCCGCGCATGTCGGGGGCTCGAGATCGTTCCTCGACCCTTTTGCGACCGTGCGGTTTTCTCCCCGAGAGACCCCCCTGTGTTCGAGTACGAGCATCGGGGGGTCGAGTTTATAAGCAAGAATTTCAAGAAGGCCTACCCGTTGATCGACAATAGCGTCGAGAACATCGTGGTGCACCGAGTGCACTACACGGTCGATTTTTTGTCGAGGCTCAAGGCCAAGGCTTCGTCGAACAAAGCTTCGTATACGACTTTCGAGAGCCTCGTGGGTCATCTATGGCGAGCGATCACGATAGCTCGCGGATTGAACGGTCACGAGACGACGCAGGTGAGGATGTCGGTTGACGGGCGATCTCGAATCAAACCCAAGTTGCCCGACGAGTATTTCGGGAATCTGGTGTTGTGGGCATTCGCGAGGTCGAAAGTCGAGGTTCTCGTCGAGAATCCTCTATCGTACGCGGCTAGGCTATTGCACGAGGCCATCGTGAACGTAGGCGACGACTATTTCAAGTCGTTTATCGATTTCGCGAGCCATAAGGCTAAGGAGGAAGATCTCATCCCCAACGCCGTCGCGGACACACATGAGTCGATATTGTGGCCGGATTTGGAGGTCGATAGTTGGCTCCGATTTCCGTTTTACGATCTCGATTTCGGGAGCGGAAGCCCTCACATTTTCGTGCCGTCGTTCTCCCCGACGGAGGGGATGATATTTCTTCTCCCGTCGTTCGCCAAAGATCGAAGCATCGATGTTTTTGTTCCTTTGTTTCGGGACAATGTGGCGAAGTTCGAAGAGATTTGTTATTCTCTCGACTAGCTAAGTACCAAAAACAAAAGTCCAAAGATATGTTATGTTACATTATAAATTACGTAAGTTTGTGTTTCAGTGTATTTCGTTTCGGTTTATGTTCAATTTTTTTATCATTTGGATCTTATATCTCTTAAAAAGATATATATATATATATTTTTTATAAAATATCACATTGAACATTATTTAATAAAATAGTTCAAAATTTTAAATTTAATTAAAAAAAAGAAATGCACCTTTTTGTATGGCTTTGATTCAGTTACATGTTTTAACTACAATTCTCTGCTACCAAGTTTATATTATCCTTAAGAGTCTTTATTGAAAATAATAATAATAATAATAATACTTCATTCATCCCATAACCAAGTATCATTTTTTTATTTTAGTTCGTCCCATAAAAAAGTATCAATTTTCCTTTTTTAGTAAAGGTACTATCTACCTAACATTACAAATACCCTTACAACTTATAATATATTACACAAATATCATTACTTTTATATCACACACAGACATACTAATAGGATTATTTTAGTCATTTCTACTGTATTCCTACTATGTTTCAATATAATACTAATATTTCTAAAATTACGTACAAAAAGCAAATAGATATTTATTTATGAGACGGCGGGAGTAATAATAATAATAATATTATGCTCATTCTTCATGAGTTGCTTCGGATCTCCATTTAGTTTCACCTAAATTTTATCCCGATCATGGATATTTGATCATGTCTTAATCATTCCGTCAAAATTCAATATTGTACTCTTTTTTTCCCCTAAATTTTGTATAAGTATGTAATTTTTCATTGATCAACAATCAAACTTTTGTAAATTAAGCTGTGAAGTACCTTCTTGTCAGAAGTGTGTGAATGGAGATTCATTGTTTTTAATTGGATTATTTAGAATTCTAGTGTCAAATTGTTAATAAATTTCTTTTTTAAGTATTTGATTAGACTTATATTTCATTTATGGCTTTAACAGTCTTAAAAAAAATTTCTTCTTTTTTTTTTTTCTACAACAAATATGTATTTCCTATTTATAAAAAATACTTGTTACATACTTTTCAATTTACACACTACTTTACTATTATATTTATTTACAAATATATAATTGCTATTTAATTTATTAAAAAATTTCTTTTACATTCATTAACTTATTCATATACTTTTTAAAATATTTTTGTGATCGCGATAATCAGTCAATATAATATTATATTTATTAAAATTCAAACAAGGATAAATTATGTGGATCAAGAAATTACCCATTATTGTATCTTTGTTATCTCTTTGTCAAACAAACATAATCTGATTCTTTTTACTGTGTAATTAATGTAATTGTTAATAAAAATATACTCTCTCTGTCCACAAATTAATGTCCTACATTCCTATTTGGAACGTGCAACAACTATTGTCTTATTTTATTTTTTAAACACAAATTTTACGTTTTTACCATTCATTCATTTATTACTTTTTGTTTCTACCATACAATTAAGAGCAAATTTATCAATTCATGACAAAAAGACAATCACCTAAAAAACCGTGCAAATATACTTTAGTACAATAGAAATTGGACCGAAGAAATATTATTTTTGTATAAAACTAAATATTTAAATTATTGTTCAAAACAAATGAAAGACATACATTTCAAAAGAAAGAAAACAGTCATTCTCATTATAAACAGGGAGCAAAATAGTAATAAATTTGCAAAGGAATGAATCAAATTACTTTTATATTCAACTATGACATTCTTTGGATAAATCAATTATTGAAGTTATATTAGAGATGATCTCGGGTGAACTCATAATTTATCTTTTTGTACATAGTTTGCATGTTATTAAATTCGATTGAAATTTAATCAAAATATATTTGAATAGTGGCGATTGCGAGTACATCATAAATATATATATACACATTTAAGGTAACTTTCTCTATTGAACATTTCTCAACCCCAAATGCCAAAAACACAACCACCTTGCAAGTAAGTTCATAATAATATCTTTAAATATTAAAACAAAAAAGACAGCATAACGCATTTTAGCACGTATTGAAAAAATATATACTACTTTCATTTCCAACTATTATTTTGTTTATTTCATATGGCTTTCTACATGGCATAATATTAATATATATATATTTACCTTTTTTTTTGTTATAAATAACTTTATCTATTGAATTTATACAAATAAAAATTAAAAAACTTTGCGACATGTCAAATTATAAATAATAGTAAATATGTTGAAAAAAAAATGAAGTTAATAATGAATTTGATAACGCATGGATGCTTGTAGATTTAACTAATAATAAAATAGAAAATATGAATATAAATATTAATTTGACAGATGATATCACAAATAACGTTTTTTAAATTTTTTGACAGCACAAAGAACTTTTGGTATGATAGCTGACCAAAATTTCAATAATTAACGAGATATTTCTGCAAATATTGATTTAATAAATTTCTTATTGCTTCCTGTATAAATTACTTATTTATTCCAATAACAAAGACATTCGTTGGGACAAATCTAGACTGATCTTATCTAGTGAAGTAACCCCCCTCCCCCCAACAGTGTTATTTATTTTGTGCAGCAGTGCAGGTGCAATTTTATGTGATTAATTTTTTTTGTTTTTTTGGTGGTATTATATTCAAAGTTTGATAAACTGTGTAATGTAGGCATATAAAAATATTTGTAATTGATCACCTAACCAATTTATTATTATCCACCTAATATATATATATATATTTTTTTTGGTACTATATGCATCTATATATACACATGTATCCTCTAACAAAAAATACAAGTAAATAAATAAACAATAGGAAGGGGGAAGAAGAAAGAAGCAATTTTGTAAATTATAATGAAAGCTGCTGGAATGTTATCATACGTAGCAGTTATTAAAATTTTAATTATATCAAATTAAGTTATATTTTACATACTAATTAAATTTATTAAAAACAGTGCCTGATTACGAATGGCGTGACATCCTTACAGAGTATAAAGTAGTTACAGAAACGATGTGGTGTGACAGATAATGGAATCATTTGAATATATATGAAATATATTTGGCGCCAAAATCCACAATGCAGCATCAAATTGATGACATTTTATCCAAAAACCCGTCCCAAACAAGGTGCAACATTTATTTTTAGCTTATGTGGGTAGTATTAAGTATAATAATTTAAAAATTAGGTGATACGATGAAAAAAGAAATATATATTTTATTGTTTTATTTGGACGATGCGAGGGGATAAAGTGTGGGGTAGAGATTAAATATAATTAATTATTTTCTATTTTGAAAATATTGCAGGGTGACTGGAATTGAGGGAGTATAACATTACACACTGATCTTCAAGTACATACAATCTATATATACACAAGAATCACAACTATATTCACACGGCCCTCTAAATCTCTCAACAATAGTCGATCATCCTGATCGGACCTAAACATCAAATATGTTACCACAAATACTAAATTCGCCTTTAATCTACATCCATCATCGATGAGCAGAAGTTCGTTAACTTAATGCAATGAAACTAGCCTAATGGTTTTACACCACTGCAACGATGCTTGAATTCTCGAATTGGCATATACAGGTTGCAGTGAGGTGTTATCATTGTTCTTCGATTGATAATGGGCCAAACTTGTGAAAGAGAAAATAATATTAGTGCTTACATGTTTCGTCTCGGGTGCTCATAAAATTTTCCTTCTCCTGAGGTAAAAGTACATGAGAAAGAATCCAACCACGGCGCCAACGAAAATTCCAGCTGTAGTTAGCCAAAATGCAAACTGCAGGGAAAGTTTTACTTAGCATGGACAATGGTCACAGGAATTTAAATAATGAGAGACCATGGATAATCTTACCACATGTTCCTCAAGATACGACTTCAAGTTCATGCCAAATATACCTGCCAAGATCCCAAGTATGAACTTTAAACCAAAATGCCGTTAACATTTAAACACCATATTTGAACATGGAATGATTATAGATCATACATTCTCTTCACACTCTGTGTGGAGCTTATATAAAATGCTATCACACAAGTATTTCATCCATTCAAAGGATTTTAACTAAATGGTAAGGAATATGTATGGTTTTAGATTTATTCATACCACCATTCGGTTAGAAGGAAAATCAAATGAAAAAAAGATATATTTAGTGCAATCATAACATAGGAATGCACCAACAGGAGAACAAAGAAAAGATTTGCGTATTTGCCTCATCACCACACTCGAATGGGTTTTTTGTAACAGTATGACTCAGTGCCTTAACAATTATATAGATTTCAATGTAAAAGTGACTAAAATAGGTTTCATGTTCTGTACCAGCAATCAGGGCACCGACCCCAACGCAGAATGTCCCAACCTGGAGCAGAAGTTCCACCCTACTTACCTCAAGCCTCCGAGAGCTGGTATGAAAAACCATTTTCAGTTTAATTTATAATGGCAATACCAAGAATGATGCTACAGATAATTTCATTGATGTTTTGAAAACTGAACCAAGAAATGCTATTGTTGAACAATTAGTTTAGAGTAGAGTAATATACAATATGTTGTCTTTATGACGTACTATGATGCCTGTACAAAGTGTGACCACTGTATTTGTTTAAAATTTTATGTATGTTAAATAACATGCAGAGCCGAGCTTCACCCTAAAAATATAAAGTCTAACCGGAAAAACAAAACTTAGTTTCAGGCACTTATCAAATGACCTATAGTTATTTGATACAAATTCGATTAATTTTAGGCTAGTGCCACAACTCTGAGGTTTCTTGAACATAAAGAGATATAAAAAGACTATCGCTTGAAATAATATCACCCAAAATACATAAAAAACTGTTTACATAGCAATAGAATAACAACCGACATGGCAGAGCACATAAAAATCATCTGAAAAACATCATTGGAAAATGTTCCACCGAACATGAAATATATTGCTTGAAAAACATCATCCATAAACACTTCAAAAATTGCTAGCATAGAAATAGAATAACAACCAGAAATGAAACAGAGCACTTAAACGTCATCAGAAACTTAAACTGCCAGTAATAAATATTCTTATGCAGTTTGGATTTATAAGATAATTCCCTGACAAGCACAGTGCCTTTGAAAAAACTCAGCAATATTCAAAAGCATAAGTTTTAGTCACCAATAAGAGCAACAAACCTTTACAAAAATAAAAGAAAATAAAAATAAAAAATACTAGTAATTGTAGCAACAAACCTGAGGTTAACAGAAATTGAATCTTCCATTTCCCTAGCTGAATCAAGAAGCCTCTCTGCTTGACCATGACAAGATTCACATCTGTCATTACATGAAATTTGCAAAGTAAGAAGTTGAGATAAGACCAGTCGAAAACAAAATAAAACTTCATGCTTTACAACATTTTACCAGATGATCAATAAAAGATAAAGAGTAAAATGCCAAATATGCTGATAAGATTGTGAAAATAAGATGATGCGACTCCAATATATGCACAACCCATGTCAAACAAAAAAATGAGAAGTTGATTAAATCCAGTTATTCTTCCTGAGGGTAAAAATAGGTTATTAACAATTACATGACAATCAAATCCTCAGTCCATTCCTGTAGTTCACATATACAGTCTAGCACAAGAGCAGTTCACACCTCACTGGCTTAAAATAAGGTTAAATAATTATACCAGCAATTGCATCATAAACTATCATTGGGAGTCATTTAAGACACCTCAACTTTAAATTGAAAACTTTGGAAAGTGGGTTTTGGATCTCGTTTCTCAGCCTCACAGGAGCAGATGTTGCTGCTTCACGTTTTTATATAAGGTGCTAATGATGTAATGCAAAACCAAAAAAAAAAAAAAAAATGACAATCAAAGATGATATTTTGCAATAATTTGAAAAGCATAGACTTCACCTTTGAAGATAATTTTCCAAAAGCATTTCAATTTCTTCCTCTTCTTCTGCAAGACACGTGTCAATAGTATGAATTAGAGATCCACAATCATAATGGATGTTCCGAACAACTTGGAGGTGAATGAACGATTTCACAACTTACCTTCTGCAACATCCTTTTCAGAGGGAACATCACATACCATCTCATCATTTTTCAGAACAGTACAGTTTCTTCCCATAACACAAATTTGTCGTATTTCATGAGTGTCCTCAAGGATATCAAGTAGCATTTGTTTAAGGGATCCAGCCCTGGAGCCTAGTTCAACCTTCAATAATAACATATTAAATAACTATTTAGCAATTTTACTGCTGCTAATGCATCTATAGAATCAAGTGAGGGTGGAATCTGCATACCAATGTCTGTTTGCTAATTCGAAGTTCCTCCAATATGTCAGCAGTCATTCGATTAGGAAGAACCTCAAGCAAACTTTGCACCTGCAACATGAGGAGCTTGCCTGCTGATAGATAATAACTGCTTACAAACATAAAACATAGTTTTCTGCTATAAAGTAAGAATGGGATATATGGAGTAACTAAACTAAATCATATAAGAATGGGGAAACTAAAAATCAGGAACATTTCTGCTGCTGCTGCTGCTAAATATTTGAACAGCTATTAAGAATTAAATACTGAAGCAAAAAGCGGTCTTGAGAACCTTTATTGGAATACCAAATAGAACAATGCTATTTTGTTGTTGAATATTTTCAGTCTTTTTTTTATATACCTGCTGTCCAACTAACTGTGATAACTTTATGACCAAAGAAAAATTTGAATGATTTATTCAGAACAGGCAAAACTAATATGAAAACAACCTGCTTAACATTATGATTTAAATCTTTGTAATCAACTAGCACAGATGGAGACAGAAGGCCTCACACATCCGCTCAGAAACTTGGCCTGGGATAAAGGAGCAGAAATATCAGAAAACATACACTCATTGTGTTCCCATACTCACACGTGGTTCTAATTCCATTAACCTGCGCTCCAGGCGTTGAATTCGAGAATGCAGCGCTGCCTCAACCACCTGAAACAAGTTTGAAAATCAAAAGATTTAACAATTTTTCACATTTCATGTTTGCACAAGAACCATAACGAGGTTAGTGTACATGAGCACACATGTGACATATAGCAACAACTGTTCACAACTTGGTTATTAGGACCTTAAGGCGAAACAAAAGGATTACAACCCAAAAGTTGCAGGTTATCTATTCTTCATGCTTTATCAGTTGAGATTGTGATTGAAAGTTCGGTTTTATTGTTTGAAATAAGATTTTAGGTTTAATGGTTGGGTTATTATGTATTATATATTTAAAATATATATCTAAGTGTTTTAAAAAAATTATATTTCAATAAATATATTAAATATAGATATCATTTTGAAGAGTTAAATCATAAATAGTACAAATAAATACATATTTATACATGTTTTGAATAAAACGGTTTCTAAAAACTATGGAGTTTTTAATGTATACACATTGAGGGAGATAAATATATAATATTATAAGTGAGTCCCATCTTAAAAAGTTTTGGAAAGTAGTTGAGATGAAAAAAAGTTGTGAACATAGTACCAACCAACTAAGAATCAAACAGGCCATAAATTTCTGTGTGAATGATGCTTAGTACTTAGAAGGCATTAACCCAGCATAAACTAGGATCAAATGAGAGGAAAAACTTATGTGTCCTGATGTATTCAAGATATTTATCCTTCCATAAAAATTAAGTATCAGACAGAATTAACGCAGGACAGAACATAACTAGGAAGTGGGAAAATATAATGTTGATATTGTGTATTCATTACTACTTTTTCTTGGAACATCTTTTCTCCATGCAGTAGCAACTGGAGCTAGCCAATATATAAAACTTTCTTCAACAGCTCAATATGAAGATATAAAAATGAGACAATTGAATTTGTCAACAAATAACAAAAACTGAGGTATACATTGAGTTATTTTCACAATGTTAGCATCTTTGACATTATATAAATGCACTCACCTGCAGATTGTGGTTATAATGAACACACAACCGGTAGTGCCAAACAAATTGCAAATTTTCCCAAAAAAAGCATGACTCAAGCAACAAGAGACCAACATTCTAGCTCATGCTTCAAAGCAGCGAGTTAGAGGGTAACCAACCTCAAGAACAAAAGGCATTGATTGCCCCCCACTCATGTTCTTTGGATTTAAGCGTGGTAACAAAGCATCAATAAAAGCTTTTCCTCCTTTACTGTACAGAATCAACAGTCAAATATTACATCACTGAAGATGTGCTAAAACATAAATAAAATAGACAACAAGAAACCATGTCATAGACTTGGGGTACATACCGGTTATAGTTGAATAAATAAACACATTCTTGCATTGCAATTGCTCGCAACGAACCCAAATTCAGCAAAATTGCATGATCCCGTATCTTTGAAAGTTTCAGGGTTAAAATTTTCATTAGCAATAAGGACTACATTGAAAATCTCAAGAGCATCTCCAGATTTAACTTGAAATACTCTACGATGTGTACAAGTTATCAAATGAAGAACAGATACAAATCACAGCTAGATCAAATAAGTTATGCTTCTTTAAATTGTAGTAACAGATCATAACCTATCATTAATAGAGTCATAGACGAGATCCAGATGTAAGCAATCAGATCTGAACTTCCTAAATACTGGCTGATGCAGTTGTTTGATGCCTTACAGAATAATGATATTTTTGTTTGAACTCCTCTTATAGAGTTTAAATGCCACAGGAACTTCAACATCACTTAAACATAATTTAGTCAGCAAACAAAAACATGGCTGTGCACACAATCAAGATTAATTCTAAGCAACTCTGTTTGCAGAGTAAATAGACAATATGGAAAATCACAGATGGCAATTAACTGTTAATACCAGTAATGCAGGCATTGTGTTTGTCAACCACAATGATGGATCAACACTCCTAACATCTCGAGGTCGGAGGCCTGTAAAAATCATGTCCACAGGATTTTAGGAAAATGCCAGAAAATACATCATAAAAGTGGGTATGTGTTTGTGATTTATCAGCTCAAGAAATAAACAGGATTGAGACTTTGTATGTGATCATGTCGAGTGACTTCAACTCACTCAGAATTTACAGATGCCGGCGATATATGAAAGAATTAAGAAGGAATTTGATGAATTGATTTATCATTTAATGTTGCAGAATCATAACTTCAAACAAAAATGTAAGTTAATTGCATATTGATATTTTCACCAATTTGTACAAGTGACTCTAGAAAAGCTTCTACTCACCACTTGACTTTAACAAGTGTCTCCTGTTAATTTTCCGGGTAGATACCATCCCATTAGATCTGACTTCCACAACCTGTGAATGGGATATAAACATACATTAAGAAGTGTCTAGATTTTCAAACTAGTCATTTTAGACATAATCCGCTAAGTCCAGACTTTGGTACTATTTTATAACTGTATCTTCAGACGATAAGGCTCTCTTTACATAGACATTTTACTATTATCAAAATTATTACGATCTCCATACCTTCCAAAATTTCTATCTAAACGGAGCTTAAATCATAGAGTCAAAATAAATAAATAAATAAATTTGGTTCCAACCAAAACTACTCATGACTGCATACATATATGAAAAACTAGCTTACAACATCCTTCCACTTAAAAGCCTTGTTTCTATAACTATAAACACAATCATTATTTAATCCACCATAATTAAGACCTTCTGGAATCATCAGAAATCACAGTCACTATCTGACTTTATCAGCCAACCAAACTCAAAACCTAAATTAGAAAACAAAAACCAATTAGTTCGAGTCAACAACCTCGTAAACTGGCTCGCGAATTCCCAACGACAGAGAATCCCCGGAGGCGGAGCTCCTCTGGGAAGTTGCAGAACCGTTGGTCAACTTTCCCCCGACCTCCTCCTCGAACTCCACTTCACTCACATTCCCATCATCCCCATTTTTACCCAACACAGCATCCCCGGCGCCATCTCTCTCCCCAAAACACTTGATCCCAACTTCCTCCCCCGCGACCGGCCGCAGAGCGTCGTCCCATCCCCATCTCCGCTGCAGCTGCAACGAAGAAAACCCGGAAACCTTGCATTTCGACCGCGACACTGATATCCCGGCCAAAATTAAGCGCAGCTGTTGCGAGGAATGGAGATGCAACTGCAACAGGTTCGGAGAAAACTGCTGCAAGGATAGGGGAACAGATCTCATCGTTTACATGCGAATCGCGAGATTCCTTAACCAAATCGGATTCCTTGTGGATTGGAGATCGCGAATTCAGGTGGGACGAGCTTTTTGTCCGTATGAATTGGTAGCTGATATGAAGGGTCCGGTGATTGTGTGTGGCTACGGTTGTCTGTCCCGCCCCGTTGTAACGGCCGTTTCAATAATTCGGGTCGACCCATATATTATGACCCGGCTCGAGTTGTTTAGCCCGGGCCGCCTTGGATGGTAATCGGATGCCACGTGTATGATCTAAGACGTCCACGTGATAATGTGATTGCAATATACGCAATGTACCTATCTGGGCATATGGTTTCCTTTTCTTTTTTTTTTTTTTTTAATAACAATTTTGATATAGTGTTTTATAAAATAAAATATTTTTAAATAATTATTTTATAATTAGATATTTTATAATAGAAATATGTATATTCACTTAAGTGTCCTCTTATTCGCATAATTGCATTGCAAAGATGGTCCATTTACACATCATGTCCGTTAGTTTAATATTCAAATTTGGGGGCTTGACAAAAACACAACTACTCGGTAATATTGAAAACTTTCGTAAGTTCTACTTGCCACGTATGCTTTAAGGTTGTGTTTGGTATAGTAATTAACAACATATAAATGAAAATATTTTTAATAAATGAAACTTGAAAATTATATATATATATTTCATATTTAAAGAAATTGAAAAAAATGATACTGTATATATTTTTATTTTTTAATCTTATTTCTACTTTTGATTTTGATCATTTTTAAATATTATATTATTTCAATTGTACAATAATTACATTTAATATATTATTTGAATATTACCTCCCATCCAAAGTACCGCGTTTTACATGTTGATTTTTAAATATGAATTATTATATCAATATTAGTTCAAATCAAAAGAAAATAAAAAAATATTTGTATTAGTTTCTTATAATAGAAAAATAATGATATTCGTGGAGTAAATTATACAAATATAACATAAAAGATAAATGTTGCCCTTTTTATGAAACGGAGATAGTATTAAATTTTTAAGATTCTCTTTTAAAAATTGTACTACTAAAATATGATTTTGCAAAACATAAAACATAGTATATAATTTATAATTTTTTTTTAAGTCACAACATATATTTTTTTTTTATAAATTCTCTAGTTATTTATTTTATTTTTTCCAACTAATCATTTATTCTTGTTCATCCATTCAAATATCCTAATTATCTATTTTACAAAACAAATATAATTAATTATCATTCTCTATTGATGTTATTATCTATTCTTACTTAACTATGCAATTCCATTTTTTTATACCAAATGTCCCCTAATTTTCATCATGCGAAATCCTAAATCCTAGTGTTTTTATATGGTAAATTTGGATTAAATTTTATAATTTTAAATTTTTATTGAAAATAATATAAATAGTAAAAATTTTGAATTGAAATAATTATATAATGTAATATAAATATGTATTAATGAGATATTTTGAATTTAAATTAATTTTAATATTGTATTTAATAAAAATATAATATTTTTTTTTTCTTTTTTTTTTTAAAACAAATACCCTATAAATTTGAAAGATTTTAGTTTAAATTTACTATTAAAATAATATATAATAGAAATATTTTGTAAAAATACATATTTTAAGTTTGGGCGGTAAAAAGACACACCGACTATATTTACTAGTGAGATTTTACCTATAATTTTATAATTTTATTTTTTATTTTTTAAAAAATATCAAATTAAATATTTAATTTTTATTTATTTTATTATACTAAAATTTAATTTTACATTAAAAAAATTACGTCAATAAATATTTGTATCAAATCAAATATTCCCTCCGTCTCATCGAAAGGTTGTCATTTTTCATTTTCGTCTGTCCCAAAATAAAGTTATTATTTTATAATTTAGTAATTGTACTACCTACGTAACATAATAAATACCCTTCTAACTTACACTATATTACACAAATGTCATTACTTCTAGGTGTGTTTGTTTAGGAGTTTGGATTTTGATTTGGGATTTAAATAATAAAAATTTTGAATTTGAATAGTTGTATGATGTGATATAAATAGGTGTTGATGTGATGTTTTGAATGTAAAATTGATTTTTAGTATAATATAAAAAATAAATAATAGGTGTTTGATTTGATGTTTTTGGGAAAAAAATAGGATGAACAGTGAAAATCTTCACAAACCTTCAAACAAACACACCCTTATATTATACAATACTAATAGAGACATTTTTGTCTTTTTTACTCTAATATATTATAATACTAATATTCATAATTTTTGTGCAAAACTTAAACGACAACCCTGCAACTGCAACGAGACGGAGGAAGTAATTGATTTTATTAAAATATACTAAAGAAAACAAAAAAAATCAAACAGAAACATTCATTATTACTTGTATTTATTGGTAAGTACAGACTTGCCAGGTCATTTATTACACACAAAACCAACTAAAACGAAAAGTCAGTCATTGCTGAGACACCGGGTTCGGGTTCAGATCCAAACCCGGGAATGACGAGTCACATACTCAAATTAAAATGTCCATATCATCCAGCCCATATTCGGGCTAAACTCGCACCCGTGACTTGACCCGGAAGCACCATAATTAAAAACTAAATTAATTAATAAAATAAAAATACACATTTTGAAAAGAAATGGAGAAGTCAAATAAATGGAATAAATAAATAAAAAAAAGGGCGAAAAAAAGAAAGTCGTCTCTCCCTCCAGTCTTCTCCGACGGCATTTCCCACTTTCCTCTCTTTCTCTAGATCGCACCGTTGCGGCGTATTTGGGCTGCGGATACGCACACCTACGTATACGAGGGACAGTGGACTGCGGTACTGAGATTCCTGGTGGATTGGGTTGTCGAATTCGATTGAGATCTGTGGGTTCTGCGGCCGTTGGATCTGGAGGATTGCCGGATCTGAGGGCGTCTGGAGATGGCACTGTCGGGGATGAGAGGCTTGTCGGTCTTTATAAGCGACATTAGGAATTGCCAGAACAAGGAGCAGGAGCGCCTCCGCGTGGACAAGGAGTTGGGCAAGATACGCACTCGGTTCAAGCAGGACAAGGCAAGTCTATGCGTGTGTGTGTTGAGGGTGCTCTGTGGGCGCCTTGATGTTTTTGGGTTTTATGTTTTGTTATTTTACTCTTTGTCGTCTGCAATTTTGGAATTTGCCACTTGATTCGAGCTGGGAAGTGAGGTGGCTAGTGTGGCGGTGGTTTGAATTTTACTTGGTTTTTGGATGCGAGCGTTTGTGTTTTAGGGGTTTTAGGGCGCAAATGTGTTTGATCTTAGGAGATTGGTCTTTTGGTAAACTCGCATGATGAATTGAACTTGCTGAGGGGAGATGGGATTTTTCAAGAACAATCATTAGGAGAATGAAGCATCTTAGGTTTCTACAGCAAGGTGTCCTTTTCTTCTTCTTATTTTTCTTATTCTTCTTCTTATATAAATGATGGTGGTGCTACTCATATCAAGTTAGAATCTCATTACGTTAGATAGACAGTGGGCGAGGATGTGGAATTTACAGAGATTTTCTCTGAGGAATCATTGAAAAGAAAAAGCTATCCGAGCGGGACATATTTTAGCTGCAGAGCGCTGATGTTAGCCATTGAATTGATCAGTATTCACAGTGATCATATAAATGCTTACTAGTTTGAAGATAAGCACTTATCAAGTGTTGGTGTGCAAGACACCCATATACATGATAATGTATTATCAACACTGAAAGTCGAATGCAATGCGTGGTGGATTGTGGTTTGATGTCTCTGCCTCACCATGAATTACCCTGGGATTTCTTTGCCATGAAACATTGGCTTGTGGAACATGGTTGAAAACTTTTTATCCACTGCTTTATAGTTGTAATGGATGAAGTTCAAGGAAACCTTGTTATACTTACATGGAAGGGTGTAGTAGTGAGGATGAAAAAGCAAGATTCACCTGCAGACCTGCTAGATTCCATTTATGCATATTATTTTATGAAGTTTGGTTTATAGTTTTATGCCGGAAATGATTGCGAAAAACAGTTGTTTGACATGGTTGATGCATAGAAGGTGGTAGACTTGCAGAATTACATAGAATATTTTTATTGATGGCTTACTGTTATGACTTTAGTACCTGCTAGCATTGATAGATCTCAGATGGTTTGCATCATAGAATACTCTTTTGAAGAGCACTCATTTGCATTAAAGGATGAAAGTACTTTTGACTTTACTACCACACAGTGCAAACATTTATATAAAGTGATGGTCAAAGTAGTTAATTTGTTTGAAATTTCTATTTTCTTCATTCACAAAATAGATAACACTTGCATATACATTAACGTTATCTAATAGATGCCCACATACCTGCAAATCATAGTAGAGAGTGTACGCATACTTCTGTATCTCTAAATAAAAGGCTCCTGTTTTTTCATTCTTTAGTTTTCTATCATACATTTGGTTTCTTCTTTCACCAAAAAAGTAATTATTGATACAGTACAAAAGGTATTAACATATCATAATAGGGAATATTGGACTGCATGGGCACTGGATATGATAAATCTAACCTCCAACGCATTTCTCTCTTTCGAGGACAAAATACGTCAAGAAATAATCCATACGTGGCCCACATAAGTGTGAAAACTTTGCAACTTAAGTGATGTTCCTGTGCTTATGCTTACTGTTTGTATCCCAGAACAATATGGTAGGAATAATTTTGCTACTCTTTTAAGTTTATGTTAACTAATTAGCATGGAAACACCCTATGTTATTGCATCCATGATTTGAAATTATACTTATATGGTTATGCCTAATTAAGAAATAACTATATTTTCTTCCCCTGTTTTTGTCGTTGCTGTTTTTCAGCAAGCATTGCAGCTGAGGAATGTTTATTTCCTTAAAAGCCAAATTGCATATCCTCATATTTAAAATTGATGCATGACAGGGTCTATCACCTTATGAGAAGAAGAAATACGTATGGAAAATGCTTTACATTTATATGCTTGGTTATGATGTTGATTTTGGTCACATGGAGGCTGTTTCCTTGATATCTGCCCCTAAATATCCTGAAAAGCAGGTAAATTTACTACAGTTCTTACATTGTACTTCTATAATTTTTTTGTTATATCTGTGGATTGAATTTCAATGTCATATGGATGTCAATGCTGTATTGTTTATAAGAATCCATTGCATTTCTGTTATTGATGAAAACATGTCCTATGTAAGTGCTGTAAGTTCACTACTTAAAAAAAGTGACACTTGGTAGAATCAAATTTACGTGATTGGTCAAGTCATAATAAACCTCGATTCCCGCGTGAAAATTAAAAATTATTCTGTAAATGGAAGACTGAAATTAATGTCGCACTTAAAATTCTGAAGAGAATCTTGTAATTTCAATAATATATTACACTCACAATTATGCTTTCAAATGTACTTCTGATGCTACCTGATAGCTTTATGTGTTATGACCATGCTTTTTAAACTTGCACTGTGTAACCTCTGCGATTACCTTTCAACTGTATCATGTTGGATAGTAAGCAAATAAGCTACCTACTTCTGTAACCAAAAAATGTTGTATTGTGTCAAGAAATGTGCTGAAAGTTAGTTATATATATCAAGGCCCTTTTATTTGATAACGTGGTAAGTCAGGCGATCGGAAAATAAAGAACTGGTTAATATATTCAAGATAATTACGTACCTTTCTAGTGTATATTTATCAAGGTTTTGATGTTTTCCTAGTTTTTTTTTTGGGGGGGGGGGGGGGGGGGGGGGGTAGGGGGCGGTGGTTGAAGGGATCTAAACCTTATGTATTGGAAATTAATGGATATGACTTTCTATTTATGATTATAAGCTGGCTTACAAACACATTAATGTTAATATGTTATAAATATCAACGACATTGCAATTTTGAATTATAGTGATACAGAGTAATCTATAATCATTCCCTTGTTACTTTGATTCATAGTATCATCTTTAATAATAAACTTGTCTTACTGGATAAAGCATATTGTATGCCTCCTCTTTTTATTGGTTTTTATGTTGCGTTGGGTTTTTTGCAGGTCGGTTATATTGTTACGTCATGCCTGCTCAACGAGAATCATGATTTTTTGAGATTAGCAATTAATACTGTGCGCAATGATATCATTGGTCGCAATGAGACATTTCAGTGTCTAGCATTGACACTGGTATCGATTCAAAGCCTCTCTCTTTAAAGTTTTATTCTAGATGGTTTCCCCCTTCTGTACTGCAATTTGAGTTTATGCATGTACGATGAAGTTCCTTTATATTCTAATCTTTGTTCATTCGTATATAGGTTGGGAATATTGGTGGGAGAGAGTTTGCTGAATCATTGGCTCCTGATGTTCAGAAGTTACTTGTAAGTGAATAATTTTTTAGGGTGTCAGTTGTGTGCTATCAATAGATGATACTGAAAACTACTATTGCTTCAGATTTCCAGTAGTTGTCGCCCACTTGTGAGGAAGAAAGCTGCATTATGTCTCCTGCGCTTATTTAGAAAGAATCCAGATGTGGTGAATGTAGATGGCTGGTGAAGTGTCTAATTATTCTGTATTTGGATTTACTGCTTATTACACAATAAACCTAATACCGACTCTTTTTAACTTTTTCTAGGTCTGATCGGATGGCACAGCTGTTAGATGAACGTGATTTGGGCGTATTAACTTCTTCCATGAGTCTTCTAGTTGCTCTAGTGGCAAATAACCATGAAGCATATTGGAGTTGTCTCCCAAAATGTGTTAGAATATTGGAAAGACTTGCTCGGAACCAGGATATTCCTCAAGAGTACACTTATTATGGTATTCCATCTCCCTGGCTTCAGGTTTGTGTTTTTTTATCCTTCTCTTAGCTGTTGGTGATACTGATTTATGCTTTGAAATGCTACTTCATTTACTGACCTGAGCATTAGGGTTTCCATTATTACTAGGATTTGAAGTGTTTATCTCAATGGCAGTAAGTTGATTAAATGAACTATCACAAAATCATGGTGGTTTTCCGTGTGAGTAGGGACTGGAATGTAGAATTATTTGGCCTCCAAAGGTTATGGGAAAGGTGTATAACTGGTGAAATTGAGATTTGCCAGCCATTTTCTATTTGTCACCCTTGTTGATCCTTATTAGTCTCCACAAAATCAAATGATGTGATTTGCCCTAGCCTTGATGTCAGAAACTCTTTAAATCAGTTAAAACTTTTGCAAGTGAAGATGGCCCACTTTAGGGGTCCCTTCACGGGGTGGCTTGAATGCTCAAATGAATTGTGCAGATTCCTTGACAAGCCCATAATTTTTAGCTCACTTCAGATGCTAACACGAAGTATGTTTGTTCTCATGCAATGGCATATGAGTGAGCTTTTCTCTTGAGCGCTAATGTCTAAACACATGTTGGATTTTTAAACACCTTTGCCAATGCAGGTTAAGACAATGAGGGTCCTTCAGTATTTTCCAACTGTTGAAGATCCAAACACTAGAAGATCTTTGTTTGAGGTACCAAACTTCCCTTTTATCTGAGTGTAATATTAGTTTCACTGTGGTATGTTTATGCTAGTGTGGATGCATCTTGATATTTGATATATATGCCTTTTCCTGTCCTGATTTTGTGTACTCAGGTTCTACAGAGGATACTGATGGGTACAGATGTTGTGAAAAATGTGAACAAGAATAATGCATCACACGCTGTTCTTTTTGAAGCTCTTGCTCTTGTAAGTTCAGAAAGCATAATAGTTACTGGCAGCAGTTCTTGCTACACTTTACAATTTTTATTATTATTCAGAGTTATGGATGAAGGACCCATGCTTGCACTGTTCAAAGCTGCTCACTGTATGCAAAAAATTAAAGTAGACTTTATTCTTCTAAAAGGACTTTTGCAACTGCCTCAATCTTGTAAAAACTACCCTACCTCTAAATTGCCTTTAAAATAGGTTCTATTGCTTGTGCTGCAATTGAGGCTATTATGTGGCATGTATGATGCTTACTATGAGATTACTGTGCATTTAAAATTTTGTGTAGTACAGTATCCTTTTCATTTACATGTTTTGAATAATTTTTCATGTTTCTAAATATTCTTTGTTGTGTACACCACACCAACTGCAGGTTATGCATCTTGATGCTGAAAAAGAGATGATGTCTCAGTGTGTTGCATTGCTTGGTAAATTTATTGCCGTCCGTGAACCTAATATCCGTTATCTTGGTCTGGTAAGCCAACAGTTATCATTGAATTTGATGGTGTATGAACCTGTTTCTGTTGTTCATTGTCAAGTATTTTGCCTTTTAAGCTCCCTGAGTTATTTATCACTGGGTTTCTTTGAGGTTTGGTGGGTTTTTCTCAATGTTTTTGTGAATTTTCAAGCCTCCAATAATTTAATTTTTGAGGTACCTTGGTGTAGATGTTATCTGCAATTGAGGTTTCCTGATTACAGAGGCCTTTCTATAACTATGATGCAGGAGAATATGACTCGGATGTTGATGGTCACAGATGTTCAGGATATAATCAAAAGACATCAAGCGCAGATTATAACTTCCCTGAAGGATCCCGATATTAGGTTGACTTCTATTTGATGATTTTCTGAAAGTTCCATTGCTAGTTAGTCATTAGTGCTCAGTGCTCACATATATGACAAACATTTGGAGCTTATCTTTGCCTTTTGGTTCCACAAGTGGGTTTCCATTCTTTTATAAGTGGTTGTTAGGTCCAAAATTAATATAGTTATTGAAATCCAAAATTAGTTGAGTTAATTGAGTAATAAACTCAAGCCAAATGATATTTTTTAATGAGTGTCAGCTGGCCTCCTAGAATTTAGTATAATTACAATTTAATTTAAATGTATAATTTCCAACGTTACACTTGTTTGTTAACTATTGGTTGTTCCAACAGTATTAGGAGACGTGCTCTTGATTTACTTTATGGAATGTGTGATGTTTCTAATGCAAAGGACATAGTTGAAGAATTATTACAGGTTGGTATCCTACCATTTATTCAATCTTTCTTTGTTGGTTTGTAAGCCAACATATAAATGCTTTGCTGACTTAAATCTGGTTTCAGTATCTAAGCACTGCCGACTTTGCAATGCGTGAAGAATTGTCACTTAAGGTCGCTATTCTTGCGGAGAAGTTTGCCCCAGACTTGTCATGGTATGAAATTGCCATATTAATAAATATTATCATTGTTGATTTGGCAGTCAAGAAATTTCAGAGGTGTTACTTTGGGAAAGAAAAGCCTGTTAATGTTGCATAGAAAAACTGTAGAGACCATAGAAAAAATTCTAAAAATTGTTAAAATTCATGCTGATGGGAGTGCTAGTGGGACTCCGGGTTACCTTGCTGCAGATATACCCTTTTGATCACACCAGCTTATGTTTTGGCTGTTCAAAAGTGGCATTAGTATAGAATTCAATTGGGTGATGTTGGAGGTTGTGAATTGTCCATACTTTTGTAACAGTTGAATAAGTATCCTTCACCTTTGCTTCTAAAGATATTGTGAGTGCTTGTAGGGCACTGATTCAAAATGCTTTACTCCGGAAAATACTTACTTAACTTGAGAGCCATCACTTGATGCTTCCAGATCTTGAATACAAGACATCAGTATTTTTCCTCCTGTTGTAGGTATGTAGATGTTATTCTTCAGTTGATTGACAAGGCAGGAGATTTTGTCAGTGATGACATTTGGTTTCGCGTGGTGCAGTTTGTTACAAACAATGAGGATCTACAGGTAATGGAAAGACATTTTGTGTTAATTCAGAGTAGGTTTCTGTGGATTAGTGATGCATTCGACAATCTCATTTGTGCTTTCATTTCTTTTGTATCTTGTCAGCCATATGCTGCACTGAAAGCAAGAGAGTATCTTGACAAACCTGCCATTCATGAAACTATGGTGAAGGTGTGCTTCCTGATCACAATTTTTGTACTATGTGGGCCTAAGTAGTATTTACTACAAGCTAATCTTGGTTACTCTCCAGTAATCACTATAAATGACTAGGCAGACCAGGTGTAGTACATACTGACTACTGTCCAATCTAAAGCTTGAGCACAGGCATTAGTGGATAGGCAGTGTCACAACCACTATGATATTGTTTATCTTATGCTTTGTGACTATTACTCTCAAATCATAAGCCTTAGGTGCTTCATGGGCTAACGATAAATGGAAAACAACATGATTAGAGATTATCATTTCTCTGACGAAGATGTATTCATAAAATAAGTTAGATTATGACAATTGCGCCACAGTGCAGATTTTCATGTTACATAATGATACAGGTGAGTTCATATATTCTTGGGGAATACAGCCATCTTTTATCTAGACGCCCAGGTTGTAGCCCAAAGGAAATTTTTAACATCATTCATGAGAAGCTTCCTACTGTTTCGTAAGTGCTTCTGCTTTTTCCCCCCTTTTCCCTGACCCCAGACTTTTATGTTCCTTATTATGGTGTCTAAACATAATAATTCATTACCAGGACTTCAACAATTCCTATCATACTCTCAACATATGCGAAGATCTTGATGCACACTCAGCCACCAGACCAGGAGCTACAAAATCAAATTTGGGCAATATTCAACAAGTAATCAGCAAACAGTTACTGTAAAATGCTTTTTTTAAGACTATTGCTTTGCAGTGGCACTAAATTAAGTTGACTTGTTTCAGGTATGAAAGTTGCATTGATGCTGAAATACAGCAACGCGCTGTTGAATACCATGCTTTGAGTATGAAGGGTGCAGCTCTTATGGATGTACT